>NC_071088.1:39607500-42487937 GCF_027358695.1 Spea bombifrons
CCTCGGCGCGGCCCTGAAGACCGGCCCAGGGGAGGCGGCTTCTTCACTCGCCCCTCCCCTAGAGATTGGTGGCTTCGTGGGAACCTCCGGCTTGGTAAGTACCCGGTGGATGCCCAAATCTGGCGCTTTCCTTCTCCCTGCGCCGGCTGATGACGCCAAGTCCCGGTGCTCACTTGGGGGGCCGTATCAGTCCGGAACGCGGGCCGCAATTGGCCCGCGGGCCGGACTTTGGACATGCCTGCTCTAGAATGTAAGCTTGCAAGCAGGGTCCTCTTTACCCAATGTATCGGTTTGTCTTTGTCTCTCTAGTTTTGCCAAACCCCTTGAGAATATGTATTGTAAGAGGCACTGCATACATTGTTGGCACTATATAAATAAAAGGTAATATTTTCTCTTTTAGTCCTCTCTCCTATTATTGCAGTAGAACTGAGCCAATTTTCCAGACATAGGCAATGTAAGACTTTCCATTGCATGGAAGCACTTGCAGAAATAAAACAGAAAAAGGTTATTTCTGTGGCTACTTGAGATCACAGGGGCCAAAAACTAAGTTTCTATCTGTTTTTGCACTTACTTTGGAAAGACATAAAAAACAAAATCAAGGTTTCAAAGAGATCCCCCACAAGAACGTTTATTTTTTGTTATCCATCTTTATCCTTCAGACCCATTGTTATTTTTCAGCTCCTCTACTGTACTTATTGGTGTCTTCTTTTACGAACCACTTTCCTTTTACTTTCAACCCTCCCTTGCCTTTTTCCCCCATATACCCTCTTATTAATTTTGTAGATCCCTCGTGTTTTTTCCTTGCTTTGGACCCCATCCTTTCAAACATCGCTTAGTGAGGACCTGTTTGTGGTGCGTGAAACGGCACAACCAAACAAATGTCAAAATTAAGAGATTTTCCTCATCACAGATACGCATATACTAGGCTTTCAAAGATCCTTTTACAGGTTTAACCCTGCGCTCTTAATTAAACAAAGGTTACTATTGTGAATCCTTTACTCTCCCTTTTGCCCTGTGGCTCACTGCCATCAGTCTACTTTTAGGTTTATTCTAATTTTAAGCTTCAATTATAAAAGGGTATATTTTCACCAAAATACTGCATTGCATACATCACTATTCAACGGAATGCATAAAATATTTTATTGTTTTAAAATATTGTTCAAAAAACCCACACACATAAGCTTTAAGCATGCTCATTAAATTCAAAGAAGAGCCATTTGTTTAATACTATATAAAGGCACCATAGCGTACCAAACACAGAAATATACACATTAGTACAGATCCAAAAGTGCTTTTGGATAGAGATATATTCCATAGTTTATATACATTTCAAAAACAAATAACTTCACAGAAATGTTTTCTATTTATATTTAAAAATGTATTTTAATTTTACAGTTTATAAAATAAAGCTTAATATACATTATGGGAAAAAAAAAAGAAAAAAAAAAAGTTTTTTTTTCCTCTAACAAAAATAATGTACATCACTAAATAAGGAGCAATGGAAAACCTGCCTTGCCAATGACCCTTACAGGACTATAGTTCGGTAAACCGGATTTCTGGTTTTTAATACATAACAATACAAGAAAAACCATGAAGCTGACCAAGACACAACACAACAAATAAAAACATTAAAAAGAAGACCGTACATTTTTTTTTTTTTTTTTTTTACAAGGTTTGGCAAAACAAAATAACACATTAAAAGAACATGTTTTACTTATTAATATATTAGTATGCAGTATTAGAAAAGAAAATGAAAAAACAAAAATAAGAATATGTATATATAGCAGCTAAGTGTAACAAACCTATATTATATATATATATATATATATATATATATATATATATATATATATATATATATATATATATATATATATATATATCCATTCTCCTGCTTGTTAGGAAACTTGTGAAAATGTACTCCAAACAACAAATGATGATGAAATAAGCAAAGTCAAGGTAAAACCAAGTAAACAGATTAGGAATGAAACTTGTCCTTGTATAAAAGATGTGTCGATCATCGGTAACTTCTTCTGTTGCTCTGTCACAGAAACCTTGAGGGCACTGTAGCCTTACATGTAGCCACCTTGATAAGTATTCGAAATAGGCTGCCTTGTGCCTGGTCTGACTGTGAAGGTCATGCCTTGAGAGTTACTCTGCGGCCTGCAGGGGAACAGACGAGATATGAGAACAGCAATCAGATTTGATGAAAATATTGTAGAACACTAAAAGGGATAATCTTAGTAGCAGGCATCCTAGACAGCTTCCCAGTGCTCCTCAATCAAGGAGGAGCATGAGGCCTAAAGGTAGCCACCAGTCCCAGCATTAGCAGGACAGCCCTAGCACAAAGAGGCAAGCTCAGCATTAACCCTCTATTTTCCACGATACGAGGTTTCAGGAGGTAGAGTCTCAGCAGGGTCACGTGATACTGGCAACTGGCACATTTGTGACCTAGCTCTGGCTGTTGTGCCTGATTTGATCAAGTGCCAGCCCTGGACGGCTTTGTATTATATCAGTTATTATCGTCACTAATATTGCTAGAATAAGCTGCATCGTATGTTGCGTTGGCTTTTATTCTAAACAGAATGTGGACCTAAACGCAAGTAAGGTAATACCAGGAAAAGGGATATGTCTTTGTAATGTGTGCATTTATATTCATTATTATTATTTAACACATACATACATTTCCATAACTTGCAAATATCCAAGTGAGCTGTCAAATTATGACTCATAGTGATAAGTAAACCATGAAATACTAGAAAATCCTGAAGAGGTTTATTAAGGGCACAATCGTACATTTTGTACAAAAATGCACCAGCATAGTTTAACAAATGGACCGAGCACATTTATGATTTTAATGCAGTTGATGGTGTAAAAGTTCATAGACCAAGCAGGTAGGCAAAAAATAAAAAACACAGAACGCCTTCTGTTTTGTTACTGAAAATTAAATTACTGAAATATTTCAATATAAAATATGTACAACTTATGTAGAACTCTAAATCATTAATACTTTAGTTAATGGGGACTTTTATCACAACCATATCTACATAAATATAAAAAAAACAAACAAACAAAAAAAAAACTACCAATAGCTTGTGTGTTTTGTCTGTAATTGTTTTGGAGATTATGGGGTTAAACAAAAACTATACGGAGATGATTTTATATAGATATATGGATTTTACCTGACTGTAGTTTTGATGGCAGAGTAGTCTTGATTTTGAAGCTTGTATTTCATATCATTCATCATTCCCATTCTATTTAGGTTCTCAGATGAGACTCTCCTTCCCTGGGGAAGGTATCTGGATGTAGCAGCCAAAGGACGACGCGGGTCTACAGCCATAGCGGAGTTTGAGTGAGAATGCATTTGACTATATGACAATGGCAAGGGTGCAGATCTTAGAGAGCTTGGATTTTTCCCATAATTTCTGGGGGCTTCTGGTTCAGGCATATATAACCGTTGCTTAATTAGAGAGCTTCTGCGCGAATCTCTAGTGGTTCCAGTACTGTAATTGTCATTTGCGTATCTGTTATAGTCCCTGGTGCCTGATGTTGTTTGGGAAACCGTGGTCTGATTTGTTGTATAATTATACTCATTGCTTTGTATTCCAAAGTCTACTTTGTCACGAGTATTATTATTATTATAACTAAATGTCATATCTTGCTTTTGTGGTTCATTCTCCTTTGGCCCTGGACTGTTCATGAATTCTGCTGGAGGTGGAATAATTTCAAATTCAATGTCTTCATTTGTTTTTAAGGGTGGGGTGGGAGATGGGAATGATGAAATATTAAAGTTAAGTATACCACTATCATGTGATTTATTTGTGGAAATAGAACTTTCATTTGTGAACTGTTCCTCTTGTAGATAGGCAGATTTGGCCTTCCAGTTATTATCACTGCTGTCTGTTTTTGGTGCAGTTTTACTTCTAGGATATTGTGCCCCATCATTATCCAAGCTGTTGTAATCACTGGACAGCAGAGAATGCTTTTCCGGTCTGTCAAGGTTAGTAACCTGAAATCCTTCATCTCTCCAGCTTGATTTGTTCAGAAGACTGCCAGAATACGTGGATGCAATATTGGTGTCATTTAAGGCACCCAAGCCACCTTCCTGAGAAATATGCCCTTTATTCTCCTGTTTGGGCACAACGGCAAAGGTGTTTGTTGGACTTGTAACCAAAACTTTAGGCAAAATACTACGGTCTACAGACCGAGAACGTGGACCTTTTTGGGCACGCCTCTTTGCTGCCAAGAGCAATGCCATAGGGGACCCAGGTTCAATTTTATCTTCTGTTACAGAGGGTTCAAGTACACTTGTAGGTTGTTCTACTGGTGGTTCATCCTTGGACAGGAGGATTTTTTCAGATTTGGAAATGCTTTCTTTTTCTAAACTTGGCAATGTGTCTGGCTTTGAGGACTGCAAATCAAAGTTCCAGCTGCCAGCAGAAGCCTTCCTTTCATGATGTGACTTGTATGATGGGATGGGATTCATTCTGTTTGATATATCTGTAGCTTTTGGTGGTGAAGGAGGCACATGCTCAAGAAGACTGGGTTTAGTATCTTGTACAAGATGTTTTTTATGAGTAGCTTCCGGAGTGTGTTTTGTCGGCAAATAGTCTGGCTCAGGAATCTTAATATCCACTTTGCTACTTTTAGGAAGCCACTCAGAGTTGTCTGCATCAGGATCCTCTTTATCAGGCTTAGCAGGTAAGAGTGGGACTTTCAACATCAAGGAGTTAACCAGATTGGTATCTCCACCTTTTGATAGCACATTTATGTTAGCATTTTTGTTTTTAATTTCCAGTCCTTGTCGAACATTTTTAAGACCACCAATTTTCTGGTCGTCTTTCTTTGGTGATGACAAGAAGGCTTCCAACTCTTCTTTGATTTTGCCAACTCTGTTTTTTTGATCATCATCAATATTAGCATTAACAGACAACTGAGCAGGTCTAATTTCAATAGTATTCGCCTTTTTTGCTAGGTGCTTGAGGCTCTCCTCTTTTGCCTGTAATGCCTTGTGTAATGGTAGCTGGGAAGTTTGTCCTGAAGTCAAAGTCTGAGAAGCAGGCAACAGCAAAGGTGGTGCAGGAGGTACTTTTGGTGGAGGAGGCGGGGGAACCATTAATGGTGGTGCAGGTGGAAAAGTCGGAGAGTCATTGTTTTTATCAACTACAGGTGATACATGAGACGTGGTAGGTAAGGGAGGAGCAGGGGGAGGAGCAGGTGGCGTCTTTGGTGGTACAGCCAGTGGAATCATAGGCGGCAGTGGTGGGGGTGCAGTTGGTGGAGGCGGTGGAGGCATTGAAGGTGGATTTGGTGGAGCCGTAGATGGTGGTGGAGGTGGAGAGGTGACAGGTGGTGGTGTAATTGCCTCAGATTTCATATCACACTCAACACTTTCCAAATCTTTATTAAATGCATTAATATCTTTTTTGGTCAAAGAATCTTTTTTACCACTTACATTTGTATTGGCTATGGAAAAATTGTCTAAAATAGGTTTCAGTGAGATGACCTTTATAGTGGGCTTTGAATTATCTGTAGAGTATGCCTCTTTGTTAAACTTAATTTTATTGAACTCTATGCTGCTCTGGGGACGTCTTGTTGCTCCTTTAGACTGGTCATTTACCGAAACCACCGATGCTATTTCAGTTTTATTCTGTGTTATTTTGTTGGGCTGTTTATGGTCACTACCATCGAATGCAGGCATTTCATTAACATTTCCTAAACTTAATGTCTCATTGCCACTCTTGAAACGACCAATGACAGGTGTAACCGGTAAACTCAAACTGGTTTGCACATTTGATGGTCCAAAATCGACATTCTCCCTTTCTGTCCCGAAAGTCCTTTCCACATTCTGATCAATGCTATGAATTACTGTTTGTGGACCTTCCATTATTATCATGGATTTTCTCTTGTTTAATGTATCGTTTATAGGTGTCTGTCCTTGCCCTGTAGTTGCAAAAAGTTTGGCTTGGACATTAGGGTTAAAGCTTGATGCCAATGGTGAGAGTGGAGGTTCCTTGGCATAATGGTTACTCATAATGTCTCTTTGATGGATCATTTGTTCTTGCTGTTGTATAGATGATGTCCTTGCTGGGGCAGGAGGTGGATTTTTAAACGACCTTGGTAAAGTAGACCGGGGTTCGATATCATAGTTTGGCTGCTCATGTTTATGCAGAAGGGTAGGAGTTAAGGAAAACCGATTAGGCAATCCCACAGGCTCATCAGTCGGCAGTGTATTAAGGATAGTTTCAGATTTCCATTTCGAGACATTAGGCTGCTGGTCCCCATGTGACATAATGGTAGGGGGTACAGGTGCAACATTAAAATTAGGTGCAGTAGGTACAGAAGTATTTGGTGTGGGTGGTATAAAGTCCGGTGGACTTGGAGAAGCTGGAGAGGATATTGTGGATGAGGGTGGGCTCTCCTGTGGTGGAGGAGGTGGGGGCATTGTAGGAGGAGGAGGTGGCGGCATATTGGGTGGAGCTGGAATATCTTCATCAAAATTATCTTCATAATAGTGACTTCCTCTCAAATCTCCAACAGAACTGTACATCCTGTAATTCCCATTTAATTTTGCCCCATTTCCTAAAATACATAAAAAAAAAAAAAAAAATTTGCGAACCATTTTTTTTGCTACCACTTTTTGTAAAATCGGATATAAGATATAGAAAAATCGAGATCAAATATTTTTGCCTAATTAATCTCCACAGCTCCGAAAATGAATAATATATAGCCTCCTCACTGTAGGAACTGTTAGTCAAGCTGGGTGGGTCTTAAAGCAAGGCCCAGTCCCACGCAGCGTTTGAATTCCCATGATGTTAAGTTAGTATGAGAAAAAAAAATTAAGAGGTGAAGTGGAGAGGAACGGAGACAGCTTCACGATATGAAGAGTGTGAGATGGAGAAGGTAGGTAAGTTGAACAGATGGTAGGCAAAGTGAAATGAGAAAAGGAAGGGTAGTTATGGGGATTATAGGGAAATCAAGGAGGGAAGGAGCGAGAGGGAAACAAATCTGGGATTTGTTTACGGCCACAGAATTTGCAGCTAAACCTTTTACATTTTAAAGGATATCTTTTCAACATAGAGACACCAACAGAGTGTCATAACCAGCATGATGATGCATTCATATATGCTCAGCTTACTTGGGAAAGTTCAGACTTGCGGACGGTGAGCATTGCTACACTTCTTTATTGCTCCATAATCTCACTGTACTCAAGGCAAATATATAAAAATTGCTTACCCATAAGGTTATCAGAAAATCCAGGTGGAACGGATGGGGTTGGCACCGCTAATGCTTGAGTCTCTGTGTTCTGACAATGATAATGTGAATCGTAAGCATCAAGAATAAAAAAGTAATAAAACATGCACCAACTTCACCTGGTCCCATCTAAATACACTTGACTGATTTGCTTAAAATGTATTTTTTACAAACATTTTCAAAAGGGCCAACAGCTTTCAAACATATACAGACAAAAGGAACTAGAAATAATGTACACTCATATGTATACAGTATATGTATACACACATATACTGTATACATACATGTACAGTTGTGTGAAAAAGAAAGTACACCCTCTTTGAATTCAATGGCTTTACATATCAAAACATTATCTGATCAGGGGGGCAGCAGGAGCCAAGCCACAGTCTGAGATTGCCACATAAGAGCAAGCCCAAGGTAGCTCTACCTTGTCCTTTGCATCAAAATAATTTTTTTGAGCCCTCTGCCACCTCTACTGACAGGCTTCAGTAAAAAGTATTCCCAATACCCTTTTTTGTGTTGAATGTGCCTGTTTTATAAACATTAAAATATATATATATATATATATATATATATATATATATATATATATATATATATATTTTAACATGTAATTAGTTCTTCAAAATTGTATTTCAACAATTTAGTGATCAGCATTTTAACGTATAGTAATTTTAGATGGAAATGGTAGATCCCTTCCCAGTAATCAAACAGGTATGTCAGGAATTTTTAAGAAACATATGTAACCATTGCAAGAGCTTCACTACAGCCGGTTTGGCTGGGTTGACACAAAGAATGTGCATTATATGTGTACATATAATACATATGTATCAATAGTGCTAGATTTGCATATTTAAACAAACGTGACCAAAACCAAATACCAGAAATCTCGTTTGAGCAGAACAGAAGGGAAGAACTTTCCAAGTATTGCTAAATCATCACAGAATAATCATCTACATTACAGAAGTAAATCTGTTTTCTGAAACCGTTGATAGCTTGGGCCAGGGCCGGACTGAAGGCAGCCCTGGCACTTTAAGGCTAGCAGCTGATGTAGGTGCAGCCACTGGCTGGATATGAGCAGCACACTACGTTTTTATGCTGTGCATTTGCTCTGTGTGCAAGTTGCCAGACTGGGCCTGGCTTGTGTTTATTGTCGGTCGACCACTGTAAATGTTTTGGATGAGCTTAGTTTAAAAGTTAACCCTACTTAAGGTGTATAATGTCAGCTTATAGCAGGGTCAGCATGATTCTCTCCCTTATCCTCACTTCACAAAACTTTAAAAGGAGCAACGCACTGCTCCAATGCGGTATGGCACTCTGGTCCTCCCTGGTACGTTCCATTCCATTATTCCACAGATCCTCTATCAGCAAAAGGCGTAGTGTTCATGCACGTCTTGAACACTGCTCCATCAGCGACAGCCAAGATTTCAGCACATAGGATCCAAAGTGCTTGACAGCGAGGGACTCCGCAGGAAGCAGTTCTGAGCAATTTAAATGAATTTCAAGGACCTGTTTTTTCACATGTAAAGGGATATTGCTTGTTTTTTTTTTTTTTTTTTTTTCATATAGCTGGGAGCTTCATAATTGAGAGACACCCTCCATATGTAGAACAACTGAATGCAACATACACACCGGGGAAGACCAGAGTGCCATACCATATTGGAGATGAGAGTTGGTACTGTGTTAGCTGTAGAATTACAGGAGACAAGTGGCGTTTGAATGATACCTTTATTGGCTGAGTAAATATAGATTGTAAGCTTTCAAGACCTCTCAGGTCCCTTCATCAGGCATGTTATACAAAAATGTGTGAATGAATTACCACATAGGAGCAGTGAGTTGCTCCTTTTAAAGTCTTGTGAAGACACCAACTGGTCATTCAAAAAAAAAAAAGATAGCCTATCTCCAGGGTGTAAGATATAGCGGAGGTAATATCATATTAAAATGTGTACTGTGCCAAAGTATATCTACCTGCTATTGCCAAATTTACATTAGATTTCACTGTGTTTATGTAAAGTTGTCCTCGAGGTAACAGTATATTACAAATAAAGTTGTTGCTCAACTCTATGAAATATAAATGGTTAAATTGCCAATCCCTGACAAGCATCCTCAAATATTTACACTAGGAAAGGAATGAACTGCCCTCTCCACTCATTCTTTAAACAGAATAGATCTCCATGTACTAGAAAGTCATCTATTATTTTTTTTAACAAAATATTACAAAACGGGCAGTTTAAGGTCCCGGACAACCTGCGTATTAATGTAATATGCATTCTTAAAAAAAAACAAAAAAAACAAACAGTAACCTAGAAAACACAGGAGCTGTCAACCAGTTGCAGGAAAGCGCTACCATTAAAATAAATGGGACAGCATGCCCAAAGAGTTACCCAAGCCATTGCTGGGACTTACTGGCAGTAAGTATATACCTTGTAGGGAAATATGTTAAGCCAGGTGGTAGGAGTGGGGGCAAATGCAACTGGGGGGGTCTGCAGAATCCAAGCTTTTCAAGGGGCAGGTGTAAATTGATTCCATTAAATTAGTTGGGAGTGGGAAAAAGATTGGCCAAGGAGCAGGCATGGCTCACCACCACTCTCCTGCCCTGGAGAAAGAGGTGAGTGACATGCCAATATTGCCTCTTTATAATAAATAGTTGAGTGGGGAGTTGAGACCACAACTCTTAACAATGCTCCCTTTAGCGAATAGATCCCATCTAACTTGAGTTCTAACTCTTGCATGAGATCACAGTTGCAACAATTACAAAACAAATGTGAAATATTCATAATTTGTAAAGTTTACATAGGAATGTGACCATGATAGATCACACAATAGTTACTTTGACATGTCCAGGTTCAACCTATCTTGACATATCCCCGAGAATACATGTCCTGCAGAGAACTGCAACCAACTTCTGGCAATATGCTTAAAGGGAACAGGACTGGAACTATATAGGCAGAGCATGACAACTTCACAATAGCACAGCCAGTGCTCTGTATATATCTATACATTTTTATGATTAAGGAGTATATCATTAATATTAAATTAAATACTGCAGTTTACGCCTGTCTAATAAATCCTATAAATGTATAATTTATTATTGTTAATAAATCATGGCTCATCTTAAAAATTGTACTGTATTTCTTTGATATACTCCAACCATATTTACATTTCTCATAAAAGCACCTGACCAGGAAAAACAAACTCTGTATTTGCACAATAAAAATACCTCCGCACTGCCCAACCCCCATATTGCTTGGTATGCGCAGTCTATGGGTTTGCCAGCCTCATGCATTGTATGTTGCCCTGTTATCCACAAACGTCTGGAACGCAAGGTCAACTATAGTTATGTATAATATTTGTTATATACATTACGTGAGCAAAAGCACTCACGTACATTAAATGTTATACTGACATTATCTTTAACCCCTGTAAGAATGCACTGCATATACTTTTCTGATATGAAATCACAATAATTGGCAACATGAATAATGAACGGTTGCCAGATAAGGTATAAAACACTTACACTAGTAGAGAAATTAAGCATTGGTCTGGCACGAGGTCCAGGTCGGGCTTTCAGAGTTGCAGTACCCGATTCATCCAAAAAGGAAAAGGAGGGCATCGTTCCATCTGCAAGGAAAAGTCAGATTTTAGGTCTAAGAAAAATATTTTTAACCATCTACTAATGCATTAGGTTCATATTATACATTGTATTCTTCTGAAAGCTTGTACTATTCACCAATCGACATATTGTAGTGTGGGACTTAAGGCACAGACCAACAATAAACGTTATATAAAACCTTTGTTATTTTTAATATATTCAAGTCACTATCCTCTTGTTACTAGCCTAAGGATTTGGTACACGTACACCTATGCTGTTTGTGCGTTTACTGAGCTTGGCATTAGACCAATGGAACTACTAACAATAATCATACACAATATATATTATATATAAACAGCAGGACTTCTGACCAGTGTGCCGAGGTCTAAGCCATTTTATATGCACAATGACCATTATCTAAAAGTATACCAGATAGGTATTTGGTTTAAGTAATTATGAAACTGGGCTGTAAAAGATTGATTTGTAGGTCATATTTGTGCAGATGGACAGGCCAGGCCAGGCCAGGCCTAGACTACATGTGTGCTCAGGCAGCTTGGAGGATAAGAGGGGCATTGTTAAGTAAACCAAATAATTGTGTGTATATTATATATATATATATATACATATATATATATATACATATATATATATATATATATATATATATATATATATATATATATATATATATATATATACATATATATATATATACACACACACACGCACACACACACACTGTAATAGTTCAGACCATGATGTTATGATGGATACTGAGGTAGCTGCAAAATACATTTTGTGACATCCTCCAGGCCTAGTACATACTGTAATACCCTTATACTTGTAATACATATGCAAATGAGAGCAATGGTTAAAAGAGTCCCAATGAAACTGCCTGGCAGGATCATTTAAAGATCATATTTCCTAGTTTCAGGGCAAGAGCATGTATGTTCTAGCAAATATTTATAGACTCATAACATTCATTTTAATTTCCTGAAGTAGCGACAGCCACACCTAAAGTTACAATCAGATGAGTTAAAAAATACCAAAATGGAGCTCAGTAGAATATGATTTTTTCAATGCAAAAACCACATATATGGAAATGCTTTTATTTAACACATGCGTCATTCTTAACCAGACATAGAAAATGTATATTCTAGAAAAAGTACAATATGTATCTAATGTGTTAATGAAGAACAGTGTGTTACACATAGGCTAGCATTAAAGACAAAAAGGTAGAATATGCCAAATAGTAGACATGTCTCCTATGAGGTTCACAGTACCTTCTGAGGACCTCTGAGGTCCCCAAAGTTTATACAACTCCACATCTTTTGTGGTTCAATTAAGAGGCTTCTTTGACCCTCGCATGGATTGTAATCTGTACTCGAGAGAACACCTACCCATTTTCTCTGAACCATTCTACCATTTTCTCACGACCACACATACTCTATCGCCATATACTTATGCTAGAATGATCCACATTCTTTTGGAAAACCGCAATAAACAAAATAAAGCAAAAAAAAGGTAGGAAATAAAGAAGTGTTCTATTTTTGCATTCACAAATCAGATCCATTTGGCAATAAAGCCGTTCCGAGCTTGTCACCATGGATTAAAAACGCATCACAACAGTAGTCTGGAAACATTCTTTAAGGTTCAACACCCTAATTTATAGACACACCTCATTCGCTCATAATTAGTTCATTTGGACACTCATTCTAACTTGTACTGAAACCATTGTGACATCATTTATGTGAGTCAGCAAGGATTTAGAGCGTGGGAGATTTATATTCAGAGACTGTGTCACCCTGTAATAAGAGTTTAATACAGCATATACTGCTGTTTTGTCAACACATTTTTTTAATGGAACATATTATTGAGGATGAAGAATTGGCTTCACTTTCTCAGTATTCTGAAGTTCTAAGTAGTGGACATATTTGCTATGCATTTGTTAAACGAGGAATTTGCTCTATTATTTAAAAGGCACCCTTATTATTCATGATCTTTTTCTGAATGGAGAGGACATTCTTCAGATACAACATATACATATTTTATCCATCATTTACCATTAAAAAAGTACTAATGAACACAGAAAAACATTTTTTTTTTCAATAATAAATTGAGCAATGTGTAACCGAACAAAGATAAACGTAAAATTCAACCCACAAAAGATTTTGTTCTGTCACCTGTAGAGACCACATGACCAAGAACAGCTCTACTGATTCCCAGAGACTGACATGAAGAATCTGTCGCTACTTTTATGCTGTGACCAAAGGTCTAGACAGCAATGGCATGCCATTGGGGATACAAAAGGTGAATTTGCCCCCTTAACATTATAAATACTTTCTATAATGGACCCCCATTTACAACCATACAAATAAGGGTAAAAGCTAGGCGTTTGATTCATAATCCACAGCTGCTATTAAATGTACTCCCTCATTTGCACATATCTGCTACTTTATACATAGTTTTGGGCACAGCACACGGTTGAACTCCAGAAGCCTAACCATTCGACCTACATATTGAACTTTCAACTTCATCACTGCAGGATAGGAACGTTCCTGACCCATGCACGTAATCTACAAACAGCAGTAAGCGAGAATTAATATGCTTATGACTAAAGCTCTCGACCACACAGAGGACGGCAATCAAAATAAAATACCCTTACGCGACAAGTAGAAATATTATATAATCTTGCAATTTCTGACATACAGGTTTAGCCCCCCGAGTGGCAGAAGGGTGGGGAAGGCTTTTCAATGTCTGTCTACCAGGTGTCCATTCCCACCTTAGAATTGGGGTGTAAAGAATGAGTATTCCAATTTATTTTGTTTATCCCTTAGGAGTACCAACCATGTGCAAAACCCAGAATTAAGGTTTCATATAAAGTATATGCTGGACCACGCCTCGGAAAGAACAGCTTCTAATGGGTGTAGATGGATACACCTAATGTGCAGAACAAAATTTATAATTAGCTGGATGCAGATGTTTTAATCCCACATAGGGCCAAAATTTGTCATCAAATCAGAGCCGGCATTAGAGCCCTATAAGTAGTTCAGGAACACAAGAAACAGGAGACGTGTTTCAATGACAACACAAACCTCACTCATAGCACCCTCCAACATACCACACATACGTACACACATTTACACAAGTACACACATGCTAAAACAAACGCCCTTTCACACCACTTTCACATACATGCAGGTCAGACCAGTCCTTTATGAACAACTTTGGATGGCACAGGAGGCAATTGCCCCCCCCACCGTCAACCAAGCCTAGCCCTGTCCTGCTTCCCTCCCTGAAGCATAAGGAATGGCTTAAACATCTAGAATTCCCAGAAGCAGGTGACCTCAAGTCTTCAAGAAGCGGTGGGCAAAATGCAGAGCCCTCTCCACCACCAAAAACCTCATCAGTGGCTTGGCTCCACTGCAGCATCCATATCATATCTCCAGGACAGAACCTTGAAAACCTTGATAGCAGTGTCACATTACTGGTGCATATACCAAGCATATATAATTCTATGTTTTTTGGAGGGACAATATTACTCTTGCTCTTACTGCAGCAAAATCTTACTTTTTGTAATGCGTAGCGAAGTCAAGGAGCTGAAACACAAGTCTCCTGCAAACGCCCCACCTTAGTGAATACTCCCAATTGTCTATTTGGACCAGATGTCTCTACTTCAGTGAACAGTTTCTGATCATCTTCAGAAGACAGTATTTTGGTAGCACTGTTTGTTACATGTATTTAACAGCACTTTTCAAATAGACCAGATAGATCTCAAAAATAGTATTTCTAATATGGAGATGCAGAGAAGTCCTTCGTATACCTGTGAATACAGATGATACAGGACTGAACCTGTCACATCTTTCTGTTGATGTAAACTGCAGCTGCATGAATCACAGGGAAGCCAAGCCTTAACCACAACATAACCACAATGGATGACCTAATCAAAAGGAGAAATTTAAACCAAGCGTCAGTTCCATTTGCACACAAACCAAATCTGTTATTATACATAGTAACATCCATCGGAAATTTCCGGTATATAAAAAACAAAAATGACAACTATTCTGTTTCATGAGTCTACATAGTGGCTCTTTTTTGTTCATCATCAACTGTGGTCTATTCACTTAAGACACTTCAGACCCTTTATACATGTTACAACCCATTGGGCCAATGTAATGTAATGGGCCAACCCATTTCAACTTCTCCTGCATAAGGGGCTAGTTTGACACTGTGTAATGTATCGTTAAATCAGTAAGCGTTCTTAAAGCCTCTTCAACAGTTCAACGATGCACTTTTGGAAAATATTGACAGGGTTTTCCTGCAAACTCTCCTTATAACCTCCTCTTTAATGAAAAAACTATAATGCATGATATACTCGATATATATCACAAGCAAGAGTGAAAGAGGGAAGCCTCACTTGCCAGTTTCTACAAAGGTTAGCACTGTGAGGCCCTCCTAAGTGTGGCCTTAGTCTGCTGGATAAGTGTCCATGCTGGTGGCACAGGCAAGTTCCTATACAGTTCAGCATAGAACCAGACTCAAATGGGTAATATATAAAGGCAATAAAGGGACATTCCAGGTATCATATGCAATTTAAAGCATATTATAGTTAACAGGTCCCTCAAATGTTTGTGATGTCCCACCAGCAAATGGATGTTGGATTCTAAAAACAAACAAACATTCTCAATTTGCAATTGCCTTTTTTCTTGACTTTCCAGATTTAAAAGAGGATTAAGAGGCATTTTCCATCACCTCACACTTACATTTTTGTGTAACTCTTGAGGCCATCATGGTGTGCCCGGCCTAGAAGGAGTCTAAGTTATGCATGAGTATGTGTTGCTCGGCTTGCAAGGTTACATGGTGTTTCCCTTGGAATAGTATTAAAAAGGACCTATACATCTCCCAAGCAATACTAGGACTGGTGGACTCTTGTCGTCGATTGAGAATGTCATTGATATTGGACAAAGAGTATATTTTAAGTTAACAAAAACAGACCTTGCTCAAAATCTTCCTAAGCACTCTTTTTTGCTCCCGGTATACATCTATAGCCTATTATCTAAGTGCGTCCCTATGCAGTAGACCTTTGCTCAGCCCAATATAATGGGAAAGAGAACGAGTAGCAATCCTGAGGTCATATAAACCATCACTTATCTTCTGCATTC
The DNA here is from genome assembly GCF_027358695.1 of Spea bombifrons. NCBI lineage: Eukaryota > Metazoa > Chordata > Amphibia > Anura > Pelobatidae > Spea > Spea bombifrons. The sequence goes on from NC_071088.1 coordinate 39,623,509, forward strand.
ATATATATACTAGATGAATTATTAACTTTTAGCTTGCATGTTTATAGGGAGTGTACAGTGTAAGATCAGGTCTCCTCCTTCCATTTTGTAATAAACAGTTTGCATGTGAAACTTCACTGTGAGAATAAAACCATTCCGTAATTACTATTTATTATCTGTGTATGTACAACACCAGATAGGACTGCTGAAACTTTGCAAATTTCCAACTGGCCTTATATATATATATATATATATATATATTTTTTTTTTTTACAGAAGGATAATTAACTTTCACCGCCAAATAATTTCTCCAGAAATGTGATATATTAAAAGTATATTCAACCATATAGTGTTAGGAAATTATAGTTGGGCTTACAAAATATTTATGTGTTATGATTTCACTAATTACATACTAGTTTTGTTGGTTTCAGTCTAGGTCTTCTAGCTGAAATCATGGATTAAATGGTATGTTTATGATCCGACAGCCAATGGTTATTTTCAAAGCTTAAAAAGAAAAAAAAAAGTTATGCGGATTGATCTTCTAAACAGAAGCATATCGGAACATTTTAGTGTTGGCTGTCAGTTGTTGGCCTACGTTCACCAATTGCTAATACAATGCCATATGGATGTTCAAGTAAAGCAAGGTCCACTCTTCAAGGAAAGATAGAGATGCATATGGTACTCTGGAAATCAGCCACAACACAACAAAGAACCAGTGAACATAGCTGAATTCATATTCCATCAGGCCATGGTCAGAAGAAACCTACAATGCCTCCTTTGGACCATGATAGATTCCATGGGTGGTAGCATCGATTCCTTGTGTACGCATTCCCTTTGATGCCGGGAAGTACTTAAACGCAGGGGCTGATGAGCAACCTGTAAAAATGGAGACGTGTCCTGGGAAAAATGGCAAGCCTATCTACAGGTGGCTCATACGTCCATACATATAATGCCATGTATAAAGAACAGCACCGGAGGGGAACACACTGCGTTGGTTTAGGTGTCTGCCTGTAGACATGTCATAAGACCGTCAAGCACCACTAACTCCTACTTACTTTTGCTCCGTTCACAATATTTCAGGGAACTCTCAACAGTCATGTGACACAAACGCAGGCACTGAAAGGTTGTTATGGAAACTGAAAAGGTTTCTGTGTTGTTTCAATGTGATTAAAATGTTAAAGAACATAATAACAGGACATACTAGCAAAGGTATATTTCTTCATCCTCAATGTAACAGCACATATTTGTTTAGAGTAATGATTCCCAACCTTAGTTGTCAAACAGCCCACAGGGAACGCTCTGTGTACACACAGGTATTGTGAGCTCCAACTAGTCCATGATGTTCCAGGGTTGATCATCTGCTCAGATCATTAAAAGCACAGCTCTGCAATGATCTATGCAATGTGTTTTGTTTCACAGTTTTTGTTGCATTGTTATACAAAAGCAAAAAAATGTCTAATGGCATGTCAGATAAAATCACACCGCCAACAAAAGGATAAATGTAGAAAAAGTCAACAAGCAGCAATCCAGCTACCAAGGAACTACTATTCTCTATACAGATCAGTTAACCTGATCAGTAATGCAACTGAGAGCAACTCAGTGGATGGGTAACCTAAAATGTTTGCCACCCCACAACTCTACCAGAAAAAGAGTGGTCTAAGCACCTGGTGGCATAGTGGGTAAAAGATGGGTTTGTCATTCCTCTACTTACAGGAGGTCATCAGATGCAGAAACACAGGGAAAGGGTTAGGATGTCCATCAAAGAAAAAGAGTCCTCACAGGACTATCCTGTTTTATTAAACCATCATCTTCAACCACATTCAATGCCACAACATGCAAATTGTGAAAATATCTACACAAACGACCCTTTTTGCCATGAAACTGCAATGATACTTAAACTATCTGAAAAGAGGACTAATATATATATATATATATATTAGATATATCCAGACATATGACATTACCCCATTCTTGTGTGAATAATGTTATATTACATACACAGGCATAATGGAGTTTCTCTTTTGACAAGAACACATCAAAAATAAAATCATATTCCCAATCTCCCCCTAACAAATAGAATAAACTTTAATGAATGCTCATTAACCCTTTATCTGCCATTAGCTTTTTTTGTAATGGTCACATTCTTCTTTTTTTCTTAATGTCAGTGAAAAGGGCATGCATTGAAGACATGAAGGGGTGATTATCTGTGCATTGCAAAAATTCACTTCAGGTGCCCAATGACAAACTTATTTACTAAAGAACCACCTGCCGTGCTGTAGAAAATCGACATGAAAGCCTTATATATATTATATATAGCCTTATATACGTTTAGGAATACCCCCCCATACCTGGGGTTGAATCTCAGACACCTGTCTTTTCATTCACTTACTTTAATGGGCAATGCAAACCACCCTCCCCACACATTCACTAACCTTTGTAACTGTCAGATCCTTTCTTGGCTCCCTGGGGCAGAATCCAAGGTGGGTTATCAGCAAACAACGAGTTATTGTTTGTATTTTTCTTCCCAAAAAGCTTGCTGAGGGTCCCTTGCATGGTATTACTCTTCTTCATTGTGAAAATATATCGAGGTCTCTGATAAATGCCCTACGATTTGCTCTAATAAGACATGTTTCCCAGGCAGCCCACGCGATAAATCCTTGATGATCGAGCTCTGGAAGAATTGTAACCCCGAGACCCACCTTTGCAGCAGGTAAATAGCTAATTCCTGTTGGTTCACTGGATTTGCATACACCTTTTTTTTTTCCAGACCCCACCCTCCCTGTACAAACTGCACTAGTCACATTCCTGCCCTTCCTAAGCACCACCTTCAGAGGTAAGAGTCTAAGAGGCAAACTAAATTTAACCTCTTTGGCACTGGAATGGTTAACCTTACTGACGTGCTATTGCAAGCATTACACAGATAGAAAGGATTGTACTTGTGTACAACCATACATACTTCTTGATCACTAGTTGAATGCACAATATGTTACTATTTTATGTGTTGTTTACTGTCTGGTACATGTAGATACTGCTTTATTTACAAAACCAAGCTCTCTTGCGGAAGATGTCATAAATCCAATTAAGCAATTAAGAAATGAGGCAGATAATTAACAGCTATCAGTTATTTAACCCCTTCGAGACAAAGTAAGATTTTACTTTTTGTACCCTTTGTGACAATGGCCTTTTTAACATTTCTGCGCTGCTTGTGTTTAGCTGTAATTTTCTTCTTTCCCGTTTACTGAACCCACACACATTAGATATTGTTTTTTTCAGGACAAGAAGGGCTTTCTTCAGATGACATTGTTTTGATTGTATCATATTATTTACTATTAAAAAAATTATAAAATATGGTGAAAAATTTAGAAAAAAATGACTGTTTCTAACTTTTAGTTGAAAAATCTTTTACTCATCTATAAAAGGTAATGAAAAAACCTGCTAAATAGATTCTACTATTTGTCCTGAGTTTAGAAATACCCAATGTTTTTATGTTTTTTTGCTTTTTTCTACCCATTATGGGGCAATAAGTACAGGTAGCGTTTTGCTATTTCAAAGCCATTTTTTCCAAATCTGGTAATTCTTCCCCCCTTGTGCCATTTCAGGTATCTTTGAACCCGGCCAATGCAATTTACCCCATCAAGTCATATATTTTTGAAAACTAGACAGCCCAGGGTATTCCAAATGCTAGTATTTTAACTCTTTCCATGCACCATATCTACCACCAGTCTTTGTCAAACTTTATGGTAGTCATTTTTTTGCATTTGTTTTGTCATACACATTTTACTTCAGGTATGAATTAAAATGTTCTCGTTTATGTCACTATCACAAAACACCCCAATATGTGTTCAGCAACATCTCCTGAGCGCAGCGATACCCCACATGAATGATTTTGCCTGGCTGTTTGGGGGCAAAAGGGCCACATTTGGGGCATGCGCATTTTTCAATGTTGAACTTTGGCATTTGGGGATCCACTGCCCATGCCCTATTTGGTACATCTTTGAGCCGGGCCATTTCAGTGTGCCCAATAAACCCATATATTTTTGAAAACTAGACACCCCAGGGTATTTCAAATGCTAGTATTTTAACTATTTCCATGCACCATATCTACCACCAGTCTTTGTCAAACTTTGTGGTAGTCATTTTTTTGCATTTGGTTTTCCACACACATTTTAATTCAGGTATGAATTAAAATGTTCTCGTATATGTCACTATCACAAAACACCCCAATATGTGTTCAGCAACATCTCCTGAGTACAGCGATACCTCACATGAATGATTTTGCCTGGCTGTTTGGGGGCAAAAGGGCCACATTTGGGGCATGCGCTTTTTTCAATGTTGAACTTTGGCATTTGGGGATCCACTGCCCATGCCCTATTTGGTACATCTTTGAGCCAGGCCATTTCAGTGTGCCCAACAAAACCATATATTTTTCAAAACTAGACACCACAGGGTATTTTAAATGCTGGTATTTTAACTCTTTGCATGCACACATTTTACCACCAGCATTTTTTCAAAGTTTGCAGTAATATTTTTGTGTGTGTATTTTTCCCACAAACACCTACTTTATGTATGAATTTACAGCTCCTGGTATATGCCGCTGTCACACGACACCCTATAATGTGTTCAGCAACATCTCCTGAGTGCAGTGATACCCCACATGCATGGGTGTGTCATTTTTTGGGGGAACTAAAAGGCCACATTTGGTACGTGTGCATTTTTCTAATTGGAAATTAGATGTGTGGCCATCCTTCCCCCCGTGTTAATTGGGACGTTGTTGAACCTGGCCCATTCAATTTACCCCATCAAATCATACATTTTTTAAAAGTAGACACCCCACGGGCATTTAATATGCCAGTATTTTAACTCTTTCCATGCGAGAATTGTTTTAAGCTAATATGCTAATTTTAGGACTTGCTCACAAAAATATATTTTTTATATATATATTTTTTTTTATTATTATTTTTTTTAAAAAAAAATTTAACATTTTTTTTCAACTTGGAGGTTCCCCTGATAGTGAAATCAGTGGGAAATGATTTTTACATTTTACTGTTTTTTTACTATTTTTTTCTAATTATTATTAATTTTATTTTATTTTTTAATTTATTTTTACTAATCACACTGTGATTAGAAAGCTGGGCTCCATTGACTTGCATGGTGAATGCAGTACCTGTATTCAACCTGCAAGTGGAGCCAGAGTTCTCTAGATGGTCTGGACCATCTAGCGAATTTTTAAAATTTGTGGTTCCTGTTACAGGACGGCGGCCATCTTCCTTGATGGCGAAGATTGCCGGCAGCTGCGGCTGTGACCGCTCTCCGGAGCGGTCACAGCCCATCAAAAGGTTAGTGTTTGGTGTCGCTGGATGCCTCCTGATCGAGGCATTCCAGTGACACCATTTAAGTTTAGGAGGCGATCGTCGATCGCCTCCTAAACGCTTTTAAAACGGGCGTCCGCCGCCATACAAAGTATGGCGGATGTTGACGCCCCGTGGAGGGGCCAGAGATGGCCCCTTCGTGCCGATCGCGGCGTTGCTGAATGCCTCGAGGTCGAGGCATTCAGCAACGCTTTTTGGGTGCAGAAAGCGATAGTAGATCGCTTTCTGCACCCGTTTAAAGACGTGCCGGTCCTGGCACGTCAATTGTCGTAAAGCACATGCTTTTCCGTGCCGTGCCAGGACCGGCAATTGTCATTAAGGGGTTAAAATACATCAAGTAAGGTGTTGGCTAGATATTCTGCCACAACATATTCATCACAATAGGAGATCCACGAAAAGGTACTAATTATCCCGATCAAAACCTGTAAGAAATCAAATAAAATGCACAGTAGTACAATACTAATATAAATAAACTAAATAAATGTTTGTTAAAGGTGATGTTCCACTTTAGCAACATGTTAACTGCCGTGTAATAATTATTTATTGAATAATGATTACAGTCAGCACTAAAAACACCCACATAGGCCCTTGTGGTACAGGTGCCCCAGGTCTTACATGTCAATCTTGGTTAATGGCTGGGCCTGGTGAACCGAAACTGGCAGTAATGTAATGAAATATTTCATTATTTATTAACTGACGTGGGAAATGTGTTTACCATGTTGCTGTACTGACGTGGGAAATGTGTTTACCATGTATGCTCGTATATATATACACACACACACATACATACACAAAGGGGCAGCCCTGGCACGTAAGCGCAGCCGACGGCTAGATATTAAATGACTCACGTTCATACCTCCCTTGCAGGATGCTGGCAGGCAGTCCCGCTGACCTCAGCAGGCGATCTCACTGACGTCACAGGGAACGAGTGGGCAATGGGGGGGCTGCTTCCGCGACCCAAAGTTTTCTGGTTGCGATCCAGAGACCCGGAGAAAAGGTGCTTCTCCCGGAGTCTCCGGGCGACACTCGGAAAATTCCTAGGTATGCTCATGTTAATTGTTTATGCTAATGGCAGATCGGATTCATATAGGGCACTTTCAGTCAGGGACCCACCAGGCATTTGCCCGGTGCGCCAATTAGCCTGTCCATGCCTGCGTACATACGCACGCACACGCGGTTGGAGGGACCTTAACAATTTTTTATGAGGCTGGAGCCACCTTTGGTTTCCATTGGGTCATAGAATATCCCCCATTATTAACAAAAACTGAAAAAAGTGGTTTCACCAATTTCTTGGACAATCAGGGGTTTCCAGTCCATAACTGTAATGCTGTGGGTTCTGGATGGTCTATAAATTAATAATCCAGGGTTTTATCACTTGCTAATTACAGCCGAGTATAAACAATTTTCGGTGACTAGGTTTGTACTACATTTGCAGCTCGGTTGTCTACATAGACCCCAGTGAAGGGTTAACGGTTTAATGTTTAGCTACTAGGAATCCTCATGTTGATTCACTCACTGAAATTTGCCGAAACTTATTTCGTAATCATGTGCTGCATTAACACTGGGATGCTTCAGTTCTAAAGGGATTTAAAGCACTTTGCGGCCTTGGTGTTGTGAATAGAGACAGCATTTTTTATTTGCTTTTCACAGACATAATCTTTAAGCAATTTGTAAGTGGACTGACATTAAATATTTGACGGCGGAAACAAGACTCACTGCACCCTTTGTCACAAAATTATTTTCAATTCGAATGATGTGTTCTCTACCAAATCGCTTACCTGTGGTTTCCAGGGAAAATGTGCAGGTGATTAAAAACCAGTCTTTAGCTATACCGTATAGCATTCATCTTACATTGTTATATGTGAACAGGTATATATAGCAGACTCACTCTGGTTTGACAGGTTCCTCAAGCTAGCTACTGAGCTGCATCAGCCATTTTTCCAGGATACACGTACATTCCTCATGTTGCTGAACAGCACTCTACTTTGCAGTATATGGGATGTATACATTCACAGAAATTAATCTGATAATTAAGCAGGGAAGTATGTTACATGTACAGTACAGCTTGGAAAGTCAGCAGAGGCCTGATCCCTAGGAACACACGGTGGAGACACGCTTGATGAAATACCTCTTCCCCTTTACCTCATATCCTCACTCTATGTCTTTGAAGACCCTTCATGCGCATACCTGGAAACTTTCCGGGTTTGACCTGGAGATTGCCGGGTGAAGCACCGCTTCTCCGGGTCAAGACCCGAGTCCTCCGGGTCGAGGGAGCGGGGTCTTTACACGCCCCCTTGCTCCCCGCCCATTTTCCATGGAATTAAGTGGGGTTTCCAGCAGACGTCAGTGGGACCTCCCCCGACGTCAGTGGGACCGCCCGCCGCCGTAAGCGGGACCGCCCACCAACATCAGCAGGACTGTCCAACGACATCAGTGGGCAGTCCTGGCTGCATCCAGCAAGGGAACGCTCCGGGTAGCCGGAGGCCAAAAGTTCCCTGGTATGTTCATATGTAGCAGATGAGTCTGGGGTTGGGGGCTCTAGTCCATCAGCAACTGCCTAACATGCATCAATTCTGTGACATGAAATGCATATGTGTACTAGAAAACATGACCTACACTCACTGTCACTTTGTAAGGTACACCTGTTCAATTGCTTGTTAACACAAAGAGCTAATCAGCCAATCATATAGCAGCAACTTAATGCGTTTAGGCATGTAGACATAGTCAACGTAGTTCAAACTGAGCATCAGAATGGGGATTTAAGTGACTTTGAATGTGCCATGGTTGTTGGTGCCAGACAGGCTGGTCTAAGTATTCCAGAAACTGCTGATCTACTGGGATTTTCACGCACAACCATCTCTAGGGTTTACAGAGAATGGTCCGAAAAAGAGAAAATATCCAGTGAGTGGCAGTTGTGTGGACAAAAATGCCTTGTTGATGTCAGAGGTCAGAGGAGAATGGGCAGACTGGTCCAGATGACAGAAAGGCAACAGTAACTCAAATAACCACTCAGCACATCCAAGGTATGCAGTATACCATCTCTGAAGAGCAGAAGACCGTACCGAGTGCTACTCCTGTCAGCTAAGAAAAGGAAACTGAGGCTAAGATTCGCGCAGGCTCACCAAAATCGGACAATGGAAGACTGGAAGAACGTTGCCTGGTCTGATGAGTCTCTATTCCAGCTGCGACATTCAGATGGCGGGGTCAGAATTTGGCGTAAACAACATGAAAGCCTGGATCCATCCTGCCTTGTATCAATGGTTCAGGCTGGCAGTGTAGAGGTGGCTTAGTACCAATTGAGCATCGTTTAAACGCAACAGCCTACCTGAGTTGCTGACTATGTCCATCCTTTCGTGACCATAGTGCACCCATCTTCTGATGGCTACTTCCAGCAGGATTATGCACTATGTCACAAAGCTCGCATCATCTCAAACTGGTTTCTTGAACATGAAAATCAGTACTCCAATGGCCTCCACAGTCACCAGATCTCAATCCAATAGAGCACCTTTTGGATGTGGTGGAGCGGGAGATTCGAATCATGCAGCCGACAAATCTGCAGCAACTGCGTGATGTCATCATGTAAATATGGACCAAAATCTCTGAGGAATGTTTTCAGCACCTTGTAGAAAGTATGCCACGAAGAATGAAGGCAGTTCTGAAGGCAAAAGGGGGCCAACCTGGTACTAGCAAGGTGTACCTAATAAAGTGGCCAGTGAGTATATGTGGAAAACCTAGTTACCAGGGAACCTATGACGCTGCACAAAACCTTGATTTTCAAAAAAAAATGCCATACAGTACTTTGGAAGAGAGTGTACAGAAACATCAAATCAATATGTAATGCGATGCGATTAAGGCGATTAGTATGCTATTGGAGAATGTCGCTATTTATGAATTCAGCTAAACCCATGAGAACCGTTGTTAAACTGTGAGAGATGACCTCCCTTTGTTGCCCTCCACTTCTTGGATTGAACCTACAGGGAGGATCTGATTCAAATCTCCACATATATTCTAAGATGAATGTCTTTGATCTTACTCCCAGAGCGGTTAGGGCAGACTTCAATGTGACCAATCATTATTATGGTTGCCCACCGTGACACATTTATTTTAATTAGCTTTACTAAAACAATAAATAAACTGTCAGTAAAGATGACATGCTTACCTAATTATGCTGCAGACATATTTTTTCTTTTGTTGGCTTTTAATCAAAAATTCAAAAAAGCACTTGTTTGTTCTCCATGTTTCTTCTCTATATTTCAAATATCCGGTAAGCGTCTGACTCTCAATCGTATATGCTCCAGATTGCTATGCAATACATTGTGCACAACCTGGGAACTGCATTTTTTGCCGTGAGCAGCCACTTTTTGTTTGTAGCCTGTGTGGAAATGAAAAAGGATGAAAAATGGTGTCATACATTCTTCTGGTGCCCAGTAATGTTTAAGGGGTAGGGTAGGGCTGGTAAGGGGGCAGGGGTATAGCTGACCCCTGAGTTTCCCATATTTAAAGATTCTACCTACCAGAAGCTTTATATTTATTTAACCTTTATATTTATTTAATCCATATAGAGAAACTATTCACACCATGCTGTACTCCATTTAGTTGCCTTTTGTATAGTATGTTTTGGTCAATGTACAACTGGATAGGGCAGGGTATTTGGCATTGAGCAGGGTACTTACCAAAATAGGTAGCTCTATTACCTTGCATTTGCTCTGAAAAAACCTTGTCTTATAATTTAGCAAATAGTTCTAATTGATTAAAAAGGGAATAATAGGGGGCGTGTCCGACCGCCGAGGAAGATGGCCGCATGATCTGATTGCTCTGCCGCCGCTCGCAAATCATCCATCGCCATCGTGCTCTAAACTGCCATGGGCCGTTCCAAAAAGGCTGCCACGGATTCCCCTGCTCCTGGGGATCGATCACGGCCGCCCTCGTCTTCGTTGCGGGAGTATTTCCGTACCCCCGCGGATCTGGCCTCGCAGGCTGCTGACGACCACGAGGCCGCCTCTCCGGCCAGTTCCTCCTCAGTAGAGGATTCCGCTTCGGCGACCCGCTTACCTTCCGCGTCCCATCCTCCAGAAGTGCTGCGACTCTTCTCGTCTGCTCCCTGGAAATCGGACTTCTCCATGCTGATCACGGAGCTTAAACAGGTGGTCCGCGATGAGGTGTCTGCTCTTCGCTCCGATCTGTCTTCACTGGAACAACGGGTGCAGGCCTTGGAGGACTCCTCTTCCCGCCACCAGCGCACTGTGACACAGGCCCAGCAACTGGGCGATCGCCACACGACTTACCTGCGGGATCTCCGTCGGCGGATAGAAGATATTGACAACAGAGGTCGTCGCCAGAATATTCGTGTACGGGGAGTCCCGGAATCTGACACCGCGGAAGATGTTTCCGCTTTACTTACCGAGCTGTTCAACGGTCTCCTGAACCGGTCCCCTGACTCGCCGCTGCCGATAGACAGAGCTCACCGGGCGCTGCGTCCTAGAGGTGGCCCGGGATCCCCTCCGAGAGATATCATCTGTCACCTGTCGGATTTTCGTTTGAAGGAGGAGATCATGACCAAGGCACGAGAATTCGGTACCTGGCCGTTGCAGGGGCACCAGATTTCATTTTTTCAAGACCTGTCGGATCTCACCTTGCAAGCTCGACGGGCTCTGCGCCCGCTCACTTCTGAACTTCGTCGCCTGCAAATTCCGTACCGCTGGGGCCATCCTTTCGCCCTGGTGATCCGTTATGACAACAGGTCCCTTACCATCAGGCACCATCATGATGTGTCGCCGATTCTCCAGCTTCTGGATTTGCCTGACATACAGATTCTGGATTGGGTCGACATGGACGCAGTGTCTGGTGTGTCCTCGAGTCTGCTGCCACAGCCGAGACGTCCCTCTCGTACCGGCCCTGTCCGTCGGGACCCCCCTCGGGAGCTGCCCGTCCGCACCCCTATTTCTCGCCGCCTGGGCGCCATCGAGGAATGAGGGGTAGTGAGTATATCCGTTCCTTCGGTGCTCCTACCTGGACGGTCTACCTGTTTGCACTGCTCCTCCTCTACGCCATAAGGTGGCTTCCATCTTATGCGCCGACGGCCTAGTTGGACTACCGGCTATTGCCATTAACTTACCGTTTTATTTGTTTATGTTCTTCGTCGCGTAACTGTTCTGTTTTCTCTCTGGTTGGTGACGCTGGTGCTACTCGCGTTCTCGGGGGGGAGGTCGGGGGGGTTTATTATCATTATTTTTTATTGTCATTTATTCATTTGTTTACACCTAGTGCTTAGACTACGATGCTACCTATACACAGCATTCTAGGCCTCTGCTGGGGTCGTGCTCTGCGTGTCTAGTGGGTTGCCCAGCTCATGCGGAGACTTGCTCTCAGGGGATTATTTTGGGGGAGGGGGTGGGGGGGATCTCTTTTATTTGGGGAGTGGGGTGGGGGGGGGGTTGTGTTGGGGTTTTTTTTTTTTTTTTTTTTTTTTTTTTTTTTTTCTCTCGTGTGACTCTGGGTTACCCATTATCACTTTTGCTCTTCCTAGGCCTATAGACTAGCTTATGAGGCTAGCAGTGTTCTTTACTCTCGGCCGCAGCTGTGGTCATGCTCTGCGTGTACTTAGGGGTTTTTTTTTTTTTTTTTTTTTTTTTTTTTTATGTGTTGTTTGTTTTTGGGGAGGGGGGGGTTTCTTCTTTCGTTTGGGGGGAGGGAGGGTGAGGGAGGTGGGGTTTTTTTTTTTTTTTTTTTTTTTTTTTTTTTTCTCTCGTGTGACTCTGGGTTACCCATTATCACTTTTGCTCTTCCTAGGCCTATAGACTAGCTTATGAGGCTAGCAGTGTTCTTTACTCTCGGCCGCAGCTGTGGTCATGCTCTGCGTGTACTTCTGGCGGGCTGTGCTGCCCATGCGGACGCTTAATCTTAGGGGTTTTTTTTTTTTTTTTTTTTTTTTTTTTTTTTTTTTTTTTTGTGTTGTTTGTTTTTGGGGAGGGGGGGGTTTCTTCTTTCGTTTGGGAGGAGGGAGGGTGAGGGAGGTGGGGTTTTTTTTTTTTTTTTTTTTTTTTTTTTTTATTTTTATTTATGAGTGCGCCGACTGTCTTTCTGATGGGTGGTACTGGTCTAGTATGTTTGCTGCCCTTGTTTCCTAGGGTACGGCTCTCGTGCCCCAGTTGTGGCCAGGTTCCCTGTGTCACGGCCTACTGCTGATTGCAATGCACTACGCATGCTGTTACCGCGGTCCAACTACGTTTGGGACTTGTGAGCTGTGTGTCGTTATATCTTTTATATGCTGGGGTCACCATGTTTGGCTGCCTCTGCTAAGCATTTCTCTGGTGTGGTTCCGCCGCCTCTGAGTAGACCCGCACTGGTGGCGGTGTCTACCGTCCTCAGCACCCATACACCTCTACACATCTGTCCTTTTGGTCTTTTCTTTTTTTTTTTTCTCTATACCTTTACTTTACCCTTCCCCCCTCCCCCTCTAGTTACGTATATGCCGCAGCCTCTGTGGTCATTTTGGCGCCGTCCCTTCCTGTGCGCTCCGTCCTCAGCGCTGCGGGTGTTTCCCCTCCTCTCCGTGGTTTCCTCTGTGCCCTACTCATCTAAACTTTGCTCTCATTCTGCTCTACTTGCGTTGCGAGCGGCGGCTCGCGTCGGTTTCATTGTTGTTTTACGGTTCTTTTTTTTTCTTTTCACTAGTTTGTGTGTGCGGCTCTACCTTTGTGGTGGGTCTTCCCCCTACACAGTGACGCCATCCGTTGCCGGGTAGTGTCCCCGGCAGGCGTAGTTTGTGTCTGTTCCTTTTCCCGCCCTTCTCTCTTGCCCGTTCCTTCCCCTCCCCCGTCCTTGTTCTCTGGTCCTGTTTTTGTTTGTCTCCCCTCCGTTTCTTTTATCCCCGCACTTCCCCCCCCCCCCCCTTTTTTTTTTTTTTTTTTTTTTTTTTTTTTTTCTCTTTTCTCCCTCTCTTTTCCAGTCTCTTAAGACCTCACTTTGCCCTCTCTTTCTGCCTCCCCCCCCTTTTTTCTCTGTACTATGGCGCCTCCGGCCTGTTCCAAGCTTGCTCTCTTGTCTCTCAATGCCCATGGGCTCAATACCCCGGAGAAGCGTTCCTCCCTTTTTCGTGACCTGAAAAAGAATAAGATTGATGTCGCCTTTGTGCAGGAGACTCACTTTTTTGGGCCTAAGGCCCCCCGGCTCTTCCACCGACTCTATCCCACTGTTTTTGTGAGTAACAATCCCCTAGCTAAATCCAAAGGAGTGGCAGTGCTTTTTTCCAGCCGTGTCCCCTTCACGGTGCTGGACACTTTCGTTGACCCTGAGGGACGCTTCCTGTTGGTTAAGGGAACAATTTTGCAGCAGATGTATACTTTTGCGAATGTTTACCTCCCTAATCGGGGGCAGCATGTTGCTCTTCGTGCAGTCCTGCGCAAGCTTGACCTTTTCCAGGAAGGTTTCCTGGTCTTGGGGGGGGACTTTAACGTAGCTCTGCACCCGGCACTCGACACTTCCGCGGGCTCCACGCGTACTCCTCGACATGTCTTACGGAAGATTCTCTCTCTTCTCACGGACCGCAAATTGGTTGATTGCTGGAGGGCTCTTCACCCTGAGGTTAGGGACTACACCTTCTTTTCTGCGGCTCATTGCACTTATTCCAGGATTGATTATTTTTTCGTTCCGTGTCAGTTTGCCCCGCTTCTCCGTGGTTCCACTATAGGGGTCACTACGTGGTCCGACCATGCCCCTCTCTCCCTTTCTCTGTCCTCTTCTTTGACCCGCCCGTCTGGACGCTCCTGGCGTCTTAATGAGTCTGTTCTCACGGATGTCGCGTTTTGTGAGGAGACTTCTCGCGTCCTTGAGCACTATTTTGCTGACAACCTGGTCCCGGAGACCCCCTTGCTGACCGTGTGGGAAGCACATAAATGTGTGGTTCGGGGTCACCTTATTAGCGCCTGTTCCCATCGGCGCCGCCAGGAGGCGAAGAGGCTTGAGGAGCTTTATGTGCAAATAGCAGTGGCTGAGCAATCTCACAAATCTTCGTTGTCGGGGGCCGACCTGCAGCGCCTCCTGGCCTTGCGGGGTGAATTGGCCTCTCTTCTTAATTATAATATGCACCGTTCCTTCCTGAAAACCCGGGCCTTGTTTTATGAACATGGCAATAAACCGGGTAAGTATTTGGCTAGGGCTCTCCGTGCTGGTCGGAAATCTACCTATATTTCCAAGATCCGCTCTTCGGATGGCGTTGCTAGGTCTCTCCCTGCTGACATTGCTAAGTGCTTTAGGGACTACTATGAGGGCTTATATAACCTTCGTCCGGACACCGGCACTCCATGCTCTCCCAGTGCAGCTTCCTCGGTCCGCTCTTATCTGGCGAGAACAATTGGTAGGAAATTGACTGCGGAGGAATCTTCTCCTCTAGATTCTCCTATTACCTTGTCGGAATTCACCCTGGCCCTCCGTTCTTCTCAATCTGGTAAATGCCCTGGCCCAGATGGGTTTCCTTTGCGATATTATGCCGTCTTCCGGGAGCTTCTAGGCCCTCATTTTGTGAGGGCCTTCAACTCCATTTTGGATGGCGGTCGTATCCATGAGCATACCTTAGCCGCCTCGATTACTGTGATTCCTAAAGATGGTAAAGACCCCGCATTATGCAGTAGCTATCGCCCTATCTCTTTACTGAATGCCGATTTGAAATTATTTGCTAAAATCCTGGCGAACAGACTGAAGCCTCTCATGCCTCTCCTCGTCCATCCCGACCAAACTGGATTCATTCCGGGTAGGGAAGCTAGGGATAGCACTATCAGGGCCTTATCTCTCATGCATTACGCTAAGCACACCTCCACCCCAACCATCCTGCTGTCCACTGATGCGGAAAAGGCATTTGACAGGGTGGACTGGGGCTTTTTGATGTCCACACTTGCTCATATGGGCTTTGGTCCGGGGCTTCTCACTTGGGTACACTCCCTCTACACCACCCCCACGGCTCGCGTTCGCGTTAATGGTTCCTTCTCTGACCCTTTTTGTATTCGTAATGGCACCCGTCAGGGTTGTCCGTTGTCTCCTCTATTATTTGTACTTACTCTGGAGCCTCTCCTCCAGGCAATCAGGCTGAACCCAGATGTCGGTGGTCTTCGCATAGGGGGTGCTCATCATAAGGTTCTGGGCTACGCTGATGATCTTTTATTTGTGGTCACCTGTCCTTCGGTCACCCTCCCTAATATCGTCCGGGAATTTGAGTCCTACGGTACGCTCTCCAATTTCAAAATTAACACCTCCAAATCGGAAATTCTCGATGTCACTCTTTCCCCTGTAGCCTCGTCCCCCCTGCGGTCCTCCTTTCCCTTTGCGTGGTGCGATGCTAAACTTAAATACCTAGGGGTTTGGCTCGCTCCTGACTTCTCCCAGCTCTTTGCCTTTAACTTTTTACCCCTTCTCGCTGCCGTTGCTGCGGATCTTCAGTCTTGGAGGCGGTTATCGGTCTCGTGGGTTGGTAAGATTAATATCGTTAAAATGAATGTCATGCCCCGTCTATTGTATCTGTTCCAGACCCTCCCTATCGCTGTTCCCCCTACCTTTTTTGCCTCTCTTAAGACGACGCTTCTGCGCTTTGTGTGGAACTCGCGGACCCCTCGAATCCGCTTTTCCACTCTGATTCTCCCTAAGTCTCAGGGCGGCTTAGCCTTGCCATGCCCCCGCTCTTACTATAGGGCCTGTCATTTGCTCCGGGTTTTGGAATGGTCCCATGGCCCTGGTCATAAACAATGGGTAGAGATTGAGTCCGCATTGTTGGGTCTTCCTGTCGCTGTGTTGCCCTGGCTTTCACCCCAGACGGCCCGAGGTGCTGTGCTGCCCCATCCTTTCCTCCGTGCTACGTTGGATGTTTGGCTTTCCATTGTACGGCAGACTAGGTTATCCACCATTCCCTCTCCTCTGACATCCATTCGCAATAACCCTGATTTCCCTCCTGGGATGCATGCCCCCCTCTTCCCTTCCTCCCCCCCTGTGGGGAGGTCCGACATCCGCTACTACCTGACTGCAACTGGTATCAAGCCATTGGCCCAGCTTGCTACGCGCTCCCCTCCCGCCCTTACTGATGTACTGCACTACGCTCAGCTTCACAGTTTCTATCGGTCCCTGGTTCAAAAACATAATGTGTTGCGAGATTTAACCAAGTTTGAGGACCTCTGTGTCGCACCCTCCCTCCCCCCCCATGGTATATCGCGCCTCTATGGCCTCCTTCTGGAGGCCTTCAGCTCTGGCCCTCCCCCCTTTATGGGGCGTTGGGAAGCTGCCTTGCAGGTCGTCTTCTCCTCCGAACAGTGGGAGAAGGTCTGTGTCCTTACCCATCGTTGCTCTAGGAGCAATGCCGACCAAGAAATGTCTTATAAATTGCTGGCCCTTTGGTATCGGCCTCCCTCGATCCTCTCCGCTTATCGCTCGGATGTCCCCAACGCTTGCTGGAGATGTGCCGCGGTTCCAGGTTCTCTTCTCCATCTGTGGTGGCTCTGCCCCAATATCGTCCCCTTTTGGAAATCCATCCATCTCCAGCTGTCTCGCTTTACGGATAGGACCATTCCGTTTTCCCCGGAATTTTTTCTTCTTTTTCACATGCAGTACTCCGCCTCCTGGTTCCGGAAGTCGGTCCTTCGCCACCTCCTCACTGCGGCTAAGGCGCTGATCCCCTTGCATTGGGGTAGTCCGGACCCGCCCACTCTTCGGGAGTGGATTCTCCGGGTGGAACAGACCCGGGTGTTTGAGGAGTTCCACCTTTCTGCTACAGGGGCAACTGAGAGATACCAGAAGACCTGGTTCTATTGGTTGGAGTTTGTGTCAGGTCCCTTGGCTCGCTCTCTGCTTACCTGATTTTCTTGCTTCATTTCTCTTGTCCTCTCCGCTGCATTTCCTTTGGCTCGCTCTCTGCTTACCTGATTTTCTTGCTTCATTTCTCTTGTCCTCTCCGCTGCATTTCTATTTCTTCTCTGTTTTCTGTCCTTCTACCCAACCCCCCCCCCCCCCCTTTTTTTTTTTTCCCTCTTGTTCTCCCCTGGTACCCCCCCTGTTGCCCCGTCCCTTTGTTCTTCCTCCTACCCTCCTCCCCTGCCCCTTCCCCCCTTCTTGCCCCCCCCATTCCACCTAAGGTACTTATCGTTTCTCCCCTGCATTTTAGGCTTGCTGCTACGTGCGGCTCTTAAGCCCTGGTGTACCGTGTGGGTTCTTCCGTGAGCCGCCCTGGCGGGCGTTGGCCGATTGCCTGCCCTGCCTAGCCTGTGCCTCGTCCGGGGTTTGATTCGCCTTGTGTTGGCGGCCTCACTGTTTAACTTTTCCTGTGCTCTTTGCTCCTCTTCCACACTTACTCGACCCACACACCATGCACTCCGTCGTAGGCTTATTATTGCCTCCTGGGTCCTGTCGGACTCGCTATTATATTGTATTGAATGTTGCCGAGTCCTGTACTGTACCTTATTGCATGTACCTTGTCCCCCCCCTCCCTTCTTTTCCTTTTTGTATCCCACCCCAAAACCTTTGAAAAATCAATAAAATTTTGATTTACCCTAAAAAGGGAATAATAGCATGAAGTTCTTTTGAGGGAGGGGTCCGTTCTTTTTGTGAATATTATTATTACTTGTTTTTGTAGAACCATTATATAGTCTGCATCACTGTACGATGGGTACAATATGTCATGGCTAGTAGTATATAACATAACAATTTGACTTACAGAAAGGAGATAATAATGCAATGGGTGAAGAATATTAAATGACAATATATTACAATATATTATATAGCTCTTTCTGTAGAAAATGCTCAGTGGGGTTGGCTCTTCACTCATTATCAGTCAACCTATTGAAGTAATAATTGTATGTGCGTTTTGCCCCTCCTATCTTCCAGGAGTCCACTTTGGTGGGAACGTTTCCAATTGTTGAGAAAGTTACCACCTTTAATTACAAAACACAGCTTTTAGTTTTTTTTCTGTTATATTGAAATTGACTTCCAACTCCTTTTTCCTACTCAGTCATTACAGACACTGTTACTTGCTTCCAAGCAATATCAAAAGGGGAATGTAAAGTCATATTGTTGGAACCAGAATAGTTGCATAGAAGAAAGAGAACACATTCCAGTCCTGATCAGAACAAAGAGCCACTTGTGCCTAGATCTAAACTAACACAGATGATTTACCTGTACCACAATTTTCAGCTATTTAGGAAATCCAATACAGCCTTGTGGTTTGCTTAGTGTTGAACTTCCATAGCTGAAACCTAAATTGTAACGCAAATCAAGTGCTTATCAAGTGTGGCCTCCAGCCTGGCCTAGCGCAGCCACCTGCCCAGTCAGTCTTTTTCTGGAACAGTGGCAGTTTTGCATACTTCTTAAATTAAACTAAAAAGGTAAATTCTATAACATGTATTACCAATTTGTTTTCTGTCTACAGACCAAGATTTTGATCATACTTAATGCCATATGGTTGCTGCCTTTTAAACATTCCTATGCCATCAGCGTTTTAAAAGACTTCTTCATTCCAGTACTGACGCATATATCTTCAGAATGATAGACGGTGTTATGAATGGTATTTTGCATCTAATACATAGGGTTGTCGGCTCTTCCTGAATCAATTTATCAGTGTTTGTCTAGTCAAATGACATACCTATGTCATCCATGACAGATGTATAAAATTATGTTTTTGTTTTTTTTGTCTCATCCGCAAATGGATAATTGGTTCTATCCCCATATGATGTTCCTTGCTTCATTTTATAATGTGTAAGATCGAACTCTTCATTTTTATTAAACCGAAGTTCATAATAGTTTAGAGCTTTATTATATGATTTGTCTGAAAATCTCACAGACAGTAAATAGGTAATGGCCACAATTACCCTAACCATGTCTCCATACCATACCGTTTGATTTTATTTAATCATCACAAGAAGCATCCTTTTTATAATAGGCTAGATCATCAGAAGAATTTTAACAAAGTTATATAATAAACTATTAAGCTATTTAAAGTGGAGAACAGATTAAAAATCAAAACAATTTGTGGTCGTGTAGACAATGAACAGGGTCGTTAAGTATCGACTGGAAGATGGGCATGCCATCCAATAAAACCATCACAGGACATGTTTATGTCTGGGTTTCATCAGTATGTGGTGGTACTCAACCTGCTAGTAAAATTATCGATGTTTTCTAGTAACTTCCACAGTCACCAACAGTGCGCTGCACTTTGCGCTCTTTTGGAGTTGCGCAATATATTGAAATGGGGAGTCTGGATGGGTTCCTGGAGAGCTCAAAGCCATTTTTCCAGGGTGTTTTGTAAAGCAATGACTAGGTGGGCAAGGCTTTATGGGAATTTTTATTTATGTAATTGGCATTTACAAGTATTGTACCCTTTAGTTACAAAATAACTAAATTATCTGCTTTTTATATAGTTTAACTGTTAGGGCTGTAGAAAATTGTGACATATTCATACCCACCAAACATTAAGGCCTCCTAGGAAAGAGGAGCATTGGTCAGGAGCTACAAATTTAGACGATATTCCTTCCTTCCAAGACATGGACATTTGGAAGTTATTCTACTACACCCATGGTGCTTTAGTAGCCTATGGCTTGCTAAAGATCATGGTGGCAGTTCTTACAGTTCCAGAACATAAGAGGTGCCGCTTGTTGGCTATCCTGATATCACACTCTAGGTGTCAAACATATCCTCTATAAAGCTCACAGAAAATTATATTGCATGCCAGGTAGACTTTAAAACCTTAGTTAAACTTAGCATCTTTGGTCACAATGAGTTCCCAACATGTTTTAAGCCGTGGCAACTTAAGAGTTAAAGAATGACATTTATGCATGTCACAGTATTGTGTTTGTTAACATGCCATCCATACTTCTTTTGGTGTCACATATCCTTACTGCTAACATCAAACGTCGTGAGCCACATTATGCACGTCCTCTGAATGCACAAATGGACATGATTAAGATCTTGCATCACAAGGCACCTAGAGCACCAAGGAAACGTCAAGACAAAAGCCTACCTTTCCTGTTCTACCACCCAGGTTCCCTCTGGTGTAGCTCAGCATGGCAGTGTTTACATACGCCTGTCATAACCCCCTGTGTAATCTTGTTGGAATTTTTATTACAAATAGACTGTGTTGCAGGCGGTGACAATATTTAACTCCTTGAGAGACTAGTCATGGCCTCCAGCACCAAGGGCTTTTAGTAATTTAGAAGCAGAACTTCCTCAGATACAGATAAAAGTGATGTATCATACATGTGCTTTTCGATTATTGGATAAAGCATTAATCATATAATTTTCTTTGTATGATGTTTACACTGTAGTGATGTCACTAACCATGTTCCTATAAATCTAATCAAAAACTAAGTGGCACCCCAACCTATCTTGGGACCAGGACAGGGAGTTCTCATAGGCCAAAACTGAGTGAGTTTCCAATGCATGTTTGTTTACTCACTGTTCATAATAATACAATATGTAATCTAATGTATCTATTGGTAGCGTGCAACGACAAGATGTTTCTACATACTATAAACATAAAAAATACCTGTGCAAATTACTGAACAAAAAATGTCATGCTCTTATACATAGCAAGCACGTCCACGGTTGAATGCAAGGGCTAACATCAGACAAGGTCTGTCATCAGACAGGGGCTGATTAAGGCTGAGCACCCACTTCCTGACCCCTCATTTTCTGGGAAATAGAAAGTTAAGTCCTGGACTAGACTATTTTATTTCTGGGCTATTTATACGGAGCTGTCCGGGTAAACCCTGGTTGCAAACCCTGAGACTGCCACTGCCCGAGTCAAGCTACTAAAAGTCCAGTCAAGAACTTCTGCTTTTTAGTTTGTATATTAGAGTGGTTATAGAAAGTAAAAATTCTATTTTTGTAGATGTCAATGAAGCAACTACGATCCTATTTTAGTGGCAATGGTGCTGCGTCTATAAATTAATTTATTTTCACATTGTTTTATCCTGCACTTCCCTACCTGTATCCATTATAAATGGCAACCAAACCAGGTATCTCCAAATAATGTCTTCTTGAGGGTTGTCCTATACCACCTTATGGTGTTCCCATGTGCTGTTATGATATGTACCTTTTTGGTTCTGTTTTTCTCGACCCATACACTGCCACTAATAACTGCATTGCGGTTTGCGTTTGGTATTACATATACGTTGGTAAAGGAAAGTTTATAACTATGTGGCTTCCTCGACAATGTTGCTAGAAGTAATTTAAAACAATAAACACATATGTTTATTGTTTTAAACAAGTTTTACATATACATTTCATGGCATTTAGCAAAAAAACTATTTGGATGGAATGAGTGAAGAGTGAGTGATGAGTGAATTGAGGAGATGAAAGAGAGATGATAAAATATGAAGAACAAGAAGACGTGGAAGCCGAAGCAGAACAAAAAGTAGGGAAACATTTAGAAAGCATAATAGACAGTGAACGTGTGAATGTGAGTTAAAGGGCCCATGAAGTTCATATTAAAATAATGAGCTTTTGGCTTTGTTTTCATCTGCTTCACGGGGGTCCCGCCTCATTTTCGTGGCTTCGTACGAATTACCAAATTTGCCAAAATTTTGTAAATCTGCAATTCGTACGAATTCAAATGCCCAAGTCTAGTGAACATACCACTAAAGCATACGTGCCAAGAGTACCTCCGAATATTTGGCGGACAAAAGTCTATTATACTGTAGTGTTTTAGGGAAATAGAACAGCCATTAAAACATCATATAATAAAGTCTTGATAAAGCCCTGCTCCCTGGCCATGCCTCCAACCCCACCCCACCCCTAAAGCACAATTGATACTCTTAGTCCATCTTAATGTTTTATTTTCAGTGGAGAGACGACATATGCCAGTCACAGAACTATATATTCCCTATTTTTGCTTACGAATAGGATGCCTTACAGTATTATATAAATATGTACTGTTTTATAGTAATTTAGGGTTATGTTGAGATGCTTTTAGAAGGGGAAATAGAGAGATTAGTGTATAACAGTGGAATGATAGGTACATGAAATAGTCAGTGTTATAGGTTACATGGGACACTCTGGACATTGCAAAGGGTTAAAAAAAAACAGGTGCATCCAGCCTGACAAGTTATGGCATGCAAAAACAAACATGGCGGTAGCTATGAGAAAACATACCGTGTGTTATGTTTAAAATGTGATTCTGGTACACGGTCTTAGCAACCACTGAATTTTTTTTCACATAGTACCATCTAATTGGTGATATGACCACATATGAGTAGCATTCTAATTGGCGATATGACCACATGTGAAACATTTTTCCAGAATTATGTAACACGGTCATGTTTTCTCAGCACTGCATAATAAAAAAACAGGATATAACAACTTGTACATAGCATAAAAAAATTGTACTTAGCGGTTTTAGGTCCCTTACGAAAAAATTACTGCAGTTTTTCTGAAGTAATACTGCAGTTTTTTGGACATGAAAAAACTGCAATACTGCACTTTTACTGCAGTATTACTGCACATTTACTGCAGTTTTACTGCATTTGTACTTCACTGTACTGCAGTTTTACTGCAGTTATTTTTGTAAAGAAGTACAAATGCAATAAAGCTGCAGTACATTGAAGCACAACTGTAGGTTTGCAATATAAAAAAAAATTGCAGTAAATGTGCAGTAACACTGCAGTACAGTGAAATACAAATGCAGTAAAACTGCAGTAAATGTGCAGTAATACTGCAGTAAAAGTGCAGTATTGCAGTTTTTTCATGTCCAAAAAACTGCAGTATTACTTCAGAAAAAACTGCAGTAATTTTTCGTAAAGGGGTGGATGGTAAAGCAGCCTAGCGTTCTACGTTGGAGACGAACCCTGTGTGTTTTCAGTTTGGGACAGAGCTGGGCACCGACTGTTTGGCAATGGTCAAAGGTTGCGTGCAGGCATAGCCTTCCATTGATGGTATTATTACATAGACATAGACTTTGTGGTCAGACTTGTCGTAATGTCCTTGGTTTAGATGAAAAGCCACCTTTTCAAACAATACTAAATAGATTAACTTAATTTGCTACAAATCATGGTCTGTCTGTTACTTGTATTTAATGTTTATTGTTATGTTGTACTTTTGGGGTGCAAGAAGATTAAAATCTGAGATATAATCAGAGGAGGCTGTGGGTCATATTCGCCAAGGTCTGGAGTTTTGTCCAATCCTTAAGCATTCTTTGAAAACACTAGCTAATTGGACTAATTAAACAGGGCAGTGTTATTGGAACCTTCTCAGAGAAGGATTTACACAATCTTATAAAACATTTACACCCTAACAAAAGAAAGAAATGTACGTCTCTGACTCAATATCTCAACAACTGCTTAAAATGATGCATAATTGTTTTGACTTGGAAATAATGTCAGTTCCTTAACCATGCTGTCAGAAAAACATTGCTTTGTAGTTAAGGGTAATATCCTTGTGTTTCTGGATGGCATCTCATAGTCTCTTAGCAACACTGCAGAAACTACAGTATCAATGATTGGCTATATCCATACCTAGGAACTTCTGGGCTCCGGCTAGGCAGAGCCTTCCCTTGTGGGACGCGGCCAGGACTGCACACTGATGTCGGTGGGCGGTCCCACTGATGTCGGGGACGTTTCCGCTGACATCGGGGTAGTTCCCGCTGACGGCAGCGGGAAACACCCCCATTTATAGGAAAAAATGGGCGGGGAGCCGGGGGTGTCAAGACCCCGTGACCCTTAGGACTCGGGTCTTGACCCGGAGAACCGGAGGAGCAGCGCTCACCCGGCAATCTCCAGGTCAAACCCGGAGAGTTCCCAGGTATGGCTATATCCCACAGTGTTCATATGTATATATGTGTGTAAATATACAGTATGTATGAGTGTGTGTATATATATATATATATATATATATATATATATATATATACAGGTGAGCCATGAGCATCAACATTAGCCTCTGCTAAGCTTAGTATCGCTTTCACTGTCTCACAACTCCAACTCTCATCCGTCTGTAACTGCTACTACTGACAAATTCCACAGGTTACTTCCACAGGTTATTGAACCCATAACAGGTGGTGACGAATGGACGGAAATTTTTCACTGCTCGTTTTCGTCAGTTTTCATTGGAGATCGTCCTCGTTATCATTGACAATTTTTGTTGAAAATAAAATGCATAAGTCTAGTAAGCACTATAGCTCTGTAAAAGGACTCCTGTATCATAAAAATGCAATTATGATTTACAGAGATTAAAAATAACTACAGTAAGTTAATGACTCACTGGGATGGCTGCATATATAACTAGAAACAGGAAAAGGGAGCGCTTTGGGTTGTCTCCACCACCCATTATAATCTGACAGCTAATAAGGGCATGTCTACAGAATAACGAAAACCAGACTGGGAATAAAAATCAGTCCTGGAAATAATTGAATACTAGCCCCAGAACAAATTGAACGCCAGCCCCATATTTCATGGTGCCATTATTGTGCACACGGCACACATATACATATAGGGCCCTAACCCCAATTTTTTTTGTTTAGAACAGGGACAAACCATGCATGTTTAGAGTATATTTGAAAATCACATTAGTCAAGAATAACGTACATATGAAAAAGAGAATTCTAAATATCCCTGTGGCCCATGGCATTATGTAATGGATTGGGGCCAACTGGGAGAGCACTTGTATAATCTGAATAATGCTAACTAATATGTTAAGTATGGAATTAACCGTTTTCACATTTTCTATATAAATTAATGAAAACAAAGTTCTTTAATCCATTAAGGACCCGGCTGTTTTTTCTTTTTTTGTACCCTTCGTGACCAAGGCCGAAAAGCTTTTGTGGTGCTTGTGTTTAGCTGTCATTTTCTCCTCTCCTATTTAGCGTACACAAGGTATATATTGTTTTTTTCAGAACAAGACGGGCTTCATTCAGATACTATTTTCTTATCAAATCATCTAATTTCCTATAAAAAATAATATATGGTGAAAAACTGAACAAAAGCACTTTTGTTTGAAAATTGTTAAATAGATTCTACTATTTGTCCTGAGTTTAGAAATACCCAATGTTTTTATGTTTTTTTTTTTATATGTTATACAACAACCCAATATGTGTTCAGCAAGCAATATGTGCCCAGAGTACAGTGATACCACCCATACCTGGGTTTGTCGAATTGTTTGGGGGCTAAAATGCCAAATTTGGTAGGTGCGCTTTTTTTATGGTCTATTTGGGACATCTTCGAACCTGGCCAGTTCAATTTGCCCCATCAAACCATAAATTTTTTTAACCCCTTAATGACAATTGCCGGTCCTGGCACGGCACGGAAAAGCATGTGCTTTACGACAATTGACGTGCCAGGACCGGCACGTCTTTAAACGGGTGCAGAAAGCGATCTACTATCGCTTTCTGCACCCAAAAAGCGTTGCTGAATGCCTCGACCTCGAGGCATTCAGCAACGCCGCGATCGGCACGAAGGGGCCATCTCTGGCCCCTCCACGGGGCGTCAACATCCGCCATACTTTGTATGGCGGCGGACGCCCGTTTTAAAAGCGTTTAGGAGGCGATCGACGATCGCCTCCTAAACTTAAATGGTGTCACTGGAATGCCTCGATCAGGAGGCATCCAGCGACACCAAACACTAACCTTTTGATGGGCTGTGACCGCTCCGGAGAGCGGTCACAGCCGCAGCTGCCGGCAATCTTCGCCATCAAGGAAGATGGCCGCCGTCCTGTAACAGGAACCACAAATTTTAAAAATTCGCTAGATGGTCCAGACCATCTAGAGAACTCTGGCTCCACTTGCAGGTTGAATACAGGTACTGCATTCACCATGCAAGTCAATGGAGCCCAGCTTTCTAATCACAGTGTGATTAGTAAAAATAAATTAAAAAATAAAATAAAATTAATAATAATTAGAAAAAAATAGTAAAAAAACAGTAAAATGTAAAAATCATTTCCCACTGATTTCACTATCAGGGGAACCTCCAAGTTGAAAAAAAATGTTAAATTTTTTTTTAAAAAAAATAATAATAAAAAAAAATATATATATAAAAAATATATTTTTGTGAGCAAGTCCTAAAATTAGCATATTAGCTTAAAACAATTCTCGCATGGAAAGAGTTAAAATACTGGCATATTAAATGCCCGTGGGGTGTCTACTTTTAAAAAATGTATGATTTGATGGGGTAAATTGAATGGGCCAGGTTCAACAACGTCCCAATTAACACGGGGGGAAGGATGGCCACACATCTAATTTCCAATTAGAAAAATGCACACGTACCAAATGTGGCCTTTTAGTTCCCCCAAAAAATGACACACCCATGCATGTGGGGTATCACTGCACTCAGGAGATGTTGCTGAACACATTATAGGGTGTCGTGTGACAGCGGCATATACCAGGAGCTGTAAATTCATACATAAAGTAGGTGTTTGTGGGAAAAATACACACACAAAAATATTACTGCAAACTTTGAAAAAATGCTGGTGGTAAAATGTGTGCATGCAAAGAGTTAAAATACCAGCATTTAAAATACCCTGTGGTGTCTAGTTTTGAAAAATATATGGTTTTGTTGGGCACACTGAAATGGCCTGGCTCAAAGATGTACCAAATAGGGCATGGGCAGTGGATCCCCAAATGCCAAAGTTCAACATTGAAAAAAGCGCATGCCCCAAATGTGGCCCTTTTGCCCCCAAACAGCCAGGCAAAATCATTCATGTGAGGTATCGCTGTACTCAGGAGATGTTGCTGAACACATATTGGGGTGTTTTGTGATAGTGACATATACGAGAACATTTTAATTCATACCTGAATTAAAATGTGTGTGGAAAACCAAATGCAAAAAAATGACTACCACAAAGTTTGACAAAGACTGGTGGTAGATATGGTGCATGGAAATAGTTAAAATACTAGCATTTGAAATACCCTGGGGTGTCTAGTTTTCAAAAATATATGGGTTTATTGGGCACACTGAAATGGCCCGGCTCAAAGATGTACCAAATAGGGCATGGGCAGTGGATCCCCAAATGCCAAAGTTCAACATTGAAAAATGCGCATGCCCCAAATGTGGCCCTTTTGCCCCCAAACAGCCAGGCAAAATCATTCATGTGGGGTATCGCTGCGCTCAGGAGATGTTGCTGAACACATATTGGGGTGTTTTGTGATAGTGACATAAACGAGAACATTTTAATTCATACCTGAAGTAAAATGTGTATGACAAAACAAATGCAAAAAAATGACTACCATAAAGTTTGACAAAGACTGGTGGTAGATATGGTGCATGGAAAGAGTTAAAATACTAGCATTTGGAATACCCTGGGCTGTCTAGTTTTCAAAAATATATGACTTGATGGGGTAAATTGCATTGGCCGGGTTCAAAGATACCTGAAATGGCACAAGGGGGGAAGAATTACCAGATTTGGAAAAAATGGCTTTGAAATAGCAAAACGCTACCTGTACTTATTGCCCCATAATGGGTAGAAAAAAGCAAAAAAACATAAAAACATTGGGTATTTCTAAACTCAGGACAAATAGTAGAATCTATTTAGCAGGTTTTTTCATTACCTTTTATAGATGAGTAAAAGATTTTTCAACTAAAAGTTAGAAACAGTCATTTTTTTCTAAATTTTTCACCATATTTTATAATTTTTTTAATAGTAAATAATATGATACAATCAAAACAATGTCATCTGAAGAAAGCCCTTCTTGTCCTGAAAAAAACAATATCTAATGTGTGTGGGTTCAGTAAACGGGAAAGAAGAAAATTACAGCTAAACACAAGCAGCGCAGAAATGTTAAAAAGGCCATTGTCACAAAGGGTACAAAAAGTAAAATCTTACTTTGTCTCGAAGGGGTTAAACTAGACACCCTATGGGTATTTGAAATGCTAGCATTTTGGCTCTTTCCATGCCAGGAGTTTTGGGAAGATACAGCACTTTGTTAGCGCTTGCTCATAAAAATAAACATTTTATTTTTTTATATCATTGCATAATTGTTTTTAAATGGTACATTTTTTAAATTTTCTTAACTATTTTTTATTATTTTCCATTTTTTTTAATCTTACTAATCACATTGAATCACATAGAAAGCTGGGCTCCATTGACTTGCATTGTTGAATGCAGTACCTTCCCAGAGTTCTCAGGAGGGTCTGGACAGAAAGGGTTTCGGAAACGTGTTTATTTTTTAAAGGGCGCTGCCATCTTATGAGATGCAAAATCTCTTGCAGTGGGGCTTGTGACCGTTCTCTGGAGATCATCATAAGCATCATTCTTTCCCACGATCAATTCACTGCCCTACCAATTTCAGCTAATATTGCACCACATATGGCACATATATTTACACAAACACTCCCTCTAACACATACCTACACACATATACACACTTACACATATACACTCACACTAGCAAACTCCCTCTAATACACACCCATATAGGCTACACAGACACAACCTCATGCTAACACACTCACACATTCACTAACATACATACATACATAACATACCAACCTAACCCCTTGCCTTTCCAGAGGCTTCTTTCAGCTGCAGCCACACTTTCATCACGGGGTCAAGGAACATTGCATTTCATTACCTCGCCATGTTCCCACCTCCATGGGTGATCAGTTCTCCCCTTCACCCCAGGGAAAATTGCTCACTGAATCAATAGGAAAGGCATATGTTGTTTGTTTATTTTTTATTTTACATTCTGTAGTATACTGATGCCAGGTAGCAAGAAAGAACTTTAAAAAGTTATAATTAAGTTAGGAGGGGTTGTGATTGCAGTAGTTATAATGCCAACTGCCTCCAAAATCCTTGACCTTTGGAAAAACGTATATGATCTTAATTTCCAGATAAAACGGATGGTTTAACCTCCTAGATTTACCAAGTATGGTAAATGACCAGATAGAAAGAAATGAAACAAATTACCATATTACGTGTTAACACACCAAAATTGGACAAAGAAATACAATAACAATATTAATTTATACATGATTGTTGACATCAATCACACTCCTATCATGCCCAGCAAACCAGTACATGCTGGAATCTGGGTATGCCTGAGATTGCTTTTAACAATCATAATATATATATATAAACATTATTACATTTTTTGTACAATTTTGGTGTGTAACTTACTTTTATTAAAAGTGTGGGATTTTTTATTATTTTTAAAGGTGGGAGGTCATTTTTGGCTTCGGCTAAGTGAGCCCTGAATTTTCGGTTTCGGTCCAGAATTTTCATTTTGGTGCATCCCTAGAATAAATAGAACTATTTCATTTTTACTTATCCAGAATCCTGAATTCGTAGTCACAAAACTTTCTAGGCCCAGAAATCAGTGAGAGGAAAAGTAAAGGTTTTGTGTCATTTACTTTATTTTAATCTGCATATTTTATTAAAGGCTAAAAATTACAGTGAAAAATGAGTGCGGCCCTCGCACGTATACAATTTTGATGAAGTGAAAAAACTTGGACACCCCTGCACTAAGCTATGTCTAGCTACATCGCCAACACATCTCTGGTCCAGTGGCATTCCGCTTCTGTCTGGCGGTGAAGGGGTTAACCGCTGGTGTCTCGGCGGAAGGAAGCACAGCTTGGCGGGTGCACTCAGTCGGAGCATTGACAGGGCTAAACCCCTGCCAGTGAATGGGAAATCAGGCTGTCAATTGACAGTGTGGACTCCACTCTGCTACGCGGTGAGAGCTGTCACATTTGTACTGCAGGGTCATGTAGTGTACCCTACTTTCTTGCTAAAGTTGCCTACACAGTGCAGCTACTTTATTTGGCCGGTGTAGGTGCATTGGCAGACTGTCCATTGGAGAACTGATCCCCCAGAGCCCAGGGCGCCCCTATGCACATGTCTGTGAGCTTAATGTATAATAATGCCACTTTGATACATAATAAAGCATAATGAGAAATTAGCCCAAAACTAACTATGTGTTTATGGTGCAATGTCATAAAAGTCTCTGTAATAGTCAGGTGTGGATTCGTACCCTGACTCCTATACCTGGTGGGACACTAGAATATGAACTGGTATATGAGCCACTAAAGCATTAATTGTGCACAGTTTTATGCTTCAGCAATTAGTTATGCACATTTTTTCTCATTTTTCCTTGCTTCCTATTTTAAATATCGCTATATAGAACTATAGCTGACAGAAGTACTAATAGGTTCTAACCTCGAATGCATTTAAGCATAAATACTTCTTCGTCTAGGATTTTAGCTAGAGGAGGAGGCTCATAAGCCTGTGATGACATTTCAAGAAGGGACGTCTGTATTCTATTGTATTTCCACTGCTTGGTATGTGAACTTAATGTTACCCGAACCAATACAGCATTATGCAGTATATCATCCAAGAAAGGTAAAAGAAGTCCAAACGCATGCATATTATACAGAATAAAAAGTAACAATCATGGCACTTTTCATTATTATTTACTTAAAATATCCTAATAAGTATGAAAAAATATTCCGAAGGGCATTTAAGAAATGGAATGCTGTGCTATAACGTATTTTTTTTTTTTAAATTTAAAATTTTTATTAAATTTTTGGATTAAGTCGAGTCAGTATCATATAACAAATTATACAAAATCAAAATGAGCAAGTTAAAGCATCGAGGTGACATCAAGTGAAGCAGCGTAGTACCAAAGCAATGTTCACAGCAAAGGCACAGAAGTGGTAAATCTGTATCAATGCATAGTAGTAACAATAGAACAACCACTGCAGCAGTAGGGGACTCGACGAAATTGCCATAAGGCAAGGGGAGTTTGAACAAAAAAAAAACAAATAACAAAAACGAGAAACAAAATAAAGACCCATTTCGGGGGTACAGGATTTCGACCTTAATAAGACATGCCACAGAGAAGACCACATAGTAGTATAATGTAACAGAAAAGAGAGGCCGGGCGCGATCTCACAAGAAAACCGAAACATTTAACTGTGCCACAACGGGGAAATCTGGATTTGCGACCAGGGAGCCCAGATTTTTTCAAACAATGGCATCCGCTGATCAGTCTGAAATGACAATTTCTCCAGAAGGTAAGTGTGTTCCAAGTGATGTAGAACATCAACGAGCTGCGGAAGAGCGGTCGATTTCCAATTACGAGCGATCAGCAATTTGAAAGTTAAGAGAAAATGAATCACCAACTTCCTAATAGAAGCAGGAGTGTCATCCGGAAACATATGGAGCAACACTAATTGTGGTGTAAAAGGGAGGTGTGTGTGTAATATAGATTCCAAGAGATAGAGCAAACGTTTCCAGAGTTGGGAAACGGGGGGACACTGCCACCAGACATGAAGCATAGTGCCCCTATCTGAACAACCCCTCCAGCAGGAGGATGGACAAGACGGGAACATATGGGATAGTCTGGCTGGGGTGAGGTACCATCTACATGATACTTTCTTTTGTAACTCGATATGATTAGTGCAATGCGAGACCCCTCGCATCGCCTCCTCCGCATCAAGCCACAATTCAAGAGGAAACTCAGTGCCCAACTCACGTTCCCACGCTACCATATGTGGCAGTTTACCCTCCCAAAGATGTGCTAGGAGCGAGTTATAACAGAGAGAAATCAGACCTCTAGGGGGAGAGGGTTTGGAACACAATTGCACAATGGGATCGGGGGAGAAAACATCAATCGAAATCGATGGCGCTGGAGATTGCAGCAAGTGTCTGATTTGTAGGAATTTGTAAAATTCAGAGGGGGGCAACGCGTAATGAGAGCTAATTTCGGAAAAGGCCCGGAAGGACCCCTTATCAAAAAGGTCCCCCACCTTAAAAGAGTGGGTAATAGACCAACGAGAAAGGTTTAAATGTGGGATTAATAGTTCAAGGGAGGAATGCTATAACGTATTGATCTGAATGTGCTGTGATTTGTTTCATTCTTACACATTTTACTTTTACTTTGCCCCAGTCCATTTCCTCATTAGCCTAAATAACATTATGCAAATACATGCCCATTCTTCTATATTTAGGCAATTGACAATTTCTTCATTCCTCTTACGAAAGAGCCACTTGTGCCCTTGCTAAAGATGTGAATATTTGCCCAGCCTAAAATCAAATATGTACGGTATTCAGAGACGTCCTTTCTGTGACCTGTGTAAAGTTTCAAAATCCATGCAGATGATTTGCTTGGTCTGCTTTGACATTTTTGGGATAAGCTTTCTGGCTGTGACCAACAGGATCTGCCTTGTCTGCCCGTTTCCACTGTTTATTATGCTGTTATCAAATATCAACCTTTGAGTCATTGAGTTTCATCGGAATCTCAGATAAATACACACCATTTAGCAAAAGTGGAGTCAACAGTACCAACCCAAGATATACAGCAGGTATTTAGCAACCAGTATAAATTAGGAAATGTCTGATTTGCACTTGAATTCACCTACAATCATCCAATGATGATAATGATTTTGTAAAATTACGTACTTAAGCATGGTTTATTATTAACAAAACAAAAACGACTACTTACCAACCCTGAAGCTTTTAAGAGCTTTGGAGAGGAAGGTAGGTTGCTAATGATGTTATATAGGGAATTAGACTAATTCCTAATTGCTATTGGCCAATATAGTTAATATAACTGTATTATATGTGCCTTGCAGCAACAAACTACATTTTGAAGGCTAAGGTCTGGAAATTAACCAAGTGTTCCTCACCTAAGACTGCAGTTTGGGTGGCATGAGAAATACCGCTCCATATGAAGACCTTTTGTATGGAGTTATAATTGGGAGTGCTAATTTGATTAGGTTAAAACCACTTGACTACTGAAGAGACACCATAGAGAACATGCAACTGGAAGCTGCTGTGAGATTAGCTGAGACTGACGGGGTGGGGTGGGTTAATAATATAAACAAAGAATGGGTAGAGAAGAAGAAGGTCCTCTAGAACTTAAACCTATTGAAATGATTAAGAGTAACATAGTAATTTAGGTTGAAAAATAAAGTCCATCAAGTTCAAGTTGATCCAAAAAGAAGAAAAAAATTAAGCTATTTTTTGGATTTCACCACTTAGGGGAAACAGAATTCCCTTTTGACTCAGATATTTCCTTGCATCAAACAGCTTTAAAATAGTAATGTGTGATCTATCATTTATAGACCTAATTGATTAAAAGAGCCAGTTTCTGATATCTCAGGGTCCTTACTAGTCCATAGATGGGACAGTTTGTTATGTGCAAATTTTCTGTATGTTATATTATTATTATTATATTTGTTATATAGCGCCGACAATTTACACAGCACTTTTAATGTATTTTTTAAAATTAAAAATATAAAAATGTGGATATGTAAATGAGAATAAATAATTTTCAGAAAAAGTACAAACAAAATTACTACAGTCAGATTGCTTTGCATCCATGCATTGTACACCAATTCTCTATGCTCTTTTCGTTGTAATGTGGAGCACACCCTAGTGGTCATATTAATGAATGAGTAAATGAGACTACACCCAGTGTATATAATGTTGTAAATAGCAGATAATCATTATTAACAACATATATCTAGTTTTTTCTGTGTTAAATGCCCACCAAAAAGTATTATAATTATTATAGTGTAAACGACTATTGAGATAAGCCCATTCTCAGAGATTGAAGGGGATATTGAAATGTTTTGCCTAAGATATTGCAAATGCACTCTAACCAAAGTGTACTCTAGTATTCTCAATTATAATGTAGTATGTGAACTTGACAAGGCATCCATTCATAATTGGTATGGAAGGTTTGTTCAAGAAATCCATAGTCTGAGAGATTACAAATATGGGAGAGTAAGGGAAGTGGAAAGCCTACAAATCAAGCATGGGGTGTTTTGTGTCACCCTTCTACTAATTTATTCTCCTTAAATGAACAATTACATTAAGGAACCCGTATTAGATTATTCCTGACAATTCTGTCTCTAATTTGATGTAAAGATACACGGCTTTGGGTTTTACTTGTACCTTGGTTCCTCAAACATCCCATGAGCTGCATAGAGTGTTACTATTACACTGTCTGGCCTGGCTTTCAGTGTTTATGGTATGGCTCCCATTACCACTGGGTAATTTGAATAAATGTTGTGCAACCAGAGTTAAGCATGCCAAATATATCTATGCCATGATTACTCTACTCTTACAAATATGGAAAGTCATGTCCCTTTGGTCATGCTCATATAATACTGAATAAAAAATGACACAATTACATCACTATAAAATTCTTATGTTGCCTTCTTCTCTTTTCTGAAGTGAAGGTGTCAAGTCAGAACTTAACCCAATGATTACACTCATCACTCAAACTTGATCACAAATGATGGATGTACTGTCTTCACAGAAGCTGAAGATGGTCTCTGGTGGTGTTAGCATGTTCTATTTGGCCAATTTGTGTCTACCAACACCCCACATCATGCAAGTTAACGAACAATACACACTCCCTTTAATGAGGATACACAGTGTTATGCCACAGCAAAAACTGATAACAGCCAATCACAGTTATAATACAATATTTCTGAAGTTAGAGGAAGGTGGAATCTAGGGAAGACCTCCTGTCTGCAGTGGGCTGCCTCACACCAAGAAGAGGAGGTAGAGAATCATGATAATGGTGATACCCATAACGATGATGGTGAAATGCTAAGAGGACCAAAATTGGTTATCATCAAGTACATTCTTCAATATAAGGCTATATCCTCCATCCTTCAGAAAGTAAAATCCTGTGCTCATGCATATGACCTATTTAAAAGTATTAAGATGATCACTTGTTGATGTGTCTATTGTGCACCTGTATCCCTCTTCCAATACAGAAACCACAAAGGTACAGAATACTGTGCTGTAGCCCATGGTGAAGTGGGAAATGAAATCAGCATTAGACCAAGGTGGCCAGAGCAACACACATGGGCGCCACATTATGGCCTGTTTGGGATAGCACATATGCCAGTTTGAGGTACAAACCGCTCCAAGTCTATTAAGGACACATTTTGGCTCCCCATAAACTCAGGATGACATTCATATGAGAGGACCCTTAGGCATTTTTGCTTTTCCCCATAGCATTGGCAATGACCGCATTGACACCATAGACAGAGCATGTGCTCATTGTTTATTTTAACTTTCTATGGCTTAAAGCTTCTTGACAATGGTTTTGATGGGCTTGAGTGCAAATAGTATATTTTTAAGCTGTGCAGCTGTGTACCCTGTGCTAATACTACACACAAAACTGAATTCCTTAGAAGTAGTTTCCTATTACTTTCAATGTAGCTCTATTTTAATGGTCAGGGCCTGTAATTCACAACCTTGGGGATGAGTCAAGGAGTCAAATCACCAACCATACATTTTCAACTACTGTTAACAGCGTGTAAGGATTAGACGGGTCATTGACCATCCCTTAATCCATAGAAAGGGTAATTTTTGGCTGCTATTACTGTAAACGCAAAAGCTTAATTTAATCGTTAGGTTTACTTAGAGTACCACATAATGTTGGGGAAAAGCATCCCAGATACTTTATTATTACAAAAAAAATGATAATCAATCCCAAGAGTAATTATTATTATTAAATATTATTATTATTAAATATTATTATGAACATTCTTACTTTAACAGATTAAGTAGTGTGTTCTATGTTTCCCAAATGGCTAACCTTCAAGCCGAACATTTGTCTAGTAATTTGACTTAGTGTATATATTTAGAAGGAAAGACTACTTAAAGTATGGTTGATCAGTTAAAGGAATCAAGGTTCATCAGGATTAAAGGGTTCTGCAATCCGGAGAAGAGCATGCTGACCCCTGGAGCATACTGGTGAAGAGATTAATCCTCTTTCTTTTAATCTTTTTTTTATGAGATGATAGCACTGGGAAGGCATGGAGCCTTACCAACGCAGAACACTATTCTACATGTGACCGAAGGAGACAGGGAAGGAAAGGGTAACCTCTAGCTGAGGTAACTCTGAGTATTTTGCATTGCTGAACCTCATAATCCTGCGGTTCTTGAAAATCTCTCAGTGATGTAGAAGCATCTTCTTCCTGGGAGCATCTATTGCTCATCTCAGGTGTAACTAGGGATGAGTGAGAAGAGCAGAGGTCTAGGACACAACAGAAACATAGAGATTTGAGTTCATCTTTATAGCTCAGCAGGGGAGGATTGTATGTTGTTTAACAGAATTCCTTCATTACAATAACAAGACATGGATAGATCATATGACAATTTAATTGTTAACTTTGCTCAAATATACAGATATGATAAGAGGAAAGGTAATGAATGTGGATCTCACTTATCAATTATAAATATACATAGAGGCTTGATTTATATACTGAGGTAGCTTTTGCACTATATATGGAAAAAAGTTCTATAAAATAAGGAAGAAGGTCCAATAACCTTTATATTGTTACTTGATGCGGCTCTTTAACATATGGGTTAAAACAAGACATGCCTTCAATGCATAACTTCAAATGTCAGCCTTAAAACAATATCGTGAACTGTTGTTAATTCTCAGGACTGTTGCTGCCCTAGTTCCCGGTCACATTGAGACTGACCATCAGTGAAGCCAACTTATCTGATTCTGGCCAAACTGAGCTTGCGACTCTATCTAGGCCCATGGGTCTATTCACTTAAGGGGGAGCTTGCAGAAAATGTGGACGCTGACATCACTATTCATTATTATGACAAATCACTCGCAACAATGTGCAATGTAATTGTGTAAATACAGAGGCCGCAAACATTGCTTTGAAATGTTGATCTTATTTTAAATTACAGAAAGCAAAAATACAATCACGGTAAAATGTACTGTTGTTCTTGCTAACATTGACTGTTATTCTACATTTCAAAGTACGCCAGGTTGTCAGGGTACTAAAGCGTTTAGACATATATACTTAAAGATTATACAATAAAGATTATCATCTGGCACACCAGGCAAATATTATAAAAGGTGCTGTTCCATTTACTCTACCAAAATGAACACCTTTGTGACTCGCTGTAGCAAGTACTGCTCAATGGCCAAATCCTTTGCAAAAAAAAATATTATTTAATCAACTAATATTGCCTCTTC
The DNA here is from genome assembly GCF_027358695.1 of Spea bombifrons. Classification (NCBI taxonomy): domain Eukaryota; kingdom Metazoa; phylum Chordata; class Amphibia; order Anura; family Pelobatidae; genus Spea; species Spea bombifrons. The sequence goes on from NC_071088.1 coordinate 39,660,772, forward strand.
CATATATTTTTTGTTGAGAACCCTTAATTGTCCCATGATATAATCTGTTGCCATAGAAAATTAAAATATAGCAATAGCAAATAATCAATTGATTTATGATCATTTAGCCTCTTTTATTCAAATATGTTAATATGAATTATTCATTTGTTAAAAAATTATATTAATGATCTTATTTTTCCTTATAGTGTACTTGTAAATGAATTATAGAAAATGTTTCTGAAAAATAATTAGATATCCTGCTTTATATACGCCACTGAAAAAAATTCTATCTGGTTAGTTTATTTCCCTCTGAAAACCAGTTTTGCTGGATGTGTTTAAGGTTTGCAAGCAAATACAAGAACATAGTCTTCGTTTTGGCATGCCTTAAACTAGCACAGAAAGTTGGAAGGGACACAAATCGCACTGTGAGTTGGGTTAGTAAAGTACACAACCTATGAATGAAGGCATTTGTCTTAAAAAGAGCAACTTGGGTGCAATCACCAGAGCAATCAATTAAGTATTCCTGACTGCTGAAATATTTTCTATATCAATATGAATATTACTGCAAAAATATTGCTTCCTGTTTTCAGCAGTTTAGACGTTAAGAAGAATTTAGACTGCAATGTTTGTACAGAGTTGAGCTGCTTAGAGAGTATGAAGGTCAAGGTCAGGTTGGTAATTCTCACCCTAGGTGAAACAAGAGCCTGGGGATAAACTAGAACCAAACAATGGCAATTGGTTGCATTCTTCAAACAGTGATGGAATTCATTGCCACGTTTCTTTCCTTGCCAATTCCTCCACAGGTTGTTCAACCATACTGGTTAATAGTACATAAATAACCTTATATCACATCTATGTGATTTAAACACAGTCCACTTATCCTCTAAGTCCAACATGGGACAGAATGGGCTACGTTTCCCTTCAGTGAGGATAGCCCCAAAAGAAGAAGACAGGAGACCTGGTGATCCTCTGTGGCCTTACAGTAGCACAGGCATCTTGCTCAGTATCTGAGATCCCTAACTCCAGTAAACAATGGAAAGTAAATTCAGGTCAGGAGTCCAGAACTATAAAACTATGATGGCCATCAACTTCCATAAAGCTGGGCTGGGAAATAAAGTATCCTCCACAAGGTTATGATTCATGACATCATTATTTTTTAGAAAAAGCCATCTAGACTTTCAACATAGTGAAAAAAAACCCCAATAAAACAACTATTTTATAGCAATATGGCCTCAAATTTAAACTTCAAATCCAGATCAAAATATTTTTAAGGGACCTCTTTTTTATTGTTCTCCTTACCATGTTTTATAAACCAACATGCTTAACTAGTTATTGGAATTTCAAAAAGTATCAAATCAGCCTTAACTGAGTTTGTGTCAAATATTGCTTTCTGGAGCAAAAAAAAAAACCAGGGTAAAGGAGAATTACAATTACCTCGAGCTAATGTTAGTGTCTTCCTAGGACATTAACAATGTCAGAGCCAGATCCCAGATTAGGAGATTAGAAATCTATTTAGTAGTACCCTTTCCTCCCTTGCTAATCTTCTTCGTCTTTAATCGCAACAGTTCCCTTTGTACGTTTTTTCTTCTGCTGTTGGGATCCCACCTGTATGAACACGAGGGGTTTCCTAATAGAAGGACCTCTGATTGGTTGAGAGTGGAATTCAATCCTCCTTTAAAGCATCTTTGTATCCTTCCCAATGACTTTGACATTTGCACTCTGATATAACAGACAGGTGAAGCTGTTGGAGTTGTAGAACCTCAACACTGACAACTAAATATTTACATAACAAAGGACATTTTTTTTCCTTTACTGTTTATTTTTGATCACAGGATCACGGATCTAGCTTGATCTCTTATGTTTAAGGAGTGAAATATATAATATATTCAAAGAAGCTTCTGGTTGCATATCAACTCAACATCTTCAAAGGGAGCCGACTTATAATCACTGTAGAATGGGGAACATGGATGGTAAAACAGTAGAGGAGTTAAGTGCCACAGAAATCCACAGATGGTATAAGAAGTTCATGACGGAATGTCCTTCTGGCCAACTAACACAGCATGAATTTAAACAATTCTTTGGCCTCAAGAACCTGAGTCCTGCATCCAACCAATACATTGAACAAATGTTTGACACATTTGACTTTAACAAGGTAAGTGACGAACTCTTTCCATTTGAATTATCCTGACGCTACAATGATCCTCGAATCGGGGCTTAAATCGAACTGCTGCTTTATTATAGATGACATCATAGTTGTTTAGAATTTTTTTTTAAACATATAGACTCAAAGCTATAGAAAAATGATGATGCGCTTGTTGTGCTAAAACTACTAGCTCCTAAATTCTACTACTAGTTCTAAATTCTATGTGTAATGCATGTGAACCTGACTGAGAGATCTTGATGGAATTCTTCTGGTCCTTTCTAGATAGCTGGCTCGATCTTTAAGATTAAATACAGTTGCATTTTTTTTAATGCTTTATTAATCCCAACAGTGGGATTACAATGAGAAAGGAATAGCAAACAGACACTGTTTTTTGAATGGAATATAAATTAATGTATTCATAACCAAGTAAGCCCATCAGAAATAAATATGAACCGAAGATAAGTCGAAAATGTTTATTACATTCTGTGTCATTGGTGTTAATTTTAACGGGACCAGATCGGCTGATGGATATTTTTATAATAGATTATAACAAATAAATCTATTGATGTTTAAAGCAGGGGCATTTCTGTGGGCAAATAGAAACCAGGGACAGAAGTCTCAGTCTGGGGACTATGCCCTAAAACAGAGGACTATGCCCTAAAACATTGTTGATTCCACTTGGGACTATATTTATCATCTGTGTGATGATTTAATGATGTCACCGTCTAGTGTAAGACTCATTCATACACTATTTGTCAAACTTTTTATACTAAGGAAATATGGAAATCTCAACAGCCTAAAAAGTTCCTATAGCTTGGTTTCATGTGGAGAAAGGGGACACACACAGTGCCTGGAATAGTAGCTTCTCCAAATTATAATATAATCCTTGATTGTCTGTAGAGGTAAATGAATGCCCAGTTTTCCTTATAGGCACTGAAATGGTTAATTGGCATTTGCATATTAATTATGCTCCTTCTGAGATTTACTTTATTGAGGAGGCGGCAGAAGTAGTTTAAGGTCTACAGGACCCCTGAGTTTTGAACTTTTATTTAACAAACTCTTACTTAATGTAAGGGAGATTTACTTTACTGAGGGGGTGTTGGATACGTGGAACAGCCTCCCAGCAGAAGTAACTTAAGGTCCACAGAACCCTTGAGATTTTTATTTTTCCTTTCCTCATCTTTGCACCTCTTTATTATAAATTGGTGTTGTGGTTAAGATTTTGTAATGATGTTATTAATAAGTTTAGAGTGATCTGAGATAGGATTTTTTAAGAATATGGCTGGCAATGCAATGGTTACCTATAGAATTTTTTATCTTTTGCTGTATGTAACTATACTTTCGTATCCTGTCCTTGATTGATTGTTTCATGGGCAGTTTACATTTACTTATACTTAATAAGCAGCGCCTGTTAGAGTTATTGGACTCTGAATACCCACTTTGAACCTTTTTTTAAAAACTTTTTAATCATACCTTGTTTAAGCCTGTCTTACCCCAGAAAAACTAAAATCTTGTAATTATCCTAGAAAATGTGTGAGGAAAAGAATGGACTCATCTATGACGAATGAATAGAACTTAAGGAAATTTCAGGGGTTTCTGCAATTTGTTTGGTTGGTCCCTCGTTGTTACACCATCAACATACTTAATTACAGGGTCATCATAAAACACATTTAAAAAAAGATAATATCAATGAACACACTTAATAAAGATTTCCTGGCCAACATGTTTACAGGTTTCCACAACTTAATTAAAAAGCAGCGTGGCTTTAGACTTCTCAAAACCTGCTTCTTAGCCTCAAAAGCAATGGTATCGGAAAAGCAAAACATTACCATGTATGATAGAAAATTAAGTTTTCTGTTACATATTATTTTAACTAGTCAGCTGCTATGGCATATAAATAATACAATTTTAAAACAAAAAATTCACATTATTAATTATTAGACCATAAAAAATTTATATATTTTTGGTATATTGATTGTTTTAATATTTCGCATGTTTTAAATGAAATAGTAACATAGAATTGACATTTGATGGCAGATAAGGCCCATTCTGCCCATTTCTCCTGATGTAAAGACACAGACCTTAATCAATCCTTGGTCTTGTCTAATATTTAGGGTAGCTTTATGCCTCATCTCATGTACCTTATTGTATAACATTTAGACTGGATAATATGACATAATATTCACCAACACCCACCTACACCCCTTCCTCTATTTGTGAGACATTTGTAGGATATTTCTGTAAGAGAACATTGATTAAATATACCTGATAAAATATTAAAAATTATAAAAAAAAAACTATTAAATAACTGATTTTTTTAAGATATTTTTTTTATATATATATTTTTTTAGGTCCAGTTTTAAGTTCCTTCATTTGAAACTTATTCCCCTAGGCTCAAATATTCCACAGGAGCCCACAGAGGTTCAGCTGAAGCTGTTTTTCTTCCTTCCAGTTCTAGATATTAGGCTCCTGAAAATAAAATTGGCTAGCGACTGGCTATTCAAGATTCTACGGGTTAATGTATATTAACTACCTCCTCCATTTTTCTTTTTTATACCGGCCCTTCCATTTTCGTTCTTTTTCAAATCCTTTTTCACAGCAGGGCAGCTGTAATTAAATAAATACCACCCTATGTATGAATGCTCAGAGAGGCCAGGAAATTACTGTAAAACTCACAGAAGTATAATTATCTTTTCACGCCGTACATTTCTCCCACTCCATTTGTATTGAAATGAAACTTTTTTTTTAATCCTGAAACCATGGTAACATTGAATGAGTGCTATTATGAAGTATATTTGACCTCTGGAGAGTGATAATATTTGCAACTAATTTATTTATATATATATATATATATATATATATATATATATATATAGTTGAATATATATATATATATATATAAAATATTATATCTATATACACTGAATACTTTTACTGAGCAGCTTTGGGCTATTATTATTTATTATTTATTTTGGGGTCAGTTTGCTGCTGGGGTCTTGTGAATATTTGTGCATTTTTTTTCATCCTGGCTTTTTTTTTGGTCATTTAGGATGGATACATGGACTTCATGGAGTATGTGGCAGCCCTGAGTTTAGTACTGAAGGGGAAGGTGGAACAGAAGCTGAGGTGGTACTTTAAACTCTATGATGTGGATGGCAATGGCTGCATTGACAGAGGAGAACTGCTAAATATTATTAAGGTGAGTTTGGGATTCTGAAGGATTTGACTAAAGTATATTATACAATACAAAACAATGCGCTTACCACTTGCATCTTTTTATTCAAATTATTCTCACTCCAAATGACTTCCTATAAAACTCATCCTATGGTGTCAAGCTCATGACCTGTGAACTCTCTACTGGCTCCTGATCCCATACCCAAATAACGGCACAGATACTGCCGATATTCTCCCCCTAAACCTACGTCAGCAAGGGGATCGGCAGTAATAAACGTAAATTCCCCAAGGGACCCATGCCGTTAGTGAATGTTTCCGCTGGGCTGGAAGAACAGGGCTAAAGCCCAACCTGAAAAATCTGACATCATTAACACCAGAATACAAAGGAGGGAGGGAAATTATAATCCTGGCTCTTTTACAGAATAACCATTCTTTCTTTAATTTAATTTTGTAACCGCATTATTCTTAGTGCATATACTAGTATTCACATACGTTTTGTAATCTTTCTTCTTTGCGTGCCTTGGGAACATCACTAATTGCTAATATTGCTGCAGTCTTTTCCTTTCTTTTTTTTTTGCATTATGCTGCGGCACAGACCAAACATCCCATAAATTAACCCCATTTACTCTGTCCATTTTTAGAATTAATAGGCAAAACCCTCCGCTGATATTTAGAGGGCAATAGGAAAGGAAGCATGGATTACTGGTCAGAAAACAAAAATGGCTATGTATGTATATATATATATATATATATATATATATATCTCAATTGATGTGTTCTTTATATTGCTTTATTATCTTTTATTACAGGCAATTAGGGCCATAAACAGATGCAATGATGAGATGACTGCTGAGGAATTTACCAATATGGTTTTTGACAAAATTGACATCAATGGAGATGGTGAGTGACCGTTCAGTTCTTCATAATTAATATGTGCTTGTGCTAGACAAATATATTTTGGGGGTAAGAACAAGGTTATATTGTGTCTATTCTCAATCCTACTTTACTGGCGACCTGCATTGACTTGGAAATTAACCATTTTTAACAACCAAAGAAGAACACATTAACCAGCACTAAAATCCAAGCCAGCAAATCTATACAGTAACTCTTTTGCAACCGCTATTTTACCAAGTCCATTACAAAAGATTAAAATGAAAAGATTAAGTTTCAGATTGCCATTGCAGCACCAATCTCACAATTCTTCCTTCTGCCAGCCGGAGCTGGCAAACTCTTAGCGTACAAACATAGTGTAACAGCGGTAGTTTTAAATGCCCAAATAGTGATGTTCCCCTGTAGAATTGTAAAACCCATCACAGAAAATATCTGTATAGTAGAGACCCATCAGGGTTAGCCATGAACAATATCCACTCTGTTTCAGCACATTGTACTATCCAGCGATGTCTCTAGCTGCAAATAACATAATGTTCTGCTTCTATTTGTTATTTTCCTATGTTTTCCATAATATTTGAATATGTGTCTGTGGTCCGGGATGTTATGCATTTACTTGTTTGGTTTCACAATGTTTTAACATGTAGGTTAATGGAGTGTGTGCAATGAGCTATACTAAAAACTAAAACTATCGTTAATATACATTATCAAATAGAACACAACAAATGTGTATGTGATTTTTTATATATATATATATATACACAATACATACCGGTAATCAGTTTCAGAATTGGAATGTAACATTTTATTTGATTGTGCCCTCTAGAGGCTATGACAGGTAAACCTTTGTCCACTGCACACAGAAAATAAAATATTATATTTCATGAAGAGTTACAAACCCTGTAGCATGAGGGTCTTAAATATCACTTTAAGGGAACTTAAGCACAGTCCTTCTAGGGCAATAAGTTTAAGGATCACCAATTTGAAGCAAACTGATTTATCCCCAAAATAAAATGATAAAAGAAAACCATAGCTCCCATTGGAGCCCTCTCTGGCTATACGTTGCTGGCTCAGACTGACCAGCCTAACTACCCACTTCACTGCTAGATGCAGCTTACCCAGGCTCTGGAAATCTCCCCCAGACAGTACACATGTATCAAGGCAGGTTCGCCATACTTGGCTTTGGGATCTTCTTCAGGGTGTCTCCTTCCCCTGATTGTCAGGCTCCAGGGGGTTCTAATGCCCAGCACATGTGCCCAATGTAGGCTTGGACCAGATCCTGCAAACCCAGCTTGGGTACCCGGTCTGCTACAATACTTTAGTTGAAGCATTGGCCCACCAGGCTCTCCAAATGCTCCACCCCAGGGACCCATACACAAGATTTACACTTTATCTGTGCACAATATACACACAGAACATCTCCCTGAGGCTGTACAGTGTCACAGCAGTTATAGCAACTATTGGTGTTATGTTAACAACAATTTCTAATTTAGGTTCAAAATGGTAAAAGTATAGCACTCACCAGAAACATTCCAAAGCTTGATGTGTGTATACACATCATATATCGTTTCACTATTAGCACCTGCAGAGTTTGGGGTGTGTTATTTAAAATATCTTATAAAGGAAACATTAGTGTATACGTGACATTTACTAAAATGTCCAGTACAAAGACTATAGATTCCCTTCCAGTGTAAATTTTCGCTGTTTCTTACATTACTGGCTTTACAATAGCACTCTCGTACCGACCAATTGTTTGAAAGCAATCGCTTTGGGTACCTATTTAGAGGTGTATGTTAAAATGCAAACACATAACTCCAATTAGTGTGGCTCACAGTGATGGGAGATCTGTGGCTGATGTGTTTCTAATGCCATGTATTTTTTCCATTAGGTGAGCTGTCATTGGAAGAATTTATGGAGGGTGTACAGAAGGATGAACTTCTCCTTGAGGTTCTAACTCGCAGCTTGGACCTCAAACATATCATCCACATGATCCAAAATGATGGGAAAAGGATGGACCTTCCAGAACGGCCCAGGCAGGAAATACTTAATGGAAACACACAAGCGTGACAGATTTCAAATTTTGTCTATGATAATGCATTATTCATATCTAGCATTTTGGATTTTGCCTGTGCTACATGCTACGAATGGTGTGTAAAGCATTAACCACTGCAGGATATGTTTGACTACCACCAAATTGACATGGTCTCTTTACCTTTATCAAAGGTTGACATTTCAAAGTTTGGTTATCGTCACCTTCATTATTTGGCCCATACAAAGGGTTAACACTGCATGAGTTGCCACTGTCTATTTACCTTGTCTTTCTAGAGCTGGACCATCCTTGTGTTGCCAGAGGAAAATATTGAAAACCAGAAGAACTTTTATACCAATAATGATTTGCTTTTTCCATAAATTGAGTGCGGATCCTTTGGCAAGAAAGACATACAAATCGAATTTCTAGGGTGCTGGACTGTTAAGCCAAAACGTGGGGTTGAACCATCGGTTGATAAGCTTGCCATTTACAATTTACAGCTTTTAGCTGGTAATGTTACACATTCAAAAGTCTGGTCAAGGTATTGTGCCATAAAATGGCAAATATCGCAGGCTTTAGAAATACATGTGTGATGAATTTTAGCATTTTTGAGTAGTGTATATATATAAATAACACTACTATGTATGTATGTATAAAATCTGCCAGCATTTGATTTTTTCTTGGTGGAGTCCTTGAAAGATCCACACAGATCCAATACCAAAAATGTATTAAAAACTTGCAATTTCTTGCAAATGAGATTATTTTCTTTGAATAAAAATCATTAAAAAAAAAACTTGACAATTGACAGCACTGCTCTTATCACTTTTGTAATTTCTGTCTACATCCATGTCATTTCCGGGACATAGGAGACACATTTCCATGTATGCTTCCTGGTGCAACCTTTCCTAAATAAATACACGTGTAAAAAAAGTAGGTGGCAAGGAAGGTGCAACTAATTTCAAGAATGTTTGATGCTAACATTTTTATTTACATTCATGTCAGAAATGACACCTTATGTTTAGTGTAATTAGGTATTTAGGCTGCTGTTCTTTGCTTCCTACTAAATGTATATCATGAAGTCCAACTAATTTATTATTATACCGTAGATGATTTTGGATATTATATTACTGCAAGGCAAATACTGTCAGAAACAGCAATCACAGTGATCGCTAGTCTTAATAACTGCCTGGAAACCCAGGTAGAGCAATAATGAAAGATCCTAAAACCAATGAAATGAGCGCTAACCCAAAGCCTTGCCTTCCCGACGCATTTGTCAGTATTAACATCTGCCGTGAACGATAGCTGAGAGTGCCAAAGAGATTGCTGGGGGTCAAAATGCAGGGCCTGGAGAGCTTGTGCTCGTCACCTTGTGATCATCAGAAAGGATGATCAGAATGAGAAGGGTTGGAAACAAAGTTTACGTTGGAGCATGCTCCTTAATCTAAAAAAGTCAGACAAAATACAGTGGTAGCGTGTGCTGCTGCAGGATACTTTTGTAGCTGGACAAGACAAGCCTAGCGAAAAACTAATAATGGTTTTATTTATCCCTCTACAGGTAAGCAATGTCTCTTGATCGCTTCAACATGTGAGAAAAAAAAACTATCCACAATCAGAAAGTCCTTAGATTAAAGTCCTATGGTGACTTCATGTCCTCAGCCCTACAGTAAGCAGACCTTAACCTAGGTCTAGGAACAAAAATGTGGTCCTGATGAGGAGAGCAAAGGTTTTAAGAGTCAGAAACCTGTGATATTTTTAAGCCAAAGACATGTCAATAAAAGGTTGCGATTGTCCACCCAAGTCTACACTTTTGGCATAATTTTTATTCTGTTTAATAATTGCAATATTTTGACAACTCAAACTCTGACGAAACACAATATGAAGAAATGTACATAAAATAGTTATTTGTAAAGAATTAATTTATACAAGGAGTACATTTTCATGAATCTCTTAACACCATAAAACAAATCCCGCCATTGATTATGGTTGCCGCAATGGACATATACCTAATGTTCACGTGTTGATGAACGTGTTGCTGAACAGCACATGTAAAATGCTACCCATTTGTGTGTCTGTATATGTTAAACCCAGCGAGGCAGCACTTTACATGTGCAAGGTCTACATTTTATTTGGCTTTTCCAACTTCTGAGGACAAAGGCCGCTATTATGATATGAAATGTTTCCCTGGACTACAATTTGAATCAAACAATGTGGTCCTTTAGCAGAATCATGGGGATCATAGTTCATGTTGGATTGACTGGCAGATGCTACTTATGTCTGGTTCCACATTAATACAAATTGTGAACTCCCTGACACATAATTCTGCAGGTGAAGGCATTTCTTTTAACAAGCGAGGGGTTGTAATGGTACTGGTTTTCTGTGCATGGTTATTAAAGTGCAGAAGATAAGTGCAGTTTACAGCTGATCTGAGCTGTGTTCAGTTAAAACAAATTAGCGAAATATACATACAATACATCTGACTTCACTGGATACAATTACGTACACTTAACAAAACAAAAATGTGACCGATATGGTAAACTGCTTAAGTGTGTTACAAAAGACAACTATTCCTTTACATATATCTATAAGATCAAGAAGAAATGGAAGCAACAGATTTATCTCACTGTATAACCAACCACTCGTGGCTCTTCAAATTTCCTAACTGCAATTTTATTTGATAGATTCTCATGTAATATAAAATATATAATATTTTTAGCTTGTATTTATTTACATTTTGCCTCCCTTTGCTTCTTGCCGCATCACTTTGGGCCCTCACCTAGTCTTTCTCATTATTAGTATTATGTTTTATTTATATAGTGCCAACAGTTTACGCAGAGCTTAATACAACACATCAATTCAAGGGGTATGACAGGACAAGAATTGACAGAGTAAGACAAATCGATACATTCGGTGGAGAGAGCCCTGCTCGCAAGCTTACAATCATTATGTTAAATCCATTATTACTGGGCATCGATGAGCAATCCACTTTATGATGTGAATCTCACATACCCAATGCACCAACCCAGAACACAACTCTTTGAGTTTTCACCCCCTGTTTCATGGTCCCGGGTAAGATCTTCATGATGAGCAACTAAGCATCAACTTGACATTAAAACAGCACACTCTTCCTTCTTTGCTCATTAATCCAACTTCCTGGACTCACATCCATCTGCAGCATCTTCATCACCCACTTGTCCTTCCGAGCACCGTCAATAAACTCATCCAATGATAGCTGCCCTGATGGAAATAAATCAAAGTGTGAAGGTCTTCATGTTTCCCAATGTCCTAAACCATGTGTATACATAAGCATTGCAAATAAATCTGGTACTAACAATATTGAGGCTTTGGTTCCTCTTCTGATACTGTCTCAGTGTTTCTTTACTTTCCTGTCATAGTACCCTAAGCCTATTTTACATAGCTGAAGGCTGTATGTAAGGTTTTAGTTTCAGCATGCATGGGAAAACTCCATGGGAAAGAGTCCCAAGATACAGTCGATAAAAACATAGGGTAATAAGGAAAAACTAAAAATAAACCACACCAGTGTAAAGCTAGGATCACCTGTTGCCTAAGCCCCTAACTCTTTAGTACGGCATGTTCCACATAAAACAATCCCATGCAATATAACATATATTAGACTGTATTGACAGTCTAACACAAACAGACTGGGAGTTCAGCATTTTTGAATGCTACCTAAACCTAGATCACTCAAGATTACTTGCTAGCTATATTGCCTCTGGGATCTTTCTGCAGCTGTTAGAATATTAGGTTTAAGGCTCCTTGTTGGGCTCATACACGTGATAGTCATTAAACCATCAGCAAGCTTGTTTTATCTATAAGCCAGACAGTTCTCAGCTTGTTAAGCTCCAGAAGGTGCTTATCTAGTAGTTACAAACTTAGGCACCGCACAGAATTGATTTGGCAATGCTAATGATGTCTCTTTTCCCATAGACGTTAACCAGTCTTGGTCTATAGTCCTGTAGATAAAAAGCCAACTTGTTAAAACTAAAATTAATATTATTGAAATCAGTTACCTTGATATCAGTATTTTAAGTATTTAATACAATTAAATAACCATACAACAATTTACCATCTCCGTTCTCATCCACCAACTGGAATATCCTGTCCACTACTTCCTCTGGTGAGAGCAATGGAATTCGATCATCTTGGCCCTGACGGCACACCTTCTTCAAGTTGTAAATTGACTAAAACAAAAAATGAGACCAGACGATCAAACACTCTGAATGGATCTAATGTGCAGAAAATCCTTACAAAAGTGGAAAGTGTTAAATATTGCTACAGACATAGGGAGCCCAACATGCTATTGGTATTACTGTCGATAATATTTAAAATGTGAACTGTTCTATGGCCTATATATTTGAAGTAAAACTAATTCTGTGACGAGATGGCTAGAATTTGCCATCTGGGATTTTTTAAAGTAACTAGAAATAAAACTAGAAATACTGGGAGCTTAGCTCTCCTCCTTTTTAGAAACACAAGATTCTTTCTAGAAAAAGAGACACACACGTACAGTGCTACATAAATTGATGTGTGAGACAGAGGCAGGAATCATTACATTTTACGCACTCTATATGACCAAAAGCATGTGGACACCCCTCCTAATTACCGTATTTGTTCGATTATAAGACGAGGTTTTTTCCAGAGCAAATGCTCTGAAAAATAACCCTCGTCTTATAATCAGAGTCGTCTTATAATCAGACCTCAAATACGTCTGATTATGAGACTAAGATCCAGATCCCCCGCAGCGATGCAGGGGACCTGGATCCTCCTGTGTTAACCCCCCCCCAACTCCCCGGGGGTTAGTCCGGGCTGCGTGTAGAGCTCTACGCGATACAATCGCGTAGAGCTCTACACGCTTCCCGGACTAAGCACTGGGGACCCAGATGCAGGGGACCTGGATCCTCCTGTGTTAACCCCCGACCCAATTTACCGGTGCATCTGAGTCCCCGGTGCTTAGTCCGGGCTGTGTGTAGAGCTCTACGCGATATAATCGCGTAGAGTTCTACACGATACAATCGCGTAGAGCTCTACACGATACAATCGCGTAGAGCTCTACACTATACAATCGCGTAGAACTCTACATGCTGCCCGGACTAAGCACCGGGGACTCAGATGCACCGGTAAGTTGGAGCGGGGGCATAACACAGGAGGATGCAGGGGACCTGCATCCTCCTGTGTTATGCCCCCTCCAACTTACCGGTGCTTCTGAGTCCCCGGTGCTTAGTCCGGGCAGCGTGTAGAGCTCTATGCGATTCGCGTGGAGCTCTACATGTTGCCCGGACTAAGCACCTGGGGCTCAGATGCAGGGGACCTGGACCCTCCTGTGTTATGCGCCCCCCCCCCAACTCAGAAGCACCGGTAAGTTTGGAGGAGGGAGTGTTAAATGGGGGGTGTAAGGCATTTCTGGAGGCAGAGTGCTCTGTGAAATGCCTTTTAACCCCTTTAATGCCACTCTGCCTCCTGAAATGCCTTAAACCTCCCTATATGCCACTCTTCCCCATAATATGCCTTTTAACCCTCTAAGTGCCAGAGTGGCATATAGGGTTAAAAGGCATATCATGGGGCACAGTGGCATATAGGGTTAAAAGGCATATCATGGGGCACAGTGGCATTTAGAGGGTTAAAAGGCATATCATGGGGCACAGTGGCATATAGGGGGTATAAGGCACTTCTGGGGCAGATGTGCATAACTGGGGGGCAGGTTGGAAAATAGAAGGAAATAAAACCAAAATATTTTTCTCAAGCATAGCTTTTATTAAAAAAATAGTTTACATGAATTAACATTTACTGGTAAAACTTTTTTCCTATAGGGTCGTCTTATATTCAGGCTTTTTCTTTTTTTCCTAAATTAATATTAAGATTTGGGGGTCGTCTTATAATCAGGGTCGTCTTATAATCGAGCAAATACGGTATTAAGTTTAGGTGTTTCCGACACATCTATTGCTAACAGGTGTAGACAATCAAGCACATAGGCACTCCATCTCCTTAGACAAACATTGGCAGTAGAGTGGGTGGTATTGAAGAAGTTGTGATGTGTCTTCCTTGGTCTACTGTAGATGCTATTATTGTGAAGTGGAAGACTCACAGTGTGAGGTTGCCAAGTGCTGAAGTGAGTAGTGCGTAAAAATTGACTGTCCTCTGTAGCATCACTCACTACAGAGTTCCAAGCTGCCCTTCGAAGCAACATCAGCACAAGCACGGTGTCTCAGGAGCTTCATGAAATGGATTTCCATGACCAAGCAGCTGCACACAAGCCAACGATCAAAATGTGCAATGCCAAGCTTCTACTGGAGTGGTGCAAATCACACCCCCACTGGACTCTGGAGCAGTGGAAACATGAATCTAAAATTCTGATGTATGAATCTTGCTTTGACAGATGCAAGGAAAATGCCTCTTATCGGAATGCATAGTGTCTGCTGTAGAGTTTTACAGAGAATGGATAATTACCTGGGGCTGTTTCAGTTAGGCCCCTTAGTTTGAGTGAAGGGTAATGTTAACACTACAGAATACAAAGACTGCTTTAACCCCTTTACGGACAGAGCTGTTTTTGTTTTTGTGTACTCTTCTGTTTCAAAATCTCTGTGGTGATCATGTTTAGCTGTAATTTTCTCATTTACTGTACCCACACAAGTTATGTATTATTTTTTCGAGACAAGAAGGGCTTTCTTTAGATACCATTATTTTGATAGTAATTTACTATAAAAAAAGTATAAAATATGGTGAAAAATTAAGAAAAAAAAGACCTTCTGACTTTTACTTGAAAAGTCTTTTACTTACCTACAAAAGCTAATGTAAAAAAAACTACTATATAGATTCTAATTTTTGTCCTCTGTTTAGAAATACCCAATGATTTTATGTATGTCATACTGCCCCATGTCCTATTTGTGACATCTTTGAAGTTCAATTTACTCCCATCAAACCAAATATGTTTGCAAAACTAGACACCCTAGGCAGGGTATTCAGATGCCCTGTGTGGGCATCTTCTCTGGCACCCCCCTCAACTAAAAGAAAGGGACTAGTTGTAACAAAGAACTATTTTTAACTAGAGATTATTTATGTGCAAGTGCAAACAAGTACAATAAAAGAAAACTGGAAACACTGGTAACAATAATGTACCTTAAATACCGTATTTGCTCGATTATAAGACGACCCTGATTATAAAACGACCCCGGAAAATCTGAATATTAATTTATGAAAAAAAGAAAAAGCCTGAATATAAGACGACTCTATAGGGAAAAAGTGTTACCAGTAAATGTTAATTCATGTAAACTATGTGAACTATTTTTTTTAAATAAAGGCTATGATTGAGAAAAATATTTTGTTTTTATTTCAACCTGCCCCCCCAGTTATGCACATCTGCCCCCTGGCTTGCCACTCTGCCCCAGAAATGCCTTATACCCCCTATATGCCACTGTGCCACATGATATGCCTTTTAACCCTCTAAATGCCGCTGTGCCCCAGGATATGCCTTTTGACCCCCTATGTGCCACTCTGCCTCCAGAATTGCCTTATACCCCTATAAGCCACTCTGACATTTATTATATTATTATAAAATACACACACACCCTAGCATGCAATCCCTCCCTCCGCTCCCACACCAAAAATATATATTTGCCACACTGACTGCAGATTAGGGGAAGACTGTGAAAGTCAGCACAGTCTTCCCTCCTTCTGTGCCTACCATGACTTTGAAAGGTCCTCTCTTCCCCAGAGTCCCTTTGTCCCCTCATTCACTAAGCCACACCACTCTTTTCCTTCCTCCCTGTAGTTCAGGTATAGATCAAATAAACACCACATGTAAACAACACTTGCGTGTATAGCATTGCAGGTATAGTCCAACAGAATACCACACAAACCCAGCTTTGCAGGTATAGATCAACTGGGGATCACATGTAAACTCAGCACTGAAGGTATAGATCAAATAAACAAGACATGGAAACAGCACTGCAGGTATAGATATATGGAAACATAGCATCAGGCTTTGCAGGTATCAACTGGAGACCACATATAAACTCAGCATTAAAGGTATAGATTTTAAAAAAAAAACTAAATTACAGGCCTAGATCACAGGTTGCACGCCCCAAAGGCCAGCACTGGTGTCCACATAGAACTTGACCAGCACCCAGATCACACACACACACACACATTACAGCCCAGCCTGAGTCATCTTTGTCCCCAAACAGCCCAGCATAAGACATCTGTGTCCCCAAACAGCCTGCCCTGTGCCATCTTTGTCCCATAAACACCCTGCCTGTGCCATCTTTGTCCCATAAACACCCTGTCCATGCCATCTTGGTCCCCAAAGCTCAAACACCCTGCTTGTGCCATCTTTGCCTTTCCCCAAATCCCTTACACATCTATGATACACACAAAACACGTATGCAGTCATTCACTTATTCACTTATTTACACAATTCCTTCACACAATTATTCATTATCTCACCCATTCACACAAAGCATTTACATATTCATCAATACAATCTCACAATGCATTCTCACAATTCATCCACACATTAATTCATTCTCTCACTCATTCACACAATTCATCCACACATTGATTCATTCATTATCTCATGCATTCACACAATTCACCCACACACCAATTCATTCATTCTCTCACTCATTCACAAAATTCACCCACACACCAATTCATTCTCTCACTCATTCACAGAATTTGTCCGAACATTAATTCATTAATTCTCTCACCCATTCACACAATTCATCCACACATTACTTCATTATCTCACTCATTCTCACTCTATTTATTTCAAGATTCCTACTACCCCCCTTCTCACAATCTCTCCCCCTTCTCACTATCTACCCCCTCTCCTCCCTTTCTCACAATCTCTTCCTCCTTTTCACTATCTATCCCCTCTACTACTCTACTCACTGTCTACCCCCTCTAGTACCCGTCTCACAATCTACTCCCTCTCCTTCCCTTCTCACTATACACTTCCTCTTTCCCCTACTCACTATCTACCCCCTCCTCCCCTACTCACTATCTACTCCCTTCCCCCCTTCTCACTATCTACCCCCTCTTTCAGTTCACTTACCCTGGTGAAGTCCTATGGTGGGAGCCTCAGTCTCGCTGCCCTGCCATGGCGCCCTGTGCGGCCGCACAGCTTGCACACTCCAAAGGCCGGCCCTGACCCCAGGGTATTTCAAATGCTAGTATTTTAACTTTTTCCATGCACTTATTCTACTACCAGCCCTTGTCAAACTTTGTGGTAGTATTTTTTTTCTAAAATAAATATACAGCTCATTGTCAAACAACAGCCCAAGAGGTGTTCAGCAACATCTCCTGAGTAAATTCCATGGGTTGTTGGGGGGTAAAAGGTCACATTGGGGACATGCATAATTTAATTTTTCAACTTGGAATTTTAACATGTTGAAAATTCTGCCTCCATGTCCTGTTTGGGACATCTTTCAAGCAGGTTGGTTCAATTTACCCCCATCAAACCAAATATGCTTGAAAAGTAGACACTCCTGGGTATTTCAAATGCTAGTACCTTAACTCTTTCCATGTATTATTTCTACTATCAGCCTTTGTCAAACTTTGTGGTAGTACTTTTTTTTTCCACACACATTTTAATTTAGGTATGAATTTACTGGAATATGCCACTGTCAAATAACACCCCAATACATGTTCAGCAACATCTCCTGAATACAGTGATATCCCCCATGCATGGGCTTGTCAGGTTGTTTGAGGGGTAAAAGATCACATTTGTGAAGTGTGCATTTTGCGATTTTGAGATCTGGTCAGTCTGTGCCCATGTCCATCAATTTACCCCATCAAATCATAAATTTTTTTAAAACAAGACACCCCATTTGCATTTAAAATTCCAGTATTTAAACTTTTTCCATTCAAGGATTTTTGTGAACATTAAGCGCTAATTTTAAAACTTGCTCATAAAAAATAGTTTTTATATATACTTTTTTTAACATTTTGTTGGTACCGGGCGGTTCCCCTGATGATGACATCAGCGGATAATTATTTTTACATTTTACCACATTTATTTTTTATTTATTATGAATTGTAAGCTGGGTTCCATTGACTTGCATGGTTGTATGCAGTACCTGTATTCAACCTGCAGAGGAAGCTCAGAGTTCTCAGAAGGGTCTGGAAAGCGCATTTTGAGAACTTGTTTTATTTCTTAATGGGTGCTGCCATGTTTCGCAGCTGCGCAGTGAGCCCCGGGGTGGGTTTTTCGTTGTCATTGAATGCCTTGATTTTAAAGCATTTTAGCAACACCATTTTAACTTCCTTTAATATGATGCACGCTGATGCTTGGTGTAGCTATTACGCTATCATGGCGGGATGTTTTTCTGTGACATGCCTGGCACGTCAATTGCCGTCAAGGGATTAAAGACAATTGTATGCTTTCAATTTTGTGGCACCAGTTTTGGGATATATATATATATATATATATATATATATATATATATATATATATATATATATACGTGTGAGAAAGAATGTATACCCTTTCGAATTCTATGGTTTTACATCAGGACATAACAAAACTCATCTGTTTCTTAGCAGGTCTAAAAATTAAGTAAATCTGAACAACACATGACATATTACACTGTGTCATGATTTATACAAGGAACAGTCTTCCGCACACTGTTCCCACAAAGTTGGAAGCATAGCATTGTTTTGGTATGCTGAAGGGGACAAGACATTTGGGACAATTTAATGCTTCCAACTTTGTGAAAACAGTTTGGGGAAGGCCCTTTTCCAGGGACGGGGGGCAACATTGCCACCACAAATGTTAATAAAACGGCTGGCCGAGTGGCCGATGCGGCCGCACGACCGCCATAGCCGCCTTTAATGCGGGATAAAAGCCTGCATTAACCGTGATCGCAGGGGTCGCAACCCCCGAGATCACTTCCACAGAGGCCCTGCCACTTACCTGCGCGTTTCTCGCTGTGCCAGCAGCGTCTCTTGTTCCACCTAGGACAAGCAGGAAACCAGCGGAGTCACGTGAATTTACGTCACGTCACATGACTCTGCTCCGTTCCTGCTTTCCCGGGGCGGTACTAGAGAAGAACGCAGTGGGATGCAGCGGCTCCTGCAGAAGTCTGCGAGTGACACAGAATGATCTGCAGTTCAGGTAAAGGGGTGGGGGAATGTGGTTTGAATGAGTATGCGTGATTGAGGAAATGAATGAGTATCTGTCAATGAGTCAATGAATGAGTATCTGTAAATGATTAGTATCTGTAAATGAGGAAATGAATATATGAATGAGTGAATGGATGTTTGTGAATAGTGAATTAATGAATATGTGTGTGATTGCATGGCTGTGTAAGTGGGGGGAAATAATTGCACAGGGAGGCAGTTTGAGATACCACAGGCAGGTTGTTTGGGGGCAAAGTGAAATCTAGATGCTAAGGGGGGGGGCATTAATTCACCTGAGGGTGCTGGCTGGGTGCGTCACATAAATCAATACTAAAGGGCAGGCTGGGCAGTGGGATAAATATACAATGTGGGGCTAGCTGGGGGCAATACACAAGGGTGTGGGCGCATTAGGGTGACTGCATTGGCCAAGTTTTCCAGGACACATATAGCTTTTACATTCTTCTGACCAGCTCAGATAAAATGCTGCCCTGCAGTATAGTTTGTTCGTGGAATGAACAAACTAGTTAGATTTACATCCCCCATACTGCAGGGCAGCATTTTCATCTATGCCAGCGGCATCAATACACAAGGGTAGCAACTGGGGCCATTACACAAAAGGGGGCAAAAACACTATAAGGGGGTTCAATGACAAAGCAGTGTGGAAAATACTTTTTTATTATTGTTGTAGCTTAGCCCATCTGGTGGGTGTCAGAGCCTGTCCTGCTGTGTGTGTCTGGGTGTCAGTGTGACAGGGCCTCTCCTGGTGTGCGTGTGTCTGTCTGTCAGTGTGTCAGAGCCTGTCCTGGTGTGTGTGTGTGTGTGTGTGTGTGTGTTTGGGTGTCGGTGTGGCAGAGCCTGTCCTGGTGTGTGTTTGGCTGTTGGTGTGGCAGAGCCTGTCCTGGTGTGTGTGTTTGGTGTGTCGGTGTGGCAGAGCCTGTACTGGAGTGTGTGTGTTTGGGTGTTGTTGTGGCAGAGCCTGTCCTGGTGTGTATCTGATCATCTGTTTCCTGGCACTTTACTTTCTGTAGGAATACATTGAACTATAGTCACTTTAAAGGACACAATTTTCTAGGCCCAGAAATCAGTGAGCAGAAAAGTGAAGGTTTTGTGTTATTTAAGCTATTTCAATCTGCATATTTTATTAAAAAGATTAGTTGTGTTAAATTGTGGCTTTAGGCGTTCTGTGTATGATGACTTTTTTTAGTGTACTGACGTACTCCCAATCCCATCACATTACATCAACATGTGTTAGAAAATCAGGAAAAGATGGGCATGGATAGTGGGCTGATTCTGTGGCGCAACGGGCCACTTGACTAGACTTGCCCCCCAGGCCGTAGGCAGCCAGCCCTCCCCTGCCCTTTTCTATTCCAGCATGACTGTGCCCCAGTGCACAAAGCAAGGTCCATAAAGACATGGCTGGATGAGTTTGGTGTGGAAGAACTTGACTAGTTCACACAGAGCCCTGACCTTAACCCCATAGAACACCTTTGGAATGAAATGGAGATTGTTAGCCAGGCCTTCTCGTCCTACCTCAGTGACTGACCTCATAAATGCTCTACTGGATGAATGGACAAAAATGCTCACAGAAACACTCCAAAATATTGTGGTAAGCCTACCAAGAAGAGTGGAAGCTGTTATAGTTGTAAAGGGGAGACCAACTACATATTAATGTATATGTATTAAGAATATCTACTTTATAAGAAAATGAACCTATATAACAAAAAAGTTCCATCGTCTTCTGAATACAATCCATCATTAATTTGTGTTGTATACTTTTGCTTCCAGAAATAAATCTATTGAAAATACATAAAATCTGTGATTTTGACCCAAAAAAAGGAATATCTAACATTTACCAGTACGGCAGCTCATCCCAATGACTAAACAGTTTGCATAGTACAGTTATCTAGAGAGCAATAGACACACAAACACAGCTTAACAAAGAAACAGTGAAATGTGTATTATTTAAATTAACAGACGCTTTGTCAATGCACATATTTATCACCTCCACAATCTCTAGAAGCTCCGTCTTGTCTATACAACCATTTCCATCTCTGTCGTATACTTTGAACGTCCATTTCAACTTGTGCTCCAGTTTTCCCCTTAAAACCAGATTAAGAGCAGCCACATACTCCAGGAAATCTATTGTGTTGTCCTATAAAAAGGAGGGCAAACATGGTATTATGTGTGTTTTTATATAGTATAGAAGCAGAGAAAATGAAACGGGTGTAGATTTTAAACAGTTTAATTGAACTTAAACCATTAACATTGAGCTAAAACTAGACTTTACCTAGGAATGATGGATGATATAGATTAGATAGATGTCAGAAAAAAGTCAGTTTATTACAGGAACAATGAGACAATGCCAAATTAGTCCTGTTTCCGTCCCTAAAGGATGGAAACGAGCCGGACCTGTCTGTAGCAAGAAAACACCTTTGCTTTGTTTCCTATTCCTCAGCATAAAGTGTATATGGATAATCATTATTCCCATAGACATCTGCTCATAACCATAATGTACTAGGTATTTTACTGTAATTCATTATGCTGCCATCATTGGTTATAAAAAAAAATGAATGACATATGACCTTGTTCATCAATATAGATTCAGAAGTTCATAAATCTACATTAGTCTGAAATGTTTTTTAATGCATTGCACACTTTTAAGTTTGACCTGTAAGGTGTCATTAATGTTTATTTTACACTAGCATGTTTTGGTCATTGATGATGATTAATAATTAATAATCTAATTATTCTGATTAGCAAACAAGGTCATCAAGCCACAGAGAGTTCATTTGTGAAAACAAACATAAAATTTGCCAGCAGATGAGAACCATTTGACCCATAAAGTCTACCCGTTATGGTAAAGACCATAATCAGTTCTTGGTCTCATCTTAGATTCAGAATGGCTCTATACCTAAGCCATGCATACTTAAATTCACTCACTGTATTAGCTGCTACCACTTCTGCTGGGAGAATATTCCACTTATTTACCACCCTCTCAGTAAAGTAAAACTTCTTACAATACCTCTTAACCTCTGAGCCTCAAGGTTGAGACTATGCCCTCTTGTTCAGTTGTGAGCGCTATGCATGATATTTTGTAGTAAACATTGACTGACATGAATGTGAGAATACCTACTTGTGTTTATGCAGTACTTACCCCATTTTTATCAAAGGCTCTGAACATATGTTCCACATAATCGGCTGCTTCCTGGTTATCCGTCACGCCAAAAAAACGCTTAAATTCATGCATGAAAAGTGTTCCGCTCGGACATTCCACTACAAACTTTTTATACCATTCCTGGAGCTCCGCCACATCTATTTCCACTCTGTTGGATTCCTCACTCAATTGTTGGCCCATTTTAAGCAAATCCAGTAATGAGACTACACGTCCTATATCTTCTGATGCGTCTTGTGTTCACCGTGTCGATTTTGTGCCTCTTCTTCCCCCTTTGTTTTACTGTCCAAACAGTACTCCTTGAACAGGTTAAAAAGTCCCAAAACAAACTGTTTTTTTTTTTTAGTTGCGATACAATTTAGTCTTAAACCTGTGAATGTGTTTTCTCATTTCTGCAACGTCTTCATTTGAAATCCCCTTTCTCTCCAAGACAAAAAGTTGGTTGTCTGCATACAAACTACATATACAAACATACATAGGATCTACTGACAAAATATTTTTTTCCAAAAATGCTTCTTCTCAGTAGATCCATACCATTTGCTTCCATCCCTGGTCAGTTGTAGGCGCAGAGATATTTCCGCTTTGTGGATAAAAAAAAACAGTCCAATGTTAAATGACAAACTTTCTTTCAAATAAATTAAATAATTGAGCAAGTCATTTGGTTAAATATCTGTATTTCGTTGGCTCTGTCTCTATTCCTTTCTCACCTGCATTAAGGAGAATGCTACTGGGTCAGACTATTGTAACGTGCGTTGCCAGACACAGATAAGAACATCTAAGATCATTATAAGATTCTTGTCGAATTAGTTGCATCTCAAGACACGCCTAATTTAAAGGAGCAATCTACGGTTTACTGGGATATAATAGTAGTAAAACAATTTACCAAGAACTAAGTGTGTACATTTACAGATATAGCTTGCTACAAGTTAACATAACTACTTCCTTCCTGGTCATTCTGCCTGGAAGGTTACGATACGAAGCAGCAGGAGGTAATCTACCTGTAGCGTAAGGGTTATATTATTATTATTATACAATAAAATACAGAAACAAAACTAATGTTTTTGGACCTTTATACGGTTGAATGGACCAATCTATATGGCATTTAGAGGTACCAAGTACTCCAGTAGCTGTTCTGTCTTTTAAAGAAATAAACCATTATCTTAATGTATTAAAGAATAAAAGATACATTGGCCAACTCTTTATCTATAAAAAATTAGCCCATATCAAGAGTGACTTGAATGGGTAATTTAATATGTTTTAAATATCATATATTACTAATTTTGGCCCCTTTTGACAGATCCGGGTATTGTGTCCTTTTTTATATCTTACCAACATTCTAGAAGAACCCTTTCTTACTTACCCTGTCCAAGGGCAAACTCCTTCAGAGAGAGAGAGAGAGAAGCTGCTAAGCTTGGTCTTCACCATAAAGCATTTTCTAAGTGCTCTTGAATTTGAAGCTCATATACTCCAACGTTAATTAAATTGCTATGAAAGATTATTGGTTATGATGTAACTACTTAATCCAATTTTGATAAAATAGTAAGGCAACTATTAATAAAGCAGTCGTCCTTTATATAATGTAACGCAAATAGAGGAATAATTCCCATCAAGAGATTGAATGATGATTAAATGTCCTGGATGGATTCAGGATGGGATTAGCATATTTAGGGGGGGCACATGGGGGTACAGGGACCAAAAAGGGGGGGCAATTATAAAACACTACATATACACTAATATATATATATATATATATATATATATATATATATATATATATATATATATATTAGTCATTAGAAATGCATTTTTAACTACATAGTATGTACTTATCTCTATGAAGTAAAGACCTTGATTGAAATATGATTTAAAATAACAGCAGAACTGGCAGTTATTTTTCATTCTTTAATATTAGACTCTACTGCCAATATATATAAATATTGGACCCTGCTGCCAATACATATATATAAATATTAGACCCTGTTGCCAATATATTTTATAGTGAAAAAATTGGACCCTATTCAAGCATTTCCTTGGGCCCTGCTCCACGCTCCCTAGCATACAATCACTCCCTCTGCTACCACACCAAAAAAAAGATTTGCCGCACTGACTGCAGATCAAGGGAAGACCTTCCTTCCTTCTGACCCTACCGTCACATTGAGAGGTCCTCTTCCCCGTAATCATCCCCAGAGTGCCTTTGTCCCCTCATTCACTAAACCACACCTCTCTTTTACTTACTCCCTGTAGTTCAGGTATAGATCAAATAAACAACACATGGAAACCGCACGTGCAACTGACTAAGATATAAAAACCCTGTATTTGCAGGTATACATAAATACTGTATGGAAACATAGCATTGCAGTTATAGATCAACAGAACACAAAAACCCAGCATTGCAGGTATAGATCAACTGGAATTCACATGTAAACTCAGCACTGAAGGTATAGATAAAACCCCCTAAATTACAGGCATAGATCACAGATCGCACACGCCAAATGCCAGCCTTGGCATCTACATTGCCAACATAGAACCTGACCAGCACCCAAATTACACACACATAGGACGTGCCATCTTTGTCCCCAAACAGCCCAGCATGAGTCAACATTGTCCCTAAACAGCCCAGCATACGACATCTTTGTTACAGTCACTTTCATTCACACAATTCATCCACACATTAATTCATTTATTCTTTCACTCATTCACACAATGCATCCACACATTAATCCATTCATTCTCTCTCTCTCATTCTGACTCTTTATTTCAATATTCTTGCTACACTCCTTTCTCACTATGTACCCCCTCTCCCCCTTCTCATTGTCTATCCCATATCCCTCCCTTCTCCCTATCACATATTACATTTTTTTTTAAACCAGGGGGACTAGGAACAGGAATTTGCTCGACCATAACTTCCTGTTTCACAGGGGTATAAATATTAGGCAACACATAGGGCAAAAATCCCTTAGTCATTCATTAAAATGGATAAATCCAAGGAATATAGCTGTGATGTGCAGCAAAAGGTTGTTGAGCTTCATAAAATGGGAAATGGCTTTAAGAAAATAGAATATGTACAGTTCCATGATTATGGCAAAAATTAAGAAGCTCCAGCCAACTGGAAATGTTATGAATCAACCTGGAAAGGGATGTGTGTCTATATTCTCTCAATGCACTGTGAAGAGCATGGTTTGAGTGGCCCAAAAATATCTTCAAGGATCACAGCTGGAGAATTATAGAAGTTAGTGGGGCTGCTTCTCTGCTAGAGGATCCCCAACCGAGCCTGCTCCTCTAGCGGCGGACATTACTGTCTGTCTCGGGAGGGGTACCGTCGTGGTGGCACCCCACAGAAGAGGGGAACCCGGTGCGGACTGCCAACCCCCCCAAACCCCCCACTAGGTACTCTACTGCACACATGCTCTCAGCCAGATGTCTTTTGAGCTGCTTTAATACTGGGTAATTTGGCTGATTTGCCTTAAGTTTTGCCAGCCCTCTACTGAGTTGATTTTACTACCTAGGTATCAGTCAGCTATGACATTTGCACAGTTTTTGAGAAGCCATGACCGCCACCCCCTTAGTAAATGTGATATATATATATATATATATATAAGCAATAAGTATTGCTTTAGACCTGATGAAGAGAGGATAACTCTCAAAAGCTTGTCTTTTAAATATTATGTTAGGCCAATAAAAAAGGTATCAGCGCATACACTGCAATACTCGGTTTTTTTACACTGTGTATATATATATATATATATATATATATATATATATACATATATATATATATATATATATATATATATATATATATATACAGGATCTCACAAAAGTGAGTACACCCCTCAAATTTTTGTAAATATTTTATTATATCTTTTCATGTGACAACGCTGAAGAAATTACAATCTGCTACAATGTAAAGTAGTGAGTGTACAGCCTGTATAACAGTGTAAATGTGCTGTCCCCTCAAAAATAACTCAACACACAGCCATTAATATCTAAAACATTGGCAACAAAAGTGACTACACCCCTAAGTGGAAATGTCCAAATTGGGCCCGAACTGTCAATATTTTGTGTGGCCACCATTATTTTCCAGCACTGCCTTAAACCTCCTGTGCATGGAGTACAACAGAGCTTCACAGGTTGCCACTGGAGTCCTCTGACCCTCCACCCCTTCAACCTCTGCAGCAATGCTCTCATATGTCTATTTCCCAAAGACAACCTCTGGATATGACGCTGAGCACTTGCACTCAACTTCTTTGGGCGACCATGGTGAGGCCTGTTCTGAGTGGAACCTGTCCTGTGAAACTGCTGTATGGTCTTGCCCACCGTGCTACAGCTCGGTTTCAGGGTCTTGGCAATCTTCTTATAGCCGAGGCAGATCAACCTTAAAAACAGCCGCTGAGCGGCTGTGAGCGGGATTGAAAGTGGTCCCATGATATGCCAGAGTGGCATAAAGGGGTATAAGGCATTTCTGGAGGCAGAGTGGCATTTAGGGGGTTAAAATGCATTTCTAGAGGCAGAGTGGCATAAAGGGGGTTAAAAGGCATATCATGGGGCAGAGTGGCATATATGAGGGTATAAGGCATTTCTGGGGGCAGAGTGGCAAGCCTGGGGCAGATGTGCATAACTGGAGGGGCAGGTTGGCAAATAAAAGGTAATAAAAACAAAAATATATATGTTTTCTCAATCACAGATTTTATTAAATATGAAAAAATGGTTTACATGAATTAATAAAGAAATAAAAGTTTCTTACAAGCAGGGCCGGCCTTAGGGGTGTGTGACCTGTCCGGCCGCACAGGGCGCCATGGCAACAGGGGCGCCTGCCCGGGACTTAAATTAAAACATCAGGTTTTTTTAACTTTATTTAACATCCTCCATGTTAGATAAAGTTTTTTTTAACTTTATTTAACACGGAGGATGTTAAATAAAGTTAAAACAGAAAAAAAAACGGTGTTTTGATTTAAGGCCCCGGAGGGGGCGCCGAGCAGTCGCTCATGAAGTTTTCAGCAACCGCTCCGCGCCCCTCACTCTCCGTGACTCCGTCGATGTGAAGCGCACCAGAATAGTCCGCACAGGGCGCCAGAACACTTGACGCCGGCTCTGCTTACAAGACTATCATGAAGAATAATGAGGTCGCTGTTTTGTTCCACTGAATAAAATGGAACTTTTTCGTCTAAAAATGTTTGCAGTACCAAATGTTTTGATTCCATTATGTCTAATGTATTTCATTTATTAAGGCCTTTTAACACTTGTGCTTTCTGGCATTTTCCCACAAATAATGTGATAAAAAGAATGTTTTATAGTTATTTGTATGGCAAATAGTGTGACTCGGGTATGTATTAGGGGTGCGTGTGGGTATAAGAGCTCAATTGCGAGATAAACTATATGGGGCTGCTCTCCAAATGTTTCCAGGGCTGCTTTTCAGTCCCAGTACAGCCCTGAGCCTAGGCCATCTTTATGTAGAGCAACAATTCTTTTTTTCAGATCCTCAGAGTTCTTTGCCATGAGGTGCCATGTTGAACTTCCAGTGACCAGTATGAGAGAGTGTGAGAGCGATAACACCAAATTTAACACACCTGCTCCCCATTCACACCTGAGACCTTGTAACACTAACGAGTCACATGACACCGGGGAAGGGAAATTGCTAATTGGGCCCAATTTGGACATTTCCACTTAGGGGTGTACTCACTTTTGTTGCCAAGGATTAGACATGAATGGCTGTGTGTTGAGTTATTTTGAGGGGAAAACCAAATTTACACTGGTATACAGGCTGTACACTCACTACTTTACATATGTGTCCCCATACTTTTCTTCATATAGTGTATGTATAGCAACAAATAGCAAATATTACTTTTTTCATTACTTCTTTAAATAATTACGCACAAAATTGTTTAAAAGTTTCAGTAATATAACCAAAGCATGGTAAATTAATGACCTGTTTCTATAAATGGACAAAGGTGATTAGCTAGGACTTCACATATAAGAGGATTTGGGCAGTTTTAATAGGACACGATGGATCATAGAATGTGCGGCACAATGTGAGATTGACTCACTAAACTTACATTTATTGAGCAGGGAACATGACATTGCATGAGAGTAATTAGCATTCGATTTATTGGTAAAATAAATTAATAATTTATTGTTTATAGATATTTTTAATACTTAACATTATATTATAAATACATCATCATATTTATTTCTGTTAATTCTGTTAGTAAAAGTATAGTTATAGCTACAGTCAGGAGATAACATATGGAATGAACTAAAATAGATGATATTACTTATATTGATGTGGTCAAAATTAATTTGATGACTTTATGGTAGAACAGGCTTACAGAGGACTGCTGATGTAAACAGAGGTATATTTTTGATAGATAGGGGGTGGCAGAACTTTTGAAGATTTCTGCTTCCCTGAAGCATATGATGTATCTCAGAACTACTTGTATTACATCTACCAAAGGGAGATCAGCACAAGTTGTATACCAGGTGGGCTTTAGCTGGGTTATTTTGGAAGTTAGGGTAGCTTACTTGTTTTCCAGGAAAAAAAGGGGTGCTGGCGGGGTCTCATTTAGCGTACTATTTTGGAAGGGTGTTATCAGATACTGGAAATTAGAACTTTTTGTAAAGTAATGATCTCAGTTTATGATTCAATCTTTTTACTTAGCTTTGCAAAATTCAGAAAAGTAATGCAAAGTGAAGGGGTTACAGGGTTACTGTATTTGGCAACTGCCATATCAATAGGAGATTTAAAGCAAAACAGCAACTTGCATTGACAAATACAGCCTCCAGTGACACTATTCTTTTATTGAGGAGTATACACATAATACTTGAGTAAGCCCCATCTATGGTTTTGTTAGGAAGAAGCGTAAAAAGGAAGCCCACCTCCTTGTCCTGGATGGTAGCTGTTGTCCTTGGAGATTAATAGTTGAATTCTATTTGTTACACAATGCAAGTTTAAACTTTAGTGTATTTTTTTTTAGCTTTTTTTAAGTTCATTGTGTCAATAATGTGATAGGGTATAGTTCTGTATAGGGTATTTGTAGGAGATCGATTAAGTTTCTCTGTGGACTGTTCATCCAAATTAGGATCAGTGACTAGCATTGACCTTGTCATCTAATTAATAGCATACCTCAAACGTGTTACCCCGTTGTATGGTTCAAAGTCTGGGAACTCTCAGCTGGTTTCTTGGTTTCTGTAACTAAGGTAAACTGATTCCGTGTTTTTTCCCTTACCATATAAAGGTCCCTCACCTGTCTGTTACAAATCTCAATTGATGATGTGACAGTAAGGTGGGGAGTAACTGTTCTAGTCTATTAGTCATAATCTTAGTAAGTATTTTCATGGGTGGATGGGTAGTGTTTAGGGCCCCTTAAAATCTAGAATCACTCTTGACAACACATGGGGCCTCACAATACCCACACTGCTAGACCAATACATTGTCACCCTCTTTTCACCTTTTGTAGAATGACCATCCTTAGTGCGGTTCTCTACCTTTTCGTGCTCATCACATCCTCTGTACATCTACATACTGTATATATACAATGGAAGTTCATTAGTCCTACTTAAATACCTTGTTATGGGTTAAATAATTGTGTATATTCAATAAACCTTACCAAAAATGGCATTAATATGATACATGACTTCTGATAAATAAGTTCCCCTTTTAGCCAAGACTGGTCTTATGCCTTATATCCCATTGTTCATTGTAACTGATGGTCCATGGGATTTAAAAACTTGCCACAATATACTACTCCACAATCCACTTGTCTCCTCTCTGCAATTCCAGATATGACCACAGTGTGTCTAACATTTTTAGTTGCCAGGTATTCATGTTTACTTGGGAACTCTAAGAATCTCACAACTGCAGACATCAAGTAAGGTGAGAATACCTGAGGGCTCCAAACCCTGCATAAAACATCTGGACTCAAGAATATCAGACAGCATTAGTCCTTTTTTTTGGGTGCCATCTACAGGTAACGCCATGAGCACAACAGACAGATTGGTGTCTATTGCAGGAAAACGGAATGGATTTGTGGAAACAGTATAGAGATTGTGGCTGCAACAGACTGACTGTGGCAGGAGTGGTGTACATAGAGATGAGTAATTAAAGTCAGCTTGTTAAAGCCTCCTGAATTATACAATATAGAGCGATATGGGAAAGTAAACAAAGTCCAAGCCAATAACTAATAACAAGGTAATAGTAGAGCCAAACGCCGAACCAAGAGGGCAATTCAGGAATAAAAAGCGCAAGACCGGGGATGAAAACCAGAGGATCAATAAGGTAAGGATACAATGCTCCAGCACTGGAGGCTTGGAGCACCTAGGTATGTCTAGGTCACTAATTACATGATTGGCAAAAGGTGAGAGGGAATAAGTCCACAATTCCAGAGAACCTGAGACAGGGATCTCAGCGTTCATGGAGCCTGTTGGTGCCATGGGAAGGTGGAGAACCTCCTATGCTTAGGGTAGTTGGTTGAATGCTGAAACTGCTGATACAAAATCCCAAATTTCAACCCTGAATGGCTGAATATTCTACATATTCTACTCCAATTTCCCTTTTCTTAGTTCTAAGGATTTAAATGTCTTCATAAACTGGAGAAAAATGTTGTAGTTTTAAAAGGAAAAGTTATTAAAGAGGTATGTTATACAATCTGCAATGTCAGTTATGAATGAGACATATTTCAAAGTCCTACTACTTCATACCACTGGTATATAGGAACAGAGTTGATTGTGACTGGAGCTAAATAATTATAATATTTAGTAAGTTAAACCTGCTTTCATTTAATCAACCAATTCCCTGTCCTGACCTATTCGTTATCTTTATTTTTTTAAAGGGGGGAAGGTGAACTTGCATCCTTTTGTAATGCACTTCCCCCATGCCTGTCTATAATATTGTACCAGCTACAATATGTCAACTATAAACTTTCAAGTACACCTGCAGCTGCTATTTAAAAATATGCATATATTAAAGGGTTATGTCAGGGACTGAGGTGGAAATTTTGGAAGGAAAGCCATAAGCAAGTGTCAAGTCTGCTTTCATGTTAAAATAGTCAAGTGTGTATTGAGAGATCAAAGGAGCTCAGCCATGGGGGAGTTTGTATTACCAAGTCATGGGTGGGAAAGTTATACCCTCTTGGGTATTTATTTCCAAAAAGACTGGAAAGACTCGTTTTCTTCCATAATAAGTTGATGTGTCCTGGGGCAGCAAGGTATAAATTAGAAGTGTGTATGCAAGGTAAAAGGATTCTATTCACATTAAGGCCTTAAGGGTCAAAGGATTTGGACCACATGCGTCACAAATCCCTTCTCAAAAAAATATTTTCTGGAATGTGTGCTATTATCTCACTGACTTCACTTTACAATTTGGAGGACCAATCCCAGTGAGCTTCTGCTCCAAGGTCTTTCGTGAAAATTCACCTCTCTACAAAGTATGTATCACACAGAAGCCCTTGTTAGAAATGGGATGGCACTTTATAATGCTCAATGAACGGAAAGGAAATTAAAACCACAGCTCTTCTGCAAACTCTTGGCCAATTTCAGATTAAGTGAATAAACGTACTTGACATATGTTCCAACAGAAGGCATGTATCTCCCATAGTCTGGTGTACTCACCCAAATACTGTTATACACCTTTGTAAAATATGGGTGAAAGAAAACAGGAACAACTCCATTGTGGTGCTCAATGTCAAAACTTTTTAAATGCAGTATTTTGGAGTACACAATACACATTCATCTCAGACGGAAACAACAAAGAGGTATTTCATTTTCAGAGTCTCCCATCCCAATTTGTCTAAGCGATATTATACAACTGTGTTTTAGTTATTGGTCACAGTATGTATATTGATATATATATTAAACTTGTGCACTGGGAGCAAAATTGTGTTGGACAAAATTTTTGTTTTGTTTCCCATCTGTTTGTCTCGGATAAAATTTGGGGGCTTTTTTTTATTTTTTTATTCGGAACAATATTCGGGAGGGAGGGGGCATTCCCAAAGGGGGGGGTCCCTGACACCTTGCTGTATTGGTTATGAGTAATGAGCATTAATCTTAGCCTCTGCTAAGTTGTCGCTGTCTGACTCCCATCAGACTGTAACTGCTGCTACTGACAAGTTAAAATGGTGTAATGGTGCCAAAACAGCTTGTAATAGCAGCGGCTATATGTGGTGACAAATTGACAAATCATGACGAATTTTTGGTTGCGTTTCCAGTTCGTGTTTGCCAGTATCGTCGGAGATGGCCCACAGTATCGATTCGTACAAACGCTCGAAACAGGCAATTTCCGTTAAAAATAAAATTTGTACGAAAACAAATGCGCAAGTCTAATGTATATATATATATTTGTGTGTGTGTATGTATATATATATATATGTTTGTGTGTGTATATATGTATATATATACGGTATATAGTAGACTTGATCCATGCCTCCAGACAACAGGGTAAATGCCCCAGTTCATTCACAGCAAAATAATACAGCAAGCGTAGAAAAGAGCACTCGGGACTTGAAAAATATAGTTAATATCATTATTTATTTCAAAAGTCAACATTTCAGTCCTTCACAGGACTTCTGCTGTGAATATAATGAAAATGACACGTCATAGCTGTTTACTGTGATGTACCTTGTTATTTTTTTCTGCACATACTGCAGTTAATGAAATACGGAATATGCCAGCTCAGTCTGATATTACATCAATTAGGCTCACAAGGTGTTCAGATATCGAAAGCTTACCTCAAAGCTAATGTAAAGTCATCAGCACTCTTTTGGCACAGTCCAAATCCCAATAAAAAACAAATATTGTAGCTTTATTGCGGTCCGTAGTCCAAAGGAAATAAAAATCAATAAAATCTCGGAGGAACATCACTGAACCACGTACTGTAGTTTATACCGTAAGCTTTAAAGTGCATTTTCACTATATAAATAAAAATATACATATGAATACAAATGCTTCCTTAATTTCCTTTTCATCCTTCACACCTATTCCTCTGTTGATGTCTACTATTTTGTCGCCTTTCTTCTGTCAAAATCAGGGGTTCTCAAACTGCGGCCCTCCAGCTGCTGCAGGACTACATCTCCCATAATGCTCCTTCAGCTAAGGGGCTGGCTGAGGAGTATGGGAGATGTAGTCCTGCAGCAGCTGGAGGGCCGCAGTTTGAGAACCCCTGGTCAAAATATTCAGTCATATTTCCTGAATTTGCTAATTGAAAAATTTACAAAGATGATCAGTTTGGACCATTTTTACAATTTATGACCAAACTCTGCCTTTTTCCTGAATTTTGCTAAAATCTTTCAATATTTGAGTAGGTCTCCTTGGTAATTATCTAACATAAAAGCTGTTATTAGACTTGTGCATTCGCTTTCATTTCTTTGCCCATTCGTTCGTCGCTGCGGCCGCCATTTTAACTACACTAAGTTGAGGAGAATCTCGCCATTTTAATTTAACTTCTAAGTGTTTATTTCTTGTTTCCATGGCAACTCCGTACGGTCGAACATGAAGACGGTGACGGACGAAGTTTGTCAAATATGAAGAATTTCCCCGCCCCCGAAAACAAACTTTCCACCGGCACCCAAGTCTAATTCTTATTTCATTTTTATTTTTGGAACTCACCTCATTCACTAGCAAATCTATACTATCCCTGCATGGAATGGAGATGCAGTTTAAAAAAAAAACACCAATATTCCTGAAAAAAATCATACTGCATATGTGTTTTTGGTTAATCCATGTATTATTCAATTTGCATATGTTTTTACATATATTATCATAGTAACTATACAGCTGTTATTACATAAGCGACAAAATACATGGGACAGCTTTTTTAGTTATAGTTATCTTCTATTAACAAACTACTTTGAGAAATCCCTTGTTTTTTGGTGGGAGGTCATCTGCATAACTGGTCGCTCTGTGGTTTCAGACGGAGTCTCCAGGTGAATCATTGCTTCCCCTGGTCTCCAGGTCTCTGTGCTCTTTCTTCTGGGCAGGGGGCTTTCTTGCCTTTGTCAGCAGCTAGCCTCATCCCTAGCATGGCTAAACCCTTGTGTTGCTAGCCCCACGCTGGTGTGTAGCTAGCCCTGAACCCTCACAAAGCCACTCCCTCAGAAGAGGACAAGCTCATGACTATGACTATGACTATGATCATCTCTACAGCTGTTTTCCAATAATTTGGAATTTATTTTCAACATTTGTTCGGTTTCTGATCAGAACGATGGGTGATATATTTTCTTTGATAGAAAAATTAGATGTCTGTTCTCACTTTTTTTTTCATAACATATGCTTCCTGTAGTTGTTCCTAACCAACTAACAATAGTTGTTCCTAACCAAGTATTATTTTCCAGCCACCTACATGTATCCTTCAATTATACCACCTGACTATTGTGGAGGAAGTAAGTAGTCCTTAATGTAAACATTGAGGTACTGGGCTATTAACACCTGTTTTTGTTATATAATAATCAGTTTTTATATTAATCTGATAATGCCATATTTACATTTAAACACATCTCCACATACGGTCGGATAACTTTCCATTTAATCAAAGTACATATTTGCATACAATGCTATGATTTCTCTGCTACATTCTCAAACATAATCCCTTCATTTGAGTTTGCTATTCTTATCTCTACCAACTCAACACAACTTTTATCAGCTATTCATTGCTGTGTTGGAGAACAATCAAAGGCTCCACTCAGCTTCTCTGTACACATGAAGGTGATGAGAAGTGATATCTTGTGATACACAGAGATACATAAAAATTAGGCATTCTCAACATTATTTGGTTGATAATGCTAAGAATGCCTAATTCTGTGTATCACACAACAGGTATCACTTGAAATGAGTTTAATATGTACAGAGAAGCCAATAAGAACAATAAAAGTAAAAAAAAAAGTTCACATATACCTCATGATTATGTTTATAGTAATCAAAGACTACATGACATGGCGCTTAAATGCACTTATAATTAGTTAATTCTCCTTAAGTGTTTTACTACCTGTACCCATATAAGAATATGATTCCCTGCTCTGCTCTACTTTAAATAACTCTAACTTTTAATACAATATATTCTACAATACGATGTAGGTCATAAATGGTAGAAGTTACATTTTTATTTCTCATACCAATGATGAGAAAAACAATGGCTGTAAAGCAGCAGGACTGGGATTCAGTACATTTGCAAAGCTCGGATTGGAAGACATTTTTGGAACTACATGGGTAGATCTCTATGTACAAACTAGTGTTTATGTTAATTTACTTAAATCATTAGCCATTTGGCTTATATATTTTAATCATGTTGAGCTATATTCAGTTATGTATATAGTTAATTTGATTGCATAATACATGCTTTGCCCTCACTACTAAGTATTTTGTTTAACCATATTACACTATGAATTTGTCTACTTTTTTTCTGAATATCAACTGTAATGGAAAAAAAATACCTGGAACGTGTTGATGAAACTAATAAAAATGAAACTAAACAAACATTTTACTGACTGCACTAGAAACTATGTTGTGTTCCAGGAAATAATTTAAACCTGGGGAATTCCAGATTGAAGGACTGCTCTCCAGCATACCTTTCCACAAATCTGATGTTAGGTGTCACATGCACTTGATATATCTGAAGTCAGTCAGGTGGCACTTTGATATCTGGAGAAAAACTTTATAAATAAGCTGACCACATGACTGTTCCGGAATTAACGCTTTAATAGTCCTTTACAAATATTTATAGACTAAATTGTCGTGGCAAACCAAATAGTTTTCAGAACAGTCCTTTTCTTTATTTAAGCCTGAAGTACTGGTGTTTTTCTGCTGTGAAGAAGTAAGTAGGTGATCCAAAAGTGCTTGACAAAAAGCCACAGTGGAAAAAGCAGACACCAAACAGCATCTGAAGAGGTACTTTGCAAAGGAATATGCCTCCCTTATATTGCTTTCTTGGCCAAAGTGTGCGGGAGGGCCTGGTCTTCTTGGCCCCCCTAAGAGTTCCATGAGGAGGACCACTGAACTCTTCAAGGAGAGACGAGACCCATAATGCATCACCACCTCTCCCACCAAGGAGAACCAAGTATTCTGGGATCTGGTTCCACTGTGGCATTTCCAAAATAAAATTAAAATAAAAGTGGTTGTGGTAGGCTTCAGCCCTTCGGCTGGTATTATAAAAGTTCCTCTGTATCACCTAGTGGACAAGAAGAGTCCTGGCTGGACTTCACTCAGGGTTTGAGAAGCACCTTGGGCTTCCAATTTTTTTCAGCCTCAAGGCCGGAGGACTGAGCTTTCCCTCTATCATAGGTACTCACTTGACCTTGCTTGAAAGACCAAGAAGAGTACCTGTACTGTGCAGGTTTTTTCTGCTGTTTATTATTTTCCGTGAAGCCTGAGGTACTTGTGCGTCTTACCATCATACGAGGAACAGTGGATAGATACTCCAAAAGAAGTAAGGCCATAGTGAAAACCAGATCCCCAGATGGATCTTCTAGGGTCCCCCAAAAAGAACCCAGTGGCATCTTCAAGGAGGGGTAGTGGTCAAAATGCACAGCCCACCCCCTCCCAAAACACTGAGTCTTCAGTGCCGCATTTATTTATACTGGCACCGCTGGAGTTGTTTGTATGTATTATATGCAAGCATTTAGGTAAAAATGACTAAAAATCAAATCCTATAATGCTAAAACTGTCAATCTTTGCAGGCATCCTAATCACTGCAATAAGCAAGCAAATAGTTTAATTAATATTAATAAATCTTATAAATCAGATATCTGCATGAACATTTCACTTCAGATTTGCCTATTCATTATTTCATAGACTCCTAAAAGCATTCCAAAGAAAAGGGGATTTTTTTGGTCTTACAGGACAATAGACAAAGCAGTGGGATCACCCTTTCAAATGCATATGCTGTCACAAAAGATTTTAATGGTGCTTTGAGCCCTTTACATATGTTAAAATGTCTATTGCATTTCACGGGACTGTTGAAGAAAGGGTGATTAACACCCGTACTAGGCCCAGACACTTAAACATAACTGATCAGTTAAACATTTTTTTAAAGAGCTACCGTACAGATAGATTTGTTTAGGAAGTTATTTTCCACTTCAACTCTCTACACCTTTTCCAGTGAAATCCAAGGAAAAGGAACGGGCGTGTTTTTGTGCACACAGTGTCATTATATTACACATAAGGCGTAGGAGTAGTAACGATGATGCCAAGTGTTTTTAGGTGATGCCAACAATATTCAGGGTATAAGCCTGGTGAGTCAGTGACTTCTCATGAGTGATGAGTGGCTTATCCATAAACATCCAATGGAATAGCACAATCTATATCACAAATCTGCATATATATATATATATATATATATATATATATATATATATATATATATATATATATATATACATACTACAGAAGACTATGACAACTCCTTTAAAAAATGCAAAACTGCACCCAACTTTGATTCATAGATGTAGGTAAAATTATTGTAATAAAAAGAATACTTTAAAGTAGGATGGTAAACAGATAAAAATGGTTAATTCTAGTGCCAAGTGCAAAATATTGATGCAAAGTTTGGCCCCAGCCAAAGGACAATGGACAACCCACCTCCTGACTCATAAACAAGGGAAGCACATGCACAACTGCACACATTTTACTACAATGCTCCAATAGTTCAAAAGGTAAATAATCTTGAAATAATGAGTGATGTTCAGCTGAGAACCTCAATCAGAAAGATATACAGACACCAATGAGTGTAGTATAATATAGAAACATCATCAAAAATATCTGTCTTACATTCGAGGTAGATGTGGGTATGCATAAAGATTCCCGCAGACACATTCCAGTACATATGGAGATGCTTGTATGGACATTTATAATAAAAATTGGATTGTAAAAGATATTTATAGAATCTGAGAGTCAC
This sequence comes from Spea bombifrons, assembly GCF_027358695.1. Taxonomy (NCBI): domain Eukaryota; kingdom Metazoa; phylum Chordata; class Amphibia; order Anura; family Pelobatidae; genus Spea; species Spea bombifrons. The sequence goes on from NC_071088.1 coordinate 39,699,164, forward strand.
ACCACAAAGTACATTTGCGAACAAAACAGGGCACCAGGCCTTCTAGCACACAGCGCCCATATTTACCCGATCGGTAGCTGCACATATGTCACTTGGCTACCACCGGCCTTAAAGTACCAGGGCTGCATAGTCTTCCCTAGTGCGGCCCTGGGGTACACCATCAAGGCATTCAAAGGAAGAATTCATCCAATGATTTTTTATTTTATTTTGGTAATTCAGTTTATACATATTATTATGGTACAAGTGTAAATCTACTGATATTGTCTACCTTAAAAGTGCAGGGATATTTAAATTCTGATGCTCTGTAGTAAGGACAGTAGCATTTGGGATGAGGGGGGCTGGAAGAACTGAACAAGCACTATTAAACTGAGGACATTTGAACAACCAAATGGAAGCTTTTCACAAGAATACATCACCAGTGAAATATAACAGATATAATCAGAGCCCTGTTTCCTGATCACTGTGTAATATTAAGGCAGGGAGAAATGGGATGAGAAGAAGAAAATAAAAAAATCTGTAGTTATGACATCATCAAAGCGATACAATGCAAAAAAAAATCAAAGGTGTCAAATACCCTTTACAGCTAGGTAGGAAGAAAAAAAAAACTTTACCAATTAAACTTCTAAAAAGGAATCACCAAGTTTTCATAAATTAATTATTATGTGGGACAATTTTTGAATCTATTAGCATTACTAAGGCTATAGTCCTAGTATATCAAATTTTAAAGAATTGCAAAATATCTCTTTTTTGTATCTGTATATGATAAAGGAAGATGGGAATAAAAGAAGGATGAGGTGTTAGCTATTTTTATTAGCTTTGATACCAACTTTCCCTACAATGTTTAATTGCATGAATATAGCAGAAAAAGCCATACTTGCCCTGTAAAAAAGTGTACAATTTGTTGTACACAAAATGGAAAAGGGGGGTGTTATGGTTGAACAAAGAAGTCCTCAAGCCCTTTGTCCTGAATTGTAACACCTTTTCCCTGAAGGGGTTGAAAAGTTATGGGAAATGTATTCTACAACCTCACTAGTGTAGTGTAGTGTAGTTTTTTTGTTTTGTAAAATGCATGGCTTCAATGTGTATACATAACATGTAAGACATGAGTGTATTTCATATGCACATGGCGTTTCAAAACAGATATCCACACTAACACACACACACATGCTAACAAACCCTGCGAGGATCCACGCTGTGTTTTCGTATTGCATTTCAATAGCTGTGACTCATGCTGTGTGGGTAATAATAATACAGTCACACAAACACACTCACACACACATACAGCAGCAGCTGGGAGAACAGAGCCTCTGCTAAGGTGTGTCTTGTTGCCCTGAGCCTAGTGACGTCACGAATACCTGAGCCAGGCAAGCAGGCAGGCAGGCAGGCAGACAGACAGGAAAGAGAGCAGACCCGGGTAATTAACACGCGCGTTAGTTGGAGGAGGAGGAAGAAGACGGAGTGGGTCAGACCCTGGGAACCTAAAAAGTGTCCGGCATTGTGGCTTTTGATCCGTGGACCCGTGAGGAGCTGTTGTGTGATCCCAGGTGGAGGTGAGATCCCGGAGGGCTCTGTTTGGGGAGGTGTCCGTATGAGTTATTTCCTGGTTAGAAGCGTTGAGTGTTGTTTGCTGCGGGTGTTTTGCTGAGAGTTTACTCCTTACTTGCCCAGCTGCACCTATAGACTGCTGCTTAAGGTAACTGTCTCCTGTAATCACGGGTCTTAAAGGGGTTAATCTAACTTTCCTATATTGTATTTTCTTTATCAGAGGAAGCATGGATTGTATAAACACAACTGTAGTAAAATAGTGTCTGTATCTGCCTATGTATGTGCAGGTAATAGTGTGTATCTAACACACACACATATATATATATATATATATATATATATATTGTCATAAAGAATTGATATTAGTATTGCGTAACACAATGTACTATTCAGTATACTGTGTATCTTTTACCCCTGACATAGTTTATAATTGACCCATGTTATGGCACATGCTGCAATATTGTAACCAGGATACTATTTTCTATTTAATTCCCCGCAGTAGTAACGTTTTATTACTATCCCAGTGTTTATCCAGGGGGGAGCTAGCAGTTTGATTGAGCTGCAAGTCCCATGATTAGTTTGACAATCAAAAAGGTTGCTTAAGGTAGTGGAAAAATCGTAAGAATGCTTGTTATTAACTGCTTGTTATCTACTTTTGGCTAAGCATATAGTTATGTATTCAGATTTGTTTTCAGCTATATAGCGATTTGTTGGTAATGTTTGTATTTTAGTTGAACATTCTTATCGTATTCCTATAGCGCAAAAAAAAAATTACACTATGCTTTACACAATACAAGATTTTTTTTGTTTTCTGTTATATAACGTTTTATTGGCAATTTTTGTATTTTAGTGTAACACTATTTTATATAGCACCAACAATTTACGCCACTCTTTATACAATACGATACAATTAGATCTGACAAGGACAAAATGATACATAAATGTAAAGAGGTCAAATAGTCGATCTAGAAATATCTTGTATGCAGGGCTATTACCCTAGAACACCAAATTACTAAATAAAGAAGGATGGTATTGGAGAGACAGAGTAGCAACCCACTATTTGGATGTTTAGGTATACTTGGTGGCCTCAAGGGGTCCCAGAAATGCATCTAAAAAGAAAATTAAGTCTTTGTTGGTCTCCATCTTATGTGTTTACCATCGTAGCGGTTGTTTAATTCTGTGTAGGGCCCTGTGTAAATAAAGAAATTTAGTCAATTTCCTAATTCCTAAATCAGATTAGGATTGGGCAGACATTAGAGGGGCAGAAAGCCTCCTGCATTCAGCTACAGGAAGAAAGCCCCAGAGATGTATACCAGAAGACCACAGATATCTGATACATCCACTGTACAAGAGAACAGAGGAACTGGCAGACATGACTGGAGGTCATTTGTTCATGCTGTTGTTTATAGGGGAACCAGTCTTGGGCTAGACCGGATCTATGACATCACCAGTGTCCTGTAATTATACTTCAATTCACTATTGCAGGTGAACTATTCTGCTTGTGAGACGTAGAGGGGACCTCTTTACTGTCACTGGCTAGGTTGTCTAGTGTACAGTTTTAAACTTGGTTGAATATTGGGTATTTAATGTAGTAGATGGCCGTTTCTGCCTAAGTTGAAAGCTGTTGTGTGCTCCAGCAGGATAACACCTCTTTGGTTTTGTTTCATATGCTGCAGTTTATATAGTGACTCAACAGCAATATGTCTGTACCGTATTTTTTGCTCTTTATTACTGGAAGGGTAGCAATCCCCAAAAAGCTTTCTCAGAATTCATAAGAAATTTTATTTATTTTTTTATACAAAAATACATGGAACGCAAATGAAAAGTGAACCTTAGAGACCTTCATTTGTACAGCAATGTCTCCTGTCTCCCACTAGTGGATACTTAGCTTACCCCTCTCGCCCCAATGACTCCTCTCTAAATTGAAACAATGACCATTCATGAACCCTACTACTAAGCGTGTGGTGCTTATATAGATTGGGAGGGCCGCAAAGAGGATATTCACTGCACTTTATCAAGCACCTCGTTTACAGAGTGTGGGGTTGTTTCTACTCCCAGCTCCAGCTAGCTGTCAAAATCTCCCTTGTCAGTGAAGTGACCCCCTACCCATTCCAGACCCCACCATTTTTGTCCTTGTTCTCTAGGTGAAGACCAAAAATTAAGCTTTGTCTGTACAAAAAAGGTGGGGGAAGGCTATAGAGGCAGCCTCCAGGGCTGATATAGTAACAGTATCAACTGTTTTTTTTTCACTTAATATTTTAAACTATACATCATAATCTTGTCACCAGTTTGTCATCTTGTTTTGGCAGCTTGGGAAATGGAGCTTCCATGAAAGCAGTTAAGAAGTCTGGAGAGATTGTGATTTTAACCATTTGTAAGAGGATGTTAGATATGGGTGTTCTTAAGAGTAGTGTTTTTTATTTTTGTGTTTCCATTCTGATTTGTGTTTTTCTTGGTCATAGTAATAAACATATCTTTTTATATAAGATATTGGCAACTTTTGTGTTGAACTGCGGTATGTGATACATTTTTATTAAATTAGGCTTAAAACTATATGTGTATATATATATATGTGTATATGTTTCAGCACCATGAGATTTCTAAGGGAAAAAACAAGCCTTCAAGCTTGTCTGGTGTCTATAGATGAGTGTTTGTTTAATAATGCTTCTATTAGTCATATATATATGTGTGTGTATGTGTGTGTTTTGATTTTTTTTTAATTTTATTGTACAGTGGAGGTGTGAACAAATTTCTGGCTGTAAGCAGAGGCTGAATTTGCACATTAGTGCAGCCATCCCACGCCACATCTTCAGCAAGATTTAATCAATGTCAATAATTTGGAAGTATAGCAATTATGTCAATATGCAAAAATGTTTATCAGAAGTTATAGTAGAGAAACAAGCACTCACATTTATTTAAAGCCATTGCTTGTATAAAACCATTGATCGGTATTATAAATCTGAGTGTAGAGCTGAAACAACGAATCGATAAAATCGATAATAATCGATAACGGAAATCATCGATAACGATTTCCGTTATCGATTAATCGAGTGATCGATTCGTCGTTGGAGCACTAGGCTCCTTTTACTTACCTCCGCCAGCGTTCCCCGCTTCTGCTCCACGCTCTGCAGTCTCCGCCTTCTTCAAGCTACGTGACGACGGATGTGACGCGCGTCTACTATCAAGTTGGAAGTGGAACAAGTTCGTAGCGGAGGTAAGTACTCTTTATGTCTATTGTCTGTGCGAATGTTTATGTGCGAGACTGGGTGCGCGGCAGAGTGTGTGTGTGTGTGTGTGTGTGTGTGTGTGTGTGCGTGTGCGTGTGTGCGCGCGGCAGAGTGTGTGTGTGGGTGCGCGGCAGAGTGAGTGGGGGGGTGCGCTGCACAGTGAGTGGGGGGGTGCGCTGCACAGTGGGGGGGGGTGCGCTGCACAGTGGGGGGTCCGCGGCACAGGGGGTGGGGGGTCCGCGGCACAGGGGGTGGGGGGGCAGGGGATGCAGGGCAGGATGTGAGTGCAGGGCAGAGTGGGGCCAGGAGACTGGATGCAGGTCAGAGTGGGGGTGGGAGGGCAGGGTGGCAGACTGGGTGCAGAGCAGAGTGGGGGTTGGGATGCAGGGCAGGGTGTGAGACTGGGTGCAGAGTAGAGTGGGGGTGGGGGGGCAGGGCAGGGTGTGAGACTGGGTGCAGAGCAGAGTGGGGATGCAGGGCAGGCTGTGAGACTGGGTGCAGGGCAGGCTGTGAGACTGGGTGCAGGGCAGGCTGTGAGACTGGGTGCAGGGCAGGGCAGGGTGTGAGACTGGGTGCAGGGCAGGGTGTGAGACTGGGTGCAGGGCAGAGTGGGGATGCAGGGCAGGCTGTGAGACTGGGTGCAGGGCAGGCTGTGAGACTGGGTGCAGGGCAGAGTGGGGGTGGGGATGCAGGGCAGAGTGAGGGTGGGGGCACAGTGCAAAGGGGTGGGGGCACAATGCAAAATTCTTTTAAATAAACGAAAAATTTGCATATTGTTTTTTTTATCCGATTAATCGATTAATCGAAAAAATAATCGGCCGATTAATCGATTATTAAAATAATCGTTAGTTGCAGCCCTATCTGAGTGCATTCAAAGCAAGCCATCAGATGAAGAAATTATGATGATGGTTTGGCAAACCAAGTTGGCTGTAACCAGGCATGTTAAATAGCATAGGAAAGAAACCCAAACATTTCCCATTTTAATTGTTGGGAGTGACCCTTACTAGTCTCTCTTGTGTTTTATATATATATATATATATATATATATATATATATATATATATATATATATATATATATATATATATATATATATATATATATATATATATATATATAATATATTTCAGGGGAGCGTTAAAGGTACCTGCAAGGCAAAAATAATCACCTGATAGTATATGAGGAAAGAATCTAGTAAAAGGTTTTTACCATTACAAAAACAGTAAAGTTCACAGTGTCATCTTATAAAAACCTTTGTACACACCCAGTCACTAGAGTCAATTCTGTCTAGTTTTTGTTTATATGATGAAAGTGTAGATATGAAGGTTATATAGTATTTCTTTTATTACCCCTGTTCATTATTGGAATTCATAATGGATGATGTCAGGTACACCTGTTAGGGGGAAAAAAAAGTAAATACAATTTTGTGTGTGCAAATCTGTATGTATCAGATTACATTTGTAATAATGGAATACTTCAAAATCACACGCAATAACAAACCGGTACAAAGGGAGGGGATAGCTCTGCTGTTGTGAACTTACAACCTAGCCGGTGTTGAGGGGGAAGTGAAAACAGTAGGAGAGGACTGCTGAGAAGGGGATGAGTTGATAGGATCTGGATGATAGAGGTTGTTGGCATTTCAGATAGCTTGGTTAGGATGATGGATGAGAGTGATAAAAGGTTGTACGCTTCTCAAATTGTCGGTTTTCAGAGCGCTTTTGAAAGTCATGTACTAGAGAGAGTCTGACAGAACGGGGAAGGGAATTCCACAGAAGGGATACAGCACGGGTGAAATCTTGAATACGGGAGTAAGTAGAGATAATCAAGGTAGAAGAGAGATGCGAGTCATGAGCGGTTAGGGGTGTATTTGGATAGGAGAGTGCAGAGTTGTTAAGGGCTCTGTAGGTCATAGCCAGATACATGCATCTGATTCTGGATGGTATGGGGAGCCTATGCGGTTGGCATAGTGGTGTGGCAGATGAGGAACAATAACAAAGGAAGCTTAATCTGCAGCACTGAAGATGGATTACAGCGGAGAAATGGAGACCAGTTAGTAGGAAGTTGCAATAATCCTGAAAGGATATCACAAGGAAGAGGATTAATATTTTTGTTTCTTGTGTAAGGAGTGGGTGACAGTTGGTGAGGCGAGTTAGAAGACAGGGTGAAAGGTAAAAAGAAGAAATATAGATTGGCTGTTGTCTGCATATAGGTGTTACTGAAAGGCATAGAAAGACACCAGTTTTCTGAGGGAAGAGGTGTAGATTGAGAATAATAGAGGCCCAAGAACCGCGCCTTGAGGAACACCAACAGGAAGTGGTAGGGGGACGAGCAAGTTCCAGTGGGACACTAAACGTACGGTCAGAGAGGTAGGATTTGTGCTAGGAAAGGGCAGTGTCACAAATGCCATGAGCATGGAGGTTTTGTAGGAGGAAGGGGTAGTGAACTGTGTCAAAGGTTGTATAGAGGTCCAAGGGAATCAGTAAGTTTTAGGAGTGTGGTCTCGGTTGAATGCTGTGCAAGGAAACCATATTGAGGGTCAAACATAGTTTGTATAATTGTGTATATGCACACACACACACTGGTATTTGTGCAACTTGACACCCTCGTCAAGGACATTTATGTCTTAGACTCGGCTCCATTTAGTGTATTCTATTCTTTCCCCAACCATGTTATAAATTGTTCTTACTTGCAGATTACCTTTCATTTGTAGACTGTATCATCCTTTGATGTTTGTGAACTGTAGAATTAAAGGCCTACTTCCTGTGTTAGTTGCCACTGCGCAATTCTTAAAACAAAAGAAATATCTGCCATTGGAAAGAAGCTTTCTTCGTTTGCATATTTTCTATTCTTTTGAGGGGGCATTTTTTTTTTTTTTTTTTTTTTTTTTTTTTTTAAACCGTCCTTTGGTACAAAAAGCTAACATTTCCATCTAAAGCATGATAGATTTTTTGTATGTGTTAAGGAATGTGCATTTTTGCAGTAGCAAAGGTAAACTTGTCACGGGAATAAATCTTAAATCTGTTTAAGGCGTTATCGGTTGTGTAATATTGATTACAAGCTAGTTACAGTAAACTAGTGTTGACCAGACATGCTTTGTAACTTCCTGTTGTGGAAACGGCTCATAAACACTGTTTCACAAGTGGGAAAATTATATATATATATATATATATATATATATATATATACACATACACACACACACACACACAGATACACAGTCTATGGATAGTTACCAGCACTCTAGGTCTTTTTCCAATAAATACAGATTCCTCTTTTGCAGGTCAACGTTTCAGTCTTTATTTGACTTTCATCAGGACACGTTAAAGACTGAAACGTTGACCTGCAAAAGAGGAATCTGTATTTATTGGAAAAAGACCTAGAGTACTGGTAACTATCCATAGACTGTGTATATTACTTTGCCTTGTTACCTAGCACCAGGCTACAACAGAATTGGTTTGGAGTGCAATAGCATATTATTGGTATATATATATATACACCTCTGAAAATGGCTTCTAAGCTAATGATTGTATGCAGTGCCTGAACACTAGGAAACAGATGCTGAAAAGGTTAGGAAAAATGAAGAGGACTTCAAAATCACGTTTAGAGACTCTAAGATTATTATTATTATACTCTATATAAAGCGCCGACAGATTATGCAGTGCTGTACAAGAAGAAAAATTTTACAGATAACGACAGGTACAATACAGCAATTGACATACAGATACAAGAGGAATGGAGGGCCCTGTTCCCGCAGGAACTTACAATCTAGGTGGATAAGGGGTGAGAAACAGGAGGCGAGGACTGCGTGGTAGTGAATGATGTTAATGTAGGGTGAGAAAAGGGCTGTAAGTGAGTGAGAAGTTTTGATGTTTTATGTCAGTGGTAGGCTTCCCTGAAGAGAAGTTTTTTTAGGGAGCGTTTGAAGGAGGGTAGAGTTGGTGAGTGTCGGACAGACCAGGAAGAGAGTTCCAGAGGGTTGGTGCTGCGCGACAGAAGTCCTGTAGGCGGGCATGGGAGGAGGTGATGATATTACAATTTGTCGGTTTCCGTATTGCAACTATTGTACCTAAACATGAAACTTCCTAGAATGGAACGTGATAACTCCTCTGATAACTCCTCGTACTTACAAATATTACTGCTTGTTCACTTTTTGCTTATATTAAGTTAACTGTTGCTAAACAGATCCCTTTATTAATACTTATGGTAGTTAATACAGTTTTTACATTAGGAAACAACCTAGAGGTTGTTCTCCTCAGGAGTTTAGCTGGAAGTGGAAGAGCTGTGCCTTTGTATACAATGTTTGCGTTGTTGATGTCTGCAAAAAATATCGGCATTATCGTCTTTAAGCGCCTAGGACTACATTTTTATTTTAATGCATGTGTAAGAAGTTTACATGTTAAAGCTTCCTTGTTTTAGTAGGCTCAGCTAAGGAAAGAGGATAAGCATTCCCTGGCCAACCCCAGGTAGCATTAAATCATACATTACATGCCAACTGAACCCCTTTTGCTGAAAAGCCTCCTGTGGTAGCTCCATTGAAACGCATAAAGACATCGTGGTTTCCACTCTACCCACCAGTGGAAAAAAATCTGCTACGATTAACTACCTGTTGTTTAGCTGACATCACAGGATTCTTATGACTATTATGCATAACTAAGCTAAATATTTGTCCAATGACAAAACTGCAATCTAGAACAACAATATAGTATATGGCACACCTTGTTTCAGCAATAAACTGGTAGACTTATTACCTAATTTTCTATTTTTAACTGACCTTAATTTTTTTTCGAAATCATAATCTGAAGGCACTTATTAGACCATTGAAGCGAAACATTTGTAATTGTTACGTTGGGCACTATGTACACATGTTTACCCATTGCACAATATGATGGCTTATTATAAGTCAACAAATAATTGGCATTTTTTAGTATGTTAAGCAAATAAACCTTAAAACTGTCATTTTATTCTTTGCCCCAAATTACATGAAAATACAAACATTTGAAGAAACCTGGTTTTATGTTGCATCGCAATGACATTATTTGGTTCTGAGAGGCTGAGGCAGAGTTTCAAATAAAATCAATTCCCTTCTCATACCCTAACTGGATTATTAGAGCTCCCTACCCTCAAATGCATCACTCCGACTGTTATCACTTCTTCCCACTTGTGTCTTAAGGATTTATCTCCTGCTATATGTTTCAATTTTGAGACTTTTCCACATGGCCTTTGCTGCAATCAAATCACCCTTGCTAAGGCAGTCCCTCACGTAAAATCTCCTTCATCATTTAATGCCTAAGTACACTGTAAACTCTCAGGGGTCGTAAACCTAAACTGGACACATTCACTAATAAGTCAAAGGAGGAACTGACTTCATTAGCATTGCCAAAATCAGCTCAGTGTGGTGTTTGAGGAGGAAAATCCATCCAAAATATCACATCTGACAATGGCAACCTCAAGGTTAATAAAACCAGGTAATTGTCAATCTTAGCGTAGATTACTATATTCCTTGTTGTATTTTATGCTCGAGATTTCTTTTTTATCACTTGAGTCAATTGTTTGTTTATTGTTTTCTTGTTCCAGATCATGGCCCTTCACCCCCGCCGTGTTCGGTTAAAGCCATGGCTTGTCGCCCAGGTGGACAGTGGGATGTATCCAGGACTTGTGTGGCTGGACAGAGAGGTGAAAAGGTTCCAGATCCCTTGGAAGCATGCCACTCGACATAGCCCCCAGCATGAAGAAGAAAACACTATATTTAAGGTGAGAATACAATTTTATATCCTTTTCCCAGCCTATCATCTTGGAGAAAAGCAGTTCTGCATGTCAGCAGCTGCTGGCAAGAGCGCAATATAGGATTTTACATTTAGCAAACCACCACTGGTAAGATCAGAAAATCGCAAACAGACGCAAACAGCCTAAATACCTAAATACCGAAGAATATACCGAAGAAACGAACATGGCGGCGGCAAAACATACACGAAGACGCACGAAGATTTTCGTCTTTGTTAGTATCTCCTAACTAATCTCCCTGGTCACTTCCCGTTCTTGTCTACCCAGCATATCAGGGGTTAATGGGAGCGGGAATCCATAGGATCGCGCAAGGAGTTAAAGGTCTGTGCGAGCAACTCTATTGGTCACTAGCAGGGGGCTCGTCTGACATCAACCAATGAAGAGCAGGACCAATAGAGTTGCTTGTATAGACTATTAAAATCCTGGCGCCAAAGCTGCTGTGTACTGCGTTAACCCCATATTAACCCCTTCAAAAAACATAAAAAACGAACACAGGAACGGGTGAATATTCGTGTAATACGGAGATTTTTTTCCCCCCACTAAGACTAACGTGAAAAGTTGGCTGGCGCCCAAGTCTAGTTAGAGCACATCTATTGCTAGTATTTTTTGTGTGCTTTAGATCTACAAGCTAATTTTACACCTTAGATTCCTTAAAAATAGGCTTGCCATTGCAACTTTTTGTGACGACAGCAAGAGTTGAAATGATGGAGTTATTTTTTGTGTGTTTACCCAGGCATAGCTTATTGTTGTTCACCCACTTTTTTTAGTTTAGACACCAAAGAAAACTAGTTGATAATTGCGGTGTTGTCCTGGTATAGGCTAACGAGGTTTTATAAGATCTTTTCACTCCCAGTGTTACACCAACAATTAAGTGTTTACTGATTTAAGAGACTGACCCATTCTCTCACTATATTTTTATTCAGGCTTGGGCTGTGGAGACTGGTAAATATCAAGAAGGCGCTGATGATCCAGACCCAGCAAAATGGAAAGCCCAGCTGCGCTGTGCACTTAATAAGAGTCGGGAGTTTAAACTTATCTATGATGGTACCAAAGAGGTTCCAATGAATCCTGTCAAAATGTATGAGGTGTGCGACATCCCTCAGTCCCAGGGCTCCATTATCAACCCAGGTAAGCACGGTAAAGACCCTATAAAGTATATGCTGGCACAAAGCTACATTAAAACAGGTAGTGATGGGAATTGCAAATTTGTAATTGAGATGTTAAAACCCCTACAAATTCATGGGGATTACACATGAAGAACAATTCTTCTTAAATAGCCTTATTACCTACCGCAGCATCCAGGGTAATAGGTCATTTAGCAAGGACTATGCAAATTATTATGGTAATAAAATGACTTTTAAAACATAAGTACCACCCCCATTGTGCCTACTAGGGTCAGGTAGCCCATGCAGCACACCCTTTTGCTGGCTGTGAGTCAAGTGGCAATTTGTTTTTTCTTTTGCTATCCATTCTACAACGACCTCCTCAGCTATACCTAATAAATGGGGATTGTTTGTGTGCGATTGCTTTACTTTTAGGATTCTGTCTTGGAATATCTTTGTGAAATGGCACTTTACAAATAAAAGAAAAATATGGTTTGCTACTGAGTGTCAGCTCTTTATACACATGAGGAGGCACCTGGCTGTTCCTTCACATTGCAGGAGCAGGTGTCCGTAAAGGCTGTCTGCTTTCTAATCCCCTTAGAGGACTAGGGACACAGGCAAATTAGATTTCAGATGTTTAATGCCTCCAAGCCGAGTCATGCTAGGTAATACTGCTATGAAGTAATTGATTTACTTCTAAGTGGCTCTTGTTGCACCAGTGACTCCGTACATATTGCCTCCCAACTGCCCTCTGTACCCATAATTCAGTAATTTAATTATACTCTATATCAAAGAGCATTTTGTATCAATCACACATACTGCAAGTGATAGTTCTTAAAACGGATTTGTATCATTGTTACCTAATATTACATTTTACAGTCCAATAATCTCATAAAATATGGTTAATAGATTAAAATGTGTTTGGTACAAAAGTCAGAGCCACCATCATTAACTTCCTGTTCTCATATTTGATTATAGTTCCCCCTTTTGTTACTTTCCTTCTTCATTGAGTTACAGCTTACTGAAAATAGTAGTAAATTGCCAATAAACACTGTTCTGTTTTTTTTTTTATTCTGTTTAGGTTCTACTGGATCATCTCCATGGGAGGATGAGGAGTATGAAGACGAAGAAATAAGCCAGTCTCAGCATCATGTACCCATCCAGGAACCTTTTAACTGTTTAAATATTAATGGTAGGGATTTATGTTTTGGCAAATTAGTTCTTCTGGGCTTTCATGTTTACAGTATCTATTCATTATTTCATAAAGGAGTATTTACTAGGGGCACAGAAGAAGAAAGAGAGGATTGGCAGAAGACAGGTACCCACGGCACATGGCCATTAGGGCTGTGTGTAGCATTTATTTTTTTTTACTCCTTTACATGGGAGTTAAGAATACCCAGAACATTTAGGCAATCCAATAAAATGTTGCTCTGAACACCTAGAATAAATATTTTTCAAAATCTAGAAATCTTTTTAGTAGGAAGCCCCACTATTTGATATGTCCAATTCTTAAATAATTTAATTGGCTATTTGACTGCCCATGGTCTGCCTTTTCATCCATTTAACAAGTAATTTTAGCCAGATTTGGTTTATCAGTGTGATAAACCAAAAACAGGACATTGTAAAAACATAAATTCCTCAGTTTGCAAAGAATTTGGTATTTGAAGACCTTCTTCACGTAGAGACCCAGAAAATCCCCTGGTAACTCGGTATACATGTCCTGAACCTCGCATAACACCAGGGCAGGCTGTATAGTACCTTTTTGTATAGACTGAGCTTAGAAACTTCTGCATTCCTCCAAGGATGTCACAATGTAGTTGAGCCAGTCTGCCAAGGTTTAAGAATGCAGTTTCTTAATATAAAAAAACATGTTGCCTTGTGTATGTATGCTTTCAAGAATTTGGATACATGTCTTCATGATGAGTTCTGTTAGCTGCACGGTTTTTCTCTGGGACGTATTTAGGAAAGCTATAGCAAATATCCGGTACAATTGGGTCCCAAATGATTTATTTCCTAATTTGGGCTATGGACAGTCCAGTGAATATTATTCCAAATATACTTTACATATAACTGTTCCTTCTGTTTACAGCAGATTCCCCAATGGGTCCTGCCAGTGTGGGCAACTGCACTCCTGAGCAGAATTGGACAAAATCGGAACCTCAAGACATGGAGGTCCCCCCAACACCAGCCCCTGCTGACCTCTTTAGCTCACCTGAGTTATGGATTAGCTCTCTTCCAAGTGAGTGATGCTGGTTAAACCACAATTTAGGCTCCGTATAAAATATTTTCTTCATGTTAAACCATATAACTATTCAAAACAATTTACCTACACTATTTTGCCATTGTGTCCTTCCTGTTACAGTTATTGCAATTATGCAATATGTTTCATGCGTGTTGTGTTTGAGTCGCTTCAGATGTAAATGATTTCTTTGTTTTGTTTGCAGTGACTGATCTCGAAATCCAGTTTCTCTATAGAGGGAAAGAAGTTGGTCAGACTGCAACTGTTAGTAACCCTCAAGGCTGTAGGCTGTTCTATGGAGATTTAGGACCAATGCCCAACCAGGAAGAGCTGTTTGGCCCCATAAGCCTTGAGCAAGTTCGGTTCCCTGGTACAGAGCAGATAGTGAATGAGAAGCAGAAGCTGTTCACCAGTCGCCTTCTGGATGTTATGGATAGAGGTCTTATTCTAGAGGTTAGCGGACATGCCATCTATGCCATTAGGTTATGTCAGTGCAAAGTCTACTGGAATGGACCCTGTGCCCCATCTCCAAACACACCAAATCTTATTGAGAGGCAGAAGAGAGTTAAACTGTTTTGTCTGGAGACCTTCCTAAGTGGTGAGTACTTCTGTACCATTTGTAGGTTTTTTCAAGGGGGTGGATGTTCATATCAAAATGTACAGATCAGTACTTTTTTCTAAAACTATCTTTTGCATGTTCACAAAAACAAACATACAAACAAAAAAAACTGTAATATTTCACCCTGCATTGCTTTTTAGGAAATTTCGGGCTATTCTTTCCTAATGCTTCCATTATTAAACCATGTGTTTCACATAATACATTGCACCATTTCCTTCATTGCATGTTTAATTCCTAAAAGAGTACGCATCTCCTCCCTTTCAAATTTTGAAAATGTAGCTTTTCTGTTTATTATTTTATAGTTTTAGTAATAATTAGTAAAGGGTTGATAGAACCCTACTGTTCTCTTTTGCTGTACTCATGATTTTTTTGTTTTGTTTTTAGAACTTATTTCCCATCAAAAAGGGGGTTCCAGCAAATCTCCCCTTTATGAAATCTACTTGTGTTTTGGTGAGGAGTGGCCAGATGGCAAACCCAAGGAGAGAAAGCTCATCATTGTGCAGGTGTGTTTTTTAGCAGATTTTTTGGTTTGTGGACTGTAGATTACATTGATTATTTCATTTGTATGACAGCCGACATCCCTAATTTATATATAGATAGATAGATAGATAGATAGATAGATCAAGGTTAGGTATTGATGGTACAGCTCCTTTACCCATGGTCTGTCTGATATCTTTTGAAAGCTAAATGTAATTCTGCATTGAAATATGCTATTTTATCTAATGGTTGCGTATGGAAGAAACTGGGAAATCATTCTGCTTGACTACACTTACTAACTAAACTTTCTTAAATTTGTAAACACCATAATATTAACTGACATAGGAGGTTGTCTGAAAAATGTGGTGAATTGTAAAAGACACCTAACCCGCAGGCTGTATTTTTTTTTTCTTTTCCATTTTGTGTTCTCATCGAAGGTAGAAGCACTGGGATTGCCATGTTAGGTAGTCCTTACACAAAAGAGTACTGGAAAAAAAAGTATATTTATCAAGAAATTAGAAATTCAACAGTCAACCCAGACCGGCAGCGTATTCTAAGCCATCCGGAAAACCAATACATGCGTTAGTTGTATCTTCATAGGTATATTAAGATTTGGCTCCTTTAGTTACCTTGATTTGTTTTCCCCCCCACACAGGTAATTCCAGTGGTTGCACGTATGATCCTTGAGATGTTTTCGGGAGACGTCACACGCTCCTTTGACAGTGGGAGTGTGCGCTTACAAATTTCAGTCCCTGACATCAAAGACAACATTGTCACTCATCTAAAGCAGCTCTATCGCCTTCTACAAAATCACCAAGGTCCTGAAGCCTGGCCTCTACTTCACCAACAAAACATGCACATGGCTCCAGCCCTACAAGCCCAATGAGCACTGATCTGCCATTCTGAACTTTTACCTTATAACCATCATCGATTTCAATAATGCTATAGTCTTCAAAGACTATGTGTAACCTTTTTAGAAGTTTTTTTTTTTTGTCACCAAATAAAAAAGGCCTTTTTTTTTTCTTGATACTAGAATTAGGAATTGCTTGTGACCTGTGTATAAGTGCTACTTCTATGAGTAGTTAAAATTTGAATGTATTCAAAATTGTAAATCACACAGCCTCAACCCATTGTGCTTCTCCATTTTTAACACTTTTTTAAATGGGCTTTTGCAATTTCCAGGTTAGTGCCTAGAATGTGTTGGCTTTTAGTGCCTAGAATATGTTGGCTTTTCTGTAGCATATGCAGCAATAACTGAAGTGTCTCCAAATGTTTAGCACACTCTAAATACTTTATATTTATTATATTCTTTAATACAGCACAAAATATATTGGCATTTTCAATGAAATTGAGAATAACCCAAATAAAATATTCCTTTTAATTAAACATGCTCATCGTGGTTGGCATGAGCTCTCGTTTCAACATGCTTCTATGTAATGAGCCTTTTTCACTCCAGTAAATTTACTAAATGACTTACATTTTAATATTTTTATCAGAAATTTTCATTTTTTTTGTAAAAAAAAAAAATTTATCCACAGTAAAATTTATAAATGTTAACACTGTTTCCATTCTTATTTGTCACAATAGATTGTTGCTTTTTAATCAGAATTCTTCAAAGTTGTACTTGCTAAAAAAATTAAAAAGGCCAAAAAAAACATTGACAGGATACCCCTCCTCTGACAATTCAGCACATTTGGTAAATAATACTTGAGTTATTACCTGAACATAACCTTTTGCTTTTTTATTTATTCTTGTAAAACTTAGTGGGGGTGGAGAAGTTAATTTTTCGGAACTTTAAACATTGATTCTTTGACCTTGACATGAAAAAGCAACTCTTGTTATCCAAAGAAATAAATATCACTCCGTACAGCTTCCCTCCTATGAAAAAGAGTGGTTGTGTGCAAAACCTGTGCAGAGACTTTACTTTGGGGGGGGGCATTCCTAGTGGCACAAATAAGTCTGCACTTACCATACACGCACAGTACAATAAGGATTTATGTTCCTCAAGAAGTGGACATCTTTTTGTTGCATCCAGGCCAAAAAGTGCCAGCTGTGAGCATGGTATCGGATAAAGGATACATTTATTTTAACAAAAAGTTTTGTTCAATGCTAAACTATACTACTGCACACAATAGCATATTTAAGACGCGTGTCTTAATTCTTTAACATCAGGTTTTTAACCATGAGGTACAATTTAGGACAAAGAAAAGCCTCTCCCTCAACTATTTAGACCCAATGCAACCAGCTTTATCCACATATAGAAGGGTTTATCTCTGGTAGTGTAAAGTCTCATGATGTTGTTCCCAATTAGATCAAGCAAAACGTGCTCTTTTGCACCACACAGAGGCTAGGTTTCCACTTGGGTTTTTGTCCTGCGTTTTTTTTTTTTTTGCTGAAAAACGCCAAGAAAACTGCCACTGCATTCTCCTGCGTTTTGGCGTTTTTTCTGGCGTTTTAGCCTTTCTGTAGAAATTGCTTTTTTGACCTTAGGCAGTTTTTTCAGCCTTTACACGTTGGAATTTTCACCCAGCTAAAAGGGATTAGGATAAATGGCAAGTATCTGCCCCGTCCTGATGTCATTTTCTTGGTAGAGTTCTACTTAAACACGCCCCGGCGGACCCTTTTGTCTCTTTCCTGTGGTTTGTAAGGCATGCTTTATTCCGAATGTCTGCTCCTCTAGGAAGATTGGCCCCAAATGATGGTGCAAATTGTTTGCTGTTGCTTTTGGCATGCAGGATCCAGTCGGGTATGTTTGTTTGTAATGGCATGTTTGTTCCAAATGGTGTAAAATTCAATATGAACTGTTTTGTGTGAAACTGTTTGTTTTCAGCCTATTTCTCGTAGGACACACAGATACTGGGTCCATCCTCTGCATTGTAACTGTGGAAAAAACGCCATAAAAAACGCCAAGCCAAAAAACCCACGTGGCTTTTTCATGGCGTTTTTTCTCTCTCATAGACTTTTATTGGAGAAAAACGCCAAGATTTCCTTGCAAAAAACGCCAGAGTGTCAACATGCTGCGATTTTGAAAAACTGCCACAGAGCCCAAAAAAGCAGAAAAACGCCAAAGAGGACTGAAAAAACGCCAAACAGAAAAATGCCAAGTGGATATGGCATTGTGCGATTTCCTATTGAAGAACAGCTAACATCTGGCCGCAGTGTTTTTTTCAATAAAAAAACGCCGTGTGGCTGAATTGGCGTTTTTATGGGCGTTTTTAGCAACAAAAAAAAAACAAGTGGAAACCTAGCCAGTGGTTTCTATTCACCTTGAGCTTGCTTCAATTTATATGCAGTAATTCAGCAGATACCGTATATCCAGGGTCACCATAAGGGGTTACACCTGGTACTGCACTACAAGTCGAAGTACAAGGTATTCATAATGCACCTGTTCAACCACGGCACCCCCCATGACATCTTATTCCCACCAGAGGAACAGATGTAGAGGGTGCAGCAGTAGCTTATCCTGAACTACAGGTGGATTGTTTCTCTGGTGACTAAACCTTGAACAAATCCTTTGTAACCTTTTGTGAGCTCTTGAAGCCAAAAACCTATCCCACTGATTATGTCAAGATATGAACCATCACTTCTTTCTGAAGCACTGATGGTTTGAGCTCCATTCCAATAGCCCTGTTCTGAAAACCTAGTCATAATTCTGTCAAGCTATAAGCGTTCTCTATGATGACCCCAACAATATGGCACTGCCAAAGCTGCTGTACAGGCTTAAAACAAGGGCGAAGACAATGGAGGAGTATGTCATTTCCAGAGATTGGCTGCAGAAGTGGAGTGGAATGAATCTGTACTACGTACGCAATTTAATGTAGGGTTATTAGATACCCTTAAAGATTACATGTAGGACCCCCAAAATGCTTGAGGTCATGATCAGCCTGGTGACTGAGATAAACCAAATATTACACCTGTGAACATGCCACAACTGCCTTTCCATTTAGCCATCCATCTCCTTCACTTAAGACACCCTGGACCTGTTCCATTTTGTACTCCATCAACCGCGGAATCCATGCAGACTGGGTTGGCCCAAGGTCCCCTATCCAAGGTTGAAAAGGCAAGGAGGCGAAGCATAAACCTGTGTCTATATTGTGGTGTGTTGTCATCCGGTCCGTGCTTGTCCCAAATCAGCCTCCAGAAATAACTCCTCTGTCTCCTCCCCTACTGATCGGTGGCATGACCACTATGTTTGTATCTCTACATTGGGACTCAAGCACCATTTTACAGCTATCATAGATTCGGGACTAGACTTGGGCACCAGGGAAGTCTTCGTGTTCGTCTTCAGGAAAAAAAAATCTTGGTATTCTGCGAATATTCGCCCGCTCCTGTCTTCTCTTCGGGTGAATCTTCATGGACATTCTTTGTGTTTGTTTTTTCTTCGTTTTTGTAGAAGGGGTTAATACGGGTTTAATGCGGTACAGACTACGCAGCAGCTCCTACGAGCCACCTGCTGGCGACCAATTGAGTAGCTCGTACAGACTTTTAAAATACTAATGCAGCAACTTGTCCAGCAGAGACCACTGGTCTCACCGCTCTATCAGTTAGATGTCCGTACAAGTGACTTCATTGTTTGATGCAAGAGGAGGTCCCTGCAGGCGACCAATAGGCTCACTCGCACTGCCCTTTAACCCCTGACGGCGAACCTATGGATTTCCGCTTCCATCAACTAAGGTAGGCTAGATGGGGAAGGGACCAGGGAGATTAGTAGACGAAGACGATCATGAAGATTCTTCATGTTGTGTCTTCGTCTACGTTTTACCGCCGTTATCTTCATGTCTTCAGAATGCACACGAAAACGCACTCTTTGTGTTCGTTTTCATGTTCGCCCGAAGACGAATGCACATGTCTATCCGGGACCCTGTGCATCTTCACATTTTATTTTGCATACCTTGGTTGGAACAAGTAGTTATTTGAGTTACTGTTGCCTTTCTGTCATCTCGAACCAGTCTGCCCATTCTCCTCTGACCTCTGACATCAACAAGGCATTTTCGTTCACACAACTGCTGCTCACTGGATATTTTCTTTTTTTCTGACCAGCAGCAGTTTCTGAAATACTCAGACCAGCCCGTCTGTCACCAACAACCATGCCACATTTAAAGTTCAAGAGATGGATGTTATGGTGAAGCGTACTTCATCTTAACTCTTGTATTGATTAAATACCATATCCGTATTTCCATTGTTTCCTATTTTGATTTTTGTATCCTTAAAATATATATTGTTAATACACAATTTGTTAAACTCCAATAAAAAATTATAATATAAGTTTGTGTCTTCATTATGCCAGCAGCTATGCATATCCCACATCATCATGTTGTCTAGCTAAAATGTTTCACCAGGACCTTCTCCCTCTGAGGTCTTACCCCAACCTTATCTTTGTTTTAAAGTTGTGTTTGTTAAAAAGAAAAGGCAGAATCATTACCTCCCCATAGACCATATGATCGTGCTATCTATCTATCTATCTATCTATCTATCTATCTATCTATCTATCTATCTATCTATCTATCTATCTATCTATCTATCTATCTTCTACCTGGGGCCACTGTTCCTTTTAATTGTATTTATGTTATCTGAGAACCTGAATTGAAAGTTCTTAAAGAATATATAGATGCCAAGTTACAATTCATCAGACAATTAACTCCCTGCAGGAGCTGGTATCTTCTATGTTGAGAAAAAAGTCCTACACTCATATGTAGACTACCTAAGAACCCAACAACATCACTATTAAAAACTGATATATCTTGCTACTCATTCCTGAGCTTATGGATCAAATAAGTCAAGCTCTAATCATCTTGAAGCCACATCGGGAAGGTATGCTTCAGTTTTTGACGTGTTTTTTTGAAACACAATTTGTACACCAAACTGTAAAAATTGTTTGCAACCATAACACCATTATGGTTATGGTTGACACTTACAGAGATGGCTCACTTTATCCCTACTATTGGCCTACCTACTGCTGCCAAGCTATTCCTCAAAGTAATCTTCCTTTTGCACGGTTTGCCCTGTTCAATCCTCTCTGACAATTTACCTCCAAATTCTGGGCAGCGTTTTGTCAGTGACTACAAGACATCTGTCCACTGTTTTCCATCCTTAGACTAATGGGCAAACTGAGAGGACAACCCATACCTGTCATAGAGCTGGATAGTCCGACGACTACCTCCACTGACTTGTGCTCCATTAGCCTCGGGCAACACACTCTTTCCCGGTTTCCCAGTCACTAGCCGAGACTCAGTGTAGGGTAAAACCAAAACGAAGACTGATTTATTTCTCACACACAGGGCTGGATATAGCCAGCAAAACACACATTAACATAAAACAAAAATCAGTTCCAGGGACTGGCCGGGGTAAATGTCTGTAGTGGTGGAACTGGGCGGAAGGGGGGGCAACATAGTAGTGTACCATGGGGTGGCAGGGTCTGATATTAAAGTAAAACAATGGCGGTCACTCCCTGGTTGCAGATCTTGGCTGTCTGCCGGAGATAATCCCCTCAGCAAATGATGAGATGATATACTGCTAGGGGTAGCCACAAAAGTCTTTACAAAGCCAGGGCCCATAGTCAATAGGGAGGAGGCTGGCTGTCAGGCCTCTCCAGTGCCCCCAGTGATGGAGGGTTCCGTTACAATAACCTAGAACAATATATTTGTTGCTACATCACTCACATACAAGATGACTGGTACCAACTACTCCAATTAGCTGAATTCACATACAACAACCAATTACATTAATATATATGAACGTCTATTATGCCTACCTCTCAATACTAGGCTGGGAACAAAGTATGTTTTTTCCCCGCCCATCGAAAATTGGCTTGTCCTTTCAAGAAATTGGGTCCTATATATTTGAATACCGTATTTGCTCGATTATAAGATGAGGTACCCCTTGTCTTATAATCGGAGTCGTCTTATAATCACCTCAACTAGGTCTGACTATGAGACTAAGATCCAGATCCCCCGCAGCGATGCAGGGGACCTGGATCCTCCTGCCCCCCCAACTTACCAGTACTTCTGAGTCCCCGGTGCTTAGTCCGGGCAGCGTGTAGAGCTCTACGCGATTCGCGTACACAAGTTCTGCTGCAGCCGGGAGGAGGTGCAGTTAGGTTGTGTGTGTCCATGGCCCAGACCTACCCCGGCTGTCAGAGATCAAAGTTCCCCGTGATCTCTGACAGTCGGGGAAGGTCTGCGCGACGGACACAGACAACCCCCGCTGCTAACCGTACCTCCTCCCAGCTGCAGCGGAAGTTGTCTACACGAATCGTGTAGAGCTCTACTCGCTGCCCGGACTACGCACCGGGGACTCAGAAGCTCCGGTAAGTTTGGAGGAGGGAGGGAGTGTTAAATGGGGGGCATAAGGCATTTCTGGAGGAAGAGTGCTCTGTGAAATGCCTTTTAACCCCCTTAATGCCACTCTGCCTCCTGAAATGCCTTATACCTCCCTATATGCCACTCTGCCCCATAATATGCCTTTTAACCCCCTAAATGCCAGAGTGGCATATAGGGGTATAAGACATAGGGGGTCAAAAGGCATATCATGGGGCACAGTGGCATTTAGAGGGTTAAAAGGCATATCATGGGGCACAGTGGCATTTAGATGGTTAAAAGGCATATCATGGGGCACAGTGATATATAGGGGGTATAAGGCATTTTTGGGGCACAGTGGAAATAGAAACAAAATATTTTTCTCAATTATAGCTTTTATTAAAAAAAAAATTGTTCACATAGTTTACATGAATTAACATTTACTGGTAAAACTTTTTTCCAATAGGGTCGTGTTATATTCAGGCTTTTTCTTTTTTTTCATAAATATTCAGATTTTGGGGGGTTGTCTTATAATCGAGCAAATACGGTACTATCACTGCTATCATTAATCCAGAAGCCGTTGGCCTTCAGTTGCCTGACTCCAGGTGGGGTACATCCAGTATTCCAAGTTTCTCTCCTTAAGTTGCGGATTCCCCATACGAGCTCCAGACCTGTCTTATTACCTCCTACTACTGAATGGCTTGATGACCTCTAGGAACATAAGTTGCAGGAGATATTGCACTCCTGTTTTCAGCATATAGTGTTAGAGTGTGTATTAGGTGTTTGTGTGTATTGCTGTAAGGTATTGGCATGTGCAGTGGAGGCTCCTCCATAGGAGGATTTTTGATGAATTTTGCAATTTTATTTTCCTTTTGCACTTTGGGGTTCACGTGCCATGAAGCCTCCTGTCCCCTATTGTATCCTGCCTATGTCTATCACACGTGCGATTAATCTTAGGGGCAGTTATGGTTGATGGGGTCTTTAGGGTTAATTTAGGGGCAGTTATGGTTGATGGAAAATTTATTTTAACCTGTACATTACATCGTAAATGTATATTTCATTTTCAAAATGTATATATTGTGAACCCCCATTGGAATTACCCCCCCAGCTGCCACTGGGCATGTGTGTCTGTTAATGTCTGGTATTAGAGTGTGTAAGTATGTTAGTGTATGGTGTTAGCATAGGTGTGTGTGTGTTAGTATTTGGTGTCTGCATGTGTGTGGGTGCCAGCATACAGTATGTCAGGGGAGAGTCTAGAGTTAGTGGTGACTGGGAGACGGAGGAGCAAGAGAACAAATGTGTTAGTATGTATTTATGCAGCGCAGCCACATACACCGGAAGTTTGATCCACCTTTATTCTCAGCAAGTGCAGTCCGAGCCACGGCAACGTATTCACAGCTTGACGCTGTATCTTTAACTAGGGGCGTGGCTACAGTGCCTTTCAGCTTCCACGTGATTAGGAACAGGAAGAAGCAGCTGCGTCCAGCATGTAGGTGTGGAATTGTACGTGTCTTGTGTGCAGATGTTAATTACTTGATCTTAGGTCTGTTGCATAAAATACTTAAATTGAAGGATACAGGTTAGGAAGGGCTATTTCATGCAACAAAATGTCTAACTACCTACCAGCATGTTAAATCTAGTGTGACACATGTCTGTGTGTGTGTATAATATATATTATATATATATATATACACACATATATTATAGATATATATATATATATACACACATATATTATATATATATACATACATGTATATACATATTTACATATACATACATGTATATATAAATACACATATGCATACATGTGTGTGTATATCTATCTATATATATATATATATATATATATATATATATATATATATATATATGTGTGTGTGTGTGTGTATACACACTGCATCTTTTAAAAGCTTACATGTTAAGCTGCTTTGTTAGGTTACTTACCTCAGCCAGTCTGCAGCTTGTAAGTCCCAAGTGTATGTTATTTCTTTTTTAAGGCAGTTGTGAGGAGCTCCGTGTATATAAAGTCTATAAGTACTTTTCACTTCAGTGTACATATCAGTGCTGCATGCAATAATGTAGGTTCGCACTGATCTAACAAATACGTTTCTCTCATTTTATCCCAATAAACTTTCTCCAGACCGTTAGCTGGCGTTGTTGCTCCTTGTCAGTGATGTTTTTTTTGTGACTTTCTTTGCTAAAACACCCCACTTCTCCGTCTGTTTTAAATTTTTTTTAAGAACATGCCAAAAAAGTGTAGATCTATTTTAAATCTGATATAAGTAATAAAAATGTGGTGGGAGCCACTGTTTCATATTTTGCTGGTGGGAGAGTGAGAAGGAAAGTGAGTTTGTGATAGAAAACACATTAATATGCTAGTTCTGCAAAGATCTCAACCTCCTTAGGTTAAAAAAAAGAACCTACAGTATCAGAGTGTTATGGAGATTAGGTAGATTCAACAATAAGTCTCATGCAAGTTACAATATTTTTGGTTTTTGAACAGATGAAAGAAGATGCTGCTTTGTGGTTGATACATGTGTAGACATTTCCCTTCCAATTGTGATGTCTCTCCAGGAAGAACTTCATTTGGCTTCTTCACGTCACCTTAAAGAACGTAAGAAGAGGCTTTTCTCTGTTGCAGTCTCCTTGAAACTTGCTGCTGACATTCTGTCTGTGGACTGTGGACTAAAGCCATGTTTTCTTTACGACTATAGTGGAGCAGGTGTCCACCAAATACAGGGGTATGTTGAAGAACTTCAGCATATGGGCTTCATAAAGGGACATTTGCACATCCTGAACATTGCAGATAACATTCTAATAATTAATGTTACCAGGGCTATGTCCTGCATAAGTGCATTGGTTCATAGTAATGATTTCTATCTAATAGATGTTTCAGCATCACTCAATCAGCCTGTGGTATGTAACAGAGATGATGTCCCATTAATACAGTCTCAGCTTAATTACCTCTTGGATCATCTAACACAGTACCAACATGAGCAACCAGCTACTGTATCTGTAGGTGATGTTCAGTTTCCAGACTGGAACCTCTGCACAATCTTTGGATTCCTTTTAAATTTCCCTGCGGTATACTGGTTTGACACTACAAGCGGCTTTGAGAACTGCTTGTCTTTGGTGCCCCTGAGACATTTGACTGTCCAAGGTGATTGCTCTAGGTTAGGACTCAAAAGGACACACATTTATTCCTTCACTGTACCCGAGTCTGTATGCCACATCTTACAGAAACATTTAGAAGATTGGTTTGAAAAGTTGAGGCAAACGTTTCTTAGCCAAAGTCATTTTAAGGACCTTGAGATTTTAACGGATACTGTAACTCTAACTGCTGTTGCTCTTTGAAGGCATTTAAGTATTCTAAATACATATTTGTTAACTGATTGGCCCAAAAATGTTTGAGAAGCAAAGTTTCTGCTTTCCTTGACCAACCTGTTGTTTGCAAATATATTCTTCCTAAACACCACATCATCTGAAGAAATGTAATAATACTCAAAAGTTCTATACTTTTTTTTTGCCCATCTCACCTCAATAAACTGTAAAAGAAATACCCTGTTGTGAATAGTGGAAATTACTTGAAAGTAGGTTTGTGGCATCAGCAACTGGAGTTCAGTATGGCACTAAGTAACATAATTTTTTATACAAAACACAAACAAAATGTTGCTGTTTCCTCGGGGAGAAGAAGCAGAAGCCTTTGATGATCCAGTAGTTTGGCCTGGCTAAGTGTCCACCACAGCTCAGAATAAAGTGGTGAAAGTCGTCAGGGCTCCCTTGGTACCAACACACCACACAAAAATCCTTGTGGGATATGCAACACTCTTTTATAGAAGGGGCCAAAAGCCAAAGGTGTCATGAAGATTGGTCACTTGTTTATTTATAGCATTCGTAAGTCCAAGGGCAGGGGTGTCCAAGTTTTTTCTGCAGTGGGCCACTTCATCAGAAATGTATGTGTGCATGGGCCACACTCATTTTTCACTGAGAGAAAATATGGCCTTTTAGCTTTATAATGCATATTAATATAGGGTTAATTTGGCAAAATACCAAAACAAAAAAAAACCCCACCGAAAATTATCATCCACAGGGGTCCTGCTGCTTCCCTCTTTGTTGCTCAGCAGCATCTCTTGCTCCATCGAGGGGAAGCAGGAACCCAGCGCGTCACCTCACGTGACTCCGCTTCGTTCCTGTTCCCCTGGGCAGGTCAAGAGAATTTGAAACAGACATCTCCATTTGCGTTGCGCACAAGCACCCCTGCGTAAGTCTGCGAGCGGCACCGGAAGATCTGCAGTTCAGTCCAGGTAAGGGTGGGGAAGGGTGTATGAATGAGTGTACGTGAATGAGGGAATGAATGTTTCTGATGAATGAATATGCATGTGATAGCATGGATGTGTAAGGGGGGACAGGGCACAGGAAGGCTGTAGGTTATGTGCATGTATTAGCTGCTTGTGCATGATAGGAGTCTCATTGCTATGTTAAATATATATGATTACTAATAGCAATCACACTCCTATCATGCCCAGGCATACCCAGATTCCAGCATGTACTGGCTGACTTGGCATGATAGGAGTGTGATTGCTAACAGCAATCGCACTTCTATGATGCCCAGGATCCAGCATGTACTGGCTGCCTGTGCATGATAGGAGTGTGATTGCTGTTAGTATTCATATATATTTAATATAGCAATGACACTCCTATCATGCACAAGCAGCCACAGTAGCAAAAGCTAGCAGAAATTACACTTTTATCATGTCCATTGGTAATACATACATATTTGGTTTTTTACTTTTTTCTGCTCTCCGGTGTGATGACCTTGTCCTTTCCACGAGGAACACCTTCTGTGGGCCCGTCCCCTCGAACGTCACGTGTTCAAAGCCGCACAACAGCTGCTTTGAACTTCGCAGCCGGACGGCCGCTTTGAGTGTGGTCTGCCGGCCCATGGACCGGCAGACCACCGCGTGAGTGAGCCAGACCGGTCCTGCTCACTCATGCGGGCCGCACCTTGATGTCCAGCGCGTTGGACTCCCCTGCCCTAGGGATGAGCCCCCATAGACAGACTTTTTTTTCTGAGAGTGGTGGGTCTAGACCCATTGGCCACCACCACACCCCAACCCCACCTGGTCTTGGCCTGTCCCTCTACAGATTATGTCCTGTGGATAATTGACCACTGAAAATAATGCAATACACCATATACAGTGTAACATTTAAAATGTACTATAGATCCTGATGGAATGCAAGATGAATGTGTGATTTCGATCTAGTCATAAATGAGGAGGGTGGTGTGTGTATCTAATCTAGAACAACTAGCCCTCAGAAACCCTTAGCTGTAGTCAGAAAACTTCTGATCTAGACCAATACAATGTACATATTCCTCACATAGTCAGTTATTTATATTGCAGCAAAAAAATGTTTTTTACACATCATATATAATTGTTCCTTGCTGTGAAGGTTGGAAAGATCCTTACATCTCACAATGGTGATGAAACTGTTTTATTTAAAAGTCTATTTAAATGGCAAACAAAAATAACATCAAACTCAGTCAGTATGAAAATTTAAAGTCGTTCATGGTTTCAGCGTGTAACACATTCTATATGAGCAGATATAATAAACATTGTAAGACCTGCAAAAAAAAGAATTAAGACTGGCACCCAGCAAGAGATGTGACCCTGTGGAAAGAAACAAGCAAAGGTTTTTATTTCTGATGTAAATTGTGATGGTCAGAAAATTAACTACCTCAATGCTAAAGCTGTATAATTATTCTGCATTTTTTTGCAACTGTCTTAACCTTGAACACAAATCATTATGCATCTGAGGCAAACTTAACTGAGAATGGGAAAAGGCTACTTAGCCTGCATTAAGGTAAATGTTGCTACAGTGCTCAACCTACTGAAACCTGAGCAGGTGAGTTCCCAAAACCTCCCGGTACTGTCTCAGCACTTTTCTATAAGGTCAATAAAATGGATATTGTTGGTTTTATATGGTCTTTCTTTCGTTGCAAAATAAATTATAGTCATTTGAAGTGTTTTTATTACAAAATTCCTTTAAAAGGGAACTGTTGCATGATGTGATCAGCCATGACATTATGGGCACTTGCCCAATATTATGTAGGTCCCCTTTTTGCCACCAAAACTACCGTGACCTGTCGATGCATGGACTTCACTATACCTCTGATGGTGTGCTGTGGAATCTAGCACCAAGGCGTTAGCATCAGATCTTTTAAGTCTTGTAATGCTTCTCCATAAATGCTTCCTGGTGCTGTGTGTTCTCCATGTAAGTGACACACACGCAACCGGCAATCCATGTGATGTAAAAGGAAACGTGATTCATCAGATCAGGCCACCATTCCTCCATTGCTCTGTGGTTCGGTTCTTATGCTCACACTTTCGGCAGTAAACGGGTCAGCATGGGCACCCTGACTGGCCTGAACTTTTTCAGCAATTTGAGGTACAGTAGATTGGATTTGACCACACGGGCCAGTCGTCACCCCCCATATGCATCAATGAGCATTGGCCACCCATGACCCTGTCGCCAGTTCACCGCTTTTTCTTCCTTCCACTTTTGATAGGTACTGACCACTACAGACTGGGAACACCCCACAAGAGCTACAGTTTTGGAGATGCTCTGACCCATCTACCTATCACAATTTGGCCATTATCAAAGTCGCTCAGATCTTTACGCTTGCCCATATCAACTTTGAGGAAGAAATGTTCATTTGCTGCCTAATGTATCCCACCCACTGACAGGTGCCATGATAACAAGATTATCAGTGTTACTCACTTCACCTGTCATGTTAATGACAATGTTATGGCTGATCAGAGTATATAACTAATGTATGTGAGGGCTGCTGCTATGTTAGGTTTTAAGTTGGAATTTGTGGCAGTTGCAATACAGAGGAACTGCACAGATGTAGGCATTATGTAATGGTACAGTTTAATGTGTCATCTGCTCAAACAACATAGGTAGGGTCCTTAAATTGTTTTACAACTTCCTCCTTTGCTGAAAGTATGATTCTCAAGTGAGCTACATTGTGGGGTTATGGCAAATGATGGGATATTTGCATTACATTGCTTGACAATGCCTTAAGTAGGTATCTGAGTGTAACATATCTAACTAAACATATTTTAAAAGTATATTAATGTAACTGACAGATGGTTTTCAGTGCTGGACTCGGTAAGTTTATGGTTCCCATATAAGTTATTAAAAAAAGGTACCTTGGATTGCTGCACAGGAATTCCCTTTAAGTTCTCTCTGCACTGCTGCAGTGTGTCTTTACATGCCCTGTATTCCATGGTGAGTGATTCCATCTCAGTTTTCATTATGTCACACTAGTGGATAATAAATAAGTCATCTTTAAATGGGTTTAACCAATACAATAATTGAAGCAATGGATCACGTAAATGAAGTCTTTTAAATACTTAAAGGGATCTAACAAAGTACAAGAGGAACATTTATTTGAAAACAGAAATGTTAAAGAGAGAAAAAAGTCAATCTGAAACTAGTAGGTTAGGGGCTGAGATGTGATGCAAGAAAGTTTTACTTTATTGAGAAGGTGGTATACAGTATCTCAAAAAAGTGAGTACACCCCTCACATTTTTGTAAATATTTTATTATATCTTTTCATGTGACAGCACCAAAGAAATGACACTCTGCTACAATGTAAAGTAGTGAGTGTACAGCCTGTATAACAGTGTAAATTTGCTGTCCCCTCAAAATAACTCAACACACAGCCATTAATGTCTAAACCTTGGCAACAAAAGTGAGTACACCCCTAAGTGGAAATGTCCAAATTGGGCCCAATTAGCCATTTCCCCTCCCCGGTGTTATGTCACTCGTTAGTGTTACAAGGTCTTAGGTGTGAATGGGGAGTAGGTGTGTTAAATTGGGTTTTATCGCTCTCACACTCTCTCATACTGGTCACTGGAAGTTCAACATGGCACCTCATGGCAAAGAACTCTGAGAGGATCTGAAAAAAAGAATTGTTGCTCTACAAAAAGATGGCCTAGGCTATAAGAAGATTGCCAAGACCAGAGCCGGCCTTAGGCGTTGTGGCGCCCTGTGCGGACTACTCCTCTGGCGCCCCCCCCTCTCTGCCCCTTCAAACTACCCCTCCCCTCTGCCCCTTCAAACTACCCCCTCACCCCTTCAAACTACCCCCCCGCCCCTTCAAACTACCCCCCCCGCCCCTTCAAACTATCCCCCCTCTGCCCCTTCAAACTACAGTCAAGCATGGCGGTGGGAGTGTCATGGTCTGGGCCTGCATGAGTGCTGCCGGCACTGGGGAGCTACAGTTCATTAAGGGAACCATGAATGCCAACATGTACTGTGACATACTGAAGCAGAGCATGATCCCCTCCGGAGACAGGGCCGCAGGGCAGTATTCCAACATGATAACGACCCCAAACACACCTCCAAGACGACCACTGCCATGCTAAAGAAGATAAGGGTAAAGGTGATGGACTGGCCAAGCATGTCTCCAGACCTAAACCCTATTGAGCATCTGTGGGGCATCCTCAAACGGAAGGTGGGGTAGCGCAAGGTCTCTAACATCCACCAGCTCTGTGATGTCGTCATGGAGGAGTGGAAGAGGATTCCAGAGGCAACCTGTGAAACTGGTGAACTCTATGCCCAAGAGGGTTTAGGCAGTGCTGGAAAATAATGGTTGCCACACAAAATATTGACACTTTGGGCCCAATTTGGACATTTCCACTTAGGGGTGTACTCACTTTTGTTGCCAAGGTGTTAGACATTAATGGCTGTGTGTTGAGTTATTTTGAAGGGACAGCAAATTTACACTGTTATACAGGCTGTACACTCACTACTTTACATTGTAGCCGAGTGTCATTTCCTCAGTGTTATCACATGAAAAGATATAATTAAATATTTCCAAAAATGTGAGGGGTGTACTCACTTTTGTGAGATACTGTATAAATGGAACAGCCTCCCAGCAGAAGTGGCAGCGGCTAATAGAGTGAGGGAATTCAAACACACAAAGGACAGGCATATACCTTACCCAAATATAAGTCAAGAACAGTGGCTGATTAAGCTCTGAGTCTTTACATCAGAAAAAAGGGCAGACTAGATGGCCTGAATATACCTGCCAACAAATTCTGTGTTAAGATATATATATATGTCACATTGTGTTATTGTTTTCTCAGTGCAGGTGTGTAAAGTGGCCCCACCACCTGGCTGAGGTCCTCATGGGTTATAGGCCCTTTAGAAGACATAAAATGTTTTTTTACATGGTAGACACAGGCAAGTCAAGTGCCACGGCAACTGCCAGCTTTCTTTCTGATGTTAATCTATGACTCCTATACAGGGTAGCCCTGACTCGTCTTCCCATCTCCTCCCGCTCCCATATGGAGCAGAAGGGTCAGTCTGTCTGGGAAGTTCCCAGGTGTGCATGTAAAAGGCATATTTCTACCAACAATTCAACACTTTACTAGTGCCGCTTTTTAAATGATTTTTATTTTACAAGACTGTGTCCATAGATCCAGCTCCCTTTGCTGGAAGTTAACGTCTGCCTTTATATTCCTCATAAAAGTTATTTTTTTCTGATATGTAAATGCAGCACTATGGGTTTGATCTTTTATTGTTTTCTTAAGGTAACAACAGCAAAAAAGTTTTATTCACAGGTGGAAGGTGACAAATTTTCTCTGTTCCCTGTCTGAGCTGTGAATAACAAACACATACTGCTATATGTATTATCCTGCAAATTCACGCATTTCCCTTTATTCCTTTGAAGACTCAAAACAATTGAGCACAATAGCTTAGGTAGAAAATGCTAATCCAAGTGACACTCCATTCACACAGAAAGTGTCCTGCTAGGATTAAAGTACGTCTTTTAATGGTCTTGCATGCCTTTTTAATTATTTTACTGCACCTTCCCACTTAAGTAAACAACACTGTTTTTTTTTTTGTTTTTTTTTTTTATAATATTTGTCACAGTTATAGCCAGGTATGCCAAAATCTTACCAATTTCTTTACTTAATATGTAATAACAATAAAAGACATTGTATAAATCTTGGTTAAATGAGACCCTCTAGGAACTGTTATGGGACACATGAGTAATGCATAATGCAGGGCTGAATTAAAAGCATTGCACTACTGCATGATGCACGTTTACAGATCCTTAAGCTCATATTTAACAAAATCTATTATTGTTAACAATGGAGAGTATGTACCCAAGATGCATACAAGCAGTGCCACCTACTGGTGAAAATGGGTACAGATGGAATTTTTTGTAGCTTCTTTTACAGTCCATTATTTTACTGTTTAACCAACACATTATTCAGAAATTAGCTGCTTTTGTCAGGGTCAGGACCAGGGTTGGTCATAATGTCGAGTGGCTTAGACAGCTGTCTGGAAGGGGACTTAAGTAGTCACCCAAGAACATGTCTGCAATATGTAGAAGTAGGTCTAGCAACTGCTTGGGGCATAGCAAGGGACTCCACGGTGTATAGGGGACACACACAGGAGGTATATGCACATACTGGCACTATAAATGTAAGAGAAGAGTGTTTGTGTGTGAGGTGGCAAAGGGGCTATTGCCTGGGTTTTTGTTTGGTCAAACATTAGCCCTTTTTAGGATGCCTGAAAGTCTGGTGTGCTTCAAGGTATTTCCCATCTTGCATAGAAGTTTATTGACTTGCATGGAGGTCCTTTATAATTTTAATTAATGGTGAGTCTTATCGGATGAGTATGACCCTGTAAAAATTGTATTTAAGTGAGGTTTCCTGAAAGTCACCTTATTGATGAACAATATATTAGCCATGTAGATTAACAATAATGTACCTCTTTTTCTTTTGCTTCTAGCTTTTTTGTAACCAAACATAATTGGTCACTCTGTTCATTGGATGTTTGATCCACTGGCCGGATCTTCATGTCGTGGATGCAGTTTGGGCAACTTCTCTGACTGATGGATACAATCTCACCTAAACATAAAAAATCACAGATTAGTTCTCTTAGTGTATTTTGAACTTTGTCAAAAAAAAAAAAGAAAAAAGTCACCGTGATAGAGGCAAATGCAGAATCACAATCGATGTTCTGAGCGCCGGCCCTGTAGAAGTATCTTGTGAGAGATCCATTAAGTGATTTTATTATATTTTATATTCTTGTATTTAGATATATTTTTATGTTTTTGTACGAAGTTTGGTCTAACTATTTATTTAGTAAAGGAGGGAATGTATTCTTGAAATCTCTAAGTATACACTTTGTTTAGTACTACATATTTATCGCGATTTAACTTTATTGATTAATTTCTCTTATTTTTTTCTTTAATGATCTTATTTTATTTTAATTATATTTTATCATATCCCCTTATATTTTTATTTCTATATTTAACCAATAATCACAATCACACTTCACATTAAAGAATGTCTATTTTCAATGTATCTTGTCTTTAAAATACTTTTACTTTATACATTATATCCAAAGGTTTTTTTAATTTATGGGCACTTTTTATACAGCTATTTTAAATAGTTGATTCAATACTTAAGCTATTTCTTAAACAGAACAATTCAGGTTAACTCCCTCCTTTCAGTTATTGACTAACTGCTGATTATACTTAAATGATCGAACATTCCAACCTATAGTTAAGCACTCACATGCAAAACAAAACACGTTAAGCATGGCCAGCTGTAAGATTTACTTGAATAAAAAAGATTGGTATTGTTTTAGAGTCAGTAGGCCTGACTTATCTTTTTGATTTGTGTGAACTCTGATGGAAGGGTCTGAATCCAAAACTTGGATTAAGCTGAGCACTCGCTTGCCTCCTGTTGATGGGAGTCAGACTATTTAGATTGGAGGGTCTGACGCATGTGAGTGTTCTCTTCTGTTGACCTGACCTGTAATGACATTCACTTGACCAATGTCTCCAAGGTCTCTAAGCTACCTATGTCCAAGTGCTGCTTTGTATTTAATAGACATTAAAAATCCTACAAGTAACCTATTAATGGAAAAGATTCACGAAAGAGCTACTTTCTTGGTGTTCATTGGTATGTACCTACAGGCTGTGATAATGCTAATTAGTCACACACAATTGGAAAGGATTTTTTTACTGTCTTAGGTTGTAGAAAAAAAAAGTGCTATCATCAGTGTGGCGGTTTGACTAGCAGGATTTTGTTAGACAAAATGATCACCTTGAAGGAATCAAATCATTAAAAACGTGTGTGTGTGTGTGTATATATATAAATATATATATATATATATATATATCTACCATATTTGCCCGTATATAGGGCATCCTATTCTCTGATACGCTCAGACAGCCTCCCCTGTCAGCACTTTCCACGGGGGGAGTGCTGGCACGGGAGATTGTCTAAGCGCATCGCGCAGACGTTCACCGGCAGCAGCGATGCGAGCGTAACCAGCCTCCGCTGCCAGCACGTCTGCTCGGTGTGCTTTATCAATCTCCCTTGCCGGGAATTCCCACGGGGAAGTAAAAGTACATCGTGCAGATGTGCCGGCAGCGGAGGTTGTTTACGCACATAGCCGCAGCCGGTGAACATCTGTGCAATAAGCTTTAACAATCTTCCTTGCCGTGGGAAGTGCCGGCACTGGAAGTTGTATACCGTTCTGCGTAGAATAGATGTCCCTCACCGGCCCTACGCCGGGAGTCTGCACTGGTAAGTTTAGGGGAGGGGGGACACAGAGTGGCAGCATATCTCGGGGGGGCACACAGAGTGGCAGCATGTTTTGGGGGGGCAGAGTGGCAGCATATATATTACACTTTAAATTACATTTTTTCTTTAAAAAAAGCACCTAACTTTTAGGGTGCGGCCTATACTCGGGTGCGGCCTATAATCGAGCCAATACGGTATATTTGACATTCAGCAATATCACATCAAACAGAAAGCTATGTCTTAAAAGGTCGCTGCTTTCCGAAAATCCTTGCAAAGACAAAAAAAAAAAAACACTTCAACTTAGGTTAGCTAATACATATCATGTTGCAGACTGTCAATCATTACACTTACTTTGTTGATCACATATCTTTTGTTGCAACAGAAGTTTCTGCATCTCCATGTTTCGTAATTCACCTAAGGATAAAAGACAGGTACAAACTGTTAGTTGACTGGGTTAAAGGCTCTTTTTTTCATCTCCTCCACCATCTAAAGTTTGCACACATTACTGTTGAATGAAAAGGGGATCCAAGGATAGCATTAAAAGGGGATCCAAGGATGGCAAGCGCTGCAGACTGCCTAAGCTAGCACACCCTGGTGGAGCAACAAGTGAGCTGCATTGTAAAAAATGTCTGTGAAAATAACTGTAGAATGCTGTAAAATCATGACATCAAAATTGTGTAAATTGAAAAACAATAAAACTGTGTTAAATTTAAAGGAATATTCTGAAAAACCAAAAATATAATTGTAAAATCCAGAACCAAATACAACTGTTATTTTACAGTAAGAATACGCCAAAAAAATCCCATTTATTTGTAGAATCTAGAGATTACAGCCGTTTTTACACACAGAGAAATTGTAATACAAAAAGCAACACAATACAGTGAAATGTACAAGCTGACAGTGTTAAAATAATGTTTCTGTCAGGCGGATACAGAACGAAATTGTATTACATTTTACAAATGTATATGTTATTCTTTACACATAAGAATGTGTACAAGTACAGTAAAATTACCGTATTTGCTCGATTATAAGACGAGGTTTTTTCCAGAGCAAATGCTCTGAAAAATACCCCTCGTCTTATAATCGGGGTCGTCTTCTCAGACCCCCCAAAAAATGTCTGCTGCGGCCATGCTGCTTACCGGTCGCGAGCAGCTTCTCTTCTGTTAGAAGCAGGAGGACAGGAAGCTTGCAGCGTCCTCACAGAGCTCTATCTCCCCCTCCCTCCTCTGGGGGCGGGGCCAGAGAAGTTGCTCTACAGCCGGTCCCCTGCAGAAATCTTCGAGTGAGAGATCTGCAGTTCAGGTAAGGGGGTGGGGGAGGGTTTTTGGGTAAGTATGTGTGATTAATGTGTGTTTAATGTGTGTTTAATGTGTGAAGTATGTGTGATTAATGGAATGAATGAGTATTTAAATGTGTTTGTGTGTGATAGCATGGATGTGTAAGGGGGGTGGGGGTTGTAGCATGGCATAGGGAGGCTGTAATCCCACTACTATCATCCCCAGGTTCCAGCATGTACTGGCTGCCTTGGCTTGATAGGAGTGTGATTGCTGTTAGCAGTTTATATATCAAACTGCTAACAGCAATCACACTCCTATCAAGCCAAGGCAGCCAGTACATGCTGGGTTAAAAGGCATATCATGGGGCTGAGTGGCATATAGGAGGTTAAAATGCATTTCTGGACCTCCAGAAATGCATTTTAACCCCCTATATGCCACTCAGCCCCATGATATGCCTATATACCTCCAGAAATGCATTTTAACCCCCTATATGCCACTCAGCCCCATGATATGCCTTTTAACCCCCTATATGCCAGAGTGGCATATAGGGGTATAAGGCATATCATGGGGCAGAGTGGCAAATAGGGGGGTATAAAGCATTTCTGGGGGCAGAGTGGCATAACTGGGGGGAGGCAGGTTGGCAAATAAAAGGAAATTTAAAAAATATATTTTTCTCAATCATAGCTTTTATTAAACATGAAAAAATAATTTACATGAATTAATATTTACTGGTAAAACTTTTTTCCTATAGGGTCGTCTTATATTCAGGCTTTTTGTTTTTTTCCTAAATTAATATTTTGATTTTGGGGGGTCGTCTTATAATCGGGGTCGTCTTATAATCGAGCAAATACGGTATGTTAACGTGAAGAGTTTCAAAAACTAGTTGTGTTTGTTTAGAATTGAGCAGGCCTAACAATTGATTAGTAGGCTTTGTAATAAATCTATAATAGTAGTAGGTCACATTAAACCCCCCCCCAAAAAACATTAACTATTATTTATAGCTTCCCTGACAAAAGAACTCATATGCATTTGGTGAACCAACAGTTTTAACCCCTTCAGGACCGGCGCCCTTGAAGACCGCAGTTTTATTTAAATATTTTAATCCCGTGCTCGTGATTCGCTTCAAAGCGATTACGTGCACAGAACTGAGGGGGAGTGGCTGTTACGGATCGCTGGGGACACCCATAGAGACGCTGGATCGCGCATCATCCATGATGTACCTTCCGGTCTGTGGGTGACACCCAACCAGGAAGCACCAGGTACGTCACCGGTACGGAAGGGGTTAAATTGAACAATTTACTATTAAAAACTGTAAAGTTGTTTACATTTTTTAATGTATTTTTCTACAGATTTATTCTGGCAACCACAGCTGCCGTTTTATTTCTGTAAAATTAACAGAATTTTTTTTACAGTGTGGAGATATGACCACAATGGCCTCCACTTCATGACAGGAAAGCATGTCAACGTACAGGACAATGCAATATTTTGTAATTGCCGTTATCAGAGTGCAAGGTTAGTTGCATACTAAAGAACACATATGCAAGATAAGTGAAAACAAATCTCTCTCCATCTTAGGAAAAGTACAAGATGGTCACATTCTCATCTGAACCGTCAGACAAATTGATAGCTTTCAGTTGTGCTTCTGCTTTCACAAATCTTTAAATTAAGTTCAGCTTTATTGGCTGTGGTCTGTTACAGACCTTCCATGGAGTCAAGCTGCATCTTGAGCAGTTCATTGTCTTCCTGCAGTTGGTCATTATAAGCTTGCAGATCAATCCCCTCTCTCTCTGCACTTTGCAGGTGGTTTTGAAGTGTCTGAACTTGAGAGTCTTGTACTTCCAGCCACTGCCAAAATACACAGAAAAATATGAATTTGATAAGACGTACTACTGATATACAGTGCTCTCCACTAATATTGGCACTCTTGGTAAA
Organism: Spea bombifrons; assembly: GCF_027358695.1. Taxonomy (NCBI): domain Eukaryota; kingdom Metazoa; phylum Chordata; class Amphibia; order Anura; family Pelobatidae; genus Spea; species Spea bombifrons. The sequence continues at coordinate 39,737,285 of NC_071088.1, forward strand.
TATGAGCAAAGAAGGCTGGGGCAACGTGTCTTTATTGTGTAACCTTTTTATCTTTTCTTCAAAAAATACACAAAGATACTCTGCTCTCATGGATATCAAACAATTTAGAAGGGTGCCAATATTACTGGAGGGCACAGCATCTGACTAAGAAAGTACTATGTATATATAATCACTTATCATGTCAAATGTTTGTGGATGACAAACCTTGTTAGCATAGACATACTTCAAAACAACTCACAATATTTTTAATTTTCATAACTTACTAAAAGTGGAGTTGCTGAAACCTTGGTGAAAATGCATGTGTCACATCTAAAAATGCATTTTAATTCCATCTATCTTTTGAATGGAGCAAGGTAACATATATGAGTTTTAACAAATTCTAGAGTGTTACTGAAAACCCAAACATAAGACGCGTTGTAGGATATTTTCTGTACTTATAGCACTGGTAGAGGGATGCTTAGCTATAATGCTTTGTTTGTTTTAATAGTTACTTGGTACCTTAAGCTTGCTCTGAACAACTTGCAACTCATTCCTCAGCTCACAGTTCTTGCTGGTCAGTTTACTCCAATCTTCCTTCATTCTTTTATATTCCTCCTTCCATAAATCACATTCATCCCATGACATCATTAGAGACATCTGCAAAGATTGGGTTAAAACACATAATCTCATTATATCTCTAATTATAGATCATTTATTGTTCATACCAAGTCCCTCTAGAAACACAGAATGGAATTCAGGCAGTTTGGTTTTATAATTTTCAAAATATAAAATAAATATGTTTGCATCTGCATTATTAGAGACGTCATCTTGAGGAATAAAAAATAGAAAATATTATACACCCCAACAACAAGTTTTCCTTGATCAGTCAAGATTTTAGTCTAGTGTCCTGCTTTTTCAGACAGTGGGCCGCATGGGACATATGGGGTGATATCCTCTAATTGGCCAATGACTGTAAATTTATCAGAAGTATTTCATTTAAAAGTTAAAATGTATTAATCGTTATCACTATCAACACCTGAAAGTAAATGAAACCAAATCAGAGATTCTGAATGTTATCCTATGGATGGAGAACCTGTAGAGCAATCATTCCTTAGATCGTAAGCTCCTTGGAGCAGGGCCCTCCTCCCATGTTGTTTCTGTAAGTCAAATTGTTACATTATATTCTACTTGTTATGTCCTGTCTACCCATTGTACAGCGCTATGGAATCTGATGGAACTATATAAAACAATAAATAATAATAATTCTGTTTCCAATGGTGTCAGCCGATGCCCAGTTACTTGGGACTCATAACTTTTGAATTTAGCTAAATAGTCTTATATTTCACCAGGACCTGTGGGGTCCATAAGTTGTCCGCTCAAGCGGAAACTGTCCACGGGAATCGCGTAGAGCTCTACACGCTGCCCGGACTAAGCACCGGGGGACTCAGAAGCACCTGTAAGTTTGGGGGGGGAGTGTTAAATGGGGGGGCATAAGGCATTTCTGGAGGCAGAGTGCTCTGTGAAATGCCTTTTAACCCCCTTAATGCCACTCTGCCTCCAGAAATACCTTTTAACCCTCTATACGCTACTCTGCCTCCTGAAATGCCTTATACCTCCCTATATGCCACTCTGCCCCATAATATGCCTTTTAACCCCTAAATGCCAGAGTGGCATATAGGGGTATAAGGCAATTTTGGAGGCAGAGTGGCACATAGGGGGGTCAAAAGGCATATCATGGGGCACAGTGGCATATAGAGGGTTAAAAGGTGTGTCATGGGGCACAGTGGCATTTAGAGGGTATAAGGCATTTCTGGGGCAGAGTGGCAAGCCTGGGGGCAGATGTGCATAACTGGGGGGGGCAGGCTGAAAAAAGGAAATAAAAACAAAATATTTTTTTTCAATCATAGCTTTTATTAACAAACAAAATGCATTGTTTTCAATGGGTTTAGGGACCGCCCATTGTCCTTAAGGGGTTAATAGCATATACCCAATACATAACACCATACTATTCTTCCTAGACACCAACTATCTACCTATCCTTCCCCAATGTTGCACCTCACTGATTTAGATCTGTCACTACTCATCTTTTTCACATATGCTCAGCCGAATGGATGCTTTACCTCAAGGGGGCAACCTGCAACCTCCTGATAGCCTGCTCCTGACAAAGCAGATACAACCAATAGATAATTTGCCTTACCTCCAACTTTGTCATTTTTTAAATAGTTTACCAGACAGGAATATCCTGTTCCAGGTTAAGACCAGCTTCATGGTACTGTGCAAGTTGGAAACATGCCTGCCACATCTTATTATTATTTATTGTTTAATATAGCGCCTATCACTATTATGTGGACTTCTACATTTGCCCCTGAGGACGACAGTTCCTTGTTTGTGAAACAAAATTACAAAGAAACCCCATGCGATTGATACGACTTGACATAATATAGGAATCCTAAGGTTTTATAATGCATGTCGTTGTGTATTTTAGACAAGTGCTGGCATTGCAATGCAGGTACTGGCTCTTTTTTTACATATCTCGTAATTTTCCCCCTGGATGATATGGTGCTCGGGCAGATGTCCTAAAGCAGATGCTGGGCACCATTCTACTAGACCCTGCAACATACTTACATCATATGAAAATGTCCATACAAAAAAAACATTTCTTAATGGACAGACCCAGATTAAAAAAACCCTATAGATATGTGTTCATTGTTTCAACATTTGTTCACACTTAAACTTAAACTAACCTAGTTTTAATAATTCAATTTCTTCCTTATGATTTAAATTGAAAATTATTGATTTTCATCTACAACATACCTTGGTGTTCTGGAGGTCTTTATCAGCTTCCATTTTTTCTTCAGCTAACTTCTGAAGTGATTCCTTGGCCTTCTCTTCATATGTGCATTTCTGGTCCTCCATCTCGAGCAATATTTTTTTTACATGTGTCCTTGGGATGTTCTGTTGTAAATTTAAAAAAATCATGTCATGTTCAGTAAAGCAGACATGATATGTTAAAAGAACTATTTTAGTTGTACAGGTAATACAGCAGTGACCATAATTCAAAATGTATAATGGCTAGCTTCAGACTAATAGTTGTCCTGCTCTCCCAAGAGCAAAGCTCATAGTTTCTTGGAATGTTTAAAACCTGAAGTGTGTGCATGAATGTGTCAAAACTGTTTGTATACTTGCTTTGAATGATTTCTTTTAACTATGCTAACCAAGTTCGAAGAGATATTAGATTAGCTGAATCAAGAATGGGCAGTAACCTTAGAGTCTGTTCTTGGATTTTAGCTGCCTTTGGGTGTAACAGGCTGATATGCTGATGGAGATTTTTCCTCTGTAATAAGTCATGGCATAAGTGAGTTATAATTTAAGACTCTTCTAAGACTCGTAGGACTATTAAGTTGAGTTAGTCTTATACCTTTTTGTACGCATAACTATATGATGTATTCAGATAAGATTCAATCCTCCGGTCTCTTCTATTCTGCCCTAGTTTCATGGTTTTAAATTTATTTGGTTTCATTTACCTTGTCTCCTCTTCCCCCAACATTTATATCATGATCGGTCCCACAAGCCAACAAAGCCCATTGGAATCACTATGTAGTACGCATCAACAAATGGCCCTTTCCCTTTTGCCCAAATTTTAGTCTTGTTTTCCACTGTTCCCATCTCATGTTACTCCCTACCACCTTTTAATTGTTTATACTACCATATATTCCGGCGTATAAGACGACTTTTTAACCCCAAAAAATCTTCTTAAAAGTGGGGGGTCGTCTTATACGCCGGGTACTTACCAAGCCGGAGGTTCCCACGAAGCCACCAATCTCTCTAATCACTACGCGCCGGCTATTGATGCCGAGCGCAGGGATGCCGTCATGTCCCGGCGCCCGGCATCAATTGCCGGCGCGTAGTGATGAGGGAGCAGGGAAGCCCGAGGTCTGGCACTTGAGACCTCGGCTTCCCTGCTCTCTAATCACTAGGCGCCGGCTATTGATGCCGAGCGCAGGGATGACGTCATGTCCCGGCGCCCGGCATCAATAGCCGGCGCGTAGTGATTAGAGAGCAGGGAAGCCGAGGTCTGAAGTGCCAGACCTCGGGCTCCCACAATTGGATGGAAAAAGAAGACAGAAGATAAGGTAAGAGATGGGGAGAAAGGGACAAAGGGGGGAGAAATATATATATATATATATATATATATATATATATACACATATATATATATACACACATGAGGAGGTGAGCTCAAGACTGGATCGGGGAGAATCGCTGGATGTCGTATATCTTGATTTTTCCAAAGCATTTGATACGGTGCCACATAAAAGGCTGGTACATAAAATGAGAATGCTTGGGCTGGGGGAGAATGTGTGTATGTGGGTAAGTAACTGGCTCAGTGATAGGAAACAGAGGGTGGTTATTAATGGTACATACTCTGAGTGGGTGACTGTTACTAGTGGGGTACCACAGGGGTCAGTTTTGGGTCCTATTCTTTTTAATATATTTATTAATGACCTTGTAGAGGGATTGTATAGTAAAGTATCAATCTTTGCAGACGATACTAAGCTCTGTAGCGTGGTTAACACAATAGAGGACAGTGCACGATTACAAATGGATCTGCATAGGTTGGAGGCTTGGGCTGGGATGTGGCAGATGAGGTTCAACACGGATAAATGTAAGGTTATGCACATGGGGAAGAAAAATCCAGGCTGGGAATATGTATTAAATGGGAAAACACTGGGGACGACTGACATGGAAAAGGACTTAGGAGTCTTGGTTAACAGTAAATTTACCTGTAGCGACCAGTGTCGGGCAGCTGCTGCTAAGGCAAATAAAATCATGGGGTGCATCAAAAGGGGCATGGATGCCCATGACAAGGAAATAATTCTACCATTGTACAAGTCACTAGTCAGACCACACATGGAATACTGTGTACAGTACTGGGCACCAGTGTACAAGAAAGATATAGTGGAACTGGAGAGGGTTCAAAGACGGGCAACCAGAGTAATAAGGGGAATGGAAGGACTGCAGTACACAGAAAGATTATCAGAATTAGGGTTATTTAGTTTGGAGAAAAGACGGCTTAGGGGGGACTTAATAACTATGTATAAATATATAAGGGGGCAGTACAGAGATCACTCCCAGGACCTATTTATACCCAGGACTGTATCTATAACAAGGGGACATCCTCTACGGCTGGAGGAAAGAAGGTTTCTACACCAGCACAGACGGGGGTTCTTTACAGTAAGAGCGGTGAGACTATGGAACTCTCTGCCAGAGGAAGTGGTAATGGTAAACTCAATAAAAGAGTTTAAAAGGAGCCTGGACGTGTTTCTTGAAAGCAATAATATCACAAGTTATGGATAGTAGATTAATAGGGACAGAACGTTGATCCAGGGATTTATTCTGATTGCCATATTTGGAGTCGGGAAGGAATTTTCCCCCTGGTATGGGGCAATTGGCATCTGCTTCATAAGGGTTTTTTGCCTTCCTCTGGATCAACACGGTAGGGACACAATATGTATATAGGTTGAACTTGATGGACTTTGGTCTTTTTTCATCCTTATGAACTATGTTACATATATATATATATACACACACACACACACACACACTGGTGTGTATATATATATATATATATATATATATACACATATATACATATACATATACATGTGTGTGGTGAGGGCAGTGTATAAATGTGTATGTATGGACAGGCATATGTGTATATATATATATAGATATATATATTATATATGTATGTGTGTGTGTGTGTGTGTGTGTGTGTGTGTGTGTGTGTGTGTGTGTGTGTGTGTGTGTGTGTGTGTAAGGGCAGTGCATGTATGTATATGTCAGCAAATCAACCAGCAAATCACCGGTAAGGTACATTGCTTGCCGTGATTGGCTGGTTGTTGTACGCTGGGTAGAGGGGTAGTCTTATACGGCGAGTATAGTCCAAACTCTATATTTGGACTGTAAAAGTTGGGGGTCGTCTTATACGCCCAGTCGTCTTATACGCCGGAATATACGGTATTTATTATGTACTGAGGAAAAGGGAAAAAACGACTTATTAAACAGACCTGATTATGATGGTATAAAACTGCTATTTCCTGCCCCCTCCAACATCAGGGGAAGCTTAGATAAGATGTATACTCACCAGTCATTTCTTTAGTACTACCACTATCCAATATGTATTAATGTGGTATGTTTAGTGTAATAGAGGCCATTTTTCCATGTGATTGCCCTACCAATATACCCATTTCTATCAAGCTTTTATTGGAAACACACATTAATTCATTCCTACCTTAGAATACAAAAACAGCTGATTTTCTAGGTTGGAAATTTTACATTTGAGTTTGTCATCATTCAGTTGAACCTGTAAGATACAGACAAAAATTAGAATGACTGTTTTTGAAACTTCAATGACAAAATCACGTCATCAAGAACCGCCATAAATGTATCAATTACAATATTGACCAAACCTTCGTTTAAAAGAAGGTGCCACTTCATCAACTTCAGCTTCATTAACCTGGCTTATCTAGCACATGGGTGTCAAGTATAAGGTCATGGGAACATATTTTATAAATTATATACGCAATAGGAAATTATCCTCTGTGTGGGGAGCTATACACTACTGTACATTTATAGTACAGTTTCAATTTTATTTTTCAATATATTTTAGAGAATCGGATTGTTCAGGGTTTTTTTTTTATTTAACGCTACCTACCATACGTTAACAAAACTGTAGCCACCAGTGCGAAAGGAAAAAAGTGAACAGGCACGTAACTTTCACAAACCCTATCGTTTAACAGAAATAACGTATTATGGCATGTTATCTATATTATTATTACTTCTGCCAGAGCTCAGTGTGTTTTGTATCCAAATATATCTTCCAACTGAAACTAATATAAGGGTTTTCATGAGCTTCCTGTTTGCTGTAGCTGCAAGCTCATTTTTTCCTGTTATAGGCCTCGCATACTCTTTACAGAGGAAGCAGACCACAGTTGTTTTATGATTACTTCAAATTGACGGTTTTTGTCTTCTTAGTAAGTGTACCCAATTAAATACGCCATTTTTTTAAATTAATTTTAAAAATAATATAAATATTTTAAGAACCATTTAATTTTCCAATGATTGCCCTTCTGTCACATGTGCCTGACATGGGTAAATAATTTATTTTCTTTGAAGGGTTCAAACAAGGAGTTGGAACATCACCTTCATTTTTTATTTTACATGTATGTCTGTTTAATGTAAGTATATTATGCCCCAGTCTCTCCATGCTTTACAAAATGTTTCTATGTGAAACACTCTGCAGAACCACTCGACTCAGCCCCTATCAGGTTAATGCCCCAGAACAGCACTAGATAATGTATACGCTCCTATATGTCATTATAAGTACCTTCCATGACTTCTCCGATGCTTGTACGAGTAAATTTAAAAGCTCTTGCAAGACAGCTAGTTTCTTTTTTAGTTTCCGCTCCCTCTGTAGAGCTTCCTGCACAAAGAGACACAGAGACCACAAATGAGTTTGAAATATGACAAAAGGCCATTCAATACAATGATTGAGAAACAGACCTATGATGTAAGGCACCGTAACCGGAATCTGTTCTCATTTTTTTTTCTTTTGTAGTTACACACTGCCGGCATTGTTGATTTACACTTCCACCTTTATTAGTAGTCAAGTAGTCACAGGGCAGAAAGTATTTGAAACACGTAACCTCATCCTGGGACATATATATATATATATATACACTTTCATATGAACTTAAAAGGTGAAGTATGAACATTAAAGCTCTGTGAAGCGTCTGCTACTTAGGTAGATCTCTGTGGGTTCAAGTCTTTAAGAAGTTTAGTTGAAGCTAAACTATGTAACACAATGCAATTTACTTCAGCTGCTTTCATATCGAGATGTTTCCAAAGTACCGCACGTTGAAATCCATTGCTATGAAGTCTATGTTATATCCCTCTTCATTGCCAGATTATCCACACATGGAAATGCTCTCCTACAGTTGTGACATCATGACGTTAACTAAACCTCACAAAATCGTACATATAAAGTCTTCACTTGATGTCATGTTAAGCCAGCTAGAGCAACTGCAGGCAGATTGCTTCATGTGTAAGGCTGGGATGGCAAAATGTGAGACTATGGCCATGTCAGGGCTATCTGGAACTCTGTATTGCAACAGTTGTTTCATTCTCTGAATTCTACTATTTCCTCAGATTCACGGGTTGTGTCTGTCACCCAGCTGCCACTCTCCGAGCCTCAAATTATCAGTCACTTATAAGGCCTTGGTTAGGTTTTTGAAGGGAAAAATCTCCGCAAATTTGGACCCTGTTAATATCTATTATGAATTTCTAATTTACTGAACACATTGAAACATGAATAATAATTATTATTATTACTGTAAAATGAAGAATACCTGGGTATATTCTGAAATAACACTCAAATATTACAGCATTATAACAACCACTCTTCTATTTTATGACCAATTTTTGTGGTTGTGGGGCTGCTGTGTAAAACCAGTTTCTTGGTGGTCCATGGAGAGTCTCACTAGCTGCTCTGTGGAAGCAGGTAGAGCATGGAGGTTGTTGGATGGTTGCTTGTCTACCATCATTTACACAAATTTACAATGTAATTAATTGTATAGTGAATATCTTACCGTAAGGTATTCTGAAAGCTCCATCAATTCCTGTAAAACCAAGTTAAAAATAAGGCACTTGGTTCTGCGGTAGTTGTTTGTTCTGTTTCATTCTCTCAAATGGAGATGGAATATATTTTTGAGCACTGTTGCAAATTGTGGCATTTGAACTGTCACAGCTTTGAGTTATTTTTTTGTTTTACATCATATTCCCACATATGGCACTTTGTTCCTATTCAACGCCGTGGCATTCATTATAACATCTTAAGCAAGCACTGACTTCCCTGTTGTAATACTTTAGCAACCTACTCTATGGCTTTCCTGATACAAAACCTTATTTCCTCAATCCATTCATAGTTTTACAACTCACCCTTAAATGCATGTCATCTCTCCTCAAACACCCTTCATTCTCTGGAGTGATTATTTAAGAAACTGTATATGCCCTACAATAATCTTCTCTTCTTTTATCATTGTGTATAATTGTTTTGGATATATTCCTCATAGAAAATGAAGGATATGGCTAAATGTACAATTTTAATAGTGTCCAAAGCACGCAATTCATCACCCTCTAAGCTATAGCCCAATCTTGATGGAACACAGTCCAGTGGTACTAAATGAATAGAACTCATCAGTCTTACATGGTAATCTCTTATAGAAGCTATGACCCAATGACACAACATGCCACTTCCAAAACTACTAGTTTTGTGTGGATGAGGAAGTTTTCCAGTTTTTCAGATTATAGCAGAAATTCACTGTGGATAAAAAGGCCAAGGCAGCAATGTATTCTGGCTTAGGGTGGCAGGTCCAAGGGGCGGCAGTGCCACCACTGCTAAATTGGGGGACAGATGATGTCATATTCTGGCACCCTACAGTGAGGAAGGCGGCCCTGGAGGGGGGCGCTGCCCTGGGTCAGGCCTAGAGCAAAGTATTAGGACACCTGACCAAAACACCAACAGGGACTTTTATGACCTTGCATTCTAAGTACATAAATCACCTTCACGGTGATGGTGAATAGAATGCAGTGTTTACACGTGTTGAGTTTTGTATGGTTATGGTATCAATCACACACCTTACAGGAGGAGGGTCTCGGGTTTTAATACCTGGGGTTTAGCTTACTTATTGACTACATTTTTCTTGGTCCAGAGTTCTAATTAAGTCAAGTTGGGACTCCATGATAGGACTCAAAAGACCTAGTCTTACCTGATAACACATTCTCAGATAATTCAACTTTTAAGACTCAGTTCTATCACATTATACCATTAATAGGCCAGCACTAAAGTTTAACCCCCTAGTAAATGATAATTACGGTATTGTCCTGATTATAAAGAATATATATATATATTAGTAGAAGGGTAAAACAGTATTTTATTTAATTAACAGGAACAAATGTATTTTCAACATTTTTGGTATCGAAAATATGGGACTACAATACATGATTTTAAGGTGCCCTTAGTTAGAGAGTGTACGAAGAATTAGGCTATAAAGTATGGGACTATAATACAATATTTTATAGACTCTTTAAAGTCCCCTCTCAATTCATGATGTACCCTCCAACTAAGAATCCATTATGAAGTATATGTGAGAACCTTAAAAGGGCTTCAAGGTTGGGGGTCACATAGAAAGGCAAGCCCTTTATGATCAGAGCTTGCCTTTTTAAAAACATGGATTGTGGTGTGTGTTTTTTTTTAATTATTATTTTATTTAAGATATGAGGCTCCAATCCCCTTACCTAAGCTTTAGCTAGAGAACAGGGCACAACTAAATTTATCAGTTTGCCGTGGGACCGCATTACCATCGGACTGTGCTACTGGAAGTGCTCCATTTCATTGGGCTCAGTCTGTTTGCACTGTGCGGGAACACAGAGCAGAGGAGAGGTAAAAACACACCACTTGTCATCCTGAATATCTAAACCCAATTAACTGAAAGATTTTACAGAAAAAAGTGCATTTTATGATCGGGACAATAGAGTAATAAGGAGTAATACAAACAAAGTAATGCAGTAACCCAAAAAAGGTTCTGCCAAGTTTATAATATACACTAATAAATAACAATACATCATAATCACAAAATAAAATACAGAGTACTTACCCCATTCAAAACTGTTGCAGAACAACTGCAAAACAAGTGGATATACATATTCATTGGGTTCATTTTTGTCAATATGTAAATTTCATAATATAATTTTGCTAATACATCATGGGTACAGGTCATAGTAAAAAACACCAACCTAACATTTCTTCTAGTCAATTAATCCAATCTGGGAACCTTCTGATGACATTTAAGTAATTCAATAGAGAATACTGTATCTTTTTTAACGGTACAGTAGTTTTTGGCTGGTTCCATCATGGGCTATATACTGAAATGTCACAAATCACATTACCTGCTGAAAGTGGCTTCATCTTTAGGCTTGTATTGGCTGTTTATTGAGTACTTACTATGTAGGTTTGCACCTATTTCGTACTTTTAGCTAAAACATATATTAGAAAATTTGACATTTCCAGGTGATGTACGATATTATTAAAGAGTTTGTTTAAAGAAAAAATAACATCCATTCTGCACAAGCTAACTAATAACTAAGCTCCCAGGCTTGCTGACGGCAGAATGGACCCTATGCCTAGCACATTTTGATCTATAAAGCAAACAAAACTTTTTGGGGCAATTCCAGGATAATTAGTTATAGAGGACTATATAAATCAATAAATGGAGGTTTATTTTGATATAAGGTCCTAAAATGCACATATGGAATTTTCATTGCTGTATTGATTAATGTAAAATCTTCTGATGTCTACAGTGTTGTCCAGATGTATATGTCTTAGAATTGATTATCTGTGATATCAGAGGCTGTCAGCAAAACAATATTTAAAAATGCTTAAGTTGGGCATAAAAATGGTCAATGAAATGTGTCTGCAGAATACCATGCAAACATATACATGAATACAATAACAAAAAAGGTTTGAGATTAGATGGCTAATTGCCTTTTTTAATATTTTCATGCCACCCCATATACATGGAAATGTGCCTGTTCAGGGGGTGCAATTAAAAAACAGTGCTTACTCAGTTTGCTGACTTGTTTCCTTTTTAATGCAATATTTTGAAGTGTCCCCTTCTGTCTGATCACCTGTTAAGATATAAATTCTTGTTAAGTTATTTTTAATATCCATAAAATCAAAAGATTCAAGGTTCTTACAGCTAGTATGAAAAAGAAACATGCAGATGACTAGATGGGATTAACGTCTCTTTTCTACAGTCAAACTCGCTGCTCGCAAAAATAAGTTTGCTCAAGATAGCACAGCCTGTTGCCTTTAGAAATGTTTTTGTAAGTATTTCAATTTGAACACCTCTATGCAATGCAGTTGCGCTCATATATAAGTATATATATAGAGAGGCAAATATATATATGAATATACACTATATGACCAAAATATGTGGACACGCCATATTATTGAGTTTAGTTGTTTCAGCCACATCCACTGCTAACATGTGAATAAAATCAAGCACAATAGGCAGCCATGTCCATAGACAAACATTGGCAGTAGACTTGGTAGTACTGTAGAGCTCAGTGACTTTAAACGTGGCATCGTCACCTTTGCAACAAGTCAGTTTGTGAAATTCCTGCCCTGGTAGATCTGTCCCAGTCAACTGTAAGTGCTGTTATTGCAAAGTGTAAGCAGTGGAGTAACAACAGCTCCGCCGCAGACCATGCACACTCACAGAGCTGGGCGACTCAGTGCTGAAACATGTAAATAGCATCAGTCACAACAGAGGTACCATGGGAAGCAACATCGGTGCAAGCACTGTGGGTCAGGAGCGAAACGCCAAGTGTTGGCTGAAGTGGTCTGAAGCATATCACCACTGGACTCTGGAGCAGTGCAAAATGTGTTCTCTGTGATGATGAACCATGCTTCACTATCTGGGAGTCTGATGGACAAATCTGTATTTGGTGGATGCCAGGAGAACGATACCTACCAAAATGCATATTGTCCCTACTGTAATGTTTGGTTGAGGAGGGATAGTGGTCTGGGGCTGTTTTTCAGGGTTGGGATTAGACCTCTTAGTTCCAGAGAAGGGTAATATTATTGCTACACCCTACAAAGAAAATGTTTACAATTCTATGCATACAACTTTGTGGCACCAGTTTAGGGAAGGCCCTTTCCTGTTTCAGCATGACCAAGCCCATGTGGAAAATGCAAGGTCCAAAAACCATGGTTTGACAAGCTGTGGCCTGCACAGAGACCTGAACATCATTGAATATCATTAGGAAGAACTGTAACGCCGATTGGGAGCCAGGCTTTCTCCTCTAGCATCAGTGCCTGACCTCACAAAGGCTTTTTTGGCTCAATGGGAACATCTTCCCACAGACACACTCCAAGATCTCATAAGAGTGCAGGCTGTTATAGCTGCAAAGTGTGGGGGGCCACTCTGTATTAATGCGGTGTGATGGTCAGGTGTTTGCCATGAAGAGGAATAGTATATAGCCTCTAAAAATTCTCCATCTGAAAGTGAAACTTGTTCCAAACCAATGTTATTTTATATCAATAACCATATCTTAACACAAATACTGGCTTGTTTTCTTCCTGGTTGCAGTGGAAAACCGTGCTGAGTACTTTGATGTTACAAACCCATTACGCAAAGAATGCATAATGAGTTCTGTAAACCATTACCCATTTGTCCATTACTATAAGAGCAGCTAGTTATAGTGTCCAGAAGGAAAATACACATCTCTGTATTTTTATTTGATCTCTTGAAATCTTTTTAAGCACACATCACATCTTGGAAAATGTATTATGGCTAATGAGAGAGTAAGTAAGCTTAAAATGTAACTTTTATTACAGTAATTACTAAAAAAAACATGGGAAATAGCATAATTAGGTTCTTATACAAAAAAATAATGCATCTGAAAAATGTCTGACCTAGACGTGATAGAACGAAAGAAACTAACCAACAATATACAGCAAATAACCCAGAAAGTTAGCCTTTTTATCTGTGTAATCTATAACCTAACAAGCTGGTCTGTAGATCAGAAAACACAAGATTAAAAATCTTATTGTAAGTAATCTATTTTGCTTGATTTTTTCTTTCCTCCAGGAGACATCAAGTAACAAGTTGGTAAGACCGAACTAGGGAATAAGTGAGAGAAATATGGCTTATAGAAATATACATCCTATCTGTCCTGTTTTCTGCAAGACAGCCCTGATTTCCTGGCAGTCCCTATGAGTTGTTCAATTCATTTGTGGGCAGTGGGGATCACAAGCTGGCTACTCAGAATATTTCTCCTGCCCTGTCCACCGAGCGGTAAAAATACCGGTAATGGAAGTATGTTTTTGCACACTTCCTGTGTTATCTCCTTGCAGCACTTTAAAGCTGTTCATTTCGATATGACATCATATTACAGTGTTCTGCTTTAATGTGTTGAAAGGTAATGAGGTAAGAACATGGCCCTGCCGCCTGCCCTTAACAACACCCCCACCCACTTCAAACCAAATCTCTGTAACCCTTTTTTGGCACCTGAAGTGTTGAGGGAGCTCTTTTTCACCCCCCACATTCAGTCTGTCTCAAAAAAATGCTGTCTCTATCTTAAAAACATTGCCCGCATTTTTCCCTTCCTAACACAAGATGCCACCAAGGCTCTTGTCCATGCCCTCATTATCTCCCACCTTGACTATTGTAATATTGTCTTAGCTGGACTCCCTTTTATCCGTCTCACCCCTCTACAATCCACCATGAACGCTGCTGCCAGACTTATGTTTCTCTCCGATCGCTTTACTAACACCTTTACCCTTTTTCAGTCTCTTCCCTGGTTGCCTGTGTGCTTTAGGATTCATTTCAAAATCCTGAAGCTTACTTTCAAAGCCACTCATAGCGCTCACTCATCTCTAAATACACTCCTGCCCGGCCTCCTCTCTCATCCAATACGTCTGTCCTCTTCTCTGATTTCTAGCTCTCATTCAGCCTTGCAAGATTTCTCAAGGGCTGCCCCTATTCTCTGGAATGCCCGGCCTATCTGTCTTTCCCCCTGCCTTGGGTCCTTCAAAAAATCCCTCAAGACCCACTTTTTTAAAGACGCCTATGAACTTACATGTTAACGCTCATCTATCCCATATTCCTTAAGCTGACCTTTCCTAGTCCCTCTACTGCAATACTTTTACTAGTGTGGCTGGTCTATCCCTAACAGAGGCACTCTTACCTCTTGTCTAATACACCCTAACTCCTTCTAGATTGTAAGCATCTTTGAGCAGGGCCCTCCTCACCTGTTCTTTCTGTAAATCACATTTTATGCTCTATATTACTAGTTATGTCCTGTCTACCCATTATACAGTGTTATCAATATGATGGCGCTATATAAAACAATAATAATAATAATTACGCCTTTCTGCGTATATGTTGCTTTTCTTTGTGTGACTTTCTGTCCCTTACAATGTATCTCTCTCTGCCCCTTTAACTCTCCTTCATTGTTTGACTTCGTTCAGACCTCAACCTGTTGTCCCATGACTCCTAGGAGGTTTCATATGAATTCCATGGCTCTCTGAACAGAACTTTTTATCATGCCACTTATATTTATTTTGCAAACCAACTGTTTCTGAGACTGAAATATTCCCTCATACTGAAATGTGGTCTCATTACCATAGCAATCAATAAAATATTCCTGCTGTCTGTACAGACTGCCATGGTGACAAAACAACTTTTCAAACTTTACACCAGAAGGTCATTCTATACAAAACCTAAACTCAAAGCTGTGACTTCTTGGCATCTACTATAAAAGGAGGACTGAAAGTAAAAATACCCAGTCTTGGCTTTCCATAAGGAAGACAAGGCCCATCTAGTCTGCTACTGTTTCCTGATGTAAAAACTCTGACCATAATTAGTCCGTGGTCTCATCTTTGATTTAGGATGACCATAAGCGCATCCCAAGCATGTCTAAATTCCCTCACTATATTAGACTTGTAATACTACTACTTCTGCTGAGAGGTTGTTCCTCTTATCTCCTACCCTCTCAGTAAAGTAAAGCTTCCTACATTACATCTAAACCTATGATCCTCTTTTTTAGACTACAACCTTTTGTTCTAACTTTTCTCCTTTTTTACTTTGTTAAATATCAGTAAGTATTTAAATATGTTTAGCACACCTCTTCTCCCTCTTTCATCATCCTAGCTATACACATTGAGATCCCTTAGTCTTTCCAGATAATATGTATCCTGCAAACTGTTCACCATTCTAGTAGTGCTTTTCTGAACTCTACTTAGAATGTCAAAATCCTTCTGCAGCTGGGATTTTACCTGTGTGCTGTCCTTAAAATGATCTGGCAATATATTTATAAGTGGAAGGTAGGGAATGTGAATACAGTTTATTCCCTGATAGAACACACATAACATGTACTGTATGTGCTTTACCATGATGCAGCACAACGTGTGGGATTGCAGAAGAAATGACCATTTTCAGCACGTTATAGCAGATGTTTAGCATCTCACCTCTTTCCCTTGTGGATACTTTCTGTTTGCATATTCTGTTGCACAAAGGCCCCCAGGAGTAACTATTCTGCAAAACATCTAGCTGAATATTGTTTGCATTCTGTGGATGAGTCTTGGAGTGCCAGTGATGCCAAGGAGACTGGAGAAGTGAAATGGAACACAATAAATTCACAATTAATCTTGTGTTAAATTGAAATATCAACTGCAACAGCTTATGTTTTTTGTCGTGTAACAAAATCACTTACCTCCTAAGCTGCAGTGCACTGCCCTGTCAAGTTATTTGTGCCAATGTTGGCAGCTTGAAAAAGCCAATAAGTGGCAGGAAAGTTCTCCAATTTAGGAGATGGTGCCTCATTAGACCTCCTGCAACTCTCACACCAGCCAAGCATGTACTTAAGCAAGCAGTAGGCTAAACACATTTGCAAGCTTAGGAGATGGGGACAGGGAAAGAGGCAAATGCATTTGATGGATTCTGCAGAATCTGTCCATGCATTTTCAAAGCAGACCAAACAAAATGTTAAAGGGACAACAAAGGGACTACTCAAGTTCATTCCTCACTATTTATTAAGCTAGATGTTTACTTTTCAAACACAATGGTTATGGTCCAGTTCATGGTTATGAGCTACCAAGAAAATCTTTGTTTACATATTGTAAACAAATGCTATTAAATTCTGTTCTATGTATATTTTGATTAAAATGGTTGTATAAATGTTTACCTGAAAGGTAGATGCTGATCCTTGGTCTTTGATCTGCTCTCTCCTACCAAAGTTTTTTCTCAGAGGGGAATATTTATTGTATTTTGGGGATCTTTGAGGAGATTTCATGTCCGTGTCACATTCAGCATTCAGCTGTCTCCTCCTGAAAAACTCTTGCTGACGTAGGAATGGCCCCAAACTCTCCTGTTCCCGCTCCCGGATGAAACTGTTCTGGCGGCATGACGTGATGTTGTAGCGACTCCGCAGGATTTCATGAAATTCCAACCTCCTCTCATGCTTGTCTTCAAAGCTTTCCTGGAGATGTCTGTGGCCTACAGGTGACTTTGAAGTCTTACTAGCCATGATTATCAAAACAAAACCTGCAGAACTTTGGTTTATTCCTAGATATTTGATATGATGACTCCGTTTTCAGCAGTCCCTACCAAGAAAAAAAAAAGTAAAACATATTAACATTCCCAAACATGGAAATATTGATCACTAATATATACTAGCCATAACACTACCTGTTGAGGTAGTTGTTGATCTGTTATTATACTTTTTAGTTAATATATTGAGACAAATCTAATGCTTTAATTTGGTTGTTTCTTCTATTTACCTAAAAATATGTATTAAAATATCATTTATAATACCACTATTGGCATTCTGAGCACATGCTACACCCTCTACTATTGGAACATGTTTTAAAAATACATGTTAACATAAGGGCATGTAAACCAACATGTGGAAGCCTGCTGGTAAATTTTATTCATGTTAAAATAAAAGATGGGCTCTAAAAGTAAAAATATATCATTAAGCAGCGTTAAAGCTTCCTGAACCACTTGTAGATGAGACAGGTCTGCTTTAACCCCTTAATGACAAATGCATTGTTTTCAATGGGTTTAGGGGCCGCCCATTGTCCTTAAGGGGTTAACAATGTTGGTAGGGTGCTGTGATAGTAGCAATTGGTAAACTTAGCCCTTATGAAAAATAATAATGGCAGAAACTGCATCGGACATGTTTAAAATGCAAACACACAGAAGAAAGCCCTGCGCTCAAACTCCCATCACTCTTGGGCGCCAGCAACGGCTATAGTATTCGTCAGCCCAAAATACATAGAACAAACAACACGTTTAAAATGGTCTGAAAAATTCTCAACAAAGTGAAAAAAATACATGTGTATCATATGTAAGCATGTTTAACTTCAGAAACATCCCTTTGTACAAAATAAATCGAGAGCAGCAGTTATAAATGAGTTTCATTTCAACATTTTACAGTATTTACTTTCTAAACAAATAAACCGGTTTGACTACTTCATTCTTTCGTTGCTGTTAAGCATTTCCCACACATTACTGCTGCAGCACTCCCACTGAGTGAAAAAAAAATGTAATGAAAAAATACGTACAAGGTCTTGCTGTTCAAGAAGAAACAAGTGTCTGGCCTTATTTATTTTTCTCCTCAAATTAAAGCCCAAAGTTGTCTTAATGTTTCTACAATCGTGGAGAACCCTAGTTACATTTTGCAGAAGACCTTGTGGTCTCTGGTCTGGATGCTGATAGGCTATTGACAGGTAGGTGTGACAGGGACATGTCTTCTCTTGTCATAGGTTAACAAAGACAGACTGTTTATGTAATGCAAAAGGTGATCCATGATCACAAGGCAAGAACCCTATGTCTCAAAATAACTAAGTAGTATTTGTTATCGGAAAAATGCAATATAAATGATAAAAAAACAACAAACAAATAAATATGATTTCCATTGTAAACCCCTATGCTGAGGCAACCTGAAAAGTCTGTTAGCCCGCTAGCAGCCCCCCTGGCTCTTAGTAAATAATAACTCCTAAAAGCCAGCTCAGATCCGACCAAAAGCGATGATACTAGTTTATTCACATTTACATTGGGATTCAGCTGGTAACAACTCTTATAATACCGCTTGTAAACTCTTGAGAAGTCCACATTGTTATGTTAAGCACTACTTGCTATGTCCTATTTACCCATTGTACAGGGCTGCAGAATATGATGGCGCTATATAAATCAATAGATAAAAATGATTCGAATATTTTGTGGCCTGAGCAGTGTAAATGAAAGAATAGATGTTAAATGGCCCCCCAAAAAAAGACAACCAGCCAAATGAAATGGACAAAGACGGAAACTTTTGTTTTTAGGGATATGGTTATTCACATGGTTATGGGGTAACTTGAAAAATACTGTATTTTTTTCTGCACAATTTTATTTATAAACTTGCTTTTTTGGATTCTGTGATATACTCATGTTCACCAAACATTCTGAGCTCCTTGACAAAAAGGGAGATCAGCAGAGGAAAGAGGGACAAAGAGATGTGGGATGCACAGAAGGACACTTGGAATGTATGAATTAGTATAAATTATGTGCAATAATTAATAATATCAAGTAGTCAAATTGTTTCCTGAAATAATTAATATTCAATAAAAAATGTTAAACAATGCAATAAAGTTGAAAATATTGGCACACGTATTTTGGTAGGTCACTGTTTTTGTATGTGAAGTATATATGTACCATATATGGTTAATAAGAACAGGTAAACTGGGTATATTGGTATTAGCCAACCATAGGAGCGTTTCTGGAACCACAAAATGCTCATTCGCATATTGGATAAGGCGCTAAAACAGAATATAGTGGGAAAGCGGTGTGCTTCACTGCCTGCACACATACAATAAACAAGTCCATGCAAGTAGTCATGCCAGTTAAACATTACAGTTAAAAATAAATAGTATACATTATGGCTTCAATTTATTGCCTGTCCTAGTATTTGTTGATGGTATTATTATTATTTTCTAAGATATCGGCTGAAATATTATTTTGTGTTTCAATAAGTTGATTGTTTAATTTAATTGAACTATTATGCTTAGGCTTTTGCTAAACAAAAAGCGCTAGTAAAACATTTTAAAAAATAGCAATCTTCAAATTGACAAAAAGACGCAGTTACACACTCACCGTAAAAGTTCACAGATGCAGAGGATCTGAAGTATCCCTGTGTCACTTAACCAAAGCTAGGTGTCAGTGCACCACTTGCACCCAGCAAGTTTCCTTAAGTCTATTATCTGTTGACACCAGACCACCAGCATCTTAACTTTCAGCATGAGCTAGCACTTTTACTACCACTGATAACCATCCCAGGGCTTGACATATCTAAAAAATGAAGTTGAACAGGCAAAATAACAGAGGAAAAGCAAAACAGCGTGGGAGTGCATGGCGTTTAAACCAGAGAAAAAATGTTCGTGTATTAACACCATTGATAAGTGAGTCACTGACTCATTTATGCAAAAAACCTGGCGGCATACTGTACCTGGCTGCCCCCTTGAGCTGGTGAATCTAAAATTTTAAACAGAAGTTTGTAGAGCGTCGCACAAAAAACCTATTTTGTATAAATATATATATATATATATATATATATGTATAGCATTTGCTTGATTATAAGACGACCCTAATTATGAAAAAAAGAACAAAAAATATAAGACTACCCCATAGGAAAAAAGTTCTACTAGTACATTTTAATTCACATGTAAACTTTTTTTTCATATTTAATAAAAACTATGTTTGAGAAAAATGCATTTCTTGTTTTTATTTTCTTTTATTTGCCAACCTGCCCCCCACTTATTCACATCTGCCTCCCCCAGCTTCACACTCTGCCCCCCAGATATGCCTTATACCCACCTGTTTGCCACTCTGCCCCCCAGATATGCCTTATAACCCCCTATTTGCCACTCTACCAATGCATCCCCAGACTTGTCCCCTGTGCTTCAGACTCTCTGAACATCTGCGCGATGCACGTACACATCCTCCTGGGGATTCTATGACTGAGAACCGGAAGGTCATGTCACGCTGTGCTCCGTCATAGAAGACCCAACGTAAGTGCCGACAGCAGCGGAGGTTGTCTGTGAGCATCGCGCAGATGTCCTCTGGCTACCAGAGAGGAGGATCCAGGTCCACTGCAGCGCTGCGGGGGATCTGGATCTTAGTCTTATAGTCAAACTTCTAAAAAAAACATTTTTCTCAATCATAGTTTTCATTAAATATGAGAAATAGTTTACATGTGAATTAATATTTAATAGTAAAACATTTTTCCTATAGCGTAGTCTTAAATTCAGGCTTTTTCTTTTTTCCTAAATTAATATTCAAATTTTGGGGGGTCGTCTTATAATTGAGCAAATATGGTAATTCTTCTTTTGACGATTTACTCACAAAACAGTATAATGTATGTATAATACAGCTGTGCAATATCAATTACAAGATCAAAAAGACTAGAACATACGGCTATAACTATGAAAAATGTAAGTTACAAATATAAAGATGCAAATTCAAGGTTTGAATGCTTACAATAAGATTATGGGAGCTATTAATCCTACATAGATTCTAAGCATACACAAGTTATGATAAACTCAGTGGACAGGGCCAGAAATATTGCAGGAAGGGCTAGCCCCAACCACTTTATATTTCTTTTTTTTTTGTTTCCTTATTTTTATTGTAGACATAACGTTTACAATACTTTGATATAGAAAACAGCAATCAGAACTGTACACTGTGGCACTTTATATTTATATGGGAGCTGAAGGGGGAAATGGCCATGGGCAGGGAATGGGGTGTGCCTAAGCATGGCTCCTGGGACCCAGAGATTTCAGCCATGAACTGGAGCACAAAGCATTAAGGGGGTAATCTGCCTCTAATAGGGTGATCTGCCTCTGATAAAGTGGCCCTGGGCTATCACTACTTCACACCTTTCTTCTTAAGAATAGTACGCCACTGTCTGGTGACCCATACTACTAGTCCTGAGACCGGCCATGGAAAGCTGCTAGTATATTGAATGGAGGGTGGGGTGAAACCCACGGTTGGAGAGATACACCGTATAGTTTTACTGATCACTAGCAATCCAAAAGTCAGCACTGGCCATTATGGGTGATTATTATGCACACATATTATTATGCACACATAAAAAGCATATAAATATCTATTCACACATTTGGACCCCACCTGGAACTTTACTTTTGAGAGAAACACAGAAGAAAATGAATATTTGCCAAAACAGGAAAGTATTTTTAAGCCTTAGTACCACAGATGTCTTCACTTGCCTCATAAAAAAACCCACACATATGTAACTCCAGTTTAAGAAGCTTAAATAATATAAACAAAGCTACAATAGAAATAAATGAAAATATAAACTGTTTAGTTAATGGAACAAAGAAATAGGGTAGCAGCCATTACCTGTGCACTACAGTTCAGCAAATCAGTGAATAATCTGTCTGTGGTATGAACTGGAGAAGATAATTCATTGAAGAAGACTCACATAGGTTCAACACCATGGGCTTCTGGCACTTTTTGTGTGCTGTTTTTTTTCCCTCTGAAACAGGAAATTAAGAAAGCCACAGCATCAGTCTTTCCGCCTCTTCTCTTTTGCTCTTTTTTCACACTGACTCCTCTGCTATGGTGACAATAATACTTTCTTGTTTAGTTGACTATTTGGCTGCCACAGTGATTTTAAATGTTCAGGTGCTTGCAATTTTATGGTAAAAACAAAATTATACTGATTTTAAATCATTTTGCACAAGTGACCCTAATTAAAAGGCCCAATGACCTTCTCTCAGCGGTTTAATGACCATACCATTTTGGTACCCGACTACCCAGAGCCTACCCTTGTGGGGTGCAGTTGACTCTGACCCTCTGACATTGTGGGGAGCACTCCCATATAAAGTCTCCAAATTTAATCCTGTATATGGCAATAAAAGCGTATTTGAGCTCCTCGGGAAACTTGCTTTCAGGGAATATACTGTATAGTTTAGGAAGTTATTTTTATGTTTATTGGTAGTTTTAACTCCCAGATACTGAAGTGTATTCTCCTGGTTCAGCTGAATAAAAGGCAAAACTGCTTTGCACTCTCCTGATTTTTTGAAGTCAGTGTGGGTCAAGGATGCAGATGCCAGGTCAGGTCGCAGATGCCAAGTGAGAGTCCCTGCACATGGGCAGGATTGTGCTTAGATATCAACTGGAGACAGACAGCTTTTGCTGCTTCAAGTTACAGATGGCTCTGTAGCATTAGACTTTCTCTTGGCGCCATCTGTAGACACAACTGCAAGATGCATGGAGTCTTAGAACAAGGTCACAGCAATGGGGTTTGGACAGCATGCGGCAGCGGAGTCTGGAACGGGCAGAGGGCAACAGGGTCTGAGGAACCTAGGTAATGTACAAGAGGAACAATAGCACAGTACCGAAGGATAATAAGAAAGGAGAATCAAAGTCCATGCAAAGAGGTCTGAGTCCAGATGATAAGGCAAACCAGGAATGTTGTCAAACCCCATGCCAGGAGCCAAAAGCAGATCATCAGCTATGATGCAGAAATATGTTTTTTTTATCAGCTATACGCTTCAAAGGATATACTGAAATATTAATATAGAAGATTCTTCTTGAATGAGTGTTACCAGTTATCTGGAAATAAACATTACGGAGTGAGAGCTTTCGTTGTTACTGTATGTGTATATATATATATATATATATATATATATATATATACTAAACCAATAAATCTAATGATAAACAGTTGTCTTAAAAAAAAAAGGATCCAAATCTCCTCCCAAAAATTTTTTGCAGTAGCAAATGTTTTGATTCTGTTATGTCTGATGTATTTCATTTATTAGGGCCTTTTAACAGTTTTGCTTTCTGGCATTTTAATACTAATAATATGATAAAAAGAAAATGTTAAAAAGAAAATGTTTTATAGTTATTTGTATGGCAAATAGTGTGACTCGGGTATGTATAAAGGGTGCATGTGGGTACAAGGGCTCAACCGTGAGATAAACTATATGGGGCTGGTCTCCAAATGTTTCCAGGGCTGCTTTTCATTACCAGTTCCGGCCCTGCTCGCTGATATGCCTTATACCCCCTATATGCCACGAAGGTCATGTCACGCCGGTGCTCCCTCATAGAAGCACGGCAGAAGTGCCAGCAGCAAAAATGAAATTGATGAAAAAGGATATTATGTACTATGTATGTTGCCGTTTCAATATGTATTATGTTTTATGTATGTTGCATATTGCTGAGCACTTTGGGTAAACACTACTTAAGACAGGAAATGATCTGGTCAGTATGCCTATGACAGTCATAGGCATACTATGAATAAATATCAGAGTTGATATTTATTCTCTCTGGTGTTGTGGACCCAAATCCTCTTTATGATATTGAACATTGTTGATGGTGGAGGCATTGAGAGGTTACACAATGTGGAAGTGTATGATAATACATATTGAGGATTGAGGTGGGATGTTTCTCGTTATGAATTTTATTCAGATATAATGTAGGTTGTTGATTTGTTTCTGTTCTGTGTGATATATGTGTCGTAGTGCACAATAATACCTAGAGTATTACTAGGTAGAGGCACTTCCAAATTAATATATATTAACCCCTAACTCTCAACTATGCAGAGGCCAGGATCTCCGTAGGTGCCAGCAAAGATGTCAGGGCCAAGGAAAACGGTGTTATACACTAGACCTGTGCATGGAAATGATGGAGAGGCTTTGTTCTGTTGCACCGTGCCAGCCACCTTCTCCGCTTATCTGTCTGCATTATTCTGTCCTCAGAATAGGTTGGAGCCCCAAAGGGACAGCCTCTCGCCCATTTCTCCAGTCAAGGGAGTAGATGTGCTCTGAGTCTCCACCCTTTTGCAGAAGCACTCCAGGAGACCTAGATAACAAAGCATATAGCGAGGAGAAGTGACCAAGAAAGAAGAATAGAAAACAAGCGAAAAAACATGAAGATACAAGGGGAGCTGCGGAAAAGATACAGGCACATAAGTGGTTTGTGGAGGGAGACATTGAGATGGAGCGTGAGAGAGTGAATGAGGGTGAGCGACAACCAATTTTTATTTCCGAATTTTCCTTCCGAATTTCATCTCAACTGAAAGGGCAGGAAACAATATCTGTTGTTCAATAATGAAAATCTGTCCAAATAATTTATGGTCCTTTAGCACAGGTCTATTACACACTATACAGCTACAAGCTGTATTTAGTGTGTAAATATACTTTTATTTATTACGTGTCACAATTTACATCTGCTGGTATAAATGAGAAACATGTAATAAGAATGTGTATGCTTACCCACTCTGATTTTATTACCCATACAAAGTTTTACCCTTCAGTTTGTGAACACATGATCTTTATAATAGAATACAGGGAAATAAAAGCATCAGTAACATATTCACACATATTGTGAGAATAATTTTGATTTCAATGCCTTTTGTTTTATGTATGTGTTGATTTATGAGACTGCTTATTAGTTACTTCATCTCTTTGATGCAGAAGAAAATAGAAAACCAATTTTGTATACAACAAGATCCAGCAAATTTCACTTCTACATATAATTAACTAAATCTCACCAGCTGTTCCTATTAATTTACATATTCACTGTATTTAATGATTAGGGAGAGTTACTAGGGAAATCTGACATAGATCATTTTTTGTATCCCAGCTACTACAATGTAGTATTTGGTGTTCAACATCAGAAATTGAAAATTACATGGCTTTGTAGTATAATCTACATAACTAGCACCTTAAAAGATATACCCCAGTCATCATATGAATTTTAATGGAAATGATAGCCAAGCGTCCAATTTAAATTAGAACTTGTAAATGCATTACGCAGTTGCCTTTTCTCCCCATTTTCTTAGCGTCAAACAGTCAAATATATGTACAAAATACGGACCATGGAGGGGATGCTGCACCGCAGATCTGGAGCTGCAGCTAATATGCATTCCTCTTTTTTGGGGCTACACAGGGGAACTGGAGTGCCATTTTAAATTGTTATGTGGCTGTTTCATCTGGGGCTCAAATTTGTCATGCACAGTGATATTATAGCCAATTTGTATGTTAAACCAAGCTTTAAAAGTATTTTAAATATTCTAAATATAACAACATTGTTTTGACATTGAAGTCGATGTTAATAACTGTTAAGTAGGAGTTGGCAGGACAATCATTTTGTCTGCTCGACTTTCTCCACGTCATAGTTTTTCAAGACAAGGTACTCTAGAAATTCTGGAGCCCAATCTCGAAGGAGAAGTGGAATCTTGGTGGCTTCATACTTATAGTAGACCTCCCTTTTTCGCAGGGTACCTCCTTTAATGATTTCCAAGGCACACTCTTCCTTTGGAGCAGCTGGCTGCTGGATCACCTTTGACACAGTATTTATAGCTGAATCTGCAAAAAGTGTATTTTTATATAATTCAAACAAAAGCACATAATAGCAGTATAAATGGTTGTATTGTAAATCTGTAGAAATCTTAATTTACCAGCACCATTTTTAGCACAATTCTATATCTGATTCAATAGTCCCATATCACATCAAGTAACACACACACATAAATATATACATATATATATGTGTGTGTGTCCAGGGTGGTAATAAGTATAACTTCCAGTCCTCAGACACTTTTACATAAGACTTGTTCCTATGGTGCCTAATCTGAAAATTCAGCTGTAATTAGTGATAGAAATATAGAATTTGATGGCAGATAAGAACCATTTGGCCATCTACTTTGCCCTTAGATGAAGTGCTTGTCCAATCCACTGATTATCACCATCATATTTGGGTTTTTTATGGATTAACAGGAGGTTCTTTATTTATTAAATATCTTGTACATTAAGATATAACTGGATTAAGCACTTTAAATATGTTGATGAAATTTGTAGGGAAACCATACAAACTATTTAGTTATTTATAGAGGAAGATGGTCAGCAAGCATTAACTACAGTCTACTTCTTTAGCATGCAGCCATACCACCAATAGCTTCTCCTGTATTTCACAATAACATACCTGCCAATTGTGCTGGTGGGGTCATGGCTTGGTTGGAAAGATCCACTGATCTCCCCTGACCAGCCCAGGAAGCTGCAAAATCAATAGAGGTCTGCCTTGTTTCAACCAAGACCTCCACTGCATGTGGCCACATTGTTTCCCCACAGGCCGCAGGTCGCAATGGGTGGACAGTCATTTGCACTGTCCACACTCCTTCCACCTAATGGGTGCTTAGAATGACCATCTACCCTCTACCAGGGGGCATAGGTAAGAATGGGAGGTAGGTAGGGGTTTCTAATGTATTTTAATTTCAATATTTACAGTAACTATCCCCTTCCCTCCAGGTATGGAGGGGGCACATGATGGGGTCAATGCCCCCCCAAACAGTCTTTTGAATGATTTAATCCCCATTCCAATGGGCAGGCGCATTGATGCCCCTAAAAGGTATATTATCAATCATTTCAACTTCCCCATTCCATCAGGAACAGGATAGGGGCATAGGATGGGGTCTCACACTTTAATTTAGTTACCCACGATTGATTTAATAACCCCCAACACCACACAATAAGGGATAAATCATTGGGAGCCACATGGGTTTTGTATTATTTTAATATAAGTGTTTGAATGAAGGGGGAATGCGCATGCCACTTGCAAATTTACATTTTAACCCCTTAAGGACAATGGGCGCTCCCTAAACCCATTAGGTACCCATTAGGGCTTTGTCATTAAGGGGTTAATTCATGTTGCATTGATTTTAATCTAAATGACACAATTTATACATTATGTCCAAATGTGTTGAAATACATTCATTTTTATTTAGTACACCACATTGAGACAGAGACAACATGGAATGCTTTTTGGAAAAGTTTAAAAGCTTACCTGTGTCTATATAACTTAAGACGCATAGTGTGACCGACACGTTGGTTTTCTGCTGCTTAAATTCCATGCGTAATGAGCTGAAAAAGCCATCTAGGGCAAACTTGGTGGTAGAATATGGAACAGTAAGTGGCAAGCCAACTTTACCTGTATAAAGAAGGATACGATCCTTACATTTTTACCTCAAAAGAACGGCACGAAATACAAATATTTTTCAAACGCCATGCCTCTAGGGCCAGCCTTCCTAGAAGATGCAATATTGCAAAGAAATCACTTTACAAGCTCACCTCTAATTTACACAGGCATCTGAGATTTTTAATTTTATTAAGAGGGAGGTTACAGAAGAGCTGTAGTTTTCATTTATTTTTTACACATAACTAATGGCCGAATGTACAAATCTTTGCAGCTAAATGGCTGTTCTGGACTTCCCTAGTTCGTAGTTAGATTAGTGAAGTGATATCAAGAACCATACATGTTAGTCTTACAGGAGAAGTGTTTGCATTTCGTAATGCAAAGTATAACACCATCTCCATTTTTCTCTTTGCCTATGCAATGCGGTGACAATAGTTGTATAACCTTAAATAAAAGACACACAATAATGACTCCAGACGATTTTGGAATTTAGAAATGGCCGTGGTCTTCATTTACCTAAATGCCGCAACGTTCTATATTAAAAACCGATAAACAGAGAAATCAGTTATTCAGCAAATAAACTACCTAACTACATTAAGCCTGCTGAAGGTCCCAATTTAGTATTATAAAACCTCTGACCACACGCCAGATACCACTGGTCGTTCCACAACACAGCGGAAACCATGTCACCTTACTGACATCATCATAAACAACATCTAACCATGATCCTGGCATTAACCCCTTGTGAATTTGCCACCTAACACTTCTAAAGGGACTCTTCAGCGCAACTGAATGGCCAGTACCCTAGAACAGGGAGGGCTGGCAGGAACCTTCTGGCAGCTGGTAGGAAACTCTTCATAGGGTTGATTGGTGTAAAGAGGATGTGTCTTAGCATTATAACCCTTTTATAATAGCATTTCCTGCTTTCATTCTCGCTATCGGTATGGTGGGTTAGGGGAGAGCAGGGAAAGGGAGAGGCACCTCCATTAATGCAGGCAGGGTTATGTAACCCCATCTGCTAGTCGCTACAGGGGTCTCTTTTCTATTAAAAAAAATGAGATATTTGCTTTGGAGTAAAACCAACCTCATGTAAGAAACTTTTCAGCTATCCTCTTGGGATTCTGGTTTCATTAAAATCATTTGTAGTGAGTTGCAAGTGGTTCTCCACTGCAAGGGGGGCTCCAGTGTACAAAATATTTTTGTATCACCATGATGTCATATTTCAGGATTATTAAGGCAAGTCAGGAGTGTATAAGGCAAGTCAGGAGTGTGACAGGTCAGGAAGGTGTTTTACAATTTTTACCAGCAAAAGATGAGACAACCACCACATTCCCGTTGCTCTTTTTCAACATTGGGAGAGCTGCCACCGTCATGGTTGCATAACTTAGCACATTAATTTCCAATAAATCGCGTACATGGTCCACATCTCCGTCAAAGTAATTAAAGTATGTGTATCCAATATGGTTGAGGATTAGCATGTCCAGTCCATCTATTTGGGAAAAGAAAACAGAAATTATTAAATTTAGTTTTATATTAAACCTGGAGGATAAGTAGCTCTTATTTCCTAACACGTGTTGAATAAAGTTAAGAAGATGCAATCACTGATATAATATTTAATCTGGACCAATCGATTAGACTATCTACCTCTCTAATGCCTGAAGTTTATAACAAAGACATATTGGGCTGGATTAATTGCCATAGATAAGTGCACATTACAAGTTGTTTAATAGCAAATCTGTCACAGACTGCAATGAGAAAAAATGAGAGATTTATTGCCAGATTCATTAACTAGGACAAAATATACATATATGTTTCTTTTAAACCTCAATCTGTTCTATTGTAGCCTATGGGAAGATAGCTAACCAATTACTTTTGTAGGATTTGTCTCTGGCATTGAATCCTGACCATTGGGCGAGAAGGTTACATCTGTCAAGTGAACATCCAAAGTTTAGGCACTGACAAACTAGGGAGAAAAATGACACAAACAGGCCGTTTGGGGCAAATATGGCACTCGCAAGCTGTTTTAGAACCCTGGTTTCACATCATATCAGATACCAAATAAACGTTCTGCTTCCTGGACAACTTGCTTGGCGAAAGTCATGTTGTCCATGCTTCCAGGAATGTAATATGCAGAAGCTGCACCCAACTGTTTACATTTTTCAACCACCTAAAATGAAAAACAAACAAACAAAAAACAAAACATTATTTCATGTCACTAGGCAAGGCTGGGTCCTATGATAACCAAACAGGAACTCACATTGTGCTGATGACCAGTGAGGCAAGCAGTTGTACAGACTCCTTGTGACATGATGTTTTACTCCGCTAAGTGACAGGAGCTTTTTTGCCATTTTTAGCATATTTTGGTTCACTCATGATTTCCGTGCATAGTGGAGCTTTTTCTTTCCTTATAGCATTTAGTATGAATTAAATGTAAAAAAACCCAAAAAACAATAAAATAGAAAAAAATACTTAAGATTTCTTCCACAAATTCGGTTCCACATTATTTTTTAGGGATTTCTTTTATGTAGTTATGTATATACTACTACTTTTATATATATATATATATATATATATATATATAATTTGAACTTATATCTGCGTCATACTTACTCTTTACTGGTGATCCTTTTGAGGTCTTTAAAGATCTTAGGGATATCTCTTGGAACTGGTACCCCTTATGATGTCATGGTAACATCACTGGAGTCTATAATTTTTTATTTTACTTTTTTTATATTTAACTTTTAAAAATAAATTTTATTTTTCTATATTTCTTCATTTTTGTTAAAATATTGGGGGTTACGTCATGGTTTTGGGCCTAGTGGCATATGGAATTTATATCCAGCCCTGTCCTGGAGCTCCTTAAAAGTGAAAGATGTGGAAAGAACCATGTGAATCAAACCCCTGTACTCTTAAGTTCCACAGTACATGACTGTATATTTAGAACTTAACGAAAAATATGTATTCTTCAGTTGCGAAAAAACATTCTACATGTGTGGGTTTTCCTTAATAATTTAAAATTTTGATTAATACAATAAAATAATATATACTATTCAGTTTATAAGAAAATATGGACCATAATTTTCTTTTAATACATGCATGCTTAATTAAAAATGTATTTTTTTAGATTTTTTTCTGTAAATTGTAAGGGCTGGAATATTACCTTTTTCAGCTTCTCTTCTGTTCGGGCAGTAATCAAGACATGAGATCCCATCTGTGCCAAATGGTATGCCATCTGCTCTCCAATGCCAGAACTGGCCCCTGTAACTATCACCCTCTTCCCCTTTAGCATTGCTGGTGGATGAACAGAGAATGATAGAAGATAACTAGACTGTATCCAGTAAAAGCAAATGTATAAATAAGACATATAATGCTCCCTGTGTTGGTAGTGGCACAAAAATCTCAGGAGGAAATTCTACACCTCAGTTCTGGAGCAGTTTTTTACTTTAACAGGTTGAAGAATTCATATTGAAATGCATAAAAAGTAATTTAGTATGTATTCTTCATTGCTGGTGCTTCACGAGACACAAGTATTTTATTTGATTATCCCAGTCTACAGTAAGATAAATGTTTAACTAGGATTCACCTATTATTGGCTTGAATGTGCTCATGGTCCAAGGTAAACATAAATGGCAGGGTCGTAACTAGACGCCTCAGGGCCCGGGTGCGAGAATCTGTTAAGTAAATTCTGGACCAAAACATTCAGGGTTCACTTAGCCAAAACCGAAAATGGCCCCCACCTTTAAAAATAATAATAAAAACTCACATTTTTAATAAAAGTAGGTAACACACAACTGGACAAAATTAGCAATATGACTTGGCAACCAGTAAATGCTGGCAACCCAGGCAACCAGTAAATGCTGGTACCTAGGCATGATGGGACTGTGCTCGCTGTGATTGCTGTTAGCAATCACACTCCTATCATGCCAAGTCAGCCAGTACATGCTGGTACAGGGTGGCTGTAAGTGATGTGCAGACCCCATACTGCTGGCAGCATCACTACACAAGGGGGGCAGCTAGCTAGGTTTCAGCATGTACTGGCTGACTTGGCATGATAGGAGTGTGATTGCTAACAGTAGTCACAGTCCCATCATGCCTAGGTTCCAGCACTTACACATCCATCCAGTAAATGCTGGAACCTAGGCATGATGGGACTGTGATTGCTGTTAGCAATCACACTCCTATCATGCCAAGTCAGCCAATACACCCTGGTACAGGGTGGCTGTAAGTGATGTGCAGACCCCATACTGCTGGCAGCATCAATACACAAGGGGGGCAGCTAGCTAGGTTTCAGCATGTACTGGCTGACTTGGCATGATAGGAGTGTGATTGCTAACAGCAATCACAGTCGCATCATGTCTAGGTTCCAGCACTTACACATCCATCCAGTAAATGCTGGAACCTAGGCATTATGGGACTGTGATTGCTGTTAGCAATCACACTCCTATCATGCCAAGCCAGCCAGTACATGCTGGTACAGGGTGGCTGTAAGTGCAGACCCCATACTGCTGGCAGCATCAATACACAAGGGGGGCAGCTGGCCAGGTTTTTAGCATGTACTGGCTGACTTGGCATGATAGGAATGTGATTGCTAACAGCAATCACAGTCCCATCATGCCTAGGTTCCAGCACTTACACAGCCATGCTATCACACACACACACACACTCATTTATTCATATAATCATTCATTCACAGATTCATTCCCTCAATCACACACACTCATTCAAACACCCTCCCCACCCCCTTACCTGCACTGCAGCTCCTTGATGCTTACAGACTTCAGCAGGGGGCGCGGCCTCCCTCTGCCTTCTCTGCTAAAGCACAGAGGAAGTAGGATGTCACATGAACTCCGCTTCCTCTGTGCAGTAGTGATGGGAAGTTCGGATCATTAAAGTGAATCGGATCATTTCGATTCGTTCACTGAAATGATCCGATTCATGATCCGGATCTTCGGATCACTCAGTGTGCCTGCACGGAGTTACTGTTTTCCAGTAACTCCGTGCAGGCACACTAACAATTGGCCCCGCCCCTTTCATTATGAATCCTCCCCCCTGCCTCCAGTGATGTCAATGAAGGCAGAGAGTCGTTCAAAGATTCGGATCTTACAGGGATCCGAATCTTACAGTTATCCGGATCACTGTAAGATCCGGATCACTGTAAGATCCGGATCACTGTAAGATCCGGATCATTGTAAGATCCGGATCATTGTAAGATCCGGATCTTTGAACGACTCTCTGCCTTCATTGGCATTCTAATCATTCAGAGAATATCACCATACTGTTATAAATAATACATTAATAATCACTGCCCCCAGGATTTACATTCCCCTTTACCTGCAACTGCACCTTAAGCTAACTTTATTAAATTAATTAAATTAACCCTCACCATTAAATTAACCCTAAACACCCCATAAACCATGACTGCCCCTAAAATTAACCCTTAACACCCCATCAACCATGACTGCCCCTAAAATTAACCCTTAACACCCCATTAACCATAACTGCCCCCAAATTAACCCTAAACACCCCATTAAGCATAACTGCCCCCAAATTAACCCTAAACACCTCATTAAGCATAAATGCCCCTAAATTAACACTAAAGACCCCATTAAGCATAACTGCCCCCAAATTAACCCTAAACATCTCATTAAGCATAACTGCCCCTAAATTAACACTAAAGACCTCATTAAGCATAACTATCCCCAAATTAACCCTAAACACCTCATTAAGCATAACTGCCCCTAAATTAACACTAAAGACCCCATTAAGCATAACTGCCCCCAAATTAACCCTAAACACCTCATTAAGCATAACTGCCCCCAAATTAACCCTAAACACCTCATTAAGCATAACTGCCCCTAAATTAACACTAAAGACCCCATTAAGCATAACTGCCCCTAAATTATCCCTAAACACCCCATTAAGCATAACTGCCCCTAAATTAACACTAAAGACCCCATCAACCATACCAATTTATTAGGTAATTTATCTGGAGTACATGCAATTAATTTAGGGGCAGTTATGGTTAATGGAGTATTTAGGGTTAATTTCAGGGGCCGTTATGGTTAATGGGGTCTTTAGGGTTAATTTCAGGGGCCGTTATGGTTAATGGGATCTTTACGGTTAATTTCAGGGGCAGTTATGGTTGATGGGGTATAAGGGTTAATTTTATGCTGATGACTGAGGGTTAATTTAATTAATTTAATAAAGTTAACTGTAGGTGCAGTTATAGGTAAAGGGGGGCAAACTCAGGGGAATCTAAATCCTGGGGGCAGTGTGAACATTATTAATGTATTTATTTATAAAAGTATGGTATCAGTAATATTCTCTGAATGATTCGAATCTCTGTAAGATTCGGATCCTTGTAAGATCCGGATCCCTGTAAGATTCGAATCATTCGACTCTTCGGATCATTCGACTCTTCGGATCATTCGACTCTTCGGATCATTCGACTCCTTGGATCATTCGACTCCTCGGATCATTCGACTCCTCGGATCATTCGACTCTTTGAACGAGTCTCTGACTCTATAAGTCATCGTTCCTGTGTGAATTAACGAGCTGTAACCTGACCCCAGAGTCTGTGTCTGAGTGCTCTGCAGATGACTCACAGCTCTAGGATCAGGTTACAGCTGCATGATTCACAGACTGAACCGCTACAAATGAATCGTTCAGTCTAGTGAACCGGTTCATCCGGATCACTAAAAAGAACCGGATCAAATGAACGATTCGTTCATGATCCGGACATCACTACTGTGCAGTCCAGAAGACCCTCCCATAAGTAAGTAGCAGGGCTTGAGGTGCGGCTCACGTAAGATCGGTTGCCCTGGCTGCCGATCTTACGCGGGCCGCACCTCGAGGTCTCGCGGGCCGCATGTTGGACGCCCCTGCCTTATTTTAAAAAAAAAAAACTGAAAAAAGATTTCGGGCGGCCCCTTGGCTTGGGCCCCCTGCCGCCAGGGCCCGATTTCGGCCGGCCCCTTGGCTTGGGCCCCCCTGCCGCCGGGGCCCGGTCGCAGTCGCGACCCCGGTAGTTCCGCCACTGATAAATGGGTTAAAAGCACTGCTACAGCCTGTGTTCAAGGTTAGTATTATGAGCAAGGTGTATCCGTGACTCCTGGTATCAGCAATGGGGGAGGGAATGATTTTATTATGTACACATTTTCAGTTTTATATGTTTTGTGCTTACCATTAAGCTATTCTTCACAGTGTGTTAAGTTACTGCCTAGAAGCAAGGCACAGTAATACAAAAGAGTCTGCTGACCTATGGACCTATGGAGTCCCAGACACGCTCTTCCAGAATAGCCCTGTCCCGTACCCACACGTATAAAGCCCTCCCCCATAAAAGAGTAATCTGTTTGACGATATAGTTTTGTTTTAATTTTGAAGTTGAGAAATCATATATATGTGTATATATTTAAATTGTACTTATTTTGTGATAGGTTAGTGGTGCATGTTATACAAGTAAACAATAACATGACCTACATATAAAGTTTTCCTCCAGATTGTTCTTGCAGGCCTTGACTGGCCATGGGGGCCAGTGGCAGGACAAACAATGCCCTGTGAATGTAGCTTAGATGGCTTACCTTGATAAGTAGTTAACTTAGAATGCAAGAAACTCTAGAGCATCACCCCAACATTTCAAGTCCCCAAAGCATTTGGGCCCATTAATTTGGGGCTTAGCTAGGTGTGGGCTAGTGCAGGGCCATCCACTTAACTTTGCCCTTTTCCCTCTGCCCTCAAAAGCAGGAAATAGGGTGTGCTCTGTGGGACAGTGCCTAAAATTGTGACTGTCCTGCTTCAAACAGGACACTTAGAACGTATGCATTCCTCTTCAATGAAGGAAAAAGAAGAGACTGACATAAATGGTAGGAGCTCTGTAGCTGCCCTCTCCCACCATGGTCCAATGACTCTTGCCACTGATTAACTGCTTGAAACAGCCAATCAATGACAGGAATGGGACTCATTAAAATCAATGATGTGATTTCCATGCATGCAGACTGGGGTCTGTGGCCAGTGCTGGAACTGATCGGTGAAAGTACCGTATATCACATGGATGGAGATGTGTTCGGCCAAAAAACCGTCAGATCTTCATTTGCAATAGGGAAACCATGAAAATTTAAAGGGACCACTCAGCGATTACACAAATTCAAGTTCATAAGATGGCTGGTGTATTCCTTTAAATATCCACGCCAATTATATGTCCACGATCAACAGGACATTCCCAATCTAGGACCCAAGAGACACAGATGCAAATTGACTAAAATCCAGCACTGGATCCGATGCAATAATCTGCTTGTTGTTTCTGTTGCAGGAAAAAGGAAAAAAAAAAACAGGAAACACTTACCAGGATCAAATCCATCGTCTCCGGAATAAAAATAAAATGCCACTAGTATTCCAATAAAAGCAACAATAACTTTGATCAGCAGAGACATATTTAAGACAGTGCAGCTACAGAGTGAACTATGAAACCTTAACTTTTACACCAACATTGCTGAGTGTTAAGAGGCAGGGTTCACATGTTACACGGGACAGGGGATTGGCTCTCTGCTGTTTGTAAAGTTATGACCTCCACCCTTATCAGTAACTCCTACTACACTACTACATATGGGGTGTACAATGTTCATGGCTGCTGCACAAAGGTGTGTTTTATGGAAAAGATTTGTATTATAGATAAAATATCTATATAGTGTTATCCACAGAAAAAAAAGTTTTGTGTATACTATAAGACCCTCCTAATTATTGAGTTTAGGTGTTTCAACCACGCCCATAGGTAAAAAGAGTATAAAACAGTGGACTGGACAACACCTGTGACCACTTATTTCCCCTTCTCCTCCTTATGTGTGAGCAGGGCCGGGCCTACAATGGAGCCAACTGGGGCAATTGCCCCAGGCGGCACTTTAGAAGGGGCGGCACTTTGCCGCCCCAAGCGGGTTTTTTTTGTTTTCTTTTTGAAGCGGAGGAGAGAGAGAGTGCACAATAATACCTAGAGCAGTGATGGCGAACCTATGACACGCGTGTCAGTGGTGACACGCGTAGCCATTTGGGGTGGCACGCGCAGGATTTCCTGCGATTCATCCTCGGCTCCTGCACGGCCGCCGAGGATGAAAGAATCTGCGCTGGAGGACCCGTTCCTCCAGCGCAGATTCTTTCATCCTCGGCGGCCGTGCAGGAGCCGAGGATGAATCGCAGGAAATCCTGCGCGTGTCACCCCCCCAAAAAAGGGGGGGGCGGTTACGTGCAGTAGCGTACCCAGCGGGGGGCGGTGCGGTGGAGGAGCAGGCTCGCAAGGGAGCGGTATCGGAGGTCTTTAACAGACCACCGGCTCCCTTGAGTGATTTTAAGCCGGTTCAAGGATCTCCCTTGAACCCGGCTTAAAATCACTCAAGGGAGCCGGAGGTCTGTTAAAGACCTCCGATACCGCTCCCTTGCGATCCGCGCGGCAACAGCTGTTGTGCGCCGGGGTTTGTTGGCAGATCCCGGCGCACAACACTGAAGCCGCGCCCACCGCTGTCCGTGCCCTCTGAACCCCGTGCCCTCGGAAGAAGAACTGAAGAAGAAGAGGAGCGAAGAGCAGGAAAAGGAGCTGTAAGGAGAAAAGAGGAAAGGTAGGAAAGCATACAGTGAGAGTGGATTGGTGTATGTGTGTGGATTGGTATGTGTGTGGATTGGTGTATGTGTGTGGATTGGTATGTGTGTGTGGATTGGTATGTGTGTGTGGATTGGTGTATGTGTGTGGATTGGTATGTGTGTGGATTGGTATGTGTGTGTGGATTGGTATGTGTGTGTGGATTGGTGTATGTGTGTGGATTGGTGTATGTGTCTGGATTGGTGTATGTGTGTGGATTGGTGTATGTGTGTGGATTGGTATGTGTGTGGATTGGTGTATGTGTGTGGATTGGTATGTGTGTGGATTGGTGTATGTGTGTGGATTGGTATGTGTGTGTGGATGTGTATGTGTGTGGATGTGTATGTGTGTGGATTGGTGTATGTGTGTGGATTGGTGTATGTGTGTGGATTGGTGTGTGTGTGTGGATTGGTGTATGTGTGTGGATTGGTGTATGTGTGTGGATTGGTGTGTGTGTGTGGATTGGTGTGTGTGTGTGGATTGGTGTATGTGTGTGGATTGGTATGTGTGTGGATTGGTGTATGTGTGTGGCTTGGTATGTGTGTGGATTGGTGTGTGTGTGTGTGGATTGGTGTGTGTGTGTGGATTGGTGTGTGTGTGTGGATTGGTGTATGTGTGTGGATTGGTGTGTATGTGTGTGGATTGGTGTATGTGTGTGGATTGGTATGTGTGTGTGGATTGGTGTATGTGTGTGGATTGGTATGTGTGTGGATTGGTGTATGTGTGGATTGGTATGTGTGTGGATTAGTGTATGTGTGTGGATTGGTATATATGTGTGGATTGGTATACGTGTGGATTGGTAAGTGTGTGAGAGTGATGGGTGTTATGCTGTACCATTTCCAATGTATTTTTCATTATGCTCTAAAGTACATCATAACTCCCATCACTCTATACTGTTCCATACAGTGGCAGAGCTGGGAGACAGAGGCCTTGCACCCCCACCGCAGGACTCCTGAAAGGTAAGTAGTTACTAAGCAGGTATGTTAAATAATTTGTTTTTGGTTTATTAAAAACAATTATATATTGCAATTATAGATTTTTGTAGTTTAAACTATAAATTGCGCAAAATTATGTTTTTTTGTCGAAGTGACACACCACGCGAGTTATGCTCGATATTTTGCCGATTTTTGACACACCACGCCAAAAAGGTTGCCCATCACTGACCTAGAGTATGCCTATGACTGAGCAGCATTGTTTGGCGCGAAAAGCGTAAAGAGTTCACCTACTGGGTGTCGAGTCCTCACTGAGGTTGGCCAAATGAGGTAAAAAAAAGATTTGGCACATTAACCGCATTACCCGTTGATATTTATTCTCTCTGGTGTTGTGGACCCAAATCCTCTTTATGATATTGAACATTGTTGATGGTGGAGGCATTGAGAGGTTACACAATGTGGAAGTGTATGATAATACATATTGAGGATTGAGGTGGGATGTTTCTCGTTATGAATTTTATTCAGATATAATGTAGGTTGTTGATTTGTTTCTGTTCTGTGTGATATATGTGTCGTAGTGCACAATAATACCTAGAGTATTACTAGGTAGAGGCACTTCCAAATTAATATATATTAACCCCTAACTCTCAACTATGCAGAGGCCAGGATCTCCGTAGGTGCCAGCAAAGATGTCCGGGCCAAGGAAAACGGTGTTATACACTAGACCTGTGCATGGAAATGATGGAGAGGCTTTGTTCTGTTGCACCGTGCCAGCCACCTTCTCCGCTTATCTGTCTGCATTATTCTGTCCTCAGAATAGGTTGGAGCCCCAAAGGGACAGCCTCTCCCCCATTTCTCCAATCAAGGGAGTAGATGTGCTCTGACTCTCCACCCTTTTGCAGAAGCACGCCAGGAGACCTAGATAACAAAGCATATAGCGAGGAGAAGTGACCAAGAAAGAAGAATAGAAAACAAGCGAAAAAACATGAAGATACAAGGGGAGCTGCGGAAAGGATGCAGGCACATAAGTGGTTTGTGGATAAAGTAGGGAGACATGGAGATGGAGCGTGAGAGAGTGAATGAGGGTGAGCGACAACAAATTTCTTTTCTGAATTTTCCTTCCGAATTTCATCTCAACAAAATCTGTTGTTCAATAATGAAAATTTGTCCAAATCATTTATGGTCCTTTAGCACAGGTCTATTACACACTATACAGCTCCAAGCTGTATTTCGTGTGTAAATATACTTTTATTTATTATGTGTCACAATTTACATCTGCTGGTAAAAAATGAGAAACATGTAATAAGAATGTGTATGCTTACCCACTCTGATTTTATTACCCATACAAAGTGTTACCCTTCAGTTTGTGAACACATGACCTTTATTATAGAATACAGGGAAATAAAAGCATCAGTTACATATTCACACATATTGTGAGAATAATTTTGATTTCAATGCCTTTTGTTTTATGTATGTGTTGATTTATGAGACTGCTTATTAGTTACTTCATCTCTTTGATGCAGAAGAAAATAGGCAATTCTGTATACAACAAGATATTTAAATATTCTAAATATAACATTGTTTTGACATTGAAGTTAAGTAGGAGTTGGCAGGACAATCATTTTGTCTGCTCGACTTTCTTCATGTCATAGTTTTTCAAGACAAGGTACTCTAGAAATTCTGGAGCCCAATCTCGAAGGAGAAGTGGAATCTTGGTGGCTTCATACTTATAGTAGACCTCCCTTTTTCGCAGGGTACCTCCTTTAATGATTTCCAAGGCACACTCTTCCTTTGGAGCAGCTGGCTGCTGGATCACCTTTGACACAGTATTTACAGCTGAATCTGCAAAAAGTATATATTTTATATAATTCAAAAAGCACATAATAGCGGTATAAATGGTTGTATTGCCTTAAAATTTAATCTGTAGAAATCTTAATTTACCAGCGCTATTTTTAGCACAATTCTATATCTGATTCAATAGTCCCATATCCCATCACGTAACATATATATGTGTCCAGGATGGTAATAAGTATAACTTCCAGTCCTGAGACACTTTTACATAAGACCTTTGGTATTTTGTGATTACTTTAAACCACATAATACACACCCTGTATTGCATCAACACAGACTTGTTCCTATGGTGCCTAATCTGAAAATTCAGCTGTAATTAGTGATAGAAATATAGAATTTGATGGCAGATAAGAACCATTTGGCCATCTACTTTGCCCTTAGATGAAGTGCTTGTCCAATCCACTGATTATCACCATCATATTTGTTTTTTTATGGATTAACAGGAAGTTCTTTATATAATAAATATCTTGTACATTAAGATACAACTGGATTAAGCACTTTAAATATGTTGATGAAATGTGTAGGGAAAGTGCAATATGAACCAATAAGGTGGTGGCATGTTTTTTGGGAATAACTTATAAAGAGAACCATACCAACTAATTAGTTATTTATAGAGAAAGATGACTTCTTTATACACCACACTGGAGACACAGAGACAACACGGAATGATTTTTGGAAAAGTTAAAAAGCTTACCTGTGTCTATATAACTTATGACGCATAGTGTGACCGACACGTTGATTTTCTGCTGCTTAAATTCCATGCGTAATGAGCTGAAAAAGCCATCTAGGGCAAACTTGGTGGTAGAATATGGAACAGAAAGTGGCAAGCCAACTTTACCTGTATAAAGAAGGACACGATCCTTACATTTTTACCTCAAAAGAACAGCACGAAATACAAATATTTTTCAAACGCCATGCCTCTAGGGCCAGCCTTCCTAGAAGATGCAATAAGCAGTGGATTGCGCGTTCAAGCTTGAAAAGAAATCACTTTACAAGCTCACCTCTAATTTACACAGGCATTTCGTAATGCAAAGTATAACACCATCTCCATTTTTCTCTTTGCCTATGCAATGCGGTGACAATAGTTGTATAACCTTAAATAAAAGACACACAATAATGACTCCAGACGATTTTGGAATTTAGAAATGGCCGTGGTCTTCATTTACCTAAATGCCGCAACGTTCTATATTAAAAACCGATAAACAGAGAAATCAGTTATTCAGCAAATAAACTACCTAACTACATTAAGCCTGCTGAAGGTCCCATTTAGTATTATAAAACCTCTGACCACATCTGACCACGCGCCAGATACCACTGGTCGTTCCGCAACACAGCGGATCGGCTTAAACCGTGTCACCTTACTGACATCATCATAAACAACATCTAACCATGATCCTGGCATTAACCCCTTGTGGGTTTGCCACCTAACACTTCTAAAGGGAATCTTCAGCGCAACTGAATTGCCAGTACCCTAGAACAGGGAGGGCAGGCAGGAATCTTCTGGCAGCTGGTAGGAAACTCTTCATAGGGTTGATTGGTGTAAAGAGGATGTGTCTTAGCATTATAACCCTTTTATAATAGCATTTCCTGCTTTCATTCTCGCTATTCGTATGGTGGGTGAGGGGAGAGCAGGGAAAGGGAGAGGCACCTCCATTAATGCAGGCAGGGTTATGTAACCCCATCTGCTAGCTACAGAGGTCTCTTTTCTATTAAAAAAATGAAATATTTGCTTTGGAGTAAAGCCAACCTCATGTAAGAAACTTTTCAGCTATCCTCTTGGGATTCTGGTTTCATTAAAATAATTTCTGGTCAGTTGCA
The DNA here is from genome assembly GCF_027358695.1 of Spea bombifrons. Taxonomy (NCBI): domain Eukaryota; kingdom Metazoa; phylum Chordata; class Amphibia; order Anura; family Pelobatidae; genus Spea; species Spea bombifrons. The sequence continues at coordinate 39,779,092 of NC_071088.1, forward strand.
AGTGGTTCTCCACTGCAAGGGGGGCTCCAGTGTACAAAATATTTTTGTATCACCATGATGTCATATTTCAGAATTATTAAGTTTTATGGTTTCTAGGTAAAACTCAATGAAAATATAAGGCAAGTCAGGAGTGTGACAGGTCAGGAAGGTGTTTTACAATTTTTACCAGCAATAGATGAGACCACCACCACATTCCCGTTGCTCTTTTTCAACATTGGGAGAGCTGCCACCGTCATGGTTGCATAACTTAGCACATTAATTTCCAATAAATCGCGTACATGGTCCACATCTCCGTCAAAGTAATTAAAGTATGTGTATCCAATATGGTTGAGGATTAGCATGTCCAGTCCATCTATTTTGGAAAATAAAACAGAAATTAAATTTAGTTTTATATTAAGCCTGGAGGATAAGTAGCTCTTATTTCCTAACACGTGTTGAATAAAGTTAAGAAGATGCAATCACTGATATAATATTTAATCTGGACCAATGGATTAGACTATCTACCTCTCTAATGCCTAAAGTTTATAACAAAGACATATTGGGCTAGATTAATTGCCATAGATAAGTGCTTTGTCTCTGGATTTGTCTCTGGCATTGAATCCTGACCATTGGGCGAGAAGGTTACATCTGTCAAGTGAACATCCAAAGTGGAGGCACTGACAAACTAGGAACAAAAATGACACAAACAGGTCGTTTGGGGCAAATATGGCACTCGCAAGCCATTTTAGAACCATCATATCAGATACCAAATAAACGTTCTGCTTCCTGGACAACTTGCTTGGCGAAAGTCATGTTGTCCATGCTTCCAGGAATGTAATATGCAGAAGCTGCACCCAACTGTTTACATTTTTCAATCACCTAAAATGAAAAACAAACAAAAAAAAAACCATTATTTCATGTCACTAGGCAAGGCTGGGTCCTATGATAACCAAACAGGAACTCACATTGTGCTGATGACCAGTAAGGAAAGCAGTTGTACAGACTCCTTGTGACATGGTGTTTTACTCCCCTAAGTGACAGGAGCTTTTTTTCACATTTTTAGCAAATTTTTGTTCACTCATGATTTCCGTGCATAGTGTACCCACACAAATTATATATCTTTTTTCCAAAGACAGATGGGGCTTTTTCTTTTCGTATAGCCTGTCATTTAGTATGAATTAAATGGGAAAAAAGCAATAAAATAGAAAAAAAAAATACTTAAGATTTCTTTCACAAATTTGGTTCCACTGAAAAAAAAACATCCCACATGAATTTTTAGGGATTTTTTTTATGTAGTTATGTATATACTATACTACTTTTTTAATAATTTTTGAACTTATATCTGCGTCAAAAATGGATTTCAAAAGTATATTTGTAGTGGGAGGGGCACCTATTTTTGCATTTGCAAAAATGTGTACATTTTTTTTTACCATTTTATTATTACTTAATCTTTTTTACTGGTGATCCTTTTGAGGCCTTTAACCCCTTGGCTGCTAAGCCATTTCACACCCTGGTGCTAAGCTAGTTTTCGGCATTTTGGTGCATCTCACGTTTAAACGTGTTTCAAGTAAATTTCTTGGGAATAAACTATACAAACCATATATTGTTTTTTTCAGCACACCCAGCAGATTCCAAATATACCATTTTTATATGTGTATGTCTCATTAGGTTTGCAAAATACAACCAAAAATGGGAAAAAAGTGTAATTTTTCACTTCCAACTCAATAAAAACTAGTTTGTAATGTTATTTTTCTAAACTCTAATATCAAAACCTGTGTTGCTAAATATTTGTAGTAGGTAACCGGTCTAAAATAAACAGACATTGAGAACAGTAGACTATGTTTTTCTAATATTTTATTGCTAAAAGTTAAATTTATTAGACTATCACAAAATTCATCTTTAAATTTAATGCATGGCTGCGTCAGTTAAACAGCTCTAGCTGCCCGGGATGTTAAAATATGCCAACAAAACTATATATTTTTAGAAACTACACCCCCAGCCGCAGCAAATGAGGTCTTATTTGTATTTGTATCACAAATCTGACTTGCACAACAAATAAGTGAATATCACACAAATAAAAATAATAAATAAATAAAATTAAAAGCGACAAGTTCATTTATGTCTTCCGCACTCCAGGTTTGTCCTAGAAACACATGCAGCCCCTCATTTGATGCGCCAAGGGGTGTAGTTTCTGAAAATATATACTTTATGTACCATAATTTAACTTCCCAGCTGTCTAGAGCTGTCTAAATGCAGGCATCACCCCTAAATGTTTTAAGACAATTTTTTAACAAGATTCTCCAATCTGCCATATCTGAAGTTAAGGTGGTCTAGACATCTGGGAAGTTAAATTAGGGTACATAAAGTACACATTTCAGGAAACTACACCCCTTGGAGCTTCAAATGAGGGGTTACATGTATTTCTAGGACAAAAGTTGAGTGCACAAATAATGATGGAATATGTCGCTTTGGCTAGAAAATATGTTTTTTCTAACCATAGAGACATGTTCATTTGTGTCTTGCGCACTCCAGGTTTGTCCTAGAAACACACGCAGCCCCTCATTTGATGTGCCGAGGGGTGTAGTTTTTGAAAATATGTACTTTTTGTGCCATAATTTAACTTCTTACGTGAGCAGTAATGCCACATCAAGGCTTCAACCCTAATTACTGACCATTCACACGCCTTTCATATCTCCATTCACTCGCAGAAGCACACACCATACTTTCCATACATTCACTCGCAGAAGCACACACACCATTCTTTCCCCTTACAATCCCAAAGAGATGATCGTAAAGGGAGAAAAAAAATCACTTTTACAGCAAAAATAAATTTTGCAGTAAAAATGCAAGGGGCTCCATGGATGACATGGTTAACTTACGTACTACAGGCTATACGGCTGATTTTTGCAGTTCATCTGGATTTCAAAAATTGCCTTCCTCTACCATTGGCTAAATTTAACCCCATGATCAAAGGGATCATGGGGTTAAAATTTAGTATCGCCCATTTTTAAAAAGGGAATGTGACTTTTTATAGCTATATGATCGCTGTGGTAACATTGGCTACCACAGTGATCATTTAGCTAGAATACTTAAACTTTTTTTTTTTTTAAAGTTAAACCAGTTTATGTTTAGATAATTTAATTTGGGGGTCTCTAGGCAATTTTGATCTTTATTTATCTGCCTTTAGAGACCCCCAAATCATTTTTTTTACTTTTTTTGTACATTTTTATTTTTTTAACATAATGATTTTTATTCTTTTTTTACAAGCATTATACCGAGGCGATTACCTTTCCAACGGTATATGTTGGGGGTCTGTAGCTGCTCAGATGCCTGAGATACAGGCATCTAAGCAGCATGCCCCCATACCGTGAAAACTGACAATTGTCAGTTTTCAATAAAGTTGCGCGGTGACGTCATCGCGTCATTACGCGCGACGTCACCGGCCGGATCGGGTGGTCCCAGCGATGCCCTTCAAAATGAGGGGCAGATCGCCGGGGTAGCTGGTGATGGGGGTCCACAGACCCCCATCAAGGTAGGAGAGTGCTAGCGACGGCATGGTGCCGTCGTTAGCACCTGACTGGGACTGCTAGCGACGGCACCATGCCGTCGTTAGCAGTCAAGGGGTTAAAGATCTTAGGGATATCTCTTGGAACTGGTACCCCTTATGATGTCATGGTAACATCACTGGAGTCTTAAGTTCCACACTACATGACTGTATACCACACTATATTTAGAACTTTAGAAAAATATGTATTCTTCAGTTGCAAAAAAACATTCTACATGTGTGGGTTTTCTTTAATAATTTAGAATTTTGATTAATACAATAAAATAATATATACTATTCCGTTTATAAGAAAATATGGACCATACTTTTCTTTTAATACATACATGCTTAATTAAAAATGTATTTATTTTGATTTTTTTTCTGTAAATTGTAAGGGCTGGAATATTACCTTTTTCAGCTTCTCTTCTGTTCGGGCAGTAATCAAGACATGAGATCCCATCTGTGCCAAATGGTATGCCATCTGCTCTCCAATGCCAGAACTGGCCCCTGTAACTATCACCCTCTTCCCCTTTAGCATTGCTAGTGGATAAACAGAGAATGATAGAAGATAACTAGACTGTATCCAGTAAAAGCAAATGTATAAATAAGACATATAATGCTCCCTGGGTTGTCAACATAATGTGCAGGCCCAACATGCTCCCTTTCCTCACCATTTACATGAGATGTCTTTAACCCCTTAATGACAAAGCCCGTACATGTACGGGCTCAAAATGCATTGTTTTCAATGGGTTTAGGGACCACCCATTGTCCTTAAGGGGTTAACAGAACACGTTATGAGCATAAGCACACATGCATTCATTCTATCATCCAGCTGCAGCGCGGTTGCTAATTTGCTTTGCTCCCCTATGCACCCCTATGATATACACCTGTCATCAACAAGTATGTAAAGTATTAAATCATGCCAACATAGCAATCGATTAGAGTAATTACATTAGTTCATTTTTTTGCTTCTTATTGGTATATACAAACAGGTATAATTAAGTTAATGGAAACAGACACATATTCAATGAAACTGTTGAATGAACACTATTTTCAGGATTGTATTTTTATATAGTAAAAGGTACAGTTGGATACCCAGACTGCCTCATCAAATCTGCATATTCAAGTTATTACTTCAATATACATTCTTTATAAGACAGATAATTAAAAAGATTTCTAGCTTAGGAAGAAGTTGCAGACCCCTGCCTCCTCCATTCTCATATAGATCTTGCCACTCAGTGGTAGGAAAGTGAACTACTGGAGATGACTGGGGAAAATATATAATGTCACATATGATTAATTCATCTTTGCCAGGTTGTTAATCATACAACAGGACTTAAAAGTGATCCTTTTTAATCTTGGTGCTGTCCCTTTGGAAATACTCTATTTGCTCGAATATAAGACAAGGTTTTTCAGAGCAAATGCTCTGAAAAATACCCCTCATCTTATATTCAAGGTCATTTTATAATCCGACTTCAAACAGAGGTCTGACTATAAGACTAAGATCCAGAGGGACCTGGATCCTCCTCTCTGACAACTTCTGCTGCTGTCCAGCACCTCTACCAGGGCATCTATGACGGGGTGCTGGTGTGACATGACCCTCCGGTGCTCAGTAATAGAAGCCCTGGCGCAAGTGCCGGGTAGCAGCACAGATTCTCTATGTGCATCGTGCAAACATTCACTGGCTGCCCCCACTAGACACCAGGGAGTCTGAAGCACGGGGATAAGTCTGGGGATGCACTGGTAACTCTGGGTGGGGCAGAGTGGCATATCAGGGGGGTATAAGGCATATCTGGGGGGGCAAGTGTGGCAAGCAAGGGGGCAAATGTGTATAACTGCAGGCAGGTTGGGAAATAAAAGGAAATAAAAACAAGAAATGCGTAGTTTTTATATAATATAAAAAAATGTTTACTGTACATGTGAATTACAATTTACTAGTAAAACTTTTCCTGTAGGGTAGTCTTATATTCAGGCTTTTTCTTTTTTTCCTAAATTAATATTCAAATTGTGGGGGGTCATCCTATTATAGAGCAAATACAGTTCATGGAGGACTCTGAGGAACCCCCATACGCATTCACCTTCCTCCCTGCTGCTCAGCCTCTAGGCTTGCAGATGTGTTCGACAGATCATATCCCCAATCAGCCAGTGGCACAAAAATCTCAGGAGGAAATTCTACACCTCAGTTCGGGAGCAGTTTTTTTACTTTCACAGGTTGAAGAATTCATATTGAAATGCATAAAAAGTAAATTAAATATGTATTGTTCATTGCTGGTGCTTCACAGGACACAAGTATTTTATTTGATTAGCCCAGCCTACAGTAAGATAAATGTTTAACTAGGATTCACCTATTATTGGTTTGAATGTGCTCATGGTCCAAGGTAAACATAAATGGGTCAAAAGCACTGCTACAGCCTGTGTTCAAGGTTAGTATTATGAGCAAGGTGTAGCCGTGACTCCTGGTATCAGCAATGGGGGAGGGAATGATTTTATTATGTACACATTTTCAGTTGCACCAACCTTAATGTGGGATTAGCTATCGTAACGTCCTGCTTTATAAGTTTTAGTGCTTACCATTAAGATATTCTTCACAGTGTGTTAAGTTACCGCCTAGAAGCAAGGCACAGTAATACAAAAGAGTCTGCTGACCTATGGACCTATGGAGTCCCAGACACGCTCTTCCAGAATAGCCCTGTCCCGTACCCACACGTATAAAGCCCTCCCCCATAAAAGAGTAATCTGTTAGACGATATAGTTTTGTTTTAATTTTGAAGTTGAGAAATCATATATATGTGTATATATTTGAATTGTACTTATTTTGTGATAGGTTAGTGGTGCATGTTATACAAGTAAACAATAACATGACCTACATTTAAAGTTTTCCTCCAAACTGGTCTTGCAGGCCTTGACTGGCCATGGGGGCCAGTGGCAGGACAAACAAGGCACTGTAAATGTAGCTTAGATGGCTTACCTTGATAAGTAGTTAACCTAGAATGCAAGAAACTCTAGAGCATCACCCCAACATTTCAAGTGCCCAAAGCATTTGGGCCCATTCATTGGGGCTTACCTAGGTGTGGGCTAGTGCAGGACCATCCACTTAACTTTGCCCTTTCAGCTTACTGAAGGAATAAACCAGGATATTACATCATATTACAGTGCTCAGCTGCAATCCATCCCAAGGTGACCATGTGGGAGATGCGATTGTGGTATGTGCTGCCAACATTCATCAATTTCATGACTCAGTGGGAAACCCATGATCCCTCTGCCCTCAAAACCAGGACAGAGGGTGTGCTCTGTGGGACAGTGCCTAAAATTGTGACTGTCCTGCTTCAAACAGGACACTTAGGACGTATGCATTCCTCTTCAATGAAGGAAAAAGAAGAGACGGACTTAAATGGTAGGAGCTCTGTAGTTGCCCTCTTCCATCATGGTCCAATGACTCTTGCCACTGATTAACTGCTTGAAACAGCCAATCAATGACAGGAATGGTTCTCATTAAAATCAATGAGAGTGATTTCCATGCATGCAGACTGGGGTCTGTGGCCAGTGCTGGAACTGATCGGTGAAAGTACCGTATATCACATGGATGGAGATGTGTTCGGCCAAAAAAACGTCAGCTCTTCATTTGCAATAGGGAAACCATGAAAATGTAAAGGGACCACTCAGCGATTACACAAATTCAAGTGCATAAGATGGCTGGTGTATTCCTTTAAATATCCACGCCAATTATATGTCCACGATCAACAGGACAATTCCCAGTCTAGGACCCAAGGCTGGCAAGAGACACAGATGCAAATTGACTAAAATCCAGCACTGTGAACGAACTGGAGCTCTAATCTCCCCTGACAAATTGTTTTATGCAAAACTACATTGAAATATAAAGGATATAAAATATACATAATAAAAACACAGTTATAAATTATGGATGTGTATTTTAAATGTACCGATTTTAGACTAAATCTAAAAAATTGCTAAATCATTTGGGGAATTTCAATGAAATCCTATTTTAAAACATACATAAAACATTTCAAAGAGATACAAGGCCTAGAAGGTGAAATTGTTCACCCCTGATACTTTAGAGTTAAAAAAATGCCTTGCAGTCAGTGTGGCGTGAAAAAGCTTACATCCGATGCAATAATCTGCTTGTTGTTTCTGTTGCAGGAAAAAGGAAAAAAAAAAACAGGAAACACTTACCAGGATCAAATCCATCGTCTCCGGAATAAAAATAAAATGCCACTAGTATTCCAATAAAAGCAACAATAACTTTGATCAGCAGAGACATATTTAAGGCAGTGCAGCTACAGAGTGAACTATGAAACCTTAACTTTTACACCAACATTGCTGAGTGTTAAGAGGCAGGGTTCACATGTTACACGGGACAGGGGATTGGCTCTCTGCTGTTTGTAAAGTTATGACCTCCACCCTTATCAGTAACTCCTACTACACTACTACATATGGGGTGTACAATGTTCATGGCTGCTGCACAAAGTTGTTTTATGGAAAACATTCGTATTATAGATAAAATATCTATATAGTGTTATAGTATACACAAATAAGTGTATACACACTTTTTTTCTGTGGATAAGACCTTCCTAATTATTGAGTTTAGGTGTTTCAACCACGCCCATAGGTAAAAAGTGTATAAAACAGTGGCCTGGACAACACCTGTGACCACTTGTTTCCCCTTCTCCTCCTTATGTGTGAGCATAGTTGTGTACGTGTTAGCACGGGTGGTGAGAGAGGGAGGTTTTTAGAATGAGTGTGAGTTAGTGAATATGAGTGTTTATGTTCGCATGTATACATTTGTGTAAATGTGTTTACATATGTGTGCCAGAGGGTATGTCGGAGGTGGAGCAATGAGCAAAGATGGCTTAGACAAGCTGTTTGGAAGCAAAGGGGGCAACGATAGGTGCACAAGATCTGTTCATACAGATCTCTGTTTCGCTTTTAACATGTCTGCATTGTTGGTGTTTAGCTGTAATTTTCTTTTTCTCATTTACTGTACCCAGTTTATTATACTGTGTGTATGTGATATATATTCTAGCCTTCATCTATAAAATAGTTGGTGATGTAATTTGCAGAAAAAAAACTTTTTTATATTACACATAAAAACTGGGGACTGGCTAAAGGTCATATTTAATACAATTTTCCTGCAATGTGGCCAGATCATCAAGAACATTACATTGATTGCTATTGGGTTTTCGATTTATTTAGAACTTTGCCAAGAGCTTTTAGTAAAGTTTGGTCCTTGGTGGTTGTTGATGCTTTAAATGCTTCTCAACTTCTGGTACATAGAAGTAACCTATGGACTATTTAGGATGATTTCTTGCCATATTGTAATACCTTTCTAAATTCAGTAACAGAATATGGTTGGATATAGATCTACTAGGGATACATGTTGGCATTGGGAGCTATAGAAGTACTACTGTATAGCATAAGTGTGTGTATTGTTAGTAAGCCGGTGCATGATGGTATGTGTACAGTATTAGAGTAATATGTGCTTTTACAGGGGGACTCCATATGCTTATGGGAGGATCAAAAGGTGGGGTGATGGATGGAACATAGGCAGGAGAATTGAATTGACATAGAGTGGTCTTATAGGAGAGATGTGGAGGCCACGGCTTTACACTTATATCTTTTGTTGTATATGGATGATTCTTTTAAAACAGATCCACCTGCCAGTTTTGGACATCAAATACTGAATCACTGATCCATCTGGGTGGTCCTGACCCCTAGCTAAGGACAACTTTTTAGACAGTACATTATTGTAAGCATTTTCAGCATAGGAACCTGTAACCTATGCTCATTATGTGGGCGTAGACTATAGATGGAGAATGGTTGTAGGACGTGAAGACAGGATGAATGTCTCAAACCCTACCAAGACATTAGAAGATTGCCTGAATGCCTTTGTATTTAGCTGCCACAAAGAACACTAGGAATAATCACTTGATGCATATGGGTATTACACCCCTTCAAAAAGTGTAAGTGTTTTTCCACGTTTGCGTACCATAAGATTCGTCTGATACAACACCATTGGAGTCCCCTGTTGTTTTCTGCTTTCTTTTGCATATGTTGCATACCCACCCGGAGGAAGGGATGTTTATGAGGCCTGAACACATATTAAGATTGTGAGTGCATTATATAGCCACACAGCACTTAAAATTTGTGCATATTACTACACAATCATTTTTTTCTATTTTTTTGGTTTTTTTACCACTCCTTTCAACTGGTATACACGAGCGCCCCCTAGTGTTCTTTGTTCCAATTTAAAACACCCGGAGAGTGTTTTGTACGGGTTGCAGCTGAGTATACGTTGAAGCAACATAAAAGGGAAGTATATTGATTATTACTTTCTTCTCTACACACCCTTATTCACACTGGTTTCATACTTTTTTCTTGACATATTTAGCTGCCACAGGCAGATCCTTCAGGTCAGATTTTAGTGCCTAGGTCTCTAGAGATCACACAGCAGAAATTTAAGGTTGCTCGCTTCTGATGAAGTTTTCTCTAAAAATGCTACAGCAATTAGCATCTAAATGACCAGAATGCTATCTACATCACTGTATTGTTTCACTGCTTGCTACCCGTATCCAGCACACATACAATAATGATTGTTACATTAACAGGTGTTGCTTTATTTATATAAGCAGAGATACATATTGTTAACATGCTATATTGTAAGTATTGCTCTAGCTGACTAAAACAGTCTGAACCCTAGGAAGTACCTACACACGAAAGAGTAGCAGCCACACCTACTATCAACTGGTTGGCTAAAGCCAAACCTAAGAATACTACAATCACATAGTCTTGAATTTCTAGAAATTCCTGCTTGAGTATAGTAAACCTAAGCACGTAATTTGCTAAACTTGATTATTTTTAGATTTTACTACATCTTTAACTGTTTTGTAAATATAAAGTGTTTTATATTTACAGGGCGCCATTACTCATAGGTCTCAGGAGGGTCTGGATAGACCCTGCTGGATCCTTTGTACTCTCATTGACATTTTACTCTCGTCTTCTGATATGGTGCTGAATGCCCCTATATCGCCTAAGGCCGATTGAAGAAAGGGTAGGTATATGTAAATAAGGAGCAAATGTACACTGTACTGGACAGCTTTTAAACAAAGGACAAAGGTACAGAAGCCAGATAACCACAAAAGGAGGAAAAGCATGTCTTCTGGTTTGCCTGGTGGATGTGGATAGTCTTTAATAATCCCTCTTGGTATCTTGATCTGTGCAGATATGAATGCCTTCATAAATGTCATCAGTACAGGCTTAAAGTCCTATAGATTATTTGCTACTGTCCTAACCTTAATGTATGAGGAAATTGATTTACGGGTAATTATTTCAGAGGATTTGAAGGTAGATATACAATGCAATAGAACATCAGGAAATGCTCGCAGAATGCTTGGTTGTATAGGGAGAGGTATTAGCAGTAGAAAGAGAGAAGTGCTTATTCTGTTGTACAGAGCACTGTTGAGACCTCACTTGGAGTATTGTGTACAGCAGTGCTCCTCAACCCTCTCCTGAAGGCACACCTAACTGTCCAGAATTTAAGTATTACTCAGCCGTGTCAGCTGTTGCATAATTTAAAAAAAATAAAATAAATAAAAACAGCTTAGACACGCCTGAGTAATACCTAAATCCAGGACTGTTAAGTGTGCCTTGAGGAAAGGGTTGAGGAGCACTGGTGTACAGTACTGGAGACAGGCCCGGACTGGCCATCGGCCGCGGCAGGGCCGGATTGATTTAGGGGCTGATGGAGCTACAGCTCCAGGCCCTTACCTTAAAATAGGCCCAGTCAGGACCGGACTGACTGGGCCTATGCGGCCTTTACGGCCGCATTAACGCAGGGCATAAGGGGCACCTGCTCCTTAAGCCCTCCGCAACTTCGACCGTGTCCGCCACTCTAAGGGGCCGGGAAGCCCCCACCAGGGCCCGAGTTTAAATTAAAACAGAGTTTAAATTAAAACATCAGGGTTTTTTTTTTATTATTATAAAATTATATCCATCAGCCCCTAAGTCAATCCGGCCCTGCCGCGGGCCTGGTCGTAGTTGCTGCTTGCTTCGGCAACAAGGTAAGTAGGGTGAGGGAGGGGGGTGCAGTGAGAAGGGGCAGAGGGGGGGTTAGATAGTGAGAAAGGGGGAGAGGGATAGCTAGTGAGAGGGGGTACATAGTGAAAAGGGGGAACATAGTGAGAGGGGGTAGTGTGAATGCGTATGAGAATGAATGAATAAATGTGTGGATGAATTGTGTGAATGCGTATGACAATTAATGAATTCATGTGTGGATGAATTGCGTGAATGATTTGTGAGACTGCATTAATGAATGTGTTAATGATTTGTGTATGCAAAGATGGTACATGAAGGGTGGGCTTTAACAATAAATAAATAAATTAAAATGGGCTGCCCAGGCTTAAATGCCCGGGCCTATTTTTTGTCCCAGTCCAGGCCTGACTGGAGACCATATCTCCAGAAGGATATAGATATGTTGGAGAAAGGTCAGAGAAGGGCTACAAAAATGGTTTATGGATTACAGGATAAAACTTACCAGGAAAGGTTAAAGAATCTTAACAAATATAGCCTGGAAGAAAGACGTGACAGGGGGGATATTTAAAAAGCAAAATACTACCACAACAAGATGACGTAGTCTTAAGCCAGTGGGACAAAAGTTTAAAAGTAACATCAGGCAATATAATGTTACTGAAAGGGTAGTGGATGCATGGAATAGCCACCCAGTAGATGTGGTAGATGCTAATACAGTGAAGGGGTTTAAGCAAGCATGGGAGAGACATAAGGCTAAGCTAAATAAAAGATAAGGCCAGGGAGAATGGGCTGAATGGTCCTTATGTACTGTCACTTTCTATGTTTCTGTTCTTATATGACCCTCGTTTCAGCCTGCTCAGTGCCCATGCCACTGTCCCACCCATTGGCCTGCCAAAAGGTCAGAATATTACAGATCGGTTTGTGGAGAAAGAGAAGCATTTATGCTTATTTTGTCTGCAATATTCTGGCTTCTTGGATTATTTCCACAAAAGGGCCCTTTTGCAGAAGCACCAGGAAATAATGGGCAACAGAGAGTGAATGAGCGAGTGTTAGAGAGAGTCAATGAAAGATCAAGAAAATCAAAATCGGTGGCTTTGATTTTTTTTCTTGTTTTCTATTATTTTGATCCAAAGTTATGGTGATCATCTTATAATCAGGATCATCTTATAATTGAGCAAATATGGTATACATATATACTGGCTCAAACACTTTACATACACACTGGCTCCAACACTAAAGCACTGTAAACATACATACACACGTACATAAATACACAAACGCACATTTCTCTCCCTCCCCTTCTTACCCTGTGAGTGTCTCAACTGCAGCTGCACCCTCCTTGCAAGCTGCCATGCCACAGCATCTGTACTATAGTAGGGCCACATGATGCATGTTACGTGATCCCGCTAGGCAACTCAGTTATCAGGTGTGCACTCACATCGCCCACTTGAGTGCATCTCTCTTAGAGCAGAGAGGCTGGGTCCCCTTGCTTGGACAGGCCCAGCACACCAGTACTCGGTATACCCTCCTGCCTGTAATAGTGGATTTTAATTTTTTGGGGTGAGGAAGGGGATTTTTGGCATACTATTTAACCACTACATGACAGAAAGTTTGTCCTACTCTATAACATCTGGTGCTTTTTTCACATTCTCACCAAATGTTTTTTAAACAATGGTTACCCTTTTCCATGTTTGATGCGCCCACACAATTTATAAATTGTTTTAGGATGAGTAGAGCCTGCTTTTGACATAAAACATAATAATAATTATTAGTTCTAATATGTAAAAAACTCAATACTTCAATACAAAATACCACACAAAATATGTTCAGCATCATACACTGATTACAGTAATACCGAACACACGTTGTTTTTACGCTCTAGAGGGTCAGTACGCGATATTGTATTTTTTATTACATCTAGGTTTATTGGCTTTATTGGAAGTGAAGAGTTTAAACTTTTATTAGTTGATTTTTTTTTTTTTTTAACGATACACCATTGTCTTCTAGACACTTCCTTTTTGGAATTTTATTTCACTTTGTTAAATATTTATTTATACATTTCCCCTTCACAGGTACTGTGATCAGCCAGCAGGGGGAGCCATCTGGACAGAAACTCCTGGGTCTCTCTTCTTCTCGTGTTACATCAGATCTCTCTGGGTCAGTGATTCTGGCTGTGGCTGACAGGAAAGATTCCAGACCGTCTCCATATAGCACTAATGCTTCCAAATGTTTCATCGTGACACCTTTTTGAGGGCATAGTACGCATAGAGAGACGTATAAGGGAACTCATTAGAATCATATAACATTTTCAAAGGCTTTCCTCTTCAAAACAGCCTTAGTTTTTTTACATAATTTAATGAAGTCAGACAGCCACTTATTATTTGTCATTTGTATGTGTTCTAAAGCTGTTATCCCATAGTACAATATTCTAGACATACACCTAGACTCCTTAACAAACTCCCGAACAGGGCCGTAGGAAGGGTGAGGGGAGCGAGGCACTCGCCTTGGGCGCAGCTGGGAGGTGGCGCACAGCCGCCCGATCAGCAGCTGACGGCTCCAGGACTGGTTGGGGAGATCAAGGATCTCCCTAACCAGCTCAACAGGGCCCTGTGGTGAATCACATTGCTGCCACCCTTCTAATGCATTTCCCCCTTGTGTCTGGAAATAGTTGACAGGATTGTTTCATATGTTATCAATGTGGTCTATTCATTAAACTGTGAGCGCTTGTGCTTCGACAAAAATGTAACTTGCACAATCTAAAGTTGCAACTCAAAGATTAGTGAATTTGCAAGTGTTAACACAATGAGAATACATGATGATGTAATTGCAAGACTGGTACGATGTATCTTCAGATTGAGTCTAAAGCGGAATCTCTGTAAGGTGAGTTGATGTCTAACTATTCCATAAAATTGCACAATGCATAAAATGACTGTGGTTGCAGTTTCTGTTATGAACACTTGATGGTGCTGTTGACCACACAAATAAGCAATTCAATAACAAATTCTAAAAGTGATAATTTTACAGAAAGGAAGTTGCTAAATGTATTTTAAAACTCTACAAAGTGACTAACCCAGAGTGTGGTAAATTTTCAAGTATTTGATAACTGTGCTGCAAAATGCCACTGGAATTTTTTTCCAAATGTTTGACACTATGCGTAAGCTAATGCGATTGTGTTATGTGTTAATTATGTTAATCCTTTCCTGTTTCCTCTATATGTCAATTTCCCATCCCCTGGTAAAATGGCACATAAACTATGCCCAGTCCCACTGGAGTGACTACCCATCTTGTAGCTGGCTTTCACTAAGAGGAAGATGGCAAACATACCCAGGGATGTTCCAGTAGACCCCCTGGTTTCCATTACAAACAGGTGAAAGTAATGAATGACCAAAAAATATATCTGTGTATATAAAAGAAACAATCCATTCTCAGTTGAATTGGTCTCATGCATCTTTGATTCAATGTTTCCCTTTGATAAACTCTTAGGATTGGCCCCCAAGTGAAATGGTGTGTCCAGACATGGGCCTACTTGCTCATTTGTGCCTCATGGAATACTTATTCCACTGACTGATGAGACTCGTAAAAGGTGATATGTTCATCTGGATTTGTTGGTTCCCTTGTGTAGAAGAAATTTGCTTCATTTCATTCTTGGCCTTCCTTTGTCAATGGCTCCACAGTAGGAATACACTGTAGGTAAGGTTACTAAGTAGTAAAGGATTCTTTAATAAGTTGGTCTCATAGCTCTCTGTACTCGACATGGCAATGCTGATCATATGTGTAACCGTGAGCTCAGGGTATATTTTTTCCAGGAACAGTGAGACCATCATACAGGCTCATTCAATGTGAGAAACACTAAAATCTTACTTACTTCCACTAGTTGAATAAGCAAATAAGCAAGTGAGAGTCCTAAGCAGAGGGCCAGGTTAATTATTTCATAAGGGACAGCATTGTAAGTTGCAATATGCTAATAGGTAATTTGTGTTTGTGTACCAAACCCATTTCCAAAAAAATGGGTTATATGAACTTCAAACTGTTATTCAAGATTATCCATACACAGAAATAAATAAGAGCAAAATACTAATAAAAATAATTAAGGTAGAATTACTATTGAACAATAATGAAAACGCATAAAGGGCAGTTATTTCAGATATGAGCATCTTCAGTAGATGACACCCCCACCAACCCACCCTATCTACTGTAAGCTAACCTTTCTTGGTTGCTGCTATTACAGAAAATGCTCAAATTAATAATAATTATCCCTATGTTTCAAGCCGATGTACAGAGAGAAGTAGTATTATGAGAACTGAAGTACTCAAGGATCAGTAGGGCATAAGGTTGTTAGAATCTGATCTACCACCCACATGAATTTGTATTAAAGATTTTTATACCATGCAGAAACACAAGTGAATTATCTTCACAAATTAGAATGAACTTGATAACACTGTAGCACAGATTAGAACAGGCTCAAACATACATGCAGCCTTATCCGAAGGTCGGTATGTGATAACATAGCCTAGACATTACCTCAGCAGAATGCATAGAGCAAACTCTGTGCACCTAAATCTATCATTTCCATATTAACCCTCTGTATGTCAGTAAGGTATGCATTAACAGTCTTCCACCTGGCATTTCATACATTATGAAATATTATTTACCTACATTGTATATATTGTACAGATAAAATGTTCATATAGTGTGCATTATGAAACATAAGGAATATATAATTTTATGTTAACTTTGTACATGTTGGAATAAGCTCATATTCACAGTGTGGATTTATTTATGCATGAGATTTACAATTGAAGAAATAGAATCTGGTTGCTGTTCCTGTGGTCATTGTGGTAATGGGCTGGATTTTAGGGGACCTGTGGAACGTGAAAGAATGAAGCTTTGCTATTTTTGAATGATCCTTATCCTCTTTCCACAAATATGCATCTCACATTTTATGCCAAAGCTTGACCCACAAAACTGTTCCAATACATTTTTTAGTGTATTTTTTTGTCTGGGACACCAGTAGTCTTTGCACCTAGAATTTGAGGCCAAGCTTGTATGGGCCAAGATTTTCAGAACATTTATTAAAAAGTTTAAACTGCTAGCTTGGGTATTCTTATAGAGGTACTTGCCAGAGTTCCTTGTAACCTTAGAAACAACATAGCGTTAATAGGCAAGTTACTCAGCTTGTGAGATGGTCTTGCAAGCTGTGCTCTTAGAATTCAAGACAATTAGTAGAATCTTGATATTGATTGGTCAAGTGGAACTCTTCACACACCTAGAGTTGTCACACGTTTTACGTTTTATGAGATGCCTACAACACTAGAGGCAAAACAAAGCCTTTAATCTTTACTTTCCTTCAGTCAAAGATGTGAGACTGGAACCTCGAGATTTTTGTTTTCATTTCATGGCCTTCATGAAAGCATCCATGTTGGCTGGCTGAAATCCTGGTATAAGTTTATCCAACAAACTCTCCAGGATTTAATCATACCCATAAGAACATTTGCACAAGTGACGTTTAGCACACTGAAGTATGAAAAAACAACTGCCCTAGTAGCTAAACAGAGCCGTATTTACCAGATTGAGAGTTTTCTGACTACGTTCTTTCAAGACTATAGGTCAGGAAAACGGAGATGCTCTTGGGTCTTGCAAATTCTTAAAAAAGCAAGAAGTATTAATATACGAATACAATCCACTGGGTGGAAAACAACAGAAATGACGAAATTGTGGTTGCATGCAAATTTTCATCCCGCTTGAAATTTAAGCTTTGTTCATACTACAAATTGAGCGTGATGGGGTTATGTTTCGCTTTAAAATTGAACCTGCAGAACTGTGAAACTAGGAGATGTACCTAGCTAACCTAGAATTCTTCACCTTAAATCAGTCTACATATTTGTAGTTACAAATCTACAAGGCTGAATTAAAATGTAAAACCTGACAGGTTATAAGGCAAAATGTCTCAACTTGGATCCAACTTTACATTATGAATCAACCACGCGTGCAACAAACCACATTCGACCATGAAGACTTGACCAGAAATCGACCCAAGAGTATATAAAATTCAGAGCGAGGTGAAATTTCCATTGATCCTCACTGGAAAGGTGCCTGAATGATTATGTATGTAAGGGAAATAGTAGATGAAAAACGTGTCCAGATATTAATAGTAACATACACCGATCAACCATAACATTATGACCACGGACAGGTGAAGTGAGTAACACTGATAATCTTGTTATCATGGCACCTGTCAGTGGGTGGTATTTATTAGGCAAACATGTTGTCCTCAAAGTTGATGTGTTAGAAGCAGGATAAGTGGGCAAGCATAAGGATCAGAGCGACTTTGATGAGGGCCAAATTGTGATGGCTAGACGACTGGGTCAGATCATCTCCAAAACTGCAGCTATTGTAGGGTGTTCTGGGTCCGCAGTGGTCAGTACCTATGAAAAGTGGTCCAAGGAACGAAAAGCGGTGGACTGGTAACAGGGTCATGGGCGGCCAAGGCTCAGTGATGCACATGGGGGGGTCAAATCACATAGATAAGCTGCGTAGCCACAGACCAGTCGGAGTGCCATCCCATGCAATTTTTTTGACCATTATATACACCTGGAGCAATTTATTCAAAATTGGAGCAAGCATTGCTTCTCCTTTGTGAGTGCAACCACAATTGGGAGGGGGGTTCATTGTGTTGAGTTGTATTGCACTATTATTTTTTGTATCTGTTTTTATTTTAAAGATTTCTTTTCAAGAATTGAAAAACATTGGGTATACTACTATATCAGGTTTTGTCTTCTGTTATATTTATTAGATTGCACCAAAGCGCACTTTATCACCATTTTGAGGATATTATATCTTGTTTTCTAGTTAAAACAGTTATGTATGTTGAACTTATTGGGTTTATAATGACTAAAATATTGAAACAACTGAATATTAATTGCCATTTTAATAATGTAATGATATTTTTGAGACTTCCTGCACACCTCTTGTTTGAGTTTCACGTTATAACTTGGGCAATCGGTTCTTAAATATATATAACACAAGTTATAAGGTAACATTAAGCTTATTTGCCCTTGACCTAGATTTTAAATTTCTTCCATGTTCTGTGCCAGTGCTACATTGTTCCGATTAGGAATCTTAGTCAGGACAACTGGAATATAACATGTCATTACAAAGAAGAG
The DNA here is from genome assembly GCF_027358695.1 of Spea bombifrons. NCBI lineage: Eukaryota > Metazoa > Chordata > Amphibia > Anura > Pelobatidae > Spea > Spea bombifrons. The sequence continues at coordinate 39,797,821 of NC_071088.1, forward strand.
TTAGTAGTCTTCCATGACTTGGTTGCCAAAGGATAATACTAAGAATGACCTTTTCTGCACTCCTAATTCATTCTGAATACAGTATTTAAACCTAATTTTGATGCAAATTATGCAGAAAAGTGAAAGAGATGGTAGACCATTGTTGGGTAGAGCTCTGGATGACATTGCATACTCTGAGCTGGAAAGTATGACATAGTATATCTAAACTACAGCTTCAGACAGGGCCGCTGAGGTTAATTTGAACACATCTCTCACTTGGCTGTTTCCTGCCTGTGTTCCAGTTCTGTAACATATCCACAGTAAGGTAGTGATTGACAAGGTGGACTACCATGCATTCAAAATGGTCAAGCAAACACTGTATTACTAGGTCTTCTGAATGGCAATGCCAACTAGGCTAAAATATCCGTCTGTTTTCCATTTTGATCTTGTACCTGCTAATTCTAGCACTGAAGCTACCAAGATGACCATTCATTTTTTTTCAATCAATGAGGTGAAAATAATGATTGTCAGTTACAGGAACATTGCATTATTACCAGAGTTGCCACTGGAAGTCTTTGGTACTTCACTTTTTAGTACTTCACCTAATTTTTAGTGCTTTCCACCATGTGTTGATCCCCCTAGCCCTGCAGTCTGTATTACAGTGCAGTTCCTGGTGCAATGCCTGCCAGCTAGTCCTAATAGTTCAGTAATCGGTATGTGCAGGAACAGGGGATTCGATTTCTATGGAGGATAGTTCCTGCACAGCCCCACTAGCTATGATTTGGTGGTTGGCTCACTGAATCCAGGGCATCATTTTAAATGAAGGAAAGTATATTTGTGAGAGGAAGGTTGTACATATGTGTGTATATGAGAGAGAACATATACAAATCAGCCATAAGATTATGACCACGGACAGGAGAAGTGAATAACACTGAAAATCTTGTTATCATGGCACCTGTCAGTGGGTGGGATATATTAGCCAGCAATTGAAAGTTGCCTATCCGCAGACCAGTCAGGGTGCCAATGCTGACCCCTGTCCACTGCCGAAAGTGCCTACAATGGGCACGTGAGCATAAGAACTGGACCATGGAACAATAGAAGGAGGTAGCCTGGTCAGATGAATCACGTTTTCTTTTACATCACGTGGATGGCCGGGTGCGTGTGCTTACCTGGAGAACACATTGAACCAGGATGCATCCATGGAGGCCCTACTTCGCAACTTAGAGGATCTGCTGCTAACATCCTTGTGTCAGATACCACAGCATGCAGAAGTCTAGTGGAGTCCATGGCTTGACGGGTCAGGGCTGTTTTGGAGGCAAAAGGGGACCCACACTATATTAGGGAGGTGGTCATACGGCTGGTCTGTGTATGTATAAAATTGAGAGTCGCCAACCTCAGAAAAATATTCTGTTCTTACACATTTCATATCTAGTTTAGTTTGGTGCACTGATTTTATACAGGTTTGCCCTTGAATAGAGCCCATGTTTGATTCTAAAAGGTTATCAAGTGTTAAAATTAGCCTGAAGTTGTTTTGAAGGAGCAGCCAGAAATCCTTAAATAGGACGAGAGTTGTATCACAAAAACATGTCAGCTGTGCCCTTCATGTATGTATCAAGAAGATATTAAAAAGCAGATCACATTACCCAAATGGCTTGAATACATTTATGCCACTTCCATTGCACAAGATTAATGGCAGGTAATTTGTGCTTAGTGCCTAATGTAAGATAATTCTATGTGATAAAGACAATTCTAAAAGAAGCATTAAATACCTTACCTCCCAACAGTCCTTGTTTTCTGCCTGATAGTCATGCTTTATCTGCATAGTCTTGCTGTACCCTATTTTAATGGTCATACCTTGACTTGGAGGATGGGTCTCGTCCAGTTCAGGAGCTAACCTGACCCATCTTCACCTCTTATCTTGTTTTTGATATCACTTATTAGGATTGCTTTATGCACCCCCACTTTAAGTCTTTAAAGTGCGGCCTGTATATAAACTTACATACAGCTGCACAATTTTTATATTCTGGGTTAGGTCCCTGCTTTTGAGATTGATAGGAATATGAGAACATACACAAACTGTAATAGAATAGAAGTTTGTTTTTCTGAACAGTAAGTGTGCTTTGGTTTTTGCCATGCTGGCAATGAAGAGGTTAGAATAAGTCATACTGACTGCACCTTGAGAAGGCTTGTTTGTCTACTGGCAGCGAGTAAATACGAATTTATTGGCTGGATTAAATGTCTGCCTTGGCTTGCTTCCCGGTCAAGTACTTTTCCACTGCTTGGTCAAGCAGGCGACAGAAAAGATGAGAAGGGGCTAATTGTGTTTTCTGCTATAACCAAGATTGACGCCAGCCTGGGAACAGAATGGAATAGATAAAGAATCGGTCAAAATATATAGAAAGGAATGAATCTATATCTTGCAGCTGCTGAATAGTATTACATTTTTCCTGGAACAATGAGCAAATTCAGAGTTCTAAAGACAGTCTGTAGAGAAAAAATATGACTAAAATGCAATTTTGCCTCACAGATTTATCTCTATTGATATAAACACTGTTTCAGAGTCATTAATAGCTACTCCTCAAGATAATGTATTCCCTTTTAACATTTTAAATAACATTTGAACCACTTCTCCATTATTTTTGCAAACCAGAACCCATAAAAGTAATTGTTTTTCTAAGTATGCTTAATATCAACTTAATGCCACAAATTTCCAATATCGAAAAAACAAAAGTACCTAAAAGCAGCAAAATATACGACCCCCATGAGAGGTTTAGAAACTTCAATCCATAGAAGGACCAGCCACTAGGCAGTTTAGGCTACTCATGCTGTAAATCATTATGTGAGTTACTATGACAACCGTGTGATTTGAATACTGTACAAGGATGCACATATAGGTTTAACCTCCCTAGTGCTTTTTGGATTATTACCGTAATTCACCTCTTCAAATACCTTAAGATGATGACGCACCACTAAATGATGCATCCATAGCTCACTGTGCCCACGTGATCAATAATAAAGGATACATTCTACCCTGTACTTTCTCAAGTAGTGATTTACTTTGAATCAACTTTGGTTTCACCGTGCCATTGGCTTTGGGACTTTCATTGTCATCTAGGCCTACAGATTGTTGACCTTCTGTTTGTTTTCTTGATGCTTGACTTGTCACATCTTTGCTTTAGACTATCCTATTAGGAACGGTGTCCTGTGATCAGCACCTGCAGTGATAGCCACGGAAGGGACAACCTTTTCCAGATGCAAGTCCCTCTTTACATCCTACAGTGACATATCTGTTGTGTTGTTTCCTAAGTTCCATCAGATCCCCACCTCTTGTTATATTTAGAAACACACATTCAAGTGCTACTTCTATAAAGAATGAGACAAACTGACAAAGAATACACAAATTTTCACTCATAAATATTTAAAATGAAATAACAAAATCAGGAAACATTAAGGGAGACAAAGCTTGTCAAATTGCCACGTCGAAATACTATATTTTTCAGTTATGTAATGGTGTTTACAGTATATATGCAGATGTATTTACCTTAGGCGCTGCCCTAGAACCCCAGCCTCCCCTCCACGGCCTTCATCCTCATTGCAGAGAACTGGGATATAATGTCTTAAGACACAAAACTCCTTGTAGTGGATCCAATGGAGGCTGTGCTGGCTTGGCACAGCGAAAATAGTGTGAACGGGCTGGTTGGGGAGATGTCCCCTGTAATCGGATCATTGTGTAGCATCACAGGGGCTGCTGGCCCCCCTGGACCTGCCTTACTAAGCCTAGGCCGAATACATTACTGTATACACGCATTATAAACCATATAACATGTGTGCAGCCATCTTAAGTTCCTGTTCTCAGAATTCATGATTATCCCTGCTTAGATCACTGCTTCTGTCTGGTGGACAATGATTCTGGCATCCTGTTTAAAGTTGAGGCTGAAAAGAGTGGATTTTATAACATGAAACTAATTGTAATAAGTAGTATGCTAGTTAGGCCGCTTGGCCAAACAACTGGTGGGCCGCAGGCCAACAGCTCCTCCCACTTACTTGACTCACTGCTAGATGCTGTAGTGTGCAGCCACAGGCTGGATGTGGCTGGCCATTTGCTCTGTAAACCTAAAAACGCTGGATAAGTACTAGTGAAGACAGCAGAACAAATCATATTGTCACCAAAAAAAATGCTCTACTCACATTTACTAGACATGATATGGTCTAACACCTTCTGCATTAGTTCCATGACCTGTCAATTCTCTACTCTTCCTTCATAATGCCCAGATGATTCAAAGCTTTTGTATTAAAGTTGAGGAAATATTTTCTGTTAAAGTGCATTACGCAGAAAAGGATTCCTGGTACACAAAGCAGCATTTATCCGTAATTAATTTGTGTTTGAGAGCTACCATACCTGGGAACTTTCTGTAAGACATAACCCCTTCAAATAGCAACCCTCTAAAGTTCAGGTCAAGGGTTCCACTGTCATGTCTCATTAATTGCAGCAACCAGCTTTAGTGATTTCACACAAAACATTACTTGTGAAGTCATAACAATATACTGAATGGTAACCTGTGTTAAAGGCAGGGATTTCTACTGTGATATACCAGTGAGTAAAGTACCAGTTAGGAGGTTTCAGAATTAGTGTAACCAGAGCAATTCCACTCCAGACTGTGAGACTCTAAACTTGCCCTTACACTGGTGGTCCAAGTCAAGCAGGTATGGTCACCAATTTCATGAGCTCTGGTTACAGGCACTTCACAGTTACCAAGAACTTAACCCAACAGCAGCTAACTTGAGCAGCACGTGACTTTTGATCAAAACGCGCATTGGTTCAGATCAGCATGTCATTTGGATTCCTAGTCAGACTGTGACCCGATTTATTCATGTATATCGCTTAGTATCCAAGTTATTGGTGGCATCTCCCCTTCAAGCTCAATGCATTTCTCATAGGGCCAAAAATACAACAGCAATACAATTTATACACATTCATAGTGATTTATCACATCTACCATAATTCTTAGAATACCCAGTCTCTTAGAAATCCAGTTCAAATGTTGACTACCCATTGCCAAGCTAAAGTGTTCTTGTATTGCCTTTAATGCACACACCTTATAGAAGAAAGTAAAAAATTAGGAATAGCGGACTGCTTGGCTCAGTAAACCAGCGATTATTGAATATCAAAGAGGCAGAGATTTTGTATAATAAAATAAAATATTTATTTAAAATGCATAAAATATAGGTATTTGCGTTATAAAATCTTTTGGGTTAATATGGTTGACTGGCACACATCGTACCATCGCATGGGTATAACCCAGGAGTATTTGCACTGCTGCACAGCAGCAATAAGTAGACATCAGTCCAGAACACTGGAACACCTTTACACAGCCACATACATGGGTAATCTCTTGCATTCTCTTCACATGCAATGCAAATCACACTCTGCAGTTCTCAAGTCTATTTTCAAAGTCCAAGTGACTATGATGCATGTCCCCTGTTAGCCACACTTCTTGCCCCAAGAGCCTGTGGTTTGCTTTTCTCCAGAATAACTTCTTCCTTTTTTGGCACGGGAACTGGTGCTGGCAGAGGGGCCGGAGACCTCCTCTGTTCTTCCTCTTCATTATCGCGACCCGCAAATGGGCTGCACACCGTTTCGACCAGTCCGATGACCACCCCAAAAAAGGCCAGCACGCTGCCCAACACGTAGATTTTCACCATTTTCCTGTTGGGTTTCTGGCTGAGCATCTCTTTGGCAAAGGGAATTAGCTCTTGGATGGTTTCCATGCTGCTGATATGGAGTCAAGGGTGCACACTGCCAAAAGAAAGAAAAAGCTAATTAAATTAAATGCTCTCCATAGCACAAACAAAGTTATTATGCGAGTCAATACCAAAATACATTAACTATCACATTGCATGGCATTTCATCAGATACAAGGGCAATTCGTGGCAGCAGCAGAAAGGTGGACTAAAGAAATCGCATATAGGATCATGATAGCCCTGCTCCAAATACAGATCCATACAAGACTAGAATGCCATTTTAAGCTAAAATTCCTTTTGATTGTTTAAGGAATTGGGAAGGAGGGTGAAGTTAAATAAACCGAGAGTAACATGTTTAGTAATACCCAACAAGCAGACAACGAACACTACCTAAAATCCTGCACAGACGATCAACATATTCATCTCGGGGCATCGGGATATCATAACACATAAGGCATACAACGATCTACCATCGTTGCCTATACAATAACCCATTCATGCAAGATACGATATACTTAGTATATAACCCACCTCTAAATGCATTTATTAATAAGGAAATTGCACGCGTATATATTAACTCACAAAAAGAGATACATTATAAAGCTAAACAATGCACTGGTAGAGCATCAAGAAAAAAGCACGCTTACCTAGCAAGCCTGTTAATTGTCGCTGTCGGAGTAGTTCTGACTACGTGCTGTTCTCCAAAGCTGCAATGTCAGTTGTCTAGTGTCTTCATGTTGACGCACTGGTTCCTTTTAAAGCCATTCAGTCCTGCCCTCTTCGCGACGTCACCAGGGGGGCTGGTCGCTGCTGTGAGCACGTGCTGATCACGCACTGCACTTGGCAGCCACGGAGCGCTCGTAGCCAGCCGTGTATTGTGGGCTAGCTTGTCGGCGGGCTGTGTGCATGCACGCAGCATGCTCCCGCTCCCCTCCCCTGCAGCTATTCATTCTCATTATAGGAAGACACGGTGGGGGAAGGTGCTGGGATTTCCCATTGTGTCCATGCTTTACACTGCAGTGGTCACGTAGTAAACGTACCGGGGGTCATTTGCTTGACCCTAAACATCTTATCTGGGACGGACACTTTAAGAAGAAAACAACTTGTTCTTAGGTCTTGTTTTTTTTTTTGGCGCATTGATGTAAATAAACCTCTTAATCTTGATTCCATAATTCCTAATGTTTGCTCTCTTTTTGTTAATATTTCAGTAGTATATTATACCACTATATATATTATAATATAAATTATATTATCTTTTCATTTGTCTAGGAGCCTGTGTTTGTGAGATTTGTACAGCGCTGCGGAATATGATGGCGCTGTAGAAATTAAAAATGCAATATTTTGTGTGCCAAGCACCAGACGGCTGTCCTGCTCTGAAATGGTTAAAAGGGAATGTGGGACCATTAACCATGTGGGGCAGTTTTTAACCCCTTCCCTACTAAAGGGGCTAGCTGCAATGCGCTTTTGCGCCGTTCTGTAAAGCTATGAAACAAACCATCTCATATATGATATTATATATGAACGTGTCTGCTGTTTTTACCATAAACATGCTTTCAGCAACACGTCAGAATTAATTATTTGTTATGTTTTGCATACAAAATCAGAGGAGAAGCAGCACCACTGTTTATTGCTGTTTCGTTTAAAGAAAATAAAGGTATTATTCTGTGTGTACTGTATATTTTGAATGTTCCTTTAACTCTTTGTATTATAGAAGATAATACATTGTTGCAAGCACTCCTGTCTACATAAGTAAGCACAATATTTATTTTTGTATAGGTCTGTTACCATGCTTACCCTAATATATATATATATATATATATTATTATTATTATTATTACTATAATCAGATCATATTTTTATTAGCAGATTGTATTAATTTTGGTCCAGTTTAAAATAAATAAACTATGTGATTCTGAGTCACATTTTATGTTAGAAGTGTAAGTAATTTTATTTCCGAGCAGTACGTTTTAGATGAGAGGAGCATGTCAAAGGGATGAGTGCTTTCGTACTGACTCCATTGTGCAAAGCAGGCAGGGACTGTCGTTGCTATCAGCGATTCTACCTTAGAGGCATACTAACTTAACCTTTAACCTAGTAAGAACCATTTTGGCAAATGTTCTAGATTCAGTGCAACAAATCGGTTAACCATAAAAAAAAAAACATGGATAGAGTAGAAATACAATATCAACGCCGAACACAAACCTATCTATTGCTATTGCACTGTAAGCATATATTTAGGGAAAATATATCATAAGTATTGCACACGCGTTCATCAAATATACAGGTGAACCGGAACTTGTGTAAGTCTTATCTAAGAAGATTAATGGGAATGGGGTTAGACATTGTTGTATAATGTCTAGCCAGCAACAGAACTGGCATTGAAATTTTAGATCTCCAACACAGTCTGAAAAAGCATTCCTCATGGTCATGTTCCACAGAGCGCCCCCTGCAGGCCGCAGCCGTAGGCTGCAACTTTTGTTTGGGGAAAGCTAAAAAAAAACCTTTTTTTCTTGATTATAATACAGCATTTATTGCCAGAATAGAATAAGAACACAGACTTGTAAATACAATGCTATCTTATATACTGCCATGAAATAATCTCCTCCATCAACAAATATACTTTTCTTTGACCTTAAAAAATAAAAGCTTTTTGTTCACCAAATTCCCAATATATGTCTTTTTGTTTGTTGAGTGATTCTTCCTTTTTGTTCTAGGCGTGATCGTTATGAACTCTCTGAACCCTGCTATACTGTACATTATTTACTGTAATTCAATAGCCCTTCCTCTCTGCAGCTGTGCCATTTATACTTCAGTTTAACCGTTGAACTGCCATTAAAAAATAAAAATGGAGAGAGATGGGAGCTTTGAAATGTAGGGGGAGCGATGGGTTAAATGAGGGGGAAATTTAGAGAAGACCTTAAATATGAGATGGAAGCGAGGATTAAAGGAGAATAGAGGAAAAATGATAGAAGGAAAGAAAAACAGGAAAAGGGTAGAAGGGGAGAGATATCTGGAAAGAAAGAGGAATAGATTAATACTGAATCGACTGTAAACTTGTAAGGACGGGGCCCACTATGGACCAGCATATCTTAACATGTATTATTGCCAATTTGTATAGTCTCAATTTTAATGTTTCATTTTTAGCCTTCTCTATTGTAACTCTATAAAGAAAATGTAATGTAATAACATAGAAAGAGAATGGAGATATGGAGGAAAGAAAAGTTTTGGTGAAGCCAGCAGTACTGGTTCTAGCCTGGGTGACTCACTGGATTCATTTCAACATTATGGACCAAAGAAACTGAATTGAAAGGTTTCCTGAATCCCAATGAAGAAGTTAGCTGAAGTGCACAAAAAAGGGCAGCGGGATCCCAACCTGGGCACTTCCAGGAGTGTAAGTAGGTAAAAAAACCAAAAAACCTAAAGCACTTGTATCACCCCTTTTGTAGATTGCCTCCTGGGCAATTACCCATCTTGCCCTCTCCAGAAATCGCTCTTGCTGCTAGCGCTGCTACTCTCTCTCTCTCTCTCTCTCCTAAAATCCTAAAGACCCTATTAAAGTCCTGCTTGTTTTGCCACAATGATTTGCAAAAATGTATTCACTATGTACACTTTTTTGTGTGCAACTAGTGCAGAAGTGTGCCATTGTTGTGTTATAATCAGAGGTCTACCTTTTTTTTTTACTCCTACAGCTCATGTTTTTTATGGCGCGCAGCGTTGTATTCTGGCCTAGGCCGACTATGCCAAGGGCAGCAGGACAAATAATGGGAATGACTGTAACATATACAGTTTCTTTAATACAAATAATAAAGAATATAAGAACTCCATACACGTAGGACAATTAGGATGCTGAAAATACTTAGTATATAACAATCCGTCCCAAAAGACAAATACCAATGGCATAGACGAGGTGTCACCCAACGTTTCTGGCACAGTGGCTTACCCCAGGCTGTCACCTTTCCCACATTTAGCACACATTGAATTGCGTTCCTGGCACACTATATGGGCACCCAAGAGGATCATTGCTGGACTATCATCATATCACCCGGGTATCTTTTTTGTAAAATGATTTCTTAATGATTCACGTGTTGTAACCTTTTTATTTTTAAATCGGATGGAATAAAACAGCCTTGGTCTATTTCATCTGATGTTAATATTGCATCAGCAGCTGCTCCAGTGGGTTGCATCAGACAGCACTGAACCCACTAACCTCTGTCTCTGGTTGAATCAGGAAATATTCAGGCTGCCTTTAGTACACTGAACCTCCTTCGCTTACATACCAGAAGCATGACAGACTTAACTCTTTGTTTAGTTCTGTACCACAAAGATCTCTCCTGCTTACAAAGATCATAGTGTATGGCACAAAGGGAGCCACGGGGTATCAAGTAGCTTGAAAGCAATAATGTGTGTTGAAACGGCAGTAAATGTCTGTGTCATTTTACCTAAATACACTGGGTACAAAATACCGTATTTGCTCGATTATAAGACGACCCCCCAAAATCTGAATATTAACTTAGGAAAAAAAGAAAAAGCCTGAATATAAGACGACCCTAAAGGAAAAAAGTTTTACCAGTAAATGTTAATTCATGTAAACTATTTTTTTTAATAAAAGCTATGATTGAGAAAAATATTTTTTTTGTTTTTATTTCCTTGTATTTTCCAACCTGTCCCCCAGTTACGCACATCTGCCCCCAGGCTTGCCACACCAATATGGCACTGTGGGCCATGATATGCCTTTTAACCCTCTATATGCCACTGTGCCCCATGGTATGCCTTTTGACCCCCTATGTGCCTTATACCCCTATATCCCATTCTGGCATTTAGGGGGTTAAAATGCATATTATGGGGCAGAGTGGCATATAGGGCGGTATAAGGCATTCCAGGAGGCAGAGTGGCATTAAGGGAGTTAAAAGGCATTGTATAGAGCACTCTGCCTCCAGAAATGCCTTATACCCCTATATGCCACTCTGGCATTTAGGGGGTTAAAAGGCATATTATGGGGCAGAGTGGTATATAGGGAGGTATAAGGCATTTCAGGAGGCAGAGTGCTCTATTAAATGCCCCCTTAACGCCACTTTGCCTCCTGAAATGCCTTATACCTCCCTATATGCCACTCTGCCCCATAATATGCCTTTTAACCCCCTAAGTGCCAGAGTGGCATATAGGGGTATAAGGCATTCCAGAAATGCCCTATGCCCCTATTTAACACGCACACACACACTTACCGGTGCTTCCAATTTCCTGCTGTATTGCCGGGGCAGCGGGTTGACGTCTCCTTCCGCTGCAGCCAGAAGGAGGTGGAGTTGGCAGCGGGGGTTTGTCTGCGTCCGTCGCGCATACCTTCCCCGGCTGTCACCGGTGCGGGGAACTCTGATCTCTGACAGTCGGGGAAGGTATGCGCGACGGACGCAGACAACCCCCGCTGCTTGCCACACCTCCTTCCGGCTGCAGCGGACGTTGTCTACGCGGATCGCGTAGACGTCAACCCGCTGCCCCGGCAATACGGCAGGAAGCACCGGTAAGTGTGTGTGTGTGGGGGGGTGTTAAATGGGGAGGGGACAGGAGGATCCAGGTCCCCTGCAGCGGTGCGGGGGATCTGGATCTTAGTCTCATAATCAGACCTCTATTTGAGGTCTGATTAGAAGACGACCCCGATTAGAAGACAAGGGGTATTTTTCAGAGTATTTGCTCTGAAAAAAACCTCGTCTTATAATTGAGCAAATACGGTATTAAGATACCGTATTTGCTCGATTATAAGACAACCCCCCAAAATTTTAATATTAATTTAGGAAAAAAAGAAAACGCCTAAATATAAGACTACCCTAAAAGAAAAAGTGATATTAGTAAATATTAATTCAGGGTAAACTATTTTTTTCATATTTAATAAAAATTATGATTGAGAAAAATGTTTTTTTTTGTTTTGTTTTTATTTCCTTTTATTTGCAACCTGCCCCCAGTTATGCACAGATATGCCTTATACCCCCATATGCCACTCTGCCTCCCTGATATGCCTTTTAATCCCCTATATGCCACTCTGCCTCCAGAAATCCCCTACACCCCCATATGCCACTTGTCCTCTGTGTTTCAGATTCCCTGGTGTCTAGTGGTGCTCCATCATAGAAGCCAGCAGCAGCGGAGGTTGTCTGCGCGCATCACGCAGATGTCTACCGGCTGCCAGAGAGGAGGATCCAGGTCCCCTGCAGCGCTGCGTGGGATCTGTATCTTAGTCTTGTACTCAGACCCCTATTTGAGGTCTGATTATAAGACACCCTCGAATATAAGATGACGGGTGTTTTTCCGAGCTTTTGCTCTGAAAAAACCTTGTCTTATAATCGAGCAAATACGGTAATAGGTTGGTGAATATGAAGATTTATTCTGGTAACAATAGTAATGCAAATAGTGTAAAAAAAATAATAATAGTCTAGATCAGACCTGGGCAAAGCACGGCCCGCGGGCCACATCCGGCCCACTGAATAGCTCGGACCGGCCCGCAAAGAGTGTCCTGGTGACTCACCAATGAGTCCGGTGTCAGCAACGGGAAGCAGCGAAACTATGCACTCCGAAGCCTTGTTCATTTTGTTCACTTCTGTGCTGTGCTAATAGTTATTCAGGCCTTACTTATTCAAGCACCTCTACCAATGACGTAGGCTTGAATAACTTTATTAAACAGCACATAAGTTAACAAAATGGACAAGGCTTCGGAGTTTGTAGTTTCACTGCTTCCCGATGCTGAGTAAGTGATGCCACTGTAACTTCTGAGTGCCAGGATGCTCGTTGCGGACCTTGGGGAGTGCCAGGACAATCGTTCCACGCTCGTCATTGGTAAGTGTCAGGACTTTTCCCTTTGCATTGTAATTACAATAATAATAATGCTAATAATATTCACTTTTTAAGCTCTCTTCTTGGGGCAGCTCTCTGTGCCCTCTCCTAGGAGCATACTACTGTGTATTAAAAAAATCTATTTTCCGAGGTTAGCTGTTAACCCTTAAATATGGCGGCTAACATTAAAAAAAGAAAAATTGATGCAGAATGCCCCATTACGGCAATGTGCATGGAGCCTTCGTATGTTGGTCTGGCCCTCTAAAACCATTCCAATTTCTCATGTGGCCCCATGGGAAAATTAATTGCCCACCCCTGGTCTAGATAATAAGTATTTTCATTCTTGTATGAATTACAGAATACAATGCATGGGAACTGAAAGCTTATTTGTACAATGTGCCATTCCATGATTATATGATTATAATATATATCGATAATGCATTGCCCTTCCCGGGTTGACAGATGATAATATTTTCAAATACGCTGCCAGCAACAGAAAGACAATGAAAAAGCAGATGATTCCGCTTATATAGTGTAACAGGAACCAAGCGGTCTAACAGGACATTCATGGCTACAAGGCTACAAGAAGGGGAGCCACTCCGGTTCTCAGAGTAAACGTGCTCCTCTGGAGAAAAAGGGTCATGACCATACCTGGGAACTTCTCGGCTGCAGCTACCCGAAGCCTTCCCTTGCGGGATATGGCCAGGACTGCACACTGACGTCGGTGCGCAGTCCCGTTGATGTCGGTGGGCAGTCCCGTTGATGTCGGTGGGAGTTCCCGCTGACTTCAGGGGCGTTCCCGCTGATGGCAGCGGGAAAACCCCCCAGTTAAAGGAAAAAATCCACACAGGAAACTACCAGTATATTGACATATATACAGCTGATATCAAACCTGCCATTAATATATTTCTGCTTTTCTCCTGCTCAACAAGTGCACACTGACTACCTTACTGGAATCTGGTAACATCTTATTGTCATTATATTTTGAAGTAGTTTGCCTCTAAAATTACAATTATTCCAAATTTAAACAAAATGAGGGTGACAAAAAAAAGTCTTATCACCATAGCAACCAATGAAATGTTGCTGCTGATTCTGTTGGTTGCTATGGTGATAAGATTACAACAGAAACAATGTTTCACACATAATCCCCAATGTAACTATTGAACTTACTTTACAATGTGCTATCTAGTCTTGTAAGCGCTTCTGCATATGCACACCAGCAAATCATACCGAATGGTTAATTCTGCTTATGGTGGCGTGATCTAGTAGGCAGGGAAAGGTATAAAAGTGCACATGTGTGTAGTATCTGATAAGTACCTAGACATTATATTACTAGTGATAATCACATATGGAATTTACTGCTGATGATAAATGAATGCATGATTAGCACTGTGTCGTTTATAATCCATCATAAAACACTGGAGCATTCATGATCAGCGACCTTCTTCTGCAACATGGATATCCGCAGAGCGCTTAAATTAAATTACTATTCCATGAACTGGTTGCCTTTTCCATATGGAAGTATACTATATCTTGCCAGGATAGTAGTGACGGTACTGCACCCATAACAGATTTACATGTAAAGGATAGTAATTCTGGCTTATACATATTGTATATATATGGCACAAGCGCTGTTTTCCCACTTAGGTACACTCCCACCATTGTATGCATCTCAAAGCACAATCCTTAATTTTTTTGCATGCAAATGCCCAAAGGGATTCATCAGAATCATCTCTATGCATTTGCACTCGCTCCCTGACTGCAGCTTCTTGCTTTGCAGCAGATGTATTTGGCCCTTTTCTCTTTATCGCTCACCTTTCTTTTTATCTCTTTTCTTTCTCTTTATATCTTCCTCTTCTCTTTGATCCCCTCTTCTCATTGTCACTTCACCTCTTTCTCTCCCCTTTCTTCACATCTCTTACCATTCTGAAGTCCTGTTTGACCCCTGATTCAGTGCTCCATTGCAGTGCCCAGCCTCAGCAGTTGGCATCAGCTGAGCATCAGCAGTTGGCACATTTCACAAGGAAGCAAAGGTCTGTTGGTCATGCTTCCTTTGATTTGGGCCGGTTAAAGAGAGATCCATGACCTCCCCAACTGGCACTGCTCTTCCCAATTGCACACCTCCGTTGGTGTGCCCTGCGTGCAGCTCCCAACTGGTTTTGGTTTGCATGCTTTCTGCACCCTCTCAAAGCTGCACCTGGAGTGAGTGCCTCACTTGCCTCTGCCCTGCTATGGCTCTGGATGTTTTTTGCAGGGCTGGAGTTTAAAGCGGCCGCCACCTCAGTATATCCAGTTTGTGGCATAGTCAGGCAGAAGTCCACAGGCCATTTGCCCAGTGTGCCAGGTTGCCATTCCAGACCTGGTCTGTGGAATGGCATGCTTCACTTAATGACAAGCTAGTGTAAAACAGCACGTGAAGTGAAGCATATTTTACCTAACTTTCTTATCTGATGTTTTTTTATTAAATATGAGTTTTGAGCAAAATTTCTTACTGCAAAAAAGATTGCTCGCACAAATCTTTGCTCCGGTTTCTACATACTCTCTCCACAAGCCAAAGCCAATCCAGCTACATTCTCTTATATATAGGCTTGCCTGGAAACTCACCCAGGGCTAGCTACCTAGAACTCTCCCTCTTCTGGGCTAGTGACTCAGCATTGGGCAGAACTAACTGTCTGTGTAGATGGGGTTGGTTGGGGCTAGGCCCAAGCAGTCTTGAGTAGCAGGGAAACTGGGCAAGGAATAGGTATGGCAAAATACCCCTGCTTCGAGAATGAGGAAAGTAACATGGAGACCTTGGGGAAGCAGTGCTTCGGATGAAGATTTCTGGTCAAATCCAGAAAGTTCCTAGGTATGTACAGTATATAGGTATTCCAACCACTATGTACAAACACTGAAACCAAATGAGCATTCAACTACTCACGAGAAACTGAGCCATAAGCCAAGATGCAGATTCAGTCTGGAACCATGATCTTATGACAGGTACAACCCTTCAGATAAAGAAATAAATCTTATGTTCCTTTGAACGAAATGTCAAGGAGAGTTTAAACAACTTGAGGAGTTCTTTTGTATATGACGAACTATGAATAAACAACATTAAGTGGATAAAGAAGAAACTGCCAAGGTCTCCAAGATTAAAGGCTACACTAAGATTAAACCCCAAAATGAAATGAAATGAAAAGTTCATGATGTGAGGTGTTAAGTTGTTGGGGTTAATTCATTAAATTGTGAATTAATATATCCAAGGTTTCTACAGTTGAGTGCTAGGACATTTAATGGTATATGGTTGTGAAGAAAAGTGCCAAACATGTTGGATTATTCATCAGGTTTAAATTCTAGGGAGGGTCTGATGTCTTAATGGTTCATCTGGTTTCTACCATGTATTCAGGAGTTGGGTGCTTAGCACGCTACAAGCATGTGTGTAAAAGTAGTAGTGGAGTCAGGTACCTGTCATATAGGCAGATTTGTGGATATGTGTGTGCATATGCGCTGAGGAGCCCCAGTGGGTCTTAATCCACCAATAGTTATAATATGCTGGTGTATTAAATAGGCAACATATTTTTCTCTCTCTTTTCTCTGCTTGTGTCTTTTTTCTTGACTTTTTCCCTCTCATGTTCTTTTATTCCTTGCTCTGTCATCATTACAGGGAGCCATGGGAGGTAAGAGGTAGGGCTGCCAGTGGAGTCACTTAATGTGTGTTACATGATCCCACAGGGTCGCCAACCAACGTAAAGAACAGTATTTGTCAGCCCCTCAAGACAGAGGAGAGAGGTGTTAGGATAGTAATGTGTGAGGAAGGGAAGTATGGCAGTCGCATTCATGATGGATTGCAAAGGGACAAGACAGGCATGAGGGAAACCAGCCAAGACAGCTTTACAATAGTCAGGAGATAGGAGATAATGGGGGCATAAACAAGAGTTTCAGTTGCTTCTTGTGTTAGGAAGGGGAGAATGCAAGCAATGTTTTTAACATGGTGACAGCAGTTTTTTTTAAACAGAATGGACATGAGAGGTTAGAGTTCAGAGTCAAGGGTGACACCAAGGCAAAGAATTTGAAGGGACAAGATGATGATTGCATTATTACCATTGATGGAAACTGTTGAAGAGATGTTAGCATTGGAGGAAGGGGCGATAAGGAGTTTGTTTTGGAGAGATTGAGTTTTAGGAATCATGGAAACATCCAATTACAAACAGAGGCAAGGCAATTAGTCTCTCAAGCTAAGGGAGGAAGAGAGATCAGGAAAGATTCACTAGATCTGAGTTTCATCGGCATACAGGTGGCACTTAAAGGTTGATATAAGTCTGCCAAGTAAAGTAGTGTAAAATGAGAACAGAAGAGGTCCTAGAACTGAACCTTGGGGTACACCAATGGAGAGGTGAAGAGTTACTGGAAAGGATGATGTGAACTAGGAGTGATCAGTGACACAGAGACTAAGATCATGAAGAGTTTGAAGAAGAAGAGGATCAAAAGCAGCTAAAAGGTCCAGTAGGATCAGCATAGAGAAGTGGCACTTTGATTAAGCAATAAATAAATCATTAGTAACGTTAGGATGGTCTCAGTAAAACGTCAAGAGCAGAATCGAGATTAAAGAAGGTGAAGTAGAGAGTTGGAGCTTGAGGCGTGAGGAAGTAGAGAGATGGATAGTTGGACAGATTAGTGCGAGGAGGACTTTTCCGAGAACAGAGTTATGGTAGCATGCTTGAAGGAAGATGGGACAGATCCAGTAGAGAGGGAGAGATTGAGGGTAATGAGTTAGTATAAGGACAAGAGTTCAGTAGATGACACGTTAGTTCCGGTGAGTATGGAATGAGTATCAGCAGAGTTGAGCCACCACAAACCTCCCCCTCACATTACACCATTCTTAATTTAACCAGAGTTCATTCTCCTCCACACACACCATCTCATTCACTACATTGTTTTTGTGACCAAAGCAATTGCCTGACTCTCTTGGTGAAGCTTATTGGAAATATCCAATCTCCCTCTACCATCACCTCCCTGATTAGATATTAGGCTTAAACCCCGCCCTGCGTGACTGACTATTCCCATGGTGACAAGGCTAATATATATATTAAAAGTTTAGGCTTGTTATGTTTGCCCCCCATGTGTGCAAAATGCATCATAGTTAAAATCCGTATTTGATTTAACATTTGAAAGAGTCATAGACATTTTGTAAGGGTTCAGCAAAGCAAACTATGTTTCTTTCAGCAGGCTAGCATTCGACTGGCACAACAAGGCTCCGCTGGGTGAAAAGATACTTTGCTGTAATACATCTTGTACCGATTTGTAAGCTTGCCTGCATTACCTATGTTTTAGTTACGTTTCCCTATCAATAAGTTTAAATATGTATTTTTTTTTGTTTAGAGGTGGGACCTTTGTTATACTGAAAATACTGCGCGGCAAGCCATACAATGAATTTTGCCTTTACAAAACACACCGTCAGTGCCATAGAGAATGAAGGATACAGCAGTCAATCAACCTAGGAAGCCATGAGGCAAACCACACGCAAGCAAATGTTTACCCATTTTCTGTTAGCAGAGGTAAAAAACTATTGAGCATATATTAAACTGCATGCATATAGCAATTTGCTAACAGCAACAGTATTATATTGACTTCTTATTTCACTTGATTTCTTTTTATAGTACTTATTGTTGCTGCTGGTTCAGTCTGTAGGGTTGCCTGGCAGGAGATGCATTGCAGTTTGCCATAAAACCTTATCACTCTTAGCACCAAGTGTATTGCTAGCTGCAATAAACCCCGTCTGTGAAGAGGGACATTACGAAACCTTCACTCCGTTCTGTTCTCACACATTGTCCCTGAACATTGTCTGCCACGTTGGTGACATGTCACATTCATGGTTCACAGCAGTAAAACCAGGCAAGTATTATGAATCAAAGCAAAAGACTTATCAGATCAACTTAATATTTAACAGTTTACAATGTTTGTAAACATTAGTACACGTGTCACTTTGATGGATCACTGACAAGCAAAATTAGACCTTTAAACGCTTTAAAAGTATTTGGTCTTTGCCTTAGCGTACCAGCTAGGTAAAAGGCGGGCACCATGGGTTGAAACTTTTCACAAAATCAAATAATAATTATAGTATATTTTGTGCGTCCATTATTAATATGTCAAAAGTACTAAGAAGAAGGCCAGGAAACACCACTCCCAGGACTCTTAGTTGCCATGTAAGCTTGTTTGAGCATGGCCCTCCACACCTGTTGTTTCTGTTAGTCAAATTGTTGTTATATACTACTCGTTATGTACGGTCTACCCATTGTACTGGGCTACGGAATATGATGGCGCTATACAAAACAATAAATAATATTAACCTTATATGAAAAAAACAGGGATGTCAAACTCCAGGCTAAAACCCATCCAAGTTTTCCTGCTATTCAAGTTGGAGCACTGGCAGCTCAATCAAAATGGTTTGAAAGATTTAAATCAGTGCTGTTTAATATTATGGTGTTATATGAAACAATAAATAATATGTATAATAATAATAATAAATCAAAATTTTACAAACAGGCCAGTATTTATGTAAGCTCTTCACTTGAACTGATTAAATCACTTAAATTGATGTTCAAATGAAGAATTTACAAAAACACTATTTGTGGCCCTCAAAGCCTGGTATTTGCATGTATTTTAACTCTTCCCATCCACTAATTCTACTACCAGCCTTTGTCAATCTTTGTGGTAGTAAGTTTGTTTCCACACGTACTTTAAGTATGAATTTACAGCAACATCTCCTGAGTACAGTGATACCACCCATCCATAGGCTTGCCTGGCTATTTGGGGGCCAAAGGGCCACATTTGGAAGTTTTAAACTTTGACATTTGGTGATCCTGTGCTTATGCCCTATTTGGGACATCTTTGAACCCAGCCTAATCAATTTACCTCATAAAAAACATATTCTTTGAAAACTAGACACCACAGGGTACTTCAAATGCTGGTATTTAAACTTTTCCCATGCCAGGATATAGCTCCAATTTTGGGGCTTGGTCATAAATAGAATTTAATTTATTTGTTTACATTTTTTGGACATATTTTCTTTGAACTGGATGATTCCCCTTATGATGTCATGATGACAATACTGGGATATTTTTTATTTTTACATTTTTTGTACATTTATATTAATTTTTGAACTATTTTTTTATTGTATCAATATGTTAACGATATATTTTACATTTTCTTCACTGATTACATAGTGGTTAGTGAGCTGGGTTCCATTGACCTGCATGGTCAAAGTTCTTAGGAGGGTCTAGGGAGGTCTTGAAGTGGCAATTTGAAAAGCTTAGGAGCCAATCGTTGATTGCTTCCTAAATAGTTTTTTTTAACTGCTGAGCACCACCATAATTGCAAGGCATATAGCAGATAGGTGGGGCAGGGACATCCACACAAAGTTTGCCACACTTTGAGAGACTTGGTCCCTGCATCATACAATGAGGACTTTATTGTTCAATAGGTGCCCTCTTAGCTGCTTGTGGATAGTATTGCACCTCACAAATTAACTCAGGTCTTGCAGATATAGATTTAAGGGACACTCCAGCCATCATATACACTTTAATACATATGATGGCTGCCTGGTCCCTTTACATTTTTCATTGTTTCCTAAGGGAATACTTTCCTACCACTGGATGACTGCTTCAAGCAACCAATCAGTGGCAAGAGCAGTTGGATCATGGAGGATGAGGGCACAGCAATCTCTTCTGTGCCAGGTAAGAGTTTTAATTTTATTTTATTTTCGTTGTGAGTGAGTACTTTAGGATGCACTCTTCTTTAGATTCTTCTTTTGTGTCAGTAACATTAGACTGTCCCTTTAATCATTTTTAGCCAAAGCAGCTTCCAAAGCACCAAAGTTTTTTATGTTGAGTCCATGAGACGAGTTACGGGAACTTAGGACCCAGTGTTAAAAGAAGTTTTGATGTTGAAAACTTCCCTTACATTTACTAGATCAGTGATTATTTATAGGGATCAAAGTCCAGAGGAAACTAACCCTTGTTCCTCGATCCATGTGGAACTAAATGTGACAATGGTCATTTAGCATCTGAGATACTGAGAGTAATGGTGACCTCACAAAAAAGGTGGTGTGACTCCAAAAAGGTTATATCAGGTTTAACGGTATGAGGTCAGCCCAAATTTCACATGCCTTTTGCTTTCTGTGAAACATGCACCTAAGAATGGGGCTGTCTGAATCCTTGTGAGCTGAAGCCAGCATATCAGAATTTCACTTACAGTTAATTAACCAATTTTAATAATAACGCAATGTGGTAAATGTGTAGGCCATGGATGACAAACCTGTTAATGCTGAGAACTATGCATTGAAATGTATAGACTAAAATATATTTTGAGCTACAGTTTTTTTTCTCACTTAGACTGCACTGTCCCTATTGCATAATAACAAGGAAAATATAATGTAACATTGCTAGCAAATTGAATATAACAGTTGTAGTACCTACTTTACAATGTCATGTTTGCTTTACCAATTCAGTACATGCTTTCTTTGACTGTCCCAATACTTGATTTAAAGAACCTTATTGCAATATACATACAGTATGAGCAATTATTTAAAAAAGCAAATAAAATTATTTTGGTAAAGGTAAACCATTTCTTTTTAATTTCAGTTATTTACCACGGGCCAATATTAATTGTGAATGACATTCTTGCTTTATTCTCTAAGCCCTTTGTAGAAACAACTCAGGCTACTGTACATCTTACTGTTCATATGCTTGAGTTTGGTGAAATTTGTCTTTAGTTAGGGCAAATTTAGGAGCAACTTAGGTCTCAAATTTCAAATTTCTACAGAAATATTACTGCAAAGGACCTCCACAGCTTGAGAACAAGTAAAAATGGCTACCAAATTGTGAATTTGCAAGCACTTCATCTCACAGAGGAGTTTATTTTAGGCTAAAACTATTAGGTCACTAAGTAATATGGTTAATGAATTACAAACCCATATTTAATTAATGGAACGTAATGGCGTCTTCTATAAAATTAACAAGGCTGAAACTATTGTTACAGTTACACTATTAGTAATTTCTCTATTTTCCATCCATCTATTTTCCATCCATCAATACCCTGGGGTGTTTAGTTTTCAAAAATATATGGTATGATGTGGGTAAATTGAACTGACCGGCTTCAAAGATGTCCCAAACAGCAAATGGGGCCGAATGACCAGTTTTGAAAAAAAAGAATTTTGAAGTAGCAATATGCTACATAATGGATCTCGGTACCCGAGATATATTGGGTATATCCGCTAAAGTCGGCTTCCTCCGCTACTAAACCACTGAGCCTCTCACTTAACCTCCAACCGTCTTTGTTTCAAGAAACATCAGCCGAGACTAGCTGCTTGAGGGTAAAATTATGTATTTAAAACAGTACAAGGGGGTACTTTACATGTAATAGTAACAGCCAAACACACATAGTTCTCCATCAGGCCCTCCTTTGCACACGGTTCAGTATTTGCACTCAGCCCACCTCACCCCAGTAGCGGGTCCCTATAGTCTTTGGGGAAGATGGTAAAGACTGGCGGTTCCCTTACTTCTGGCTGAAACTGGCTGGATATCAGATAGAGGTCTCTGTCCTGTAACGGACATTATCTGAGTTTTGTACGAACTCTCAAGATTGGTTGTTTCTTTAAAAATAAAGTTCAGACGACTCTTAATGCACAAGTAGACAGACTATGCATGAGGACTTAAACCGGCAATAGTTTTGCTCTTGTTCTATGCCACAAACCACCCATTTCTCTTCTATCCATTAGGTTACTTTAATTTAACCAGGGAGATAATAAAATACAAAACAATACTAACCTTTTCCACACCCTAGCAGCCATAACCAGCTATATAGTTCAGTAATCATGGAAATGTTGTGCTATGAGCTCTACACAAACAGTTTTGAGTGGGACCTTTTGGTTTTCTTATCGAATGACTGTATACAATGTGTAAGATCAATGTGTGAGTCATTTCATTCATGACAGGCAAGATATGTCAGCCGCTGGGTTTACTCATATCCCATGTGTGAAATGAGTCCCATTTGTTAGGAGGTGTCAACATAATGGATTTGTGTGAAGTGCAAAGTACTTGTGGTTGGTTTTTTGTTTTATCACTTTCATGACCGTAATGACTTGAACTTCATTGCCATTGTTACCATAATTTCCATTTCAAGTAGGAGTGGTACAAGGTGTTTGGGCACCGGTTTGAATTTATTAAAATTATTACTTTTTTACATTCTTGATTGGAAGTGTCTCTTAGGATCAGATGGTACACGTTATCATGTCAGGAGGACATGACTGGGGTCTGTTTAGTTATCTATTAACTTTGAATTTAACTTTGAGGGTTTTTTTAAAATCCTTTTATTTTCTTCTGTTGCTTTGATCCTCCTACAGCTGAGCCCAGTAACAATGATCACAGTACTTGTGATCAGCCTGCAGAGGGTACTGATCAAAGTGCCCATGTGAGTCTGGATAGAATTTTTCATTATGTGATGTATATTTTATGGACTTATAGATTTTTTGAGTTCTGCATCTTATGGAATCAAGTTTTTTTTGGAGAGAACACTGCTGTACAAGATGAGTTGTATATACCACTTTATAAATATTAAAATGTTAAAGGCAGATGGGGCCTTTTAAGAAAAATACCGTATTTGCTTGATTATAGAATGACCCCCAAAATCTGAATATTAATTTAGAAGAAAAGAATAAGCCTGAATATAAGACTACCTTATAAGAAAAAAAGTTTTATTAGTAAATATTAATTCGCATGTACATTTTTTTCCATATTTAATAAAAACTGATTGATTCCTTTTATTTGCCAACCTCCCTCCCCAGTTATGCACATCTGCCCCACGGCTTGCTACTCTGCACCCCAGATATGCCTTATACCCCCTATATGCCACTCTGGCCCCCCGATATGCCTTACACCCCTTATATGCCACTCTGCCCCCCAGATATGCCTTATTCCCCCCTATTTGACAATCTGTCCCCCTGATACGCTTTATACCCCCTAAATGCCCCCCAACTTACCGTTACATCCCTAGACTTGTCCCCTGTGCTCCAGACTCCCTGTTGTCTAGTGGGGGCAGCCGGTGGACATCTGTGCGATTCGCGCAGACAACCTCCGCTGCTATCCGACACGTCTGCCAGGGCTTCTATGACTGAGCAACGGAAGGTCATGTCACGCCGTCGCTCCATCATAGACACCCCGGCAGAAGTGCCGGCAGCAGGTTGTCTGTGCACATTGTACTGCTGAAGGTCCAACAGACACTGCAACCTGTACTGCAGCCTTCTGAAGTCCCTTTTTCTATCACTGGCCTGCTGTCTATCCTTCAGTTAAAGGAATCAGCGAAGTTTGACCTTGGTGTACTACCACCACTAAGCTATAGTGGGGAAACTGTTATTTACATATAGTGTATACTATGCGCAGTTCCTTCACAATCTCTTGTCTCTGCACTAGTGCAATGTTTAAGTTCCAGAAACCCAGGCCAGGCAATAATCCTATGTATAGAAGTCAAACGGCCCTGTGGTAAACGAAATAGGAGGGGACTATAGAACACTGCCTATGATTCAATGACAATGATGTGAACATAAAGTCTTTCCAGAAGCGTACGCAATTGAGTCCATACTGTTCCCAGGGGCACCTCTGTGATTGTCTCTCTTAGAAGCTTGTAAGTTTCATCCAGCTTATCTATACTAACACATGAGCTACATCCTCCTACCTCAATTGGCAGTTAAAACCCCCCTGAAGCCCTTTGGTGGTTGTCAACTGGGTACTCAGAGTTCCAGATATTGCTTCCCATACAGAGAGCCATACATGGAGATAAGCCACAAAAGCTCATTAATGATCAGAAGATGACCTTCTAGGTCTAGCTCCCTGACAGAATCAACTGTGAAATTGCTTCTCCTGGATCAGGAAGGCAAACCCTGCAGCCCTGCTGTTTTTAGTTACCAACCAAACGGATGAGCCACAGAACCACTCCCTGCTAAGGTGCTGGTATGACTGGAAAAAATGGTACACCGTCTTCTAAAATCTATCGCTTACACAAAGCATGTTAACCATAATGAAAGTACTAAAGGTTAAGACTCACTAGACAGAAGCTTAAACTTCATCTATTGTGTGCTTGTCAAGGAAATGGTTTGGCCTACCGACATCCAGGTGGTTGAGGGCTTTGGTCTCTGTTGCCGGCTCATCGGATACAGTCAGTTCCTCAACCATTTTCTATATCATTGGAACCTGGAGAGGGTGGGGAAGACGATGGGGCCTCTTTTCTGATGGGAGCCCTTGTGTGGGTATTTGTCATCATGTCCGCCCTGCTTTTCCTGGCTTTGCTTCCTTGTTTGCCTACTCCTTTCAGCTGTTGCTTCAGAAGAGTGCCTGCAGCAGACGGAAGAGGGAAAAGTGGTCTAGGTAGAAAGGGGATGCAGTGACTTTTTGAGAGATTAGTGCCACTACAGGGATTGGGGGAATGCACAAGCTCACATCATCTCAAACTGGTTTCTTGAACATGACAATGAGTTCACTGTACGCCCATGGCCCCAGATCTCAATCCAATAGAGCACCTTTGGGATGTGGTGGAACGGAAGATTTGCATCATGGACATGCAGCCAACAAATATTCAGCAACTGCCTGATGCCATCATGTCCATATGGACCAAAATCTCTGAGGAATGTTTCCAGCACCTTGTAGAAAGTATGCCATGAAGAATGAAGGCGGTTCTGATGGCAAAAGGGGGTCCAACCCAGTACTAGCAAGGTGTACCTAATAAAATGGCCAGTGAGTGTATATATCACATACACAATGATGCACACACACTTATCATAAAGCCTTGAGAACCAGGTTGAATTCCGATGTAATAATATACAGTAATTACCAAACATGAGCAGTCTTAGACAATTTACCCACTCCATTACCAGAGATGAGCAATCTCTGACAGTGGGTTTCGTACCTGATACTGGCTGCAGTATACAATGAGCTCTGTGTGGAAGAACTCTCAGCCAATCAGGAAAGTTGAGCAGTCGCTCTTATTTGGCTGAGATCTCCTTTACCCTAGTGAGGGCTCCTCCTCCAGGCCCCTCTAGAGCAGTTGGTGAGATAAGATATCTCCATTATAACTGCCCTATTAACCAGTGGCACACCAGGGGTGCTGATTACCCAAGAGGGGATGTACCCCCAATTTTGCACCAGGGAGACTACTACCCATGATACGTTGGAGATGTCTCAGTTTATTCTTCCTACTAAAGCTATCACATTTTGACCACTAGGTGCTGTTCAAATAATACATAACCCGGCTTTGATATGATAAAATTAAACTCTTTTGGTAACATGCATTATTAATGTTTGCAGACAGCAGCTAAATAGCTTATGCTATTTGACAAGAGTCCAAGGTTGAACAAATACAGGGCTCTCTTTTTTTTCATTTGGGAGTCTTTTCTGTGGCACAGACTGTTTGGGTTGGCCTTTATCTTGGTAATAATTAACTGTCTGGAGTGCTATTTCCTAACATACAATCCTCTTATGCCTGTGTCGCTTAACTCTTTCACATGCTTTCACAGTGGATAGAATTTTAGCAAAAGGCAACATTTAACATTGGTGTGATTAGTGTATCCTGAATGCACATTACCTATTGATTTGGTATGGCAAATGAATAATGATTCCATTTTAATTTTGTGAAATTGAATTTGAATGCAGTATGTATTCAATTACTACATCGGTGGTCTTCAGGGCTGGACTGGGAATGAAAAGCAGCCCTGGAAATATTTGGACACCAGCCCCATGTATTGTATCGCGTGGTCGAGCTCTTGTAACCACACTCCACACCCCTTACACACGCCTATCTGAGCCACGCTATTTGCCATCCAAATAATTATTTTTAAAACTATATTAAATTGTTCCTTTATGATACCACCAAAAGTTTTAAAAGGTCCAAATAAGTACCTGGGAATGGACAGAATCTCAACTCCTCACCATCCATGTGTGCTGGATTAAGATGACATCAGAGCTCGGCAGATGTATGCGATAGAATGTGATGGGATTGGGAGTAATCAGTACACTAAAAAAAGTCATGATACACCTGAAGCCACAATTTAGTGCCACTAATCCTTTCCAATAAACAGGAAACAGATAAACATAAACACACCAGGACAGGCCCTGCCATGCCGACACCCAAACACACACACACCACGACAGGCTCTGCAACACTGAAGCCCAAACACACACACCAGGACAGGCTCTGCCACACTGACACCCAAACACACACACACCAGGACAGGCTTTGCTACACCGACACCCAGACACACCAAGACAAGCTCTGCCACACCGACACCCAAACACATAGACACAAGGACAGACTCTGCCTCACCAACACCCAAACACACACACCAGGACAGGCTCTGCCACACTGAAGCATAAAAATTGAATTTTCTACATTGCTTTGTCATTAACTGCCCCTTTTGTATTTTTGCCCCTTGTGTATTGATGCCCCAGCCAGGCCCCCTTTACTATTGATTAATGTATCACCCCCACAACCTTGTGTATTGCCCCCCTTTGTGCATCTATGCCCCCACACCCTTGTGTATTTATTTATGTTATGTCCCAGCTAACCCCCTCCCTTGTGTATTGATGCTGTTTGTCATGGGCAGGGCTATCGGCCGTGCCGTGACGTGGGAGTATGGGTGTAACAAGGGTTAAACGTCACCCAGACTTCCGCTGCGTTTGGTCACTTTTCCTGCAGGGCACCAAGCAACCTCCACCAACCCCAATCAGTCACCCCAAAGCTCCCAGTGTAAAACATGCTGCCACCACAAAGAACTTTAAAACTGGGGATCTTAGGTTACCCAAAAACAGTCGGACTGCGATATATACACAATCCTCAAACTGATATCTATATAGTTAACCGCTTAGTAACGTGACATATATATATGTATACAAAAGGTTATCTCTAGGCTGAATTCGATTAGAGAAAAAAAGACATAACTGATTAAAAATGTTTAATCTGAGTATGAAATGGGCCCCGTGCTGTTACACACAAAAATGCATATTCTTGAGACATAGACTTAGATAGTACAAGTACATAAACAATGTAAAATAAATGGGGTAAAGCAGAATATCATACCATACTTCCTTGGAGCCTTGGTGTTGTCTCTGTGGTGGTAAAAACAGACTCTCTCCCATTACCAATTGCCCACCTTTTTATCCCCCCCAAGATCGCTCTTTTCCTGTTACCTGAGCAAGGGGATGGGAGTAGGGGGTTTAGAACTTTCAGAACCTTCTGAAGGCAGGGTTATATCTGCTCAACTTTGGTCTGGGATCACAAAATATGTGATATGACGCGCTTGGCATAATTATGTGACACCAGGATCATCATAATTCTCTGGTCCTAGTGATCATTTTCATACCAAACAGTTGGCACAAGGACACATTCGCATAACACTTGTTATGGTCATGCCTGCATGGCGTGTTTGGTCTCCCTGAAACCAGCACATCGCAGGCATAAGGATGTAATGTACGATGGGGCCCAAAAGTTATGCACCCATCATATTTTGGACATTATGCATTCAATAGTTTTACCCGGTGTCCTTGGATACCCTGTCTCCACACCCCAGGGAGATGTAGCCAGGATGTCTGGCCCTTCACTCTTCCACAGGAATCCCTTCCTGTCCAAGGTGACAATACCCAGCATGGGGTAATCAAGTTTTATTTTGGGTTCTGGCTCCAAAAGGAAAGGTGTAAACAAATGTTAATGGACGTAGCCTCAGTCAAATCCCTTAACCCATTCAGTGCCAAGCCCCAGTTACTCATGCCGTGGCATGACACCCCCACCCCTTTTGTATTGGTTAATGTAATGCCCAACCACCCTCTTGTCTATTGATGCCCCCACTGCCATGTGTATTACCCCCAGTCACACACACCCCTGTTTATATTTATTTTGTAATGCCATAACCCCCCCCCTTGAATATGGGTCCGCTTTCCTATAACCCCTAACAATTTTTTGGGTAATACTTAAATTTTTGTTTTTTCTTTTTTCCTGCTCTCCTCCAATGGGATGACCCTCTCCTTGCCACGAAGAACACCTTCTGTGAGCCCTCCCCCTTGAACGTCACGTGTTCAAAATGGCCGCATGGCTGCAAAGTTCAAAGCAGCCGTCGTGCGGCTGTAAGACCGCCTCCGCCAGCCGCCTAGTGAAGTTAAAGCGGCCGGCGGAGGCGGTCTTACACCGGATTCCCGGTGGGCCGGTCTGACCATGTTAGAAGTCAGAGGCTGGAGTAGACAGGGCTAGAGGCATGTGTGGGCAGGGTCAGAGGCATGGCAATCTGCCCACCTTACCCAAAGAGCCACCTTGTAGGATCTGCGATCAAGGTCTGTAGAGAAACAGCACAACCCTCCATTCATTTTATCTCACTGGCCTGTGCTTGAACACCCAAAAGGGGCATCACACAAGTCAGTCATTTTTTTTATTGTGCATCTGAGACACACACAACCTAGCATAAGAAACACATTGTACTCACACTCCAGAAGTATCTCACTTCCACGTGACACTTCTAAGCTCTTCAGGTGTTGGTTTTGCCTCTAGGACACTTTTATACCGTGTGTTCTCTATGGTAAAATCAATCCTCTGGAGATTCTTCTGACAAAAATTTTGTAACTTTAAATCATTTATTTGTTGGCCTAATAAAAGGTATCAATGTCCAACTATACGCAGTTTAGTACCCTAGATAACCTAATGTAATAGTGTTTACAGATTAAAATAAACAATTGCATGATTATTCCTCCCCAACATGTGTCCCTTATTCTTTAGTTACCCCTTTTGAAATGAGATAACAGAAAATGTATTACAAATGCTAGTTTAGCCGCACCACAGTGATCACATCATATGCAACATTTTAAACTAATCTTCTGGAGACAAGGTGAGCAATATTGGTGGATGGAAAGCTCCACAAATGAGTAATTAAAATATGAAGTGTGAACTGGAAGACAAATCAGAACTTGAATAAGGCAGAGATAAATTTGGGATGAAAACTGAAATATGTAGAATGTTGGCAAAGGTTCTGACTGTGATGATGGCAAATAATTGTGGCCAGACATGATTGAATGATTCAGTGTCTGGCGATACACTGGAATGCACAATTATGAAGTTGAATATATATAACAACTGCAAGAATTATGGGCAAGTTACTATTGCACATATCTGTTGTGGGGCTTTGCTGGTAATTCCACCTCCTGGAGATGTAGTCATCAACGGTGGTTCACCACAACAAGGATAACCTTCACATTTCTCTCTAGATCAACTTCGCTGGTGTGGCAGGCCGGATTTTGTCGGATCTGCAAACTGTGGGCCGGACCCACAAATACTAGCGCAAAGAGAGATTGCACAGACCCTGACATAAACCTGTAGATTTTAAACTGAACAAAAAAGGGCTTTATTGTCCTGCTGGTAAAATGAGGTTAGTAATTCTACTTTTATCTGCTAACACAAAACCTCTATCAGGAACAACACAGGTCACTTGGGGCTTTAAATTGTTTAGCAACCTTAAGTCACTTCAGGGAGATCTTGTGTTCCTTTCTTCACCTTGTGAGTTTGGCAAGGGAGCAGAGAGATCCTTGGATGTATTGTTGGTTTCACATAATCACAGCGCCTCCCATTTTTACCATGGGCATTATTTATCCATTAAACATAAGCTACTTAGCTGTAAATCTGCGCTTTAACATGTGTCGCTTTGCAAGCCCATCTGTCTTAAAACCTTTGCGTTGTCCATATCCAGAAGGCAGGTTCTGCCAGCCCTTTGGTTCTTCTAGTGTTTTGCAAAAGATTCTGAGCACAATGTGAGGTATACTACCTATAATTACTTGACATGCTGTGCCCTGTAGATCTGCATAATTTCCCAGTATACGCTTACCGGATCATATTCACCTTTGAGCTTTGTGTGCTATGAGGCAATTTAGAGTGATTCTCACAGCTTTGCCTGTTCTAGCTTGCATATTCAGTAATGTGAGGCACAAGATGAATATTTTAATGCACACCCTTACAATGTTATTCTGTTGCAGACGGGACTTTCCTGCATTGTCAAGTGTTCTGTTTAACTGTATCTTTTATTAAACAAAGCATTTCTTATTCACTGTTCTTGTTTTAAAGTTTATTTTCCAAAGCAAGAGTTAAGAAGAGTTATAAAATGACTTTCCCTACATAATGCATAGTTCAGGAAATCTCACTGATTTAAATACGCTTTACAAAGAGCTATCCAAGTTATTCTCAGAGCTGAAACTCACTGGGTAGCCCCTTTTAATGTAAAGTTAAGTAAGGTAGATGAAACAACTTGACTGACAATGCCCTCTCTAGTGAATAAACCCCAACTAGGCACATAATCATAGGACGAGAGAGGACGTCACCGCAAGCACCACCATATTGCCCTGAGTTCTTGTGTGGGTAAAATAATGGTGCTTTTGGTGATGCCTTTTCCCCAGATTGGAGGATCAGGTCCCTACTATGTTATGTCAGTGGAGATGCGGACAAAGATATCAGATTGAAGATAGAAGACAAGAGAGAAGAGAAGGGAGAAGATAAAAGATAGAAGATAAAGAACAGAATGAGGAAGTGGTCTGCAGAAGTGTAAGTATTTGGCAGATAAGTAGGGAAACATTTAGAGAGTTTGAGAGAGTGAACATGAGAATGGGTGAGAGGATGAGAGAGTGTGAGTGAATGTGGGCCCACACATTTTGGATGAAAATGCTGTACTTTTTGCTTAGTTTTCTTCGACTTTGTAAGGGGTCTGACATTATTTTCGTGGCTTTGTTCAAATGGCAAAATTTACCCAAATTTGCATTTCATACGAATTTGAATACAGATGTCTACTGGCCAGAATTAGGCTTGGCTTCTTAAGTACTTCTAGGGCCTTGCCTACCATAACTTTGTTTAAATGCTCAACTACTTTTCCCTGCATCAACCAATTCTATGTTTGTTGCAAGCAAGTTTTCTGCCTTTAGCTTTTTTGCCATTTGCATACTATTTTGAGGGATTAGTTGTACTCGGGATTAGCAATCGGTTTGCTGATTTTCCAATGTTGCCTTTTTTGCAGGATTTGTTGGCATGGTGGAGGAGGCCTCCAGCAGGCCCCATGTGGCAGTGTCCTACGACGTCCGGCGGATCCTTCCCTGGCTGGCTCCAACTACAGTCCAACTGCTGGTTGAACACAAAAGGCTCATCCCGAGGGCGATGAACTAGTCCTACCCTGCACCAGCGTCTCCTCTACTGTGCTGTGCATGACACATTAGTTTAATTTGCCTCTTTTATATTTGTTTCCAAAAGGTATATATAGATGTGTGTGTAATTTTGTAATGTGTGCTTAAAGGTATTCCACTTGTTTTCCGTGTTCTGTCCAGAGAACAATCAATCCCAGTCTATGTGTTCAATAGATGCCCTAAACCTGTCAAATATGGCCCTTTTAAAATTATGTGTTTCAGTGGAGTAGTTACTAATTTGCTTTCTTTAATTAATCTCAAATGAAACCATGTTATGGTCACTATTTCTGTTACTTCGATGTTTGGGATAAGATCCTCATTGTCAGTTATTACCTGTCGCAGACCTCGAACCCACTACACCCCAGGTCAGAACTTACCTGGTCCCACGCAGGAGCCCTCTCTTCAATGCCTCCTGGCAGATAGTCTCCACAATGAATCCTGAAGCAGCAGACATATGCAATCCGCCTTCCAAGATTGCCAATGCATGCGTTCCGCCATGTGTTCCACCATGCGTTCCACAGCACAAAATGGCGGACGCATGTGTTCCACAAACAAAAACTTGCGTTCCACCATCCAATATGGCGGATGCAAATACACAAAGAAAATACAAACACCTGAGGAAGATACCCTCTCTCTGACATCACATTATCCAGGAATCTCTTTCTCCAATGATATTCCAAATGCTGCTACTCCACCCTTCGTTTCCCTGGCATCAGAGGCGTGACAGGGAGATCAGGAAGCATAAAACCCCACGACACCATGCCTTCAGTGCTAGGTTATTCTGAGCCGTCATACAGAAGATATCCCAGAGTTAATATTCCTGTTTTTGTTCCAGTCGCGGTTACCAGACCTTGGCTCTCCTTTGGACCAAGTTACCTGCCGCATAACCTCGTAACTGCTCCTGACTACAGCTTGCCTACGCCTCTGTTTAGACTTTCCGGGCCTTCTGTACCTTTATCTGGTCCTTGTCATTGGGTTCCCTATCCAAACACCACGAGGTACTACCTCTAAGCGTGACATTACCAGATCCAAACAGGCATCCATTCTGGTGACATAAATTTGTTATTTAGCAGGTTCAAAAACGTGCTGCTCTTAGTGGAACTAGTTGTTCCACAATTTCAATCTATATCTGGATAATGAAAATCCCCTGTGATTAAAACGTCAATCAGATCTGCAGCTTTTTCAATTTGCCATAAAACCTGATCCTCCCCATCAATTGAAGGTTTGGCGGCTTGTAGCATACACCTACAAGTAATGCGCAACTCTTTCTATGCTTATCTCCACCCATAGGGTCTCCATATAAGTTATCACCAACATTTTCCTTAATACTGGGCTTTAATTTAGGATTCACATATAAACAAATCCCTCCCCCATGCACTCGCGTGTAGGATTATAAAATTGCTTTTGCAACATAAATTCACAGAAAGCATTCCATGCGCCATCTTGTAATCAATTCAATATACATCAAGGGCAGATCCAGAGTCTGACGTTGGGAAGGGCACTCACACTAACACACATCCAGACACTCACACTAATGCACACACAGACACTTACACCAACACAACAAGACACTCAACACTTACCCCACTGGTAACAAGACCTTGCTCTGAATATACTCCATTGACTACAACCCTCTGTTATCTGTCACCCAGCCACTGTCTAATCCATTCAACAACATTGGGATCTAAACACAAAGATTACAGTTTATTTATAAGTCTTCTATGTGAGACAATGTCAAAAGCCTTACTGAAATTTAGATACGCAATGTCTACTGCACCACCTTGATCAATTATTTTAGTCATCCAATAAAAAAAATTAGTCTGCTATGATCTTCTTCAAGTAATCCCATGTCGTTTTAGTCTTAAAATCCATGTGAATTAAGATGCTCAACAATCATATACTTTAACATAGTTTCCATTAATTTCCCCAATACTGACGTAAGACTTACAGGCCTGTAGTTGCCTGACTCCTCCCTACTGCCTTTCCTGCGAATGGGTGCAACATTTATTAATTTCCATCTCTTGGAACTAACAATAATTAGTTAAGTAAATATGTTAACAGTTTTGCTAGAACATCACTAAGCTCTTTTAATAACTCAGGGTGTACCACATCAGGCTCCATCAACTTATTTGTCTTTACATTAGACAGCTGAAGTAGAACCTCTGCCTTGATAAAATCATAAAATCAAATGTCTCAGTCTTTTTCCTAAATGAGGTCCCTTTATTTCATTTTCATCTGTAAAAACTAAACAGAAATATTCTTTGAGGCAGTCATCTAGTCCTTTATCTTCTTCTACATACCTTCCTTTTTTGTTTTTCATCTAACTAATCCTTGTTTTACTTTCCTTTTTTATTTTATCTCCCCTTAAAAATTGCTTTGTCTCTTTCTGCCTAATCTAAAATACCTACATGCACAACATACCCATTCACTTACGCTAACATACCCAGACAAAGACACATGTTCACACACTAACATACCCAAATGCACACTAACATACAGACACATTGGGACACCTGACCATTACAATTACCACCAAGTTGAAAGCATAGCATCCAAAATGGCTTGGTATGCTGAAGGAGCCATACCAATTTAGGCCATTTAGGACAATGTTATGCTTCCAAATTTGTGGAAACAATTTAGGGAAGTCCCTTTTCTATTCCAGCATGACTGTGCCCCAGTGCACAAAGCAAGGTCCATAAAGACATGGTTGGATGAGTTTGGTATGAAAGAACTTGACTGGCCCGCAAAGCCCTGAACTCAGAACTGGAACAGAAATTGCGAACCAGGCCTTCTTGTCCAAGGAAAAGCGTTGAACCAGAGTCATGGGCTGCCAAGGCTCAATGATGCACATGGGGGGTGAAGGTTGGCCCTTGTGATCAATTCCAACAGATGAGCTAATGTAGCTCAAATTGCCAAAAAGGTTAATGATGGTTCTGATAGAAAGGTGTCAAAACACACAGAGCATCACAGTTTGTTGCATATGGGGATGCATAGCCACAGGCCAGTCAGGGTGCCCATGCTGACCCCTGTCCACTGCTGAAAGCGCTTACAATGGTCATTTGAGCGTTAAAGCTGGACCACGGAATAAAGGACGAGGGTGGCCTGGTCTGATTAATCACATTTGGCCGGTTTTGTGTATGTTGCTTACCTAGCGAACACATGGCACCAGGATGCGTCAATGGAGGCCTCTCCTTGCAACATGCAGGACTTAAAGGATCTGCTGCAAACATCTTAAAACCAAATATCACAGCACCCCTTCAGAGGTCTTACATTAACAAACTTATCACAAATTAATACATTTCATCATATTATATTTGATCATCTTGTTCAAAGGGAAGAAGGAAATAAGTAAAGGAGGAGGAACAAACAAGAGGGGGCAAGAGGCCCATCAGTGCCTGAATGAATGGTTCAAATCTCATACATGTTTTATACACTGTGGTTGTCTTGTTGCCAATCTAAAAATCCCCCAAAATGCCCTCTTATTTACAAAATTCTGCTTGTTACCCCTTCTTTTTTTTTCAATAATCTGAAAATGTTTGTTATCTGTAGATGTTATTTTTATTGGTAGTAATGCCATTAAGATGTTCCTTCATACTTTTTTCAGCGGTCTTATAGTTTGCCTTACATATTGTATTTTCCATTTTTCACACTGAATGATATACTAAAAAAGGCATAATACAGTTGTCGAACTGAGTAATATTAATTTTTTGTTCCTGTAACAGTGGATTGGAACTCTTTTCCTTATTTTACATACAGGGAACAGAGACACTTTCCACCACATTTGTACATTCCTAATGTTTTTTTAGCAATTTTTTCCTTGTAAACATTTATTTTGAAATAGGCTTTATCTTATCTTATCTTTATATTGATCCTTTCTAAACTTTTTCTGCTAATAAATCTTCCTGTTGTTTGTTGCTTGCAATTTTATAAGCTTTTTCTAAAGCCCATTCTGGATAATTTCATTGGTGTAGTCTCTGCTTTAACCCCACTTTCAAATGTTATTATTGAAGAACAATTTCTTTGTAAAGGTAGGAATTCTCCTATTGGAACCTCTTGAAAAGTATGGCTTGGGTGACAGCTGGTTCCAAATAGTAGGGTGTTGCCAGCTGTTGCCTTCCTAGAATTTTCAGAGAGGGAGGGGTAGATGGTAGACAAAGTTAACCTCAATTTTATGTAAATTTACCAGCAGTTTATCTCCCTCTGTTCATGCTCTCACATGGGAAGATCAGCTTTGAATAGAACTCTGGTGATGCTTGGGCCCTACGCAGCTGTCACTTTGTCCTCACCCATAAAGACAAAGGACATGAAAGCTAAACCTGGAATGGTTCCTCCATAAAACAAAGCCTAAGGCTGATATGACCGCTCCTAGGTTTTAGTACTAAAATATGAGCCTTAATTTTAATTGCAAAGTCTCACACATCACATACTCACCACCAGCCAGCTCTGGTGCTGGCTCCCGAGAGAGTTTTAGGGGGTCTTACAGGATTCTCTCTTGTACATGCTCACTAAGCACTATTGATTTAAGAGTGGTGCAAAAAATGGGCCACAGTGGGGGTGGTGCGGTGCAGTTTCTCCTTCACTTAAGCGCCTTTATTTTTTCCCCTACAGGGTTTAAAATAATTGAAGAAGGATTGAATATTTAACTGCATAAAATGTCCCCAGATTCTGAGAAGAATCTTACTCCAGCGTGGACTGGAAAATAATATCTGAATGATGGATTGGCCGATTCAAGGCATCACTGCTGTATTTTATATTTGTGAATTAAAAATAAATCACTATTTACAAAATTACTATGAAAAACACACGTTCTCTATATGAATTGCTACAAATCTGTTCAGTTATTAATTGTAACTTAAGGAATTTGTCATATACTAACAAGCTCAGAAAGAGTACAGTGACGTCTTGACACATATTTGCTATGGAGGCGCACAGGAAAAGTGGCTGGACTGTGAGATTCATGTAAGCCTAGCAGACTTCTGCATGAGGAATACTACCTGACACACCCTGGGAGGTACACTAAGCACTACCGGAAATCAGACAGCCAAACCACAAGATCTTTTATATCTTGAGGGCATATTATTTATGTCATTTGGGCCCTTCTTAAAATGAATCTGACATTAACCTATTCAGAACCAAAGTGAATAACATTGCAAAAAACTCAGCAATATCAAATTGACTATTGTGGTATGGGTGAATTTTCTGAAGCTCACTTTACACTGAATCAAGACTGCACTGCAGGGGCTTACAATATAATATGTGCGCGTTGACAACATGTACATGCAGTTGCCTCGGAAGACAGCTTTGTGACTCTTTTAATATGAAATATTATTTGTGTTAATGGATGAATGTCCTATCAGCCACTACTTTTCTGGGTTGAGTAGTCTGGTGGACCACAAATGCACAAATGGATTGTATTATGCCAAGTCGGTCTGCTTTGAGGGCATTCTTGTAATAGGTGCCAACATCTTCTGGTGGCATCAATAGCGTTAATTCCTGACTTCATTAGCATTGCTATAAAGAATCAACTCGGTGTGGTGTGTGAGCTGGAAAAATCTATTAAAAATATCACATGACTGACAGTAATAGCATACCTTCAGGTCTGCAGATAAAAGAAGGGTGATTGGAGAAAAAAAAGCCAAGATAAAACCAAGTTTTTGTTAAAGTTATCTTATGGGATTTCCACTTTAAGTAGCTGGGTGCCTAGTATTAGTACCCTGACCAGGACCCTATGTATTTATAATGCAAATGTTATTGCATTATAGACATAATTGTTATTGTTCATAGACATTAGTTGTTAAAGTGCCAGCAGACTATCAAGGAAAGGGTTACCAAGATGCATGTGGGTGTGTGATTTGACTGTACGCTGAATCCTATTAAGTTCTACCTGTCTATTGTGCAGAAGGCATGCTGTGTCTACGATCTGGTATGTGATGAGTAACCATGTTTGGGTGTGTGCGTCTGATGAGGATACTGACACACTCCCTTATCACATATATACTCAAGAAACTTGTAGGTGAGCCGGGGTTTAAATAGGAAGCCCTGGGAGGAACATTTCAGTAGGGATTTCAGGTGGAGGAGGAAGCAGGTTCCTAATACTGGATATCAGGAAGAAGTGAAAGTCCAGGTGAGTCTTACTACAATCCATCAGCACATTAACTCATTTCATTTCAGTGCCCTAAGGTCAAGGTTTTATACACAAAGGATTTCCTGAATGTTTGCACAAAGAAAACGGTTGTCGAAGAGGGAGTTCCTGTACAACAATACAACCCTTTAATGTACTGTAATTAAAAGAAACATTTTGGTTTGAAAAATGGAGTCTATGAGCACTTAGCATTGCCTCGATGTGATTCTGTCAACTTTTTCTGTGCCAGAATTGTTTGCAGAGAAGGCAATCGTCAGGAAGATGTCTTCAGGATAGTCTATGGGAACATTTTTATAAAGGAGTACCCTACAAATATCTATGGAGAATAGTTCTTGTGTGCAAAGATGGCATGTTTCATGTTAAAAAAATCCAGTTAAATCTATTTGTTTCTAAACTGGCAACCACCGTGAATCATTTAGGGACACTGGTCTCCTGTGAACAGGTCATGGCCATAGAAGGAAAGTTTTGTTACGTTGTATTTCAGTCCTTTAACTGCTGTTCAAACACAACTCCTACCATCCACAAACATGGTGAGAACAATGGGAGTCGGAAAAACAACAATCTCTAGAGCTTCTGTGATTGGACCACCATACAGCGAATATATGTTCTTTCAGACTGTGGTTTTAACTTGAATTTAATAAACATACTAATAGCAGAGATTTTCACAACCCTAAATGTGGGTGGTAGCAATAATAGTAATTAGGAATTGATATAAGGTCTTTATGGAAAGATACATTTCCTAAGGAGCCATGAATGTTCTGTAAATACGTGTATGTTTCTGTCCATCGCTGTACAGGTGAGAAGCGTTCAGACCCTTGGATGATGTGGCTGTACGTTATACTTCTGGGTAAGGATTGTTTTTCATTACCTAACAGCGGGTTATTTTTTTCTGTACTAGCAGGTATAAGACTTTCTGCAGTGTTCACAATATGCATTGTTGTATCACACAGTGTCAGGCTACATCATGTTTCTCAATCCCAGTAAAAAATGAAGGATCATTGTTGCTGTAATCTGAGTTACCTTGAGAAGTTTTGATATGCATAGTAAATAAACACTACAATTTTCCAAATATATGCATTACAGACATACTACATATGATATACCGTATATGTTTTAATACATTCTGAAAATAATTTACAGTAAATACATTTCTGAACAAAATTCATTTAATACAAGTCATTAGAATCCTTTGACTGGGATTCATATAACTATTCAAAGCCCATAAAGTAAATAAAATACTGGTTTATCCATCGTCCGTAAGCAAACCAGGTGCCAGCAAACAATGCTGAAAGACTATTAACACAGTGTTAAATGTTATTTATTTCATACTGATGACATTATCAAAATCACCTTTTTTATTTTCCTATGTTTAGTATTAGTGTGTTTTTTATGTCACAACTTTAGATGCCATTGTATAAATGGTACACAATGGTTATGTTTTAGTTACATTGGAAACAATTTCTCGAAATCATATTACTGATGAAACTGTGCGGGAACAGCTCAGACTTTCTTGTAGGACAAAAAGGCTAGGCCTTCATAATGCAAAGTGCATTATTCACACAGGTCAATTGGACTTTGACAAGCACCTTATGCCTTGAAAATACATAATATATCTCAAACACCAAAATATAACCACCTGCTGTCTTCTTCATAGTTTTGCCGGGCCTGCTGAGCGCACAGAACGACTGTTTTCATGGCGCGTGCTACCCTGCAGTGGGAGACCTTCTTATTGGAAGAACAAACTATTTGAAAGTCTCATCTACTTGTGGGCTTGTGAAACCAGAGACCTACTGCACCCCATATGGAGAGGTAGCTACAGAACAGATTTCCATTATACATAATCCCGAATTTTGATGCTTGATATAATATAGTTTGTTTTAATTCAGGGATGTTACTAATGTTTTCTGAGTGTTGAATTCACATATTTGTCTTATATTAATACGATTCAAAACACTTACAAGATATATTGCACATGATTTGAGATGTGCAGATAAGCAAACAATCTAAACGGAGCTGGAGATGCTACATTGATCCAAAAGACTTTATAAAGTGCTTTATAAAAAGTGCTTCTCGAATTGCTTTAGTTTTCCAAGGTGCATCCAAAATAAAATCCTATATACCACATGTGAAAATGCTAATAGAGTCCACATACAAATGCCTGTAGCTTTAGAGCTTTAGGGTCATTTCTAAGCCCATAGCTTAATATATAGAAATAAAAATGAATAAACATAACAGTAAAGAATATCACAATAAAAAAAGTCCTATGTTAATCCTCCATGTGTTTCACCTCTATGTGGCTTCTTCAGGAGGAGAAAAAACATTCATAGTTTGATCCCCAATGTTGTATGTTTCCATATACATCACCACCATATCCAGCATGGCAAATGTATAACTTCCATGTGTAGTTTTCAATGTAGTGGATGAGTAGTTTTGCTTCCACACGTCATCACGCAATCCAATTCGGTCCATGCATAACTTCCGTGTATAAGTTTCAATACATTGGGCCATATACATACATGCAGGCAGATGGGGGGGGGGGGACATCCATGCTAAGTAAAAAAACAATGTATAAATATAAACAAATACTATATATCATGTGTAAAAAAAAAAATATTAATGCTTTAGTAAAAGCAATTGTGCAAAGGCAGCCCCTTAGTGGATTCATATCATATTGAACATTCGGAGAATGTTTATCTTTGGTTGCCGCTGCATTTGGTTGGGAAGTATTTATATTGTACTACTTGGTGGCCACTTGTTTCCCTAATATTGGCAATATTAATTTTTGCTGTATTTATATTATGGATTAAAAGATCATGGTTGTTTGGAATATTGAAAGAATTTGAAAATTTTAAGAAGTGAAATATTATTATATTATTATTATTAAAATATATTAAAATATTATTAAGATAAGTAGTTGTGAACAGCAGGGCTTTGCCAGATGCCAGGTTAAAAACCCCAGTTCGTATCGGGACAAGCTGGCAATCATGGTCATTTTCTGGCTCTACACCACGTTTGATGACATAAACTGGTTTGACATTCACATTGAATGTCATGGTGCTTCATTCTCATTGGGCCTTAGTTTGGACAGACATACCTTAATGCCCTAGATAACAGATCTAGTCTTTCTCTGGAATACTTGGCCATGTCCATTAAAAACTTGGTTAACCCTTGCATAGTACTTAGTTCGGAGAGGAAGCACTACGTGTAGTCTTACAAAACATTTCTTTTTAATTGCGGCTAGTAATTCAAATAATTTGGAAAATCTTCTTATGGGTATAGCTCTCTCTAGCAATTGTTTAAATTAAATGTTAGCGTGAATGTTGACGTCACTCTACATCTATTCTACACCTTTTTACAAGCTAATGGCATTTTCCTATTTTATATACTTTACCTATAAGTATAATTTTAAAAGTATTGCATAATTAGAAGGCAACAAATAAGGGTCAATGATGTGTTATATTAATAGTGAATGAATCATTCAACTTAGCCTCAAATAATACTGATTCACTAGCTGCAAGGGCACTGAACCTTGCACAGAGTTACATGGGAGGAACTATAGACCTATTTTGTAACTTGTCTGGTCTACGTGACCCTTGTAGAGCTGAATAGATTTTGGACTCTGTTCTGCCAGTCTGCAGCAAATGCCTTCTGCCTCACTTGGCCTGTATGCCTTTGCCTTGGGTCAATAAGCAAGGGATATAATCTAAGCCTTTTTGATCTTAATGGAAAATAGCAACATGACAAAAATAATCCATCATGTAGAAAGAGGCATTTATATGTCATAAAGACACAAAAATTAGTATATTCCCTTCAAGTCCTAATGGCAAAACATAATTATGGATCTCATACCACCTTTAAACCTTTTGTTCAATGCTTTCTTTCATGGCTTCACCATTTGTCATCTCTGTTGCATCCTAAGTAAGTAAATGACTCAAGGTTCTCTTATTATTTACTATAATTATTATTATTTACTATTATTATTTACTACCTTTTCTTGTATCACTCACTGTCCCACCATATGAGTTCCTTACTTTCGGAATCACTTTCATTTCTCATAATTCTCTAACCTGGGAAATCTCTCTCCAATGTGCCATGTTCTCCATGTTTTTATGTAGTACATCACCAAGGCTCTAGTTGATGCATTTATATTGCAATTAAATTGTTGTTATTCAAAATCAGACATTATGCCAGTCCTTACATTGGTGTTTTATATGCTCCAGGATACAACTTTAAGTCTTGTTACTGAGATACAAAACACTCGGTAATATGACTCTTATTTCATCTTAAATACCACCCAAGCACCTTTCTGTGACCTTGATTTACACCTCGGCCCTCTCAATCTGCCAGATTTACTCTAGCCTGCCAAACAAATCACTCGAGTCCATCCTTCTGTTTCCATCCAATCAATAATCCAGCTATCCCAACACACCCCTTCAATGGCCCACTTTTTGCCCTTGCTCTTTAGCACTAAGTATCAGAGCCTTCAGTATGACTATACCAGTGGTTCGACGGGCACATTACATTTTCACTATGCATGGAATACAATGTTTATTGTTTCTTCATAGTTTACAGTTGCGTGTGTCATTTTCTACATTTAGATAGTAAAACATGCATGTTCAACAGTGATATCCCGGCTGGTAATGAATAAGCCATGGTCAGTTGTAAGAGACAATCCAGGAAACAATTTTGTACATACAGTATAAAATATCAGTAGATTAACACTATGGGTTGAGTTGCAGCAAGGTCTAGAAAGCCAAATGACACCCTGAAACGACTACATCTTGGCAATAATGAGATACTAAGAAGAGCGGCCTGTGCCTCCCATTTTAAGATTTGTACATCTCTACTGGATGGCAGCTATGATAGAAGATATTTTGCTATGTACCGCCCTTCTCTTGCTTCTTGTTAGTTGTTTTGTTAGTATGGATTTGGGCTGCTAAATTCTCCGCAGGTATCAGTGTATACAGTGACAAAAGTTACACAGAAGCAGGACATCTCACAGAAGATCTCTGTGAACCTTGCTAGATAACCAATGATGGACACCATTGTTAAACCAACTACTTATTTATGGCGATGAGAAGTGGCATGGTTTTAAATTATTTAAAACCCTGCTCCTTGTTGTTATGGCGTCTTCTACTAGAAAACAAATAGGGGTGGAGATGAGAAGTGGGTTGTCTGAATATGTTGAAGCACGGGCTCTATAACCCAGAGCAGCTCCTAGGTTTATTGAAAACAAAACACTTAAGACTACACAGCTTTTTGAGGAGTTTTGGGTCACCCTTTTATAGATTTATTCCTCTCATTCTTCAAGAGGCTCCTTAAAACAAAGTTTGCCACCATGCAGCTGCTTTGTTTCACCATCCCTTGGGCTTTTTTTCTTACTTAAAGGGGAACTTTTAACTTCTCCATATTTACTATAACTAAATTATTAAAACAGCTTGTCAAACCAAAAAAAAGAGCGATGATATACCCTTTAAACATTACAGTATATGAAGTTAGCTGTGAGTAACTTTTCATGCTTGTCTTGTGCCAAAGCTAATTATTCCAAAGTTCACATCACTCTTATTTTGAAATGAACTTCCTCTCTGTGGAAAAAACCCACTTGGCTGAGTTCTGAATTGTGTTTTTTATACGACACAACGTAGAAAGCTGTGTTTGTAAAGTCTCCATACATAGATACAGAACGTACTTATTTTTGTTGTGAAGAATGGAGGATTTTAATGTATCCACTTGTCTCAGATATAAAGTTAGCTGGCTGCACACACGCAGCTCAATTTACCAGAAGACCCAAAGGTCATTGGTTGCTGATCTTAAACCATCAATGTGTACTGTCTGGGTTTTGTGCCAAAATGAATTGTATCGAAGTGCGCTATTTTGCAAACTCCTTCTCTTTTGGATTGCTTCCAGAGCAAAAATACTTTCAAGTTACATTTTAGGGTGCCCTTTGTTTTCTTTAACTTGTGTGTGTGTCCAGATCCAGTTTGATTAACTCTATAGTTCGAAGACATCTTTAATGGTAAAAAAAAAACAAATGGAGAGGCTACAATCCCATATAGTTTCAAATAATAAATCCAAGCGTAGCTGGGTGCTGCAGCTTAGCGGTTTAGCCTTTCTGTTTGTGTTTTCGTTCTTTTGATTTTATTGTCCTCGGACGTTTACTAAATTTATTTTATACATTCATGGATATCCTTGGGTGATCCTGATGTCGTCTGGCGCAACTATTTGTTTTTAATTCATGGTAGCTGAAGGCTCAGTATAGTAACCTATATTGAATACATACCTTTTGGGTGATAATTATATGGTCTTTAT
Organism: Spea bombifrons; assembly: GCF_027358695.1. Classification (NCBI taxonomy): domain Eukaryota; kingdom Metazoa; phylum Chordata; class Amphibia; order Anura; family Pelobatidae; genus Spea; species Spea bombifrons. The sequence continues at coordinate 39,842,029 of NC_071088.1, forward strand.
GGGTTTTTGGGTCCTGTTGCAACTGCTTCCTCTGCTTGATCACTGCCGGACACTCATTAAATGGCGTTTTAGAGGCAGACATTACTATTTACTGTTTCAGCAAAAGTAATCTCCAAATCTTATTCCATCGGTTTTTACCAAAGTTTAATAAGTCTTCTTTTAACAAGTAGCACTTCACTTGCAATGCCGGTGATTATGCCTACCTAAGCGTCAGGGGAGCTGTAGTCCCACAACAGCAGGATCAGTCATTTGAAGCCCATTGTATTCAACTTATCAAACTAGTACATATCATATGGGTCCAAATTTGCTTAAGTATCCATAAGTAAATAGTAAATATGTAAAACCCTACATCTTTGTATTTGGCAGCAGAGGATTTTATTTACACTTACAATAAAATAACTGAGAGATAAATGAGAGATTTAACACATTTTCTAAAAAAAAAAATTGTCAACGCAGATATTGGATAGGTGTTTCCAAGAAGCTGCAGGTTGGGAATACAGACATGCTTGCAGCCTTAGGGCTGGGCATGGCACCACAGCAGTAAGAAGAGTCCCCCCCCCCTCCGGCACTTTACATTAACTCTTGAGTACCTGTTCAAACTTACTAACAGTCTAAATCTTTATATTGAACTGTGTCAGGTGCTATAGGCTAGAGGAGACCTGTGCATGTACCTACTCAGAAGCCCCAATATGGTTGAACCCTTCACAACAACATCATGGTTGTCCCTGGGGAGTTAGGAAATCAGAACCTCAATGGCACCGATAGCACCTGCTGTCAGTACCTGCCCCAGGACACAATGCCACATTCAAGCATCATCGCTGACAACAATAGACGGCAGCAAGTGATCTCCTAAGGTACATATCTCAGGAAATTTGTTGAGCTTAAAAGTTTACCTCATGAAAACTGACAATGGCAGATACCTGTGTAAGCACCACTACTATCTATCCTGAATCAGCAACAATCAGAATCTCAGAAACAAATCAATTAGAAGGAACAATTATACAGATCAAGTGAGCAGGAGCTTTCCCCATGATATAAACATAATGTAGATGTTAATACATGTATATGGCTTATTTAAAATTTACAAATAATGCAATTTACATTATTTATAATAATTTACAAATTTACAATTACATGGTTTGTTTAGAATATTGAGATGTAATTAAAGCTGTACCTCATTGTATTATCTCTATTTGCTACCTAATAGAGATAATCTTAAACGACATTTTGAAAGGATATTTTTGTGTTTTTGTGTTCTGGGAACCACCCTTTCACCCCTCTGAGAGGACCTTTTAGCCCACCAAATAAATTCACTGAACATGAGGTTGTCATTGCTGATATATGAAAAACAACTGAGTTTGGCCTCTGGCCTACCATACAAGGTGACCGTGGATGGTGCTAGAAGAGCCTGTTTGACACAGGCCCAAATATCTTACTGAGTTGTGATCAAGCCTTCATCACCTCTATAAAAATACCTGACTCTATTAAACACTTTGGCATGACTGTGATAATTTTCACATGAAACTCTTCAAGCTGTTTCTAAATTAGTAACAGATAAGGTAGTTCGTGCTTCTTCAAAGTCTGTTTGCCAGTTTGGTATTTGCATGTTTGAGACTTTCCAGCTGAAATCACATATTTATCTGTGTTTTTTTGCCTATGACTTTTTTAGAATATAGATATATATCTATATATATATATCATCTCGTTGTAGTTTTTTTCTGTCCAAAACTATCGACCCAAAATCTTTTTCTCCAACGATTCTGGTACACAAGACAAGTTTTGTTTGACCCTAGTGGTGACAGATCTAATGGTACGTTGTGCTGCCCAGTGTGGGTATAATGTGCTTAATTTTTAATATTTTGAGGTTTGGGTTTCACAATCTCAGTCTGCAGCTTTATGTAACATCAGATGCAGGATGATGGTACGTGACTAGACTGCTTGCTTCACAGTAGTAATGACTCAAGAACAGACACAGCTGACCCTGTTGTAAACCAGCAGACTAATGGTTAGAAGGTAAAGAGATAATTCTGTCCAGGGGAAAGGGCATTATGCTTCAATCTCTTTAAATAAGCTAATTATGGCCGCTTGTAAGGCGATCCAATGATTTAGCGTGCAGGCAACTGCTGGATTCACACAAGTGCATTCCGCAAAAATTTAACATACAAAAAGTGTAGCATGTCATTTATTTGCCACTGACCTTAAAGTGCCAGATCCAATTTTCATTCCCAGTCTGTTGCTGTTGCTGTTGCCGTTAAGCTGATGACTTTATATATAAAAAATATATATTTCCAAGGATCAAAAGTATATTTTTAATTTCTTTACTGAAGGTTGTAGTGTTCAAATTGGCAGATTTCCCTTGTGGGAAAATGTGCCCTCCACCCTGGCGCTCAAGGAATAAAATACTTTTTACAAATTGCTACTGGGATATATAGTAAGAATGGCTTTAGAAAGCATTTCTGTCAGGATCCTTTTCAATGGACCTTTTATAATTTTTCTATGTATTTCTTTTCTGAAAAATATATTTGAGACAGGACTGGATATTGTATGTGGAGTAAGAATAAGAGTCTTTTAACAAAATCAGTGGTCAATAGGGATACACTTATAACCCACATATTCTTTTTTTCTATTTGCAAAATATCAAACTTCTTTCCGTTTGGCACAAAACATAGAAATATAGAGTGACGGCAGATAAGAACCATTTGGCCCATCTAGTCTGCCCAACAACTCACACCCTTAGTAGCCATCATGCAGTCCTCCAAGTTTGAGTTGGAGTTAAATGTTCTCCATCTACATCCTTACTGTGTCTTCCTTACATTTTACTCCTCTACGCCACAGATTAGGTAAATGATATTTGAGATTTTTAAGCAGCTATTACTTTTTTGTGCAACTTTTTTTTCCATCAGATGTTCTCAGCTGTTAGGTACAAAATGTGCAGACTCTCAATTCTCCTGCAACATCACTGCATATTTCAAAATCTTTAACATCTTACTCTTCTTATCAGCCCTAGAGCAAATTAAAATAACAATTTAAATAATATATTTGTTTTATTATCTTTCCTTTTTCCTTGAAATGATTCCAACAACTAATAATTACATTTGACTATCCCTTAAAAATGAAGGGGTTTATTTTGACTTTATTGCTCTAAAAGAAGTAAATTTAGCATTTGCAAACTAGTCCTGTAAAAATAATGAAACCCAACTACTACGCCAACTGCTTCACAAAGCCACCTTCCCACTTGTCAAGTTTTATTGCTTCTTGTTATGTCAGCTATAAACCCAACCTAATGTGCTAAGCTCGAGCATCTTTCCTAAATTACTTGCTGTCTCTAAGGATACATCTAAATATGTTTTGTAGTTGGCATTGAGAAGTATATGAGCATTTGCAAAGTAGGGCAAGAGGATGTACCTTTTCCACTCCTAGTATGTTCTTCCCCACTGTTTTATACCTGAGCTCTTGGTCCGTCAGGACTGTTATATTGTTCAGTGTATTTGTCCCAAAAGGGTTTTCTGCCAGTAAAGCCAAGCATAGACCTGTCCCTTTCTCCATATTCCTATTGACAGCCATAGTAATTACTGTAATAGTAATAGCCTTCTATAGTCTCTTGTAGAGAGCTACATATGACGTTGATATCTTTTAAATAATTATCTTGCCAAATATCAAATGGCTTCTTACATAGACTATAGGGTACAAATTTCTATCAAACTATGCCTGATCCAGGGGAGCACCCTTAGCTGCCCAATCTTTGGAAGCCCTCCATGCTGCTGCTTACTATGATGTCCTTTCCTGGCATTCTCCATCCTAAGAAGGATTGGTAACAGGAAAAGTCTTTAAATGACCCATTGAGCACACCTAGGAGCTTAATTATTTTGTTATAAACCTGAACATGGTGCTGCATGTATATATCTATATCTACTTTTATATCTATCTCTCAATATCTACTCATTGTACATGCTGCAAAATAGGATGGTGCTATATAAAACAATAAATAATAATAATAATGATAATATTGTCAGTTGAGACCCAGACAAAAATACCACTCTGGGCAAAGAAGTACAAACAAAATTCATTTAAATAATCACTATGGTATAATCAAATATTCACACATTTGAGAAAATGCCTAAGATGTTAAAAATAAAGAGATCAAAATCAGCCTTGGGGTAAAATGTAACAGAACTGAACTATTCTATTGATCCTGATACCTTTGCCCCAGTAATTTACCAAACATCAACACTAGGTTGTCTGTGATTGTCCTACCTGCTCACCTGACTGGTAGGTAATATCTCAATGATGTAGCCAATGTAAGCCAATCAGCTTAAACTGTAATTTCTGTGCGTCCTAGAGGTGCTTATGAATGAAGTAATAAGGGTGGGAGGGATATGATTTTTTTGGATAATAATTTCTTTGTAGCTCACCTGTCTTTTGATAGACTAATTGGATTAGCGTTTCCACAAGCGAGTCTTGCTTGAGGCTACTGAGGTGCAGGTTCATCTTGCGTGTATTTTGTGTGGCGGATGACATCTTAATCTTAACTACTAATGTCTGGTAAGTGTAACGAGATAGTCTGTCTGCTTCCCAAATAGACATTTAATTTGGAATGTAAAAGACTTTACATTTAGATTATTTATGATAACCTTGCATGTTAATAATACACACTGTTAGGTAATGTACAAAAAAAGGATTGGAAACTAAAGATAGTCCTGCTCACCAGAATCCGTGGATATTTGTCTGTTTTATGGTATATACAGACAATTAAAAAAAAGTATATATATATATCTTATTCTCTGGTAATTTAAGTACTCTTTTGTGGAGTAAAAATGCCTTTATATAGTCGAGTAATTTCAACTTTTTGTAGTAATTTAGCTTATTATTATTATTTAAGTATCTAGTACATTGGTTACAGCTTTGGATTTGCAAGCTACCCATCCAAAGTTCTACTAGTAACAATAATATATCCAAGTACTTCTACCTACCTGATGCCAACATGTATCCCTAGTAGATCTATTTCCAACCATATTGTGTTACTGAATTTAGAAAGTTATTAAAATATGGCAAGAAATCATCCTAAGTAGTCCATGGGTTACTTCTATATATCAGAAGTTGAGAAGCATTTCAAGCATCAACAACCACCAAGGACCAAATATTACTAAAAGCTCTTGGAAAGGTCCTAAATAAAGAGAAGACCCAATAGCAATCAATGTAATGTTCTTGGTGATCTGTCCACATTACTTTGCAGGAGAATTGTGCTAAATATGGCCTTTAACCAATCCCCCTTTTTATGTGGATTATAAAAGAGGATTTTCTGCAAATAACATCACTAACTATTTTATAGTATTTTATATACTATTTTATAGTATATATATATATACACAAAGTCATTCTGGGTAAGTAAACCCTATAAAGAATCTTCTGTAACCAGGTGTTATGTCCTGTGTTTAAATAACCCAACAGCATGGTGTCTCCCTGCTTCTGTCCTTATAACATACATTTAATCTCCATTAGTATTGATTTTAAATGTACTGCAATGTTTACATTTTGCAACACTCTCATATGTATTAACAGGTTCTGGGCTTCTGTTTAAAGAGAGCACTGATTAACAAGCAAAAGAGGTTTATGGTGCTAGACGTAATCAGGATTTTATTGTAGCAAAAGTCCCATGCAGAAATCAGTGGCCTGAAGATCTTCAATGTGGTGGAAAGAGTTTCTAATTGCAGTGGGTTTGTTCAGAGTGGTGTAGTGAGAAAGGAAAAGAGAATGAGAAGAAGTTACTAACTAGAGAGCCATGGTAGAAAATTAGAGCTAGTGAGATCAAATAAGTAAGTACCTGGTGATATCAAAAGGAGATGCTAGAGCAGGGGTTCTCAAACTGCGGCCCTCCAGCTGCTGCAGGACTACATCTCCCATACTCCTCAGCCAGCCCCTTAGCTGAAGGAGCATTGTGGGAGATGTAGTCCTGCAGCAGCTGGAGGGCCGCAGTTTGAGAACCCCTGTGCTAGAGTTTCCTTCCAGTTGAACTCCATTAAATTCTGCCAACTTATGATTCGTTCGTTTTGGATGAGTGACCTACATAGCTATACTAAGCAGGGCCCGGAATTTGTAAGACTACATCTCAAATGACCAGATCAGTTGATTTGCATTCACAACTGAAGGGCACCAAAAGTTAACTTCTTGAAATCAACAGGGTAGCAGGGAAAGCCAAGCAAAATCAGAGGGTAAAGGCATGAAAGACAAAGGAGTGAATCGCAGTTGCAGTGTGGTTGTACCGAGCATAAACACGGAGTCTAAGCACCTTCTCTACCAGGAGATGCCCTTATAAAGTAAACTGTGGAGATCGAGCTCAAAAACCCATCTTCTCTGCTACATTGTAACAGCATACAATGTCCCTGTCATTTAGTTCAATAGGAAAACATTTCTATATTCCTAGTTTAGCTTTTCAATATTCACTAAACGGTATATGCCTAGGCTACATATTAACTGCTGAGTTGTCAGCTTATTTTTTTCATTATCTTTCATTTAATTTTCTTGAACCATGTATTTTTCAATAACAAGTCCTCTTTCATCTCAATGGAGGGCGTTTAATGTGCTTATGAATCACCATAAAAGCAAAAATAGCAAGTATTTACTTGGACAATGAAACTAAACAGATCTTAATATAAATTTTTATAATTTATATTAAATAATAAATTAAAAAGAAAACATATTTTCAGAATAAAGAAATAAAGGGATATGAGTCAGATCTAAAACCTTGATGAGTACCAACCAAGGCACAAAAGAAAAAAAAAACTCACAAAACTAAAAAAAGTAAAGTTCCTAATCAGCGTTTCCCACTTTCTGAAACGGCAAAAGATGAATGGAAAGTAGAGGGTAACAGAAGCAGGGAGGAAAAGTTAGGGAGAAAGCAGAGTGATAGTGCTGAATTCTAAATTGAGTAACTTATCCAGTAAGTATGCGATCCCTTTTAAGCACCCGCAGTTCATCCTCCTTCGCTATATGAAGGTTGTTGGTGACTCAGCATCCATTTGTTAACTGCCTGGCATCATATGTTGAAAGCTATTTGGTCCCAACTCTTCTTTCCTCTGGACAGCAGCCAGCTCACTGCTGCCATGCTGCCCATGGTTGGCTGTCCAACCGACTCTATATAAAAGTGACATGGACAGGTGTTCTTGAACTGGCCAGCTGCTAGGCAGAATAGGCTTACTGATGTAACACTTACATTTGTAGCCCACAGCCTTAGTTCTAAAAATAGCAACAACCATATAGAAATATTTGTAAATGCCATGACTGGGTAGTTTATAATATAAATTGTAACTAATCTGGCCCATTAACAGACCTAATTAACATCCTTAGGCGCCCACTTGATTTTGGTGTATATTTGTAATGCTAGGCAGTATCATCTCTTTAGAAACTATTTTATTACCCAAGTTATTATATTTATTTTGTACAATGCCGATAATAATTCCCAAAACCGCATGTGGTACAATAAGCGAACTTGGCTTTCATTTTAATTTCTGAAATGTTTCCAGTGTAGATGCGTAGTCAAGTGCCGCCATTCCTGCTCTGACCTTTAAAAGCATTTAACAGTTAAGGTCAGATGTGGCTCCTTAAATATCCCCCACCTGCAGTGCTGCCTACTGGTAAATGTAATTATTTTCTAGGTCCTGAAGTGAGCATAGACTGAGTCCTAAATACCTTCCTTCCACTATATACGGTATATGTATATATAGAATTACATTGCTGTCTATCAGAGCTGCTTTCTGGGATGTCTCTGGTGACATCACCTGTTGGGGTTCCCCTGCACAGCGATCAGGGGGTTCCTGTGTACAGCAGAGGGTTCCCAGTTGCTGTAGTCGCGGGGAAAATCCCAAAGGAACCCTCTGATTGTTATGCGCAGTCCCTTTCAGCACACCAAGACATTTTGGACAAAGCTATGCTTCCAACTTTGTGGGAACACACAAGTTTTATGACTGTGCCCAGGTACACAAAGAAAAGTCCATAAAGACTTTGGTGTGAAAAAACTTGACTGGCCCCAATTGAACACCTGTGGGATGAACTGGAACAGAGATTGTGAACCAAACCTTCATGTCCAACATCGGTGTCTGACAAATGCGCTACTGAATGAATGGACAAAAAGTCCAACAGAAATGCTCCAAAAGAGTGGAAGCCGTTATAGCTGCAAAGGGGGCACCAACTTCATATTAATGTCTATGTATTTAGAATGCAATGCCATTGCAAGTTGGATCTTTGTTCAACTCATGGTCTAAATACACAAGTTTTGCCAGCTCTTACTTTCATGAATGTGTGCAGCCATTAAAAACATGCACAGAATTGTTTTTTTTTGATGTCAAGTTGTAGAGAACCTTAAGTCTTTCTGCTCTAAGAAGTTAAGGTGCGGTATACACTATTTCACTTTGTATTAAGTTACATATATATATATATTCTAACCTCCAGTCAATAATCAAATTGTCTTTACAGATTTTATGATTTTGTTTTTAAATTGATTACATTAAACAGAAACGTTGAATTCAGAAATCCACCAATTATATAACATGCAAATGTAGTAACAAAAAAAATATTTAGTCAAGAAGACAACACACTCTCCCAGTGAGAAATTCTTCAATGTGTAAGGAGTGTATTATGTGAAACAGCTGTGTCTGTGGGAATCTGAGGAGATCACACAAAGCCTTTTACATTACACAGACTGGATTCAACCTTGTACAGACTGACTCCTCACCCAGTAACCTTTCACCTACTTCATGTAAAGCTCGGCATGCAAAAGCCACTACACATCCCTGTTTGTGATGTCTGATAAGTGTCATTTTGTTATCCTAAGATAACATTCTCCCTTTTTCCAAAAATATACATTATTTATACAAATGATTTCCAGTAAATACCACTTAGTCACCCGTTCATGATATGTTCTTCTTTTGTTTAAGCTTCTCTGATTACAAGCTCTCAGATAATTAAAATATTTATTTGCCATTTATTCACCATTCAGATATCAGTGGGTATGAAAGTATTACACATTTTGCTATATAGTTCCTCCTTTTATTATTTCCATTATTATTCTTAATATATACACACACTTAAATATATATATATATATATATATTTATATATATATATACATATATATTATATATGTCTCTCTCTCTCTCTCTCTCTCTCTATATATATATATATATTATGTGTGTGTATATATGTGGTACAATGCAGTCGAATCTAATTTAGTATGTATTCTTGTTCTTGTCAATACATTTCAGCCATTTTTTTGACAACATGTATCAAAATTTCAGAATTTTCTGCGATATCCATACTCGGGAGCTTTCTACAAGAGCTGACCCTGGGATGAGACTATTGAAAAATGAATCCTTGACTAGCCCATCTTGAAGATTCTATGTAGTGACTTGCTAGATGTGTTAACCAAAACCTTGACTTTTCATTATTTAAATACACTTCATTGAGTCACCTGCACTTAAGCAGGGATATCGACCATGACCATACCTGGGAACTCTCCAGGTTTGAACCGGAGATTGCCGGATGAGCACTGCTCCTCCGGTTCTCTGGGTCGCGGGGTTCACGCCCTGCTCCCCGCCCATTTTTTCCTAAATGGGGGTGTTTCCCACTGCCGTCAGTGTGAGGTCCTGGCCGCGTCCCGCAAGGGAAAGCTCCGGGTAGCCGGAGCCGAGACGTTCCCAGGTATGACCATGACATGCTGGTAGCCAAAGCACCAACTGTAAGTATTATATATGGTCCCAGCTGTGTAGAATAGGAAGCAGTGAGACTATGTGAACCCGAGCATCTGCCCCTTATGAGATTCGGGCAAAAAAACCTTGAGGCTCAGGGCCAAACCCTGAGAGTTCCGAGTATGGTTATATCTTACCGGTCTAATATTGTCAAGTGTCTAATCAGCACTGAAGTTTCTTAAATTGCCTACTTGTTTATTTTCCAGACACAACTGAAATGCTGTCGCTGTGATTCTCGGGAGCCTTTTACAGAGATTAGCCACCGGATCGTTAATGTGCTATCTCCCATTGGGCAGCAGCGTTGGTGGCAGTCTGAGAATGGTATGTTTCAGTGTTAAAAGTAGGTAGATTAATGGTACACAGCCAGGCTCACTGTCAGTATTTTCTTACATCTGATACAATAATGACAATAAGACGTAATGTTTTCTGTACATCAGGGGTTGATCATGTTACTCTTCAGTTTGATCTGGACAGGAGGTTTCAGCTCAGTGACATTACTCTGGATTTTAGGGTAAGGCTTGTTTTTTTTTGTTCATGTCTCTTTTCAGACAATAGTTGAAAGATTCATTTTTTGTCCTGACACTCCCTGAAAGCTTTAACCATATCATGATATAATGTACCTAGGTCACAAGAGTTCCGTATAGAGATAAATAAACCTTGATGTTTCTAAATTAGTATTTCTTTAATGGCGAGTGGTCCATAAAACTGTAAGCATTTACTCTAGGACTGTCACCACCCATGTGGAATCCAGGCAAGACATTAATGTATTGTTTTGGATATACCTGAAGAGACCTGTAAGATCTTGACAGGTTTTGTCAAAAAAATACTTGCTTAAAGAATTCGTAGAATTATTACAATCAAAGTGTGTGAGGCAGCCATAGTGCAGTGTGAGTCTTTTCAGGCACACAGCAGGTCTCCATTATAAATGCAAGGAGTCAATGGGTGGGGGACACATTTCTTCTCCTTCAATTAGTAGTTCTCAACAAGTCAGGAATTGTACTAGAGGCTGGCTCAAGCCCACAAAGGCTACTTCAGCTCTAACCACAAACTCCTGCCTCTGCCCAAGTCCTATCAGAATGGCTTTGTAGGTAATTAAGAATGGAATACAAGCCGATCTAGTCTAGGCTTACATGCCAGGCTGTAGGAGACACTTTAGTACTTCCAGCTATGGCAAGCGCAAAATGTTTCAATGAAATGCCAGACCTACAGCAAGTACACATTTTCCCTGGGACCAAAAAAAATGAGCCATTAGCCATGTGCTTAATTGTGCATTATATAGTTGAATATGGTGGGACATACCTTGGCCTTTGGGAGTCAGACACTTAAACCTGTTTTAACCTGTTTTTAAGAACATTGCACAAACCTTTGGCACTGAAAGATATAAAGATATGTAATCTTTCTTCAAAAAACCCTAACTCATTCGTGTACTCTCCTTTTCTCTTATATTTGTTGCCTTTTCCTCTGTCTGCCTTTCTTTATACTCATTTCCCCCCACCCCTCCTCCTCCCCCTCGTTTGCCTTCTAGAGCCCTAAGCCTGCTGGCATGTCGATGGAGCGTTCTTCTGACTATGGGAGGACATGGCAGGTGTATCAGTACTTGGCTTATGACTGCGCTGCCACTTTTCCGCATATCAGCCGTGGCCGTCCCCACAATCTAGAAGATGTACGGTGTCAGGAGCTTCAAGGACACCCCACACAGGGGGGGCAGGTAAAAATCTAACTAGAACAAACCACTACCTGCATTGAACACACTCATTATGTTCGATTTATAATTTCTCATATATTGTGAAGCTGTGGTATCATTACCGCCATCTATTTATTCTGACCAGGTTTTTACGCTGTCCTGCATTCACTAAAATGGGAAACAACATTCATTACAGTACTTCAACATAATCCGCAGTCCTGTTCAACATGTCTTAAACTAAAACCTTAAATCTTAGAGGTTCCCATTTGCTAAACAATAAGGGAAACAGCAATTGAATTAAAGAAACCATTTTTCATTTAGTACTGCAACCAAAATAAATGAGCATTGCATTAAAACACATTTTTTAAAATCAAAGATACCATGTAATAATATGACTGCAAATATCTTTAACCCTATAGGTGACAGGGGGTGAAATGCGTTCTGTTATCTCATAACATTCTGGCATTTAAAAGGTTAATGCTTTGTACAATTTGCATTTTGTTAATTACATGAGTGATAATTTTCTTGTATTTGTGATCATTTGTCTGCGTTTGCTCCTGTAGGTACGATTCAGTCCAATGGAACTAGCTCCTTCAGTGCCTGCATCTCAGCGAACATATCGTAAGGGCTTTACCTTTGTTTGTTTTTTTATTATGATTTTTTTAAGGAAAACATCTCAGACGTAATCATTTTATATTTTTCTTAGTCACGTATTATAGAATATAATTTACTTTTGGCTAGATAAAGCAGACAAACACCAAAAATAACACATTTAAAAATCGTCAATTTTGCGGCGGCATCGTTTTTTAAATTTTGTATATACAGCATCATCACTATGAATCATTATATAGTATACATAGAACCCAGAGCCGGCCTTAGGCGTTGTAGCGCCCTGTGCGGACTACTCCTCTGGCGCCCCCCCTTCACTACCCCCCCTCTGCCCCCTCAAACTACACACCCCCTCTGCCCCTTCAAACTACCCCCCTCAAACTACACCCCCCCCTGTCCCTTTAAACGACACCCCCCTCTACCCCTTCAAACTACACCCCCCCTCACTTACCTTGTTGCCAGAGTCCTGCGGTGAGAGCGGGAGGCATCCGTCTTCTCGCTCTGCCGCGGTGCAACCGCTCGGCACCCCTTAGATTAAAGCATTGTGGTTTTTTTTTTTTTTTTTGAACTTTATTTAACATGAATAATGTTAAAGTTTAAAAAAAAACCGATGTTTTAAGTTAAGTCCTGGGCAGGCGCCCCTGCTTCCATGGCGCCCTGTGCGGCCGCACAGGTCGCACGCCCCTAAGGCCGGCCCTGATAGAACCTTAAAAGAATTTCCATCTTAATCACAATAACTTTCTAATAAGGAATCTGTTAAAATATGGCCGCTTGTGTGATATATGAGAAAAAAAAAGTACAGAAATACCTATAAGATTTGGCATACTATACAAAAAGTGTTATTTATTTATCATCTGAGATTTTAGGGTATGATGACTACATTAAATTAAAGGTCCCACCCTGTTGTCAATTAAATGAAATACTTTAATCTTGGTATCTGGCTGATGAACATTCGGCATATGTTACATTATCATACATTTCAAGGTTTAAATGTCAACATTTTAGTAGACACAGAAATGTAACTAGGTCAAAATCATGTAAGACATGACTATTTTTTGTTTTGGTGTTTTCCATAGACTGTCCTACTAAAGGTTTTATCCATAAATATTTCAGTGTTCTTTATTGCCTACTCCTTTATAATTTTTTTTGTTCTTTTATCTTTTAGTCATTTTGTCTTTTTTTTTTTTCAGGCCTTGGAGAGTTTACCAATGTTAGAGTTAATTTTACGCAGCTCGTACGTCTTCCCGCCCGGAGGTATCGACAGCCCAACGCGTTCTATGCTGTAAATGAAATGCGTGTTCGTGGCACCTGCCTCTGTTATGGCCACGCAAACCAATGTGTACCGAGTGGTATTCAAGGCCGAGATCCATATGGTGACATTCAGGTACACTTACAGTAACAATCGCAATCTTAGCAAAGGCCTGGGTAAACTATAGTCATGTGGCTGTAACATAGTTACATAGTTACATAGTACATAAGGTTGAAAAAAGACCTAGGTCCATCATGATACATAGATACGTATTACGTAAACTTATTCGAGTGTACTTGGTTTTCTTGGCTCATTAGCATTTGAATGTTCTCCCCACAGGTACATGATACATGTGTTTGCCAGCACAATACTGTTGGCTCAAACTGTGAGCGCTGTGCTGACCTGTACAATGACCTGCCCTGGAGGCCAGCAGAAGAAAACAACCCAAATGAGTGCAAAAGTGAGTATCGGGCATAACAGGGCAAAAAATCTCACTTAAAAAAAAAACAAAAAATAACAAAAAAGTAAACCCAAAACAATGGAAATCGTTTTCACATAAAGCAAGGCATAGAAAAACGTGATAAAGTCCAGAGGGAGATCTTGAATGCCCTAATTGATTACAGGGAGATCATTCATGCCATAAAGGGTAAAATGCCAGCCCCTGGTAGGTTCTCAGGGGAATTTTATAAGCTACTGTGCCCACATATCATTGGCATCCTGAGGGAATTGTTTAATGATATATTTCTGAGTGAGATTCCTGTTGATTCTGTGACTGTAGCTAGGATAGTACTTATCCCTAAACCAAATAAAGATACTTTGATCTCCCCTGAGTCGCCCAGGGAGGTCAATGGACGATATCGGTTTCCACCCTTACAGAAGGCTTCTTTGAGTCATATGTTCTTTTAAGGAAGCCAAACCATATGTACTATTAACGGGGACATGAGACCAGCTTCTCTAGGACTAAAAAAAAGAAAAATTAAGTTCTGATCGGTCCATTGAGTAGGTAGCCAAATCTGGCCGCTTGCTACCATTGAAGGGGGGGGGGATTCAAGTACCAACAGCTGGTCTGCTATGAGGTTATTGTGCTACTATGCAGGGATCAGTTATCGTTTTTCAAAGCGATAATTGTGATATATATTTTTTAAGAAAAAAATAGATGTGCATCTGTGGACAACTCCCATCACCCTCAGCCAGAGGGACGTGCATTTTCTACATATTTTATGTCTTTAGCGTGATTTTGGAATAAAACCTCTTCATTTGTGTGCCTAAACTACTAATTTATTGTGTATTGTCACCTACATGGGCTATCTATAGGATAAATTTACAAAGGCGGTGGTAGTTTGAAAGTTGTTTTGTTTATTGTTTTTACTATTTGGTTTAAAATTTATGTGGGTTTTTTTGGGGGGGGGGGTTACTGTTATTTCAGTGATTGGATTTGTGGTTTGTGTTAACCTAGGTGTCCATGAATAGCTTAACTTGTCCTTGTTTCCCTAGATAAAGTTTAAAGTTTTTGTGTGGTTGTCACCTAAATTTAACTTTAGCGAAACTGGCATAACAAAATGTGCCCAGTCTCCCAAGAGGAAAAGTATGCTCCAACCCTGGCACTCAAAGGGTTAAACAAACTCTTCTATAATGTTGGTTTTTCCTCTGAGGTCTTTTGGTGATTAAAATAATAACAAATGACATAAAGTTAAATTTGGAAGGAGATTAAGAAAAAAATTATGATGTATACTAAATTTATCTGATGTCAGTTACGTATTCCGGACCTTCTAGCTCAGGAGACATTTGAAATTCCACTTTGACATCCTGATATCAGCTGCGCTGGAAGACTCGTTGACCTTTCAATAGTTACCAAAGTCACTTTAGACTTAGAACTTTTTACATTTCGGCTCAGCCTTGTTTTAGTGCAGGGTGTCAGCGCCCTCATGTGGCCACATTAGTGCAAATTCACAAGTTTATTATTTTTTTTATCCAGTTTGCCCTTTTTGTGAGATTTACCTTTCTCATACAGAAAAAAACTCAGTTTCATAAATAGACTATAAGCAATCAAAGGTGGATGGTAGTCAGAATTCTGTTATGTGAGTAACTTTGCTTGTACAATGATGTATATCTTAATGCATTTTAATATCTCCATTTTTTGGAGATGCTTGACATGTAATGTGGCATTGCTGCCATATGCAGACCTGTGAAGTGTTGATGCTTAATTTCAGAATGTGACTGCAACAATCACTCGGACAAGTGCCGCTTTGACCCAGCTGTATATGAAGCCAGCGGTAGAGTGAGTGGTGGTGTCTGTGAAGATTGTCGAGATGGAACCACCGGAAGAAACTGCGAGAGATGCAAATCTGACTATTACCGCAATCCCAACAGAGACATGAATCACAGGGATGCCTGCATCTGTGAGTCTCCTTAACATAGGATAAAATAGACCTTGATTTACCTGGAAGGGTTATTCTCCCATTCTATAATCCCCAATATTCTATATGTTGATTAGCTTGCTACTTTATGGAGAGAACGCTTGGTGAATTCACCCCTTGCTAAGCTTTCAGCAGCACATATGATGTTATTGATTTTAAGTGAGATCCTCAAGATGCTATCTCCTGAATTATTATGAAGGGCCAAGTTAGCCATTCAAACGTATTATGGAATTTCAATACAAACCTTAAAAATATCCCTTAAAGTCTTCCCGCATGAACAGCTGTTTTTGAACGTTATTAGATATTTTTATTCAAATATCCAATACAAAGGCCAGCACGGCTGAGAAATATAGGGTCATGTATGTTCTAGTGCTATACATGACCATAGTCGTATGATGGTTCTGTGAAACCAAGAAGTATGCTTACTGTAACCCGACTGTTCTATTATAGCATGCGACTGTGACCCTGAAGGCAGTGTCGAAGGTGGTAGTTGTGATTCTATGACTGGACGCTGCAATTGTAAGGAAAATGTTGGAGGTGAAAGGTGTGACCAGTGCAAGCCTGGATATTACCAGTTTAGTGCCTCCAACCCACAGGGCTGTACAAGTAAGTGATGAGGACACAAACAGGAATATGTCATGAAACATTAAAATATATATTTGATTCCACTGGCATCCACAAGAGAGCAGTCCAGCACCTTCTCTGAGTTTTATTCACGTATATAGACCTCCAAAGCTACAATGTGTGTGTGTATATGTATCATTACAACTCAATGCATGTTTTGTCAGGATGACCATCAAATTAAACACAACTATTTTTTGAGTTTTTGAAGGAGGCCCCGTAGAATAAAGAGAATGGAAATTTAGAAGAAGAAAAACTTCAGACAGGCTGTCCCGAGCTCTACTTCAGGGCTTTATTAACAGAATATCTGGAAACTACATGTTTGAAATATATATAATAAGTGCATAATTGCTTTAAAAAGACTATTTTCATACCAACAACTTTTCTTCTCCTCCTGATATTCTAGGATGTGTCTGTAACCCCCAAGGAACCCAAGGTAACCATCAGTGTGACAGTGAAACAGGACAATGTCAATGTCTCCCCGGTGTCAGTGGCCTGCAATGTGACCAATGTGCCTCCAACCATTGGAACTTTGTCAGTGGAAAGGGATGCCAGCTTTGTGGCTGCCACCCCAGGAACTCTTACAGTCTCCAGTGTAACCAGGTAATATTAGACCACCAACCCGATTTCAGCCTTATAGAATTCACTCTTTTGTTGTAACATTTGACAATTCATACCCTAGTTATTAATCAAATATATAATCTTTTTTTAACATTATGGTTCATTATTTCCTAAATATGAAATCTCAGCTGTCTCCTTATGTTTCTGTGTGAAACAAATTATATATTATGGTGATCAGAAAAAATAATAGCAATTTACTTCCTCACGTGTTTTATGCAGGTCACAGGGCAGTGTCTTTGCAGAGAAGGGTTTGGAGGCAGACTGTGTACAGAATGCCCAGATAGGACTTATGGAACCTTGCAAACAGGATGCCGAGGTTTGTGTGGGAACCTTATATCTTACATTCGTTTTTCATATTGGTATATCTTATATACAGTGAAAAGGGTTTATTTACCCTGTAGATAGATATATAAATGGGAAAAAGGTTAATACATTTTGGGCAGCTCAAGATTAAAGCAGTGTAAAACTTGCGCTATGGATGGATCCTTAGTTAGTACTTGATGCCAGAAATGCTCATTTATAAATACGTTCCTTTAGGTGTCAATGATTACCATAGGTGTTGTACTCTGATAGACATTTTAAGGATGTGAGAGGAGACAGGATATAATGGCCTACACCCCTAGCTTAGTTATCTCGAAAGATCCATAGGTCAACTTCATAGGTCACTCGGGATTTTATAGGCCAAACCTTAACTTCATTAACACTTGCCAGATAAATATGACACTTATTTGGAAGCTAAGCTAAATAAAATAATATAACAGCTGGGAAAATCCCAAGTTTTGTCTATTAAGAGAACTCCAGGACCCAGCAGAACTGAGTTCATCTCAAGTTTATTAGTGGCTGCATTTTCTGTTAAGCCCAGTAGCTAAGGAAAAAGGTTCTGTTGAAGTTCTGTTCAAAAGCAGCAGTGCCAATACCCTGTTATATCAGACTAGCATATTTGCCCATCATATAAATAATATGCACTTTTTTCTTACTTCTTTACTACCCCTTTCTCTCTCTTGTCCTCTTTCTTCTCTCTATTTTCTCTGTTTGTTCCCTCTCTTTCTTCTATCATTCCCCTTTCCTCTCCCACCCTTTCTTCCTTCTCCACCTCTTTTATGTTCTATTATGTGTGTGTTAGAGTGAGTGTGAATTAGTGTTACTGCGCATGTTTCTTGGACGTCAAGGTGCCCTCTTCTATCCTTTTCTCTCCCCGCTCTTTCTTCTGCTTCTCTTTCTTCTATCCATCTTGCTTTCCTTCTTTTTACTTCTATCTATTTCTCTTTTCTCTCTTTTGCTGTTGTTTTTCTTTCTCCTCTCTCCTCTTTTTTTCTGCCTCTCAAACCCACCTCGCAGTCCACCCACTTGGCAGCCCCATCGTGACCCCACTACATACAGCATTGTCAACCTCCTGCACCACAACCTGCCCCCATTATTGAGCCAGTCACATTTAATGTGTTTTCTCACACAAACCAATTCTAAGTCTCTCTGTTTTAAACGCAGCCTGCAACTGTGACCCTCAAGGGACCATAGACATTGGATGTGATAAAGCAACTGGCAGATGTCTGTGTCGTCCAGGATTTGTGGGAGCTCGTTGTGACTCATGTGAACGTGGGTACAGTGATACCTTCCCCAACTGCATAGCCTGCCATTCCTGCTTCCAATTTTATGACCATGAGTTCAAAGCTCTGGGCTCCCACCTGCAAACATTACGCAACACCAGTGCTGCGGAGGGAGGAGAGTGGGACTTGGATCTTGGACCTCAGATGGCAGGGGTGGAATCTGAACTTCAACGCATCAGTGGTATTTTTACTGGATCTGGTATATTGGACAGTGAGCTCTCACGTATGGATAACCAGCTGAAAAGAATAAGGTGAGGCATGACTGAATTTCCCTTAAAACAAAGTAGGCATGTGTCAGGAACATAGGTCAAGTATATCTAAATATTAAGCCTTCCAGGTGCCCAATGCTATGGCCAATCCCATAAAGGCACGGTAACAA
The DNA here is from genome assembly GCF_027358695.1 of Spea bombifrons. Lineage (NCBI taxonomy): Eukaryota > Metazoa > Chordata > Amphibia > Anura > Pelobatidae > Spea > Spea bombifrons. The sequence continues at coordinate 39,860,953 of NC_071088.1, forward strand.
CTGTGGTTGAATTTGTTTTTTAACAAGAATTTTAAAATGTTGTTTTACTTAATTTGGTGTTCGTAATAATAGGTTTTGACCTACTTGAAATGATTATGGTATATATCAGGAGTGGCCAAACTTGCCTAATGTAAGAGACACATATGATAGACTTCAGATGTTTGAGAGCCCCAACACATGCATTTTGTTACAAAAATTATATATAAACACATGTAAGTAATATTCAAAAGTAATAATATCAAAAGTTCAAAAACGTATAAACTACACAAATTAATAAATAATATAAATTGTTACTATTAGTAGTATTTATTAGTTTTAATAGTCACAAATTACAAATATACTTTTCAAATATTTTCAAAGGCTATTTACTGATAGTAAAGGTTGTTTGTTGCTTTATTCACAGAAATATATTCCCTTCATTTAAAATTGATAGAAATGCATGTGGTATTTTTTTTTAGTCCAAATTAGATTTGTGATAACATTTTAACAAAACTTGTTGTTAATTCCTGCAAATCTCTGAAACGAGAAGGAACCCAAACGAAACAAGCAAAAATGAATTAGAGAGCACTGAATTTTGGTTTGCATTATGTTCCTTTTTCACTCTCAATTTTAAACACTCTCACACATGCTTGTGTTCTCTCACACTCACTCTTACTCATGCTCTCTCGCAGTCTCACTCTCTCATGCTATCTCCCACTCTTTCTCACACTCAGGCTCACTCACATTCTCACGCTCTCACTCACTCTCTCTCATTGACTCTTACTAATGTTCTCTCATGTTCTCATTTCACTGTCACACACTCTCACACACGCTTGTGTTCTCTCACACTCACTCTTACTCATGCTCTCTCGCAGTCTCACTCTCTCATGCTATCTCCCACTCTTTCTCACACTCATGCTCACTCACATTCTCACGCTGTCACACTCTCACTCAATATCTCACACTCTTACTCACTTTTACAATCTCACTTTCTCGCTCTCACTCTTACTCACTTTTACTCATGCTCTCTTACATTCTCTGACAATGATTTAAACATGCATGGCACAGGCAAATGGCTAACCTGAATATAAGGTAAAACCAAGCACCATTTGGGTCTTTGTAGCTGGGATGCACTTGATGAGCAAAATGATTCTTATCTGCTGTCAAATTCTGTCTTTGACATAGTCAACTCAATACTACTCCAATAGGTATAGGATTTTGATTTGTTTCTTTATTGGTGTTTGCAGAGGAGAAGCACAGCAGCTGAACCCCGACTTGCCACCAGCAGAGGACATTGATTCTTTAACCACAGACTTGAATTCCCTGAGATTGGAATTTAATAATATCAATGTACTTTACCAGAACAAGAAAACGCAACAAGGAAGCAGTACTAGTGTGGATTCCTCAGGTAAAACGAGTTACCACCAGCCAGGATTCGACTAGCAGTTCTAGAAAGAATGGACAAAAATGTAGCAGCAATATGATTGAAGTATTTTTTTCCCAGAAAAGGCAGTAATCCTAAAAAGAGCATTATTTTTATAGTCTGGATTAATAATGGACTGATGTATTTGAAGATATCTGTTTCCTCTCTCTCTATGGGGGCATTCCGCGGCTAATAAGCACACATCTGTGCTGGGTGCGTTCATGGGCATAATGCATAATAATGATTGTTATATTTTCTCTTTAGGTTTACTGAGGGCTGTAAGCACAGCCTATCAGTCATCACTGGAATCAGCAGAGAGGGTGGCAGCAGCAGAAGTGATTGTTTCCCAGTCCAGAGAGAGTAGGAGGACAGCTCAGAACCTAGAAGGGAAGATACGAGATGAACACTCTGATCTGGAGACAATGAAGGAAGAGTTGTCCTACCCAAACCTGACCCCTACCATCAACAGGGTAACGATAAGATGAATTTAAATGGGTTCTTTTTTTTCCTCTGGGATTAGTACAACGGTTGCTCTCTCTGTTGCCTGTTTTTCAGAGAAATTAGCAATGTCTTAATTGATGTTTTATCTTTCCTAGTGACTGCTTGTCTCCTGAGAGATATAACCACTGGATCTCGCATATATCTATTGCATAGGCATTTCTTAATGTATTCTCTAAAGTGGCAAGGTTGAGCTTTGAATCCCCCGGCACTTTACCCAACCATTGGCCAGCATGCCAATGCTATGGCTGTTAACTTATTCTGTGTGCAACATACCATAATATGTTCCTGGAGAACTTCCCTTGCAGAAGTTGCCAGGATGTCATAATATGCCCTGAGATAATTTTCTATTCTCCATCCTTAAGTGTTTGCAATTAGATGGTATTAGTGGTATTAACATCTTCAGGGACATATGTGTCTGACCTATCTATTTTATTAGCACCATTGAAATAGTATGTGTCTACTTGTAGGGTATTGCTTGCACTGTGTGATAGCCTTCGTTTTCTTGTGTTTTTTTTGTCAAGATCTGTGAAGGTGTGAGAACCGAATCTTGCACACCAGAGAACTGTCCGGGTACCTTGTGTCAAAGAAACAATGAAACCTTGTGCAAGGTGGGCTCCCTCTGCAGAGGAGCGTTCCCCTTGTCCATGAATGCATTGAAGAACACTGAGAAAACTGCTCGGGATCTGCAGGAGCTGAACAACCAGTTACAAAAGAACACTCAAATGGTACATCATGGGAGATCCTATTATATCTAATCGCTACTACCTTGAGTAAACCTATGCAATGTTTAAATGCACAATATTTATGTATTAGAAACCTTCTGTGGGATCAGTTGCTTTCTCAGAATTTGCTGATTGTTGTCTGGTTCAGTCAACTTTTGTAAGCAGTGGGGCACAGACTATTGAGACCTTCTGGACAGGTCATTGATTAGATATTGTTAGTTCTGCCATATTTAGGCACGTAGCTCATCGTTCATGAGGTAAAATAGCCTCAGCTGCATACCACCAAACGTTTTGCAAATGTAGTCATGCAAAACTCACTGGCCCATTTTAACTTATTTAAACCAAATTTTGGGAGGAACATGGAAATTTAGGAAGGCCTAAAGGTTAGACACATGGAAGGATTCATCAGAATCTCCTCTATGTGTTTGCCCTCTTTCCCAGCCACCCTGCTTTGCCTTGCAGGAGTTCGCTTTAGCCAAACACGTCTTTTTCTTGCCAGTAGGCTCATGTACTTTACTCACTGCAAGCCTGCTTCTGTCTTTCGAAAGAGTTCCAACAGTTTTAATGAGACGTCCGACATGTATGCGCAGAAGGCCATGTCATTTACACTAATCAAGTCCCAAAAGCCGGTAAAAGAGAGCTCAGTTGGTAAATGCCCTCACTGCACAGCCTGTTCAAACCTCAAGGTTGCAGATTCATCTGTGTAAAATATTGAAATATTGTTTAATACTGTGTGTTCTGATCACAGATAAATCAAGCAGAGAAGACAGCCAATCAGATCCAAGATAGCGCTCAGCACCTAACAGAGCAGGTCACCAGGGCCAGAACACGCATGGAGGAGGACATGGGACGTACCCGCCAATTCATACAGCAAGTCAGGGACTTTTTAACAGGTCAGTGCAATGTATGATGTCCACCATCCTTCAGTTCTTGCACATAATTCACATTCTAGCCAATAACTGTCTATGACTCTGTGTTTCAACAGAGCACCATTTATTATGTATACACAGCACCTTCGGCCCCTTGTGTTTGGCACAACACAATGACAAAACCCTGTGTTTTTCATATACTAAACACAGGGTTAAAGGGGCATTAGGTAAAAGGATCAGAGGAGCAACCAGATTTATTTTCCTGGTGGGTGGTGGATCATCTCTTGGTGGATCACTGCTGGATCAACTAGGGCTGCATCCATGCACAGGCTTTGGAGGCACGTGTTTGCACTCTCACAACTCATTCATTATTGAACCCTGCCCTATCCTGCCTAAAACATGCAGGGATTAGATGCCTTACAGCACGTTTTAAAGAAAACAGTCTGTAGCACACAAGGAGGTGCGGGAGACTTCATTAGGAGCATCTTTGTCAAAACATGTTGTCTATTCCTTTAAACTGTGGCACATTTACCAAGCAACCTTTATTATGTTATTGATTTTAGCAGAGAGTTAACCTGCTTGAATCTAAAAATGGGGTGGATTTACTCATTCGCTGTTTCAATATTATTTAAATAAGCAGCTGTCGCTTTAATTGCATAAAAGTATTACTTCTGGGATTCCTGCACATTCCAAGATTAAAACTGCTATTAATTCTATTTTAGTATCTACCACTTGCTACATGCTACCAAAGCGCTCTCCAACCACTGCCCCCCTATTCCAATAAAACCGTTCACTTTTACAAAGCTTCAAGCATTCTTTACTAAGATTAAACGCAGTGGCAGATTTATCAAGTACATAAAAAGTCTAAAGAGAATTATAACTGGCTTCTTTCCTTGCTTCACTGGTGATGCACCTAATAGACTGTTGTAGATAGACTCGCAACCTCTGCAATGCACTTGACTCCTCATCCACGTGCCTCACGGTCCGGTGCTACCTGTGCAGACTGTTAATCAGACTACATGTCTGAGCAGTGAACTAAGCTGCTGACATTTTACAATGTCAGCTTATCATATTAATAACGGGACATCATAGCAGGCCTAGCAGGATAACTATGATGAGCTGTGCCACCAGTCCCCTAGAAGGGGTCTACCCAACTATCAATTGTAGAAAATGAAACTGGAGGCAGAGCCGGAAACCTTCAATGCCAATCGTGTGTTCACAGTAAATAAAACTATAGTTATTTCCCAGCCTTCACGAGAATGCATCAACGTTACGAGAGAACAGAACATGTAATTTATTTGAATGCATTTCTAGGTTCAGTATGCTGCAGTATCCTGGAGTGGCCAGTTATAATATTTTATTATCAGATGCTGCATTGCAGTGAATGTATAGATGTTTAGCATTTAGCCAAAAATAGTTCTGTTGAACCTTCATATTAAAAGGACATTCTAGCTATCGTATTCACTTTAATGCATATGATAGCTGCACATTCCCTTAAAAGTTTGGTGGTCCCCTCTGGTTTTTAAAGATCACATAATCATTATACTCAAAGTAATTTCATATGCCTTCTCTTTTTTCTGGGGTGTTAGCTATCCATTATTTGAATTTAAAATATTTTTTATATATATCAAAAACTATTGCTTTCAGGTGAGCTTTATTAAGCTAGACAAGGTTGCAGACACTTTGGCAGGAAAATCAGTGGCACGGCGAGTATTACTGTCCTTATCCCTTAAGCCAGGAAAAAGCTATACGTGAATACACAGCTTTAGACATAATAAGCAGCTCCCCGGTACACTGTGATCTTCCCAATTATTAATGTTTACATATCTTAATGGTTCTGTGTATAGGGCATAACAGTATACATCAGGATATGTGACTTTAAAGTTATTTGTATGCATTTGGGCATATGCTGTATCAAGTATTGTCAGGGAATTATTATATTTAAATGTCCTTTTTTGCAGAACCCACGACTGATCCAGCCACTATCCAGGAGGTCAGTGAATATGTCTTGTCACTCACGTTACCTGCCGACTCTGCCACTATCCTGAGGAAGATGAATGAGATTCGCAGCATAGCAAGCAAACTGCCCAACATAGATTCGGTATTATCGCAGACCAAGGATGATATAGCAAAGGCTAAGAAATTGCAAAGCGAAGCAGAGCTTGCCAGGTGGGTTTCAATATTAAGCACCAATTCATAAAACGAACCTCTTGAAAATAAAAGGAATTCATATTTTAGAAAATCATCGGAACAAATGTAATTTGGCATGTTAAAAGGCTAAGGCGTATGTGTGGATTTTTTTATTTTTTTTTAAAGTTATTTACATATTTGTCTTTACATCTTAATTTGTGTTTTCTCATTGTTGCTTATGTAAGCGTATTCACGATTTAGAAACTCACTTTTATTGAGTCTGCTGACATAACATAACTTGGTGCTCGCAATGTACCAGACTGGGAGAGCTGCATTAGTCCGATTAACGAAGCCTTGTTAAAGACACCAGCTTAAACAGAAAGAAGTGTTCTACACACACAGTAGCAATACACACAGGGAGGACTCTTTGTCTACTTATACAAAGACCTTTGTATTTCAGGCAACATGATGATGATGAAGCTGCAAATGCCACAGTAATCTGATTTGTGTGGACCGGTGATACATAATCAGTGTGTTACACTATACTAGAAAGAAAAATATATCACATGAAATCATTTGTCCAGCAGCCTGGGTACAGTGAGGTCAATAGCTTTCAGTCCATAATAGTCACAAACTCACTGGGCTTTACAGATAAAGAAAGAGATAGTTTATTCACATAACCATCATGATGGTATGCTGAAGGGACATATCAATACATTTTGCACAATGCTATGCTTCCAAGTTTGTGGGAGCAGTTTTGTTGAAGGCACTTTTCTATTCTAGCATGGCTGTGACCCATTGCACAAAGTAAGGTCCATAAACACATAGTTGGATGAGTTTGGTGTGGAAGAACTTGACTAGCCCTGACCTCAACCCCATCGAACACATTTGCGATGAACTGGAATGGAGATTTTGAGGCAGGCCTTCCAACATCTTTGCCTGACCTCACAAATGCTCTACTGGATAAATGGGCTAAAATTCCCATAGAAACAATCATAACTCCCAGAAGAGTTGAAGCTGTTATAGCTGCAAAGGGGGGACCACCTACATATTAATATCTATACAGTAGCATACCTAAAGGGGGGGGCTACTTAAGGGGCAGAGGTGGCACAGGCAGGCTGTTTCAGAGGCAGAAGATGCAGAGACAGGCTGCCACATCAACATCTGGCTTAGTATATAGTGATGGGAGTTATGCTACACTACCGTCGATGTTTTCCTCAGTGTATAGTGATGGGAGTTACGCTGTACCACCATCAATGTCTGGCTCAGTATATAGTGACAGGAGTTATGCTGTACCATATCTGTTCAGTAAATGCTATTTATTTACTCTTAATTAACGTATAAGTTCATAATTTATTTCTTAAGTATCCACGTAAAAAATTGTGCCCCATGTACCAAATACTCTAGGTACGCCCCTGTGTCTATGTATTTAGAATGCAACAGTCTCTGTTAGTGTAATGGTCAGATGGTCTATATAGTATCTGCATATGTATATATATATATATATGTGTGTGTAAGAAATGTCAGCACTGCTTTTTATAATTTCCTAATAGAGGGTGAATCATAGATTCTTTTAATGCTCCCTTATCAGAAAAACAGTTTTTGAAAAATGAGTGGGTAAATCATAACACTGTAATTTTCTTTTGCATTTGAATTTAGCACATGTTTTACATTAGCAGAAAATGTGTCCTGACATTAAGAACTTGATTCCAGGAGTACTTATTTAAAAAACAGAATTAAATAGAAAATGCTAGTAATCATAGCTCTGGTTGGATCCATGTTTCAGAAGGTTGTTTTCACTAAGGCATGATGTAGAGCAGGGGTCCTCAAACTGCGGCCCTCCAGCTGCTGCAGGACTACATCTCCCATACTCCTCAGCCAGCCCCTTAGCTGAAGGAGCATTATGGGAGATGTAGTCCTGCAGCAGCTGGAGGGCCGCAGTTTGGGGACCCCTGATGTAGAGTAAAGCTTCAAACTAGAGTGCAGCCATAAACCTCAACTTAAAATAGGCTATCAATTATGCCTGACCTTGCTGAAAATGCACTGTTGGTACCTAAATAATTAGCATAATGTTTGAGGTCACTTGTTGTATTTCGGACAAATTTGTAAAACATGGCTGCTAAACCAAACATTGTCTATGATTAATCCGTTTTGGCAAAACATGTCAGACCGGTTTCCTCCATGAGACAGTAAAGAATCCTTGCTTTATTCACACAAGACTCTGCTGCGATACTTTGGATTTACTGGCAGAGGTAATTACAAAAGTTATGGTTGGTAATGGAAAACCCTTCCACTTAAAATTAAGGGGGTAGTAGAAGCATTATTAAATACTCATATTAAACACTACAGACACCAGACAAGCCAGAAGGCTGATTTTTTTCCCTCCAAAATCTCATGGTGCTGCCACAACCACGAGGGATTCTGGGTAGTCGCATGCAAATAAGGTCAACAATGATCACCTTTTGCCTCTAAATCCACTTTATACATGGAACCCTTGAAAGGAATTACCCGCTGGTCAGAAGTGTGCTACTTGCTCGGTTGAATATTGTTCACCAATCCAAACCTTGTGGTTGCAATATAGTTCCTGTAGGCCACTGTTGTTGGCAGCCATGCGAATACCTCTGCACAATCAGACTTAAACAGTCAGGGGATCATCTGAGCGATTAAGAAAAATTTACCAAGTTATTTAGCACAAGGCAGTATGAAAAGGAGTCAGTGGGGTTGATTTATAATGGAGTCACAAGCCCATATTTCTGTATATAGTGCTTATATCTCCTATTTTTAAATATGTTCCTGTTTTCAAATATTATTGTACCTAGTTTTTGCACCCAATGCTTTATAGTCATGTGGTGTAAATGAATGCTTTGGACCCTATACGTTAAACTGTCTTTTCTTTTAGGAACAAGGCCATGGATGTCGAAGGTAATGTTGATGGAGTTATTATGAATCTAAGGAATGCAAAGACAGCCCTTCTGGAAGCTGAAGATAAGATTCGTGGGACCGGTACTTCTTTAATGCAGATCCAGGACCGCATGGAAGAGGTTACTTTCCAATTAGTAACAGAAATGTACATTATGTCTGATACATTTTTGAAAGTGGGATGCATTATCAAAACATATGACTCTATTATAGAATAAAAACTGGGCAGTTTCATAAAACACCAAACGAAAAGTAAAAAAACAAAAAAAAACCCAGAAAATACGTTATTGTCTTTATGCATTTCATTGTGATATTTAGTGGTCCAGTTGTGTTGGATTAGACTTTTCTACCCACACTGCCCATTTGTGTCTATAAGTCAATATTTTAACACAGAAATGATGTAACATATTCTGTATCCTAGTATGTAGAAGGATACTCTGACATATAATAATATGTTGTTTTTTGTACAGATCCAGGACGTTCTTGGCCCAGCAGAGAGAGGGTTGACGGGCACGCATGACCAGTTACAGGGCTTCTCATTGCAAATAGAGAACCTGCGTCAGAAAACTACAGAGAGCCTGCAGAAGGCAGGCAAAGCACAACAAGCAGCTTTGAGCGCTCATGGGAAGGCTGAGAATGCACAAGAGGTGTCAATGATATTTTGCCTATGACTGTTTTTTCCAGTAACAAATGCCTGATAAGCAGGAAAATGGTAGATGTTACACTGTGTTATGGATGATGGTTAACGTTGGCTAGAATTAGCCTAACCTTAAATGCTGCTACCAGGTCAAAGACAATAAGGGTTATTTATAAAGATCAGTTCTGGTGCGAACATTTAAAATTGGTATTATCACCATAGGAACAGCACCATACACCATCATTTATTGATTCTTATGGTGCAAAACCATTGCACCATAAGTGTTTTTCATGAATAAGTCCCATTGGTAGATTGAGGTTGTACTTCTCAGGTGTGGACAGATGCTGTAATCATGATATAGTACAATCTTTATGATTTTTTGATAAATGTACAGTCAAGCAGTTTTTTGGATGGTCATATAATGTTAGGACAAGAGGATATAATATTAAACTGTAAAGCTAGAGGTTTAGGTATGACGTTAAAAACATCTATGGTATTGGCAGACAGCTATGCTGAGCATAGGAGAAGGCCATGGATTAAGTAAGTTTTGAGGTCTTACAGCAGGTAGAAAAATGGGCAAATGGTTATTGCTTCCTGTCTGATTCAGTTTGTTTTTAAAAAATATAAATGAACAGTGATTCATTGTTATTTTTTGCAGGGTTTGGCGTTAGTAAAAGACAAATATGCCCTTCTAAAGAGTCGCATGGGTCAGAATCCCAACCTGGGAGCTCAAGGAGAAAAGGTTGCAAGTATCCAGGCAGAAGCAGACAGTCTTTTTAAAGAATCCGTGGAAATGATGAACAGAATGGCTGGTAATATACCTTTATGTGTCAGATTTCCCCAGAGATGGGCTGAAAGCTTTCAGCCTGTGGTGCTGGACCACTCAAATAATTCAGCACGATAGGAGCCCAAAACATTTGTCAGACAACAGACCTGTTATGTTTAACCACATTGCATTTGTCAGACAATAGATCTGTTGTGTGTAACACACATTGACTAAACAAAGCAGAGAAAGGATCCATCCGGGGTCTCAATAACTCCAATTTGGGATACTCAAGGCATGCTGGTGTCTATTTGCAGAGCTTTCAATGAATGCACTCAAAAAAAAAAAGCAAACAAGCTTCTGACAGTGCAGTCCAGGAGACAGTTGCCCCCCCCCTCACCAGGCCTGTCTTGCATTTTTCCTTAAATAATTCTTCATTCATCAATCCAATGTTTAACTATTTTCTAACTGTCATCCTGATGCCCGGAGGTATCATGCACTCAAATAATTATTTTAAATAAAGCCCTTAATTCAGATCTTTCATCCACCGCTCTAGTTTCCTATTTGTCTTAAGGGTTATTCATTTACTCATAATTTATTGTCATCGTTGGGAATAGCTGCTTACTACTACTATGGAGGCAGCATACTGAATGGGAGGCTGTGACGTTCCTCTCCATTCTCTCTGCAGCCGCCTACTCGTTTTGTGCAAGCGTCAGAGACACACTTAGCAGTGTGCTGGGTTTAACCCCTTAAGGACAATGGGCGGTCCCTAAACCAATTGAAAACAATGCATTTTGAGCCCGTACATGTACGGGTTTTGTCATTAAGGGGTTAAGATTGTCATAACACTCCTGCTCAGCATAGCATAGTATCATCACGTTCCCTGCTGAATAAAATCTCCTATGTGCACAGATTAGAAACACTGAGGTCTAAAGATATAATATAGGCTTTTTTGGATAATAAAGGCATTCAGCACAACATAATAGAATGTGAGTCCATTCCGAACATTATATTTAAGGGCTAATTCAAGCTAAATGCTGGCCATTCCACTGGGCCATTACATGAGTTTTCATGATGACTGCCCTATATTTAAAACTTTGCCTTGCTATTTATAAAAATGTCCCTCTTCCAGAAAAGCATTATTCATTTTATGACTCACTCTTTAACAAGGCGGTCTCTCATATTGGTTTCAGTGATATTTCACCTCTCAGATCCCACAGTTTTTCACCCGTTATAATATACAAGTGACATTTGGGACAGTGGGTATAATTGTAATGTCTATATGTTTATATTTGTTTCAATAATTTAAAGGTCAGACAAACCAATTCGCTGCTTAGCCAGGTCCATCTTTCACACTGGCCCCGTGCCCAATCATTCCTGCAGGGGCCGTTTTGGTTGATGCAACCACAATTTGTGCTGTTCTCCACCCTGCGAGTTATCTCCAGAGGCACACTGGACTGCCTGCTGCTGTGGGAGATCCTGGATCACCCTCCCATGGGCCCAAAATTAAGGGAACTTGCGGTCTGTTTAGTGTTTATACAGACCTCTGTTTTTGATGCTGATCACCGAGATATGATTTTATATCCCAGTGCTCAGCACTGAAGCTGTGTGCACGACGATGGAAATCTGAAACGGAGGTCTGTAGGAACAGACCTTGTGCTTCCACCACAGGACTTAGAAAAAAATGTAAAGAGATAGGGAGAAAGTGGAAAGATAGATAATGAAAGGAAGAAGAGATAGTAAGAAAATGGAGAGAGAGAAAGATATAGGGAAGAGATTATGAGAAGAGAGACAGAGGAGAGGAGGGAGAGATAAGGAGAAAGATGAGAGATGGGGAGAAAGGGGAGAGATAATGAATAAGGGGAAAGATAGGGAGAAAGAGGAGAAATAATGAGAAGTAGTAAAGATGGGCAAAAGGGAAAGGAAAAAAGGGGAGAAAAATGAGAGGTAGTGAGAATGGAAAGAGATAATAAGAATGAGCAGAGATAATGAGAAAAGGGGGAGATAGGGAGAAAAGGGAGAGATAAAGAGAAAGAGGAGAGATGAGATAAAAAATACTATTTAATTTAGTTGGATGAATTTGAGGCTGACATATTTACTTTCATTAAAAAACTGTATGGGGGGCAGCATTTCATGCTTGGATCATTCAGAGACTATGTGATTGTGCTCAATGATTTACAGTGCTATACGGGGTGTCATGCTAGGCTTAGAAGGAGGGAAGACCGAGCTGGCTTTCCTCCTAATTTGCAAAGTCAGTGTAACAGGCCACGTAATGTACTTGCGTCCAAAAGTGGGGTTTTGCAAGTGTCACAAACTTGGAAGACCCATCACCCACCATCAGCAAGCAGGGAAGCCTGGTCTATCCATTGATTCTGCTAGGGAACGTGGAGGGGGGGCAAACAAATATTTGCTATGGGGCCAATCAATATTAAAGACTGCATTGTGTGACGGGGCTGATCCTTACATATAGGAAAACAAATTGTCTAGGATAAGATCCCAATGGATAAACACAAACTCTTAGCAGCTGCTTAACTTGCTTATATGATCACTTCACCAGCTGTCATTTAGCAAGGTTTAGTATACCATGAGCCACAAATAACAAAGCTAACAAACCTCTTTAGCTACTGTTGACTACATGTTAAATTACTGAAATAGAATATCTTTTTTACTAGTAAAATAAACACATTAGTACGGATTGTTTCCCTGCTTTATACTTTTATGAAACACAATTCCTGACACCACAGGTTAATCTCCAAACCCATTACCTTTTTTTCTAAGGTGTGTTATTTTCTCTTCCCATAGAAATTGAGAGTGAGCTGCAAGAGGGCAGACAATCTCTGATTATGAAATTCACACAGCTGGGTGGCTTGGAAGAAGAAGTCAGGAACATCCGTGATTACATCAGCGAAAAGGCACATTACTACGCAAACTGCAAATAAGGGAGTCAGGGGACCGTCATCTCTCGGATGGATTTCAGCATGTGCCTCGCGTTTAACTTGACTGTGTATATCTCCATTGTCCACCTCTTCTAGAGTCTGCTTAAAATGCATGAGTGACCCACAATAATATTGCAACCGCTCGTCATATGAGATTTATAAAGATTCAAAATCAACTCAGATGTATCTCTGGATTCAGAAACATTTAGTATGCATGTAATGTTAAGACTGGTGTTATTTGGTTCCATAGGTCAATGGCATCCATCCTTGTGTTTTAGGTCATGAAACTGACTCAGTCACTGGTTGTAAGCTAAACTATATATTGTACAATGTAAGGAAAGATCGAGATTGTTTTCATTTTTTCCCTAGTGATGACAACACCATATGAAGTACCATATGCAAATTAATTTTACCACAAAAAAAGTGTTAAAGGGAAAGTTTCAAATATCACACAACCTAACCAAGAACAAATGCTAAATGTCTCCTGCTCATCTATGGTTGAGGGTAAGAGGCAAATATAAATGAGGGATTCTGCAGAACCCCCCATGTGTTTGGAAGGAGGACACCATGTGCACTCTCATATGCATTAGGGTGCATATAGTGGCTGGAGAGTACCTTTAGTTTGCATATGGTGCCACATTATGATATCATATACATCAGGGAAATCCAGCAAATATATACCTATTTATGAACAGCTATATGTGTTTATGATCTGAACCGATTCCTTCAAACAAAATGTAGTCGACCACAAGGTAGAATGATGAAACCCAACATATCAATGCGGAAATTGTATGAAGCAGCTGTATTCAAATCTGGATTATTTTAGGTATTTATTTAACACCTAAAGCAGTGCAATCCTCTTTAATCAACGTGTAATGGAAATTGAATTAGGGGCATTTAAAGAGAAGTCTGGTCACCTAATCCCCATTCTACAAAATACTTAAATAGTAACTGGCTCATTCATATATGTTATGTCATTCCATATCATCTAAAAACTGGTATATGTAATGTTTAGTTACAGTGTATAATATGGTCAAACTAACTCTATATTTTAATATATTTATTTAAATTTCTCAGAGTTTGCATACATATGTATTTGATACAAATAAACAAACTACCCAACACATTTTGCATTTACGTTATTTTAATTCTTGTGTTATTTTCCCTCCCAAGCAAATAGTTGGCAAATCAACTACAAAGAAGCAAAACAAACATTAACTTTTTATTAAAATCCCTGTTCCAAAATTATACTAAACTGGAGGGGAAGGGAAAGAAAAAAACAACAGTATCATAAAGCCAATGTCAGTAACAACTATAATTTATATAGCACCTTTCGTAGAGCTCTTTATCAGAAAGATGAATGGCTGAGTTGAATTTAAACATCCAGCACTGAGATGTGAATAGAAATTTTAGTTACGGTAAATACTAACTGAGCTATAGAATGATCAACCACTACCTTAGAAAAAGGGGGCACTGTACACAACCTGTCATCCACAGTGAAACAGACGTAACATCCAAATCATTTAACAGCATTGTACCACTCAACCTATATGGGTTATTTCATATCCAATAAATAATGAATACACTGATGCTGAAAATATGTGTGTTGGAATATACATACAAAATGTGCTCTTGTCTAGTGTTTAATCATGTGTTTATGCTGTTATGAAAAAGTTATTTTAATGTGAATATTAAATTACTTAAGCACTTAAGAGGAATCAATTAATTTAATATTGTATTCAATCAAGTCACCATTGATTGCTTATATGAAAACAATATTAAATTATAATATAAGATAAATAATTAAATCGAAATGAGTTAATGTAGCTGAAAATCAATCTGATGTAGATATAATGAAAACATCAAATTACAAGTAATGCTGAATTATATATACCATTTTTAGAAAAATTTGTGACTCTGTAGATAGAAAATAGTATACCACACCATACCAACTGATCGTAATATTCCTGTGATTGAACAGTAATGTCATGTGAGTAAAGATTAAATAGGCATAATTTGATTACACATGGCCATATTTAAACAATCAGTGTCATATTACAAACTTAACTACTCCGTGCTTATGATAGAGAATAATCTTACATGGTACAATAATATTGGCCAATTCCAATGAAGCGAAACATTTTTTATAACTCTCAGATATATCCTTAACATGATAAAATCTGTATATTTGTGTCACATAGCTGTATAGTCCGACAGACTACCTCTGCTGACTTGTGCTCCCTTAGGGTGGGTCAACACACTCTTTCCACGGTTTCCCAGTCACTAGCCTTGGCAATGAAGACTATTTTTTTTCAAACACATGGCTGGATATAGCATTTCCCGGAAAATGTAACTGCCGCTGGAGAAAACTGCCAACTGCACCTTCTCTCTGGAGTCTTCTCAGACGCTGGGGAGACGACAGGGTGGCGGGGGCCCCTTCAATCCAGTCTCATCCACCTGTATGGGATATATGTCCTCCAGTGCGTGTTTTGTACCATCCTCTGGTGGAGGGACCTCTGGTGAGTTAGGGCAGAGGCTAGCTGCGCTGTGACCCGCTTCTATGGGGTTTGTGGGTAGAGAGAGGCCATACTGCCTCTCTCATGTTGCCAATTCTTCGGCTGAGGTGGTCTGAGCGGGCACTGCTGGAGCGTCACGTTCAGACTCAGGAACAAGGGGGACGGGTGGACAGAGACCAGTGGCACTCTGCCCTGATGCCAGCGCTTCTGCTGAGGAGTGGGGATCTGGGACAACTGTCCAACATTCTGGCGACCAAGGTGTGGAGACCACAGTCCCATCCACTACCACAGTTTCTGGGGCCGTGTGACTGGACCTTACAAAGTTGCTGTGGTCAGGCCCAGGAAACAGGGAAGGGAGCAGGCAGAGGCCATGGACACTCTGCCCGGATGGCAGCTCTTCTGCTGGGTGGGTGCTAGTGGAGACCACAGTCCCATCCACTACACCCAGAAAACGTTCTTCCTTTTGCTGGGAAGGAAAGCCAATTGCATCCCTTCCAACATCCTCAGATGTAAAATCCATGGACACTGGGGCATACTGTTGAACACGGTTGAACTGTTTTTTTATATGCCTTCTCCATTTCCTACTCCTGTGTAATTAAAAAGTCTTCTCACCTCTCAGTCCTCCCTGAAATCCAGCATGTCATCAATCCGCCACTCTGCTGTACTGCCGAAGTCTGTATCCTCCTGGGGAACATCCCATAATAATCCCGGACCACCAAAGTCAGCCCTCTGGAGAACATTATTTTGCAGTCATTGGCTCTTAATGTACTCTTAGCTGGCTGTATCTACTCACAAGCCTTGCAATGCATGCATCATTAAAATACTTAATCAACCACAACATGGGACAGTAGTAATTTATGTTCTTCCACTGGCCACCTCATTCACACGCAGTGTTGCATACTAGTTTCAAATGAAGGAGGGCGTCTTTGAGATAGAGCCGGGTGAGCTGCCTGAATGCACCGCCTTCTCTTGAAGCTGTACGTTGTTATGATACGCCCGGTCATCATGCAAAGGGGAGGTCCACGCAAAATGAGGAATCATTCGGACGATATAAACGGGCAGCAGACAGAATTCATGTGTATTTACTTATTTTTATAGATTCGTTATTAGATTTTATACTATTACTTTTTTCTCCTGAGTAAGCCGAGCTTGAACTTGGCAAAAAGTGTTGAGATCATCTGTACTACTACACTGATCGATTTATATTTATTCCTATGATGAGAAGTGGGACTTCATTCATGTGGTTGAGCGTTTGTGCATACAATATTTGTTAAGCTAATTTTTCCTGTACGTGCAAATCTTCTTTTGTTTTTTTATTAATACTTCCATTGAGTTACTAGTGTGATACTGTACCATTGGAGTTCTGTTATTATTACAGATTTTAAGGAAGATATTAAAGAAGTGTTTCTCCATACTTCTTGATGAGCTTGCTTCAAACCTCATGTTTGTGAGTGGTATTAATCTATATGATGTTTTTGATATTTTATTTATACAATAATGCATTTTTTTTATTTTTCCCATGTGTATGCACACCATGTTGTGTCAATAGTTTCAAATAAGTGCTAGAATGTGATGTCACTGCAAGGGGCCAATTGTAACTGCTTATAGGTGCTAGCAAAGAGCCATGCAATTGCATCCAAAGTACAGTACAGAGGTGACACTTGGCTATCATATATATATATATATATATATATATATATATATATATATATATATATATATATATATATTATAAAAGATAATGTGGTTACTTATAGTTCCATTCAGTACACTGCTTTTTAAATAAAATAAAAAAATGTAAGCTTATTATCTAATAACCAAGTAGGACCTAAAATGATTAAGTTGACAATTTGGATGTGACTATGTTCGAATTTTTTTTTCTTTTTCTTTCTGTTATGTGTCATCTGTTACTTGTCAGTGTTTTATATATATATGTTTATAACTCAATAAAGAGATAAATAAAATAACATTAAAAAAAAAACTTGAATTTTAAGGTTCAGTTAACCTTATCTGCAAATCTCCCGTGCCTCAGGCAGAACTTTACCAACATAAAAAAATAGTATGTCGGTATAACCGAGAACTAGAAAATAAATGTACAAAACAGGTAGCATGGGAAATTAAGCATTCAATCCTATTTCCTTTTGAAATAAAAATGTACTGTTCCATCTAATAGAAGAATGCATATAATATAGTCTGCATACACAAAGGATAATAAGCACTGTGTGGCTACTTCTATGCAGTTGAAAGCAGCGTTAGGTTATGTAAGTCATTTTACGTTAATATGGACACCGCTATCCACTTTGATGTAATGCACTTGCAATGTAATGGTTATATTTATCAGGGTGAAAGGCATGAAACATTTCAGATATTAAAAAACCAACACTGAATATTTAGAATGGAACGCTGTATTTGCCACACAGAACTCTTTGTAATAAAAAAAAGTTTTGTTTATTTATAACCTCAAATAACAGGAGCCGAATACATTTAATATATTCATATTTACAGGAAACGCATTAGATGATCCCCAAATTTAAAGAGATAACAACAATTTTAATTAATTTAATGTATGTGCATCTGATTCATTAAAAGTGCGTGTCCAGCTCACGTTGACGCACTTTAAATACCCAACAGTGCTTTCTGAAAAGAATTTGTCATATTTGCTTTTATATTCCAGTACAAATTAGTCATATGTAGTTTTTGACATTTTACAAAGTACCGGTAAATGCTAAATAAAAAAAAAATATTTAATACATGATTAGCCACCTTAATAGTCTGTAAAAGAAAGGGCTTAAAATATACTTTGCTATTTACAAACTTCCACAGTTAGGCTACAGAATTCATGTTGGTTTGGAATTTGTCCTAGAATAGTTCAACGTAGGCGAACATCTATTTCCATAGGATAGAATCATTAAAGAATTACAGAAAAAAGCTCTGCATTAGTGCCATGATGGGCCTCTTCTGTATTTCACTTTTTAAATGCAAGTACATATACATATTTGCAGGCATTTAGATAATATAGTATAATATTATTATACGAGAGTTAACAAAGAATCTCAGAAATTAGTCTTTTTCCCATACATATTTCATAGAGCATGAACGCAAAGCCAGAAGATCCTGCTTATGATTTTAACTTTAAGAAAGCCGTGTCTCATCACAACTAGTATTATTATGTCTAATCACCTGGACAGCATTCTTACAAGTACTATGTAAAGAACTGAAGAACTCTAGAACCTTGGCTCAAGTCAAGAAATTCTTCAGAACAGAATGCTAATCTGGCAAAAGCCCATCATTTTCAATGCTGATCAACATGCAGAAAGCACTAGGATTTTTTAACAGAAGTTGCACAATACTACACCTTCAAACACAAAATAAATTGATCAACAGATAAAGTTAGAAATGTCTTTGTACAAGGACTGTTTGAATGTCCACCTAGACTCCTTGTAATGTCCAAGAATGCTTGTTTAAGATGGTAAAGCCAAGCAATGGAGCACTGCAGGACTGATGCCTCTGTGAAGAGCGATCAGTTCCGTGCCCAACAAAAATCACTGCCTTTGTCCTTCAGAAAGGTCCACGTTATTCAGACGGTGTTCCTAGCAAGGAAATGAAAGGGAGCTTCTTCTGCTTCCCTCTGAAGCGTGATCAATGTTTGGCTCTAATGCACAGACAAAGTGCAGCCTTTCTGCAATACATAAGCAAAAAAACGGTTGTTATTACATGGCATTTAAACACTTTAACAGACCTACAGTTTCATGCTTTTAATTTCCTAATAATATATATACAATATATGGGGAACATAGTAAATAACGTGGAATCTGAGCAATCCCCCAACTGAACTCTAAGGTTGTTTTCAAGCCTTTAATCATTTTACTTACAATGACGTGTAGCGACTCCAATTACAGTCGTGGAAGTCACATGATTGAGCAAACCCCAGTCTGTCCACTGCCACAATGCGTGTAGTTTGTCGCCTTGACAGGAGGAGTAACACCATTCATGAAAGCTCTGTGGAACGGATTATAAATAATTTACTACAAGGCTATAATAAAAAATATTACATAGAATGTACAGTTCTAAAGGGTTCATCGCAGAATAATGCCAGTAAAATTGGCTCTAGGGTGTGAGATTGGTTATCAATCAATTATTTTTAACAGCGTATTTTACTTTGAAGGTAAAAAAAGCCATTAAAACTGTTACTGAGCTCTTCAGTGCCAGCACATGCTGCGTTACTCAGTTAGTTACCCAAGTCTGTCTTATATAGAGAGAGAGGTTTGAAGGAGGATAACACTGGAATTAATTTAAAGATATTTTTTTGTGCCGTCACGTTACTTGTTTTTTAATTGTTCTTTTGGGGTTTTTTAAATATCAAAATATACATTTTTAACTCTCTAAGAGACAAAAGTAGCAATGTAGAGCCTGCTAGATTGTATTAGATTTTTTGCACGTTAAATAAATAAACCTCAGTTGATCTTACATTGTATTTTTTTTTTCAGAAGGCTTTATACAGCCACAATTTTTCTCTTTGTTTTTTTGCTTCCTCTGGCAACAACCAACTAGGCCTGCTTTTGTGCCACATGTCCAATGTTCTTTGCAAAAAAATATGATGCAAAGATCTACATGCTTAAAGAATTATTTCTGGTTAAGGTTTTGGGCATTCAGTAGTACTATGAGTGCTGTTTCTGATGCTGTATTTAATCACAAACACATAAAATTTACATATTCATATTAAGTGGAACAGCACCATTAAGGCCCATAAATGCCAACTAAAACTGGAGGTTACTAATTGCTTACTAATGATTCAGATTTGAAACAGAATGTTAGTCAGTATTCATAACAGGGGGATAACTATGTGTGATTTTACGACCTTGGTTACATTTATAGTAGAAATGAATTGCGTCCTATGATAAATGTGAACTTACTGCTTTTTGTGAGATTTTTTTTGCAGCCCGGTGTCTGAACATAATATTGGTTTTCCTTTTTCATACGTATCTTTTGATTTCCCATTTGCTACATACAGGTTAGTTGGACCAGGATTTTTTTCAGTCTTAACTGTCCCGTTAGATAAATCCAAAGGTTTGCACTGAGGAATCTCCATGCACAAAATGTCATAATCCAAAGTGGACTCCTTTGAAGGGCTGATTTTGGGGGCTTTTTTTTCTTGGACTGAGGTTTGTGCGATAACTATTTTGGAAGGGGACTTTGGAGAACTGGCTTCCTGTCCAGATGTCTTCTGGGAAAGATGAATGATGTTTACTTGTGGAGGAATTTTATTAACAGCGACAGCTGATTTCTTGGAAGGTGTATTGGTTGAAGGTGCTTTCTGGAATGAATTTCTTTTTACTTCATTTTTTGAGAGCGGTGGTGTTGGGAGATCAAGAGACTGAGAAATGTTTTTGGAGTTTAAATTTTGATGCCGATGTTCTTTTGGATTTGCTTCCTTTTGGGTTGTTTTGGTTCCTTGGGCAGTGTTGGAAGCATGATTGTTCTGTGTCTTAGAAGACTTTGTTTGGGAATGGCCATCCTTCATGGGACAGGCTTGGTTTTGGTCAACAAGCATGAGATGCACTGGACTGGTTTGGGTGGCACTGTTTTGGGTAACACCCTTAGGAACTGATTTCCTTGAACTCGCGGAGTGAATCTGGACCTCTTGATTTGTTTTTGGAGGTGTTGGTTGTAGAACAGATACCTTAGACTGAGAACAATCCTTGTGTGTCATATTTTTGTTTTGCTCAGTTTTAGATTCCAAGGACTTCATTGATGAGGCATCTTTGAGGTTGATGAGACATGGCTCTGCTGTTTTTATCTCCTCTGCCTTAATAGAGTTGCAAGCCATTACTTTTGGCACACTATCAGGAGACAATTTATTAGAAAGCGATGGATGTAGCTTGTCTTTTTCATTTATAGAGTTTCCTTCTGTGTTGCTGGTAAGAATGCTTGGCCCTGTAGCTTCAGACACTTTGATACTGGGGAGTCCATTCTTTACTTCTGAGGTGCCATTGTCACTGCTCTGACTGTTGTTCATGTGCATCTTTTTCATGTGATAAACCACTGCTGCAGCATTAAATGCTTGCTGTAAGTACAATAACATTTTCTTTAGCGTACCAGCTATAAAATTGTAACTCAACAGTATACATTTGTTCTTAAGATTTGCCTCCATGTTCAATCAAATCCATAATCACTGATCTGACTAGTATTCTTAAACAGACAATATGGAGCTCTGTTCTACCCAGTCAATTGCAATCTCTCTTCCACGTTGCAATACTCAATAGCTGTAAAAATTATAATGTTTAATTTTCACAATGAACTCACCCTCCACTTGCTTTTAGCGAAGTTCTTCTTGATTTGCATGCTGACTGAGCGGTATATGTCTCGACGGAGAGCAGTGTTGCCAGCAATCCTACAAATGATGGAAACATAAGGAACATGTTTTAGCTCATCATTGAGGATAGTGATTGAGGAGGATAGTTCAAATAGCTAATGTTTTCATCTGCTTTTTTGTGACCCTATACTGGTCAAAGTATCAGAAACCTAACCATAATACCTCTCCCACTAAATTTCACTGGTACATTTATAAATCAGGAATTAGAGTATAGAAACTAGTACTCGTGGTGAATGTACTTCTCTCAATGGAGGTGTAGCGCATGATAGTTCTTCTTTGGTGCTGGTAGCTTTTTTTAAATTTGTAATATTTAATTTGTGGTATCTTTGCCAGCTGGGGTTTCAAAGGCATGAGACGCAGAATTAATCGGTAAGTGTCTCACCAAGGATGCTTGAGGGCATTCTCACAGTTGTATCTTTTCTTGGGATCCTTCTCCAGTAAGCAGGTTATAAAGTCTTTTGCTGCAAGAAGAGGAATAAAAATGGCTAAATGCTATAGGCAATACTGCACAGGACTGGATGTCTGTTGGCAAGATAATAACAAACATATCAAAGATTTCAACTCCATATTGGACAGATTAGCATGATTGGGGGTCCTGATACTATTTTTAGTAAAATTGTCTAACTGGAAAATGTTTACAGCATGGATAAAGTTTGTGTAATAAGAAAGAGTTATTTGAAGAGCTACTATTACATGTATGGAAAAATGTTCCAGATTAGGAATACATTCTAAGATCTCAATACAGAAGATGTAAAGGCAAAAGTTTTTGCATCATTTTATTAAAACACACATCTTTAATAATGCATGTTCTGCTAAATATGGAAAACGTACATACCTGATTTGGAAATGTCATCCCAAAACGGGGATTCAAACTCATATGTTCCTTCTTTTATTTTCTCAAAGAGTCTGGATTCAGTTTCCTCATAAAATGGAGGATAACCACACAGCCTAAAAGAGAGGACATCATGCAAAAAACATAAGTTATGCAACAGAGCATCTACTGGGACTTCATCCAAACTGCTATCATCACCTAACATTAATGGTCCTATTAACTTTTTGAATTCTACTTTGAGACCAAGCATAAGCTTTTGTAAAGTTGACCCCAATACTTGTAAAACATGTAGACTAATCATACAAACATGAAACATGAAAATTAGGCTAGAAGTGCTAAATGAATGTTCACGCCCATTCACTAAACCTTACGCTGTGGTTAAAGAGTCCTATTAAGTGAAATGGAGTTCTGTGTGAAATCTCCTCCTCTTGAGCAATTTCTGCCAACCCAGTTACGGTGTTCTGAGCAACTTGGCTTGGCAGCTTAGTAAATACACCCAAGTTAACCAAATAACAGCCGTATACTCTGGTAGTAAAAATGAAAAATGCATCAATACTTACAAAATATAGGTAATGACTCCAATGGACCAACAATCCACAGCTTTACTGTATGGCTTCTGAGCAAGGACTTCAGGCGCTAGAAGACATAAAAAAAATAACAATCAAAGTCAAGTTAATAGGACAAAGTACCCATTGTGTCTCATAGGTTGTGTTTGAGCTCCAGTTTTCTTTAGGCACATCGGAACCAAATACATCATCGCAAACGCAGGATCAAATTAAGATACAGATAAACTAGAATGCCCTTTCTTAAAGGGACACTCCAACAATCATATGTACTTTAATTAATATGATAGTTGAGTTTTGTTAACACTTAGAACTCCCTCTTTGCATTCTCACCACGTCTATGCCCCTAGGCACCTTGGCTTACAGGAGATGTGTTCAGGCATATTTATTCTATTTATACTCACCAACATATCCTGGGGTACCACAAGCTGTGGACATGATTCCAGTTTCTTCCATCTTGGAAAGGCCAAAATCTGTTATCATGATCTTCGCGTTTTCATCCGAGCTTAGATAAAGGAGGTTTTCTGGCTGCAAAGCACAAAATTTGGATGTAAATATGATTAATGTTCATCTGTAACCTTCCTTAGTGTACATTCTTGCCAAACAATGACTCCATAAGAATAGACATATTTATGGCTGAGGTTATAGAGTTCCTCTAAATACTATAGGCTCTCTCAATTTGTATATAAAAGTCCCCCCGCATACACACACACACACACACATCTGTAGGGATGCTGACATACAGTAATTTGTGTAGGAACACACTATACAAAATAAGATTCTGAAGCAATTATCTTCAGGATAGATTGTCACAGGTGTTAGTGTTTGCAATTTCACATTGATTGAACCACTTATTACTAAATTTATTTCCATATCTTGAATGTTGGTTGCTGCGAAGGAAACAACACAATTTTCCAGTTGACAGCTTTACCACTGAACAAAACCAATGTAACGTTGTAAACACTGGGGGAGGGGTATAAATAGTGCATTTAAGTATATATAAATATAAACCTCAAGACATATTATTACTTCGATTTGCATAAAAAGCTCAGAATAAGACTTAAATACACTTTAATGATAAAACATGTAGTATTTTGAAAATGGAAAAAATAAAAGGGACCTTCAAGATGAAGCCAACAGATAAAAGGGGACTAAATAAAATATTATTTGTTAGTTATATTATAGCTATATATTAGTTATATTTTCATTCACCTCTAAAATGTGACTTCTCAGGTCTTGTTTGTTCTGTTTTTCTCAAATACCAAGTTAAACCCCTTGGACTATAGACATGAGGCCCTATGACCTACATACATCCAGGTACTACTTCCACTCACCTTTAAGTCCCGGTGCACAATGCCATTGTCATGAAGATATTTCACGGCAGACAGCACCTGGCGGATCACATAGCTGGCGTCTTTCTCTGTGTACACTCCACGCTCTAAGATACGGTCAAACAATTCTCCTCCAGACACCCTGCCATAGAATACATCAGTTTTACATACATAGAAAGTGAACTGCTTTTTTTTTTTTTGAATACTTCAGCGATATACTTTATGTATGAAATGAATACACGTTATAAGAATCCACCTGACATTTGAGCAAAAACATAAGAAAACTGTCAGGAACTTACAGTTGCATGACAAGGTAGAAGTGGGAAGAACTCTCGTAGATGTCTTCAAGGGTCACAATATTATCATGCTTAATCCTACAGATCAGAGAGGATAAGAGAATGTATTAGCTGATTACATGAACGGAATCATTGAATAAAAAAACAAAAACATTAAAGCACTAAATGTGAAAATTTTAACAAAGTATGTATTTATAGTATAACTTGGTTGCGTTAAATTAAAATAAAATTACTCGTTTTATTTATGTTAATAAAACAGTGGTACTGAGCAACATGCTGTATATTTTAGAGAAAGAATAGTTTTGTTCTACATTAATGCCACTTTATTTTATTTGTATCTATACAGAAGGAGACAAAACAGATAAATATAAGAAGGACTCACTTCTTTAGTACGGCTATTTCATTTTCCAGGCTTCTGTCTCTTGAGCTGTTCACCTTTTTAATACACTTCAGGGCAAAGTGCTGTCCGGTGGATCTGTGCTTCACCAGGTAAACCTCAGAGAATGCACCACTGTAGAATGGAAAGAGTTAATTCATTACCGTTGATCACGATTTGTTTTATATAGGGGCACATCTCCCATATTTCAGTTGTCCAAACTGTGTTGGTGGGGTGCGGATGGAGGCAGGGAGAGCTATGGTTGGCCGGGGAGATCATAGTGGTACTTTCTTCATCTACCCTTCTCAATATTTATGGCCCTCATTTAAAATTACTTTTGATAAAGCCCTACCATTATTCAATAATGTGTGTGTATGTATGAATGGACTTAGATGGCGGGAAAAAATATATAATTTTGTGCATATTCAGTTAGAGCAAATAAAATTATAGAAAAGTTGTTTTCTAAAATGTTTCCTACACATTTGATAATGATAGCCGTTTAACCTTTCATGGGTATTGTTCTGTATTTGCCAAAAAGGGCATTATGTATTCTAATCTGATATATATATATCAGCCCTGATATATTTATAATATATATATATATATATATATATATATATATATATAATATATATATAAAATTGGTTTGAAAAAGGTTATGAATCATACTGTTTTGCCAATTTATGTTCAACTGCAATGTAGAAACGGTTTTTGCTAAATGATCAACTAAATCTGCGCAGCGCAAGAACCGAAAGCTGAAACACGTGTGGAAGTCTTTGTAGAATCACTAAAAACATGTGTAGATTTTTACAGTTACCCAAAAGACTTGCTCACTAATGGACATACAGAGTGCACAAAGAGCTATTCTTTCATCTGAAACCGTGCTTCATGTTTTTCCATTCAAAAGCTACCACTTCCATGACATATAATACGCAGCGATAATGTGTATTTTCAAATTGTTGCAATGCATTATGTGTGTATGTGGTTGTGAATCAGATTTGTGCGTTGATTTCCTTACACGTCCGTGCTTCAGTCACATGGCACTCAAATTATATATACATTTAGATAATATGTAGCATTTTGCTTATCATTGAGGAGTCTTAGGAGTAGAAAAAGTCCTTAGACATGAATCACAAAAATTGTTAAATGAGGGCATTAAATCCGAATATTTTCATCATAAACAGCCTCCTGACTCCAGCCATCACATGAACAGTTAAACCTTTGGCCAAACCCCTACCGATTAAGTTTGATTCTATCCTTGGTGTCATTGACTGCATTCTCTGATTAGCATCTACTAATCTCCTCTAAGTCCCTCAGTGTCTTAGCTACTGAGGCTTTCAAATCGGGACATTGGCTTTGAAAAGCCATTAATAACAAGCAGGAACATCGTGTCCAGCTTTCAATGCAGATTATATCCACGTTGTTGACTACAACCAAGTGGTTGTTGGTGGTTTACATGGAACCCCTGCTTGACTTTTTTTCATCTGTACAGGAGAAAGTAACTTTTACATTTAAGGAGATTAGATAGATATGAAGCAAAGAGACAAACACTTAATGAAGATGAACATGCTAAAACCAGCATTTATGTCCACCTAATTTTGTCTTTTACCATTTTACCATGGTGTTATTAACATTCATGTTTAATAATCCCTAGATTAAATTCTATATTTGAACTACATTTTATTACTGTTCGGACTGGTTCATAGGCCATGAAGGAAACATTTTCCCATGGACTGAAGCTGTTGGACGCTATGAGAACATGACATCAAGCAGATCTGAATCGATTTTGTAACAAAAGAGCGCACGAACTAGATACCATTCGAAAGCATAGCAATCTCATGCACTGTCAAGTACAAAAGAAGCAATATATATTATGCGTTTCTTCTTCACACTAGGTGAGGAGCCTGCATTGAATTAACTCTGTTTATTCTATCTTCAAAAGCTTCTATGGAACATAAATAACCTAAAAGTACCCTCCAAACTACAAAGTGCCAACAGAATGCCCGCAATCAGTTATGGAATGAGAGTTAGACGTTGTCAAATTCATAAGATATAATGTGTGACAACTTCTTATTATAAGTCCCTCAAATGTGCCTCAAAAATGGGAAAAAAATCTTCTTTGACTTGTTGACTGGATCAACAAAGTATAACTAATCATGTCCTTATAACCTATTATATCCATGTATATTCTTATATGTATATTATTCGATGTGAATCATCCATCCCATATCTAAAGGCATTCATTTAGAGGTACATTAAAAGGATTTTTTTAGCCAAGCAAACCCTGAAATGTACAGATATGGGAGCCCTTGTTGTGTCCTTAAGGGCTAAAGGTGAGCATTACTGTAATAAGAATTTCTTGTGAAACAAACAGCAGGATAACTCTACAGCCCAGTATACACACAGACACCCAGGGCCGGCCGAAGACTTAACGCCGCCTGGGGCGAAGTTTAAAATGCCGCCCCCCCCCGCCGACGCCGGGGGGGGCGGCGGCATTTTAAACTTCGCCGACGCCATAATCTACCCCCACCCCCCGGTACTTACCTTTAAACAGTCCTGCGGCAAGTCTCCCTGCTCTGCCACGGTGCCGGCTTGTAATGCTGAGCGCCGGAAATTGACGTCACTTCCGGCGCTCTGCATTACAAGCCGGCACCGAGACCGAACAGGGAGACTCGCCGCAGAGGAGAGAGAGAGAGAGAGGGGCGCCGAGCGGGTAAGCGAAAACCACTCGGTGCCCCTCTCGCTCTCCTCCGCTTCAAAAAAATTTTTTAAAATGCGCTTGCCCCAGTTGGCTCCATTGTAGGGCCGGCCCTGCAGACACCATAAACCAAACCGTATAGTATAAACACGTAATGTGCATAATTTATATTATGTCTAAATCTGGTCATCATCATCATCATTACACATAGTTATCCATAGTGAATAATTCCCCCCCAGTTCATGTTGTGCCTACCAATTGTGCAACCAAGGATTTTAGGAATCAGCAATTTTGCCCTTGTCTTTGAAGGCTTCCTAGTGTCAACAACATTTCCACCAGGCACAAAATGGTTAAAATATGTTTCTTTAATTTGCTTCCACTATAAAGCACCTTGCTTTAAATAACCTGTTGAATAGATCTCACATTCACCATGGAAACTGTATATTTCCCATGCTGCAGCTCCTACATGGTATTAGCGTGGGAATCGGTTATACTATGAAGCTTCCAGGGACGTTGTATTGTTACCTAACACTTTCCGAAGGTCAATTCAAATAAGCAGGAACCTTTTTATGTAAAGTATCAACTCCTAAGCTCTGGATTTAAAGGTAATCTATGCTAAGTGACTTCACTGCATAAGAGGTTAATGCTGGGGTCCTATTGGAAACGCCAAAGGTTATGCAAGAGACCTTATTTTCAGAGTTAAGCAAATCCTCATGGCTTTTTCTTTGACCTACTTTCCACATCTTTTGCCTCAAGTAACTCTATTCTTCTCGCATATTATACATGAATTTTTTGTATTGTTAATGTTTATAAAATGATGGCCTCATCATTAAAATACTACTTAATAAAACTACTATTAAAATTAACAAAGCAAGCTCCTTGAAGAGACATCATGCTTTTTGTGGGGTCTGTGAAGTATTTTGCAGGGGTGCCAACATCACGTAAGGACTAGCTGCTGGTTTCATTTCTGAACCTAGTAACTCGGAGAAAATGGTTTGGGTAGATACACAGTATCGGCACAGTAGATACATTTATGGGTAAAAACCCTTTATGTCCTACTCAAAGCGAACCTCATTGTACACACATCGGCGCATCACAGGTCCAGATGAATTTATGCTTGGGCCATAGCTTATTAATGAAACCTCCGGGATCTGTTAATTGACATTTCTAGTACAACATAAATGCTATTGTGATTTGATTTGGTTTTCTCAGAAATGGAAGACTGTCCTATTCAGAAAATGCATTGATCTGTCCTTTCAGAAGCACTGTGTTTCATAAAAAGCAAAAGAGGTGTTCTGAATCTGTCAAAGCACGGAATCTTGGAGCCCCATCTGCCATTGAGCTAATGAACCAAAAATGACATCACATGTACCCCCCCCTAACTTTTAACTTAGCAAGCTGCAGATGCAAATCCTGTCCTGTTTGCCTCATTTTTGAATTCTAAAATAATGTTATTTTAACCTGCTGGTTAGTTTTAAGAAAAAAAGATTATCAAAAGATATTTCGTTATATTTGTTAGATTATGTGTTATATTATCAAGGTCGGTGTACTATACTATCCATATAATGGTCGAAGTCTCTGTATTGCTAGGGTACCAGAGACTTCTTGTCTTCTATGTGATAGAAAGCAACCATCCTTAAAATGCCGGCATTGAAGTGCGCCATGCAACGTGCTTTATTCAGGGAGATGTTCCACGTGGCCTCCTTACAACATGCAAGTGGCTGATGAAATAGATTCGTGTCTCCTTGTCTTACATGACCTGGTTGTCCCTTTTAGACTAATAGGTTTATTCTTCTGCAGATTATTGATGTGTCGGTTTTTCATTCTCTCTCCCTCTCAGAAATACAGTGTAGACGTTGTTAATGTTGTAAATGACTATTGTAGCTGGAAACGGCTGATTTTTTATGGAATATCTTCATAGTCGTACAGATGCCCTTTATCAGCAGCCATCACTCCTGTGTTCTAATGGCACTTTTGGAATTATGTTAGCACAGCTGCAAGTTAAAACTGCCAAGTGACCCCAAAGTTTTGAATGCTAATGTACGTATGATAAACAGGAATCATTATGAATCATTCAAATCATTTTTTTTAAAAAAGGATGTTTTTGTAACACCAGCATTTATAGTATGTGATACTTGTATGTAGGCATTTTAAAATATAAAAAGTATGGTGTACAAAAAAAGTCATAAAGTTATCGTAAAGAGATGCAAGGAGAATTAAAAATAAGAAAGCGCAACCACGTCACTATTTTGTTCTGATATATATAAAACTAATAAACACATTTTAATCAGCGGCATATTCTGGCCTAGCCTGCCTAAGCCTATGCAAGGGCACTGGTCGGGGCAACCAAACTGGGGGCAAATCTCCCTATTGGGCAATTAGGCCTAATTAGAATTTAGTAAATAGCAGACAGATGCATATTAAAAATGTGAATATGGGTGTGATGTTTAGAGGTAGTAATAATAGCATTATATACATCTCATTCTAAGCGATTCAGTGGAATCTCCCAATGGTCGTAATAACTAAAATCATAAAAATCTTCTTTTAGCTTTATGGAAAATATGTCCATTGTACTTATCTATGTGAACGATAAAGTTCATTAAAAGATATGTTTCAAACTAAAAATATCATCCACCTTGATTTTGTTATATTACAAACAAATCTCCCAGAAGATATGAATCTTTGCCATGTACTTCTAGGAACAATATATAACCACGCATCAGCATTTTTTTTTGCAATTTAATAACCCTATTTAACATCTAATAGCCTAATAGGATTGTTGGGATTCCTCGCAGGCAGATGGCAGACATAGATGGCTGTATCCCAGCTGCACGGCTACTGCGATGCCTCGTGAGTCACTATAAGCCAGCCGCATGAAAACAATCCGCTACACGTGTTCATTATAACATCATACAACAGCCTTGAACTCGTGTATAAAAACAAACAAAAAAAAAGGAACGGGAAATAGTCTTCTGGTTTACCTAGCCAATCAGTGCCATCTGTTACTCTGCTGGTCCAAAGGGTTCCTGTTTTTTTTTTGTTTATTCTCTATTTAGCTGGTTAAATTAAATCACCCTCCTTTCTCAAAGATGTAATATATTAATAAAAAATATAAAAAAAACACCATCTATGACAAAAAAATACTGTTATGTAGAGTGAGTTTTTTTTAAAGATTTTTCTATATTCTCATTTATTAAGTATAGGGGACAATGTCAGCTCATTCCAATAGTGCAGAGATTCATGTACGGTCTTAGACTAATTCTTGCTTTAACTGATCGTACTTACGATCCAAGAACTTCCATGAATACGAAGGTATCTCGTATGTTGTTGATTTGTTTCTTCCAGCTACAGCCATCTTCTTCGTCTTTACGGTCCACCTTATCCAGTGTTGACACCGTAAATTCTAAAAGCGAAATTTGGGGAGCAAAGCAATTAAAATGGGATCATAGGGCATATCTTGTGTATATTGTAAAAGAAAATTAGGCTTACACAAACAATCAAAAATGACTCACCTACTGGGGAGAACGCAGTCAGTTTTGCACTAGGCATATTAGCAGTTAGCCAACCTGAAAAAATGTCAGGGTTACAAATTTAGCCCTTTAGATCAAGGGACTGGTCTCACAATCAGATTCCTAGTAATACAGAAATGAATCTATATGTCTATATGGAAAACCTTTTTGGAACGGAACAAAGAGGGTAAATTTGATTGACTAAAAATATTTTAAAATTGTTAATGATCATTATGAGACTTTCCAGATTTGTGGTCGGACCTCACATGGAGTGTTGTCTACAGTTCTGGAGGCCCCATCTCCATAGAGTTCAGGTGGAGAGCTACTTAAATTGTCAATGTTTTCCAATCAGAAAAGTCTAAAGAACATGAATATGTATAGCTTCGAGAGGGGAGGGGGTGTGATATATATGTTGTATTTAACTATTGAATAGGGATTTAACAAAGTACAGAACAGGAGTTTATTTCAAACCAAGATAAATGTTAGAACAGGAGGTCACAATCTAATCAGAAATAGCAGAGGCCAATACAATACAGGAATTTAAACTGGTGTGGGATAGGCATATGGCTATCCTGAATCTAAGATGAACTCAAGAGCTGGTTTTACATCAGGAAAAATGGCCGGACTAGATGGGGTCTCACGAAAGTCTATATTTCCCATAATCTCTCGTTAGTTCACTCCACAAGGGCCACATCAATGCAACTAATTAGAACAAATGATACGATATAGTCAGATGGTTCCACATTCCATATAAAATAAAGATTACTTTAGAAAAGAACCTACCATATCAATTCATAATTTGTCAGTGCTAATCCCCTCCATTACCCAGACAACCTTAATTGTGCATTCTAAATAAAAGGCTTGTTTATTTGTTATGTTTCTCACCAAAGCATAAGATGAATGGAACGCTGTGTTTGCTAAGTGGTACGCAAAGGATGCTAAATTACATCTTCAAAGGGAACGTTGTAATTTAATGTAGACACTTATGGCAATCCAAAACACAAGGATGCTTAGAGCAAATTGGAACATAACCCTTTACTAACTGCTTCTGCTTGAAATGTGTGGATACGAAATCTATGATCTATCATTTGATTATTATTAATTTTAAATAGCTGCTTTTTACCAGTGTAGTTTTCTCTCCAAAATCGACCTTTTACATTATAAATATAAGCTGCTAAATGGACCACCTTCATCACGGGAAAGCATAGACAGGTAGCATAACATAACTTTTGGCGCATGGCATGTACATTTTTTTGGTGGTAGAACCTCATGGTCTAGATCTTCTCCAAAATGTGGCCCTCCAGCTGCTACATCTTCTACAATGCTCTTTGAGCTAAGAGGTTGGCAGAGCAGTATCGGAGGTGTAGCTGGAGGACCGCAGTTTGGAGACCCCTGGTCTAGATTTTTGCCTTGTATGTCTCCATAATGACAGAAAAAATGGGTTTAGTTTGTTGAGTACCGGATTTTGGGACATGATTAAAAAGGCAACATCAACCAGTCACCCCCCTTCAATAAAACTAAAGATCTTCCTATTCTCGTGTGCTGAACCCAATGGTAGCATAACAAAACATGTCATTCCGATAATGATCAAATATTCCATAAACAAGACTGAGTTGTTTTTTTCCTATTCCACAAGAGAGAAAGCCATTTGAAGATAATTTCCACTGTGTGAAAATATAACAGTTACAGACTTAGACAGCCCTCCCTACAGTACTGAAGCCCTTAGCTTCGACCATGAAAAACAAAGATTTTAACAAAGATTTTAAATAGGATTAATGTGGCCAATGAGCCGGTACATCAAAACTGAAATTTAAATTGTGTGGCTTTGGCAAAGAAGGCTTCCAGATCTGTGTGGTTCCTCACATTGTCCTACAACTCTCAGTAGAGGTTCACCAAGGGTGGGAATGGTAAAGGTAATAGGATGCCAAAATATAATAGTGCTCCAGGCAGGAGTCCAGTGCTTTAGCTGCTAACATTTCCAAAAAAATATCTAGAGGTGTCTTGGCGGTGGATAATTGGTCTATAAACAATATCATATGTTTTATCATAGCCGACAAAACATTGCCTTAATCCTTGCAACAGATAATAAAATAAAAATTGCAGTAAATATACTAATCACAGCTAAGTGTCAATAGTATAACAATAATGCAAAAAGTATAAATAAGGAGTGCAGAATATTTCAGGTTTCTTTGGCAGCCATGCAGCTGAATATAATGTAATAATGTCAGATATAATGTTTTTTCAGGTGTTTATAATTCTAAGCATTGAGTCATGCGTGCAATTAGCAATTTTCTTGCAATGTCTCATGTTACATGAACATTCGATTGGTTTTCATAGAGATTGCCCCACATTTAGCAACAATATGGCTCATTATTTCATATTAAAACCGAGGGAGCACATAGAGAAATATGTTTCAGACTTCTCAGTTAGCAGTTTGCACCTGATCTGTTCTTCATAAATTCTGCCCAATAAATGCACCGCTTTTGAGCTATAACCTTTTATTTGGCCAACATAGAAAAAGATATAGTTTCGCATAAGCGAAAGGTTCACAGAGGTCTCTTTTTCAAATGAAATTGTAATATAATTATCAATAATCATTGTCTGATTAACATATATATATTGTGGGATGTAATCATATAGCGGACTGTCACGTATAACACCGATTTACCAAATAAGCATCATAGATAGACTATCTCGCCATTAAAAGGACATCATAGTCTGTGACAAGGTACATGGAAATCATTGGTGCATATGGGGCTTTTGGTGAAAACCCTGTTGCTTACTACTATTGTTCATAAAGTACATTTTACAGATAGGACAAAATAGAGAAATATATATATATATATATAAAAAATCAATATATTCTAACTTACAACTGTAGCAGTAATTACATTTAATGAAAAAGTCAATAAAGAAAAAAAAATTTAGAGTTATATATTTTACTATATACCGCATACAAATAGAGTTCAGTTTACCAAATACTGTCTATTTTACTTGTGACAATAAAAGTTGAATGTAGTGGGAGGAGAAGAAGAGATCACAAAATGGCTTTCAGCTTTTCTAGTACAAATCAAAACATTATCCTACCTGGGGTAACAAGAGACAGCCTGCTCCTCTCTGTTCAATAGTCACCAGAACACTGAACTGATGCCCGAGACAAAGTTTGCTAGAAGAACACTGGAGGGGAGTATCCTATGGGATTATCTGAGAAAGCATGAGCTAGACAGGCATGCGTGATCTACTAGTACAAAGCTGTAGAAATCCTATCTCCTTAGCTGTCCTGCGCTGATGTGCAAAGAGGAGGAGGACGAGGTTAATGAACCTGACTGCCCCAGGTCTGAGAATCAGTTCACACATGGGCACAATGGACTCAGATTTTTCTTTTCTAATGCCGGCTTAGTTATCAACTTGGTCCTCTTTGCTCATACACCTAACATAAAATGTTACGCTGTGATGTTGTTATTATTATTATTATTCATAGTTTTATATAGCGCCATCAAATTCCGTAGCGCTGTACAATGGGTGATTGCGATTCTTATTTTATATTAGAGCGTTTTAGAACTAAGTGAAATACTCAGCAGAACATCATTTACTCAGTGCCTTGTTTAGCATAACGGTGTGCCATACTGCTGGACTGATATTAGTAGGGTACTAATCTATGTAATATGAGTTACTGTCCAGATCAAAACATTTCCAAAAGGAATTGCAAAGAAAATCCATAAATTGATTAGTTGAAAGATCCAGTGTTGGTCAGTGGTATACTTAGGGGGTGAGGAACAGGGGGCAGAGGCTGTCTAGCCTTTTGCTGAGTTACGCCAAGAGCCCAGAGTAATGCAGACAGATTCACAGAGAAAAAGAGGCACAGAAATGCTTCTTATTCCACAAATCCGTCATTATTCTGGCCTCTCAGAGGACTACAAAGGGGTAAAGACATGGGTGCACTCCCCTCCATTACTCCAATCGGAACTTTTGGTAGAGTTGGTCCAGGTGGCCTAATTCACGAAGATGCAGACGAAGCATGAAAACACAGGGAGAAGTGAGCGAAGAAAGAAGGCAGAAGAAGAGGCAAGAAAATAAGTGGAGCTGCGGCAAAGGGAACACGAAATAGGTGGGCAGAGAATGTAGCAAGATACTCAGAGTGTGTGAGACTGAGTGAGAGTGTGAGAGACTGAGTGAGAGTGAGTGAATAAGAATGAGTAAGAATACTAGCATCAGATAAAAATATGTTTTCAAAAGTATTGTGCTATGTTCCTTTTTATTTTAAAAAAAATCTATTTTTTGCATAATGTTTCAGACAGCTACATATTATGTTTTTCAACTGTGTTGTTTTAGCCCATTTTACTAGAAAACCACTCCGACTGATTTTCATAATGTCTTACAATATAATAGAATGCCGCTGTCTAAATTGCCCAGCATGACACTCACATTAATGAAAGTCCGTGGAGGAAATGATGAGGAGTTCAATAGCATTGCCATAAAGAATCGGCTCAGTGTGGTGCTTGAGTAGGGAAAGGCATCCAAAATATCACATCACTGACACATCCCAGCTCCTGGTCTGCTAATAAATAAGCTTAATGGAGCAAAATTAAATAAACCCAAGTGTTTGTCAGTGCTATATTTCTGTATGCAGCAAAATATTTTTCTCCATGGCATTGGTATTAAAATCAAATGTAACTGCAGGTAAAAATAAAAAAGACACATTTCTAGTACCTCTGAAGTTAGTAGCCTTGGGGTATTCGCCCAACTGGCTTCCTAGCCATCAAGCAAGATCCAAATTAAATCAGGTGCTGTAATCTGTGCGATATCTCTAGCACTATTATTCCCCCCTGCTTTATTTACCCTGTGTCCATGGGTGCTCAGATACAGTGGCATTGTTTTAATAATGGAGAAACGTATGTTATCATGTTGAATGCCAAAATTGTATTGAATTCTAAGACACATTGACTGTCAAACAACAGCAGGCAAGGTTATACAAAACAACTCCTTACTATTGTGACCACCAACCTTAAATAACCTCCAACCATGCAAAACCATGTAGTCCATTCTGGCCCCTGTGGGGTTCATTCATATTAATATTTTAATTTTAAGTAGACATATATAAAATATTTGTTTTTATTTATTAAATTCAAATATTGTGATGTTTCTGCATTTATATTAAAAAGCAGGTTATTTTAAATTTTAGACAAATGTATACAGTATGTGCGTGAATGTCCCAGAATGCATAGCAGTGTATGCATTTTGTTTTTACACAAATTCTAGGTGTTTACATCCACAGAGCAGAACTATATACACTGCAGAGTTGGCGTGGTTCATACGTCCATTCCGCTTGACTGTCACCTGCTCTCTCTATGCACGTGCCATGCAGAGGGAGCTGCAAAGCTGCTTACATCAAGTCATGATGCTATGATAAGAGCTGTTCTTCTGCTGACTCAGGTGTGGCATTTCAGTCTAGCCCTCGGGTACAACAAAGACTACCTGTTGTATTAAAAACTGATCCCAGCTAAGAAGAACAGCTCGTTCCATTCAGAATGCCATGCCGTATAAATGGGATGTCAGCATGCAACCTTAAGAAGTTCATCTCAATAACATGACATCCAATACTGTAAGCGTTTCCAAACATTTTTAAAAAAATGCCAGGTCGCTAGTATTTATTAAGTTTAAATGTGAAATTTGGCTGACATTAATAGAGTTTAAGTTCTCTTTTACAAGGTGCTGTTAATCTTACTTCCCCTACTTGCCTCTGTGAAAGTAGTGGAGATATGTGTATATTCTAAAGCAGCTAATCCCCACAAAAAAACTAAAATAAACAAATGACTCCAAAACATAAAAATGTATTTTTAAAAATACTTAAAATGTATACCTAATGTTATATTAATTGTAAGTTATTTTGTGATACATATGGGTATATTAATTAAGCAGTTCCAGCTCGTAAGTTCAGTTCTTGATACATTTATACAGTAAAGGCTGATTCTCAGCAAATACCAACTTTGCTAAATCTTCAAACTTTGGATTAAATCAGTTATCCTTGAATTTTGCTCCTGATGAGTTAATAAATATGCCCTGTAGATAAATCTTATGAGACAGAGTTGGATGAGCCAATGCGGGCTTACAAACAGAAGGACACATTTGAGCAACCTTCATATCTGGTGAGTCCAGCTCAGTTCATGTGGCTCATAAACTAGGAGCAGGGTTCAGAGTTGCCCCCAATTCAGCGCATACAACAGCAAACAAATACATATAAATGCACACCCTTACCCATACATATACAAAAACTATCCTTTACCCATACACACACTCACTCACTGCCTCCTGCTCTGCTATCAACACTTCCTCACTTGGAAAGCTTATCGACAGCTTTGGCTTCAAATACCACCTCTATGCAGACGACACACAAATCTATCTCTCTCCACCCCCAATCTCTCTGCATCTGTCCTCAATCAGATCAGCAGCTGCCTATCTGGCATCTCTTCCTGGATGGCCTCTCTAAGACTGAGCTCCTTCTAATCCCTCCCTCCAACTCTATTCCCCTTTCTGACCTTACTATCACTGTCGACGGTACCACTATCTCTCCTTCACCCCTAGACTCAAACCTATCTTTTATCCCTCACATCAAATCACTCTCTAAATCCTGCCACAACTAACTTTGTACAGCGCAGCAGTATAATAATAATAACTAAATGC
Source organism: Spea bombifrons (assembly GCF_027358695.1). Classification (NCBI taxonomy): domain Eukaryota; kingdom Metazoa; phylum Chordata; class Amphibia; order Anura; family Pelobatidae; genus Spea; species Spea bombifrons. The sequence goes on from NC_071088.1 coordinate 39,899,007, forward strand.
CCCACAGCCACCAAATTTCCACCCCTGTACACCCCATGTCACCCCTCCACAACCCCCATGTGATCCCTCCACAACCACCAAATTGCCACCCCTCCACAGGGTATCCTAAGACCTGTAATGAAAAATATTTAGAAACATTGCTTACAACTTTACAAACATTGCTGGTTTGCTTCCCAGGTTTGCGCCACTGGAGTCTTCCATAAAGAAGCCAGGAGGGAGCAGAGCCAAAGTTGAAGAGGTGAGCACTGGTGTAACTACAGGGGTCCAAGCTGGAACGGGGCCCGTGCCTCTAGGGGGCCCGGTGTGACCCCTGCAACTCCTTCTTCCTGTCTCCTCGTACCAGTTAAAAATAGTTTATAAAGGGCCCTTCCGACTTGGACCGCACCGTTCTGGGTCAGAAGAGTGGAGGCAGTAGGGAGGTGGAATGTATGTACATAGTTTGTGCAAGAGCATGGATGTGTACTTGTGTGTGTGTGAGCATGGATGTGTACTTTTTTGTGTGTGTGTGGGGGTCAGGACTCGGGTAAGCAGGTCAGGAAGGAGCCCAGTTGCAGGGGATACCAGAGGCTCAGTTTGTACCCTACGATGCATTATAACTAGAAGGATGATACAGGCGAAAAGAAACACACCACAGGCTTAATAGTATGATATGATCTGTACTGGAGAAGCTGGAAAGACAGGCAAGTACAGGCTGTAAGTCTCTTGACAGAGAGCCGGACACACGGCAGGGCACTGAACACACAGCAGGGTACTGAACACATGGCAGGGCACTGAACACATGGCTTGGAAGCCCTCTGGCAGGGCACACGACTTGGAAGCCCTCTGGCAGGGCACACGGCTTGGAAGCCCTCTGGCAGGGCACACGGCTTGGAAGGCACTCTATGTAGCTGAACTGGCAGGGGTCCGCTCTGTGTAGCTGGGCTCAGAAATGCCAGATACGGTATGCAGGAGAAGCAGAAGATCAGAAGCAGGATGATGATTCAGGACCTGGTACAGAGCCACAGCAATAGGCTGCTAAACTACAATGCAAAGGCATCGAATGGAGGAGGAAGCACTTATTTAAGGGGTAGAGTTTCACCCAGGTAAGCAGAGGCAGCTGGTCAGCTTGTTAGCCTACAGGGAACTGTGTACAGACAGGTGGCCTCTAGAGGATGCCGCGGAAATGACACCTAGAAAATGAATACAGATTCCTGGCTGACAGGGTGTAATCCTGACAGTGTGTGTGAGCATAGATTTGTACTTTTGTGTGTGTGTGAGCATGAATGTGTATGATTATGATTATGAGTATGATTGTGTGTAATTTGTGTGTTTTACATATGTTGGAAGGGGGGGGACAAGAGGCAAAGAGGGCACTAACCAGTTGTGTGGGGGCAATGATGGCACCGGCTAGCTGTTGAAGTTGGGGGCCTGAGGGAATTTTTGCACCGGGACCCTGTGGTGGGTGACTACCTGTAAACTTACAAGAAATAGGTGGTAAGTGAGTGGAGCTGCGTGGAGTTAAAGGTCACTCCCTGCTCATGAATGAAAAGAGGGTTTATTCACTAAAGCGAGCGTTGTAGTTTTCTGTTGTTACCCACTGATGCCAAATCCTCTCTTTGTGAATGAATCCCTTCAAAATTTGCATTGGATGAGTCAGTAATCTGCTGTGATAACAAATAAGTGCACTGTTCTTTTATTTATTCTAAATATAAACCATGGATGTTAATGGGTTCTATTGTCTACGTATTCACATCTATCAGTAAGTGAGGATTTAAAATAGTAGAAACAGCACAAATCTATACATAGTATAAGGAACAATACGTTTTCTTATTATCACGCACAGTGTTAACAAATGGTACCTGCCAGGCAGAAAATGGTCAGGAATATCTCTAATACGGTAAGGTGTTATCAATACCAGAAAAAGGATGCTGTCTCTGTCACTTACGGCTGTAATATAAAAGAGTTGCTGGTTATTCGGGCTGCTGTCCAGCGATAACATGTTCAGTGTTGTTGAAAGCTCATTTATCTTGCTCTTAAGCAAGATAAGCTGAGATGCCTCTCTATCTATTGAATCCTTTTATCTAAGATTCTTAGATTTCTACCTCTGTGTATTGGTATCCTTGCTTTGAACTTGTACCATTCTTTCTACATGATACGGTTATGAATGATATACATGGAGCAATATGAGTACTTTAAGGACCTGAAATCTAAAGAAAAAAATATTTTGATTACACAGTTTAGGATTTTAAGTCAAAACATTTGTGGGATCCAAAAAGGTGCTAAATTTAATCAAAATGAATGTAATGGGATCACATATGTTTGATTTTAAGATATGTAATAGTGATCATTCCAACAAATCGCACCTGCTTAGATCTCTTCCCTACTCACTAGTGACAATAAGGTTTATTTTGTGTTTTTCTTTAATAAACCATTTCCCTAGCAGTGTACTTGTCACCTATCTCTGCAATATGCTTTATTCCATGCCCAACGGAGTGTGTCTGGAAGCTACTTCATCTTCCTTCCGTGTATCATGAAAGCATACAGCACCATTACTTACATACTAATTATTTTTTAATTATGCTTCTGTTTATCAAGCAACTCCTAAGCTGCTTGTATAATTTTTCAATTTATCAGGCCTAGTCACAGCTAATTAAACAATCCCCAGGAATCACTGTGAGAGACATTGCTCAAAATAGATTCATGTGACGTCTTCTACATTCATTGCTTCTGTATACTCTATAAACATATTATTTATTGGTGCGATAATGTTTCTAATTATTTTGGTCACATCTCTCAGTGCTTATTTTGAACTTTAGGAAAATCCTTTTGACTTTCGTGTAATTCTGCTATGTTGCAAAACATAGAAAGTGACGGCATGTAAGAACCATTCGGCCCATCCAGTTTGCCCAACCTCTGAACACTTTCCTTAGTACCTGGCCTTATACTTTATCTAGCTTATCCCATCAGGCCCCATCGACATATTTGTCTTTACCTTAGACAACTGAAGTAGAACCTCCGCCTCGATAAACTCACCTGTATCAAATAGGCATTGATGCAGTCAGCTAGGCCTTTATCTTCTCCTACATACCTTCCTTCTTTTGTTTTTAATCAAACTCATCCTTGTTTTACTATCCTTTTCTCATTCATATATCTAAAAAATTATCTCCCTTTTTTTACTGACAGGGCAAATCTTGTTTTTTACGATTTTGGCCACTTGGCCACAGCGGTTTCTTTAATTTTTTACTCTTACTGACCAGCCCAATACAATTTTCTGTAAAGGAGTGGCATAAGGTGTAGCTGCAACATGATCCTTTGCCCAAAGCCGTAAACAACGGTCCTGACTGCAGGCTGTTAAGTGGCTGGCAATAGCGGATGTACTAGATCAAAACTGGGCAATGGGCATGGGCTACACTGGATGAAAGTGATCTCACAAGGCATATGGGAATTAAATGGTTAAATCCTTCTAGAGGAGGAGTTGTGGAAACGTATAGTATGTATATGGAAAACATCCTCTCTGGTTCTAATTTTTAAATTCTTATTCATTACTGTTGTGCATTCCAGTATCTGTTAGAACACTGGCAAGGTTTATTGTATTGTTTCTTTTTTATTGTTGCTGTAACTAAGTTAGAGAACTGCCTGGATGCCGGTCATATAAAATCTTTTCGGCGGTTTCTTAAGCAACAGCTAAATATTTTCACAAGTGGAACGATAAATGTGTCTGCCTTTTGTTGTAATTTTAGTTTATGATGTAAAATGTGGTAGTTTATAGAAGACATTGTTGCCACCAACAGAGATAAATCCAGCATTCAGCTTTGGAAATTCTGAGCTTAAAATTGACATTTTAATAGAAGGGATCTGGCTTTTATCAGTGAGATTCAATTTAAAATTGCAAGTCAAAGTGAAACTAGAAATGAGACCCCTTCTAGAAAGTGCTCCATGGTAGAGCTGTATACTATAAGACATTACCATGTAGAGACCAGACCCAAAGTGGCCATCAGCAAACTGGGCAAATACTCAGTGAGCTGGTGATCAATGAAACTCACATACTGTACCTTGATCACTGCACAGTGTGCAGAAGATCCCATCCTTTGGTGCTGGATACACACTCTGAAGGCAACTTCATATATCTCAGGGGCCAATGACAGCTGCTCCTTGGGCGCCTGAATAGCAACCATATTCTGGAGTTGCAAGTCAGTGCAACCGCCAGCACAGACCTCTCCAGTAACACTTCCTCTCTAGTGGCCTGGGCATTACTTGCTGGTACAGAGCTCCATGGTATGACATTGTATCTTTGCTCCTAACAGATGGGAGCACACAGACCACAACAAAATAAGTGGAAGTGGAAGGTCTCTGCCAGTGGTTACACAGACTTCAACCTTCATTTGTACTAAGGCTCAATTAGAGGGTATGGGGAACTTGCCCCAGGCTCGATTAGATATAAAATTATGTGTGGACTACAGTTGGAGGGAGACTGGCCTCAGTGCATCAAAATGTGTATATTAGGCTATGTCTAGTAACATTAAATACTATTCCAGAGAATGGGAAAATGAATGTCTCAACCCTCTCTATGAGACATCATAGTTAGTTCCTTATCAACCCGTATCCCTACCTATTGAAAAGTTAACCAAATGTAAGTAAATGGGGTCAAGTACTTCCAGAGTATATATGATTATTTTGATTGATCAACGTATGGAACATTCTGTACTTACTCCTTAAGATACTAAAATTATTAGTTGTTGCTGGACATTGTCATTTTTATGGTTATATATTTCCGCAGCTAAGTGCTATGGTAAGCCAAATTAATTTCTGCTAAGTGTATATATTAAGAGGAAAAACAGAAGCTAGTATACATTTCCTGCCAGGGGAATAATCAGCAATATTGCTTTATTCTCATAAAAACTGCCAGAAAAAAAGATTGTTTTAATAAATCAAGGCACCATCTTAATTTTTTAATCATTTACATTTCCCCTAAGGTTGATAAATGCATTAGCTTGTACAAAATGATGTAAATAGAATTTCCTCTATATAAGAGCCCAGTTCTTCCTGGTAACATAGAAGTTATATTGTGTTATTTAATAAACTGTGGCCCTGCTCCATGTACTTTTGTATGGTATTGCGACCACAATGAAGACTTTTTCGGCCATATTCATTACAAAGCATGCACAGTCTATTTGCACTGTCTATTCACATTATACAAATGCATAGGTGTTGGATTGACCTCACCCCCTTCTCTAGGGGATTAGGTTTGGGGTTTAGGGACTGCCCATTGTCCTTAAGGGGTTAACTGATTTTTTTTAACATGCTACCTCTGGCATGGAAAATGCTACCCCTGGAAAGGCACAGGATGGGGTGGTGGTTGATAATGTCTACAGAAGCACACATTTTTGAGTTCATACAGTAATATCTTTTTCTTTAGAGAACAACTTTAGATCAGCTGTGTGTTATGCCATGCAGTGAAAAACAAGTGAATGAAGCTCTGAGTCATTCATTTAATTAAAAGTTGAAGATCATTAGTATATCTCCACATACTACTGGCATGCTGTAGATAAATAAATACCGTAAGACTCCTAAAGGAGAACAGTTGATTGACTTATGATTGTGGGCGAGTTGCAATGATAAGAAAAATCTCTAACTATACTATATAAATCAGGGATAGGCCACAAGGACACCAGTGTCTGTGGCAAGGTTTGTGAAGATCCATATATCATTCAATTGTCAACCACAGACCCCAGTGAATGTCCGCCATCAGCAATGATGATGCCTAACCCTGATATAAATCCCTGCAACAGAGTTGGCCTTTTATATTGCATTGCTGGGAACTTTCTGGTTATGCCCTGTGGGCCCAGAGAATCACAACTGACCAAGTCTCCAAGACAGTGTTTAGTTTGGGGAGTATTGCTTGGCCACTCCATGCCCTGGATCGGTCTACTCCAACCCCTTTTGCATCTGTTAGATCTAGGTCTGCGTTATGCCTGGGTAACCTTATCTCCAAACCCAGCTCTGCCACCTCCCATAAAGAGTAGGAGGTAGCAAGCTGTGTTCAACCAGCCCCGGTAAGTTATAATTATGTGATTATATTAATTTTCAGGCACTGTCCCACAGAGCCATCCCACTGTCCCAGCTTTGTAGGCAGAAGTGCTTGTGGTGTGGCTGGGGATATCAGAGGTTCTCTACTGACAGACCCACTTTTGTCCCTGGCTTTTGTACATCACAACTCCCACGTGTGGGTTCAGTAAACGAGAAAGAAGAAAATTACAGCTAAACACGAGCATCGCAGAAATGTTAAAATAGCCATTGTCACGAAGGGTACAAAAAATAAAATCAGCCTTTGTCACAAAGGGGTTAATATGTATTCTTCAAGAATAAAATAAAAATAAAGCTCTTAACAAAAAACGAAGCGGTAGTCCTGCTACAGCAGCTGCCCTCCTCCGCCATGGCCCAACATTTCTCGCCAATGACTGACTGGTTGAAGCAGCCAGTCACTGGCAGTAAAGTGCTCCCACTGGGGTTTAACTGGGGAGTGAGGAATGGAGCAAATGCATATAGGAAGGTGTCGGTAGAATCAGCAAGAGTTGGCACTTAGAGGGACAACATGTAAATTTAATGGGATGATACAGTGTCCTTTTAAGACCTGCTTATATACCCACAGCCCCACAACAACCCCCACCAAAACTTTGGACACCCAAAATATTGGGGACATGGTGTGTTTAGAATATTTTTTAAAATATGTTTTGTTTATGATGGATGTACCTTTAGGATATAGTTCACAACTGGCTCACAACTTTGACTCTTGCTTTAGGGTGTAGATGTTCAAAGCCCAGTTTTGTTGGCAGACCTGATGAGTTCTTATCCCCCATCAGATTCTGTGTTTATTTTTTAATACTAGTTAAATGTTTGATACAAAAGCAAAAGTTTGTTTACTTGAATCTTTAATATCATTTGAAGTGAGCATAGTTTTGTGTTTCTTAAATAGCATATAATTATATCATTTTTTTTTGGAGCTGGACATACTTGTGGCACCTCATTTTGTTGGGGGTTGAATAATGTTCATGTGACAAAAAAGCAGGTGCAGCTTTTTTTTTTTTTGCGATTGGGGTTGAAGAAACTTCTCGGATGTGTTGCTGCTATTTTATGTGTCTAAACTTTCACAAGAATAAATAAAATGGTAGATGCTAAGGTCCGTTGCTTATAATGTTAGAGAGTGCATTTTATGTTATGACTAATAGAAACAGCACCTAAGTTACGCACAAGTGGCAAAAGCAACATACTAGCAAATTAATTTAGCTGACCATTCATCTAACACACCTTCTACACCTGAGGCTATGTGCTAGAAAGATAATATTTAATTGCGTGTGAGCTTTATGCATAAATAATGCTGACGGGTGACCAGATGGCTCCATTTACAGGGGATACTTATAGAAAATGTATTCTGCAGGGCTGCATTAAGAACACCGCTGCCTTCATCATAAGTGCCCCTGGTTAAAGGAGCCATCTGGTCATGCTAATCTGAAATCAGTTTGCATGTCCCCGGTCAATAGGCAATGGATGTAAATAAACAGATTCTCAGAGCCAGACCTGGAGAATTGACAGCAGCGTAAATTAGGCACATGGAGCATTTCAACCAAATATTTAAAAAAAGAATTGATACCCTGTATCTTCAACATGATAGTCATCTCTTCTGTGTACACGAGACATCCTAACATGTACTAAACAAATGAAAGCAGAGAATTCCCATTGTGCTGTGCAATGATACTTAAAGACCAGTGTACAAACTATTTTCACTGCAAGTGAGACACAGGGCTTTATTCACTAAAGGGAGAGTTGCCGTTTCATATCCCTGACTTCACTCTACATTATGGAGGACCAACCTCACCAAACTTTTTGCTCAATGTACAGCTTGGATATACATAAAGTATATTAAAATTATTGATACTAAAGAGTGCCATTCCCCACTTGAACTATGCAAAGTATAGGGCCAGTTCAGCCCTTCTTGAAGGAAAGTAGCTAGGAATGGTCCTTTATAACACATAAGGAATTGGGGGAGTTGAAACCACAACTCTCCTGCAAACTCTCCCTTTAGTAAATAAAGTCTGATGCTGTGGATCACTAGTAGAAAAAGGGTAGGTTTACTTTAAAAGCGAGACATACATATCCTAAACAAGCCTCATCACCGTCATAGATATGAAACAATTCTTCCTGAACTGCATTCATCACTCATCAAGGAAAATCCTCACAAGTAAATGGTGTAAATCAGTGAAGCACTACATCATTAAGCTACTGAAGGGATATCTCAGTGTCTGGTGAAGGCACAACATTACGGCACACTTGCTGGAAACACTATATGACAGATGACTTGAATGAAAAAGGCAGTTTCTCTACTGAAGTCTGAGAGATTCCGGAGTAAATGATGCATCTAGGTTAAATACTGCTTTATGCTGTAAACTTACATTAGAATTCAGAACGATTAGTCTGGATAGAACAAATTAAATACACTGGTAGAATGTTCACGTGATAGATTGATAAGGTGAGTTGAATGTCAGACGCTAACATAATACAAGACGTACACAGATATAGCTTAAGTTGCTGTTTAGAAAAATAAATGTTAAAGAGAACCCACAGATTTCTATTGTAAATAGAGTTTTACTCACCAACAGATCAGAAAATAAGATGAGACTCTTCAGATCTTCAGTTCCAGCAGAGTATGTGGTTATAGAACTGGTACTCTGTTGGCAAGAATCAAGGATTATAGAGGAGGGAAGATGATTTTTTTCCCTTCCTCTGGATGGTTACTAAGCAGCGTTTAGAGAGGAGGATGGAAAGAGCCACATAACATACTCTACCTCTACAGTTGTTCTCCTCTCTTTATTTGTATGCAGGAGGGATCTCAGTTGCAAATGCACAGACTTGCGCTGACTGTAGGATGTCACAATGTATAGCATAAATCCATGGATCTGTGTGATTGATTAAATCCACTTACATGAATGAGTTTCTTCCAAATCTTACTATGGTTTTGGTTTGTGCTTCCCTGTTTGCATGATACCTTACACAGGGGGTATGTTAAAATATGGAGGGCATTTCCCTTTGGTGCTGCCATTTTGATATACACAATTGTCATAAACTTTTGAGAATCATCATCATGCTTTAGTTGCATAGCACAGTGATAGTGATAAAAAACTTGCATGTGATCTGTAAGAAAAATGATAGTGTGAACGCCCCTCGTTCTCCCCCGCATCAAAAAAAAAAAGAGAGAGTGTTTAAAAGCCGCTCGCTGGTGCCCGCTGCTTCACTGCTGAGCGCCGAAATATGACGTCATATTACGGCACTCAGCAGTGAAGCAGCGGGCACCCCAGCAGTGCAGGAAGACAGAAGCCTTGTGCTCCCGTCGCTGGACCTCAAGGTGAGAGAACTACAAAGGGGAAGAGGGGTTAGAAAGTGATAAGGGAGGGAGAGGGGTTAGAAAATGATAAGGGAGGGAGAGGGGTTAGAAAGTGATAAAGGAAGGAGAGGGGGTAGAAAGTGATTGAGAGGGAATTGAGAAAGGGAAATGAGAGGAGGAAGATATAAGTAAAGAGTGTGAATTAATGTGTGCATGCATTGAGTGAATGAGGGAGAGAATGAGTTAATATGTGAATGTATTCTCTGAATGAGGGAGAGCATGAGTTGTCTGAATGAGGGAGAGCATGAGTTAATATGTGGATGAGTTGTCTGAATGAGGGAGAGTATGAGTTGTCTGAATGAGGGAGAGCATGAGTTAATATGTGGATGAGTTGTCTGAATGAGGGAGAGCATCAGTTAATATGGGGATGAGTTGTCTGAATGAGGGAGAGCATGAGTTAATGTGTGGATGAGTTGTCTGAGGGAGAACATGAGTTAATGTGTGGATGAATTGTCTGAATGAGGGAGAGCATGAATTAATGTGTGGATAAATTGTCTGAATGAGGGAGAGCATGAGTTAATGTGTGGATTATTGTCTGAATGAGCGAGAGCATGGGTTAATGTGTGGATGAATTGTCTGAATGAGGGAGAGCATGAGTTAATGTGTGGATGAATTATCTGAATGAGGGAGAGCATGAGTTAATGTGTGGATGAGTTGTCTAAATGAGAGAGAGAGCATGAGTTAATGTGTGGATGAGTTGTCTGAATGAAAGTGTGAATTAGTGAGTGACTGTAAAAGTGTTTGTGTGTATCATAGATGTATAATTGTGGAAGGGGAAAGATGACACTAGCAGGATGTTTGAGCCTTGGGGACCAAGATGGCACAGGCAGGGTGTATATGGGACAAAGATGGCATAGGTCGGGCTGTTTGGGGACAAAGTTGACTTGTGCTGGGCTATTTGGGGACAAAGATGCCAAATCTTATGTGTGTTATCTGGGTGCTGGTCAGGTTCTATGTGGGCAGTGTGGACGCCAGGGCTGGCTTTGGGGTGTGCAACCTGTGATCTATGTCTGTAATTTAGGCAGTTTTAAATATACCTTGTAATGCCGTGTTTTTATGTGAATTCCAAATTGATCTATGCCTGCAAAAATGGGTTTTTGTGTTATTTTGTAGATCCATATCTGCTATGCTATGTTTCCATACGTGTATACCTGCAAATACAGGGTTAATATGTCTTATTCAGTTGATTAATACCTGCAATGCAGTTTTCATGTATTTATTTGATCTATACCTGCGATGCTACGTTTCATATATTATTATTGTATACCTGCAAATACAGGATTTGTATGTCTGATTCTGTTTGTTTGATATATACCTTCAGTGCTGAGATCAATTTCAATTGATCTGGGTTTGTGTGTTGATCTATACCTGCTATCGGCAGCAGGGTCTAATATTTATATATATATATATATATATATATATATATATATATATATATATATATATATATATATATATACATATATATATATCGGCAGCAGGGACTAATATTTTTATATATATATATATATATATGGGCAGCAGGGGCTAATAAATGGGTTTTAGATATTTGGACAGGGGCGCAATTTCAGTGCTTGCCATAGGCGTTATTTTCAGTAGATACGCCTCTGCATACCGGTGTCTCGGATTGTAAACATGCAAGCCCGTACCTATGTTGCCTTGTCTATGACAAGACTGGGGTTTCCACAGCAATGCTTTACTCTATTATGAGGAAGGAAAAATACCACCCGATGTTGAGAGGGGACCCCAACACTGGCTTCTGCAACTACCTTACTTAGAATTAGAAAATATTATTGAGGCTACATATGCTACCTGTAATGCCATATCCATGACTCTTTATACCGGCATGAAAATATAGATAGCACATTTTGTAGCCTTTTCCGCCTTGGGACATAGGGAGTCCGCAAATTTTTCTAAAGGTGGCCATTGACATTATTATAAACTTAATTACTGTTCCTCATGAGAATGGGCTGGCTAGAGGCAAGTCTGAAGAAAGAACCCCACACAAAAAAAGGTTTTCAGATAATGGACAAGTTTTATTGGGATCTTAGATGACAATGTCAAGGCCCAAGTTATAGATACTTTTCAACATACAAAATTGAAAATTTTGGTAAAAGTGTACATGCGCTACAACACTCTGTGGGAATCCCACTCTCCCACACTTCAACAAGATAAAAGACATTAAAAAAAATGTATAAAAAAAACTCACATTCAGACAAAGACTGACTCAAATCATCAACGCCTGGTGTGATTAGGGATCACACACCCAACTGTCTTTGAATGGAGATATCTACAAATGGATAAAATCACATAGAGCAGTATTGCAACACAAAATGGACCAGAAAAAGGTGGCTACAGTTAGCGTCTCACCTTCCTAGAGCCTGTAACCTGGCTCCAGGGATAAAGAACACGGTACTGACTTCGGGCAGTTCTCCCCCTTTAAGGTGATGGATAGCAGAGTGGATCCAGCAGAGTATATGGAGTATATGTATATAAATATGATATAAAAGGTACTTGATTACATAAATTGCAACACTATAATAAAATATACTCTATTTAAGTGTCTCTGTGAATCCTCCGATACGCGTTTTGCCCGTGGTCTTCCTCAAGCCCTTTTTGTGTTGATATTAATGCCAGTGGAAGTTTGGAACTCTTCAGCTATGGAATTGGCAGAGCATTGGTGACTTTTACACACGTGTCTCAGTACTCAGTGATCCTGCTGTGTGACTTTACATAGTCTTTGCTGTTCCTAAACACTTTCCAATAATACTACTTATAGTTGACTGTGGAATGGAACAAGGGTGAAATTTCACAAACGGACTAATTGCAAAGACGGCATCCTATCAAAGTACTACACTTGAATTCACTGAGATTTTAAATAATACCTTTTTTTAGAATCATTTGGATGTTGCCTGAATTTTAGGAATTGATAACTTGTTTGCAATGCTGCAGAATCCTGTCACAAAAAAATATAGTGAAAATCTGCACCCTTGTGGAATTATTAAAGTATTACAGCCCTAAAGATAAGATATCACAGCCATTGAAAATATGTTAGAATTCTTTTTAATGTTGGCCAGGTGTAGCAGTAGAAGTGGCCAACCTGGCTTATTGAGGCACACATGGGCTAAAGTTCTGCACGCAGCATGAAACCTGAAGAAAATCCATACAGACCCCTGTATCTTGAGGCTGCTTTACTCTAGTAGAATCCGACATGGGGCGCTTGTCCATCTAGGTGTATTTATCATGCTTATAACTCCCCAGGGCTCACTGTTAATAGCCCCCTCTTCTGCAACCCTGTGGGCAGTGGAAGAAGGGTAATTAAATAACTTAGGGGGCTTAGGGGTCTGGGATATGATTTTTTTTAAACAATGTATTTAACACCCTCATCAAACAAAGTCAAGGATGGATGGGAGTGAAGGGGATTGGGTTCATGCTTGGGGTTTATATATAAAGTATATTTAACGCCTCCATTTGCATGGGTGCAGGTAATAATTACTCCGCATCGCACATGGGGTGAGGGACGGGTTGGGCAATTGTTGAGGCCCACTTGGTTACTAGGTGGTCCTGGATACCTGTTTATTGCAAGTTACAGGTGTGGACATGCAGGTACACATTGGACTTTATAAAAAGTTTAGTGAATCTGAAAGTTGTTTTACAAATGTTAGCATGTGAGGGTATGCGACGGTAGTAAGTCTGGTCAGCCAGCTAAGCCTTTAACTCAACTGAACACTCAACTTCTGAATACAGTGAATACACTCATTTATTTTTCCTAAGCCTTTTTCAACTATACATGTAATATACTGGAAATTATAGATTAACCTGTGGTCAGTGGCGACTCTAGAAACAATATATAGGGGGGGCACACAAGATACCACAGTCAAACTGGGGGGGGGGGCATTCATAATTTCCAAAAGTAATGTGCTATGGAATTATTCTTTTGTTATTGGGCTAAAATAATACTTGATCATTCAACATGGGAAGCCTGAAGCCACAATTGAGTGCGACTAATCCTTGAAATAAATATTATAACACAATAAATAACTTTTCCACTAAATGATTTCAGGGCCTTGAACGTTTTGTCCCACTACAACTTCAGGATGGCATTTTATCTCTGGATAAATATAAATTAAATAATTCCTACTGTAAGTTAAGTGCCAGGAAACAGATGACCAAACACACACACCAACACAGGCTCTGTCACACCAACACCCAGGCACACACACCAGGACAGGCTCTGCCACACCGACAACCAAACACACACACACACACACACACACACACCAGGACAGGCTCTGCCACACAGACACCCACACACATCAGGACAGGCTCTACCACACCCACATCCAAACACACACACCAGGACAGGCTCTGACACACTGACGCCCAAACACACACCCTAGGACAGGCTCTGCCACACTGATAACGGAATACACACACCAGGACAGGCTCTGCCACACCAACACCCAAACACACACCAGGACAGGCTCTGCCACACCAACACCTATACACACACACCCGAGGACAGGCTCCGCTACACTGATAACCAAAAACACACAAACAGCAGGACACAATCTACGTCACAGACGTCTACATCAGGATGGATTTTTCGTTTATACCCCCCTTAGTGTTTTTGCCCCTTGTGTATTGATGCCCCTGCTGCCCATATATATTAATATTAGCCCCAGTTGCCGATAGCAGGTATAGATCAACACATTAACACACAAACCAAGCTTTGCATGTATAGATCAACTGAAATTCACTTGTGATCTCAGCACTGAAGGTATATATCAAATAAACAGAATCTGCCCTACAAATCCTGTATTTGCAAGTATACAATAGTATATGAAACATAGCATTGCAGGTTTAGATCAAATAAATACATGGAAACAGCATTGCAGGTATTAATCAACTGAATAAGACATACAAACACTGTATTTGCAGGTATACATAAATAATGTATGGAAATATATAGATATGGATCTACAGAATAACGCAAAAACCCAGCTTTGCAGGTATAAATCAATTGGAAATCACATAAAAACACATCATTAAAAGGTATATTTAAAACCCCCTAAATTACAGGCATAGATCACAGGTTGCACACCCCAAAGCCAGCCCTGGCATCCACACTGCCCACACAGCAATCACACTCCTATCATACCCAGGCAACCAGTAAATGCTGGTACCTAGGCATGATGGGACTGTGCTTGCTGTTAGCAATCACACTCCTATCATGCCAGGTCAGCCAGTACATGCTGGTACAGGGTGGCTGTAAGTGATGTGTAGACCCCATACTGCTGGCAGCATCAATACACAAGGGGGCAGCTAGCTAGGTTTCAGCATGTACTGGCTGACTTGGCAAAATAGGAGTGTGATTGCTAACAGCAATCACAGTCCCATCATGCCTAGGTTCCAGCACTTACACATCCAACCAGTAAATGCTGGAACCTAGGCATGATGGGACTGTGATTGCTGTTAGCAATCACACTCCTATCATGTCAAGTCAGCCAGTACATGCTGGTACAGGGTGAGTGTAAGTGATGTGCAGACCCCATACTGCTGGCAGCATCAATACACAAGGGGGGCAGCTAGCTAGGTTTCAGCATGTACTGGCTGACTTGGCATGATATGAGTGTGATTGCTAACAGCAATCACAGTCCCATCATGCCTAGGTTCCAGCACTTACACACCCATGCTATCACACACACACTCATTTATTCATATACTCATTCATTCACAGATTCATTCCCTCAATCCCTCAGATTCATTCCCTTATTCAAACAACCTCCCTCACCCCCTTACCTACACTGCAGCTCTCTCGATGCTGCTCACAGACTTCAGCAGGGCGCGCGGCCTCCCTCTGCGTTCTCTTCTCTGCACAGAGGAAGCAGGACTGAAGCAGAGTCATGTGATGTCACGTGAACTCTGCTAGGTTCCGCTTCCTCTATGCAGTACAGAAGACCCTCCCACAGGTAAGTAGCAGGACTCGAGGTGCGGCCCGCGTAAGATCGGTAGCCCTGGCTGCCGATCTTACGCGGGCCGCACCCTCTCTCTCCTCCGTATTAAAAAAATAATAATAATAATAAAAAAAAACGGGATTTAAAGTCGCATTGCGACTTTATTCCAAATTCGGCAGGGGGGCAATTGCCCCCCCTTGCCCCCCTGTAGCGACGCCACGTCCTGTGGTATTTTGTATATGTTTTACTAATCTTATCCTTAGAGCCATGTGAATTTACATTAAAAATCTAATTCAAACCAATAAAACTTTCCATCTGCGTACTGTGTATTGGTTGTTATGGTGACTGGCCAATATTACCACTTTGCACAATAATAGTTCTTCATGTAACTCAACCATTGGGCTTAATTCTAACTACTGATTCTTAACTGCTGATAAATATTCTTGGTCTGAATTTAAACTGTGCAAAGCAGACTGTAGATAAGGACACAGGGTAACTTTTTCATTTTTTACCCACTATTACATGGGCTTCCTCATTTGCATGTTTTCCCTTTTTACATGCTTTATGCGTAAGAATGAACCTATTCTGGTTGTGCCATAGGCTTACAGTACTTGGTTCTCTGGGCTCTGCAAAAGCATCTACCTATGGAGAAAGACATGGATTGCCATTCAAAAACCTACCAACAACAGGACAGATCCATCTGTCCCAATTGTCAGGAGCAGCAATGTGTTGGGCAAAGTACTGCAGTGTAGTAGCACAAATCGTCACCACCAGTAGTGGTGTGTGGATATATGAGGAGAGGGAGGATGACTAAGTGGCCCTGTCACTGTACAGCCTTTTTATACTTTCACAGCCTATCCAGCTATTGGCCACACACTGCAGGACACAATTTGCGGCTGAAGCGGTATCGGTAAGTGTGCAGCCCTATCGGGCTCATGGCCGGTCTGGGCTTATATATGAAACAGTGTGGGTCCAACGTGGAAGCCTGCGCAGACACTAAAGGAGCAATGTGAAGCAGGTTACCTCCCTTAAGCAGACTGTATACAAAGGTAACAAACTGATTAACCCTGACAAAGGCATCCTTAAAGATGCAGGGTGTAGTATCACTACCAAGACTTACAGCAAGATCTAGTGGTACAATAAAACCAAAATTACTATTATTTATTGTTTTATATAGCACCATCAGATTCCATGATGCTGTGGAATGGGTAGACAGGACATATAACATAACAAGATGAGATACAGAAACAACAGGTTAGGAAGGCCTTGTTCAAATGAGTTTACAATCTAGAGGGAATTAGGGTGTGTTATGCAAGAGGTAAAAGTGCTGCTGTTAGGGACCAGCCACACTAGTATAAGTATTTCAGGAAAGTGACTAGTAAAGGTGAGCTAAAGGGTGTTAAAGCATAGGCCTCCTTTAAAAAGTGGGTCTAAAGGGATTTTTTTAAGGACTGAAGGCAGGAGGGAAGACGGATAGGCCGGGGTCGGCATTCCAGGGGATAAGGGCAGCCATTGAGAAGTCTTGTAAGCATGCATGTCAACTAGAGGAGAGGAGCGGCGGAGATGATTAGATGAGAAGAGAGACTGGATAGGAGTCTATTGAGAATCCGTGAGGAGATGTAAGCAGGGGAATCGCTATGAGGAGTTCTAAAAGTAAGAGTCAAGATTTTGAAATTAATTCTGAAGCGCACAGAGCCATCGAAGAGATTGACAGAAGGGAAATCTTATTATTTTAATATTTAAGTACTGATTCTACGCTTTCTTCATGTTACTAGTCAACTTCCCTATATTTTGTACATTACTTAGAGCAACATTCCCTCTATCTTTTAACACATACTGTAGTTTAGGCAGCATGGTAGCATTTCTTCTGCATGTTGTATGTTTTTTACTTAAAGACCATGTACATGGAAATAATATATTGTTGAGCACCCTAAAGGACATTAAAGTAGTTTTCTTGAATTAATTCACTTAAGAAACTAAAGAACGGACATGTAGTAGCATTTCAGAAGTTTTCTGAAGTACATTATAAATAGAGCATGGACAACTTGAAGACTGACCAAGGCGTCACTGGAGCTGAAATTAGTGTCTGGAGATCCGTTGGGTAACACACTTCAACATACTTTTTGCAGCATCCTTTTTTTCATCTAGTTCAAGTTATAAAAAAGTCTCGACATGTCAAATACTAAGAGCGAGTATACTATCAACAAAATGCCTTTATGTTGCTGTTGACACTGGAAGAATGAAAGAAGTAAATAATCGTTCTAAAAAAAAGCCCAACTAATTGGACAATGAAATAATGATCAGTTTTATCCCGCACTATACATTCATAGTACACTTCTAAACTTGAATTAGGTATGGGCAATTTGATCACACAAAACAATTTTCAGGACACCCTTTAAAGCCCCCAGGGTAACTGTAAAGCCCTTACCTAACTTCTCCGTCTTGGAACCCTGAATCCAAAACTCAACTCTAGATCGAGAGCCATTAACAACCTGAAACAATACACCTCCAGACTGAAGTCTATTAGGGCTAACCAGACATACTTGTCTCCTGTAAAAAAAAAATGTCCTTATTCCCTCTATATCACTGAATAGGCCGTCCACATGCTAGACGCAACTAAATGCCTGATCAGTTCATCTGTCCAAAGAATACCAACTCCCACAGAGCCAACCTCCTAAAGCATTCCCACTGAAAACGAGACAATAAATCAGCCACCTCATTTGCAAGGAGTTCCACTGGCATGCTGACACAGTGAAAAAGAGCCTGACAATTGGCCAAACATTCACCCCACAAAGCACCACTACGATAGGAAATAGATAAAGCCAAGGCAAGTTTTTCGTCAGCCTCCTTTGCACCAACGACTCTGGTCAAGCGTCTGCACACCACTGACCTCCAAAATAAGATCCAAACCCCAGAATCGGTAAATAGCTCCAGGTCTTCATGGAATTCAACTTACCCCAGCCACAGTGAACGCCTATTCTAAAATCCCAAAAAGGACTCCCACATACCTCAGTCCTCCTTGCGACACTGTGTGACCCTCATGATGAGGAGCCTTAACCTTACATGTAGCCAATGTCAAATAATAAGTGTTACCTTAATAGCCCCATGAACCCTGACTATATGACAAAATAATTCCTGTAATTCCTGTAATGTAAAAGAGAAGGAATTCCAGACTCCCTCCAAACTATCCACTCAAATAAACTAAATGTTTCCAAAAAAGAAATTAAACAACCCATGGGAAGGTATCTGTCAACACAGTAACCCCTATCCCAAAAACAACCTAGCATATGGAAACAAGATGGATGAATGGGTAACAGCGTCATCAAATAATGTGTAAGAGACTCTACAATGTTCGTAACCTATTCCATCATTAAGCGAATCCCCCATGGAAATAACAAATGATGAATGATCCAAAATTCACCAGGCTCATTCTTTGGAACCATATCCAGTGGGGAAACCCATAAATTATGCAGGAGCGATCTCAGGCCCCGCGACCAACGCTGCCTGCTGGAAATCATCTCTGTAGGGCCTAGCCATTCAGGAGACCTGGAAACTTCACCACTGGAGGATCTTCTTGCTTGATCTGTCAACACCTCTTCATCTTTTTCAACATAACTATCTGATCATCATCAAAAATGTTATCATGTTCCAAAAATATTTCCACTTCACTCATTTGTATGTTATCTATTTCTTTTTCAAACCATTTGCTTTCACAACTCTTATTTTAAATGCAAATCCGTTTTCCCTCTCAACAGAAAAATAGCTTTCTTTCATGTGATATAGTTCATTTTCACTTTTTCAAAGGACTTCTATTTACTAAATGTGAAGATACAGTAAAGAAATCATGAATCCAATGCTACTTAATGGCACAAACCTTAATTTTTATTTCTCAGAATTGTCATAGGAATTACATGAAACAACTGATATAGTTTTTCTTCTACTACATTTCAAACAAATGTCTGTGTTATTAAGTCTAAACAAGCACATTCATGATTCCTGTACAAGTGTTCACAAAATTGACAGAGGTTTCAAAGACATAGCATCAGAACAGTCCTAAATCAGCAATCAATACTTGGTAATCAAGGAAGAAATGCCACATCAGCACTAAAACACTGGATCATATTACTCTCAGCAAACACAAATATTTAGAAGTTTTATATATGTGTCAGAGCTAATCGAGTAAACGTTAAAAGAGTTCAAGTCTCCATAAAATGTGCATTTAATGAAATGATAAAAGTATCTCAGACTAATATTATCTATCAATTCAGAACATATTTTAAATTGTGTTAATAACTTTTATTTTGAAAAACAATCGTTCCTTATGTCAAACTGGTTTCCATCAACTGCCCCATAATAATTGTACGAAGACTGATTTATTTTAGACACACAGGGCTGGAAATATATCCAGTAAAACACACATTAACATAATCAAGATATTTGGATACAAACCGCCCGCTTAATCTGCCTCCCAGAGACAATAGGGGCAGTAAAGGGATTAACAGTACAATAGGGGGCACTGATTTATACAACATTAAACTGAAACAATGGCGGTCACTACCTGGTTGCATACCCTGGCTGTCTGCCAGAGATAATCCCCTCAGCAAGTGATGGGATGTAGCCACAGAAGTCTTTACAAAGTCAGGGCCTATAGTCACTAGGGAGGAGGCTGGCAGTCAGGCCTCTCCAGTGGCCCCAGTGATGGAGGGTTCCATCACAGATATGGATTCCCCAAATAAAAACAGCAGAGGATAAGTACAGAAAACTTTTGCCACAAAAGGGGTGTGGCCTGTGCCTTAGCAAGATGGCCGCACATTAAGTTTGCTGTTGCAATCCCTGCCAACATAAACTTCTAAAGCAAATAAAAAACACACTTACTATCCAAAACAACTTTATTGAGATGCCTAAACACCAGTCTAAAGAAATAGGACTTCAAGTGAAGCCCACCTGCGGACCTGCAGGCCCAAATTAATAGATGGGCGTTTATGTCCACTGCTCTAAAAAAAATGTATTGCGGATGTCTTATAATGTCAGTAAAAACTAGACTTATTCACCGGCAAAGCCTTCGTGTTTGTCTTCGGGAAAACAATCCTCGTATTCTCCGAATTGTCGCCTGTTCCAGTTCATTTTGGCGAATATTCGTATAGGTTCTTCATGATCAAGTTTCGTTTTCTCTGAACTAATGCTACGTTGAAGTTGGTATAGGGGCCAATCTGGCCTCACAGTTCCCCTGTATTATCCAGCTAACTAAGCTGCTTCCCGTCACCATACAGCGTCCTCTGGATCACCATTTAAAACTTTCCATACCACAAACATAAACATAGGGTCTCTATTATGATCCATTGTTGGCTGGATTTCCAGCTTATACATGTCACTAAAGACACTGAAGCCAGATTTTAGACTTCATGGTAAGGTTGCAGCACTGGAACTCTATGTCCTTTATATCTACTCCCCAACACCGCACAAACCTGTATTTTATCCCTGTCACCTTCAGTGGACCCATATTTGAACAGGTAACATTATGTACACTGAAGATTAACTAAGTCAGGGCTTGACAAATTTGTTGTGAATCTAGGCGCCAGGTAAAAAAGTTAGGAGCCAGGATTTTTTTAAAACTAACAGTTGGTCAGGAGTGATCTGATCATCATCAGCCCACTTACTAAACTCACAGCATTTGACCTGGAAGCACCCTGGGCTTTCAGGTCAGTGCTGTTTTTTTTTTGTTTGTTTGTGTTTTTTTAACTCTTTCGATGCTGATGTTCCATTGGAGCACAGCATTGACTGATATTTAGTCCCCACAAGCTTGTGGGGACAAATGTTAACCCCTGCAATGCCACGAATGTGTCATACACAATTGTGGCATTGAAGGGGTTAATGCTGCACTGTCGCTCTCATGGAGCGATCAGGCAGCAGGGGAGACCAAAGAACCCTCTCCCCTGTCCCTGAAGCTGCCTCTGGCAGCTGGGACTCAATTGCTGGTCTATAGACCAGCCATTGCAGGGGAAGTCTCTGATGACTGCTGTAGGCTTCCATGCCTACAGAAGCCATCAAAGGGCTTGTGGGGGCTCGTTTTTGCTGTTGCTGGTGTGCCTGGGCTTCCAGGCAGACCACCAGCAGCAGAGCCCAGTACAAAACAGGAATTCACCCCTAAATGCCGCGATCGCGGTATTGAAGGGGTTAATGCTGCACTGTCGCTCTCATGGAGCGATCAGGCAGCTGGGGGGTGTTGGGTCAGGTCTGTGGAGACCCAATCAACACGCAACCTCCTTCCCTGAAGCTGCCTGTGGCAGCTGAAAACACGATTGCTGGTTTTGCAGCAACCGCGTTTTCAGCCTACAGGCTCACTCCGTGGGAGTGATCTCAGGCTCGGGCTCTGAGTGGCTGTGCTGTCTGCCCAGACTCCTGGGCAGACAGCAGCAGCAGCGCCCCCGTGTGGTGACTCAGCCTCTTACATCCACATTTTTTTTCTGGATGTAAGAGGCTGACAAAATCTAGGCACCAGGACAAAATTCTCTGTCGCCATGACCACCTGGCGCCTGGGATTTGTCGAGCCCTGAACTAAGTATTACAATTTACAAGTTTAAACTTCTTGGCATAGCCTTTGGAGCATGTTAAAATAAATAATTATGATTTTTATTGTTGTTGAAATTTTATATAAACAAATTAGCAGATTCAATAGAATAAATGTTTAACTGAGGTAACAAAATACTGCAAAGAAAAAAAAAATAGAGAGGGCTCGTCCGGGATTTGAACCCGGGACCTCTCGCACCCTAAGCGAGAATCATACCCCTAGACCAACAAGCCAGCTGATCATGTGTCAGCTGCATGTTTCATTCTATACATATACTCGTACCTGAGAACCTTAGAGGATAGCTTTACCAGAGCTCACCAGCTTCTGAGGTTGGGTTAAAAGCTATTATCACAACTATTAAATCTCTTCAATTGCAATTTAGAGCTCTCTATATATAGTTTTCTATCACATATTTTAGGATTAATTCCCTTCAGTTGCAAGCTTGAGTCGTAAATTCTAGAAATGCTTTTGTAAAGCCTATGTTTATTTATCTTTTCCTTTTGTGTATCGAGTTTGGTAATTGTGTTTTAATTCACGGCCCCACTGATTATGCCTAAGTATATGTTTACATGGATTAAAGTAAGTATTAGTTCTATGTACATTTTAAACACTGACATGCAGATACTTAAAATTAAGGGCTCGTCCGGGATTTGAACCCGGGACCTCTCGCACCCAAAGCGAGAATCATACCCCTAGACCAACGAGCCAGCTGAGCATGTGTTTTCTACACATTTCATTCTATACATATACTCGTACCTGAGAACTTTAGAGGATAGCTTTACCAGAGGTCACCAGCTTCTGAGGGAGGGTTAAAAGCTATTATCACAAACAACTATTACATATCTTCAGTTGCAATTTAGAGCTCTCTATATATATAGTTTTCTATCACACATTTTAAGATTAAATCCATTCAACTGCAAAGCTCGAGTCTTAAATTCTAGAAAAGCTTTTGTAAAGCCTATGTTCATTTATCTTTTACTTTTGTGTATCGAGTTTAGCAATTCTGTTTTAATTCACAGGCCCACTGATTATGCTTAAGTATATGTTTACATGGATTAAAGTAAGCATTTGTTCTATGTACATTTTAAACACTGACACACAGATACTTAAAATTAAGGGCTCGTCCGGGATTTGAACCCGGGACCTCTCGCACCCAAAGCGAGAATCATACCCCTAGACCAACGAGCCACATGGCAGCTCAAGATCATGTACTTGCTTGGAACTGTAGCTGCTGTGGCCTCTCCCCAAGTGGCCTCCTCATAAGTGTATAGTTCAGAGTTACACTGGAGTGAAACAATAAACGACACACCAGGTACCATTGCATAAAGCATGTTACTATGTCCTTTTCCCACAAATCTTACAATTACTACAGCCTCTGCACCCATTGACAACCCCTCTACAGTCCACATATCTCCATCAACATGGTTGACATCCTCAGACACTACCTCTCCTGCTTTGGGGCCAATACAAACCATTGTGTGGAAATCTCTTCATAAACAGGACTGTGCATAGGACACGAGGTCATGCGTTTAGACTGGGAGGAAAGGTTTTTTTTACAGTAGGACAATAAGGATGTGGAATTCTCTGTCTGCAGAGGTAGTTTTATCGGAGTCTGTACAGACGTTTAAACAGCAACTGGATGAATACTTGTAAAAACATAATATTCAGGGATATAATCTTTAATTATGGGGAAACAGCTTATTGATCCAAGGAGAAATTTGCCATTTTAGGGTCAAGAAGGATTTTTTTCCCTGGTTAGTGCAAAATTGGAAAGAGCCAAACTGGGGTATTTTGCCTTCTTTTGGATTAACAGCAACAAATTAACAGATATAGGAAAGGCTGAACTTGATGGATGCATGTCTTTTTTCAGCCTATATAACTATGTAACTATGTAAGAGCAGGACCCTCTTCTCCTTTGCACCAGTTTGTTATTGCATATGTTATTGTATGTGTATCTAAATTGTTCTTCTGACTGTAACAGCGCTGCGGAATCTGCCAGCGCTTTATAAATAAATGTTATGTAATACCCCTAGACCAACGCGTCACATGACATTTCATGCTCCTATATTTAAAGAGAAACATAACTCATTGAAACTACTGTATTGGCTCGATTATAAGACGAGCAAATACGGTATGCTCTATGCAGCCTAAGGAAAGTCACTTTCTATGTTCAGTTATCTTTTCCTTTTGTGTATCGAGTTTAGTAATTCTGTTTCAATTCACAGCCCCACTGATTATGTCTAAGTATATGTTTACATGGATTAAAGTAAGCATTTGTGCTATGAACATTTTAAACACTGACACACACATATTTAAAATTAAGGGCTCGTCCGGGATTTGAACCCGGGACCTCTCGCACCCAAAGCGAGAATCATACCCCTAGACCAACGAGCCACACAACAGTTCATGTCATTTGTACAATATGTTTGTTATACCTCCTTTTCCATACTAAAAAATTTATACTAAAACAGAAAAAAAAGAAATCTTTCTTGTGTAAGTGCCACAGCTGAACACAGCTGAACAATGACCCATTTTATGTTTGGTGACATCTCCTGATTACATTCATACCCTACATACATATTTTTTTGTTCAAAAGGGTCACATCCATGCTTTACATATTGTCTTAAAAAAATCTATTTTTTTGCACTGTGCCCAGTGCAGTATGACTCGAGATCGCTTATGTATTGTTGATGCCAGTGATGTGATGGTGACGTTACTGGGCTCCTAATCTATTTTATTCATATTTTATTTTTCATTTTCCCCAATTTTTTGGGAGGAGAAACTATTTTTCTTCCTCTCCTCCTCCTGATATGTCTGTGCTGATTCCACAGTGATCAGAAAGCAGGGCTCCATAGCCCTGCATTGCCAATTTCAATGTATGTAATCAGAAATCAGAGGGAGCAATAAGAGAGCGCAGCTGAGGCTCTCCTGTCCTGGATGTTAGCAGTGACACCTACCGAAAGTGAATGCTCAGTAACGGAATCAAGCAGTTCTTGAATGACATTGTACCACTGCCATTACACACAATCAGTCAGAGGAAAGTCAACGATGCTGGCATCTGCCAACAAGGAAAAAGTCGAGCATGTCAATACCCTGCAACAAAGTCAGGATATACCAGTACGTAGTAAAAGGCATCTTGCCACAGGTTTTAAGGATGTACCGTAACGTCTTGAGGGGACTGAAAGGGTTAAACGTGATCATCCTCTTTACTAAAAATGGTATCGTGTTTCCAAAACATTTCTACTTCTCTCTTTTAATGTTATCTATTCCTCATTCATGCTTTTACAGCTCTTCTATTTTAAATGCAAATCAGTTTTTCCTCTAAATTCAAGGTTTCTTTCTACATAAAAATGTAGCTTTGCTTACAGTGTTTTATTACTAATTTTCACTTTTTCAAACTAAATGAAAGTGTTCAAGAAACCAATCCTAGAATTACAATGCTTCTTTCTTAGAACACTCATAAAAGTCATTTGGAAGCACGGTTTTTTTCACTTCTGCATCTGACAAGTTTCTATGTTACAGAGTCTACTACAATTATATCCAGAAACCTAAATGCCTCACAGAGGTTTTAAACCCACAAGCTCTTAAACACAGCGCAAGAACACTCCCTCCAGTCTAAATCACAAACATGCAGTTTGCACAGATGAGTCAAGAAATGCCACATCAGCACTGAAACACTGGATCAAATTACACAGCACACAGCACTGATAAAAAAGGTTTATAACTGTATAACAGCTATTCAAGTGAACGTAAAAGAAGACATAGCTCTGTAAATTGTACACTTAACTAAATACTAAAATTATATCAGAATAAATATAATCTATAATTCCAGTACATGTTTTTAAATTATGGATATTTTTTCTGCCATAGTATTTCATTGCATTTATTTTTAAAAACAGTTCTTCCATATGTCAAACAGTTCTTCCATATATCAAAGCTGCCCCTTTATACTTGTGTGATATGACTTTTTGTTACAGAATCACACACATATGTTGATTCCCCAAAAGATATATTTATAAACATAAATATATGTACCGTATTTGCCCGATTATAAGACAAGGTTTTTTTCAGAGCAAATGCTCTGAAAAATACCCCTCGTCTTATAATCGGGGTCGTCTTATAATCAGACCTCAAAGTCTGACTATGAGACGACTAAGATCCAGATCCCCCGCAGCTTCAGGAGTGTTAAATGGGGGGCATAAGGCATTTAGTCTAAGGCAGAGGGGGCATAAGGCATTTCTCTGTGAAATGCCTTTTAACCCCCTTAATGCCACTCTGCCTCCAGAAATGCCTTTTTAACCCTCTATACGCCACTCTGCCTCCTGAAATGCCTTAAACCTCCCTATAGGCCACTCTTCCCCATAATATGCCTTTTAACCCTCTAAGTGCCAGAGTGGCATAGGGTTAAAAGGCATATCATGGGGCACAGTGGCATTTAGAGGGTTAAAAGGCATATCATGGGGCACAGTGGCATATGGGTGGTATAAGTCATTTCTGGGGAAGATGTGCATAACTGGGGGGGCAGGTTGGAAAATAGAAGGAAATAAAACCAAAATATTTTTCTCAATCATAGCTTTTATTAAAAAAAATAGTTTAGATGAATTAACATTTACTGGTAAAACATTTTTCCTATAGGGTTGTCTTATATTCAGGCTTTTTCTTTTTTTCCTAAATTAATATTAAGATTTGGGGGGTCGTCTTATAATCGAGCAAATACAGTATATTGCTTACATTGTTTGGCAGGGAATCAGTTTGGAGGCATTTTACAACAAAATGAACCTCTAAATAGAGTCTGATGTAACCTGTCTTGTATCCCTGGCAGCAGGGTGTCCTGTCTTGTATCCCTGTAGAGGGGTGTCCTGTCTTGTTCCCTGTTGTGCCCTGTTTTATATATATCTTGTCTGGTTATGTTTCGTGCCTGGTCTTCCTGTCCCTTGCTTGTTATGTTTCTGCTATATCCTTTGCTTAGCTTCCATACTCCCAGCCTGCAGCATCCTGCACGTGATTCCAGTGATATGTTTCATGCTTGCTCCAGGGTTCCTGCAGGATATCACTTTGTTTCCTTTTGGACTATATCTGCTGCTATGTCAGGGTGCTGGTATGTGGCTGCACAACCCTAGGTGCTCAACATCTGGGTGAGGGTGGTCGCCCTGCAACCAGGCCCTGTCCAACTCCACTACTGCACTGTGACTCCTGCACACAATCTTTGGGCGCGCTGGGTCCTTTCAGTCATCAGCATGGACCCAGTTCGTGACAGTAACAACCTCAGCATAAGTCTGCGACCGTCCCCAAGAGCTCTGCAGTTCAGGTAAGGGGGTGGGGGAGGGTGTATGAACGAGTACGCATGATTGAGGGAATGAATATCTATGAATGAGGGAATGAGTATCTGTGAATAAATGAGTATCTGTGAATGAGTGAATGAGGATCTGTAAATGAGTATATAGATGAGTGAATGAATGTTTGTGAATGAGTAAATGAATGCATATGTGTGTGTTAGCATAGATGTATAAGTGGAGGGGGAGCATGGCACAGAGAGGCTATTTGAGGCTAGGGTGCCATATAGAGGCTGTTTGAGGCTAGTATGCCGCAGGCAGGCTGTTTGGGGGCAAATATGGCAAGTCTTATGCTTCCAATCTGGGTGTTGGGCAGATCCTGTGGATGCAATCCTGTGGATGCCAGGGCTGACATGATTCTAAAGGGGAGGGGGTAATACGCAAGGGTGTGGGGGCATTAATTCACAAGGGGGTGCTTGCTGGGGGCATCACATAAATCACATAAATACTAAAGGGGGGATAAATATACAATATGGGGCTGGCTAGGGGCAATACACAAGGGTGTGGGGGCATTAGGGTGACCACATCGGCCATGTTTTCCAGTACACATATAATTTTTACATATTGATGACCAGTCCAGTATGGGGGAATGTATAGACTCATGAAAGGGAACCAACTAGTCAGATATACATCCCCATACATCAATACTAAAGGGAGGGGCAGGCTGGGGCATAAATACACGTAGTGCTGGCTGGGGGCGATACACAGTGGTAGTGCCTAGTGGGGGGTATCACATATAGGATCTGCCCTGGGTGCCAAATACTCTAGGTACACCCTTGCAATCAACAATGTATTAAATGCTTTGTTTCTGCCTGTCTTCAGTTTTTAACCTCTGGACTTTTCACTGACCACAATTTTTTTGCCGCCAGCCTCAACCTGCCCTTGACCATTGGACATTGTGACCACTCTTTGCTTTCATCCTTGTACCACACACGGATTCCTGGTCTTTAATAATTCTTGGCCATCCTTCAGGTTAATAATGTTTGCAACGAGAGCCCAATCCTGCTTCAGTGATCCACTACAACATTTGTGCTCATCTCTGTCCATTTTATTTTGCTTTCCTATTTTGCCTGCTTTTGCTTTCCTGTGCTATGTGTCATATAAATAGTGACTATATATACAGTATATTGGAGTACGCAAAACTATTTCTGAAAAATGTGTACATACCTTGGGTGATAAATCAAATGTGGTGAGCAGCAATTCATTAATCTCCATGAATATTGCTAATATAATATGAGAGGGCAATTTTACAGAGTATATTTGGCATCCTAATGCTTGCAGAGTGGCAGAGAATAACTTGAGTCCTATGTAATTGTAGGACTTGGTTCAAAACTTACTGCACAAGATTCATATAAATGGAACCACTGGTTTACCAAACATGATACCACTGGACATCTTTAGAAGAATGATTTGACAGTTATTAGTGGTTAAATGTTTGCTGAATAGAGACACCAATGATGTTGTAGCAGTTTAGAGCCCAAATTGCACAGTAAGCCCTATATTTGGTTGTGTGGACTTTTCAAACAGGAGTAAATGAGGTATCCACAGCCTTGCCATGTTTGTTTATCGGGTGTCTGCCATCACTAACGTCTGGGAATCTGAGTGAACAACTAATTATGGATATTCTGTGTCTATCCATCCAGTCATGCCAGTTTTGAGGTACATTTTCCTTTGTAATATGTTTGTTTTTTTATATGTTGCATGTCTTAGGAGCCCTGATGTATCTTTTCTATTCAGTGATGCCACAGGAAGCATTATACTTTACATATTTCAACTTGGTGGCATAGCCTTTGGAGGATGTTAAAAGAAATAAGGATTTTTTTTTTACTTGTTGGATTTATATTTGAACAAAATAGCATGTTCGATAGAATAAAGGGTTAACCGAGATAACAAAATACCGCAAAGAAATACGGGCTCGTCCGGGATTTGAACCCGGGACCTCTCGCACCCTAAGCGAGAATCATACCCCTAGACCAACGAGCCAGCTGTGTGTATGCTTTCAGACGTTTAAATGAATGTCATATATTGAAGTATTATAGCTTCTTTACATTTCATTCTATACATATACACATACCTGAGAACTTTAGAGGATAACCTCATCAGAGCTCTCCAGCTTCTGAGGGAGGGTTAAAAGCTAATATCTTAAAAAACACGAGTTCACATCCATGACCACACACATACAAGTTCACATCCATGATAACGCACACACACAAGCCTTCACATTTCATTCTAGCCATCACATTTCATTCTATAAATATACTCATACCTGAGAACTTTAGAGGACAGCCTCACCAGAGCTCTCCAGCTTCTGAGGGAGGGTTAAAGCTAATATTACAAAAAAAACCTATTAAATCCCTTCATTTGCAATTTATAGTTTTCACAAATCACAAATTTTAGGATTAAATTCCTTCTGTTCCAATGCTTCAGTCTTAAATTTTTTTAAAAAAACTTCTTTGCTATTTAATTCACCTACCCTCCATTTTTCCTTTTAATGCTGTATATTGGCAGAAAAAAAGATATTAGATCAAAGCAGAAGGACATTTCATTTATTCTCCACATTCCACAGACCAAGATAAAGTCCCAATAAAGGAATTTACAATATACAATATCAGGGGAACATTCACTTAAATGTAGTCGTTTTTGCAGTACATTTATTGCACCATTATGTAATTAAATAATATCTTTACTAAGCCTTGTCATAGCCACGTGTACACAAAAAATAACATGTCCATAAACATGTAGAAAAACATGCCCATGATCAAGCCCACCAGCCATAAGCCTATAGTCTAGAGCAGTGAGGTATATTTAAAAAAATGGTATGAATGGCCCAGGATGGTGGCTCTTACCAACCCATACATTGTTGTGCATCTTATAAAAAAAACATTCTTGTGCTCCAAGCATACCTCAGATCCTTTAACTCCCTACTCCAGGAGTTAAAGGTCTGTATGAGCGACCAATAGAGTCGCTTGTACGGAGACCATATCTCCAAAAGGATATAGATATGTTGGAGAACGTTCAGAGAAGGGCTACTAATGGTTCTTGTATTCTAAGATACAACTTACCAGGAAAGGTTAAAGGATCTTAACATATATAGCCTGGAAGAAATACATGAGATGGGGGATATGATAGAAACATTTAAATACTTAAAATGGAGTCAACATGATAAAGGAAGAGAGTTTATTTAAAAGAAGAAATACTACCACAACAAGAGGGCATTGTCTTAAACTAGAGGGGCAAAGGTTTTAAAGGAACATCAGAAAATATTACTTTATGGAAAGTGTAGTGGATGCATGGAATGGCCTTAGCAGAAGTGATAGGTGTTAATACAGTAAAGGTGTTTAAGTAAGCATGGGATGGGCATAAGGCTAAGCTAGATATTAGATAAGGCCAGGGGCTAAGGAAAGTATTCAGAGGTTGGGCAGACTAGATGGGCCAAATAGTTCTTATCTGCTGCCACTTTCTATGTTAATTTATCTTTTCCTTTTGTGTATCGAGTTTTGTAATTCTGTTTAAATTCACAGCCCCACTGATTATGCCTAAATATATATTGACATGGATTAAATTAAGCATTTGTGCAATGTGCATTTTATACGCTGACACGTATACTTAAAAATAAGGGCTCGTCCGGGATTTGAACCCGGGACCTCTCGCACCCAAAGCGAGAATCATACCCCTAGACCAACGAGCCACACAGTTGCAAGTGCGTCTATATGTAGATAGAAACTATTGAAACGATGCTCAATACTTTTAAATAAGGGCCTTCCATTTTCCATATGATTTTTAAAATCCTTCAAGTCCAAGGATTTTTATAACCTAAGGACTAATTTTTTTGTCATTTTTACAATTTGTTTGTTAAACCTTTGTTCCCTTCTTTAATATTTCATAGACCCACACAAATATAATTATGTTTAGGAGACGTAGGGCCTTCTTTTTAAACCATAGAAATACATAAAACATAATAAATACTAGTGAAAATAGATTTTTAAAAAACTATATTAAAATAGGAAAAAAACTTTTTGAAACCTTAAATTTTCTGTAAGTGCCACAGCTGAACAATGACCCAATTTATGTTCGACATCATCTCCTGATTACTTTCATACCCTACATACATAAAGAGGACTTTTGCTTAAAAAATATTTTTTTATTTTATCATTATACATTTTTTTCCCAGCGTAGTATGTCTTGAGATAACGTTGGGGGATCACTTGTGCATTTTTTATGTCATGCTCCCCAAACATTTCTACTTCTCTCTTTTAATGTTATCTATTTCTCATTCAAACTGCCTTTCCAACTCTACTGTTTTAAATGCAAATCGATTTTTCCTCTCAACTCAAGGTTCCTTCCTTCCTAAATTAAAAATAACGTTGGTTTATTTACAGTTTTATTAGTAATTTTCACTTTTTTTACGAATGACCACCCTAAACTAAATAAAAGTGTTTTTCTTTGTTAGAACGCTCATTCAAATCATATGGAAACACAGGTTTTACTTTCATCTTTCACTTCTGCATCTGACAAGTTTCTATGTTATAGAGTCTACTACAATTATATCCAGAAACCTAAATGCCTCACAGAGGTTTTGAACCCACAATCTCCTGAACACAGCGCAAGAACATTCCCTCTAGTCTAAGTCACCATCAATGCTTCCACGTGCACAGCTGAGTCAAGAAATGCCACATCAGCACTGAAACACTGGCTCAAATTACACTCTAAGCACACAGCACAGATTCATTCAGGTGAATGTAAAAAGAATACATATCTCTGTAAATTGTACACTTAACTAAATATAAAAATTAAATCATAATTAATATAATCTATAATTCCAGCAAGACTTGGTAAGAATATTTAAACACATGGCAGGTCCTTACATGTTATTCAAGCTAGCCTACAAAGGATGTCTATACTAATTTGAACCATGACAGAACTGTAACTTGGGAGTGTATTTCCCACCCATTAGTGAAATTTGGTGCATGTTAAAATAAATAATTATGTTTTTTTACAGGTTGTTGAAATTATATGTAAAAACTCAGCAACATTCAAGAAAATAATGGTTCAACTGAGGTAATAAAATACCCTAGACCAACAATCCAACTGTTTGGGAGTATTCCACTATAAATGTCATATATTCCACTATAAATGATTTTTCACAGCGCATTATAGGGCAGTGAAGTATATAAAATTAAAATTGAGCATGAATGGTCTTGAACCCCAGGAGAACCCCAAACCTCTGCATGACATCCTGCACCATGGCTAGTAAACAGGAACATTTAGTGGAGTCCTGTGGGCCAATTCAGAGGAAGTCATCCGGGATGTACAGGTTGGAGGACAATCAAGACTCCCTCTTCACTAGTCATTCCAGGAATGTGCTAAAACACTGGAGGTAAAAACATGATATCTCCCATTGGCACCCCAACAGATGGTGGCAGTCAGGATACAGTGAGAAGTGCCTGCTAGCCCGCTATACAGGTCACCCTAAGTTTACTCCTATATCCCCTTGGGACATACGTCCCCCAACATCCACCCACCAATCAAGACGTACTCAGCCACACTCATACATGTGCCCTGTACATCAAGCTATGCTAATTCCCAGGGGCCTTATCCATACATGTACAAAAAATAGCATGTACATAAAAACCATTAGTTGCATACCAGGCCAAGCCTATGACTGGTATAAAAAATATTTCCTCCCAGCAGCCAGAAGCCTATATTCCAGGACAGAGAGGTATATAAAAATTAAAAAGGGCATGCCATTGCCAATGGCCCAGCATAGTGTGATCTTGGTGCTCTTACTAACTAAAACACTGTTGTGAACCCTATGAAAATCATCCTTGTGCTTCTAGAATATTGCTGTCTCCATTAGCTCTCTGACCTTAAGGGAAGAGGACAAAATGTTTCCCTCACTCACTCACACTACACTTTATCTTAACCAAAAGAGATCACTTAAATAAATACAAAATGTAACGTTAATTTCGCAATTGCTTATGTTTTGCTCTGAGTGAGTTCATGCTCATGGTTGCAAGGGGCATACAAATTAAGAGGTGGAAAATACCTTCTCTCTAGCATAATTTGATCACTTTCCACTACATCAATAGTCCATTATATAGGAAAAATGTCCGTGTTGCCTCAGAGGCTTGGTAATTTGAATCTAAACACCACAGATATGGAGAATCCCCAGGTATTTGTCTTGGCCTGTTCCTTGTTAAGGAGATGACAATATTTTGCTTAAAAACATTGTCACTTATGTATCTGTGTCTGTTACTTGTGGAATTAAAACACATAAAAGGTGGATGAGATTCTTCCCTTGTTATGCTTAATGTTAATTTATGTTTTCCTTTTGTGTAACAAGTTTTGTAATTCTATTTTAATTCCTGAGATTATGCCTAAATATGTGGGATTAAACTAAGCATTTCTGCTATGTACATTTTCTTACACAAACACATATACTTAAAAGATGGGCTCGTCCGGGATTTGAACCCGGGACCTCTCGCACCCAAAGCGAGAATCATACCCCTAGACCAACGAGCCAGACAAATGATGCTCCTGCAACATTGAGATAGATACATAACTGATTGA
Organism: Spea bombifrons; assembly: GCF_027358695.1. Classification (NCBI taxonomy): domain Eukaryota; kingdom Metazoa; phylum Chordata; class Amphibia; order Anura; family Pelobatidae; genus Spea; species Spea bombifrons. The sequence goes on from NC_071088.1 coordinate 39,932,850, forward strand.
TACTATGCTCTATAAAATTAAAAAGAGCCTTCCACATTCCATGTGCTTTTTAACCCTTTAAGGCAGGGGTGTCCAAGTTTTTCCTGCAGTGATCCACTTCAGAAACGTATGTGCGCGTGGGCTGCACTCATTTTTCACTGAGAGAAAATATGGCCTTTTCGCTTTATAATGCATATTAATACAGGGTTAATTTAGCGAAAGACGTGAATAAACCTAAAATCACGTGAGGTATATATAATAAACAAGTGATATAATACTTCCTTGATGAGACTGCAGCAACCTAAAAAACGAACATTCCTCCTCAGGGTGTGAAAATTCAAACGAACCAAACAATAATGGGGCGCAGATACATATAAGGAAGAAAAAAAACAATAAAACCAATAGTGTAGAGTGTAAAGCTAATGGTGTGTGTGAAGTTGATATTGCACTCACAAAAGAAATGGATGATTCAGACCCATCTATGTTGAACGCAAACTTCTTTAATATTCTTTGTAGATTCTAAAAATAAACTTAAAATAGTGTAGTATCCGAGAGGATATAAAAATAGCCAGCAGAAAATGCACTCACATTTAGTTCGTGCACATAAAGTGCTTGAAGAGTGTCAGTGAAGAGTCCACCGGTTAATGGATGTAGAGTAGTCCAAAAGATGTACTTCTAAACGTGTTTCGCCGACTTGGCTTCATCAGTAGAAGTATGATCCATGAAATAAATGATCTTATCTCGTTGCTGTGTTTTTTATACAGTTACTTCCACATATACGTCATCTCACGTTGTCCGTTTTCGTCATCACGCCGTCTATTCACGTTTGTTATTGTTTTTCCGTCTTTTGTGCGTCATTATGCATTGTCGCGGGTATTCTACGTCCTTCGTTTTCCCTTCTGTTGCCGTGTATCCCCCGTCCTCCGTATATATTCATTTGTTATTATTTTTCGTTTTTTGTGCGTCATCACGCACTGTTACGAGTGTTCTTTGTCCTCCGTTTTCCCTTCTACTGCAGTGTGTCTTTCCGTCTTCCATGTAAATAAAGATTTGAAAACATAGGCGGTTCGAAATCCCGAGTGAGCGGCTCGATTTAAAGTAATACGATCCTCTCAAGGGTGGAGTAAAAAAAAAAAAAAATACGGTTAGAATCAATTCAACAGGTAAGTAAGGGCGCTTATGGCGTCCATATCAACGGAATTAGACGACAGGACAACGGAGAAAAGACGTGAGGGAAGAAACCCATCCACCAAAAAAAAAATTATATATGGTGAAGCTTAAAAATGTGAAAACAGTGAAATAAATAAGTGACAATATTAAAGGTGTCTATTTATTCGACAAAATGATTAAATTTTGTATAAATCGATGTGTATCCTTTTTCACTAGGTACCTATATAGATGTCTGTTTGTACAGTACACGTTTTAATGCATGTAATAAAGTGTGATATGTGTAAGATCTCTATCTATTCTAATAAAAGTTGAATAAAAAGGAAAAAACATTTGGTGTCTATAGTAGTGACTTGTGATAGCTTATTAGATATTGATAAGTATGGTGATGATGCCATTTGGTGTCTGAAATGTATAAAGTGTAGTGAATAAACCCACTGGGTATTAGTAGATATAGGGAGAGATAAGAATTCTAAGGATATAGATTAACTCTACCTTTTAAGTGGACAACTATATACCGTATTGGCTCGAATATAGGCCGCACTTTTTTCCCCCACTTTAAGACTTTAAAGTGGGGGTGCGGCCTATATTCGGGGTCTAGTGCCCGACGCCCCGGGCAGGCAGCGGGGTTAGGATACAGATCCCCCGCAACGGTGCAGGGGACCTGCATCCTACTCTCGGATGTCCTCAGACAGCCTCCCCTGCCACCACTTTCCACGGGGGGGGTGCCGGCACGGGAGGTTGTCTAAGCGCATCGTCTGGACGGTCACCGGCTGCAGCGATGCGGGTAAACAGGCTCCGGGTTGTTTACCCGCATCGCCGCAGCCGGTGACCGTCCGGGCGATGCGTTTTACCTCTGCCCCCAAGACTTACCGGAGCAGACTCCCGGGTGTCTTGCGGGGCGCCGGCGGGGGACATCTACGCAATACGCGTATACAACTTCCGGTTGTATACGCGTATTGCGTAGATGCCCCCCGCCGGCCCCGCAAGGCACCCGGGAGTCTGCTCCGGTAAGTCGGGGGGGGGGCAGTGGTAGCATATCTCGGGGGGAGGAGGACAGTGGCAGTATATCTCGGGGAGGGAGGACAGTGGCAGTATATCTCGGGGAGGGAGGACAGTGGCAGCATATCTCGGGGGGAGGAGGACAGTGGCAGCATATCTCGGGGGGGAGGACAGTGGTAGCATATCTCGGGGGGGACAGAGTGGCAGAATGTTTTTTTTTTTTTTGGTGCTTTTTAAAGAAAAAAACTTTTTCTTTAAAAAAGCACCAAACTTTTAGGGTGCGGCCTATATACGGGGGCGGCCTATATCCGAGCCAATACGGTATGTATCTCAACATATTAATATTGGAATCTAGAGATCCATAGAAATGATTATATAAATATCGAGGGGTTAGGTTTTGAAATCCATAAAATGAATATCTCCACTAAAAACATAAAGATATATACTGTGTATTCAAATAAATTATAAATAAAAATAATGATTAAATTTTATTAATTGTTATATATAAAAAAAGAATTTTTAAATATGTGTAAAATATTAATTCATATTGAATTCATATTAATATGTATTAAAATATTATATTATTATTGATAAATTAAATATCAGTTCATGTATATGAAAAATATAAAAATGTTTTTATGGAATTATCAGATCAAAATCACTTTAAAAATATTTATTAATTATTATATATAACATATATAAAATAAAATTACCAGATAAAAATAATAAAAGTATTTATTATATTAGAAGGATCTATAATGAATTATAGAAATTTATAAAATTTTATATATGATTAATAAAAATAAGTGTAGAGAGAGAGACTAATCCATGAAGGCTAAAATGTCAAGTTCCATGTTTAGTCTCCCTTTTTTAATTTAGCGATAATGATAAAAGCAGTAGAAAAGTTTTTTCAACTTTTGTATGTCATCTTATCAATATTAAATTACTTACACAGTAAAACAAAGTCAGTCCACAAGCCATTTAAAACAAGTTCAGCCAAATAAAACTGCACAAGGCTGGAACACACTGTGGGTACAAGATGGATTTAAGATGGCTGAAGCACACTGGAGGCAGGACCAGATTGAGAGCCCGTGATGGGCCTGGTGCTGAGGATTTTGGTGGCCATTTAATGAAAATAAATAAAATAGCAGAAACTTAACTCCTCTGCATCGATGTATACTGCATAAAGATGACATCAGTGCTCGGCCGATAATACAAGATAGAATCTTATGTGATGGGACTGGGAGTAATCAGTACACTAAAAAAAGTCATCAGACATGGGACACCTAAAGCCACAATTTAGTGCCACTAATCCTTTTTAATAAAATATGTAGATTGAAATAGAGTAAATAACAGAAAACCTTTACGTTTGTCCTCTGAAGTGACTACAAATTCAGGAGGGCATTTTATCTCTGGATAAGTAAAAATTAAATAGTTCTATTTATTCCTGCAGTAAGTAAAGTGCTAGGAAACAGACAATCAAATACACACCAGGACAGGTTCTGCCACACCGACACCCAGCCACACACACCAGGACAGGCTCTGTCACACCAACACCCAAGCACACACACCAGGACAGACTCTGCCACACCGACACCCAGACACACACACACCAGGACAGGCTCTGTCACACCAACACCCAAGCACACACACCAGGACAGACTCTGCCACACCGACACCCAGACACACACACACCAGGACAGGCTCTGCCACACCGACACCAAAACACACACCTACAAAATCCTATCCGAAAAATGAATTTTCAATGAGAACCATTCCAGTAAGAGTTCCTAAATCTATTCTTGGAGATTTCCATACTCTCGTCTTAAAATATGGATGGGGGGCAAAAAAGGGTTACATTTCTGTGGCCAACCTAACAAGAAACTTAATTGACAGATGTATGTCATTTTCAAATACATGACTCAATTATGTTCTTGCATCTGATGGCAGGGAAATACAAAAACCCACTAAATATTTGGTCCTAATACGAGAAACAGGCTTGCTTAGACATAACTCCCACTTGACTATATTGGATAGACACTTAAATGTTCAAAAAATTGGGAATCAAAAATAGCATTGTGGAAGATATTTTCTTTAATGCGAGGGCTCTAAAAAAAGGAACAGCTTTCCCTAAATGCTCTTATTGACGTCTTGAGTATGTATAAATATATATATATATATATATATATATATATATATATATATATATATATATACTGTATATCGTTAACCTAAACATGACTAAATGGAAAGAAGCGGGAATGCACAGTATTGGAGGATTCTTTTCTTCTGGCTTTTCAATAAAATCCTTCTGGCAGATATGTGAAAATAATGATGGTTTAGAAAAGGAACATTTTAATTATCTAAGAATTAGCATTAGAGATAAGATAATAACTGAGACTAGCCCTGCTCACCACAGGCAGCTGACAAATATTGGTCTCAAACTATCAAAATTTCAGGTCTCTATGACTAATACATGGAGATGTAAATCTGAGAGTGGCTCCCAAAAACACATTTGGTGGAAATACAGTAAATTTACACCTTTGAAAAATACGATAGTTGAAAATATTAGTGAGATACTCCACGCCCCCTTAGAACTGACACCCTAGCTCTTTATATTTCATCTAGATTTTTTAATTATATAAAAAAAACATTACTGATAATACATATTTTGATGAAAAAAGTTTTACTAGTAACAATTAATGTAAAATATTTTCATTAACATATGTCTTGCAAGACATTGGAGAGCTATAGACATCCCATTATGGAATGAGATAAAAATACAAATAAACTACCAGTATATGATGGAAAAGGCTATATATAGTAACTTCAATAGGTCTGATCTATATGAGGAAATTTGGGACAACAATATCTAACATAGGACCTTGACTTATCATGATAATATACAGACCTTGTGTCCTATGCAGTTAAGATCTGGGACTGTGAATGGAACTGAACCCCTTCCCACCGCCCAGGTGACATCAGACACGATTGTGATTTTTTTTCTTTATTTTTGTTTATTTATTTGTTGATTCCTCTTCTCTCTCTCTCTCTCTCTCTCTCTCTGTTTGCAGTTCTGTTTTTGTGTTGGAGAAGGTGTGGAGGTAATTATCTCCGCACCTATCTGCTGAGCACTTTAATAGAATTTCTTCTCATGTTTGTATATCTATGTATTTATATGTTTATATACCGTATTTGCTCAATTATAAGACGACCCTGATTATAAGACGACCCCCCAAAATCTAAATATTAATTTAGGGAAAAAACAAAAAGCCTGAATATAAGACTACCCTATAGGAAAAAAAGTTTTACCAGTAAATGTTAATTCTTGTACACTAATTTTCATATTTAATAAAAGCTATGATTGAGAAAAATATATATTTTTTTATTTCCTTTTATTTGCCAACCTGCCCCCCCAGTTATGCACATCTGCCCCCAGGGTTGCCACTCTGCCCCCAGAAATGCCTTATACCCCATATTTGCCACTCTGCCCCATGATGTGCCTAACAGCAATCACACTCCTATCAAGCCAAGGCAGCTAGTACATGCTGGAACCTGGGGATGATAGGAGTCTGAGTACAGCCTCCCTATGCCATGCTACCACCACCACCCCCCTTACACATCCATGCTATCACACACACACTCATTCACTCATTCACAAACATTTAAATACTCATTAATTCCATTAATCACACATACTTCACACATTAATCACAAAAACCCTCCCCCACTCCCTTACCTGAACTGCAGATCTACTACAGGGTCCCGGCTGCGCGAGCAACTTCTCTGGCCCCGCCCCCAGAGGAAGGAGGGGGGAGGCAGAGTTATGTGACACTCTTCTAGCTTCCTGTTCTCCTGCTGCTCGCGACCAAAGCCCGGTAAGCAGCATGGCCCCAGCGGACATTTAGAAAAAAAACCTCGTCTTATAATCGAGCAAATACGGTACTTCTCTAATGAAAAATATATAAAAAAAAAATTTAAAGCAGAATTCTATTGCCATTTTAATTATACAAACCACAATCTTTCCTTCTACTTGAAGGCACAGAATTTATGTTTTAACTGCATCCAACAAGGTTCCATGTTATGGAGCCTATTACAAGTATATTCGTATTCAGAAACCTAAGTGACTTACAAGCTCCACACACAGATATAAAATGTTTATAACTGTATCACAGCTACTCAAGTGAACATAAAAAGTTCACATCTCCACATAAAGTGTGTTTAACTAAATTTAAAAAAGTTTTTTTCATGGTCTGTAACTCTAAAAAGATTTTTCTACTTACCATGTGCTGTTTTGTTTAAACATCCGATCACCCCCTTTACCAAAAATTTTAAGTTTCAAAAAATCTCCACTTCTCTCTTTTTGTTATTTATTGCTCATTCAAACCATTTACTTTCAACACTCTTCTATTTTAAATAGAAATTCATTTTTCCTCTCAATCTAAGGTTAATTCCCTACAATATTTTAAAAACTTAGCTTTTTGTAATGTGTGTTGTTATAAATTTTCAGTTTTTCAAAGGACCTCTGTTTAAAAATGAAAATGCTCTAAACAAACCATGATTTCAATGTAATTTTAATGTTTAATAATTACTTTAAAGCACAGATTTTTGTTTTTCACGAAAGTCACAGTGTCTACTACAAGTGTGTTAGTATTCAGAAACCTGAATGCCTAGCAAAGGTTTTAGACCACAAGCCACAAGCAAAGACAAAAAACAAATACTCTAGTCTATGTCAGAAACAGCTATGCACATAAAACATACAAGTGAAGAAATGCCACATCAGCACTGAAACACAGGATCTTATTACACTCTAGGCACACGCACAGGTTTAGAAGGTTTATAAATGTATCACAGCTACCCAAGTAAATCTGAAATCAATTCAAATTTAATGGCATTTTATAACTTTTATTTTGAAAAATAATTCTTTCATATGTCCAACTGGCTTCCATTAATTGGCCTATTATGATTGTGAGATAATGCCTTTTTTTTATAGAAGCACACAAATATATGGATTCTACAAAAGAAAAACAGCTTAGGGAGAAAATGAATACACGTTAAAGTAAAATAAATCAATCAGAAATCACACAATAAAAAAAACCTGATCAATACAATTGCTTGTAAAAATGTACAAAATAGTTTTCATTATTAATGAAATCAAACATATTCAATATTAACTGATATTAAATATATGTAACCCATTAAGGACACAAACTATTTTACACTTGAGGATACAGGGAGTTTTAGCTACTTTGATATGTCTGTATATATATATATATATATATATATATATATATATATCTTAATTAATTGGAAACAAAAAATAAGTATGACATATGATTTCATGTCTGCTCCTCTGCAAAATGTGCTATAAATATATAAATAGATACATAAAACAGGTCTAGGTATTTCCATAACCAGAAGATACAGCTGAATAAATCTGTCTGGACTTCCCTGCCATATACATTTTTGCCCTACAAATTAAAAATAGAAAACATAAAATATGCATAAAATAACTTATGCATGTAGGGGTATTTCCATAATCTGGAGATGCAACTGAGCAACTTTGGCGGGATATCTCATTTCATAGCATGTGTAAAAAATCCTAAGCAGAAGCGTTGATGAAAAAAACGCAGGCATTATTTCAACCGCTAACTTTGGCAATGATTGATGGCCACATGACAAATGCCCCAATACTCATGATGAAATAATCTTGGTTATCTGCTTTCCAAAATATATGGGAGCATGGTGTCCTGAGGGACTGCTAAGCTGCTTCACATACAGCACAGGCCTAGCAAAGCAACCGGACTCAATATACCGGCATGTTCCAACTTGTGTGGTGTAATGTCCAGACAAAAGGGGTCAAGGGGTTGACCTTGTTACAATAACATTCAAACTATTCTCATCTTATGCCATATTTGCCAGCTAATTTTTTTTACATCTTTTACTATTTTAGACCCAAATCAAATTTTCTCTCAATCCAGAGTGCCTTTTCTCCAATATTAAAAAAAAAACAGCTTCTTTGTTTGAGCGTGTTCTAATGTACTTTTACATTACCTTTGTTTACTAAACCAAGGTTCAATAAAAACAGAACTATTTCACTTACCTGTACACAAACCTAAGTTTTCGTTTTACGTAGCACAGATACAAATCGTTTGCAAAAACAGCTTACCTTTTTTTTTACCGGTACATGTTGTACTGCAAGTACAATGACACTTGCACTTAAATTTATTTTTAAAGTTTTAAACTCACAACCTCTTAAAGTCAGCACAAAAACAATCCCTCTAGTCTAACTCACAACTAGAAAAATTAGTCTGCACAGATGGACGAAGAGGTGCCACATCAGCACTGAAACACTAGATCATATAACATATTACACGCACACAGATTTAATGGGACTATAACTGTATCTTAGCTACTCAAGTGAATGGGACAACAATACAAGTCTTTGCATCATAGGCGTCGTCCCCAAGGTTATTCCTTGCCCCCCTTTTGCCCCCCCCACCGAATTTGGAACCCCATCTAAACACGGGTATACTGGGCAGTTGTTTAAGTACCCTGCGTTCTGGGGCACCCGTGGTGAATCACATTGCTGACAGCAATGTGATCCACATGAAGCCCCTAAAACAGTAGGTCTTCAGGGCCGTGTCAACGCAGCTGCAGATTGTGATATCTCCCAAGCAGCCCTGCTTTGAGGGCGCCCGATGAGCAGGACTGGTTGGGGACATCACAATCTGCCTCTAACCAGCCCAGCATTAGGGAGAGTGAGGTCTGTCACTTTAAACCTTGTTTCTGTGCTTCATTATCACTACGCGGCGCAAATGATGCTGGGTGGTGGGATATAACGTTCTTCCTCCGCGCTCTGCCTCAATAGCCGGCGCGTAATAATTAGGGGGCACTAAAGCAGAGATCTGAAATGTCAGACCTTGCGCTCCCACAACAGGATGAAAGATGATAAAGTTAAGATGGAGAGAAAGGTGTATAAGGGCAGTGTATGTGTATATATGTATATATGTGTGTGTGTTTGCAAGCTGGTATGTGTAAGGTCAGTGTGTGTTTATGGGGAGGTGTGTGTAAGAGCAGTGTATAAATGTATGCTTGTAAGCTGGTGTGTGTATGGGCAGGTGTGTGTGTGGGCAGGTGTGTGTGTGTGTATATGTGTGTATGGGCAGGTGTGTGTATGTGTATATGTGTGTATGGGCAGGTGTGTGTAAGGGCAGTGCATGTGTATACATGTGTGTGTGTGTGTGTGTGTGGACAGGTGTGTGTAAGGGCAGTGTATGTGTATATGTGTGTTTATGGGCAGGTGTGTGTGAGGGCAGTGTATGTTTGTTTATGGGTTATTATTAAAAAAACACAATGTAATATACTGTATCTAAATTGTAGCAGTCTGTAAACTGCAAACAGGCTATATTTAAAACTCCTCCTCCACAGACTGCAAGTCTATCATATCCAGTCCAAATGAAAAATTCTCCCCCAAAACAGGGACTAGCCAGCAGCCGACAGAAGTGAAGTACTCTAATCTATTGATCTGCTTCGCCTGTAAAAGATTCTAAGACTGCCTAATAACAGAAAAAGAAAATAAATAAAACCTGACGCGCATTTCTATGTAACTACATTTTCGTCAGGGATCTAAGTTAGGTTTTAATGGCAGGATTTCAGTTCTGATGTGTGAGTTAAGTTAATATTTGGGTTTGATTACCTTGGAGAATCCTGCAACTATTTGGAATAATTTGGAGCTTTTTCTATACTGTTTTTTTTTGTTTTATTTTTAAACTATAATACCTAAGGAAGACAGGAAAACTTTTGAAAGCTGCAAATGCTCAACTTTTTTCTTTTCTGAGCCTTGAGAAAGAGAAACAATGTCGTTTTTAGTGGATGTTGACTTAACAACAAAATATACATACTTCATAACATTCAGCAGAATCAAGCTAAAGTAACAAATCAATATAAGAGAGATATTAAAGGTAGTCTTCCAAAAAGAGGGCTCGTCCGGGATTTGAACCCGGGACCTCTCGCACCCTAAGCGAGAATCATACCCCTAGACCAACGAGCCAGACGGTTTGTGTGGTCCAGATGGTTAAATAAATGGAGCTTGTACTATAGCATCATATTACACCACCATCACATTGAATAAAGGTATAAAGTCATACTGTGTTAGCTGTAAATATGGGAAAAAATATACCTGCAGGGTTTCAAAAATGGCAGCTTACGGCAGAAGCCCCTCTTAAGCATCCCCTAATCCTCTGCCATCCTTCCTACTCTTTCGCCCCCACTGCCCACGGAGCAAGAAGCACCACCTTTACTTTTTTTCTACTTAGCCTATGGGACAAAACAGTCGATCGCCCTGGAGGTCTCACAGTGGTCCTGCCAGATCATGAATCCCCCTATCTCGCCTCAGAGCAGAGACCTGAGCTGCTGCATGCATCACCCGATCAGGGGTTTTCTGCACTCAGATTTGTGCAAGTGGACCCTTTCAGCTAGAGTAATAAGGGAGCCCACCCTGTGAGCCACACATGTGCTCCCAGTGCGCAACAAACAACAAGACCCTGATAAAATCTGTCCTATCAGCCTAAGCTCCTCATTTTAGTTTCTGCCAGTTTGCTTGGCCAGTGGAGGAGGCAGCAGGAAGCAGGTTAACTCTAAGACAGGCTAAAATAAGTTTCCTGATACATAACACTTTTTTCCTTTAAAATACTACTAACATACAATCCCAATCCCTTGCACCAATGCAGAGCAGTTGCACTAGACCCACCAGAACATCAGCCATTTGAGCAGCAGCCATTATACTTTGGTCTTCCGAATCAAAAAAGGCCCCCGAATTTCATCTGGGTCAAACGGCCAGGAAACGAAGTTTGTTGCCCCAAAACGAACGCGCCAAAAACAAAAAGAATTTTAATCGGAATTGATTTTGATCAACATGCACAAGTCTAGTTCTGACACCTGTTTTGTGCATTGGGGTTGTCATACCTATTGGTATGTTACAGGTACACGTATAGGGAGGGTTTAAATAATATACAAGATTCTAGGAAGAAAATGTATCTTCGCCATTGCCACCCTATAGAACCAAGAGATGTGTTCTTCAGACTAGCTGACGAGATCCTCCTTTGGTGCTGTCTTAATAGTTAAGAAGATAGTGAGAAAGATACCTAGATATTTTATCTTAGGGGACAATCGGAATGGAAAAGAGCTCTGCAAATAAAGTCAGGGTGAACTTGTTTTTGCAAATAGCATTGTGTCTGCAGTACATTCAGGAGTCTTTCCCAAAATTGTGTCTAAAGAGGAAATAACAAGTCCAGAGAGTTTAGAGCCTTCAGAAACTGGGGCAGCAAGACAGAATACATAGTTGTATAGTGATCAGGGTATGTCCACTGCACTTGGTGTTTTCTATATGGGTGGACTAAACTATGTGTAGATGTCTATTGGAAATGAAAAGATAAACTATGCGGGATAATATAACCTGAAGGCCGGAATAATGTGTAAAGTCTTTAGTGGTTGGGTTGTATATGTATATGTGCACAGATTACTATCCCTGTTGTGACTGGACCGACCTGTAACTGTGGAGTGATGCCTGTTTGACTAGTTCACTGATTCACGGATCAGGCATGTTCAACAACCTGAGGAGGATGTCTATACCATTTTTTTCCTCTGGGATCTAGGCTGCCAGGACTGATTTAACAGCATAAGGCGTTGCTTTTCTTCTGTAGTAAAGAATATCCAGTCTGGAAGTTCTGGAGCTAGTAAGTGGAGTGATTCAGAGAATGGAGAAAAGTCATCAGGTGTCTTAACAATGTTCGTAAGTGAAGCTTTGCAGACTATAGTGGATCGTGGTTACCCTCAACAGAACAGGATGTTTGATTTTCTCTAGGTAAAGTACAAAAAAAGGGTATGGGGATGATCCTAGTTCATTTTCTTTCTACAGCTAACACAGGATAACTGTATACCCTTATTGAATATGTTGGAGGTGTAATTTGATGCTACAGTACATTCCTATTTATCTGAAGCTGAATTTATTTCAACATCTGGAAAAAGATGTTCATCTGGCTCGTTGGTCTAGGGGTATGATTCTCGCTTAGGGTGCGAGAGGTCCCGGGTTCAAATCCCGGACGAGCCCTGTTTTGGGGGGCACTATTTTTAATATCATCTGTCCTATATTGGTTTGTTACCTGTTAACGCTTGATTCTTCTGAATGTGGTCAAGAATGTATATTTTGTTTTATAAATTCAACAACTATTAAAAACGAAATTGTTTCCGTTATCAAGGCTCCCAATCTGAGTAAAAGGGTCGAGAAATACGTTTCTCCATTGTACTTTTGATTATCATTGTAGACGCCATTAGCGATATGATTGTGGAGTCCATCTAGAGACCTGCCTTGAGTTCTCACATTCTTTTCCCGTCTTCTCCTCATTGCTTTTATAAAATCATCATTTAAGAACAACCCAAAAAATAGTCGCCAAACACTAAAACAGCAGCACCAAACAAAGCCTTACAAAAATAATTCTTTAAAAATAAAAAAAATTCAAGATACATTTTGCTTTATTTGATTGGCATGAATCGGCCAGGATCGAAAAACAAATACTGAAGCCCCTAGAACTGACGGCAAGTAGAACAGATATCACTGGACACCCACAGAAAACATATCTTGTACTGTCCATCCTAAATACCGCATTTGCTCGATTATAAGACAAGGTTTTTTTCCGGTTAGCAGCGGGGGTTGTCTGCGTCCATCGCGCAGACCTTCCCTGGCTGTCAGAGATCAGAGTTCCCCTCACCGGAGAATTGTCTCTGACAGCCGGGGAAGGTCTGCGCGATGGACGCAGACAACCCCCGTTGCTAACCGCACCTCCTTCTGGCTGCAGTGGAAGTTGTCTACATACTGCCTGGACAACACACCGGGAGTTAGAAGCACCGGTAAGATTTTGTTTGGGAGGGGTGTTAAATGGGGGGCATAAGGCATTTCTGTAGGCAGAGTGCTCTATGATATGCCTTTTAACCCCCTTAATGCCACTCTGCCTCCTGAAATGCCTTATACCTCCCTATATGCCAAACATTTGGATAAATACTTAAAATTAATCTCAATTTGTTTTATTCAGTGGAGCTTGATGGTAGTACTGATAATACTGAAAATAAACTCTTTAACATAATAGAAGTAATTGTCAGAATATTTTAATAAAAGGCAAGGCAGTGACATGGCAAGTCACTACTTTAGTTTAAGGCTTTATATTGATACAAAACTTACTTTACAAGGTCCATGTTAATGGAACCACCTAGAAGAGCTGGTAACCAAACCTGATACCACTGAGCACCTTTAAGAAAGTGATTTCATTGTTATTAGTGGCTTAAATTACAAAGCTATGCTTAGAGGAAATGCTAGTCGTGTTGTATTTGACTGTTCAGTATTTAGGATGGGCAGTACAAGATATGTTTTCTATGGGTGTCCAGTGATATCTGTTCTGCTTGCTGTCAGTTCTAGGGGCTTCAGTATTTGTTTTTCGATTCTGGCCGATTCATGCCAAACAAATGAGGCAAAATGTATCCTGAATTTTTTAATTTTAAAGAATTATTTTTGTAAGGCTTTGGTGTTGCTTTTTTAGTGGCGACACTATTTTTGGGGTTGTTTTTAAATGATGATTTTATAAAAGGAACGAGGAGAAGACAGGAAAAGAATGCAAGAACTCAAGGCAGGTCTCTAGATGGACTCCACAATCATATCGCTAATGACGTCTACAATGATAATCAAAAGTACAATGGAGAAACCTATTTCTAGACCTTTAGATTGGGAGCCTTGATAACTGAAACAATGTCGTTTTTTAATAGATGTTGAATTTATAAAACAAAATATACATACTTGATCACATTTAGCAGAATCAAGCGTTAACAGGTAACAAACCAATATAGGACAGATGATATTAAAAATAGTGCCCCCAAAAGAGGGCTCGTCCGGGATTTGAACCCGGGACCTCTCGCACCCAAAGCGAGAATCATACCCCTAGACCAACGAGCCAGATGGACATCTTTTTTCAGATGTTTAAAGAAATGCAGCTTTAGATAAAAAGGAATGTACTGTAGCATCAAATTACACCTCCAACATATTCAATAAAGGTATACAGTTATCCTGTGTTAGCTGTAGAAAGAAAATGAACTAGGATCACCCCATACCCTTTTTTTTTTTCCTACTTTGCCTAGAGAAAATCAAACATCCTGTTCTGTTGAGGGTATCCACGATCCACTATAGTCTGCAAAGCTTCACTTACCCACATTGTTAAGACACCTGATGACTTCTCTCCATTCTCTGAATCACTCCACTTACTAGCTCCAGAACTTCCAGAACTAGTCAACCAGGCATCACTCCACAGTTAATTTACAAAAGGTACCCCCCCCCCATTCAATGTAGCCACTGGCCTAGCAAGTGTATATGACTAGATCTACCTCGGTGAACTGGAAATGTATGAAAGCCAAGGACTTCTGGTCCAACATAGACTTTGTCAGTTACTCACCTTGCCAGTCACTCATGAAACTCTCCAATCATACCTTACCTCAATTACACAATGCCTGATTCCTTGAGCCGGCTGCTCCAGGGTTGCATATGTGTAAATGATGTGTGTGAATGAATGTGTGAGAATTAATGATTAGGTGAATGAAAGAGTGAATGAGTGAGTGGCTCCATTTTTTTATTATACACTGATATAATTTCAGTGCAAATGCTAATGTTATTTAATAAAATCCTTTTCACAAATAGACCCTCTTTTCATGTGTTTTTCTGCTTGGGCAGATAGATGGGCCAAATAGTTATTTTCTGCGGACACAATCTTTGTTTCTATGCTTAAAAAACAAACATAATTGATATAGGCAAATTGATGCACACTTTTGTGAATAGTAATTTTGTAATGAAAAAAACTTCCTCTCCATGTTTAATATTCATTGTTGGCACTTTGAGGTCTGCAACTTGGTTTGATGTAGAAAATTAGGCACTTACTTTGGTAGGTACGGTGGACAGGATTTTAGCACTAGTAATAGATTGAAGATGTTAGCTGGTACTGGTACTGCTGCGGCTGCTGCCTGCGATTCGTGGTAAGGGTAGTTCAACTTCTGACTCCAAGCAAGAAGACGTCTGCCTACTTGGGACTGGTATACCAATGGTCACATAATTACCTCTGATGTACACAGAGGTAAGTCTTTACAATACTAAGGCCTTTTTTTCTGGAATATGAAACAGATGATTTCCAAGTTTATTTGGGGTTCCCAGGGCCCTAGCCTTGAGTATCAATACCTAATCCACAGCAAATCTATTGGATGCTTAGGCCTGACATAGAGATTTACTACAAAGCATCCATTATCACAAGTGTTGTTGAATTATGTATTCCTGCATTCCTGTCCTCTTCTAATTATCAATAAACAGAATTTAAACAACATACACATATATGGCTCAAGGAGAGACCTAGACAGTCTTGAAAGCTTGTGATCGGTTATTCTTTGGTTAGCCAGTAAAGGTATTATCTTTCACACATTTATGGAATTTAAAAGCAGACAAAAGAAGACAGCAGAAGATTTTTAAAAACAGTACCCGCAAAACAGGGCTCGTCCGGGATTTGAACCCGGGACCTCTCGCACCCTAAGCGAGAATCATACCCCTAGACCAACGAGCCAGCTGTTGACTCTTTTTCCAGATGTTTCAAGCAACATAACTTTAGATGGAAGTAGAATGTAGCATCATATTACACTTAAAAAAAGTTTACAGCATAGCACCAAACAACTCGTGGAGACTGCCAACACAGCAGCAATTTTGACTTCAAATATTGTTACAAAAGAGACTATGAGAGATAAACACATTTAGACTGACATGGGTCCCCAAAAATATTTACAGATATGCCATATTAATTTAGCAAAAGCTCTGCAGCAAGTTGCATTCATTCCATCTTTTTTCCGAGGTTTTACTGGTGACAGGATGGTAGAATGCTGCTAATTAAGAGTTTTTAGATTTAAGAGGTGGGGAAATGGTGTCAGGAACAAGGATTTGGTTTTGTTTCCCAAACTTGTCCTATTTGAAACTGTATAAAAAGGTGGATTGCATCGCAGGTCTTGCAGGAGTCACTTTCAACAAATTGGTCCCTGGAAGACTAACATATCCCAGGCTAGGCCACATAACGCAAAAATGACAGATTAAGTCACCAATGGACACCCACATACTAATGTAACCACTTTCTATATCTCCAACTCAGACATTTTGTCAAATCACTGACCACAATTAGTTTCATGGCAAAAATCTCTGCTGGAGGTGCTCCAGCCACAAAGGAACATTCCTCCATATATATATATATATATATATAATGATCAGCCACAGCATTATGACCACCTGCCTAATATTGTGTAGGTCTCCCTTTTGCCACCATAATAGCCCTGACCCATTGATGCATGGACCCCTGAAGGTGTGCTGTGGTATCTGGCACCAAGACATTAGCGGCAGATCCTTTAAGTCCTGTAAGTTTCAAGGTGAGACATCCATCGATGCATCCTTGTGCCATGTGTTCTCCAGGTAGGTGGCGCATACGTACCCGGCCATCCGCATGATGTAACAGAAACCGTGATTCATCAGACCTGGCCACCTTCTTCTATTGCTCGGTGGTCCAGTTCTTATACACACATGCCCATTGTAGGTGCTTTCGGCAGTGGACAGGAGCCAGCATGGGCACCTTGACTGGTCAACAACCTGCGATGCACTGTTTGTTCTGATACCTTTCTATCAGAACCAGCATTAACTTTTTAAGTAATTTGAGCTACAGTAGCTCGTCTGTTGGATTTGACCACATGGGCCAGCCTTTGTACCCCCACGCGCATCAATAAGCCTTGACAGCCCATGACCCTGTCAACGGTTCACTGCTTTTCCTTCCTTGGACCACTTTTCATAGGTACTGAGCACTGCATACCTGGAACTCCCCACAAGAGATGCAGATTTGGAGATGCTCTGACCCAGTCGTCTAGCCATCACAATTTGACCCTTGTCAAAGTTGCTCAGATCCTTATGCCTGCCCAACATCTTGTTGGAGACCATGTCCATATTATTACACATACCAAGAGTCGATCATCTCAAATCCATCAGGGTATCTGAGGACTTACAACTTTCAGCTCAAGTAAAAGGCATATTGCGTGCATGACAATATTTTCATTGGACTGACTTTTTGAAAGGTGACACCTGAAAACAAGCCTTACTCAGTTACACTATTTAACAGTATACCCTATGAAAGCTACCTGACCATTTTGATGCATCATTCTAACCCTCCTCCTATACCTCTTTTCCTATCTTATTTCTGTAACCTTTCTTTGCATTCATACGTTCATATGTTTTTGGACCACAGAGATATTTTCACTAAGTCGCAGGATACACCGATAATCATTTTGAATTTACATGACAACTGAATTTGTAATGGTTTCCATTGACCTGCAAGAACCCCGCTATTCTTCGGACTATCTTAGTCACTCACACTGCCTGATATTTCACATGTTATATGCAAATGTGTCCTCTTCTAATTATCAATAAACAAAATTTAAACAACATACACATATATCGCTCAAGGAGAGACCTAGACAGTCTTGAAAGCTTGTGATCTGTTATTCTTTGGTTAGCCAGTAAAGGTATTATCTTTCACACATTTATGGAATTTAAAAGCAGACAAAAGAAGACAGCAGAAGTTTTTTTAAGAAACAGTACCCGCAAAACAGGGCTCGTCCGGGATTTGAACCCGGGACCTCTCGCACCCTAAGCGAGAATCATACCCCTAGACCAACGAGCCAGCTGTTAAATCTGTTTCCAGATGTTTCAAGCAACATAACTTTAGATGGAAGTAGAATGTAGCATCATATTACACTTAAAAAAACAGTTTACAGCATAGCACCAAACAGCTTGTGGAGACAACACAGCAGCAATTTTGACTTAAAATATTGTTACAAAAGAGACTATGAGAAATAAACACATTTAGACTGACATGGGTCTCCAAAAATATTTACAGATATACCATATTAATTTAGCAAAAGCTCTGCAGCAAGTTGCATTCATTCCATCTTTTTTTCTGAGGTTTTACTGGTGACAGGATGGTAGAATGCTGCTAATTAAGAGTTTTTAGATTTAAGAGGTGGGGAAATGGTGTCAGGAACAAGGATTTGGTTGTGTTTCCCAAACTTGTCCTATTTGGAACTGTATAAAAAGGTGGATTGCATCGCAGGTCTTGCAGGAGTCACTTTCAACAAATTGGTCCCTGGAAGACTAACATATCCCAGGCTAGGCCACATAACGCAAAAATGACAGATTAAGTCACCAATGGACACCCGCATACTAATGTAACCACTTTCTATATCTCCAACTCAGACACTTTGTCAAATCACTGACCACAATTAGTTCCATAGCAAAAATCTCTGCTGGAGGTGCTCCAGCCACAAAGGAACATTCCTCCATATATATATATATATATATATATATATATATATATATAATGATCAGCCACAGCATTATGACCACCTGTCTAATATTGTGTAGGTCCCCCTTTTGCCACCAAAATAGCCCTGGCCCATTGATGCATGGACCCCTGAAGGTGTGCTGTAGTATCTGGCACCAAGACATTAGCAGCAGATCCTTTAAGTCCTGTAAGTTTCAAGGTGGGACCTCCATCGATGCATCCTTGTGCCATGTGTTCTCCAGGTAGGTGGCATATACGCACCCGGCCATCCGCATGATGTAAAAGAAACTGTGATTCATCAGACCTGGCCACCTTCTTCTATTTCTCCGTGGTCCAGTTCTTATACGCACATGCACATTGTAGGTGCTTTCGGCAGTGGACAGGAGCCAGCATGGGCACCTTGACTGGTCAACAACCTGCGATGCACTGTGTTTTTTGACACCTTTCTATCAGAACCAGCATTAACTTTTTAAGTAATTTCAGCTACAGTAGCTCGTCTGTTGGATTTGACCACATGGGCCAGCCTTTGTCCGCTCACATGCACCAATAAGCCTTGACAGCCCATGACCCTGTCAACGGTTCACTGCTTTTCCTTCCTTGGACCACTTTTCATAGGTACTGAGCACTGCATACCTGGAACTCCCCACAAGAGATGCAGATTTGGAGATGCTCTGACCCAGTCGTCTAGCCATCACAATTTGACCCTTGTCAAAGTTGCTCAGATACTTATGCCTGCTCAACATCTTGTTGGAGCCCATGTCCATATTATTACACATACCAAGAGTCGATCGTCTCAAATCCATCAGGGTATCTGAGGACTTACAACATACACATACATGGCTCAAGGAGAGACCTAGACAGTCTTGAAAGCTTGTGATCGGTTATTCTTTGGTTAGCCAGTAAAGGTATTATCTTTCACACATTTATGGAATTTAAAAGCAGACAAAAGAAGACACAGCAGAAGTTTTTTAAAAAAACAGTACCCGCAAAACAGGGCTCGTCCGGGATTTGAACCCGGGACCTCTCGCACCCTAAGCGAGAATCATACCCCTAGACCAACGAGCCAGCTGTTGAATCTTTTTCCAGATGTTTCGAACAACATAACTTTAGATGGAAGTAGAATGTAGCATCATATTACACTTAAAAAAAGTTTACAGCATAGCACCAAACAACTCGTGGAGACTGCCAACACAGCAGCAATTTTGACTTAAAATATTGTTACAAAAGAGACTATGAGAGATAAACACATTTAGACTGACATGGGTCCACAAAAATATTTACAGATATGCCATATTAATTTAGCAAAAGCTCTGCAGCAAGTTGCATTCATTCCATCTTTTTTCTGAGGTTTTACTGGTGACAGGATGGTAGAATGCTGCTAATTAAGAGTTTTTAAATTTAAGAGGTGGGGAAATGGTGTCAGGAACAAGGATTTGGTTTTGTTTCCCAAACTTGTCCTATTTGGAACTGTATAAAAAGGTGGATTGCATCGCAGGTCTTGCAGGAGTCACTTTCAACAAATTGGTCCCTGGAAGACTAACATATCCCAGGCTAGGCCACATAACGCAAAAATGACAGATTAAGTCACCAATGGACACCCACATACTAATGTAACCACTTTCTATATCTCCAACTCAGACATTTTGTCAAATCACTGACCACAATTAGTTCCATAGCAAAAATCTCTGCTGGAGGTGCTCCAGCCACAAAGGAACATTCCTCCATATATATATAATGATCAGCCACAGCATTATGACCACCTGCCTAATATTGTGTAGGTCTCCCTTTTTCCACCATAATAGCCCTGACCCATTGATGCATGGACCCCTGAAGGTGTGCTGTGGTATCTGGCACCAAGACATTAGCGGCAGATCCTTTAAGTCCTGTAAGTTTCAAGGTGGGACCTCCATCGATGCATCCTTGTGCCATGTGTTCTCCAGGTAGGTGGCGCATACACACCCGGCCATCCGCATGATGTAAAAGAAACCGTGATTCATCAGACCTGGCCACCTTCTTCTATTGCTCCGTGGTCTAGTTCTTATACACACATGCCCATTGTAGGTGCTTTCGGCAGTGGACAGGAGCCAGCATGGGCACCTTGACTGGTCAATAACCTGCGATGCACTGTTTGTTCTGATACCTTTCTATCAGAACCAGCATTAACTTTTTAAGTAATTTGAGCTACAGTAGCTCGTCTGTTGGATTTGACCACATGGGCCAGCCTTTGTACCCCCACGCGCATCAATAAGCCTTGACAGCCCATGACCCTGTCAACGGTTCACTGCTTTTCCTTCCTTGGACCACTTTTCATAGGTACTGAGCACTGCATACCTGGAACTCCCCACAAGAGATGCAGATTTGGAGATGCTCTGACCCAGTCGTCTAGCCATCACAATTTGACCCTTGTCAAAGTTGCTCGGATACTTATGCCTGCCCAACATCTTGTTGGAGCCCATGTCCATATTATTACACATACCAAGAGTCGATTATCTCAAATCCATCAGGGTATCTGAGGACTTACAACTTTCAGCTCAAGTAAAAGGCATATTGCGTGCATGACAATATTTTCATTGGACTGACTTTTTGAAAGGTGACACCTGAAAACAAGCCTTACTCAGTTACACTATTTAACAGTATACCCTATGAAAGCTACCTGACCATTTTGATGCATCATTCTAACCCTCCTCCTATACCTCTTTTCCTATCTTATTTCTGTAACCTTTCTTTGCATTCATACGTTCATATGTTTTTGGACCACGGAGATATTTTCACTAAGTAGCAGGATACACCAATAATCATTTTGAATTTACATGACAATTGAATTTGTAAAGTTTTGCGTTGACCTGCAAGAACCCCGTTATTCTTCGGACTATGTTAGTCACTCACACTGCCTGATATTTCACATGTTTTATGCAAATGTGTCCTCTTCTAATTATCAATAAACAGAATTTCAACAACATACACATATATGGCTCAAGGAGAGACCTAGACAGTCTTGAAAGCTTGTGATCGGTTATTCTTTGGTTAGCCAGTAAAGGTATTATCTTTCACACATTTATGGAATTTAAAAGCAGACAAAAGAAGACACAGCAGAAGTTTTAAAAAAAAAACAGTACCCGCAAAACAGGGCTCGTCCGGGATTTGAACCCGGGACCTCTCGCACCCTAAGCGAGAATCATACCCCTAGACCAACGAGCCAGCTGATGAATCATTTTCCAGATGTTTCAAGCAACATAACTTTAGATGGAAGTAGAATGTAGCATCATATTACACTTAAAAAAACAGTTTACAGCATAGCACCAAACAACTCGTGGAGACTGCCAACACAGCAGCAATTTTGACTTAAAATATTGTTACAAAAGAGACTATGAGAAATAAACACATTTAGACTGACATGGGTCTCCAAAAATATTTACAGATATACCATATTAATTTAGCAAAAGCTCTGCAGCAAGTTTCATTCATTCCATCTTTTTTCTGAGGTTTTACTGGTGACAGGATGGTAGAATGCTGCTAATTAAGAGTTTTTAGATTTAAGAGGTGGGGAAATGGTGTCAGGAACAAGGATTTGGTTTTGTTTCCCAAACTTGTCCTATTTGGAACTGTATAAAAAGGTGGATTGCATCGCAGGTCTTGCAGGAGTGACTTTCAACAAATTGGTCCCTGGAAGACTAACATATCCCAGGCTAGGCCACATAACGCAAAAATGACAGATTAAGTCACCAATGGACACCCACATACTAATGTATCCACTTTCTATATGTCCAACGCAGACATTTTGTCAAATCACTGACCACAATTAGTTCCATAGCAAAAATCTCTGCTGGAGGTGCTCCAGCCACAAAGGAACATTCCTCCATATATATATAATGATCAGCCACAGCATTATGACCACCTGCCTAATATTGTGTAGGTCCCCCTTTTGCCACCAAAATAGCCCTGACCCATTGAAGCATGGACCCCTGAAGGTGTGCTGTGGTATCTGACACCAAGACATTAGCAGCAGATCCTTTAAGTCCTGTAAGTTTCAAGGTGGGACCTCCATCGATGCATCCTTGTGCCATGTGTTCTCCGGGTAGGTGGCGCATGCGCACCTGCCAACTGCATGATGTAAAAGAAACCGTGATTCATCAGACCTGGCCACCTTCTTCTATTGCTCCGTGGTCCAGTTCTTATAAACACATGCACATTGTAGGTGCTTTCGGCAGTGGACAGGAGCCAGCATGGGCCCCTTGACTGGTCAACAACCTGCGATGCACTGTGTTTTTTGACACCTTTCTATCAGAACCAGCATTAACTTTTTAAGTAATTTGAGCTACAGTAGCTCGTCTGTTGGATTTAACCACATGGGCCAGCCTTTGTCCCCCCAAATGCACCAATAAGCCTTGACAGCCCATGACCCTGTCAACGGTTCACTGCTTTTCCTTCCTTGGACCACTTTTCATAGGTACTGAGCACTGCATACCTGGAACTCCCCACAAGAGATGCAGATTTGGAGATGCTCTGACCCAGTCGTCTAGCCATCACAATTTGACCCTTGTCAAAGTTGCTCAGATACTTATGCCTGCCCGACATCTTGTTGGAGCCCATGTCCATATTTTTACACATACCAAGAGTCGATCGTCTCAAATCCATCAGGGTATCTGAGGACTTACAACTTTCAGCTCAAGTAAAAGGCATATTGCGTGCATGACAATATTTTCATTGGACTGACTTTTTGAAAGGTGACACCTGAAAACAAGCCTTACTCAGTTACACTATTTAACAGTATACCCTATGAAAGCTACCTGACCTTTTTGATGCATCATTCTAACCCCCCTCCTATACCTCTTTTCCTATCTTATTTCTGTAACCTTTCTTTGCATTCATACGTTCATATGTTTTTGGACCACGGAGATATTTTCACTAAGTCGCAGGATACACCGATAATCATTTTGAATTTACATGACAACTAAATTTGTAAAGTTTTGCGTTGACCTGCAAGAACCCCGTTATTCTTCGGACTATGTTAGTCACTCACACTGCCTGATACTTCACATGTTATATGCAAATGTGTCCTCTTCTAATTTTCAATAAACAGAATTTAAACAACATACACATATATGGCTCAAGGAGAGACCTAGACAGTCTTGAAAGCATGTGATCTGTTATTCTTTGGTTAGCCAGTAAAGGTATTATCTTTCACACATTTATGGAATTTAAAAGCAGACAAAACGGGACACAGCAGAAGATTTTTTAAAAACAGTACCCGCAAAACAGGGCACGTCCGGGATTTGAACCCGGGACCTCTCGCACCCTAAGCGAGAATCATACCCCTAGACCAACGAGCCAGCTGTTCCAGATGTTTCAAACAACATAACTTTAGATGGACGTAGAAGATAGAGTTTAGAATGTAGAGTGTAGCATCACATTACACTTAATGGTATGAGAAAAAAAACAGTTCACAGCATCGCACCGAACAGTTTCTGGAGACTGCCAACAGAGCAGCAATTTTGACTTAAAATATTGTTACAAAAGAGACTATGAGAGATAAACACATTTAGACTGACATGAGTCTCCAAAAATTTTTACAGACATGCCAAATTAATTTGGCAAAAGCTCTGCAGCAAGTTGCATCCATTCCATCTTTTTTTCTGAGGTTTTACTGGTGACAGGATGGTAGAATGTTGCTAATTAAGTTTTTAGATTTAAGAGGTGGGGAAATGGTGTCAGGAACAAGTATTTGGTTTTGTTTCCCAAACGTGTCCTATTTGGAACTGTATAAAAAGGTGGATTACATCACTAGCAAAAAGATCAAATATACTTAGTATGTGGTTTATAGGTTTTATAAAGAGACGTTTGTACTAGGATAGGAGGCAATGGGATTCTACAGGTTAAGCCTACTTGCCCCCCCCCTCAATTGGTGGAGGAGGCTGGGCAAGGCATATATGTGAGATGGAGGTTAAAAAGTAGCTGGTGCAATGATAACAAGTGAGAATGTGGATTTAGTGGGGGTTACTAAAATGTAGTATAGTGAAACAAAATCTACTATCTGTTAGGTTGTCTTAAATAATTGGTAGAGGAGCCAACAAGAATGGAGTCTGCATCAGATTTACAAATGGATACTTGTTCTCTGAAGCCACTAGAGTGATCTCATGTGACCCCATGTAGGTCTGTGTGGGCTGCCGCTCAACACAGCCTGCATCACCCTGCCATGTCATATGTGTTGGAGCTCTCACAGGTACTGATCTTCTCTCCTGTCCCACAGGCCCATCTACACTGTTACACACAATGTCTGTTCACTAAGTTACTATTCCAAAAGGTGCCACTGGTTAAGGAATAAACCTTTGAGCACTAGACAGGTAATAAATGTGTAAATCTCTGCAGTGCATTTTACATCTGCCAAGAAGAAAAGATAGTTTTTCTCTTGCATCTAATCCTATGTGACCAAGAATAAATGCACTAAAAATTTCTCTTTTCCCACATTGTCACAGGTGGTCCAGTATGCTGTTTCGGGACAGTGAGTACCTTGGCCCGGCATGTTCCCACAATGGCGGACTTGCAGGGGTTAGTGGAGCAGTAAGGGAAGCTCCAGGGAAGTGTAGGGGTGACTGGCGCAGGGAGCAGCTTAGGGATCTATTGGGGCTAGGTGAAGCAGGTGGGCCCACCTCTCCCTCCCTCTGTCTCCCCCATGGCAGGATCCCAGTCGAATAGGGGTTCTAGGTCATACCTTGCATCCTTCAGCCTGTTTCATCCCTGACCTTCCCTTGTCCAGGAGTCCCTCTGTTACCCTCAGCAGGGTCAGTTACCTGGGCAGGGGAGCCAGGGCTTTCCCACATTGAGCCTCTTTGCTCAGTCTGGCCCGTTGAGTGAGCCCGTTTGTCAGACGGTCAGTGTGGGATGCACGAGTAGTGATTTGGCGGATTGGTAAATGGAAGTTAGTCTGCTTTAGGAGCCCCAATTAGATAAGTTTGGGGTCTGAAGGTTAGAGGAGAAAAAAGTAAAACGTTTTTAGGAAGTAATGGATATCATGGAAGTTGGAATAAGCCTAGGCAAAGCTTTGCACTCCTTTATTATAAATGGTTATTTCTGATGTTTGTTTCTATCCCTACTGCAGGTCCTTCCTCTTGTATAACATGGATCATGGGCATACCTGGGAACTTTTGGCCTCTGGCTACCTAGAGCCTTGCCTTGCGGGACACGGCCAGGACTGCCCACTGATGTTGGTGGGCGGTCCTGCTGATGTCGGTGGGCAGTTCAGCTGACATCAGGGGGAGGTCCCGCTGACATCAGGGGGAGGTCCTGCTGATGTCGGTGGGCGTTTCTGCTGATGTTAGGGGCGTTCCCGCTGAAGTCTGCTGGAAACACCACTATTTCAAGGGAAAATGGGCGGGGAGCGGGGCATGTCAAGTGCTTCACCCTGCAATCTTCAGGCCAAACCCAGAGAGTTCCCAGGTATGATCATGGGGCACTTCACGTCGGTTAGTGTCTCTAGGGCAGTGTCAGATGCGGTGCAGTTGCACAGGGTGCCCCATATTCAAGTAATGCATGCTTACCAAGGAGCTAAATTAGTGAGATTGCTTTGCATTTTCACCCAAATGAGACTCACAAGCAATTTAAAGCCTTCTCTGGACACCATTAATGAGGCACCTGTGTGGCAGGAGGGGCTGCTCAACCCTTAGGTTTGGTCAAAACATGCAAATATGCACAGCACAATAACTAGGGGAGTGCACAAACTAAAAAGCATGAAAGGCATACACATTCTATTCTATGTTGCTGCTAGAATAATAATGACCAATAAGTACACAAAACAGAGAGTCTCATTTGGGTTAAAATTCAGTGCAGTCCCATTGATTCAGCTCCTTGGTAAGTAATATAGAGAGAGATAAAAAGAGATATAAAAAAATTAGATAGGGTGATGTAAGGCCAAACTTTGACATAATTGCAGGCTAAGCAATACATGGCCATATAGTGTGACTGAATGTTCAATATTTATGCCTTAGATGTTTTTTTAATAGTATTCGCCGGGTATGCTCTGAATGCTTGCTTTGTTTTGTGTATTTATTGGTTATTATTATTCCAAGCAACTTGCTGTATACAACTGACCCAATGGTCTCAAGAGCTGAGATCTCCATACCCATTCCACTCTCCTGATCCTTTTGTCCAAAACCTTACTGTATACCAAGTACCTGTACTGCTGGTCCTTCTAGTGTGATAGTTTATCAGAGGCTTAACTATTGACCCTGCAATCTCGGTACACATATCCACCCATCAGGATTGTCAAGACCAGGTCCTGGCTTCTCGCATCTCACATCTTTGATCATTGGATCTAATGATGGACACTGTTATAGACCTATCAGATTCATGTGATGCTACCATCTTCACCCCTCTACAACATCTCGCCCTGCTTGTGGTTGCCCCTTTATGCTAGTTAATTCTCCACAACAAGTTTATTTTCAATGCCCCCATTTTTATTCCTATTTCCTTGCAACTTTTACTTCACCTGCTGGTGTCAGAATTGCGAAAAACACCACAACTTACACCTGACCATTGGGCAGAAGGATTGCCTTGGAGCTCTAGGGCGGATTGCAGTCCGCTAAAACTTCATGAACGTCTGCGATTCTTGAGTCAATGCCAATTAGACTTCAGGACACAACGAGAGACATTCTCAACCCATGCCAACAGAGCCCTTGCCTCGGCCTCACCTCTGATGGAACATAATTCAGCATTACTCAAGGATGATGTTCTTTTCCTCACAGCTTTCTGGGCAGTGTTCAACATCCTTGGATGGGCAGAGTCTGTTGAATTCAGTATAACGGAACTCTGAAAAGGCAGACAATCTGTTGGTCAGTGCATCATTGAACCCAGGACCTTGGGCTATGAGACAGATTTCATTTACGAATCAAAAAAAGCCTCTGAATTTTGTGAACAGCCAGGAACAAAAGTTGTTGTCTGTAAACATTGGCAAAAACACAACGAAAATGTTGTCCAAAACAATTATGCGGATGTGTCTGGAAGCTGCACCATTTTGAGCGGCTTAGCATGAGGTTACATTGGGCAAAATGGGCGGTACCTCCTGGCACACCCTTTCCCCTGTTCCTCCAATCAGTGGAGAGGGAGTGACTGGAAGAGCTGCCGTTTGGAAGAAGTTCACAGGGAGGTCATATATCTGTCATGTTGTGTACAGAGAAACAAACCAATAACACTTTTTTATAGACTTTTTTGGAACAGCAGAAGAAGACTGAAAAGAAAGGACTGAAGAAAAACCAGAAGGTACCAGATTAGAAGAAGCGAAGACAGGGACGCTAGTCTATCTATATAAGTCTCTCTCTCTCTCTATATATATATATATATATACATAACCCCACTCTCACATCTGCTCTTGAGCATGTAGCACCGGTCACTACTCGCTCCTCATAACGTTCACATTTCCAACCCTGGCACACGACTGTAACCCGACACTACGACGATGTTCCCGCACTGCCGAACATAGTTGGCGAAAGTCTAATTCCATGTCTGACTTTCTGCACTATAAATTAATGCTACGTTCCTACTACTCTGCTTTTAACCTTGCTAAAGAAACCTATTTCACCTCCTTCATCTCCTCCCTGTCTCACAACCCTAAACGACTCTTTGATACTTTTCATTCCCTGCTTCGACCGATCCCTACTACCTTTTCCACTAACCTTAATGCATCTGACTTTGCCACATTCTTCAATAATAAAATTCAAACTATCAGAGATGACATATCTGCACAGTCACCCCCCTACCCAATGACCTCTTCTCCCCTCACTACACTAACTAATTTCTCTGCTGTCACTGAAGAGGATGTACATGCTCTTCTTCTATCCTCTTGTCCAACCACATGCCCCCTTGACCCCATCCCTTCCCATCTCAACCGGTCTCTTTCATCTACCCTTGTCCCTACTCTAACTCATATCTTCAACCTCTCCCTCACTACTGGATCTGCCCCATCGTCCTTCAAGCATGCTACCATTACTCCTATCTTGAAAAAGTCCTCCCTCGACCCGACTGATCTCTCCAACTACCGTCCCATCCCTCTGCTTCCTTTGACCTCCAAGCTTCTTGAAATAATTGTTTATATACAATTAACTAAGTTTCTAGACTCCAACTTTCTGCTTGACCCTCTTCAATCTGGTTTTCGCCCACGACACTCTACTGAGACCACCCTTACTAAAGACTTACTCACTGCTAAATCTAAGGGCCACTACTCCATGCTAATCCTACTGGACCTTTCTGTTGCTTTTGACACTGTGGACCACCCTCTTCTCCTTCAAATGCTTTATGATCTTGGCCTCCGTGATACTGCTCTCTCATGGCTCACTCCCTACCTCCCGTCTTGACTACTGTAACTCTGTCTTACACACTCCCTCTTAACCGCCTCACCCCTCTACAATACACCATGAATGCTGCTGCCAGACTTATCTTCCTCTCACATAGCTTTACTAACGTCTCTCCCCTGTGTCAGTCTCTTCACTGGCTGCCTGTGCGCTTCGGGATTCATTTTAAAATCCTCACTCTTACTTTCAAAGCCCTTCACAGCAGTTCCCCTACTTACATCTCATCACTCATTTCTAAATACACTCCTAACCGGTCTC
Organism: Spea bombifrons; assembly: GCF_027358695.1. Lineage (NCBI taxonomy): Eukaryota > Metazoa > Chordata > Amphibia > Anura > Pelobatidae > Spea > Spea bombifrons. Next base: position 39,962,041 of record NC_071088.1, read on the forward strand.
TTCGCTCATCCAATGATCTCCTTCAATCCTCTCCTCTGATTTCTAGCTCTCATGCCCGCTTACAAGATTTCTCAAGGGCTGCCCCTATCCTTTAGAATGCTCTCCCCCGGTCTATCCGTCTCTCCACCTGCTTTTATTCCTTCAAAAAATCCCTCACGACCCACTTCTTTAAGGATGCTTACAACATAGCACATTAATGCCCTCCCATATTCCTTTAGCTCACCTTTCCTAGTCCCTCTCCTGCAATACGACTGTGGCTAGTCTATCCCTAACAACGGCACTTTTACCTATTGTGTAATACATCCTAACTCCCTCTAGATTGTAAGCTCATTTGAGCAGGGCCCTCCTCACCTGTTGTCTCTGTTAGTCAATGTGTTATGTTACATGCTACTTGTTATGTCCTGTCTACCCATTATACAGCGCTACGGAATTTGATGGCGCTACATAAAACAATAAATAATAATAATATATCAGAAGGGGTTTAGGCAGTGATTACATACATAAACACAGGGTTTAGGCAGTGATTACATACATAGGATAAGGTCACGTAAGGTTGTTTAGTAAGAGTTTGTTCCTTCGTTTCCCGGGTATGTAGCTGTAGTTCTACAGGAGCTGAGACTAGCTTAGCGCACCGACATTTTTTCTTTCCCTGATAACAATTGCCTAAGTTGGATGTAGCAGTGTAAAAGTATACCAGTCCGGGACTATATTAGGTCCTCATTGTATATTTTTAAAAGACATATTAATGTTAATATTGGGACAATTGGCATCTGCTTCATAAGGGTTTTTTGCCTTCCTCTGGATCAACACAGTAGGGACACAATATGTATATAGGTTGAACTCGATGGACTTTGGTCTTTTTTCAACCTTATGAACTATGTTACTATGTTACTATGTTAATGTCATTTGTCCCACCCAATGTCAGGGTATCCAAAGGAAAAACATTGTAAAACACTGCAGAATATGCTGGTGGTATACAAATCAATTAATAATAATAATCATCATATTGTGCCTCACTGGCCCAGTCCCTTAGGTCCACAACACCTCAGAGGAAAATAGATTGTAAGAGGTACTGAAACTCCAGAAAAACTGACAATACATGCAACTTAGTGCAGTTAGTAATTGATCCAGATGTGTGTATTCAGTTGGTTTCTGTTGCAAAGAGCTTTGTTGGTCCTGTGTATTTGTATAGGTAAATCAGTCTCCCCACATACTGAATATGCTTTATAGCACAGTTCACTCCTTGATGGAGAAACTTGCCAGTGTTAATCTATAATGTATAGCATAAATGTAGTATTTGTGTCAATAATTCACTAAACAAACCCCTTTAAGTTCCCATAAAAATACATCAAGCGCCATTGAAGTAAATGGTTGTAATTTTACAAGACAACAGTAGATGGTACCAAAGGGCCATCAAATTTAAAATCACCGTAAGCGAAGTATAAGTGAAATGAAATAAATTACAATAAGATTTTTTTAAAGTAAACCCTGATTGGATGGCTGTCTAAAACATGATATATGCTAGTGTGGGTGGGGGGCATTCCATTATTAAAGACTTTTCCATGTACACAAGAAAATGGGAAAAAGCAAATAATAATAATAATAATAATAATAGTGTCCATTCTCATTTATGAACTCCAAGTATATGGTATATCAGAGAATCTCAACACTGGCACTTGCTCTATAAAGAACAGCACATAAAGGGGTACTCCATTTAAAAATATTCTGTCTATTTTCTTTGTTAAAACGGTACCAGTTTTGCCATAATATAGTGTTTTTTAGACAGCTGCATATTAGCCATTTTCATGTGTTCTACCCCTTTTATCTTAGCCTAGTTTACTAGACAAAATCATACATTTACGGTGTACAGAAACACTTTTCTTGGAGTACTTCCGCATAAGACAAGAGCCTTGTCCCTCCAATCAAGGGAAACGGTGTGTGTGGAGGCTGCGCCCTTTTTTGGAAGTACCTGGGTAAGAGAGCTGATTCTGGGGAGGAACAGCCAAAATAAGAAGACAGAAGCAATGAGACAGAACAAGAAGAGGCGAGAGAAGAACTGGAGTTGCATAAAACGAGAAAGAGACACAAAAGCCAGGATCGTCTTTAAAGTGAGGCAAAAAGGGCAGCTGCCCTGGGCCCAGTTGTTCCTGTGGGATCCATAGCACCTGTCCCTTGAACCTGCAACAACCACTGTACTCTAAGGTGCCGGGGCAACCCCTGCAACCACTTATGCATGGGCCCAGCATTTACCTCTGTGTTGTTCGCACATCAAGAGCAACCTCTCTTGTACTTTCCAGGGAAAGCTGGAACGAGCAACACAGAGAAATCTGCACATGAGGTTAGGGAATGTGTGAGGGAGTAAATGAGTGAATGTGTGTGAATGAGTATGTATTTATTTATTAATATATACACATAAATGTATAAGTGTGTGGTTGCATGGATGTGATGTGTAAAGGGGGTGCAAAGATGACACAGGTAGACTGGGGCAAAGATGGCACAAGTATGCTGTTTGGGGGCACTTACATGTTGTTTGGAGACAAAGATGACAGAGACATGCTGTTTGGGGGAAACATCGCCATGTCCACCCAATGTGACTGCTGGACAGGTTCTGTGGATGCAATCTGGGTGCTGGGGAAAATCCTACATTTGTAATTTGGGTTCCAGAGCAAGTCCTATGCGTGCAATCTGGGTGCTAGGGCTGGTCTGCAATTTAAGGTTTCCATGCATTATTTATTTGACCCATACCTTCAATGTGGAATTTACATGTGAATATTCAGTTGATCGATACCTGCAAGACTGGGTTTGTATGTTATTCAGTCGCTTTGTACCTATAATGCTATGCTTCCATGTGTTATTTATTAATACCTGCTAATACAGGGATTGTATGTCTTATTCAATTGATCTATACCTGAAATACCTTGTTCCCATGTATTATTTGATCTATACCTGAAGTACATGAGGGAGGTAAAGATGTGTGGCATGGTTAAGGAGGGGAGAAAGGACTCTGCAGGGGATGACAGACAAGGGGGCACCACAGGGGAGGCCTGAACACCTAATGCCGGCCCTGATCACGACTCGCATATCTGTTTCGGGTCACTAGCCGGACCTGCACCATTCATTTGCTATGTGATCTGTCTAGTATTGTGCTCCTCCCCTCCCCTGAATGTGTGTGGTTAGTACATGTGGAGCCACACTAGGGTCAGTGTGGCAAATGCTTTTTTGTATGTGTTGTTTTTATTGGTGTTTGAAGTGCAGAGCGTGATTGCATGCCAGTGAGTGAGGAAGGCTTGCCCAGGGACCAATCAATATTATAGGCGGACGTGGCAAAGCAGTCGGTGTAGAAAGTAAGGAGATATTGACAGAATTTGAGAAAGAGTAAATAGTGTGAGACCAACGAAAGTAAAAAGAGTCATTTTGCTTTTCTCCCCAATAAGCTTGTCTTATATTAAGGCCTTTTCTTTTTTCTTTCATTAAGGTCCAAAGTTTGAGGAGCTTGTCTCATAATCAGGCCCCCCCAATAGTCGTGCATTGTGTGGGCCTGTCCCGATTTTGCCATTCTATCTTGGTGTCTTGCCGAACTCTGCTTCTGTCCCGCTTTTCTGGACAGAGGTGGACAGAGTTGGACAGAGTGATTTATACCACAATCATGCATCCTGATTTCATTCTTCATTGTCTGGGACAACGGAGAATGCATACTGCGCATGTGTATAGTTGTGTACATGTGCATTAGTGCGAGTGATTTGCTGGAGTTGAGGTATGGGGTAATTTGATAATCGACCAAATGCGGTTTTATGGAAGTAAATATGTAGAGACTAAAAATGTGGAGGCAGAAGTAATAAGTAGAGAGAAGAGAGCTTGAAAGATATTGTGAATGGATAGATCAGTGAGGCACTGCAGACAAGATGGAATGGGAGTATATGTATGAAGGGAATGTTACAGCAGAGCCTGAAGTAAGGTCTGGGAAACCTGGCCATTATACCCAGTGGGGAGATCAGCAAGACAAGTACCAGAGAGAGGGTTTTTCTTCTAATCCCAAAAAGGGGGTAGAAGATTAGTTATGTCCACATTCAGTAGCACCATACTTTAATATACGTGAAGCTTGCTTATGTGTTTTCTTAAGGATTTAAGAAACAAAAATGTGTATTGCAAATTTAGCACCTAATTGTGATCGATTCACTGTGATGACTTTGTATGTACCTATAAAGGAGCCAGCTCCAGACCATGTGACCCTGTCTGGTCACAGATTCTGGCCCTTCAACCTGAGAGATCCTGGGTATGCCTGTATTGTAGGTTCTCCTAACTTCTACCCTGGGAAAATCGGTACACTGGGAGCGGAGCTTAGAGGGCACAGGGTCACACAAAGTAGCAGCGCTAATGTGCATGCGCATACATTTGTGACCCAGACCCCAGAAAATGAAATCAGGAGCACAGGATTACGGTCCGAATCCTGTTGTTCCACCAGATCTACCTCTGTCCCATAACAGTGGCACAATCTGAACTATCCCCCACAAAACACTACCGTTGGGAAGCACGGGTCAGTAACACCCACGTTGCTGATATAGTTTGTGCTATGCCCTTGCAGGACAGGGCAAAACATAGTAAAATATCACTCCGAATGTACCCCAAAGTGCCTTAAACTACCATGTTAAATACACTGAATCACATCGGATGTGGCTGGAATCTAACAGTGGTCACAAGATTAAAATATGCAATCAGTGACGTCACGAAAAGCTCCGTGCTCTCCAGCACGAACCCAGCTCCACGGACTACAACCCTCCCTATCATAGACTACATTTCCCGTGAGGCTTGGGGTTACCAAGCATGCGTAGTTTTCTCCAATGATGTCCCAGTTACCGCAGAAAACTACATCTCCCAAGGTGCTCTGCGCTGAGGTCATGCGCAGTGGCTGCCATTGGGCCATTTAAAAGTCGTTGTTGGGGGAAATTGAAATGGCTGCGCAGCTGGGTACATTTTCTGAGGAAAGGGACAAAGCGAAAGGGGGGCGAAAGAAGAAACGGAGGGAGGGTTCTCCGTCGTCCGAGAAAAAGAGGAAAAAGAAAGGAAACGAGGACGGCGGAGGAGAGGATGATGAGAAGCAAGTCAAGAGGAGGAAGCTTGACAGTGACACCCATCATTGCTGTCACCATCATCATCACCATCACCACCACAGACATCACCACCACCATCAGCATGGGAAAGAAGAGCTGTTGCTCCGACCTCCTCCCCCCGGGCTTCCTCAGGCAACCCAACCTGTGCCCTCCATCACCCAGGCCCTATTTACTCTTTCTCAGCTGGAGAGACCTCGGGAGAAGATCAAGAGGAAACACAGGGTGAAAAAGGAGAATGCTGGTGGAGAAGGAGCGGAGAATCTGCTGAAACCTGTCAAAAAGGGTGAGACAAGGAGTTGAGACTACATGGGATGATGTTGGGCAAGAGCTGCCTTAATTGGGGGGCCCCATCGAATATCGGGGTGTATTTACAGAGGAGTAATACATGGCTGTAAGCACTCTGTAGTGATGTAACTGGTTATCAGGTCTCATACCAAATGCTGGGGGGTTTAGATTAAATGATTTGGTCATCGCTGTTGATTATCTGAATGATCCCATTGCACATTAGTGAATCGGTTGATTCAGGTAGACCCAGGAGGTTGTTTTTGGGGTGCAGTTTGGAAAATGGGTTTTATCACTATAGCAACCAAATGGAGATCCTACTGATTCTATTGGTTGCTTGGGTGACAAGCACCACAACTGGATGTTCTAAATGTTTTAGATTCTTCTAATGGTGAAACTAAAACTTGAGAATATGTCTTCAGGAAGAAGTCCTGCCAGGCAAGCTTATGAATATATTAAAAGTGATGGCATTTAGATTGATCAGGCTGTGGTGAAAGTGTATTTTGCTTGCTCGTGTTGTGTTTTTGTATTGGCCGGTGTTTATAATTTAAAAAGACAATGTCTTTTTCTAAACCATGGTAGATAAACATTTTCTTTCGTATGAAGGTTTAAATATATATATTTCGGTCCTTATGAATTAGGCAATTTTTGCACAAATAATGATTTTTATATTCAGCAGTTCTAGGAATGATGTTTCTAATGCTGCAGGTGGGATAAATATCCGGGATCGTGTAGTTGAGGGAGTGTAATGAGGGGTTTTCTTTTGAGGTATGGCAAGAGGTGCATTGCACTTAAAGGGGAAAATGCTGAAGAGTAAGAGTGGTTTCAAAAAGGCATGTTAATCATTTTATTTTTATCATTTAACAAAAAAAAGCAAAATAAATGAACAGAAGAAAACTTTAGATCAAATAAATGTTTGGTGTGACCACCCTTTGCATTAAAGGTGGCATCAATTCTTCTAGCATACAGTATAAGGAACTCGGGCAGGTAGGTTGTCACAGTTCTTCTGTGGGCATTAAGGTGGCCTCAGTTGCTTCTCTCTCTCTTCATGTAACAAACAGACTCAATGTTGAGATCAGGGCTCTTCAGAGGGTCATTTAATTCTAGGACTCCGTGTTCTTCATACCTGTAATGTCATATGAAATAGCAGGTGAAGACATGTAGCCTATGTATGGCGTGGGATTGCCCTTTATCATCACAGAGTCAAAATTGTTACACCAGTTCTGATCTTCGAGGTCTGATCGCTGCAACAGCATAAGGTCTGAAAGCAGGCAAATCAGGCTAGGTGGTTGACAAAGTAACTACCGTATTTGCTCGATTATAAGACAAGGTTTTTTCCAGAGCAAATGCTCTGAAAAATACCCCTCGTCTTATAATCAGGGTCGTCTTATAATCAGACCTCAAATAGGTCTGATTATGAGACTAAGATCCAGATCCCCCGCAGCGATGCAGAGGACCTGGATCCTCCTGTGTTAACCCCCTCCCCCCCACTTACCGGTGCTTCTGAGTCCCCAGTGCTTAGTCCGGGCTGCGTGTAGAGCTCTACGCGATACAATCGCGTAGAGCTCTACACGCTTCCCGGACTAAGCACTGGGGACCCAGATGCAGGGGACCTGGATCCTCCTGTGTTAACCCCCGACCCAACTTACCGGTGCATCTGAGTCCCCGGTGCTTAGTCCGGGCTGCGTGTAGAGCTCTACACGATACAATCGCGTAGAGCTCTACACGCTGCCCAGACTAAGCACTGGGGACTCAGAAGCACCGGTAAGCTGGAGGGGGGGGGCATAACACAGGAGGATGCAGGGGACCTGCATCCTCCTGTGTTATGCCCCCTCCAACTTACCGGTGCATCTGAGTCCCCGGTGCTTAGTCCGGGCTGCGTGTAGAGCTCTACGCGATATAATCGCGTAGAGCTCTACACGCTGCCCGGACTAAGCACTGGGGACTCAGAAGCACCGGTAAGCTGGAGGGGAGGGGGGCATAACACAGGAGGATGCAGGGAACCTGCATCCTCCTGTGTTATGCCCCCTCCAACTTACCAGTGCTTCTGAGTCCCCGGTGCTTAGTCCGGGCAGCGTGTAGAGCTCTACGCGATTCGCGTGGAGCTCTACATGCTGCCCGGACTAAGCACCGGGGGCTCAGATGCAGGGGACCTGGACCCTCCTGTGTTATGCGCCCCCCCCAACTCAGAAGCACCGGTAAGTTTGGAGGAGGGAGGGGGAGTGTTAAATGGGGGGTGTAAGGCATTTCTGGAGGCAGAGTGCTCTTTGAAATGCCTTTTAACCCCTTTAATGCCACTCTGCCTCCTGAAATGCCTTAAACCTCCCTATATGCCACTCTTACCCATAATATGCCTTTTAACCCTCTAAGTGCCAGATTGGGTTAAAAGGCATATCATGGGGCACAGTGGCATATAGGGTTAAAAGGCATATCATGGGGCACTGTGGCATTTAGAGGGTTAAAAGGCATATCATGGGGCACAGTGGCATATAGGGGGTATAAGGCACTTCTGGGGCAGATCTGCATAACTGGGGGGCAGGTTGGAAAATAGAAGGAAATAAAACCAAAATATTTTTCTCAAGCATACCTTTTATTAAAAAAGTGTTTAAATGAATTTACGTTTACTGGTAAAACTTTTTTCCTATAGGGTCGTCTTATATTCAGGCTTTTTCTTTTTTTCCTAAATTAATAAGATTTGGGGGGTCGTCTTATAATCGAGTATATAAATAACGTATATACGGTATATAACTTACGTATATAAGTAACAAATTGCGTAGCACTGTAAAAGTGGTACAGCTAACACACACAACAAATATACATTCATACAGACACATCCGGAGATGAGCACCCACCCTGTCCGTGACCTTGCCATCTGGCCTTATGGTACTTTTACACAAAGTTGCACTCGGGAATGGTGGGCTTTTGAGGGCCCTGCTCAAGAGCTTACAATCTAAGGCATATGTGTATGAAAAGCTTTTCTGCTGCAAAACTGGATAAACAACTGATTCGACAGACTGATTCAGACTTGTACTAAAAATTGATCTTGATGAATAAAGCCTTATGTACCCCTTGAGATTGTTTTTAAATACAGAAAATTATTTTCTGCATATAAACTAAATTGACTAAATCAAAGGACCTGCTGAGATTATATATATATATATATATATATATATATATATATATATATATATATATAAATGATATTACTTTTGTAGTGTGTCATAGCTTACTTGTTTTGCAGATGTTTAATTGCCTAGAAATACATGGTTAGCAGCTGTTGCTTCTTGGCTGATTATTATATCTTGACAGTTATACCATGACTCATTCTAAATGCTTATATAAAACATTCTATAAATGAACTTATGTCGAGACTATAAATGCCAAATGTTTTCACTTATGAAATCTATCCATAATATCTTGATCTGTTTTACTATTTTTTTTTCCCAAAGCTTTGCTAAACCAAAACGTATAGAATATACCCAAACTCCATGATGGACCAAAGTGGGAGGAGTCTCCTAAGAGTACCCATGCTTAAAAACCTACCTAGCTTTAAGCCTTCCCTGTCTCATTGGTAATCACTTGATTTTAGCCTAAGTAATGAGTAGCAATATATGCTTTTCCATTTGGAGAGGTGACTGAATTGACATAGCATCAGAGCCAGGATTACTTCTGAATACACATGTCCTGTGACTCGGGACTTATTATAACAGTTTATGGAGGTTGAAACATTGGGTTTTGTGTGTGTATATATAAGCATGATATTTCATTGGCTTGGCTATATTCACTTAAGTAGCCCTCTGAATGGACATACACCAATGGGGAGTACTTCCAAATGGGCAGGGGTTGATGGGGCTGAAGTACATATTGGGAGTGCTTCACTGAGTTTGGGCATGGATGCTCCTTTGAATGGCTTTACCGTATACGCTAGCATTCCTGGACACTCCACATATTCAAACGACAGGTATTTCTACTGAAGGTGTCATGAACTGGGCATGAACTTTAAAAAAAAAAAAAAAACTAAATATCTGGCTTTTTGAACTGGAGCACCCCTGTGCTTAACTGATAACAGGAAGTAAGAAAAACAAAAGGCATTTCCTTATACGCACATTATGTACATCAAACCAGGGGAAAGCGTTTTGCTTTTAACCCCTTCGTGACAATGGACCTTTTAACATTTCTGCGCTGCTCGTGTTTAGCTGTAATTTTCTTCTTTCCCGTTTACCGAACCCACACACATTATATATTGTTTTTTTCAGGACAAGAAGGGCTTTCTTTAGATGACATTGTTTTGATTGTATCATATTATTTACTATTAAAAAAAAGTATAAAATATGGTGAAACATTTAGAAAAAAATTTAGTTGAAAAATCTTTTACTCATCTATAAAAGGTAATAAAAAAAACCTGCTAAATAGATTCTACTATTTGTCCTGAGTTTAGAAATACCCAATGTTTTTATGTTTTTTTGCTTTTTTTCTACACATTATGGGGCAATAAGTACAGGTAGCGTTTTGCCATTTCAAAGCCATTTTTTCCAAATCTGGTAATTCTTCCCCCCCCATGTGCCATTTCGGGTATCTTTGAAGCCGGCCAGTGCAATTTACCCCATCAAGTCATATATTTTTGAAAACTAGACAGCCCAGGGTATTCCAAATGCTAGTATTTTAACCCTTTCCAAGCACTTATTCTACCATCAGCCTTTGTCAAACTTTATGGTAGTAATTTTTTTGCATTTGTTTTTTCACACACATTTTACTTCAGGTATGAATAAACAGGTTCTCGTATATGTCACTATCATAAATCACCCCAATATGTGTTTAGCAACATGTCCTGAGTACAGCGATACCTCACATGAATGATTTTGCCTGGCTGTTTGGGGGCAAAAGGGCCACATTTGGGGCATGCACATTTTTCAATGTTGAACTTTGGCATTTGGGGATCCACTGCCAATGCCCCATTTGGTACATCTTTGAGCCGGGCCATTTCAGTGTGCCCAACAAAACCATATATTTTTGAAAACTACACACCACAGTGTATTTTAAATGCTGGTATTTTAACTCTTTGCATGCACACATTTTACCACCAGCATTGTTTCAAAGTTTGCAGTAGTATTTTTGTGTGTGTATTTTTCCCACACACACCTACTTTATGTATGAATTTACAGCTCCTGGTATATGCCACTGTCACACGACACCCCAATATGTGTTCAGCAACATCTCCTGAGTACAGTGATACCCCACATTCATGGGTTTGTCATTTTTTTGGGGAAATAAAAGGCCACATTTGGTACGTGTGCATTTTTTTTAATTGGAAATTAGATTTGTGGCCATCCTTCCCCCCCCCCGTGTTAATTGGGACATTGTTGAATCCGGCCAATTCAATTTACCCCATCAAATCATACATTTTTTAAAAGTAGACACCCCATGGGCATTTAATATGCCAGTATTTTAACTCTTTCCATACGAGAATTGTTTTAAGCTAATATGCTAATTTTAGGACTTGCTCACAAAAATATATTTTTTATATATACCGTATTGGCTCGGATATAGGCCGCCCCCGTGTATAGGCCGCACCCTAAAAGTTTGGTGCTTTTTTAAAGAAAAAGTTTTTTACTTTAAAAAAGCACCAAAAAAAAAACATGCTGCCACTCTGTCCCCCCCCCGAGATATGCTGCCACTGTCCTCCTCCCCCCCCGAGATATGCTGCCACTGTCCTCCTCCCCCCCCGAGATATGCTGCCACTGTCCTCCTCCCCCCCCCGAGATATGCTGCCACTGTCCCCCCCCCCCCCGAGATATGCTGCCACTGTCCTCTTCCCCCCCCCCGAGATATGCTGCCACTGTCCTCCTCTGCCCCCCCGACTTACCGGAGCAGAATCCCGGGCGTCTTGCGGGGCCGCCGGGGGACATCTACGCAATACGCGTATACAACTTCCGGTGCCGGCACCGGAAGTTGTATACGCGTATTGCGTAGATGTCCCCCGGCGGCCCCGCAAGACGCCCGGGATTCTGCTCCGGTAAGTTGGGGGTTAACAGAGGTAAAACGCATCGTGCGGGCGGTCCGCACGATGCGCTTAGACAACCTCCCGTGCCGGCACCCCCCCACCCCGTGGGAAGTGCTGGCAGGGGAGGCTGTCTGAGCATATCGGGGAGTAGGATGCAGGTCCCCTGCACCGCTGCGGGGGATCTGTATCCTAACCCCGCTGCCTGCCCGGCGCCCGGGACTGCATGTCCCGGGCGTCGGGCGCTAGACCCCGAATATAGGCCGCAAAAAAACACCGAAAAAAGTGTGGCCTATATTCGAGCCAATACGGTGTATATATATATTTTTTTTTGTCTTTTTTTTTTACATTTTTTTTTCAACTTGAAGGTTCCCCTGATAGTGACATCAGTGGGAAATTATTTTTACATTTTACTGTTTTTTTACTATTTTTTTCTAATTATTATTAATTTTATTTTTAATTTATTTTTACTAATCACACTGTAATTAGAAAGCTGAGCTCCATTGACTTGCATGGTTGAATGCAGTACCTGTATTCAACCTGCAAGTGGAGCCAGAGTTCTCTAGAGGGTCTGGAGACCGTCTAGCGAACTTTTTAGTCTTTATTGTTTTTTTTACAGGGCGGCCGCCATCTTGCTTGATGGCGAAGATCACCTGCAGCGGCGGCTGTGACCGCTCTCCGGAGCGGTCACAGTCCATCCCAAGGTAAGTGTTTGGTGTCGCTGGATGCCTCCTGATCGAGGCATTCCAGCGACACCATTTAAGTTGATCGTTGATCGCCTCCTAAACGCTTTTAAAACGGGCGTCCGCCGCCATACAAAGTATGGCGGATGTTGACGCCCCGGGGAGGGGCCAGAGATGGCCCCTTTGTGCCGATCATGGCGTTGCTGAATGCCTCGAGGTCGAGGCATTACAGCAACGCCGTTTCGGTGCAGAAAGCGAAAATAGTTCGCTTTCTGCACCCGTTTAAAGACATGCCGGTCCTGGCACGTCAATTGTCATCAAGGGGTTAAAGTAAATTCTGTTTAAGGAATCCCTGGTAACCTTTTGTTTTAATAAAAACAAACCTCAAAAGCGGTGTAGGTTGAAATGATTGTACAGTTTCACCAAAAAGGTATTAAGCTACGATCACCACTATTTACTTAAATGTTGAATATATACTATATATTTTTAAAGAACACCATATGTTCATGCGCCCCTCGCTTGCCATATTGACTTTTTGAACACTTGTGAGGAGTGTTACTTGGGAGCAGCAGAACGTGTAGGGTATTTAATTTTTCTTTTTCAATTTACACAACTACACGTTAAGGTGGTTTCTTTGTCTCTATTTTCCCCCCAAAAATGCATCTAGCTCTATTATCTTTCACATGTGAAAAGTAAAGTACACCCTCTTTGAATTCTATGGTTTTATATAAGAGCACATAATCATCTGGTCCTTAACAGGTCTAAACATTAAAAACAACATATTATACCGTGTCATGATTTATTGAACACAAATAAAGCCAAAATGAAGAAACCATGTGTACACACTTGCTGCATCCATAGGAATTCAGATGCTAAGTAGCAGACAGGTACTGCTAAACAAATGTGCTTGATTCATTGGTCATCAGCAAGTGTGACCACCTGTATAAAAGACAAGGTTTTAGCAGTTTTCTGGCCTGAAACATTCACGATCTCAAGGAGGAAAGACATCGGCAATGATCTTAGAAAAGCAGTTGTTGCTGTGTATCAATCTGGGAAAGGTTAGAAGGTCATATCCAACCAGTTCGGTGTCAATCTTTCTTCAGTAAGAAAGATTATTCAAAGGTGGGAAACATTCAGGACAGTGGCCAGTCTTCCAAGGAGTGGACGTCCCAGCAAATTCACCCCAACATCAGACCATGCAATGCTCAGAGAAATTGCAAAAAAAACCCAAGAGTTACATCTCAGATTCTGCAAGCTTCAGCTAGCAGGTCATGACAGTACAATTAGACTGAATAAGTATGATTTGTTTGAAAGGCTTGCCAGGAGAAAGCCCATTCTTTCTAAAAAGAACATGGTAGTGTGGCTTAGGTTAGCAAAAGTTGCATCTGAACAAACCACAAGACTTCTGGAGCAATGTCCTTTAGGACAGACAAGGCCAAAGTGGTGATGTTTGGCGAAAACCAAACACAGCATATCGGCACAAACACTGCATACCAACTGTCAAGCACAGTGATGTTTTGGAGCCACAGGACCCAGCAGTCATTGAGTCCGGCCATGAACTCCTCTGTATACCAAACGATTCTAAAGTCAAATGTTAGGCCATCTTTCAGACGGCTAAAGCTTGGCCAAATTTGGGTCATGCAACAGGACAATGATCCCAAGCACACCAGCTCTCGACAACAGAATATCTGAAAGTCAAAGTACAGACCTCAACTCGATTGAAATGCTGGGGCGGTACCTTAACAGGGCTGTGCATAAACAAATGCCAGCAAACCTCAATGAACTGAAAGAATGTTGTAAAGAAGAGTGGGACAAAATTCCTCCACAAAGATGTGAGAAACTGAAAGTCATATAGAGATTATTACTTTGTTATTGCAGCTAAAGGTGGTTCTACAAGCAATTCAATCATAAGTATGTGCATACTGCAATTATTTAGTACTTCTGTATAAACTAAGCATGGCAGTAAAAATTAGACTTGTGCACGGCAAGCAAAATTGCTTTGGATAAACTTTTTGTTCGTTCGGTTCCGGGCAACAAACTTCATTCCCCATCCCTTCGCCTTAAATGAAATTTGGGGGCAATTATCTTTTTTTAAAAAAATATATATATTCAGAACAACAATTTGGGGAGCGTTACCAAAAGAGGTGGTCCCTGACAGCTTCCGGAATCAACTTTTATTATAGAATTATTTAAAAGGTTCGAGTCTAGAGAGTAAGGACAGTGAAAGAGGTGCAGGGGAGAGCTTTGTTCTTGCCAAAAGTATCAAGGGCCACTGCGGGTCATGTTCCCGTGGGTCTAATGCAGCTGCTCTGCATGGGTGCAAGGGATTGGGAATCTGACATGTGTCTGGCACTACTGCTGCCGCTGTTGGGAATTTCTATCTCCAACTCCTGCATCTCTCTGCTTCACATGCACACTATGGACTAGCATGTCTCCAACGTTTGACATTATTTTTATGAGCCAACTTGCCCTTAACCTTGGGTCACAAGGGTGGCCAGCATGTACTGTGGGTGTCCCTGGTGGCTTGCATGCGACCTATTAGCCTACTGATCAACTTTCCACTTCCATCCTTTTTTTTTCGCATGGAAAGACCTTATTTTGTTCCAGCAAGTCATACATGTGTTCAAGTTAGGTAAGGGCATGACCCAGCTCAAAGTGGCAGTGCTCTGCCTCTGGTCCTCAGTCACATCCCTAAATCACATAGAGTGAAGAGCCCACTACTGCTCTAGGATCCGCTCCATTATGTCCAGGGTGGAGTTCCAGCAGGTAACTACATCTTGATGTAAACAGTGGTGGCTTAGGCTTGCCTTCTCCTGCTCCTCCCTCAGCTGCTTGTTTGCCTTCATGCTGCAGTGAAAGTACCTGGCAATCATATGGCACTTTTCAGTCGCTTTCAAAAACCTATACTGCCCTCCAGTTGAAATAGCTGCCCTTACCACCAAGTGTAATATATGCTGCACAACTTAAACCTGCAAAGTTTCCATGCTACCCCAATCACATTTCTATTCCTGCACCTGCCTGTGGTCCAATCCACTGTGCCAGCATCTTCCAGAATGTGAGCTGATGTGTGCTGCTCATCCATAACCTCTGCAAGGCTCTATAACCCCTCTGCTTCAGTTCCTTCCCTCCTTTTACCCCGTGCGCCTCTGCCTACACCTGATACAGTGGTCCTGTCATGGTTCTCCAAATATTTGGGCAGCCGCCAGTGAGCTGTCAGTGAAAGAAAGACATGTCGTGCACTATAAAATCAAATACAACATGAGATAGTGCACTTTAAAAAAAAAAAAAAAGAAGAAAAAAAAAAAAAAAGGGCAACTGTCTTCATCAACCAAACGCCACTCAGAAACAAATGAAAAAAAGTCTGCTGCAGTCCCTGTAATACACTACAGCTTCCCCAGTCCACCCTGCGATGGTACATTTTCCTCATTAAAAATAAACAATTAAGTTGCAGTATGGTAGCTAGGCAGAGGCCGAGATTAATGCTTATTGCTCACCTTGCGACGAATGGATGAATCATGCAATCAACAATCCTCAATTTATTCAGAGATCATCCTTATCGTACAAACGCATGAAATAGGCTTTTTTTTTATTTATTAAAAATAAAGTTTGCGCGAAAACGAATGCAAAACTCATGCATAGTAAAATGTGTGACGTAGTATACCTTTCAGGGGAAAATGCAACATGCAAACTGGTGGTGTATGCGTATATGTTTGTCAAGAACAATAAACAATTTAAGGTAAACATTGTCTGCTAGACAGCATATATTCTCTGCTGCTCTTTCGGTTGAATGGGAGATTTTTGTTTTCTTTCATAACTTTTGTTTTTTGCAATGTTAATACTGCTCTTTGATGTTGCAAACAAAACCAACATGAATGCGTTTTTGTAAAAACATGATCAGATCTCTGGGCGCATAGTATGTGCTCTGTGCCATCATGTGCTCCCCCACCTTTTACTTAAACATTATAATGCTATATATTACACAATGCTATATATTACTTTCAATGGCTTATTTTTATAGAGTAAGCAGCAGGTTATACAGGGTGTTATTCCACATTCAAGCTACATTGTACAGATATGTATGCATATGTACAGCTACATTTATGCAGAATTTGACTAATTTAGTTCTTTGTCAAATTCACAGAGATTACAGATGAGAACGGTCAATCCCAGTGTGCGATCAAGAATGAAGGTCATGAATTTCTCCTCAAGAAGATCAAAAAGAAGAAGAAAAAGAAACATAGGGATGACCTGAGAGGTCGGCGGCTGAAAATGTATAACAAGGAAGTACAGACTCTCTGTGCTGGGCTGACTCGAATCAACCAGGATACCCTGGACCAGGAGGATGCTGTAGTTGAGGAGAACAAGGAGTCCTGCAGATACTTGCTGGATGAGCAACTCTGCCGCTCTGATTTGGGTACTGAAGAATACAGAGTTCCACAGGAAGTTCAGATGCCCTTTGCGTCTCATCAAGAGCACTGTATTCGAACCAGCACCTTGAAAACCGAGTCTAAGTTCAGCCGTTTGATGCATGAGGAAAACCAGTCAAATGGAGGAGCGCCGGTTTTGCATGCTTACATGGACGAACTCTCTTTTTTGTCTCCCATGGAGATGGAGAGGTTTGCTGAGGAATTCCTGGAGAAGACATTTCGAGAAAATGACAAGAGTGCAGCTTATTATGCACTGGCCGTAGTTCACGGAGCTGCTGCTTACTTGCCAGATTTTTTGGACTACTTTGCTTTTAATTTCCCTAACACCCCAGTGAAGATGGAGATCTTGGGCAAGAAAGACATAGAGACAACCACCATCTCCAACTTCCATATGCAGGTACTAAGCGTAGTTTTTTTTTTTTTTTTTTAACGCATTTGTGAATGCATTTGTGAAATTTGTGAAATCCTATCATTCATTCACCCAAGTAAGGCAGTCAAGATTGCTTCTCAGGTGTATATGAAAACATGTTAACCAGTTTACCCAAGTCATTCGTCCTTTTATTGTCAATAATAAACCTAGCAGTCCACCATGTTTTTTCAAAGAAACCTGCGACAGAATGGCTCTGAGTTTGTTTTTTACACAAGACATACATTTTATACTGCGACATGGAACACAAACATCAATAGCTTGACCAAGTATATACAGGCAGAACATGAATGAAGTCAATTTATGTTAAATAGGGTACACCTTAGGCATTGAAACATTCATACATTTGTAAGCACCGTGTCACAGCACCAACAATAATCTATAAATCAATGTAAAGCTTACTACAAAGAAGCAGCAGTAGTCATCACAACAGTAGGAAAAGTAAACAGTCCTTGAGTCAACTGGTCGCCTGCATGAGGCCAATGCTCTGTGGTATCAGGGAGTCAGGAATCTCTTCCATAATAATGAGTTCTTATGAGCCTTTAGATCACTCTAGGTGACCACAAGTCCAGTTTCACTCCCTCCAGTTGGTGTTACTTCACAAACTTGATAACCTCCAGGTAAAAATGCGTACTTAAATCGGACAGCTCCATACCTTTATAAATTAAGACTTCTCAAAAAAAGAACGGGAGAAAGTAGATGTGGCGTTCCTTGCAGAGCCATGAGCACTGTCTGTGTCTTATGCACACAGTTGTAGATATTCCCCTTGCCATGCCTCACCATTTACATAGAGGGAAGGATATGTGAGAAGGAGCTCAACAGGGTGAAATGGGCTGTTTAAGTAGAAATGAGAGATGAGTTTTCTTTAGTTTATTATAAAAAAAAAAAAAAATCTCTTGGCTTCATAACTCAACACCGATTAAGACGTTCTGTGTTTGTTTCAGGTAAGCAGGACATACTGCTGTGGCACATATAGAGCAGGTCCAATGCGGCAGATCAGCTTAGTGGGAGCCGTTGATGAAGAGGTTGGAGACTTTTTCCCTGAGTTTCTGGATATGTTGGAGGAATCCCCTTTTCTAAAGGCACGTTTTCATGTTGTGTGTGTGTGTGTGTGTGTGTGTGTGTGTGTGCCCATGAAGATATTTAATTAAAATCAGCCCTTTCCAGCTACAATAGTCATTTACAACATTAGCAATGTGTACATTAGATTTCTGATCCACTTAATGTTGTTTTAACGCACAGCATTTTTTTTCCTTTCAAATGCGAGTGTAAACAGTAGTGTAAACTTGTGCTTCTTATGACATCTGTCTGTTGTGCAAGAATACAACTATTGCAGCTGCGCATTTTTTTTTTTGGTTTTGGTTTTTTTTTTTTTTTTTTTTTTTTAAACATTTTACCTATTTTTGGCTTACATTATTTCTGCTGTGGACAAGTCACATTGCATTGTGTATAAAATTTGCAAATCTCACTGTTCCCATGCATAAGGCCATTCAGATGGTGTGTGTGTGTGTGTGAGAGAAGGCAAATTTTACGACAAAGGGGGCCTTTGTTTATACATCACCCCATATATATATATATATATATATATATCTATCAGAAAAAATATTTGGTGATTCAAAGCTAAAGGTATTTTAACAAGTGACTTTTGTACTTACAGATGACATTACCTTGGGGGACCATGTCTACTCTGAAACTTGAGTGCAGGTCACAAAGTGATGATGGCCCAATCATGTGGGTGAGACCAGGGGAACAAATGATTCCAACTGCAGACATGCCAAAATCCCCATTCAAACGTAGACGGTAAGCCGGGTTTCTGTCTAGGGAAGGTTCTTTTTCCTCTAAATTATTATGTGAACAATTATGTGCTGCAACTATGGTGTGGTTTTGTTTTGTTTTACAGATTTAGTAATTTATGTATAGAAATAGCAATCCAAAACAATTTTCTCTTTTATATACACACCTATAAATGTCAATTAAATAAACACTCCCCCCCCCTTTCCTTAAGGTCGATGAATGAAATAAAAAATCTCCAGTACCTACCTCGTACAAGTGAACCCCGTGAAGTTCTCTTTGAGGACAGGACGAGAGCCCACGCTGATCACGTTGGACAAGGTTTTGACTGGGAAAGCACAGCTGCTGTAGGAGTTCTGAAAGCGGTGCAGTTTGGAGAATGGTAGGTACACTTTGGGGGGCTATTGAGTTATTCAGATCAGATGTATATTGTATGTTTCTGGCTATGACATCACCCAGGCATACCCTGTGCATTATATGCAACTTTGCCAAAATTTCCCATGATCCATTCCGTGTTTTTTTTACTCTTTTAAGTTAAAACACTCCCAGAACACATACCTGGATTATTTTAGGAGGCTGCACATGAGCCTTTCGATTATCAAATATCTCAAGGTGAGGTGCTTGGCACTAATGTGTATATTGGTAACATAATAGTTCTGTAAGGTCATATTTCCTACAAGTTTATATATAGCGACTTTTGGAATACTATCCTACATTTCAGTGACCCGTCTTTCGTTGTCTTCCAGGAGTGATCAACCTCGCATAACCAAAGATGTGATATGCTTTCATGCAGAGGACTTTTCACATGTGGTGCAGAGGTTACAACTTGATCTCCATGAGCCACCAGTTTCTCAGGTACCATCAAATGTTGCAGAACTTTTTGTTGTAATGCATTTCAGTGTAGACTTAAATCGCTTTCCTCTGTTTTCTCAGTAAAACTGATGTGCCACAGAAATGTGGTTCAAAAACTGTTAACTCTAGATTGTGCTGTATTCTGACTCCAGTGTCATGTCTTAGATGTGTTTCCCGTGGCCAGTTGCTTAAAAGTTACACTTCATTTGTTTGTGTAAAGTAAAAAGCCATCATTTTAGAAGAGAAAAAAATCTGCGCTCCATACTATGTTAATTGGTAGCATTTCCACCCCTGAGAATGTTGAGTGATAAAGCCATTTGCCAACATACTTGACACTTTGGAGCTTGGTCCTTGTAGCCAAGTCAGACTTAGTGGGCTCATTTGTACCTTATGTAAATCTAAACTATCTCTCATGTAATCATCTTCAATATGATCTTTATTTTTAACCGTATTCTTAATGGAAGTCATAAGAACGCACCTTTTTAAATAGAAAATGTGTTTTCCGTATACATTTGACTAGTTGGATCTCTGATTCATGAAATCGTTTTAACTCCTGGCGTTTTCAATTCGTTTATAGTGTGTTCAGTGGGTGGATGAAGCAAAACTCAACCAAATGAGAAGGGAAGGCATCCGCTACGCACGCATCCAGCTGTGCGACAATGATATCTATTTCATCCCACGTAATGTCATTCATCAGTTCAAGACTGTATCTGCTGTATGCAGCCTAGCTTGGCACATACGGCTGAAGCAATACAGCTCCAATAAAGAGTACCAACAGCCTTCTGACAACAACTGTGGCATCCCACCCCATGAAAATTGCCCTGAACCCACAAGTGTGAAACAAGAGCCAGAGCAACCTCCACTTCCACCAACACAAGGACCTTTTGTAATTCCACTCATTCCACCACAGAAGCTGGAAAGCTACCCGCAGCAGACACAAGCTAACCTGTACCATTCACCCAACTGACTTTACTATTAAAATATTCTAAAGATTGCTTTTTATATTTTGGTTTGTGTCTTCAATCTTTTTTTTTTTTTGTTTTATGTGAGCTTCTAGTTTTTACAGCAGACATTTTCCTTTTTCGTGTGCAATTCCCCAAAGTAACTTTGTTTCGTAAGGGGGTTATTGCTTCCTTGGACGTGTAAGTAGCTGTGGTGATTTGAGTAGCATAGGGGGTAACGCGTTGCATTTATGATATAGTGTGGTAGTTACATCACATTTATGTGTTAGATGACACACAGAAGACTGGGGCATTAAATATTAGGAATGCAGTGACGTGGCATGTAACGGACGATGGCAGATGGCTGCACAAACTAAAAGTACAAGTTCTTTTAAACAATAATAAAAGCTACTTTGAAATATTGCTTACAAGATTTTCTACAGTAGATGAAGCACTTAAGTAGATGAGGCACAAAAATACATTCATTGTTGTTTTGCAGTGTGTGTGGGGGGGTTAGTTGCTATTTGAATCTGTATGTTCTTGTTTAGTATGTTTGTTTTTTAATTTAAAGAACTTTTTTTATTTTTTATTTTATTTAAGGATATTCCATACAATTTGGGTATATACGGTATGTGGATACACAAATGCTCCTGAATCCTATACGATTTATATTGGTGATACCCAATAGAGGTCATTATTTTTATATGTAATTTAAACAGAATATTTCCTCACTGCTTATTGGGCCTTCTTCTGTAACATTGGCATCTCACACCAGTGTTCACCTTATACCCATAGCTGTCCATTTAAATAGTCTAAGGTAAATATATATCAAAATATTTTGTGTTTTTTCAACCAGTCATGTTCCTTTTTATTTCTTTTAAATTGGCATTAGTTCGGTCCTCTCATGTTGATTTTAAGTGTAAACCTGAGGCAGGTCTCTTGTAAGTGAGGCACTTTGTTTATACACTTCAGATATCAGTAGCAGTAGAAGAAATATTAATATGATTGTATACAAGACAAAGCCAAATAGATTTTAAGCCTACGGTTCTTAAATAATTGAGTTCATTTTTAGAATTTAATAGATTGTAAATGTTGTGTATTTTTTACAATTTTTGTCTTGTGTACCATGTAATACAACTAGCTTGGATTCCGCTTGTAACTTTTATTTCAACAAAGCCACTATATTTTATTTGGAACTCTTCACTCAAGGGTAGATGATGGCCTGGAATCGGTTACCAAAGCTAACCTCTGAGAATTGTGCGTTTATTATCACAAAGACTCCAATTAAAACAAAAACAAAAAATACCTGCTTACATTGCTGGGGGTTTTTTGTTTTGTTTTTTTGCGCCACAAAACCTGATCCTGCATTACATGATATACAAACCTATATATATATTGTGTTAAGTAGCAACCTAGGGCAGGGATATTTCAATTAATGCCTCGAGGGCTGCATACAAACCTCCTGTACTAAACAAAATACATTTAAACTTGTTTATGGAGTAGCGCCCACTATATCTGCTTTAGTACCATGTGCTTACAACTTTGTGTAAACAAACCAAGGAGTAAAAGAAAACTCAGGTAGTGGCCACTTGGACATGAGCGTAAATATATTTTTTTATAAAATCCAATTACTGCAATTTTTTGGTGATCTTACAGGGCTGAAAGTTAATTAGTATAGAAAGGATTGCTTGAATTCGGGAGGTTGGAAGAGATCTTGTTTTGACAATTTGCCAAGGCATAACACAGGTTTATGTTTTCTGAATAGCACAAGATGGGGGATTTTCATAGTGGTTAGTACCAGAGTTACTAAATAAAAGGAAGCTGTATAACCAGAACGTAGTTATGTAAAAAAAAACACCCTCTAATTTGCTAAATCTCAATTGGCTAATAGAGGCGTTGTGGTTTCAACAATTGCGTCACTATTCATTTGAACTGGCAATGCATAATGTATAGTTAAATCAGCGAGATTTGTCTTATCACACATTGACCATGTGTGATAAGTCTAGAATCTCACTGATTTAACTATACATTATATAGGGTCAGCCAAGCTCTTCCTCTTTTTTTCGATTCTGAATAGGTATAGCTCTTCATAATGTTATAGTGGAGTAAAGGATTTGAAACTACAGTGACGGCTATACTCCGTAAGACATTCTTAACAGCAATTTAATGTGGCAATGTTAAGCAATCAAGTGCATCTTTTTCGATCATGTTCAGAACTTTGTTCCGAAAGTAGTCTTTGTAAATATTGCACACAAATAAAGAACCAAGAAACCACGTGAATATAAATAACAATAAATAAAAAATAAAATAAAAATACTTCCCAAAATGCGAGCAGCTACCAAACAACACTCTTCCTCAAAGTGTATACAGAAGCAAACACAGCCTGCTTAGTCCAGTCCTTTTGTGAGTGGAACTTACATATCCAATAATACACACTTCTTTGACAATATTACACTATTGTATTTGTTTTTGTTTTCTTCCCTTATGTGTATGCGCGCCATCATTCCTGGTTTGTTTTTATAAATATTGCCAATTATAATCTGTCTACTTTTCTTTGATTTGCAAATAGTTTGATTGGCAAATAATTATAACTATTATCGATAACTAGTTATCGTTAATCATTATAATTTACTATTATGTAAATCATTTGAAAAAAGAAGAAATAAAATGTTTTTTTCCAGAAAGACTGTATATATTGTGTTAGAAGGTTTGGAATCTGTTAAAATGGCCTATACATGACTGAAAGCAATAAATACATTTTGAAGGTTCACCCTACAGATGGAGCGTGTTTATTACACATGTGCACAGCAAACAAAATAGCATTTTTTGCTGTTTGTTTTCGGGCAAGTGATCTCGTTTACCAGCCATTTTTTTCCAGATGAAATTCAGAGGTTTCATTTGGATCGATGTTTGTCGGGCATTCCCAAAAGGGCTAGGTCCATGACACCTTCTAGACTCTCCTTTCACTAAACAAAAAAAAAAAAAAAAAAGTGTGGCAGCAGCAGCAGCAGTAGTAGTAGCAGGGCACTGGGCCTTGGCAGGCAGGCACTGCCACATTATAGGCACATGCAGCCCTAGGAGCAGGACTGAATTTCCCAAATATTATATATTATAATGCCTAGTTTTGTCACCAATATTTATTTATAAAAAAAAAAAAGAATAGACCATATGATTATAATATAATAATGATGAAGATAATACAAAATTGACGTGTCAGCAGATTACGGGTTTAGCTAGTAGCATAAATGGGCTCAGGCACAGGGGAAAAATGTCTGCTGCGGTCCCTATAATACATTACAGTAGTCACTACAGCTTCTCTAATCCACCTCACAGCAGTACATTATCTGCACTAAAACAAACGATTAAGTCACTTGCCGTATTGGTTATGAGTAATGAGCATTAATCTTAGCCACTGCTAAGTTGTCGCTGTCTGACACTCCAACTCCCATCAGTCTGTAACTGCTGCTATTGACAAGTTAAAATGGTGTCAACACACTTATATATCTAATGCTCGTCCCTCCCCCTTGTAAATGCCAATTGGCCAGAGTGACAAAAAAGTATAAATAAATACATTTGAAAAAAAACTCACACAGGTTGCTGGACCCACCAGTCACAGCCATAACCATTAATGAGACCAACTCTCATTTTTCTGGCTACTACTACCTATCAGTCATTGATATGCGCCATCCTACTCACAGTCCCTCCCACTTTACCTCATGGACGAGCGCTAAAATGGCTTTTAAAGGCGGCAACACCTGGCAACGTATCTAAAGAATCCAAACTAATTTCCGTCACTTTTACAGTTCATTTTCGTTAGTTTTGTCAGAGATCGCCCTTGTTTTCGTTGATTCATACAAATGCACAAAAAGGGCAATTCTCGTTAAAAACAAACTTCGTCTGAAAACGAATGCACAAGTCTAGTGTTTATGTCCATTCTAGGCTAAGTAACGGATTAATGTTTGCCAAAGAAAATATAAACTCTGTGTGAACATGCGCAAATATTATGCAACGCCCGTATGTATCAATGATTTGAATGCAGCCCAGCAGAGTACATTTCCTGATTTTATTCTGTTAAGTGGTCCTCAACCAATCATGTATTACAAAGGCAAGCCCAGCCATTCTTGCCAGAGAAATTTTCCGGTGTTGGCCTGTAATGATAAGTGAGGAGAAAGCTGAGACTAGAATAACGAAACATCTCTGTCAGTTCTACATTATAAAGGACCAAATTTGAGGTTATTGGCCAAGGAGGAGGGAAGTTGACCCCATATACTACATTTAAGCTTTATTAATAAGGTGACAACAAATCTGACACTCAATTATGCAATTTGTAAAGCCATTTATGTTTTCTTTTTTTTTCTATTGGCTATGTTATTATGTTTGTGGGTGTCTGGGTATATTAGTGTGTGAACATGTGTCTTTGTTTAGGTATGTTCGAATGTATGTGAGTGTGTATGTTAATGTGTGTGGATTTGTGTTCGTGCTGAGTGTCTGGGTGTGTGTAAGTGCTAAGTGCCTGGGTGTGTGTGTAAGCTCTGAGTGTCTGGGTGTGTGTGTAAGTGCTCAGTGTGTGTGTAAGCGCTGAGTGTCTGTGTGTGTGTGTAAGTATCTTACTGTGTTGGTGTGAGAGTCTGTATTCATACATTAATGCAAATGTCTGGATGTGTGGTGTCTGAGTGTGTGTTAGTGTGAGCGCGCCGTTCGAGGTCTGGCTCTGGATTCGCCCCATACTACATCTACATCTGTACTAATATCTTATGTAAATTCAGCTAAGAATCCATTAAATGCTGAAATATCTGTTACATTTGCACAGTAAGTAGTGCTTGTAAGCCAGTAATTTAAATACATAAAGGCCAATTTCCTTTAAAAAAAAAAACATGAAATGAAGCCTAAAATCTCTTTCGTGCCACATTTAAATGCAAGTATTTAATTCCACTGTATATTTACACCTTAATTACATCAGCAAACTATTATTTTGAACACTGTTCATTTTATATTAGTTAAGAGAATAATTTTTATCTTATTACTTATGACTTTATCCCACAAATGAAGAATAGCATGGATAATGAAATAAAAAAATTCACTGAAATAATATGATTTCTACAAACACATAACCTTTCTGCCAACAAAAAAATGGATTTAATTCCTGATACAAATAGATTACATGCTACAAAACAGTATTGCTGCGTTACAAGTCATTATAAGAGGTAGCATTTATAATGAACTAGTTTATAATACATAAACCCACCCAGGTCCAGGGACAGGCTTGCTCAGCAAGTGCCCCCAGAATGGTCCACAAATTTTCAGTCAGGGCCGATCTGACTCGGACTGGCCCATTTGGAGTAGTGCGTAATCTGGGTCTTGGGGCAAATCCTGTCAAATCCTGTCAATCCTGTGCAACCTGGTTGCTAACGCAAGTCTTTCTTTGTGCAGAATGGGTGCTGTGGCAAACCCTACGTATGTAATCTTGGTGCTGGGCAAGTTCTGCGGATGCAATCTGGGTGCTGGGGCAAGTGTTATGGATGCAATCTGGGTGCTGGGGCAAGTCTTATGGATGCAATCTAGGTTCTGGGCAAGTCCTGTGGATACAATCTAGGTTCTGGGCAGGTCCTGCGGATGCGATCCAGGTACTGGGACAAGTCCTATGTGTGCAATCTGGGTGCTGGGGTAAATCCTTTGTCGTAATGTGGGTGCTAGGCAAGTACTATATGTGCTATCTGGGTGCCCGTGATGACCTTTGGGATGTGCAATCTGTGATCTATGCCTGCAATTTAGGGTTCCCATGAATTACTTATTTGAGCTACATATTTAATGCTGAGTTTGCCTGTGATTTTTCAGTTGACCTACAGTACATCTGCAAGGCTCGGTTTGTGTGTTATTCAGTCGCTCTATACCTGCGATTCTATGTTTCCATGTGTTGCTTATCTGAACTACATGGGGAAAGGAAAAGAGAGGTGTAGCACAGTGAAGGAGTGGACAAAGGTACTTGGGGGCAGGGAGGGCACCACGAGGGTGCAGGGCTGGACTAGGAATGAAAAGCAGCCTTGGGACATTGCAAGCTTAATGGTAAACTAATTAAAACCTGCACTTAGGAGGTGAACCAGAGAGGACCTCATTGTCACTGATTTATAAATTGACTTTGATGTCTTTGAGCTCTGCCTTTTGGGAAATATCCGATTCTCTGGTCAGATGTGATATTTGGAGTCTCAAAAACTATGGTCAAATGCAAGCGCATGTCACAAAGTATGTCTTTGTGTGAGGGGTACACATTGTGTGACGGAGACCAGTACTTGGACCGAGTAGCTCCGCCATAGAGATCTTCCTTGCCGCTGAAAGGTTAATTGCTCAAGGGATTAACCCTTCATATTACCCCAAGCACCAGCCGGGACTTTGAGGACAGCACACAAACATGATAGGATTAAAGGTATTATCTCATCACCTCCCAGACAGCCCGGCACCTCCATACATTTCTATGGCCAGCAATGCCCACCCAAAAAAGAGTCACTATTTCAGGGTGATCCCGACGGAGCGGCGTCAATCCCGGGTTACCATTGGAGAGCTCAGGGTCCGAAGATGTTATGGTCCACAAAGCAACGTTATATAGCGACACAGTTTCAATTGTCGGCGGGCATCGCAGCGGTTCCTAACCGCCACACAGTTCCATGAATTGGCGCCAAGGAGAAGGTGGAATCTGTCCAACATTAGGGGTATACAGGGTCCGTGTACCTTCAATCCTTGTGAAAACAACAGGGATGGGGTATAACACAGGAAAACAGGTATGAACATAGGGTATAAACAGATGGGCTGTCACACCTTGGATACACTGTGGTGAAGCCAATCCCTTTTTGGACCCTTATTTGCATTCTTTGGGGGGGTTTGTAATGCCAGCTATGACCTAGAGCTCTTCACCTCTCTTTCTTCTATTCTTTCTCTCCTTTCTTTACCCTCTCCTTACTTTCTATGTTTAATGTATTGCCTCTCCTCTCTTTTCTCTGTACTAAACACAACATTTTTGCTGTCACCGATAAAACCATACCCATAGCCTGACATGCCCAAACCTCAAACAGTGTCCACTGCACCTTGTACAATTCATAGGTTTCAGGTTCTTTTCTACCATATGTATGCTGCTGCACTGGAGATTAGGCTGTCTAAAGACACGTGATCAGGTATTCATGTTGGTTTTCATCTATGAAAATGTACACTAAATGCATACCAGTAGAAGAACAAAATTATCCACCCCTAAACCAAGAGGTATTAAAAAAAAATCAATGGATGTAGCTGAATATAAATGAGGTTATTGCTGAACAGTAGCACCTAGTTTGTGGCAGAGGTGTTCAACATTAGTAATAATAATATTTGCAAAAGCTGGACAGCGGGCGGCTATGAAGGATAAAATTGGAACTCTCTCATAAAACCAGAGTCACTTGGGTGTGGATACACACTTTGTACGGCAAAGGGGAATCATGGTCTTACAAACATATGAGAAAAATGGCAAAAAAGCTCCAGCTTGAATGAGTGACAAAAATTATGTATATTTTTAAATACCGTGTGGCACAGTGTTAAATGTAATATTTTTGTTCATTGTTATATGTTTTTAGTCATAATTTTTATTATTACTACTACTAATAGTAATTCTTTAAATAATTCTGCTGCTTGGATACAGAGAACTTTTATACATGGTAAATCTGATTTTTTAATTACAGATTTATTTAAAGGTAGACCAGTATCAAAGTATACTCTGTAACAATGTAAGAGTGTTTGTATAATCACAATGTTTCTATTACAATGTGGACAGGAGACATCATAGATTAGCATTGATCACACAGGCTAGTAACACATAATAATCTAAAAAAACAGACTAGTTTGGTTCCAAAGGTTGAAGGCACTAGCCCTTTAAGTACACTGCAGATTCAAAGGATTTCATCACAGACCCGGAAAGAGGAAGTGATTGTACTTGTGTGTGTTTTTAGTGTAATTCACTGTTTATTGCTAATCAGACACCTGACTGGGGATCCGTGAATATGCATGTAGCCTGATCACCTTCTCTTTGAGCAGTATGGAGACTTGCTGTGTGCTTAGTCACTTTGTCTAATGCAGGGCTGGAGAGCAAACTGTAAGTAACAATCCATGGATCTGGGGATTACTCAGATATGGTGTTCTTTTATATTGTTAGTCTGTTGCTACCTACCCAACTGTAAGGATTGAAGAGAGAGAGGAGTCCAGTATGCAGGTAGAATACGCCAGGTGAAAAATCCACAGGTACTGAAAATAGCAGTGTCTGTATACAAAGCCGGGGTCAGGTTCACAGGAGATCAGGAGAGCCGTTAAGTAGACCAGGGTCGGTACACAGGAGATCAGGAGAGCCGTTAAGTAGACCAGGGTCGGTACACAGGAGATCAGGAGAGCCGTTAAGTAGACCAGGGTCGGTACACAGGAGATCAGGAGAGCCGTTAAGTAGACCAGGGTCGGGACAATAGAAAGCAGACACGTAAAAGGAATAGCCAGGATCATACACGGGAATCATCAAAAAGAAGCTAGCAACGCAATACACGGCACAATAACTGAGCACTGAGCTTTGCTCAGTGCTGGGTTTTAAATCTCCCGCTCTGGGCATACTCCGCCCCCGAGCGTGACGTCATTCAGGCGCGTTCCCCGGCGTCTCCACTCGGGGACGCATAAAGCTTGTTGGAGGCGCGCGCGCGCGCCTCTAGAGACAGACACACCGGCTGCCGAGAAGGGAAGAGAAGCGTCGCGGGATCCAATACCCGCGGCTAACGGGTATTCGGGTGAGTGGCTACGTTGGGGTCCGGGACCCGGACCCTGACAGTTCCCCCTCCTAAGGAGAGACCTCCGGCCTCTCTCTGGACCTGGTCGTTCTGGATGGCGACGATGAAACAAAGAAAGTAGATCTGGGGCGTGTACAGTGTGAACAGGCTCCCAGGAATCCTCATCTGGGGCATATCCCTTCCATCGGATTAAATATTGTAGTTTGTTACGGTGATACCTGGAATCCAAAATCTCCTCCACCTCATATTCAGTGGCGTCATTGACTAGTACAGGAGGAGGTGGAGTAGGGTGTCGTCCTGGAAACGGATTGGACCTCCAAGGTTTGATCAGGGAGACATGAAATACCGGATGAACGGACATAGATTCAGGTAATTTTAACTTCACCGCTGAAGAGGAGACAAGACGTAGAATGGTAAAAGGCCCGATATATCGGGGACCCAACTTCTTCGTAGGACATGTGAGTTTGAGGTTCCTTGTGGAGAGCCAGACTTTGTCACCCGGATGGTACAATGGAGCAGTACTACGATGGCGATCTGCGAAATGCTTGTAGCGATACTGTGCCTTGGTCAGGGTGTCGCGCAAGAGCAGATAATTCGTGGTAAGCTTATGTACATGTTCAGAAACGGAAGGAACCTGGCTAGATATAGGTCCTCCGGGTAGCATGGAAGGATGATATCCAAAGCTGGCAAAAAACGGTGACATGTTGATGGATCGATGTATATGATTATTGTATGCAAATTCAGCCAGGGGCAAATACTGGGACCAGTCGTCCTGCAGGTAAGTAGTGTAACACCGAAGATACTGTTCGAGTGTCTGGTTAGTTCGTTCGGTCTGACCATTAGTTTGGGGGTGAAAGGCCGAGGACAGGAAACGTTGGATGTGAAGTTGCTCACAGAATGCCTTCCAAAAATGAGAAGTAAATTGTGAACCGCGATCTGACACAATGTCATCAGGTAATCCATGCAGGCGAAAAATCTCTTTAATGAACAGGGTAGCTGTCTCCGTGGCTGAAGGAAGGTGTTCGTATGGAATAAAATGAGCCATTTTTGTAAAACGGTCCACTACCACCAGTAATGTAGTCAGACATTTGGACGGAGGGAGATCAGTGATAAAGTCCATAGATATGTTAGTCCATGGCTTTAGGGGTACTGGAAGGGGTTGCAGAAGACCTGCGGGTCGTATGGCTAGCTCTTTAGCGCGAGCGCATGTAGGGCAGGAAGAAACAAATGCTTTTACATCCTCTCTTAATGTTGGCCACCAGAAGGTACGTTGAATGAGATCCTGAGTCTGTGTGATTCCTCCATGTCCCGCTATAGGTGTGTCGTGAAAGGCTTGCATGATCTGAAGACGAACCTCCTTTGGAACATAGATGAGGTCTTGATGGTAGTAGAGACCTTGACGATGTTGTAATCCTGGGATATTAACAGGGTGATTTCTTGCAGAGAAATGTCGGACTGAGTCCCAAATTGTGCGTGTGACTGCAATAAAATGTGTGGGGGATAACACTGTGTCAGAATCCGGAGGATGAGGAACTGGAGCTTCATACATACGGGAAAGGGAATCAGCTTTAGTGTTTTGAGACCCAGGACGGTAAGTAATATGGAGTTGGAAACGAGTGAAAAACAAGGACCACCTTGCCAATCGAGGTTGAAGGCGTCTAGCGGAGCGCAGGTATTCCAAATTCTTATGATCAGAGAATACCGTGACGGGGTACAGTGCACCCTCCAGGAGATGGCGCCATTCCTCCAGGGCTAGTTTGATGGCTAATAACTCCCGTTCTCCTACACAATAATTTCGTTCGGCTGGAGAGAGAGACCTGGAGAAATAAGCGACTGGGTGCAGTTGTCCGTCTGCTTCTTGTCGTTGGGATAATATGGCACCAACAGCAGTGTCGGAGGCGTCCACCTCCAGAGTATAAGGGCATTGAGGGTCTGGCATCTGGAGGATAGGCGCTGAAATAAATTTACTTTTAAGACCGTCGAACGCTTTCTGTGCGGCATCTGTCCATAGGAATCTTGCATTCTTGGAGGTGAGGGCAGTGATGGGTTGAACCACTTTAGAGAAGCCTCGGATAAACTTCCGGTAGTAGTTGGCAAACCCGACAAATCTTTGAACCCCCTTCCGATCGGTAGGAGGCGGCCAATGCAAAATAGCTTGAACCTTCTTAGGATCCATTTGGATATTGGTGGGTGAAAGGATGTAGCCCAAAAATTCAATTGTTTGGACCTCGAACGTGCATTTCTCAAACTTAGCGTATAATCCGTTTTGTCTCAGCCTTGTAAGTACTTGAAATACGTGTCTCCGGTGGGTCTCTAGGGATGGGGAAAAAACTAAAATGTCATCTAAATATACTATCACAAATTGATCCAGGATGTCATGAAAAATATCATTGATGAAATGTTGGAATGTAGCAGGAGCGTTACACAATCCAAATGGCATCACAAGGTATTCGAAGTGTCCATAACGACATCTGAAAGCAGTTTTCCATTCATCCCCCTTGCGGATTCTCACCAAATTGTAGGCCCCCCGTAAGTCTATTTTGGTGAATATTGTGGCTCCTCTCACGTGCTCAAGTAGTTCTGGGATGAGGGGTAGAGGGTATCTATTTTTCACTGTGATATTATTTAGCTCTCGGTAGTCAATACAAGGCCGAAGTCCTCCATCTTTTTTGTGGACGAAGAATATTCCTGCTCCTGCAGGGGAAGTAGAAGGTCGAATAAATCCTTTGGTTAGATTGTCATCAATGTATTCTTTTAACACCTTGAGCTCGGGTTCCGACAAGGGATATATACGACCAAACGGAATGGCTGCTCCCGGGTAAATCTCTATGGGACAATCGTAGGGTCGCGACGGAGGAAGTTTATCTGCCCCTTTTTTTTCAAAAACATCCTGGAAGCATTTATAAGGCAGTGGTATCTCTTGTGGAGAAGAAGAAGGGTGCGTGAGACATACTGCAGTGTTCCTCAAACAAGTTTTATTACAGTGAGTAGATGAAAAACGAAAAACCCCTGACTCCCAATCAATCAAGGGGTTGTGGGTTCTTAGCCATGGAAGACCAAGAATAACAGGTGATATGGGTGAAGGGACAACATCAAAACAAATAGTCTCAAAATGTCTCTCTCCAATTCGAAGTAGCAATGTAATGGTCTCCCGAACAATAGGACCGGTCTTCAGTGGGCTGCCATCGACCAGTTGAATGGAGATGGGATGTTTCTTTTGGCGAGTCGGTATGGAGAGTGACTGTACAACTTTGTAATCCATAAAGTTGCCACTAGCTCCGGAATCCACCATCGCCGGAAGGTTCACGGACCTCTTATTCCACTGAAGAGATACAGGGAGAGAGAGATGAGACGAGCAGCTAGATAGTTTCGTAGTAGTGACATGCATGAAAGTGGTAGGTCTCTTACCCTTGGAGGAACGAGCACGAGATCTGCAATCCTTGTATACGTGGCCTGCTCTACCACAATAAAGACAGAGTCCCAACGATCTACGTCGCTCAATCTCGGCAGGAGGCAAAGGTCCTCGGACAATGCCTATCTGCATAGGCTCTTCTGGAGGGAGTGGAGGACCTGCTGTAGAGGTCTGAGCCGGGGGCCAGGTGGTGGTAGAAGATCCACGCTCCAGCCTTCTCTCTCTGAGACGGCGATCGATCATGGTGACGAGTTTAATGAAATCCTCCAATCCAGGAGGAATAGAGGTACGAGCAAGTTCGTCCTTGACCATCTCAGATAGACCCCAACGGAATTGATCGTGCAGAGCTGGTTCATTCCACGTGGACTCAAGGGCTAGACGTCTAAACTCTGTAATATAGTCCTCTACAGGTCGTCTTCCTTGCTTGAGAGCCCTTAATGTAGTAGTTGCTGAGGTTATCCTGTATGGATCATCATAAAGGGTATCAAGAGCCTGCCGGAAGGAGGCCCAGGAGTCGAGAAGTGGGCTGCTGCTATGGAGAAGATGGTGAGCCCATAACTGAGGCTCATCGGACAAAAGAGAGATTACCGTATGAATCTTCACATAGTCCGTGGTATATGTTCTTGGCTTTAAATTGAATAGAATCTGGCATGACGTAATGAAGGGACGATATTTATTTCGGTCCCCTGAGAATCTTTCCGGAAGGGGAACCTGAGGTTCGAGGGCCGAGGCTCCCTCCAGGGTAGGTGCCTGGGGAGCCATGGCTGGTTCGGCGGGAGCATTAAGCTGAGCTTGGAGCGTATGCACCTGCTGATGTAATTGGTTATGACTTGCCTGGAGTTCTTGAAACGACTGATTCATAGTAGCCAATTGTTGGGACAGAGTAGAGATGGCATCAGGAAAACCTGCGGGCTCCATAGAGGGCTCAGTTATTATGTAAGGATTGAAGAGAGAGAGGAGTCCAGTATGCAGGTAGAATACGCCAGGTGAAAAATCCACAGGTACTGAAAATAGCAGTGTCTGTATACAAAGCCGGGGTCAGGTTCACAGGAGATCAGGAGAGCCGTTAAGTAGACCAGGGTCGGTACACAGGAGATCAGGAGAGCCGTTAAGTAGACCAGGGTCGGTACACAGGAGATCAGGAGAGCCGTTAAGTAGACCAGGGTCGGTACACAGGAGATCAGGAGAGCCGTTAAGTAGACCAGGGTCGGGACAATAGAAAGCAGACACGTAAAAGGAATAGCCAGGATCATACACGGGAATCATCAAAAAGAAGCTAGCAACGCAATACACGGCACAATAACTGAGCACTGAGCTTTGCTCAGTGCTGGGTTTTAAATCTCCCGCTCTGGGCATACTCCGCCCCCGAGCGTGACGTCATTCAGGCGCGTTCCCCGGCGTCTCCACTCGGGGACGCATAAAGCTTGTTGGAGGCGCGCGCGCGCGCCTCTAGAGACAGACACACCGGCTGCCGAGAAGGGAAGAGAAGCGTCGCGGGATCCAATACCCGCGGCTAACGGGTATTCGGGTGAGTGGCTACGTTGGGGTCCGGGACCCGGACCCTGACACCAACTCATAAAAACAAATGAAGAGCCTCCTAGATCAGTAGCATTACTTTTTTAGTGTGTGTGTGTGTGTGTAATGCTGATGTTCTGTTTGTA
This sequence comes from Spea bombifrons, assembly GCF_027358695.1. Lineage (NCBI taxonomy): Eukaryota > Metazoa > Chordata > Amphibia > Anura > Pelobatidae > Spea > Spea bombifrons. The sequence continues at coordinate 39,996,406 of NC_071088.1, forward strand.
GGGTGGTAATATGAATGTGGTGTGTGATGGCATTAAGAATCTTTTATTTTATTTAGTACAGCCAAACTGTAATATTTCTCTGCATTAGCTATTATTTTAACTATCTGCATTGGCTCTCAGTGACATACACATCTACAGTGTTTACCCTATACATCCGTGTTATTCTTTCTATGTATTTACAGATTTATGTTATGAAATACACTGTGCGATGTATGCTTATTATAATACTTGGCAACTGCCCCCGATTTGCTGGTGCAGTCTGTAATTTAGGTCACTCTGCTCCAGTATTCTCCTGTTGTGGTGCTTGTACATGCTGCTTGTTAAATGCACTTTACTATTTGTGGTCAGCAGAGGCGTATCTACTGAAAATAGCGCCTATGGCAAGCACTGAAATTGCGCCCCTGTCCAAATATCTTAAACCCATTTACTAGCCCCTGCTGCCCATATATATATATATATATATATATATATATATATATATATACATACAAAGTCCAAAATTAACAATTGCACTCCAAATGCCAATATTATGCCCGGTGCCAAATAGCTGTAGCAGTAAATAATATAAAGTCCAAAAATAGTTACCGGCACTCCAGGGACTTTCCAAATAACCACACAAACAACTTCGGTTTTCAAGTCAACGTTTCAGTCTTGTTTATTACAGACTTTCATCAGGATATATATATATCCCATATATATATATATATATATATATATATATATATAAATTATATATATAAATATTAGTCCCTGCTGCCGATAGCGGGTATGGATCAACACACAAACCCAGATCAATTGAAATTCACTTGTGATCTCAGCACTGAAGGTATATATCAAATAAACAGAATCAGACATACAAGACCTGTATTTGCAGGTATACAATAATAATATATGAAACGTAGCATCGCAGGTATAGATCAACTGAATAAGACATATTAACCCTGTATTTGCAGGCACACATAAATAATGTATGGAAACATAGCATAGCAGATATGGATCTACAGAATAACACAAAAACCCAGCTTTGCAGGTAAAGATCAATTGGAATTCACATAAAAACACGGCATTAAAGGTATATTTAAAACCCCCTAAATTACAGGCATAGATCACAGGTTGCACACCCCAAAGCCAGCCCTGGCGTCCACACTGCCCACATAGAACCTGACCAGCACCCAGATAACACACATAAGATTTGCCATCTTTGTCCCCAAATAGCCCAGCACAAGTCAACTTTGTCCCCAAACAGTCCGGCCAGTGCCATCTTTGTCCCATATACACCCTGCCTGTGACATCTTGGTCCCCAAGGCTCAAACCTCCTGCTAGTGCCATCTTTGCCCTTCCACAATTATACATCTATGATACACAAACACTTTTACAGTCACTCACTAATTCACACTTTAATTCAGACAACTCATCCACACATTAACTCATGCTCTCCCTCATTCACTCAATGCATCCACACATTAACTCATGCTCTCTCTCATTCAGACAATTCATCCACACATTAACTCATGCTCTCTCTCATTCAGACAATTCATCCACACATTAACTCATGCTCTCCCTCATTCAGACAACTCATCCACACATTAACTCATGCTCTCCCTCATTCAGACAATTCATCCACACATTAACTCATGCTCTCCCTCATTCAGACAACTCATCCACACATTAACTCATGCTCTCCCTCATTCAGACATTACATTCACATATTAACTCATGCTCTCTATCATTCACTCAATGCATCCACACATTAATGCACACTCTTTACTTATATCTACCCCCTCTCCCTCCCTTATCACTTTTTAACCCCCTCCCTCCCTTCCTTCCTTATCACTTTCTAACCCCTCTCCCTCCCCCTACCCACTATATACCCCCCTCTCCCTCCCTCATCACTTTTTAACCCCCCCTCCCTCATCACTTTTTAACCCCCCCTCCCTTATCACTTTCTAACACCCCCCTCTCACCTTGAAGTCCAGCGACTTCTGTCTTCCTGCACCGCTCGCTGGTGCCGGCTGCTTCACTGCTGAGCGCCGTAATATGACGTCATCGGCAGCGGGCACCAGCGAGCGGCTTTTAAACGCTCTCTTCTTTTTTTTTGATGCGGGGGAGAACGAGGGGCGCCGAGCGGTTGCTAGGCGCCCCTCTCTCTCCTCCGCATCAGTGTTTAAAAGCCGCTCGCTGGTGCCGGCATTTCATGCAGAGCGCCGCAATATGCCGGCATATTGCGGCGCTCTGCATGAAATGCCGGCACCGGGACGGGGGTAGAGGGCTCGTGGAGGAGAATGAGGGGCGCCGAGCGGTTGCCAGGCGCCCCTCTCTCTCCTCCGCATCAAAAAAAAATAAAAAATGCTGGTGAGCGGCATTTAAAAGCCGCTCACAGGCGCCCCCCTTGAGATGGCGCCCATGGCACGTGCCATGGCTGCCATACCCTATATACGCCTCTGGTGGTCAGTATATTTTTTTACTTTTTGTCTGATATAAAATTAATATAAATAGTGTCTTTTGTGTGGTTGTTTTTATTTATCACACATCTCTACAACATCTGACTATATACAGTGCCCCCCACTAATATTGGCATCTTTGGGAAATATAAGCAAAGAATGCTGTGAAAAATGTATTTATTGTATTTTGTATACACAAAAATACCCATGAATATCAAACAATTGCAAACACAACACCGGTTTGTTAAAAACAAATGTGAAATAAGTGTGTGGGATAATTATTGGCACTCTTTTAGTCAATACTTTCTGCCACCACCACCACCACCTTGCTGAGATAGCAGCTCTGAGTCTTCTCCTATAATTCAAAACCAAAAAACTGGGGCGCTTGTATAAAAGGTAAAATACATACAATAATAGAAAAGCAATACTTTATTCTCACAATAATCTAATTAAAACTACTAGTGGTACAGTGGCTTTGTAAGTAATAGCAAGTGAAAAAACAGCAGCAAACAACATACAAAATTGCACTTACAAGGGAAAGTGCACACCAGATATGTTTAAATGATGCAGTTTATGAAGTTCTAATGAGGTAGATTCTCTGTTCATATGCAGAAAAAGGTGCAATTTTGTAAAGAATAGTAATGATCGTCTGTCCATACTGTTCCATTTATAGAGACACTTCCGTATACGTCAGCAGTTGCTAGGCAGTAAATATTCTCCTATAATGCCTGATGAGGTTGAAGAGTACACGGCAAAGGATCTGAGACCATTCCTCAATACAGAAACTCTCCAGATCTTTCAAATTTAGAGGTGGAAGCTGGTGGAGTCTCCTCTTCAATTCACTTCACAAGTTTTCTCAGAGGTTTGAGTCAGGGGACTGGGGTGGTCATGATAGGACCTTGATTTGTGGTCTGTAAATTGTTTTTGTGTTGATTTTGATGTATGTTGTGGATCATTGTTCTGGAGGAAGATCCCACCATGGTCCACTTTAAGCTTTTTGGCAGTCAGGCTTTTATTTCATGTCTCTTGATATTTGGTAGAATCCATGATGCCATGTATCCTAACAAAGTGTGCAGGCCTCTGGCAGAAAAAGACCCACCACGGTATTAAACCGTGGGCATGAGGTACTTTTCCATATGACTACGTGTCTGTGTGCACCAAACGTATGTCTTTCATCTGACCATAGAACATAATCCCATTTGATGTTCCAGTAGTGTCTGTCAAATTGAAGACGGCTGAGTTTGTTTTTGGATAAGAGTTCTTGAACATTTTGGAGACTTTCTGACTCTAAGACGCAACTGACTTCTGTTTTTCTCCAGCTGTGATGCTTGGATATTTGTTTGGCCATTCGAACCATCCTTTTCACAGTGCGTTGAGACAATAAAGACACACATCCTCTTCCAGATTGATTCATAACATTTCCAGTTGACTGGTGGAATTGGGTATTTTCAATGCTTTTGCAATTTTCTTATAGCAACTTCCCATTTTGTGAAGCCCAACAACTTTTTGCCAAACATCACAGCTATATTACTTGGTCTTACCCATTGTGATGGATGACTAAGGGAATTTGGCATATGTATTACCTAATATTTATACCCCTGGTTGAACAATTTCCTGTTCATAATCAAGCAGGTGTACTAAAAATGTAAAATATCAATGGGATTATACTTCAAATATATTTTTCTCATGTGGATTCATAGGGGTGCCAATAATTGTGACACACACACAAATATATATATTTGCAATTGTTTGATATCCATGAGAGTAGAGTATTTTTGTGTATTTTTTTGAAGAAAAGATCAATAGATTAAACAATAAAGAATTGTTTCACAGCGTTCTTTGCTCATATTTTCCAAGTGTTCCAATATTAGTGGAGGGAACTATACCTAGTTTATTTGGTTACTATTATTATTCTTTTATATATATTGCACCAACAATTTACACATTGCTTCCTACAGTACATACCTACAAAGGGCAGGACTGGGATACTGGGAGATTTCCTGGTAGTCTGCCTCCCCTGGGGAGAGTCTTGAGGAGGGCCATCTAATTATACATGCAGCCACCAATATAGCTGCAAGCGACATCCCAATCTTTCTAATTTCTAACAAATTATGAGTTCATAATATTCAACGGTAAAAAACAAACTACATCTCTACTAAGAAACATAGACTATAAGGGCAAAGAGCCATCTTGGATCAGAGAGTTCAAACCAATGTTCATCAAAGCTCATTGTTGATGTCACCTAATACAATACCGATCTGATCAATTTTTCTTTCCTATAGTTAGAAATTCTTAATGTTCGGCTTGAAGACCATACCGTCTGAAAATGGAGATGCCATATCGTGGTATCAAAAGAAGGTAATATAGTCTATTATATATTATATAAATTATATGAGAGGCATTAGTGTGCACAAAGGATACACAGAGGTATTACATAATAACTGTTACAGTGGCAAAAAGCAAACCATGATTAGTACTTTATAAACAATAACAGAAAATATAGACAAACTCTAATAATGTTCACAGACCTCTAAGTGGCGCCTTCAATGGGAAATGTCTTAGAAATAGGAAAGGATCCAGAATATTCTGCTATATACTGCTAAAAAAATAACCAGACTTATTATCATTTCTGAAATGTTTGAGAAATAAATAGTGTTATTACTTAGCTTGATGAACATACATTAAACTTAAAGAAACTCATAAGATTGCTTAAACACATTTTTTTTTGGTAAATATACAAAAAATAACAGTACATGATCCATGTTATGGCTTTGCATTGAAAATTGAAAACACTTTGTATTTCCATCATTATAGATTGGAGCGTATGACCAGCAGATGTGGGAGAAATCAGTGGAACAGACGGAGATTAAGGTAAAGGATTCAGATGTATATTGCAGGAATATCACTTAAAGTAATAACAGGGGCTGCACGGGATGTATTTGTGACCAGGCCCTGGGTGCCATGTTTCTTCAACCTATGAAATATATTCTACATTTTCATTGTCTAGGAAATAATTATGCAAGTAACAGAACTAATCATGGAAACACTCTGAATTCTTGTAGGAAATCATTGATGGTCAACCAACTGGCTTTCAGTCTGTTTATAGTCGTTGTAAATAAAAGGTTTTACAATCGTAATAAAATCGTAATAAAAGTACAATGGCTACTGTTTAATATGCATTATTAAACTAAATATACAAAAAACTTATGTAAGCAGAAAGAGGGATTACATGGTTACTGTGTCACTAAGAAACATTAATAAAAAATCTTAACTGAATTTGGACAGGTTAGTAAATAATGGATTTTAGTTGAGTATCAGAAATACAATTTTTCATACACTGACCTTGCATTAGGTAGCAGTCAGCATAATACAGTGTACACTGCATTTGCATCAGTGTTCACCTTTAGATTCTAGTAAGCAGAATAAGTTAAGGAGGGTGTATAATGTATTTTAACTCATTTAACTTAACTTGTTTACCTTAAAGCAAACTGTAGTACAATGGTGCGGAATATGATGGTGCATTATGTCAATAAATAATAATATTACTATGCATTTGTGTAATTTCCCCTTTTAAAGTACAGTTTGAATGAGACTATTCCATTGGTGGCTGTGGTCATAAGCTTTTCAAACTTTGAACCAGAAATCTGGTACCCCGACCTTGGCTCATCCTTGACCTTGTTATAACCCACTACTTATGGTCCTACCTAGCATCAGTGTCTATAACACCTTGCTGTGTGTGACACTATCCGCGTGGGATATTGTTTTACTTTAATTCATACTATACATACATATGACATACAGTATAAAGAGAAAGCCCCATGAGTCCTTGAAAAAATAATGTATAATTTGTGTGGGTATACTAAACATGGGAAAGGGGAATCGTGTGAACAAAGGTATAATACAAATAGCTTCAGTCACTTAGTGGGTGTAACCAAAGGGTTAAAATGGTGGGCTCAAAAAAATGGACAGAATTAAGGGGAGTGTATGTAGCATCATTAGATCACTCCCTAGTGGGATTAGGCTTTTGATACCAAAACCAGAGTTGATTGTTTTGATTCATGATTTAAAATATTATTTCATTGTATTTAACCTAATATTGGTTTAAAAGTTGCAGTTGTTCTCAAACTCCCATCACTGTCTAAAAAAAACAAGTTTTGATGCATTACATTCACTTTATTTTATTGTGGTTTTGTAGTGCCATCTACTGTATTTTTGAAGAAAGCAACATACAGTTTTTATCCATAGTACTGTATGATTTTCATCTGGGATGGAACATATAAGAATGGTACTCAATTACTGTTTTAAGCCAATTCAAAAGAAGCAAACAAAAACATCAATGTTAGGAGAGCTGTAGTAACAGCCAAATTATTATAAATAAAGTACTAGCACCTGTGTCATGTGACAAACTGCTACCTCTGTGGTACCGCTCGCAAGTAGGCCGCAGCCATGCTTCACTTTCTGGTTTGTTGGTTCTAGTGATCCAGTTTAGCTTTTGGCAGTTTGACCTGGTAAATCCTGTGACCTTGCTCCTGCATTCAGATTTGACTATAATGCTCCTTTATACGCACGGCTTGTCCTGGACTCTTGTTTTTTGATTTGGCTTTTATGCTTCAGACTCATGGTAGATCACACCGGCCTGCAGGCTTTGGTGCTTGATGCTGTCTGTCTCCATGAGACCTCTGGCTTCCAGTTCCTCCTCATCAGGTTACATATAGGTTTATAGTTAGTGACTCAGAACCTTATGTCCACTGAATAAGTGAATAACAATGAGGCGTAGAATAACAACAGAGCTTGATATGCTTGACTACAAGAGAGATATTCATAAAGATCAATTCTCGTCACCGTAGAAATTATTGCATTAGTCCACTAAGCATAAATATTCATTTGCACCAAACTTACTTTGTGTACATATTGTTTGTTTATACAGAGGATACTTAGCTGGTTGAGTTTACACAAATAAAGGACACCTTCTGGAGTAAGGTTGAAAGGTTACATTATATTACAAAAAAACAAATAAGGTTAATGGGAAGAAGTGTAACTGTGGTCTTACCCAGTAACGTCAAAAGACTGTGAGAGGGATAAGATTTTATATAAACATCAACACAGGTGTATGGTTGAAAAGAATTCCCAACATGAAACAGTTATGAAAGTGTTGTTATGCATGTGTTTTTTAGGGCATCAAGAACAAGCCAAAGAAGATGGTGCATATCAAATCTGACCTCATAGATGTTGACCTGATCAGAGGCAAGTACCCAATTAAGGGTGGCCCAGTAAATACATGGGCTGAATGTGAACTATGACTTTGGTGCTCGCTAGATGTATTTTCAGCATTAGATAAAGTACATACTTTACAACATCTATCCCTCACCACAGTGCTGCTACTCTATCGGACAATATTTGATTTTTATACATATATTAACATATTACAAATAATATAATTAAATCAACAATAAGTACAAAATATAATATAATAATAACATATAAATTTAATAATAGATAAAACAACCTACATTTGGGTGCAGAGCCGGCCTTAGGCGTTGTGGCGCCCTGTGCGGACTACTCCTCTGCCCCCCCACTACCCCCCTCTCTGACCCCCCACTACCCCCCTCTCTGCCCCTTCAAACTACCCCCCTCTCTGCCTCTTCAAACTACCCCTCCCCTCTGCCCCTTCAAACTACACCCCCCGCCCCTTCAAACTACACCCCCCCGCCCCTTCAAACTACACCTCCCCACTTACCTTGTTGCCGGAGTCCTGCGGTGAGAGCGGGAGGCATCCGTCTTCTCGCTCTGCCGCGGTGCCGGCATTTCATGTTGAGCGCCGGAATAGTCCGGCGCTCAACATGAGATGCCGGCACCGCGACGGAGTCACGGAGAGTAAGGGGCGCTGAGCGGTTGCTGAGAACTTCACGAGCAACCGCTTGGCGCCCCTGCCCGGGACTTAGATTAAAACATCGGGTTTTTTTTAAAAACTTTATTTAACATGAATGATGTTAAATAAAGTTTAAAAAAAACAAAAAAAAAAAGATGTTTTAAGTTAAGTCCCGGGCAGGCGCCCCTGCTGCCATGGCGCCCTGTGCGGTCACACAGGTCGCACACCCCTAAGGCCGGCCCTGTTTGGGTGCAAAGGAGCCAAGTAATTCCTCATTCATTATCTGTATTTAATGAAGGTTCGCTGTCAAGATTTTTGATCTAATTGAACATATATTAACTTTATTATTTTTTAAGTTACCAGTTTTGGGTATCCCACTCTCCATTGTACATAAAAATGTTTTTTGAATATACAGTATCTCTTTTGTAAATATTTTATTACATCTTTTCATGTGACAACTCTGAAGAAATGGCACTCTGCGACAATGTAAAGTAGTGAGTGTACAGCCTGTATAACAGTGTAAATTTGCTGTCCCCTCACAATATATCAAGAGCAATGGGACATGTCTACTTTTGGGCTATTGGTACTAGTTATTTTTGTTTAATACAACATATCTATACAAGAAAGATATGGAAGGGAGTCCAGTGTAAATTATTGTCCTAGGATTTTGAATGGTAAAACACCTCTCACTTAATGTTCAGGGTCTATCCTTTTACAAAAGCTATTGTTTTTGTCTGTGTTAACAAAGAAGCTGTCCAAGAAATCCTCGATCAGACATTGATCAGATTCTGATACATTACACTCTATGCCAGATTCCCTCTCTAGGGAATAAGAAAAAAGAGGGGTGGATATTTTTGTCACAAAAGACTTGAATTTCCAGATTAATTATCATTCAATAGAAAAAAAGCTAACTAGATACATCATATAATCAGTGGAATCCATAATTAATTGTGTACTGTATCAGTGAATGCTTATGCTCCAAATAGTTCTGTAATATATTATCTGTCTAAATTGTTTCTGAAGATAGAGACAAGAAAAGGTTTTAATTCCAGGGGATTCCAACTGCATAATGCACCCTGCCATAGATAGAAACAACAAAAGCAGTGATTTTTTTGGGAAATAAATTACAGTCTGCCTTGTAAATCTACACAATTGATAAATATATGCCACATTGTTCACCCCATGGATAGGAATTACACTCGTTTTTCTAAAACGTATTGTGCCTACTCTAAAATACACCTATTTTTGGTGAATGTGAGTATGACGAATAAGGTTAGGAAAGTTTTGATACAGGAGATTACTTGGTCAAATCTCAAAGCTATAATTATGAATCTTAATTTAACAAATAATAGAGGAAGCGTTTCTAACTAGCACCTGAATAAGACAGGAAGATAGAAACTATATAAGGAATGTTTCATTTTCTTCTTGAAAATAATAATAAAGAAGCATCTTCCCCAAAGGTCTAGTGCACTTATAATTGTGTACTAAGAGGTCATTTTACAGAAATGGGGGCTAAAGATAAAAGAACTAAAGGTGCCCCATTATCAGAACTGTACAAGAACGATTCAATAAAAAAAAAGAGATTAAACGTAAAATGAATGACTTATTTATTGAACAAAAAAAAAGACGTTTGGCATTCCTAAAGTTAAATTGGAACTACAAGTAGAATAGGGCTCTGGTTGTTATATATATCCCCAAAGGAATATTATAGAAATAAAACGTTACAAAAGCTGTCTTGCAATCAATTAAAGTCTCCGAGACCTGATGGCTATTTCAGTTTTCAATTTATTTAAAAATGTAATTTAACTTCTTTGTACCAAATATTTGGATGACAATGATTCAAATCACCTTTTCGAATTGTATCTGGTTAGGTAAGAAACCCACGATAAGCATGAAGAAATTGTCTTGCATAAAAGGAGATGATGGACTGGGCATACCACATATAAAAGACTATCATTACGCTTGAATGATTGCTCGCATACTTAATATACAAAGGAAAGGGGCCAATCGAGTGGCCTGGCTTCAAATAGAATCAGGAATCTTGGATATTAAAAATGTATCTCTTCTGGATGGGCCATACAAGAAGGATAACTCTTTTTGGCATACTGTTCATATAACATTTTAGCCTGTCTCCCCTAGATTTAATACCAGATATTATTAATAATATAAACCTCAGGTTGTGGAGAAGTAAATGTATTGTTTATTTAAAGGATATTCTACAAAATGATAAAATTAAGCCCTTCCAACAGCTACAAGAAAAATTGTTTTTGCCCAGTAGAGAATTATTTAAGGTTGGAAAAACTTCATTAAGGAGCACATGATCTTTAAACAATTTTAAAAACCTATATTTGTACAATATTACCACCTTATCCATGACCTCATTATCTCCCACTTTGACTATCATAATCCTGTCTTAACTGGTCTTCCTCTTACCCATCTCTCCCCCTTTACTAACACCTCTCTCTTCTGCCAATCTCTTCACTGGCTGCCTGTGCCCTTCAGAGCTAATTTCAAAATCCTGACTATTGCTTTCAAAGTCCTTCATAAGGTTTCCTGTACTTACATCTCCTCACTCATCTCTAAATACACTCCTGCCTGGTCTCACTGCCCATCTAATGATCTGCTTCTGTCATCTCCTCTAATTTCTAGTTGTCATGCCCCTATCCTCTGGAATGCCCTCCCCTGGCCTAGTCATCTTTCTCTCAGCCTTCAGTCCTTCAAAAAATTCCCCAAGACCCACTTTTTTAAGGACGCCTATGAACGCTCTTCCTCCCATATTCTTTTAACTCACCTTTCCTAGTCCCTCTCCTGCAATACTTATAGTAGTGTGGCTGGTCCATCATTAACAGTGGCACTTTTACCCCTTGTATAATAAACCCTAACTCCCTGAACATTGTAAGCTCGTTTGAGCAGGGCCCTCCTCACCTGTTGTTTTTGTAAGTCAAATTGCTATGTTATATACTACATGTAATGTCCTGTCTAACCATTGTATAGAAATAATAAATAATAATATATGTCATATACTGTAAATGGTTGGTACAATCCCTAGCACGGTAACATTCATGGAAACCACAATCTTGGAGGCATATCTGATGGAGTATGTAAATTAGAAGGTAACCTTGAATCATATCTATAGGTGGAATACAGTTACTTATGGCATGTAATATATAATGCAAACAATTCTCAATTTTAAGAGTATGTTTTTTTTTATTGTCCTTTGCCCCAGGGTCAACTTTTGCCAAAGCCAAGCCTGAAAGCCCATGGACATCTCTTACTCGGAAAGGCTTAGTAAGAGTTGTTTTCTTCCCATTGTTTAGCAAGTGGTGGATGCAGGTGACCAGTCCCTGGGTCTTTATCTGGTTACTGGTACTTTACATTTTACAAGGTATTGACAGATAATGTTGTAAACATTCTAGTTAAGTAAGAAGACATTTACACATTTAGACGTTAGAACCTAGTTGTTCTCTGTATGTTATTTTAAAACAGGATGTGTCCGTTTATAAAATATTTAAAAACTAAGTTAATCTTGTATATACAGTACTTGCTTAAGCTAAGGATGTTTGTGTTTTGTGCATTGTGTTTTGCTGAATTTAAGATTTTTGCAACTAAGTACAGCATTAGAAACTTCCCAAACAACGTTGAATGCCTAAACCCCACCTGGAAATATTTAATTTCTAATTTATGCCGCGAACATTGACGGCAAACACGGACAGGAACATGGACAATATAAACGAAATAAGCTTTATAAAGCTCTCTGTATTGTATTCATTTGATTCATACATACATAACAAGGTCACAAGAGTAGCTCATTCAAGAACAAATATCGCTTTAATAACCTTCCCTATTTATAAATTAAAGGAACACTCTGGCCATCATATGCACTTTAATGCGTATTATAGCTGTATGGTCTCTTAAAATGTTGGTGTTTTTCATTTGAAAATGGGTTGTGAGATTCTGCAGAATATCCCTATATACATTTGCATATTTCCATGCTACCCAGCTAAATGCCATGCAGGAGATGCATTTGGCTGGCAGGTGGCAAGTATATTTTTAAAAACACATACTTATTTGCAGAAAAAAAAGAAAGTAGAACTTCCTGGATAGTATAATTCTTTCAATAGACTTTTTTTTTTAATTTAATTTTTTTTATTCAACGTGTAAGGAAATCCAGAAGAAAAGAGTCACTGTGCTTGGCACATTAAAACTAAAATACTACTAATGCATGTCAGAATATGTAAGGGAAATTTGAAATTTGAAAGCAAAGCTTCTCCCACAGCGTCTTACTGTCCGTACAGGAGACATCTCCCAAAGTGCATGAAGATCATAGCTTGTCTATCTGTTCCTCAGAGGTTTACTGAAATGGAAAGACTGACCTTATGTTCAAGGTTAATTACATTCCCTTCAGCTAAGAGAACAGACAGGTCCAGCCTACAAACAGAAAGTAGTACTCAGTCATCATTAGAAGGGCACCCAAGACCACAATTTAAACCACAATTATTAATCAATCACTTTTCTGCTCAAACAGCCTGTATCATGAAGCAGTCAGTGCATGTTGAATTTGAAAATAAGCAGCGAAGGAACCGATAGGTAACAGAGAGGGGACCATAGATTATTTTTAATGTCAATGTATGTGGCGTTACAAACTAATGACTACAATGATCATACCAGCTTAAAGGCACAGTCTAATGTTTCTGACACCCCTGCTATATACTCTCTGAGCACTTTAATATGTATTCTTCCAAAAAAAATAAAAAAAAAATATAAAACACTTAACTGACACAGTATTTTCAGCCACGCTGAAAAATCTTCTCTCATTGGTGACAGTAAAGTACTTCCGATTAAATCAATTGGAGTAAAACCGCTGTTACCTAGCTAACATAAAGTGGTCAATTAAGGGAGAGCTCATTCTAGTTGTCTTAGCTCTGGCTTGTTCTCTTTTCCTTTTGATGTTTCAGTCCGTGCCAGTAAAAGTCCCACAACCTAGCACTGTAAAACCTTATAGGAATATTGCCAATCATTTGTTTTTGTGTTTATTGTATTTTATATATTCCTTGTTTAATGGACTTTCAAGATAACTGTCTGTAACTTGTTCTTTTGCTGTAACATAAGAATATGTACAGAAACAAATATAACACGTACATTCATTTCTTTACGGCTCTAATCTCCAGTTTGTTTATATATGTATAGTGACAGCTATCGTACTGTATTCCATGGTGCCTGCTGCAAGTGTTAGTGAGCTAACCGGACCGATGTGCCTTATGCTGCTGCTAGGAACTGTTCACTGTCAGATTGTATCAACACAAAGCAATAAAATATCAGGGACAAGTAGCAAGAGACAAAGGTAAGGCAAAAAAAACTTCTACCTCATTTAGACTTTTTTTTCTCTCCCTAATCCTTAGCCCAAATTCTTCTACTCTGGGACACTTAATGCCTATCCTTGAGGGCCACCCAAATGTATCTATCTATTGTTTCACATTTTTCACTTGGTACATTTCTGTGTCTGGAAATGTTGCTTTGCATGCATCTGCCTACAGAGCAGAAATAATAAAATTAGCTGTTGGAATTAGCAAGAAGCTGGATTCATACAAAGAGGTTTGAGAGTAGCAACTTAATAGCCTGCCCTATAGTGCCCCATGCAGGGGCACTTCAAGTTACGAAGAGAACCATGAGTGAGGGAACCCATAAGCCCAAACACACATTTCACCCTTTGTAGGCATCATTAGAGCGATAGAGTTAAGTGTCTCTTTAGGCACAATTGAACAAGAGACTCCATGCCTGGACTCGCCATTAAACTTGAAGAGGTATGAAACCAGTTGAAGTCAGACTGAACAATAACTTAGAGATGTATACTAGAAGCAGGGTTGTCCCCAAGTAGGAAGGGACCGTAGAGCAAGTTATTAGGTCGCTGTTGGTTCTCGGATTAACTAGTTTCATGTATTTTTGTACTTTAAGAAATGGTATACAATGTGATCAAAACATTAGAAACGGCACAGTAGCCCCAGCATTGAGATAGACCAAGAGTCTATGTGCCAAAACCAGCAAATTAATATGTTCAATACAGATTTGTTTATGGGGCAATATAATCATTATAGTTGATGTACAAGCTTAATTAAGACAGTTATATATTAGTGTTTTTAATAAATTAAATGATAAATAATTCTTAATCTTAACTTTAAATAACGGTTCTGTTTTATTATTTTTCAAAACGCCATTAAATGTTAACCTTTTTGTGGCATCAACCATTTTAATATCATTCACATGACCTTCAATTGTTCTCCTATATGGTATGATTTGCTTTACACTGTCATTTGTATTTTTAAATTGTATGGAACAAATATCTATCGTATATTAAACAGTGGTAGTGAATTAAATGGCATATAAACGGTTTCATTTGTTTCTCCTTGTTCCACAACTTACCGTGATAAATCATCTTGGTGCAAAAGTAACCATATCAAACACTAAACACCATATATGATCATTAAATCCACAAAATCATTCACAATCCAGTAGACAGGATTCATAAAGAAAATAGGTTTTACATTTTTTTTGGTAATATCTTCGAGCTTAATAAGTGATAAAAAAAATACAAATCTTGAAAAGTCAGTAAGAAAATAATATTTAATATTAATTTTTCTTTACACATAGAAAGTATCGAAAATCACTTGCTGGCGATGAGAAAAGAGAATTAAGCAGAAGATTTAAGGAATCCTCTTCTTACAATCCTCCTTTTTTCTGTAATAGGTAAGTCCTTATCATGGGGCCATGACGAGGACATACTATACCAATATATTTGCTAAGAGTAAATATATTTTGAAGCATTTTTTTTTATTTAAATTTAAAAAATAGCAGCACCACTTTGCTTCTTAAGATGATCTGGTCATATTTTCTGCCAAATAACGAGAAAAAAAATACAATATTCCTTCTCCACTTACTAACGGCAACTAAAATAGAGATCGCCAGAAATTGGAGATCTTCGGCCCCAATTTTGTGGACCAAAATAAAATCTCAGTTATTATATCAATGCCGTATGGAAAAAGGAATATTAGTTCAATCTTTTTGGAATCCTGAAAGGTATAAATCATGGGAGGAATGGATAGACCTTGTGATTGATGGCAAACTAGATCCATAAAATTAAAATTATTTATTTAAGATAACTCCCTAAAAATCACACTTTGAGCCCCTTTATTAAATTTAGTAAAGACAGATAGAATCAACTGTAAGTTTCTGTATGTTTATGTGAAGTAATATTTTTGTTGTCTATTATATGCAGAAGAGATAATTGTCTATTTTTCTTTTTATAAGGATAATATTTTTGATAGTACGCTGCTAAGACGATTAGAATCTAAATTGTTATGTATTAATCTGCATTTTATGTTTATAAAATAAAAAAAAAAAAAAAAAAAAAGATGATCTGGTCATATTTTAGCGCTAAAGGATCAGGACAACAATAAAACTAATCATACAACTATTTTTGAATAAATAAAATATGGGCAGCGGACTTCTGATCCCTGGTACAGCCATACTAAGAAACCGTTTTTTTTCCCTCATTAAGTCACTTCGCACTTACACAGCTAAGATTATCTCAAGGAGTATACAAGCAGATGGCTACATCACTTTACAAACAGAGGGTCTTGTTACAAAACAGTCTTTTCAAGTCTAAAATAGAGTATTAAAAAAAATTGTAAACCTCTTTAAGTTATAATAATGGAAATGGCAAAATATATACTTTCTGCAGCATCATGAAAGATGCAGACGATTAAATGTTTGGAATTTTTACGATCATAACTTGAGGTTTTTAAATAAAAACATTTTAAATGCTTCAGTCACAATGCAGTGCTTTCCTGACACGTTATGTGTGTTCCAACCTGTATCTGCACACAAAGGGAAAACATATGCAAATCACTATTACCAGTGATGTAGTTACCTTTACCGCCTAATGCAGGGCCTACAGCCTCCTCCACACCGCTCTTCTTACTGCTGGGCATCTGGATATGACATCATATCCTGGTGCCCCTTTTTTAAAGGAAGCAGCTTGGAAAAAAAAAACTATGGAGGACTGTACTGATTAGACCAGAATACATCAATGACCATTGTACAGGAGTAGCAGTGAGTCATAAAAACATTATTCTTTTTTTTTCTTCTTTTAAGTATTCTGTGAAGGCACCAGCCTGCTTTAGATGTGAAGATCACTAAACTTTTAGAGTTATTCGCTTTGGGGTAATTTATTTACACCGTTAGCTTGATTTTTATTGTCAAACAGTTTATTTTTGGAGATATTTAAAAATGCCACCTCATAAAAGCTGAGATGAGAGACTGTCTGTGACGGGGCCGGCAGCATTATCTACTTAATTTCCTGTCTTATCACCTTTTTCCCCACCAACCTTACATAGGCTGCCTGAAACAATGAACAAAATGAGCAACTTAACAACAGGGGAGAGGTAGCATAATGGGAGGAATAATGATACAGATCCTGACAAAAGGAAGTATAAGATACCTTTGCCCATTTGATACACACAAGGTGGGTAGTTTTAAGACGCAAACACCATTCTCATCGAGACAAAGATGTCAAGGGGCATACCCAATACCCAGCAACAGTTCTAGTTCTAGTTTTTACATCACTTAATGTTTTCAGACAGCTGCATATCCGCCATTTTTATGAGTATAAGCTGTGTTTTCTTACCCCAGTCTATAAGACGCTCGACTCCTTACTGCTAGTGGTAAACAAGAGAATGCTTCACTTTTAATTACCCAAAAAAAACTCTTTGGAATGGACTCCATTAGCTTTGCTGTAAAGTAAAAGTCCAGTATGGCGTTTGAGGTGGAAAAGTCGTTCAAACTATCACAACTAACATCAATGGCAGCCTCCAGGTCTATATAGGATGATTAGTTGGTAATCATAAAATAAGGTTGGATCAAGTTTTGTCAATGCCAACGTGCATTACCATGTACAGTACTATATTAAGGAGAAAAAAACATTTTTTATGGGACTTTCCCTTAAATCTCAGATCCATTGGAAAGAAACTGTTTAGAGAAAACGTAGCATTGGAACATATACATACAAGAGCATTGTCTACTTATAGATTTGTCGACTTATAGTCTAATTAGCTTAGCATAAACTTAGTGTAGTTTCTAGCTAGTATAACATTTCTAATTACGTTTTTTTTCACACAGGGGGAAACAGAAGAACTTTCTAAATAAGATGGATGATACAGATAATAGAGAAGATTATGTCTGCAAGAACACAGCACTTTGCAAAGCCACCATGTCTGATCGGGAAAAGAAACAGCAGGTACGTGTGTGTAATTTTGAAATCTATATTCTATGATTAATAACATTTATCAATACGACAAAAAAAGTAACACAATTTGCTGACCAAAAAATGAAAATGATAAGAAACATATAACAGTCAAAAACTATATTACAACTAAAGTAACAACATTGATTTGTGTGCACAAAAATTAATTAAAGGCAAGGCTAAATGGGGTATAGTATGCACCATATTTTTTTGGGCCAAGGTTTATTTCAGGAGCGAAGGAATGAAAATAAAATCTAATAATATAAACATAAGTGTACTTATAAGGTACATACATAGAGAGTTACATAGTTTAATAACTTTTTTTTCTTGTATTGGTTCACTTAATTACACGAAGATACAAAAGTTCTGTATAGAAGTGGAGATGTGTACAAGAGGTTTATGGTACAACTAACTTTTAATGGTTTACATTGTAGTTATGCACCAGGCTGAGAAATCTTTGTCTTGGCCAGTTAGGCACCTAAAACATGGTTGCTCTTATAGTCTCTCACCTAGTACTGTAAAATTTAGGACTTCGGGAAAAATTACTCAATTTAGCATCTCCAGCCTGCTGCCAAGAGCTACTTCCCCTTACTTGAGAGTATTTTAATATGCTTTCTTCAAACATAAGAAAAAAAATAAAACACTAAACAGAAACTGCAGCTCCAGCGCTGCAGGATAATGCCTCCTTCTTGTCCAATGTTGTGTGCCACTGATTAGCTGATTGAAGGGGGCAAACGTATATGGCAACCCACTGAGTGCCAGATAGACAGGCGCATAATTGCATAACCAGAAGTGCTCTGAAAGTTAATAACGTGGAAAATATAATTTATTTATATCATCTAAATAAATGTAGATCAAGGACCACAGCAGCATAAGTAAATGTAGTATATCGTAGAGGCAAAAAGTTTCAATTTTCAATTCCATATTGTGCTTTGAATTTATTCTAGTGTTGGTCAAGACAAAACGGGAATAGGATGTCATATGATTTGACAAGCGAGGAAGATGTGGAATCGGTGAATCTATCCCTTGGTAGAAGCGTAGATGGTGCATCGAGTGATAATGGCTGCACTCTGAAAAGGAGGAATCCAACATCACAGCTTACTAAAACTCCTCAGGTTGGTATATTTAAAATGTTTTTAAATTGAAATATTTGTGCAAATTGAAAAATGCATACTGTTTGGCCTAAATGTTATTTTTTGATAATGGATAGTTCAGTTTTACTATGCTCTTCGTGCAATACTCTTACCAATAGATAATCCTTCAGCATTTCAAGTGGCTGCAGTTTTTGGAAGCTGTTGTTAAAGGCATGGCTAGGGGGCAGTGCTCTACCAAAATGTTTAATATGACTAATGAGAACCATCTGTTTAATTGCGTATTTATTAAGCAAACCATTTGCACAATTAAACGTCCGCATATATTTTTCTGCCATTTATATGTACGTGATTTCTAGGGCAGTAGAACATTATGATGCACTCACATCTAGCAAGCATTTTTGTGCATCTAGGAAAGGTTAAGGACAGCAACATTTGTAAACCTATTATAATAGAAACAATTTGACAATGATGTTACTGATACAGAGGAAAAAGTTGGATCTGCTCTTGCAATCTTAGCATTGTCTCTTCTCTTAACTTGCATTTTTATACACTTTTAGTGTATAATTTATACACTTTTAGTGTATAATAATAATATTATTATTTTTTTTACAGAAGAAACACAGAGCGGTAGAGAAAAGTCAGCCTGCTCACGATTCAGATAGCTTTGTGGATTCAGAAGAAGAATCTGTTTTCAGCCAGGTAATACTAGAGCAGGATTAAGATCCTCCATGGCACACACAATCCTGCTTTTATTATGTGGAGGTACATTTAGTGACCTAGGGGCCCCTAGGCATGTGTCCATTGTTCCTAATCAATTATCTGCCTTGGCAAATACAAATTGCATATAAGATTATACAAGTTCCTGATGAAGAAGGTATAATAAACATAGCAACTTTTGTGAGTTGCTAGTGAAATATGAGAAAGGCCAGTACAAGTTCGCTCACATTGCCACTTCTGTCTACCCCAAGAGGTTGTATAACACTACCAACTTACACTGATAATCTTGTCATCATGGCAAAAAAAAGTGGTCCACAGAAGGAAAAGCAGTGAACTGGCGACGGGGTTATGGGCGACCAATGCTCATTGATCCACGTGGCGGGCAAAGGCTGGCCCAAATTGTAGCTCAAATTGACCCATGTAAACTGCTGAAAGCACCTGTAATGGGCATATGAGCATAAGACCTGGGCCATGGAGCAATGGAAGAAGGCCTGGTCTGATGAATCACATTTTCTTTTATGTGTGTAAGAGTGCGTGTGGCTTACCTTGAAAACACGTGGCACCAGGATGCATCATCCATGGAGGCCTCACTTCGCAACTTACAGGACTTAAAGGATCTGCTCCTAATGTCTTGGTGCCAGATACCACAGCACACATTCAGAGGTCTAGTGGGGTCTGTTTTGGCAGCAAAAGGGGGACCTACACAATATTAGGCAGTTGGTCATAATGTTATGGCTGATCAGTGTATTTAAAATGAGGATGTATTAATTGCACCCTTGCAGCCTTCTGAATAGTAACTAGATCCTCCACTATTAAATGAAAAAGGTAAATTGATGGATAGACAAAAATGGAATCCGGTTTATTATTAACCCCCCAACACACAGTACATCTGGTCACCACCTTGTATTCCAGAGTTTTACAGTCCTCACTGTAAATAATGCCCTTCTCTATTTACATTGGAAATACAACTGGCTTCTTGTTGTGTTTTGCCTGGAGTATGTATTTCCCCTGAAAGAACCATACATAACCTTAAAATATACTTATATACTTGTATGTTATGATATACTCACCCTAGTTGCCTTTTTTCTAGACTAAATAAATACATTAATTTAGTTAAAGACAACATTTTAATACTGTAGGCTATAATCTCTTTGTAATGAAGACTGATATAGAATAAACATGACATATGCTTACTACACTCTTCCAGAAAGCATTACCCAAGTATCATTTGAGAATTGCAAAAAATCACTAAGCATTCTGAAATTTTGAAATAAGAAATTACATACATAGAAATTTGATGGCAGATAAGAGCCATTTTCCCCCATGAAGTATGCCTATTTTTCCTGCAGTAAATACCTCAAACAATGTTTTAAGTTTTTTCTGAAATGATGCTCAGCTTATAAAGTAGAACGTACATTACCCCTAAGCCTCTGACCTTCTCATTCTAGACAACCAATTGCCCTAACTAAAACTAAATAAACTTCCCACTTGTACATTGTTAAATCCGTTAACCTATTTCAATGTACCTGTATGTTAAAAAAATGTAGTTTTGTACTCCATTGTTGCATGTCATAACTCACTGGCCTGTTTTACTCCAAATTATTTTTAGGGTTCCAAGTCTGGAGTGAGTGTCAGTTCTCATAGTTACAGCATCTCTCACCGTGATTCAGAGAGCACCCGGCTGGGTTCAGAGACTGAAGATATGCTTCTAGATGACCTACTGCATGGTCCTCAGTGCAGATCATCCTGCGAAAGTGAAAGTGATGACACCTTCAATCAGCGTCATGCTGGAGGAAGACGCAAGGTCCCTACCAAAGATGTCTTTCAGCTGGTGAGAGGGCCTGATGTTTAGGGGGATTGTGTATCTCAACTAAAAAGCAACCAGAAAAAATGGTAAAATTATATAATTAGTTGAATTGTTCTCCTCTGCTATTAAAATAATTTGAGTCATTTTAAAAACTAAAAAACGTGCCTCATCTTTCAAACTTGCACTGGAATTAATATCGGCACAAAACCTGGAGCTTTATGGAATGGGTTTCCATGGCCAAACAGCTGCATGCATTGGATGGAGTGGTGTTAAGTATTCCACCACTAAACTATGGAGCAGTAGAAACGTGTTCTTTGGAAAAATGAATTACACGTTTCTATTTGGCAGGAGTGGAAGCTGTTATAAGAGGGCACCAACTACATATTAATGTCCATGTATTTAGAATGCAGTGTCATAAAAGTCCCTGTTGGTGTAATGGTCAGTAGAGTGTAGAACATTACACTCATTCTATAGGTAACGAAGATTTTATGGTAGGCTAAGTATGTGCTGTCTGAAATACAAAGACTAAGCAAATATTAGTAATGTAAACAAATGATGGGACCACTTTCTGAGTCTTCCTCAGCTCCCTCCCAGTTTTTCATCCTTATTCATTACCATATCTCCTCGCCAGATCACCTGGAGTAGAGGTTGCATTCCAGGGGCCCTTAGACACCTGTGATATGGGGACAGTCTGAGTGTGAGTGTGAGTTTTCATACTATTTCTTTATACCCTTTGTGTATATATGTACGCTACTGTTCAAAAGTTTAGGGTCACCCAGGGTCACAGTTTAGGGTTAGCTGTGCTAACATAATTCCAAAAGGGTTCTCTTATGATCACTTAGCCTTTTAAACTTAAACTTGGATTAGCTAACACAACGTGCCATTGGAACACAGGAAAGATGGTTACTGATGAAGGGCCTCTCTGTACCCCCAACAAGATAGTCCATTAAAAAAATAGCTAGAAAAGTCATTTAAAACATGAGTAATGTGTAAACTGTGTTTCTGATTCACTTGATGTTAATGGAACAAATATCATTTCTAAGTGACCTCAAACTTTTGAAGGGTATACACCGCTTGTGAGTTTTTCTCTTGTGGCCTTCGTGCCAGCTATGCACACACGTCCATAGTGTAAATTGGCCTTTTTACAAAGGAAATTATGTCTCTTCAACCAGCCCATTTGAGCAATTGTGCACCACAGAACCTGATGAAGGAATGCTGTCTCACAGATCTGCGACCCTAGGCCTGGTTGCCCTCGGCCAGAATACACCACTTTCTGTTTGTAACAAGGATTTTCTTTTTCTTTCAAGATGATTGCATGCTTGAGTTCCCTCAGGTATTCAGTGTTGTTTAGAGCTGTTCCTGCCTGACATTTTTTCTTTTTCTGCAGAATCATCTTTTTTGGCTTCAAGGCACAAGCCCTACATCAGAGCGAGTAAGTGCCATAATATGGGAGAAGAACGAGTGTAAAAAGGACGATATGTCAGTTCTGGATATCAGTGGAATAATCATGAGAAAGGTGACTTTGCATATGGTTACGGGGCAACTTAATATTTGACTTTTTGGATTTCTGTTATTTACTTTCTTTCCAAATGAGAGGAAAATGTTATCAGGTCTCCAAGTTAATAAAGAATAGGAGAAATAAAAATGTCTCTCACAGCCCTAGTCAGTGCTGGACAAATGGGTGATATGCTCAGCCATTTGTAGAGGCCCTCCTTCTACAAGAAGCTCTGTTTTTGTTCCTGCATTTAGAGGCAGGTTGATCCTGTTGGTATGTTGTATTAATTTCCTTTTTAGCTGGAGGTAAGCTTTGCTTTCACTTTCTTTAGCATTCTGACTTAGTCACCTTCCCCTCCTAGTGATCCAGATGGATTTTTCAGCTCCTGTTAGGCTTGCTTTATGATCTGGTGGACCCTCCTACCACTCCTTCAGTCGCCAAAGGTTATTTAATTTATTTTATTTTTAACTTTGCGAGTATGACCCTTATGAAGCGTACCTTCCACAAGTGTTTCATGAGGACCACTATTAGTCTTCAGAGAACCTGCAGTCCTGCACTGGTGCTTTCTTTGGAAGTGCCTGCTAAAGTTGTAGTTGGGTACAGAGGACTTCTGAAGATTTTCCCAAGGGTCTTTCTACCTATAGATGCAGCTTCCCGCAGATGGAGCTATTCACGTGGCATAACGAGGCAGCTTCATTCCTGTTCTCTGGTGACCATGAGGCATCCAGGGCTTAAGGTTCAGCTTCATACCAGCCAGGAGAGCTGCTGCCAATGGAGTCACACTGTTTTGTCTTCTTCAGCTTCTCTTCTCTTTCTTATGACATTAGATCTTCTTTGTTTTTACTCAACCTCAAGCAGGACATTTCCAAAGCATGTTTAGTTCCTGGACCCAGTTTACTGTTGGTATATAATCTGGTTATTTTCCCCTACACACCTGGGTGCTCCCTTCTCGTCACTGTGAGATCCTGCTGGTAACCTTAGCAGCCTCAAATACCTACAGAAATGAGTTTTTGGTGGTTTTAGTCTACTCTGCAGAATATCTCCCAGGCTGTCTCCAAGGAGCATATCTTCCTGATTTATAAAATGCTTACTTCCATTCTGGTAGGACCCTCTGCATGCTTCATCCGCCCTACATACAGTTGTGGCCTTAGTTAACCTCACCAGAACCTTTTCTGGTGCGGAGGCAGTGATTTTATTCAGCTGGTTCGTGCAAAACGTTTCTTAAAAAATGTCGCCGAACCGTTTAGTTACCCTATTATAGGCCACACTTTTTCCACCACTTAGAGTAATTCGTATCGCCCGACGCCAGGGACATGAAGTTCCGGGCGGGTGTTTTTTTCCTTTATCATTTAGCCCTGCTGCGGCAAACAGCAGGGTGAGGATCCAGATCCCCAGCAGCGCTGCAGGGGAACCAGACCCGCCTCTCTGGCAGCCGGTGGACGTCTGTGATATGGAGACAACCCCGTAGAAGTGCCGGCATTACATGACCTTCCGGTGCTGCACCATAGAAGCCCCAGCGGAAAGGCCGGCAGCAGCGTAGGCTGTCTGAGCGCATCACACAGACTGCCCCCGGCTGCCAGAGATGAGGATCCCCTTCAGCGCTGCAAGGGACCTGTGTCCTCCTCTCTGGCAGCCGGGGAACGTCTATGACGGAGCGCCGGCATAGAAGCCCTGGCAGATGTGATGATCAGCAGCGGAGGTTGTCTACGGCCCCTCGCGCACACGTACACCGGCTGCTCCCACTAGGGAGTCTGGAGATGGATTGGTAAGTCGGGATGGGGGTCAGAGTGGCATATCTGGGGGGGCAGAGTGTCACATCTGGAGGGCAGAGTGTCACATCTGGAGGGCAGAGTGTCACATCTGGAGGGCAGAGTGTCACATCTAGGGGAGCATAAAACATATCAGGCATAAAACATATCAGGGGTGCAGAGTGGCATATCTAGGGGCAGAGTGGCATTTGTTAGGGGGCAGAGTGGCATATCTAGGGGCATAAAACATCAGGGGGCATAAAGCATATCTAGGGGGCAGAGTGGCATATCTAGGGGGGCAGAGTGGCATATCTGGGGAACATAAAGCATATCAGAGGAGCAAAGTGGCATAGCGGGGGCATAAAGCATACCTAGACGAGCAGAGTGGCATATCTAGGCGAGCAGAGTGGCATATCTATAAGTAAGGTGCGTTATGAATTAAGGGGGGACCTTAAAATGGCTATTAGCTTTCCAAATGTCTGTATATAACCTATGCTGCATAATAGATACCAATAATGTTAAAATACATGTATTCCTGTTCATTAGATAAAATACTGTTTTACCAGCCCACTAATGTGTATTTTTTCTTTAAAAATAAATTTATCTTTAAAATAGGATCTACCTTTAAGGGTACGGCTTATAATCGAGCCAATACGGTATGATGGTAGTTAGCATTAATTAACTAATGGTAATAAAAAATATGAACTGGTGCTTTTCAATCACGCATACTCATTCATACCACCTCCCCCACACCCTTACCTGAACCGCAGATCACTCTGTGCCACTCGCAGACTTCTGCAGGAGCCGCAGCATCCCTCTGTGTTCTTCTCTTGTACCGCCCAGGAAAGCAGGAACGAAGTGGAGTCATGTGACGTGATGTAAAGTCATGTGACTCCGCTGGTTTCCTGCTTGTCCTGGGTGGAACAAGAGATGCTGCTCGCACAGCGAGCAACGCACAGGTAAGTGGCAGGTCCTTTGTGGAAGTGATCGCTGGGGTTGTGACCCCTGCGATCAAGGTTAATGCGGGCTTTTGTCCCGCATTAAAGACGGCCATGGCGGTCGTGCCAGCCGTTTTATTAACGTTTAGGGCGGCCTGGGGGGCCAGACAACCAGTTACCGTACAAATTGTCATAAATAGGCTTAGGAGAAAAACGTATGTATGTATGTATGTGATTAGAAATTGTCTAAAAGATAAAATGGCTGTAATTGGAAAATTCTCAAACTGGACCAAGGTATTGAGTCCCTCAGTACCTGTTTTAGGTCCTCTTCATTTTAATTTGTTTATTAACAATCTCCCATATTGCCATGTCTCTGTTTGCTGATGACACAAAATCAGGTAGGATAATGCAGTCTAACCTTGATGTTGCTTCTCTGCAGGAGAACAGAGAGTGGGAGACTGGACAGGCAAGTGGCAATAGAGACAAATGTAAAGTTATGTACTATGGAAAAATAACAACGTAGCATATACTTCACATATATATACGGGCTCACAACCTTAAGGGGTTAAATAATATCTTTGTGAGAAAAATTAACATTTTTCTCATCAGCCCATAGGGCAGGGAGCGCCACACTTTTTTATTCCTTGCATTTTTAGCTGAGCTCTGCGATTGGTTAATTGACCTTACTGTAGCATTTGAAGATCATATAGCCTAGGCGAATGGAGCATATGGCCAAGAATGGCTTCCTCTACACATTTGAGCACTGGGGGCAACCAAAAGACTAAACCACACTACAATCCAGCCCACAAGATTGAACATTAGCCTGCTATGCAGGCAAACAGGGCATGGAACTAAAAGTGTCTGAGCAGAGTGTTTCAAACTGGAGGTACTTCTCGATAAATTAATAGCCCTGTGCAATATGGACATGACTGTGCCTTTAATGCGTTCACAAAACAAATCTGTATGCCTAATTGAAAAGGAAAAAAGTTGTGTTCAATTTTTAAATATATAATTAATTTGTTGGATTGTAATCTTTATTGCATACTTGTAATTTATTTTTAAATACTCATTGCGTTCATATCAGTGTTGACCTTCAAAGCAGCATTTCTGAATATACCTGAATCTGTAAAGCTCAGCAAGAACATGGGGAAAAGGTTAACTCCATAATTATCACATTAATAAAATGTATGGCTTCACAGATCCCCAGAACCGACTTTCAGAATCATGTTAATACCATTAGGATTAGTTTTAATTATTTACCCATCCTGTTTAGCAGCTGTTCTCTATAACATTTGTATTTACATAGCAACCAGCTCAGCCAAGGTGGCTGATCAACAGGAAAGTGCACCTTATTCACACTAGATAAAATATACAAGCATTTGCATCTCCGATATTCCTGTTCAAACCTATATTTATCTGTGGTATCTGTTATTGACATACTATCACGCTACCATGCTTGGGAACTCTCTCTGAATCAACTCATGTCTAGTATTAGAGGGGCTCATTTTCTGAAACTGCTCATGCCTGGTAATAGAGAGGTTAATTGTCGGAAACTGCTCATGTCTGTCAACGGAGGGGTTATTTGTCTGAAATTGCTCATGTGTAGTAATTCCCACGGTAAATAAAGTAGATTCATACATATTCATTTCTAATTCTTGCTTTTCATGTTAAAGCTTTACATTAAGTCTCTTGACAATAAGTACTTGCAGTGTAAGGACAAAGAAGCATATTAAAGCTATGCAATCTGCATTGAGTACATTTGCTATGGTAGACGGTTGGGCAGTGCTGCATATGGGTTGTGGGTCATTACAAGTTACTTAAGGAGAACCAGGTTCTATGCTCAGATAGAAGAGGTTTGCCTTGTTTTAGTGCCAAGGGGATAGACAGTAGAAGGAGGGAGAGAGGCATAGGTTAGAACATGGGCTCCTCCAAAGGGATTTTATTGTATGTGGGGATGGGATGCAGTGAGAACTCTACTTAGTGAATAGACCCAGTTGACCCTAGCAAAATACTAATACGGTAGTTGCCGTCTTTTTATGTCAGCATACCAAATTTGACAAATGTACAGATTGGAAAATGCCATGTGCCCTTTCTACAACTTGCCCAGTGATTTCCATTAATAAGTGAAAATCCCACACATATGAAATGGTTTCCAAATCAGGAAATCAAGTAAATGAAAACATTTTTGGGTAACTTTATTTAACTTCTCTTTTTAGGTAAACATAATTATTCGGAAAACGGTGTTTTATTTTGTTTCCATTTTCATCCCTTGTTTATGTTTTATAAGGCTATATGTGAGTTACATACAGCTATATAAATACAGCATGAAAAAATAAACATACTTGCCTTGAAAAGACAATGTGTGCGGGAACAGCATTTGGCTGAGCTAGCATTGCACTTGTTGTACATAGTTTGTTCTTTGGAGCCTTTCTTGTGGCTCTCCCAAAGAGAGTTTAGTCCAGATGTGGACCCAATCCTTTTATCTTGCTCCCACTTGTAATCTACCCCCCCTTTCCACAGGTGCCATTGCATGTGTATTTGGGGGTGTTTCTGCAAAGAAGCAATTGTGTGTTTCTCTTTTTAAAATGTTTTACATTTCTATAACTATCTTACTCTACCTTTCAATTTTTACCCTTTACTATTCTTGCCTAGATGGAGACATTACATAAATATATTTCTTGTTTTGAGTGCTCAAGTATTTTCTGTCTGTGTGTGCACAGGTGAGCGCTTCTGACCACGGTGTGGGATATCAAATGCTGGGAAACGCAGTCACTATCGGCCTGGCTGTCTTCCCATTTTTGTTCCACCTTTTCCGTCAACGAGATTTGGAGCAGATCTTGTCGTTAACTGGAGAAGAGCTTCTAACCATCTTCTGTGGCGGCACCCCAACATCTCTCTTGCTGGCTCTTACTGCTATTAATCTAGTGCTGCGTGTCTGCCTTACATGGATGTTCTTCTTTTTGATGTGTGTGGCAGAAAGGACATACAAACAGGTATGTTTATAATGTTGGGCTTTAACAAATGGCAAATGACAGGAAATAATGGGCCTTGCCTATAGTGCTATTTTACAAAAAATGTTAGCTTACACATGGAATACTTTTCAATAAAAAGATTGGAAGACATTTAAGAACCATTCGACCCATCTAGTCTCCCCATTTTTCCTGATGTAAGACTCTTAAATCAGTCCTTCATCTAGTCTTTAGATTCATGATAGTTTTATGTCTATCCCATGCATGTTTAAATTCCCTTACTGTATTAGCCTCCATATCTCCACCACCTTCTCAATAAAGTACTGTTTCCTGATGGATTCTGCAAACCATTTACTATTTTGGTAGCCTTCATCTGAACGCTCTCCAATATGTCAATATCCTTTTGGAGATAGGGTCTCCAAAACTGTACACAATAACCAAGCTGAGGTCTGACCAGAGATCTGTAAAGTTGCAAAACCACCTCCCTCTTTCTACTACTATTCCCTCTAACTATACATAGTCGTTTGCTTTCTGCTGCGCACTTATTGCATTGTCTCTCTATTACAAGCAGGGCTGGTTTTCTAAAACAATAGGTTGCATGTGTTTTCCCTCACAGTTTTCTCTGTGTAGGTACCCAGCTTGCTCACGGATTCCCCATGTTTACTAAGGTCTGCTGCATGCTGGGTTACAGGGAAAGAGATTGGAGTCTGTTTGCTAAAACATTGAGCATAGTGATATTGTCCTTTCCTACATAACTAACTTTCCCTCCCTATAAACCCTCTCAATTAAAAAAATCATTTGGCAGCATCTCAACCAAAATTTTTTGTCGAGCCACCCATTTGATCCCCGTTCTCACAGTAAAGGCTGTGCGAACGGGGATCAAATGGGCGGCTCAGCCGGCGCTTTGTAATGTAAGCAAGGCTCTGGCAGCAATTGAGCAGCAGGCTGCCTGCAGGCTGCCTGTTCATAGCTCTTTCTTGCATAGGCAGGCTACATCAGGGGACAGGAGGCTTCATATTAAATTTATATATATATTTATATAGCACCAACAATTTTATGCAGCGGTTGTTATAGTACCAATACATTAGGACATTAGGTAATGAGGGCCCTGCTCACAGTCTTACAATCGAGAGGTAACATCTATTCTGTGCTGTTGCCAGCAAAATTGGCCTTCCTGATAACAAGCCTACTGTGAATATTTTTCTCTTTGGAAATGTGCTTTGTTGGTTGTACTAGACTTGGCACTAGAAGTCTCATGCATCACTTGTGCATATGGTACCATAAGACAGGTGTGTGAGGAAAGGAGTAGTGAATGGATTCTAGTGGTTCTTTGTGTTCTGGATAAGCTGAG
Organism: Spea bombifrons; assembly: GCF_027358695.1. NCBI lineage: Eukaryota > Metazoa > Chordata > Amphibia > Anura > Pelobatidae > Spea > Spea bombifrons. Next base: position 40,026,130 of record NC_071088.1, read on the forward strand.
GGGAAATGATTCAATTAAACTACAAAATTGAATTAGAGCTCTGTAGTAAAGAAAAAACAAAAAACACTCAGTACATCTCAAGTGTATAAAGCACATAACAAAACCACATCTGTATGCTACATGACATTAATTATCCAAGCAGCACTGTAATAAGCCACAGGGTTGAAAAAGAGGAAAAATAAAAGATAATAAGGATTCAGAAGAGTAGGCAAATCTAGTGGTGCAGCATTTTCTGTTAACAATACATCTCAGAGACGGATTATGTCCAGAAACTATAAAATGGCTTCCAATATATCCATATTTAAGTAATCACCCGATACCATAATGGATGGAAAATGTTGAAATGCTTGCAATGATTTTTTGGGGGTGGGCGTTAATTGTTAATGGTTGATAAAAGCTCTTGGATCATTACCATAGTATATATATGCCAGATTAAACCAATGCTAATTCTTACAATGATGTAGAACCATTAAACATTAGTTTTGTATTCTTTTTCACTTAGACGACCTTCAGTATTTTAAGTTGTGCTGTATGTGGGACCTGCTACTATGTCAACATTTAAATGGCTGATTTGCCCTGAGATGTTTGTGATAATGTCAATACAGAGAAATGTTTGTAATTGAGCTGATATATAGATTCCGATTCAGTCTTCAATGAGTGAACATGGAGAATAAACGGATGAAATCTCCTGTCTTGGCCTTTGGTTATTAAATACAAAATAGTAACCAAACCTGGAAACTATCCGGGTTTTACCCAAAGACTTCGGGTGAAGCTCAGGTTATCCAGGTCACCAGGGGGGAACTCTGGGTTATGGGAGCGGAGTTAGGGCACACAACCCTACCTGCCCACTCCCCTTCTGATGTCAGCTACTAACCCTTGCAGGTCTTTGTAAAGAATGCATGGGTTAGCTGAAACATGGATAGCCTTTTTTATATTTAAATAATCTACGTATATGAAATTGGAGGTCACAGTGATGCCATACATGTGGAGCAAGAGTACAAATAAGTAAATAAAAATAGTGTTGTTGTTTTGATATATAACATACATAAGTATTAAATCCCATTATTCATGTGTTACTGCTGGCATCTAATGTTAGTACTGTTATTTTATTCCCGTTGAATGCATTCCTTTTCTGGCACCCAAAAAAATCAAGCTGACATGTTTTCTGTCTGGATTGAAAATTCTTCACATACGGTATTATTACTACATACCCTTTTTTTAAGGAATCACTTCCAGCACCAGCCAGCATGCGCACCTTGGAACCCTGCTATGTGTACCCAATAAGTAGACACAACTACCTTGAATTGAGTACAGCAGGAATGAACAGTTTATTGTAGTAAAACCTAGACTCATATAGCCACAGAACTTCATTAACATAAATTAACAGATACATGTATTCAACCCAACCTTTAATCCCCAATCAGCAATCCTATTGATGGGATTAATTAAACAATGGAGTTCCTGCCTGTTTGGCAGCCAGGCTGGAGCCATCTCTGACTACCTTGGGCTCCTGTATGACAGCTCATTCTGTCACATATCTCCCCTTTTAAAAAGAAGACTGAACTGGGGCCAGACCCCAACCGGGTCTGCATCCAGTTCAGTCGGACAGCACAGCTCCGTCGCTCCTGGAGTTGTGGATGCAGGGGGCTGGCAAAAGGCACCTGTCCCACTAACCAGTCCTGGGGTGCACTTGGAGACTGGGGAGTTCGGGTCCCAGACAAGGACAACAGTCCCACTCGCCAGGGCAGGGAGACAGGGCCCATAATCTGCGGGTAGCAGGCTTGCTTTCAGTCCTCTCCAGGGGCCCCAGTGATGGACAGTTCCGTCACACACTCCATCACAGATCTCCTTTTTCTGGGGGAGACTGACGTCTGATAAGACCCCACACGCCTTGACTACAAAGTCAGTCTGTATATCCGGACCACCACTGCCAGCCACAAATTGGTACTCCCCCAAACAATTTAACAAAGGACCAGTACTCACCCAGCCGCACTCTGCTTCTCCCAAATAGTGTAACTGCCGCTGGGGAGAAGGGCCAAATGTGCCTTCTCCCTGGAGTCCTCTCAGCCGCTGGGGAGAAAACAAAGCGGCTGGGGTCCCTTCCATATGGGGTTCTGGGCTGACTGCGCGGCACCTCTGGGGACTGCAGGTGGCAACCGTAGTCCAATCCACCTGCATGGTACAAATGCTTGTATGATCCTCGGCGAGGGGAGGTAAGCCACATGCATCCGCTCCTGTATACTCCATCTGCTGGGGAGAGATGTCGACCTGCCTCTCTCCCATTGCCAACACTTCTGCTGGGAATACAGGATCCATAGAAATCACTGCCTCTGGGCAACATTGGGGGGGTAAAGCCAATGGAGCTGGGGTCACAGAGGGGAGCGGGCAGAGGCCAGCGGCACTCTGCCCCGAGGGCAGCGCTTCAGCTGCATTTGTAAAATCCAGTGGCACCACCAACTCTGTGGCTGCCTGACCGGACCCTCCTTGGTTACTGCGGTCAGGCTTGGGAACAAGGGGAAGGGCTGAGCAGAGGCCAGCAGCGCTCAGCCTCGAAGCCAGCAGTTCAGCTGGGGGATCTGGCTGGGGCATGCAGGGGGGGTCTTGGTCAGTTTCTGGGCCATATTGCGGGGAATAGGGCAAAGTGTCTGGGGTGAGGGAAGGGAGTAGGCAGAGGCCAGTTGCGCTCTGCTCGGATGTTTGTGCTTCTGGTGGGGGCACAATACTCACAGGATCCACTGGGGCACACTGCTGAGCACGGTCAAAGAGTTCTCGGTAGGCCTGCTCCAGGAACCATTCTTGGTAAACCAAATAATCAAAATCAGCCCACAAGTCGGGCAGGTAACAGGGCACATCTGCGAGAATCCCTTCCCTGAACTCCCGGATCTCCTCGCACCGATATTTCGATGGGCTCCCAAATTCTTGGTCCTCTTGTAGGCTTTCCATTATCAATCCCGGGCCGCCAAAGTCATCGCCCTCTGGCATGTAATCATCCTTCAGCTCTGGACACCACTGCACGGCCTGCCAATACAGGGCCCGGTATCCACAATCCACAGTCATTTCAAGCGGAAGCAACTTCTCCAACTCAGCCACCAAGTTCTCTTGAGGCTGCTCTCCCAGGTACTGCATTCGCCAATCTAGTTGTAGCACGTACCATTCCTTGGAGGATGGGAGGACTATTCCCCGGACACCCTGGTCCACTCTGAGAGCCTCCATCCAGGCATTTATATAACTTGCGACTCTGCTGTGCACCAACACGTCCTGTAGTGCTGGAACCATCTTTGGCTTGCTGCTGGTATACTCGCTGGTACTCCGCTGGGACGTTTGCAAGGAGGATCCCGCCGCTGCCACCAATGTAACGGGTTCACCAAGAGAGCTGTAGTAACTCCCAGAGATCACCCACATGTATCCTCCTGTTGTCCCCGGAATCACTTCCAGCACCAGCCAGCATGCGCACCTTGGAACCCTGCTATGTGTACCCAATAAGTAGACACAACTACCTTGAATTGAGTACAGCAGGAATGAACAGTTTATTGTAGTAAAACCTAGACTCATATAGCCACAGAACTTCATTAACATAAATTAACAGATACATGTATTCAACCCAACCTTTAATCCCCAATCAGCAATCCTATTGATGGGATTAATTAAACAATGGAGTTCCTGCCTGTTTGGCAGCCAGGCTGGAGCCATCTCTGACTACCTTGGGCTCCTGTATGACAGCTCATTCTGTCACAGACATGTATTTGTTTACATGATGCGTAGTGTATATTTTTTCTATATAAAGGCTTTATGCTTTATGATACAGATGAATTTTGCTCTATGGATGCTACTTGTGTTATCATAAGTTCGTTTGATCTGTAAAATGCTCTCTTTACCTCACTTGCAGAGATTCTTGATTGCAAAGCTTTTTAGTCACCTAACTTCTGCCAGGAAAGCTCTGAAGTCTGAAATTCCTCACTTCAGGCTGAAGAAAGTGCAAAACATCAAAATGTGGTTATCACTGCGCTCCTACCTGATGGTGAGTTAAATTGTGCCGCTGGGTGATGAGCTGGGCTTTATTCCATAAACTAACATACTTTCTGCATGCTTTTAGAAAAGAGGACCCCAGCGATCCGTCGATGTCATTGTGTCATCTGTCTATTTATTAACCCTTTCCATTGCCTTCTTCTGCTGTGCTCAGGTAAGTAATTGACTAACTTATCCATAAGTGTGTGAGTATGGTGTTAGCGTGAGCATACAGTGTTTGGTGTAGGTACCAGTGTCAGGGGTGAGCCTAAGGTTATTTGTGTGAGGGAGAGTAGAGAGATAGTATGGTTTAAGACTGATAGGGTGTTACAGCAAGTTTGCATGCTAGTGTGTGTTTTAGTTCTGGTAGGGAGGCACCTAGGAATACTGCATCCAAGCACCACTAACCCTATGCCCGCCCCTGTGAACAACCCTGTGAAGGTTAGTCCCTCACAAGTGTTTTGGTTTTATCTCTTACTTCACTATTCATAATAAAGAGTCAACACTATCAGGTTCCTCTAGCTAGGCTGAGCCGACACAGCATACTGCAAAATCCCATAGATAAGGGGATCCATTAAACTATGCGTTATAAGAAGCAAACCAAGCTCTTCTTGCAGCAGAAGCTTATTTGGGATGGGCCTTCATAATATATAGGGAAGCAAAGGAACTGAATTCACAACTTTCCTGAAAACGCCAAATGAATGAACCCCAAAGTATAGTGACGTTGATGAGTTGAAACTATAAACTGGCAACTTTTGTACTATTGAATAAATCCCAATGTCCCATATTATGAAGAAAATTATATCTTCTCTTTGTGTCACACTCTCTACTCTGCAGAATTCAAGGAGAATACATGTATTGAAACGTTTCAGACAACTGACATGTTACAAAAGCTTTCCAAACTTTCACTAAGCTAAATGGTGCTAAAAAAGTTAAGGTAAATTAGTAATATGCAACTTCAGTGACTGCCCCTTTATCGTCCATGCATAATTTGCAAGAGTACCAATAGGCATGATAGCTTTTTAGGATTACGCTGCCAGTACAGCGTAGCTGGAGCAGATTTTGAAAAGATGCTCTTAGAATTTGATAAATATAGGCCTGTCAAAAGCTTAAAAACCTAATGTTTATGTTCTTCTGGGCTTCTCTTGACACAGGTCCTTCATGGACATACCATTTTCCTGAACTATGTTTATAACTGGGAGTTCTTAATATGGGAGACGTCTCTGGTGATATTTCTTCTGCGCTTAACTTCTCTGGGCTCTGACACCAACAAGAAATACAGTAATGTATCGATTTTACTAACAGAAGAGGTAAGTGTGGCCCACCTTAATAACAGACTCCTGGGGCTCTGGCTGAGCACCTCCATTAATTTTAGCTTTCTCTGCTATTTTGGGCCATCTGCTATCACCACAGTCAAACTACTCAGAGTCATCTGAAACCTTTAGGCGCCCTCCTCAAGACGATCCAATCAGTATTTGAAGTTGTTATAGCCAGTGAAGATAGCAGTTGAATAGAACAAATGATTATAGTCTTCTCTCTGCACCATGAGCTGAGACTACATGTAGACTGAGACTATATTCCAAACTAGAAAAACAAGAACACTTTATTACAACCAGGCAGGTCTACTTATCCCAGACAGGGGTCATTAACATAAAATAGCAGATTCAGCAGTACATGCAGTTCCCCATGAAGTACCCCTCCCATATGCCCTATAAAACACCCCCAAACAATAGGAACCCCTACCCTGCAACCCTGGGTCCATGACAGCCTTAAATGTAGGTCTAATCATTATCAGACATTTATTTGTCTGGCCATTGGGACACTTGTTTTTATGACACTGTTCACCCCTCACACACACACAAAAAAAGCAATTGAATATATAAATATATTCAAAATCTAAACATAAATTATATCAGCAATGGAAACCCATTTCATGATGCTCCCATCGCACAGTGATTATGCTGATGTTGGTTCCAGAGGCAATTTTAAACTCCGCAGTGACTATTTTTACACACTATGCATTTCGGCACTCAATTTCACCTAAATTCAGTAGCTCTGAGAGGTGTCTACATATTTTTGGTCATATAGTGTATATATAAATATTTTTTTTTTCCTGCAGATTAACCTTTACCTTAAAATGGAAAAGAAACCAAACAAGAAAGAACAACTGAGTATAGTGAACAACGTCTTGAAGCTGTCCTCAAAACTCATTAAAGTATGTGGGATTGTAGTATTGTAGGCTGGGATAGGGGATTCATAGTTTGGATGGCTAAATTGACATGTGCTGGGTATGGCAACATAAGATGTGCTGGGGCCATTTTAAGCAATGATGAAGGAAGTGACTTCTAATTTCTATTGATTCAAATGGCTAATTTTAATTAGCATATTTTGCATATATTATTATCCAAGCATATAATAAACAACTGGTCACATAATTCAATAACCTTTAGTCCAGACATAGGGATGGGACTTTTAGGACAAAGCAATTTAAGGACATGTTAAAAGCCTATTTTTTTCAATGGCGTGCCAATAAATAAATACAGTATGTATACCTGGGTCAGCCTGTGTTGGCTCAAGACAACAACCGATGTGCTTAATTGAGAAAAAGACAAATTCCTACCATTTTTGGAGGAATCAGTTGCTTTGCATTAACTTTTGCAGTTAATTGATGTTAATTTTTCAATCCTTTTTAGGAAATAGACACACCATTTCGTCTGTATGGACTGACAATGAACCCATTAATTTACAACATAACACGCGTGGTCATCCTTTCTGCAGTGTCAGGAGTTGTGAGTGATCTCCTAGGATTCAATATCAGAGTGAGTTAACATTTTGTTTGTTACAATATGATATTTTGTGCAAATAATTGCACAGGGTGTATGTGGAAGAGTTATGCACATGTTGGTAAAAACAATGCTTGTTGGTAAAAACAATTAGGAGAACGTTCCTGTGGATTACTCCACTTTTACAGCAAAGGCTGGTGACTTAAGTAGCTCAGCCATCCCCTAGAGTAGACCTTGGCTCCTCTAGTATGTACCGTATTTGCTCGATTACAAGACGAGGTTTTTTTTTTTACAGAGTGGCAAATAGGGGGTTAAAAAGCATATCTGGAAGGCAGGGTTGCATATAGCAGGTATAAGGCATTTCTGGGGAGCAGATGTGCATAACTGGGGCAGAGTAGCACATAAAAGGAAACAAAAAAATATATTTTCTCAATCATAGTTTATTAAATATGAAAAAATAGTTTACATGTGAATTAATATTTAATAGTAAAAAAAATTCCTATGGGGTAGTCTTATATTCAGGCTTTTTCTTTTTTCCTAAATTAATATTCAAATTTTGAGGGGTTGTCTTATAATCGAGCACATACGGTACTTATCAATAAGGGGCATCCCCAGAATCATGCCACTTTGTTGCCTTCATAAAGGTCTCAGTAGGGGCTGAAATGCCGGGTAGGCTATTATGGTTTTGAACTCACATTACGCTATTCCTAAAACGGAGCGGATGTGAAAAATAGGGTGTATATTTTATACTCCTACCTCACACACTAAGAACTAGCTAGCTAGTGAAGGAGGCTGGTAAGAGGGAGAATTATCCCTTGAGCTACACTGATTTAAAGATTTATGCACATATTGGCACCAGGGTGTTTAGTTTAAGAAGGACTTTAGGTATCATTTACACAATGATGTAAATTCTTTTTTTGTGGTCTGGGTTTTACATTTAGCTCCTTTCTGCAACTTGCCATCGCTGGCTAATTCACAGTGAGCATGGCTACTGCCTATTTTGTGCTGCTTTATTACTGAGTTGTTTCAATGGATTTTTCCTGGGATAAGTATTTCAAGCCCTATCCTGCCATGCCACCTGTACCTCTAGGATAGAGTAGGCGCACATCTATGCTTATATTACGGTATTCCATTTGTGATGCAGCTTTGGTCCTTTTTCTTTAGTTAGTTAGCAACATAACAAATCTACCTAATATTTTTTTTTATTTTCACAAATCTGTTAAAAATGCTTAGTTGTTGAATCCCACTTTAACATTAATCATCTCTTATGTTTTATATTTTTATCTTTTGTAGTTGTGGAAAATTAAGCCGTGACCTCATCAATAAAAATCAGCAGGCGCTGTATGTTGAACGCTTGTGATGTAGACCACACTATGCAATACCTAATACATATAGGTGAACTGAGGTTTAAATGGATGTCAATCTTATGCTCTCAATACATTTCCTGGTTAAAATGTGACAATTGACTTTTTTAGAGAATTTCCACCCATTTGTATTTATTTAAAGTTGTGAAGGAATCTATTTTATCAAAGGTTTTGCCAAATAGCTTAAATGTATATATTTGAAGTTTATGTTTTAAAGACTGTTTTAGAGATATTTTGGATTTTATGAAGGATCATAAACCGTTTCTAGGTTTTGTTTACTAAAAAGAGAGTTGCTAGGACAGCTTGCAGCAGAGGTCTGTTCTCATGTCCCTTATTTAATTCATCAAGAAGGGCCAAGGCTGGAATGTTTCTCAAGCAAGAAGCCCTTATAGTGCATAATTCAGTCTGTGAAAAACCATTAACTTGAATGGAGCTTATTTAGGGCAGGCGATACATATTAAATACAAGACAGACTGACAGTGCAGGGTACATTGACATTCTAACCATGGGTATACAGGCATAGCATTTGTGTAAAGTCTGCAACAGTACTCATGAGGCACACATACAATACAGATACATCCATAGAAGGTGTGCCAATGCATCATTGGCAACCACAAGATATAAGAGATCCCCCGAAGGCATCTCTATCCACATTGCACCGTTCTACATTTTCTATATAGAAAAATACAAAGTTTAATAGTTTTAGTAGTTTTTTTTAAGTGCCCCAATATCTAATTGCCCTATCACTACAAGTAAAAATGATAAACCCCTCTCCTTCGCTAACCTTAAGTCAGTAGTATTAAATATAGTACACTATAAGGTAAATTGAGTTATCGTTCAGTAGTGCCACCTACAGTGGAGAAGAAAACCTAAGCAATGTTGTATATTTTTTTTATTTTAGGATTTTTTTCTTATTAAATTATCACTAATTATGTTTTGTGTGTTTCTGTGGTTTTGAAAGAAAAACTTGCTCTGTTTGTGTGGGTACATCAAACACGGAGGTCTCAAAAACTTGAAAGGATTTACCAAGCAGAGGATGAATCTTGGGCAAGGAGGAATTCCCTCCTCAGGACTGAGCTGATTCCAGATTGACACAAACAGTATATAATACAACAAAGCCCTGCAATCTGGTCTATCAAGTCCTTGGCTCATAGATCATCCTAAGGGACCCTATTTCCAGTTTATCTCCAGGAAAAAAAAAAACAGGATTTATTCCAGTTGTAAGGGATAAAGCTCTCGCATTTGTCCATTTCAGGCTTTTCCAGGGGGGGGGTGAATTGGGCAATCTTTTGCCACCTTTAGAAGTGTACTTAGACATGACTATGCATTTTACTCTGTCCATGTGGAGCCCCAGATGAAGTAAAAAAATATACATCTTGGTGATGGCTCACCTGACTGCGGAAGATGGGACCCACAAACAACCAAGACCTTTCCCAACTGCAAAGAGCATTATCTCAGACCTCCCTTTTGTTTGAAGTTAGCACCTGAAGTTTTGAAAAAGTCCCACATATGGACGAGTGCTCTTCCTGACTTGCAAGCTGGCATCAGATGGTCATGTCATCCATGTAGAAGCAAGGTCTTTATGTCTGTCTCCTGTGGCGATATCTCTTAATTCAGAATTCTGTCTGGTGCAGTGCACATAGAACTTGGTGGTTTAACTATACATTGTACAGGGTAAGCCAAGCCCTTCCTGACTAGGTTTCACTAGATTTGTAATGTCATAAGGTTTAGTGAAGTTAAGGAGTTGAAACCACAACTCTCTTGCAAACTGTCATGCCAAGTTGCCAACTATGCCTTAATGAAAAAACATATCTGAAAAAATACACACACTTACTCTCAAAGTCGGAATGAAGTTGTATTTACCAACAGTCTCACAAATAAACAGCAATTGGAATAAAATTATATTTCTATTAACATTGCATCGAACTATGCCAAACAATGTGCAATTGGTGTTTTAATTATGTAAGTCACAGAAATAGTAGAGTGTGATAAGAATAAACCTGTGTTAATTACTGTTAATTACTGTGTGATTTATGAATACCTGTATTTTTTCAGGTCAATTAGGCAATTCAAAAAGTAAAAAATATTTCTGTATATTTAAATACTTTTATAACTCAATATAATGTTTTGCTGTTTTCAGAAACATCCTTTTAAATACATTGAACATCGTAGCCCAAACTTTTGTGATTAAACTTCCTCCCTGAATTATTTGGCAGTGGCAATATGTACATCAGATTTATTTTGGAAAACAAATAGAAAATGAGTATAATACAATAATTTTTTCCTCTTCATGACTGTTACCTTAATCTGCCAGATTTTATTTGAGAATTATTACCTTGGAGACAATAAAAATGATGAACTGTACATTTTTAAGTGTTGTTTTCTATAAAACCTAATTACTCAAAGTGGCAGAGAATGTGTTTGCCATAATTGTGTCATGAAAAGCACATGCTACGAAGACAAGGCATTCTAATAATGTTCAGAACCCTAATGATTTAACTTGGTGAACTAATGGGAACTGTTAATGTGTTTCACAAAGGTGTGAGCTAGCAAGAGGCCCAAACTCATTTTCCTCTGTAAAAACCTTTTTAACATTTCTGTAGATACCCTTGGTAATCTTCGGGTTATTCGTGGGCCAACCCAAACCTTTGTGAGTACACCCAAGTCTACCACAACATTTAGTTTGTACTAGCCTTTTGTAACAGTACATTTCTGAAACTGTAAGTTATAGCACAAACACTTGCTTTTAAACGTCTGTCAGACATGGTTATGGGCTCCTCAAATTTCACAGCCTACAGTCCTCTATACAGTTGCCTATGTTAAATCTCTTAAGCCACCATGACAGTTTGTGAGAATCCATACATGCCAACAAATTACAATGGGTTACATCTATGTGTGCTACAATATGAACTTCCATACACAGGGGAGAGCTGGCAGCCTATGGCCTGGGGGGGGGCCCATTGCGCCACCAAATCAGGCCACCATCCATGCACATCTTTTCCTGATTTTCTAACACGTTAATGTAATGTGATGGGATTGGGAGTACGTCAGTACACTAAAAAAAAAGTCATCATGCACGGGACACCTGAAGCCACAATTTAACACGACTAATCCTTTTTAACCCCTTAACGACAATCCCCGTACATGTACGGGGTTGCCGTGCAACGTGTTAACGACAATGCCCGTACATGTACGGGCTGCCGTTAAATAGCTGCATCGCCGCGATTGCGGCGTTTTCGCCGCGATCGGCGGCTTTGCAGCGTCCACGGAAGCCTCACAAGTGAGGCTGACCGTGGATCCGGGGAGGGCAGCCCTTGGCAGCCCTCCCCGGAAGAAAAATGGCCGCCGCCGCACCGATCGTCAAAGATCGCGGCGGCGCCCGGCTAAAACTGCTTAGGAAGCGATCGGAATCGCTTCCTAAGCATAAACTGTGTTACTGACATGCCTCAGTATCGAGGCATATCAGCAACACAACCCCCCCCGACCCCCGATCGCCTTGTGATTGCTCCGAGGAGCAACCACAAGTGCCATCCTGTGAATGACGTTGCCGTCATTCACGGGATGGCATTAACAGTAGATCTGAGTTCAGAGGCTCTATCCAGACCCTCTTGAGAACTCTCGAGCTCCTCCTGCAGGTTGAATGCAGGTACTGCATCCAACCATGCAAGGTCAATGGAGCCCAGCTCACTAATGAGAGTGTCTGGTAATAAAAAAAAAAAAATTAAAAAAAAAAAATTGGTCAAAAATGTTTAAAAAAAATTAAAAAAATATGGTAACATGTAAAAATCCCCACTGTCACCAAAAAAAAAAAAAGTTTTTAATAAGCAAGTCCTAAAATTCTTTATCTTTACAAAAATTCCAGCATGGAAAGAGTTAAAATATTGGCATTACAAATGCCCATAGGGTGTCTAGTATTAAAAAATATATGAGTTGATGGGGTAAATTGAATTGGCCGGGTTCAAAGATGTCCCAAATAAGAGACATGGGGCAGATGTCTAAATGGCAAAAAAATACACACCTCACAAAGGCGGCATTTTACCTCCCAAATAACCCTACAAACCCATGCATGGGGGTATCACTGCGCTCAGGAGATGTTACTGAACACATATTGGGGTGTTGTTTGACACGGACATACACCAGGAGCAATAAATTTATACCTGAAGTACATGTGTGAAAAAAATACAAAAACAATTTACTACCATAAAGTTTCACAAAGGGTGGTGGTAAAATTAGTGCATGGAAAGGGTTAAAATACCAGCATTTCAGATACCTTGGGGTGTCTAGTTTTTAAAAATATATGATTTGATGGGGTAAATTGCATTGGCCGGCTTCAAAGATACCCGAAATGGCACATGGGGGGAAGAATTACCAGATTTGGAAAAAAAGGTTTTGAAATAGCAAAACGCTACCTGTACTTATACTTATAAAGCAAAAAAACATAAAAACATTGGGTATTTCTAAACTCAGGACAAATAGTAGAATCTATTTAGCAGGTTTTTTCATTCGTTTTTGTAGATGAGTAAAAGTTTTCTGTTTAAAAAGTGAGAAAAAGTAATTTTTTTAACAAAAAATCCCCATATTTTATCATTTTTTTATAGTAAATTAGATGATATGATAAAATGAATGGTATCTAAAGAAAGCCCTGTTTGTCCTGGAAAAAAACAATATATAATATGTGTGGGAGCATGAAATGAGAAAGAAGAAAATCACAGCTAAACAGTAACACTGAAAAACGTTAAAAGAGCCATTGTCCCGCAATATACTACGAGTAAAAACCCCTATTGTCCTTAAGGGGTTAATAAAATATGCAGATTGAAATAGATTAAATAACTCAAAACCGTCACTTTTCTGCTCACTGATTTCTGGGCCTAGAAAGTTTTGTCCTTTAAAGTGACTATAGTTCAATTTATTCCTACGAAAAGTAAAGTGCCAGGAAACAGATGATCAAATACACACCAGGACAGGCTCTGCCACACCGCCACACCAAACACACTTACAACAGGACAGGCTCTGCCACAATTGCCTGGCAATTGCCCCCCTGCCCAGCCCGCCCATGTCCATACAGCACATTATTTTTTGTTGTTTAGTCCACAGGGTGCTAAACATTGGTTCTGCTCAAATATTCATATACATGGTTTGTTTATTGAATCAAGATTAGAGATGGGAAGGTCTGGAAAAAAAAAATAGAGGAAAAATAGTTTTTTTCCAAAGCCATTTTTTGTTTTGTTTTTTTTCGGAAAAATTTAAACAAAACGGAGTGTGGAATATCTTCTTTTATAATGATAAATGTTTATGACATGGCTTTCAAACTCTATTGCATTAAGACCTATGTGAAAGATGCACAAATAATGCCAGTTACTTCACTTTTTCATTTGCAATTGATGCTAAGGTGCAAATCTGATTGGATGATTTTGATCGCTCTCCCCATCCAATCCATGTAGGAGGATTAGAGCAGATCTTTTGTTTCTTTTTGTTGATGGTTTCTTCATTTATTTTGTTGCATTTGATGGAAATAGGGTTTACCTGTTCTCATGTATAACTGAAATGTTCTTAACATATACAGACCTTGTTCCATTTGCAACAAAAACTAGTTTTAAAAAGCAAATTTAGTTTATTATTTACTGAATAAGCTGTACTTTAATTTAAAGCATTATATTTTAAATACACTGTGAACATGAAATGCAGTGTAACAAAATAATTTAAAATGTGTAAAACTACTCCACTCCGCAAATTTCTTTTCCAATTTTTTCTGGGAAATAAACTTTTTTGTCTTTTTTTTTCTGGAAATTTTACATCTCTAATCAAGATACATGAATATGTAATACACATATGTCCAAACAGTGGTTTTATCAGGATATGATATAAGAAGCAAGAAAAAGTCAGATATACAAAAATATCTATATCATAGAAAATCTGTTTCCCAAGCAATGTAATGTAAATGGTCTAGACCTTTAAGTTAAGACTGCAGTAAATCAGATTGGCCCTGCAAGAAGATAACTGACCGAGTAAGCTGTTCATCGATCTATCAGGTAAGACATGCATATTGTACATGCAAACCATACACAGACGACCAGCAACTTGAATGCTACCTGAATGCAATAACACACAATTGAAAATAGTACAGTACACCAATCAGCCCCAGGGCAGGGCACAGAGGAGACACGGAGCCGAGAGGAGGCAAGGCCTTTACACGCCAGGGTTTGGTAAGTGAGGGATATGGGACTTGTCATATATAAACCAAGAGGACCACGTTTTATCATACAGGTGCATTGTGTTGTTCAATGTTCGTGACATCTCCGCCAAAGATCTATGAGACTCCAAAATGTGGACAACATTGTTAAGCCCCGGAACTACTGATGATTTCCACTTAAGAGCCAATACTAGCTTGGTTGCTATTAAGACATGTATAGTGATTCTTCTACAGCTGAAAGGAAGGGCATGAGGTAGCATATCAATATGGAGCGCTGAATCCTAGGGGCACTTAGACAATTTGACAATTGAATGGGCACCGGTGCCAGTCATGCTAAAAGTCTCGGTTAGATTAAAGCAAATGACAGACTTCAAGATATTTGTAGACTTGACAGACTTGAAGATACTGAAGTTGTGCGTAGGAAGCTAAATACTTTCCATGGTATGTGTCTCCAATGTTCACTATTCCCTTCAGTCTCCAATGAGCTTTTCTATTGTAGAGATGGGAGTGGCCTTGGTGAATGTGGCAAGGTCCTTGATTTTATGAAGAGCTTTGTCCCAAATTTCTACGGACAGTAAAAAGGTGGGGAGGGCATTTTATTTCATCCAGAGAGTATGGGTGGAGCAAGTCATTTTCATGATCTACCTAGGCCAGGCGACCAGTAGCGGAATGACTTTGAGTCAAGGTATTCTTAGAGACCCGCGACTTTCCTCTGATCTTAATAAATCTTCAATTTCACCCTAGGTTTCAGAAAATTAAGGTGCTGCATCACGGAAACAGATTTGGCCAACTTGATGCCCAGATAAGTCATGTACTGTTTTCGACGCTCTAGGCCAAATTCGTCTGTGAGGGAGTGATCATGAAGGAGGGATAACCCAAATTCAAAAGTTGGGATTTTGTAAGGTTGAGTTTATGGTACAATACCGCTCCATAACGCTGAAACTGGCGCAATAAAGCCAGGATAGATGTAGACAGTTCTGTTAATATTGCAAGCACCTCATCTGCACAGGCCAAGAGTAATAGGGGGCCTCCCACAGTTTGGAATCTATTATTGTCAGGGTCTTTTCATATTGAAATTGCTAGAGGTTCCAAGGCCAGCATATATAAAAGGGGGGAAAGGGGACAGCCCTGCCTTGTGCCATTTCTAATTTAAAAAGACGAAGACCCTGCTAAATTAACTTCTGCCGTTGGGCATGTATATAGTGCCATGATGGACTCAATGACCACAGGTGAGAAGCGAAAATCTGATGGCGTGCTATGAAGATAAGACCAGTGCAGGAGGTCAAATACTTTCTTAGCACGATATTAGGACTGCTAAAGAGCTATGACATTAATAATCTTGCGGGTGTTGTCAGAGGGCTGCTGGCCCCATACAAAACCTGCCTGGTCAGTATTTAACAGGTCTGGCAAAAGTGTAGCCAGTCTGTTGGCCCACAATTTAGCGTAGGGAAATCACTCTGAAGTTAGGGCACTGGTCGGGAGATTTACCCAGTTTTGCAAAATGTAATAACGGTAGCAGTAAAGTTATCCTTCATCACGAAGTTGGCCTTCATCACGAATATGCACAAAAAAGCAAAGCAGTCAGGGGATTAGTAAATCCAAGAAGGTTTTGTGAAACTATCAGGTCCTGGAGTGGAGTTGCATTTCAGTTGCGTAATAGCAGCTTTGAGTTCGTCACCTGTAAACGCTTTGCAGAGTTCTTTCCCCCCGCTTGAGTGAAAAGTTGAGAAAGATGTAACTTGGCTAGAAAATTGGTGAGGAGTTGATTGGAGTAGGTTGGAGTGAGGTCTGATCGTCCTTCAAATTGTACAGCGTGGAGTAATAGGATGCAAACTGATTAGCTAGTTAGTTTCTTTTTTGTGTGTACTGATGTACACTAAAAATGTAGGCATCAGTCTATAATTTTCATGGTATTTGAACAATGAGAGACAGAATAACAACAAAAAATCCAGAATAACGCATTTTAAATAAGTCATAAATTTATTTGCATTTTACTCGGTGAAATAAGCATTTGACGCCTTTGCAATAAATTACCTGGTGGCAAAACCCTTGTTGGCAATCACAGAGGTCAGACGTTTCTTGAAGTTGGCCACCAGGTTTGCACACATCTCCTCTTTGCAGATCCTCTCCAAGTCATTCAGGTTTCAAGGCTGACGTTTGGCAAATCGAAGCTTCAACTTCCTCCACAGATTTTCTATGGGATTAAGGTCTGGAGACTGGCTAGGCCACTCCATCACACCATTAATGTGCTTCTTTTTGAGCCAATGTTTGTCAACGGAAGATGGCTGCCTATGTGCTTGATTGTATACGCTTGTGTATGGCTGTGGCCGAAACTCAATAATTAGGGGATGTGTAAACATACTTTTGGTCATATAGTTTATAGTCTGGCTAACTACAGATCTAGAATATTTGTCTAGGAGGATTCATTCTCCTTAAAATAGTCCTTAATAATAGAAACTACTTTTGAAGCATCAGTCTCATACAAAAAGAAGGCTTAGCGCCACTGCACATCTCGTTTATGCCCAAACATTTTAAATCAGAACACCCCAGGGGGCAATTGCCAGTCCCCCTGATTCAGTGTTTCCTAACCTTCTATAGGCAGGTACAATATCAGAGGAAACTTAAGAATTATACATCAAATTAAACAGAAGCAAACCAACAATAGCAGGGCATGTTTTAACAACAAATTTTCTTTGATTCTATGCCTAACAGATTTTGTGGGCCGCATATGGCACTTTCGGTGAACAGCCTTTTGCAACACAATTAGGTTTTTTTGTTTGCAAATGCTTAAAAACCCAGCTGTTACTTATGGCAATATTCAGATTATCAAATAGAAATTGCTCCTTTAAAGTATGGTATAAGGCAGCACTTAAAAGGTTAATTATATGTTGGCCGCATCTGCATGCCTGGAATTTTACGCAGCATTGCCCTACATTACCGTATGGTAATCTTCAAAAAGACAGAACGCCGAGAGGTCTGCCCTACATGGCTAATCAGAATTGTTATCGCTGCTGTGAGCTCATTTACACTAGTTTGCCCTAAGTGTGTGATTGACGTTGTTGAACAGGGAAATTAGATGCTGATATGCCTTTTTTAAGTTTTACACAAAGATACAGTGCATCATCAGATTATTCATTAATTTAATTAAATCATAAAAGCGCCAACAGAATAGCTATTCTGCTGGAAAAAAAAACATTATGAAAATCCCACAATGGTTTTTATTTTCTATTGTCAGAGATACACAATAAGAATTCAAGCTTTTCTGTATCAAACAGCACTTACAGAGTTAAAAAATGTAGGGGTTTTTTTTTTTTTTTGCTGTGTTTCAAATGTTTCAAATGTTGTGAAATTAGGTACAAAAATGGCTGGTAAATAGTGAAAGGTAAAAACAGCCAATAAACAATAAGACATAATACTGATCTGGGTTCATCCTGTCCCTGTATGTCTATTGATATTCTATCTAGTAATATACTCGTCACTTCTTGTGGGTCAACCTTAAATAACACACCTTTAAAAAAAATATGGTAACATTTATTTTATGTTTCCTTCCCATTTTAACTGAACTGTAATTTATGTAGCCTTTGCGATATGGGGCAAAATATATTTTTTAAAGCTGCACATACTATATATATTTTTCTTATTATTATCCCTATTTGTATCAAATTGCTTTTTTTATATATTTTTTCTTTTTTTACTCATACATCAATATTTTTTTTTGATAGGCCACCCAGAAGACACCTAAATACTGTTAATACCAATTATTTTTTAAGATTTTTTTTTCACATTCATATTAAGAGTTTCTTGCATGATGAGTCATTTATACACTATATTTCAGAATCATTTTTTAACCCAAACCTTTATATAACTTATCATTATCAAACACATGCATGTTTTTGGACAACAAATTCAATTTCCTTCTCATTTGTTTCAGACAAAAAAAAATTGGGGGCATTTTAGATTCGGAAACAAAATTTGTTCTGACACATTTACTCTCACTCAATCTCTCAAACTCACTCTCTCATTTTTGTTCAATCTCTCTTCTGCTCTCTGGATGTCACCCTACCATCTTTGCTTACCACTTCCTCTTCTGTGTTCTCTTTTCTCTCTTTGTCCACATCTCTGCGAACTTCTGCCAAAATGGCGGAGTTTCCTCCAATCAAGGGGTGAGGATGTCACCAGTTTTGCTGAAGTTCAAACAGCAAAATAACAGAGCTCCTCCATTTGGAAGGTTGGGATAAAGGATGTCACTGGAAGCTCCACAATTTTGGTGGAAGTTTGCAGGGAGGTCATGTCCACAAAGATGCGAACGAAGAAAGAGGAGAAAAGAAAGGAGCCAGAAGCATGGAGACATTCAGAGAGTGAAAGAGCCTATGAAATTCACAAACAAATCAGAGCTTTTTGCTTAGTTTTCATCCATTTTGTGGGAGGGGGGGGATCTGGCCTTGTTTTGTCACCTATGATTTAGTCCATATTTAAGATGAAACACGTTAAGTCTTGGTTTGGAGCACGAAGAGTAAGTTTGTCTCCATTTGTATGTTAAGCCATGCTGGAATAAAGTGTTTTGAAAAAGGTCTGAAGTTCCATGATCATAAGAAGTTTTTATGGACTGAAAGGGTGGGGGAGAAGAACAGACTTTTACATTTGAAAAACGTTTGATTTATATTTTATAGACGCATTTTGCCAAACAGAGGAATCTACTTGATTTATGGTTACAGTAAAATGCAATAAGGAACCTGCAAGCCTTAAAGTTTCTACTGAATCACTTTTCAAATCAAATCTAGGATTAGAGCTTTTGGACTTTGTCACCTCCAAACCAACTCCAAAGCATTTCGAACACAATGGTAAGCACTCAGCACCAACTCCCTACAAACATTACTCTCAACACTGTATATTTTCAGATTGATGGGTAGCACTTGAGTGGTACATTAAAATCATTTACAATTTTCATAGTAATGAAAACTGTCCTAATCTGGCAAAAGTGTTGGTCATCAGCAGAAGGTTTAATTATAACTCTCAATCAGTTAGTATTAAACAAATAACAAAAAACAAAAAAAATCGTAAAAAAATAAAATAAATAACTACGGTATGTTATCTAAATTATACATAATTTTATAATACCGATGGTATAAAGACTGTGGGAAGCACCATATAAAACAGAATGAATGCTAATGCCACACATTTGTCAATGGCACTTGTGGGTGGAGGGGATTAGTAGACTTCAATAAATGGAAAAGTCACATAAGACACTTTTGACAGAACTGTTGCTTTAATCAGCTATGTATGACAATCTGCTAATACGGTATATACGGACGTTTATGGGTTTATAAACGATATTGAAAAAGCTTTTTCATGTGTGCCATTAATAACGACCCTGTAGCTGTTAGGATGATCCCTGTATAAAGAGTTCTCTAAACATGCACTTTGTAATTTGCTAACTTTTTATAATGTATCTATGTGGAAACATAACAAGGTTCAAAAACTGTGATTTATGTAACTATTTATATTTTGATATATGTGGATCCATGACCTGTGATAACATTTTCTTGAAAACATTAATCATTTTTACTTGTATTGGAACCCATACTCTATTGTCTCTATTAGCAATACTACAAAAGGTTTTAATGGTCAGATATTTCTATTTTGCAGATGATATAAAGGTTTGCAGGGTAGACATTCCTGCTGGAACAAGCCAAATGGCAAGCGATTCAGGTGAATTAGAAGAATGGTCGAGAGTGTGACAGCTGCAGTTTAATGGTGATAAAATAAGGAGAAGGACTAGGAGTAATTATTTTTCACGAGTTAAGCAGCCACCAATGTCATCCTTTTTTTCTGCCATATGAATTGATTAAACAAATCCATGGAGTCTTGATTGGTTTCCCAGAATAGGGACCTGGGTAAATGGGCAAGGTTTTCATTTTCAATGATTCATTTCACAGCAAGAAGCTCTTACGTTTTGGTGGACACGATCTGTTATTTTATCCAGATGCTGCCTGCTAGTATTAAAATTAAGTAATTCATGTTTTCTCTTCTTCTCTTCTTATTTGAATTGTTTTGGTATTGTAGGTCTGTTTACTTTATGTGACAGTAATGCCAGTTTTGTTCACAAGATAAAACTCATTTGGTGCTTCTATTGCTTACATAACAAACTATTTTAAATCTTGTTCTTCAAGATTGGCTAATTTACCTTGCTCACTGGGACATGGCACAGACCTTCAATGCAACTAACAAGAAACAAGTCAACAGGAAACAGGCAGGTCTCAGTAGAGGCATAACAATGAGAGGTCTAAAGTCCCTGCAATTATGAAGCAAGAAGGGAAAAAAACAATAAATGCAGGTATGGAGATAAGATGCCTGACGCATTTGACGCTATACCGTGCAAAAAAAAAAAAACGTTTAAGTCTTTTGGATGTGTAATGTAGATGTCCAATGCCATTTAAACCTGGATTTCCATGGAAGACTCCAAATTACACAGTAAATGTTTGGTGTCCCATATATATCCCTTTAGGTTTTTAACCAGGGACTGTAAACAGAACTCAACCAATTTGGACAGACCTTCACCCCGAGAGTCCATGCCCAGGATAGTGGTGCGTCCAAGAGATCGACAAGTTATATCTATTAACAAATTCCTTGTCGTTGATCAGTCCCCTTGATCAACCAAAATCGAACAGTTGATATAAAGACAGGGAGAATGTCCTTGTAGGATCTGATAATCATATAGGTATCACTACACTCAATTTGATTGATTTGCTTTTCTCAGAAGAAAATCAAAGTCCTATATTTTGGCAAAACACCACAAAAACCTCAAAAGCCTTAAAAGCTTAGCCTTCTATGTTTGACACTCCCAAATGTGCAGATTTGTAGCATATATTCGTTAACCAGTCATACTTCAGATATTTAAATTAAAATAACTGGAATTTCCAGGAAAGGCCAATAAAACCTAATTATCAAAGGGATATATAGTAAACACAGAGTATTTCATTTTAATTTGATGTGATATGCAAAACAAATTATTTTTTTTTCATGCAGAGAAACAGACACAAATAAAATGTATCAGTATACTTAATTTAATCAGATCTTAATAATCAAAGACAAATTTGCTCGGTGTATTCATTTTAATGCAAAATAGTTCTCAAACCTGGAGGATGCTTCGGTTTAACACATACAATATATATAATGCATTATTGGAAAATAAAACAAAATAATACAGCTTTTTGTATTTTACAGTGCAAGAACTGAAGGCCATTTACTGTATTTTTCTCATATATATATATATTTCTATATAAAAAATAATAACTGCTTTACAGATCTATTCTATACTTTGGAAAGATATATGTATATATATATATTTATAGGTGCTGTACATTTTATAAACATTTACAACCAGTAATATTCTTCATTCCCTTACTATTTCAAGGCAACATTTTTTTTTTAAGAAATACCAGTTCCCATAAGAGTTAAGATATCCTTCAGACAGGTTAACAGATGAGATCACAGTTTGAATCAAATCACAGTAATTATTGTAGTGCGATACGTTAGCGGTTAACCCTTTGGCTGAAAAGGTGGATCAGGCAATGAGGAAAAAAAATGTCGCTGACCCCTCTTGCAGTAAAAGGGTTACTAAGCAGAGCAACATTCACAATTATTAAAAATAGCAGACCAGAGGTATTTAGCACAAATATAGAACCCTTTTAACCATTCCTTACCTTTCTATGTAAAGATTCCAGAGTCCAGCGTTCAAGTACCAGTTATGACCCAGTCAGAAAAGGTCGGAACATAACAGAGTACTCGAAGTCTGGATGGTGTTTGATAACTGCTTTGATAATCACCGATAAACAAAAACATTTTCCAGGATATTACAATATTTTTGCATATACAGATATGTAAAAATTGCTTCTAGGTCATTTGCTTTTGCACTGGTTTATATGTGCACATCGTGATGTGTACCTTTATTACTGTACAGCATTACACAATGTTATAACACTTAGAAATAAATTATAATTGTTTCTTCTATGCAGTTCTAAAAGTAAGGAACTGGAAGCTGAGCTACCCCATGATGTGACTTTTAGAGTATAATGCTAAAACATCTAACTGTTCACTAATTCTAATACACGTGTATTAGGGCAGGGATGTTCTTGAGCATATGTTAGGTTGCGCATATGTAATCTGAATTAATTCTTACGTAGCGTTCAATGGATTGACATGTTCAATTGACTCCTATAACAGCCAACCTCAAGCGTTGATGATATGCCCTAACTGATCAACTGTTTGTTCTGTGGGCAGAGAGAATAACTTGTTATATATACTTTTTCACTGAGCAAGTGATGATCCCCCCCCCTCTATTTGACTAAAGAAAAAAAGACGTACCTAAAAGTAAGTCTATATTAAAATAGCTTTTTCTAAAAAAAAAAAACTAAAATGCTTTTAGGTAACCAGTCACGGTAAAATTTGATTAAATAAAGTTGGATAAATAATAGAAACACACTAATATCTTCTCT
Organism: Spea bombifrons; assembly: GCF_027358695.1. Taxonomy (NCBI): domain Eukaryota; kingdom Metazoa; phylum Chordata; class Amphibia; order Anura; family Pelobatidae; genus Spea; species Spea bombifrons. The sequence continues at coordinate 40,048,967 of NC_071088.1, forward strand.
ATTGGCAGACCCAGGAAACTTTAAAATTGGTAAATCTATTTTTACGTTACATGAGCTTTTCTGTCCATCTTGCTATATGTAAAAACAAGAATCTATCTTCATGTATTTGAAAAGCCACATAAATATTTAAAAGAATCATGAAATTGTATTTATAGTTGCTCAAGGAGTCTGAACTATAGAAGATTAAGTTAAAAGGTAAAAAAACATAATTATGTTGTTCAGGCAAATATTTAGATTTTTTGACACCGCATGTCAGCCAACATCATGTACACAATTTCCTTAAAAACCTTAAATAAAATGTATATATCAGACTGCAGTCTACTGATCTAAAAGCCATCCCACTCCAAATGCCTGTAATTAAATTAAACAAGAAACATGGTTTAAAAAGGCAATAAAATTCTTAAATCTACTGCATATATTAATCAACCGTTTCTTTCTATATTGAAATACAACCAGGCATTGGTTATGGAGGCAGAGATTATTATTTGGGACAAAATTTATATAAAAAAATAAATAAAAATCATTTAATCTTTCGTTGGCAAAATCGCTTGCTCGTGATACGTCATGGGAGCTTGTGTAACCCTTCTCCTCTTGCAAGCAGTAACCAGGTATTAAAAGCAGATATCCGGTGAGCTCAGCATATGTAATGCTTACGTCATTATAGTAAGAGACATGTAACATAAAGAAATGTGTTGATTATCAGGGGATATGTGCACGTAATACTAGCCAGTGCCAATGTGCTACTCTTTCTTTGCCGCGACTGACAAAAAAAACCTTTGCAATGATTTGTTATGGTATGCAAACATGCAACATGCTAGTCAAATACATTTCATGTTACAGTGATCCATGATATACGTTTGTTTTTGGCTAACAGAGACTTTAAACAGACAGAAAAATGAACAGAAAGGAGCTGATAGATAAATTGGCACAGGAAGGGAAGTTACAATTACATTGGCAGAGTTCAATGAATGCATTCGGGATCTATACAACACTTGTCCAAAGCTCTTTTTTTTTTTTTTTTTTTTTAGCAGCACAGTGTCAAAAAAGGACAGCAAGACTTCTTCACAGATTTACACAGACTTGTGGAAGACCATTCACAACAAGCAAATCCCAAACGTCTTTTATATTATTTTTCATGCTCCATGAACCATACATCATCTAATGATGTGGCAAACACAAGAGCTGCACTGAACAAAATGTACACTCAGGGCTTATATATTCAAAGTGTCAGCATCTGTGATTTTGTCAGCACTGGGTAGTTTCCATGGTCCTGGAGTAATGTGTGTCTTCTTGGGTCCTACCTTCCATTTTTCTTCATCTTTGGTTTTATCTAGATTTTCTGCTGTGGGTGGCTCTGTATTTGAAACGATGGGTTCTCTGGGCCTGTTTTTCTCTGTTTGTTCCATTTTCGATACCAAGCCATGTGGCTGCTGCTTAACCATTGCGGTTGATCCCTCTTTTTTGGATTGATCAGCCTCGGATCTATTTTTGTCATGCTTGGTTATATATTTTGGTAATTTCTCATCAACATTCCTGCTTTTATGTTCTGCATGCCTTTTGACATTTGCTTCTTGGAGGTTTTGCTTTTCTTCTCTCTTGGATTTCTCATGTCTTTCATCTGTCTTTTTCTCACTTATTTCTTCTTTCCTGGATTTGTCGTCTTTCATCGATTTCTCATGCCTCTCATCTGTCTTTTTCTCATTTATTTCATCTCTCCTGGTTTTGTCGTCTCTCCTGGGTTTTTCAAGCTTTTCGTCTGTCTTTTTCTCACTCTTTTCTCCTCTCACTATTTTGTCGTCTCTCCTGGATCTTTCATGCTTTTCGTCTGTCTTTTTCTCACTCTTTTCTTCTCTCACTATTTTGTCATCTCTCCGGGATTTTTCATCTGACCTTTTTTCACTTGTTTCTTCTTTCCTGTTTTTGTCGTGTCTATATTCTCTCTTGGACTTGTCATCTCTGTCTCCTTTACTGGATTTTTCAACATGCTCTTCTCGATGAGATTTTTCACCTCTGTCTTCCTTCCTGGATCTGTCGTCCTTCTCGTCTCTCCTGGATTTGTCATCTCTCCTTGATCTAACATCTCTTTCATCCCTCCTGATTTTTTCCTCCCTCTCATCTTTCCTAGATTTTTCATGTTTTTCCTCTGTCTTTGTTTTTTCTAACATCTCGTCTCTTCTTGACTTCTCTTTTCTCTCCCAGGCATGGTCACCACTTTCGGGTTTAGTGGTGGTCCTGTGGGGATTGTGTGGAGATTTCTGCATTTTGTCTTTGTGTTTTTCTTCACTTAATTTATGAGCATCTTCCTTCCTGTAAGACTTTTTAGGGCTTGCAGACCTTTCTCTGTGTCCCCTAGTTTGTTCTTTTGTTTGATTTCCAATATCAGAAACGCCCTCAGCTTTTTTATTTTGCGCCTTTCTAGGGCTTAAAGATCTCTCTCTGGTTTCCTTATGGGTTCTTCTAGACTCTGTTTGCCTAGGACTTTTTTCAGATCGCTCCTTTGAGCTTTTGCCATCTGATTTCCTTGGACTTACAGATCTACCTCTTCTTGTGCTGCTCTCCTTTTCTGTATCCGGATGGTTACTTTTACTAGTGTTTTTGGGGCTTATAGTCTTTTCGTTTTGCGATTCTTTATTCTGGACAGAAAGCATCTTATCTAGCTTTATTGATTCCTTGTCTAGGACAGTGTTTTCATCCAATACTGTGATGTCTTTGTTTCCTGAAGAGTGGTCTTTTGGCACAGACACTTCTTCCTGAACGTTCACTGCGTCATCATTTGGTGCTGACAAATACACTCCAGGAGTGGGACTTATTTGTGAGGTTGATGCATGTGCTGAGAGGTCATCATATATTACACTCGTAGATGGAAGATGAGTATCCAGTTCATCTAAATAATAACAAAAGATAAAGAAAACAAAGACATTAAGCTATGAATACAAGGACACTTGTCTCTACATTCACCATTTAGTTGATTGAGTAAGCCTACTCAGAGTACTTAAAGAGATGATGGTAAATCTTATAGTGATTGGCAGATCCATGCATTATCTTCTATGTGCAAGCTACTTAGTAAAGAAATGTCTACTCTACAGAAATCGGTATTAAAGTAAAAATAGAAAACACATCAGAGCTATGATTTAGAACACTGTATAAATCCAGATTTTCCCTCTAATCTACGCAATTTCTTTAACCCTTCTTTCAAACTCTCACATGGACAGACCCAACATTTGAGCTTCAGTCAAAAATACACGGGGACATAAGGTAAATGGAACCTAAAATGTCTAAATAACATCACTGATACATTGTATTTTACTTGCTTTTTCCTATTATAAACTCTCTTTTGGCCCCGACACAAGTGTGCCTAATATGAGTACTTTATTTAATAAGCCTTTGCCAGTCATACCTACAAATTAATGGGTTAAGATTTTATAAATAACATAAGTCCCTCTTATATTGTACAGATTATCACGCTTACACTTGGGGAGATCACTGTTCCGCCAATAGTAATATAAGACGTGACAACGATCGTCCATTTTGTGTTCGATAACATATCATCTTGGCGTCAGAGCCATCTTGTTTTCTTTAACATCATACAAATTGTTAAATTCTTTCTTAAACTGAGAATAAAGTTGTTCTTGGAGAAACTAGATGCATTTCCAGGTATATCCTTATTACATTTATTGTGCAGCTACTTCAGAATGTGAATTTCAATTTTTTTCATTACCAATTATTTCTAATTATCCACTAAACATATAAAATTGTTATTTAAAATAGGTATTCTATTTTAAAGCAAGTTATAATCTGCTTCTCCTCTCATATTAAAATTGACTAATGTGGCATAGTATACCTAGATATTTTTTATATCATATATAGTATTTTATTGTATCTTGTGTATCACTGTCACTGCATTACAGCAATATTAGACTACACATATATCATACAGTATACATTTTGTTATGTGCGTTTATACCCAATTCTAAAAGTATTTTAGGATTTTTTTAAAAAAATCTAGGATATCACTATTTCCAAAGATAATTAGTTTATTTTTAAGGAACAAATCTGACCAATGATTTTGATGTCTGGTATTCTGGAGCCAGAATGTCAAGACCAATTCCACAAAAATGGATGTTTGACACAATCTTTAGTAGATGCGTAATAAACTTTTATGGCCTTTTGACATTTTTGAGTTAGAGTTTTGGTTTCGTTATTGGTCAGCAACTAAAACCCCCTCTTGGTGGTGAATAAAGGAAACATTTATAGAAATTTGCTAAACCACACTATTTATCTCCTGATTATAATAAAGAACACCCATAATCCTTATTGGAGAGTTTTAATCCATGGGAGTGAATTATAGCTATAAGGTTTGCATTTAAAAATGTAAAGAAAAAGAGGAGAGATCCCTTGTGATCAGGATCACTTTCTTATAATAATCAATGATCATTTTTCTGACTATTAATTATTTCCAGTAAACTCTCTAAATTTTAGTATTCTTCATATTTACAATTGACATTTTACAACAATTGCTTAACTTAATGTACAGTGTTGTCACTTAATGTTCTCCACTGAAACTAGATTTATAATTCCTCAATTATACTGAGGACACCAGCAGCAAGAGGTGGTAAATACATTTTTTAGAGCTGAAACAACGAATCGATAAAATCGATAATAATCGATAACGGAAATCATCGATAACGATTTCCGTTATCGATTAATCGAGTGATCAATTCGTTGTTGGAGCACTCGGCTCCTTTTACTTACCTCCGCGAGCGTTCCCCGCTTCTGCTACACGCTCTGCAGTCTCCGCCTTCTTTTAGCTACGTGACGGATGTGACGCGTTCCGGAGGTAAGTATTCTTCATGTCTATGTGCACGGATCGCACAGAGCGAATCGCTCTGTGCGAATGGAGCCACTCGCACAGAGCGGTTCGCTCTGTGCGAGTGGCTCCACTCGCACAGAGCGGTTCGCTCTGTGCGAGTGGCTCCATTCGCACAGAGCGGTTCGCTCTGTGCGAGTGGCTCCATTCGCACAGAGCGGTTCGCTCTGTGCGAGTGGCTCCATTCGCACAGAGCGGTTCGCTCTGTGCGAGTGGCTCCATTCGCACAGAGCGGTTCGCTCTGTGCGAGTGGCTCCATTCGCACAGAGCGGTTCGCTCTGTGCGAGTGGCTCCATTCGCACAGAGCGGTTCGCTCTGTGCGAGTGGCTCCATTCGCACAGAGCGGTTCGTGAGTGTGGGTGCAGGGCAGAGTGGGGGTGGGGGTGCAGGGCAGAGTGGGGGTGGGGGTGCAGGGCAGAGTGGGGGTGGGGGGTGCAGGGCAGGAGACTGGGTGCAGGGCAGAGTGGGGGTGGGGATGCAGGGTGTGAGTGTGGGTGCAGAGCAGAGTGGGAGACTGGGTGCAGGGCAGAGTGGGGGTGGGGATGCAGGGCAGGGTGTGAGTGTGGGTGCAGGGCAGAGTGGGTGCAGGGCAGAGTGTGAGTGTGGGGGCAGGGCAGAATGTGGGGGCAGGGCTGGGTGCAGGGCAGAGTTAGAGACTGGGTGCAGGGGCACAGTGCAAAGTGCTGGGTGCAAAGTGCCAGTGCTGGGTGCAAAGTGCCAGGGCTGGGTGCAAAGTGCTGGGTGCAAAGTGCCAGGGCTGGGTGCAAAGTGCAAAGTGCTGGTGCAAAGTGCTGAATGCTGGGTGCAAAGTGCTGGATGCAAAGTGCCAGGGCTGGGGCAAAGTGATGGGTGCAAAGTGCTGGGTGCAAAGTGCCAGGGCTGGGTGCAAAGTGCTGGGTGCAAAGTGCTGGGTGCAAAGTGCTGGGTGCAAAGTGCTGGGTGCAAAGTGCAAAGTGCTGGGGCAAAGTTTCTTGAACAGTAATAGTCCACCTCTTTTCAGAATGTTTGGGGTTATTTTGTTTCATAAATATTGTGTTTGGGTTCTTGTACTTTGAAAATATTGTTTTTTATTACATCATAACAAAATAAGAATGTTAATGTAAATTTTAAGTTGTTTTTTAACATCCAGTTCATTAAATTCTTTTAAATAAACAAAAAATTTGCATATTGTTTTTTTTATCCGATTAATCGATTAATCGAAAAAATAATCGGCCGATTAATCGATTATTAAAATAATCGTTAGTTGCAGCCCTAACATTTTTATTTTTATATTTCTAAATAGGAGGTGAATTTTGCCTTCTTCAACATTTAGAATGGGAACTGCATACAGTTTAATCCTGTAACTGCAGTATATTCACTTGTTGGAGTTCAGACTCACTGACAATCTGCAAATGTTACGATTTAATGAGATATAGTGATTTTTGGTTACCACACTAATTAATGTTTCTATCTTTTGTCAGTTTGCAATTCCAAGATGAAATTGTTTTGTTGTTGCTTAGTGGATTGGAAAAAAGCTAACTGGCTTGGTGCCCATTCCTGCTTCCGCTGTTCAGCACAAGAGAAGTTGCTTGCGAGCTACACCGTGGGAAGCAGCAGCTCCTGCATAAGTCTGCAAGTGAGAGATCTGCAGTGCAGGTAAGAGGGTGGGGTTGTATGCACGATTGAGGGAATGAATCTGTGAATGAATGAGTATATGAATCAGTATGTGTGATAGCATGGATGTGTATGGGTATGACCCAATACTGCTGGCAGCGTCAATACACAAGGGGGCAGCTAGCCAGGTTTCAGCATGTATTGGCTTACTTGGAATGATAGGAGTGTGATTGCTAACAGCAATCACAGTCCTATCATGCCCAGGTTCCTGCATTTACTGGTTGCCTGGGCATGATAGGAGTGTGATTGCTGTTAGCAATTTTATATATATTAATATTGTTATTGTATTTTTTTGTCCAATTTTGGTGATAACACCACACATTTATTAAAAGTAAGTAACAGACCAAAATTGGACAAAGAATACAACAATATCAATTTATATATGATTGTTAACAGCAATCACACTCCTATCATGCCCAGGCAACCAGTACATGTTGGAATTAACATTGTTATTTTATTTGTTTGTACAATTTTGGTGTGTTACTTTTATTAAAAGTGTGGGGTTTTTTTTAATTTTATTTTAAAAGATGGGGGGGGGTCATTTTCTGTTTAGATCCAGAATTTTCATTTTGGTGCATTCCTAGAATAAATATTGAGTGCAGCCTCCGAACATATACATTTCTGATGAAGTAGCCCGCTGCAGGAAAAACTTGGACACCCCTGATATAGTGTGTCATATATTTTTGTTTACATTAACCCCTTAAGGACCGGGCTAAGCACTCACTGAGACACTGGGAAACTTTTTGAAAACTCTGAATAGTTTACAGATATGTAGTCAAATAAGATTTGAATAGTTAGTCTTAAACCTGTGACAAAGGAAGTTAAAACTGCATGCAACCTAGCATCCTTTTGCAGAAATTACATGTCTTTTTATTTATTGGAATCAAGAACATGCTTATATATAAAAGGGATAATGTGTACACCTTTCTAACAAAAGGCACCCTTCATGAGAAACGGAACAAGTTCTTACAATAATTTTACCTCTTAAGGTATGGGAGGTTCATGTGACACATGGAAAGTATGAAAAGTGGTATTTTGCCAAACGCTTGATTTAAACACTGCATATAATGTATTTACCCCATCATTAGGGCCAAAAAGTGCTTGCTTTCCTATCGCTAAAAGAACATGTTTACTAGAAGTGACAGAGACAGTTTACATTTACACAAATATAAAAATTAAAGAGGTGGTGAGTTACATGTAAACAGATGTACATGTTACATGCAGATCATGCAAGGATGATGCCAACATGCAGCCGCTTTCTACTGTACCATCATCAGATAGATGCAAGCTGTTTTGACAAAGCTGGTCTCAACCTATTTAAGCCTTAATTAAATGCATCTGCATAAGCTACTGTTACATGGGTTAAACACTTGGATGGATCTAAGTATTTATTTGCTATGTAACTTCTGGATGCATTAAATGATTTGGATAAGCTATTTAAATATATCAAAAAGTAAGCAATACAATTAGAAAGCATAGATGCAAAATGTCTAAAAGTTACAGCTCTATGTGCAAAATGAACACTAATTAAAATACTTGCCCCCCCCATTCCTTCAAAATATGTTACAGCAAAAGCTTGGAACCTGAATATGTAATCTAAAAATCATGTCAAATATTTAAGGAAGATTTAAACATAATTTTATCACGCTTTTGATAACACTAATCCTACGGCTGCCGCCATCAATGCTGGTATCCTCTGAAATGTAAGAAGGCTCCAACCTGTACTAAATTTCAACGTATTTGTTGTGCCACATGACATATTTTAGTGAGCAAATGCATGCAGTTTTAGCAGACAAGACAGTGGACAGATAAAGGTTCAGAAAAAAAGATGAATCATGAGACATGCACATTTACCAAGTCTTTAAGGGAAAGACCAAGAAAAGCACGAGAAAGCCTTATTGCTGATCAGGTTTCACGTAGGAGCAGAGGCTGGAAGGAGCCAAACCTGAGGAGAAGGAAAACAAGCCTGGAACAGAATATTGACATCACCAAAGCATAGCTAGCAACAGCTTACACCAGACATTCATGAGCATTCGTGGCAGGAAGAAGAATAGTTGTTCGCAGGTTAATATTAATCTTGACTTCTTGTCGTTGAATGTTTGACACAGAAAGTGGTTATCTGCTAAACATATAGCAACTGGATCTCTAAATAAAAACATATTCATACTGGAAAAGTTTTTTTAGCTGCCAGATCAGCTAGAGGTGGGTCACTAAAGATTTTACATCAAAACAGATAATTGTAAACTGATTTTTTTAGAATTTTAAAATACAATTAAACATTGCTGTCTTGCTCTGTGGAATCTTTAGGCATTCGGGGAAAAAAGAGAAATTCTTCATTAGATGAAAGGTTGTTCCATTGGGATGAAGAAATGCCTACTTGGGGTGACCCTCACTACACTCACAGCAATTTCCTTGAGCCAAAGTAAAATAATTTGCAATATAGGGACTTAATAAATAAGAAGTACTTTTTTCATTTCATTGCACTACCTTATTTGTACCTTACAAGCAATCTCATGCATGGAAGTTGAATATCAATGCTCAGAAAGCACTAGCTAACTGCAATTATTTGCACTGATTTCATCGGGAGTGCATATAGAATATTTAAGGATGATTCCTGCTTACACTTCCTAGTCTCAGTGATGGCAAAACAGAAATCTTTTTGCTTACACCAATAATTAAAGAATGTGCGCAAAGATTTTCATGCAAGGACATACACTGGAGTCTGCAAAATGGACTTCAATGCGTAATTTACATGAAGAAATGGTCAACATGGTTTTTAAAGCATTTGCAATTGTGGATATAATGGGAAAACAAACAGATTAATGACTCACTGTGGTCCGGAATTAGCCCTGTTCCCGGTCTTAGTAAGAGGAGAACTTTGGTTCCCCCAGCCTGAATCAGCTCAATGGCTCGTGTGTGAGTGATGCCTTGTGTTGGTTCTCCGTTAATTTCAACTATCTGGTCACCAACCTGGTAAAACAATAAGATGAGTTATTGGTCACCACATACACTACATATCGACTAGAACTGCACAGCTATGCCCGGCACAACTAAACGCTTTTGTTTCTTTACAATCTCATCAAGTAAACTGCACATACCCATTCATTTATATAAAAAAATGGTTTCAACAAGCCTTTAATGGAAAGCATTGCCTTATGACAATGGAGGGTGGTTTAGATAGGGGAGTTCAGGGCACATGTAAGATGAAGGAAATGGTAAATGAAATATATTAAAACAAATATCTGTATTAATAGCTCTTATTCCGCTTACAGACAGTTCACATCTGTTGCTAGATTTTTTTTGCCTGTAGACTGCTGACCTTTTTTATTCTTCTGTGTCCACCCCTGTCGTTTTTTTTATTACTCTTCACACATAGACAATAAAAGCATGAAGCTTCCAGAGAGGATGAGAACAATAAGAGATTAAAAAAAAAAACAATATAAAAAAAAGAACAGAAAGTTTACTCAAATGTGAGTAGAAAGCAGCGAGTCACCTCATGTGTGATTTCATGTAAACAGCAAGCAATGTCCTCTGCACACACAATTACTGTCCATGTACACCTGGTTGACCATTACTTATAGCAACTACTTAGCAAATACACTGATGGCAGTACATAATACACAATTGCAAGATTTATAAATAGCTTTTCTGGGGCAATATGGAGCAGTCACCATGGAAACCTGAGATGAGCTGAATGTATGTTTGTTTATAAGCATATTCTCTGATGTACTTGCTTTGAGCCTTTAGTCGGAGGCCATACCCTTTTGTTGGGCCAACATTGAAAAAGATGTAAAGGTACATCAGATTTCAGGACATCAGAGGTCTCTTCAGACAGAATTCCCTCTGACAAAAGCATATTTTATGGTGACGGGTGAATATCGCATTTGACTTAAGACTCCATCTTGTCCTGGATCAATACAGCTATAACCATTTTCCATACCAGGGAAATTTTGGGATAATGCAGACAAAAATGTTATGAAAATTGTGAGAGTATACTTAGAGAAAAAAAAAAAAAAAAGATGAATCCGGTTTGGCTGTGATTATACCTTTAGGCACACACTGCAAAGCACTGCAAACTCTGCAAAACGTGGATCTGCCTAATAAACCTTACGGTCTGGAAAAAGCATACAGAAAATAATTCTGCCCAGGGATATCTTTAATAAATCTGACAGTCTGGAAAAGGTGTGCGACAAGTATTCTGCTCACGGATCCCTTTGCTATTACATACAGTGTATGACAAGTAAGCAGATCCTGCACAGCTAATGGATGTGATCTCTGCTCTCCCACACTCAATAACTTCTGCCTCTGTAGACACAATATGGTGTAAATCAAATCTTCCTTTCGCCTGTGCGTTAATCATTCTAGTTGCAGGTCTGGCATCTTCCAGATGTAAGAGAAGAATGGATAAACAAAACAACAACTAGCTTTCAGAAAGTAAGGAGCATTGTAGGATTTACAGTCAGTGCTCGTGGGGCTGCCTTTTTGTTAATCCCTGGGATTGTCACATTGTTTTACATAGGCTCATGAGAACGTGTTGCCAGATCATTAAGTATCACCTACATGAATACGCCCGTCTTTAATGGCTGGGCCATCTTCTGCAAGGCGGAGTATAAACAGCCCCATGTTATATTCCTTTCCTCCTCTGAGGCTGAATCCGAAGCCCCTTGGTCCTCTTTCAAGCTCTACGGGATAGCAACCTGCACTCTAAAAACAAAACCAAAATAAAAACATGAAAGTAAGCAACCGTTAAGTGAACTATGATTTGGATGGTAAAAAGGACTTGACACCAGAAACAATCCTACACTAATAAGCAACACAAAGTTGATATGCTATGAGAAGCTGATATTTCTTGCCAGTTACCTTAAGCATTCTTCTGAGTAGCCACAGGACATGTTTTATAAACAGAGTCGAAATAACGTTTGATTTCAGCTCATTTAATCCCATCACCTTCAGCTAAAGAGGGGAACTGGTGGGTATAACAGATGTACAAAAGGGGGCTATTAAATAAAAATACGTTTAACCACTTTTACTATTTGGTTTGGTATATAGGGGGACAGAGGAAAAAATACTTTTTTGTATTTAGACCATTATAATGTTATCAGCACATTTTTTCCATGCCTAGGGACGTGAATAGCTAATATGTCTTGAAAAATATATAGGTTTCCCGAGGTAAAGTGTAACCTTTACCTCGGGAAACCTATATACGGTTGTCACCTAAATCTAAGTATAGCAAAAACTATACAAATTGGCCTAGCCGTCCATGGTTTAACACCTGGAACTGAAAAATGTAAATGTTTCTATCACATCAACTCTCTCATGTCTCCTTCAAGCTATACATATTGAGACATACAACCGCTTTCAGCAATCTTTTAAGTAGGAAATTCACTAATCAAGTTTATGCTTTCATCCAATGAATAAGTCTACGGGTCCTTTAAAAATTAATCATTTTTTTTTTAGCAGTAGCCCATCCTATTATATAAAAAGAAGGTTAAGATGAACATGGTTAAGGGAGGACAGTGTGGCAACATGATATTTACACTGGGAACATCATGTCTTGTTACAGTCCTCAAAAGTTAATGAATCCCTTGAGAATACAGTCAAGCGTCTCCTCTTATTGTCATACATCCTCTTATTGTTCCCCACCAAAATAGGGTGTATTAATTAACTTCACAGCTGCTGCACTTCATACGGAAGTCCTCCTGTGTCAAGAACACAGGTGATGGACAGAGTTAGGGATAGTTTTCTTTTTCCTCCTGATTTTGCACAGAACATAGATGAATTTACTCCACTGATTTAGAGTTCAGTACAGAGAATGAATGTATGCTATAATTATTTTCAATAAAATGTCCATTACCTTTGACTCAGATGACCAAGACATTTACTTTAAGCAGCAACAAGATCCTTTAGTGGAAACTTTTACTTTAAATGGAAATATAAGGCATGAGGCGTTGACCAGCAGTCGGCACGTGAACTAAAACTTTTTACTACCTTACGCAGCTTTGGAGGTTGATAGGAACTGAATTTAACAAGAGCTGACACTCTGACAGCTGTACAAGAGTGATGTAGGGCTTTTGATGCCAGAAGGCTGTTAGTTCAAATAACTTTCATTCCATACCTGGGAGTGTCGGCTTCCTGCAGGCACAGGGAGTCCAGTGTCACACTTGTGATCAGGCCATAAAAAACGGTAGGAAGCAGAAGGGTCTGCCTTACTGCCATCAGCATCTAAGGTGCTCCTGTAGACAAGAAGAAGAGCTCATTAGAGCTACTGCAGCACCCGAGAAGACATTTTATGATGTAATACCATACATCAATAACACAAACATATTTTATCTACTACCTACAAAAGCAACAGAGAGAAAACAACACAGGCATACAAATCACTAAAAGGCTCAATACTTTTACTAAACATGGAGGCTCCCAGGCACTGGGTATTATATTATACAGCCAGGAAGCCTCCACTAAGTAAGCAATAATTGGTGAACATCTAGTAATTTTACCTTTCCAAAGTCCCGTAGTTGGGCTGCGCTTGTCCCATGGCTCGGTGTTGTGGAGCTGGGCTCTGTCTTGCAGAATTGGTGCCTGATGGTGGACCTCTGTGTTCTGATGGACCAAACAACAAATCAGTGCATGCATGTTAATGACAGGAGTATTTAATAACCAAATCATTAAAAAAATACATTTTGCATACTAATCATGCCCATCGCTGCTTACAATGCATTGCATGTCTTTGGTTTACAAGGTTAGTCGAAGGGAAGAGGGATGTGTCATTTTATTTCATATGTGAAGATAGGATTCAGTTTTTACCCTTAGGGGAGAGTTGTTGAAGATGTAGCCTTTTTGTACTATTTTTGACTGATTTCTCCGAATCCCTTCCTGAGTGGAGGTAATAAAGAAGCTAGGAATTTTTGTATGGCCCTGACATTACTTTTTTATTATTAAGGTGGGTTTGGATTTTTCATGAGCATTATAAATGCCTTTGTGTGTATATGTCGACCTATGATACACAGAGCTTTGCACAATGAATGTTAAGTTAATATTAACATTTTATCAGAATATACACGGGAGGTTAATTATAAACTGCAATAACGGTGCAAAGTTTGAAGTGATCTTATCACTATAGCAACCAATGGAATGGCCCAATCAGAAGGAACACTTGACTGGTTGTTATGGCGATAAGGCCACTTTTCAAACATTGCCGCATAATCGCTGTTTAGAATTAACCTCCAGTGTATCATGAGACATTATCTGGTTCTCTCTTTTAATGCAGTTACGCTGATGTTAAGTAGGGAAGGCAGGAATAGGAAGCCTTCTATAGTTTAATAACTGAAGCAGACATGTATATATAAGGTGTACTCAGTTTAAATGACACCTACTCTTCTGTTAAGTTAAATTCATTCTATGTGAAAAAGAAAAGTCAGTCGGAAAGATGACACTTAGCGCAAATTCTATTCTCTCACTTTGGCAGAGAAAAGATATATTTTTTTTTTAACATTAGGTATGTAATGGATCTGTACACTGAAAAAAAAAATCACACCACGATCCAGAAGTTCATGTCCCATTGCACTCCTTTAAAAGAGTTTGGTGTAACCAGTGGCGGAACTACCGGGGTCGCAGGGGTCGCGACTGCGACCGGGCCCCGGTGGCAGGGGGGCCCAAGCCAAGGGGCCGCCCGAAATCGGGCCCCGGCGGCAAGGGGCCCCAAGGTCTATGAGTTATAGACGGCCGTAGAGGCCGCATAGGCCCAGTCAGGACCGGACTGACTGGGCCTATGCGGCCTCTACGGCCGTCTATAACTCAGGGCAAAAGGGGCACTTGCCCCTTAACCCTGCAGCAGCTGCTACCGGGCCCGCCACTCTAGGGGGCCCGGGCAACCCCCACGATTAATTCCGCGGGGGGCCGCTGCTTACTGGCAGACGAGGATGCCGGGGGACGCAGGAATCCAACAGTCACGTGACGTACGTGACGTACGTCACATGACCCTGCTGCGCATCTGCTTCCCCCTATGCACTGAACAAGTTGGTCTGCGAGCGCCGAGCGGCACATACTTTTTACATCTTCGGTTGTTCAGGTAAGGGGAGGCTGCATGAAGGAGTATTTGAGATTGAGTGAGAGAATTAATGAATATCTGTGAAGGAGTGAGTGAATGAATGTTTGTGAATGAGTATATGTAAATGAGTATCTGAATGAGGGAATTAATGAGTATCAATGTATGAATATCTGAATGATTGAATGGATTATCTGTGAATTAGTGAGTAAATATTTGTGAATTAATATATATGTGTGTGTGTGTGTGTGAGAGATAGCATGGATGTGTAAGGGGGGGGCAAAGATACCACAGTCAGGCTGTTTTGGTGGAAAGATGCCACAGGAGGGCTGTTTTGGGGCCAAAAATGCCACAGGAGGGCTGTTATGGTGGCAAAGATGCCACAGGCGGGCTGTTATGGGGCCAAAGATCCCACAGGCGGGCTGTTATGGGGCCAAAGATGCCACAGGAGGGCTGTTATGGTGGCAAAGATGCCACAGGAGGGCTGTTATGGTGGCAAAGATGCCACAGGCGGGCTGTTATGGGGCCAAAGATGCCACAGGAGGGCTGTTATGGTGGCAAAGATGCCACAGGAGGGCTGTTATGGTGGCAAAGATGCCACAGGCGGGCTGTTATGGGGCCAAAGATGCCACAGGCGGGCTGTTATGGGGCCAAAGATGCCACAGGAGGGCTGTTATGGTGGCAAAGATGCCACAGGAGGGCTGTTATGGGGCCAAAGATGCCACAGGCGGGCTGTTATGGGGCCAAAGATGCCACAGGCGGGGTGTTTTGGTGGCAAAGATGCCACAGGCGGGCTGTTTTGGTGGCAAAAATGCCACAGTCAGGCTGTTTTGGTGGAAAGATTATTTATGTATTCAAAGAAAAAGGGGCGCATGTACAAAAAGGGCCCTATGTACATGCGCCCCTTTTTCTTTGATTATGCCCTTTGAACATGCGCCCCTTTTTCTTTGATTTTTTACAGAAATGATTCAATATGTAAATTGAATTTGTTGAAAAAAAATTGTTGGGTAAAAATCATGTTTTTTGGGGGGGGTGGGGGGCCCTTAACAGATTCTCGCACCCGGGCCCTGAGGGGTCTAGTTACGCCCCTGGGTGTAACACTGGCTAAAGTACTGTTAGAAAGTAAAACAATATAATTAGAAGCATGTACATGAGGAAGGCATGCCCCTAAATAAATAATAATGGTACTCTAGGCAACATGTCTCTTCTGCCTTATGAAGAATAAGGTCCCAAGAGGTTAAAGGTAACAAGTGTGCATGTAGTAATGAACTGGAAGACTTTGAATACAGCTCTCAACAAGTCACCTGTTTGTGTGGAACACAGAGATTTAGATTTTTTAAACCTGTAAAAATAGATTTTGTTTGCTTGGTTCTAAAATATATCATAAAATGTTTTGCACATTAATTTGATGACTCTCAGAATGGGCTGAAAAGGATAATCCTAGTTGTATGTAGAAGAAGAAACAATATTTGTGATATATAAGGTTCAATCATCTGTGATTAGTATTATTTATTGTTTTATATAGCGCCATCCTATTCCGTAGCATTGTACATTGTGTGATTATAGCCCAGTTACAACTACGCTAAATAACCAGCACCCAAGGTGTCCAGGCTTTCACCATTTCATATAGTTCCCTCAACTAGACACATCATATGCAATAGTTAAGTCAAACCAAAACAGTACTATAAAGTACCTCCAATGCTCTAAAGTATTTTGCCCAGGTTTTATATGCCAAACAACCAAATGTAAGGTGTAGGAGACACATAATATGCATTTGCGCTATTTCTTCTGTTTCAAATAATTTTCCCTTTGTCCATAGACTAATTGCTCTGTGACAGCCTAACAAGCAAGCCTTTCAATTACGTCTTTTATATGGGCCCTTTCACGTGCTGTGTGGTCTGAATAACAAAATGTACAGATAATGCTACGGTTGGAGCCATAACATAATCCATCCTCGTAGCCTCTGATAGAGCCCTGCTATGCCATAATTTAAAACATGGGTAAGATACTAATATAACAATTACCTAGCTGCGCACACACTGTACACCGTTGCAGTCAAACCCCTGAGTACACAGATAAACCAAATCACTGCTCTGCCTGCTAGCGTAGAGGTAAAAGCAAAGTAATACAAATTCACCTAGCACGGCCATGCAAAGGTTTGGCTTCCTTCCAAATATCTCTGCTCTGTTCAGGCCACACACCAGCTGTGCACAGAGATAACAACTGCGTAAGATCAGAAACACGACCAAGAAACCGGGAAAACGATGAAACGTTTAGCTGGCGTCTAATATGGCTCTCCCATTCAGTGAAAGTGCCGCTAAGCTCTTCATTTTGAGCTGCCAGTGAGGCTTAAATCCAAGCGCACTGCTGTTATGATGAGACACAATGTTTAATATATATATATAGCGGCATATAAAATTCTGTGTACACACTTTGTACATTAATGAAATATACATTTATGCACAGAAAACACTTCTACTGATGTCTTCTTAATTGGTGGGACAGGAGACTATCCGCTTAAGTAATAGATATTTCTATTTTAGTTAACCATGGATAGAGGTCACGGAGCAACTATTCTTGAAATAGCAAGGATGCGCAGATACATAGTTTGCTCATCCTTGCTCACTGATAGCCAAAGAACTACCAACTTGCCATGTTTGAAAGTGAGGGATGGCCGACTGTCTCTTCCTTCATAAACAACTTCCAAGGCCTCATGCCTCCGTCATGATCCCAAAGCATTATAAAATGGCAAAAAAAATACTCTACATCTAACATTTTCACTGTAACCATTCATTTCCACAACCATTAAAACGCAAACAAAAAAAATGTGTAAAAAGTATAGCACTCAATTCTACAAGAGAGATTTACATTCACTCAATATGACTGAATTTACCACAAAGTGACACTTTGTCACCCTCTTGAATAAATTAATTTCCACATTGTTTATATGTATACACTGTATATATATATGTGTGTATTATATATATATATATATATATATATATATATATATATATATATATATATATACATAATACACACACAGATATACACAGGGAGATGGGAGAAAGATCCCAGAAAAATCTAAATATTATATGACTTTTTTATTGAAACAAATTGCATTAAAAACACTTTTTAATGAAAACAGGCGACTTTTAAAAATACCAAAAGCCTCTCTGTCTCGTTAAATATTTAAGAGCAGGTAAATTAAACCTTTGATATTTTCATGCATAGAATGACTGCAAGTCTAATATTTGCACTGAAATGAGATGGAACCCTTGTGCTAATCCATCTGCTAGCTGGATTAAGGTACTTATTATATGAAAATGGGCAAAGCCATTTATCTGGCAAAGGAATTTATGATGCTTCTAATTAAACCGTGAAGCAACAGTCTTGAATAAATTGTAGGAGTAGGAGCAAGCAGATGTATATTTTATACTCCTGCCTCGAGAACGTACTGCTGAGAAAAATTGCAGGAAAAAAAGACGCACTTGGAAAAGCACATCTCGTATCAGAATTATAGTTTAACTCACAGCGAATAAATGTACTGTACTTTCTAAACCAAAACCCTTCATGACCTACTTTAAAACCAAGCTGTGCTTGATGCCCTTTGAAGCAGATTATCTGCATTTTGCTTCCACTGGCGGGATCTGATTCTAAAAGGCCCAAAGCCTATTGTAGAGTACTTGTATGCTGGCAATGGCATGGCAAGTAGATGGCACATGGGCAAAGATTTACCGGGAAGGTCTGCGAGGGAAAACTATTTTTTTTATCTTTTTATTTTTAATGCTATACAAAGAATACAGTGATGTACCTAAACATTATGTCTCTGCAGCAGCTTTGTTTACCGAAAAAAAAGAAGGCAAAAGGCATTCATTCAAGTCAAGTCACACATCTGATTGGAGTGGGCAATCTACCCAGACCATTCCCCCTCTTCTGAGGGTGGAACTGTGCGTGGGGAAAGTTGGCGGAGACTGGTTGGGAAGTTGGTGTGACCACACATCACTCTCCTGTGCGGAGAAAGAAGAAACTGGCCCTGGAAGGCAAGGCTTCATCTGGAGACTAGGAGTCAACCCCAAGGATTTTCCTACATATGCCTAGAAAAGAATGAACCTTAACATGGGATCCATAAGGTCCTAAAAGCTTATCTGACTGTTCATCATCTTCTGTGTTTTGAGAGAGTCTGAGAAATAATACAAGATGAAATCCTAACCGTACTAACAATTTTTAAATTATACTGTAGACAATGACATGATATAGGATATGGACAAAGTGAAACGTGATGATAACACAGAGACGTGACCATTTAAAGTACATATAGCTAATGGCAATGAAGGTTGACAATGTTTTTTTGGTACTAACCTTCTTCCGCAATTACTGTCAGGGTAACGGTGTTTCCAGCATCCTTTATGAGTTGTACAATGTTATCGTGAGACAGCTCCACAATAGATTGCCCATTCACGGCTGATATTCGGTCACCCACTTTAAGCTTCCTGCAGCGATCTGCGGGGCTAAATTCTATCACACGTCCAATCTTATGTGGGATCACTGGGGGTGAATAAAAATAAAAAAACACCAATTGTATCTTAGGTGCCTTATGTATAAAACCGTCCAAAAAAGTTAGAAACATTATATAATGTTCTGCAGCTTTTCACCAGACATTCTATTTCTATATTATATATTACATAAAGTATTGCAAGTTCTGACTCTCCATTAGTGATTCCACCCTAGTAAGGATTTTTTTTTGTAGCAAGAATTATACAGAACATATGTATGATATTGATTTCTTTTTTTCTGTATTGGTCCCATAATTAAGCTTATGGGACCAATACAGACTATGAGGATCAAGATCACCTCATATAATTCCCCACCTAATGGAACTAATAGCCATCTTACTACCTGTGTATGTTCTATGGATTCTATGGTACAACTGAACTAAGGAATGATGGGTGTCTTACATCATTTAAACCAGGCCAACACAAAAAGAAAAAAAAACAAAAAACAAATATATAACATTGATGTGTATATATAACTTATTCTTTAAGGCAAAAAAAAATAAAAAAGGAAAATACTAAATTGCTATTGTAATAATGGTTGACTTTAGAGTATGGGAGAATAAGCTCTTGGTTATGAAGGCTGGCCGCTCCATGGCTACGACGTAAACGAGCTACGCATGTAGCACAAGCAGCTGGTATGTGCTGCATCCCCCCACAGCATACATGACCTACTGAGCTTCTGGTCCCAGTGGCTATTATGGGAGCAGAAGTGCCTGGACCATCAAGTCAGGCCTGTTTCCCTCCATTTAACAAGTTTTGAGCTGGCCTGGACAACATACAATCTCTAAATAGGTTTTTCTTTTCAGTTTGTTACATTGCAGAACGCACATCTTTTCCCTTAGCAATAATCCTGCAGTACATTTGCATGAAAAAGTCATCATAACAATACAATCCAGTGGCTTCACTGTGGATCCTACACTGAAAAAAATAAGTCATTATAGAGGAACTGCACCTTTACACTTAAATATTAAGGAGAGATTCTGGGTTCAGAGCTAAACTCTTGTTACGCACAATATGAACAACTTCAATATAATACATAGCAGGAGTGTATTCTTTTTGAAGTCCAGCCAGATGGATTTCCATTTCAAAAACATTATTATGGCTATAACAACATAATAAATGTTTTTATTTGAGTGCCATGTAGACATGGTATTGTAACTTAATAGATTCTGGAATTGAGGATTGATAGGCTTGATTCAATCTAAATATTAACTTGCGATAACATAGGTTAAAAAATAGAGCTAATGCTCTAAAATCAACTTAGTAGTCATAAAATCTAGACTGTGACCACTGGAAAATGCAATGATAGCTAATGAAAAAACATCACTTTATCTATTTAAATGGGACCAATACAAAATCCTAAACTGATATAATTTAGATTTTCTATGTAATCAAAAACTATGTTTAGAAATCTGTAGAGAGGTTGAACATAACCGCACCACAGAAAAGATTTAACTTGGCTTTTGTTATCTTTTGTGTCTTCGAAGTGGTTTAGTGTAATCTATCTATATCTATATGTATATACACATACATATATACACACACACATAGTAGCTGTACATTTATACATTTTTTTATGTAAAACACAGAGGCTGATTGAATTTCAGGTGCTGCTTCTCATACCTCCAGGAGGGGGCTTATTTTTGGACGTCAGGATGACAAATCCAAAGCCTTCATTTTCTTTACGTTGCAGCACAACGTCATAGGCTTCTGCTGGCGGTTTGGGAACACTAGCGAGTTCAATTCTGTTGAGCCTGGGAGAACCATTCAGAGCAGGAGGTGTATGTAGGAGGTCTTCCTCTTCCTGCTGTTTATCTAGCGGTCGAATAAATAAACAAGCATCAACAAAGTACCAATGCATATTTCAGATTATAACACGCTAGAGCTCACAAAAGCTTGGAAATTATATAAAAACGTTTAAATACATAAAGGGACACTCAACAATGGACACAGTTCTTTAGACTACGAAAGGATGCTGTCATCCAAAACCAGCAAAGAAAAAGTTAAAAAAAGAAAAATTTTCCAACACGTCTCCTACCAGTGTAATAGATCTGCCTTCTGACTGTAAGAAGCACGTGGCCATTTCGAGCTGCGTTGGTCATCAGGTCCAGCACCTGCTTATGGGACTTTCCCTTCACAGGGACTCCATCAATACAGATGAGCTCATCCGCTGCACGGAGACGTCCGTCCTTTTCAGCAGCTCCCAAAGGAATGATAGCTCCAATGTAAATCTACAACATGTGAGGAGGGGGTTGGAATGTCAATATTTATCCTTAATGTACAGATCAAACATATGCTGAAAGGATTGAGATGCACAGCTTTTAATTAAATCCAGTTACAGAACCACCTACAGTTTGGGTTTGTGTTTGTCAATCAGCGTAATTGTCTTTTAGATATCCAAAAGCTAAATATTGAGCATGGCAGCAGCCAGCATTATCTAATTAATGAACTGTCCTAACATTATCCCCCTTCTCCCCAATACACTCTAACATAGGTTGTCTGAACCAATCATTGTTAAATTAAGGACAGGGTAGAAGTAACTTAATGGGCAGAAATAAGCATGGACCGCCTGAGAATAGAGTTTTAATAAGATGGCTCTTCCCATGGAATACACATAAGGTGACATTCTGATAAATCTATATTGTTTATTTTATGTAGGTTTATTTAGTCTATGGAATCGTAAAATGTAGGAGCTTTAAAAAGTGATTGAATAGTTGTATAGAATTTAAAGGAGAACTCCCCTTATACTTTTATATGCATTAGGTATTGTAAAGAATAGGTATTGTAACATTTGTTGCCCCCCCCCAAAATAAGATAAAAAGTAACTTTATAATTTATTTCTGCATTTCACGCAAGCACTCGCCCACCAATAAGCCTCTGCTATTTGAGAAGCTAGTTATTGTCACTTGGATCTATTTGAAATCGGGGCATGGACCAAGCGACACAGTGCGCAACGTAATCACGTAAATGTTAATGCTGCCAATGGCATAGAACGGCCTTACTGAAGGCAATTATAGTGGTTGAAAAGCAAAATGCGCCTGTATTTGTACCAATACGTCGGCTTCACAAAAAGCGCTTCTGATGTCAGCCTGGGCTTGTACCGCTGCTTAATGTCTAAAGTCTGAACTCAAGCGGTGTGAATACTACTGAATGATGCAACACTCATTTAGGATTATAATGGGAAGGAATGGAAACAGCTTTTAAAACAGCATTCCTAATGCTTTTCAGTTAACACTCGATTTAATAGGACCGACGATGGAAGCATATTGCCAAAACATAACTTTTAAGAGGCATGAGAAGAATGAATCAGCTCTGCCCTTTGTAAGACACAGGGTTAAAAAGAAAATCCACTGTATGTTTTCCTCATTAATAATCCTGTGTACTTCGAGCTTTGTTGTAATTCTCTCTGCTGTCTGCACACAAATTGATATTTGTGGTGCTTGCGGTAGAGGGTCTGTCAGATAGAGTCGCATTGATGGGATTAGGCGATCGGACCATTGTTTACCTCCCGGTTTAGTATGAGATATTAAGCTTCCCACTCTAGATCAGGATACACAACAAAAACAAGCCATCCACCCATTTTTGGCAGATAAACACAAATTGATTATACCGATCTTTGCTCCACACTCCCAGACCTGTTCTACTTGTCCGTATACATATGTTTTATTTTCTATTTCATGTATTAGACATTGATACAAAAGCTCTGTAAAGGGTATTGTATATGCAGGACACATAAACTGCTTCAATAAATGAGTTAAAACAACACACTAAAAATATGTGTTCCACAATAATGCTCCTTTAACATCACAACTGGATTGTATTCGCTCTCACACCTACAATAGTTGATGTCGAATAGGTGAGATCCATGCACAACTCCAGAGAAAAGTGGTTCAGTTATTCACTAAAGAGTCCCAGAAGGACAGGTTCAGAGTGGCTGTCTGACCCACAATGTAAATGCCCAGTGGGGAATTGTGGGATAGCACACCCCAACTGCCCATGTGTCTGCTTGGGCATCTGACATATCATGGTTGATCTAAAAGTGTACGTATCCTGCATCACATCTGTGATTTAGTGGCTGCTGACCTTAGAGTGCCAGAACCCAGCGCGGTCCTGCAAGCAGAATTTGCTTCACTGAGTATTGGCACTGTAGTGATGCGATTATTCTCAGATCACAAGAAGATGGAATCAGATCTCTTATTTCTTATATTTTTTCAACTCTCAAACGAGAAATATATAAAAAGAAAAAGTACAAACGAAAAGTAGAAAAAAAAACACCAAACTTTTGTGATTGCTTCCATGCAATATATCAAAGAAAGAATAACCCTGTCTGTAGTACATCAGCTTCAGAGAGCCCCTGGCTTCTGTCTCAATTTCACTGTCCATCTAGAACGATGTAGGAAATCTCATTATCTCTCTGTGCTCCTGACACTGGAAATGAACTTGTGTCACCTGTATCAACCCCACAGACATTATATCTAAACTATTCCATCACCTTAAAATGACAGTGATGAGCTAAAGTGGCTTTGAGTTGAAGTTAGATGTCTTCCTCAATTACACTAACTTATAGCGAAGACACACAGCACAAAACAAAGGTAAAGCACAGCATGCAGTCTTCGCAGTTAACGTAAAAAATAATTTCCACCCTGAGCACAAGGTCACTGTTAATTATTCACCCCTGTATGTCTGTTTGTCATTACATCCCGAGGCCAGAAGTAATAATTCCATTCGCTACTCAACGTCTATTATTGTAACTCAAGGTCTTTAAAGTGTATTCTTTCGACATAAAACTTTGCCAAGGTTAGCAAAATGTCAGTGATGAGATAGCTGTTAAAGAAGATGCCCACACATGCGCATGCGCTAGGAACAGGGGGATGTATGTGGCGCTATATAAAATGCGTAACTGCTGTGCACTTATTTACGCATAAGCAAGTAGCACTCACCGCCTGGTCTGGGCCATCTCCTCCAAGGACCCGAAATCCAAAGCCTGACTCTTGCTTTCGAAGGAAAACATCCAGATCCTTTGTATTTGGAGCTTAAAAGAAACAGTAAGATAGCATGAAGGTGAGAGAGGCTCACTCATGGATAAAAAAAAAGACAGAAAGAAGTACATCTAGTTTTATTAGTCATACAGCTAGCAGAAAAGAGACAATAAAACTGCCAGAATCCTGTGGTCTGCAATCACAATTTAAAGTGGAAGAGTCATCAAGCTATCAAATACATTAAAATACCACACATGACTGATATTCTAGTACTAGAGTTACCATATTTACTCGATTATAAGACAACCCTGTTTATAAGATCACCCCTCAAAATTTGAACATTAATTTAGGGAAAAAAAGAAAAAGACCTGAATATAAGACTGCCCTGAAAAAAGTTTTACTAGTAAATATTAATTCACGTCAGCTATTTTTTCATATTTAATAAAAACTAAGATCGAGAAAAATGCATTTGATTTTATTTCCTTTTATTTGCCAACCTGCCCCCCAGGGCCATATCTGACCCACAGACTTGCCACTCTGCCCCAATAAATGCCTTAAACCCCTATATGCCACTCTGCCCCCAGATATGCCTTATACCCCCTTATATGCCACTCTGCCCCCCCCAAAATGCCATAAACCCCTTATATGCCACTCTGCCCCCCAGAGATGCCTTATACCCCCTATATGCCACTCTGCCTCCCAGATTTACCAGTGCATCCCAAGACTTGTCCCTGGTGTCTAGTGGGGGCAGCTGGTGGACGTCTGCGCAATGTGCGCACACAACCTCCGCATCCGCCCCGGCACTTCCACTGGGGCTTCTATGATGGAGCACTGGAAGGTCATGTCGCCGCTCAGTCATAGAAGCCCCAGAGGAAGTGCAGGCAGCAACGGAGGTTACCAGAGAGAAGGATCCAGGTCCCCTGCAGCTCTGCGGGGATCTGGATTTTAGTCTTATAGTCTGGCCTCTATTTGAGATCCAATTATAAGACAACCTCGAATATAAGCTGAGGGGTATTTTTCAGAGTATTTTCTCTGAAAAAAGCTTGTCTTATATTCGAGCAAATCCGGTATATTCCTTGAAGCATCCACTACTGGTTACTCATGCAAGGCTGCTGCTTTTGTTACTTTACAATAGGCAACTGCTCAGAATAGAGATGTCTACTCATTCTATGGTTAGTTAGGGTTTGTTTCCTAGATTGACACCGTCACATAAGTTGAACACATGGCTACAATAAGAAGGCATGATAATTGTTATGAAGGGTGCAGAAAAAAAGAAAATGCTTTACATGATAATCTTCAAATGGTTTCTGGAATTTATTTTATTGGTTTATGAAAATGTATTGCATGCTTAAGTACTAAAACATGACTTATAAGTAGCACTAGGTAACAACTAAGCAACAAAATTTTTACCTTTTCCTGTAAGACATGAGCTAACAGACACTGTGCCTGCCGTGGACATTGTTATATTATGCATGGTGGCATGTGTGCTCATTTACCATCAAAAGATGCTTGAAAAGTGGTGTGATCACCAAAGCAACCAACTAAATCTTGTTGACTGAATCCTTATATCAACTGCTATGGTGATAAGACCACTTTTTTGCGCCACAATTACTTTTTATGCACATGATTCTATATTGCCATTCCAACTAATGCAATTATGAATTTATGAAAATCCTCTAACTCCTTAGGGACCGGCGTTGAAAAGCATACCTCACAAAAAATGGACCAAGGATACACCCCCTAGGTTGTTTGGTTTTGACACCGGCAAAGTTAAATCCCTGTCAGTGAACTGAGATATCAAATCCAAATAGGCTGGCTTCAAAGATGTTTCAAATAGGACATGAACGCGTGATGACCAGATGTCAAAATTCCAAGTTGAAAAATGTGGCCTTTGAGCCACCAAACAACCAGAAAACCCTATGCATG
Source organism: Spea bombifrons (assembly GCF_027358695.1). Taxonomy (NCBI): domain Eukaryota; kingdom Metazoa; phylum Chordata; class Amphibia; order Anura; family Pelobatidae; genus Spea; species Spea bombifrons. The sequence continues at coordinate 40,074,992 of NC_071088.1, forward strand.
GGTGGTATCATTTTACTCAGGAGATGTTGCTTTACACATATTGCGGTATTTGGCAGTGCCATATAGCACGAGCTGTAAATTAATACCCCAGGGGTGTCTAGTTTTCAAAATATATATGGTTTATGGCCTCATATTAGAGAGATTTTTTAATTCCTAAAGCACCATACCAGTTTCACTGTTTGGCAATACGGATTACAGCACAGAGTGCTCTTTTCACTATATCAACCAATGGAAAGGTCTGCTCAGCATGAACATATTGCTGTGAAAGTGAAAAGTCTGGTTTTCAAAATTTAATAAAAATAATTTTAATACAAAACTACCGCCTATGACCACAGGAAAGATGGATTTCAGCATGTACTGACTCCTGAGCTTGGTGGCTTAAGCCATGCATGCCCAGGTCACATGGCATTCTCCAAATCTTTCCAGGCATCCTCACCCTATCTTTGGTTTTTAGATCGCCATTCATAAAACATGTTTCTTTTTTTGCATGTAGAATGAGTAGATTTGTGCCTGTTGGTTTTCTCTTCACTTCCTATGTATTATAAATATTATAAACGCCTGTTGCTAGCACCCAATTCCGTCTACCACTCCTCATTTAATTTCAAACTTTAATTACCATGTCATAGAGGAAAAACTAATATTAAATGGGCTTCATGAGAGACAAAACTAAATGAAAGCTAGCACAGTACACAAATTCACAAATTATTTTTGATTCTCATAATGTTGTGGTTTCAACTATTGGATCCATTATCTCCTTTATTCCCAGAGTCCACATATCATAAGCACTCAGTGGTTTGGAAAGCAGCTTAGAAGAGCCAATGTTGCAGACTGAATTCTTTCTTTGTCATAAAATATGAGGATTAAGCCCTCATCAGCAAATATGCTACAATTATAGTCCATCATTAGCAACCATAGTGGTCTAGCTGCATCTCACGCAATGCCAAGAAATGTACAGAAAAGCAAACAGATAAGGAAGAAACAGAGTTTCTTCAGAGCTATGAAATCAGACATGAGTTACCTCTCACATAAACAAAAAAGAATGCATCTGTTTTTATGAAAAAATAATAATAAGGCACAATATGTATAACAGATACAATGAATATTGGAATATCATCAATTTATGGGCTGAAAGTGGTTTACTGTGAAATAGTGTTATACTTACGCTTATCTTCAAAAATGTTCTTTGACTTCTTATAGACTTCAGAAGGGTCAAGTTTTGGGGAGTTGGATCGTGCAAGATTTGGGGGAAATGGCAAAGGTTGTGGAAGAGGTTCAGTTGGGCCAATAGCTTCAAGGCTTCCAGACAGCTCCTGTTTATCAGATTTCTGTATATAAATGAAGAGAAACATAACATATAATACATCCATTCTGCATTCCAGAACTGATGCTTGGGTAGCGACACACAATACTGATACTAACTTAAAAAAGCCAGCTAAAACTGTAACCCGAAAGGTTATGATTTATAATCGATTATGATTAATAATTTTAACACAATTTGGAAGCAAACTGTAGGCAAAACTACCAAACTTTCCATATAAAATAAGATCTTATAATTGAAGTTTACTGAAAATTTTCAATTCCTGTTTTAAAAGATGTATTGTTATAGTTATTATTTAGTCTGTTTAAAAATTCGTAATAGAGAAAAAAAACCCATCAATTTTCAGTGGCTTAAGGGCATACACTGAGAGTAGAATATGTTTTTATCAACTGATGTCAGCACAAAAATTTATAAAAAGTGCAGGCTCTACGATGGTCGCCTCGCCATTTAATTCAGAAAGGGGACTCACCACTTTTGATATTTTGGTCGGAGATGGAGGACCTACAAAGAAACAAAAAACACATCAATGCCATTGTATATTATATTTTTATTTGTTAAACAAGCTTCTTCTGGTAGCATTGAGCTGTTTAAAGGGCAGTAATGCCCTATTTCCCCCCCAGTGAAACCAGCGGTATTTCAGGATTGATATAGTTTAGGACTGGCCGACAGCTAAGTACCATGTGAAAAGGCTCTGTGGCGTTTCACATAGCGACATTAAGACATATAGACACATAGTCTGCATAGGACAGCAGGAGAGTAAAGGAACATCTGCATAAAAATCTCAAGAATAGGTGGAGAGGTCTGTGCACGTAAGACACAAAACATCTGTAATTTATCTTGCTACAACATATAAAAAAAATTCTCAAAAAAGCATCTGGTCTTTCTCAAAACAAAGGGGACAGTTACATCAACTTCTTTTTTTTTTTTTTACATGAAAAACACTCTAGAACAGTTACCCTTCCATGGCCTAAAACATGGTCAGTCAGGTAATACCGTATTTGCTCGATCCTCCTGTCTCGACTCCCCCCCCCGCCCCACTTACCGGTGCTTCTGAGTCCCGGTGTGTAGCCGGGGCAGCGTGTAGATGTCTACACGATTCACGTAGACAACTTACGCTGCATCCAGAAGGAGGTGTGGCTAGCAGCGGGGGTTGGCTGCGTCCATCGCGCAGACCTTCCCCGGCTGTCAGAGATCAGAGTTCCCCGCACCGGTGCGGGGAAGGTCTGCACGATGGATGCAGACAACCCCCGCTGCTAGCCACACCTCCTTCTGGCTGCAGCGTAAGTTGTCTACATGTTGCCCCGGCTACATGACAGGGGAGTCAGAAGCACCGGTAACTTTGGAGGGGGGGATTGTTAAATGGGGGGCATAAGGCATTTCTGGAGGCAGAGTGTTCTATGAAATGCCTTTTAACCCCCTTAATGCCACTCTGCCTCCAGAAATGCCTTTTTAACTCTCTATACGCCACTCTGCCTCCTGAATTGCCTTAAACCTCCTTATATGTCACTCTGCCCCACAATATGCCTTTTAACTCCCTTAATGCCAGAGTGACATATAGGGGTATAAGGCATTTCTGGAGGCAGAGTGGCACATAGGGGGCCAAAAGGCATATCATGGGGCACAGTGGCATATAGGGGATATAAGGCATTTCTGGGGCAGATGTGCATAACAGGGGGGGCAGGTTGGAAAATAGAAGAAAATAAAACTAAAATATTTTTCTCAATCATAGCTTTTAGTAAAAAAAAAAAAAATAGTTTACATGAATTAACATTTACTGGTAAAACTTTTTTCCTATAGGGTCGTCTTATATTCAGGCTTTTTCTTTTTTTTTCCTAAATTAATATTCAGATTTGGGGGGTCGTCTTATAATCAGGGTCGTCTTATAATTGAGCAAATACGGTAGTTTAATTGATAACACAAAACGATCAAAAAAAGGACCTCGGAGAAATACTACACTGAAATGTATACATCCTTCTACACCCTTCTGTCCTATTCATCGCATCTCACATTGTTCTGAAAAACTAATGGCAATAGCTGGGAAGTCTCCTGGTGAAGTGCTCCTCTCTGTCTGGGGCAGGGGAACAGCATTTAGCCATGGCCACTCCATACCCAACCCCCCTGCCCTCCTAACCCAATTAATGCTATCTGGGGTAGGACTGCCCATTGCAAGCTTAATGCGCTTGTCCTGCGACTCCCTCTGCCCTCCTGTGGGACTAGACCTGCTTCCTCCGGGATCCACTCCTCCAGAAGAGGGAGACTCCCAGGAAGACCCCCAGGTAGAGCATGCAGAGGGCTCTGTTACTTAAAGACTATTGGCTGATAAGCGACACATGTACAGGTCACCTGCTGATACACACCGGTACATGCTGTGTTATATTAAAAATGTTATTGTTTTATACAGCACCATAATATTCCGCAGCTATGTACAATAGATAAACAGGTGACAAGTAGTATAAAACATAACAATTAGACACAAAGAAACAAGTGATGAGGGCCCTGCTAAAACAAGCTTACATCTTACGTGATGTAACTGCTCCATTTAAATTGTACAGTGTTCCGGAATTCATGGCACTTAATAAATAAAAGATAATAATAAAAAAATAACAACATATGAAACAACATCTGTAGATAACTTTAGGGGTACAAAAACGTTTGCGGGAACCAAGCGACCCAGAGTCAGAGTATGAAGAATTTTCAGCTTGACTCCTGCTATAGATTATATATATATATATATATATATATATATATATATATATATATATACGGTGTATAAAATATATATACACACACACCGCATGTGCTCGATTATAAGACGACCCTGATTATAAGACGACCCCCCAAAATCAAAATATTAATTTAGGAAAAAAACAAAAAGCCTGAATATAAGACTACCCTATAGGAAAAAAGTTTTACTAGTAAATATTAATTCATGTAAACTAATTTTCATATTTAATAAAAGCTATGATTGAGAAAAATATATTTTTTATTTCCTTTTAGTTGCCAACCTGCCCCCCCCAGTTATGCACATCTGCCCCCAGGCTTCCCACTCTGCCCCCAGAAATGCCTTATACCCCCCTATTTGCCACTCTGCCCCATGATGTGCCTTTTAACCCTCTATATGCCACTCTGCCTCCAGAAATGTCTTATACCCTCCTATATGCCACTGTGCCCCATGATATGCCTTTTAACCCCCTATATGTCCCTCTGCCCCATGATATGCCTTATACCCCTATATGCCACTCTGGCATATAGGGGGTTAAAAGGCATATCATGGGGCTGAGTGGCATATAGGGGGTTAAAATGCATTTCTGGAGATATAGAGATATATATATATATATATATATATATACACATACTGCTAACAGCAATCACACTCCTATCAAGCCAAGGCAGCCAGTACATGCTGGAACCTGGGGATGATAGAAGTGTGATTACAGTCTCCCTATGCCATGCGACCACCCCCACCCCCCTTACACATCCATGCTATCACACACACACTCATTCACAAACATTTAAATACTCGTTCATTCCATTAATCACACATACACACACACGCTCAAACCCCCTTACCTGAACTGCAGATCTCCCACTCGCAGACTTCAGCAGGGGCCCCTGCTGTGCAAGCAACTTCTCTGGCCCCGCCCCCAGAGGAAGGAGGGGGGAGGTAGATTATGTGAGGAGTTATGTGCTACCTTCCTGTTCTCCTGCTGCTAATAGCAGAGACGCTGCTCGCGATCAAAGCCCGGTAAGCAGCACGGCCCCAGCAGAATGAGGTCTGATTAGAAGACGACCTCGATTATAAGACGAGGGGTATTTTTCAGAGCATTTCCTCTGGAAAAAACCTCGTCTTATAATCGAGCAAATACGGTATATATATAATTTTAATAGTGTTCTTAGGTAATGATCTACTATTACAGCGTCTTCTTGATAAAAACCACAATATAACAATATATAACAATATAGTAGTAGATCACCCATTGTAAAAAATATCAAGGAGGGCTCTAATCTCAGTACAGATGTATGAAGTACTGCGTGGAGATGAACAATAAGGGAACGATCTCATTATCTACTCGTAATACCATGTATTATTTACCCGTGCATTACTAGGGCAACTGGAAGAAGGTTAATTGATTTCTTATAAACATGGACCAATCGCAATCAGCTGTCTCGAAAAACTCACAGCAATTCATTCTAATTCTAACGGGATCTCTTATTTTTCAGATACCAGGTTATCAAACGTGATTCATTTTTATTATAATAAATATGCCAAAGGTCCGTTAAAAGGCTAATCAGTGCCGGTTCTCAAATCAAGATTTTGTACCAATGGTCTAATTTATTAAGGCAAAATTCTGGGACAAAGCTGTTTATTCGGAGCCATCATCCAAAGCATTTCAATTATTTTCATGGGGAAATATGGTGTATATTACACACACATTAATTAAATGCTTAACCCCTTTACTGCTGGATAATTCTCTTCTTTGCTATGCAGTAAAAAGGGAATTGAAATTGATTGGAGTTTGTAATAGGTAGTTCAAAATAAATATTCCGTTATATTGTCATAATGTGGGTTTTCACCCTTTTGAGTCCATTAAGTCATCGAACACATGAATCAGCCTTGATAAGGTCAATCGGATTAAATCACTGTTAAATCAGAGCTTGTAAAAGGGCAGCATCAGATCTATTAGAGTAACTGGCACATATCATAGACTGCATTATATGCAAGTACGTGCTTATTAGGACAGCCTGTAAGTGGACACAATATAATTGCATTTAACCATTTCTGTGCTATAGCAACCAACAACAAGGGTTTTATTTACTGGCCTCATTTACTGTGTGTGATTAAATTCTTAAAAAAAAATATTAAAGTATATGCTACACTTGGCTCTGAAAACTAACAGTTATTTGCCAATAACAGGTTTTGTGTGAGATGTTAAGGGCACTCGGTTGTAAATTAAAAGCCAGTAGTAATTTACAGAACGCCAGAGTCACTGTTATAAAATGGCTGATTCTAATTAACCAGGTTGAATTCACTGCAAATTAATTGAGCCTGGTACGGGCTTGTACGTTCAGCACATCAGCGACGAGATGAAACCAACACGCTATTCAAGCGTGTCACTAAGACTTAAAGATCCCGCTCCATATGGAGAAAAGCTGTCATTTAATTACACAATAACATAGAAACGTTTAGGACGACTTCTGTTTCTATAGCAAGAATGTACCAGTTCCTCCACAAGGGTGCATTCAAATCTGGGAAACAACAATAAGGTACTGTCAAATCAGAGAAACAACCATAACTGAATCCAGCACCAAAAACCATACTTTTTTTTTTATTATTATTGTCGTCTAATTGGGAGACATTCCTCATTTCTGAAATCCGACGTGCCTCTATCAACAAATACCCCTCTGATTCCTTTCAGCAAAGTCAATTAAATCTGTCCAATAGTACCTATGTGCAGGGACTCCACAACATTATTGTATTCCCAATCTCTCTGGAGAGGAACTACAGCCAACATATACAGCTGTGCAAGCATTGTGTGATCCACCATAGGTATAGAACTACCTGCTTGGCTACCATTTTTATATTCGTAACAGTATCGCAATTGTCCTATGATACTCACCTCCTCTTAGGATGCATAGTGGGACTTCAGCTCCCACTGGAAACTGCTTTAGGACTTCAACAACTTGGATGTGCGTCAGGTTCTGTACATTTTGGTGGTAGATCTCTTTAATCACATCTCCTTTCTGCAATCCTGGGCACCACTGGCTATCCAATATCATTTTAACTTTCTGTCCCATTGGACTGTCTGCAATGGCAAAACCAAAGCCCTTGGGGCCTTTTAACAATGGAATGGTTACAAGCTCAGGTTGAGAGGTTCCAGATGATGCCAACGATGTCCTTTGTTCTTGTAGGTCTACTGAAGGACCATTTAGTCGCCCATTAACCAGCACATGGCCCGGCTTTCCATTTTGGTCCAAAATTACTACCCCGGATTTTAACTCCTGGCTTCCCATGTCGCCATGAGTGGTTAGCTGTCCATTAATAAGCGGAGGAAGTGCATTAACTGAGTCAACAACTGGATCATCACTGTCTTCGGGGAGGGGGTAACCACGACAAAGTGTCATATTCACATACTGGTTTATTGGGATCAGTTGGAACATCTGGACCACTTCCGCATGAGTGTGACCAAGAACACATGTTCCGTTGATGTCCACAATCACATCACCTAACACAAAAAAAAAGATGAAAGGTCAGAGGAGAACATTATTGTGGATCTGTCCCTTTTCTAAAATCCTACGTTTTACAGTTCATAATGCAATGCAGTGTGGATAATAAAATAAGCGATATAAGCGATGTGAACACCACAGGCACTGAGAACTTCACATTCTTTTCTCTGGATCTGCATGATTATTTCTCAATACGGAATTATCTCCCACCTATTGTGAAGTTGCTGATGGGTTAAGGCAGGCTTATAAGGGTAGCTACGGAGAAGAATGATCATTTTAAAGACAGGACGTTGATTATGTAATGATGGCTCTGCCACTAGCAGCAGCAAATCCCAGCTTTCATGAGGTGTATTTTATAAATGAAATACCTCCAAAACAAGTATACCGGCTTGCAAACAAAAGCACAAGCAATACTTCAATAGAATAATTCAGACTAAATATCGTTAAGATAAAAGCTGTGACAGTTTCCCTTTAGTCTTCATAATGCGTTGTACTTTAAGAGGCTCTAACAAACAATGGTCTGTAAGATAAAGAATCAAAACACGTACAAAACATGGTGGCGAGTAAAAAGATTAGTCTTAAGTTCAGGTTTGCTCACCTCTGTGGTAGAGAACAAACAGAATTTGAAATTGAAGCTAAGTCTATGTAAAAAGCAAGTAACTGTAACATTAAGCCATTTGCATGTAATGCCACATTTTTGTCAGCGTGATGACATTACTGCATTGTGGAGAATAGCGCCAGTCTGCAATTCGGTATTCCACAAGACCAGACTCTTCCTAATTCCCCATTTATTTTTAATGTTTTAAACATTTCCGAAATGAAACACATTTCTCCACTGAACGCAGAGAGGGCCGTTTATTCATTACTGTTAATAACAGCGGCAAATGGATTTCGGGAGGACTTCATTTCAAGCACTTGATGCCTGAGCGCATGTTACTATACAGATGCAATTCATTTCCTGAGCCAAGTCATTAGTTGAACTACTCTGCTGCCATGTTTTTTCGGGCATTATACAGTCAGACATACAGCTTTTGTACAAATATTGCTTGACAACATCTGAATATCAATAGTATCCAGCTTTAAAAACATTCACTCGGAACTGTGGCACTGATGTCAAGAAGAATATGCAGTATTAATGTACCATAGTGACATACTGTATACTGTCTTGACCAAGGTGTGGTAAAGAAATTAAATTTAAATAACAAAAATATATATTAATATCATCCTTTTCCTTGTAATTACATTAAAAGAATTTCAGGCAAAGTAAACCGACGGCAGATGTCGAACAGGACACCAAACCTATGGTCAACAACCTTGATGGACTACACGCCCTGGAGATTTGCCTGTTGTAGTTCAGCTTTTGTAGCACTTTTCCTTTAAAACTGTAAGACCCCCAAATATGCCTCAAATTTACTTCCTTTATGCCATTATGTAGCTACTGCATTCCAATTACATATGTTTATAGGTTTGTCCGAGGGTTAACCATTTGCTTAGTGAGCATACCTGGTGCAATTTTGCCATCTTGAGCAGCTGGTCCATCCTTTAGTACATTCTTCACTTGCAAGAACTCATCTGGCCGGTCCCCTCCAATAATGGTGAATCCAAATCCCATGGTACTTTTCTTTAGTGATGTGCGCAGAATTGCACCCTTTAGTTGGGCAGGATCCCTGGTAAAGGACGACTTTTCTGGGTCTACAAAGGGTATGACAACAAGATGTGTTCAAACAGTACATCAATGCACCATTTGCTGACTAACCCAAAATCTGAGAGCATGCTGAAAAGGTTATCTAAGGCCTTTCCATACAAAAAAGTAGGCATCTGTGGATATTAATGCTTGGGTTTTGAAGACCATTCACAGGGGGTGAGAGTTGCTTTCTCTTAAGAACAATTAACATTATGCACCACTAATCAATGTGCTCTGTATTTTTACAAAAAAACCCCATACATTTCTGAACAATACAGTTTTCCTATATTTTTGTCCCACTTCAGTTTTAATTAACAAATGCTTCTGAAGGAATGGTGTCCCACAAAACCACAATGGTTCTACTCATATAAGGGCCTAGGGCCCAGATGCAACAGGTAGGACTGGATGTCTTAGAAAATGTATCTGTTGTGCAATTGTGTACATGTCATTCAGCATGAGCAGAAGTGACGTCAAGGTCATTCTCGCCATGCTGCGTGAAGAGAGAGCCCTGAGTTCCTCCATAGGAGGAGACCACAAGAGACACAGGTGACAGTAAGTTGATCAAATGTGTGGCTGGGTGTGCTGTGTGCACTACCATTGAATGGTTTCATCGAACATTATTTCTAATGTTGACAAATATTTATAAAACATATTGATTCAAAACCAGTTGAAGACCACTGCTTAAAGGTTAATTTCCCTTTAACAGACCCAAATCTCCAAGATGCTCTTTAACTGCACAAGACAAGTTTACAACTACAATTTCAGAATATTTACTGTCAGCGCTCATCCTCAGCTTTGGGAGACAGTAAATAAATATACCTGGGTGTATAGCTCCATCAGTGGGATTCAGTTGACCGAGCTGCTTTTTCCGCTTTGCTTCTAGCACTGGGTTTTCAAACTGTGTTTTCTGGTTGATGTGACTGCAAATACAAATAAAACGTATAGATAAAAAAATTAATTCAGCAGACTATCATCAGTGCATAATTCATTTCTGTTAATAAAAAGGATTAAATTATCATCTTTCTGGCCAATTCTGTAACCCTGCATGTAGTAATTAGGTTAAGCAGATTTGGTGAATTGATGCAATCACTCAAAGCTTTCAAAGTCCCTGACGTACTTCTGAAACACGTCTACCACACTACACTTACAATCAAACAAGGAGGTTTGGGACCATTAAGCCTCTTGTGCTTTCCACTCAACCTGCAAGTACTCAATAAGGTGCGGTCAAACATTTGCCCACGTACTTACAAATGGTGACTGCTACAGTAGAACCAGAGAGAGGACCAGAGGAATGAGTCATCTGCTTACCTCCCAAGTGTCCCGTTTTTTGGATGGCAGTCCTAATTTCCAGGGCACTGTCTTACTGGCCAGTCCAGAGAGCTGTAAAATCAACTGTGCTGTTGTACCACACACCAACACTGCAGCTCCATGGTGGCCACGCCACAACTCCACTACAGCTGGGTACAATAAGGTGGCTCTTCCGGTGAGATGGGTGGGTGTGTCTCTGACCCCTGCCCATTCTCCCTCTCCATATATCCCAACACAGATGTCCCAATCTGGACACCTGACACGTTGGGGAGCATGCATGTGTCTCTAATAATAATAATAATAATAATAATAATAAACTGATGCATGTATTTGCATGCATAAATGAATAAGGCAATCAATTTAATTTAAAGGTAAATAATTCCGGGATTCATCTGTGTACGTTTAAATTCTCATTTTCTCGGAAGCCATGAGTATGTTTTTTCCTGGACATTACATTATGTGTGATATTCTGGTAATTCTCCAATGAAAAAAATTTAGCCGTTTACGGTCACTAAAACGAATACTGCATATTTATCCTTTTTTTCCATCAGTTTTTTTCACAATACGGCAATTACACCCAATACTCCCAAAAATGCTGAAATGTTCTAATGGGGCACCACTAAAAAAAACACATACCCCTTTTACTCAAGAGCTCATATTTAAATATAAAAAGAGAAAGGAAAACTGATGTTGCTTTATCTCTCCATAATCAGTGCACACGATTCCAGGCAGGGAGTTTATCCAGAGCGTTTGCCTGCCCTGCTTCAATGTGACGCAAGCTTCCTAGCAGGCTCCTTACACAGAGCTGTCATCGTGACTGGTGCTTGCAAATTAACAGACTCCCATGGTATTTCCACAATAGCATTCTGCCGCTGCAATTACACGTTTAGCGGTTTTAAAGTAATGTGCTACAAACTCGGGGTATAAAACTAATTAACCCCACAGAGGAAACTAAAAACTCCACGGGTAGATACGCAATTCACAAAAAAGCCAAATAAAATTACTAAATGAACGGCGCAACTGCTCCATGCACACATATGTATAGCATTATTTAACATTCAACATGATTTAATTGTTTTCATTACTGGTGTTTAATTAGCCTTAACTTGGCTGGTGAAAATGTGTACCACGTTGTTGGGTCTGTAGATATACTGATATTCAGCAAGCATTCTGAGCTCCTAGAACTCAGGGACATCAGGAGTAAGCACACTGAAGATGGGCAGTTGGATGATGTTCATATACCTGGTGCTCTTCCTCTTCCGGGTGATTGGATTTGTAAAAGGACGGGGCGAGCTATGTGTAGGGACAGGGCTTACCCTAATAGCCTTTAGCTGGAGAGAAGCGGGCAGGAAAGTGGGCGCTGTTACGAAACATTACATGTCCCATGCCCATCTGCTTCTCATAGAACGTATGTATAGCAAAGGTCTGGCACTTTCTAGAAAGATAATTTAAATCTGTACTACTGCCATTTGTTTGAGAAAAGGAAAAATGGAGGCATTAGGCTTCTAAGATCATTTTCACAAATACATTTTTTTTTGTGAAAGTTTATATTTGCAATGTACGCTTCATGTGAAGTCCAACTAGACTAGAACGGTGAAGCAGTTGGGCATCCTTTTTGAGTCTTGTCAGCAACATTAAACGCGTCATCATACATTAGCAGCAAGCCATGTAATAGCTGTTCATTATCATCACAGCACTAAACAGGTGTTCATGGCATTATTCCATAATCAGGAGATTAATGATAATTAAGATATTAGCACAAATGGCTGGTGTTAAATTCAGTATGACTTGGAATCCTCTTTCATCTAGAACAGACATTAAGGACCTTGCACCAGTGCCAGAAAGAAATAATGGCTCAAGCTCATTTCTTTCACCCTGGTGTTTCGGAAACACAGTAACATCATCCTTTGAAACCATGAATCAAGGTGGGCGCAATGGGGTTGTGATTTATACATATGCTACAACACCGAAGATCAAGCAAATGCTTTAATCTGAACCAGATCTGAAAAAAGACGGAAAAAGAGAGATTTAGGGTATAAAGAGGGAACGTCTCCTCTAAAGGGTGGGAATGGACCATGCTAATAGGGCATCTAAAGGCATGGTTTCTGTGTCACTAACTTAGTTATAGATAATAAAGTAATTCGTATTTTATTTATACAATTACATTTATGACCATACCTTCTGCTGTTTCTGAACACGCTTTCAGAACAATGTGAAACAGAGTTCCTAAAAAAAGGGATATCAAGAGACGAAGGAAGGACAGAGGAAATGAGTATCATAGCTTACATATGATGTTAGTGATGCATTTCTACAATTTAGTGTCTAATTTATCACACTTCAAATCTCTCAAAGACCACTTTAGGAGGAATATGACTTTAAAATTCACAAAAGCCGTCTCAATGGGGATATCATTATTTTTTAAATGGAATACAATAAGTTCTGCACATTTAATTCCACTCCCTGGTGTTCCAAAAACAGCAGGAAATTACAGCAACCAACTATAGTTTGCTCAGAGATTTTACTCTCAGACGTAGTTAAATATTCATATGCAGGCAACAGAGACAACCAGATCAAACACCTCAGCCAATTCAGTATTAGTCTGACATCCAAGCCCCAGGCAAAGTATATCACAACACTGAATTTGAACATTTATGCAGCACTTGCCGCTGGGTGCTAAATCCACCCAATTCTAAACAACTATATCTACTTTGTATTCTAAGTGTATTGGTCCTTTTAAAGGCGCTGCTCCATCTATTTTGATGACTTTCGAACAGAAGACAAAGTCAAAAAGGCTCTCAGAGGTTTCTGTGTTGCTTATGAGAATGGACAGCTATATCTGCTACAGTTTATTTACTTAGCCCGCTATTGAGTGCAATTAATCACTTGCTTAAATGGAACAGAAGCCTTTAAAAGTAACACTCCAGCCATCATATACACGTTAATGTAGTCACTTTAAATTCCTGTGTGGTCCCCACGTATGGGGGATACTGAAAAATACCCCCATACACACCCTTTCTCCGTTCCCCAGCTATTTGCCGTGCAGGAGATGTGTTCAGCTGGACAAATCTCCTTGCGCATGATATATTTACATACAAACAGCTCTTCCGGCATTTGAGGGGGTATATTATTTAAATGGAAGCGCTTTCAAAATGTAGAATCACAGAGGAGCTTCTTCATATTTCGTTTTTTCAGAAGACTGCATATTAAAGTCGTCACAAAATATGTTTATATGCAATCTTCTTTTGTGAGGCTTCCTAGAATATTACCTTGTCCCTTTAAAGAAAAAAAAAAATCTACTAAAAAAATTATTAAAAATGATATTAAGCTCAAGATAATTCTTTGAAAAAATAAGCATTTTCCACGTAATGTATTTTAGGATTTCATTCTTTAAAGCAGCGTGTTCTAGGACTCATGATACACAGTGCTGAATAAAAGGTTTTGCTCTGTAGTGTATACTTTCAACAGCGGTAATGGACTTTTGGTTTGATTATGAAGCACTTGAAGCTAAGAGTTAGAGCTCAAAATAGAGGCATCGCTCCTTGGTCAAAAGAGCAGAAGACAGAGTACAATGTCAACCCATTTATTAACCGTACCATGATAGCGTGATTCATACCCTTTGCAGGGCTTAGTTAATCCAGCATGACCACATTTATATATGGGGAACAAATAATAAATAATATATGAGTATCCAGGCCAAGTAATGTTTATGTGCTTAAGAAACATTAATCATGTGATTATGCTAATTCAGCATGGATGGGGTTTTCAAAACAGAGCACACAATTATATTGGATGGGAAAACAACAGAACATAAAGTAAGAGATAATGAGCATGAAACCATTGACCTAGAGCTATTTAGACAAAGTAGATGCTCAATTTATCTCTTTAAGGGTCAATCAGGTGCCAAGGCTACTTAGTTTACCTACATGTATCTGATGTTTGCTGTGCATATAACGAAAAGGTCCACCCAGCCATATTTTGATGCAAAATATACATCAGTGCATGGGATGCGTTCTTCAGTTACTGAAGTTACAAGATGAGACTTCTTCCTAATTTACCTCCTCCCTTGCGTAAAACAGGAACTTACATAATGAATTGTAACAGTGGCAGCCATACATGACGTACACGTGTGCATGACTGCTGCTATTTTCAGCGCGTTCAATGGGAGTGCTACACAGCATGCACAGGGGGCATAATTAAATATGCTTCCCAGCGTCATTTACACACAAACTGTTTTGGGTATTTTTTATGAAAACATCCTAAAGTGCCTAAAATAAAAAAATTTAACTGTATACATCCCTAGTGTCCTGTTTTGTGGGGACAATTTTTGGGCACTGTTCCACTGTCCCACTCAGCCGCCTAATTTTTGCAACAGCAATCATGAGCCAGGTGTTGAGAAGATCAGTAGCTCTCTCGTCCACTCAGCAGACATCAATCATTGCTCCCCACTGCCCCCTTTTGGAGTGGAATGCCAGGATATAGTATCATATCCTTGTATTCTTCTTCAACAGTTATAATTATGTTTTATTTAGATAGCGCCAACACTTTACGCAGCGCTTAATACAATACATATATTCAAGGGGTATTACAAGAAGAGAATTGACAGACTAAGACAAACCGATACATTGGGTAGAGAGGGCCCAGCTCGCAAGCTTAAAATCTTGAGTTTGTAAGATGCAGGTAAAAGTAAAACAGGAATTAACAGAACATTACACAGAATGCCACATATGCACCAATCACTATCGCACGCCTTGTTGGTGACACTTTGCCCCTGAAAAAGTAGACCACATTTTCTCAAGTTCCTGGGCACGTGTGGCCACAAAAGTACTTGTCTGCCTTATAATATCCACATATGCTTATGGAGGCTGCATTACTTATCTTAACGCGGCTGAACTATGTGTTTTAAAGCGGACTACATGGGCCAGATGGTTCTTACTGCGGCCTGTGATGGGCAGGACCAATGAGAAATCTAAGGTCCAAAAAATGTTTTCATAGATGCTTCAGGTGTACAGCTCCATGCTCATATATGGTCTCTACCTGTGGGACTGTGAATAAGAAGGATTTACAACATTTAGAAACACAATAGCAGATCTTGATACAGATAAGGATTACTAGCTGAGATTAATTTTTATTGAGGCACAATGACTGCCTCCCTACATAGTAGTGTATGTATATTATGTATAAAACCCGAAATGTAATTGAAAGCCTAAATTCTAAAACGATTCTTTTCTGCTACCACACATACATGCTGTTAGGACACCATCTTCCCATTCATGCATGTCCCAAAGTTTTTTTTATAATTATTAATATTGGTTATGCCAATTAGATATATGTATAAAGCAATATAAAGCGACATTTATTCTGGTAAATATTCTTCGGCCTCAGCTTCCTACATGTGTAACAGACAGGTCCCCAGGCTGCCAGAAACCTTTCCATGCAAAGCGGTATTTCTGTTATTCACCAGATGAGACAGAAGGCTGGGAAATCTTCATGGCTCCAATAGATAGTGGCATCTTAGAGGACGTTTATACGCACATAAAAAAAAAAATAACAACAATAATAAAAACCGTGCAAGGATCAGGAATGACAAACATGCCCCCGTCGTCTTCAATGGAGCAAAAATTATATGTGTATATACACTGCCAAAAAGAAAAGTTCACATGACATCTTAGTTCTGTTTATTCCAGGTGAAATGTCCTCCATATCAGATTGCTTAAGGGGGCTCCTGTTACTATGGAAACTCAGATTTTCTTCTAAATGCCATGGCTGGTAAATAATGAAAGCCACCTTGACTCAGAACAGGTTAACGCCATATGCAATCACAGTGAATCACTATTTTTAATATGCAATAAAAAAAATCTAACTGCATTGCAGTGTGTCACAGGCCTCCAGGGGACAAAATGACTAACTACGTAAGGGGCATCCAAGTTTCTGGTTGGCTCAAAGTTAGAACAAGAAGGTAGATGGAAAACACACACTTTCCTTGAACCCCTTTAACACCTGAGAAGATATTCAAGAAGTTAATCAAATCAAGTGCCACAACTAAAGAATATGTGAATCATTCTCATATGTCTGCTTACAAGATAGCCCTCTGTATAACACGGAAAATTAAAAAAAGGGTTATAAATAAGTTATTAACAATCATTCCTGATAAACTGCATGTTGCAACCGGAATCATAATGCATGCATTTTTTCCATTCTACTGCAGCTGAGGATTCTGTGTAGGTTTATTATAGCTTCAGTCAACACTGAAGGTCAAGAATATAATTATTATTATTAATTTATTTTTGTAAAACTTGCCCCGAACCTCAGGATTCACTTAAATGGGAAAAAACGAAAGAAGTATGCCAGCTTCATTGTATTAACCTCTTTTGATTTTGGACGTCCCTGCAACAAATGTAAGTATGGCCCAAACCTGCGAGTCGGTTAACAATGAGGACCTGCATATTGTGGGTTTCTGGACTTTCGGATGCAGGAGCACTGCCTGGCTTTGCAGTGGTGAACATGATTAGCCTCTCCAAAAATTATATTGTCAGCTAGTCTGCATTTATCTTGGTTCAAACGCTGTCATGATTGCAAGCTGCCAACGCAGCTCCGGAGGGGAACAAGGGCTTTTTGCTAAGCTGTCATAAACACGCACATTATAAAGGCCAGTACTCATTCAGTTAGACAACTCATTCTCTGCTCCCGCAGCCCTCGACACACATAGCTTCACAAGTCATGCACGAAAAAGAAGAAAATGCACACACGGTTCTGTGTGTATAGAGATTGTAAGCTTATGAGCAGGGCCCTCTCTACCTAACGTATCTGTTTGTCTTAGTCTCTCAGTTCTAGCCTTATATACCGAATATATGTTTTGTAAAAAGTGCTGCGTAAAGTGTTGCAGCTATATAAATAAAAGATGACAATAATAATAATAATAATATATATATATATATATATATATATATATATATACACACACAATCAGACACATTTTCAATCAGACCCATTGCTACAGGTGTATAAAATCAGGCACCTAGCCATGCAACCTGCATTTACAAACAGGTGGTATTATTGAAAAGTGAAAGTGTTTAGGAACAGCAGCAACTGAGCAAGAAAAGCGTATGGCCACGTAAAGTCACAGAGCGTGTTCACCCAGTGCTGAGGTAAAAGTCGCCAACGTCATGCTGATTCCATAGCTGACGAGTTTCAAACTTCCACTGGCTTTAATATCACCCCCCAAAAAAACTGCGCGACAGGAGCTTCATGGAAGCCTCGCATCACCATGTACAGTGCCAAGCGTTGGATCTTGTGATGTGTGAAGCACGGCACTACTGGACTCTGGAGGAGTGGAAATGTGTTCTGTGGAGTGATGAACCCCGCTGGGTTTGGCAGATGCCAGGAGGACGTTACTTGCCTGACTGCACTGTGGCAACTGGGAAATTGTTTTTTTGTTTTTTTTTTGGTTGGACTAGGCCCCTTACTCCCAGTGAAGGGAAATCCTACATCCAAGTACAAAATGTAACAAAAGAGAAGCCCCTTATACTATAGGCAGACGAGGGAAGAGATGTCAGAGTATATGCACGCTTAAAATGCCTGCTCTTTCATGCAGTGGCATAACAGCAGCAGTTATTTACCAAAGTGATTGCAAGGTGTACAGATACCTTCATAACCTCACTTAGCCTTCATCACGCTGTAAAGTGATTGAATGGCTACATACTGTATATTTCTGTCTGGGCTTTGCGTTCCATACGGCGGGTGCACAGAGAAAGAGGCAAATATCCCAGAAATGTTGGTGCATTTGTGTCTTAGTGAATAAAATATGTGGCATACGTGCTCTTTAAGATTTTACTGCTGGCATTTAATCTTTTGTGCTGTTCTACAGTCTGCTTTTTCCATTTTTCTGACTCCTAACTTATGCATACATTTGTCCACTTATGAAAATAAACACACATTGAACATTTTATAAATAGTTATATATACATGCAGATATTCTATAACTTTAAGATTTCAGTCTCCCTTTTCCCCCCCACGGGACATGGCTAAATCTGAATTTATTAAAGGAACAGCCTGTGACCTTTAAATAAGCCACAACTGTCTCTTAATTTCAGAACATGGCAATAAAGACAAAGCCCAGGGTAAAATGAATGCTAATGGACTCTCAAAGTGCATTAACAGAAAATCTCAGTTAATGTTTGCCTGGAACCATTTGGAACTTCACTCTGCTGGGTTGTGAGCTAGCTTCACTTTATATGTTACAATATAACGGTAAATTAAGTGGTATGGTTATAGCTAATACTAGGGGAGAAAACACAAAACACTTGCGGTGCTTTTTAATTTACCTAATTTTAATCTTGAAGCTCCCATTTGCAACATCGAGGGTATAATTGTGGAAAATGTCATAATAGACCTATTCTAAGAAAAGGTGCGACTTGGGCAAACAAGGCAACTTGAACAAATATCACTAGTTCAGGTTTTACTCGTGTGGCAGGCCAAATAACCGGCTTTATGCTGTCTGTGCAGCACATAAAGCTAATACAGGTTGGATCTTCAGCGTTTCTGTCGAAACCATTGAGGATGACCTCTAAATGAACCCTTTCTTCTACTTTTTAATGGAGTTAGACACCAGGCCAAAAACCAGCACCAAAAAACAGAAAACCAAATGGGTATTTATTCACAAAACCTTAAACTGCACTGTTTCATGAGACCAAACCTAATATGGGTGTTGGAGCCCTACCTACATTCCCGTATGTTCCAAAGAGAACCGATAGCAGTACTGCCAACATAAATTGCATGCACCATTACAGGATGATAGGCACACATTCTCTAACTCTTAGAGTTTTATGGGTCCGGCAATTCAACTGTTGATCTATCAGAGATATCTTTTTTTTTCTTCTATCTTGTCTTCCCCTTTATGTAGAAATGTAAAAGTGGTAGGGCCACAGTGGCAACCAGATACATAGTTTTCCTCTTCTTGGACTGGAGTCCCCATATAAGCCTAAGGAGCACCAGTTTTTCTAGAGGGGGCTGTAAGGCATTTTTTTATTGATGATCTGTATCATACAGAATGTCACAATGAAGCTTTTACAGAGGATGATGGTTACTGAAGATGGAGTTTGTTACCTGGTATCATGCAAAATGCCTATGTTTAAGGGGAAACAAGGCATACTAGTCAAAGAAGAGAAAATATAGTTTTTCTTAAACCACATCATGCCATAAAGATTATCTGGAATCCAGGCTTAGACGAACATTCAAGCAGGTCATGTCAAAAGATGCCAGATGTCCTGTCCTGCGCGTCATAAAATCCTACAGGGGACAAGGGTCACAGAGGGGAAGCAGCACATAGCATCTTCAGTTATGATTTGAGAAATATGGTTAAGTTTCCATAACAGAATCAGAACATGAAGATGTTCTGTGTGCTGACAGTGTGACCTCCAGAATGCTATGTTACAAGGTAGGAGAGAGTTAAAGAGGTTCTAAGAAGTAAGAATAGGTCACCTAGCCATCAGGTTGATTGGGGTGTTTGGTACCTGTACACTTGTAATAACCCATACTATGTTCTATGGCTAACACTGTACAACGCTATAACAATTTCCTGGAACATGACAAGAGACTTAACATCTCGAGATTCCCATAGATTGTTTTATGTAAGTTTTATGTGTTTTACACTTGTTTATTTTTATAATGTTTTTTTATACTCTATAGGTATTTTTATACGTTTAACAGAACTTGGTGGTGGCAGCGAATAAAGTTCTTGGGTCGGGGGTGAAAAGGTATGAAGTTAAGGTAGTTAATTGCTCTGGTAGAGCGGCTAGTGAGCCCACAGGCTGTTTTTTTTTACAGTTAACCCTTTGCCCCCTTAACATCATGGTGAGAGCCAGCAAGGCAGTGGCTTCTGCTCCTGCTGCTGCTGTTGTGTTAAAGGGGCTTCCGTGATCTTTGGTAATAGTGACTGACCATATTGGCAATAATAGCAGGTCACACGGTCAATGGAAAAGCACAAAAGCCTACTTCATGGTCAGTAGTGGCATTTACATAGCACCTCCCATATGACCAGGTATTCTCAGACTGGTTTAGACCACGGCTGGAGAGACTTCAGTCATGGTTTGATCATTCAACTGGAATGAGACGGGTAACAAAAAAGATCCAGAACTCTTGCAGATACCCAGGACCTATAGGGCTGCGGAGTCTACTGTGGCCAGAAGGTATATTTCTGGTAACTGTAAGCTTGTTAAGGTTTTATTTCTAATGTAACTAAAATGTATGTCTTCGTATTCATTTTGTTTGTGTAAACTGTAAAGTTGTAATTACCCTATCGCTATATTACTTTAACATTATGATGTATATCACTCTATGTTGCAAGTGTATGTATTTTATTATCCATATGTTCCACCAAAATGCCTTTTTAAATATTATTGTAGTGGCACAATTAGTTCTGCTGCAATTAAGCAATTAGACAATATATTAGACAATTGTATACCAATGACTAGAGTATACTTTGAGCTAGTTGTGCATACCATGCAAGAAATGGGCAGTAAAAATACAAAAAGAAAAACATTGGTATGTTATTTAAATGGGCCATCAGAACATGCATTTACTCCATATTATACATATGCTAATTAACCCCTTTCTTGTCTTGAAATTCCTTATTTCCCAGGAACCCTCCAATCAGGAAGGAGATTGCGTGTGCATTATGGGATGAGATGATCTTTATAAAGAAACACGTACTGTGATGACAGATAAGAACCATGTGGTCATTCCAGTCTGCCTGCCAACAGTCCTTGGTTCCATCTCAGATTCAGGATAGCCATACGCCTATTCAATACATGTTTAATTCGCTATACTGTGTTTGTTTCTATCACTTCTGCTGGGAGGATGTCACACTTACCTACCACCCTCTCAGTAAAGTTAAACTTCCCTAGTTACATCTAAGCCTCTGAACCTCTACTTGTAGATTGGGACCTCTTGCTCTAATAATTCTCTCCTTTTAAATAAAGGTCCCTCCTTTACTTTCTGTATCCCTTTATTTATATAATTGTTTCTATTGCATCTCCTCTCTCTTTGCTTCTTCCAGAGCTATACGTATTAAGACATCTTTCCTGCAAACCTCTGAACGCTCTCCAGAATGTCAATATCCTTCTGGGGAAGCTTTTAGCTTGAACATTTATGCATGCGTTCATAAACCAACGGCAGGCCTGCATTATCAATACTCTGTTTGCAATCCAAACCCGATATCTATCATCCAAAGGCCCATGGTTCTACTGGCAATTTAGCATAACTAAAATAAAGCCGTTTTATGTGAAAAGTCTATATTTTGCAGTTCTAATACACATTTCACCACACACAGACCACAAAATTATTTTTCCAATAGCGTATGTGATAATTTTACCCTACATTGGCTTCACCATGCAGTTTGTAAGAAGATAGATAAGCACAGACATGAAATCAGATTTCAACTTAATGGACGTGGACAAATGAAGACAATGAAAACAAAGTTCGATCTCCTTGCCGCTTGTTATATTTTTTCATCATCAAAATGAATGATTCGTTTTAGCCAAGTTGCCAGCTTGCTTGGCGCTGTGATCTATTACATTGTTTTTCTTTTGCAAAACAAGCAATATTTTGATTTACTCACTCGACATAATAGGTCCCATACTGTGGATCTTCTATCTTCTCCCAACCATAGGGAAGTTCTACAATTGGGGAAACAAAATATATATATATATATAAAACAGTGGATGTGGCAGAAATAGAAGAGTACTTTGGATAATGATACATAGAATTCTGTAGACATAATCTGGCAGTTTCCAGCCACTGACATCACGCACCATGGTCACATAATACATATAATGCATGCATCAGAGTTTTTTTTCCAAAAATACTTTGCCCAGGTTAAAAAGTGCTACTTTATGCCGGTTTTTCGGGATGGGTGATTTTTTTTATGCATGCATTGACAGGACTGGGAGTTTAATTGGAGGCCCTGACCAGCAGTTGAAGATCGCCGCAGCTTTTCCATTGTCATTTATTTATAACTTAAACACAAAAGTATCCGGTGTTATAATCTAAATCTCTTTTTTTTTTTTTTTAAACCGATTCATAAAATGCCAGCCTTTACTAGGCCATGGAGATTACTGGCAAATTCCATTACTGGTGCCACCAGTTTTGTTAGCCCATGCCTGGCTTGCTTACATCACTTTTTCTTATGTTCTTTTGTAAAACTATATTTTTGTACGGACATTACAAGTACGCTGTGCTTTCTTACAGTGATAATGTATGTGGTGGGATAAATGTATGGTAAGCCAAGTGAAGGGCAGGACTTTCTGATCATAAGTGACTCTCTTAAGAATAAATAGCTTGTTTGTTGTGCATTACGCTGCTAGCTAACAAGCAGTCTGTGGTCCCTCCGATAGACTGCTACTAATTATTAAATACAGATAAGCAGAACGTGACACGTATCCTGCTGGCTGAGCACAATGAATCATCGTGTACTTCATCTCTTTGAAGATTTCTCTCTCACCGCCTTGGGTTGCTTCTGCTTAAGTGTACATGATGTTCTCGCACAGCTGGGCAGGAATGCTAATTTCAGAGAGGAAATTACATAAACTACAGCAAGGAGTTGAGCCGCGATACAGTGATCTCAAACGGTACAGTAGCAAACCAGATCTGAAATACTGACCTGCTTGTGGCTTTTAACATGGGGAAAGCTGGAAAGTAACTCGCTGGTTGGTTTAGTGATTGACCCAAGTTCTATTGAGCAAGTACAAAGGGAGAAGTGGGATAGTTGACGTCATTTTAAGGCCAACGCATGACAATGTGTATTTGCCGGTATATCAAATGACGCAGGGTATGCATTGTATAGGAAATGTTGCTATATTCAACTACAGAACTCCTAAACTCCTCATCTTTCAGTGGAGTCAGTCTGCCCAGCAGCCTAGAGCACCAGCACCATAATAGGGTCCCATCTGGGTTATTCTTTAACCTTGCCATAATGGGTGTGTATAAGTGGTAGTCCATGTGCATGCATGGCTACCTAATGCTGCTATCTGACAGACATCTGGAATCAGCCCCCCAGGAAAAAGAACAATTATCATTTCCAGGTGGCTGAAAGAACCAATCTGCACCCACCAAAGAAAGCAAGGTAACAAAAAGTAAGAAATCACATAACATGGAGGAATAACTATCCGATTATGGTGAACGGGAAGTGAAGAGGGATGTTCTTTTGGTATACACATACACTATTGTTTAAAAGTTTGTTGTCACTAAGAAATGTCCTAGTTTTTGAAAGAAAAGCAAATTTTGTCCATTAAAATGACATCAAATGAATCAGAAATACAGTGTAGCCTTTGTTAATGTTGTAAACGACTATTGTAGCTGGAAACAGCTGATTTTTAATGGAATATCTACAGATGCCCTTTATCATCAACCATCGCTCCAGTGTTCCAATAGCACATTGCGTTAGATAATCAAAGGTTAAAAGGATCATTTTATTTATTTAGAAAGTGTTTTGCCGCTCTCATTTCTCGTTTGAAAGAAAATATGGTTTTTTAGCTGAGTAATTCATGTTAATACAGGGTTAATTTGTCAAAAATGCAAAACCAGTTTAAAAACACACATTCAGACAAACACTCACGCAGGCACTCAGCAATAACAAAGACACCCAGACACTCACACCAACACTACTAGACACCCAAGCACACATACTAAACATACCCAAATACACACACATGCACACATACCCAGATACTCAAATTAACACAACCATACCCACAGTAACATACCCAAAGATACATGTTCACAGACTAGCATATCCAGACACAAACACACACTAACATACCCAGATAAACACACTAACATATCCAAACACATATATTTAACAAACCCAGACGCACACACTATCACACCCAGACAAAAACATGTTAAACTAAAATACCCACATACACTTATATACCCACCACACACAAACCAGACACACAAGCATACCCAGACAAAGACACTTTAACACACACATGTATTTCAGGTGTTTCAATTAGACTCATTGCCACAGGTGTATAAAATCAAGCACCTAGCCATGCAGTCTGAAATGCGAAGAGCTCAGTGAATTCAAGCGTGGTACTGTGATAGGATGCCACCTTTGCTATAATTCAGTTTGTGAAATTTCATCCCAGCTAGATATTCAACGGTTAACCGTAAGTGGTATGATTGGAAAGTGGAAGCTTAAGAAGAAGCAACTCAACCACAACCAACCTGTGGTGATTCATGGCCCAACTGATAAGGATCCTTAGTTATAGGAATTCCATTCCTAGCTTAAGTGGAGGGGTTTCCATCACCTTTACCCTACCACGTCTTTTGTTATCGGCAGATCAAAGAAGGTAATTATTTCTTGGAAAAAGAATGTGTTATATAATTGGTCATTTGGCCACATGGGTAATGTTTAATACAAATATTTGAAAAGATTTAGGGGCAATGCCGAGACCTCAAAGAAGAACTCCACATTTTACTCTCATTGGAACAACATCGTAAGATACCATCTGGACTTAAGGAGTTTCCACAGGCCTGCTTATTGATGAAACTTGAGGGTCCTGTGTTTAAGTCCCATTGTTATTAAGAACTGTTTGCCTGTTTTGTTTTTCTTTTGTATGTCTTATGTGTTATTGTAACTTTGGCACTGTGCAGGATTTGTCTTTTTGTTATTAAAATATTAATAATCCAAATCCGTCTTTGGGCTCTAGTATTGATATCCACAAACCCTAAGAGAGGATAATACGTTACCAAATTATTTTTTTCTAATTTCTAGAGGATATATATATATGTTGTTTGCCCGGGGTGGGTTGATATATATATATATATATATATACACATAGAGGGATAGATATTTTAATTCGGATATCTCACGAATCCAGTATCAAAATCGTGAGTCGTGGCAGACTACCTGGGGGGATACAGGCAGGATTTAGGGGTTAATTTGGTATAATTTATGTCTTGTTAAGGGGTGACGTTAGTAAATCCAGAGACTTTGTGCCATTAACCCCTTCAAGCCCACACCCTCCACACCGTCACGGCTTGGCAAGTAGTCCTGACCTTGACAGACACACCCAGACATAAAAGCAAACCCAAACAAAGACATAGTCACACACAGACACACACACACATGCATCCTTGCAAAGCCTCAGCCTGTCTTTGATGCAGTTCGCTCAGTGAGCTGCCACACTACTCCAGCAAAGTCATGCAATGCGGCGTTGCATGACGCCTCCGAACCCAACATACCAGTTTCTATATACACTGAATGGGTTTAAGTATTAACTCCAAAATGACACATGGGGTTTTGAATCAAAGCCAATTAACCTTTTTTTTTGTCAATTGTTCACACAAAGGAAGAGGGAATCAAGGGAAGTAGATGTTTAAGGCAGGTAGGTGCTGATATAAGATTCTAAAATTAACAGGACAGGGAAATGATGGAATATGATTCTGCCCTTAACATGCAGCCCTTAGGAGGGGGAGAAGGGTGCACTTAAATTGAAGATATTCGCCAGAAGACTATCTATCAACACCTACTATGCCCTCATCTCAGTGGCCCATGCAGGAGGGTGAGATGGAGAGTATAATTATGTTTTGCTACTTTGCTTAAAAAGTAAGAACACGATAGCTAAATACTGTATAAATGTCAGTGTGCCATATGTTAATGATGACTTTGCTTTGAATACATTTGTATGCCTCTTTACAGCCTTCACATTACCTCCATCGTCACAATCTTCTGGTGCTTTGGCTTTCTTGCAGAGTCGAGGATCTAGCCATGTAGTGGTTTTGGTGTTGTGGCTGAAAAAAGAAGGACAGCAAATCTGACACAATTGAAGAGCAAAGAACAAATATATTTATTAAAGAGCAAAGAACAAATATATTTAACAGGCAATTACTGCATAGTTTTCAAGAAGCTAATAACTTCAGTAACAAAGGATCCGCATCCTAAAATCTAAAACGCAAGGGAGACTGTAGGAAAGAGGTACATGGAAGAGGACTACATAGCATTCATACCTACATCTGTCCTCCATGCATCTATGATGACCTTGACCCTTTGCACACAATAAAAGGATGACCAACTCCTGGGCAAGTTAAACATGGAAGATCTATAGGAAACTAATGAAATGTCCCCAAATGTACTTCAAGAATATAACTTTTCCCTGGAATTGGTGATGTTGTTGCTTGTAGTACAACTTATCAAATCAATTCTCAATGTCATGGTGAGTTGTGTGTATGTGGGCTTACTCAATAAAGTAGATCATTCCAGCCTCGGTGTAGGCCATCTCCCAGTTCTTGGGCAGAGGTTCCAGGTTTTCTTCTCGAGTCAAGTAATTCCTGAAGTCCATGTTGCTGTTGGTCTGGTTGTAACTTGGAACAACCTTCCCCCATTCTGTGGGTTCCTGTCTGTCCCTATGTTCTGGAATAAATAACAGTCACACTGTGGGGTCAGTCATCTATAGGTCAAACATAATCACTTTGTATTTACTTTGAATGTTTAAAACTGAATTTTAGCAATTATATTGTAAATCTTTATACTATATCCACAGCATTTTGGTAAGAATCATCACTCATATCTTGGCCCTGTCCTAATCTTAGTAGTTTGTCAATTGTTGGCCAAGCCAATGTAATTAATGCTGTAGACATGTCAATTTCAAGCTCACATGTTAATTTCTGAACTGAGGTGCCAGGGGAATACATAAAACTGGTTCTGCTGACTAGAGATGGGAAAGTAACCTGGAAGCAATTTACTTTACCAAGGAAAATAATATAGTATGTGCAGATTGGCTATAATATATATATATATATATATATATATATATATATATATACATACACACACACACACACACATTTTGGGTTTGAGGACGGTTATCTTTCATTTTATATTTCTTCTGATTTATGTAGTGTTTTTTTCCAATATATCCTTAAATACAATGATGCAGATTAAGGCAAACAAACAGAATGGGATTACCCCAGTAATTCTTGAATCACTTTTAAATGTGTATGTATGACAAAGCAATAAGAATTGGTATTTAAATGAAAAAATAGTAAATTTTAATAATGATTCTGGTAAAAGGGGTTTATTTAAAGGAAAATGATTGGTAATTCCCAGGGTCACATTAATAGTTATATCCACATAAAAAATAAGATCATGGCAAATTTGTGTCAACAGCCAAAACTATTATTTTGAATCATTTGGAAGTAATGTATTTTGTGTTGCCATAAAACTAGCAGCTTGCTGACTATATTTCAACACTATGTAGGAGGTGAGAGTAGGATCTCACCCTATTGAGTGTGCCTTGACGTGGCAGGTGAGCTTAATTATGCTTTGGCCAATTCATATAACCAAAACCTCTCATTTATATTATGTTTATATATTTGTTGCCAACTTTATTAGGGTAAGAAGCGCAGACAGTTTTTGTTTCTTGTATATATTTCAACATTTGTCTGCAGCAGCAAAAAGCACCTGGACATCTATGTGCTATGAAGTAATAGCAAACCATGTTCATTTGCATGTAGCAACACCCTCATTATTTAGAAAGACAAAATTCAAAAATGCCTCTATGTAAACTTTTCTATGGTTAATATTATGAGCTTAACTTTTATCTTTGTGATGAAATTTAGAAGACAAACTCTGGTGCTCTGATCTTTCTCACTCCATGTTTGCTGGTACAAACCTGAGTAACTTGTGCTCAAATACATGTGAGCGCTTTTGCAACATGCCTGTTGTCAAAGGCAGGGCTGGTTAAAACCCAGAGACTACGGCTCTAATATTTTGGACTATCATAGAGTGATAACTACGGACATTCCTACCTCGATCCTACACGTTTATATATGGCTTCTATACGGATATGTTATGGGGTTTCTCTAAAACTAGAGGTTATTTGGTTTAAAAGAAATCAGAGGTTATGTATACACACCAACTCTGGTGCAAAGCTTAAACGTTTGTCTTAACACCATAGCAACCAATTGGATGTTCTTGCTGATTGGATCATTCCACTGGCTGTTGGATCAGGCAATAACAGCACTTTAGTAGCTTTGCTCTATAACTATATATATATATATATATATATATATCCATCCATTATATTTTGTCTCACCTGCGCTTCCACTGCTGCCATTAACAGCCTCTCTCTCCTCCTCGTCTTCCTCCTCAGGAAGGGAGGAATCTGTTCGCTGCATCTTGCTGACAGACGTGGTTCGTTTTCTTTGAGTTTCTGGGACAAAGTCACTATCAAACAATACCTGATCTACCGGATCAGGCTGAAAAGGGCTTGGTTCAGCTGGAGGCTTGGGTGTCCCATAGAAATTACCTACATCGGGAATAGGTCATCCTTAGTGTTAATAATAATTATATTAAAGAAAAATAATACACAGACATTAAAATAATGTATAGACAGACACATCAGTTACGTAGTATTAAAGGGATGGTTTAATGTTCCTGACATCTCCATTATAAAGCTGGGGGGGGCAAATGCATATGGCAGGAATCTGTAGAAAAGATGCACCTTCACAGCGTACTGAATAACATATTGCAAATTGTACCACTCAAGAAAATTTGAGGCTATCCTGAAGAAGAGTCTTTTTGAAGTGGTTGACCTTTTTCTGACAACTGATGCTACCTGATTCAATTCGCAAAGCAACCCAGGTTACCGGTGGTGATTCTTATAAGACCCCCTTATGCTAACCTGGTGTTAAAACTAAAATTTGGCACTGGGGAAAACCATAAGAGAAACCCACAAGGGTAAAAGTCCAATGCAAAGACTTTGCCTGCATGAAAGGAATGAACATATGCATTTTATTGCTTGCTTTGTGGCTAATAATCTCGGATGGCTCCTAAAAAACTAGGACCCTTCCACCTTTCTCCTTTCTTTTCGTTCTTGCTCAGGTTTGCTCAAGAGAAATGAAAATAGTGCTGTAGATTTGTCAATAGCACAAAATACCCTGTTAAATTGGATTTTAATTGCGTTCGAAGAAAATCATTTAACAGGACGAGGCAGAACAAAATACCGCATCATGCGTCAACATCCAAGTCTTTTGTGGACAATTACGGAACGTGCAAAGTCGTTGCAAAGCAGAAATGTGATTCTAACACCCAATTCTCATCAAACCTCTAACGCACCTGGTATAACTAGATGGTAAGCCGGCAAGCAGGGTCCCCTTTTCATGGTTCAGTTTGTCAGTGGGAATTGTTTTACTTAATAAATGAAGGAGCACGATAATAATAACTAGCCTTCCTGTCTATTCCATGCATTAACATAGGATGATACTGTAGGTCAACGCGCTGCATGAGCTTGGAATGCTAATTATTCTTGTCCTGTATTAAACTAGATATCGCTGGTGTGCATGCGCACCTCCACTTCTATAGGCTTACATCAATTTTAGAAAAACCTTCTTTTAGTGCTAATGGTTGCATTGGACTGCACAGTGTAACATTTCGGAAGAAGTGACAAATCTGCTCTAAATTATTGTGTATAAAATCACTGAAAAGGCTTCATATGTGACGCTGCCATAAAAGTCATGTTGCTTAGGAAACTCAATGATCCATGTGTTATCACTACAATGTAAATAAAACGATCGCGGAACGGAAAACAGGGGAACATGGAATATTAACGGATAGTAGGCACCAAAATGCCTACTAGGTATTTCTAGATGTTTGACTATTCACAAAGCACAGCTAAGTGTTTATGCCTCTAGCTTTCTTATGTAATGGTAAATTGGTAACACTGTGTAATACTATGTATCGTATTAACTAATCTTGCAGAAAAATAATCCCAGTGGGATAGATTGAAAGGTTGATAAATTACAGATAAGAACTGGACGCTTAGGTATTCTTGTTCATGTGGGAAATAAACAATGCCAGTTTTGGATCTTGATAAAGAAGGTAATTTAGGAGTTTATTTATTAAACCAGTTTGAAGAATCTAAAAAAAGGAGTACCCATAAATCCACTCTCATTAAAAGTTAATCCGGTAACCAGTAGTTAACTTCACAAAAGTAGTACCTATTGTACCAGTTCAATGACCTATATTTCTGTAATTTACTGATTACATTACCATTGTATATTAGCAAAAATACAGAAAAAATACAGAAAATTAAATGTCTGCTTCACTTGTATATTTAAGTGTAATCCCATTGAACAGTGCGGCTGAATATGTTTGTGATATATAAGTCAATAAATAATAATAGTGAAAACTGAAATATATTTTGCATGGACTCCAATGCATTTGCCACTTAATTTAGAACATTATATTTTCTCACGTTCTACCTCTTCTCTTGATTGAAAGCAGGAAACGCATTAAAGTATACTTTCTGCACATGCGCAGTAGCACTTGCTTGGAAATCAATGCGGGCAGCGGCAGCCAACTGCATGTGTGTGCTGGACTTGATGTCAGACATTGCTGTGCTACAGTAATGTACACACAAGTGATCACGGGGATGCGGGCTGTAACGGATTCCACGTACCGTCATATGTTCCACTCTCCAGCAACACTCCACTGTCCTCCAGAGCTTTGAACTGCTCAACAGGAATAAAATTATAATCAACTCCCGGGACTTCTCCATCTCGTGGGGAACGGGTCGTACCTAAAGAGAAAACAAAAATCAAGATTTTTCAAGAACATTACTATAAATAAATAAAGACAAACTTCAGCTGAAGAACTGGTTCCATGGAGACTATGATAACCATAGCTTGAGAATGGGAATTCGAGGGGGGGGGAGTCCATAAAATCCTTATTTCCGAGATGACTTTGCCTAGTGAAACTAGGGCAATGAATTATGTAGGAAGAATGGATGCAAAGAAGTCTGGAAGGCATGGAAAATATTGGACAATATTGTAGCAAGACTAACAATTTGCCCGTTTCAAACAGTGTTCAAATTACGGTGTTCATTTTCTCCCAGCACACCAAAAAGCCGTTGGTATAGTAATGTATTTAGTCTTCCCTGAGGGAGCCGGGTTACCACATGGTGACAAAAATTACAGAGCCAGTCTATTGAAGGAATGAAGACTATTAAAAATACAACGTTTATATGGTAAATGAAAGTTATCTGCATATATTATGGAGGCACTTCAATGCAAACTAGCATCTTGATTTTCTTGGACCAAGAATAAAATATGGATTTATCTCTACAAAAAAACTATCTGCTGCTTTCTTAAGGGTACTCACTCCTGATTAACAAAAGGTCATTTCAACCGGATCTGTCATCTAGCTCAGGCATATACCAAACTGTCTCTGTGTTTTGTGCTAGCGTATCACAAATACAAACACCAACTTGGAGCAGGCCTGTCATAAATGTTTCACTTATAAATGTGTACACCATGACAACATGGTGTGTATACCAAGAAAACAAGCTTGAAGCAGTCAATCAGTGACAGACAAAACACTCCATTAAAACGAATGGGAGCACTTTTCACACACATGTGTATATATATATATACGCAGCGGTCTAAATAGATCCTCGTCCACAGTGTTCGCTAAGCCAGCACTGGAGGTGACTAGCACTGTATGTCATGTGCAAAGAGATTATTTTTGCTGCATGGAAGATGGATCGGGGGAGGGGAAGAGGCAAACATAAATGGAGGTATTCTGCAGAATCCTCCTATGCATATGCAACGGAGACACCATGTCAATTTAAAAGGGAGCTCTTAGCTGTACTATGCATTAACCACTGCAAAAAACACAGAGCTGTGTTTTTTTTTAATTTTCGTACCCTACGTGATTCAAACAACTTTGTTTTAACATTTCTGCAGTGCTTGTGTTTGCTGTAATTTTCTTCTTTCTTATTTACTGTACCAACACAAGTTATTTATTGTTTTTTTTTTAATTGCATCTTATATTTTACTATAAAAAAATATAAAATACGGTGAGAAATTGAGCAAAAGTGGACTTTTCTGACTATTACTTGAAAGATCTTTTACTCATCTACAAAAGTGAACAAAAAAGTAATTTGTGCCGATTTTAGAAATACCCGTTTTTTTTTTGTTTTTTTTATAGGGCAATAAGTACAAGTAGCATATTGCTTATTCAAAACAATTTCTTTCAAATATGGTTATTCTGCCCTCATGTCCTATATGGGACATCTTCAAAGACAGTCAAGTTCAATTCAACCCCATCAAACCATATATGTTTGAAAACCGGACACCCCACGGTATTTTGATTGCTAGTATTTTAACTCTTTCCATGCAGTAATTCTACTACCAGCCTTTGTCAAACCTTGTGCTACTAATTTTTTTTAATGTCTTTCTTTTCCCCACACACATTGCAATTCAGGTATGAATTTAACACTCCTGAAATGTGTCACAGCCAAACAACACCCCAATATGTTTTCAGCAACATGTCCTGAGTACAGTGATGCCACCCATGCATTGGTTTGTCGGGTTGTTTAGAGGGTACTTTCAATTTTTCACCTTGGAATTTTGATAAAGTCAAAATTCTGCTCTCATGTCCTATTTGGGACATCTTAAAACCTGGCCAATTCAACCCCCCCCCCCAATTTGTGTTCAGCAACATCTCCTGTGTGCAGTGATACCACCCAGGCATGGGTTTGTTGGGTTGTTTGGGGGTAAACGGTCACATTTAGGAGGTGTGCATTTTTTGGAATTTCAACATCTGGTCAGTCTGTGTCCATGTCCTATTTATTTTGGGTACATCTTCGAACCCGGCCAATTCTATTAATCCCTTCAAATTATACATTTTTAAAAGTAGACACCCATGGGCATTTAAAATGCCAGCATTTTAACTCTTTTTAAAAATAAATATATATCTATATATATATCTAAATTACCACTGCTTTAAAACTCGCAGCTGCATCGACTGCAATGGCATCCCGGTGTGCCGGCTCATGGACTGGCCGGCCCACCGCGGGTGCTGCAGGCTTTTGCCCCACATTAAAGACGGCCCTGGCGCGGCCGAATTTGCCACTTAAATGGACGGCCACGCAGCTCTTTATTTTAGATTCAGGGCGGCCTGGGGGGGCAGGTGTGTAATGACTTCTATTTGACATGAGTTGGAATGTGATTGGTTAATTTTGAACAGAGCCAGAGCCCGAGCCACAGCCCCAGTTAGAAGAGGTTGTGCACGCTTATGCAACCAGGCTATTGTGAGTTGTATCCCCCCCTCAAAGATTTCAGTTTGTTTGCAATTGAATCGTTCACGTTATAGGTCACATTAAAGGTGGAAAAAGTTCTGACATGACATATCTTTGTCTCATTCTTTAACATCACAAGAACCTGGCATTTTAAGGGGGTGTGTAGACTTTTTATATCCACTATATATATATATATATATATATATATATATATATATATATACATACACACACAAAAGTGTTGGTATACTGTGCTTCATACAACATGTTACTGATTGAAACAACCTTGCAATATAATCAGCAGGGAGACATTACACTGCAATGCAGTCAAGCTGTAAAATCTATCTTAGTATTGGTGACAAAGGCAAAAAAAACATTAAGTATCCATTTAACTATCCTACGTATTCAGAAATATAATGGCACATAAAAATGGCATGTAATGCATGTAAGAAAGTTCTGCTCCTTTTTTACAGGTTCATATTATGTATTATATCATTGCGTTTCAGTTCTGGATTGACCTTGGGGCAGAATCAGACTCATATGTTGATGGAGATTTTTCCTCTGTAATGGCACAAGAGAACTAAAACCTGAGAGGCTATGAAACTGCTGTCCATCTCAAACTTGTTTTGTTAAAAAAAGTTATGTCATTTTAAACATTTTTAATTAAAGAATACGATGTAGCCCTTCAGCCTCCCTGTACGATGCAAACATTTATTGGGGCAGTCTAACAGGTGGCTGTACCAATGGCACAAGAAGGAAAAGCAAACAGACTCTAGGGTAGCTATCATCCCCAGCATTTCACTGAAAACAACTTCGACTGTAAAAATAAATAAATAAATAAATGGGAAGAGATGTAAAAATGTGTATACAAAAACATGACTCTCTCCAAATATTTTAAGCAGCTTTAAGAAGGGTCTCTTATCGGTAGCCCCTTTAAAGTGCGCCATTGCAATCTTTCTTAATGAAATCACAACAGTGACAAACCCCTAGCCATATTTTAATTTCTTTAGTGTATATATGGTATTGTTTTCTATAGGTGCACATGAAATGCATACTTCTTTTTACAGCTTGTATTGTTTTAATAGATGTTTCAGGCTCTCCAGGAGACAGTATGCAAAAACAGCGATAGGATTTTCTGGATTGCGGTAGAATTGGGCGCATTTGAACACATGCAGGGTTGCAGTAAAATCCTCATCCACAGCATCAGCCACTGAATCTTTTCTTCCTACACCATTGTATTCTCTTTATTGATCCCTAAGGCAGATCTTATCATTTTGTATATAAAAGATGTAGTTGTCCTTTTTTATTTTATCATTTTAAGCTGTCTGCATAAATCTTACGTAGTGAATTTATTTATTTTTAGCTATTTTGAAAAACTGCCAGTCCCACTCTAACCAACAGTGTGCTAGAGGGCTCTGAATACAACGATACAGCGCATACAGAAATTCTTCAACGCTTCGGTGTATTTTTTTTTTATAGACTAATGGAATAGTTTAATCAATATTTTTTACTTTATACTATTTCCTAATGTTTGCAGTTTGTTTTTAGAGTATTTACCAATTTCATCATCCAAAACTTTAGTTAGAACAAATATTCTTGAAAATGAGGCAGGGTACACAAGTATTTTTCTGTGCAACCGCCAAAAATATTCACAAGAAGTGTTATATATCAACCACAGCATGCGCGGCGCTTTACAACAGCAATTAACAGGTGGAACGAAATACATAAGGGGGGTCTATTTGCAAGCTATGACAGCATTTCTTTCATTATTATTCATTGCTTTATATAGCCCCATTGGATTCCACAGCGCTGTACAATAGGATGACCCTGATCTTATGCTATTGTTAAAAATATTAATAATAATAATAATATTAACGTCTGTTTTAAATCTTGGTTTCTTACAATGTCAAGGCCACAAGCTAGATTGAGTGGTAGGAAAGTTTTCTTTTAACCCCTTAATGACAAAGCCCGTGCATGTACGGGGTCAAAATGCATTGTTTTCAATGGGTTTAGGGACCGCACATTGTCTTTAAGGGGTTAACAGTGGTAGTATAAAATACCCTCTTAATTTCTTAAATTAACACTGTGCAACAGTACTTGGACATATTCCCAAAGTACAAAACCTACCACACCTCAAGACTGCCCTTTTAACCATGACGGAGACAGCTTTGGGTCAGAGTCCTCTCCAGAGAGACAGATTCGTTTTATGAGCTGCATCGTGAAACATTACATAGGGGGAGCAATGGCCATTATACTTATGGAAATGAGTCATTCAAAAACATCATGAAATGTGTCACTGCTTGAAGAATCTGATCATGTACTAACCCAGTGTGCGAAAATCAGTTTAAGCACCGTTGAAGAGGAACATTAAAGGTAATCAGGAAATGTCATTCACACTTGTACTGATTTCCAGATTACATTTTGGAGTAAGAGGCTGAGCATGAAGTGTGTTTATTTTAAGGTGCACACATTATTACATGTGTGTGTGTAATGTATATATATATTATATATATACATATATATATATATATATATATATATATATAATATATATATATAATATATACACACATATATATACATATATACACACATAATTACTTAAGGGGACACCATCATATGCAGAATATATGCATATGTATTTAGCAAATGCATGGGGGATTCTGCAGTGTGTGTTAGTGTATGCTCTTAGCATGTGTGTGTTACTCTATGTTGTATATGCGTTAATGTAGGCAGGGCCGGCCCTATAATGAGGCAGACTGGGGCAATTGTCCCAGGCGGCACTTTAGAAGGGGCGGCACTTTGCGCTTTTTTTTTTTGAAGCGGAGGAGAGAGAGAGGGGCACCGAGTGGTTTTCGCTTACCCGCTCGGCGCCCCTCTCTCTCTCTCCTCTGCGGCGAGTCTCCCTGTTCGGTCCCGGTGCCGGCTTGTAATGCAGAGCGCCGGAAGTGACGTCAATTTCTGTCGCTCAGCATTACAAGCTGGCACCGTGGCAGAGCAGGGAGACTCGCCGCAGGACTGTTTAAAGGTAAGTACCGGGGCGTCGGCGGGGCGGCGTTTTAAAACTTCGCCCCAGGCGGCGTTAAGTCTTCGGCCGGTCCTGAATGTAGGGTGCGTTGTGTTGGTCATCATATGGTGTAAGAGTGCATGCATGTTAGTGTATGGTGTTGGCATGAATGATGTGTGTCAGTGTCTTTTGCTAGAGGGTCAAGGGTGAGCCTAGGCTTGGTGAAGGGAGAGAGGGAGAGAGTTTATACGTGTATGGTCTTAGAGTCATTGAGTGAATTTTAGGGTGTGGGTGTCAGTGTATGATATTAGAGTGAGTGGGTGTCAGAGCATCCAAGGACACTAATCTGTGTGTGTGGGGGTATTTCTCTGCTCGTGTTCCAGCTGCACAGGTCCATGTAGAGATATGGACACCAGGGTACTGCTGCAGGCTCCACCTGGTACAAATGGCCTAACTGGCAAGTAAGTTACAGTTGAGGTGCAACTATAAATACCATATTTTTCAAGTCACCCCCTGGCCACGAACACCCCATTAGGACAGCGCTGTCTATTCCTATCACCAACAATCAGCAA
This sequence comes from Spea bombifrons, assembly GCF_027358695.1. Lineage (NCBI taxonomy): Eukaryota > Metazoa > Chordata > Amphibia > Anura > Pelobatidae > Spea > Spea bombifrons. Next base: position 40,112,187 of record NC_071088.1, read on the forward strand.
CTTAACAATAGGGGAGCGATAACTAGGAAGAACCACAAGTTAAGATGGCTTCTCCCATGGCATATTTATTAAGTGTCAAACAAATAACATATTGCGTATTTAAAGCACACATCATTTGCATAAGTTTATACAGTGCATGCAACTGTAAAATGTATGATTAGTGAAAAGTGACATCCATCTTAGGCAGTGTCTTTGTGTTTACAAGGAGGTGGCCACTTCAATATCTATCTCACTTCAACTCTTCAAAGCTTTTGGTAGAAAAGCATTTATAGTTCAGAAACTAGGAAACAAGGTTGGTATATTGGTTGAAGAAACTTTGTGCAGCATTATATTACAGACAACAAACACCACAACATAAAAGAGCTTAGCAAATTGTGCACAAAATGAACACTTACACGGTATTGTTCGGAGGTAAAGGTTATCTCGGATCACTTGCTGCAGCTTGTGGTCTATGGATCCCTTCTGGAATTGCAGGCTCAAGTAGTGACGCAGATCCTTATTGATAACTTTACCTGCAACGATGAAGGAAAAAAAAAAGTGTTCACACCACAACAAATTGAACTTGTATAGTTATAAATGGGGCTATAGCAATATTGAAGCATATAAGAGGTTTACCTACGCACCACCAAGGCAGTAAGCCGACAGGTATTCAATAGTCTTAATATTCCAAGATTGACTGACACACAAGTAAGAGTCACTGAAGAAATACATTGGATTCAGTGGCTATGCTTGTTCGAGAAACAGATTGATACATTCTGATCTAACCAACTTGTGGAAAATTGTGGATCCATGATATTTTCTACCAAAGATAACGGTGAGACGGACCAAAATATTATAACTTCTTTAATAAATATTTGTGTGGAGATAATTATTTATATATATATATATATATATATATATATATATATATATATATATATATATATATATATATATATATATCTACTGCCCACTAAACCTAAGAATATATAAACAAAGAATGCTGATGGCCAACTTTCGGCCATGGATGGAAGTCAAACCTCGTGGCTCATGAACTAATGTGAAATAATGTGGCATTTAAATCTCCCAGAAATGCTATGGGAGCATAGGAAGGATCCGGTATTTCATAAACTGTTGTCTTTAAGTCTGAACACATTCTAGATGCCCATTGAGTTATATGTAAAGTTACAAGTGTAAATACATTTATGCATACTTGTCATTTCATATACAACATTTAAAAATGTACCATGATTTGCCAAATGACCACAACCTTGACTTAAATACTTGGCCTTAGTTGACTGGAAGAACTGTTTTATCTCGTGCAAGAGCACACTGAAATGAATACATTGCAGTTTCTGGAGTTTATTGCAATGCTATTAACATAAAAGCACTACTGAGGATGTTAATTATTTACAGTTTTGCATTTAAAACGAGTATGTTCCTGGAACACCACAGTATTGGGATAGAAGGAAGACTGCACAAAAGAGTTGGGTGCCTATGCACCTTCTTGGTGCAGTCTCCACAGAGACAGACGGCGACCGCCAGCCACACACCCGTTGTGAGTGAATACACACAAATTGCATTTAGGTTAGGTGTACTGAGACATAAAACATAGAATTTGGAAAGGCGACAGAGCCTCTGCAGCTCCGAAAGGCTACTTTTTATTCACCATCAGGGACGCTGCGAGGAGAAGCACGTTCCCAGCTCAATTCACCCCAAAGCAAATCAGCTGCCCTGTGTGATTTAAGCAAGTGCAGAACTGCCAGGCTCTATCTAGTTTCACAGAAAGCAGCAGGGCTGTGAGTCGCTGATTTTTAGATGATTTAGCCATTTTCCAGCCCCCCCCCCTTTTACCCATTGCTCTCTTTCACAGACTATTCACAGACTTTGTATGAGACCTTCCTATTGTGGCAAGCAGAGCCCAGAAAGGTTTCTCGTGAATACTGCTGAGCCACGGCATTGTTCCCAGGACCTATTTCTGGAATGTGTCTCTCCCCACTGGCATTATTTGTCAGCTCACGTCAGGAAATGAACATTTGACAACATTTCTGATGGTTGAATCATTGCTGTGGTTTTTAGGGCAACTATTAATCAGGCTCTGGAAGGAGCGTAAAGATCGCCCTGTGTTACTCACTCCTGCGGGGCTCGGATTCTCTGTCTAAAGGCAGGAACAGCTTGAGACTGGACTACGTCCAACAGAAAACGGACTTATTATTTTTGTATATCCATTTTTTAAGATGATATTCAATCAAATAAAATGTTTAGTTGGGATTTTATAATGACGTTGATTACAGTAGGTGCATTTTATTGACTTGATGAAACAATACTTGGTTATGTTGAAATACAATGGGTCTTAAGGCCTTACTAAAGAAGTACCAGAGCCTGAAATCAGTGTATATTGAAACTGGGAAAACCATTGAAGCAAAACAAATAAAATGTTTTAGAATATGTGCAAAAAAAGGAGGACATTTTTACGAGTGCCCAAAATATATTTTTCACAGGAAAAAACTTTCATATATGGTCATACTCAAATATTAAATTGCTGATTCCACAATCGGCTAGAATTATGGTATAAACAGCACATAAGATCCTTTTAAGTTCTTCTAGTAAAACAAGTTTCCTTCATCAACTGCTTTTTTTTTTTTTTTTTTTTTAATTAAATGCTGGATTAAATGGACATTCCAGCTATCATATGCACTTTATTATTGCCCCTTTGCCCATCCATTAACGCCAGCGATATCTGGTGCTGGCTCAGGGGGGGGCATTCCCATTGATTTCAAGCAGCCAACCAGTGGCAGATGTCAGACCACATGAGAAGCATTGCTCTGGAGCTGCAGCTTCTCCTAAAGCTAAGGGTTTCCATTTTTTCTTATGGGTTTAGTAGTGAATCATAATAAGTACTAAGTAATGTGTATTCTGTGTTTACAAGGATGTCCAGGACACTGAAGTATCCCTTTAATAACATCTTTCGCCGTACTGCTCAATAACCAAACCCTTGTCATAAACTTAGTTGTATAAAATCTTGCCTCATTCATCATTTTGCAGGGAACACTAAAGTGTCATGTGACACAAGAGCAAGTGCTGATAGGTTGCTCCCTTAAAAAAAAAAAACTGGAACAGGTCATTCAATTTCCTGTGTTGCATCCATGTGACTAAACTTTGACGACAAATAATAAAATGGCAGTACGCTAGCACTTTCGAAATGTTCTTTTTCAGGTGGCATGTCCACTTTTATACCAAAGCTGGGCCTTTTCATCTCATCCTAGTTTTGCTGTTTGTATTCATTTCAGCTGACATGTTTAGCTGTTTGCAAAATAAACAGATTTATGCCAAGAGCCTAATACAGCAAAAAATATATGAAATGACTGGTTTCATCTTAAAAATGTTGATGTCCCCATGACAACAACAAACGCTATTGAGCCAAGCATTTGTTTGATGATTAAAGTATATCTATAAAGCCCATCTATCCCGGGAGATAAAAAAAAAAAAAAATCCCACTACGTATAGTATGTTTCCAAATATTAGCATTTTATAGGGACCACCATGTCAAGTTCTTTTTCTTTTTTTTGTTTTGTTTTTTTTAGATACTGGTGAAAACAAGTTTGATTCAACGAGCCCAATTGCTCTATTAAACAAGTCAATAAAAATAATAATAAAAAAGCTACTTGAACCTTCTTGCCTTCAAATAAGGTGATCGTGCCAAACTGGCAGCGTTTAGGTTTCCTGCAGAGTGTTTCACATCCAAACTCTCTGGAAGACCAGAGGCATCTGGGGTTATGTCTTTAAACTGTTATTAGGTAGACTACCCAAGAAGAAGAGGAAAAATCGAGAAAAACAACCTGTGAAACAAATTGGCTTCTATATAAGAATTCAATCATCCTTAAAGAACGTTCTAAAATGATTCCTTTGTGTATGTTAAGTACGGTAAACGGTTTCAAATTGAGCCGGTCCAAGTAAACAGATTATGACCGCACAAAATTGGATGTAACCTAGCAGGCTATTGACTACATTAAGATGGCATAATTAAAATCACATGTCAAAGAAGTCAAGATATTTGAAACGACAATTTAAAGGCAGACATTATTTTGCTTTTCACCGAGTCAGCGATGTTACGAAATGCTAAAAGCAAGATATAAATTTAACACACACTCATAATTGTTTGCGTACACACCCTAGCCTTTTTTTATTTATACACACAACTGCCTGCAATATATTCCCTCCCAATAGGTCTGTTGGGCAATCACAGTTGCATTAGATAACTGCCAGTCGAAACCTTTACTGTATAAACACAGGACATATATTTATTTTATTCTAACTTTTTTTTTTACCCAAAGGTCATAAATGGGAAATCATTCACATCCTAGTGGAACTGGTCAAACCCCGTATAGGGCCAACCTTTTCTGCCTAGGAAAACGTGGTCGTCTGTAAGGTATACACAGAAACATACAATCTGCCCATTTTTACTTCTTGCCATCTCCTCTTGGACTGATAGGACAATGTCTGTTTTTATGTTTAAAGAGAAACACATAAACCTATGTGTCGGACATGGTAATCTAGATCACCAAAGTAGCGATGTTAATCCCCTTGGGAACTTGCTACTCTATTTTGGATATCCACAATAGTCACACAATCATGCTCCATCTATATCATTTAAATGGATTAGTAGTTAAAATCAATGTGTAGGTTCAGTTATTTGTACACACACACAGCTAATTACTTTCTGCAACCCCCTACTTATAAATCTGTACGAATGAGCTCTTGAGCGATGGTCCATTCAATGCATTTCTGGAGCATCCTGTGGCAGCTCAATGACCTACTGGGTAAATATCCCTTAATTTATAGCGCTATCGTAAGGCAATTATGATGCAAGGGCTTTGTATGGATGATAAAGTGGGTCTTACTCATTATTACTTTCCCAGGGTCTGTGCCACTCTAGGCTTGCTAAGGATCAATAATAATAAGTCTATGAAAGCAATAACCTGGCCACAAATGTTTCCTCCAACAGTCTGCTCCAATACAAGCACTAGTTATCTACAGTAGCTAGTCCTTTACATGAATGCTTTTGCTTCCACATAACATAATTCTATCTTTGTATGTATGATCCGTCTGTCCTGTCTTTATCGGCTTGGAAAAGTTAATGAGGGAAAATCCCATTCTTCTTGAAGATGCGGCCGTTTTGATAAAATACATAACTTCAATTTGCAGGACTCACTGAACCCTGTTTAATGTGCTTTCTGGGAAAATGACAGGCGCACAATAGATAGCTTTGTGCCGTTCTGTCAGATGGATGAAATGGTAATACAATGTCCTGGCTATCTGTGGGCCGGAGGGCCACTGTGGATCTGCTGAAATGACAGTTTTGCTAATGACATATGACAGGAGTGTCACAAAGCAATGATTGTGAAGAGCCTTATTGTACAATAAGATATATATTTTTTTAATTATTATTGTTTAAGCAACTATTATTGCAAAAAAGGAAAACAAAAGTTAAATAAAAAGAAAAATATATAACCCCAACCAGATTTTTAACAAACCAGCGCCACAAAATTAGTCAGTGAACATAAACTGCATTAAGTTTACATCTTCACCAAGATTAGAAGGAAGATTTGCATTTTTTTAATGATAAATTATTCAAATATAATGAATTCTAAATAATTCTCACTTAAATTGAACTGCATAATTATATACGTCTGTCTTAAATGGCTTTAGTTTGCGATATGTTTGGTTACAGGTGCAAAGTTTTTTTACCTCACCAGAGTTGACCGTAGTACTGTCTCGACATAACCTGTATATAAGTTCCGAATTCGCCTACCTTCTGCTCAGTCGCGTGGCCACGAAGGGGTTAAACATAGTTGTATACTATTAGACACGAATAGCAAGCATAAGCAGTGTGGCAATTTATTCTCATGTTAATTAGGATTCAGCACTGAACAGAGCCAATGCACCTTGGCAGCCTAACAAAATACATATTGTGCTTCCTTAATCTCCCAGATGTAAATACAACAGGATAAAAAAAAAAAACGTTTACAAAGTTTGGAATGACTTTTTACTTAATTTGAAGTAAAACATCCAGCAAAACGGAACACCCCCCCCCGGGACAATTTAACTTATGCCATGGTTTAAACATGACATTTCCTCCAATTACAAACAATAATATTTCCCTACGATGACTTGCATTTGCATATAAAACAATGGCTTCCTGAATTGCTTCCCCTCCTTAAAGCAGTTTGCTTTGATCAGCATTTACATTAAACACATACAGAGGATGTATGCATCGTTTGTAAAACTATCGCAAAGATAAGCTTTGCATTGACTGTAAGCTCATAGGAAGCAGTCCCTTTTTACCTCACGTGTCAGCGTGTATCCCATGCAATAGTTTATGAGCTGGAGAAATTGTTGGCGCTATGTGACTGAAAGGTAATCATAAATGGGAGGGAAAACATTATTTTTATTATAATTATTCTTTTACTTATATAGCGCCACCAATTTTTTGCAACACTTCAGACAATACATATATTCAAGGGGTATGACAAGACTAGATACATCAAGGGGAGAGAGCCCTCCTTGCAAGCTTACAATGTTGAGGCCGTTGAACATCCGAAAGAAAAAGATGGCTGCCTCTCTGAAAAAGAGGAGCAAAGCTGAACTCTAAAAGACTGGGAAGTAAACCAATAGGTCGACATTTTGGCCAGCTTTGATCCTATAAACCACCCTTCACAATATGGAGGTTTCTGAGGATATACATATAAACAGAACCAGGATTCAGGATAGCTTTATGCCTATCCCATGCCAGTTCTAATTTCCTCTCTTACTTCTGTCCCACTTTTATCTACCACCCTCTCAGTAAGGCCACAATGTGACAAACATCTTCGTAAAGCCCTTATGCCAGCCATGCTTCAAACCAAAAAGCGTCCCTTTGTTGGCTGTTTTAATTGTCGGGAAACTCTTCAGGATACTTTTTTGACACGCAAAGCGTTAATGTCAGCATCCTACAGAATCACCTTATAATGTAATAGAAAATGTAATTATACTGTAATCCATGCTCTTCTGTTTCGGTACATAATCACTAATCACAGTCTTACCACAGGCTTTGTGTTGTGCATCAGTGCCAAACAGTCTCTGTTATGGTTTTATTTTATATATATTTTTTTAACGAGAGGGATGCTGGGGTCACCGGAAAATCCTTGCATGGTAACGTAGATCACGCTTTTTTCCTGCATGCTAACCCTTTTAATTAATGACCTGTTGTAGTCATGTAAAACATATTCTATCTGACAATTCACAGGTCATTTTTACATTAAAATTTGACAAAAAAAAAGCCTGTGAAATAACACTCCTTTCTGTAAGTGATGACAACACCACATCATACAGTGAATAAGTTAAAGGGACACTCCAGCCATCATGGGCACTACAATGCATATGATAGCTCTTTTGCCTTTAAATTTACATCTCAACCCTTCAAATACATGGACTCAAACTATACACTTATATATGTCATGCCAGGTAAGAAAGGAAAGTATTCGCTCCCTCACCGGTCTGAGTGAAGCAGGAAAATTGATGCAGGACTAGTAGATATGCCATTAAGAAGGAAACAAGGCACTGCGCAGAGCAGAGCAAAGCACAGCCAGAGCTCTGGGGACATAATTAAAGCTCCAAGTATTCACCCGTATCCACTATTATCCATGTAGGACAACGGCTCTATGCTACATATTAAATCCAGTTTGTGCTGCCCGACAGACGAATATGCAAAATAGTCCCTAATGTATTAAAAGTGCAAATAATCCCTCAGAAGATTTGTCATTTTCAGTACACTAAACAAACCTAGACATTGGGAGATATATATATATATATATATATATATTAAAAGCAGAATATGCATTCCCAAATTACCGTTTTTTTTCTTTCCCTCAGATGAACCCACTGGATTCTAGATATTTCAGAACAGATAACTAATTGGAAACTAACACCAAGGTTTAGCAACACCTTTTTGCATTTACAGTTTACATGAAAAAATATGATTCTGGAATCATGAAATTTAAAAAGTGGCTTTTTCGTCATAGCCCCCAAAGGAATAGCTCAATCAGGGAGCATATTCCATTGGTTTTTAGGCTGCTGCTAAGATCTCGTTATAAACTTTGCACCACTGAACTGTTTATCTGAAAGGTATAGTCATAACCTCCGAAACTTCAGCAGCACTCCCTGCAGCAATCGAACATTACAGGGAATACAGGATTTATATGTAGAGGCCAAGCTCAAACTTCAGCTATGCATTAAAAAAAAACTATTTAGTTTAATAACGGCTAAAACGTATAGGTAATACTTTGGAATTCTCATTTCTCAAGATTAGTTGGCTTGTTTCTAGTAAGAAGGTATTTTTTCCTCTTCAAATAACTCGAATTACTGTACCGACACACCCAATAAATCATCTGTTACTGAGTTATTGGAAACTCTTCCATGGTTACTAATAACAGTTTGTAGTCACTTGAGAATATTGACTTGACTGGCTGCCGTCAATTGAATCCGAGCAATTCATCAATGCGTTCTACAGTGCACATTTGGGCGTTCTAATGACTGGCAGCATATTTTTCTGCAAACCTCTGCTCATCCATCAAATTCTGGAATTTTCTATAATAAATCCTAGTTTTGTGATGGAAGGACCTGTGAGGGTTAGTCTTTATTGAAAGGTCTCCAAATGCGTATTTATCCCAAAGCATTTAAAATGAACTGTGTCTCATAATACAAAGAATACCTTTTAGAGTTTATACAATTCCAATATGGCTTTTAGAGCACCCTGAAGGGGTTCTTTACCTAAACAGGAGACTGCAGGACCTCTTTGTGAAAGGCCTCAACATATATAGGTCAACACATCCCTTCTTTAAGCAGACGGAACATGTCTGATATGCTCATGGAGATTTTTTTTCCTGGATAATGGCACCAGTTAGCTAAAACATGAGACTCTTAAGGATGGATTCACTGGAGGGCAGGCTACTTAAGTGCAGTCCATTCTTGGCTGAGCTAGTCTGACCCTTGATGGTATGTGAACACCGTATCAGCAGAGTACAACTAAATCAGTGGGACTGAGCAGCCTTTAAAGCCACTGAGACTCACCTGCAATCTAAAGTCCTCTCTGGACATCTATGTGATTCAGCTCCTTGGTAAGCAATAAAGCCATGTCACATTAGATAGGAGGACTCACCAAAAGTGTGGTACTTTGATGTAGTGGCGGGCAAAGCAATATATGTGGCAGAATTCCTAATACTTTTGCTTAGGTAGGTGTTTTCAAATAGTATTTGCTGGTTGTGTACTGGTTTCTTTACATGTGCCAAATCCAGTTAACCTTCCTAAGGTCCCATTTTTTGGCACAAAGTGAATTCCTTTTCAGCGTTACAGACGTGAATATGTAGATCAGGTGTGTATGTTACACGCCTCCAACTCTTTTTTTTACCCTCAACGATCCCTGGATTTGAAAGATTTATCTGTTAGATAACACGCTGAAAGCTACCAATGAGCATAATATTTTCATATAATAGTACATATTCATTCAGGCTCCAGCTACTCGGAAACCTCCTTTTGCGGGATGTGGGTGGCCAGTCCCGCTGATGTTGGCTTGGGTGGGTAGCGAGGTGTGCCACAACAACGCTCCCATGGCTGAGTTTCTTTGTGCTGACTGGGAGAAGCAGCGATTCATCCGCTGTCTACTGGCAAAACCCAGAGAGTTCCTAGGTATGCCAATAACTCCCAGAGAGTTATCAGCTATTGTCAATAATGTGTGATTACAAGGTGTTAAGTTAGTGCCAACTAAACATTCCAAGTCAATGACGACAAAAAAAAATTCAATACAGTGTTCTTCTTGTATGGAGATTTCCACCCTATTTAATTAAACCAACACCTTCAACCTAGCTAAAACTGGAAGGTCCACAGATTTTATAAGCCAAGATATCTAGCAGCGGAAAGACAATTAGGAAAGGCGGAAAACCGTGGAGACTTAGCGTATGCTAGCATTACCTAGAACATGAAAATCCTTTTTCCGAAACACAAAAACGTTTGCATTTAATTAAAAATTGAATACATGCATATCAAAGAACAAGATTAAAGCAACTGATCTCGGTCTCTCTTTCAAAGTACATCGTGATCAAGAACGCAGCAACGCCTCGTGTAACACCTGCCCTAACTGCAGCCACCAAATATTTTCATATACCTGTCTTTCAGCAGATGATGTGTGTCTGAAAAACAGAAGAGCAGAGTGCCAGATTCCTTCCATATACCACACTTACTTCACGATGTCATCTGCAGATTATAGGGGCTCAAGGTTAGTCACCACCAGGATAGAAAAACCTTAGAGGTTGTTATTTACTAAAATGGATGTTTTTATTAGGCATTATAAATGACCAACCCCAGTGGGCTTCTCCACTTCTCCAGCAAGAAGAGCTTGGCTGGCCTTTCACATTACCAATTTAACTTCCAGCTATGAAGGGTCAAATGAGCACAATTACAAGAGAAGCCCACTAGAGTCAAACCTTCATAATGCATACTGATGTTAATGAGTAGAAGCCACAACTCGTCTACCGCTTCCCATGTTAGTGAATAAACCCAGAGGGGATAACAGCACAAAATGTGAAGATCAGTCGCTTTCTTTGCTTTACTAAAATAGAATATAAGGGAAAAGTGTCAACTACTCCTGACTCACCACGGGCATACCTGGGAATTCTCTTGATTTGACATGTAGTCTGCAGTGGCTTCCTTGGAACTTTGGGAGTCACCATCCTCATTTTCAAGGACAGGTATGTGTTGTTAATACATGTCCAATCCCCCATCCACTTCATTTCAAGACATTTGGGGCTTACTCTGCCCTTGTCTGAGGCTACCGCCCTCCTCACAGGGCAAAACACACACTTTGCCCCACCCTAAAAGGCAATCATTGAGAAGAGGGAGATCTCCAGGTAGCCTGATCTGGGAAGTTCCCAGGTATGACCACAGGGCAGGTGCCATGTGCGCAACATCCAATAGAGCCCCACAATTTTCCAACCTGATTCACAAGTGGGTAACACTTTCAGAACTATCATATATATCCGATCACCAGCCCTGAGTAAACATGGTGTCAAACCACAGCAGGACCATATTGTTTAAAGGAGTTCTATTATGCTACTGAAGGAGACACAAAACTATAAAATATTACCGATTAGGGTCTACTCTTATTTAAAATAAGGCTTTGTTAGAATATATGCAAATGGTGTATTCAAACAAATTTAATTAACAGTCAAAAAGACTATAGTATTAAAAGGTAGGTGTATTTTTTTCCTAAAATTAAATCTGCGGATTAAGACCAGAAGGTTGTATAATTACAATTTTTATCCAGTGGTTCAATGCAAATATCTAATCAGTGTGTCTTTACCATCACATGTTGATAGTAGCACTAATCCCATATACTCTGCTTAATTAACCATATGCTTTGCTTTCGCACTTGTAGGGTTCCCAGCCTAATCTTTCATTTGTTTTTAATTATTTTAGTGTTATTAGCAGTGATGTAACCAAGATAACAAATTTAAATTAACGCCAAATGGAGCATTACCAAGGTCCTTTGCAGATCTGCATGTGCAGAAAATTAATGAGATGATTCTGAGTCAAAAAACATAATTAAGAAGTTTGCAAGGCACTAGTCGCATGGGGTGGCTATGAGCCTAGGGAGTCGAGTCCCATAATAAACTAATTTGAAACACACAGAGGCCTTTTGTGAATACGTATCGTGCAGTTGCTTTTGTTCAACCGTGAATCTAAACTACAGAACTAGAATCCAGATGCACAATTCTAGAAGCACACAAGATTAATTTTTTAAAATTATTTTGCAGAGCCAAGAAGAAATAGTCAATCACACCATCTTTTGTTTGCTTCAGGAGTTGTACTTTTGTAAAATGTTCTCCCCAGCAGGAATTGTCAGCACAGGTACTTCATCCACAGAAATGAGCAGACATGGTCCATATTATGTGGACTACAGCCCATTCTGCCCATTGATTGTGCTCATTGAACAAAAATGGAGTGCTAGGATTAGAAACTTCCCAAAGAAAATGTTTCCATACCAAATGTTACTAAATTATACAGATATTATTTAAGTTTGCAAGCAAATACACATTATATGCATACATCATACATGGGAGTAGTCTGGGCTCTTGTGGGCGAGTGGCTTTGAAACAGGCAGGGTAGCCATGTATGGGCTAGAGCCAGGCGTGCATGGGGATGGACTAATCGAAACCCAGGGTATGTGCTAAGTCGAATGGAAAGAGGGCAGAAAGTGGGCTTGGGCAAATGCTGTCAGAGACCCAGGTATGCAGCACTTCACCAGGAGACTCCTGTTCATTTGTCCGGAGATCACAGTAAAGAACATGTAGAAAATAATGTTATATGAACATTTGTGTCATCAAATTATGTATATGCATTTATTGTACACATAAATCTGCATCCATCAGCCCTCACATACCTAAGCATACTTCTAAAGGGAGCAACTGATAGGTTAACCTGTCATTGGCCTTGTCAATTGTCATTATATGTACTTAGCTTTAATGCTATTCCTCTAAATACTGTAATATCACTAGCGGGTTCAAGAAAAAAATAAAACTCAAAATACTTGAATCAAAAAGTACAAAGACGTCACATTAAAATTACAACTTTACAAATTCACCTGCAGTCTGTTGCCACCGTTAAGTCAAATCAGCCATTCCAATATTTTCACGGGTCGGTGGACTGTTATATATTAGTGAGAACAGGGCAGATTTTCAGTTGGTTACTAACCTCCTTTTTGCCTCTTAATGTACTAGTACTGGTGAATTACCCCCAGGCAGTTGGGTTCAAAACTAAACTTACACAACAGACAAGCTAGTGTGCTGAAGTTGGGAAACTTGACCCGAACTGTCCATCTTGCATACTGGCCGAGAGCCTGGTGGCTGCATCACCAAAGTAATTTAGACTTATAAAACACACAAGCTTAAAAAACACACAAATTAAAATAAAACCTAACATAGCTTCTTAGAAAGAGAATAAGAAAAGATGGAACATACAGAGTCGATTCCCAGGGCTTTGAACTTCAGAGTTCTTTTAGCTGATGCCATCCCACACAAAGTGTAGAGTATAAGTGCACCTTCACCCAACAAGGGCAGCTCCTCCGCATTACTCTGCCGAACAAGGATTATTCTAACTCAACAGGGATGTGGTGACAAGACAAAAGAAAATTTAAGAAGTGGGATTAACACGGTGACAGTTCTTCTCTCCGTCTTCAGTAAACTATACATTATTTAAAGTGTAATGTTCTTTCCTGAGCAGTTATGAAAAAAGACTTGTCATCATTTATGTTCCCTGGGGAGGCGTTGAGACAATACAATTACTCAATACGCTTTACCTGTCTGCCCTCAAATTGGAAGTATAAATGTTCTCTGTCTGAGCAAAACAGAGATAAAAGACTAGAATAAAAACAGGGATATGTGATAGGCCACTTTATGACCCATTCTACTGACGCAGTCATAAAATAGAGATGAAACCTTGGCCTTACCACTTAATTTTATTTCTTTCAGGAGTTTGGAATCATCTGTAACTTACTAATTATCCACAGATATGCCCGAGCGAGAAAGCTACGTAGAATTTAGAAGCAATTTTCTTATGAGTGTAAGAAAACAAATAAAAGGACAGTTCAGTAATGTACAATTCTTACGCCAAACCAGGAGAAGACAACCAAAAAGTACAGCCGGCAGTGGACCATGGAAACCAGAAGCATGATCCCCTTTCTTCTGGAGGCATATTGTTTGTGATTTTTTTAGTATACCCATATAATACATTCTTAATATAGCATGTTCAGCAGGCTAACGTACCAGCGGCGTGGACAGATTGTAGCAGTGGTGCATCCTGCCCTATGGAGAGGGAGAGGTGTGTGTGTGTGTGTGTGTGTGTGTGTGAAAGACAGAGAAAGAGGGAGTGTTGTGAAATTGGAATGCAACATAAGGTTACATTTTTTATAATAAAAGAATTTGGAGTATGTGAACCAAATAAAAAAAAAGAGATAATTTACACTACCAATACTTCAGTATGCTTTGATATACCACTTGTACACCAGTATGCAGTTAACCATTCATTGTCTCATTTCTCCGAGTCAAGGCAGTGATGTTGGCTGGCAGAAGTTACTTAGGGGAAATGAGAATGCATCACTGGATTATAAAGTTCACGAGGAAACCAACAATTTAACGCACTGCTGGGCAAAGAGAAATACCACACCACAGTCATTCAGGGAAAATCTGCATGCTGATGGCCATCTTCCTTGCTTCATATTCATGGTGAATATTCACTCGGCTAATGCTGGAAACTGACCCAAATTGTTTACCTCAGTAAAGTCCTGATGTCATACAGGGGACGCACCACCTAGTTAGGATTTGAGAAATATAAGTTCCCATAACAGAATCATAACATGAGGACGTTTTGTGTGCTGACAGCGTGACCTTGAAAATGATACAAAGCCTGGCAGAAGGAGGTCATACAGGGCCAGAGAAGTGAGAATAGGTCAGCTAGCTATCAGGTAGATGTACACTGTTACCCCAGTGTTATTAATGTACAATGTTCCATAACAACAAAACATGATGTTGGGAACCTGAGAATAAAATTTAGTATAAATAGAATTTAGTTTAATGAACATCTTTTGACAAGGGACTGATAACATCTGGAGATTCCCACAGATTGTTTTTACTTTTTTATGCAAGAGTTTCTGTGTTATATCCCTCTTTATTCTAAGACTGTTTTGTGTGTCTACCGTACCAATATTTGCGTATCAGCACTGTGACCATTTTTGTCAAATTAAATACAAATTAATCACTTCTATCTTTGTGTTATCACGTTACCATTTTTCTAATTTTGAAGTTTTTTTTCTTTACTAAGTTGGGTTTTTATAGAGTCTGAGCAGTTCAGGAGGTTACCAAAGCCTCAGGTATTTTTAAAGACCGTAAACAGAACTTGGAGGTAGCAGTAAATGCGTTTTGGGGTTCTGGGATGAACAGGTTTGTGGTTAAGGTGTAGTTGCTCTGGCACCTGCAGGAAAAGCGGTGAGTGAGCCTCCGGGCTGGCAGTGAGTGGTTCCTCCTGTTGTGTTTGGGGCTACAGTAACACTTGATGTTATCGCCATTCTATTTTCTCACCCTTAAACAGAACAAATCTGTTTTCGGAAAAGAACAAATCAAATTTTGGAATAGTGACAGATCCGCTTAAGACAAAGCTGATTTTAAAAACACTTCATCTCTAATTGTCCTGTTCAATAAGATAGCGACCCGGAGATACCACGAGAACCACAAGTACATACGTACAGTTGTAGTAAAGCAGGGCCTGAAATTCTACTTTACATGACTTTTGCTCCTCCTGTGTGAAACCGGAACTTTCTCAAGAGACAATTATCTTCTAAGCTGGATCAAGAATAATAAGAGGTGCCTTGCTAGGTACCCTACTAGTTGCGGAAACAATGGCAATATCCTAGTATACTGTATATTCCCAAGATTATTGAGCATCCATGAGTTGCTACTGATGACATGTATGTATGTATGTGTTAGGCTTGTGCAGAAGCAAAGAGACAACCTGTACCCCTAAAATATCCAGTGGACTGACAGCTCCAGCTGATGGTTTCACGGGTACCAGGGAAGTCCAAGTGAGAGGAAAATTGTAAATTCACAAACATTAGGACAGGAAATGACATTATTGCCTTTGGCAGACTTGTTGCAACATTTTAGCTTTAAACGAAGAAGTCTTTCCTACAATCTGTATATGGTATAAGGCTTTATAACACAGACTGGATTTGGCATTGTGCAGAACAAACAGGAAAGGTGCAGAGGACCGTGAAATTCAAAAGCAGCTGGGAAATGTTCTTGCTCGGAATGGGAGAGCAGAAATTATTTGAAAGATCGGCCCAGATTTGCAATTACAAAAATATTTTTTTTTGTGTGTTTATATATAAAGCACTGAATTGTAAAAGAAATTCATGGTGCATTGAAGCGTCAGTAGTACCTGAAGGAGATGCTATGTCTGAAGGCTACTGGGCTGAAGATGTGAGAGGAACTGGGAGAGAAATTTAGTATCAAAAACAAATCATTATGTGCTCAAGGCTTAAGACACCCAGACACACAGAAGAAAATAAAGGTGCAGGCAAATGATGCCTGCAAGGTAACAATTATGAGTTTACATCCAGTTCTAGGGATTCATGCTTTTATTTGTCCACTGTCAAAACAGCATGTGCTTAGCCAAGGTGATGTAATCCCCAATAAGCTTCACATGGAGTGCTACAAGGACACGGGTAAACACGGCACCACGCATGGTAAGCACAACTCTCCCAAGGGCTTCCAATATAGCACAGACTATGTTTTCATGGAATCTCAAGCTAAAACATACTCAACACAAAACAAAAAAATGCAATGCGTATACAAGTTGTGATGTTCTTCAGTGGCCTGCCCTTGATCATTAGTGATACTCTTATCTTATGATGACAGCTCTTGGCTCTTGTGTAACTGCTAAACTTATTAATTGCGCCTTAAAAGCTACATTTTCCCCCAGTAAGTTTCCCCTTGTCCATCAGTTAACTTAGAAAACAGCAGAGACTACCTTCTAAAGCGGGTGTTTTCTCAAAGCACCAGGAGGACTCTTTATATAATCATTAGCTTTCTGCTACACCAAGCATTCTACATGGCTTAGTCTATTAAAAAAATATACTAAAGGAAAAAATAATAATCATTGCATCTACTTTTATGCCAAAGGAATCAATGGCATAAAAATAAATTAACTGGCTTAAATGAAAGCAAATGTGATTGAGGAATAATCGCTTATTTCTTAGAAACATATTAGATGAGAACCGCTGGTTATTACTGCATTTCAATGTATATTGTGAAAATGGGTGGAAACCTGATGTTGGGTTGGCTATGGTCCCATACCAGAGGATAGTACAAAAAATGCATTTTTCATAGTTTTTATTAAATATGAATATTTACTAGTAAAACTATTTTCCTATAGGGTAGTCTTATATTCATTTTTTTCTTAATTAATATTCAAATTGCGGGGTGTCGTCTTATAAACGAGCAGATACGGTTTGTTTTGTAGTGAGCCAGAAGCTTTGAAAAAGTGACCAAGTGTGCTATAATAGACAATAGCGTAAAGAGTCAGACACAACCAATAAATGTTTCCAATGTACTCTTTTAAAGAAATAATGCTGTAAAGAATAAATAAACGCTATACGTAAATTAACATCTCAACAGTTCTTCCTTTTAACAACGGGCAGACCATTCAGTTCACCTAGCACAGCCCATATTTTTTTGTAGTAAGTCTTTAATCTTAAATCATTTTCCACCTAAACAATGAAGATTTTATATTAGAAATGTAAACAGATCTGCCGTTTAAATCTTAATTCAAAATAGTTTTAAAAAAATTCTCTGCTTCTATGGCAACGCACTAAAAAAGGTTAAAGGACTATTTCAGGGCATACAAACCCTTGTTTGCTTTGCTATATTCAGCTTTACAATCAGCACATTTAACCGTGCTTATCGTAAAATGACATTCCTGCGCAGTGATTAAAACACACGCATGAACATATACATATGCAGTAGGGCTGCTCCACGCACCTTGGGCACAGGCAACCTTGTACGTGAACCAGTTCTAAATAGTCCCCCAAGAAAACGAGCAAACATTTTGGTTTTTGTTGCGTTTTCAGGTAATATAGGCGTGAAGTTATTTTTTTTTTTTTCTTTTTCATGCTTAGTGGGATCAGTCTTACTTTAGCTGTTTTCCCAATTCATTTCCAAACTATTTTTACCAAATGCTTGGCATTATCTGGATCAGGGTTCATCTCTCCTTAGGTCCACATGAAGGCTTCTAACTGCCGCTGAATGTCTTCAGGTTAAGAGGCTTAAATTACTTTCATAATTAAAACTTGGCTTTCTTGTGGTCTTGCCAGATTTTTCTTGGCAGCTGCGATTTTTCTCTATAGCATTTCCATTGTTCAAATGAAGATAAACAAAAAAAATTAAAGGTGTTGTCGGGGCTCATCAAGATGCAAGTCTTGAAGATCCAGAAGATGTTTACTAAGATATTGTCAAGAGAAACCACAATATAAAAATCTAGCCCAAGATATGTGCGTGTTTTTAAACTCCTTGGTATATTATTTTTAAAATGAATATGTTTCTCACTTGAATTTTTCACATTACTGGAGTTTTTACGACAGCGAAATTACTCTTAATTATTAGAAAATTACGTTTGCTCCACACCATTTTTACTTAATAGTATAACATTAAAAATAGGTTTTCAAAAATAAGCGGTTCTAGATTCTGCATCATACAATGTTTCCAAGTAGCTACATATTAGCCACTTAGTATTTATTCTACTTATAGAAGTAGAATAAATACCGAATACAGCACAATATTTTAGAAAAATGATTATTTACGCTGATATTTTGGTCATCAGCTGCACAGAATACAGAAGTCCAGAATGTGGACAGACTAGCATGTGCTAGAATTTTTATTAGTAAGCCAACCCATATTTCCTGTCCATCATTTGCTTAGAGACTGATCCTTACAGAATCGTCTTATTATTTCTATCTGGCTATATAGTTATGATATAAAGGGCATTCAGAACTTAAAGGCAGTTTGAAAATGTGGAATACAGTTATATGGGAAAGGCTGTGTGGTGGCATTTGTGTCAGACACTCAACAAAGATCAATCACTAAAAGTGGGACAACTCCTTTCATTTGGCGACAAGGTGGAATTATCATTTGTATGCTTGGACAAGCAACAAGTATGCAATTGTTTGGAAGATCTGAAGATCTCACACCAAGTTAAACCATGGGACAACAGATTCTCACAAACAACCCAAGACTTGTTTTTCCACCTACAACTTTGAAGACCTTGTTTTATTTAATTTGGAACCATACATGCTTCCTTTCTATGTTTTACAATTACGAGTGTAAAGAGCTACTGCAGACAATAATTTTATTTGTGTTACATGGGCACCAGTCCCATTGAAACTTGGCACCTGCACCAAAGTGGATTTATTAGATTAGAACCACAGGTCAGAGATAAAACTTGCTGTTCCAAGTTCCTGTAAGAGCAGTACACAATACGTAGATCATTTTAGTTGATGACATCAAAGACGCTACCTGGGATGCTGGGTTTAAGCCCTTCAAAGTCTGTGTTTTTCAAGTGTGGCATGACAACACTGTGGTCTTCTGACAGCAGATCCTTTAGCGTAGGAGGCGTTACCTTTAAAATGTGAAGGTTAATCTATTTCCCAATCTTCTCGTTTCACAAGCACAGATATGCTGATATTAACCTCTTTCAACAAAGTCACAAGTTTCAATTTTGCTTACTTGGAGTACACTCTCATTGATTTATATGTCACTGTCTATCAACTGAAGAGCTGTCTACAAAACACTGGCTACCAATGTCAGTTTTTACATATCTTCAATACAGCAGTGATATAAATAGATAAGAATGCTGAGAATGTAAGTAGGCATGCGTTTCAATACTGGGCTTTATGGTGATGAATTAACAATAGTGACATGGAGATCTGTTATTTAAAGATGTTCTGCCACTTTCTCAATGTCTAGTTCTATACACAAAAAGGTATCTAGTGGTATTAACCTGTTGAAATAGGCAACATATGTATTAAAACCCACTTTTGAATGCTGTAAGGAAAGGTATCCTATTTTTTCTAGCGATCTACATGATTATCCCAGACATCTGTGTTGTATCTCCTCCATTTTCCAGGTCCAGGCAGCCATTGGAAAAGGTGGGGATAGCTATAAGGAAACAATTCCATGATGCGAAACTGGAAATTAATTAGAGCTAGGTGTGTAACTTCAATCTCAACTACCCTGATGTGAACCTTTAAACAACTGAACTGATTGACAAACAAAAACAGCTTAACACTAAGTCAGGTAGAGAGGCAGAGTGGTGTATGGGAGGGGGAGAGGAGGCAGAGTGGTGTATGGGAGGGTTGTCAACGATTTTCATTATTGATTTTATCGATTAGTTGTTGCAGCCCTAAATTCATCTATGTCACTTTTTAAGCAGAGGCTCAGTAGATTCAAGGAAAGGGATGGCAATGGGGGCAGTCAACGAGGTTTGAAAGCACTGCTGTATTTAATAAATCTGTGTTGGATAGGACTGGATAGTGTGTGTTGAGCAGTCTGCCAAAGGCAAAGGCAAGTATAGAAGTTTATAAGGGTCTCCATATGGCAGATTTTATAAATTCATGCAAGACACTGGCTGTGATGTCAGCACGTGACATCATTACTCAAGGCGAGTCCTAGTTTTCACCAGATACCTAGCACCCTCCCATTCAATTTTAATTTGCAATTTGTCTTAATAACAGGTGTCACCCTACACAACATTTAATTGATTTATTTAGTGCACTGAATTGTACAATGTAACATCTAGGAAAGTATATTGAAACTAAGAAGATACTCTGTTTACTCTGGGGAATATAGGATACCGGTAGTACAAAGCAATGAACAATTGTACCAAAAGCTTTATTTAGACTTCAGATAAATGACTACAACATAAAGCAATATATGAAGATCACTGCAGTCTTGCATTCCTGATTAACACAAAATAAACATCTGCTAGAAGCTATACCACTGTGGGAATCAAGTGGCAATTCGGTTATAAACAGGGTAATTGCTATATGCCAGAAGATTTTTCAACATAATTATATTAGAACAACATTCAACAAAACAAAGAAGCTAGCGAGCAGTAATTAAAGTGACCTTATCTCAAAGTTCTGAAAGGGATCTTAAGAGCAGCAATAGATGTGCCAGAGTTCCTTCCACCCCATTTTCAAGTAGACTCCGTTCTAAGTGCTTCAACTACTTCAGTAACATCTTCTTGGCCTCTTCTGATTATTAAACACTACATTATTTTTTTTATAACTTTTTATCTGATTAAAAGGTGTGTCAAAAAAGCCAGGGAAGCCAATGGGCACGTTTTAAACTATCATTAGAAGGTTACATGAGTATTAATATGGTTAGCAAAGCATCATGGGAACTGTAATGCCAAACGGCTGGAAAGGTGGGAACGCATGTCCCAAATGCTAGAAGCACTGTGGTATACATAAATGTCTAAAACGTAGCGTTATTACAAAAAGTGTTGTGCTGAATGTCTGAAAAGCCTGTTGTTATGGACAAGACTACCACCCCTGTTGCTCAAATAGGGTGACCACACAGGCAAGGGCGTAACTAGAAACTACGGGGCCCTGGTGCAAAAAGTTTCCTGGGGCCCCAACTTCAACAGCTAGTCTGTGCCATCATCGCTCCCACACAACTGGTATGTGTCTTCTTTGCCCCTTGCCCCCCTTTCAACATACAACATATGTAAACAGACAATTACTACACACTTACTCATACTCACTAACATATGGTCCATCTCATACCACTTACATATTCATGCTCACACACACACAAATTACACATCCATGCTCACACACACATACATATATACCTCTCATCGCTCCTGTAGATTTCTCTCTGGCTGCGCCCCATATATAATATGGATAAAGTACTACCATGTAGTGTGTCAGAAGACTGATTAACTGATTCCATTCTATGAGTTTATACTCATGTCATTCAATTACAAGAGTTTCTGTCATGTCATACAAAGGCACCCATCTAGGGTTGCCACCTTTTACGAGCCATTTCCTGGACAACCTTAGAAGGGCCGTAGTCAAGAAAGTGGCTTTATAATTTAGAACAAAAATATATTCAGGTCTTGCTCATCAGGGATAAAAAGACAAGGGAGGCAATGAGTGGGAAATGAGAGAGACAAGATTAAGAAAAGTAGAGCAACAAGAGAAAAGAGAAAGGAGGAACAAGATTAGATGGAAGAGAGGCAAGAAAGAAAAGAGGAAGTGAAACAAAGAGAAGAAAGACATATGCACACCCACTGTGGCACACATACACATTCCCAGACACTCACACCAACATACCCCAATACACCGAAACTCACATACAGGCTCACACTAACACACATGCACTCTTCTTTTGGAATCCACCTCACAGACAATAAGATGTATGTCCAGGACTCTTGACTTACCTCTTATTATCTGGGACTGCCCTCCTCAAACTGGGATGCGTAACAACCCTACGCCCACATCTTTTACAAAAATCATTGCTTGATGAGCAAAGGATAACAGTTAAGTCTCAAACAATTGAAAGAACAACTTAAGGTCTGCTATGCATCAAGGTTCTTGTTAGTGCATACCTAAGTGCTTTCCTGCTCCAGGCCAATCAACTTGACAAAGTCTTTAGAGTTTAAGGAATGCATAGTAAAGTGCCTACAAAGTGTTTTAACATGCATTCACTATTGAGGACTGAAGTGTCCCTTTAATAACGAGTCCAGATCCGGGAACCAAGGAGGTATTTGCCAACTAATATGGCAATTTAAAATATAACATGTTTCATATAATATCAGTTTTGCTAGGAATTATTTTCACTTTTATATGCCTGAGGTTAAAACAACACAATAACATTTGGTGAATGATTATCTGTATCTTATCCAAGGCTGCTTACATTCTTGTTACAATACCGTAACACACACCAGAAGCAGATTGTCACAAATCTTTACTTTCTATATCAGAACCGTGGTCCCCCCCCCTTGCTCATGAGGTGTTTACATAGTACTTTACTATCATATAGCAATTTCAAGTACATAGTGCTGCGTTACAGACTGTGCAATTCATTCTTTTTCTGGGACAGTAAAGAGCCAGTGTACTTCTGTAATCTTATCACAGTGACACATTAGTACAAGTGGCCTAATTTCCTAGAGCATCTGCTAGTACAAGGCCACTTATGCATGAAACCAATGCACACTGCATCCAAATTAACCTCCAAACAAGGGACACAACATGCCATATTTCATTAGAAGGAATTATACTAATTTTGTATAATCATATTTAGGATTAAGCATAGGCTAAAATCACGTAGCGGCATATTCTGTTTTCTATAACTGTAGATGGCACTCTTTCAAGTCATGCATTCTCCAAATCTTCTTACCCCACTCCAGAACAATTAGCTAAAAAAGTGAATAAAAGTATTAATCAGTAATTAAAAAAAATGTGGTTGTTTCAAAAATATTGAGCAGCAAAGAAGAAGAGTTGGGGAGTTGTACCGAGACAACCATTATTTTATTTATGATGACAACAACTGGTTTGTTAGTGGTATTTGAAAGGAAACCATTACAAGAGATAGGTTTAGGTAAGAATAGCGTAGGTACTTGGAGAAGTGACACACCCTCGGGCACTAGGTTGGCAAAGGCAGCAAAACACTAGAAGACAAATTGGGAAATATTATATTACCTATTACATTATTTGAAAATAGTTTTTGTGGAATGAGATGGTAAATCTGCAACTCAATCCAGAGCCATAGACTCAATGTCATAAATAAAAAATAAAATAAAAGTCAACAAATAGTCTTGGACGCCAGCAATAGTGGCTGCTATTGTTATTCCCACATGGAAGCCATTAGGAGAGGCTGAACATAATGCAGACTCCAGAAAACAGTTTAGAAGAGTTAAGAGGAGAACTAAATGCACACAATAGATTGAACACAGATATGCCTTAGATCTTTGGAAGAAGAGAGAAAGCATATTTTTGGCCTGTGTTCAAAAGAACACTTTAGCATAAATCATAACATGGAGACACCATCATAAATACTTTGCAAACTCATTAGGGTTTCTGAAATTAGCCTTCTAAACGACTGCATGACATGCTCACTCAATTTTCTATCTGGCCTTTTTTTCTCCTTGCACCAAATCATCCAGGGAATAAATTTAGAAGCATGTCTGGGATTCATAGAGAATACTAATTTATTAAGGACCCTTTTAAATAAAATACGATTCATAGAGCTTGTTTTATCTAAAGGGCTTGAAATATATAACAATTAGGTTAAAAAACACTTGTGTGCAAGGCATGTGTATGTGTGTATATTATATATATATATATATATATATATATATATATATATATATATATATATATATATATATATATATATATATATATATATATATATATATATATATACACACATACACACACACACCGTATTTTCCCAAGTATAGGACGCTCCCTTGTATAAGACGCACCCCTATTTTTGGGTGCCAAAATAAAAAAAAAATATATATATTTCATAAAGTTATTGTACTGGCTGCCTGTGCATGATATGAGTGTGATTGATGTTGCCTGCTAGCAACTGTTAGCAATCGCACTCCTATCATGCTCAGGCAGCCAGTACATGCACATCACTTTCAGCCTCCCTGTTCCCCTTCCCTGTGCCCCCTACACACGGATCTATGCTAACATACATACATACATACATACATACATTTACTCCCCAACCTTACCTGAACTGCAGATCGTCTGCTGCCGTTCGCCGACTTCCGTAGGGGCCACTGTTTCCCCTCTGCCTTGCTCGACGCGGCTGCACAGGAACAGGAACTGAGCGGAGTCATGTGATGTGATGTGCATTCACGTGACTCCACCGGGTTCCTGTGCAGCCGCGGCGGATGAAGGTAAGCAGCAGTTAGCATAAAAAAAAAAAATTACCACCACTGTATAAGACGGTGTTCAAAAATACGGTATATATAATTGTTGTATATAGCGCCATCAAATTCCATAGTGCTGTACAAAGGGTAGACAGGACATAAGTAGTATATTACATAACAATTTGACTTGCATATCTTCGTAAAGCGCTGTCCACACATTGGACGATATGTATTAAATGTACAGGTACTGTCCCACAGGTGGAGACCATAGACAATGGGGCTTATGTTGCATCACCGACCTCCATTATAGATTTAGTAGCTATTCTGGCAAGGTCAAGGCATTGTGTTGGATTCCTTAGGTAAAGTATAAACTGCCTACATGGTTGTAACCTAATACTGGCTATAGCCCAACTAGCCTAGCCCAAACTGGCCAGCCTCCCATGAGAGAAAATATTCCCTGGTGCTCAACGTGTTAAAGCAGCCATCAAGAAAATTTCTTACAGCATTTTAAGGAAAGGGAAGTTTTGCATGTAAAATACATTTTACATAAACCATTTTATTATCTTCCTACTGGACTACAGAGGTACTGAATGGTAGGTAATGAGAAATATTAACGTCAATCTTCGGCTAGCCATAAAATTCTACACATGTACACACACAGACACAAAAAAATCAATCAAAAAGGCAGGAAACATAAATTTCCTGCTCATCACAAATAAATGCACTAATAGGTATTTCATCCTCAAAGTATGTACGTGTATGTACATACTAGATATGCAGAATGCACTGCGTATATTGAAGGTTGTGACTAAATATAATCACCTCCATTTCCGGGCTTAGAATTCAATAAATCCACATGCAATCAGCCAATAAGTTTAATACGTGGAAGCAAACAACAGCTGAACCCTGCAAGCAATTCACTGATAGGTACATGAGCTGCACATGAAATGTAATTATACGGTGTCAGCTGCGGATATAACATAATATCATATCTGCCTTCAATTTCTTGCAATGCAGAGAAAAAAATCTAGCTCGCGCATAATCAGTGATCCAGGGCAGCTATCGGTTATTCACAGTAAATTGTGCCATTCCGGATATAAGGGGTCAGAGATAAGCATAGATAAGCTAAAACGGTCCTCTGCCTATGATGTAGGCAAATCTCATTATATATATATATATATATATATATATATATATATATATATATATATACACACACAAACTATTTAGACAAACGTATTGGGACACCTGACCATTACACCAAAAGAGACTTTTATGACATCACATTCTAAATACATAGATATTAATATGCAGTTGGTCCCCACTTTGCAGCTTCCATTCTTATGGGAAGGCTTTGCACAAAATTTTGGCGCGTTTCTGTGAGAATTTTTGACCACTGATTTACGAGGTCAGGCACTGATGTTGGACAAGTAGGCCTGGCTCACAATCTCTGTTGCAGTTCATTCCAAATGCTTCGAAGTTGGAAGCATAGCATTGTCCAAAATGTCCTATTATGTCCCCTTCAGCATATCAAGGCATTTTGGACAATGCTATGCTTCCAACTTTGTGGAACTGTTCAGGGGAAGACCTTTTCCTCTTCCAGCATGACTGTGCCCAAGTGCACAAAGCAAGGTCCGTAAAGACATCGTTGGATGAGTTTGGTTTTGATGGACATGACTGGCCCGCACAGAGCCCTGACCTTAACCCCATTTAATATGTTTAGGATGAACTGGAATGGAGATTGAGAGCCAGTCCTTCTTGTGACCACACAAATGCTCTACTGAATGAAAGGACAAAAAATCCCACAGAAACACTCCAAAATATTATGGAAAGCCTTCTCAGAAGAGAGCTCTTATAGCTGCAAAGAGGCATCCAAATACATATTAATGTCTATATATTTAGAATGCCATCACCTGTTAGAATGGTGAGGTGCCCCAATACCTTTGTCCATATAGTGTGTGTGATATATATATATATATATATATATATATATATATATATATATATATATATATATATATATATATATAATCAAAGTCTAAGGAATACAATTGCACACCAACCTTAATTTCTCTGCCCGGTGCCAAGTAGCTGCAGCAGTAATTCATATAGATTCCAAAGGTAGTTAACGGCACTCCTGGGACTTGTTTTAAATAATTCCACGAAACTCTGTTTTTTTGGTCAACGTTTCAGTCTTTTTATTTATAGACTGAAAAGAATGAAACGTTGACCAAATTATATATGTATATATATATACATACACACATATATACTTGGTGCTGCAGAACAGGTATAGCTATAGTAAGTCCAAAAAGTTTCATTTTAATAAATCATATTACAAATAAAATGTTATGCACATTGAGCTACATTGTTCTCCGGATGAAATTCCTCCTATTTGTGTAATTCATTACCGACCAGCAAAACCATCAGCCCGTCTCTTGCCTTGACGCAAAACCCAAACGGTAGCTTCTTACCGACTGCTAAGCTAAGACACAAATGATGAGAAATGTCACATTTGTTATGTATCATCTGTTTTTAGCGTTAATACGAGTTCCTGTAAACTACACTTAGCAATGTGTTTTATATGAATTATTAAACAATTTTGTAGCAGTAATAGCAAGACTACATTATAATGCACGTCTTAAAAGCCGTCCTATGAGCCATATATTGTTAAAAAGAGATGCGCCGCGATAAATACCAGTAACCATTTCACAGATCGTTTCTCAACCTGCTTATCTCCACATCTGTTCCGTTTCAGAATTACCATAATTGCCATTATAAATAAAATGTCAAATGAAACGTTATATACTGTTTATATGTCATAGAAAGCTTTTTCTTCACCATTGAGGCTGTTCCTGGAGGGTTAGAGGGTTTGTACCCTGCATGCCCATCTGCTGTATCTCAATAAAATAAACATCTAGCTGTGCAATCCAGGAAAAGACAATATCGGCTTTTTTCCCCCCAGTAGTTGTGGAAGCAATTTACTCGATTGCCGCAGTTCTACATGTGGGTGAGATCCACACAAATATACCCATGGTCTCCAACCGACAACGATCAAGCTATCCGAAGCACTTTGGCTCCATGTCTGGAGGAGGGGTGCTTTCATATATCTGTCCTAGCATGACTAACCCTCAAGTGGAAATCCAATTTTAAAAAAGAAACTTAAAACATAACAAAAATGTTTAAAATATAATCATAAATGTTTAAAATAACCCAGCACTAATTTCATTGCATTTTTGGAGCAGCTCCAAAGAGATCTTTTATTAATCACAAGTGGCTCTCATTAAATGAAAAGTTGGAGACCCCTCGGGTACGCATACATATTTATACTGCAGATGTATTAGAGAGAAACAAAGAAGATTAGCATTCAGAGGATTTGAAGATATTCATACATCTTCTAGACAGAAAACTGGAAGATTGTGAATAAATTAATCTCTCATGTCTACTTTGTACTGTACAAAATCCGAAATGTGCTGTACCCTCACCCTATGGTTTATGTGCTAGAGTGTGCAAATATATATATATATATATATATATATATATATATATATATATATATATATATATATATATATATATATATATATATATTACACACACACACACTAATCTATTTTCATAAAGGCAATTTCTTTCTTGCTGCAGAGCTCAAGGACACAGATCTTGGAGTTTTACCAGCCGCAGAAGTGAGTTTCTGAGACGGATAGCTTTTTTTCTGATCCAGAACATTCCCAAGCTTGTAGGTGTGATAATGATTTTATTATGAGAAGCAAAAAGATACCAAGTAATACTTCGTAACAATGGTAATTAAATCCCTTTTGTTGCCCTTTATATGTGCCATTCCACCTACTGTGCTGGATTACTGTTATAACGCAAGTAAGAAATAAGTATATTTTATGTATATTTTGTGTATTATCACTTGCATGGACTGCGTGTGCATTTTGTGTGTACACAACTACATACTTTTTATAATAATTTGTGTTTTTTTATACTTTGTTTAGCTTATATGAGTAAATAATAAAAATAAAAACTTTTTAAAATTTTTTAACATTTACTTTATTTAAGGTGTGAACGGCACTTTGGTATAACAACTTTTAAAAAGACAGATACAATATATAAACTGTTGGGGAAAAAAGCTAAAAATGAAAAAGGGTAAATCCTGGTTGGACAAGCATACGGTAAAAATGGCTAAAACTGCCAGGGAACGATGTACATTTACTAAAAGTGTCATTAATGTTATGTCTATGTGGAACAGCATATATAAATGACAGTTGTATATTTCCCCCAAAAATTGTACTGCTGGTGTCTAATGTTTCAGGTGTTTATTTCAGTGCATAGATCATTGTTTGGCTATAAAATGACTCAAACTTGTTTTGGTTGTAAAACACACACCAGTTCGCCTCAAGTTTTGATGAGACATCATAAAAACCTATTAGATTCCTTAAGATGACGCAGGACTGACTGCTCTTACATGATCCTTTCTGTAGAAACAATCTAGAATTTACAGAATCACCATACATGGACTCCAGAGATTGTGCTACAGAAGAAAGATTTTTTTTCCAGCTATCATCGTGTAGCACATATTGTAAATCAAATGCATGCTGTTCGGATCCAGACACTAAAGTAGAAACCTCCAAATGATCTATTGTCATCACTGAAATCTTGCTAGAGTTCATCTCCTCTCACTTCTCCTTCCCTTCAATTCTTATGTCACTGTGACCCAACTCGCTGAAAAGAAATTTATATTCACATTGCAACCCGGGAGAAATAATGTTCTTGTAATTAGTTTTCTTTGGCTTCAAAGGCTAAATAAGAATAAAATTCATTGATATAAAAGGAAAACGAAACAAGACAAGATTGGCTACCATAGCCAAGTACATTGCTCTTCTGTTTGGAACACATTCAGGGCCATACACTGAAATGGAAAACCAAATGTAATCCACTTGAACAGAGTTCTTTTGATTGGAGAAAAGGCAGGCACACAAACATTATATGAATAGTTCTTGACTTTTACTTTTTATGCGGCAAATCCAATTTCACATAAGAGTCATCTGGCAAAACACAAATGACTTATACGCTCAACATGAATTAATCACTTATTATTTACTAACTCTTTCCTTAGCTGGGTTTTTACACCCAAGCGACCCAATGATAAAAATTTTATTATATAATAACATTTATTATATGTTTGTTCAATCATGATTCGCCCTTTTCATGTATAGTACACCCATGCAAATTATATATATATAATTCATGATTTCATTCATAATGCATATAACTTAGAGATATGCCCCTCTGCCCCCTAGATATGCTTTATGCCCCCAGAAATGCCACTCTGCCCCCAAGATATGCTTTATGCCCCCTAAATATGCCCGCTAGAAAAACCACTCTGCCCCACTGAAATGAAGCCCCCCCCAGACTTACCAATGCACCCCCAGACTCTCTGGTGTCTAGCGGGGCCAGCTTGTCACCGGCTGTGGCGATGCGCTTAGACAACCTCCACTGCCGGCACTTACACTGGAGCACCGGCATGACATAACCTTCCGGTGCTCCACCATAGAAGCACTGGCGGAGGTGCCGTTTGAGCAGGGCCCTCCTCACCTGTTGTCTCTGTAAGTCAAATTGTTATGTTACATACTACTTGTTGTGTCCTGTCCACCCACTGTACAGCGCTATGGAATTTGATGGCGCTACAGCCTAACAAAATGCCCAGGTCCATATATGACAGTGGGCATGAGGTACTTTTTCATACGGCTACCTTTCTGTGTGCGCCAAACCCATCTGATCATAATAATAACCTTAAGTGATTACAGAATGTACCTATTTAATAAAACAGAAGTGTATGTTGTTTAATTGTTCCTTTGCCTACATCCATGTTATGCATATTCCTGTGAGATATTCAGAATGCCCTGTGGTCATATTAATACAGAGCTCTGAGTAGTGTAATATTCTATTATCTTTTGTGGTGATTGCTTCACATTCTATACCGTGCTTGGAATAGAAAGCACTACAGCCACCGAGACCGAGAGCAGAAACGGATGGGAGGAAGTTGTAAAAGTAGGCAGAAAAAAATCAGTCTTTATACAGAAATATTTTTAGCCATGTAAAAACCACATTTGCTCGATTATAAGACAAGGTTTTAATTATATTCGAGGTCGTCTTATAATCAGACTTCAAATAGGAGGTCTGACTACAAGACTAAGATCCAGATCCCTCCACAACGCTTCAGGTAACCTGGATCCTTCTGCCGGCGCTTCTATGGTGGAGCACCGGAAGTTCGTATGATGCCAGTGCTCAATCATAGAAGCTCCGATGGAAGTATTGGCCAGCAGCAGCAGAGGTCTGCATCACACAGACCTCCACGACTGCCCCACTAGACACCAGGGAGTCTGAAGCATGGGTCATTAGTAAAGGGATGCACTGGTAAATTGGGGGGGGTAAGAGTGGCATGGGGGTTTCAATGGTTTTCTGGAGGCAGAGTGGCATATAGGGGTTTAAAAGGCATGTCAAGGAGGCAGAGTGGCATATATGGGTGTATAAGGCATTTCTGAGGGCTGGGGGGCAGATGTGCATAACTGGAGTGGCAAATAAAATAAAATAAAAACATTTTCTCAAACATAGTTTTTATTAAATACGAAAAAGTTTACATGTGAATTAATATTTACTAGTAAAACTTTTTCTCCTACAGGTCATCTTATAATTGAGCAAATACGGTAAGACAAGGAATGTCAATTCAGGAAATGCAATACGCTCAACTACACTACATACTAATTGCAGTGTTGAATTGTACAGAAGTCTTGTATATAGATTAAGTCCTGGCTGCCCTCGGTGTAAGAGAGACATCTCTGTTAATTTTACAACCAAGCTGTGGTAAAATGAAATCAGTGTGCGCTTTGCTTTTTATTAAGACACTGACGTGTCTCAGGGTTTTCACAAGATGTCAAAACTCCTGTCACAGAAAATTACTATCTTCGGGTAAAAGTCATGCTGGCATAAAAAAGCTAGGTTATGTAAGGCACTGTCTGAAGAGTTCATCAAATCTCCAGAGTACATGCCTTACAAGCATTTTTTATGTTATTAGAGAATATAAAAGGTGCTGCGAACATCCACACTTACTATTGTCTTGTTTTATTATGTGCATGTTTATGTTACTAGAAACACTACATGATCTCCATGTAAAATCCAGGGTTAATGAATCCTCCATGACTGCCATGAGCTAGTCAACAGTCACTAAATACCATGGCCTCCATTACGTTTGTGCTGGTGGCCAAAGCTGGACTCCACCTTCGTCAACACCTACCTAATGGCTCATGGATTGACGCCCAGAAGCAGCAAAGTTTAAACAACCAAGTTGGCCAGCAGAGCAAGTTTTGGAAGCATAAATTTGCAATTATGGATCAATTGATTTATCTGCTCTTCTTATGTCTTACTCGTATATACCACATCTAAGCCTCTGACCTAGCACGCTTGTCCTAGCAGTCCTTCCCTTTAAAGTACAATTCAATTCAGCACTTTGTGAATCTGAATTTAGATATTCTTGGCATATCCTCTATCTCCCTCCTTCGTCCTACTTTCAATATATAAATGATAAATGTCCGTGATTAAATAACCCAGTACATACCCCAGTCCAGAGAGATGGTCATTTTGGGAAGATTTATCTACTCATCGATAGTGGGAATTCACCATTGTGCTGTATTTAAGTATAGCTGTTTGATGGCTCATTGGCAAATCACAACCATGCTTTAGCTTTTTACATAATTGGTTTTTGTAGACCAAGGGAGGAGAGTATGAGGTCAGTAAATGCATAGATTGTGACATAGTGACGTGCT
The DNA here is from genome assembly GCF_027358695.1 of Spea bombifrons. Taxonomy (NCBI): domain Eukaryota; kingdom Metazoa; phylum Chordata; class Amphibia; order Anura; family Pelobatidae; genus Spea; species Spea bombifrons. The sequence goes on from NC_071088.1 coordinate 40,144,526, forward strand.
GGTGGTTTCCAACACTTTCAACTCGGCCGGATTTAATATCACAATTGCACTCGGGGGAAACATTTGGTGATCATAGAATTTACATTAACGAGGGTGTCATATGTCTTTGTCTGTGGAATACAGACAGAGATGGATACACCGTAGCAACGGATGATGAAAACACAAGTTGGGGCACAAATGAGCTTGGCAGGAGCTGATGGGAGTGCAATTTGAGCGCTAGAGACTGAGAGAAAGAGCGAAGAGCAAGAGATGGGACAAAAAGAAAACAAGACATTTAATTACGTGTCCTTGTATACATGTACACACAAACACACGCACATAATTTTCTTTGATGTTTAAAGAAGCTATTATAATTTTTCATGAATTAACCCAATTTTAAGAGGTTTTTTTAATATTATTATTATTATTATTATTTTATTTTTTTCTAAGATGACTTGCCTTTTCCTGGGCAAATCAATAGTATTTCTATTGCCAGTGTACAGCCTCTTTGGCTTTCAAACACAGAATTTCTTACATATTGTATATCTATAACCTAGATAAGGACGCACGGAACATTTAGAAACATCTGCTCGTGATCATTCTGCGATGATAAGCAATCGAAACTGACAGTAACAAATATATAAATGTGTTTTTGCTACAGTCCATAAGGAAAGATAGCAGAACGAGATGAAAATACGAGTTGTGCTAATGGCAGGACCAACGTTCAAGGGATAACAGCTGATTTAAATTGGCAGACGGTTTGTTTTTGTAGCTTAGGGAGAAACGGTCCTATATTTGTTATGTCCAGATTATGGTACTTCTGTGCAGGAGAGAGAGACAAAAATGGGTAGTAGAGGAAGCAACATCAACACAATGCCTATGTACAGTACAGGGTAGCTATACCATTTCTTTAGTATTTAGTGAGCAAACAGCGTCATTGAGAAACTTTGCTCATTCACTTGCTTGATAGCTGCCTGCTGACACGTCTCAGTCAGCATCTCTGGTTCTGCTGCGCACAGACAATGGTAGCATACATTCTCATTCTTTCTACTTGTGAAACATCTGTGTCATAACAAGATGGTGGAGCTTTGATGCCCTGAACAGTGTTTCAGCTAGGAAAAAGTCTGCAAGAAAAGCAGGGATTCTGTTTAACTCGATATGATACGTGGTTGGCAAAAATGAAGTGGAACCTCGCCTGCCCAATGCAACACTATGGTTAAACGGTCCAAAAAAGCAAACCATACGGGTTTCTCAAGATGTAAGATATTTATAAGGTTGTCACAGAAATACAAATAGAGCAAAATTCCAAGAAGTAAAAAAAAAAAAAAAAAAAATGACCCCTGGTGCTTAAAGGGTTAAAATATTTGCCTTCAGGCTGGACATGAGGCACAATGGTGAGAAATGTGGGATACTAATTAGCGAAAGTAGAAGACAACTGGTTGCTGGGGTTAGAATGTATAAACGGTCAGACCTTCAGAAGAACTAAACATCAAACAGGAGAAAATGAAATTTCAAGTGTCGAATAAGGGTAAATATGCAAAACAGAAAATGCAAACCATGCCAACATAATGACGTAACAGATCACATGAAGAAACTATGAGTAATAAACACGCCAAACGGGAGAAGATACATGGTGCAGCTGGAGGAAAAAGGTAGAGATTGCTTGGCAAGTAAGGAAAATGGATGCGATCCCTCTTAAAAATCTGGGTCGTAGAAACAAATTGCAATACCATGGCAACACAAAAATCGAGCAGGTTCAGGTAGCCTTTTGCAAAAACAATTTGTATTATAATCATTCGGTCCCTAGCAGTGCTTGTACAGAGATAACAGCGACACCGCAAACAAAGGAGAAGAAATCCTGGAGGTTGCAAAGCGGGAAGAGATGGTTAGATCTGTCAACTCTGCTATCACCTGAGAAGAAATCACAACCACAGAGAAAACTAGAATTCTGATAAGTCCCATTCTAAGGTGTGCGGCGCCTAACCTGTGGCAACAACCATCCATAGCGAGAGTTTGTATCATTAAAACTTTATTAATCAATACCCTAAGAGATTTGGGTTCATATGAGTGGAGGGTTTAACTGGTTCTAATGAGAATCTAGTAGAGGGAAGCATTTTAACATACTGATTTAATTCTGCATTATGAGGGGCATACACTCCCGCATTATGAGGGGCTTCTCCCGCAAGAAGGTTAAATGGGACCTCCCACCATTTTACTAATAGATTAAAAAAGAATGTACTTTTCAATCAGCTGATTGAATCCGTTTAATACTGCCTAGCGGTCAATGTTTTAATTGCTCAGCTTTAATCAACTAGCCTAATGCCGACTCTACGAAGGAGCAGACTACACTTTAACATTGCCATAAAGAATCAGCTCAGTGTCCTGTATAAGCAAGGAAAGGCACCCAAAATATCACACGACTGACAACAATGGCAGCCTCTGCAGATAAAGCAAGTTTATTGACAAATTATTAACAAAATGAGATAAACCAGGTTTCGTTACTGATCACTTACATGTTACTGTATTTAATGCTCAAGGAGAATGTTGCTTTTCCCAATAGGATTCCTCATTTAAATTCATTTATAATCATATGTGGGAACCCTCTGGGTTTTAATATATATATATAAATAAACTTGATTTTTTCTCTCTTAAATGTTCAAAAGGAAAAACAGAATAAAGATCTACAAACTGATTACGTGCTGTTTACTAGCATGTGCTACAGCCAGCAGGCAAATGTCATTTTTTATCAAGTAACACATTAAGCTACAATATCTCCTTGAACCATTTGTTTTATTGAATTCTAAACTCGGGTCAGAGTCCTGAGAGTACAGACCCGCTCTAACACGAATTCCAGTTTTATCAAACGACGGAAAACAACACTTTAAAATGAATCTAATCAAGATTTGCTTTAATTGGTCTGTGCACGTCAGGGGTCCCCAACAGGTAGCGCCCAAACAATGGGAAGTGGTGGATGGTATATGTATGTATTCTAGAATAACTAACCATCGCAAAGAAATAGAATTCCATTAAAAATACACTTAAAACACACAAGCCAAATAGCTCAATATAAATTCAGCTTAGTGTTGAAGCCGGTGTAGGAACAGGGAATGGAAACATACATGACTGTGGTGGGTTAGATAACAACATTATTACTTATTGTTTTCTATAGCACCATTATATTCCACAGCACTGCTCGACGTACTGTAATATACATTTTGCATGTAACGACTTACATTTCTCGTTTTGTATTGTAAATTATTTGTGTTATTCCTGGGTATCTTTCTGAAAATTAAAGTATTCAATAAAATGTAGTTTAAAAAAAAAAAAAAAAAACATGTTGTACTGTCATGTTTATACATCGCTTTCTCTATGTCATTGTCTAGCCAGGGAAGGTTTTGGAAAGCCATCATTTATTGCTTTGTGATGCTAATTTCTGAGTGATTATTTCATTCAAGGCCCATATGATAAATGGGTAGATCATTGTTTCAGGCATTCAACGTTGTTAAGCTGCACAGCCAGACAGCACAAACACACCGAGGACAAAAGGAAGTGCGCTTAAAACAACAATACAGCTTCTTCCAAGCATGCCGGAAAAAGGGGAAGGTTACCATGAAAGTGGGCGTTTAATGAGTTTACACTGATTCTTTAACATCTAATTATACGATAATAACAATAATTACGTGCTTACGGCTAATGAAATCTCAGCAAGACATTTCTTTAAATGAATATTAACTAAACACAAATCAGTATATAGACTTTATTCAATCAGTCATTCTATTATTAATGGCATGACATTATCTTTAGGACATTTTTTTTTAATACGATATTGATTCTTGTCACAGTTGTATGTAAAGAACTCTGGTCAATCATGCATCCCAGAGATGCGCAGGCCACAACTTTTTTTTTTTTTTTTTTTTTTTTTTTTTTTTTTACCTGCGGTTGACATACACGGAACGATTAACTCTTAATGGGATATAGTACCACAAGGAAAAAAAATGGAAAGTAAAACAAAAGTTTTGCTTCATTTTTTCACTATATCAAAATTGTCTGTCCCTTTAAATGATCGGGCAATTGGATTAAGCGTTACGATTTTGGTACAGCAGTACCTGAGCAGACATCTTCTACATGTACCTTCAATGGTTTTGCACGAACCTGTCTAGCATCGGTTTACCCCATCTGACAACTCAGCCGTCTTAATTTCCAAGTCTGTTCTATTATTCATGTGTGCTGTTTGTTTGCATTAGCAGGGAGCCAGAGAGGAACGACGTGAGTAACTTACACCTTCTTCTTTCATTGGCGTCTCTTGCGATATCCGAGCAGCATGAAGATTGGGTAAGAAAGACTAAATGCTCTCTATGGACAAAGGCCCAAAAACTAGAAGGATTGGCTCTGAATATTTTCTTTCCTGAACGTTAATAGCTCATTTATGCAGACCTCATTTTTTTATACTTTTAAAACCGATATACTATTCATTGTAGGCAAAGTGTAAAACAAAAAAAAAAATTACTTTCTGTCATCATAATACAGAATAATTTGTAATTATGCCATCAGTCATTAGCTCCGTCCTTCATCGGAACGAAGATTTTAGGAGAACACAGTGAATGAAATATCAGTATTTTGAACAAATAAACCCAAAGCATACCAAATCACCTCAGTCATGGATGTCGCCGACATAAAAATCAGTATTTGGCCCGTGCGGGGGTTAGAAATAGCTAACAATTTCTGTCTTTTTATTCTGTGCTCTAAAGGGTTAACTAAATAAAAACAATATGCGAACTAATAGGAAGTCTTTTCAGTTCTTACAACAACGTTTCTCTCACTTGACAATTCCCTGAATAAATAATGAGGCAAAATGATTAAAGGTGCTGATTCACTTAGAGAAAATACGAATTGCATTTGAATGAAACCTTAGCAGGTCATTTTATGATTTTATCCTAATGTTACGCCACATGACAATTAAGAGGCAACATTTTAAAGATTTTCTTGGGCCCTAAAGAATTATGCTTCTAGCACAACGCTTCATTTTAAAAGTGTTAATTTCAGTTGATTAGGTCTCATGGTTTTGGTATTAAGCATCAATAGGAATGTTTATAGTATTACACTTGGTTATAAAATTGTTACATTTAGAGCAGCATATCTTTAATGTGCAATATTTAGATAAAAAACATAATTTTCTCTTAGAACAACCTTTATGAGGGCAACCAAAAGACACATTCCTTTAGTATATACAAAAGTTCCTGCCAATCACATGCTTAGGAAACATTATTATACAATAAATGGTAGCCTGAACAGCTGGTGCATGGATGGTACCAGAAGGCACAAATATATACACATTCTGCCAAACATAATCTGGCGCTTTGCTTGAATCTGTAATGATTAAATTGCGGCCAAGTGATTTTTCTCAAATAAATCTTTCGTCTTTCAACTACATCTCTTAATTGTAAGTTCATTATTTCCAAAGGGGGGGGGGGTGATTTCAATAACTCAGCATTACATTTTTAAAGTTTGCGAAGATGGAAATCCTCCATTGCCTTTGTAGTGAATCCACACGATTCCCATGAAGCGCTTGATCAGCATAACCCGGAAATTCTCTCGGATTGACTAGGAGTCTCCGGGTGAAGCCTGGGCTTCTTGGATCCGCTCCTTATTTCTTCCCACGGGGAGGGGACTTTGGCCACACCCACTCAAGGCTGTATAGGGCACATATGCAACTAGCCCCTTCCTTCACTATCTCCCAGGTATGTTAATCAGTAAAAAGATAATAAGACACAATTTATATTTAGAGTCCCATTGAGTGAAGATCTTTTTAATAAATTAATATTCCTCTTTTTATTTTAACAATCAATAATACAATGCTATTAACAGACAACAAGCGCAAACATTTTTAGAGATCCGGATATGAAATCAAGTGAGATAAGCTGTGATAGACATGCGTTACATGTACCGCTATTCTATACAGATGCATTCCTTCCAAGGTCCCAAACTATACATAGGTTTGTCCAATGTAGATAAGTATGTAAGTAAGTTCACGTCAACATGCTGCAATATTAAGCTTTTGTCGCCCATGTCATTACTTATTACCCAATGGATAAAGAACGGAACAAGCTGGACGCATCTGAACATCTGATCTTGAACAGGAAAGAGTGCAAACAGTTCATCATAAGGTTATTACTGCTCTGCTATTGAATTCTTGACAAACCCATGCAAGAAAAATAAAGGAAATAAAGGAAAACAGATGTTTTATTACTAAAGTGCCCAGCTGTGTACTAACATAATGAATCTCATGTCAATTTTTAAACAACTCCTTGGAATTCAGATGCATCTGTATAAGAGTAAACAGATCATGGGGAAATCAGGGGGGGGGGAGTCTTAAATACCGACCTTATCGAGACCACCATCTGTGTAAACGGATAATTTATTATGTGGCTAAAAGTCTTCAGGAACCTTTAGTTTTAAGTACACATATTACGCTAAGGATACAGTCTGGCTGGAATTTTTTTCTGATGATTCTTTCCACTGATTGGCTGCTTCAAGGACCTCCATTGATATTAAAGGGAACACTTTCGCAGACCCCTGCACGCAGCATTTGCAGAGTCAAAGGCATAATATGAAAGGGTTTTGCAAGGGGGACACCATGTAAATTAAAAGGGACTAATCAGCTATCAAGAGCATTTGATGGCTAGAGCGCTTTCAAGGAAGCGTGTCTACGGGGAGGTGATGGCAAAACATGTTACTAGCAGGGCTATCCAAAGAGTAGCCAGCCTTCTATTATGCTGCACCACCAAGTTCTGCATCTCCAATGGATATTCAAAGAAGCCAAGCACTTCACAGTTACTACGTTTTCAGTCTCGCTGTCCTGGCACAACTAAGGGTGAGCAATACGGTGAATGGAGTTGTGACATCACATGATGCATCACCCATCACTTTGTATGCACACGCAGTAGGAGATTTTTCATTGCACTGTAGAACCTCCTGCAGACATTTGCCAGGGCAGGCAACGGGTGGGACACAAGCACCAGTCGGTGAAACTGTCCTGGAAAATTACAGACAGTTGGCAGATATGCACATACGCTGTGAGTGTCAGATAGAAATAAAAGACTAGCGCGCTGATCGCCTTGAATTGGCGTGAAGCAGTGATTCCAAGAAACTGCTATTTTCACAGCCAAGGGTAAAAAGCGACAGATTTATTTTCTATTTCAGAAAAACAAATCTGAATTCTGCATGAAGGAAACACCCCATTTGTAAAGCTATTTTTTGCGTCTTTAAAAGAAAAAAAAAAAGCATATTTTTTATGATAAACAACACAATCTGCTTGTTTCAGTTTACACTGATCAGACAGCTGCAGTTTCTCAACATAGCTCCATGTTTTAGTAATTATTAACCACTTTCACTGTCACGTGATTAAGGTCAAAGAAGGAGGTCAACAAGCACGCTAGCTTATCAAATAAGCAGGCTAACACTGAAAAGCATTGGCAAACAAACACAAACGTAGCAATTCTTATTCTGTATTGTGTTTAGTTACCACCTCAACTACTTAAGACCTGACACCTATGAACTGTACAGACTTCAGCATGTACAATTTATAGGTTTTACCTAGGGGTGTGAAAACGTCATACTCTCAAATGTATTTATACTAATCCAGAAGTATTTCATCCCTCTCAAGAGATTGTGGTCCCTAATGACAGCGGGATAAAGTGGCAAAATCGATACTGTCCCACGCAACGCGAGACAGTTGGGAGGCATGGTATTTGATAGCAAACAGTTATTAGAAGGGCACATGCTACAGTGTGTACATTGGCGGTACTTGGTTGGACAATTACAGTTCAGGAGCACCTGTAAAAAGATTTGCAAACACCGGTATATATGTTCAAATTGCATCCCTAAGCAAATACGCCATGTTCATTGCCTACTGTCCTACGTATCAGCCAGATTAACAACATTATTATTATTACCTTTTATTTATTAAGCGCCAACAAATTATGCAGCACTCCAATTTAATTGGAGCAGTTAACACAGACACATCAGTAGTTGAGAACCCTGCCATCTAGCCTTATGGCACTTCCTGGTAGACATAGTGGGCTTATGAAGGCCCCACTTGTGAACTTACAATTTAAGGGAGTAGTAAGTGTATTTACTACTAAAGAGGGATGTCATGCCAAGGCATGATTGGGCCTCTGATAAGCATTTATATTTGTTTAGTCTTTGATCTATGGGCATGCAGGATATTCTTTCATCAGTCTGTAACAAAGTGTGAACACCAGTCCTAAGCCATAACTCTAAATCCAATGATTAGGTAACATTACCAGAGAGGGTGTCAAGAAATGCACAGGGATAGATGCTCTGAGGTGGGTTATCCAGGGGACAGCGACAATATCAAATATGGAGAATGTGTGTATGTTGTATGGGTAGAAGGTCCAGTATAAATAAATATTCAGAATACCCAGGTTTTATCCTTTTGGTGGATACGAAACAAGCCCAGGGAAAGGTGTTCCTGTTACGAGATACAGGCATATACCAAGGAACTTGTGGGGTCCGGCTACCCGGAGGCTACCTGAGATGCAGCCAGGACTGCCCGCCGACGTCAGTGGGTGCTGCCGCCATCACAGGAAACACCCCCAATTAGGGGGAGTGGGGAGTGTCAGGACCCCGCTCCCACAACCCAAAGGATTCAGGTGCTGACCTGGAGAACCGGAGAAGAGTTCCCAGGTATGAAAACGGGAAGGGCTACTTTGCAGGCAGTTATACCCATCATATTTGGTGTCCAGATAATCACCTAAACCAGGGCTCGACAAATCCCAGGCGCCAGGTCGCCATGGCGACTCAGAATTTTGTCCTGGCGCCTAGGAGTTTGTCAGCCTCTTACATTCACAAAAAATGCCCCCGTGTCACCACGCGGGGGCGCTGCTGTTGCTGTCTGCCCAGGAGTCTGGGCAGACAGCACAGCCACTCCGAGCCCGCCCCCGAGCCTGTGATCACTCCCACGGAGTGATCCTGTAGGCTGAAACCGCGATTGCAGAGAAACCTGCAATAGCGTTTTCAGCTGCCACAGGCAGCTTCAGGAAAGGGGGTTCAGTGTTGATTGGGTCCCCACACAAGTGTGGGGACCTGACACAACATCCCCCTGCTGCCTGATCGCTCCATGAGAGCGACAGGGCAGCGTTAACCCCTTCAATGCCGCGATCGCGGCATTTAGGGGTTAATTCCCGTTTTTCAAGGGGCTCTGCTGCTGGTGGTCTGCCTGGAAGTCCAGGCAGACCAGCAACAGCAAAAACGAGCCCACACAAGCCCTTTGATGACTCCTGTAGGCATGGAAGCCTGCAGCAGTCATCAGAGACTCCCCCCTGCAATGGCTGGTCTATAGACCAGCAATTGCTTCCCAGCTGCCAGAGGCAGCTTCAGGGACAGGGGAGAGGGTTCTTTGTGGAGTGTGGAGACCAGCCCCAACACCCCCCTGCTGTCTGATCGCTCCATGAGAGCGACAGTGCAGCATTAACCCCTTCAATTCCACAATTATTTATAACACATTCGTGGCATTGCAGGGGTTAACATTTGTCCCCACAAGCTTGTGGGGACTAAATATCAATCAATGCTGTGCTCCAATGGAACATCAGCATTGAAAGTGTTAAAAAAAATATATCAAAAAAAATTATTTAAAAAAAAAAACCAAAAAAACAGCACTGACCTGAAAGTCCAGGGTGCTTCCAGGTCAAACGCTGTGAGTTTAGTAAGTCGGCTGATGATGATCAGATCACTCCTAACCAACTGTTAGTTTAAAAAAAAATCCCGGCTCCTAACTTTTTTAGCTGGCGCCTAGATTCACAACAAATTTGTCAAGCCCTGACCTAAACATGAGGAATGTGATTAGGATAAAATTTTGGAGGTGGGCTGTAAACTGTACCGGGACAGATTGAGTGGGCCATAACCTCTGAGTCTCCCAGGTAACACCCAGGGGATCCGGCCTCTGTGGTTTATCTATAAAATATGGGTCTTGGATAATGAAAGGGAGATTTTCTTTTAAATAACTTCATGGAGTCCTTTACCATCTGAATCTCCCACAAGGGAGATCTGTAAATATATGATATTATAGGATTTCTTGTGTTTTCTCCTATTTTATCTTATGTACTGTTTTGCCAACTTGCAACCTTTATGTCTTTATGTAATTTGTTTCTGTATTTTTATGAGCAGCACTGTGAAACCTTTTTTCAGATTAAATGTTTAATTAATCAGCTCTGGTCTTTGTTCTCTAATATAAACTTCCCTGAAGGAAGCTCAGGTAGGAAACGTTACAGAAGAGTTAATTATACGGGTCTAATTATTAAGTCAATTACTTTTTATACTGTAATTCGGTTTTGTTTGGGGTAACTTAAGATTCCAAGTCTTGGTGGTGATTGCGAATTGTAGCACTGAGGCAATAGCGTAGGAAGGATTTCTAGGTTACTGGGAAAAGTAACCAGGGATCTGGCGGTGTTAACTCTTTCACTCCTACACTTACACCACCGTCTCAGCCAGGCCTACAGTCGTAATTACTTCTCGTGACAAGGGAGTAGTAGCTCTCTTGTAGCAGTAATTAGGACTAAGTGGTTTCAGGATGCAAAAGACTATGTATAAATAAAATGAACAGAGGAGTCGGCAGTATCAGTGGTTGGTTTCAGATGGTGGCCTGCAGAGAGCTTGAGATATTTCAGGAAATCTACATGTATGTATGTATGTATGTATGTATGTATGCATACGGGCAATTATTACAATATACTGCTTACAAAATACATACTTGGGTAAAAAACGAGTGTGCAAATTTTGTTCAAGGGAACTGTGCTCATTCCACAATTCCAGAAGTAAAAAGAAATAGGTGGCATAACATCTTTAAAAAAAAAAACAAAAAACCATAGCTTTAACCATTAAAAAAACTGTTTTATTTGCATTAACTATTATTTGGCTATTTCCAATCATTAACAATTACCTTAAGTGTCCTAGAATTGGCTAGACAGTTAAAGTATGGCACGAGTCACTGTTTCCAAATTATAATATTACTATGTCACACGTAAAAGGTGGGAAACATGAATGGCTTTTTCATTTAATCACATCATTGTCTTCCAGCATATTAGCTAGCAAGTGATTCCTGTTGACATGGAACAAGGTTAAAGGGATAAGCATAACCGGTTCTACAAGTTTGACTTTGGAGTCTCAGGGTGAAGCGCTGCTTCCCCGAGTCTCAGGGTGAAGCGCTGCTTCCCCGAGTCTCAGGGTGAAGCGCTGCTTCCCCGAGTCTCAGGGTGAAGCGCTGCTTCCCGGAGTCTCAAGGTGAAGCGCTGCTTCCCCGAGTCACAGATCCCAGGTATGAATACCTGCTAAAATACAGTAGCTGTATGGGTGATGCAAGTAGGATTAGTGCTTTATTGTGCCATGGGTAAAATGAGATTTAATGTACCCTACACAGGTGATAGGTTGAGATGGTTATGTTAATTACAAATGGTTGTGGTTTTTTTTTTTTTGTTTTTTGTTTTTTTTTTTTAACATCGCAGATGACACATGGACACTATACGAGTGCTGTGATTTCCTACTGCTTGTCTAGAAGCTGAGAAGGCACTCTCTCCATTTAGGCCTCCTAAATTATTTAGCTAGCTTTAACCCCTGCCCAAAGTCACCATTAGAAGAGGAACATGTTGAACATATTAACTGACTTCAAAAACCACAAAATACGAGAACAGCAAACCACAAAATTCAACCATCTCCATACAAGTCATGCATCAGATTATTTATTTTATTAGGGGCTTTCCTTTTGTTTTTTTTATTTTTTTTATTATGTAACAGCTCCATATTTGTACATTGAATTTTGAAACACCAATAAGAATTTTAACCGCAATTTTGGGTGTGCACTAAAACCCAGTCTATTGAATATAAATGTTTCTGCCTTTTAACTCTGCATCCACCCAATTACACAATTACTCCCAATTATACTGGGAGTATCCTAGAACCGCGCAGTGGAACCGACACATGTACTTTACAGGTCACCGATATGTCTATTTGTATAATAAAACCTAACTTCGCTGCTTCCACTAATAATTTAGAATGCCGCCACAGTATGATGGGGGTTGTAGTCAAGTTTCTGGGTGCATCTTTATTGTTTATGCATTGGTTCATGAGATATAAAGTATCAGACTTTACCCTGTAAACAAAATATTAATTTTCATTATAAATTACATTTTGTTTCCTTTTGTTTAACCACAAATAAATGCATATAAGATACTAGTGTGGTTTGCACTTATGGTTGACTGACAGTATGTTTCCTCTTTCTTTGCCCCAATGATCTGAGCAGAGAATGGTTTCTGTTCCACATTGACAATTAAAGACAAAGTACCATCAATGTCTTTACATATTAAGTATAATAATAGCAGGCAATTATTAGATTATCAGTCAAGCTCTGTTGGCACACTCCATTTGTGATGTCTTATTATAAATCATATATTTATGTATGTATTCATTAAAGTGTCAGAGAGGCACAATCATATCTGCTGATACACTTGACAGCATGGTTAACATGAACATAGAAACACAGAATTTTATGGCAGATAACAGCCCAAAGACTTAAACCTTAACCAGTTCTTGGTCTCATCATAGTGGTCTCTGGAGCTGCAACTTATCCATAAGGTATTTTTTTCTTTAAACATTTTAAAGAATGCATATTAAATTACTCACAGAGTGACACTGCTGGGACATTATACCGTCCCTTTAACTTCATGCAAAGGAATACTTTAACTGTTTTTATTACCAGAAGAACACATTTAGAAAATGCTACAGAGTCAATTACGCAATACAGACAACTAGAACAATCGGAGAAAAACATTTGTCAAAAAAAAAATGGAGAAAATTGTCGTCTTGTTAGATTTGATGTGCGCCATTTGATGCCACGTTCAGGGTACAAGCAGGTGTGCGCTCACGCAGGCTGCTGTCTCTTTGCCACTTAATTACTGTTCCTGTTAAACCATCAAACACTCAGGAGTGGGACTCTGACGGAACAGATGTGCTCCATTTCTCCTGAGTTTACCGATGAATATTGATGAGCAAGTTGGCCGTTACCCACACCAACCCTTCTTTAATGGCATGCACTCCATTCTCTGATGGAAAGGCTTACCCAGTTGTCGCTTATTGTTTTAAGACATTTTAAATTACAATTAATAGCTAATATAATTGCATGCTAACTTGACCAGTCAACAATCCGGGTACAGTTTCCTCTCCTTGTTATCAACAATGATGAAGGGCGACAACATACATAAAAAGCCATGCATGAAAGTCTTAAAAATCTGAAATAAAGTAGTATGAAAGGAAAGAAAAACCTAATGTTTAACAGTATCTTAATATCTCAGTAAGAAGAACATCAACATCACACTCTTTTACTTACGGCTACGATGACGACGACATTGAGGTGGACCTTTGATCTCAGCAACCTAACAGCCATGATGGAAAGAACAACACGCCACAATGCAATATGTGGTTCAACCCTCAGGCATTTAAATAGCTCAAAATCATTTTAATATATATTTACACAACTTAATCCTCATGACTTATGTAGGCAGGTCTATGACTCCCTGTAAATGGGTCAGTGAGGAATCACTCTTATAGGAGTTGTCTCCTCGCATTGAAATTATCGTACATAAATCGCACCAATTACCTTGATTTTTAACAGGGATCTAACATCCATAAAATGAACTGCACTTTTTTTTTTTTTTTTAAAGCTAGTAACATCTAGAACCAAAACAAAAAATGTTTTTTATGTGCATATTTTTAAACTTCATGATTACGCATATTCTGCATATTTAAAGCCTAAAAGATGATTACGATAAGCAGTAACCACGTAATCTGCAAGCCATAAAAAACAAACAAACATCAGTTTAATCTGCCCGGCAACCATCCAGACACATTAATGACTGAAAATCTACATTTTTCTCAGCCCACGTGCTTAGGGCTTTGATATAGGAGCCTTTATGCTACCTACCCCAATTTAGCACATAAAAGATGGTTATGTTTCCAATTCTCCTTGCTTTCCTTTGATCTAGTTATTGTGTCACATAGTAACACACTATTTCATAGTGTGATCTACCTAACTGATACTGGATGGTATAACATCTCAGTTACTTTACTTCAATCAAGCATCTTTTTCCGATATGAAAGAGGCCTGCAAAGGAAATCTATTCTAATTGATTTTAACTGAAATATTTTACTCATTTGCAGTCATAAAAAAATGTTAATTTCCTTGAATTCGTAAAATAAGCATTAATCATTTTCATTTTATGGTTACATCGTGTCAGAAATCACGATGTACACGTACAACTGCTCGAAAAAGTCCAGCAGAATTGCTTGTCTTCTCCGTGATCCTCTGATGCCTTGAGATTTGAATGTAAACACTCCCACTAAAGTATTTTTTTCTGGCATTCTGTATAAGCTTTGAACAACAGCAAAAGCAAGCCTGTTTATCTATTTCAAACTCCCAATTGGCTTCCATTCCCATAAAGCTTATTGGTCAGGAGGGAGGTAAGCAGGCAGTGTTTAGACTAAGAGCGAACTGTTCATTTTGTTGCTTGCCTGCGATGTAGCCAACAAGTTCTTCCCACCGGGTGGCATAACATATGGTGGGATCAGAAGACTTGCTGATACTAAATTCCATACCACAAAAACGAAAGAAAAGTCGGAACCATAAGCATTCCATATTGGTTGTAAGCAGTGATCAAATATTGGTAATCTGTAAATTAAGAGTAAATTTTTACTTGTTTGAGCAAACTAAGAAAGGTTTCATCCACGGGGAAAACTGAGGCTCTTCACTGCTACAATAAAATGGTGTGTACCGATTACCACACGGTAGTCGGGAAGACTACACCAGTAACCTGCCCTATCATTAGACAGTGTAAACAAAAAAGCCTTGGACTACCCTCTGGATGGCCCTGAAACCAAGTGATGGACAAATCCCAGAAGCCAAGTATCCATATGCAGAATGTTAATGTATTAGGAGCAGAGGCAGAAAGTCTTGAGAGCTCCCATTTATCAATAGAAGACCAGCCCTGGTTGGACCAAGCCCAAATTTCTCTGCTATGATAACAATGACAGTCATCATGTTAAAATTTGACCCACTGTCTATAATATATATATATATACACAAATTTATATAATGTAAATGCATGCAGGAATTTTATTCATCAAAGATTCGCTGCAGCAGCCAGCCCTGTAACTACGCCAAATTTTAAAGCATTTTAAAATAAAATAGATAGATACTGATTATATCTTTATGTATAAAATAGTTATCCATCTAGCATAATATTGACATTAATTACATCACAAAAGTGAAAAAACGAAGTGCTTCAGTCTTACGAGAACTTGGAAGCATTCTGTACTTGAAATACTATATTTTCTTCCGCAAATTCTTGGCTTTTTGACTTGTTCAGTGTTTATGTACTTGGTGCGGTGTCATATTGCAATGGTAACACTACCACTCCAACAGCTGATACAATTTAAACATTTCATTCCAAGTACATTCTATTAAAGTAAACGTTGCATTTTTCTGCCAAATTGCAGTCCTTTAGTTTGCTTTGCTGATCTACGTGAAAAAATAATCTGGACAGGTTCGTCCCTTAAATGCAAAGGTAGATTGAAGCATTAAGAAATTCTGGCACCTATACTGAAAAGTACATATACTATTTTATTTAATTCTGTAACCCAACATTCACACAGGCAACAGAGTCACTCTATACCTGAATAAATGTCTATGTTGGAATTATGTTAGGGTCCGTTTCCTGAAACTAAATGTACTGCTAGATATTCAGCCAAGAAAAATGCATATGGACATAACCGGGATCTCTTGATGTTTGCCCCCAAAGACACTGGGTGATTAGCAGCCCTCACGAATAGCTTTTGTTGTGCATGGGGAGGGATCAAGCTGCACACACCCAATTACCCCTATTTCTCGCTCTTTTACCCTAATCCACCAGCCCCATCCTGCCATGATTCCTTTTAGGAGCAGGAGAAGAGGCCCTACAAGGAAGCCTACTTGCTGATGTACAAGGTATGGTCGATATATCTGGGATTTTTGGCCAATTTTGCTTGAAGATACACAGTATGTATTGTGTGACATTACACTTTTGCATATGTAAACATTACAGAACGCGTTACTCCCATAGTAAATTATTATTTCAGGATACATGCAAGGCCCAATTTCTTTAAGACAATCTGTACTGCAATTGCCTCCTACTCATCCTGAACTACGTTGTTACATCTCAGAGAGCTGGAAGTCTTGTCACAGTTGTCAGATAAGTTTAATCGATTATCTGATTGCTTGGTAATACAGGACTCCCTTCACTATTCATTTTAAAAGTACAGCATGTGTTTACTCGGCCTACTGTTTCATTCCTCACAATGAGCCTTAAAGAGAAATTCCTAGCCCACTGCTTTGCCCCCATCCTTTTCGCATCTGCTCCCGACAGAGCAGTATAATCTGTGATTACAAGACATTCAGAGACTCACATTCAGGCCAAAATTTGCATAGTAAAGACGGCACGGAGTAAACAAACCATCAGAAGGCAGGTTATATTCCAGGAGGTTACAGGCCGGAATCTCCTCCGTGGTATATATATTTACAGGAATCCTTATGGAATAGATCAGGAAGTTCCCCCAGCTAAATGCAGGATATCCATACTAAGCACAGAGTTCCATCGATCTGTGTATGTGCAAGTTGCTGACCCTATGCCACTTAGGTTCGCTCTATGAGATATATATTTTTATATACCGGTATATATATTTTTTTAGTTGTACCAATAAATTTGGTGCAACCTGACAGTAATAGTTTATTACTTTAGAATTAAATTATATATATAGATATATATATATATATATAATATAAATAATATATATATATATTCTATTGTGTGATCAAGCAAGACATCGCTTAGATTGCCCCACAATTGACGAGATGATTTAGTGTGGAGAAGTGTCCATACGTTACTACTTAGTAGATGAAAATACATCGAATTGTTGTACTAGGCCAGAGCATAACCATAAGAATTTAAGGATGCCGATGAGGACCAAATTTGTCTTAATAGTCATATTCCCTCTAGGTTTTAATAAAAAAAAAAAATAATAATAAAAAGGTATTTTTTTTCTACTTTTAGTAAACACTAGAAAGATTTTAGACCATTCAATTCTGGTAAAGGGTTCAAATAATAGTATTTTTATATAGAATTAATGTTTTATCTCAAACACTTTTCGATTTCAAAGATGCATTGTTTCATAGCATGTGAAGCAGAATTCACTTCAGGTGCGGCAACATAGATAGACCTACAAGAGATTATGCAACCTGCTTGCTGTCAAAGAGTTAATTATATCGTAGATCCTTGTTTTGGCTGCGTATGACATTCACATATTAAAGTCCCACTGTTTATGTAAACGGAAGCCAGGTATTCAGCCGTGATGATGAAAGCACTCGAAGCCCGTCGAACCTGCTCCCGTTGCTGCGTATATGTGCAAATCGAGATAAAAGCTAAAGAAACCGGTCAGAGCAGTTCAGCGAGCCAGACTTGGTGACCGATACACAATAACGTGCTCAGAGTTTCGCATTGTTCATTGTGATAGCTGCCCTACTGCAATGACAAATTCAAACTGCATGTTAGGTTTAGACGCAGCCAGGCTGCCAAATACTTATTCTTTTTTTACAACGTGAAAAATGTATGATTTTGCATTAATATCCAGGGCTTTATGAATTAGTTATCTCAGGGCACCATATGGGACATTTTGTAAAAATGTAATTATCTTGCCATGAAATATCCTGGGAAGGCGTTAGTGCCGGTCAAAGAGGACTTATAACAAACAATCCCCATTCAGTCTGGACTATGGTCCTTACAAACCTCTTTCTTGGCCATGCGCAAGATCCGAATAAGGGAGGGAAGCATTTTTAGCTGGGCTTACCAACAGCTCTTCTCTCCTCGTAACCCCTTAAGGACCATGGAATTGAAAACAATGCATTTTGAGCCCGTACATGTACGGGCTTCGTCATGAAGGGGTTAATTAGTCATGCATTGGGAAACCTACACCTGCTCTCAGAAGAGTTTCAATTTAACTTAATACACTTTTAGAAACACCATTACTCGTATTAAAAAAAATGCCAAAACGGGTTCCAGAATTAATGTTTTATCGTGTAAGATGTTACGCCATTCAGATTTTTTGAAGGGAACACTTATGCTGACATTCCATGATTTCAAGCATAATACTAGTAGAGCAAATAGGCTTGTACTGTGACTATCAAGAAAGAGAATAACATAAAGTAGTAAACACATGAAGGTGTATATAAAAGGTCCACCATAACTACTGATATATAAATTACATTCTGACGGCTGACGGCCATGGGTAAGCGATGTTGCTACAGGTAATTCATCCAATACCCCTAGGACTCTCCATACTAAACATGTTTTCTTATAAATATTTAAGGTACTGTCTTTGTCAATCAGAGCTCTTCAAGTCAGTCAAGTTCCTCTTCCTGTGACAGAAAAACAGGATACTTCTAGTATTAAATATACTTTTTTGAGCGGACAAAATACCCAGCCTGGGTCTGCACGGTAGTTCCATTAATAAAGTAGGAATCCACGTATGATTTCTACATGGCATGAAGCATTATGGGTCACTGGTTAAAGGATCCATCATTTGTCTTCCCCTTTCGGCCATCTTCACCCAATATTTGTATAAGTCCCTGATAACAGATATAAAATAATAATATAAACTGGATTTAAAATAAAAGTTTCGCTACAGCTGAAACTGAGACGTGACAGCCACGGCAGGGAAAAAGTAGATCGGTTCTTCTGAGAAGATGAAAATAGTACCTCTAAAGATGTGTAATAGTGGTATCATGTGGAGAGAAAAAAACAACAAAACAACAGATTTAGACAATTGTGCATTGTCAGGAAAAAAATCTTGTTCTTGCGATAACTTTACAAGCGCCGTGCTTTTTAAGACAAGCTTTACAATACACATTTGTAATCCTTTGTAAGAAACACAATGGCCTATGTTATGAATGTAAACGTGTTTTTAAGTAAAAGCCATTAGTCAGTTTGTTTTTTGAAAAAGCTACAGACCTAAACACTATTTCAAGTAAACTATTACCTAATGGCAGAGTATGTCGCTCTATTTCGAAAGCTATTGATGTTGGAAGAATGTCGGACGCACCTTTGCTTTTGTGGAAATCTATTCAAAATGCCTTTCACAAGGAAGAAAAATGGGGAATGTTTTCACCTAAAAAGTTGTATAATACACCTATTTAATGTTCCGTACAAGAGGTACCTGTTAGCTCAGGTTTCTACTGGCAAAGGCTATTCTACAGCATACACAGATATTTTACACAACTATATGCGTCAAATTTTGTAGCATCAGTTTTGAGAAGGATGTTTCTAGATCAAGCATGACTGTGCACTGTGTACCAAGCAAGGTCCATAAAGACATGGTTTGGAGAGCTTGGTGTGGAGGAACTAGAGTGGCCTACAAAGAACGTTGACCTTAACCCCAATGAACACTTTTGGGATGAAATTGTGAGCCAGGTCTTCTTGTCAGACATCAGTGCCCGATATGTTTTTTTGGCTAAATTGGCAAACATTCCCACAGAAAAACTCCAAAATCTTGTGGAAAAAGCCTTTCTAGAAGAATGAAGGCTGCTATTGTTTAAAGGGGGAGGGGGTTCAATGTCATATTTTTGCCCATGGTTTTGGAATGGGGTGTTAAACAAGCTTATATAGCTGTGATGGTCAGGTTGTGTTTGAATTTCTTTTTTTTAACTTCAACTAACTCTACAGACAATTACTGGCCAATGCATCTCATTAACCCCTTTGAGACCAATGAGAAAAAGGTTAAAATCGCTCCCACATTTGTAATTTTAGCATTTTTCAAAAATTTTTCTTTGCTTAGTATGAACTAAAAGAAAATAGAAAAAAAAAAAGAGAATGTCTTACATTTACAAATATGGTATGAAAAAATCTATAATATCTGTAGGTACACTAAATGAGAGAGGAAGAGAATGATTGAAGAAAGACGTAGGAAAAACATTAAAAACTCTGGTCCTGTAGCATTAAGAAGGCCTGGTCTTTAAGCATTTTGGCTTATTGATTTTTATTGTTCTTTTTTAATATAAAATGGAAAGCAGACAACAGAATGGGTATGCATTTAGCATTGGCAAAAGCAGTGCAGCGTAAATAAGAGGTTCCACAAAAGGCAGAGACCTGGAGAAAAAAAAACAATGCATATTGTTATATTGCTAATTATTACTGGTGTAGTTTTGCATGACTGTGGCATTTCTCACGTAGCACCACTTTATACAAAAATTAAATAAGAAAATCTGAAATTGCTACCCATATTCATTTCTCTCATCACATTGTGGACTCGGCAGGTTATCACTGCCTTCCTGATGAAAATACCGAAAAAATACTACATAATATTAAGTTATGTGACTTATTTAATATTACATTGATATTCTCTATTATTCAGCTACTGGGTGGCTATTTACTGCAGTTCAAATGTATTGATCCTGGTAAATGACCCCCTCCATAAGGCACAGCTATTAGCTGGCTCCAAAAACCAAGAACTCATTTATGTTTCTGTTGAAAGAAACGTGAACTGCAACAAGGATTACTTTTTTGAAGAAAAGAAAAAATAAAAGACCACTGTGCAAATTATTTAGCAATAACGGAGGAAATCCACTTGCTCTCAACAGGGGAGGCTAATGTGGGGGTTCAAACATCTCTGTGTTGATGTGTGCTGTTCTAAAGGAGAGCATGAATTGCCAGTAACTCAGAGACAGTTTCAGTGTATAGATTTATAGTCCAAGGCTTTCATTTGTTGAAACCTGGAAGCGCACAAAACTTTTTTCTTCTTCTTCTTCTTCCCTTCAGAGGTACTTTAATAGATCCTATTTCAGTCAAGTCCTCAGCTTGCTTTCATCATGCTGTTTTGTTTCTTGGAGGTGCCTGAGCTACGCTCAAAAATAATAATAACTGTATTACCTACAACGCTTTGCCATCACAACATGGCTCCAGACGAGAATTCACTGCTCAGATGAGCACAATCTAGGTTTTAAGCGTCTGAGGCAGTCAGATACACAGAACATACTAAGGATATTGAAGGGCAGATGATGACCTTGCCCAGGTTTAACCCATTTTTGTTTACAATATTCAATTGCTTGTCCAGGACTTCAACTCTCCGCAAGGTTAGCCAAGAATGAAAAGACACAGACCTGATAACGTTGTGTTTATAATATTGCAGGCCATGATCTGTCTCATTGAGCTCCATTGTCAGAGTTGGGGGTCGTATAAAGGTGACATTTTTAAGGAAAATAGACGTGTATTGATAAATTTGTTGGCACAGACATTCTGCCAAGCTGTCTTCCTCAATCTATAGCTGTTATTACTAAATATGTTCTGTTCGTATACTCTTGAAGGGGAAGTCCCATGAGAAGAAAAATCTAATGGACCATAAAAAGCAGCGCTATATACAATAATGTAAGTTAAAACAATGTTTCATCGCATTATGTTGTAGTAAACGTCCTTTATCGGTATGCTGTCATTGCCGACAGTCGCTATATCGTGAGTGACTTTACCTGCTCAAACACCACAGTAAGCAATGTTTTATGGCAATGCTAATAAAGTTTGATCCTCCATAGACACTTATTAGTCACCATGTCCAGCTGGGTGATTAACCCAGAGACACTGTATTGTTTACCACAGGCCTCAAGATAAGGGTCAGGGTGTTTGTCTAGGAGAATAGGTGAAAGGTGACAGGATCTAGTTTAATACCAAGGGAAGATAGCTTAATAGGAAGGAATAATCACAATAACCTTGAAAGTAGGAAGTTAAGACAGCTGGTTCACTAGATGAACTCTTAACAATATACCATATTTGCTTGATTATAAGACAAGGTTTTATTCAGAGCAAATGCTCTGAAAAATATCCCTTGTCTTATATTCAAGGTCCTCTTATAATCAGACCTGAAATAGAGGTCTGACTACAAGACTAAGATCCAGATCCCCCGCGGCGCTGCAGGGGACCTGGATCCTCCTCTCTGACAGCCAGTGGGCGTCTGTGCAATGCGTGCAGACGACCTCCGCTGTTGCCGAAACTCCCTCTGGGGCTTCTATGACAGAGCGCCGGCATCACATGACCTTCCGGTGCTCAACCATAGAAAGTGGAAGCGTCTGCCCAGGCGGAAGTGCCGGCAACAGCGGAAGTTGCCTGTGCGCATTCCCGCAAACGTTCACCGGCTGCCCCACTAGACACCAGGGAGTCTGAAGCACTGGGGACAAATCTAGGGATGCGCTGGTAAATCGGGGTGGTAAGAGTGGCATGGATTGGGTATAATGGTTTTCTGGTTCAAAAGGCATATCAGGGAGGCAGAGTGGCATATATATGGGTGTATAAGCCATATCTGGGGCAGAGTGGCTTATTAGGGGTGGCATATAGGGAGGTATAAGGCATTTCTGGGGGATAGAGTGGAATATAAGGGGATATAAGGCATTTCTGGGGGACAGAGTGGCATATAAGGGGGTATAAGGCATATCTGGGGGACAGATGTGCATAACTGGGGCAGAGTGGCAAATAAAAAGAAATTAAAAACCAAATAATTTTTCTCAATCATAGCTTTTATTAAATATGACAAAATTGTTTACATGTGAATTAATATTTATTAATAAAAACTTTTATCAGGATCATCTTATAATTGAGGAAATACGGTATATTGCTTACTGTAATCAGTGAAAACATCGGCTTAGTGTGTCGAATTGTAATTTGTAGAATGTGTGCTTTACAGTACTGTATAAAACCTGTACAAATACGCCAGATTACCATTTAAAGCTAAACACTTTCAGTGTTAATGCAGACTGATTTAATTACTATACATTCTAGCTTGTATTAGATATTTTCTAACACAGGGAAGCAGGCTGAGACAAATTAGAAATAATAAAGAAAAGAGCATATCTAACACATCATGCGTCAGGGATATGAGCCACACAGTCTGTAATACAAACATACAGCAGAGAAAGGTTTACATTGCCTACCCTCCCCCCATGCAGCATTTGATTCATTACTCATGGCTAGAATTTAAACTCAGCCAATACGCAAATTGCCTTAATACTTTGCGGACGGATAAATAAATAATACTACAGCATTTAAAGCTCTGGATAAGGACCAGTTAACAGGCTTTCCTGGAACATCACAAGCCCCCTGCGAACCACCATCTGAAACCATCTCAAGAGAGGCCCTTGCAAGAATCCAAAGACTTTAATGAAAGATCCAAGCCCTCTGCAACCCGATCTACAAGCAAGTTTACTAATTTTGTATTATTATTCATGTGTTTGCTGTATATGAACCAAATAGATATTTTGGGGACATTGTTTCTTTTTTGGCCAAATGTTGTTTACCTTGGTAAATTTTGCCTTGACCTCCTCTCCTGGTTTCCTACAGCCACAACCCAGCCCCTTCTTCTAACCTAAAAACTTACATCATTCATCTCCTTATTTCTCCTATTGTAGCTTTCCTGAAACCCCCAAGCCCTCTGCAAACCACCGACTGAAACCAAGCACTAACCAGTATAAGTATGCATAATTCATTTAACTAATCAATAGAAAAGAGGTATACGCTAGCCTGGACGGGATTAAGGGTGCCTTCCGGGGCAATCCAAATTCTTTAAACTTGTGGAGGTAGAAGCATAATGCATAATGGGGTCACATAACGCAATGTTATGTGGCCCGTGGTAATAGTGTGGGAACTAGCAAAGCATGCAATCAGCTATAATAATAATATAAAAAAAAAAAAAAAGACAAAAAAAAAAGTTATGGGCATGAGGCGGAGCGAGTGTTTAAGTGTGAGTGTGCATAATAGTGCATATGTTACCAGGTGGAGGGGGTAAGGGGCAAATTCACTTTACCTGCCCCCCCAGAGCCAAATGGTGCGGCGCTCCCCTGTTTAGGTACATATGACTAAATATTGATTGCACTTTTTAGTATGCGAAGCAGATACACCAAAGCAGATCTTTCATCTTAAAATGATACAGCACCATTTAAGAAGCCTTTTCAGTATAATCTATCAGTGCCTGCTTTTGCTTCACATGACAATGATGCGCTATCGCAAATTACGAATGAGCAAAAATTTTGCATGATTAACAAATTATTTCTGGGAAAAGGTTTGGGCATTTCACATTACTAGGAATGATGTCTTTGAAGCTACATTAGTGTTAAATCCAGAATACTAGCTACTATAGGCGACATAATGAAAATCATATAAACACAGATTTCCAAAGCGATTGTTTTGCTAGTGAAATAATCCTACTTAATGCAACCTTTGCAGCTTTTGATTTTTAACCTTCAAGTAACCTTGAATATCGAATGTAATAGCCACTCAGCACAAACTACGCTGGAATGTGTATTCACAAATTAGCATTTTTACATTAGTTGCAGTGTGGGATTTTCCTTTACAGCATCAGATTGGACCAGCGCTCACCATAGATAATGTTCTTAACAGAAAAAAATGTATTTGTAGTTTTCTTTTCCAGATCAATTTCCTTCATACTTCCAGAGTGGGCCATCTGCTTACCCGATGTATCACATGCTTCGAATTACACTCACAATTATTCAGGCATACTGGCATGAAACTCCCCAACAATATTTATAGTTGGCAATTAAAATGTTACAAATTCTATTTGTTTGACAGCTCTTCTGATCCCTGACAGCAGAGAAGCGTCTCTAACCCTAAAATGTAATTCTCAATAGTCAGAAATGTTTAAAGATGGCTTCCTTGTATTGTTAAAACAGAGTTCTGCTCTCAGGAAGGTGCTTGTGATTTGTCCACTTACTGCATACTGTTAAATACTGTATGTGGAAGCCTCCTGCTTGAGAAAGCCACAGTGGAATGGTTGTGTTCGAATCAAAGATCGCATCAGTATTAGGTAGGCATGAGGTCATTTCTAGTGACTTGGAATGGTCCATCCCATCAGCATCAGGTACAGTATGTTGCTTCCTGGTCCTTCACAGAGATGAAGCTTTGTTCTAATAAGCAGCTTTGAAGGTGTTGAAATTGCTGAATTTAAATGCAATGTCAACAAGGAAGTACAAAGCTCACATGGCAGGAAAACAGAAGATGAAATAAATGCAGTCAGTGGATTGGATGTTGATTTTGGCAGCAGAAGCGCATTCATAACATAGATCTATCGGTCTGTCATAAAAAACAACAACAAAACACGACGGGTAGCTTAAATCCAAAGGCACCATGAAACCCATGGGGTCACTCCCCATATGAGTAACCATCTTAAGAATGCCTTAACCTACATTGAGCAATGGACCAATATAACGTTGAAATAGGATAACAGAAACATAGAACTTGGACCTAGAATTTGATGTCATTCAGTCCACCTAGTTCGCACTCAATTAACCTGTTTTCTAACACACGCGTCAGTCTCCTCCAATATAAAGTCTGACTTCCATCAACAGATGGCAGCGAGTAAAATCCAAAGATGTTCCACTTATCTACCACCACCTCAGTACAGCGAAAACCCCTTTACATTGCATCTAAGCCTCTGACCCTCTAGTTTGACATTTTTTACACTAATGTATCCTCCTGTACTTTGTTATTTGTATCTCTTTGTATCTTTTTCTATCCCATCCCCTCTTACTCCTCTCCAAACTTTACATATGAACCAGTAAGCACCTTTGTACACACTGAGCGTAATCTACTATAATTCACCATAAATATTATATTATAAATTCCATATAATTTCCTGCTGTTTTCACACTTTAAGAGACATGTATTAAGAACTGGGAAGTATGTACTTAGACATGCAGTAATCATGAGTTACACATTGCCTGCTGGGAGCTTTGGATCATGCTAGGGGCGATGTCTGTTGAGTAGTGATGTTATGTGTATGGTAATTCGTAATTTGTCTCAACATGTGGGTACAATAATACTTCATCTGAACAGGAGGTAATGCTTCATGAACAACAGAATTGCAGGCAAATAGCTGTGTCTGTTTTTTTTATTGAGAATAAACACAATTATTACTCTCCTATTGTTAAGCTGCTGATAGGTTCCCTGGAGCCTTTGGAGTGGTTGGTTGAGAAGGAGAAAACCTTAGGATGGGAAACTGAACAGATCATGCTAAAGGTGCCATTTACAGACAGGGATCTCAGCTTCCAGAAGAAAAAGGGATGTCTTAAATTAGATATCCCCAAAATAATTATACCGATTCCCAAACAAAACACTAGAGCTATCATCAGTTTCAATAAATTCATTTGGTGGCCAGCATTGTAGTTCCTTACAAGGGACCACCAGAAAAACCAAAATCAACCAAGTGTCTTATATTGAGTTAAATGCTTACATCTCTGTTTAATTGTGTAACTAAGTAGTCGGTTGTGTGACAATGGCTTAACTCACAGCTATTTTTGAGTGATCCCAATTTAATTATGAAGTTCTGTCAACTCACATTCAAACTGCATCCCACAAAGGATTCTGAAACATCTGTGGAAATCTGCATTGTTTTCGTCCTTCAGTACTAAACACGGACACTCAAACCTGCTATCAGTGTTCTTTTAAAAACCCTGAGAGACTTTCCTTTTGTTACATGTCTTTACAAGATATAATACAAACTATTGTGATTATTGTACGAGTACATAAAATCAATTAAAATAGTTAACTAATTAAAACGATAGCCCTACTTCAGCATCTTCAGAGAACAGGACAACCCGCTGTGTTCAGACAACAGCAGGCGGTTCGCAGCAATATCCATACCTTATTGAACGGATGTTAACCCTGCCGCACAGAAAGGGTTACGCTCTGTTGCTTAGCTACCATTTTGGTTGGACATCTCAGGAGGAAATTGCTGTCCTACTGAGAAGCCAACAGGTCAGTCGTTCAGCTGTCAAATGTTCACTCAGACCATATCCAAGTACTAGACCTTTAAGGAGAACCAGTTGCACAAAGCAGTCACTTTTTTGGTCTTTACATGCGCCACCCTAACTGTGCTAAATGGACAAAGAAAAGGAGACACTTCCTAGTAGCAAGCTAAAATTGGTTCTATAGTACCGAAATAAACTGTAACCATCAAGGTGGTGAACACATGGTTTGTAAGCAAGGGTTGTAGCACAGGCTTCCAAACACGTGAAAGGTTGCATATTCCAGCAAGGAACACATTGAAAGTAAATAACCAGGAAACTCAAACAAAGAGCTCCACACATTGTATATAACACTTCTCCAGGAGGCCAGTATCTCCGAGGACATCACATGGTCATCATATGAGTAACACAGCGATGAGAACACTTTTACACGGAATACAACACTTCACATTTTCCGGTCCTTCGCAGATTCCCTTTAAATTAATAATATATCCTTTTGGATATAAACAAGGCAAGTTCAAATGAAAATCGCTAGAATAAATGGTACATGTTTTTTTAGAAGGTGCTGTATTTCACTCAATTTCACTCTAACTAAAGTTCTTGACCTGTATAATCCCCCGACTTTTTACAGTATTTTTTTTTGGGGGGGGCGCAGAAAGCAAGCATCAATTGGGTGTTGCCATAGAGAATGAATAAGGGCGCCTTAAAGGTCGGGGTTGTTAAATCTACAGGGACAGGGGAAAAACCCAGATTCACTAAAAACAAAACCAACCTTATAAACTGTGTACTATACTGTAACAATATAGTTTTCATATATAATATTTATATATATCATTTCTCTTCCCATAGTAATGTCCGTGTACATCTGCTGCATACATTATACAAGAATTTCAGATAAATGAAAACGTTAATATATCATTGAATCTTTTCATGCAGTAATATTTATTTTATGCTCTTTATATCTGTATGGAAACTTGAGGAACTGAATCAGGAGGACAAGTCCCAGTAACATTTGTTCGAGTTTGGTAAATAACAGAAAGAGGGGAACACGTACTGATTAAAGATTTAAGTGACATGGATCCAAACAGTAAAGGGAAACAGTTCTTTTCCAAATGCTTTCTACACAGATAATGAACTTTACAGAGCAGTAATGGTGAAGTTGGTGAACTACTATGCTACATTTACTTACAGCACCGGCAGATTCTGTAGACCGTTACAATAGATAAAAAAAAAAAATAACAAAAATCTGACGAGATCCAAAGGGGCAATAAGATTAACATTCGTTAAGTCATACAGGGACAGAGTTAGAAAGTAGCTCTGCTCTTGCAAGCTGACACTCTATTATTTGGTCGACTGCATCTGATATTACATGCGCAGGACATGCCAGTAACATATTTTATGAGAGTAAATATTTCGAAAATTTGGGAAACTGTCCAAGAATCTAAAAAAGAGCCATACTTTTTTGCTTGTCTAACACAGACTCCCAAGTATAAAAAAGAAAGTTTGGATGTCAGGTGACACAGAAACCAACAGTCCAAATATGTCAAGGTATGTTAGGTATGACTGGTTGCTGAACTATAACCCAACCACTAGTCTAGTTCATTTAGAAACACGGGGTTGACCTAGTCACCTTGGTTGACAAACCAAAGCTGGGAAGTTATTATAGTAACACAGTTTGCCCTGTCATGAATGAAGTTACAGAACTTAAGGTAATCAGATAGAAACATAGAATTTGATGGCAGACAAGAACCATTCTGCCCACCAACAAATAATGCAAGATACAATGTCCTGAGTCACACTTTTTGCCAGATATAGGTTCACAAAGTAAACAATATAGAAAGTTTACCATGTTCTGACACAATAAACCCTAATGTTTTGTATCTAAATTTAAAACCACCCTTAAACTGGTACTATCACGTTCCCAAAATATTACCGCACCCTTCTAGAAAATGTCTAAATAAATATTCCTCCTGATCGCAGAATCTGGAGGAGAACGAGGCACAGCACTTGTTAGATGAATGAGTACAGGGTATTTTGGGCATAAGATGTCCTGTTCACCATCGTTGACTGGTTAGCAAACTCATCCTTTGTTCTATAAACACAATTTAATAATTTTTTTTTTTCACATTGATCAAAAGTAACTAAACTTTACTGTTCTTCTAGGAAGCCAATTACTTCTAGACATTGCTCAGAATGACGCCTAAACTTCGGGTCATGTAAGATCCTTCATGAGTCCCACTGGGTTTGTGGAATGATTCAACGTCTTCAATCCACTGCAAACACACCCTAATAATTAAATAAAAACAGCTGCTAAACTGTGGACCCACAATTTTACTAAAAGTTATTTCGAAAATTGGCCTTATCCTAACATAATTTCAAGTATGCACAAACAGAAGACGTCTAGTGTGATGCAGAGGGACGGAAGAAATAGCAAAACCAATATCAAAAAATTAGAAAAAGTTATAAAACAAAAATCCCTCAAAGGGATTGGGTCTCAGCCCACCGACAAGACAGGTAGGGCATTATATGAGGTGGGATCTAAAAAGTGCCCGCTTTATGAATAAAAAGAGTAGCATCCAACATTCCCTAGAAATGGTGTGCAAGAAAACCAACATGGCTGCTGCCACCAACCTTGTTTTACAGCAAATACATCACGGAATCACAACAATAAGAAGTGAAAAGGCAAAACATGGTGAGTATGTTTTGTATTGCTTCCCTTTAACAACATGCAAAACCCATGACCCCTCTCTCTCTGGTCATTCAGATGATAGTTATGTCCCTAGTAAGTATACTCTCCATGGTCCCAAACAGAGTCATGTGACATCAATGACCCCGGTTTTCTCCACAGTCAGATATTCAAGCCAATATAATAATAAAAGGAACATTCACAGATGCAACAGATACTCATACTCGCGCTATATTGGCACATAGCACAACATAGTTATTCTATGTATACTGGATTTATTAAGGTTCAATAACAATTGACCTTTGAAAAAATAATACTAATGTTTAAATCGCCTTTATATTTAAAAAAAAGCGAACCTGGAATTAGTGGTTAATTTAAATTTGTACTTAAATGTTAGCATTAAGAAAAATTACATGTGGGATTACAATCGAAGTTCTAAGTCTATTATTACGCACGTTATTTTAATTATACATCGGCAAATCACAGGCTGAATAAACTTTGAATCCTCAAAACGCTACAGACAAATTTTACGATAAAAGCGCGTTCCTTTTGATCAGCTGATTTAGAGTAAAAACGAAATAGAAACAATATGACCAGCTCAAATGTATACTTTAAATCTGCAATACAATGCAGACTAATTGTACAATAAAACGCATTCTTCTCGTCAGCACGTTAAAATCAGAAAATATGAGAACGCTACATTTAAACGTTAAATCCGCAATATAATACAAATTGGTTTTATCATGAAAACTTTTTTTTTTTTTTTAATCAGATTATTTTGAAATAAAATAATTTTTAAAAATACATCAGTTTAAGACTAAGATTCCATTATTAAAGCATCTCCTCGATACCATTTATTAGTTCCATTGGGGAAAGCTTAGTACAAGGGCTGGGCATCCGCAGCCATTACCCAGCTAATGTTAGACTAAAACTCCCATCACCTCAGCCACCCATGTGTAGATATTACACAACACTTATGGCTAGCAGAATGCCATTTAAGCCATGAGAGTGTGACAAACAGCGGAGAACTCGTAACGGTCGCAAGCGAACCACTGAGGATGATGGGATTTAGAGTCCAAGCTGCAGTTGAGCTGCCGTGGATCCTAACTATTAAGCCTTTCAATGGCAAAATCGCATGCAGCGTAGTACATTACTAGGGGCGCATTTGTGCCTCGCGTAACCCAGGATAGTAGAAACGTAACAGAGAGGGGTAATCTGGCTACTTCACTCATTAAATGGCCTGTGGACGTGCAGCTACACAGAGAGAGCACTTTAGTAGCCACAGGCTGGCTGCCTGTAAGTGCTTTGCGGCGTAGCCCCACATCAGTTATAGGGGCTTCGGCAGTCCAGCCCCTCTCTAGCCAATGATGATCAATTGGGGGGTGACGATGACAAACGCGACAGCACACCGTCAGGCTGGCTGAGGGTAGCAAGGGTTGCTCTCTAAACATATCGCAAGGCTGCAGTCATCCAGATTCTGTATGGTTAGGGGATTAACATCAGAGGAGGACTCAACCTATTTAACCCCTTGAATGCCACAAGGATGTACGGACAGATGCGGAAGGGTGCATAGCGTAGAGTACTTACCAGGCTTGACAGTCTTCAGGCGTATTGGCTCCCTGAAGTGCCTGATCACAGCCAGGGTGTCCCTATGTGTCAGCCCACTGACCGGGGTCCCATTCACCTCCAGCAGGACGTCCCCCTGACTGGGCACTTTGCCTGCAATGTAGCTAGCAACGTCCTCTCTTAGTCGCCCCAAATAGGGGAACTCCCCATGCTCTGCACCCCCACGGATCTCCAAGAAAGAGCTGGGATCGCCACCAAACCCCGACAGCCCGCACTCCTGCACTTTACTCAGCCAGTGCTTCTTCTTCTTCAGAGTCTTGGACATGGTGCCTCATACGGAGAGCCCCCTACTCCGGGCAAAGCAAAAACGGAGCCGTGGCCGCAATCCACTCTTTCTTGTAGGCAAATAATAATAGTATCCAACAGGTCAGAAAGGCCAGGAATAGAAACAGATAAGGCTACAGTGCAAACCCAATGCACATGGAAACATACACAGTACTAGTGGCTGCAGCCTTGCTAGTCACTCCACGGCTCTCCCCTTCCTGTACGGGAGGCTGGAATACAGTCACAGTGCGCACGCGCGGGCTGCAAGCCGGCCTACTAGTCATAGAAAGGAGGGGGCAAGAACGCAGACATTGGAGTTAGGACCAACACACCCCGGCACGGACACTCCCCCCCCCCATCACCCCTGCTGCTACAGCGTAACAGGCGCTGCAGTTCTCGTAGATCGGCCACCAGGGGGCGCTGAGAGAGGATCATATCGTTTAGTGATGCGCTCTGCTGCTCCTGGCAAGAGATTAATAATAATTAATTAAAAAGGGGATAGTAATGTTAGGATTGGATAATATAAAGAAACATTTAAATATGTAATCTCTTAAAACTAAATCAATTTGCAACTGTCCTATCATAGGGCAGGAAGAATAATATTTTAATATTGTTTTCAGTATATTGATAGAGCTGTGTAGCTACAGTAGTTAAATGCATCATGATGGGAATAGTTAAATTCATCATCATGCGATACCTGATGATATCCACGTAAAATATAAAAGTAAAGGTGAAAACATTTTTAGGGGTCCTTGTGGACCTCAATTTACTTCTGCTGGGAGTCTGTTCCACATATCCACCATCGTCTCAAGAAAGTAAATCTTCCCTACATTACGTCAAACTTACATTAAATAGAAGTACCAATATAGTCACCCCACGAATTAGAAATAAATAAAAATAAAATAAATTGAAATAATAACAGTCTATACTCCCCTAGTATAATTGCAGTGACCGGTAAAAGTACTCCTTCTATACTTATAGACAATTCATCACCAAAAAGGGGTGCATATAAAGAAAAAATAAAACAGACCAATAGTGTAAGACAATAATTGAAAAAGCTTCTTCGGGAGAAAATTCAAGTTTTTCTAGTACACTTGCCATGGAGACACCGATTTTGTATTAAGATCAGCAAGTGCAATATTAAAACTTTTCTTCTGAAGAAGTTGGGCAGAAGTTGGGCTGAACTTTAACCCCTTAAGGACAATAGGGGTTTTTACTCGTAGTATATTGTGGGACAATGGCTATTTTAACATTTTTCGGTGTTGCTGTTTAGCTGTGATTTTCTTCTTTCTCATTTCGTGCTCCCACACATATGATATATTGTTTTTTTCAGGACAAACAGGGCTTTCTTTAGATACCATTAATTTTATCATATCATCTAATTTACTATAAAAAAATGATAAAATATGGGGATTTTTTGTTAAAAAATTACTTTTTCTCACTTTTTAAACAAAAAACTTTTACTCATCTGCAAAAACGAATGAAAAAACCTGCTAAATAGATTCTACTATTTGTCCTGAGTTTAGAAATACCCAATGTTTTTATGTTTTTTTGCTTTTTTCTGCACGTTATGGGGCAATAAGTACAGGTAGCTTTTTGCTATTTCAAAACCTTTTTTTCCAAATCTGGTAATTCTTCCCCCCATGTGCCATTTCGGGTATCTTTGAAGCCGGCCAATGCAATTTACCCCATCAAGTCATATATTTTTAAAAACTAGACACCCCAAGGTATTTCACATGCTGGTAATTTAACCCTTTCCATGCACTAATTTTACCACCAGCCTTTGTGAAACTTTATGGTAGTACATTTTTTTGTATTTTTTTCACACACGTTGTACTTCAGGTATAAATTTATCGCTCCTGGTATATGTCCCTGTCAAACAACACCCCAATATGTGTTCAGTAACATCTCCTGAGCGCAGTGATACCCCACATGCATGGGTTTGTTGGGTTATTTGGGAGGTAAAAGGCCGCCTTTGTGAGGTGTGTATTTTTTGGCCATTTAGACATCTGATCCTACTGCCCCCATGTCCCATATTTGGGACACCTTTGAACCCGGCCAATTCGATTTATCCCATCCACTCATGCATTTTTTAATACGAGACACCCTATGGGCATTTGTAATGCCAATATTTTAACTCTTTCCATGCTGGAATTTTTGTAAAGATAAAGAATTTTAGGACTTGCTTATTAATTTTTTTTTTTTTTTTTTTGGTGACAGTGGGGATTTTTATATGTTACCATATTATTTTTATTTTTTTTAAACATTTTTTTAATGTTTTTTTTTTAAATTTTTTTTTAATATTTTTTACTAATCACTCATTAGTGAGCTGGGCTCCATTGACCTTGCATGGTTGGATGCAGTACCTGCATTCAACCTGCAGGAGGAGCTCGAGAGTTCACAAGAGGGTCTGGATAGACCCTCTATGAACTCATTTCTATTGTTGATGCCATCCTGTGAATGACGGCAACGTCATTTACAGGATGGCACTTGTGGTTGCTCTTCGGAGCAATCACAAGGTGATCGGGGTAGGGGGGTAGTGTTACTGACATGCCTCGATATCGAGGCATGTCAGTAACACCATTTATGCTTAGGAAGCGATTCAGATCGCTTCCTAAGCAGTTTTAGCCGGGCGCCGCCGCGATCTTTGATGATCGGTGCGGCGGCGGCCATTTTTCTTCCGGGGAGGGCTGCCGAGGGCTGCCCTCCCCGGATCCACGGTCAGCCTCAC
Organism: Spea bombifrons; assembly: GCF_027358695.1. Classification (NCBI taxonomy): domain Eukaryota; kingdom Metazoa; phylum Chordata; class Amphibia; order Anura; family Pelobatidae; genus Spea; species Spea bombifrons. The sequence continues at coordinate 40,178,699 of NC_071088.1, forward strand.
TTGTGAGGCTTCCGTGGATGCTGCAAAGCCGCCGATCGCGGCGAAAACGCCGCGATCGCGGCGATGCAGCTATTTAACGGCAGCCCGTACATGTATGGGCATTGTCGTTAACCCGTTGCACGGCAACCCCGTACATGTACGGGGATTGTCGTTAAGGGGTTAATGACTCTTGTATGGGATCTTTACATTTTTGCTCAGTTGTGTAATTGATAAGTCTTCTTTATTAATAATTTTTCAATTATTGTATTACATTGCTTTAATTTTCTTCTCCCTATGTATATGCTCTCCTTTTTTTGGTCACATAAAAGTAAATCTCAGGGGTTCTGTCAGTGGCGTAACTAGAAACCACCAGGCCCTGATGCGAAAATTCAACCCTGGGCCCCCAAACTTAAACAGCTAGTCTGTGCCTTCTTTGCCCCTTGCCCCTCTCCTTCCGACATAAAATATGTGTAAACACACAAATTATACACACTTACTCATACTCACTAACACACATTCCATCTCACCCCACTTACACATCCATGCTCACGCACACACAATTACACTTCCATGCTCACACACACAAAAGTACACATACATGCTCACACACACAAAAGTACACATTCATGCTACCACACACACACAAGTACACATCCATGCTCACGCACATAAGTACACATCCATGCTCACGCACACAAAAGTACACATCCATGCTCACACACACAAAAGTACACATTCATGCTCACACATACACACGATTACACATCCATGCTCGCACACACACAATTACACATCCATGCTCGCACACAATTACACATCCATCCTCACACACATTAACACAATTACACATCCATGCTCACACATACATACATATATTTATATATATATATATATATATATATATTGTGACAGTCATGTAGGATTGGTGGTAGAAGGGAGGTATGTTTCTCCTAGATTCCTTTCCTATGTGGAGTAACACCTGAGACTTCCACCTGCTAGGTGATTAATTAAGTGAATTAGAGGGTGGATATAAAAGGGAAGCCAGGAGGGCAGGTAGCTCTCTCTCTGACTGAGGACACAGAAAGCCTGTCTGTGGAAGAGACCTGTGAGTAAAGGTTGCTGGACATATTATGTTATGTTAAGTTGGCAGAGAGAAGCTCTCCAGCTGGTAGTGAGGGACATCCTATGTATAGTAAGTGCCGGACAGGCAAGGTGTTTCTTTTGTTACTGTTATATTTCTTTTGTCCCTGCATCCTTTCTAATAAACCTGACCCTGTGTCAGATTGCACGAATTTACTGCTGTGTGCCTGGATTGAATGAAGACAGCGCTTGTCCCTTGACCTCAGCGAGGGGCGATCCCAGACCTACCTCACAATATATATATATACACACAAACATATATACGTATATCCCACCCTCCCGCTCACCCCTGCTTAACTTTCACCCCTCCTGCAGTTTTTTCTCTGCCTACTCGCACACACTGTGCAAGCATTCTCTGTTTCACCGCAGGGTCACGTGGTCACATAACCCCCGATACGCTCCTGTCTCCCCATTCCTAGAAAGGGCCCTTCCATACTGGATCGGTGTGGTACAAGAAGACCGGAAGAAGGGGTCACAGGGGTCCGCTGCGACCCCTGTAGTTACGCCAGTGGGTTCTGTGGACCTCAACAGTGGCTTGAATAGAAAACTAATATTGCTGCACTCAGCTGCCCTAGTAGTGTCAATTACAATTTCAAAACTAGTAGCTTGAGCAGGGGCGCACTAAGATGGGTGCAGCGAGTGCATCCAGGCACTAACATAACAAGTAAGTACTCCAGACCCCACACTCCCCAAAGGGCCAGGTGTGTCACACCCCATCCAGGTTGCGGAGCTGCATATCTCTGGTTTCCCCTGTCTCGCTACAGTTCCGACTTTGCTGTAATCCATTCCTGGATTTCCTTACAGGGCGTCCTGAACCCCGACAGAGGGGTGTCCTGTCCTTAGCCCCGGGAGAGCAGTGTCCTGTCCTAAGCCCCGGCAGAGGAGTGTCCTGTCCTGTGCTCTGGCAGAGGGGTGTCTTGTCTTATTTATGTTGGATCTTGTGTGCCTGTCCCTGTAACCTGTATTCCTGATTCTGCAACCTGTTTCTACTCCTTTGGCTCTGTCCTGCCTTTTCTGTCCGTAGCTGCCAGAGATCTCTATATCCTGTTATCTGTACTGGACACCTCCTGCTGCTATCTCAGCATCCTGGTATGTAGCCACATAATCTCGATGTCCCAACACTCAGGGAAGTGTGGTTTCCCCTCCATTTGGTCCTGTGTCTCCGCTCTTGCACCGTGACTCCTGAAATTCCATCATTGGGTACTCTGGGTCATTACAGTCGTCTGTATAGACCCAGTCCCTGACAAGGTGAGGGAAATCATAGGATCACCTTCATCAGCCCACTTCAATTTAGAAGTCTGTGAGAAAACAGCAGATCCTCTGCAGTCATATTAGAAGCGCTTGATGTGATGTCACATCAGGCACTTTTGATATTGCTGCATGAGATCTCTTGCAGCTTCTGCACCAGACCATGAGGGAGCGATGCCTGTCTCAGAAAACAAGGTAAGCAACTTTGGGCAAGCCGGTTTTGGTGCTGGTAAGACAAAATGAGTAGATGGGAGACATGGTAAGGGCTGGGGAACATGGCACTAGAGGGGAGGACGTGGCAGGAGATGGTGAGCACATGACAGGAGCTGGGGGGGGCATACAGGTTGATGTGGACAATATAGGGGCTGTGGTGGAAGAAAGATAATATGGAGGTTGGTGTTGGTTATATGGTAGAAGGGAACATGATATGGAATTTGGAGCATGTGAGGTTAGTGTAGATCAGGTCTGCACATCTGTGGAGTGGCAGATCGTGGTGCTTGCCACCAGTGGCCCACCGGTGCTGTATTGCCATTCCAGGCCTCTATTTATGATGTACACTCACTGGCCACTTTATTAGGTACACCTTTTCAATTGCATGTTAACACAAATAGCTAATCAGCCAATCACATGGCAGCTTGCTGAAGTTCAAACTGAGCATCAGAATGGGGAAGAGAGGGGATTTAAGTGACTTTGAACGTTGCATGGTTGTTGGTGCCAGACGGGCTGGTCTGAGTATTTCAGAGTCAACATTCAGTGTCCAAGCACTTTCTAGAGTTCCATAACAAAGATCCAAAGGGGCTAAAATTCTGTGCTATAGAAGAGATTCAAAAACACTGGAGAGGGGGGTGATACTATAAAACAAATAGGACAAAAATAAATTAAATGGGTCTTTGACTTAGAAAAGCAGAAACCCAAAAGGTTAAATGCTGAATTCGATCTTTATAATTTTCTTAAAAAACATGTTTACTAACATATAAGGGGTTAAATATCTCTACAAATACATCACTAGAAAACACTAAAATATTAAAAACAATTATTTTTTATATTATATGAAAATATGGTGATATAAGAAAAACCTAAATGTATATCTATAATTTATCATATTTTCATACATGTTGTCCTAATTAAAAATCAAAATTTATATAAATAGTCAATATGTACGAGTACAAATATTTCTATATTTTTCAATTAATTTTTGTGAAGAATCTTCATAGGATGTAAAAAAACTATAATCAAGAGTAGTGATGTCTTTGAAGAGATTATATGCAGTAGAAATTCATATACATTATTTATACTATGAAGGATGATAAGATTATATGCAAAAGATCCATACATACCAATCTTAATATGCTCTTATATTTGCTTACAACTTACCTGAACGATATATGAAAAAGAACTTCCGATTTAAGGACTTTAATGGACTAATAGACGAAAGAATGGACTGTACACGGGATCTTGCGATACCTCTACCGGCATACACTGTGACGTATGCGGAAGAGGAAGGAAACAACACATAAAACGAAGACCCCGAAAAGATCTCGAAAACGCCTGGTCGAAGCTCAACGGAGCGAAACGCGTAGCGCACGGATTTACATTTTTTAATTTATTAAAAATATATATTTATGCATTTTGATCCTGAGTACGGTCCTTTTTTCGTTGCAGGAGGCTTGGACTTGGTGGAGGATTTCCTGGAGACGAGACTGTACGGCGAGGTCTCGGAAGCTGGAGACCAATCTTTTGAAAAGATTTATGAGGAGCACATACTGATTATGGAATATGTGAGTGCAATATCTGACTTATAAAGTGGATTGTGCTCTGACTATATTACACTATTGTGTGCGCTCTGTTTCTTTTCTCTCTCACTCTTATATCATATCAAGAAGTTACCCATATTCAAAACACATATACAGGTTGTGTATAGGGCTGCAACAACTAATCGATAAAATCGATAATAATCGATAATGAAAATCGTTGTCAACTAATTTCATTATCGATTAGTTGAATCGATTTTTATCGATTATAAAATGAGGGTTTTTTCAGTGCAAATGCTCTGAAAAATACCCCTCGTTTTATAATCCCTTTCAGTGTGACTCACAGCAGCAGTTACTACTTACCAGTACCTCCCTGCAGTCACTGCCGATTGGCCCTGCCCCTTTCTTCCAGTCACTCCCTGCAGTCACTGCCGATTGGCCCGCCCATTTCATTCTCCTAGTCCCTCCCTGCAGTCAGGGGCAGATTGGCCCCGCCCCTTTCCTTATAGCGTCCACATGGCTGTGACACTCATCTAACTGTGAGTATAAAATTTATATTTGGCCTGCTGAAAGTACAGGGATGTGGGGGTTAATTTAGGGACAGTTATGGTTAATGGGGTGTTTAAGGTTAATTTAGGGGCAGCTATGGTTAATGGGGTGTTTAGGGTTAATTTAGGGGTAGTTGTATTTAATGGGGTGTTTAGGGTTAATTTAGAGACAGTTGTTGATGGAGTGTTTAGGGTTAATTTAGGGGCAGTTGTGGTTGATGGGGTGTTTAGGGTTAATTTAGGGGCAGTTGTGGTTGATGGGGTGTTTAGGGTTTATTTAGGGGCAGTTAATGGGGTCTTTAGGGTTAATTTAATGCTGAGGACTGAGGGTTAATTTAATTAATTTAAAAAAGTTAACTTAAGGTGCAGTTAGATGTAAAGGGGGGCAACTAAGGGGAATCTAAATCCTGGGGGGCAGTGAAGATTAATCCTGTGTTTATTTATAAAATTATTGTGTCAGTGTGATGTGAACGAGTCTGTGAATCCATGAGGGCACTATGGCATATCTGGGGGGGACAGAGTGACATATCTGGGGTTATAAGGCATATAGGGGATATAAGGCATATAGGGGATAAAGGCATATGTGGGGAGGGCAGTGTGGCATGTCTGGGAGGCAGTGTGGCATATCAGGGGAGGACAGAGTGGCGTATCAGGAGGTATAAGGCATATGTGGGAGGGTGGAGTGGCAAATGTGGGAGGCAGTGTTGCAAGCCTGGACTCAAATGTGCATAACTGGGGGGGGGCAGGTTGGGAAATAAAAACAAGAAATGCATTTTATAAAAAATACATTTATTCTGCTGTTTGCTTTTAACATCCTGTTTGTTTATTAAATTATTTCAAATGAAAAATTTACATTCATTTTTTTATCCGATTAATCGAAAAAATAATCATTAGTTGCAGCCCTAAAATGTTTTGTAGATAATGTCTTTTTGGCTTTTGGCTTTTGGCTTCAGACCAAATTCTATGTGTAAAGAATTAAAAAATGTGGTCTTGTTATTGTCACAAGATCATCTATATATCTCATTTCTTGTGCATAGTAGAATTTTAGGTACAAATCTGATACATTATTTTCTATAATGTGGAGTGGTAAAGTGTTTTAAAATATAGTTCCAATGTTCTGTTCCAGAAACTCAAAAGATGTGTCAGAATCCAGGAGCTTTTACCAGTATCCTCAAAAGGACCCACTTAGGCCTACCTTTGATCATTTCTCCTAAATGGTGCAAGGCTTCCTTTCGATTATTGAAGTTCTGGGTTAGTAGTCTTGGTAGTCTTTAAGCCCTCCTTGCTGTAGCTTAAGAGAGATTTTTTTTTAATATATAACTAACCATATTTATTTTGAAAATACTGATTGAACCATATTTAACTAGTGACTTGACATATAGCGGGGAAGCATCCTGAACATGTATAGCCATTTTGAAAGGACATAAAGATTTCTCTTTTTTTCCAGTCTTGTAAGTTTTTTATAGTCTGTCTAAGAAAAGGCATGAAGTTAGATTCTAGAGTCTTGGCTGGGTCTGAAGTTATCTTAATCTCCTAAGTAGTTAAAGTCTTTATTTGCCCATACTAAACCATATGTGTGTGACAGAAGGTTTTTGCAGGAGATGTACCACTGGGGTCTTCACTGGTATTTAATACGTCGTCAGCATGCATGTTTATTTTACCTTTGATCTTGTTATTATTTCTGATGACAGTAGCTAAAGATCGATTGCTAAAATTTATAGTATAGGAGATAGGGGCAACCTCATCTAGCACCTTTTGGATTTTAAACCATTCATGCACTCAGGACAAATAACTCTGGCAGTAGGGTTTGTATATAAAGTCATAATGGCTTTAATGATTCTTCTGTCAAAACCAAAATTTGTTAAAGTGTCTCTCAAAAAGTTCAAGTCTACTTTATGTCTACATTTAAAAGTAAAATAGTTCTATATTTTATTACTTGTAGCTGGTCTGTATCTAAAATTGGTATTATATTAATTTCAATAGTTCATCTGGAGCAGGTGCTTTATTTATGATGGCATTAAAAGCGGCTGTCAACTCATCTTCTATTTAATTTTCAAAAATGTACAAAATAAATTATTAAAGCCATCAGGACCTGGGGATTTCTTTTTTTATAGACCTCTTCATTATCAATGTTTGTATTTAAGACTTGTAGATCACTATACAACAGTTTACATTAAATAAGGCTTTAGAAAACGTGCTAGAATGTGCAACTTCATTAGATAAGACCACATTATTTCCATCTGATATCTTAGCAATAAATCTGTTGGCTTTATATATTTTTTTTATTCATCCGTAAGAACTTCATCTGCTTTATTGATCTTCTCTAGATTAATAACCTGTGAAAGGAGCTGATTTGTTTTTGGTCATAATTTGGCTCTATTGAACATATCTGCTAGTTTTGGGGGATCCTTGCTTTTCATCTTAGCGATCAAGCCTAATTAATTGCCCCCTAATGACACTTTTCATGGTGAGGGCAGTGTATAAATGTGTATGTATGGACAGGCATATGTGTAGATATATATATAGATATATATATTATATATGTGTGTGTGTGTGTAAGGGCAGTGCATGTATGTATATGTCAGCAAATCAACCAGCAAATCACCGGTAAGGTACATCGCTTGCCGTGATTGGCTGGCTGTTGTACGCTGGGTAGAGGGGTAGTCTTATACGGCGAGTATAGTCCAAACTCTATATTTGGACTGTAAAAGTTGGGGGTCGTCTTATACGCCCAGTCGTCTTATACGCCGGAATATACGGTATATATATATATATATATATATACCTCCAGAAATGCCTTTTAACCCCCTATATGCCACTCTGCCCCATGATATGCCTTTTAACCCCCTATATGCCACTCTGGCATATAGGGGATTAAAAGGCATATCATGGGGCAGAGTGGCATATAGGAGAGTATAAGACATTTCTGGAGGTATATATATATATATATATATATATATATATAACTGCTAACAGCAATCACACTCCTATCAAGCCAAGGCAGCCAGTACATGCTGGAACCTGGGGATGATAGGAGTGTGAGTACAGCCTCCCTATGCCATGCTACCACCACCACCCCCCTTACACATCCATACTAACATATAGGGGGTATAAGGCATTTCTGGGGGCAGAGTGGCAACCCTGGGGGCAGATGTGCATAACTTGGGGGGCCGGTTGGCAAGTAAAAGGAAATAAAAAAAAATATATTTTTCTCATAGCTTTTATTAAATATGAAAATATTGTTTACATGAATTAATATTTACTAGTAAAACGTTTTTTCCTATAGGGTAGTCTTATATTCAGGCTTTTTGTTTTTTTCCTAAATTAATATTTAGATAGGGGGTCGTCTTATAATCGCGCAAATACAGTATATAGTCATTTAGCCACCGATCACTTCTAAGAGCTGCATAATAAATCAATAGATCTAATATAACTGCATTGTGGTCTGTTCAGACTACTTGCTTAATGAAAATCCTTTTTATGTTATGTACGCAAGCTAATTTTTTGAAAAGTGTGTGATATCTTTTTCCCCTGGGTGTAATATTCTCCATATATCTTTTGAATCTGTTTGAAAGCTTTGTGACATTTTTACACGATTTGTCCCTTTAAGCTAGGGATTTATCTAATAACGGGTCCAGGATGCAATTAAAGTATCCTTGTATGATTAAGTTCCCTTGTTTGATCTTTTTCTGCCTTGTCAAGTATATCATTTATAAATTTAAGTGGAGTATGATTTGGAGCGTATAGATTAACTATATATTTTATTTGGATTTCATTAAATGGGCATACACAAAACCTTTTAATTTTTTTTTTTTTTACAAAAATGGCGCATGCATATGTATTCACCCCCTTTGCTATGAAGCCCCTAAATAAGATCTTGTGCAACCAAAGACCTTGAAAGGTCACAAAATGAGTTAAATGTGTGCAATCTAAGTGTCACATGATCTCAGTAAATATATATACGTGGACACCTCTCCTAATTATTGAGTTTAGGTGTTTTAGCCACATTTATTGCTAAGAGGTGAATAAAATCAAGCACATAAGCATGCCGCCTCCAAAAGATGCACACAAGCTGAAGCTTACTATGCGCAATGCCGAGCATTGAATGGAGTGGTGGAAATCACATCTCTCTGGAGCAGTAGAATTTTTTTATTTGGAGTGATGGATCAAGCTTCATTTTTAAGTCTGATGAATCTTGTTTTAGTAAATGCCAGGAAAACGCTACCTACCGGAATCCATGGTGTCTACTGTAAAGTTTGGTGGATGAGGGTTAATGGTCTTCAGTTGTCTTTCAGGGCTTGGACTAGTTCCAGTGAAGGGTTTTGTTAATTTTACACCACACAAAGACATTTAAGACAATTGTATGGGTACAAATTTAAGGCACCCATTTGAGAAAGGCCCTTTCCTGTTACAGGGGCAAGCTAAGGTGTGAGCACTGGACCAAGGTGCTCTTTTAGCAATGCGAACTCCAGGCCCTGCACCCCTCAAGGGGCCAGGTGAGGGAGATCATAAGTTCCTCTTAAATTTGGAATTGGAAATCTGGTTCCACTTGGCTGTATCAAACAAGCTTAATGCAATGTCACATTTGGTGCTTAAGGTACAGCTGATACAGCTGCGTGGGATCTGTCATGGCTTCTATACCAGGTGCCTCTCACATAAAAGGTAGGCATGGTGGGGTGGACATGACAGGTGCTGATGGGAGCATGACAGGGGTTGGTAGGCACATTGCAATTGATGGGAGGACATGACAGTGGCTAAGAGGACATGACAGGGACTGACGACGACAGGGCATCTATGGGGATATGACAGGGGCTGGGGGGACATGGCCAGGTTGTTGGGGAGAAAATCAGTGCCTGACCTCATTAATGCTCTTTTGGCTGAATGGGCAGTATGGCTTGATTATAGCCATAAAGTGTGTGAGTAAATATTTTTTGTGCTGCATGGTGCTAACGCTGGAGGAATAATAATTATTGCTATTTTCAGTTTCATGTTATTTGTGATGGATCAACAGAGTGTGATAAATGCTTGTATTTTCATGTGCTTTAACCCATCTGGTCCCTTGTTGAGCGCCAGTGAAAGAGATGTGGTCTTATCTGTATAAATATTCGCTCAAAACATTGTGATGCTATCCAAATAAATATTAACTAGAGACATAACAGCATTATTGTTGCCAGAGGCCATCAAAAGCCTTCTGGGTCTCATCGCAGTATGTCTCCAAAATGACTGATATTACCATTTTATAATTATTCCTAGATCTCACTTGCTTACAGGGGAAAAGCAATACAAGGATTCAAATATAAATACGATATGCGTATCATATTACATTCAACAAGTTTAATGATATGTTGAAGCTAACATGGCAGTAACAGTCCATGTGTCTGTAAAAATGTGTCTATGGGCAATTTTTTTATGTCTATAAACACATTTTTACAGACACCACTCCGCCCACATGGCCTATTTGTCATGTGTGACATCACACATGCTTGGACATCATATATATTTGGGCATCATCTTGTGTTATGCATCATTATGTAGGATCATGCCAAGTAGTCCAAATTTATCACATACTGCAACTACTAAGGTCATTTATGTGGCAGAGCTGTGTCTGGGGAAAAATCTAAATTTGAGCCTCATTCAAGCTAATTGATGCCTGACATATATCAGCCAAATTAATTAAACGTGTATACAACATATTACACTTTAATTCTTACTGGCTGGATAATACAAGTTGTACAAACATTACAAGTCTCTTGAGTGTAAATGTGGCAGCTTTGGGCAAGCACATTTGAGAAAACATTGAAATAAACATCACAGTAAAAAATCACAACCCCCATTAACCCCTTCAATCCGAGGAGTTTTTGCAACCTCAAGTCCTGGAGCAATTTTGCCATTTTTGCGCTATGTCGGTTCAGCGATTATTCTCTTTTCCTGTGAATAGTGTACCCATGTAAACTAAGAGATAGAGCTTTCTTTTGATACCATAGTTGGAGGATTAGCTGAAAATTTAGAATGAGAAATTTAGTAAAAACTAGCAAAAATTAGAAAAAAACACCTTTTTTTTTTTATAAATTTTCCCTCTGAATCCTCGCAAAATTAGGTGCATATATATAAATGTATGATTTGATGGGGTAAATTGAATTGGCCAGCTTCAAAGATATCCCAAATATGGGATGTGGGTACAGACCGACCAGATGTCTAAATGGCAAAAAAAAATACACACCTCACAAAGGTGCCCTTTTACCTCCCAAATAACCCAACAAAACCCAAGCATTAATCACTGCGCTCAGGAGATGTTGCTGAACACATATTGTGGTGGTGCTTGACACGGACATATACCAGGAGCAGTAAATTCATACCTGAAGTACAATGTGTGTGAAAAAAATAAAAACATTTTTTTTTACTACCATAAAGTTTGACAAAGGCTGGTGGTAGAATTAGTGCATGGAAAGGGTTAAATACCAGCATTTGAAATACCTTGGGATGTCTAGTTTTCAAAAATATATGGTTTGATGGGGTACATTTCATTGGCCAGCTTCAAGATACCTGAAAAAAGCACAGAATGACCAGCTTTGGGGACAAAATGGTTTTGAAATAGCAAAATGTTACTGGTACTTATTGCCCCATAATGTGCAGCAAAAACCAAAAAAAACCCCAAAAACATAAAATTGGGTATTTTTAAACTCAGGACAAATAGTAGAATCTATTTAGTAGGTTTTTTCATTAGTTTTTGCAGATGAGTCATTTTTTAACAAAGAATCACCATATTTTATTATGTTTCTATAGTAGATTAGATGATATGAAAAAAATAATGGTATCTAAAGAAATCCCTGTTTGTGCTGAATAAAACGATATATAATGTGATAATGCGCATGGACTGATATAGATAAGTTCAAAAAAATAACATAATTACATTTATATGTTGAATATTGGGTTCTGTCATGGGAGTTGTCCTGATGGATGCATCATAGGGACTGTATTAAATGCCCCCCCGTGGGAATTTTTAACTCCTTAAGGACCAGGCTATTTTTTTTATTTTTTGTACCCTTCGTGACCAAGGCTTTGTGACTTTTGCGGTGCTCGTGTTTAGCTGTAATTTTCTCCTCTCCTATTTAGTGTACCCACACAAGGGCTTTCTTCAGATTTTTATATCATATCATCTAAAAAATATATATGATGAATTCACTTTTATTTGAAAAATGTTTTACTCATCTACAAAAGCAAATGAAAAAACCTTCTAAATAGATTCTACTATTTGTCCTAAGTTTAAAGATACCCAATGTTTTTATGTTTTTTTGCTTTTTTCTGCACGTTATAGGGCAATGAGTACAAGTAGTGTTTTGCTATTTAAATTTTTTCCCCAAATCTGGTCATTCTGCCCTATGTGCTATTTGGGACATCTTTGAAGCCGGCCAATGCAATATGCCCCCCCCCTCACGGCTACTCAAACGTCGGCTTGTCTCGCTGAGGAACCGTCTGCTTGTCTCACTGAGGAACCGTCGGCTTGTCTCGCTGAGGAACCGTTGGCTTGTCTAGCTGAGGAACCGTCGGCTTGTCTCGCTGAGGAACCTTCGGCTTGTCTCGCTGAGGAACTGTCGGCTTGTCTCGCTGAGGAACCTCGAGTGGGTCATAGGCCTCCTGTCGTCATCCTTTCAGGCAATCTTTCCTGGTCCTCTTCACTACAGGGCCCTTCAGTGCCTGAAAACCTTCGCACATCGGGCTCCTACGATCACCTTATCACGCTCTCCGACAAGGCAAGGCTGGAGCTCCGCTGGTGGTTGGTGCACATGGAGGCCTGGAATGGTCGCGCCATTTTCGGGTCGGTTCTAGATTTCATCCTGGATTTGGACGCCAGCCTGTATGGCTGGGGAGCGGCCTGTGGGACGACTGCCACAGGGGGTCTGTGGACTCCGGAGGAGCGCAGCCTACACATCAAGTGCCTAGAGTTGATCGTAGGTTCTTTCACAGTGCAAAGTTTCACAAAAAACCTCACGCACTGTTCCTTGGTCCTTCGCATGGACAACGTGTCCACGGTGCGGTACATCAACCGCTTAGCTTACGGAGTTTAGCAAGGACCTCTACCAGTATTGTCTAGGCAATCATTTGTCCATTCGGGCAGAAAGATAATCTGGTGGCAGACTGGTTCTCGCGCCATTGGAGGGACGGGTTTCTTCAGATGTGGCCTCCCAGGGAAGTTTATGCCTTTCCCCATTCTCCATGATCCTTGGGGCTCTTCACACCATATCACGTCAGAGGGTGTTGATCGTCCTGGTAGCCCCTCTTTGGAGAACTCAGCCATGGTTCCCATTGCTTCTGGAGATGTTGTGCGCGGATCCCTTGATTCTTCCATCATCAGGGGATCTTCTGCTGGATCTGGATGGGAACCCTCACCCCCTTAACCTACAGGATCATCTCTTGCTGGTGGCCTGGACTGTTTCTGGGGATCCTGGGATCGGCGGCGGCTCGAGATTTGCTCTGGGGCTCCTGGGCTCCTGGCACCAGGATATCTTACCTTCAGGCTTGGAAAGTCTGGGGTCGCTGGTATCTGGAACAGCGGCACCTTTACGGCACCTATAATGGCCTTTCTCAATTTTTTCGCGCACCTTTTCTCCCACGGTAAGTCATTTAGAACCATCAATGTGTCTGCTATCTCTGCAGGTCACGTTCCCGTCACGAGCCTTGGGGTCGGTAAGGACCCTACTGTCTGTCGTATCTTGTGGGGCATTCAGTCTTCCAGACCTCTGTCAGCGTGGTACGGCTCCTTTTGGGACGTCTCCACAGTTCTCGAGTTTCTGGAACGATGGGCAGACAACGACCGGTTATCTCTTCGTCAGTTGTGTACTAAGCTTGCCCTGCGCCTATGCCTCGTTTCCTTCCATCGTGTATCGGATGTTCGCGCTTTTCCCCTGAGGGTGTTTCTGTTTGTATTTCACGCAGGCCTAATTGTGTGTGGCGCGTTGCGTTCAATCTTACCTTATCTTGTCGGATCAGTATCCTTCGTCTTCTTCTTCCGGGCCTCTCTTTGGCCAGGTGGATTAGATGGATCCTTCAGTTGGCTGGTGTTCTGGATTCTTTTGGGGCTCACTTGGTTAGGGGTGCGGCTGTGTCAGCAGCGTTCTCTGCGGGCAGTTCTGTTGCTGACATTATGTCGGCAGCAGATTGGTCTCGCGAATCCAAGTTTAGGACTTTTTATTTTCGTCCTCACACATGCTTCTTTTGCAGGAGGCAAGTATTTTCTCTTCCTGTAGTTTTTTTCTCCTATGTCGGTCTGTTTTAGTCTGTTTGAGGGTTATGTTTTATTATGATTCGTATTAATAGATTTTGTCATATTTATGTTTCAGCCTCTCTTCCGTTGCTAGGTGTGTTTCCTGTGTTCAGTTTGCCTGGTACTCTCATGTCTTTGGTCCACCCGGAGATTGCTGGGTGAGCGCTGCTCCTCCGGTTCTCCTGGTCAAGACCCGAATCCTTCGGGTTGCGGGAGCGGGGTCTTGACACGCCCTGCTCCCCACCCATTTTTCATTTACATGGGGGGGTTCCCCCTGACATCAGCGGGACCGCCCACCGACGTCAGTGTGCAGTCCTGGCCGCGTCCCGCAAGGGAAGGCTCCGGGTAGCCGGAGCCAAGAAGTTCCCAGGTATGCCGATCAGCCATAACATTGTGATCAATGACAGGTGAAGTGAATAACACGAATAATCTTGTTATCATGGCACCTGTCAGCGGGTGGGATATATTAAGCAGAAAGTAAACATTTAGTTCTTAAAGTTGATGTGTTAGAATTAGGAAAAATGGACAAGCATTAGGACCTGAGTGACTTTGACAAGTCTGACAACTGGGTCAGAGCAGCTCTTGTGGGGTGTCCCAAGTCTGCAGTGGTCAGTACATCAAAAGTGTTCCAAGGAAGGAGAGCAGTGAACTGGCAACAGGGTCATGGGCAGCCAAGGCTCACTGATGCACGGGGGCAAAGGCTGGCCCGTGCAGACAAATCCAACAGACTAGCTACTGTAGCTCAGATTTCTGAAAAAGTAAATGCTGGTTGTCATAGAAAGGTGTCAGAACACCTTGCAGCTTAAAGGAGTTAAAGTACCTGCTGCTAACGTCTAAGTGCCAGATTTCGCAGCACACCTTCAGAGGTCTAGTGGAGTCCATGTCTCAATGGGTCAGGGCTGTTTTGGTGGCAAAAGTAGGATCTACACAATATTAGGCAGGTAGTCATAATTTTATGACTGCTCGGTGTGCAAGGTTAAAAGTCCCATCTCCCATCCTGGACTGCCTCGTAGATGTGGTAATTGGCAGCAACACCTCAAGCCTCCACGGTATATCTGGAAAATATGGCCAGTCCCAGGGTTAAGGCTAGTGCCTGTTTGCAGTATTTCCTCACCCTCATAAATAACACACACTAACACCCAAACTTGTCCTAATACCATACTCTAATACACACACTCACTACAATACTATACACTAATGCATGTATATACACAAACTGTCTCCCAGGGGCCACTAACCCTAGGCTCACACATAATATCATATGCTGACACACATACGCTAACACCATACACTTATATGTACACATACATGCTCACTCACTCTAACCCTCTCCACTTATTCCCCTCTCTCTCACTGTCTCCTCCTCTTCCTGCCTTTCTCAGCCTTTTCCTTCCCTTCTTCCTATCTCACCCTCTCCTCTTTCTCTTCCTCTCTAACCTTTTAATGTCCACAGTACAGCTCACTTACTTGTTCCCTCTCTCTCGTGTCTTAAGACCAGAGCCCTCTCTTCACTGCATTTTGAACTCACTGTGTGCGTTGCCACTGAGTCATGTAACACTGTTTATGTGACCCCACTGGGCATCTCTTATCAGTGCATACTCCTGGCCAGTGCAGGCCTGAAACAATTTGTCACTTTGGGAAAAAAAATACCTAAAATATTGAAACTGGGCAGCAACTCAAAGGAAAGAAATTAATATGTGAAGAGTGCAAAGGTGCACAACAAAGTTAATAAGGAAATGAGTGAATTTAATTAAACGCTGCCCTCATTTAGCATGGGAAGAGAAAATGTTGTTACTATATACAAGTATACTCAAGGTTAAAATGAGACTGCAAAATGGAATTGTCTCCAAAAAAACCACAACTGAATCCAGCACTAATCTATAACTTTTCTTATTATTTATATATACTATTCTTTTTAAGCGTTTTACATGTTTATTTTAAAACTTTGATATGTTACTTGTCATTCTTTTTATTGTAATATGCATTTAGAAAAAGCTGTTTTTTATGTAGTGATTGTTTCTTAAAATTCCTTCAATATTCTTGCGTTCTGGTGAAGGTTTTTCACATTTGTGTGGCGGGTTAATCCCGCAGCGATATCAGGGAAGGCTTCTTCCAGGTTGCAAATACAAAGATATATGTGAGAATGCCGCAGTTGGCGGCTTTTTTTTTTTTTTTTTAAAAAGGGGAATGGGGAGTGTCCCAGGTAGCTTCTTGTCAACAGTTCATAGGGAAAAGAATTCCTTTCAACTCAAAAAAGGTTTCCGTGGCAAAACAACACCTCCAATAGTAGGAGAATTTTTCCTTTCACATCCCAAAAAATGGGAAGGAAATATACAATAAAAAATGTTCTATCCTGCAATAGTACAAATGTAATTTATATGCTTACCTGCCCTCGTCACCTCCAATATGTAGCAGAACATCCAGATGTTTGAAAGCACGAACATTAATAATAACAAAAAAAGGTTATAAAAATCATAATCTATCCCTACATTTTGCCAAAACCAATAAGAGAGACACAAAAGGCCTAGAATTTATGGCAATTTGCCAGGTGACAAAACACTGGAGGACTGTCCGGGACATGTGGTCACCTTAGCCCCAAACCGGCAGTATGACTGCCAGTTGGCCCCCGAAGGTTAGTGGGGGCCTGGGCCACTTTGCCCGCTGAATAAAGCGGCCTTGTGTATATGTATATATATATATATATATATATATATATATATATATATATATAAATGCTAAATATCTGTAAAACAGTTGCACTGATAGCTAAAGAAATGTAAATATAACTTCTGTATAGCCCAGTTTTCTTCATGGTGTGTTCTATGTTTTATATGTTCCATCATTTTTGTATTTATTTTCTAGACTTTTGTGTAATCATGTAAGCCATTCGTCATAACCTCTATCACAGCAAGCATCATACATTATCAACTCTTTTGATAATATATCCGTGATAAACACCATGTTACATTTTTTACTTAAAACACCTCATAGTTAATTTCTAATCAAGGCTGCTATAGTTATTTCTTAATTATTTCCACCAAATCACAATTTCTGTAATTACCAAATATCTATTGGGCTTTTGTGTTTGTTAAAAAAAAACAAAACCAAAACATTGTGAGATACGTATTTGCTCTACAGGAAATAGAAATCTCCCTAATTAAACTTTAACCCCTTAATATTAGAACACAATCTTTTTGGGTGTCCAGGTTTTGTATTTAATTTCTAGCTAGCCATTGTAGTTTTAAAAGGTCATTAAAAGTCAGTGAATGTGGCAACCCATATGATTTAAGGGGTTTTGGTCCAAGGAATTTCATGCCTTTTGACAGCTCGTGAAGATAGACTAGGTAGTTGTTGCCCTTGAAAAAAGTAATGTTATTGAGGCCAACCTCTATTTTTATGACCCCAGTTTAAAAAGACAATCCATTCATTATATGTACTTTAATGATATATGAAAGGTTGCTTTAAATTTACACGGTGTCCCTCCTTGCAAATTAATTTGGGGAATTGTGCAAAAAATCCCTTCAAAGGCATTCATTCATTTCCTTACCTTCTGTGCAGGAGATGTGTTCAGCCAAACATATTTCCTTGCATGTTATATACTAACTGGTGGTAAGCCCCATCTCTTGCTCAGCAAAGTTCTGCTATTGATTTCAATATGAGTGCTTTCTTGCCACTAGCTGGTTTAGGCACCGAATTAGTTACAATAATCATGTGACCATGGAAGGGAGCTCTGCAGCTTCTCCCTAAAGTAACAACTAATAAGGCACTTTCATACGCATTGTTTGTTTAAAGGGCTGCCTGGTATATTGGGTTGTAAGTCACCAGAATGAGGAATCTGCACACACACCAAAGGAACTCAGGTGCTCAACTGTGCCAGGAAGGGCCAGCTCTCAAGTAGATCAAAATAAATAAAGGCTCCAGGCACTCAAGGGTTCCAGCCCAGGCAGATTTATTGAAGGACAACACCAACAACGTTTCAACCTCACAATGAGGTCTTTATCAAGTTCCTGATAAGTTCTTGATAAAGACCTCATTGTGAGGTCGAAACGTTGTTGGTGTTGTCCTTCAATAAATCTGCCTGAGCTGGAACCCTTGAGTGCCTGGAGCCTTTATTTATTTTGGTATATTGGGTTGTCCATCACAGTAGCTTATAAACAGGTTTGCCTACCAGAATGAGCTAAAACACTGACTTTCTGCAAGTGAAATTGATATATAGCGTCTTCACCTCTACTGTCTTGTTGAAGGCATTTGGCTCTCTTCTGCCATCAAAAATATCAAGTCCAAATATTATTGTCAATGTCCTGCACATACAGGAAAATATGGTGGAAGTGTGTTCACTAAGAATATTTCTGCATTTTTAGCTAAAGGGGAAATTATATTATGTTACATATTTTCACTGACCCCTATTATTACACCCCTATGAAAAGTGCTGCTGCTATACAACCCTGCAACAACCTAGAGCATCTTCTGGTGCATATCTTTATGCAGATACATATTAGTCTTTATAAATACAGTGACTTGGAGAGTGCATACATGTTCTATTTGTATAACGCTTCTTTATCTGTTTTCTACTGGAATAGAATAGATAGATGTTGCTAATTTCTAAGATGAACTATATGAGCAGTATCCTTTGTTCACTATAAAAGTTGATAGTAGCTGCATGATTGTTTATTAGGTTATTAATAATATGTACCTGGTAAAGTTACTTTCTGATGCTCACATCTGTCTCTTATTTGGTAGGCTGGTGCACTGACTAAAAGAGAAGTCTAAAAGGTGTCCTGTCAGCTGAAAAGGAACATTTGATGTAATGGATCAACATAGTCATGGTAGTGCCTCTTGCATGTAATATAGTTTGCATTGATTGTTGGCATTCTTAGTCCCTGCTATTTTAGAGAGGTATGAAAGATAATAGGGCATCCTACAAGTATAATATGTTAAAAGTATCGGAAGTATTTTTAAATTGCATTCCAAGAAACAGTATTCCAAGAAACAGTATAACTGTGCCAATGTCATTAGGCTGTCCCTATGTGTGGTTATTTTATAAGGGAGAAGTAGAGGGTTGGCATTTACAGACAATATTGATACATAAGGTGGGGTAACATCAAGCCTTGCAGGGGTGCAGCTGTGTCTCGGGCTTGAGTATCAGCTCAGCACCAGCTGTATCTTCATATACTGGCGGTGTGGTGGAGGAACCCTGAGTCATGCACATATTACTAGAGGCACTAAATGATGTAGCTTTGTCTTTCACAGTACAAAAACCGACCATGAAAGAAGTGAAATTAGATCTGAGCCTATATACCAATATATTTCTACTTCTCCACAATGCCGTGGATAGCAGTCAACACAACCTGAAGAAAGGTACATGAAAACTGAGAGGAGGTGCAGAAGTAGGCAGGCCTCAAAACTGCTAGAATTCATAAAAATATATGGCACCTAGGAACGATATTGTTTATGAATTAGGGGCCTGTTACCAAAAAATTAAACAAGGTAATAGCATCTCTTAACCTTAGAAAATTAATGACCCTCATGAAAATTGAAAGATGGAAAACACACAAATCAATGTTTTTATATATGTTTAAATCAATGTTTTAAATTGGGCAATATATGTAAAACAGACTCTTTAGTTAAACAGTATCCAAAGCCCAAAAAAACTAATATGAGCAATAAACCTCATACAGACATTTTTACAATAGAGTGTGTAAACAACAAACTGATGGTGCTGGCATGCAATATCTGTACTGCTTTGAGAAGATAAATTAATGAATGTGAACCACCCATTGCTAGGGCTGAATGCAAAGCTTTCAGACATTGATTTCCAGGAGCACACTTAAGCGATTAATGATTTAAGAAAAATAAATAAATAAACGCCTTTCAATCTGCAGTCATAGATAGCAGCCGATGGAATTGGTTTTCTGGTTATGCTGAAACTCAGATCCTCTGCATAAACATGCACAAAAATAAATACTACACTGTGACTAATATTTTATTTCATTTAAGGTCCATTTTAAATGGCATGTCTGTCCACATAGTATATATGCATCCATGGATTAAGGTACCTGATTCACGAGTAGGTGGAGATGTTAAAATAAGTATTGATGGTGCTGAACTCCTTGTGATGTCAACCAATTAAAAAAAAAAAAAAACATTGTGGATTTTAAATCTTGAATCACAAGAATGAGTCACATATTGTGATGTTGGTAAAAAACTGCCAAAGGAGGGGTGGTTAGACCATTTGAAATACACACCCCATTATTTTCAGTCAGCTTTTGGTTTGCTTAAAATCATGGTAGTTGTAACTAGCAAGCGTGTCGACAATCCTGCATTAGGAATTAAAAGCACAAAACACAAGGACTAGTAGGGGAATTAGTTAAAGGTTTCTAACAATTGTCATCTAAATCATCATATAAGGCACCATGGTAGTATCCTAAAGACATGATTTTCCTGATGTTTCCAGGGTCTTATTATCACCAACTTTACAGACACTTAATTTACAAAGCAAGCTAAGGAATTTGATGGCGCTATATAAAATAATAATAATAAAAGATTTGCCTTCATAATCGTGTGAATATACACCTTCTAAAGAAATAGTGCCTATCTGTTTAGATTTGGGAAATGGATGTACTTCATAAATACACATTTAGCTAATGTTATATAATACTTTTCCATTTGCCAGTTAAAATGTAGAAGTAACATTTGTAGGCAGCAGGCCGAGCATACCTATCAAGTCACTTGCATGTGATTTATGACATTAATATATTTTACAACTAAGAACAATAATCAATAAACTAAAAACATTTAGACTCAAGACCCATATTTGAAGAGTTTGGAGAGCGAGCGCAAGCTGGTCTATACGCTGGTCCTCCTGGTGCAAAAGGAAAAAAAACATAAGGGACTGGAAGGATTCGTCAGTACCATCAGGATTCATGGCCCTTTCGTAATGTCAAGGTACTACTGAATGAGAACGGAGGCCAAAGGTACTGAGTAAATAGTTTATTAACAAAAATAATAATAATAAAATAACAATAAGCCAAAACATGGGACAAGCGAGTAATCATGGAGCATGCCAAGGTCGACAGCCGGAACAGGTAGTCACACAAGCTGAGATCAGGAGTCCAGAAATTTGTGTAGTCCAGAAGCAGGCAGAAATTGAAAACCAGATTGGAAGTCAGACAGACATGAGAACCTTACTCATGAATCTGGAACCACAAAAGGGCAGTCAGCAATCGAACCAGCAAGGCAATTGTAGGCATTGCCTGAAGATAGAGGAGGGATTTAGCTAGGTTCAGAAGCTGTAAGAGTAAGTAGGTGCAGCATAACAATCAGAAAGTCATGAGGAGGAGGAATCATTTGTGCAAGTAGGCCGCAAACCCTGACCTTGGAACCAGCAGTAAACTAGGAGCTATAATCTTCAACAAGCTCTCTGGTTTAGCTAACCAGTTAATAGCACCTGTTATCGTCCTGCACGAGGTCATTAAAAAAAACTATTGACAATTGTTTGCTAATGGTTGTGGTGTTCCTGCAAATTTATTACATGCTGTGCTTTAGAAATACTACTGAATAAATGTTAAATAAAACAACAAACATTGGAAAATGAGCTGCAAGTTAGTTTTGAGATAATTTGCCCTCAGGATCTTACAGTTGAGTTTTGAAAAGGGAAATTTCCACATAGGTTGTGTAAAAAATATGAATCGTTTGAAATATAGAAAAATTGAGATTTATAAAAAAGGCTCTGCAATGTTAAAGTTTTTCAAAGGAAAAAAATGGTGTGATCTGCATTAATTAATGGGCACTACATAAGCAAAAAAGGTGGTTGTGGGACTAATCAGACAAAGTTATGTGAATTGTTATTTTTAGAATTTAGTGGTCATCTGGCACTCTGGGCAAATGCCTGGTGCAAAAAATATATACAAAATAGGGGACCACACAACCTAAAAAAGCATAAAAGGCATGCAAATCCACATTGGAAGAAACATGGGAGCCTCATCTCAGACCAAGAACGGACAGTGCTGAAAAAGCCTGGTAGGTACCTACTTGGGAGGGGCATCATCATTATTTTTGTCATTTCCTGGTACTCGGACATAGCCAGAGTGTGAGGACTGGGATCTCATGGAGGTTTTGGGACATTAGTTTATGCACAGCTCTTTGTCAAAGTTTGTCATTTTTTGTGTACGTCAGGTAGGAATTTATATCTCCTGGTATATGTCACTCTCAAACCACACTCCAATATGTGTTCAGCAACATCTCCTGAGTTATACCACCCATGCATACGTTTATTGGGTTGTTTGGGGGATAAAAGGACACATTTGGGAGGTGTGCATTTTTTATTTTTATTTTGACATCTGGTCAGTCTGTGTCCATGTCTTATTTGGGACATCTTTGAACCTGGCCAAGTCAATGTACTCCATCAAATTATACATATTTTAAAACTAGACACCCCATGGGTATTTGAATTGCTAGTATTTTAACTATTTCCATGCAAAGATTTTTGAGAAGCTCTAGCACTAATTATGGCACTAATGCCATGATGTGCCAACCGCGTTAGGTGAGTATTTTGGTGTGTGAGTATATTACTGTGCATGTTAGTATGTTAGTGTGTGTGTGTGTGTTTAAGTACAGTCATCTCCACCTTGTCTGTCTAAAGGACAATGTTCGAGAAGTCTTGTGGTTTGTTCAGATGCAGCTTTGCAAACCTCTTTTTAGATAGAAGAGGCTGTCTCTTGGCAACCCTTCCAAACTTTTGTTATGATAACTAAGGCCTGTAGAGTCTAAGATGTTACTCAGGTGTTTTGCAATTTCTCTGAGCATTGCATGGTTTGACCTTGGGTGAATTTGCTGGGATGTTCACTCGGTGGGAACCCCAGATTGATGGGCAGCAACAATTGCAAACATTGCTGATGTCTTTCCTTATTGGCATTGTGTTAACACATACCTGAATGTTCCAGACCACCAAATGGTAAAACTTTGCCTTGCTGCTGATCAATTAATCAAGAGCATTTTATTAGCAGCACTTATCTGCTATGTAGCATCTTAGTTTTTCACACATGACTTCTCCATGTTGGCTTTATTTTTGTTGAATAAATCATGACGTGGTGTAATATGTCATGTGTTATTCTTCATCTGAGATTGTATTTACCTAATGTTTAGGCTTGCTAAGGAACTGATGGTTGCTATTATATCCTGATATGTAAAACCATAGAATTAAAAGAGGATGTACTTTCTTTTTCCACTCAACTGTATAGAAGGTCAATAGAATTCAACGTAGTCAGACAAGCCAAGGTCCAGCACAACAAATCAGGATGAGAGGATCCCAATTACAAGCAGAGGTCAGGAGCAGGTAGACTAGTCAGAGGCAAGCCAAGGGTTAATACATAGATAATCCAGCAGGCAAAAATGTAATCCACTGATTTAAAAAGCCCTCGCTGAGAACCCCGCTCTTCCGGTTATTGGAGAGGCAGAGTGAAAGGGATGGGTGTATCCCTTTGATTGGTAGTTGTGGCTATCTGTGCAGGTAAGTCAAGGGTGACTCTAATGACACTGTCACCTCCTAATGTGTGTCTTATCCCGAGGTCCCTTCATGGAAAGGAAATTCATTGTGGATGGAGGAACCACTTAGTCAGAAATCCTAATATTTCCTGCCTATAAGCTGGTAACTGGCGAAACATGCTTTGGACATGTTTTCTTTATCTAATATATTTGCATGCAGTAAAATGCGTTGATGTCCAATACAGCCACAGCGTAAATAAAATCCAAATAACAATTTATTGACATTGTGAACATGCTTCTGTTACTGCCACTTAACATCGCTTGTCGTCATTGAAAGTGAGAATTGTCAGTTTTTAAAATGAAAAATGGGTCGCATTTTCCATTTACTTGATATAGTGATCACGGATCCCCACCAACGCTATTATTTACACATACCTACAATTAAAGTACTTTGGACATACTTGGCAGAGTAATACACAGGTAAGCTGCTGCTTTTAACCTTACCAAACATCCCGCTCTCCTTGAATCTAAGCAGGGATTGTTCCTTTAAAGTGCTCAATTATCTGCTGTGCTTGTCTCCTTACCTTGGATTCTGTGTGCTCTGGAATGGTAGTTGTAGCAGCTGTGTGCCTGTAAGGCTGCCCCAGGCACTACCCTCATCTAGCTTCATTACTTCCTTGGAATCAACCACCTATTGTCGCCTTACAAAACAAAATTCACAGTAAATTTCCCATCTGAGCTGCCTCCTCATCACTGTCAACAGAACAGTACATTTGTTTACTTTAGAGGATACCAGGTAAAATGTGTTCCAAATGATTTGCATTAACCACCAGCAATTTCAATAAGCAGAGTAATTGTAAATTACCATTAAATCGTTAAGCATAGGTGAGGAAAATCATCACTGAAAGCAATAGTATCTCTAAGGATCATTACTAAGCAGGAGCTTGATTGTTATGGTTAAGGCAGTGCTGATTAGCATTCAAATGTATTATTTTTAAGAATAATTTTTTTTCCCATATTTTTAGTTTATATGCATTAAGCATGTCCTGATATCTGAAACTGTATGATGTAAAACCTTAAGTGCCATAGAAAAATATCTTTCTCCTTAAGCAAAAAATGCAGTGCTGTTCACAGTAATGTAGGTTAGTATTGACAAAAACCTGGTTCATTTCATTTTGCTCCAATAAACTTCCTTTATCTGCAGACCTAGAGGCTACAATTGTTGTCAGTCATGTGCTATTTTAGGTGACTTTCCCTGCTGAAACACCACACTGAACCAATTCTTTATTGCAATGCTATTTTGTACAATGAAATCCTTTCCTCTATAGACTTCATTTTCCTTTCATTAGCCAGTGTCAGGCTGGGTAAATGAGACCAGGGTTGTCACCTGTCCTGGTTTTACCTGGACCAGAATTAAGAGGTAAATCCTAGTCCCAGATTTACCACTTTACACTTTAGAAAACACTGGCAGCCATGTGAGTCAACATTCTGCCAACATTGCATTCTTTCGAAAACTTTAAGTGGCTGATTGTAGCATTTAGCCTGGTCTTACAACACACAAGGAGAGAGTGTGCAGAGAGAGTGAATCTACTGTGTGTGCTCTTGTGTACTGTATTGCATGTGCTGGAGATTTCTAGGCTGAGGTGGTTCTGAGCAAAAAACAAACAAACAAACAAATAAAACAGGGAACTGGTCTTGCAGGTGTATATCATCTGGTTCTGATGCAGCTTGGGTTACGTCTTCATTTTGGCCAATTATAAGGTTTCTTTTCTTTCTTTCTTTCTTTCTTTCTTTTCTTCTCTCCTTTAACCCTTTTAGGTTCTTTATCTTTCTTTTCATTGTTCTTCTCTCCTTTAACCCTTTTAGGTTCTTTCTTTTTCTTCTCATTGTTCTTATCTCCTTTAACCCTTTTAGGTTCTTTCTCTTTCTTCTCATTGTTCTTATCTCCTTTAACCCTTTTAGGTTCTTTCTCTTTCTTCTTTTGTTTTTCCTCTAATTTCCCTTGCCCCATTGCTGTTTCTCTATTTTCTATCATCTCTCTACTAAATCAAACATCTGTGACTAGCGAAGCAACATGGCACACCCTCACCATGCCACAGTCACATCCCTAGACATATCTAACCTCTCAATGGGCGTCCAGGAAATGGCTTGGCAAAAGGTGGCAACCCAAATTTAGCTTAAGCTATTTTGCTGTTTACCGTAAGGCAGCATGTGTGGTCAATAGACTGGGCTTAGCTAACACAGCTAGAGCATGGAAAACCAACTAAACATTATATTACTCAAATAGAACTATTTTAACCCCTTCAGTCCCAGGGGGTTTTGGTACCTCAAAGCCCGGAGCAATTTTGCCATTTTTGCCTTTTTGGTTCAGCGATTATTCTCCTTTACTGCGAATAGTGTACCCATGTAAACGATATATATTTTTTTCAAGGGGAGATAGAGCTTTCTTTTGATAGTTAGAGGAATTTAGTAAAAACTAGCGAAAATTAGAAAAAAATTTTTTTAATATATTTTCAGATATTTATATAGTTCCCAGATAGATGAATATGAGTATTTAGATGTTGCCCTTATAAGGTAATAGTTTTACCCCAGTGTTGTGATGAGGTATCTTTTTTTTTCTCCTCCATGTTTTTAAGAGGCATATGCCACAGAACATGCAGGTTCCATTTTCCTGTTAATACCATCTGCTAAGAATTAGTTCTGTATGCTACTTTATCCAAGAAATAACACATAGACATTGTGTTCTTGTCTTACCTTTTGTCATAGAGAAATTTAGATATAACTAACTAAACCATTATCGAATTGAAAAATAAGAACAAAACAAAAACATCAAGATAATGGATATCAATGTTATCCAGTTAGCATGAATTTACAAATAAATGCATAGTAGTTAAAACGATTATGGACTCAACACATCTCATAGACCGTGTGATTACATATACTGTATGCAGCAGTTCAGATTAAAAGCATTTTTTTTAAAGAAAAAAAAACCATGGCTTTAGCCCTTGGAAAAAAATAAATCTCCTGAGATATTTTATATTATACGCGTCACTGGTGTAGAATTGAAACAAATGAACAAGGTCAGGTAGAACGTGTTTTTAGAAAACCAGCTGGCAAAAATGGAAATCCTATCAAGAAAAAAAGAATTGTAGAACAGCATTATAAATAAGTCAACACTGTGCTTATAAAAAAAAAAAAAGGTTGGAGATAAACTAAAATAAAACACCATACTGTAGATGTCTTATTTTCTAAGAATAGTACATTCTATTCAGTATGACTTGGCGGGATTTTATAATGCTGAAGTATTGCGAAAATTGCCTTAAAGTGATATTAGAAAAAAATATTGATGGGGGCGTGTCCTGGAGCTCGACCAAGATGGCCGCACTTTGAGTTGCTCCTGACTTACCCGCCGAGATACACTGCTTTTTTCAGCGATAATACGCATTTTTTTTCTTCCTCCTCGGCAGACAACGATGCCTAAGCATTCTCCGAAAGATCCGACAGCCGCTGTCGCTTCTTACTTTCGTAAGAGGGATGCAGCTCCGCCGCGTGCTTCCAGCGGCCCGGACCCTGGGGATGATGACTTCGACGCGCCCTGCACTAAAAAAGATATCGCCGACCTTGCGGACCTTCTCAAGACGGTCAAGAAAGACCTCCATCGAGACATCAAAGATGGTCTGGCGACCCTGACGACTGAGGTACGAGATCTGCAATCCCGCACTACCGTACTCGAGCAGAACCACGTGGTGATGGCCGAGGAGCATCAGGCCGCCAGAGCGGATCTGGAGGGAACCCTAGCTAGGTACCGGAGCCTGCAGGAACAGGTTGAAGACCTGGACAACCGCTCGAGGCGTTGCAACATCAGGGTACGTAATGTGCCCGAATCGGCTCCCTTACCTGACTTTATAGAGCGCTACTTTCGCCTCCTCCTACCTGAGGCCTCGGCCGCGGATCTCCGTCTCGACAGGGTTCACCGGGCTCTTAGGCCTCGTCCTGCGCCATCGGACAACCCGCGGGATATCATTTTGAAATGCCACCATTACACGACCAAAGAAGCTATCTTCCGCGCGGTTCGCAAGGGATCGCCATCATTGGACGGTATCACGCCTCACCTTTACGCAGACGTTGCTCCGTCCACGCTGCAGAAACGGAAGGTACTCAAACCCATTACAGAGCTCCTCCGCTCTAACGGCGTTAAATACCGTTGGGGTTTCCCATTCCGCCTTATTGCTTTCCACGGCTCTACTCAACATGTTCTGCGGGACCCCTTTGAAGGACCGGACTTTTTGAACCGCCTGGGCATCACGGTTAAACCAGAAGTGCTCCACCTGCAAACCCTGATGGATCCTCGCCCTCGCTCCGGTCGGGCTGCCTCGCCCTTGCCGCTACGGGATGGTGCTTCAGGGGATGTCGACGGCGCTGCTGATCCCGCTCCGCTGCTACTTTCTCAAAGGGACTGAATGTTGTTGTTTCCTACTGATTTTTGTGCCTTTTGACCTTATATTGTCTAGTTGCCCCTGTTGGGTTTACCCTAGGGGTGCATAATACTTGTTCCTGGGGGGTCTGCTGATCGCTCATACTCGCACAGTTTTTTTTTTGTTTTTTTTTTTTACACTATACCATTCTTTTTCACTTTTTGCCTTGGTTACTGCCGTGGTAGGCGCGCCACACGTGGGGATGCCACGGAGGGGACAGACGCTCGCCACGAACACGCTGCTTGCTGTCGCTTCCCGTGTTGTTGCCTCTGTTGATGGTCCCACTCCATCGCTATTTTTTCAATCAGCGTGCTATTCAGTCTTCACTATGCAGTCTTGTGCTGCCTTCAATCGTTGCCCCTGTTGGCTTCTCCCTAGAGGGGCACGTCCCTTGTTTCGGGTCAACTACCCCATGCACTCCCACTTACACACGCTTTTTTTTTTTTTTTTTTTTTTTTTTTTTTTACATATACACTCATACGCGGTATGTTACTCAGGTTGTTCTGCCTAGGTTACCATATTGATTGTCATGTTGTTCTCCTCTATTGTTCTCGGCGGGGGGTCCCATCTGGTCTCCCAGGTCCCCCTATAGCGCAGACTCACCGGCATCGGTGGGAGTTCTGCCCTTCGTTTCTGATCCCCAGTTATAGGCATTCCCATTTCCCTTCTGGGATTGGGTGCTTATCCCGCAACTCACACGGTTCGCCCCTGTTTGTCGCTTTCGTTCTGAGATCGTCACCTGATACCCTTAGGTTGGTACCCGTGGGCTGATCCCGCTTTCTTGCCCTTGTGATCTTCGTTCCCTTCTCTTTCCTCTATTTTTACCTGCTTGCTCTTTCTCCTCGGCTCTTGAGGGCCTCTCTTGGATTTTTTCTTTCCCCCCTCCCCTGTCCATTTTTTTTTTTTTTTTTTTTTTGTTTCTTTTCTTATTTTGTAATTGTTCTTCCTTCCTTTTTTAATTTCTTTATTTATATATTTTTTTTTTTTTGCAGGGGCCTCTCGCAACTTCTGCTTGAGTTTTGCGCTGTTCAGTTGTTGGGCCTGATGGCTGCGCTGGAGGCTTCTGGGGGGTCCGCACTTAAGGTAATCACACACAACGTACATGGCCTCAACTCCCCACACAAACGTCTTAAAGCTATCAAGAACTATGTCGCGCTTCGCGCAGATGTGGTCTTCTTACAAGAGACCCACTTTAAACATGACCATGCTCCCAAATATTGGGGCAAACATTTCCTCCAACACTTTCATGCCACCCACCCTACGAAACATAATGGGGTCACAATTCTCCTACATAAAAGGCTAGACTTTCACCTCACCTGCTTGACTAAGGATCCTGCAGGTCGATACCTCCGATTATGTGGCACTTTGTCTGGTCGTGAGGTGTGCTTTCTGAATGTTTACGCTTCCTCTCCCAACCTCTCGGGCTTCTATTCCCAGTTGGAGGCTCTGATCGATGTTCCCAGGTCTACTGGCCTGATTGTGGGAGGGGACTTTAACGCTACTCCTGACCCGTATTTGGACAGATCGGACTTCCGACGCACCACGACGCCTAGGTCCTCCTACAAACCTCTGCAGTTTTTCCTGCGACGCATGCATTTGTTTGATGCCTGGCGCACGATCCACCCCGGGGACAGGGACTACTCCTTCTACTCTAACCCGCATGATAGTTACTCCCGCATTGATCATATCTTTATCTCGCAAACCTTATTACCCTCTCTGCTGTCTTCTCGCATCCATGAAATTACTTGGTCTGATCACAGGATAGTCGAGTGTCTATTTTCTGGCCTTTCCCCTCGTCCTCCGGCTTGCACTTGGAAATTAAATGAATCCTTGTTGGCGGATCCGGTCATTGCTACCTCCGTGGCTGAGGCCCTGGAGGAGTATTTCACCTTGAATTCCTCCCCTGACCTGGCGGTGGGGATGTTGTGGCAGGCTCATAAAGCCGTTATCCGCGGCACACTTATACGGTTAGCTTCCCATAAGAAACGTGAGAGGCTCCGTCAGGAGCGCCTTTTGCGGGCCGAGATTCGCGAACTCGAACGCACACATAAATCCACGGGGGACCCCCAGGCCCTTCGCTCTCTGATCATCAAGAAGGGTGAGCTCAATCTGATTCTTTCGACCGAGGTTTTGAAAGCTATTAGTTGGACGAATCAAAAATTTTTTGAAAAGGGCCATAAGCCTGATACCATGCTAGCGAGGCGTCTTCGCCTTGCCGCGATGTCGCGTTCTATTAGGCAAATACACACCTCGTCCGGTACTACGTCCTCCCATCCTGATGTCATTTGTCAACAATTTACTACCTATTATACCTCCCTTTATGACGGTCGTAAGACCGCCCATACACCACATGTGGCCCAGTGTACGCAGGAATTCCTGAGGGACTCTCGGTTGCCGACCCTCTCTCCGGATGAGGTATGGTCGTTATCTGCAGAGGTTACTCAGGAGGAGGTTGACCTGGCTCTGAGCACCATGAAGGGCGCCAAGGCCCCCGGCCTTGATGGGTTTACGGCATCTTATTATAAGCGTTATAAACATATTTTATCCCCACACTTGGCTGCATTGTTTAATGGTTTTTTATCGGGCTCTCAGATACCCACTGAGATGCTTTCCGCCAAAATTGTTGTGATCCCTAAAGAGGGGAAGGACGCCTCCTTTTGCTCTAATTATCGCCCTATATCCTCATCAATGTAGACATTAAGCTATACGCCAAGATTTTGGCGTTGCGTCTTGCCCCCTGTTTACCTCGACTGATCCATCCTGATCAGGTAGGCTTTGTGCTGGGTAGGGAGGCCCCTGACAACATTCGGCGCACCCTGGGTGTCGTCCATGCTTCCCGGTTGGCCCGGTCTCCAGCACTACTGCTCTCGCTTGACGCAGAGAAGGCGTTCGACCGGGTTGATTGGGAATATATGTGGGCGGCGCTCGGGGCCTTTGGCTTTACTGGGGGTATATTATCTGCTCTGCGTGGTCTCTATTCTTCCCCTAGTGCGGTGGTGGACACCGGGGGGGCCGTGTCCTCTCCGTTCCCCATACGGAATGGTACGCGACAGGGCTGTCCCCTCTCTCCCCTCTTGTTTGCGCTCTGCATTGAACCACTTGCTGCGTCTATTCGTTTGCATCCGGACATCAGGGGAGTGCAGGTAGGGGATGCCCATTACAAAGTCAGCCTCTTCGCGGACGACGTGCTTCTTTCCATCACGTCCCCCCTGGTGTCCCTGCCCAATTTGTATGCACTCTTATCCCGCTTCTCCGGCGTTTCGGGCTATAAGGTCAATGCTTCGAAGTGTGAAGCGCTAAACATTTCCCTCCCGTCCCATACCGTTAAACTTCTGGATCTCAATTTTGACTTTAAGTGGCAACCTCACCGCCTCTGCTACCTTGGGGTCTTCTTGACTGCCCAACTCTCTGATCTCTATTCCGCTAATTACCTTCCGTTGCTACAACGCTTAAAGGGGGACCTTCGTAGATGGATGCCCTATAACATATCTCTTCTTGGTAGGGTCTATAGTGTCAAGATGACTCTCCTTCCGAAGATACTTTACCTTTTCCGCTCGCTCCCGGTCCCTTTGGTGTCCCGAGACCTGGACCTCTTCCAGGCGGAGATTTTCCGCTTCGTTTGGAGGGGGGCTAGACCGAGGTGGAGGAGATCCCACCTTTATCGTCCTCGTGAGGCGGGGGGCCTGGGGGTGCCCCATCTGGTATCTTATTTTCATGCTGCCCAATTGGCACAGCTTTCGCTGGTCCATCTTGGTGCCTCGGCCCCGAGATGGGTTCCTCTTGAGGGGGCCATGTGTCATTTACCTGACATCTCAGGGGTCTGCTGGCTGGGTGAGGGCGTGCGCCCGTGCTGTTCCGGTAGCCCCACGCTGTCCTTTTCCCTCTTGTTGTGGGATCGCCTTAAATCGCGGTACGCTTTGCTCCATACGCCGTCTGTTCTCACTCCTTTGTTTCGTAACCTGGCTTTCCCCGCCGGTTTGTCGCGCGCGTCCTTCCTTTGGTGGCGGACTCATGGTATATCTAAAGCTGGCCACATGTATCATAGGGGCAGTTTGCACACTTTACACACCCTCACTACCGCCCTACAGATGCCCCCTACAGAGGCTTTTCATTTCCTCCAACTTCGGTCCTATTTGACAGCGCTCAAGTTTCCCCGTGCTTTGGCACCTCTGACTCCGTTTGAACGACTGTGCTGGACGGGGGGGAGACAGCCGGGTGCGATCTCACAACTTTATACTCACCTTGTCGCCTCTGCGTTTCCTGACTCCCCTCCCCACTGTCGACTTTGGGAGCGTGACCTGGATGTCTCTTTAACTCAGTCGGACTGGACAGAAATTTACGCTAACACATTTTCCCTTACTGCTAACACTCTCATTAAGGAAGGCGCATTCAAGGTGGTGGGCAGGTGGTATCTCCACCCTGCCCGGATTGCTCAGATTTTCCCGGGTTCCAGCGATGGTTGCACGAGAGGTTGTGGGGAGAGGGGCTCATATTTCCACATGTGGTGGACGTGTCCCCTAGTGGTGGATCTGTGGACCTGGGTCTTCGGTCTTCTTAGTGAGATCATTGGTACTCGGGTGGACCGGTGTCCTTTGACGGCGCTACTTAATATGAGTCACCCTAATCCTCAATTTACTTTGTACACTTGCCGGCTCATTCACAGGGTTTGCGCGGCTGCGAGGCTCTCTCTTGCTAAAAACTGGAATACATGCATCCCTTCCCACGCACAGCTTCTGGCCAAAATTTGGCATATTATGCACATGGAAAAACTCACCGCACACATACATGACACTTCTGAGCGTTTTTTGAAGGTGTGGGCCCCCTGGATGTCTTCTGCTTACGCTGCTGGCTCTACAGGTAGGATAGCTGCTCTGTAAAATGTCTCCACGGCTCTCTGGAGCCGATTGCATTTTTCCTCTGCCCCCCCCCCCTTTTTTTTTTTTTTTCCCCCCTCTCTTTCTTTATCCCCCCGCCCTTTTCCTTTCTCTTCTCCTTTCCTGTCTCTCCCTCTCCCGTGCCATCTCCCCTGCTTCTCTCTTTAGGGGGGTGGGAGGACCGAAAGCCCTGGTGAATTGGTGTGACTTTTTGTTTCTGTATTTGTGCTTTATGTTTGCCCACTATCGTTTGGTACTATTGTACGGTCATTCTGCCCCCGCCGCAGCGGTGTGCTTCCCTGCCACCTGCGCCGCCCCTACTCTACTGCCCGCCTTTTGGCGGCTTCGCTCACTGCTGCTTGGGGTATCTGCCCACGTGACTCCTCCCCGCTTGGTGCGGTCTCTGCTCCTTTAGTGGGTTAGACCGGTGCCGACCTGTTTACATTTTTTTTATTATTTGGGTCTCCAGTGTGGCCCGAGTGTCGGCTCTGTTCGCCCATTGAGGCTTGCGCTCTCCACCTATGCTTCCTCGGCTATCCGGGGGCATATGGCCCCTTTGCGCTTATGTTGCTGGTTTTGTATCAGTCACCTATTGATTCCGCATGTTTTGTACAACATTTGCGTCTCCGTTGCAAAAACAAAAAACGACGTCCGGACACGGCTCTTGTTTCTTTATGGTTTATTTCCATATGTGTTGTTACATGCTGTGTCTGGCTGTCAATAAAAATCTTTTGAATCGGAAAAAAGAAAAAAATATTGATAGAGTTTGATTATGTGGTAGAGTATTCCAATGACGGTTTTTTGTTGTTCATCTGTAACTTGTATGACCATAATCTACCTATGTTCACCTGTAGAGATCAGGTGCTGTTGAGGTTACATCAAGACCAAAGCTGAGAAATGTTGTAGGAATTAAAAACCTATAATTTTACAAGCTTTGCTTGTATTTGAAGGAGAAAATACTTTGCTCTATGCATTTGTTCCTAGTTTAGCTTCTACTACACAATCCAGTACACCTCAATTATATGAACCTACTTATTCAGAAAATGCTAACACTACCATTTCTTGTTAGGTATCATAATACAACAGTGTTCCACAGTATACACTATCTAAGACACTTACCAGCTTCTTCAAATGCATCAAATTTAGTATGTTGTAATTTAATAAAATTTAAGAAAATTATTAAAAAAAGCCAACTACAAAATTAAGATTGAGCTTTTTTGGAGTTGTTTTTCCCCTGTTTTTCTGTTCCTACAGGAGTATAATCACACCTTTCTATTATGCATTACCCTTTCCTTCGCCCTGCACCTAAACGGGACCTGGCCGCAAATCCATGGAACTGTATGTCGGCTAGGAACCGCGGCGATCACACCAAAATAGTGACCCTTTGTTGGGTGGGCATTGCTGGCCATAGAATCGTATGGAGGAGTCGGGCTGTCTAGTAGTTGATGGGATTATACTCCTGATTTAATAATGTTGTGTGTATAAATATCTCTACTACTCCCAATAAACTCAGCTCTTGTTTTCACCTCAATATTAGTTCTAGAGATGCTTGAGGTGGGCGGCTATGATAACTTATTGTTCTTTTTAGGATAATATTAGCACTGTGTAGATAAGCTCTAGCTAGCCACAGTGCCAGCACAGCTCCACTGAATTGTGGTCCAACTTCATCTCGCCAGCGCTAGTCTCTTCCAGCACTGAAGGGGTTAACCACAAAGTCTCGGATCTCAGGAAGCATGATTTGGCAGGTGTACAAGGTTGTCCCATCACATGACCTTTCTTTGCAGTCAGCTGAAAATACTAACAAAATGTACATACCTGGGAACTTCATAGCTGCGCATACACGGAGTCTTCCCTTGCAGGACACGGCCAGGACTGCCCACTGACATCACGGGAAACACCCATTTAAAGGGGAAGTGGGCGGGGAGAGGGGCATGTCAAGATCCGTTGATGATGTTTTTCAGCATAGACACACAGAAAGCCTCTTCTTGTCAAGCTTGTCTTAAGCCTCTTGTAGAGCCAAGTTGAGCCACTAAAGAATGCATACAGCCTCACTACACAAACATGCTGCATCCTTTACGACAAGGTTGAATGAGTGTCCAAAACAAGGTATGTACTTAGCATGTGTATTTTGGTTAAACATCTTGCTTGCATACCCTTGTAGTGGCCAGACATGTAGCTTGCATTATCGTCTGCAATATTCTTGTATGTTAAGTCCAATACTAATTAAGAGAAATGTTGGCTTTATTTGCTATTTCCACAGATTCTTGTAGCATATCAACTGCTTTTGCAGTAGGCGTTGCAATTCCACAGTATGGAAGTAAACCAATATTTCTGGTCATTAAGTAAGCAAACAGGAATATATATGAAATAAAAAATTGAATAATCTGAATATATAAAAGTAATATATTGTAATACCAAATTAGTAAGGATGCATCTAGATTTATTGAAAATGGATTCAGAGAAGCATATGTTTTTAAAATACTTGAGGTTGCATTTGTACATGTAAACACGCAAAATGTAGACAATGGTGATTATGTATGAAAACCGATTCAATGTATTGAAGTAGACAAATCTATTAGGTACTTTATGCTAAGGCTCTTAATGCATAAAGCAGACTCTATATTAGTCCTTGCTGCTTGTTTATATTACTCTCTGCACTCAAAAACACCACCACAACTGTTTTGTTTAAAATGTGCATTTGAAATAAGAACACATGTTTAAAAAGCAAAAAACGCAAAAAAAAAAACAGCATGACTATCCCATTGGAGAGGGGGTTGATTAACAACTGGACCGAATAGCCGAATGGCTATATTTGCATGTACTGCACAGAGAACAAAAGTATGCTGGATGTTGTGGAGGCCAATATAAGGCCCCACTTGTTCCATATGTAACTACCGTATGTAATTATAATGAAGGAAGAGGGCCTTGGCATAGTGTAGCCCAGGGCACCTCCTCATCTTGATTTGAGACTGAATTAGAGCTGCATTCATTAACGTTCAATTAGTCAATGGTCAATTAAGGTTAACTTAACTGATCAGACTCCACTGAAGTCCCATGCCCACAGCACCCATTTAAATCCAAATGTTGGGGATGTTAAGTGTCCCTCTTTTTCCCCATCATATGTGCAACAAGGTGGAACCGGGTTATGAAATCCATTTAGTGAAGCCAAGGAGTCCTGCCATACCCCCCCCCCTTTCATGTCCTACTTCTATTATAGTTAATAATGCCATCCAGTCCCTACGATCTGATAAAATGCATAAAACATGAAATCTGTTTATCAACAATATAGCCCTATCGGGGTCATGCAAGCAGGTGAAACTACGTATATTTGGTACTATTTTACTAAGGGGACCCAAGGCACTTAAAACCCTATCTAGCTTGGAGATGTATTATTGTTATTTGGTAAAATACAAATGGGTTTATTCATAAAAGGTAGAGTTGGGAGGAGAGTTTGCAGGAGAGTTGCAGTTTTAACTTCTACAAGCTCTTCCAAAAAGAGTTCATCGATCTGTAAATTGCCTATAACTCTAAATTTAAGGGTGCAAGACGAATTGTATTTTAGTAGAATTTAATAAAAAAATACAAAGCTTAATAAAAAATGGTTCCCAGACCTTCTACAAATGGGTACATTTTTAAAGAAATGAGGCAATTAATTGGTATGAGTCTCCAATAACAAGCAGGGCCCCTGCCGAAACAAACAAAAATGAAGGCAAAATATCTGAAATTGTATATTAAAAACCCCCAAAACAATCAAAATATCAAAACTTGTCCCTGCAAATAGGCAATAATCCCGAAAAATGCCTGGTTACTAGATCAGATACATTTGTAGAATAATAGGACTACTAAGATTATAAAAATGTTTCTCTCATCTTTCAGGTCTTTGATATATATCCTTGGACCTCAGTACAATTTAGGTATCATTTCTAAACATTTATCTTCTGACATAACTCTCTTGTGGCATAAGGAAAAAGTATTTGACTTAGATGTTTTTCTCTTTATATTTTAAAAATAAATACATAAAAATGACACTCTGACCTTCAGGAGCAGGTGCCCACAAAGCTATAAAATGGACATTTCCTGAAAGCTGACAGAATAAATAAAAGTAGTTCATCAATGCAAACAGCTCAAGAAGATTCATTCTCCTATGATTGACTTATATGCTTCCTGTGGAAAGTGATACTACATAAATCACATAGCCTGAGTGTGTATTTGTTGGAGAGGTTTGCTTGATGTATGATACAGTGTTTGATACAAATCATCATTGACATTTGTACCCACCTTGGAATGTCATCTTTGCTTCTACACAGGTGAAGTATGTATACATCCCACATTTTTTTTATTTGAAATCTACATTTAAAATAAACAAATCTAATATTTCTTCAATGTTCAATGTTCAATGTTCCATAATATTGTAAATTAAAGTGGTCATGCATAACTGTCAAGGGGAACCATACATATGGCTACATTTCGGCATCCATAGACAAGCCTGGTATAGTGTAAAAGTATGCATAGACAACTCTGTGCCGAATACCTAATCTTAAATCAGGGCCTGATAATATAAAAATGCTTTGGTTTCGGGGGAACTATATGAAACGTTAATCATTATGGGAAAAATACATTTTGTCTCCCTTCAGTAATAATACTTATAGTCCATAAGCATATTGAAACAAAATGGCGGAATTTATTTTTAATTAAGTGGTTCCCCAATTAATTACCCAACTCTACTTGCAATTATTGCATTTTAGTAAAACCAAGCGTCTGACTTACAGTGTGTACGTTTCAAAGTTTCCAATGGGCACACAAAAGTTAAGCAGGTCAGACAAACCCTTAAGGTTAGTTCTGGAGTTTGACAAATAATCAGATCCAATCTCATATTCAACCAGTGCTTGTTTTAATGGAACATGACTATTTACCCTTCACAAAAAGTACCTTCTAACCTGAGGGTCCATAAGCTTATCCTAGGTCTCAAACAATCTACTCAATCCTGTCTTAGGAACAAATAAGGTTGTTCAGAATATTGAGATAAAGCATGACTGACAAGGATACAAGACGTAATGCATTCTACATCTCCTATTTCAAAATCTAAAACACCTTGTCACTGAGTTATGTTATTATTTATTTTTTTATATTTATTTTATTTATCTCTGCATGAATGGATTCCTTTTTATTTGATTAACAAGAACTTTTTGTGTCATTTTTAATATAAAGTTTATTATGTGTTATAAAAGCAGCGCTTCAAAAGCATTTTTAATGACTGGTGTATTTAACATTAAGCATAATTTGTTATTATTTGTTATACTTTTTGTGTCATTTTCAATATAAAGTTTATTATGTGTTATAAAAGCAGAGCTTCAAAAGCAGTTTTAATGACTGGTGTATTTAACATTAAGCATAATTTGTTGTTTAAATCATGTGGTTTTAATGATAATCAAAAATGTAATAGATATAATGTTATTCTACTATAACTGTTTATCCCCACAATGAGTCAATAGATGAGAAAGTATTGACTAAAAGTTATAGTCTATAAAGTTATAGTCTAAAACTAGATGGTGAGTGGTTTAGATGTAATGTAGGGAACTTGTACTTTACTGAGAGGGTAATAAATAAATGGAACATCCTCCCATCGGAAGTGTTAGAGGCTAATATAGTGAGGGATTTTAAACATGCATAAAGCTATCCTTTATCTAAAGACAAGATCAAGGATTTTGATGTTTAAATATTCTGTGGAATCCAACATAGCCATTAGTGTAGTTTTCATATTTCAGATTTCATATGAAAAACCGAGAAGCTCCCAAAATGATACTTTGTCTAAACAACGTAAAATGAAATTATTTTGCTCCTATAAGGCAGATTTCATACTGAGTATAGTGTTTGAGCTAGGGGGTATAGAAATAAATGTAATTCTATCTTAATCACATTTACCTTGCTTTTCTAAATTACAATTGTTGTTAAATGAGTGTATTCACTGATTAGTTACATAAAAAGAATAGCTAATCATGCTGATTTTTCTATATGTTTAATTTTCGATTAAGTGGCACAAAATGTGCTATTGTTGCTACCTTGATAAGCAGGATTATGAAAGGGGAAAAAAGAATAACAAAAAAAATGCTCTTGCTTTCGTTACTTCTTCTTTGGGGCTGCATCCTATGATTGTTACAGATCCCGGAGACTTATGTATCTTAAAGGAAAACTGTAACAATGGAAACTTTTAGCATAACTAAATTCAAAACCAGAGATTTTATTTTCAATCAATATAACCATTGTGGAAATATTTAGTTTAAAGGTTGCCTTATGTAGGCTAATGTAAGCTGCCAACAAAATGCATAATGGCCAACAGTTTTATTAAAACTTTGTAGTATGGATTGAGAATGTCCAGGGTTCTCACAATGTTTTTAAACACTGTCCTTGCCTGGAGCGACAGCTAAATTATAGTCTAACAATAGTAAAGAGCATCACTGAATCTGGAAAAAATGGTAATAACCAAATCAAAAACTTATCAGCATACCTGGGAACTTCTGGACTCTGGCTACCCGGAGTGCCCAGGACTCGGTGGGCGTTAACGCTGATGTTGGTGGGATGGCCCGTTTACATCGGGGGACATTCCCATTTACGTCAGGAGCATTCCTGCTGATGTCAGGAGGCTGACATCGCGGTGTTGACCCGGAGAACTGGAGACTTAGGCTCTGGTCACATGGTAGGATTGAATTTGGGAAGGGGGTTGTGACAGAATGACCTGTCATACAGGGGCCCAAGGTACTCAGGGATGGCTCCAGCCTGACTGCCAAACAGGCAGGAACTCCATTGTGTAAAGTAATCCCATTAACAGGATGGCTACCAGGGGGATATTCAGTAGCTAAAGGGGATTAAAGGTTGGGTTGAATACATGTATCTGTTAATTTATGTTAATGAAGTTCTGTGGCTATATCAGTCTATGTTTTACAACAATAAACGGTTCATTCCTGCTGTACTCAATTCAAGGTAGTTGTGTCTACTTATTGGGTACACATAGCAGGGTTCCAAGGTGCGCATGCTGGCTGGTGCTGGAAGTGATTCCGGGGACAACAGGAGGATACATGTGGGTGATCTCTGGGAGTTACTACAGCTCTCTTGGTGAACCCGTTACATTGGTGGCAAGCGGCGGGATCCTCCTGGCAAACGTCCCAGCGGAGTACCAGCGAGTATACCAGCAGGAAGCCAAAGATGGTTCCAGCACTACAGGACGTGTTGGTGCACAGCAGAGTCGCAAGTTATATAAATGCCTGGATGGAGGCTCTCAGAGTGGACCAGGGTGTCCGGGGAATAGTCCTCCCATCCTCCAAGGAATGGTACGAGCTACAACTAGATTGGCGAATGCAGTACCTGGGAGAGCAGCCTCAAGAGAACTTGGTGGCTGAGTTGGAGAAGTTGCTTCCACTTGAAATGACTGTGGATTGTGGATACCGGGCCCTGTATTGGCAGGCCGTGCAGTGGTGTCCAGAGCTGAAGGATGATTACATGCCAGAGGGCGATGACTTTGGCGGCCCGGGATTGATAATGGAAAGCCTACAAGAGGACCAAGAATTTGGGAGCCCATCGAAATATCGGTGCGAGGAGATTCGGGAGTTCAGGGAAGGGATTCTCGCAGATGTTCCCTGTTACCTGCCCGACTTGTGGGCTGATTTCGATTATTTGGTTTACCAAGAATGGTTCCTGGAGCAGGCCTACCGAGAACTCTTTGACCGTGCTCAGCAGTGTGCTCCAGTGGATCCTGTGAGTATTGTGCCCCCACCAGAAGCACAAACATCCGAGCAGAGCGCAACTGGCCTCTGCCTACTCCCTTCCCTCACCCCAGACACTTTGCCCAATTCCCCGCAATATGGCACAGAAACTGACCAAGACCCCCCCTGCATGTCCCAGCCAGATCCCCCAGCTGAACTGCTGGCTTTGAGGCAGAGCGCTGCTGGCCTCTGCTCAACCCTTCCACTTGTTCCCAAGCCTGACCGCAGTAACCAAGGAGGGTCCGGTCAGGCAGCCACAGAGTTGGTGGTGCCCCTGGACTTTACAAATGCAGCTGAAGCGCTGCCTTCGGGGCAGAGTGCCGCTGGCCTCTGCCCGCTCCCCACTGTGACCCCAGCTCCGTTGGCTTTACCCCCCCAATGTTGCCCAGAGGCAGTGATTTTTATGGATCCTGTATCCCCAGCAGAAGTGTTGGCAATGGGAGAGAGGCAGATCAACATCTCTCCCCAGCAGATGGAGTATACAGGAGGGGATGCATGTGGCTTTCCTCCCCTCACTGAGGATCATACAAACATTTGTACCATGCAGGTGGATTGGACTACGGTCGCCACCTGCAGTCCCCAGAGGTGCCGCGCAGTCAGCCCAGAACCCCATATGGAAGGGACCCCAGCCGCTCTGTTTTCTCCCCAGCGGCTGAGAGGACTCCAGGGAGAAGGCACATTTGGCCCTTCTCCCCAGCGGCAGTTACACTATTTGAGAGAAGCAGAGTGCGGCTGGGTGAGTACTGGTCCTTTGTTAAATTGTTTTGGGGAGTACCAATTTGTGGCTGGCAGTGTTGGTCCGGATATACAGACTGACTTTGGAGTCAAGCCGTGTGGGGTCTTATCAGACGTCACTCTCCCCCAGAAAAAGGAGATATGTGATGGAGTGTGTGACGGAACTGTCCATCACTGGGGCAGCTGGAGAGGACTGAAAGCAGGCCTGCTACCTACAGATTATGGACCCTGTCTCCCTGCCCTGACGAGTGGGACTGTTGTCCTCGTCTGGGACCCGAACTCCCCAGTCTCTGAGTGCACCCCGGGACTGGTTGGTGGGACAGGTGCCCTTTGCCAGCCCCCTGCATCCACGGCTCTAGGAGCGACGGAGCTGTGCTCCCCGACTGAACTGGATGCAGACCCGGTTGGGGTCTGGCCCCAGTTCAGTCTTCTTTTTAAAAGGGGAGATTTGTGACAGAATGACCTGTCATACAGGGGCCCAAGGTACTCAGGGATGGCTCCAGCCTGACTGCCAAACAGGCAGGAACTCCATTGTGTAAAGTAATCCCATTAACAGGATGGCTACCAGGGGGATATTCAGTAGCTAAAGGGGATTAAAGGTTGGGTTGAATACATGTATCTGTTAATTTATGTTAATGAAGTTCTGTGGCTATATCAGTCTATGTTTTACAACAATAAACGGTTCATTCCTGCTGTACTCAATTCAAGGTAGTTGTGTCTACTTATTGGGTACACATAGCAGGGTTCCAAGGTGCGCATGCTGGCTGGTGCTGGAAGTGATTCCGGGGACAACAGGAGGATACATGTGGGTGATCTCTGGGAGTTACTACAGCTCTCTTGGTGAACCCGTTACAGGGGTCATGACAGATTAATGGGATGACTACTTGTCAGCCCAGTGCCCTCTTATGTCTAAGTCACCCTGTGCTCATTGGGGCACAAGGTGACCGGAAAACCCAGTGTGGTCTGCCCTAACCAGACTTCCATGGACTAGCCGGCTATGGGCATCTACATGGCCGATAAGCTCCATGCGCCTGACAGGGACTTAGCCGCAAATCCATGGATATGTGAGGCAGCTAGGAACTGAAGTGAGTCGCTATGGATGTCTCTTGCCCTACCACGTCGCTCTTTTGGGGTTATACTGGGCTCATGGGGGGTGTCAAAATTGGAGGTGGCTACAGAGAGGCAGCTGATTTGGGAAACTTGGTTTTATTACCCATCCTTAGAACTGGGGTTTACCCATCCGTGGCATTTTGTT
Organism: Spea bombifrons; assembly: GCF_027358695.1. Taxonomy (NCBI): domain Eukaryota; kingdom Metazoa; phylum Chordata; class Amphibia; order Anura; family Pelobatidae; genus Spea; species Spea bombifrons. The sequence goes on from NC_071088.1 coordinate 40,221,206, forward strand.
TGATGTTTATAAATGTTACTGTGTAAACTTTTTTTCTAAGTGCTTTTCCAGCGCTCTCATTTTGGTGAGATATGGTGGTAGGAGGAGCTGAGGAGGTGGGTGGTCTTTAGTTGGAGGTTTTATTAGTTCTCCCTCTTCTGGGCTCCCTTCTTTTTTTGCACAGCACACAGGCAGTTGCTTGACAGAAGCATAGTCAAATGTGCCCCAGGATAACATACCAATTTACCCCAATGAAGACATGTACACATTTATTAAGTGCAAATATATTCTCCACAGCTTTATTTTTAAACAATTTAAAATTTACTGTCATTGTCAAAACAGACCATCACAATTGAACAACAACATTTGTCCCCCACAATAAAACAATGACCCCCAATATTCTGAACAATATTAACATTATAAACATTGGCATCGCCACATACCAGGTGCCACCAACTTAACCAAAGAACCAATGTAGGGGCATACCAAGACACCCCTACACCCCCCAGGTTCTCAGCCACAGGCTGGCTTGAAACCTACCACACTAACTTGAACCAAGCCAAATTAGTTATTTCAAACCGAAACCCACTCTACCAAGCGACTTTTACCAACCTATCCCAGCCACAGCCACAGACCTGTAATTCTATCATATTTACCTTGCTTTTCTAAATTACAATTGTTGTTAATTGTTAATTGTTGGTAATAACCAAATCAAAAACTTATCAGCATACCTGGGAACTTCTGGACTCTGGCTACCCGGAGCCTACCCTGCGGGGAACTCTGCCTACCCTGCGGGGAGTTCCGGTGCGGGAAACTCTGATCTCTGACAGCCGGGGAAGGTATGCGCGACGGACGCAGACAACCCCCACTGCTACCCACACCTCCTTCCGGCTGCAGCGGACGTTGTCTATGCGGATCGCGTAGACGTCAACCCACTGCCCCGGCAATACAGCTGGAAGCACCGGTAAGTGTGTGTGTGGGGGGGTGTTAAATAGGGGGGGGACAGGAGGATCTAGGTCCCCTGCAGCGGTGCGGGGGATCTGGATCTTAGTCTCATAATCAGACCTCTATTTGAGGTCTGATTAGAAGACGACCCCGATTAGAAGACGTCTTAATCGTTTTATAATCGAGCAAATACGGTAATCTAATCTGCTTTCCAATATAATGTGGATGTGTATTTAAGAGAGATGCTTTTCACAATTATTTTGTATAATATGATGATGAGACACTCTAAATCTACCAGTAAAAGGTATAAACTTGACTACGTCATATTTCACCGACTCTACAGCATACAGTGATCTCCCTGTCTCTCATCACACTGTGTAATTAATAAGAGTGTAATGAAAAATATAATAAATGTATTCCATAAAATGAACAAACTCGTAAGAACATAAGAACAGCCCACTTGGGGTGGGGGTTACCTGTTATGAAATCCTTGCCCAGATGAAATATTTATATATATAGTTCACAGTAGATGTGAGGACAGCTTTAAGAGAAAATAATTGTTATGAAAGTCTAATAGTTGTTTGCATTATGCATGTATGTAATATATGTTATTAGTTCTCTCTAAAACATTCAAGGCCTACAGCAATATGGATACACTAAGTATTCATATTAACTTTATATGAAAGTACATTTTACCCTCAGAGGTGTCATTTGAAAAGTGATTTCACATAAAAAGCAATGGTTCTGTCAGTTGTAAAAGGCTGTTAACTAAAAACTAAATCTTCAACAGTATCCATAAAGTGTTTTGGTTACAAAAAAAACTAATCATTTAGCTCTTTCCTGAATCTATTAAATAAATAGGCTTCATGTTTAATTTTATGTCCTCTCTAGATTAGACGAGCGATAACCCAAATTATAGGTTTTTTTTATATACTCGTTTGTGCGCTTGCCATAAAATGGTTTCAACGAGGACATCGAAGATCAGATGGCAATTAATTTGTATCAAATGCAAACCATGTATGATGATACTGCGGATTTACATCAATCATATGCAACAGATAGTTGGCAATTGCTTATGGTGGAATTCTGCAGAATGGCCTCATGCATTTGCAAGAGATACACTATGAAAATTTAAAGAACCCTCTCCGTATTCATATGCTTCAAAGTGCATATTATAGAGTGTCCTTTTAATAAATTGACATTTACTTTTTTTCCCAGGTTTTAGCTATATCCTTTGAATTGTACTCGTCTCCCTCTCTCCCCAGATTCGTGGCTTGCAGGAGATGCCCTGAACACATTTTTTGCAAGAGTTCCAGAGGGTCTAACAAGCAGAAAGCTCTCCCATTTATTGAGGGACTGCTTTCCTGACAGTGACTTGCTGCATAATGTACTTCAGAAGTGTAGATTAAAGGATTTCATTATTTTCCCAATATCTAGCAACCCTAGAAGTATGAAAATCATTTCTGAATTTAACTAGGATGCAATTACCTAGTCTCTAAACTATTTATTAATTTCCTCAATCTAATTTCCTGAGTAGAATCACTCCATTAACATTTACAAATCAAGCTGTAATAAGACAAATGTTTCATTGGTAATTTATGTAAACATGTTAACCTATTGGCTTTACATCACATAAAAAGCAAGTTTAAAAAAAAAAAATGTGTTTTTCCTTTCAAAACAATTCTAGTTTTCACACAATACAATGTTTATAAACAGCTGGATATTTGTTATGTGTATGTTTTCATGCTCAGTTATTGTAGTGCCGAGAAGGCATGTTGAGGTAAGGGTTAATATGTTGTCTTTCTGCTATTCTTTGTATAAAGTATAACAGGAGCTTTAAATAAAAATGATGTTTTATAAAATGTTCTAGTTTGGCTGAACACAATTAAATAGGTCCTTGAACCAGGAATGCTGGGAGTTTGAGGACCCTGACTGGCAGGATAGGGAGTATAACACGAGAGAAATGCTAAATTATATTTAACAAGCATACTGTTTTGCTCAAAAGTTTGCATAACCTTAGAGAATTGGTAAATTATGTACCATTTTTAATCCCTTGATGACAATTGACGATCCGGGCACGTCATGCCCTAACATACAGTTACTGACATTTGACGTGCCAGGACCATCATGGCTTTAAACGGGTGCAGAAAGCGATCTACATTTCTTTTATGTCTTATAGGATTTATATTTAACTGTAGGTTGTACCAGAATGGCACAATCATGGCAACAAAGAAAAAAAAATCAAATGACACCCTTGGTTCTTAATACTGTGTATTACGCCCTTTAGCATCAATGACAGCTTGCAGTCTTTTGTACTAGTTGTCTAGGAGGCACCAAATTTTTGCAGGTGGTATAGCTGCTCGTTCACCATGGCAAAATGCCTCCAGGTCATGCAAGTCTGGCAGTTGTGGCTGAAATCTTTCTTGGTGTGCCCAGGCTTGGTATCAAGAGATGCCCAAATTTTCCACTCCTTAATAAGTGATTGAACAGTACTGACTGGCATTTTCAATGCTTTGGTTATCTTTTTATATCCTTTTCCATCTTTATAAAGTCCAATTACCTTGTTAGACAGGTATTTTGACAGCTCTTTTCTGCTCACCGCGGCTCAGTATCTACCCTGCTCAGTGCATCCACGTGAGAGCTAACAAACACATTGACTATTTATACACAAATTAACCTTTAATTGCCATTATAACCTGTGTGTGTCACCTTGTGTCTGTAACAAGGCAAAACATTCAAGGATATGTAAACCTTTGATTAGGGCCGTTTGGGTGATATCTGTTATAAAACAACTACAGTATGTGATAATAAATGGCTTCATATGATCACTAGGCTTAAATAATCAGTCATGATCAGTCATATTTTCAAAATCAATGCCAACATTTCACAATTTCTGCCAGGGTATGCAAACCTTTACACACAACTGTATCCACATAGAATTTCATATATTACTAAAAATTATAAAAGTGGACTCCTTCCAGTAATGAGGAGGCTCTGCCACGGACTAGTGTATGGTGTCTGGTGTTTGCTGTCTCCCTGGTGCTCGTGTCTGGCATGTTGCTGACAGAGTGGATGGATTATTGGAAGGGGCTGTGGAAGACCTGGCTGTCATGGTCCATATTGATACCAATGACAAAGTTAGTGGGAAATGGAAGGTCCTAAAGAATGATTTCAGGGAATAAGGAGGTAAACTGAAGAAATGGACCTCCGAGGTAGTATTCTCAGAAATATTACCTTTGCTGCGCTCAACAGCAGAAAGGCAGTGGGAGATTAGGGATGTTAATTTGTGGCTAAAGTCATGGTGTAGGAAGGAAGGGTTTGGCTTTTTAGAGCACTGGGCTGATTATGCGCTTGGGTACAATCTTTATAGCCGTGATGGATTGCACCTAAACGGAAGAGGTCTGCTGTGCTGGGCGACAGGATGGCTAGAAGGTTGGAGGGGATTTTAAACTAGTTGTAGGGGGGGACACAGAAATCTAGAAAAGGTCGAGTAAAGTCTAATATTAAGCAACTTGAATGTGACAAGGAAAATGTGGAAGCTTTATGGGTAAATATCAGCTTGGGGTAAAAAAAGGAAATCAACTACTGGTTGGGATATGTTGGAAGAACAGCTGTTAGAACAAATGGAGAAAGCTGCACATCTGGGTAACATGTTAATTATTGGAGAGTTTAATTACCCAGACATAAATTGGGATAGAGGGAGTAGTAGTTCTGCAAGGGGATTCAGGTTTTTGAACCTGTTAAATGACACCTTCATGTAACAACTGATACAAACACCAACTAGAAGGGATTCTTGTCTGGAACTTGTTATAACCAATAATGTTGATCTACTGTCAAACATTCAAGTGGGGGAGCACTCGGGTAATAGTGATCACAATATGGTGTCTTTTGAAATAAACTAAAAAAAATGCACATGGGGAATACAAAAACATATAATTTTAAAAAGGCCAATTTCAATAAGATAAGGGCAGCTTTACAATGTATTGACTGGCATAAACAATATTAGAAATGTACACTTCTCAGTATGTACCATTGGGTAATAAATATAAAAGAAACAGATTGAAACCAATGTGGCTTAGTGGGGAAGTAAACCAAGAAATTAAAAATAAGAAAATGGCTTTTAAAGCATTTAAATCAGACAAATCAGAGGCATCTTATAAAAGATATAAAGAAGCCAATAATGCATGCAAAAAGGTGATTAGATGGGCTAAACTAGAAAATGAGAGAGGGATAGCTAAAGAGAGCAAAACCAACCCCCAAAAATTGTACATAAAGTACATAAAGTCTAAAAAAACAAAAAAGGAACGTGTTGGTACACTAAAAACAGAGATGGGAGTGTTAGTTAATGAGGACCAGGAAAAAGCAGAAAATTTAAATAACTATTTTTCCTCAGTATATATTAAGGAGGAAGCTATGGCAATGGTAATGCAAATGACTATTACAAGAATCCAATGTTCAATAAATACAAAAACAGAACAAATAGATGTTAGTGATAAATTTGTTGTGAATTAAAATACTTGCTTAGTATCTACCGTAATAGGGGAAATTTCTCTTTAATTCTCATAGCAGTTACTTTACCTTATCCCATTCTGTTGTGACATTTTATTTTCTGATGAATATCAGACATTTGAAGCTTCTGATATTTTACTACTCTTGAAAAGGTCAGCCATGTTTTTTGCCATCTGCCAGGTATATTCCGTGTATCATCATCTTGTGCTGTTCGCAGACCATAACATTTGCAAATACGTTTAAGTGTGAAAAAAACACAATTGCGGTTCCTCATTAAACAAGTCAGTGACTTTAAAACATATAATCTCTAGGACTACACATCTGAAATTGATTTATATTGGCCTTCTTAAAATATCAACAAGTACGGAACAGCGTAAACCTTTACGTTTGAACCTATCTTTATGAGTGTTGTTTAAAATGTATAGTAAGCATGACAATAATTTGGTCTGTTCTCATAATGCCTATAAATCGTTAAATATGAAATAATATGGCGTTTTAAGAATTGCATACAGTGGTGAAGGGAAGCTAATTTGCTGGAAGAATCAGTATCTGCTGCCTGCAGGTGACTCCGACACCATGTATTAAATACCTATCCAGAAAAAAATTAAACAGACCATCGAGTGCTTGCTACCCATTGTTGGATGTTTCATTTTCCTTAAATATAGAAATTATCTCTACTTCTAAACATGTAGATGGGGTGATGTAGGGTGTGGCCGCGAGATTCCATGTGAGCATATCAACATAATGTGCGGCAGCGCAAATCCAGCCGTCGGCTCCAACTACATCATGTTAGGGATATTAATGAGACAAAATCGGTAAAACCAATATTTTATCACACACGCAAAATAACGACGCTACCAAATATTGTAGTACCACATCCACAATATTAATTTAAGGAGATACCCTATATTTTATCTCCGATCCTAAATCCTTTCAGATCGTCGAAAATTATAATTCAAATTAGATATATATCACAACGATAATCAATCAAAAATATTATTTATTGTGAAGGCAATTTATAAAATCTATATACCGTATTTGCTCGATTATAAGACGACCCCGATTATAAGACGACCTCCCAAAATCAAAATATTAATTTAGGAAAAAAACAAAAAGCCTGAATATAAGACGACCCTATAGGAAAAAAAGTTTTACCAGTAAATATTAATTCATGTAAATATATTTTTTAAATTTCCTTTTATTTGCCAACCTGCCCCCCCCAGTTATGCCACTCTGCCCCCAGAAATGCTTTATACCCCCCCTATTTGCCACTCTGCCCCATGATATGCCTTATACCCCTATATGCCACTCTGGCATATAGGGGGTTAAAAGGCATATCATGGGGCTGAGTGGCATATAGGGGGTTAAAATGCATTTCTGGAGGTATATATGCATATCATGGGGCTGAGTGGCATATAGGGGGTTAAAATGCATTTCTGGAGGTCCAGAAATGCATTTTAACCCCCTATATGCCACTCAGCCCCATGATATGCCTTTTAACCCAGCATGTACTGGCTGCCTTGGCTTGATAGGAGTGTGATTGCTGCTAACAGCAATCACACTCCTATCAAGCCAAGGCAGCCAGTACATGCTGGAACCTGGGGATGATAGTAGTGGGATTACAGCCTCCCTATGCCATGCTACAACCCCCACCCCCCTTACACATCCATGCTATCACACACAAACACACATTCACAAACATTTAAATACTCATTCATTCCATTAATCACACATACTTCACACATTAATCACACATACTTACCCAAAAACCCTCCCCCACCCCCTTACCTGAACTGCAGATCTCTCACTCGAAGACTTCTGCAGGGGACCGGCTGTACCAGCAACTTCTCTGGCCCCGCCCCCAGAGGAGGGAGGGGGAGATAGAGTTCTGTGAGGAAGCTACAAGCTTCCTGTCCTCCTGCTTCTAACGGAAGAGACGCTGCTCGCGACCGGTAAGCAGCATGGCCCCAGCCATTTTTTTGGGGTCTGATTAGAAGACGACCCCGATTATAAGACGAGGGGTATTTTTCAGAGCATTTGCTCTGGAAAAAACCTCGTCTTATAATCGAGCAAATACGGTATAAGTCACACAGTGCAGAATACAAAATACAAAGTTCTTAAACATGTCAAATTGCAGTATATCCAAATACGGTATATTATCGAAAGTTATCAATATGAATTAATACTTTATGAGTCTAACACACACAATTAATTTCCATCCCACTCAGCAACCAAAAATGATAATAATCAAGGCGGTAATAAAAAGATCACTAACTCTATTATATTAGTTTAACTAATATGACAATTAAAATAATTTAATTATGTCTAAGAGTGTTTAGTGAAATTCCTAATAGATGCAAATAATGTCAAACTTCATCTACAGGTAAAAATACATTTTCATTATTGTTATTATCACGGGTTATAAGCTGCAGTCTCACAAGCCGTCATATACAATAATGCAATATACTACTTCCCAGAAACAGGGAATTCTATATTAAGAAGACAAAATTCACCTCTATTTAGAATAATAAAACAATTATATTTACCACTACTTGTTGCTGTTGTCCAACTGGTCCTTGTAGAAGTTAATCCAGGTTCATTGGCAAGAAATTAAGTGGAAAGAAATATAACTTACTAAAAGTTATATAGGTTGGGACTCAAAGTATTTCTAAGAGTAAGATTATGGTGCCAGGATCTTGAGATTCCAATTCTTTGGGGTAAATTAAATGAAATGAGTCCGTCAGGGTCTGTCTGTTTCAGGGTGCGTTTCTCAGGTGAGCCTTTTAGGTTCCGTTTTTTTTAAGGTTCTCCCCTTAAATTATTAAAGACATAAGCTTTTAAAGACATAGCTTATTATCATAGCCTCCACCTCTTGATTGGAATTATCCAATCATAACGGTGGGTTTTACCCATTATAATTAGGACTTCCACTCATTTTTACATCCTTGTAATTTCTTAATTTACCAGCGAGAGACGCTCTGGTCTAAGAAATAACTTAAGACCATTACATATGTGTTAGGAATTCATTCATGGTCACCCTTATCTTTAGATGTTACCTCCTAGGTAGTAAATCAGGTCTTTGTAGTCACCCATATCTCCAGATGTTGCCTCCTAGGTAGTAAATTAGGTTTTGGTGGTCTTACGACGTATCCCCCATTCCAATTTACATTCCTAAGGATATGCAGTGTCTACTCCTTAACTTTCTCATGGAAGATAACATTAATTGGATCATATATACGCTGAAACATCATTATACATGAATACTCCTTTGTTCTCAATTATAGAGGGAACAAGGACAAAAAGAAATAATCACTACATGATTAAATAAAATAAAATGGCTCTGACTCCATTTTGTGCTCATGTAAATACAGAATATATAGAATACATGTTTTCTAGCATAAAATATCTGACAATCATCAGGAGGCTGCTGGCCTTAAAGTGCCAGGACAGCCCTGTGATCGCTAGTCCGGCCCTGATTGACTTTGCTCATTTCTGTTTTTTTAATCCTTGCATACTACATAACAATTCACAAATATACAAGTTGTTTGTACATGCAAGTGCATGTGACTTTTTTTTTTAACTCCCGGTGAGCGCATGCAAGCTGTATGAAATGCGAATAAAATAATAATTGAGAATATATCATTAAAAGATAAATAAATTAAAAACATTGATCTGACAAAAGCCAACTATAAGCTTCCTTAACCCCTATCTCACACTGATTAGAGGGAGGTTACAATATATAGAAATAAACCTACCGAAACCCTGAGCTTATCCCATGACTTCTTTTTGACTCTCATTTTAAAGCAGGTGGGATGCAGGGCCCCCCAAGGCATTATGCCGCCTGGGCGAAGTTTAAAATGCTGCCCCCCCATTATCTACCCTTCCTCTGCCGCCCCCCCATTATCTACCCTTCCTCTCCCTCCCTCCCTCCCTATTATCTACCCTACCCCCCCTTTGTACTTACCGTTCAGCAGTCCTTGTAATGCCGAGGGCCGGAAATGACGTCATCTTCCGGCGCTCAGCATTACAAGCTGGCACCGAGACAGAGCTAGAGGGCTCGCAGAGGAGAGAAAGGGGCGCCGAGCGGGTACTGACAACTTGGTAAGCGAAAATCACTTGGCGCCCTCTCTCTCTTCCTCTTTAAAAAAAAAAAAGGGCTTGGGGTGGCAAAGTGCCGCCTGGAGCAATTGCCCCACTCTGCTCCATTGTAGGGCCGGCCCTGGTGGGATGGTAGGGTAAAGGGGAAACTGTTGGTGTAGCAGCTAACTTACGTAATAAGTGGGACAACGTTAAATGAATTATATTGAACCATAAAAGTGGATGCAAAAGCCTCTGTCAAAAATATTGTTTATTACTTACTGTATGCAAGTTAATCAGAACAATTGCTTCATCTATTCTGTTAAAAATACCTTCTAGATCTCCAAAGGGGCGGCTATGTTATCAAAGTTACGCATTTTGGATCTGGGTACAAAGTATCCAAACAGTGGTGGACTGGTTGGGGGCAGGTGGTTAGTAGCCCCCAGAACGGACAGAATTGTTCTGTCAAGTCTAACTTGACTTTACCTGCCCCTCCAGCAATAAGGCTTCAGCTCTTCATGCTAGGACTATGCCTCTCAGGACAGTGTGAGAAGAATGGTTTCAAAATAGACATTTTTAACCCCTTTGCCTTCAAAAAAGCAAAACATCTTTTAGGTACACTTGCACAAAGTAAGGGTTTTTGTAAGCATATAGTTAGTTGTATGATTAAGCAAGTATACCTAATAATCATCAATTTAATGAGTGAGGAATAGCCAAACTCGCTTACAAACTCAGGTTGTTAACGTCAAAAGTCATATACCACAGAAAGACTAAGCACAGCAACAATACACATGATAGATAAAATGTTCATTGCAGAAATTGCAAGCAGACAAAAAGTTTCAGATGTTCTTTCTAATCCCTTTTGAAGTAGCACAAAGAAATGGTTGATGTTAAGGACTGTAGACTCATTGGTTGGTCAAGGAAACCTAGTGCAGCAGATGACAGACACATCAGCTCAGCATTGGCAGAAAACGGGGGGGGGGGGGCTTGGCACACACATCTATTTTTTAGAGAAGTCAGGCCAGAAGTGGTTTTCATGGAAGACTTGCAGACAAAAAACCCATACCCTCTAATATGGATACAAGACCAGGCGACTTAACTATTCACGAAAAAACACAGGAGCTAGGGTGAAGAAAGATGTCAGCAGGTGCTCTGGGCTGACGAGCAAAAATGTGCCTGTAGCAGAATGCAGTTTGTTCACCGAAGGGCTGAGGAACAGTACAAGAATGAGTGTTTACTTGCAAGTTTAATGGCTGCATTTCTACAAATTGAGCTGAGGATTTATTCAGACTTAATTGTCTCCTCAATGCTGAGATATGTATATGTATCTATCTTGCAATACCATCAGGGAGTCATCATTGTGAAGAACAAACATTTTGTATGTGCAGACAACATTGTGTTTTATCGTGTATTATATTGTAGAGTTGTTCTTTCCAGTACCATTCATTTTGCAATATTTTGACATGTACTAGGAAACTGCAATTGCTTTCAAATTATTTAAATAGTGTGATATGCTGTATGTACGGCTTCTGTATTATATTATACAGAATATTATATATTATATAATTCTGTGCCCTATGAGAACAGTCCCAAAACTGGCACCTAAAGGATTAATCTTACAAAGATTACAAAGATAAAAAATAAAATGTTCTTATTTACTCAATGGTCTTATACCAACGTTTTAAGATGCATAGCATCTTGACATAAAATTTTGATTTTGTTGCTTTGCCAACTTTGAAATGAAGATGTCTGGGATCTGACCCTGCTTTGGCCTGTACACTCACTTGGCACAACTCCCATTTTGTGCATAAAGATTTTGCATTCAGATATCAACTGCTGTCTCTTGTAATGACAGGCGAGAAGCTCTTTCGATGGTGCATAACCCCTGAGAAAACCAGAGCTAATGCAAGGATCAGTTCTGAGTTTGTGAGGTCTGGCAACCTTCTCTGTGTTTGTTTTCCATCAATTATCTAGCTTTTAAAGTAGCAAGGAATCAATGTGCAGAGACAGAACAGCTGGGATTCAACAGAATACTCAGAAACCCAACTGTTCGTAATAAGATGGTGCCAGTTCCCCTGGCCATTGGTTTACAAAAAGAATAATACATCAGGCTATTTCTTTTATGTTTAAACATACTAGTCTACAAGAGTCCTCTAGAATTAAAACCACAGAAAACAGGAAGAGTTAACTTAAAGGCAAGGGGCAGGAATTTTGCAGGTTGCAGTCTGTTGGGAATGTAAAGGACAGTTAATTATGAGTATTCAACATGGCAGGGAGTGAGTAAAATCAAGTGGGTGTGAAATAGGCTGGCTTACTGCAAATCCTTAAAGCATTTTTGTTAAAGGAGAAATCAATTAACAAATCATTATTTTATTGTAAAACTGAAAGAAAACTTTATAAAATCTGTCAAACAATGTTTCAGGGATTGGTTATTTTGTGACACAATTTGGTTAGGCCAGACAGATTCTCTAGCGTGTTAAGTATATAAACCGTAGCAGATGTGATAAACATAAAAAAAACACACAGAAACCTCTATGTATACAACCTACCTGCAGCTGCTTTGGTACCACTTGAATCAAGCAACCATTGAAAGATCAATGAGAAGTAGTAGTTAGTATCCCCTAGGCACAGTGACCAGGGAGGTAGACGTCTGAACTCCCCTTTACGCTTGGGGGGCTACTAAAAGATTACCAATGGGAATAAAACTAAACAAAAAATGTATATAGCTAACTCAATTGAGAACAAATAGCGCTTAGCTAAGCGACCTTATGGTGAATCCTTCCTAAAGAATGTCTCAGATTTTAGCTCTTCTGTTGCCGTTACAGACGTGCAAGGGAACAACTCTTGCAAATGGCGACTCACTGTGGAACAGGTTACTTAAGTGCTGTCTTTTCATGGCTGAACTATTCTCATACTTTTTTGTTTGCCGTTTCTCCCTATTGGGTGTGTCCCCAAGAATAAAAGAAACTCCAGATGTGGACCTTGTTGCTCGCTGTGCATAGAGGTATATTTTTTTGCTGAAATGGCTTGTGGATAGATGTATATCATCTACTTTTTGCTGAAATGGCTTGTGGATAGTTGTATATTATCTACGTTTTGCTGAGATGATTTGTGGATACTGAATTATATGTTAAATCTATGTTTTTTCTTACAGTTACGGCCTATGGTGCATCATAACATTAACATGCATTATGTTTGTCTTTTTCCCCAGGCTTTATTACAGTACTGTACCAATGTTATAGTACTAACATAATAATAATAATAATAATAATAATTAGTAAAGTTTTGACTAAAGGCTGTAACTAGTGTAAACGCTAGGGATATAATCCATATCATGCTTACGCTGAAGTACACTGAGCACCAGAGCAGTAGGTTGTTCCCAGCTATCAAGGTATATTGCATCACTTTCTTGCAACACGTAGTAGAGTGATCTAAGAAAATGACCAGTAGTCTTTAGACAAACTATTGGGCCTAACTTGGGGTACCCCATCACACATCAATAGGTGATCCAAGGTCATGGGAATTTCTATAACATCTGTCAGGGAACAAAGATAAGCTTTCAGATTTTTTTTGGTGTTAGGTACCAGTGAAAGAACTACTTAGCCATGTACATCTAGTCAACATATAAATAAAGTCAATGGCACCCAACCATTCATCTGTTATGATACATTTATTAGGCCTGATTTCATTTTAAGATATATGTAAGATTACTAGGAGTCATGGCTTAACATGTCTTTTGTTAAACATTAGAAAGAAATGCTGCAATATGCTTCAAAGGAATCATATATCAAACAAACTCATCAGTGCTCAAAAAAAAAAGTAAAAAATACAAAACCAACTTCACTCCCCATATTGTGGAGAATTTACAATTGGTTTACATGTGTCAAATACCGATCGGTTTCGGCGCTTTCCTGCACGATTCTCAAGAGGCATGGCAAATGAACAGAAGCACCTGAGATTTAAAGGAATGGAAAGGTGGAGGGAAAACAAAGTAACAGCCTTTGTTTCTACACATCAGACTGTTAATGAATCTGTGGGCTGTTTGAAGGACTAAGTATCATAGTAAAAAATATCATGAAAAAAGTATCATGGCAGAAAAATGCTGGCAAACACACAATTTTATATATATTGTTTGAAAACCACAACAAAATCATAAATAAATATATATATATACACACACAATGTATATAAAACGTCTACACATCCCTGTTAAAATGCCAGGTTCTTGTGATTTTAAAGAATGAGACAAAGATAAATCATGTCAGAACTTTTTCCACCTTTAATGTGACCTATAACGTGAACATTTCAATTGCAAAACAAGCTGAAATCTTTGAGGGGGGAATTTTTTTTAAAAAAAAATTCACAATAACCTGGTTGCATAAGTGTGCACACCCTTAAACTAATACTTTGTTGAAGCACCTTTTGATTTTATTACAGCAATCAGTCTGTTTGGGTAGGAGTCTATTAGCATGGCACATCTTGACGTGGCAATATTTGCCCACTCTTCTTTGCAAAAGCGCTCCAAATCTGTCAGATTGCGAGGACATCTCTTGTGCACAGCCCTCTTCAGATCACCCCACAGATGTTCAATTGGATTCAGGTCTGAGCTCTGGCTGGGCCATTCCAAAATGTTAATCTTCTTCTGGTGAAGACATGCTTTTGTGAATCTGCATGTGTGCTTTGTAGTAGATTCTCTTTTGTTTTTATGTTGTATGTCACTGTATACCAATGTATTTTTAATATTAGGGAGATAACTATACAAAATGTAAGGTCTATCGGAAATATAGTTAGCTAGTTTGGGTTCATGTTGGAGAAGATGCCAATTATGTTTTATGGTGTGATTTATATGGGGCGACAAAGGGGAACAAGTGGTAAAACATCCTATTTTGTTTTGTATGTTTATCTTTGGAGGTTTTTGGTCTGTGTAGTATCAGGGGAAGCATTTCTGTCAAAAACTCTGCTGCGGGCATAAAACTTAAAGGTGCAGTAAACAAATATTTGGACATGATTTAATTGGCCCTGTCATGAGGGATATTAGTATACAAAGCTTTTATATCCATGGTTACAAGATATGTGATCTAAGGGGGGCTTAGAGGTTTAGCGTTTGTGCATGAGCACTATCTCGCAAGTACGCTTGCTGTGTTTGTGCGTATGGAACTATGTATTGATCTATATATGTACATAGTGGTTCCGACAAACAACCTATACTCGCTATGACAGGACGACCTGGTGCCCTTTTGGTACTGTGTAGAACACAGGAATGATGGGGTGTTGGGATGTTAGGTACATGACTGTTTTTTCAAATCAAAAAATCCCATTTGTTTACCCTTGAACAAGAGAGAGTCAACTTTGGCCTTTATATGATCTGTAGGATTTGATTCTTAAGGATGATAGTATAGAGAGTCAGAAAGGTGACGTTGACATTCTTTTATATAATCCATAGTATTTAACATGACCAAGTCCCCCTTGTCTGCCAGTTTGAAAGTCAATAATTTATTATTCACTTTTCTTTCTTTGTATGTTACATTTTCATGGGCTGACAGATCTATGTTACTATAATAGATTTTTTCCACCGCTTTCATAACTGCACTTTCAAAGATTTTTATTGCCACACTAGTCTGAGTAGGAGGACAGTATTTAGAAGGTTTTCTTGTGTGTATATTCCACATTTTGATTTCCTACAAAACTTAAACAATGTTTTTACATTACTGGGTTTAGGTACATATGATAGGCCCTTTTGCAGCACTGAAGAGTCTTCAGTGTTTAAGTTGTGACTAGACAAATTTATGACATTGGTCTGCATGGCTGTCGTCTCAGAAGGAAGCCTCTTCTAAAGATGATGCACAAGAAAACCCGCAAACAGTTTGCTGAAAACAAGCAGACTAAGGACATGGATTACTGGAACCATGTTCTGTGGTCCGATGAGACCAAGATAAACCAGGTGAGGAGTACAAAGACAGTCAAGCATGGTGGTGGGAGTGTCTGGGCCTGCATAAGTGTTGCCGGCCCTGGGGAGCTACAGTTCATTAAGGGAACCATGTACTGTGACATTCTGATATACAGATGATCGGGGCGCAGATACATATAGGGAAAAATAATAATATAATATAGTGAAGAGTGTATAATCAATAAATGTGACTTGTGTTATGATTGCACTCACAGACAATATAGATGCTTCACACCCATCCAAATTTGGTGAAAAGATTCCTTTTATTTCTCTTCATAGAAAACAAACTAAAATAGTACAGTATCTTAAGGCAAAACAAGTGTAGATGGTAAGATTGCACTCACAGTTAATCTATGCACAACCAGAGTAATGTGCATGCAAGCTCGTTATGCTGAAAGTTTTCAATTTGTACTGTGGTGTAATGGTTAAGTCCACTTCCTTTGGATGGCAAGGTTCTGAGTTCAATTCCTGCTGGCACCCTCACCTAGTCTTCCAGTCGATATGATCACTGTTAATTAAAACCTACTGCATGTTAAGTTTTTCTTTTTTGGGTCGCTGCAGTCATCTGGGAAGTATTGTGGAATTATATTTATTTTTTTCACTTACACTTGCAAGCACGAGAATTTGGTTCACAACAGTTTTACTGTGACATTCTGAAGCAGAACATGATCCCCTCCTTTCAGAGACTGGGCTGCAGGGCAGTATTCCAACATGATAACGACCCACAAACACACCTCCAAGATGACCACTGCCTTGCTAAAGAAGCGGAGGGTAAAGGTGATGGACTGACCAAGCATGTCTCCAGACCTAAACACTATTGAGCATCTGTGGGGCATCCACAAACGGAAGGTGGGGGAGCGCAAGGTCTCTAACATCCACCAGCTCCGTGATGTCGTCATGGAGGAATGGAAGAGGACTCCAGTGGCAACCTGTGAAGCTCTGGTGAACTCCATCCCCAAGAGGGTTAAAGCAGTGCTGGAAAATAATGGTAGGCACACAAAATATTGACACTTTGCGCCCAATTTGGACATTTCCACTTAGGGGTGTACTCACTTTTGTTGCCAAGGTTTAGACCTTAATGGCTTTGTGTTGAGTTATTTTGAGGGGGCAGCAAATTTATACAGACTGTACACTTACTACTTGTAGCAAAGTGTCATTTCTTCAGTGTTGTCACATGAAAATATATAATAAAATATATACAAAAATGGGAGTGGTGTACTCACTTTTGTGAGATGCTGTAACATAAATAAAGTGTCTCTAAAGCTACTGAAAGCAGTGAGGTGACTGAGGAAATAATAAACCTTATCTCTTACCAACGATGCTAGCACAAGAGGGGAGATTGAGATCAAATGCTCTTCCCAGCTCATGTGTTGAAAAATGGCCTTCTCTTATCCACAAACCTCTGCAGGGGCAGGAAAAGGAAATACATCGCCCTTTACAGCCTCCAGCTTAATGAAACTCCTGGGAGGCAGGGCTAAGATGCTCAAGTATTAAAAGCTGATGATTACAGAAAATAGCCACCAGATGACACCAACATCTATAACACTATACATAATAGCAGATCTTAAATGTTATACCCAAACATTTCTAAATTGTATGTCCTAAGGACAACACAACCCATTTAGTATTGATTTATGTGATGCCCCAGCCACCCTCTTGTGTATTTATGTCCCCACTGCCATGTGTATTGCCCCCAGCCACCCCCCTTTTTGTATTGATTTATGTGATGCCCCAGCCACCATGTTGTGTACGTATGCCCCCACAGCCCCCCTTTGTGTTATTTCATTGTTACTGATGCCTCAAGACAGCGCTCCCTTCCATCACCTCAACTATGTTTTTGTAACTACTTACTTTTTTTGCCAACTTCCTTCCCCTGCAGAATTTCACTTCTCCCTGTCACGAGGAACTCTCTCTGTAAGCCCCACCCCCTTGAGTGTCACATCGCTTCAAAGTGGCAGGATGAAGAGCCTCAATGAGGCACTGGATGGCAAGACGCATGCACACCGGTAACTTTAATATCATTAGGCAATCGAGGCGATCTTACGGCCGCTTTAAAACTTGCAGGTGCACAATGGCATCTCAGTCTGCCGGCTCATGAACTGGCCAGCCCAGAGGAAATCTCTTGGTTTCCTGGTGAACCAGTCAAGCACTGCCCGAGGCATGTTTTGCACCATGTCCTAAACCATGGCCCTAGCTGATGGCCTTCTATCGAAAATAGTGTCAGCCACCAGTCGGCCTTTAACTCAGTGGCCATAACCAGTCCCATTACCAGATCATACACCATTCTTGTCCTAAACACCTGCTCCAGCCTCTATTGACAAGGACACACACACCACCAGCTGTGACCAAGTTAGTACGTTAATCCTAGGCTTACCCCAACAATCAAACATCATATGCTATCACGCATACTAACAGACTATGATTATTTACACACATGCATGCTAATATACACAAACAGCAATCTAAAAATCAAATTTATTTACACTTAAACACACACAATCTACTATTGTTGGCTTAGGAGGTGGTAGACAGTTTGCAACTTAACCCCTTATAATATGTGTCTACCCTGAGATAAATTGTACACTATTACAGACATAGGCACCTTGTGGAATCTACATGTATGCACCATTACATGTATATTACAAAATTACTTTTTTCTAACTAAGTTATTCCATTTTTATGTCCATGATTAATAAATGATGTTAAACTAAAAGCAGAGAGGTGTGGAGATAAAGACCACAGTGTTATTAAACACTGTAACAATTTAAAGCAAACAATGTGTAACAAAACATATGAAGCAATTTATCAAACTTGTTAGCATAAACCTCCTGATATAATTTTGAAGACCGACTGTGGTCCCAGGCAAAACACCCAGGTAACTTCCCCTGGAGCGCTGGGCACACTGCTTGTCGCCCAATCACTTGGGCACTCTGTATGTTAATGATATTTCAGTTATGTCAAACAGCTCCTTCTTTAATGCTAAATTATGGGTTGCTAATCTAAATACTTATGCCCAAACACCTCTATTCTATGATTCACTCATCTTAACGACTACCCATGGATTCAAGTATTATTATTATTGTGTTTTATTTATATAGTGCCAACAATTTATGCAGTGCTTCTTACAATACATATATTCAAGGGGTATTACGAGAATTGACAGACTAAGACAAACCGATACATTAGGTGGATAGGGCATTGGGCCTCTATTATTTACTTCTGGGCTGTTAACCTTTGCGACTAAAGATGTACTATTACGTCTTCAGAAACAAGCCCTAGGTGACAGAATACATAATAATACATCCAATGGTTTTTGCATTTTCCTGCCAGTACATGGGAGGTCAGACTCCTAGCTTACTGCTGATTGATCTGATGTAACGGCGATGTAACGATGTAACTTCCATTGAGATATTCAGATATTCAAAGTAAAAATATTCCCTCGCCAAGGCTGATTTAATCGTTTTTTTTGTTTATTGTTATTTGGGGAAGGGGAACCGGCAAGCCACCTCACAACCATGTGGAGATGCATGGTGAAGTTTGCAAGGTGAAATTTATTTCCAACTTGGATTTGTAACTTATAGGCAACTCACAGGTTCATGACTCTGAGAGTTGATTGCTTTTTCAACTCACATGTACACTTGGCATTCTTGCAGAAGTGTATTTGCAAGTTGGCTTTAGTGAAATGCTGCTGCACTTGCAATCATTGGTATGAAAGAAACAGTATTGATTTTATTCAGTGAACTCATGAAACAAGCACAAATATGGGATTTTGGTTAATCTGTTTTAACAAACTGCCTCTAAAGTTTGCAGTGGTTGCATTGGTACAAAACACAGAGTGACATGTTCTTCTTAAAGAAAATAAACCAAACAAAATAGTGACCTTTTATGCCTGAATACCTTTTGATTTAATGACATAACTAATTACAAAATTAATTGCCTTGTTCAAAAGGCAACACTTATAGGATAATTTGTTCCAATTCTCATCTAGAACAAATCACCTAACACAGACATTGCCATGTGCAATTAAATGCCTCCCATGCAGAAGAACATGTCATTCATGACCCCTTTCACTGTTATTCTTCTTGTCTTTTGTATTATAAACGTAACTCTTTTCTTATATTGCTAAACTATAAAAAGGATTGGCCCCCAGTAGACATCGGAGTAAACTGCCCCATCCTCTTAATACTCCAAATCATACTAGGGAATTTCCAGGCTTAATTGACCCCAAGCCCCTTTTCTTCAGAGTGCGTGGCTTCACAAACAGTGGAGCTAGCCACACAAGAGGCATGGCTAGCCTCATATACTTTAGGTGTGTATTGGAGGTTAAGGGGAATAGGGCAGGGAGTGGGCGTGCCTAAACGCCACTCTGTTGACCCGGAGACTGAGCACCTTGAGCTGGATAAGCAGCTGTTCACCATGAATTTCTACGGTGAAACCTGGAGAGTTCCAAGGTATGCCCATTACCTATAAGCCTTTTTGGTCTGCAAACTAGTTAATGTTTTATCCCTTTAATCACTTCTGCATTCAAATCCAAAAAAATAATGTGTTAAATGAGAAAAGTGTCAAATCCTTGTATAGATAATCTTAGAGGGTCCAGCCTTGTTCTTGAAGACCACAGATAAAACAGGTTTTCCAGATGATACATAATTCAATTCTTAGTCAAGCAGAATGTTGTTTAATTATTTAGAGAAATCCTTCAATTACTTACCTATGTTACTTTTCTATATTCCCACTTTGAGTATGTGTAGATTGAATTATTGCTACTTGTTTGTCCTTTGTAATGTTTCATTCTGATATATTATCCATTTTCTGCATTCTGTTATTATTATCTTTTATTTATATAATGCAAACAATTTACGCAGTGCTTAATACAATACAAATATTCAAGGGATATGACAAGATCGAGAATTGACAGACTAACACAAACCAATACATTAGATGGAGAGAGCCCTGCTCGCAAGCTTACAATCTTGTAGTTTCCACTAAGTTAATATAGGATACAATCTCTGCTTCATGTAAGATTGTTGGTCTTTAAAAACTAATTAGATCTTCTGCAACCAGACACATGTAATTAATTTTAAGCTTGTGTTAAAACCCATTTCCCTTAGTTGTAATACAATCTAATTTCTTCTGTTAATTTCTGGGTAGTTAAGATCTACCCTAATTAAAATGTGAGCTAACCCATTAAGCTATAGTATCATTATAAGCAGATTCAGCAATATTTAAATTTGGTTGTATTCTGTTTTAATTTTTCACATACACAAGTAGAAAATGCGAGTTTGGAAATGGTAAACATAAAGTCAAATCTTAATCTAACAATACTAAAACCTTCAAGGACCTTCAACATGTCATATTTTTAGGAAGTTTCCGACTGTGCACAGCTGGGTTTATTAGCGATACATCAATTTTTATTGCTTTTCCTGTCTACTTAAAATGTTAGAAGTCCCATGAATTTTAATTTGAGAAACAGTGTCCTCAAAGTGCTGATTATAGGGATTTATTGAAATAAATTTCATGGGATTTAAATTTTTTCGGGTTTAAGGACAGATTTCAAAGATATTGAGCAGAAATCACCACCTTATTCTGCAACATTTTCTCCCGTCACGCAAAAGGATTAATTTCAATCCCTAAAAAATAGTTCCCAAGAGACTAATTTAATGGGCAGCCGAACAAGGGTATTTATTAATTGTGCTGTAGATATGAGGATGAACTATATACCGTATTGGCTCGATTATAGTCCACGCCTGAATATATGCCACGTCTGATTATAGGCCGCCCCCTTTTAGTTTGCCGCTATTTTAACGAAAAATGTATTTTTAAAGAAAAAATACACATGAGTGGAATGGTAAGAGTATTTTATCTAATGAACAGGAATACATGTAACATTTTGGTACCTATTATGCAGTTAGTCAGCATAGGTTATATACAAACAGAAACTTGGAAAACCAACAGCCATATTAAGGTCCCCCCCTTGATTCATAATGCACCTTACTTATAGATATGCCCCCCCCACACTTACCAATACATCTCGACCTTTTGTCTAGTGGGGCAGCGGTTGCACATCTGCGCGATGCGCGTATACAACGCAGGTGCCCAGTCATAGAAGCCCCAGCGGAAGTGCCGGCAGTAGCAGAGGTTGTCTGAACGCATCGCATAGACGTTCACCGGCTGCCAGAGAGGAGGATGCAGCGCTGCGGGGGACCTGGATCCCAAGCCTGCTGCTAGGCCCACAGCAGAGCTAAATGATAAAGAAAAAACACCTGCCCGGTGCCCGTAACTGCATGTCCCGGGCGTCGGGCGATACAAATTGCGCACATCTGCACTAAACCCAGGTTATAGACCGTTATAGGCCTATATTCGGGCAAATACGGTAGCTATGCAATTCTATTTATATCCATATATATATCAGCACTAATGCAAAATAACTATATTCATATATAGAACCACAGGATTTGAGGGGAGAATAATTTGTGCCATCTATTCTGTCTGTCTAGCTCTTGTTGAAGTGATTAGCCTAGGGGATCACATACTTTTTCCAACTCACACTGTAAATGTTTAAATGATGAATTCAGTATGGACAAGAACATTACAAAAATTCGTGTGTTATTGGTTAAAACAAATTGTGTTGAAGAGCATGTCATATTTTAAGACAAATGTATACATAAATGCTCATACATATGCCCACATGCATTTATACACACACTTGCCCCCACAAACACTCTTCCAGAATATTTTGGTGTTTCTTAGGAAAGTTTTGCATAGAATTGTCCAAACTGGCTTGGTATGCGGAAGCATTAAGATTTAGCTTCACTGGAAGTAAGGAGCCTAGCCCAACCCCTGAAAAACAGCCCCATACCATTATCCCTCCTCCACCAAACTTTATAGTTGGCACAATGCAGTCAGGCAGGGAACGTTCTCCTGGCACCGGTGCGGGGAACTCTGATCTCTGACAGTCGTGGAAGGTCTGCGCGATGGACGCAGACAACCCCCGCTGCTAGCCACGCCTCCTTCCGGCTGCAGCGTAAGCGTGGGATCTACATGCTGCCCCGGCTACATGACAGGGAAGTCAGAAGCACCGGTAAGTTTGGGGGGGAGTGTTAAATGGGGGGCATAAGGCATTTCTGGAGGCAGAGTGCTCTGTGAAATGCCTTTTAACCCCCTTAATGCCACTCTGCCCCCAGAAGTGCCCTTTTAACCCTCTATATGCCACTCTGCCTCCTGAATGCCTTAAACCTCCCTATATGCCACTCTTCCCTATAATATGCCTTTTAACCCTCTAAATGCCAGAGTGGCATATAGGGGTATAAGGCATTTCTGGAGGCAGAGTGGCACATAGGGGGTCAAAAGGCATATCATGGGGCACAGTGGCATATAGGGTTAAAAGGCATATCATGGGGCACAGTGGCATTTAGAGGGTTAAAAGGCATATCATGGGGTACAGTGGCATATAGGGGGTATAAGGCATTTCTGGGGTGCAGGTTGGAAAACAGAAGGAAATAAAACCAAAATATTTTTCTCAATCATAGCTTTTATAAAAAAAAATATACTGGTAAATTTACTGGTAAAACTTTTTTCCTATAGGGTATTCAGGCTTTTTCTTTTTTTTCCTAAATTAATATTCAGATTTGGGGGGTCGTCTTATAATCAGGGCCGTCTTATAATACTTGCTGCTACAAGCTATTGAATCAAAAGGCGTACCTAGTTTTTCACACATGGCTTCTCCATTTTGGCTTTATTTTTGTTGAATAAATCATGACATGGTGTAATATGTATTTGAGGTTGTATTTAGCTAAGTTTTAGACCTGCTAAGGAACAGATTATTATTATGGCTGATATGTAAAACAATAGAATTCAAAGAGAGTGAACTTTCTTTTCCCATATCCCCTATGGGAGGCTAATGAATTTCATGTAGCGCAATTCATTACACACATGAATATAAATCATTTAAATAATATACAGTATATATATATATATATATATATATATATATATATATATATATATATATATATATATATTTCAATAGCCAGTAGTGCTTTAGTCAAAGGGGAATAGTTAAGATTTATAGTTGTCTTTAAAATTGTAGAAATAAATGTCAAAAAATGAGTACCAGACTAGACACATTGAAACATGTGAAATGATTAGCAAAATAACTGGGCATAACTGGTGGATTAGTGCCCCCCACCAATTTATATATTTACTTGGATTCAAATGCAGATTCAATAATACATTTGTTTAGGGAGAAATTAAGAAAACAAGGTAACTAACTGAAACTGGAAAGATTATATTAAGAATCACATTAACCAAGAATTTTAGCCATAGAGTTAAAGAAAAGAAGAATCCTAACTTAACAAACTGTTGGTAACAATGGATAAAGCTCTGGTCATAGAGATGTGAATAACTGTGGTCACAAAAATACAGAAAATCATCTTGTTCCTCGTCAAATAATGCACAGTGAATCACTTCGGTCATAATTATAATTATTTTCTATGACATAACACACATATAACACAATTATGTGGTTAGCTTACCTGGTTGCGTGTCCTTCCCTCCCCTAACGTTTTGATTTGTAGGTCTGTGGAGTTTGTCACAGTCTATGGGGTGGCAACTTGCCAGGTATCCAGGGAGTTAATGTGGTGGTAAGATAACTGTTGGTAACAAGTCGGTGGGGGGTTCTTGGCTGTCAGTGCTGGGAACCTCAGGTCTGGGTGGGGCATGAAGTGGAACAAGCCTTCTAGTACTACATCAGTGCCTGACCTACAAATGCTCTACTGGATGAATGGGCAACAATTCTAACAGAAACACTCCAAAAAAATTGTGGAAAGCTTTCCCAGAAGAATAAAAGCTATTAAAGCTACAAAGGGGGGACCAACTACATATTATTGTCTGTGTATTTAGAATGTCATAAAAGTTCCTGGTATTGTAACAGTCAGGTGTCCCAATATTTTTGTTCATATAGTGTATCTATCAATCTATGTATAACAACATATTAATAATATAATGGTTATAATCTGCTTTATAGCTATTAGCCACACCTCATATTTTATGCTGTTGGAGATGGTATTACAAGAAGAATGGTTGGATTGTGTTTGACAATAAGAGGACTTGAAGAAGGAACCTTTAGAAGAGATTTGAACTTGACTTGAACATAAAGAAAAAGGTGAAACTGGTTTCACAATGAAAGATAAATCTCTATGTGCTTTAATAACACATTGGAAAAAAATTTATTAGCAGAACAATTCCTGAAGGTTACAAAATGATCTTTCACTTGGGTGCTTTTGATGTTTTTTTCTGTAGGTTCTCTTTTATTTGCAGTATTTTTGTTACCGCTTTGTTAGCTGTTAAAGGGGTAATCATGCCCACTTTATCACTTATCTTTGTATTATAGAATGTTTTACAAGCCCTGTTCCTTGGTATATGAAGATGCTTTGAGGCAGCACACCTACTTAATCAAATATGTACACGCTGCATGGTATAACCTAAAACAGGCACTACACTATTAATATAATGCTTTGACTTATTTACCCTCAAAACTCACTATAAGTTTGTAATAATTTATACTTTAACCATTCCCCATTCCAGTAATTGGATTATATGAAATATACGGTATAACAGAAAATTGAAATTAAAATAGATAAAGGCTCCAGGAACTCAAGGGTTCCAGCTCAGGCAGATTTATTAAAGGAAGACAGAAACAATGTTTTGACCTCACAATGAGGTCTTTATGAAGTTCAATTGAAATTGACATCAACTTTTACAGGGCTGGGGGAATAAAGGAGGACTCCTTGGGTATGCATGATCCACTGGTGGTGAAAAAATGGCAGTGAATAATAGGAGTGTTGTACTGTGATGTAAGCAATCAAACTCCCTTGTGACCTCAAAAGAAGAACATGAAACAGTAGATTATAGCATAACACTATATAAAAAATAGAAATTCCCCCCCTGCTCCGTGAAGAGAGCCTTTTTGGGAAGGTAACCACGGGGTCCTCCATTAAATCCATTCAGTTCCTGGAAGAAGGAGAACAGCACTTTTCACTCCGTGCAATGACTGGCCTCAGCTTCTTTGTGGCTGGCCTGAATCTTTCTTCCTCTTTTATGGAGGATACTTTGGGTGAAGTATACCTGCATTCCCATACCTAAGTGATATTAGCTAAATATAAATATTGCCAATATTAATATCCCATCCACTAAGAAAAAATATATTATCATATAAACCAATTTAAAGTTCTTGGAACAAAAGGTCAGAACAGTAATGAAAACAACACTCAAATAATATAGACTATAAGGGGTCCTTTATTATAGTCATGGTGTATTGTAAAGTAAAAGCTTTTTCCAAATTCAATATAAACAACAACAAAAAAATAACCACTCTTTGCTATGTTTTAACCATGCTCTGCACCTGCACACGGCACACACGGTTTATTTTCAATCTAAGATTTCCCTTATTGTTATATTTAACCAAAAAAAAAAGTACAGCAAACATGGGGTGTTAGCAGTATTTCCTGTACAAGGGCACCCGTAACAGAAATCTAGCACATACTAAAACTAGTTGCAGAGCCATTTTAAATGAGTTGTCTAAGCGAATGAAAAATATATATTGAAATGCAAGGGAAACAAACCAAAATCGTCTTAATTAGGCCTTGAGAATCTATTACTAATTTAAGATGACAAAAACCTGAACAATATCACTGCTGGTAAAATATTTATACTGATGTCATCAAGAATGTGCCATTTGTAAAATAATTTGTCATATTTGTCCTTGGATGTTTCCAGAACCATGAAAATAGATATACTGCAAACATGATTCACAGTTTATTATGCGTTTTGTGATATGTTTTAATTGATGTGTAACTTGCAGTCAGAGTCATTTAATAGATATACACACATTATTTTATTTCTATTTATTAAGCACTGGTAATCCTACAATTAGGTTGCTAGAAGACACAGTTATCAAGTTATGTTATTACTGAGAGTTTAGAAGCATTAATAGGGGATTATGGTGAGTGAAGCTGTGGGCACGTCCCAATAAGATGTCCTGTCTTTTCTGCTTGGTGGTCTGACAAGGGAAAAGGAAAACCGTGTTGGCTTGGGTCTCATTTCTTCTGCTTACTGGTGTCAAGAGAAACTAGAGTATATAACATCTCTATGAACAGAGCCAGGAGCCTGTGGGCTAAATTTAAATGGGCAAGGCAACCCTATTTCACTCCAAATTCCAGTGTAACTGAAATAAGACTGGGGAGGTAAGGCAATGGATATACTTTTGGATTTGCAGGAGAGGCCATTCGAGTCTTTTAAAGGTATTACCGTACTTTGGCTGTGAAATTTAAAGCCGCATGCACTTAAAAGCAACTGGTGCATTAATATATGATTAGCTTTGCAAGTGTTAGCACATAAAGGCATGTGACTGCATTTTTAGTGAACAGACTCATTGACTCTAGAGATACACCCTTGTTTCTCTACTTACATTTATATAAAATTTACATTTAACAACTTACATTTAATGGCTCCCTTAAGGGAGATCAAAGAATACATAAAAAACATAATATTTCCTCTACATGTGTATCAAAAGTTCACTGGAATATGTAAACTGAAGCATGTAAATTTGTGAGGAGAGGGTGTTGAAATTTGTCACTAGGATTGACTGTACAGACAGCATAATAAAAAAAATGATACTACATTGAGCTGATGTCAGAACCACTGTGAATCCAGAGAATTGTTGCAAATACAGACACATTTTGTTAATTTTGCAACTATACATGAATTGCATTAACATTTGATACCATTTGCACTTTCAATATGTATGTGATTATGTCACATTCTGTGTCATGAGTGACACAATTTGTTCTGTGTCCTGATCTCTTCCAGGTCGTAAAGACTTGCTTCTCAATGGGCAGAGGATCAGGGGTAGTACAAGTGAATAAAGCCAATATTTATGTTTTCCTACAAATAAATACATAAATACATAATGTCATACATATTCCTTACAACGTCTCCAGCTTTCATATTTAGGGGGGCAGATGGGGGGGACAAGGAGCAAAGCAGAGGGGGCAATTATAAAATGCATATACACATATATATATATGTGTGTGTGTGTGTGTGTGTGTGTGTGTGTGTGTGTGTGTGTGTGTGTGTGTGTGTGTGTGTGTGTGTGTGTGTGTGTGTGTGTGTGTGTGAGACATGCATTTTTAACTCCATATGTACTTATCTCTTTGAAGTAAAGACTGTGACTGAAATATGATTTCAAAATAACAGCTGAAGGTTAGTTTTCATTCTTTAATATTAGTCCCTACTGCCAATATACATAAATATTACACCCTGCTACCAATATATGTGAATATTAGCCCCTGCTGCCAATATATATTAATATTAAACCCTGTTGCCAATATATATATGAATATTAGCCCCTGCTGCCAATATATATTAATATTAAACCCTGTTGCCAATATATATGAATATTAGCCCCTGCTGCCAATATATATAGACCCTGCTGCCGATATATATTAATATTAGACCCTGGTGCCAATATATTAATATTAGATCCTGCTGCCAATATATATTAATATTAGCCCCTGCTGCCAATATATATTAATATTAGCCCCTGCTGCCAATATATATTAATATTAGCCCCTGCTGACAATATATTGTAATATTAGACCCTGCTGCCAATATATACAAATATTAGATCCTGCTGCCAATATATATATATATATATATATATATATATATATAAATATTAGACCCTGTTGCCAATATATTTTATATTGAAAAAATTTAACCCCGGGACAGCATTTCCTTGGGCCCCGGTACACTTTCCCTAGCATGCAATCACTCCCTCCACTACCACACCAAAAACAAATATTTGCCACACTGACTGCAGATTATGGGAAGACTGTGAGAGTCAGTGCAATCTTCCCTCCTTCTGACCCTACTGTGACTTTGGGAGGTCCTCTCCTCTGTAATCACCCCCAGAGTCCCTTTGTCCCCCCCATTCACTAAGCCATACTGTCTCTTTTACTTACTACCTGTAGTTCAGGTATAGATCAAATAAACAACACATGTAAACAGCACTTGCATGTATAGATCAACAGAATAAGATATGCAAACCCTATATTTGCAGGTAAACATACATAATATATGGAAACATGGCATTGCAGGTATAGATCAACACAGTAACACATAAACCCAGCTTTCCATGTATAGATCAATTGAAAATCACATGTGAACTCAGCACTGAATGTGTAGATCAAATAAACAGAATCAGACATCCAGATCCTGTATTTGCAGGTATACAATAATAATGTATGGAAACATAGCATTGCCGGTATAGATCAACAGAACACACAAAGCCAGCACTGCAGGTATAGATGAACTGGAAATCACATAAAAACTGAGCATTAAAGGTATAGATAAAACCCCATAAATTACAGACATAGATCACAGGCCAGCCCTGGTGTCCACACTGCCCATATAGAACCTGACCAGCACCCAAATTACACACACAGGATGTTATATCTTTGTCCCCAAACAGCCCATCATGAGTCAACTTTGTCCCCAAATAGCCCAGTGTACGACACCTTTGTCCCCAAATCCACACATTAATTTATTAATTATCTCACTTATTGTAACTCTTTATTTCAGTATTCTTACTACCCTCCTTTCTCACTTTCTACCCTGCCCCCTTTTCTCAACATCTACCCCCTCTCCCCCTTTTCTCACTATATACCCCCTGTCACTATCCCCCTTCTCGCTATCTACCCTCTCTCCCCATTCTCGCTATCTACCCTATCCCTCTTCCCCTTTGTAGTTCACTTACCCTGTAGAGGTCCTGCGGTGGGAGTGGAAGGTGTAACGGACTGGGTCCAAACAGATGACTAAAAGGGCCCAGCGCGCCCGATGATTGTGTGCAGGAGTTACGGTGCAGTAGTGGAGTTGAACAGGGCCTGGTTGCAGGGTGACCACGCTCACCTGGGTGTTGAGTATCCAAGGTTGTGCAGCCAAACACCAGTGCCCTGATATAGCAGCAGATGTAGTCCAGAACCAAACGAATCCTGCAGGCACCCTGGAACAGGCATGAAACTTCACACAGGACTCATGTGCGGGATGCAGCAAGCTGGAGTATGGAAGCTAAGCAAAGGGTAATATAGCAGACGCATAACAAGCAAGGGAAAGGGAGACCAGGCAAGAAACATGACATACAAGATATACATGATACAGGGCACAAGACAAGGAATAAACATAACCAGACAGAATATACATGATACAGGGCACTACATTGAACAAGACATGAACAAGACAGGACATCCCTCTACCGGGGATACAGACAGGACAGGTAAGGACACCCCACAGGTTACATCACAGACTGACACACATAAATACAGAAACTAGCCTAGGACTGTTTTATAACTATTGGAGATTCCGTCACATCATATGGCCATAGTATGCTTAGCCCACCACTACGCCAAAGTACTCCAATGACGGTGGGTCCTAACGCTAATCCCTGCTGACAAAGATACAAAACAAACCAAACATGTAAACCAAACACACAGCACTGAGACATACCTTAGACTGAAGACTGAGACAAATAGAACACACAGGTGGGGCACACCTTATCAAGGAAACAGAGCTGAAGCAAAGAGCTGAAGCAGAAGCAAGGAATGGAAGATCAGAACAAAGCAAAAGGAAATCCAGGAATGGATAGAAGCAAAACAGGGAAACTGAAACAAGACAGATATTCAGCTCCGCAGCCTGGGCAGAACGTGACAGAAGGCCTCTGTCTCCCTGCTCTGCCATGGGGCGCGCTGCTTCACTGCTAAGTGCTGGAATATGATGTCATATTCCGGCACTCAGCATGAAATGCCGGCACCGCAACCATTTGTTTTTTCATTTCTTTCATCCAGTGTTATATTTGTTTGTTCGTTATTTGGACGAATACACAAAAACACATTTGTACGAAAATTAATGTGCAAGTCTACTTACAACCATAGGGCAGTAACCAATGTATATAAAAGTATGGTTGGAGTTTCCCTTTAAGACAGCTTCGCCAAGCGGACATCATCCACTCCATTCCAGTCATCTTGACTTGATGCATGGGAGCCAGTCTGGCTCATGGATGTAGAAAAAATTATTTAATCGGATTTATGAATCCTTAATTAGTAATTAGTAATTAGTAGACAACTGTAACAGTATATATTGGTGTGAGCACCTTGCCATTTTTTTCTGAAAGCCATGAATTTTGATCAATATGGATCATGGGTATTTCATCATATACCTCAGATGTCAAAAAAATCTATGTAAGACAAGATAACTTAGAGGGGAAGGGTTTGATTTCAAGTGAGGCTGTCCTTTAACAGCTGTGTTTTAAAAGTAAACACGCTAGAAACCTAGAGCTTAATGAAAGTATATTTCTCAAAAATAAATTCTTATGACCAAAAAGTACAACCCTTGTATAATACTGACATTTATTGGTGTAAAATCAAACACTGCTGTCTGTAATTAGAAACTACTGCCGATAAAACAAATTTATAAACATCAGCAATAAATGTAAAAGTGCTGCTGAGAGCATGCACTAAAAGCAAAGCACAATCATTTAAAGTTTAAGAGAAAATTTTAATCATATAACAATAAACACATAACAAAACAAACAAATCTATGGCACCTGATTGGATACACCCCAACTTATTAAAAGAGTGTCCTGGCAAAACTGCTAGATTTATTTAACCAGTTACTAATGGCAGGAGTAGTTCCAGAAGACCAAAAGTTGGCAACCCTAGCACCACTGCACAAAAAAATTAGTAGGGGAGACTCGGCCAACTACAGACCATTAAGCCTTACATCAGTAGTCGGCAAGTTAATGGAAACCATGCTAAAGGATAGAGTTGTTAAATATCTGAAAGAAAATGGTTTGCATGATCAGAAGCAGCATGGTTTTACTACAGGAAGATCATGTCAAACTAACTTAATTATTACCAAGATAATAGGTTATATCAACAGCTCCTCTCTGGTCTATCTAGATTTCAGTAGGGCATTTGATACTGCCCCTACTGAAGACATAAATGAATTGCAGTTTTGGGTTGAATGGATAAGGCAATGGTTGAGGGATATGTTAAAGTTAATGGTTATATTCAAAGGAAGGACTTGATACTAGTGGGGTACCTCAGGGATAAGTATTGACCCATACTTTTAAATATTTTTATTTATAATATTACAGAAGGTCTTAATGATATGGTGTGTCTATTTGCAGATGTCAAAGGTCTGCAACATGGTAGACATTCCAGGTGGAATAACTCAAATGGCAAATGATTTAAGTAAATTAGAAGAATGGTTGAAAGTGTGGCAACTGCATTTTAATGTTAATCCATGTAAAACAATGCACTTGGGATGTAAAAATCCCAAATGGGCAGACTATAGGGGCTGTCTTATCTGCTGTCAAACTCTATGTTTCTACCCATGTGGTCTTGTGGTGGGAGCATGAGGTCTGTTCCTACAAACCTCTCTTTCAGTGCTACCTCGCAGTCAGTACACTTTTAGGCGCAGGTCTGAAACAGAGATCTGTAAGAACAAAAGTTGTTTTTCTCCTGACTGACAGTTCAGTCTGCCTCTTGAGGGAACTATCCTTGTGATGGACACCTTGTTGACCTCTGGTAGTGATGGCACCCTCACGACAGCAGGAACCCACTGTCCTGGCCTAGGTATTCCACTGCTTTACTGTAAAATATAGGATACTGACAAGTGACAGATTTGTTTTAATTATAAAGCTAAATTATGGAAAACAAACTCTAAATAATACAAATTCATTATTATTTGACTAATGTACCCTCAATGCCCGCCAAGGCCCCTGAAACCAGAGTAAATGCCCAATAATTGACATAACACCAAAAGTGGTGTTCAAAAGGCCAAAATTATTTATTAATTTAACCTAGCCATTGCCACGCAACCTAACCAAAAATAGGTGCAATGACTACCAAACTGAACACAATAAACAACATAAATATGATAATTAACATGAATAAATAACAAACCAAAGAACTCCCCTTAGCTTACCAGGCTATCCAGGTACCACCAACACAGTGGAGAACCTACTCAGGTGCCCAATCTCAGACCTGAGGTTCCAAGCACCACCAGCCAGGAACCTCCCACTGAAATACCACAAATGCTCTCCCCAGAGCATTCACCACCTAGATGCCTGGTAAGCTTCCACCCCGACTGTTACAAAACAAACCGCCAACCTAAATGCCCCAAAATTAGAGAGGGAGGGTGGGACAAACTACATGAGGTAGGGTGTCATGCAAAATGGCTCCTAACCTAATCCATAAATAACCTCCCAAAACTCCACCCCCAAAAAACTCAAAAAATGCCATCAGGCCTAGCCCTACTAGGTATCCCAGAAAAGGCGCACTCTGACCCATTCTGACCTCCGTGGGCATCAATACGATTCTCTAACAATTACATGTTTAAGAATATTTTACTTTTATGTTTTCTTGTTATTTTAGAGCTGCTGTCATTTTACCTGTGTCCTGTAAACACACTGTAAACTGGAACTCGAAATCAATTTAGATCCATTCAATTTAGATCCATTCATTTGATTTAAATCTACATTATAACCTTACCTATATAGAGCTTTATGCAAAATCCTTGAAACTTTTTTATTTACACCACTTACATGAAGTATAGTTGTAATAGCCTGGTATTTATTTTTCATTCAGCTATGACACTGAGAAAATAAATCATTAGTTGATGAAAAATTTCTTCTGTAAGTACTGCCTATTAGAATTCATACTCATGCCGAGAGTGACGCATGTAAGATGACTTATAGCCCTTTCTATATATAGAAAACAAAACATTTCACTAAAGAGAAAACCAAAGATGGTAACTGAATTGTTTGTGAATGTCGTTTATGCTTGCCCAGTTTCCTAATCACTTTCAAGATTTGATGGAAAAGGTTTAGATGTAAGGTACATCTGATGTACATTTTACTTATGTTATGTTCAAAGTCTTAATAGCCCTCGTACAACTGCAGCTCACATCAAACCAAACCAAAATAAAAACATTGGCACAAATATATTAGACATGTTTGTCTAGACCGACTGAGAAAGTAACATATATGCATTTTGAAATACTAGACTAATGTTTTGATACAAAGCAATAGCCTTCACCACAAAATAAGATTGGAATGGTTGAGCATTTTTTGCATTGCATTTTAATGCCTCATCCCACCATTCATTGGGAATGAGAGAGGTAGAGGACATGGATTTGAATATGTTTATACTTTAACAATACTCAAAATAGAGGGGGCAGAGATCTGTCTCTTATAGCATATCACCATCCTATAGCATATTTACCTTTGAAAAAATACATAATGCTTAATCTATCAATTCTTCAAATATTGCGAAAAGCCAATAAGTATAGGGAGACATTTTGCTGAGTGAGGGAAAATTGTACAGATGCCATAATTAAATTCTGTTAAGTAGAAAAGTACATAATGGAGTTCAGCCTCCCTATTCTGTCAGATTTTTGAAGTATTTGCTTCTATACCCAAATGAGCTTTAGTGCAGTTCAGTTTATTCATTTGAAAGTCTGAAATAAGGAATAACTGTAATGTTTCACTAATTCATTTGTACTCAATCAGTAAAGTTATTATTGTGTAGTTAGTTAAAGCCACTAAAAGCTACTTATTTCAAGTAAAATTATTTGAGATTATTACTTGCATACTAGATTTTTGTGAAAAAAGGTTTTTTTGCAAATTAATAAAATTGTATGTGGTATCACAGAATTTGTTAAATAAATTATAAGAACAGTTAAAACAAGAATTGTGCATTCGGGTGCATACTAATTGCAAATTCACAGAATTTTGGCAAATTTTGAGTGATTCGTACGAAGTCTTGAAGACGAGGCCAGACCCTGACAAACCGGATGAAATTTGCAGGCCCTTTCACTCACACTCTGTGACACTCTCACTCACTCGCTCACACTGTCAGGACTCAGGTGACTCTGTCAGTTCCCCTACAATGCATGATGACGGATGGGGAGGTACGGGCAGGCTAAGAGAAAACATGTTTAGAAAATGGTCTATATGAGTGTGCTAGATGATTTGGTAATAAAAACAGGACTTGTTTACACAGACTGTAGGTAATAAACGTGTTGGAAAGTCTCTTGACAGGGCACTGTGGCTTGGAGCACAAATAAAATCTTATGAGGAACGTTGGCTGCATTAATGCTCTCACTCATTCACATAATTAGACTCGGATAGTGGACAGGCACTTCGGACTCGGATCTGTAGCTGGATTGGCAGGAGCACAGGGCACAGGGCACAGGGCAGCACCCAGGCAATAAAACAAGGTCAGTAACAGAAAGACACAGTTGACAAGCAAAATTGGGTATCCAGGACAGTGGTCACAAACAATCCGGGTCAGAACCAGGAGATCAGTAGGGAGCATACAGAACCACAGCAGTAGGTTGCTAACATTGCAGTGCAAAGGCCCAAACTGAAGGGCAGAGCAGCTATATAAGGGCAGGGTTACACCCAAGTAACGTGGCTCAGCTGATCAGAAAAGTAGTAGCAGGGGTGCTCCTGAGATGGAAGGGTGGCCCCTAGTGGCTGCAGGTAGGCATGACGGTAGATATAATTATCACATAGTCCAGACTGGCAAGGTAGAATCCTAACACACACTATTTCACACTCCCTACTCTTTCTCGTTCTCTACCTTTTCTGTCGACCACTTCCGCTTCTGTCTCCTCTGAGCATCTTCTTGTTCTTCATCTCTCCTGAGCATCTTCTTGTTCTTCATCTTCTCTCTTTTATCTTCTGTCTTCATCCGCTTCTTTGCAGGCATAACCTTTGCACAGACTTCCGCAAAAACGACGGCGCCTCTGGTGAAGTCCTCTCGCCCAATCCTCCCTGAAACTTGGGAGGAAGTTTACCTTAGGGCAAAATGGCGCTATTGGTGCCATCCTCTCTCCTGATTGTAGGATCAGACATAACCTAGCGGGAGCTGCCACCAAAATGAGAGTGAGCGAGAGTGAAAGCGAGTGAATGTAGGCACAGGGCAAGGAAACTTATGCATTTTGGGCAAATTAATAAAAATGCAAAGTATCATTTAAATGGTGTTTCCTTGGGGATATCTACTAATGAAAATGAATTCGGAGTAATTGCAGACAATAGACTTAGCAGTAGTGCACAGTCCCAGCTAGTGGCTGCAAAGGCAAATAAGATATTGGCATGTATTAAAAGGAGTATTGACTCATGAGAGGAAGATATTATTCTGCCTCTTTACAGGTCCATGATAAGACCCCACCTTGAATACGTAGTTGAATTCTGGGCGCCTTTTCTTAAAAAAGACATTATAGAACTAGAGAAAGTTCAGAGGAGGGCCACAAAATTAATAAGGTGAATGGAAAGTTTTAGTTATCAAGAAAGGCTAGAAATTTTAAATTTGTACACACTAGAAAAAGGCGTCTTAGAGGGGATATAATAATGTTATATAAATATGTACAGGGCCCATACAAGCGTCTCTCTGTAGGGTAGTCTTATATTCAGACAACAAGCGATGCCAGAAGTCCAAAACCAAGAGCAGAGTCAGCAAACAAGAGCAAGGTCAGCAAGTCGGGTAAAAAATGAGGGAAACAGCACAAATCAGTGCACGAGCAAAACAGATGAGTTACACCAACCAAGTGTAACACATAAATGAAACTCCTCGGCTTAAATAGGGAGAGAGCGAGGTACTTCCTGAAGGCAGAGGTCACCCGAGGTCATAAGAGCACATCACCGCTGGAACGCGCAGTTTGAGGTTTGCCACATGGTCGACCATGCGGTGAAGCTGGCAGACAGGGAAGCGGGCCCAGGATGCGCACTCGCTACCCGGGAGGGTATGGAGTCAGCCCAAGGAGCCACCAGAGGAAGCCTCGCCGCAGGAGAAGCCGGGGCGCGGGATGTTGTGGAAATCAAACGTTGTGATGACCACCAGACTTCATTGAATGTATAAAAGTTTATTCCGGATACAAGCAGCTGCAGGGAGATCTGCACAGAAGCAGGCAGGTCTGACAGCTTTACAATTTCACACAATATATATACATTGATCACAAAAGAAAATTAGTACACTCCTACTAAAGGCTGGCACAATTAAACTACCTTTGCTTTTTACTATAAAAGGCAAAAAGCCTAACCTACACAACATTAATATGTATTACATGGGCGGGTTTTCTGTTATATTAAGCAGGCATCCTTTGCCCCGAAGTTGACCCCGAGTCTACACTTATGGTCCAGTTTCTCACCAACTAATTCAGCTGTTAAATTTGACCTACAGCGGGGCAAAAAAGTATTTAGTCAGCCACCAATTGTGCAAGTTCTCCCACTTACAAAGATGAGAGAGGCCTGTAATTTTCACCATAGGTACACTTCAACTATGAGAGACAGAATGGGACAACAAAGTCCATAAATCACATTGTCTGATTTTTAAAGAATTTAAATTTATTTGCAAATTATGGTGGAAAATAAGTATTTTGTCAATAACAAAAGTTCATATCAATGTTATATACCCTTTGTTGGCAATGACAGAGGTCAAACGTTTTCTGTAAGTCTTCACAAGGTTTTCACACACTGTTGCTGGTATTTTGGACCATTCCTCCATGCAGATCTCCTCTAGAGCAGTGATGTTTTGGGGCTGCCGCTGGGCAACACGGACTTTCAACTCCCTCCAAAAGTTTTCTGACTATTATACCAACAGGGACTTTTATGACATTGCATTCTAAATACATATGCACAGTATTTCACAGCCAAGGAATATACTAAAAGGAATACAAAACTACATTGTTTTAGTTCCGAAATGGATGTTCGTGCCTGTCTGTATATTCATTCATATATTATACATAAACCTGTATGTGCTTGTCTGTATATTCATTCATATATTATACATAAACCTATACACACCAAGGATCTTAAATGGTTCAGGTTGCTTTTTTTCTTGGAGATATAATTGACCTTAAAGCCAAAACTCCAATTCTGAACATATTTCAATCCATTTCCCTCCTGTCCATTTACTGGATCTGCATCGATTTGCAATAAATAGTGTATGAGTGCTGCAAATGGACTGCTTGCTAGAGTTTATGTAACTGTTGCTTCTTTAGCACCGTAAATCAGCAAGGACTGATGTTGCCATCTCCAATCCACTGCACAAAACAGAGTATTCTGATAGCTTTTTGTTACTTTAATTTCCACTTCCATTATTAGATTTTCATGCACAGTCGCATTGTCTAATATCTCCACTGCTTTAGTACAGCAACATAATGATAAATTGGGAGAACTTCTGATTACTCCAAAACAATGAAGTAGATTATGTATTTCCCAAATGCTGCAGCCAGTAGTAACATTTTTATTTGATGACTTTCCATTAATGAAATCTGCTGCAATCCCATTTTCACTGAAACCATCAAATGGATTCAATAATATAAAGTTTAATAAGTAATTACTTAATTAGGCAAACATTCTCACACTCAGCATCATAGATAAAGCTTAAGTGTGGTATTCTAATAAAAGTATTTTAGAATCAGGATAGGTTGTATAGCAAAACTCACTCACTACTGGAATATACTTTACTTATGCAAGGTGTATTCGCTGACCAAGGTCGTTGCAGGATAGTTTAACATGCTTGCTGATATCATTGTATATTATGAAAAACATTTTACTGAGCATCTAAACCCCATTTTCAGGCACTGTTCTAAGTAGTGACCATACTGACCTTACCGTTCCATGGAGATCAAAAGTCAATGGACATTTGGGCTTTAAGGTATGGTGGGTGGATAGCCCTATCTCTTGCCACACCCCATTCTTAAAATGCATTTTACAATCATTTATATGCTCGGTGAAGCTGACCTAGGGCAATTGGCCATCCTATATTGGATGCAATCCTAGTATGAGTAGGACATGGTACTAAATAACTGATTACCGTATTTGCTTGATTAAAAGACGACCCCCCCAAAATGTATATATTAATTCAAGAAAAAAAATAAAAAGTCTGAATATAAGACTACCCTATAGGGGAAAAAAGTTTTACTAGTAAATATTAATTCACATGTAAACTATATTTATGATTGAGAAAAATGTATTTCTTGTTTTTTTAATTTCCTTTTATTTGACATAATCATGCCCCCCCCCCTGATATCCCACTCTGCCTAATGCGCGTAGACAACCTCCGCTGCTACCAGGCACTTCCGCCGGGGCTTGTATGACTAAGCACCGGAAGGTCATGTCACACTGGCGCTCGGTCCTAGAAGCCCCAGCGGAAGTGCTGGCAGTAGCGGAGGTTGTCTGCATGCATCGCTGCAGGGGATCTGGATATTAGTCTTATAGTCAGACCTCTATTTGAGGTTGGATTATAAAACGACCTTGAATACGAGACGAGGGGTATTTTTCAGAGCATTTGATCTGAAAGAACCTTGTCTTATATTCAAGCAAATACGGTAATTTAATACAGAACAATCTCCTTTGCCCCAGTTCTACTACAATCATTCTACACCCTGTTCATATGTTCCTCTTTGTTCTGGTTTCTTTATTTTTATTATGGCTTTTTTATGATTTTATTTATTTTGTATGCTAATAACTTGCTGTGAAATGTTTTTATTTTGAAATTCTTCCATGTAAATGTTCAATTTATACATGTTCAATTTATACAGCGCCATATTAACATTTGTTGACTGATGCCCATCAGTGCTTGTCAAATATAACAACTTTGAAAATTATGGCTGACAATGGGCATTGTCCTGAAAAGCATATTCAAAGATGTCCCATGAATACTGTACACTAACCATAAAGGGTCCTTCAGCCAAGATGTGCACTTTAAGGTGCATGGAAGCTGGGTGTCCCCTTTCAATTACCTTGACAGCCGCATGTCGTATGAGGGGACAACAGTAAGAAGAATAAAAAAACCTACGCCCAACAGCCCCAATAAGAACGCAGACACACTTTGGTTGGGAAAATACCCTCTATCATTTCCCCTCAAGCTATTTGAGCATAACCACACTGAAGAAGCAGGGCCCTGACAAGACCTTCTTGAAAACCCAGAATAAGAAAGTTCAATCCCACATCTGTTAAAGGAACTCTGTCAATCCTGAAATAGCTCGACAACAACGATTCAAGCTCCCAATGGCGAACCACCACACCTCTGATCCTTTTTATGATATTTGCTTGTTAATCTTTCCCCGACATTGAGAAATGGCTGTAGGATGCCTAGCGTGCCTCCAACTCAACCTGGCAACCATTTCAGACCAAATAATCAGCCTGCTTAATCTACTGTACCAACTCATGCTGTGGAACAAGACTTAAATCATTACCCCTTGTAAAATATTGTAACACATTTAACATCTCTTCTAACCTTAAGAATATGATAAAGGACCATATATAATTATTGGTATAGGCAATAGTCAAAGATATGTAATTGTTACCGTGAAAGACCGAAATTGGTGAATGTCGACTTTCACCGGTGAATATCAACACATACCAAATACGTCGGTGAAAGATCGAATATTTCATTTCATTATATTACATTCGGACCCTCACCGGTGTATGTCGACAATCACAGATATGCTCTGGTGGAGGTCAAAAAGAGAGGAGCCGAGGGCTGAGAGAAGCAGCTGCAGCTAATTCGAGAAGCGGCGGGCAAGGCTATACACGCTGTCATTGCAAAAGGAAGTGTTCCACAAATAAATGCAGTTGCAAAAGCAAGGGACTTCTGTGTAATTCAAAATGTCATAATAGTTTAAGTTGTTGCAATAAATAAGTTTCTAATCACATAATTGAATCCTTTTATTATTAATATTATATTTTCTTTTCTTATTGAAAATGTGCTGTTTAAGTTCTTGGTCACTCCTCTCGGAAAGAGAGGCGAAAAAGTTACGTCACCCTTGTGATATTTTATCGCCACTGAAATACGGAGAAGAAAATATAAATCTCCGACATTCACCATTAGTACTTGGTGAATGTCGACATTGGCCGGTGTAAGTAAGAAATAAGGGTATTTAGCAAATATTTCGGACATACACCAAGCGACTATGTGAATGTTGAC
The DNA here is from genome assembly GCF_027358695.1 of Spea bombifrons. NCBI lineage: Eukaryota > Metazoa > Chordata > Amphibia > Anura > Pelobatidae > Spea > Spea bombifrons. The sequence goes on from NC_071088.1 coordinate 40,261,715, forward strand.
ATTCACCGGTGAATGTCAACATTCTACAGATTTCGGTCTTTCACTGTAACATAATCATTGTTCATAAATAAATGATTATTAAGATATATTAATATGTTTCAATAATAGGCTTAAAGGTTTCCTTGACCTTAAATATGGAATGAAGGATTTGCTGAACATGCAGTCTATAGATAGGATAGTAGCTTGCTAATGCATGGTATAGTTGTAACTGTAAAAAGGGCATTACAATATACGTACAGCAACCACCTAAAATAGGGTTTCGACGTGTAAAGATCTTAGTGAGCATGTTTACCCAATTAGGTGATGACCAATACACTGACATCACTATCCAAGGCCCATATAAGCTAGGCTTTTGTAAGACATGGAGAGGCATGGGAAGAGAGGTCGAGAGAAGATGTATTTGCCATCCACGGACTCTTCACGTCCCACCACTCACTCCCTCCATCCTCAGGAATGCATAGGACAGATGTCATGAACTAAATTCCTCTTGAAGGTTTTGTAAGACTTGTTTCGTATTTTTGTTACCTACTTTTTATATTCGTCTATTTTTGTTCGTATTAAATGTTTCACCTTTGTTTGCATCTAAGTGACTCTGCCTATTTTTGACGCACATACATATTTATGTGTTGTTCCTGATACGAAGTTTGTGTTTGGCCCTATATATTTTCTTACACCCCTCCACCCGCATGAAGTTGAACAACATTAAGCAATCGACCCACCCGTGGCATACACCAAAGTTCCACACATACCTCGCTCCAACTATAGCCAGAAACCAATACCACTTCTCCCTAATTTTTGGACTATGCTGCAGAAAATTTATGGAACCCAGCACCGGACATAGCGCTGACCACCCGCAATGGGTACTCACATATCGCACCTTTTTTTTAAAAAAAAACATCTGTCTTTGTATGGCGTAACCAAATGGAAATCATGCCTTCACTAACCACCGCACCTGAATCCCTCCTCGTCTGTTCCGGCTATTGCTCACCAACTCCCTGATCCAGAAGGGGCCAAAAAAGTCAAAACAAACGCATGACTAAACAACCTTGATTCATATTTTTACTGACAAATACCTGAGAAGATACCCAATAGCTTTTGTAACATGTTAACACACAGTGGGCTACTTGAGTCCAATGATCTCTAGCTGCCTGGGATTTTAAAATATGCCAACAAAACTACATATTTTTAGAAACTACACCCCCAGTTGCAGCAAAAGAGGTCTTATTTGTATCACAAATCTGACGTGCACAACAAATAAGTGAATATCACACAAAAAAAATTAAAAGCGACAAGTTTATTTATGTCTTGTGCACTCCAGTCTTGTGCTACTAATACATGCAGCCCCTCATTTGATGCGCCAAGGGGTGTAGTTTCTGCAAATGTATACTTTATGTACCATAATTTAACTTTCCAGCTGTCAAGAGCTGTCTAATTGCAGGCATCACCCCTAAATGTTTTAAGACAATTTTTTAACAAGATTTTCAAATTTGCCATATCTGAAGTTAAAGTGGTCTAGACATCTGGGAAGTTAAATTAGGGTATATAAAGTACACATTTCAAGAAACTACACCCCTTGGGGCTTCAAATGAGGGTCTACATGTATTTCTAGGACAAAAGTTGAGTGCACAAATAATGATGGAATATGTCACTTTGGCTAGAAAATATGTTTTTTCTAACCATAGCGACATGTTCATCTGTGTCTTGCGCACTCCAGGTTTGTACTAGAAACACATGCAGACCCTCATTTGATGCACCAAGGGGTGTAGTTTTTGAAAATGTGTACTTTTTGTGCCATAATTTATCTTCCTACGTGAGCAGTAATGCCACTTCAAGGCTTCCACTCTAATTACTGACCATTCACACGCCTTTCATATCTCCATTCACTCGCAGAAGCACACACCATACTTTCCATACATTTACTCACAGAAGCGCACACCATTCTTTCCCCTTACAATCCCAAAGAAATTATGGTTAAGGAAGAAAAAAAATCACTTTTACAGGAAAAATAAGCTTTGCAGTACAAATGCAAGGTACAAACTCGCCTACCACACAGGCTAAATGGCTGATTTTAATAATGTTTGCAGTTCATTCATCAGGATTTCAAAAATTGCCTCCCTCTACCATTGGCTAAATTCAACCCCATGATCAAAGGGATCATCGGATTGATTAAAATTTAGTATCAGCCATTTTTAAAAAGGGAATGTGACTTTTCATAGCTATATGATCAATGTGGTAACATTGGCTACCACAGTGATCACTTAGCTAGAATACTTAAACTTTTTTTTTTTTAAAGTTAAACTAGTTTATGTTTGGATCATTGAATTTGGGGGTCTCTAGGCAATTTTGATCTTTATTTATCTGCCTTTAGAGACCCCCAAATCATTTTATTTACTTTTTTTTTACATTTTTACTTTTTTAACATAATATTTTGTATTCTTTTTTTACAAGCTTTATACCTTTGGATAGGTGAGGCGATTACTTTTCCAACAGTATGCTGTAGCTGCTTAGATGCCTGAGATACAGGCATCTAAGCAGCATGCCCCCATACCTCTTTCTCACGTCATCACGTCATTGCGCGTAACGTCACCAGGCGGATCTGGTGGCCCCGGTGATGCCCTTCAGTGTGAGGGGCAGATCGCCGGGGTAGGTGGTGATGGAGGTCTGTGGATGGTGCCGTCTTACTTGGACTGCTAGCGACAGCACCATGCCGTCGTTAGCAGTCAAGGTGTTAATATGTGATATAAGCATACCTTGGAACTTCTTGGGTCCGACTACTCGGAGCCTTCCCTTGCGCGACGCGGCCAGGACTGCACACTGACGTCAGCGGGCAGCAGAATATTATGTGCTTCATAAATCAATAAATATCAATTAAAACCTTCTCTTATTATTGTAGGCTTATTGCATGTTTCTCATGACATTTTCCGCCTTAACAAATATAATAGTCATTACGCTTAGAGGAGTCTTTATAGATTCTGTGACGTTTTATTTTTATTCTTGTTTAGAAGCTAGGGGGCTCTTACAAAGCAAACTAGCAGATAACTCACATCAGGCACAGAAATCTCATTAATGTCTTCTTAAGCCTCCAGAAATGCAGCGTGTTTAGAATTCCCAGGCATCTCTGTGCATTATTGGATTTGATAAATGCACCAGTAATTCAATAAAGACAGCATTATATGCCAAAACATGTACTTCTGGAACAGAGCAATATTGGGGCATTAGACATACTGTCAATTCACGTGTTAAACATAAGAATAAGAATAATATAGGTGTCTAATGCATAATGCAGTAATGTTCTTTCACTGTCATCAGAATTGGATTCGCAATCAATCTCCCTATTCCCTTATTTTGTCATTTATTCACCAATAGTTCACTTCCCTTTAATGCTTTCTCTTTTTCCATATACTTCCTGAAATCTTCTTGATCAAAAGAATGTGACTCTAGATGATCACTGTAACGGGTTCATCAAGAGAACTGTAGAAACTCCCAGAGATCACTCACATGTATCCTCCTGTTGTCCCCAAAATCACTTCCAGCACCAGTCAGCATGCGCACCTTGGAACCCTGCTATGTGTACCCAATAAGTAGACACAACTACCTTGAATTGAGTACAACAGGAATGAACATTTTATTGTTGTAAAACATCATATCCACAGAATTGCATTAGTATAGATAAACAGATACATGTATACAATCCAACCTTTAATTCCCCTGGCAGCAATTATATTATTGGGATTAGTTAAACAATGGAGTCCCTACCTGTGCTATCTCTGTTTGACAGCCAGGCTGGAGCCATCTCTGAGTACCTTGGGGCCCTGTATGACAGGTCATTCTGTCACAATCATGCTTTCCTAATTTGAGGTTATTCCCACATTAATCAAGCTAAGTATTTATTTAACCCCTTAAGGACTGGGCTTTTTTCTTTTTGTACCCTTTGTGACCGAGGCAGTTTTAATTTTTTTTGTGGTGCTAGTGTTTAGCTGTTTAGCAGTCCCATCACTTTACTCCAGGCAGTCTGGGATGAAGGAATGGGTAGCCAAGGGTGCGAAGGTAGTTCAAGGTAGTGATGGGCCTTCAAGTTGGTGTCTATAATAATATCCTTTTGAGGGCCCCTTCACTTTCCTAAGCTGCCATCACCCCCTGCACAGTCATTTAAGGGTGTATCACCCCACTCCTTGCTGTCACCCCCTGTGGATTTACCTCTTCACTCTAGGGAGTTAGGGGACTGATGGGCCCTTAAGGGAGTGTCTGGCATGACTTTCAGGAGGTAGTGGGCCTTTATGTAGGTGTCTGGAATGACATCCCTTTGAGGTTCAATAACTCTCCTAAACTGCCATCACCCACAGACCCTTTTCCCTTTGTAAGGGAAGAGAATGTGTGTGTATTCTGATAGTCTATCCATTACTGGTAATGTTTTGAGCCTTAGTGGTATAAAATACCAGGGTTTGCCTGAGCCAGACTGAGAGAACCCTTGACAGAGAGGAGACCTGAGACTCTGAAAGAAGCCACTGTGAGTGCAATATGGGTGCTGGGTAAATCATGTGGATGCAATATGGGTGCTGGGGCAAGTCCTATGTGTCCAACCTGGGTGCTGGGCATTTGGATGCAACCCAGGTGCTGGACAAGTCACGTGGATGCAATCTGAATGGTTGGGCATATCCTATCTGGGACCCAATGCAAGCTGTGTTTGTGAAATCTGTCTTCTGGCAAAGTCCTATGTGTGCACTCTGGGTGCTGAGCAAGTCATATGTGTGCGTGACCTGTGACTTATGTCTGTAATATAAGGTTTCCATACATTATGTATGTCTTAGTTTTGTATGTTATTCAGTTGCTCTGCAGTACTCCCTTACGAAAAAATTACTGCAGTTTTTCTGAAGTAATACTACAGTTTTTTGGACATGAAAAAACTGCAATACTGCACTTTTACTGCAGTATTACTGCACATTTACTGCAGTTTTACTGCATTTGTACTTCACTGTGCTGCAGTTTTACTGCAGTTATTTTTGTACGGAAGTACAAATGCAATAAAGCTGCAGTATATTGAAGTACAACTGTAGGTTTGCAATATAAAAAAAAAAAGTTCAGTAAATGTGCAGTAAAATTGCAGTACAGTGAAGTGCAAATGCAGTAAAACTGCAGTAAATGTGCAGTAATACTGCAGTAAAAGTGCAGTATTGCAGTTTTTTCATGTCCAAAAAACTGCAGTATTACTTCAGAAAAACTGCAGTAATTTTTTGTAAGGGCTGTTTCTATGTGTTATTTATTTACTCTATACCTGCAAATACAGAGTTTGTATGCGGTTGGTGTGTCCCTACACAGGGGAGGGAGAGGCGCCACTCTGAATGAGCAAGCACTCGGACAGCATAATGCCGCTTCAAAGAAGTGATGCTTGTGTGCCAGGCAGCTGCTTTTCTAAAAATATGTAAGTTCTCCAGGCTCTGATTCCACGACAGCCCTGATTCCACCCTCAGTTGAATAATCACTACAGTGATTGTGCAAGTTGTGTTTAATGAATTTGTGAGTTGGACTTTTGCCTAACTTATGTGATCTTACTGCTGCAAACTAATTTTCTGTCAATTTGCAAGCCCACACAGTTTAGTGAATATACCCATCTGACACATGCACTAAGTAGGACATACCGCTAAGCATCCCAGACCATCAATTTTGACTTCATATTCATGAAACCCATCAACTGTTTTGCCCCCTTCCTTCATCTATCAATTATTTATTCATTGTCTTTTTTTCTCTATTTCTTTCTCACCTCCTTAATAATTGTGTACCCCTTCCATCTTTACTAGAGTTTCTTATACTGCTATATTCTATCATTTAATATCAAGCATGGCATTACAGAAGCCAGCTGCTGTCAATGACAAATGCATTATATTAAACATTTTCGTATGGTTTCCTTTTCTTAGACAGATTGCCAAGGGCTTAAATCAAGAATATCTGCACAGAAAATTATTTCTTTCTAGATATAACCATTTAAATATGTCTATTTGGTTTAATAGCTCTTAATTCATTTGGATACTTTTTGAGAATGGACACCAAAGGTATAAAAAAAAAATCAAAAAGACAATTGTAAAATAAATTATTGTAAAACATATACAAAGAATTTTTTTTAGTGGCAAAAAATGCCTTACTAATTTTCTCATTTTTTGTTTCCTGATTAAATGGAAATACTCATAAAAACCTTTTATGTGTTGTTTTTGGTACTGGGGACAGAATACTTCTTTCAACTAATAGAAGTAAATCATCTTATGTGTAAAATAACCTGCAATCTGAATATAGACGTTGCATTAAATTCCTTTGCTAAGCTAAGACGATTGCATTACATTTCCTTTGCTAAGCCTCTCCCTGAGATACTTTAGCAGACAGACGTTCATATCACCCTTCATAATTTTATATCATCTGCAAGTTATCAACAAAGAAGAACATTGATAAGACCTTCAACAATGAAGCTGCATCAAAGCTTTCACAAAACCGTGTTAGATGTTTGTTACACTGCATTTCTGCTTTTTTAAATTTTTTCATATTTAGTAATTGAATTAGTTGTACATGATAACATATTGATAATGCCTGTTTTCTCCCTCTTACAATACTTGTTAAGGAAAGCTGTCAGTGTGATTTGGGTTGTAAGCTTTCCAATAAAGATATTTATTTCATAAACTAGGGAAATCAAGGAAAATAAAATAATCGGTACTATAAGGTAATTGGGGAAAGAGGGTACACTCAGATAGCAAGTAGTCATATTCACTGAGAAACTGAGTTAAGGGTTAAGTAGACTGACCAGACTTGATTTCAGTAGTATGCATGCTAACACTTGCAATACAGCTAGCACATGTATTAATCTGTAAATTTAATCTGTAAATTTTGAATTTGGGACTTCAAATGAATTATTTAACCACAGATGAACATAACTACCTATTAGCAGTACATCCAGGGTCTGCCCAAGATGCCATCTCCCCCGTTATCTACCCTTTGTCTGACGCCCCCCGTTATCTACCCTTCCTCTGCCATCCCCGTTATCTACCCTTCCCCTGCCATCCCCCCATTATCTACCCTTCCTCTGCCGTCCTCCCCCCCGTTATCTACCCTTCCTCTCCCTCCCTATTATCTACCCTTCCTCTCCCTCCCTATTATCTACCCTTCCTCCCCACTTGTACTTACCTTTCAGCATTCCTGCGGCGAGTCTCCCTGCTCGGTCTCGGTGCCGGCTTGTAATGCTTGTAATGACGTCATCTTCCGGCGCTCAGCATTACAAGCCAGCACCGAGACCGAGCTAGAGGGCTTGCAGAGGAGAGAGAGGGGCGCCAAGCGGGTACTGACAACTTGGTAAGCGACAACCACTGGCGCCCCTCTCTCTCTTCCGCTTTAAACATTTTTCTAAAAAAGGGCTTGGGGTGGCAAAGTGCTGCCCCTTCAAAAGTGTCGCCTGGAGCAATTGCCCCACTCTGCTCCATTGTAGGGACGGCCCTGAGTAATCCAAGAATTCTGGTACTGTACACGCTCCCAAAGATCCATAAGAATCCGGAACATCCACCAGGGCGACCAATTGTGTCGGCAATTGGCGAGATTCTAGAACCAGTTGCCAAATGGTTGGACTTTCAATTTAAAAGTTCAGTAGAAGTAATTCCCACCATTATAAAGGATACTGGCACTTTGATTAAACAATTGAAGGAACTGCAAGGGAGCATGTCAGGAATAGTATTGTTATCTATGGATGTCAAAAACCTCTACACGATAATACCCCATGAGGAAGGTGTGGAGTCAATGCAGTGACTTCTGACACAATCTGAAGTATACAAAGGACCACCTATTGAGTTTACATTAGAATTATTATTGCTTACTCTTCAGTTGAATTATTTTAGATTCGAAAAGGACTGGTACATGCAGATATCTGGTACATCTATGGGGGCAGCAATGGCTTCCATGTATGCCAATGCCATCGTATATGAAATTGAAAGACACCATTGGTTGGCGACACATAAGCAACATATCACCAAATATTTTTGTTACATTGACGATATTCTAATTATGTGGCAAGGAACAGTGAAAGAAGCTCAGAATTTTGTTAACCACATAAATTGGTTGTCAACACCAATCAAGGTCAAAGCACAAATTGATGAGAGGATAATACAGTATCTGGACCTTGAAATATATATTGAGAATGATAGACTCAATTATACTCTATATACTAAACCAACAGGAACACCATTTTACATGCAAAAAGCGCCCACCCCAAGCATCTTATACAATCATTGCCATATTCACAATTCATCAGAGTAATTCGGAATAATTCTAACGAAGATAACACACACAGGTTCAGTGGATACAAATGCAACAAGAATTTGTGGCAAGAGGATATACACAAGTCCAAATTTCGGCGGCCCTAGACAGAGCAAAAAATGGACCCATGGAGACCAAACCAAATGAGTCCAGATTAATATGTACAACTACATACAATCAAGATAGCAAGGCCTTGGTAGATAGTATAAACAAAAATTGGAATATGCTAACAACGGATAGCACCTTGCCTATAGTGTTTCAACAGAGACCGATGATGTGTTTTAAACGAAATAAAAACCTCCATGATCCCCTGGGGAAAATAGACCCAGTTGAGAGTTATTCAAGTACCAACAGACAATATGGCAATGTGGGCAGTGTTAGATGTCTTGGCTGTGTAACCTGTAGCCACATGACTCCAGGAAAATCTTTCGCCCATCCACACACTGGTAAAGTGTTTCAGATACAACATCGGATTACATGCAAAAGTGAATTTGTCATTTACAAGATACAATGTCCCTGTGGCCCTGTGGCCTGTGGTAGGGAAAACCGAATGTATGGGGGGCGAAAGAATCAGAGGCCATCATTCAAGTATACGGGTGGCTTACAGAGATGGTGACTCGGATATGACGGTGGCAAAACATTTCCTTGACAACCAACATCCATTGTCATCGTTGCGGTTTATAGGTATTGACCACATACCGGAATCAAGAAGAGGGGGAGATAGGGGGAGGATGTTGCTTCAACAAGAAACTTTTTGGATTTTCCATTTAAGGACAATGTCCCCAAGGGGCAAGGGGCAATGAAAAATTTACACTCTCCTCATTTGTATAGTAACATGTAGTATTGATGTATGTTATAGACCCTCATAAAAGGGTCTATTTATGGTTTTAGACAAAGCCTTATCTACGGTGAAGTCTGTGGCATCCACATGTTTGTTTTGGATAAGATATGTGATAGGCTGCTCAATAATTGTGAATTAGAGCAATACATAAGCATGATTTATTTCGCATTCATCATACTTATCGTGTAGACTAACACTGTGATATGTACAAATAAACATCTTTGATATATATATACACACTATTAGATAATTATTATAATAATTTAGAATATTCAAACATGTACCGTATTTGCTCGATTATAAGACGACCCTGATTATAAGATGACCCCCCAAAATCTGAATATTAATTTATGAAAAAAAGAAAAAGCCTGAATATAAGACGACCCTATAGGAAAAAAGTTTTACCGGTAAATGTTAATTCATGTAAACTATGTGAACAATTGGTTTTTTTAATAAAAGCTATGATTGAGAAAAATATTTTGTTTTTATTTCCTTTTTTTTTCAACCTGCCCCCCCCCAGTTATGCACATCTGCCCCCTGGCTTGCCACTCTGCCCCAGAAATACCGTATACCCCCTAAATGTCACTGTGCCCCATGATATGCCTTTTAACCCTCTTAATGCCACTGTGCCCCATGATATGCCTTTTGATCCCCTATGTGCCACTCTGCCTCCAGAATTGCCTTATACCCCTATATGCCACTCTGGCATTTAGGGGGTTAAAAGGCATATTATGGGGCAGAGTGGCATATAGGTAGGTATAAGGCATTTCAGGAGGCAGAGTGACCTATAGAGGGTTAAAAGGCATTTCACAGAGCACTCTGCCTCCAGAAATGCCTTATGCCCCCCATTTAACACTCCCTCCCCCTCCCTTTTCCAAACTTACCGGAGTCCCCGGTGCGTAGTCCGGGCAGCATGTAGAGCTCTACGCTATTCGCGTAGACAACTTCCGCTGCAGCCAGGAGGAGGTGCGGTTAGCGGCGGGGGTTGTCTGCGTCCATCGCGCAGACCTTCCCCGGCTGTCAGAGATCACAGGGAACTCTGATCTCTGACAGCCGGGGAAAATCTGCGCGATGGACGCAGACAACCCCCGCCGCTGCCCGGACTTATCACCGGAAACTCAGAAGTACCAGTAAGTTGGGGGGGGCAGGAGGATCCAGGTCCCCTGCATCACTGCGGGGGATCTGGATCTTAGTCTCATAGTCAGACCTAGTTGAGGTCTGATTATAAGACGACCCCGATTATAAGACGAGGGGTATTTTTCAAAGCATTTGCTCTGGAAAAAACCTTGTCTTATAATCGAGCAAATACGGTATATTGTTTTTTTCTCCAGTCCTGTGTTTTGCTGAATTTACATATCCAGTTCCACATGATTTCCGTCTCACTGGACCAGCCAAAGAAAGGATTTATAGACGTTTGAGGGGGCTTTATATATGCTCTGTATTTTTCAACAGGTTAACTATTCAGTTGCTGTATAGTTGTTTTTTTCGTTGCTGCTATTGGTAGTAGTAAAGGAAGTTATAGTATTCACCTCCTGTCTTTAATAAAATCATTTTTTTGCATCACAATGTTAGCAAAATCGCTCAATTATTATTTATCACTTGTAAAATGTTGAATATCATTTTCACATTATATTCAGAAAAGGAAGCCCACAACCTAAAAAGCATAAAACGCATATACATTCAGATTTCCAGCCTGTTGGTAGAATATTAATGACCAATAAGTACACAAAACAAATCAAGACTTCAGTGTGCATATACAGAGAAAACCATCAAAAAAAAACACATATCTAAGCAATAACTACCAGAGTACCTAATTTTCCATGGCTGAATTGCTTACCAAGGAGCTAAATTAGTAGATCTCCATTGCATTTTAACTCAATGAGGCTCACGTATAACTTTTGTATTTTGCGTCTCTTGTATTGTCATGATTCTACATCTGTGTCTGCCTTTCCATCTATCTGCTTATCTATGTGTCTTCTTGCTAATCTGTATACCTGTATTTTATAATGTTCTAAACAGACACGCAGTGTAATAACTAGCACAAGACGATATATCTTGTTCTTTCTTTGTGCACTCAGGCAAATAGAAAAATGCATAAATATATATACATAAATGTATATTCAATGTTCAATGAATATTTAATATCAGCAGTTTCATAATATAAGCTCATGAATTATTGAGTAGCAGCTGAATTCATCACAAGGTAAGATGAAAATATGTTTTCTTCATCTTGTGAAGCTGTTTAATTCAGTACATACCAATTTTACTGTTGTGTCTTATCAAGTAACCTGCTTATATATTTAGGGGGGCACAGGGACCAAGGTAGGGGGGCAATTTTTAAAATGCTACATATACACTCTATGTTTGCGTTATATATATATATGTATATATATATGCGTTAGACAAGAACAGCCCCGGAGGGAAAGAATTGGACAGAGGGGCCACATGAATGTAGTCAAGCCTGTTTAAGGGGTTAAGGCATGACTAAGCGGAAATTTTGGCACTGAAAGAGTTAAGAATTGGTGGCACGTGCAGGGCCAGAAGTGAGGGGGTAATTACCCTCCCTGGGGGGGTATATAAGGAAGGGTCGTGGCCTATAGGGGCAATTATTTTCAAGAGAATTTTCCCGCCCATCCCTCCCCTAATTTTGGCATTTGCCGGGTACTCTGGTTTTTTAAGCTGGTACGGTGCAGGAGTTAACCATCAAGGTAAGGTTACTTGTGGTGCACAGAGGTGTAAGTGCAGGACACTCCAGGGGCATGCGCCCCTGTGAATCGTAGGGTCATGTGACTGCCGCACTAGGGGACTCTGGCAGTTCCAGCAGAGATACAGGTGGACACGCCCATACCAGCAGGTTATTAATTTGGTTATTAAGTGGTTATTAATGGTTACAATTGGTTATGTTTGCTTTCGTTTTGACAATAAATTATTGATATATATTGTGTCAAATTTGTGTGTTTATAATATTTGACACTTTGTAACATATTAATAAAGGTTGAGTGTCGCGGTGCTGAAGTTATTTAGTCCGCACCGCGGACAAATAATTCCATATCTGACGTTTAATAAAATTTTGAAATAAAGAAGTGTCTCTTGTTTTTATTTGTAAAAGAGGTACCGAAACTGGACGCTACTTCATTCATGCATTTTTAACTACATAATATGCGCTTAATATGAGTAATTTGAAATATAATTACAAAATAACACCTGAACTGACAGTTAGTTTTCATTCTTTAATATTAGACCCTGCTGCCAATATAGACTAATATTAGTCCCTGCTGCCAATATATACTAATATTAGGCCCTGCTGCTAATATATATTAGACCCTGCTGCAAATACATATTAATATTAGACCCTGCTGCCAATATATATTATTGTACCCTTCTGCCAATATATAAATATTAGCCCCTGCTGCCAATATATATAAATATTGGACCCTGTTGCCAATATATTTTGTATTGAAAACAAATGGAACCCAGGAAAGCATTTCCTTGGGCCACGCTCCACGCTCCCTAGCATGCAATCACTCCCTCCGCTCCTGCACCAAAAAAACAATATTTGCCACACTGACAGCAGATTAGGGGAAGACTGTGAGAGTCAGTGCAGTCTTCCCTCTTTCTGACCCTACCGTGACATTGAGAGGTCCTCTCCGTCATAATCATCCCCTGAGTCCCTTTGTCCCCTCATTCACTAAGCCACACCTCTCTTTTACTTACTCCCTGTAGTTCAGGTATAGATCAAATAAACACATGTAAACAGCACGTGCATGTATAGATCAACTCAATAAGACATACAAACCCTGTATTTGCAGGTATATATAAATAATGTATGGAAATATAGCATAGCAGATAAGGAGGTATAGATCAATTGGAATGCACATAAAAACTTAGCGTTAAAAATAAAGATAAAACCCACTAAATTACAGGCATAGATCACAGGTTTCACACCCCAAAGGCCAGCCCAGAGTCCACACTGCCCACATAGAACCTGACCAGCACCCAAATTACAAACATAGGATGGGCCATCTTTGTCCCCAAACAGCCAAGCATGAGTCAACTTTCTCCCCAACAGCCCAGCGTACGACATCTTTGTCCCATAAATACCCTGCCTGTGCCATCTTTGATACACACAAACACTTTTACAGTCACTCACTAATTCACACTTACATTCACATAATTACCGTATTTGCTCGATTATAAGACGACCCCGATTATAAGACGACCCCCCAAAATCTGAATATTAATTTAGGAAAAAAAGAAAAAGCCTGATTATAAGACGACCCCATAGGAAAAAAGTTTTACTAGTAAATACCGTATATTCCGGCGTATAAGACGACTTTTTAACCCCAAAAAATCTTCTTAAAAGTGGGGGGTCGTCTTATACGCCGGGTACTTACCAAGCCGGAGGTTCCCACGAAGCCACCAATCTCTCTAATCACTACGCGCCGGCTATTGATGCCGAGCGCAGGGATGCCGTCATGTCCCGGCGCCCGGCATCAATTGCCGGCGCCTAGTGATGAGGGAGCAGGGAAGCCCGAGGTCTGGCACTTCAGACCTCGGCTTCCCTGCTCTCTAATCACTAGGCGCCGGCTATTGATGCCGAGCGCAGGGATGATGTCATGTCCCGGCGCCCGGCATCAATAGCCGGCGCGTAGTGATTAGAGAGCAGGGAAGCCGAGGTCTGAAGTGCCAGACCTCGGGCTCCCACAACTGGATGGCAGAAAGAAGACAGAAGATAAGGTAAGAGATGGGGAGAAAGGGAGAAGAAATATATATATATATATATATATATATATATACACACACATACATATATATATATATACATATATATATATATATATATATACACACTGGTGTGTGTGTATATATATATATATACATACACTGGTGTGTATATATATATATATATATATACACTGGTGTGTGAATATAGATATATATATACACTGGTGTGTGAATATAGATATATATATACACTGGTGTGTGTGTGTGTGTGTGTATATATATATATATATATATATATATATATATATATATACATACATGTGTGTGTGTAAAGGCAGGGGTGTGTGGTGAGGGCAGTGTATAAACGTGTATTTATGGACAGGCATATGTGTAGATATATATATAGATATATATATTATATATGTGTGTGTGTGTAAGGGCAGTGCATGTATGTATATGTCAGCAAATCAACCAGCAAATCACCGGTAAGGTACATCGCTTGCCGTGATTGGCTGGTTGTTGTACGCTGGGTAGAGGGGTAGTCTTATACGGCGAGTATAGTCCAAACTCTATATTTGGACTGTAAAAGTTGGGGGTCGTCTTATACGCCCAGTCGTCTTATACGCCGGAATATACGGTAAATAATAATTCATGTAAACTATTTGTTTGTTTTTAATTTCCTTTTATTTACCAACCTGCCCTCCAGTTATGCACATCTGCCCCCAGGCATGCCTTATACCCTCCTATATGCCACTCTGTCCCATGATATGCCTTTTAACCCCCTATATGCCACTCTGGCATATAGGGGGTTAAAAGGCATATCATGGGACAGAGTGGCATATAGGGGGACACTTACATACTCAGACACTACCCACCCAGACACTTACCTACCCACCCAGACACTTACCTACCAACTGAGACACTTACACTTACCTACCCACCCAGACACTTACCTACCCACTGAGACACTTACACTTCCCTACCCACCCAGACACTTACCTACCCACTGAGACACTTACACTTCCCTACCCACCCAGACACTTACCTACCCACCCAGACACTTACACTTACCTACCCACCCAGACACTTACCTACCCACCCAGACACTTACACTTACCTACCCACCCAGACACTTACACTTACCTACCCACCCAGACACTTAACTACCCACTCAGGCACTTCACTCACCGTGATGCCTCAGCAGGCGCTTGCTGCAGCTCCCGCGGGATTACAGCATGACGCTGTGTGACCCCGCTAGGCCCCGCCTCCTCCAGAAAATTGAAGAGGTCTGTGCAGGGACAGCGCAGTACCGCCGGGTTCCGGTCTTCTGGAGGAATCTCCCCAACCGGCTCTGCTTCCCCACAGTGGGCGGGCTATCCGGGGAAGGTATGCGCTTATGCAACCTCGGCTGCTGCCGGCACTTTCGCCGGCGCTCGGTGATAGTCGCCGGCACTCGGTGATAGACGCCGGCAGCAGCTGAGGTTACCATACAGGAGGATCCAGGTCCCCTGCAGCGATGCGGGGGATCTGGATCTTAGTCTAATAGTCAGACCTCATTTAAGGTCTGATTAGAAGACGACCCCGATTACAAGACGAGGGTTATTTTTCAGAGCATTTGCTCTGAAAAAAACCTCATCTTATAATCGAGCAAATACGGTAATTCACACAATAATTTATTCTCTCACTCATTCACACAATTCTTCCACACATTAATTTATACTCTCACTCATTCAGACAATTCATCCACACATTAATTTATACTCTCACTCATTTAGACAATTCATCCACACATTAAACCATGCTCATTCTCACTCTTTATCAACATCTGCATCAACATCTGCTATACACTGTTTTAAAAGGGAAAAGAAAAAACCTTGGTGCTGTAAGCTAGTCTCAGGCTCAAAAAATACAAATGTATAATATGAGGCATACCAAACAAGTGTAAGTATGCTGCAAATACAGTGTATTGGCTGTACAATGTATACAAAAAACAAAAACTGTCTGCGCTTCTCACCCTGATAAAGTTGGCAACAAATATATAAACATAATATAAATGAGAGGTTTTGGTTATATGAACTGGCCAAAGCATAATTAACTTCACCCGCCACGTCAAGGCGACAACCTACTCTCACCTCCTAAATAGTGGGCACACAAAACAGTTTATACTGCTACCAAAACCTTCTTAATGTGTTGGGGGAAGTGCAAATTAAACCTGCTCCCAATTAACCCCTGGACTGCTTTGTGTGCCCACTATGTAGGAGATGAGAGTAGGTTTTCACCCTATTGAGAGTTGGCCAATTCATATAACCAAAACCTCTCATTTATATTATGTTTATATATTTATTGCCAACTTTATCAGGGTGGGAAGCGCAGACAGTTTTTGTTTTTTATATACACTGTTTTGAAAAAGAATTTAGGAGGCGATCGACGATTCAACCATGCAAGTCAATGGAGCCCAGCTTTCTAATCACTATATGATTAGTAAAATTAATGAAAAAAAATATGAAGAAGAAAAAAGAAAAATAGTTGAAAAAAAATGGTAACATGTAAAAAGCATTTTTATTTCACCATCAGGGGAACCCTTCAGTTAAAAAAAAATTTAAAAATAATAAAAAATATATATATAAAATTATTTTTTTTGATCAAGTCATGAAATTAGCGCTATAACTTTAAACAATTCTCACGTGGAAAGAGTTAAAATAATGGCATATTAAATGCCCTTGGGTTGTCTACTTTTAAAAAATGAACGATTTGATGGGGTAAATCGAATTGACCGGTTCAATTATGTTCCAATTAACACAGGGGGCAGGATGACCACATGTCAAATTTCAAGTTTTAAAAAAATGCACATGTCCGAAATGTGGCCTTTTAGCCCCCAAACAACCCAACACACCCATGTGGGGTATCACTGTACTCAGGAGATGTTGCTGAACAAATATTGTGGTGTTGTGTGACAGTGACATATATCAGGAGCTGTATACTATTACCCGAATTAAAATGTGTGTAAGAAAAATACACACAAAACGCTGGTGGTAAAATGTGTGCATGGAAAGAGTTAAAATACCAGCATTTGAAATACCCTGGGGTGTCTAGTTTTCAAAAATATATGTTTTTTGGGGGAACCTTGAATTGGCCAGACTCAAAGATGTACCAAATAGGGCACCGGCACAGGATCACCAAATGACAAAGTTCCACAATGCAGATGCCCCAAATGTGGCCTTTTAGCCCCCAAACAACCCAACACACCCATGTGGGGTATCACTGTACTCAGGAGATGTTACTGAACAAATATTGGGGTGCACCTGAATTAAAATGACTTCTACAGAGTTTGACAAAGACTGTTGGTAGAATTAGTGCATGGAAAGAGTTAAAATACTAGCATTTGAAATACCCTGGGGTAACTAGTCTTCAAAATATATGGTTTGATAGGGTGAATTGCATTGGCCGGCTTCAAAGATACCCGAAATAGCACAAGGTGGTAGAATTAAATTTGGAAAAAATGGTTTTGAAATAGCAAAACACTACTAGTGCTTATTGCCCAATAACGTGCAGAAAATAGCAAAAAAAAAACCCATTAAAACATTGGGTATTTTGAAACTCAGAAATAAAAATGAGAAAAAGTCCCTTTTTAACAAAAAAATCACCATATTTTATCTTTTTATAGTAAATTAGATGATATGATAAAAATAATGGTATCTAAAGAAAGATCCTGAAAAATGTTAAATATCAATGAAGCATATAGCTATTTCTAAACAAGATTTGTCTTTAAAATGTGATATGCTGGATGGTGGGCCCAAAAAAGGAGGCTAGAAAAAGAAAAACTGCTGAACAAAAGCATATGTTTTTTGAAAGTTGACAACCCAAAGTATTTTAGTAGTGGCGTCTTATCATTTTTATTTAACCATTTTAGCGTCAATCTGTTCCTGTAAATTGTTCTTTTTGTGTTTTTCATTTTAACAAACACATTCTATACAAATACAGTATTTCAGTACATTTATTTCCCTGGGTACATGAAATAAATGAAACAACTTGTGCTTTGTATTCAGAAACACCTCCCGCGTAAGGAATATCCTACATGCATGGGTAGGTAATGCTTTTTGGCAGTGCAGGTTCAAATTAGAACATCCGTATTTCAATTTTCAAATTTGGAATTTTGACAGATTACTTTACTGGGTCCATGACTCATTTGAGACATTGTAGAGGTCCCACATTTCAATTTAACCCAAATAAAACTATATAGGCACAGATAGTGGTCAGCATGACTCCTTTCATTATATATCCAGACACAGACGACTGTACAGCATAACTCCCATCACTATCAACTAAATCAGGCACTGACGGTGATACACCATAACTCCTATCACTATCGTCCTGTTCGATTTTGCATCGCAGATCTGTTAATATTTCTGCCAGCAGGCTACATTCTCACTCTCACACTCTCATTTACTCTTCTTTCTTCTGTCATCTGCTCCGTGAAATCATCTCTACTGATCTAGGCCTTTCTGCAAAATCAGGACAGTTGGCAAGTATGCAAAAGTGTCACTGACAAATGATCAGGTAGCAATTTCTTTTTTTATGTTTGTGTTCCTGCTAGAATAGCCCCCAGCCCTCCAACACAAACAATCCATCAGACTTTCTGGCACTGATGCATTTGCGACCCTCTGTGGTGATTATTCAAAACCGAGGTAAAAGGGACTTGCTTTTCTCACCCTGACCAGCTATTCCCAAACCTTAGCTGGGAACCCCAGCTGTCTTTGTATCAAATTGTGCTAATCACCTTGAAAAGAATGAGATTGTGAGCATATGGGTATGGCTGGCTATGCTGACTAGGCAGAGTATTGTGTTTCTAAGTTAATCATGCTCTTGTCTGATTTTGTTCTGTATGTAAACCTGTGTGTTGTTCAATAAACCAGTTCCTGTTTCACTCCAACATCTGTGTTGTCCGGCAATTGTGGTAAATTACTATATACCGCTACAGTTGTGTGAAAAAGATAGTACATCCTCTTTGGATTCTATGGTTTTATGTATCATTACCTAATAACAATCATCTGTTCCTTAACAGGTCTAAAATTAGGTAAAATGTAACTCTATTATGCACAGTGAATAAAGAGTCATTATATACAAATTTTCTCAAATCAAAAGCATTACCTATGATTGTAAAAAAGTTACTGCTCTTTGCCCTTACAAATAATTACTTCCAATTTGGTAAACAATTTTTTATTCAAATTCCCATGGGTGCAGTAATGGTCACGAACTTAAATGTAGGCATGATCTATGCTCCCAATAATCCATTATCTTGTTGGATTTCTGGGTGGCATAGATCCATCAATGATATTATATTATTTTGGAGTGGTCCCACAGACCAACTCCACCTTTTTCATGAATAAGTTGACACCAATTTTGGTGAAATTCACTCTTATCTCCCATTCTCTGGAGGCTTAATTTCTAGACAAGGTGGTTTATGTTAAAGAGAAATGTCTAGCCACAAAGTTGTTTTGTAAACCAATGGTAGTGAATTCTCTTTTACACTATGAGTCATGTCATCCTCCCATCATGAAACAAAACATTCCTAAGAGTCAGATCCTTAAAGAGTTTATGTACGGACCCTGTAATTGGTAAGCAAGAAATGCACGGTCTCATCCAGAGATTTAGGCAAAGGAGTTATCGATCAAATATTTTAGAGAAAGCCTTGAAACAAACAGTCCAGGGTCATGGATTTTCAAGCCTCTAAGTGAAAGAGGTTTGACCATCCCGTTTGTAGATATACTACAGCCTATTCACCATTGTCAGATCAACTAAGAAATATTTTGTCCTGTCATTGGCATATCTTAAAAGAGGAATCTAAGTTAAATGAACACATTTTTAGCACCCTAGTTTGGCATTAACCCCTTCAATCCCAGTGGTTTTTGGTACCTCAAAGCCCAGAGCAATTTTGCCATTTTTGGGGTATTTCGGTTTAGCGATTATTCTCTTTTCCTGTGAATAGTGTACCCATGTAAACTATATATTGTTTTTTCAAGGAGAGATCGAGCTTTCGTTTGATACCATAGTTGGATGATTAGCTGAAAATTTAGAATGAGAAATTTAGTAAAAACTAGCGAAGATTAGAAAAATAAACTATTTTTTTTTTACATTTTCCCTCTGAATCCTCACAAAATTAGGTAAAGTGATGGAAAATCCCCTCCAAGTTTATCAATTCAGGTGTCCTGATTTCAGAAATACCTAATTTATATAGATTTTCCAGACTTTCCCAGCACCAGGGAGCATACTATTAGGTGTACAATTTTGTATAATTTTTATGCCTATGGCTTAACGGGTTTGGGGGTTGTAAACGGGGGCAGAAGGGTTATACTGGCTAGATGTTATGCTAGGGCAATGGGATGTAAGGTTTTTTTTAAGAATTTTTTTATTATCTTTTTTTATATATTTTTTTTAAAGTTTTTAAAGTGACATCACAGCTCACATTATAATTTTTTTTAGTATTATTTATATTATTATTTTAATGATTTATTTAATATTATTTTTAAATGACTAACGTTTTTTTTTTCTGTTACAGGACGGGAGGGGGAGTGAGAGAGATGGTTTCTCACTCCCCTCCCCACGATCCCCCTGCACCGATCACACTGTGATCTCTATGCAGGTCCTCACAGACCTGCATAGAGATCGCAGCGTCTCTGTGCCTCATCGGAGGGCAGGATATCCCCGCAGGGGATATCCTGTCCTTCGATGACCTTCCGGGTTACGTCAGCAGTGACGCAACCCGGAAGGGAATGCCCGATCGAACGTTTGAAACTGCGCGATCGCGTGATCGGGCAGTTTACCGGTAACAGCTTACCGGCTTTCATGCCGGAAGCTGTTACAGGCGATCGGGGACGACAGCCTGGTCTACCGTGCAGCGGCAGGGATGTGTCTCTGACGCTGTACGAAGGGCTGGACGTACCGGGACGTCCATAGGGGTTTCTTTGTGGGCGTTTTTTGGACGTCCCGGTACGTCTATAGGGGATTGAAGGGGTTAAGAGACAAATACATTTAAGAGACCATTTGGTACATAGTGACATATAGCCACCTCCTGTGCCAGCATCATGGCTGCCTAAGTCCCTGTCGGAGAACTTCCGAGTACTTCTATACCTTGGGGTTCCAAATTGTATAAGTATCCTGATCGACCAGTGAGAAAACACACACACAGACAAGAGTGTTTGTATAATAAGATTCCTGTTTATTATGACGCATTATGGATATATTTATAGAATCATACTGGAAATAATGCCCTATCCTAAACCAATCATAATACACAAAATAGTTCTATGCCCTTATTAGTAAACATATTTATACAACTAATAGCAAAGAAGGTCAGGATGATGTATCCAGACAAACCTTGTGCTTAGTATCCAAACAAATTGGTGTTATTAGTAGGGATTGATCACTTTCAATCGTTTCGGGTAGACCAAATCTACATACCAGTTCTTTCAGAAGTTTACTTGCCGTAGCCTTTGCTGTTGCCTTTGCCACCGGATATGCTTCAGGCCAACCTGAAAAGACATCTACACACACACACATATTCATATACCCCAAATTTGGGCAGCTGAACATAGTCAATCGCTAAAATGAGTATAAAGGCCTGGGTAAATGCTTTTGGGGTGTCTTAACAGTTTTTCCCGTATTATACCTTGCACAGATCATGCCCCCCTGGGTAAATTTAGCAGCAGCAACTGTAAATCCAGGAGCAATCCAAACCTTCTGGACCAAATTGATCATAGTCATCTTAGAACAATGAGTTATTTTATGAGTTACCTGTGCCACCATTGGGTATAATGCAAACATAGTTTGTTGTAATTTTTCCACATCAAGTCGAACCCATGAGTCCTGATCTTGCATACCTACTTGCTTTTGTAGACTTTTCAGGATATCTAGGGTGACTGGTGTCTCGATTTCTTCCTTTATTTGGGCCAGCAGCAGCCCGTTTGCGTGTAATGGTTTCCGTGCAGCTACTTTAGCCGCTTTATCCGCACGCTCATTACCTTGAGATCTTCATGTGCGGAGACGACAGCATACCCAGTTTAGAAGACACCATCCTCTGCAAACTGCGATCCATCTACAAAATACTCAAAATCTGGATTAAACAACGGTATTTCAGTAACATGTTCAAAACCTGCTGTTTCCTGCGACATAATTGCAACACAATCATGTGGTTCACACATTCCACTATCCTCCTCCACCCCATCACTCCCCCTTTTGACTCCAGCGGAAACAATGTAGCTGGATTCAACGTGAGACAGCGTTTAAGAGTTACATTGGGTGGCATAAGGAGTGCACATTGCATACGCAGATGTCTGGCAGTATGAAGATGTTTTGGCTGCACCTGATTTAAAATACTGTGAATATCATATGGCGTAAACACAGTCACTGGGAAATCAATAATTATTTCAGATGCTTTGTCTAGGAGGGCTGTAACAGCCGCCACAGCCCGTACACAGGAAGGTTCACCTCGTGCCACAGAATGGAGTTGGCAAGACCGTCATACAACGGTTGCATGTATTCAGAGGCGGAGCATATCCAAGAACGACAATATGACACAAGCCCTAAAAACATTCATAGTTGTTTAAGAATACGGGGTAACGGAATATTTTGGACAGCCAATTTACGATCGTCTGTAAGGTGTTTAGCACCTGCTGAAATACAATGTCCCAGAAAAATAATCTTTTCCTTACAAAATTGTAACTGGGTTTTTGAGGCCTTGCACCCTTGTTCAGCAAGAAACCTCAAAAGAGACAGTGTTGCCTGTTGACACTTAGTCAGAGTAGGACAACATAACAACAAATCATCAACATACTATAAAAGTACACATTCAGGGTCTCCCTCCCACATCTGCAATATTTGTGACATAGCAGTACTGTACAAAGTTGGGGAATTTTGTGCCCCCTGAGGGAGAACAGTCTGAGTGCACTGTGTATTTTGAAATGTAAACGCAAACAGATATTGACTATTTTCGTGTAGCGGAACTGAGAAAAACGCATTAGCTAAATCAATAACTGTAAACACTGTAGCCGTAGACGGTATCTGCGAAAGAAGAGTATTTGGATTCAGTACAACCGGAGTAATCAACTCAGTCACAGCATTTACAGCTCTTAGGTCATGTACCCTCCGGTACGTGACTTCATTACCTTTTACAGTTTTCTTTTTGACCGGATACAATGGAGTGTTGCACACAGAGGAAGTGGGAACTATCACTCCCATAGCTAGAAAATCCTTAATGATTGAAGCTATAGCTTTTTCTTGGGCAGGACTCAATGGTATTGTTTTAAACATGGTAATTGTGCACCCTTCTTCAATCGCACCTGAACTGGAACAACTCACAATCGGCCAGTATCAGTTTTTCCCTTAGACCACAAACAGGGTGGCACTTGACTCAACAAATCTGAATATTCAACTGGTGGGATATTCTGATTCACAAACATAGAGGAGACAACAGCTGTTAATTCCAACAGATGTTCAGAATTTAAACCAGAAGATAGAGTAATCGAGCCATTTGGCAAATACTCAATACTTGCTTGGATAGCAGAAAGTACATCACTCCCTAACAAATTCTCAGGTGGGGAATCACTAACCAACAATCTAGTGACAAGTTGTGTGGAATCATGAAATTGGAGTTTCATCTCAGGTGTTAGAGGGGTTTGAGTAGGATTACCGTGAATACCAACACAAGAAATAAAATCATCAGTTACTTAATACGGAAACAAATATTTGCGGTGAACTTCAGATTTGGCTGCTCCAGTATCCAATAAAAAATTGAAAGTACGGTTGCCTGGTAAAACAATAGGAACCTAATTTGTAGGGCCTGTGTGATCAGTATGTAATTACTGAGAGGTGGGTAGACTGGTGGTCCTAAAACGGCGTTAGGATTTTTCACCTCCTCATCAAAACATTCGTATAAGACTCGGCCACGTCTTATAACTGACATATCTATTTCTCAAAACATCATACCATTGCATAAGTTATGGTGGGTAAAAGGTGATGGAAACCCTTCCACTTAAATTTAAGGGGTAGTAGAAGTATTATTAAACACTCATCTACAGACACCTGACAAGCCAGAAGGTTTGTTTTTCCCCCAGAAATCTCATAGTCTACCATGACATTTCTGAGGGAAAAACAAGCCTTCTGGCTTTTCTGGTGTCTGTAGATGGGTGTTTAATAATACTTCTACTACCCCTCAAAACATCATCAGACACTCTCTGCCAAGCATGTGCTTGTGCTTCCAGACTATGGTCTCGCAACCAACCTTTATTAGTTCGTATGAACGTCTCCCAAATCAATAGATCAAGACTAGCAGTTCTTGCAGTCATGCCGGCTTGTTTCAACATTTTTTCGACGCCTTTTACAACTCCCTTCCCCTCTCTTTCACGCACTAGCCTCATAGCACTTTTTACAATGGGACTGCTCTCACAGGGGCTACTAAGCATGTTTCCCATTGCACCAGTTTATGTCTTTGACACAGAACAACGACGTCTTAACACACACCCCAGCAGAGGACTTTTCTTTGTGTCAGCTGGAGACAGTGTAATCTGCAACAACTGCACCACAATAATAAAAACACTTCTCCGTCAGCCGGAGACAGTATAACCTCAGTATACTTCTCCTTCACATAAAACTGGTAAGGGAGAGCCCTTTTTGTACACTTTTTGAAATTTTAAACACCAGCCAGGTAAGAAAGACACCACCTAATACCACGGTCTGGACAATACACACAATTTCCAAAGTCAAACATCTGTCATCATCCATACCACTCATACCAATAATGCCCACAAGGTATAAGTATTCATCTAGTTCACAGGACCCAGCCTTTTTAACCAAACATTCACCCGGACTGGAGGTGACCTCACAGTGAGGGCGAAACAAGATAAAGTAAGAATAAAGCTCCTTACCATGCTGAAGCTGGTTTGTTTCCCTGTCACTGGGTGGTCATCCTTCCTCGAAGTCCGGATGCCATGGATGTCGCCAGGTCCCGGGTTTCGGCACCAATTTACTGTCCGAGAACTTCTGAGTACTTCTATACCTTGGGGTTCCAAATTGTATAAGTATCCTGATCGACCTGTGAGAAAACACACACACAGATAAGAGTGTTTGTATAATAAGATTCCTGTTTATTATGACGCATTATGGATATATTTATAGAATCATACCGGAAATAACGCCCTATCCTAAACCAATCATAATACATAAAATAGTTCTATGTCCTTATTAGTAAACATATTTATACAACTAATAGCGAAGAAGGTCAGGATGATGTATCCAGGCAAACCTTGTGCTTAGTATCCAAACAAACTGGTGTTATCAGTAGTTAGTGGAAATATTCTGTTCCGGAGAACAGAATATGGGACATAGGTCATCCTGTATTCTTCCACACCTCCTACAGGCAATTAAAGATGCGATAGTTGCGCACAGTGCAATTATATGTTATCTTTTAACTATATAAGTCGTCCGTACACGGGCAAGCAAGTTTATACAAACCAATTTATCAACTGCACCACTTCTTTTTTTGTATATGCTCTTTTTTGCCCATGCTCCAAGATTTTTGTGCGATGTACCCAGAAACCTCTAAAAGAAAAGGATGACACAACATAAATCTGCTATCCAAAATATTCTTAAAATTGCGGGGCAGAGTTAAGGAAAACCAAAAGGCCGTGCATTATCATATGGCCGGCCACGGCTCTCCTGCTACTTTGATATATTTTTTGTGTTACAATTTTTAGTCATACAAAAGCGAGGGAATGATAGGGTTAAAGCCCTCTTATGGTGCAAATCTTTTTGGATTTGCGAATTGAGAGCGCTACAGAACGAAAATAATTTAGCAGGCTTAAACTGAGAAATACATTGATCAGTGGTTTTGTAGAATTTAGTATTGTATTTTTGCCCTATTACATTTTGTATTCTTGTATTACATTTTCAGTTGCTATCAGATTGTTTTAACCTACAAATTGAATTTATGTGCATGTCACAGGTTGCTGAACACATATTGGGGTCTTGTTTGAAAGTGACATATACCAGGAGCTATAAATCCATACCTGAAGCACGATTTCAGTGATAAAAAAACGCAAAATAAATTACTACCATAAAGTTTGACAAAGGGTGGTAGTAGAATTAGGGCATGGAAAGGGTTAAAATACCAGCTTTTGAAATAGCTTGAGGTGTCTAGTTTTCAAAAATATATGGTTTGATGGGGTAAATTGCATTGGCCGGCTTCAAAGATACCCAAAATAGGACATGGGGCAGAATGACCAGCTTTCGAAAAAAAAAAATGGTTTTAAAATAGCAAAACGCTACAACGTTATTGCCCAATAACTTGCAGAAAAAAGCCAAAAAAAAAACCATAAAAAACATTGGGTATTTCTAAACTCAGGACAAATAGTAGAATCTATTTAGCATTTTTTTCATTAGCTTTTTTGGATGAGTAAAAGATTTTTTTGCATTTTTCATCATTTTTTATGATCTTTCATCATAGATTCATCATTCAGCTTTTTGGTTGGGACCTGCGGGGGGATAGATCGAGAGTTCTCAAGAGGGTCTGGACCTAGATATCTGGACTGAAAGATGTATATAACTATTAGAAACCAAAAGACTAAACAAAATTCTTTACTCTTTACTCCAGTAAATCCCTCAATTTTGTACGATAACTGTGACAAATAAAATATCAGAGAGATTATAGAGCCTTAGCGGACTACTCTTAGTGATTGATACATTTAAGATTAATTGTAGAAAGTCAAACAACTCTAACGGCAAAAGCTGTAAAATGTAATAAACTGTAAAAACAACAGTAGTTATGAAGTCAACATTTAATAGCTTTGTAACAAATTCACTGACCACACATTTTTTAGGCAATTGAGAATTTTTTGGGGACTTTCATTTGACGTGTATTAACACAAGTGCTGGATTAGTGTTTTTTTCTAGACCCCCCCAGTCTTTTTATAACTGGAAGGGAACACACAGTGCCATCATGCCCATTTTGTCAATCTTCTACTGATTTTCCCAGTGATCTGCTTATGTTTTGTTCTTTTTAGGTTATTGAGGTCAACCAGGAGCATTTATGCCCCTGTGGTAAAGCTAAAACTGGAGGAGTGATTTGGATGAAAGAGATTACCTATTATCAAGGGGTCTTGAAGAAGTATATAATAACATAACCAAAAGAAAAGGCTGGATTTTGTTATTTTTGAAAACAGCATTTATTACCTAACGATACATAATCTTTAGGGATTGTTTTTCTTGATTAATTTTCCTTGTATTAAGAAAGGTGCCATTCCCATGTGGAAACCATTTGTGGAATGAAAACAACACACTGGTTCACAAAAGCCCAGAGCACTAAATCAATAAAATGAATTACCTATGCTTGTGCTTCTTTTTGGAAGTTAGATACAGTTTCAGTCCAATTAACGTTACAATGATTGATCGAGCTCTATGAACTAAAAAGCACTAAAATGAAGATACTTTAGAACTTAATTTTGATCAGAGCTTTGGCCAAGTATAAAATCACAGTAAGGTGTAATTCCAGAGTATTTTTACTTATTATTCTGCAGAGATATATTTTGGAACCTAAAGTTTTAGAGCTTTTAGAATGTGGAAGGATTAACCAGCATATCTCGGGGGGGGGTGACACATCTCGGGGGCAAAGTGCATATCTCAGGGGGGGATAGTGTGGCAACATATCTGGGGAGGGCAGAGTGGCAGCATATCTGGGGAGGGCAGAGTGGCAGCATATCTTGCGGGGGCAGAGTGGCAGCATATCTGTTCCACTAAGTGTTTTTTAAAAAAGCACCTAACTTTTAGGGTGCGGCCTATATTCGGGTGCGGCCTATATCCGAGCCAATACGGTATATCTCATATACACACTGATTCACATATACACACCATCACATACACATAAAATACATTTTATGTGTATGTATATATATATATATATATATGTTAGAGGCTATGACAATGGCCGTATTTGTGGGCGGAGTCTGGGGTACTACTTAACCCCCTACCGCTCACCCTCAGGTGCTATGCATTGAGTCAGGGTCACGCTTTTCCCCCACCCACCCTCTCCTTATATTGATTCTCATTTCTTGGGTATGCCCTCTTTTTGGCGTACAGTCCATCAAGATCATGGCACACCTCAGATCTTGTAGGTAGGCGTTTCGTCAGTCTCACTATTCTCGTTCATCACACTAATGTCCCGGACTCCGTACACAAATATATATATACAGAATATGTTGATTTCAGATTTAATAATATACATACAATCACTACAGACAGGAGCGGATTCAGAGAATTAACTCCTCTATTACCCGATATTACATTACATTACTAGGCATTTGTCTGTTTGTGTGACTGTCAAACACAGTCACACAAACAGACAAACACAGTGACAAATAGACAAACACAGTCACAAACACACAGTAAAACACACATACTTGGTGCTGGCTGCAGCTTAAAGTGAGCTTGGTGTGAAGGAGGGACTCCCTGATTGGATGACACCTCCTTCACTCAGACTTCTCATTGAGGCTGCCCGGGACATAATGTTCCATTGCGGGAATGTCCCGGGCAATCCGGGACATGTGGTCGCCCTAGTGTAAAGAATAAAAAAAATGATGATATGTAAGCATGTTTATTAATTAAATGCATCACTCTTCTTGCAATTAACTTAATTACTAGACAACAACCTTTCATGAAAGATCTTGGTAAAGCCTTTTCCCTATTCACGTTTTAATACCGCAGAAGTGTCCCTTTAGTCATTTGAAAAGTTGGTACATATTTATTGCACTGCAGCCTATATAGTCTCATTGATATACTTCAGCATCATCCCACTGGAATATTTGAACAGATTTAATGCTTTAACATTTTTCATTTCCATTACATCCATTTAGGTCTGCCATACTCTAGTATTATGTTTTTATTTGTCTTTCCCTTGGTCCATTAATAAAAAGTTCTTTGTAAGCAAAAACAAAATAATAAAGCGGAAATAGCTACATAATATGTGTTTCTTGGTCATTTTTCAAAACCTCCCAGCTGCAAAACTAGGGCAAATAATTCTAAATCTATCTTGTAAAAGCATTCCAATAGAAATCAATGAGACATTATATACAGTGCAGTACTTTTACCTAGGTTTGTTAGGAGGCAGACATTGATAAATGACTTCACTGAGCAGCCTCACTGTCCTCAATAGGCTGTGAAACTGTATTCCCTACGCTTAGAAGGCATACAAGTCACAGGACCTTAAATCTTTCCCTTAATAGTTATGGATGTTAGGAGGGTGGTCATCTCCGTGGAATATTATTAGTTTGTATATTAATTTTATTACAAGAAGAGTATGACAAACGCAGTATAATATTAATTTTGTAAAATGAACCAGTCACTTAAATGGGGTTTAATACATAGAATATTGTTTTTAAAAAATCAATAGAAGTATCAGAGTCCTACAAATATCATGTGTCTTGCAATGTATAGCCAATATAGTATAGTATAGTATATGAATATAGCATGCAGTAGGCCTTGTCAGTCAGCCACTGGGTTACCATTTAAGCAAAAGAGGCTGTTGCTTTAGCCACGGTTTCTTCTGCTGTGTAATGAACACATTCTAATTGTCGATTTCCATATGGAGTTGAAGGCCGTTTATCCTTGAGGGTGAATTAATAGGACTGTCGGGCGCCGGTCCTGCAAGCACACTGGTTCACTCACCTTCAGGTTGTCATGTCTCATTATGGCAGTCACCGGGACCCTTCTAACAGAGAAAAATGGCACCCATAGGCAAGTCTCTGTTTAAAGAGTGGTTAAGGGGCAGTACTGATGTTAGCACACTGTATGAAACACCCACAAGCCCTATAAAACCCCAGGTGTCCCTGTGACCCATGCTCAGATATTCTGGTGCAACCTCCCTGATACATTGTGTCCCTACCACTGTGTTCTTTGCCCTATTTACCTATAGAACCGCTGCCTGCCTTGATCCCTGGATTGTTACCTGTTTATGCTATTTGACCGCTGCCTGACTTGACCTTTGGATTGTTACCTGTTTACGTATCGTACCGCTCGCTACCTGTCTTGACCCCTGAATTGTTACCCGTCCATGATTAAGAACCGTAAGGTTTGAAACGCGTTGGCGTATTTTTTTTCAATCACTTGAGCACATCTCTTTTTTTCTCTCTTTTTGTCTATCATGTTTTAACTGGTCTAATTAAATTTTGAATTTTTAAACCCTTATTTGTGGAGCTGGATCTTCTATCTAAACTGTTATTTGGATTAACCGAGGATATGGCTCGGCCTTCTATCCCGTTCTCCCTGCAATTTGAAGCGTCTCTGCAAAACATCTAAATGGTGAGCTGGAGTTATCTTTGTTTTTTGTTACATTTTCCTACCTATTGACCCTTGGACTTAATCTGCACATTTCTTGTTACTACTTGAAGGGTCCCACCTTTGCACTACTCCTTCACTCATGCTCTGGACTTCTATCCCAGATAACCAACCAGGTCTTTACAAAGACACAGTCTTAATAGTTAAGGGGCTTGGGGTGGCTGTTTACACCAGCTGAGGAGCTGTATGGGTCTTTAAATTGCCAAGGGACAGTATACTGATACAGAATATGGAGTAGAGGAAACTATTTGACCCCTAATAAAGAGCTGAATATGAAAAGGGAAAACAGGGACACGCATGATGATGTGGTATTATGGAGGCCAAGGAGACAACATCCATGAGACAAGGAGTATGGAGACAACATCCATGAGTGAGCAAATAACAGAAGGGGCCAAATATGTGCAAGTGTAGGAGTATATGCAACAGCATGTCCCCTTTATGTATTCTCTAGTTTAAAGAGAGAAAACTGCATTGGCACCAAGCAAGAGTAAAATGACAAGTAAATAATATAATTTCTGCACAGAGTCTGTGATTTTCTGGAAGATTCCTGCAATAGCAGAATTAACAAAGTTAACAAGTATTGGTCTGATCACAAGACTAAGATCCAGATCCCCCACAGTGCTGCAGGGGACCCGGATCCTCCTATCTGAGAGTCTCTGCTGCTACCTGCACTTCCTCTGGGGGCTTCTATGATGGAGCGCCGGCATCACATGACCTTCCGGTGCTCCACCATGGAAGCCCCGGCGGAAGTGCCGGCAGCAGTGGAGGTTGTCTGTGCGCATCCCACAGCCGGTGAACGTTTGCTGCCAGCACTTCCACCAGGACTTCTATGGTGGAGCACCGGAAGGCCATGTGATGCCGGCGCTGAGTCATAGAAGCCCCGGCAGAAGTACTGGCCACAGACCTCCACCTGCTGCCCCACTAAACACCAGGGATTCTGAACACAGGTCTCAAGTAAAGGGATGCACTGGTAAGTAGGGGGGTTAAGAGTGGCATGAGAGGGTTTAAGAGTGGTATGGGAGGGGTTAAGAGTGGCATGGGGCGGGGTTAATTAATGGCAATATGTATATGTAATAGACATGTTATTCTGCCCTCATTCTCTTACTCACTTTTGAGCATTAGTGAACACCCCTCAGTTGATATGCTACAAACATTTAGAGCTTTTTAGAAAGTGTAGGTCTCAGCATTGGCAGATAATATATGTGATATTAATAGAGTGATGAAGAGTCTCCTGTTAATGTTCAAAAGAAATTTAAAAACAGATATTGTGCCAACTTTTTGAATTATCACCCCATTTGTATTTGGCTAAAGTAATACCAGAGTCAAAAGGCAATGTTAACAATTCAAACGTTCATTGTGAAGGTGCCAGTCTTTTAGGACCAAGATTACAGACTTTTTAAGCAGATGTGTCACTTTTTGGCATATCCTGCATTTTACAGTTATATACAATGTGACGAAACCCTCCATCACTGGGGCCTGGGGATATTCTGTCCAAAAAGTGACGCGATCGGTCGAAGGGGCCCCAAGCGACAGCAGTTCAAAGTTTCCCTGGGACGTACCACGATATAGCCGGTGCACGTTCGGCCCGCTGTGCCGGTCGTCCGCCGCTCTCACGGAAGTCCCATCGACCGGGAATCAACGGGAGGCTCCTTTCCCGAATCGGTCTCAATTCGTACCCCACCACCTGTGGGTTCATAGTGGGAAAAGGGTGCGCTGGCGTGGCCGATGGCGTCCAGGATATGAAGGATTAAAGTTTGGGGCAGGACATGTGGAACATGGACAGGGGCAGACATGAGGGAGGACAAAGGCAGAGAAAACAAGCACATGGATATATATATATATATAATATTAACTAAATATTTCGATATAATAAGATTTTATGTAACTTTTAACCTATTGGCTAGCACAATGTATAAGTGAAAAACACATTTTCAAGTGTACTTCAAATTTAAATAAATAGCGAGCAATGTATTTAGAATATTACAGAACGCTTTGTACATACTATGTAGAAAAAAACTATATTTTTTGTAAGGCGTCAGTGGAGATATATATATATATATATATATATATATATATATATATATAGTGGCATGGAAACATATTTTTTAGAAAATTAAAGGTCAGCAGAGGAAATGTTGCAGTGAACAATGATAAAAAGAGCCCTGTGATAAAATTTGATGGATCTGAAGAACAATTTTCTATAAATAATTCAAACACAGAGCATGTTTTTTTCCATTCTTTTAACTTTTGTGAGAACCAAAGGGAATTATTGTTCAGGTGAATTCCAAGGCTGTGTTTCTCTGTTTAGAGCAAGTGTAATCTAAATATTTCAATGTACTGTAATTATATTTGTGAGTTTAGTTTATCAAGAAAGGACAGAACAATAAAACTAAAGACCTAAATCATCACAGGTTGATAGATATACCCTTTCCCTCTGTGCCTCACTGTACACTGTGAAAGTGCTGCCTGCACTTCCCCTGGGGGCTTCTATGACGGAGCGCCGGCATCACATGACCTTCTGGTGCTCCACCATAGAAGCCCCAACAGATGTGCCGGCAGCAGCGGAGGTCGTCTGTGCGCATCCCGCAGCCGGTGGACGTCTGTGGAATGCGCACAGACAACCTCCGCTGCTGCCGACACTTCTGCCGGGGCTTCTATGGTGACGCACCGGAAGGCCATGTGATGCCGGCGTTCAGTCATAGAAGTCCCGACGGAAGTACTGGCTACCAGCAGGTCACAAGTAAAGGGATGCACTCGTTAGTCGGGGGCTTAAGAGTGGCATGGGGGTTGAGTGGCATGGGGGGTTAAGAGTGGTATGGGGGCAGGGTTCAATGGTTTTCTGGAGGCAGAGAGGCATATAGGGGGTTAAAAGGCATATCAGGGAGGCAGAGTGGCATATAGGGGGTATAAGGCATACCTGGGGGAGTGGCAAATAGGGGGTTAAAATGCATGTCAGGGAGGCAGAGTGGCATATATGGGTGTATAAGGCATATCTGGGTGCAGATGTGCATAACTGGGGCAGAGTGGCAAATAAAAGGAAATAAAAACAACAACAAAAAAATCAATCATAGTTTTTATTAAATATAAAAAATAGTTTACATGTGAATTAATATTTACAATTAAAACTTTTTTTCCTATAGGGTAGCCTTATATTCAGGCTTTTTTTCCTAAATCAATATTGAAATTTTGAGCAAATATGGTACTTTTAGAGTGGTATTTCCTGTAAAAGTAAAACATAATGGGTTACTCAGTATCCGTCAACTTCTAAAAGAAGAAGCGGAAAAAAACATCAAAAGGAAGGTACATGTTCTATATAGTCCTTCCATTACCTTATGTAGTCTCCATCTGAATATATACATAAGATACCTTGGGAAATGAATGGTAATATGTATATGTAATAGACATGTTAAAAGTTTATTTTTTATTATTTAACAAAATGCAAAGTGAGTAAAAGGAAGAAAAATCTAGATCGAATCAATATTTGGTGCGGCCACCCTTTGCCTTCAGGTACACTTGCACACAGGAACTAGACGTGGGTTGTTCCAAACATCTTGAAGAACTAACCACAGTTCTCCTGTGGATTTAGGCAGCCTCGGTTGCTTCATGTAATCCCAGACTAGATGATGTTGAGATCAGAGCTATGTGGAGCTCATGCACTCCTTGTTCTTAATAACTTATTAAACACCTAACAACATGCCTACAAAATAAACTATTAACATATGTATTTTTTATAAGCATTCTTACTTTACAGCATTTTTCACATCTGCCTAAAATGTTTTCACAATACTGCATACTGTATATATATATGCTATAATAATGCAAACATAGTAAGGAATTTAGAAAGGTGAGATGGAACGGTCAACGGAAAGGGAGAGTGAATATGGGAAGAAATCAAGAAAAATCAAGAAAGTAAGTACAAAAGAGTAAACGTTCGCTCTCCTTAAAATCTATGGATTACATAGATTGTGCTGAGTAAATGTACTGACTAATCCATTATTCATAAGGGATCCTGAAATTGGGGCATACATTTACATTTCCAATCCAAGCAGAATTAGGCTTTGCTTGATATGGAAGTAAAAAAAGCATTCAATAAAATATCCAGTATAATGAATGTTAAATACTTCAGCTTCTATATGATTAGGTATTCGCCACATTAACCTGACATCAGCATTCCCTGCACCAGAGATCCAAAATTGCCTGCGTCTCACAAATACGCTTTTCAGATAAAAAAATGTGTGCAGGAGAGCTTTAGGTCATACATCAATGTCACAATCAGCAATAGTGCTTTCTGAAACCCACACTATTTAAAAGCCTGCTTACGTCCTCATTAGTAAGTGTAGAGCTACTTCTGGAAACAGAGGCGGCCTTAGGTGTTCAGGCTCCCTGTGCGGACTAGTTCTCTGGCGCCCCCCTCAATAAAAAAGAAAGGGAATAAATCTAATTTTAATTAGAGATTATGTATATGCAAGTGCAAACAAGTACAATAATACCGTATTTGCTCGATTATAAGACGAGGTTTTTTAGAGAGAGTGTGTGTGTGTGTGTGTGTTAGTTAAATGGGGGCATAGGGCATTTCTGGATTGGCGTTAAGGGGGCATTTAATAGAGCACTCTGCCTCCTGAAATGCATTTTACCACCCTATATGCCACTCTGCCCCATAATATGCCTTTTAGCCGCCTAAATGCCAGAGTGGCATATAGGGGTATAAGGCATTTCTGGAGGCAGAGTGATCTATACAATGCCTTTTAACTCCCTTAATGCCACTCTGCCTCCTGAAATGCCTTATACCTCCCTATATGCCACTCTGTCCCATAATATGCATTTTAACCCCCTAAATGCCAGAATGGGATATAGGGGTATAAGGCATTTCTGGAGGCAAAGTGGCAGAGTGGCACATAGGGGGTCAAAAGGCATACCATGGGGCACAGTGGCATATAGAGGGTTAAAAGGCATATCATGGGCCACAGTGCCATATTGGAGTGGCAAGCCTGGGGGCAGATGCGCGTAACTGGGGGACAGGTTGGAAAATACAAGAAATAAAAACTAATTTGTTTTTAAAAAAATAATTTTCTCAATCATAGCTTTTATTAGAAAAAATAGTTTACATGAATTAACATTTACTGGTAAAACTTTTTTCTTTTGGGGTCGTTTTATATTCAGGCTTTTTCTTTTTTCCTAAGTTAATATTCAGATTTTGGGGGGTCGCCTTATAATCAGGGTCGTCTTATAATCGAGCAAATACGGTATATAACTGGAAACACTGGTAACAATAATGTACCTTAAATACATTAAATAAAGGAAAAAAGACAGCTAACAGTGCAATCTTTGTAACAAAAACATTTCCCCATTAATTATTGAAAAAATTGGACCCTAGGCTATTATTTTAATTTGCACCCCCTCCACGCACCCTAGCATGCAATCACTCCCTCCGCTCCCACACCAAAAAAAAAAAAAATCCACACTGACTGCAGATTAGGGGAAGACTGTAAGAGTCAGTGCAGTATTCCCTCCTGACTCTACTGTGACTTTGAAAGGTCCTCTCTCCCGTACTCTTCCCCAGGCTCCTTTTGTCCCCTATTTGCCACACCTCTCTTTTCCTTCCTCCCTGTAGTTCAGGTATAGATCAAATAAACAACACATGTAAACAACACTTGCGTGTATAGCATTGCAGATATAGTCCAACAGATTAACACACAAATCCAGCTTTGCAGCTATGGATCAACTGGGGATCACATGCAAACTCAGCACTGAAGGTATAGATCAAATAAACAACACATGGAAACAGCACTACAGGTATAGATCAACTAAATAAGATCTACAAACCCTGTATTTGCAAGTATACATAAATAATGTATGGAAACATAGCATAGCAGATACAGATCAACAGGATAACACAAAAATCCATCTTTGCAGATATAGATCAACTGGAAATCACATTTAAACTCAGCATTAAAGGTATAGATAAAAATACGAAATTACAGGCATAGATCACAGGTTGCACACCCCAAAGCCAGCCCTGGTGTCCACATAGAACTTGACCAGCACCCAGATTACAAACACAAATTACAGCCCAGCCTGAGCCATCTTTGTCCCATAAACACCCTGCCTGTGCCATCTTTGTCCCATAAATACTCTGACTGTGCCATCTTTGTCCCATAAACACCCTGCTTGTGCCATCTTTGTCCCATAAATACCCTGCCCGTGCCATCTTGGTCCTCAAAGCTCAAACACCCTGCGTGTGCCATATTTGCCTTCAAATCACTTATACATCTATCATACACACAAAACACTTATACAGTCACTCCTTCTATCTGTCATTTACATAATTCCTTCACACAATTATTCATCCTCTCACTCATTCACACAAATCATTTAAACATATTTATTAATGCATTCTCACCATTCACCCACACATTAATTCATTAATTCTCTAATTCATTCACACAATTCATCCACACATTAATTTATACTCTCACTCATTCACGCAATTCATCATATTAATTCATTCATTATCTTCCTCATTCACACAATTCATACAGACATTAATTCATTTATTATCTCATGCTTTCACACAATTCATCCACACATTAATTCATTTATTCCAGGGCTGTCCAACCTGCGGCCCTCCAGCTGCTGCAGGACTACATCTCCCATAATGCTCTTTCAGCTAAGGGGCTGGCTGAGGAGTATGGGAGAGGTAGTCCTGCAGCAGCTGGAGGGCCGCAGGTTGGACACCCCTGAGTTATTCTCGCACACATTCACAAAATTCATCCACATACCAATTCATTCATCCTCACGCATTCACACAATTCATCCACACATTAATTCTTTAATTCTCTTACTCATTCTCACTCTTTCTTACAACGTCCCTTTCTCATAATCTCCTCCCCCTCTCACTAGCTACCCCCTTTTCCCCTTCCTACTATCTACCTCTCTCTCCCTTCTTACTTTCAACCCCCTCTCCCCCTTCTTACTATTTACCCATCTCCCCTTCTCACTGTCAACCCCCCTTCTTACTATCAAACCCCCTTCTTACTATCAAACCCCTCCCCCTTCTTATTATCTACCCCCTCTCCCAATTCTTACTATCTACCCCCTCTCCCCATTCTTACTATCTACCCCCCCTTGCAGTTCACTTACCCTGGGGAAGTCCTGCGGTGGTAATGTGAGGCCTGTCTCTCTGTCCTGCCGCGGCACGCACACACCGCGACAAAGGCCTTGAGCTCCCACCACCGCAGTCATGGCAGTGGTAGGGAGCTGAGGAGACAGCTCGGCGAGACACAGCGTCCCTGCTGCTGGGGCACCCTGTGCGGCCGCACAGGTCGCACACCCCTTAGGCCGGCCCTATCTGGAAGAACAGTAGATCAGGGGTGTCCACGTTTTTTCTGCAGTGGGCCACTTCATCAGAAATGTATATGTGCGTGGGCCACGCTCATTTTTCACTAAAGCCTTTTAGCTTTATAATGCATATTAATACAGGGTTAATTTGGCGATA
The DNA here is from genome assembly GCF_027358695.1 of Spea bombifrons. NCBI lineage: Eukaryota > Metazoa > Chordata > Amphibia > Anura > Pelobatidae > Spea > Spea bombifrons. The sequence goes on from NC_071088.1 coordinate 40,299,436, forward strand.
ATGAAAAAAGCTGTGGAAACGTTTTTTGATTATATGTCGTTCTATCAATACTATATTACTTAAACAGTAAAACAAAGTCAGTCCACAAACCATTTAAAACAAGTTTAGCCAAATAAAACTGCACAAGGCTGGAACACACTGTGGGTAGAAGCTCGATTTAAGATGGCTGACGCACGAGCATTATGGGCCTGGTGCATGAGGATTTTGGTGGCCATTTTATGGAAATAAATAAAATAGACAGAATCTTAACTCATCGGCATCAATGTATACTACATAAAAATGACATCAGTGCTCGGCAGATAATATAGGATAGAATCTTATGTGATGGGATTGGGAGTAATCAGTACACTAAAAAAAGTCATCATACTATCACGGTGAACCCGTGAGCCAAACAGGTAGCTGGTTCCTAAACGCAGATGGCAACCACAAAGTCCGAGGCGAGGTACAAAAAGGATAATCCAGAAACAAGGTCAGGTCACACGCAATGGTCGAGGCAGGCAGCAAGGAACGTAGGTCAAAATCAGAAGGAAAGGTCTGGTACACGAGTAGAATCAATCAGGAGCGCTTAGGTACAGAGGCAATAATCAGCTTATACTTGAGCAATGATTTCTCAGTGGAAGGGGCTTTTATTGTTTGAATTTGGCGCCAAAATGACGTCATACGGAGAGACGCGTTGCTATGGCAACTTCTACGGAGCCGGCGTCTATCTGCAGCAGCAGGGAGTAGACGCGTCCCCATGGTAACCTGAGAACGCGTCCTCCTCCCTGCTGGTCTCTGCTGGAAACGTAGGGGACGTGCCTACACGCAGCCTCTGCTCGTGTCTGTGTCGGCGAGCAGAGGCTGAGAGGAAACCCGACGCTGTGTTCTGCCGTCGCTGGAGCCGGGGAGAGGGTGAGTAGATTTATGACACATACACGGGACGCCTGAAGCCACAACCACTAATCCTTTTTAATAAAATATGCACATTGAAATCATAAATAACACCAAGAAAGTTTTGTCCTCTGAAGTGACTACAAATTCAGGAGGGCATTCTATGTCTGGAAAAGTAAAAATTAAATAGTTCTATTTATTCCTGCAGTAAGTAAAGTGCCAGCAAACAGATGACCAAATACACACCAGGACAGGCTCTGTCACACCGACCCCCAAACACACACACACCAGGACAAGTTCTGCCACACCGACCCCCAAACACACACACCAGGACAGGCTCTGCCACACCAACACCCAAACTGTCAGCACCCGACCTGCAGCCACTGAGTGGGTCGGTCCTCCGCCGCGTCGACGCTGATCTGGCAGGTGCCCGTTTAGCCCTGCCCCCTTTTCTCCGTCGCCAGGAGGCTGACATCTGTGCACACTCCTGATGATATCATCAGCCCGGGAACATTTAAACTCAGACTTCGCTACTGCTTGTGGCTTGAAGTAATACGAGGATGAATATACGAGGAATCCGGTATGCAGAAAAAGGCAGACTGACCTAGAATACGGAGATGCAGCCAAAAATCTAGAGAGCACTGTTTAGGTGATATGACAGTATCGATTTTTATATAGTTCACATTAAACAATATTTGACAAGATGTGATGAAGGTACGGTATTTCTTTCTGTCAACTGAGAATTTATCTGGGAGAAACACTTGAGGTTCAGATGCCGTGGCCCCCTCTAGAGATAACAACTCCAGTCAGGTCCTACATCTTCGAGAGATCCACCACTTACCGTACCCCGTCTGCTCTGTTATATTCGGAGGGGGCCATGGCATCCGAACATCAAGTGATTCTCACAGATACATTCTCAGATGACAGAAAAAAATACCGTACCTTCATCACATCCTGTCAAATATTGTTTAACTTGAAAGCATGTTGGACGCACACTGCACTAGTGGCCAACTTGGGGGGGTTAAGGACATTTCCAGTTACAAAGTATAAACACAATTAGTAACATTACCAAAAGCAGTAAATGGAATCTGTTTAAAAATGACAAAACAATTGTGAAAATTTATGGTATTATTTTTATCAATGTAATTGACAGAAATATGTTTATAGCTGATAAACATTTCCTAAATTCTTAATACAGTAACTCTAAAAATACCTTGGAATGAATTGGACATTACCCCCAATGTTTCTGGAACCAATATAATTTAAGAACACTTATCTCAAGGTAAATAACAAGGTACATCAAAAGATATATAATATATATATATCTATAAAATATATGTTAAACATAACCTCAGCAAATTAAATTGTACTTCACAAACACATAATAATAGGGATGCTTTAAGGTAAACAAAAAAATTTAAGTTGATAGATACTGTTCTCCATTAAATTGTATCAGTTTATATATAAACAGAGAACAGTTAGAACTGTTACACTAATAGTTTGGAGTATCAAACCCCTTTGGCAATTAGCTGTTTTTTCCAATGAAAAGTAAAAAAATATATACCGTATTTGCTCGATTATAAGACAAGGTTTTTTTCAGAGAAAATGCTCTGTAAAATATCCCTCGTCTTATATTCGAGGTCGTCTTCTAATCAGACCTCAAATAGAGGTCTGATTACAAGACTAAGATCCAGATTTCCCACAGCGCTACATGGGAACCTGGATCATTCTCTCTGGCAGCCTCTGCTGCTTCCAGCACTTCCTCTTGGGGGTTCTATGACGGAGCGCCGGCATCACATGACCTTCCGGTGCTCATTCATAGAAGCCACGGACAAAAGTATTGGGACCAACAGGTGATGACATCTAAATACATAGACATTAATATGTAGTTGGTCCCACTTATAACAGCTTCCAATCTTCTGGGAAGGCTTTCCACAAGATTTTGGAGTGTTTATGTGGGACTATTTGCCCATTCATCCAGTGGAGCATTTGTGAGGTCAGGCACTGATGTTGGCAGAGAAGGCCTGGCTCGCAATCTCCATTCCATGTGTTCAATCACGTTGATGTCAGGGCTCTGTGTGTGCCAGTCAAACTTTTCCACACCAAACTCATCCAGCCATGTCTTTATGGACCTTACTTTGTACACAGGGGCACAGTCATGCTGGCATAATAAAGGGCCTTCCACAAACTGTTCCCACACAACTGGAAGCATACAATTGTCTAAAATGTTCTTGTATGCTGCAGCATTAACCTTACCCTTTACTGGAACTTAGGAGCCTAGCGCAAACCCTGAAAAACAACCCCAGCCCATTATCAGCTGACAGTAGAGTCTCGTTGACAGGGCCGTCATCAGGGAATACAACTGGTACTGTTGTACCGGGCCCTGCCACCCTCCACACTTACCTGAGAGAGCAGGGAGGTCGGACCACCATGCTTGGCTGCAGGGAAGCAAGGCCCCCACGGGCTCCTAGCTCCAACTTCACCAAAAAAAAACAGACATACCTCTAGGCTGGTGCTGCAGGCCGTGCCCTGTCAGGCCCAAGATGCTGACTCTAAGCGCCGGAATAAGATGTCATAGTATGTGAGGACCTTGAGCAGGAAAAAGAATATGGGTGTCTATAAGTGTACGGTGGTAGAGTAAGTGGGTGTTAAAACAAGTTTGTGTGTTAGTATATATGCATGTTAGTTTTAGGGGAGCTTTGAAGCAATACTCCAGACGTCACTAACCCTAAACTGGTCTTATGGGAGGATCCTAAGGCGGCATGATGGGTGGAGCAATGCATGGGGCAGTTGGATGGACATGGGGCATGCTGATGGCGGCCCTGCTAGCTGTGAGCGACTGAGACTTGTTTGTGTGTGTTGAGAGTGGTGTGTGTTGCAGAGTATACTTTGTGTGGCTTAGAGTGGTGTGTGTGATAATGTCTGATGAGTGAATGGGAAGCGGAACCTTACACAAACATTGTAAAGTTTCTGCAGCAGCTGAAATATTTGGTAGTGATAGAGCTCTGAGACATCATGTTTGACATAGTGGAGTACTGTAACCCCTACAAGGTCTATAGAACCAACTGTTTTCAAACAATATATGAAGAAAGAGAAAAATGCACTACATGGCACATGTAACTTTGAAATGTTGCAGACACCAAAATAGTCTTCAAATAGTCTTCAAATGTATTGGAATGTACTGTAAATATATTTTATTTATTAATCAGTAACATATTTACATAATTGCAGTCACATAATACAGTACAGTTGGCGTTGCCTCCAGATATTTTGATTGAGATACAAAAGGTATGAATACTTCTGGAAAGGAGGTCTCTGCCCCTTAGAGTTTATAGTCCTAACTCACAGTTGTGATGAATCTGCAAGTTTCTATTTCTTAATCTGTCTGTTTTCAATTGAGATGTTTACATGAGGGGGTGGCTAAATTATTTTGTGGGCAGCACTGGAGGAGGATCCAGGTCGCCTGCAGCGCTGCAGGGGATCTGGATCATAGTCTTATCATAGTCTTATAGTGAGCATTTTTAGGAGAAGTAAAGCTATTCTTAGTTTAGGGCAAAGTGTGCAACATAAAACGAAACAGTAAAAAAAAAAAACCTCTCTTTTCTAGAAAAGCTTTCACCCCCTTAGTAACTCTATACAATATATGTGGTTTACATACATGACTGTTTAGGCCTGGAGCCTTCAAGAAGAACAATGGCAGCCCAAACCTCACCCGCTACCTGATAAAAGCATTATTATAGGTAAGGTGTGTGGGAAGACGTGAACTGCACAGAAGATAAACATCCTGTTGCCTAGCAGCTGACTGGTCATCATTGGTTGAAATCTGTTATGTTGAAATGTGATTAATAAAGCTATGAGCTATGCCCTTATTCCAAGCTGGCTATCGCGTGTTGGGTATTGGTATTTTGTGCTGAGCTTTGGGACTTTTGGGTCTATAGATGACTGCAATATACTCATAACAAGGAAACATTTTCGGGTCCTAGAAAAGAGGAACCTCTGGGCATGAAAGAGGAATATGCCTCCTTAACGCGGACTACTTATTTCAATAGAATTAAAAAACACTTTGGTGAATGAAATTGACAAGTGGTGTTTTCTCTTTATTTGAATCAATTTTACTATAGGTATACTATGTAACTAAGTCAGGGCTTGAGAAATTCCAGAAGCCAGACAGCAATGTTTCTTTAAATCTGACTTTTAACATGATGCTCCATTTTAAATTGTCCTCTTTGAGTGTACTTCCTTCTGGTTCCTGAACTGGTGGAGTTTTTACATCAGGAAAATGGGCAGACTAGATGGGACAAATAACTCTTATCTACTATCAAATTGTATTTGTGTGCCTGGCTCCAAATTTGTCTAGCCTTGAAATATGTAGATATTTGCATTCTAACTAGTAACTGCATCAAAGACATCCTGGTGTGTCACCTCATTTTTTTCCCTTTTTTTCCAACCTGCATTCCTTAAAAAGCTACAACACCTATGAATGTGTTCCATACTAAATAAATGTTTACTGCTTCATGTATCTTCTCCTTTAACTGTCCCTTTGAGTAAATACTGGTCAGGTAAAGAGAACTTTCCATGTTATTCCAAATAATCTGCATTTGCATTGCAAAGTATACAATTCAGAAATACTCTGGACAATATCGGTATATACTGTATAGACACACACATGTATATCATTCCAGTGTGGGAAAATAAGCCATTTAACCTGGCACGTATAAAGACACAGTATAATTTAATATTAATTTACAGGCTATCAAACCTGGTCCATAAGTTTAAGCCATGAAGGTTAAACACTGCATCCTCCAAAGAGAAATAAAAAGACCACGTATAATTGGGTAATAATAATATTTAATCTAGCAAAGTGTATTGAATAAAAATGTAGTATAAGCAAAAAATGTCATATAAAACAGACATGTTTTATGGAAGCTGTGTACACAGCAGTGATTCTGGCAGCTTTCACATCCCACCAGGGAACATTTGAATGAGAACGGCATCCAAAGCTCCGTTCATGAGTTTGTATTCATCTTCTGGTGGGGAGATTGCTGCTCAGTGCAGCCTTAATTAGCTTTATTGATGTTGTAGATTAAGATTTTTTTTCTTGCAGCAGATTTAACTGACCAGATCATTCAATAAGGCAAATCACTCGAGATAATATTTTCCTGCAGACAAGGCAAAAACATGTTCCAAAATGAGTTCTTGGAAAATATTCTGTTTGCTCTTTTACTGGTTTTCCATTCCATACATAGGATTAAATCAGGTATCAATTACAGAACCTTAGTAGACTGCACAACTAACCTGAGTTTGGTTATATTTTCCAAGCAGTTAATAGACCTCTGTAAATTATAGACCATATTCTATGAACCATGATTAGTTAAATAGTAATCTCCTACCCCCAACATTCAGGGTTTCCAAATCAGGACACATGTATTGGGCAGTATGACAAGAGGTGGGGAGGGGCTGGGCCAGTCCCAGAAGTAGTTGTGAACAGCCCACTTGGTTGGACATGAGATGTGTTCACTAGTGTTGAGAGGAGGCCATGTGGGTGCTGCTGTTTCACCTCCCTCAGCTGGTCCAGGAAAATATCCTCAATCGATTCTTAGGGACAGTGGGGCATCTACCAGGCACCGCACAACGGTGTCCAAAAACCGTGACTCTCTGGCAAAAACTGAGACTGTTGGGAGGCATGCAATCTGCTGCTAATGATAACCAGGGGAGAGACTCTGCTTCACTGATCCCAGAAAAAACGTCCTCTTTTTTTCTTTAGTTTTTGGTAAAAACAAGATTAACAAATAACAGTTTAGAAAAATATATGACTTTATATTTATGATGAATATCTTAAACTTCAAGTCTCCTGTCTAGAACTAAGAATTAAGAATTGATGTTAAGGTCTTTATGATGGTGGAAGGAATGGTCATTAAATATACAGTATAGCCTGTTATTAGTTGTAGGACAGGAGACCTTATGGTGGAGTTCGCTCTGTAGGCTTCAAATCAGTGCACAGTATGACAGACAGTGTAGGTAGCAAGTTAGGTAGGATTGGGGCTGGTGAATTCAGAACAGATTAGTAAATAGCAATAAAAAAAACAGGATAAGAAGTTCACACAAAAGATTATAAGGAAAATCAGAATATGTACTTATTTATTTAGTATAAAACAGTATGACTTTCTTCAGCTTTATTAAGTAACTGTATAATGCAGTTAAAGGGACAAAACTCCAGCAAAAACTATTTCCTGACCCTATCTAAAAAATAAAGTTAAACATTAGAAACATTAGGTTATTTATAAATCTGTTTATATATATTTACATTTCTCTAATAAGAGCTGTCTCTCTGGTGTTTTCTAGGAATACTAATCATTTTTCTCCCATGTTCTTTGATGGTTTCTAACCCCAATTTGGAGTGCTGCTGACTATGTCAGCAGATACCCAACATTTGGTAGTTGGGTCAGACACAAGGTCAATCTATCTTTTTCACGCCACTTACCCAGTACACATCAATAGAAGTAATTACTAGAGAATGCTCCCCAGGATTGAGAAGGTTAGGGCTTCATTGGGGAATGCTACAATTGAACTGGGATGCTTTAAATGTTGAGTGTGTTCCTTTATATACCTTAAAGTAACTGACAGACTCAAGAAACAATTAAGCCCATTCATCACTAAAACTTTTTTAAAGAGTTAATTATCAATTTGAAATTTATAAAACAATGCTTGCTTGGCTACAATGTCATTTCTGTTGCTTGGCAGTTGGGGGAATACATTTCTTTTAGTAATTTTCCAACAGGATAAGGTATGAAATAACAAGCAGGGAAACCAACACTTTTCATTCTTTGTTCTTCTGAAATCAACATCTACAATAAAATATGGTACAGCATACTGTATATTCATAGATCCAGTCCAATTTTAATTTAATGTACAGTTTCCTAAATAAGATTCCTTTATAACAATTGGAAGCAAATAAGAGAGTCAATTATGAGAGTTCACAGCGTTGGGGGAGAAACGAGAAACCTGAAGGAACATTAAATGTTCCTTCTTAAAATTCTAAAACTACCTTTAAGGTTATTTTTGTAAATAAAGCATTACATTGGATATATAGTTACCATTCAAGTCCTTTTAAAACTTTAATTTCACTCAACATGCGCTTTAACACAAATACTAACAGCCTCTTCTGTTGTGACCTTAAAGTGAGGAACACTCCAGCGATGACATTGCAGGCAACATGGTGTGCAATGTCATTGTGTAAATACAGAATTTGCAGCCTTATTTCACGTGTGGCACCGTCTAAGGAGCATCTATCAACTGCAAATGGCACTGATGTTCCATACAGAAGCCGAATGTTGCTGAATAGGCCACAAATTGCAACCTTATTTTCGGCAAAGAGCAGTTATACCCAAGGTGTGTTTGACGTAATCAGAAATTGTCACTGCCCTATTTGGTCTATGGTTCAGCTGTGAGAGGCGACTCTGGATCGACAGTTTCATCTTTAAGGAATAAATCCTATTATTGATATTACTATTGTTAAGAATCGTTTTAATAAACTTTACCAATTTATTCATGCGTTTAATGTTTTGTTAACTTAGCCCCAAATCAATTCTGAAAACTACCAATTTGGATAATTCAAATTACTGGAGATATTTTACTTTTTATTCATATCACTGAAGACATTCACAAAGTCCCGCTGACATCAGTGGGCCCTCCCGCAACATCGGTGGGAGGTCCTGGAATTTCCCTGCAGTGGCCCAGAGACCTGGAGAAGCGGCACTTCCTCTGGACTCTCCAGGTGAAACTCGGAGTGTTCCCAGGTATGGTTAGTACCGCAGTGAAATGCTACTGTGCCATAAAGCACAGTTTGCTTAACATGCAACATATTTGTAAGCTGGCCTCTTGTATCTATTTGTCTGGTTACTATAATAGTCTGTGTGCTAGGAAATGTTAAAGAGTGTTTCTTTATCAGCAGCGTCTTTATTCAGAGCTACCAGTAAGCCTTCAATTGTAACAACTCTCCACAATGATAATTTTCTGCTCCCATGGCTCCATTCTATTCATCTACTGAAACATAATTAGCATCTCCGTTGTGCTTCTTTTATGACCAACTAATTACCTCTTGGTTCAGGAGCTGTTAATACCATCTATTTAGACCTGTTATATCCAATTAGACACTAAGCCAGGCAGAAATTTGTAATGCAGGGATAATGCTTTTTGACAAAACGAGACTCTGTACTGATATGACACCTATAATTTGAAAAGCAGAGCAGAAAACCTATATTTCTGTCTAGATAGATAGATCGATAGGTTGTTTGGTCTCTTTTTTCTTGGATCTATTGAAGGTTGAGTGCAGCCGAGCTTACAGGGCACAAGTTTGGTAAGACTTATGACTTGCATGCTCATTATTTGCAACTCTATTACAGGTTCAGCAGCAACTGAGCACTACTCAAATGAACTGAAGTACTACAATGTCAAATTATATTGCAATAAAAATCAACAGCAACTCTTCTTTACCCCACAGGTTGCTTGTGAGTTGCAGTTAACTTGTTAATGCAAGTTGAAACAATATTTTAATCTAACCTGTGGTGGTTACATACCTTCTATAATAACAGCATTAGGAAAATCATCCTTTAAATATTTAACTAACTCAATGTTCTAAACATATCAAGAGTTCATTTTAATCAACTCCCAAATATGGTTAATTTTAGGATGAAGTCAGCTGACACAAGGCAATGTATAATTGAAAAGCTTTGTTGCCATGATGTGGGAGAAGTCAAAGAAACATAGGAGCCTATAATTTGACAGCAGATAAGAACACTCTGGACCATTTAGTCTTTCCATTGTTGCATCTCAGTTTTTGTGCAGTTAGATAAAATGATGGCAGATCTCTTTAATTTGCTTGTCTTAAAATACTGGATTAAAACATCAATGGCTTGTTACATAGTTACATAGTTACATAGGCTGAAAAAAGACATGCGTCCATCAAGTTCAGCCTTTCCTATATCTGTTAATTTGTTGCTGTTGATTTGCTGTTGCAAATTCCAATTTTGCACTAACCAGGGGAAAAAATTCCTTGATTTGCTGTTGCAAATTCCAATTTTGCACTAACCAGGGGAAAAAATTCCTTCTTGACCCCAAAATGGCAGTCAGATTTCTCCTTGGATCAATAAGCTGTTTCCCCATAATTAAAGATTATATCCCCGAATATTATGTTTTTCCAAGTATTCATCCAGTTGCAGTTTAAACGTCTGTACAGACTCCGATAAAACTACCTCTGCAGGCAGAGAATTCCACATCCTTATTGTCCTTACTGTAAAAAACCCTTTCCTCTGCTTTAGACTAAATCTCCTTTCTTCCAGTCTAAACGCATGACCACGTGACCTATGCATAGTCCTATTTATGAACAGATTTCCACACAATGGTTTGTATTGGCCCCAAATATATTTATATAATGTTATCATAAAACATTGTCTAAGTAAAACCTCACCATTAATGTCACAAGTGAAAGAAATTAAATTATTGGCAGCCATTTTGCTTAAAATTATTGACAAGGTTATTGTATGCCTTAAACATAGAGTCATAGAATTTGACAGCAGATAGGAACCACTCAGTCCATCTAGTCAGGCCATGTGTCAGGAGCAAACATCTAAGCGCTTATGCTCCTCTGTTAGCTGCTTAGGCACACACTTTACTGAACTTAAGGCTGTCATGAATCATGGCATAGGCAGATCCAACACTCAAATTCAGCTTTCCTGCAACCTCTTCAACTGTTATTCTTATTCTGTTATTTCGCGAATCAGTTCCAGGGTACTTTCTTCATTCCTCATGGTCATGGCTGTAGCTGGACGTCCGGAGCGTTCTGCATCTGTCACACCACAGGAATTTTCAAACTTTTCAATTCAATCATAGACGACTCTACAAGAGAGAACTTTATCCCCATAGGAAGCATACATGCAAAGATGAATTTGTGCTCCTGGCTCACAAAAAGCATATGCCAGGGAAAATATAAAATTCTTATCGCTATAAGTTGCTCACTGTTCGATGGTATATATGCACTCAGCGACATGCATATGCAAATAAACAACATAAACATACATATAAACCATCACTACACGACTGTTATTTTATTTCCTTCTTTCCTTTTTTGTGCAACACATAAGCTATTCACATTTTAAAGATTCTATGCATGTTCAAATTATCTTTCCATACTAATCTCTGAATGAGAACTATGTGTGTTTTGCTTTTACTAGTCTATATAAGTTCCCCACTTTTACTGGTTTAAATATGAGTGTGTTTCCTATTAAACGGAGTTCATGATTTTACCCTCAAGCATCTAGTCTCGTCTGATGTTTCTTGAGGAAAATGCGTTAGCGTAGCTGATAATAAACGTGAGGTTCAGTGGTTAGAGGAGCAGAGGAAGCTGACTTTAACGGATATACCTGTAGAATGTATATTTTGCATGTATACATAGATGTGTGGAGGTATTGGGGTGGAGACAGGAAGTAGGAAGTAAAAAGACAGCAGAGAGTAAAATCTAGAGGAAGACAGTAGGATTCATGAAGGGTAACAAGGTTCATCTGTCTACCCCATCACTCACCATAATATATAAATGAGGATGGGAACTATATGTTGTGGATGCTCACGTGCACACCTCCCCACCACTGATAACCCAGGAGCTATTGAAAATTATGATGTGTTAGCGCTGGAAGGGGTTTTGCCATCCAGAAGAATTGAGGAACTTAAGCAAAGCACATGGACAGATGCAACCTGCAACCACCTTGCAGACACTGTTCTCAATGGGTGGCCTAGCTCTTTCAAGGAAGTCCCCTTGTGACATCCGACCATTGTACTTTATAAAGGATGAATTGATGGTGGATGATGGCACATTTCTACGTGGTCAGAGGTATGTAATCCCTCACTTTTTTAACCCCTTTGTGACAATGGCTGAATTTATTTTTTCTGCAGTGCTTGTGTTTATCTGTAATTTTCTTCTTTATTGTACCAGCACAGGTTATTTATTGTTTTTGTTTCAGGACAAGAAAGGCTTTCTTTAGATACCATTATTTCGATCATATAATTTAATTTACTATTAAAAAAAGAAGTATAAAATATGGTGAAAATTGAGAAAAAAGGACTTGGAAAATCTTTACTCATCTATAAAAGCTAATGGAAAAAAACTTTTTTTCATTTATATGTTATAGGGCAATAAGTACAAGTAGCATATTTCAAAACCATTTTTTCCCAAACCTGGTCATTCTGCCCCATGTCCTATTTGGGACATCTATAAAGCCGGCCACTTCACTTTACCCCCATCAAACCATATATGTTTGACAACTCAGGGTATTTCAGATGATAGTATTTTTCCATGCACACATTTTACCACCAGCCTTTGTCAAAGTTTGCAGTAGCATTTTCTGTGTTTTTTTCCACACACAGATTCTAATTTAAGTATGAAATATGTGTCACTGTCAATAACACACCAATATGTGTTCAGCAATATCTCTCAAGCACAGTGATGCCACCCATGCATGGATTTTTTTACGTTGTTTGTGGGCTAAAAGGCCACATTTGGGAAGTGTGCATTTTTCAAATTGGAATTTTGACTTGTTGTAATTCTGCCCCCCATGTGTTATTTGGGACATCTTTAAATCTCGCCAATTCAAGTTACCCCATCAAATCATATATTTTTAAAACAACATACCTCAGGGTATTTCAAATGCATGTATTTTAACTCTTTCCATGCACGCGTTACCACCAGCCTTTGTCAAAGTTTGCCATAGTATTTTTTTTTTTGTTTTCCCACACACATTCTACTTTAAGTATGAATTTATAGCACCAGGTATATGATACTGTGAAACAGCACCCCAATATATGTTCAGCAACATCTCCACAGTACAGTGATAGCCCCCATGCATAGGTTTGTCTGATTTTTTTAGGAGCTAAAAAGCCACCAATGCAAGGTGTGCATTTTTTGGAATTTCCACATCTGGTCGGTCTTGCTCGTGTCCTATTTTTGGGACATCTTTGAACCTGATCAGTTCGATTTAAATCATCAAATCATAAATTTTTTTAAACTAGACACCCCAAGGGCTTTTAAAATGCCAGTATTCTAGCTCTTTCTATGCAAGAATGTTTGTGAAGATATAGCACTAATTTTAGGACTTTCTCATAAACACTTTTTTTTTATATTCATATGTTGTTATATTTTGTTGTAACTGAATGGTTCTCTTGATGGTGACATCAGTGGGGAATTATTTTTATATGTTACCATTTATTTTTTTAACTATTCTTAATTATTAATTTTACTTATCACATTGTGTTCAGTAAACTGGGTTCCATTGCCTTGCATGGTTGAATGCAGTACCCAGAGTTGTAAGAAGGGTCTGGAGATCGCCTCATAAGATCTTTTAAATCAGGTGTCCGTCGCCGTATTATATATGGCGGACATTGATGTCCTGGGGAGGGGCCACACGAGGCCCCTGCTGCAGATCTTGGTGTCGCTGAATGCCTCAACATTAGTCGTCAAGGGGTTAATGAAGCAAGATCTTCCACTACAAAATGAACAAATCATCAAAATAATGCTTGAACAGAAAAAGATTACCTGACTTGCGATTTCGATCTGCTATTGTTTCCTCCCAGCTTCAAAAAATGGAAGTAATTTGACTTGAGGATACATCTCATACTTCTATGAGTATGAGATTATATGAAAAGAAATTGAGGTTACATGAAAATGTATTTAGGTATAGAGAGACTATATATTACAATTACAACTGATTACAAACAGATGCACTATTCTTTTGATAAGAGGGTTGTCTTATAATCGTTCCTCAAATAGAGGTCTGACTATAAGACTAAGATCCAGATCCTCCGCAAGATGTGCATATAAAAGGGTCAGCAACACTCCTGATGAAGTCTTATGGACGAAACGCGTTGAGGATTTTAAGGATGGTTTAGAGCTCTTTTATTTGAACTTTTTTATTCATTTAGTTTTTTAAAGAATATCCCTGAGTGGATATTTGTTACCTTTTATATTTTTAATATTTGGCTTATAGCCTACAAATAAATTTGTTTAATGGAAGCATAGTGTGGATGTACTTCCATTTTATCACAAAGCACCAGCGTATATCCGGGGAATACGGAGAAGTGTCTTATGCTACGGAGGAGAAACACCAGGAACAAACATTTAAGGGGTGTGACACCCTTATAGTAAGTGTAAGTGTCTGTCTATGCTTGCGGGTTACACGATTGTTAGATACTACACCATTGTGTTTTCCCACGTATCTTCTGCTTCTCTTACATATTCACACCGTATATTCACCCGGAGGACTGGATGTTGTTTGAAGCCTGAAAATTCACACAAAGTGTGAGTGCATTACTTAGACATATAGTGTCATCTTTCATATACAATATTACGCAATCATTTGTTTTTTTCTTTCTGTTTTATTTTTTACTGTCCCAAACCGGTATACACAAGCGCCCCCTAGTGTCCTTCCTTCTGTTTAAGAAAAACACTTGGAGAGTGTTTTGTACGGGCTGCAGCTGGGTATCCGGAATCTGTGTACAGAGGAAACAGGGAAGTACACTGATTATTATCATTTTTCTCCATATAATCTTTTCAGTCTGTCCTTCACCACTTTGCGTTTTCATACACTTCTCTGACTTTCTCCAGAAGTTGTGCTGTAGCTGAAGGTTGATATGATCAGATGAGGTGAGGTCTGAGAATTCTAAATTTGAGAAGGCTTTGGCAATGCTTAGGCACTCAGCATCAATCGCCGAGCGCACTGCCATGGAGCACCAAAGCAGATGTCTGAATTCACAGACCTTGCACTCCCACTACAGTATGGAAGAAGGAGAGAGGATGTGGTTCTCATTTGATCTATACACACAATGTAGGGTTTGCATGTGTTACTCAGTTGATCTGTTTGTTTATGAGGCATTCTTACTTTATGGCATGCCAAATATATTTGCATATTTTGACCTATGAATGTTTTTGGACTGTTGCAATAGAAAAACATTAAAGGCTTATTAGGATTATTTCAAAATTAAATATTGGTGGACAAATGTGATGCACGTGTTTACATCTAAAAAATAATTTACACTGCTTTGCAGCTACAAGTTAATTTGCCTGTTTATCATCTACTGTGAAACTCATTTCTGTGTTTAACCCATTCAGTCCCAGGGGTTTTTGGTACCCGGAGCAATTTTGCCATGTTTGCGGTATGTTGCTTCATCCATTATTCCCATTTTGTGCAAATAGTGTATCTATGTAAACTATATATTGTTTTTTAAAGGAGAGAGAGAGCCTTCTCTTGATACCGTAGTTAGATAATTAGCTAAAAATTTAGGATGAGAAATCCCCTCCAAATGTATCAATTCAGGTGTCCTGTTTTTAGAAATACCTTGTTTATATAGAATTTTCATACTTTCCCAGCACTTATAAGGAACATACTATGAGGTGTACATTATTTTTAAAAAGACATTGAATTTTTACATTAGGTATGATAGGATTGCAACTCTAATTTTGAACAAATAAAGTATTCAGCCGCATCTTCTGATTACGGCAATACCACACATTCATAGTTTTTTGTGGTTTTCTGGATATTACAGGGCACAAGTTGGACCATGTGTTTTATAGATTCCAAGTGTGAAATGTTCATATTTTGCTTTAGTTGTCCTATGTCTCATTTGGGCCTGTTAACACCCCCTTAATTCTAAATACCCCCATAAAAGTATATATATTTCTGTAAAGCAGACAACCCAGAGTATCTCATCAGGGGCATCTGGACATTTTTCATGCAGCCATTTGGCCACCAATTAGAGCCCTGCGCGGGACTCTTTACTTAATCCCGCTCCCGGTAAATTTCTGTCTATTACCACTCACTCCCACAACGTGTGTGCTTCACTCCCACCCACTCCCGCAACATATGTGTCCAATCTTGCCTGCTCTCGCAACATGTGTGTCCAATCCTGCCCGTTCTCGCAAGCATTCTTATTCAGATTCTCATTCACATATACTCATTAATTTACTCATTCACAGACACGCATTCATTGACAGATACTCATTCATCCATGCTCTCAATCACACATACTTGTTCATACACCCTCCCCACCCCCTTATCAGAACTGCAGATCTTTTGGTGTCACTCGCGGACTTCCGCCAAGGGGGCGCTGCTCCCTCTGCGTTGCTCGAACTCTGTGCAAACAACTTCTCTTGTCCTGCCCAGGGGAAGCAGGAACAGAGCAGGGTCATTTGACATGACATAAGTTGTGACCCCTGTGATCACAGTTGCTGCAGGTTTTTGTCCCGCATTAAAGACGGCCGTTTTGTTTAGATTTAGGACAGCCTGGGAGCCAATTGCCCCCCGCGGCCCAGCCCGCCCCTGGCTAGGACCACCTCTGAAATTTAATGGGAAGGCAGCCTTGAAGGGATTACCGGGACCCGCAGGTATATTGCGTGACCCCCACTCCCGCCCACACACACAATACCACCCGCAAGTTTTTTTGAAGGGACCCCAATCCCTATGCAGTCCTCTATGCAGTTGCAATAATTTCCTTCTCTTTTGTGTTGCGTAGTTGCAATATGGTTAGAGGTCCTCTTAAGGACCTCTTGAACATGTTATTTATGCCAGTGATGTCACAATTACATCACTAAGCTCACTTTACTGGTTTTTGGGGTTTTTTTTTGGTTATTTATTGTATTATTTTAGTATTATTTTGTTAAAAAAAATCACTAACACTTTTTTGGGTTTATTTTTTCTGCTTGAGTGAAAAACATGGTTTCTTACTCTCCTCCTTGTGATCCCCCTGCAGCGATCACACTGTGATCCCCCTGCACCGATCACGCTGTGATCCCCCTGCACCAATCACACTGTGATCCCCATGCCAGTCTCCATACACTTGCATTGGGGATTACAGTGTGCATCATCGGTGAGTAGGAGGAGCAATCGGATATCCCAGCAGGGTCTATAATATATTGTGAAACAATATGGTGGCACAAGATTTCAGTTGTATCAAACAGCATTTAAGCTTTGGAATCAATAGTCAGTGTGCTTTAAAGTGGATCTACAAAATTCTAAATATCCTGGATCATATATATCATATATATGGATTATATATATATATATATTGTGACAAACCCTATAGCATGAGGGCCATACATGTCACTTTTAGGGGTCCTAAGCACAGTCCTCTAGGGCAATCAGAGTCAGGAACTGCAGCTTTGAACCAAAACAGCACTTTATTTTTAATTGCTGAAACCCCAAAGACCAAATCATAAAAATAAAACCTAGCTCCCAATTGGAGCCCTCTCTAACTAAACTATGCTGGTCTAGACGGACCAGCCTAATCATCCACTACCTCAACCTCCCAGCCAGACCCAGCTACGCCAGGCTCTGGAAAACCTCCCCCAGACAGCACACAAAATGTCCAGGCAGGTATTGCCTCACTTGGCTCAGGGATGGTCTTCTTCTTCTTCAGGGCCTCTCCTTGCCCTGGGAGCACAGGGAGCTTCCTCTTCCCCCAACAGTCTCCCTGAGTATCAGGCTCCAGGGGTTTTTAATGCCCAGCACCTGGGCCTGACGCCGGCCTCATAGAAATCCCGGACCGGATCCTGCAGATTTCTTGCCTCCTGGAAAACCCGGCATGGAGTTTCCACAGAATGGGGAAATGGAGCATTGGCCCACCCTGCTCTCCAATTGCTCCACCCCAGGGACCCATATGTATAATCTGCATAGCAGCTGTACCCAGATGCCATGCTAATCATCTCCCTGGGGTTCACACTGTCACATATCCTCCCCACCAGCTCAGAACCATGGGGCTGAGCGACCATGGGACTAAGCAGCTCTGCTGATGACGTCCCTCTTAGGATTTGGTCAGGGGGCTTTCCTTTCCACACACCATAAATGTGGCCCGGTAGTGGATACTTTCTCCTTGTATCCATCTGCCCTTCTGGGTTTCTGCAACCATCAGTGGATGGGAAACACACTGCACAGCCATGTCTCTTCTCTGTACAAATGAACACCATTGTAGCTTGCTCATCCAAAAGTTTTACCCTGCGTGGTCTACGCGATACAGCCAAGTGCACACCATCTTCCAGCTGTTTCCCAGTAGCTTGTTCATCATCACTCCTTTTAATACCAAGCCCATTTTTATGTCCTCTTACCCCAGATGCGTGTAATGGACGGACCTTACTGTCACCTGTAGAAGGTTCCTCCTTTGAAGTATGGCTTCTGCTGGACCTGGGACCAGCTGCTTCCTGGAGTAGCTTACTGCCATGTTGATATTCTAGTTGGCCAGTACTCCTAGCACCATGCATGGACCCTCCTTCACTTAACCCATAAAGCTTACATTTAATGGCATTCTTAATCACAGTCTTTTTCTCCAGACATCTTGTATTGTACTGTGGCCGCTCATCTGCTGCTTGTACAATATTTAACGTTTCAGATACGGTGTCCTCTTCCTCCTGGACCTTAATCTGTTGCTGCAGAGCTAGCTTGGCCTCCCTCTCTTCAGCTAGCTGTAGACCCAGTTCATCTAACTGGAGTTGTAGTAGTCTGTGTTTTTCTACTGCAGTAACCCTTTGTTCCTCAAGGGTTGCTTTCACCTCTCTCAGCTCTAAGGTTGATATTGCCAGTTGATGCCTGAGGGATTTATTGTCTTTATCCAGTTCAAGCCCAACTTGTTGAAGCTTTACATTCGAAGTCTTGGCATTCTCCAGACTCTCTGCCATTTTGTCTCTCTCAGCCTGGATATCAGCAACCTGCCTCAATAAAGTTTGCTTGTCCCGCTCTGTGTTAGTCAGTATTGCTTCCAGCTTACATTGGACCGTATCCCTTTCCCTTAAAGCTTGATCTCTGGAGCTGATAGCCGATGCTAACTCCTCCTCTTTTAGAAGCATAACTGCCTCCATTTGCTTTAGCTGGGCTTCTGTGGCTTGTAGCTGTTCCTTGCAAGATTCCAGTTCCGCCTTTTCTTGGGAATACTTGTCTTTTAGTGCCACGTTGGCCTTATGAAGTTCAGTGTTCTCTTTACTGGCTTTAGATAAGACCTGGATTTCATCTTGTAGTGGTTTTATAGTCTCCTGCAGCTTTACTTTTTCTAGATGCTCAACTGCAAGTGTTAAATTCACACTGCTATTCTGAGACAGGAGCTCGAATACACGCTCTGCATCCTCTTTACCTTTCTGGGACACCTCCGCGAGACGTTTTTCAACCACCAGCTTTTGTTCCTGCAACTGTTGCATCTCTTGCAGTTTTGTTGACAGGTCAACACAATGCTTTTCTCTAGAAGCAGCCATTTCATTTTGCAAAGTGAGGTTCTCTCCCTCAAGCTGGCCAATAGTTCGGTGCAATTCCTCCTGTGATTGTGCTGCTTGGTTTTTAACCTTTATTAATTCATGTTCTTTTAGCAAACACTCATCAGTCAGCTTTTTGTTCTTGCAGATCTGTTTCCCAACATACTCTGACTGCTCAAGCACATACTGATTCAGCTCATCTCTGGGCATAGCTTCCACTTTCCTGAGCTTGGTAGTCCATGCCACATTGTTACCTTCACCACGACTCTGTTTGTCATAGGAAACATTTAACGCTGTCAGTCTCTTAATTTCACAGTCCCTCTGTTTGATAGCATCATCAAACCTTTGTTTGTTGAAGACAAACTCTTTCTGTAATTTGTGTTTCTCCTCCTGAAGCTGAAGAAAAACCGGTGAAAGACTTTCTCTAGCTACTGTAAAGTCTATTTTGTCCCCATGTGCACATTTGGAAGACATAGGTAGCATTCCCACTTTATTTCCTGCAGCATTTAGTTTATGTGTAACTGCTTTCAGCTGCAAGTTCAAATCAGAGACTTCACCCTGGTGCAGCCACTTTAAGGATTCAATTTGCTCCTTTAACTCTTGTGCCTCAATACAGGACCCTGCACACTTTATATATGCCTCTTGTGCCAGTTTCAGTGGTTCCACATATCCACTGCAGGTTGGCTGGCGAGTGAAACATGGAAAGGACATTTTATTTCCGCTTTGCTGTCCTTTTCCCATCTCGCAATACACAAATCCCAGAGATGTACTCCAGGTCGTTAATCGCTCCCTCTGCAGTGTGCAATCAAGTAATTACCAGCAGGCCATAGAGACAAAATGCTTTTGTTTAGCAGGTTTCACAGATACGCAATACTTTGATCCCGCAAGTAGAAACTTCACATCCGGATCATCCTCCATAAGCATATGTATTTCAGCCAGCAATACACAAGGGCACGTACCATGCAACAGTCTTTGCAGAGTTTCCACTCAATCCTCTGGGTTAAGCTGTAATAACTTCTGGCACATCCACTGCAGCTTGGTAGCTTCAGGCCGCACAACACTTGGGGTTCCTGGATCCAGTGTAGCACTCGTCACCAGCATCCACTCAGCTGTTCACTTGGTTCCTGCTTTCTGCCCACAGACCATAGCAGTGCTTTGCCCGCATTCTCCACCATATGTGACAAACCCTATAGCATGAGGGCCATACATGTCACTTTTAGGGGTCCTAAGCACAGTCCTCTAGGGCAATCAGAGTCAGGAACTGCAGCTTTGAACCAAAACAGCACTTTATTTTTAATTGCTGAAACCCCAAAGACCAAATCATAAAAATAAAACCTAGCTCCCAATTGGAGCCCTCTCTAACTAAACTATGCTGGTCTAGACTGACCAGCCTAATCATCCACTACCTCAACCTCCCAGCCAGACCCAGCTATGCCAGGCTCTGGAAAACCTCCCCCAGACAGCACACAAAATGTCCAGGCAGGTATTGCCTCACTTGGCTCAGGGATGGTCTTCTTCTTCTTCAGGGCCTCTCCTTGCCCTGGGAGCACAGGGAGCTTCCTCTTCCCCCAACAGTCTCCCTGAGTATCAGGCTCCAGGGGTTTTTAATGCCCAGCACCTGGGCCTGACGCCGGCCTCATAGAAATCCCGGACCGGATCCTGCAGATTTCTTGCCTCCTGGAAAACCCGGCATGGAGTTTCCACAGAATGGGGAAATGGAGCATTGGCCCACCCTGCTCTCCAATTGCTCCACCCCAGGGACCCATATGTATAATCTGCATAGCAGCTGTACCCAGATGCCATGCTAATCATCTCCCTGGGGTTCACACTGTCACAATATATATATATATATATATATATATATATATATATATATATATATATACACATATGGTATGCTATGTGTCCAAATAATAATAATAATAATAATTATTATTATTATTTCTTTACCAAATATCTAACACTACATTTATATCTAACACTACATTTTATGTATAGCAATCATTTTTCTTATTGTGACTGTTGTTTCTTTTTAAAATTTATATTAACAATTTTAGATATCACTAGGCTAATACAAATATTCCCTGACAGATAGCAGTAATTGTGTGTCCATTAAACATTAGTTGATCGGTATAACGGCTAAAGAGTACTGGGTGTTGACATTGCAGGTCATCACTCATAAATAGCAAAGAATACAATTAGACATAACATTACAATATCTGCCCTGTGTGACTCTGCTAAATTAGCTTATCAAATTAAAGTTGGCTTTGTACAGCACAGTCAACAATTACTATACAGAACACTCACATGGGGCACTTGTCAAGGGCTTGTAATCTGTGACCTCAACACCTACTTGAGAGCCCCACAGCGACAGATATAACCAGGAATCTAAAGATGTGTTGCAAATGAAAAATAGCATGACTGGGGCACTATATATTAACATACAGCGAAATACATAAATAAAAACACAGGAGACATGAGGTCGTTGGAAAGTGTAAGGCCACAGTGCTTTATTACTGTGACAAAATGCAAGAAAATAATTTTAAGAAATATGAGATAGGTATGCATCGATTAACATGTAAAACCATAACCGTTGTTAAATAACATTTTCTAGGGATATCCCGCCGAATACCACACGGGAACCGCTGGGTCGGAACACCCTACCCTTCAAACTTCCCCCAGGGACTGAACCCGTGGAGAAATACAAATGAAAATAAAATTTTGGCATAACAGCCATCCCATACCTATCTCTAAACTTCAGCCATAAACCATAAGAAAACAAAGAAAGGTAAATAAATTGGGGAGGGAGGGCGGGGATTCACTGTTTTATAACAGATTACTGCTATATAACGCTGGTCAATAATATCTGACCAGAGGCGGGAAAAGAGGGTCCCCTAAATAGATATGCCAAAAACCCCAGGTCGAGGTACCCCATAGGATGTCCCCTAGATGACCCTTAAATCCTGGCCAGCATGCTTACTGTTAATACAGGCCCAGTCATGCAGCCCTTACTCTTAATATCCAGGGCTTGTCTAGAGTTCCAGAATTTCTCTTTTACTCATATCAATCTTTATGACAAAACCTGAACAATACAGACAGTAAAAACCATTAGAAAAATATACATTTTAATAAAATTTAGTAATTTTGTAAGACCTCAGGTATGTACTGTTAATTTTGTTCAGTAACACCAATTAAGATTGAGCAAAATGGTGACATAGAGGTTTGAAAGCTAACTTTCAGAACCTTCCAGTAGGTTGACCACAGAACTTGGTTCACATCAATGAATAAAAAAAACATGGGTAAAATGTTAATAGGGGAGAGCTGGCACCTTCTGGCCGGGAGGGGGGTAAAGCCAAATGGCTCCATCGGCCCCTTGCCCCTCCCCTGTTAACTAATAACTGTTAACACATGCAAATTTAAATATACTCAATCTCTCAGTTTTAACAGAACACCAAACACACTTATACATACACACTCATGCTGACACACTCCATCTACTCCATAGGCCACCAGCTACAGAACTCAAAATGCCCCTTTGACTACTACTATTCCAAGCTTGTATATTACTTCAAGATTCCAAGCTACAATACAATACTTTTCTCCTCTTTAGAATGCATCATGCATTTTTATCTTAATGTTATGTTCCTGCATATAAGGGTTTAGTTGGTTTATGGCTGTCATTTTTGTCTTATTCCAGTGGCTGAAAATCCATCTGTTTTGCTCTTTCCAGAGGGTCATGTAACGTTTACAACTTGGACAACCTGGCAGGGGTTGCATTTAAGGTACCTTAAATACCTTTCTCTTCAATCCAATTAGAGATTCGTAAGTGATCCTCATCATGCTTCAAACCTCACTGTGCCACTGTGGGACATCCATGCACAAGCAAGGAACCAAGTCTGCGCTGAGAGGCACAGAGAGATGTGTTTACCTTGGTACTTAAATCTTTTCCAATACATAATACAATGTTGTTATGCATTTTTTCTCACTTTAGATCCCTTTCCTCTGTAATAGTAAACATTGTTTTATGAGATTTTGTTATTAGATGTGACTACTGAGTCACAACTTTTATTAAAAATTCCAGATTCATAAAGCATATATTGTTCATATATGTACTTTGCATGTAAATTAAAGAATGTGTTTCTTCTGCTCTCTGGCATTTGATTTATGTATGTATGTAATTGTAAATCCTTTTCGGTTATTTGTATCTTGTCCAGAGGATACCACAGTAATTTTATTCCCTTAAAAGTATTCACACTGGCTTTTGTGATGGATACCGAGAAGTGAGCTTTTATAGAAAATATCAAACAAAGGTCCACACCTTTATACAAGGACAATGCAGTGATAAGGTGTGGTTATTTTGAGAAAAGTCACAACAAACATGTTAAGCAATGAGAAAAAAATAGACCACAGCATGGTTGACACTACCATATAAGAAGACTAAGAAGCTGTATAGGGCTCCCATCGTTAACTGGTCTCCTTATAGGTTAAATGGATATATCACAAATTCCTTGTAAAGTGATATCGGTTGCTTCATTACCAAGCAACAGTAAAATGTCCCATAAGTGATTTGAACTCCCATTGATTCCATAGAATGCTCCAGTAGAAGCACAGTGGCAGACAAAAACAAGAAAGAAGTCTCAATTTCTAATACATTTAAACAATACATGCACTGATTTAAATGTACTAAAAACCAGCAAAATGTAATAGTCTGCCAGTGTTAGTTGTCTCTTATATGTTCAAATGTAACCCACATTGCTTTGCTAATGCAAGGGATGTCATTAGGATTCGCTCCATTACCAATTAATGACAATACCTCATGAATGACCCTATTAATTGATTAATTTCCCTTCCTAATAATTCTGCAACCATGGGAAAACCAGATCAGGATAAATACATGAGTTTTCTAAATGTCATATATGTTCTTGTAAAGTCGATAAATATTTTCTTTAATAAATAGAGTGTTAAAAAGCTGTATATAAGAGCCTTACTACCAGGGAACTTTGCCATCATAGATTATCAAAAGTGTTCTCTATATATAATGCTTTCAGTCAGCTACCTCCATACATTTGTAAAGGGGAAAATGTTAATTTAAATAGCTTGTAGCTATAGTCCATTTAGTGAAGAGCTTTTTTTAAATTATTAAAAAACAAAAATTAGGATCAATTTATTGTTTTAGCGTTCACTGTTGCTCAGCAGGAATGTTATCATGGTTGAACCAAGTGATGCTTATTTCTGGGAAATTTCTGTTCTGTATCTGTGGATTCATCCAAAGCAATATGCTGTAGATAAAATACTATTTTTTCTTAAAAAAGGTGAAGAAAATATTTTATAACAAGGACAATACAAAGCATAAAGGTTATTCCTTTATATCAGATGAAAGAGTTTTCTTTGTATTGAAAAACAGTGTTTTCTTTTTCTGCAGTTTGTGGACTTCCATGGGGGTTTTGATACTACCTTTAAGTATATACACGGGAATTATCTTTATAAAAGAAAAGGCATATCTTAATATGCAAATGAATAATGTACAAAAGAACACTGATACAGAGACTAATTGATACCTCACATTGAAGGTATAGAAATAAAGGAATATTTATTTGTAAAATGTTTCTTTCACACTGGGGATCTGGTCCAGGTTGGCATTAAAATGAACATGAAAACGTGTGTAATCACTTCTACGCAACATTTTCTTCTCCCTGAATATGATTAGAATAGTGTTTTATAAAAGTACCAAATCTAGTAGCCAAACGATCCTAGTACTGATACGTATGTTAGTCCTTTTTTTTTTCTTTCCCTCAATGTCAATGGTGTTATCTCTCCCGTCTCCTCATGCCCGCTGTCTTGGTGTCACCCTTGACTCTGACCTTTTGTTCACCGCCACATTCAGTCTGTCTCTAAAAACTGTCGTCTCCATCTTAAAAACATTGCCCGCATCCGTCCCTTCTTAACACAGCATGCCACTAAGGCCCTCGTCCATGCCCTTATTATCTCCCGCCTTGATTATTGTAACTCTGTCTTAGCTGGTCTCCCTCATAACCGTCTCACCCCTCTACGATCCACCATGAATGCTGCTGCCAGACTTGTCTTCCTCTCCCATCGCTTCACTAACACCTCTCCCCTCTGTCACGCTCTCCGCTGGCTGCCTGTGCGCTTCAGGATTCATTTCAAAATCCTTACTCTTACTTTCAAAGCCTTTCACAGCAGTTCCCCTACTTACATCTCATCACTCATGTCTAAATACACTCTACGCCGGTCTCTCCTCTCATCCAATGATCTCCTTCTATCTTCTGCCCCTATCCTCTGGAATGCTCTTCCCAGCCTATGCATCTTTCTCTGTGCCTTTATTCCTTAAAAAAATCCTTCAAGACCCACTTCTTTAAGGACGCTTACAACATTGCACATTAACGCCTTCCCATATTGCTTTAGCTCACCTTTCCTAGTCCCTCTACTGCATTACTTTTACTAGTGTGGCTGGTCCATCCCTAACAACGGCACTTTTACCTATTGTGCAATACACCCTAAATCCCTCTAGATTGTAAGCTTGTTTGAGCAGGGCCCTCCTCACCTGTTGTCTCTGTAAGTCAAATTGTTATGTTACATACTACTTGTTTTGTCCTGTCCACCCATTGTACAGCACTATGAAATTTGATGGCGCTATATAAAACAATAAATAATAATAAGAGCGGCATCTGTATTAGAATCAGGATTTCAACACATCTAACATTATCAAATAAAATATTGCCAAATTAGGTCATCATGTATAGAGAAAGCTTTAGGCTATATCAAAAGGAAAAATTATGGAAACAACCTTTCCCATTCTCGCTCTTTGTAGGCCTAAAAATCCTTTGTGGGCTTCTTCTATCTTTTAATATGTTCTTTTCTATTGGTCTGTATTTCTTTTTTAAACTGACTTGTTGATTCTTAATTTTACAAATATTTACTTGTAGAAATACAAGATTAACTGGTCGTCAGTATTCAGTTAGATTGGTCTCCTAATAAAGGCTAGTGGAGAAGGGGGGTCATTCTCATTGTTTTATTATTTAAAGACATTTCACAGGATTTCCAGACACTTCTGCAATATAGAACCTTATACTGTAATTAGTGAAATTAGAGGTGCACTCACATCTTCTATGACACATTATTGTATAGACCACGTTTACTTCTCTCAAACATAATCATTGTTAAGTGGCTGCATGATTAAAGCAGAAACAGCAGATTATTTCATAATAAATTAGTCCTGAAACATAGAAACATATAATTTTTCAGGAGATAAGAACCATTTGGTCCATCTCGTCTGGCCATTTTTCCTAATGTAAAGACTGAGACCTTAATCAGTCCTTGGTCTTGTCCTAGATTCAAGATAGCCCATTCCATGTTTAAATTCCCTCACTGTGTTAGCCTCTACTACTTCTTCTGGGGGGGTTACGCTTATCTTCCACCCTCTCAGTAAAGTAAAACTTCTTAACATTACATTTAAGCCTCTGACTGTCACGCACAGTGTGGCAGAGGAGATGCTGGTGCAGGGTAGGACAGCTTATCCCCGAATGGGAAGAAGAAGAGCTCTTCGCCCTTCAACAGGTTCTCTCTTGGGTTGAGCCTTTTGGGTTTGAGTGGCCCTGGGACTGTGACGATCTTCAAAATCCATTGACTAACCCCAAGGGTGCACACACAGGTAGATCAGATGGGTCTTAAACCAGGAGTCTATGACCAGGGAAGCTGTGTAACAAGTGGGCCAAACACAGGGGAAACAGAACACATTAAGTCACTGTAGTGAATATAGGTAGAAGGCATAGTGGTTCTCTGATGGTTTTTATAGGGAACAGGAAGAAAAAGGCTCCAATTTCGAAATTCTTACCACATTCAAAATGGTGTGATGTCATGCGTTCACATTGCTTCATCGCAGCCATCTTGTGTGTGGCATGGTTGAGTGCGAGGCCGTAGCCAGCAACTGTAGTCGGAGGGCACCGCATGAGGATCTGACGGATGTCGTAGACTGCCGTGTCGAGCTGGCTGGTGGCCTTACCTCTTAGTGTGGTGCAGGGGCCTGGCTGGTGGAGCCAGCAGTAAGTAACACTGACCCCCTACTTTTAGACTATGACCTCTTCTCATTTCTCCTCCTTTGAAATAAACTGTACTGTACTAATAAAATATTTACATGTTTCTTTCACATTTTCTGTCTCTATTCTTCCCTCCAACCTATACATTGTGGGATCCCTTAGTCTTTCTTATTATATAATAAATGTTTATTTTGTGCTTCTGTCAGTGGCATCCCTAGAGGGGTGCAGCTGGTACGGGTCCAAAGGGGTGGCACCATGAGTTACCGCGCTGGGTGACACAAACCCTAGTAACAACGTTGTTGCCTGCTTACCTATAAGTCCTTAGAAATAATAACTCGCAAGACCTTCTTTTCTGTTGTCGATGACAGAATGGAGCCCCAACGCTATATTGTTCGTATGTCCCAAATGCATTATTTTACACTTATCAACATTGAACTGCAGCTTCCACACTCTTGACCATTCCTCTGACAATTTCGTCCACCAGGAACGTCTATCCTGTTGCAGATTTTGTAATATCGCTAATAAAAATATTAAAAAGTATAGATCCTCGTAATGATCTTGAATAGACACTGATGTCCTCGTAATATGATTTGTTTCATGTGAACATGAAGCCCACAAGGATAAGCCATTACAAAGACATACAAAGAAACAAAGAAGGTTGTTGCTGCCATACTCTTCTGCTAAAGAAGGAAAGGGGGCAAGGATAACAAAGCACCTGCATGGACAGGCACAAATATCTAAAAATAAAAAAAATCAGAGTGACTTTAGATAAGAACATCAGCGTACAAACAGGAATAGCCAAAAATAGGCAGGCACAAAAAAGTCAAAGAAAATATTTTAAGGCAAGTAGAGACAATAACAGAGAAGTAGGGACAGACATGTGCAAGAGTCAATGTTAAGAATTACAGAGAAGAACAAATCAAGAATAGCTAAATTCCATAAATATCTAGAACATAAATAAACAAGGTGTATGCATTCATCAATTAACAGAATTTGGTTTCACTGGTTTACTTTGCAATCTATAATGATTCTATAAAACGTGTATAATAGCACAACAATTAGGAAATTGTAATTATTTATGGACACAAGTATAAAACATTAACTGAGCTGTGAGTCGTGTACAATGGAAAATAATGAGTACAAGCAAGGTGGTATTACATGCAAATTTCATAGAATCTCACATATTTATTTTGCCAATTCACATCAAACTACTCTTGACTGCACCACAGTCGAGTTGGAATTAGTGATAAGCAATACCAACTGAGGGATTTATTCATTTTGCAGGCTGTTAATATGAGTTAGAACTAAATGTGTAAAAAATAGGCACACAGTCCGCTTGTATCTGTTACACAGGAGCCAGGCGGTATGTTGTACCAGCTGCAGTTAAATCTATTTAGATAGGTAGGAGGACACACTTCAATTAAATCTAGATAGATAGATAGATAGATAGATAGATAGATAGATAGATAGATAGATAGATAGATAATAGGAAATTTTGGCAAATTATGTTAAAAAATACTTTTTTTGCAATGACATAGCGATATAGAAAGATTGCCACTATGTGATTTTCTTTAGCCTGAAATATTTCAATATCCACTTACTTTGTATATGCCAGAGTGATTTAACGATTGTTTTCAATCTAGTGGCTAAATTTATGTATGCCTTTTAAATTGAGAAGCTATCCCTAATTTACAGTGCAATAGGACAAGTTTTTGAATATATTGGTTAGAATATTGGTTTGATAATTGATTTCATAAAAAGTACACCATGTCACATTTAGATGCAAGGAGCTACTGAGTGCATGTCATAAATTAAGATCTGAATTCAAAATAAAGGAAACTGTAAATTCTGCAACAAAAAAGTACTTACACACGAATAACCATGTTTGCTACCCATTCACATTAAGTGTAGCTGTGATGGTTTTCCCTGGCACAGGATGCATTGCTAATAAGAACAAAATGACAAATTAGATATATAGCCATGTTACTAACTTTCTCTTGTCCATCTCTGAAATGTTTTTCACTGCTTTTAAGAACTATGTACTAACTGAAAAGACCTGTGATTATTATGGCAGCAATCTGTGATTCCTGCATTCTTCTTTTGATGAAGAAGTAAATATCGTTTTCAATGTAAACAATGTTCTGGTCACCTACGAAGAAAAGTCTTGCCGCTTCTCTCTCTTTCCCTCTCGCTGTAATATGTAAACAAAAAATGGAGTACTGCTCCTTCTAGTGTGCAGAAAACCAAGTCAGGAAAAAAGACACAGCGCTTACGTAATGCAGTAGCAAAACTACTTTACACTAAAACCACTAATGTTTCAAAGCAACCAAGGTATACACTTGCTGTACACTTTAGGCTATACAGAACAATCTGGTAACGGAGCATGGTTGCTCTGAAATGTATTTGTCAACAGAACTCTCTTATGATCCCTGAAGGTTGTTGAATGTTGTTTATGACAAAGGGAACATATCATAGGATCTTAACCTGCTCTCTGTACACACCAACTGTGTGTGAAAAAGAATTAAAAAGATAATTCCCAGTAGCGACACAGATCTCTTTTGTTACCCATTGACCTACCACATCAACCCAAAGGACAACCCCCCCATATAGATGTGCCCACTGTCACATAATTACACTGCAGGGTTTCTATTTAACCTAAAAGCCAAATATTTGTCACAACGTGAAATCGCTGCTCAACTATGGTCATGTTCACCATAACACTTTAGAGGTTTTTCAGAAGATGTTGTACTCTATAGGGGTTGTTTACAAAGCTTAGATACTGTTGACCTAGGTTCATCTCAAAATGTAAAACTAGCTGTCCATTGGTTAACTGTTAAACTGTAGTTTTCAGTGAACTTTGTATTAAACTTTCCAGGGTGAACTGAATTAGAGAGAGATAAGATACCAGATAAGGTTCGTGTTCTAGAACAGTGGTTCTCAGAGGTTTTTTTTGTCTATTTGAATTTCAGAGCACTTTCACTATTGCTTCTTGTAGGAGGTATGAGGGTTGCATGAGTGCATACTTGGGAATTGTCCAGGTTTGACCCAGAAAACTCCAGGAGAAGCACCCAAATCAGTCGGGTTGCAGAAGCAGGTTCTTGACACCTATATAGTCGGCTACACAAGAAGTCAGTAATCCCTACCCATTGTGCCCATTTCATTATAATATCATTGGGAATGGAAATTAGAAAACATTCTTTTTTATATACATGCACAACATGGATATGTTGATCAAGGTGTTGAAAGCAGTCTTTGATGTAGAGATCTCCCAATCTCAAAACGTATAGAAAATATGCTCACATAAATTCAAGGAAACTGATAACTGTCTCCTTTACCTTTTAATCCCATCAACAATGGACCAATCGGCTACACTGATGCCGTCCCAGCAGAATAATCAAATATCAAAAACTTGTTTGTCAGTAGGAATCACTCTTATAGGAAATTAAGTTACACTTCCCTCTTTCATAGATTCCTACAATTTATCAAGTTAAATTAAATAAAAAGGTAAGTTTTATAGAGATTTGCATTCTCTCCTGTGTGTATTTTCCTTCAGGCAGTATAGTTAGGAGTCAATGCTTTCTTGGACTCACTTTAAAAAAAGCTATTTGTTTTTACACAAACATACATTTCTAGCCTCTAATGGGATAATCACCTTCTATTTAAAGAATGAACCGGCCAACCAGATCCTTTATCTGAAAATTAATATTTTAGCAAAATCTTCCAAGGCTTGCCATGTGCCAGAATTTTAGGTTTTATCTAATTAATATGTAATCAAACAATTAACATTGTGAATTAAAGGGAAATGTGTTATGTACAAAACTAATATATGATTATGCCTGCAGCTATAATAACTTTATCATCTCTTGAATTGCAATGACATCGCCATTAAATCATGTACATCTTAAAGCCCTCATTTTAAAACATCAAAAATGGTCTCAGTCTGTGTGGGTTGTTTGCTAACCTTTTTCATGTAAAGCCCTTCTTTGGTACAAAATTCGTAGGTCAGCTATTTAATGATATTTTTATAACTTAATAAAAAATTTGAAAATATATATATTTTTTAAATCGCCTCAAAGGATGTTCAAGCAGTATAGTGTACATAAACGTGTGTGTTAGACATGCATTTTTAACTACATAATATGCGCTTATCTCTTTGAAGTAAACACCGTGATTTAAATATAATTACAAAATAACACCTGAAATGGCAGTTAGTTTCCATTCTTTAATATTAGCCCCTGCTGCCAATATATATTAATATTAGCCCCTGCTGCCAATATATACTAATATTAGCCCCTGCTGCCAATATATATATATATATACTAATAGTATCCCCTGCTGCCAATATTTACTAATATTTGCCCCTTCTGCCAATATATATTAGACCCTCCTGCAAATATATATTAATATTAGACCCTACTGCCAATATATATTAGACCCTGCTGCAAATATATATTAATATTAGACCCTGCTGCCAATATATATTAGACCCTGCTGCAAATATATATTAATATTAGACCCCGCTGCCAATATATATTAGACCCCGCTGCCATTAATATTAGACCCTGCTGCCAATATATATTAGACCCCGCTGCCAATATATATTAATGTTAGACCCTTCTGGCAATATATATAAATATTAGCCCCTGTTGCCAATATATTTTATATTGGCAACACTCCCTAGCATGCAATCACTTCCCCCGCTCCTGCACCAAATACAATATTTGCCACGCTGACTGTAGATTAGGGGAAGAATGTGAGAGGCAGTGAAGTCTTCCCTCTTTCTGACCCTACCGTGACATTGAGAGGTCTGCTCCCCCTTTGTCCCCTCATGCACTAAGCCACAACTCTCTTTAACTCTCTTTTACTTACTCCCTGTAGTTCAGGTATAGATCAAATAAACATCAAATGTAAACAGCATGTGCATGTATAGATCAACTGAATATTTGCAGGTTTATAATAAAAATGTATGGAAACTTAGCATAGCATAGATCAACAGAACACATAAACCCAGCACTGCAGGTATAGATCAACTGGAAATCACATGTAAACTCAGCACTGAAGGAATAGATCAAATAAACAACAGCACATGGATCAACTCAATAAGACATACAAACCCTGTATTTTCAGGTATATATAAATGTATGGAAACATAGCATAGCAGATATGGATCAACAGAATAACACAAAAACCTAGCTTTGCAGGTGCAGGTATAGGTATTCAATGGGAATTCACATAAAAACTTAGCATTAAAAGTATAGATAAAACCCACAAAATTACAGACATAGATTACAAGTTTCACACCCCCAAAGGCCTGCCCATGTGTCCATACTGCCCACATAGACCCTGACCAACACCCAAATTACACACATAGGATGTGCCAACTTTATCCCCAAAGAGCCCATCGTACGACATCTTTGTTCCATAAACACCTTGCCTGTGCCATCTTGGTCGCCAAAGGCTTAAAAACCCTGCTTGTGCCATCTTTAATACACACAAACACTTTTACAGTCACTCACCACTTGGCGTCCCTACTCTCTCCTCCCTCGCAATTGCACACACGAAAAAAAAAATTTGGCTCTCAGCCTCCGCCCCCCCCCCGCCAACACCACTGTTATTAGGATTATAACATCCACAATTTATAGCCTAAAAAAGGCACTAAAACTCAATAACATATTAGAAAAATAGAAATACATAGTATAGTATTGTATAATTGTATTTTATAAAACCATGTATATAATGGCCTCTATAGGTCTATGGTCCTTTTCAAGTCAATTGAGTGCAATGCTTCTGCCAACTGCTTGGCGTTTATACACATGTTGCACCTTTTAAATTCCAAAAGATAAGCAGTGACTTTCACTGGATTTAAGTAAGGGACATGGGATGGGACCTGTATCTCAAAAAGAGTTTACATGGAACCAAGTTCCCCAAGTCTCAAATATCTAAAAGACTATATACTAACTCTCCTTGGTATCTTTAAAGGTCGCACATGAAGGCTGAGATAACTGACATTTCTTGTTTTGTCAATGTCAATGTTAAAGTTTTAAAATAGCATATATCTATTATGTGTTTCACTATTACAAATGTCATTTGTAAGGAAGGGGGGAAATGGTGCTGTTTTACTACACCATTTAACTGTCTGCCATAGCTCACCATTTTTGCTATTTCGAAGTCTAGGTCTTTCTATTTTTTTTACTCTATAATCTGAATGATAAAATTAATCAGTTTACATATGGACCTAAGTAGTAGATGGCTTGTGCATTAATCTTAACAGGAATCCTCTGATAAGACATCACCCTAGTTCAATCAAGCCTACAAATGTAGGCTTGATTGAACAAGGGTGATGTCTTATCAGAGGATTCCTGTAGTCTGCAAATGTTTTATCAGAGGATTCCTGTAATCTGCAAATGTGTCCAGGCTGTGTTTGACTCGAGTCTGCCCCAGTTGCTGCTAAAAAATGTAGTATTTAAGAGTAAATGCTAAAAAATGGACTAGCTTACCCAATATACCATGGAACGTGGAAACCCTCAAGCTTCAATTGAAATCAGCTCAAAGATGTCTGAGATTGCAGGGGCCCCAGCAAGTCTCCCATGTGTTTGACACCATCTAGTAAATACCTGAAAATGTATATCATCTCTATTCTATCCTGTCTTACTCAGTGAATCATAGCAGACCATAAGACTGGAGGAAAATTGTATACATGTGTCATACACTGTAATAAATAAAGTTATTATAACAGTGAGTCAAAATATTATATGCTCATACTCTGGTTTCTCTTCATATCGAATAAAATAGTATATGCCCCGATAATCAGTATTGAAGCTATGTGACCAGTGTCTCTCTCTTTTTCCAAATACAGCTCAATATATGTCATAACAAAAAAATGTACTAGATCAAGACTCAGTAGTTTATGTTAATGAACTTGCATAATGATAGAATGTCAGAGTATTTATCCAGATTAATAGGTCATGTTCAGCCTCCTCCAGATCACTGGCTACAGTTTGCATGCATGAATAAAGCACATTGGATAGAGTGCTATAGGGCATTTTTGTTTAACCCCTGATGCTTAGCACAATGTTGTGTCCTGGATTTCCTGGAATGGTCAGAATATCTATGGTTTAAATACATTTATTTAACCTCTTAAGGACCAGGCTGTTTTTTTTTTTTTTTTTTTGTACCATTTGTGGCCAGGGCTGTTTTAACATTTTTGTGGTGTTTGTGTTTAGCTGTAATTTTCTCCTCTCACATTTAGTGTACCTACACAAATTATATATTGTTTTTTTCTTCAGGACAAGAAGATACCATATCATCTAATTTCCTATAACCTGGGAATACCTCCTGGTATACGACACTGTCAAACAACACCCCAATATGAGTACTGTGATGCCAGCCATGCATCGGTTTGTCGGGTTGTTTGGGAGGTAAAACGCCCCATTTGGGAAGTGAAATTTTTTTTACGTGGAACTTTGACATATGGTCCTTCTGCCACCATGTCATTTTTGGGACATCATTGAAGCTAGCCAATTCAGTTTACCCCGTCAAATCATATATTTTTGAAAACTAGACACCCCAGGGTATTTGAATTGCCGTTTTTTTTACCACCAGCCTTTATCAAAATTTGTGGTGGTATTTTTTTGTGTGTTTTTTGTCCCACACACATTGTACTTCAGGTATGATTTTACAGCTCCTGGTATATGTCACTGTGAAACAACACCCCAACATGTGTACAGCAACATCTCTTGAGTACAGCAATACCACCCATGCATGTTTGGAGCTAAAAGGCCACATTTGGAAATTGTGCTTTTTTCACATTTTGGTCAGTCTGTGCCTATGCCCTATTTGGGCTATCTTTGAACCTGACTATTCCAATTAAGCCCTTAAAACCATTCATTTTTTTAAAGTAGACACCCCTTGGGTATTTGAAATGCTAGTAATTACATTTTTTCCACATCGGGATTTTTGGGAAGATACAGAGCTAGTTTTAAGACTTGCTCATAAAAATAAACTTTCTTTTTATTTTTCTATATATTTGTTATATTTTATATGTTACCCTGATCATGGCATAATTATTTTTAAATTGAGTTACCACATTTATTTTTTTAATTTTTTTAGCAATTGTTATTTTTTTCCATTTTTTTCAAAACAATATTTTACTGATTGTGATTAGAAAGCTGGGCTTCATTGACTTGGATGGTTGAATGCTGTACCTCTCACAAATTGAAGTTTAGGGAAACGCTTTTTTTTTTTAAGTTTAATTTTTTTTTATACTTTGCCATACCCCTGCCACCCCACAGGCCATGGATAGAGGGAGAGGCACAGGATGAGAAGTGTGCTCCTCCAAAGTTTCATTTCAAACTTTCTAACCCCACTCACCTCAGAGGCACAAGGATGTCCCAGGGTTTTTTAATCCTGGTTGACTGGGGGTGGAATGCATGGCCTTCTATAGTGTAATTTTAGGTACTTTAAAAGTAATCCTTCAGAGCAGGGAAATGGGGTTAAGAGGGTATATATTGGCACCATGTTGATTTAATTTCCCTCTGCCATACAAAGCATGTATTGTAGGAATGGGACTACCCCACACTCTGTCAATAGGGGCCTGAAGATCCCATTTTTTCTCTATTATTTCCTTTTTTTGTTAAAGATCGTGGAAGAAGAGAGCAAGTTTTTATTAATATAAACTAAGTTGTTTTGTTGTTTTTTTTCTTTGTAACATTAGAAAATTCATATAAGGTAATTAAAAAATACTAGCTATTGTAGTTTGTGTACTGGTTGTGTTCTGTAATTTTTCTCAGTTTCCTTAAAAAGGATAAACGTTAGCATAGTAGGGTCCAACTACTTTAGTTGAAAGAATTATAGGTTTTATAGCAAGTTTGGAGAAAGTACTGCATTTGGAAACCCTCTGAAATGTTTCCTTTTTGTTTTTACATTAATCTTTTTTTTTCCATGGGATCTGTCACATTTAATATTCCCCTCTGATGCTCTTCCAATCTCCCAGCTTTGCATTTTTATTGTTCTTTATTTTCATCCCTTGGCAAGAGAACTGAAAACTGTTCATAAATGATAATCTGTAAACTGAAAATTTTCACAAGGAGAATCATTTCACACATAATAAGGCACTCACCACCTCCCAACCCCATAACACATTTATTATACATATGATGGTTTTCTTCTTCTAAGTCTTTTTTTAATATTTACACAGTCTTTCTGTATTCCTAATCCTCATAATAGCGATGTTTTTCCATAGGTAACCCCCTGTTGCTAAAAATAAATAGAAAATGTGTTAGGAGGGCTTTGACTTTAGCATAAAGCTTTGACTTTCAAGGTTATGGTAACATGTTATGATATATCATCTATATTTGTATAATTATTTTGTAAACAGAAAAAAGTGGTTATTAAATACAATACGTGACATACAGTACATATTGTTGTGATTTCGGGCCTTCATGCTTCTGCTGGTGCTTGTGTGGTCTTGCTGTCCCACTGCTATTCTTAAATACTGAATACTGAATATCAATCCTTCTCATCATCCTTTAACCCTTTTCTATCAATATATTTTAAGCTGGTAATTACTAGACTTGGGCACCAGGGGGCTTTTCGTGTTCGTCTTCGTGCTCGTCTTCGGGAAAAAAAATCTTCGTATTCCGCGAATATTCGCCTGTTCCTGTCTTCTCTTAGGGCGAATATTCGTGGACATTCTTTGTGTTCGTTTTTTCTTCGTTTTTTTCCAGTTAAGGGGTTAATACGGGGTTAACGCGTACCGCAGCAGCTCTGGCGCCAGGAGTTTAAATGTCCGTATGAGCAACTCTATTGGTCGTCAGCAGGGGGCTCGTCTGCCAATGGTTGATGGCAGACGAGCCCCCTGTTGGCGACCAATAGGGTCGCTCGTACAGACTGTTAAACTCCTGGTGCCGTAACTTGTCCGGCAGATACCATTGGTCTCCCTGTTCTATCATTTAACTCGCACGGCCTTTGTAACCCCTGAAAGTGAACCTATGGAAATCCATAGGTTAAAGGGCCGTGCAAGCGACCAATAGGCTCACTCGCACGGCCCCTTAACCCCTTTATCTGCCGGACAAGTTGCTCCATTAGGGGTTAACTTTTTAAAGTCTGTACGAGCGACCAACAGAGTCGCTTGTACAGACTTTAAAAAGTTAACCCCTAATGAAGCAACTTGTCCGGCAGATACTATTGGTCCCCCTGTCCTATCATTTATTAACTGATAGAACAGGGAGACCAGTGGGATCTGCCGGGTAAGTTGCTGCATTAGGGTTTTAAAAGCCTGTAGGCGACCAATAGGCACTGTCGCACTGCCCTGTAACCCGTGACGGCGAACCTGCGGATTTCCACTTCCGTGAACTTCCACGATGCCAAGGTAAGTTAGAAGGGGAAGGGACCGGGGAGAGACTTTCTCTCTGTGGATGTGGGGGATGTGGTAGATGAAGACGATCATGAAGATCTTTGTGGTGTGTGTCTTCGTCTTCGCCTACGTTTTACCGCCGCTGTCTTCTCTTCGGCGTGTCTTCGGAACGAACACGAAAACGCACTCTTCGTGTTCGCTTTCATGTTCGCCGGAAGACGAATGCACAAGTCTAGTAAGTACCACTTTTTTCACTTGTTCGTTTTTTAGAAACAATTATCACTTTTTTTTAATTAACTGTTTCTATTATTTAATATCGGGTTTATTTATATACAGAGTCACACCAGCGCTGTATCTTTTTCTATTGCTGGAAAATGCAATCCAAGGGTTTAAAGACCATGTTGCTCCTAGGCAAGCTGAATAACCAGAGTGAGGAATCTGCACACTCCAAAGGAACTCAGGTGCTTAACTGTGCCAGGAAGGGCCAGCTCCCCAGTAGATCAAAATAAATAAAGGCTCCAGGCACTCCAGGGTTCCACGACCTCACTCAAGAATAGTCAAGAAATAGCTCAAAAATACTAATCACCCTAAGTCATTATTTATGCCAAACACCAAATGAAGGTTTAAATATATTAATAGGAAGAGTTATTTGCAATGATGTGTCATCAAATATTAAGATGTTCAGTCCCTGAAGGATTATTATTTTTTAAGCATTAGTATTAAAAGTAAAAACCTTTTGGAGAACATCCAAGATTGGAAAAAATGTACCTTTTGATGCAGAAAATATATAACCTTTTAATTTATATTTGTTTTGTCCTATTTTAATTATAACAGTATCTTCCTTATAACTTATTTTGTAGACAATCTTATTAGTTATTTCAAAAATTGTAGCTGTTAGGCGTGCATAATAAAAATATGTTGTATGTAAAATTATTGTTTAATAAAGTATAAAACTACTAACTAATAATTGTTTGGTATTTTTTGTTTCCTTCAATATGTATTTATACACAGCCCTTATAAGGCATTACAATGTATAAGGCCAAGATTTATTCAGATGTTAGTGAATTTTCTTGTCTTTAAAACTTTATTTTCTCTTAAATGTGGCATGATTGAGAAGCAAGTGATAGTTTATGTTTGCTTATCCATTAACAGGACTAGGTCCTTGTGTTAATGTCAACCCACAAAGATATGATTTCTTATAATACATGTAATCCATAATGAGATCCAGAAATGTTTATTGGTACCCTTTACAGGACAAATAGTCTGGGCCCCTCTCCCAAATAAAGAAAAACATTTGCCACACTGTCTGCAGATTAGGGGAAGACTGTGAGAATCAGTGCGGTCTTCCCTACTTCTGACCCTACCGTGACATTGAGAGGTCCTTTGTCCCCACATTCACTAAGCCATACCTTAGTTCAGGTATAGATCAAATAAACAACACATGAAACAGCACTTGCATGTATAGATCAACTGAATAAGACATACAAACCCTATTTGCAGGTATGCATAAATAATGTATGGAAACATAGCATTGCAGGTATAGATCAACAGAACACACCAACCCAGCATTGCAGGTATAGATCAACTGGAAATCAAATGTAAACTCAGCACTGAAGGTATAGAGGGTATATTTCACACACATCATTTACACACAGGCCCAGACTGGCCATCGGGCACGCCGGGCATTTGCCCGGTGGGCCGGGCCGCGGCAGGGCCGGATTGAATTAAGGGACTGATGGAGCTGCAGCTCCAGGCCCCTACCTTAAAATAGGCCCAGTCAGGACCGGACTGACTGGGCCTATGTGGCCTCTACGGCCGCATTAACGCAGAGCATAAGGGGAACCTGCCCCTTAAGCCCGCCGCAACTGCGACCGGGTCCGCCACTCTACGGGGCCGGGAAGCCCCCACCCGGGCCGGCCTTACGGGTGTGTGGCCGCACAGGGTTTAAATTAAAACATCGGGGGGGGGTTTGTTGTGTTTTTTTTTTTTTACCTTATTTAACATCCTCCATGTTAAATAAAGTTTTTGTTAACTTTTTTTAAGGCTTAAGGGGCCCTGCGTTAATGCGTAGAGGCCGCATAGGCCCAGTCAGTCTGGTTCTGATTGGCCCTATTTTAAGGTAGGGGCCTGGAGCTGCAGCTCCATCAGCCCCTAAGTCAATCCGGCCCTGCCGCGGGTTCGGTCGCAGTTGCTGCTTGCTCCGGCAACAAGGTAAGTAGGGTGAGGGAGGGGGGTACAGTGAGAAGGGGCAGAGGGGGGTTAGATAGTGAGAAATGGGGAGAGGGGATAGATAGTGAGAAGGGGTACATAGTGAAAAGGGGGAACATAGTGAGAAGGGGCAGATAAGATGGGGAGAGGGGGTAGTGTGAATGCGTATGATAATGAATGAATAAATGTGTGGATGAATTGTGTGAATGTGTATGGCAATTAATGAATTCATGTGTGGATGAATTGCTTCAATGATTTGTGAGACTGCATTAATGAATGTGTTAATGATTTGGGTGAATGAGTGAGTAAATGCAAAGATGGTACATGAAGGGTGGGCTTTAACAATAAATAAATAAATAAAAATGGGCTGCGCAGGCTTAAATGCCCGGGCCTATTTTTTGTCCCAGTCCGGGCCTGTTTACACATATTCATTAATGCATTCTCACAAATTCATTAATGCTCTCACTCATTCACACAATTTATCCACACATTAATTCATTCATTCTCTCACTCATTCTTGCAATGCATCCACACACATTAATTTTTTCATTGTCTCACTCATTCACACAATGCATCCACACATTAATTCTTTCTCTCACTGCTTCTTACTGTTAATGTATTTGAATATTCTTTCTGGCTGCAATGTACTGGCTGCCTGGGCATGATGGGAGTGTGATTTCTGCTAGAAATTATATATATATATATATATATATATTATATAATATTGTTGTTGTTTGTTGTTGACACCAAAATTGGACTGAAAAATTAAATAACAATATTTATATATATATATATATATATATATATATATATATATCACACATCTATCATGCCCAGGCAACCAGTACATGCTAGAACTTGGGCATGATAGGAGTGTGATTGCTGTTTATATATATATATATATATATATATATATACATATACATATATATATATATATATATATATATATATATATATATATATATATTGTTATTGATCTAATTTTGGTGTGTTACTTACTTTTAATAAAAGTGTGTTTTTTGTTTTTTTGTTTTTAAAGGCGGGGGGAGGGTCATTTTCCATTTCCACCAAGCGAATGCGGTTTCGGTTCAGAATTTTCATTTCGGTGCATTCCTAATACTAAGCCAGACACTTAAGTGGTCGGCCTACACCACATCAATGTTTGGCTTAGTATATAGTGATAGGGGTTATGCTGAATTATTGTCAATGTCTGGCTCAATGTATAGTGATGGATATTATGCTGTACCCCTGTCAATGTTTGCTTCAGTATATAGTGATAGGTGTTATACTGTACCGCCATCAGTGTGTGCCTCAGTATATAATGATAACAGTAATCCTGTACCACTGTCACTGTTTGTCAGGAACTGGGTCCATACAGACAACTGTAATCACCCAGCATGCCCAACAGTGGTGTCGCTACAGGGGGGCAAGGTTATTCCTTGACCCCACTGTTGCCCCCCCCCCTCCGAATTTGGAACTACCCAACGGATTGCCCAGGACTTTAAGTCCCGGGCAGCCGCAAACGCTTTTTTTTTTTTGGACGCGGAGTAGAGAGAGGGGCGCCTAGCAACCGCTCGCCCCCCCTCAGTTTCCTCTATGAGGCCTCTACCTCCATCGCGGTGCAGGTGTTTCATGCTGAGCGCCGGTATCATATCCGGCGCCCAGCAGTGAAGCAGCGTGCGCCGCAGTAGAGCAGGAAGAAGGAAGCCTCGTTCTCCGGCAGCAGGACTTAAAGGTGAGTGAACTGCAAAGGGGGAGAGGGTAGATAGTGAGTAGGGAGAGAGGAGTGAGAGGGGTTAGAAAGTTAATATGTGGATGAATTGTCCACATGAGTTAATATGTGGATGAATTGTCTGAATGAAGGAGAGCATGTCACGTTCTACCCAGGCTGCGGAGCTTCATATCTGTCCTGCTTTAGTTTCTCTGCTTTGCTTTGATCCATTCCTGGATTTCCTTTTGCTTTGTTCTATTGTCCATTCCTTGCTTCTGCTCCGGCTCTTTGCTTCAGCTCTGCTTCCTTTATTAGGTGTGCCCCACCTGTGTGTTCTGTTTGTCTCAGTCTGCAGTCTTCAGTCTAAGGTATGTCTCAGTGCTGTGTGTTTGGTTTATTTGTGTGGTTTGTTGTGTACCACTGTCAGCAGGGATTAGCGTTAGGACCCACTGTCATTGGAGTACTTTGGCGTAGTGGTGGGCTAAGCATACTATGGCCATATCATGTGACGAAATCTCCAATAGTTATCTTGTAGTCCTAGGCTAGTTTCTGTATTCATGTTTGTCTGTCTTTTATGTACCTTTGCCCTTCTTCCTTGAATCATCTGAGGATTCCGGTTCCTCTCTCCTCTCCCCATGTCCCAGTTAAGATTTCCTATCCTTGCTTAAAGGAAGAAGCGTCCGAGGGTTCCGGCTCCTCACTCCTTCCCCTGTGTTCCTTGCCTTCTTCCCTGTCCTTTGTTGTGCCCTGTACCATGTATGTCTTGTCAGGTTATGTTTATTCCTTGTCTTGTGCCTGTTTATACTTTGCGTTATTCATGTCATGTTTCTAGCCACTTCTCGTGTATATATTATATCATGTTTCTTGCCTGGTCTCCCTTTCCCTTGCTTGTTGTGTGTCTGCTATATTAACCCTTTGCTTAGTCTTCATTCTCCCAGCCTGCAGCATCCTGCTCGTGATCCATGTGATATGCTTCATGCCTGCTCCAGGGTGCCTGCAGGATTCGTTTTGTTTGGACTACATCTGCTGCCATATCAGGGCTCTGGTGTTTGGCTGCACTAACCTAGTTGCTCAACGCCTGGGTGAGTGTGGTCACCCTGCAACCTGGCCCTGCCCCAGACTCCACTGCTGCATCGTGACTCCTGCAATCAACCATCGGACGCGCTGGGTCCTTCCAGTCACCAGCTTGGACCCAGTCCGTGACACAATCCCCCTCCGAAAGAGCGGCCTCTGGACGCGAACAGAAACATCAACAGAAGGAAGGCCCGCTCTCTGACGGGATAACGGAGGAAACAAGTCAACCCAGGAACCAGCATACGGAGTTAGAAAAACGTAGGAGTCCTTCGATGACCAGCACTGCCGCTAGTAGACCAATCTCCTCCAAAAACAGGAATCAGAATGTCTGAAGAGGATTGAGGAAGTTGACTCTAGCTGACATTTAGTCCAAACGAAGGCAAGGTAGATAAGCCACTTGACAAGGCAGACACGGCAGGTAACCCACTTGCTGGGCAGACACGACTGGTACAGGTTCAGGGTCAGGCACGGGTTCAGGCACAGGTTCAGGCACAGGCACGGGTTCAGGCTCAGACAACAGGTTGCCCACTTGCAGGGTACTTGACCAGGGTAGCCCGGATGCAGGCACTCATCCTGGGAGTCCACTAGTGGGGCGCTGGCCGCAACTCAGGAAACCCTCTTTCAGGGTACACGGCAGGTTGCCCACTTACAGGGTACTCGACTTAGGAGTCCACTTACTGGGGCGCTGGCCGCAACTCAGGAAACCCTCTTTCAGGGTACACGGCAGGTTGCCCACTTACAGGGTACTCGACTTAGGAGTCCACTTACTGGGGCGTAGGCCGCAAATCAGGAAACCCTCTTTCAGGGTACACGGCAGATTACCCACTTACAGGGTACTCGACTTAGGAGTCCGCAGCATTCCAGCCCTTCCAGTGGGCCTCTGTA
Source organism: Spea bombifrons (assembly GCF_027358695.1). Taxonomy (NCBI): domain Eukaryota; kingdom Metazoa; phylum Chordata; class Amphibia; order Anura; family Pelobatidae; genus Spea; species Spea bombifrons. Next base: position 40,342,866 of record NC_071088.1, read on the forward strand.
TCCGTCAGCCCTTGTGTCACGGACTGGGTCCAAGCTGGTGACTGGAAGGACCCAGCGCGCCCGATGGTTGATTGCAGGAGTCACGATGCAGCAGTGGAGTCTGGGGCAGGGCCAGGTTGCAGGGTGACCACACTCACCCAGGCGTTGAGCAATTAGGTTAGTGCAGCCAAACACCAGAGCCCTGATATGGCAGCAGATGTAGTCCAAACAAAACGAATCCTGCAGGCACCCTGGAGCAGGCATGAAGCATATCACATGGATCACGAGCAGGATGCTGCAGGCTGGGAGAATGAAGACTAAGCAAAGGGTTAATATAGCAGACACACAACAAGCAAGGGAAAGGGAGACCAGGCAAGAAACATGATATAATATATACACGAGAAGTGGCTAGAAACATGACATGAATAACGCAAAGTATAAACAGGCACAAGACAAGGAATAAACATAACCTGACAAGACATACATGGTACAGGGCACAACAAAGGACAGGGAAGAAGGCAAGGAACACAGGGGAAGGAGTGAGGAGCCGGAACCCTCGGACGCTTCTTCCTTTAAGCAAGGATAGGAAATCTTAACTGGGACATGGGGAGAGGAGAGAGGAACCGGAATCCTCAGATGATTCAAGGAAGAAGGGCAAAGGTACATAAAAGACAGACAAACATGAATACAGAAACTAGCCTAGGACTACAAGATAACTATTGGAGATTTCGTCACATGATATGGCCATAGTATGCTTAGCCCACCACTACGCCAAAGTACTCCAATGACGGTGGGTCCTAACGCTAATCCCTGCTGACAGTGGTACACAACAAACCACACAAATAAACCAAACACACAGCACTGAGACATACCTTAGACTGAAGACTGCAGACTGAGACAAACAGAACACACAGGTGGGGCACACCTAATAAAGGAAGCAGAGCTGAAGCAAAGAGCCGGAGCAGAAGCAAGGAATGGACAATAGAACAAAGCAAAAGGAAATCCAGGAATGGATCAAAGCAAAGCAGAGAAACTAAAGCAGGACAGATATGAAGCTCCGCAGCCTGGGTAGAACGTGACAGAGCATGAGTTAATATGTGGATGAATTGTCTGAATGAGGGAGAGCATGAGTTAATATGTGGATTAATTGTCTCAATGAGGGAGACCATGAGTTAATGTGTTTGTGTGTATCATAGATGTTTAATTGTGGAAGGGCAAAGATGGCATTAGCAGGATGTTTGAGCCTTGGGGACCAAGATGGCACAGGCAAGGTATATATGGGACAAATATGGCACAGGCCAGGCTCTTTGGGGACAAAGTTGACTTGCGCTGGGCTATTTTGGAACAAAGATGGCAAATCTTATGTGTGTTATCTGGGTGCTGGCCAGGTTCTATGTGGGCAGTGTGGACGCCAGGGCTGACTTTGGGGTGTGCAACCTGTGATTTATGCCTGTGATTTATGCCTGTGATTTATGCCTGTGATTTAGGGGGTTTTAAATATACCTTTAATGCCGAGTTTCTATGTGAATTCCAATTGATCTATACCTGCAAAGCAGGGTTTGTGTGTTATTCTGTAGATTCATATCTGCTTTGCCATGTTTCCCATACATTATTTATGTATACCTGAAAATACAGGGTTTTTATGTCATATTCAGTTGATTAATACCTGCAATGCCGTGTATTTATTTGATCTATACCTGCGATGCTACGTTTCATATATTATTATTGTACACCTGCAAATACAGGATTTGTATATCTGATTCTGTTTGATATATACCTTCAGTGCCGAGATCACAAGTGAATTTCAATTGATCTATACATGCAAAGCTGGGTTTGTGTGTTAATGTGTTGATCTATACCTGCTATCGGCAGCAGGGTCTAATATTTTTATATATATATCGGCAGCAGGGACTAATATTAATATATATATCGGCAACTGGGGCTAATATTAATATATATGCGCAGCAGGGGCTAATATATATATATATATATATATATATCAGCAGCAGGATCTAATATTTATATATATATATATATCGGCAGCAGGGTCTAATATTATGCCCTGAAATCATGTAGTGGTTAAAAAGTTAATTTTGTGTTGTTTACTCTATAATGTTTATTTCAAGGATTAGTTGTACTAAATTGTGGCTTCAGGCTTCCCATGTTGAATGATCAAGTATTGTATTGTCCAATAACAAAAGTATCATTCCATAGCACATTATATATGTTTTTTCAGTGTTATGATTTAATGGTGGAAATTATGAATGCCCCCCCGGTTTGACTGTGGTATCTTGTGTGCCCCCCCTATATATTGTTTCTAGAGTCGCCACTGGTGCCCAAAGAGTTCAGGAGTTTGGTATGCAGTAGCGGAGTCACAGAACAGGGCCTGGTGAAGGGCGACTACACTCATCCGGGTATTGAGCATCTAGGGTTGTGCAGCCACATACCAGCGCACTGATATAGCAGCGGATGTTGTCCAGAACGAAGATAAATCCTGCAGGCACCCAGGAACAGGCATGAGACATAGCACTAGACTCATGTGAGGGATGCTGCCGGTTGGGAGTGTGGAAGCTAAGCAGAGTAATAGCTGAAACATAGCGAGCAAGGGATAGGGAGACCAGGCAAGAAACATAACAGACAAGATATACATGATACAGGTCACAACAGGGAACAAGACAAGGAATAAACATAACCAGACAAGATATACATATTACAGGGCACTACATGGAACAAGACAAGGAATACTTAAGATCATACGTGAATAGGACAGGACCGGGGATACATCACAGACTGACACACATAAATATAGGAACTAGCCTAGGACTATTTGATAACTATTGGAGATTCCGTCACATCTTATGGCCATACTATGCTTAGCCCACCACTACGCCAAAGTACTCCAATGACGGTGGGTCCTAACGCTAAAGCCTGCTTAGAGAGGTACGGAACAAACCAAACATGAAATCCAAACACATAGCAATGAGACATGCCTTTAGACTGCAGACTGAGACAAACATAATGGGTGGGGCACACCTATGAAGGAAACAGAGTTGAAGCAAAGAGCAGAACTAGAAGCAAGGAATGTAAGATCAGAACAGAGCATAAGGAAATCCAGGAATGGATTGAAGCAAAAACAGAGAAACTGAAACAAGATTGAGATATGCAGCTCCACAGTCTGGGTAGAGCGTGACAGTATCCCCTCTGAATGAGCGGCCTCCGGACGTGAACAGGAACATAAACAGAAGGAAGGCCCACTCTCTGATGGAAGAACTGCGTAAACAAGGCAACCCAGGAACCTGCATACTCAGGAGTCTGACATCTCTTAGAAAGAGTCCTTCGATGACCAGCATCCTGGTCATCGACATTGGCACTCAACTTGGGAGTCCAATAGTGGGGCGCTGGCCACAACTCAGGAACCAGGAAACCCCCTGTTCCTCCAAATCGCATCTTTAACCATATCCGAGAGCCCATTAGAGAAAGCAGCCACAAAAGCCTCATTATTCCAACCAACTTTGGGTGCCAGGGTACGAAACTCAATGGAGTAATCTGAAATTGTTGAAATAAACAAACTTAGGGTACTTGGGTATTATAGGCTTCTGCATCTCCCAAAGAGTAAGGAAATCATCATGAAGCCCACTTTATTCCTATAAGACAGGAAGGGATAAGTTACCATCTTCAGATAGATAATATCCTGGTTCAGGAAACCTCTGCAATGATTATGGTAGTCCCCATAACACTGGGGAAGTGGGCCGGGCTCAGTGATGACACTAGCAACATTGGAATCACTGGTGGCAGACGGAGCGGCAGCAGCTATAGTGGCAGCTTGCGCTGGGGGTAGCTGAGAAGCTAAGTGAATAACGCTGATGATCTTGTTATCATGGCACCTGACAGTGGGTGGGATATTTTAGGCAGCAAGTGGACATTTCATCCTTAACGCTGATGTGTTAGAAGCAGGAAAAATGAACAAGCGTAAGTATCAGAGCGACTTTGACAAGGGCCAAATTGTGATGCCTAGAGGACTAGATCAGAGCATCTCCAAAACTGCAGGTCTTGTGGGGTGTCCCCGGTCTGCAGTGGTCAGTACCTATCAAAAGTTGTCCAAAGAAGGAAAAGCAGGGAACCGGTGATAGGGTCATGGGCGGCCAAGACTCATTGATGCACGTGGCTACTGTAGCTCACATTGCTGAAAAAGCTAGTGCTGGTTCTAATAGAAAGGTGTCAGAACACATAGTGCATCGCAGTTTGTTATGTATAGTGGTGCGTAGCCGCAGACCAGTTAGGGTGCACATGCTGACCACTGTCCACTGCCGGAAGTGCCTTCAATGAGCATAAGAACTGGATAATGGAAGAAGGTGGCCTGGTCTGATGTGTCACGTTTTCTTTTACATCACGTGGATGGCAAAAAGTCCACTAGGGGGCGCTCGTGTGTTCCATTCAATGAAAAATAAAACAGAGAAAAAATATATAGTGTAGGAGTAAAACAGTGTGTTATGACCTGCGTATCGCAGATTCCCACTCACAGTGTGTTGATGGGGTTCAGTGCGTCATAGAGATGGCCTTGGGGTCGATATACAGGGATATATAACGAGGAAACAAACCAGAAAAGAATCCAATAGTGTATTATGTATATAGCGCTAGATACGCAACAAGTGGAGATATACTTACACTTAAATAAGTGTCAAGATGCCCGTAATTTCTGGCGATGATCTGGTCACATCCGTATATTCTTCTGGTTTGAAGGGTCCAATGGTTGGATACCAATGTGTGTGTGGTGTATAGAAACAGCCACTATCCACATAGAAAGTATGTAAAAATAAATATTTATTCTTAATTAGCAGCCAGCTGGATCCATATCAGCTGCAGCTATAAAAAGTTTTTTTAAAATAACATAAAAAGTACTGATACAAATAAAAATGCTGATACAAATAAAAAAATATATCATAAAAGTCCTTAAAAAAGTCACTCTACGCGTTTCGCCGTGTGCGGCTTTCTCACCTTTTTTACACACATCACGTGGATGGCCGGGTTCGTGTGCGTCGCTTACCTGGAGAACACATGGCACTAGAATGCATGCATGGAAGCTCCACCTCACAACTTACAGGACTTAAAAGACCTGCTGCTACTATCTTAATGCCAGATACCACAGCACACCTTCAGAGGTCTAGTGGAGTCCATGCTTCGATGGGTCAGGGTTGTTTTCCAGCAAAAGGGGAATAATTATAAGCAATATTAAGCAGTTGGTCATAATATTAAGCAGTTGGTCATAATGTTATGGCTGATCCGTGTATATGTACTTGTCCTTTCACATGCCTACCCATACACACACATTCACACTTGCCTTTACCTAAACATCCTAGTACACGCCCTTACATATACACTTGTCCTCACACGTAAATACTTTCAAAACACACCCACTCTGCCCCCCCCCGCTTCCTCGCTGCCCCCATTCTTGTGCCATTATTGTGGAGGGGAAGAGGGTAATTCATTAATCTTTGGAGGATATAGCATTCAATTAAGCTCATTCTATTACCACTGTGATGTACTGTGATGGTGGTTCCATTTAATAAAGCATTTAGTTATTTTCAAAAGACTATGACTTTAGGTGAGCCTCTACTTCATATATTTCAAATTATATATGTGGCAAAAGAAATCATAGAAATTTCAGTTTCTACTGAACAATCTCTTATACTTAGCATAATATAGACTTTCAGAACAACAAAATGAAAAACCTTCCACATACTACGTTCCAATGCAACTTTCACATAGAATGACATAAAACATGCTTGTGGCTTTAACATATTCACTTCTATTTTTTCATTACTGTAAAAAAAAACAAAATATGTTTGCTTGGTAATTACATTCAAGTGGGAATATGTTTATGAGAATGACCTTTCCACCTGGTCTACCTATTTAGAGGTGATGCCACTCAACATTACTAATGACCATGATCTGATTGCCTCAGCTCAAGCCAATTAAAATTATCCAAGAGAGGCTGTCAGGGCTACGTCTTGTTTAATGAGGTTGTTTGATTTATAGATGTTTGCATATTCCTTCAGCTTCATATGAAAAAAAGCGCTCAATAATTTAATTTTGTTCTCAAACTTTAAATTGCATTAATAACACTTTGGAAAATCTATCAGAAACAATGAGCCTGACTGAGTCTTGTCAGATGAATGCATAAAAAGTCATCTTATCCTTTGGATTGAGATGCATATTAACAGGCTGCCATGATATCAATATAGCTCAAATCCTGAGCAGATAAGATCTCATTAAGATTCCTTTGCACTTCAATGTTTATAATGAATAATTAAAGAAATAAGGATTGGGTGAGTGCAGACTGATTTATGCTCAGATTGTGTTGAATGTAAAATTCTGAGCTTTAGGAGGCATGTACTATGAATTAACTGCAGCTTTAAACCAAAATCACATTTGATGAAAAATATTTTCATTGCAAATTTTGCTGCAACATATAAAATATTGAGTTTTGGATGAATGCTCTATGAACACTATGTCATAAACCAGATAAAAAAGAGCAGCACACTAATTCTCTTGTTTTTAGGCTGTGCTGTCACAATAACAGCTTTTAGTATACATTACTTCATCATATAGTTGGTGTTTTGTCAGTCAGTAAAATTGCTCCCTAGGTGTCTGTTAGAAAAATGCTTATGTTATCATAAATATTATTGCTGACAAAGACAGTAGAAAATGTCTAGTCTATGATATATCACGAGTTGCGCCAACATATCTACTAAGAGGCGTAACCTGCTTAAAAAGTAACCCATCAGAATAATGCATGCTATTAGAAGTAGATAAGAAGTATAAGAAGTTATATAAACCATGTAATCCAAATACGTAATTAGACAACGCTTCGACTTTTGTGTGTTGTGTGCCTTGTCTCGATTATGCGCATAATCTAAATAAAGGAGATAACTTTTTCTGAGGAGAATTCGACCATTAATTCAACCAACAGTGTCCTGTTTATCATGTGGAAGATGATAGCAGGGTCTCAGATAACATTATTTGATATTCTACTCTCCCCTTTGCTTACTTGCTCTTACAAAGCTGCTTTAACCCTCTGACCCATCCAGGCCTGATGTTTTTTATTTGTCCCATTAAGTAGGGGTTCCAGAATGAGGAGGGTTATAATCAGGCCCTACATTTTTATTACCATCTGTTATAAGTATGTTTGTGTGTGTGGAAGTATGTTAGTGTGTGTGTAGAAGAGGGAAAAGCATATTATAGGCAGTAGGGGATCAGGCATATGCCATCCGACAGAGGGCTGTGGGCAGGGCCGGATTGACTTAGGGGCTGATGGAGCTGTAGCTCCAGGCTCCTACCTTAAAATAAGCCCAGTCAGGACCGGACTGACTGGGCCTATGCGGCCTCTACGGCCTCATTAACGCAGGGCATAAGAAGCACCTGCCCCATAAGCCCGCCGCAATTGCGACCGGGTCCGCCACCCTAAGGGGCCGGGAAGCCCCCACCAGGGCCGGCCTTACGGGTGTGCGGCCACACAGGGTTTAAATTAAAACATCGGGGGGGGGGTTTTGTTGTTTTTTTTAACTTTATTTAACATCCTCCATGTTAAATAAAGTTTTTGTTAACTTTATTTAACATGGAGGATGTTAAATAAAGTTAACCCCTCCCCCGATGTTTTAAATTAAATCCTGTGCGGCCGCAGACCCCTAAAGCTGGTCCTGACTGGGCCTATTTTAAGGTAGGGGCCTGGAGCTGCAGCTCCATCAGCCCCTAAATTAATCCGACCCTGTCGCGGGCCCGGTCGCAGTTGCTGCTTGCTCCGGCAACAAGGTAAGTAGGATGAGGGAGGGGGGTGCAGTGAGAAGGGGCAGAGGGGGGTTAGATAGTGAGAAATGGGGAGAGGGGATAGTGAGAGGGGGTACATATTGAGAAGTGGGGAAGGGGGTACATAGTGAAAAGGGGGTACATAGTGAGAAGGGGCAGATAAGATGGGGAAAGGGGGTTGTGTGAATGCGTATGAGAATGAATGAATAAATGTGTGGATGAATTGTGTGAATGTGTATGAGAATTAATGAATTAATGTGTGGATGAATTGCTTGAATGATTTGTGAGACTGCATTAATGAATGTGTTAATGATTTGTGTGAATGAGTAAATGCAAAGATGGTACATGAAGGGTGGGCTTTAACAATAAATAAATAAATGAATAAAAATGGGCTGCTCAGGCTTAAATGCCTGGGCCTATTTTTTGTCCCAGTCCGGGCCTGGCTGTGGGTAAAGCATATGGCAAGGAGTAGGGCATTTTACAGGTTACAAGGTATATAGCAGGGCAAAGGATTTCACAGGAGGCTTGAGCAAGCAATCAGATTTTGTTTATTACTAAAAAAAATTGGAGGGGATGTATAAGCTACCTTGTACCAGGGCCCTTAGCTTACTAGTTTTGCCACTGATATATAACATCTACGTCTACGGGAGAAAATATCCTGTTTTCCATTTCGGGTCACTATTCATATACGTTCTTTGTATTCATTTTTCTTTTTGTTTTCTTCCCCTTTTGCTAGTAGGGGTTAATACAGGGTAAACACTGTAACAGTTAGCAGCAGCATTGGCCCCAGAATTTAAAGGTCCGTACGAGCAACTCTTGTTATTTGGTTTAAACAATGAAAAAACAATTTGAATGCACAAGTCTAATATATACCGGGGTGTATTTTTGGGGATTACTTGACAGTGCCGCGCTAGGCAATGTACAGCTATAGAGTGTGATGGAATCCCCAATATTTGTGATTTGGGGATTTCAATAGCTGTCAAATGTCTCAGAATCAAGTTTTCTGTATTGCTATATAATTTAGTAATGCCACCTTAGTTTAGAGCCAATCATACTTAAGAGTACTCAATGATGTCATATATACTAGCATAAACCTAGAAAACCAAACTATGCCAGGTTTTAGTCCCTGATGAAGCAGCGTCGGCAAAACAAACCATGCTACGATACTGTGTGAACGAAGCTTCCAGATTCTATACTTCCCATATAATTAGAGAAATTAGTCACATAGAAGTCAGTTAAGAATTGTTTTTCTATTTGGAACATCTTGAACATTTGTAATACAGAATTAACCCCTTCAGTTCCCTATGGACGTACCCGTACATCCATAAAACGCATCTCATGAAACCCCTATGGACATACCAGTACGTCCTGACCTTCTTGCAGCGGCAGGGGCACATCGCTACACGGGAAACCTAGTTTTAGTTTGACAGCCTGGGCTCCCCTCTGTCAGCAATAGCCAGCATCGGCATTGGCTTTCTGCTTCCAGATCTGCTGTAACAGCTGCTGGGGCGAGCGCCGGAAAACTGTTACAGTTTAAAATGCCTGATCGGGCGATCGGGCATTCCTTTCCAGGTCGCATCACTGCTGACATCACCTGGAAGGTCATGGGAGGACAGGATATCCCCTGGAGGGTCTGAATAGACCCTGCTGGGATATCCGATCGTTCCGATGAGTCACTGATCACAGACACTGTGATCTCTATGCAAGTCTATGGGGGGATCACAGGGTTTCTTACTCTTCTCACAAGCTGCAAAAGGAATCAAAGAAAAAAAAATGTTAGAGATTTTTTTTAACAATAAAAATAAATCACTAAAATAATACAAAAATAAAAAAAATAAACAATAAAGTGAGCTAAGAGATGTCATTGTGACATCACCGGCATTAATAACATGTTCAAGCATAATATTCGGAGATATAATCTTTAATTATGGGGAAACAGCTTATTGATCCAATGAGAAATCTGACTGCCATTTTGGGGTCAAGAAGGAATTTTTTTCCCTGGTTAGTGCAAAATTGGAAAGAGCGAAACTGTTTTTTTTTGCCTCCTTTTGGATCAACAGCAACAAATTAACAGATATAGGAAAGGCTGAACTTGATGGACGCATGTCTTTTTTCAGCCTATATAGCTGTGTAACTATGTAAGAGGTCCCTGAGAGGACCTCTAACCATACCGCACTGATAAAAAGAATACAAAAAATAAATTAAAAAAAATATATAAAAATATATATTTTTTAATAAAGAAAAAGACAAAACCCTTACAGCTCATTGCCCTAACACAACATCTAAAAGGTATAACCCTTATGCCCCCGTTCACAACTCCCAAACCCGTTAAGCCATCAGTATAAAAAATACTACCCTACAGGGTCCTATATGTAAGGGATGGATATGGCCCTCTAGAAAGAAAAAAAAACTAAGGATGTGGGGTATTTCCGTAATCAGGAGATGCAGCTAAATAATTTTGGCCGGGTTTCTCTGCTGTAACACATGCCCTGTGCAAAAAAATCTAAGCATCATTCAAGTGTTGGTGAAAAAAAGCTCAAGACATCATTTCTGCAGCCACCTTTGACAGTGATTGGTGGCCAAATAGCTGCATGAAGAGTGCCCAAATTGATTCCATAATGTGTGTTGTCTGCTTTACAGAAATATATACTTTTGTGGGTATTTTTGGTTTATTTGTTTAAAATTAGAGTTGTAATCCCATCATACCTAAGGTAAAAATCATATGGCTTTGTAAAGAATAATCTACACCTTGTAGTATGTTCCCTATAAGCAGTGGTTCGCGTGAACCATTTCTTAAAAAACGTAGAGATTAACTGCTTTTCACATATATATTTGCTAAACAGCTTGAAATTGTTCAAAATGCCTTTTCTATAGGAAATTTTACTTATTTATGTGTGACTGCCTGAGTCTGTGTGTCTTAACCCATACATGAATGGTATCACTGTACTCAGGAGATGTTACTGAACACATATTGGTTTTTTGTGACAGTGACATATACCAAACAAATGACTACCACAAAGTTTGACAAAGATTGGTGGTAGAATTAGTGCATGGAAAGAGTTAAAATACTAGCATTTGAAATACCCTGAGGTGTGTAGTCTACAAAAATATATGGTTTGATTTGGTAAATTGCATTGGCCGGCTTCAAGATACCCGAAATAGCACATAGGAGCAGAATTACCAGATTTGGAAAAATGGTTTTGAAATAGCAAAACACTACTAAAAAAAAAAAAAAAAAAAAAAAAAATCTTATGACAAAAAATAGAATCTATTTAGAAAATGTTTTCATTAGTTTTTATAGATGAGTAAAAGATTTTTCAAGTAAAAGTAAAAAAAGTCCTTTTTTCTCAATGTTTCACCATACTTTTATACTTTTTTTCTAGTACATGATATGATACAATCAAAATAATGGCATCTAAAGAATTGTGTGTGTTCAGTAAACGAGAAAGAAGAAAATTACAGCTAATGTTAAAACGTAAAAAAAATTAAAATGTAAAAAGCCATTGTCACGAAGGGTACAAAAAATAAAATCAGCCATTGTCACGAAGGGGTTAAAAAAGAAAGAATACCTTCACAGTACGTAAACAAATAAGTGAGTGAGGCTAAAGGGGAGGAAAAGGTGTGTCAGTTGCATGGCTTATCAGAGAAAGTGAATGTGTGTATTTTAATATGTGTAAGTGCTAAGAGAGGCTATGTGCATGTATGTATAAGTGCTTGATGTTAGAGTAGCGTGTGTATATGTTTATGTAAGTGTATGGTGTTAGAAATGTTGTGTGTATGTACGTCTAATTGTATGTTTGTGTGCATGCATGTGGAAAGTGTTAGTTGATATATGTATGTAAGTTTATGGTGTTAGAGTTGCTGTATGTATGTATGTATGTATTAGTGTAGAGCTGCTCCAATACATCATCATACCTCCAACATCCTAATTTATTTCAATACCCAATCACCATCATTTCCATTCCCTACATTATCATCCCATATTGCACCACAATCATCCCCTTCAATGTTCATTTCTTATCATTCACTTCTCATCATCTTTATACCCATCCTTTAAATCCCCATCATCTTAATACCCTTTCCATAGCATGCCCCCTTCATATTCATATAATATTCAACAATCATTTTCATTAATTCATATAATTTAACTCAAGGGTGTAACCAGAAAGGAGCACAATACGACGATATTTGAAGAAAAATTAGCTGCATGGTCCAGTAGCCAGAAAGAAGCCTTTACTGCACCAATGCCACAAAAAAAGCCCACAATACAATACAATGTCAGTTACAATATGCCTGACAACATCTTGACACACTTGTCACAACCATAAGTGCTATGTTTGGAGAGGGGTCAATAAGGCCTGTAGCGAAAAGAATACCATTCCTGCTGTGAAGTATAGTGGGGCTCATTGATGTTTTTGGGGTGTGTGAGCTCTAAAGCCAGCAATGCAGCATGTTATCAGAAAATACTGGCAGACTATTTGCATGAAAGCTGCTCTTGGACTTTCCAGCACGACAATTAACCTAATCACAGGGCCAATTTGACCCTCCAGAAAAACGGAGAAGGTTCTGGAATGGCCATCACAGTCTCCTGACCTTAATATAATCAAGCCACTCTGGGGAGATCTCAAATGTGCGATTCATGCAAGACGACCAAAAGCATTGCATAACCTGGATGCATTTTGTCATGACGAATGGTCAGCTATACCACCTGCAAGAATTTGGGGCCTCATAGACAACTAGTACAAAAGAGTGCACACTGTCATTGATGCTAAAGGGCATAATACACAATATTAAGAAATAAGGGAATGCAGATGTTTTTCTTTGTTGACATGTTTTATTTTATGATTATGTCATTCTGTTATAATCTACAGTTGATTTTGATTTCTGGGACAGCTTGAGGCGCGCCCTGTCATGATCCCTTGATCCTTGCGGGGGCACGCATCTAGAGGCAGGGAGGACCCGACAGCATCTCCCGCAAATGGAACGAGCAGGGAGCTGAATGCGTGGGCTGCGTCTCAGCTCCCCTGCTCGAGGAAGCATCGGAGCCTCAAGAGAGATAACCCAAAGGCATCAAATCTGTTGGAGCTTCAATGGGTGGTTCAATGGAGTCTGGCCCTGTAGGAGACCAACCCCCCTGCAGAAGTGATCTCTGCCGTGCTGTCAGAGGTGACTTAACTTCAACAGCGCTCTGGAGGGTTGGCATTCCCCAGCTGCCCCAGCCACAGCTGCCAGAAAGAATCCACCTTATGCTGTTTCTAAGGCAATTATACCAGCACCTATGGAAGTATATACACATATATATTATTTACTTTATCAACCAATGAAGAGCAGCTGCCAGTGACCAATAGGGTTGCTTGTACGGACCTTTAAAATCCTGGCGCCAAAGCGGCTGCATACCGTTACTGCCTTAAACCCGTATTAACCCCTTCTAAAAAAAATAGCAAAAAAACGAACATGAAGAATGTACAAGAATATCCACCCGAACCGAACACAGGAACGGGTGAATATTTGTGGAATATGATTTTTTTTCCCCTACTAAGACGAGCACGAAGAGTTGGCCGATGCTGAAGTCTACTAATTATGTGGCAGCAAGATCTCTGGTCACATTTTGTTGTAATTTCAAAAGCACTGCTATATTACCACAGTGCTCACCTACAGTATACTGGTCGTGGTTCTATTGAAAGGGGTTGCTGGACCTGTATAAGCAACCAGGGAGGCTGAAGTGTAAATATTTGTAAAATGTAACCACTATGAAGCTTAGCAAGGGTGATTGGAAGAGTGACAACACCCTCACACCCTCAATTAATACATGTGATGGGTGCAAAGAATAATCTGTGACTAGCAGTGTATTAGTGTATGTTATGCATTAGCTGTCTGAGTATCGTTCTACATTATAGGATTTGTGCAACACAGTTAATGAGCTGCTGGCATTAGAGGTCAGTACATATGAATAATAGAGTACATTTGCTGCCAGAGGTAATCACAATGCATTGCTCTGCATGCCATTAGTTTGCTACTGGCAATAAAAAAGAATGAATTTATAACTCACCTTAAGCCCCTTAAAATTCTAAAAAATGAATTATGCTTAGAACTTAAGGAGAGTGATTCACTATTCCTCATATACATGTCTAGTGGAGAATTCACTTTAAGATAGGTGTGTTGTCATTTAAACCCCTAAAGGACCAAGGACCCCGTTACCTGAAAGAGCTATTAACACCCTACATCCCTGCTCGCCCCCTCCGATCCACACATGTCTCTTCTTTCATTACCCAAAGTGCGCACAAAATCCGGCTCCAACGCATTCTGCCATGCTGCTCCCACATTCTGGAACTCTCTACCACTGTCAATCAGAGAAGCTCCATCTTAAGAGACTTTTAAAAAAAAGACTTAAAACCCATCTTTTCTCCCAATCCTTCAGATAATTCACTCTTTCTCGTATGCATATACCTGTAAAGTGCTTTGAGTCCCACCGGGAGAAAAAGCGCTATATAAATACTTGTTGTTGTTGTTGTTGTAATGCTTAAAGAAGCGTAGACAGGAGGCATTCTAATGTTGGAAGGTGGAGTGCTCTGCATCGCCAACTCTGAAAGTTCCAGGTATACATACATACTTTGTCAATTGCGTCATGCAGGTAGTCACTGACTATAGCTATAAGCTTGAAGTGACTTTTTTTTTACTCTCAAGAAAACAATTAAGCAAACCTTACTTATTACAATGAATTGTCAATGAATTGTAACATCCTTGTATATTTACCTGTAAGCGCTCACTCTTGCCCCTTTAAGGTGTTCCATGCACAAGTTGTAGCTGTACAAGAGCCTACTGTGTCCAAAAAGCATCCTCAGTTCCTCGCTCAAACAGAGGAGATCCCAAGACCCTTGCTCACGCAACTGAGAATGCTGCAGAAGTTATTTGCAACAGATTGTTGCAGAAGACTTGCTGCCCCTAGCCAGATACCACAATGCCTGGATGGCATAACGTGCCTGGATACCTAACGTGGATGTAACCTTCTCAGCTAAAAACTTCAGTGTCCCCGTCTCCTATCCCGCAGCTCTGCTTCTTCTCTTGCCGCTTCTTGTTCTTCATCTGCTTCTCCCAGTGTCTGCTCTCTTTGTTCGCCTCTCCTAGTGTCTTCTCCCGGAGGACTTCCGAAAATGGGAAGAGCCTACGGGTACACCCTCTCCCCCAATTGGAGAAAAGGAGAGAGGATGTCCCCATGGCTTCGCCATACTTCAACGTAATTGTGGAAGCACTTTGGGGGGCAAGAATAATGCAGATTAAGAAATGCTCGATTATAAGACGACCCTGATTATAAGACGACCCCCCAAAATCTGAATATTAATTTCGGAAAAAAAGAAAAAGCCTGAAGATAAGACAACCCTATAGGAAAAAAGTTTTACCAGTAAATGTTAACTCATGTAAACTATGTAAACTATTTTTTTTAAAAAAGCTATGATTGCGAAAAATATTTTATTCCTTTTATTTTTCAACCTGCCCCCCAGTTATGCACAGAAATGCCTTATACCCCCTATATGCCACTGTGTCCCATGATATGCCTTTTAACCCTCTAAATGCCACTGTGCCCCATGATATACCTTTTAACCCTCTATATGCCACTCTGCCTCCAGAAATGCCTTATACCCCTATATGCCACTCTGGCATTTAGGGGGCTAAAAGGCATATTATGGGGCAGAGTGGCATATAGGGAGGTATAAGGCATTTCAGGAGGCAGAGAGGCATAAAGGGGGTTAAAAGGAATTTCTGGAGGCAGGTTGCATTAAGGGTGTTGAAAGGCATTTGATAGAGCACTCTGCCTACAGAAATGCCTTATGCCCCCCATTTAACACCCCCCCCACCAACTTACCAGTGCTTCTGACTCCCGGTGTGTTGTCCAGGCAGCAGGTAGACGTCTACGCAATTTGCGTAGACAACTTCCGCTGCAGCCGGAAGGAGGTGCGGTTAGCAGACCTTCCCCGACTGTCAGAGAGAATTCCCCGCACCGGCATATCATGGGGAACTTTGATCTCTGACAGCCGGGGAAGGTCTGTGTGATGGACACAAACAACCCCCGCTGCTAACCACACCTCCTTCCGGCTGCAGCGGAAGTTGCCTACGCGAATCGAGTAGACGTCTACGCACTGCCCCAGCTACACACCGGGGACTCAGAAGCACCGGTAAGTTGGAGGGGGGGCATTAGACAGGAGGATCCAGGTCCCCTGCAGCGCTGCGGGGATCTAGATCTTAGTCTCATAGTCAGACCTATTTGACGCCTGATTATAAGACGACCCCGATTATAAGACAAGGGGTATTTTTCTGAAAAAAACCTTGTCTTATAATCGAGCAAATAAGGTAATCTCTTTCATTCCACTTTAATTGCTAGTTATCATGCATGTATTTTGATTTGGTTAATAAACTATATGTATTAGTTCATCCATAGAGTGAACGTGTCATCTCTGTATACTCGAACCTGTTAAAGGGGTTAACAGGTTCGAGTATACAGAGATGACACTCTATGGATGAACTAATACATATAGTTTATTAACCAAATCAAAATACATGCATGATAACTAGCAATTAAAGTATACTCGAACCTGTTAACCCCTGCCTTTCCTCGCAGGCGTGTGCAGTTATGGGTTAAATCAGATATGGGTTAAAGTTATGGGTTAAAGAAAAAGTAAAAGTAAAACTTCTACAAACATTATCTAAAGACATTGAACAAAAAAGCATAAAAACGTGCCTTGAATGCTTACTTTCTTCAATGTAATAATACAGACCCCAGCACTGTAGAGGGGCCTACTAATGTAGAAAATTCTTATGTATAATAACCTACTCATGGGCATCCACAGTAGGGGCAAGAGGGGACGTTTGTCTTCCCTGCTAGAAATGTACTTACTATGGCATCTTATTAGGCATATACCCTCTCTTCTCCCCATGATCAAACATGTTTTTGTGGATTTTTAAAAATATTTTAGCACAAGAACAAAATATTTTGTTTAAGCAGTCACTTATACAGACAGTTTGTGATAAACTTATACAGACAGTTTTATAATGAATATACATTACTGTTGTCATTGTTGCTGTTTCATACACCGCTGAGGCTGAAAACTCCTATATACCAGGGAAGAGAGACAGAGGGATATGTGACTCAAATGAGGACTGAAAAAGGCAGGTATTGTTTTCTTTTTAAATAATAATATAACCCATATGCTAAATCAAATGAAGAATTTGTAAAAACTGATCTATTTGACATTACATTTGGTTATTTGCACAGGATTATGAATGGCATGTTTGTAAATTAATTTCTTGATTGTTATTATGTTGCTGCTTATACATATTAATAAAGTTATGCTAGCGAAGACATACATATTAATATTGGTATGGCTTGCTCAGATATTCAGTTTTCGGTAGACGATTTGCTATAACTAGAGTATATTTTCTGTCTGCTCTACCTATCAAACCGATGATAGCTTTGTGTAGCCCTGTGAATTAGAAACCCCTTACATATGATGTGTTTCTGCACCCTGCAATGCTGATATCTCCACAGTTGCCTGTCATTGTAGTGAACATGCCTTGCATCCAACATGAGTATGAGATCATATACTGTCTGTTAGTGCCATCTAGAGTTTAATGTTTTCACTACTTCCCAGAACATGCAGTATTGGGTTTTCTTCCAGTAGTTAACATTTATTTCAATATAACTACAAATAAATTCCTAGTTTCAGTTATCATGTTCTAAAGTTGTGTGTTAGTCATATCTGAGAACTTTCTAAACGGGCCGACCAAGAGATTATTGAAATATTTACAGTTTTAATAGCCCATTCTGAAAAATCTATGTAGTGGCTCGCCAGATATGTTAACCAATTGGCTCTAATACTGGTCTTCATGGAAATATAGACTTGTTATTATTTAAAGATACACGTAATTGAGCCTTGCCATTATCTTGTTAGCGATTAAATTGTTGGGATTAGAGGTGAGTTAAATATTTAAGTAAAATCATTTGTGGGATTTTCTATGTGAAGCACATTTTCTCAACTGCATCTGTAGTTACTGTTCAAACATTGATTAATTTGAAAGTAGGTACAAGCAATTTCCACCCACTGACATAACCGGATCCAACATTTCTTGAAACCATAGTCACCTTTTCATAAAACCTCTGATGTAGGAAGTGCTACTTTCTGCATATTTTTGGAGATGGGTAATTTTTCTTGCCCAGCTTTAGTTAAGATTACACTTTTATGTGAGTTTATGATTTCCAGGGCGCATGTTGAATTGCCAAAAGTGACAACTTCTCACACAACTAAGGTTTTAGGCTTACCTTCAAATCCACCTCCCCCGGATTAGCCCCCCATATTAAGAATTTTTACAAAAGATCATTGCATCTGTTAGATCTTTGTTAGATCAGGTTTGATCAACTGTTTTTTTTCGTTAGATCTACTCTAAAATAGGCAAAAATTTCAACAAAATGTTACTGATTGTGATAGCTCCACGTTAGATCAGGTTTGATCAGACAAAATTTTTGTTAGATCTAGTCTAATTACTGAGATATTGCATATTTAATGAGGGAGGGCTGGCCCCCCCCTCAACTGAAATTTGGAAAAAAATTTATGGATTTTTGGTAGATATTCGTTAGATCCGGTTAGATCAACTGTTTTTTTTCGTTAGATCTATCATGCAGGAGGCGGTATTCACAATCCTATTTTGTGTGCGGGGGATGGGTATACATACGAGTTGGCCCCCCCTCAACTGAAATTTGGATTTTTTTTATGGATTTTGGTAGATATTCGTTAGATCCGGTTAGATCAACTGTTTTTTTCGTTAGATCTATCACGCAGGAGGCGGTATTCACAATCCTATTTTGTGTGCCGGGGGTGGGTATACATATGGGCTGGCCCCCCTCAACTAAAATTTGGAATTTTTTTTATGGATTTTGGTAGATATTCGT
Source organism: Spea bombifrons (assembly GCF_027358695.1). NCBI lineage: Eukaryota > Metazoa > Chordata > Amphibia > Anura > Pelobatidae > Spea > Spea bombifrons. Next base: position 40,361,587 of record NC_071088.1, read on the forward strand.
TAGATCCGGTTAGATCAACTGTTTTTTTCGTTAGATCTATAACGCAGGAGGCGGTATTCACAATCCTATTTTGTGTGCCGGGGGTGGGTATACATATGGGCTGGCCCCCCCTCAACCAACTGGTTGATGCCAGAGGAGGACCCTGCAGGCGACTCTTAGAGTCATATATCTCATATCTTTTTTTATGTTTTTTATGTTAATTTGTGTTTTGCTGGATATATCCAGCGCTGTGTGTGAGAAATAAATCAGTCTTTGTTTTGGTTTTACCCTACACTGAGTCTCGGCAAGTGACTGGGGAACCAGGGAAAGTTTGGTGTCCCAGGCTAAGGGAGCAAAAGTCAGCGAAGGTAATCGGTCGGACTATCCAGCTCCGTGACATTGGTGGCAGCAGTGGGATGCTTCCTTGCAAGCGGGACATCCAAACCACCACCGGGATTGATCACTCTGCGGCAGCTATGCCAGGATTCTCAGCTCTGGAAGTGGAGTTCAGATGGCGTATGCAGGAGGCATGGGCACGACTCAATGGACCTGTATCGGCAGAGAATGAGCTGCTGTGGAGGGATTGTATTCATCGGCATCTCTGGTTGGAGGCTCTTCAATGGGAACAGGACTACCAGGGAAAGAACCTCCCAGCCTTTGAGGAAAGGTTCTGGCTCCAGCGGAAGATGCTGATGCCATTTTTGGGGAAGCAGCCTAAAGTGGAGTGGGTGGCCGAGCTGGAGGTGTGGGTCCAGACAGAGGTGAGGTTGGACAGTGGCTATCGGGCTCTATGGTGGTACGCAGCACAGCTGTGTCCAGATCTGGAGTGTACAGAGCCCACGGAGAGCTATGACTTTGGCGGCCTGGGATTAATATGAGACAGTCTCCAGAAGGATCATCCAGGACATCCAGGATCTCAGAGAGTTGGACCTCCTAGCTGCACTCGGACCGGGAGGTGATCTAGACTTTTTAGTTGCACGGAAATGGGAACTGAAGAAGGCATATAAAAAAACTGTTTGACCGTGTTCAATAGTATGCCCCAGTGTCCATGGATTTTATTGATTATTCATCCAAGGATGTTATCCCGGGAGGGCTGAATGAGACCGGGGTCTCCACCTTGGAGGCACAGGGATACTGGATAGGGAGCCCAGATCCGATACCGGAGCTGTGCGACTTTGCTGCACAACTGGATCCAGATTCGGTGGATTTATTAGATTTTTTTTGTCTGAGGATGTTAACCCTAGAGGGCTGGATAACACCGGGGTCTCCACACCTGGGTCCTCAGAATGCTGGGCAGGCTGCCCAGATCCCTTAGCCCCAGCTGAAGTGCTGCCCCCCCCCTACCTACCCCTGGTCTAATGCAACCAATTACCTTCATAAGTCAATTACTTACTTAAATAAGGCTCACCTGTGTGCAATCACATGATCTCAATATATAAATATATACCTGTTCTGAAAGTCTGCACCACCACTGAGCAAGCGGCACCATGCATAACAGATCAGGCACAAAGTTGTGGAGAAGTACAGATCAGGGTTGGGTTATAAAGGAATATCTGAAACTTTGAACATCAAACAGAGAATTTTTAAATCCATTATTAAGAAATGGAAAGAAAATGGAAACTTTAGAAGTCATAATCTTGCGCTCAGGTGTATTATAAATTATTTGTGTAAAAAACAAAGTAAAACATCTGATGGCAGATGAGTCATTCCTGCCAACTACTCTGCCCATTCTCTTCAACTTTAAAATCCTCAAACCATAGTCAATCCAAATCTTTTAATCTTGATAGCCTCATGCCTACCCAATGCATTGTTATATTATCTCCCTATGTTATATGTTTGCGTGGGATAATGTTGCTTTTTGCATGGTGGGTTCATACAGATTAAAGAGTTATGTATGATCTCCTGGTATGGCTGAGCATTTTACCAGTTTATTTAGTGCCAAAATATTGGAGCAGGCTAAAGACCCTTCAAAATGGTCAGCCAAAAATATAATCACACACACAAATAGTTGTTCCCTTTAATTTATTTTTGTAATGCAGCTCATACATATTGAAAGATTGCAAGAATACATCAATACGTTCATTTTTTTGTTCTACAATTTTTTGGTATAAGCTTCCCTACATTGAAAACTTTTTGTCAGATTATACACCACACTACATGCAATGGAAACATGCTGCTAATATCTTTGCAGCTCTGTCGCGCATGTCAAATAGTTTGTGACATGATACAATCAAGCTGACAGCAGTATCCAGCAAAAGTTATTTCTAACACCAGACCAAGGAAGGATATGAAATCCTGATCTTTTTATTTCTCCTTTCTATAAGATTTTAATGCATTTTTATGTGGCCTACTTGCAGTGAAATAGAAAGGGAATTGGGCTGTCGCAGAAACACACTTCATACATCTTAATAGTAGCTCAATATCTAGGTGTATAGCTACAAATGACAAGGGTCACTTGGCTTCCAATTGAAATAGTAAAGTCTAAATAATATAGAAGTGGAGAATGTTCTGCAAGGACAAATATATCAAGGCGATCTATAGAATGCACTCTATCGTTGAAAGTTGCAAATAGAGGGTGAAACAGGAGGAAAGGAAACAGATGACCAAATAAAGCTATACAAATGAACCAAGTTCTATTATAAATCTTACAATGACCTAATGCTTGTTAAAGCATCATTTTTCCATAGTTTTCCAACTTCAAATTTAAACAGGTGGTAACTAAACCATTTAAAGAACTCTGCAATCCAACTCGTACACGTGTAGTATCCTTTCGTCAAAAAGATGTTATAACCGCCAAAGCGAGGAAGTGACCTCTACATTTATTAATTGTATAAATGGGAAATCTTCTTCTTTGCAGTCTCGAAATTTTTCTTTATTTTAATACATACACAATTAGCTATCAAGGGGTCATTTTATGAAGAAATAACATTGACATACCTTTACATCAAAAATGTTGATCCAACATGTTTATATTCACAAAATCCCAACTGACAAATTAGAAAAGTAGGCCATTAAGCTGACTGGTTAACATAGCATTATATGTTTTTGGCATGGTTTGAAAAGAATACAATTACATTGTTACCAAGACACAGGTATGTGCAATGTGTACAAAAATAGTTTATAATTGCAAGTATATTTACATATTTAACATGGAGTGATTAAAGGTCAGAGCATTATAAATAGTTATGGAGTGAGGACACTTGGAACTATGAAACGCATATTGAGACACATAAAAATGCAGCCTGCTGCTGAGTGCTGTATGGAATTTTAAGTAATGCCACCCAGATTCATACGATACTAAAAAATACTTTTTGGGATGATATTTGTTCAAGGAACAAAATCTACATAGATCTGCATCTATGATCTAGTCACAAAAACTTTAGGTCACGATAGAGTTGGAAATTCTACAAACAAAAATTGAATGTTGTCCATTCTCAAAGGTGAGTCATATGAATACAAAAGGGAGAAACTACATTTAAAATAAACCGACATAGAAGCCCAACGGTTTAGCATGTGTGGCATATTAGTTAGGTTTGTGTTGCAGTATATTTTCTGGCTGCTTTGGATAATTCCTCGCCGGTTTGAGAAAAATACCTAAAACAAGTGGTACAGGTCCCAACAGTAGGACAGTACACCATATATGCTAAGCTATAGCTTGAAGGGGAAAAGAAACACTCAACTGCAAATATGTCTATCTTCAGAGTACAAAATTAACACATTTTTATGCATTTACTCAATTAAAAAGATGGGAGAGGAGACAACCAGCAACAATCCATCATTCTACAAAATCAAAAAAAAGAGGCAGATAACCATAACCGATCTATCAGATTACAGATCAGGACAGTAAAAGCTAAGAAATAAAAATCACTACATTATGTCCCAGATAACCGAAAATCTATTCTCTAAAATGAGCTTGACCAGTCCCAGAAATTTCACAAGGAGAGCGACACTGAGTTTAATGTTAAGCCTCAGCTGGGCTTTGGGAGAACTTTGCACTTTACTTACACGCATATATCCTCTAATGGAGACGATAGTGTGGCTTTGGGAAGCAGTCAACTTCGGAGAAAAATAGGTACTTTCTAACCATACATTATCAGAACTTTTTTTTTAATTGTTAAGTATAAGTTGGTAGCATTGTGGGCACTTACTGTAGAAATTTAAAATATTTGGCTATACTAAAATAAAGTAACTGAGTAACAAATTAGACGATGCTTGGATGCTCTGTTGAACTTAACATATTTGACACTAAATACAACATCAGAAACCTAATTATTAGTACTCTTGCATGTAAACCTTTCTCAAATACAAAAATTTGCCCTCATTCATATTTCTTTGCCAGGAACAATTAATGTGAGTCAAAAGCTGGTACTGGTTGTTTTCGTGGAAACCAAAAAAAACTTCTTGAAAGTCTATCTGGTTTTATTGCAATTAAACTTTCATAGGAAATAAAAGAACATGCTTTAGTATGCTAAGCAAATAAAAGTTTTGTCTAGGTTGAACAAAAAATTGTATACCCACCACATAATGTAAAGCACAGATAAGTGCTTAAGAGATCCCACGTGACATTAAGGGTTATGATGGTCATATTTATTTCATATCATTGGAGAGGATTCTGTAGAATTTTGATAACCATTTAGGACTACAACTCTTGGTCTCCATAACAACTATAATGAAACAGTTGCCATAATGTGCAACCTTATCTTATAAAAGTTTAGACTTTAGTTTTAGATATAGAAGCTCTTTGAAGACCAGAATTGGGATCGTCTCTTGAAAAATCTTTGGTGTCTAAGCTTAATGTCCTCTTGTACACATGGGCTAGAAGGACATAAACTTGAATTTGTCTTAAATAAAAGATACACCGACCAGCCATAATATTATGACCAGCTGCCTAATATTGTGTAGATCCCCCTTGGGGCCAAAACAGTCCTGACCTGTAGAGGCATGGACTCCAACTAGACCTCTGAAGGAGTGCTGTGGTATCTGGCATCAAGACAGTAGCAGCAGATCCTTTAACTCCTGTAAGCTGCGAGATGGGGCCTTCAGGATGCATCTTGGTACTGTGTGTTCTCCAGGTAAGCGACGCACATGCACCCAGCCATCCACAAGATGTAAAAGAAGGTGTGACTCATCAGACCAGGCCATCATTATTTAGAGAAAATCTCAAATGATAAACAGTAACTACTCTATGCATGATTTGATATTGATCTGCTTAGCGTATGATTTTTAGTCTGCGGTCTTATTTTCTATAATATTGATCTCGTAGAGTCTGTGTGCCAGTTCTTTGTGCACAGTTGCAAAAATTTTCTCTTCAAAAAAAGCTAAATTATGAATTTTGTAATTAATGCATAGTACTACATCACACACCAGCAGCTAGCTATATCTGTGAGCGACATCACAGTATGCAAAAAAAAAAAAAGTCACAGTAACAGAATCAGCTTTTCATGAATGTCCACAATTGTCCATGTAATATGAAATATGCAAACATTGTGAGGCCGGTGATTCTTCTGATGTTTAAAGCATATCGTTAAAGGTCGTTAGAAATAGCATTGTAATATTCACAGATAATTAAAAAAAACTAAACAAACATGGACAATGTAATTTGCCTTCACTGGAGAAAACCAGAAATGAGAACAGAAGTGCAAGAAATTCAGGAAGTGCAAAGAAAAGTAGCTTTCACTAGGTTCTTGACAACATATGCAATTGAAAGCTAGTACTGTAACAAAATATTTTTTCTATTTTAAAATAGTTTAAACACAATTTCATACAAGCTGACAAAACTGACCATGTTAGTTTTCCTTCGAAAGCTGAATGAGAATAATTCACTACTTCTGATAACCCCTTGATATTCACAAATTCAACAAGAACATGGAGAAAATTAATTATGTGTAAAGAAAAAATGATAGTGTTTATAAATAAGAAAAAAAGGATTACTGCCATAATAGATCAACTAAGTTTTGCCATTTGATTTCTATGGATGTACTGCTCTCCAATGATTTATGTACATCCTTTAAAATGTTATTTAACTTCTTGTAAAAATCTTTTCATTGTGGCTCTGAATAGTGTTACCTCAGAATGCATTCATTCCTGACTATTATTTATTATGCATTTGTGCCTCTGAAGTACCATAGCCATTACGTTAGAGGTAAATATTCGAGTGCTTGGAGGAGTTCATGACATATTTCTGACATTCAGAGGGTAAACACTTTAAAATTAGTAGGAGTTATCTCAAATGCGACCTGCATTCATATACATCTGTTTACTGGCTGTTTGCAAACCCTATATATGGTTATGTCATCAGATGAGTGGATGGATATTGCCTAAAACCTATAAAAAGGAGATATGTTCAATTAGTTATGCTTTTTTAAGCACAAACTCAACATCTCTCACATTAACTTGGTCCATTCCATAGTTTGCTGATGCAAAAGTCCAATAAAGCAACAAGTGCTTAAAATGCGGTCGGTCCAAGCCGCGAATGGTCTCTTCAGCATATTAATGCGATAAACTTCCTTGTTCCACTCGACATGTGTTTGTAAACAAACATACTGGAGCAATATTTGGCCACAGGATTAATTCTGAGGTAGTCAATACAAATGAAATGAACCTGCTTGCATACTTAGTGCCCTTAGGTTGCTTCTTTGTAATTACCAATATTTGGAGTCCTGGTCAAGTCACAGTCCAGGTCACATGGTCTTGGACAGGGCCTAGGTAAAGAATGTTCTCCAGTTTTGTTTGTAGGTGGTCCTTCACTTTGAAGCACTGTTTTCTCATGAATTGGTATAGACTGGTGACAGAAATGCGAGTGTGGAACATCTTTCTTTAAAGTCCAAGACTGACATAGAAAAGCATCTGTGGACAAAGATTGAAGAAAAAAAATAAATATTCTCAAGGCTTTTGCAACAAAATACAAAATATACTATGGCAAATGGGAACACTGTAAAAGCAATGGTCTTCAGCAAAATGTGCAGAATAAAACTAATGTCTTTACTTTACTCTTTAACAGAGCTTTGCTAATAAAATAATGGAAAACAATGGACATCAATTTGATTCAGTTTACTTATAACATTGCACCAAGGGCTTCATTAAGGGACACTCTTGATCCTGTCTGACAAAAAATATTAATTGATCTTTAATATGCGCCCTATATGAGGGAACATGGGCTTTGATTTTAGTTTAAAAGCCAGATACCATTTTCAATTGATACTTAGGGCTCCATATGGCACAAATGGTGAGAAACTTGAGCGTCACTTACTGTTGTCATTGATAAATCATGGGAAATATATTAATTGCTAAACATGTATAGAACATTATAGTATAGTTAGAGCACAGAGACGGAAACCGGATTAATATATAATTTAATCTGATGAATTTCACAGGGGTGATAACAATTTAGACACAGTATACGACACAGTTTGCAAAAATAAAGAGGAAAAACTCATATAGGTCATCTGCTGGAACCTCAATGTCCTTGTTGAGTTTACATATCCAGCATAGAAGGCAATCACCCTAAATTCCATATTATAGAGGAGTACCAATAACGGTCACTTAGGCTGAACCTGAATGAATCTATGGCAAAGCTCTGGTATGTAGAAGGTGTGGGTCACTCTGTGTGGCTTAAGAGAGGAGCTGTAGGCTGTAACACACCTCTCATTTATATTATGTTTATATATTTGTTGCCAACTTTATTAGGGTGAGAAGCGCAGACAGTATTTAGTTTTTTTGTATACATTGTACAGCCAACACACTGTATTTGCAGCATGCTCACACTGTTTGGTAGGCCTCATATTATACATTTGTATTATTTGAGCCTGAGACTAGCTTAGCGCACCGACATTTTTTCTTTTCCCTGTTTACACATCTGGCTATGTTTACTCTTCCAAAGCCAAACTCCTGCGTTAGTCCAACACAGGCTCTGCATGACAAATTTAAATATAAAACTTCACCTTATGCTTGGACTGCACTGTTTTCACTTAGGAATTTACGAATGTATGCAGACTGAGATGTGGACTATACTTAACCCTTTTGATCCGAGAACCTGTTAACTTGATAAAACTTAGAAAGAAGGTAGTATATTTGCATGACACAAATAGTCTCATATAGCATGAAACTGTACTTTTTGTAGAATAATGAAAACTATAAATCCCAAATGGACTTACTGGATGACAGTGACATCATTTAAGATTAATGTATACAGTGTTTATTAGTAGTGCAATAAATATGTTTTCCTTTGCATGCTGCACTACTAGCAGAAGTCCTTTATAAGTGTACACATCGGTCTGAGTACTGTGAAAGAAGGGCACAATGGTTTCTCTGAAAGATTAATGATATGATTTTAAAAAGAACAAGTACAAGGATGCTCGGACCTTGTAAGGCTTTTAGAAATCAAGGTTAAAAGGAAACACTTACCGCTGCTATTCTCATGCTGGGAGTGAGGTGAGAATGCATCCTTTGGTATTTGTGATACAAAGTTAGACAACGCTTGGTCCGCGGGATCCTCCTCGGTTATATATGTATAAGGGCAATACTCCCGAGTCCTTGAGTAAATGTTGGCATTATCATAACAATCAGAGCAAATCACCACCTGCCCTGCACCTGCAAATTTAAGGTTCACAAACTCATTAGGGCCAAAGAACCGCTTAAAAAAGGCATCAAAATGGCTTGATGATAGACAGTACAACTTTTTGTTCTATTCCATTGCAGTGGAATATTGTTTACGAGAAGAAATAACTTTCAATTCATATTAGGGCTGAAACAACTAATCGATAAAATCGATAATGAAAATCGTTGTCAACGATTTTCATTATCGATAAATCAAATCGATTATAAAAAGTTTTTTTTCAGAGCAAATGCTCTGAAAAACTCCTCTCCTTATATAATCCGACCTCAAACAGAGATCGGATTATAATACTAGAATGCAGATCCCCCGCAACGCTGCAGGGGACCTGGATTACCCTCACTGTCGGCCGGTCTCTCACTTCCGTCTCTCTCCCCCCTCCCATACACCCCTCTGACTCCTCCCCCCTCCCATACATCACTCTGCCTCTCTCCCGACTCCGTTACTGACAGGCACTTTCACTGCAGCTTCATAGAAGCCTCAGCGTAAGTGAAGGGCAGTAACGGAGGCTGGCTGTGCGTATCGTGCAGACCCCCACCGGCTGACAGAGAATCATCGCACAGACAGCCTCCGTTACTCACCTTCACTTATGCTGAGGCTTCTATGAAGCTGCAGTGAAAGTGCCTGTCAGTAACGGAGCCGGGTAGAGAGGCAGAGCGGTGTAGGGGAGGGGGAGGAGTCAGAGGGGTGTATGGGAGCCATCCCCCCACACACCACTCTGGCTCCTCCCCCTCCCATACGCCACTCTGCCTCTCTACCCGGCTCCCTGGTGTCTTGTGAACCTCCGTTGCTGACAGGAGGCAGAGAGGAGTATGGGAGGGGGGAGGAGGCAGAGTGGAGTATGGGAGGGGGGAGGAGGCAGAGTGGTGTATGGGAGGGGGAGGAGCCAGAGCCATATCTGGGGGTAAAAGGTATATCAGGGGGCTCAGTTGCATATCACTGGCATATAAGGAGTATAAGGCATATCAAGGGGCACAGTGGCATATCAAGGGGCACAGTGGAATCTGGCATATAAGAGGTATAAGGCATATCAGGGGCACAGTGGCATATCAGGGGGCACAGTGGAATCTGGCATATAAGAGGTATAAGGCATATATGGGGCAGAAAGGCAAGCTGGGGGTCAGATGTGCATAACCGGGGGCAGTTTGGTAAATAAAAAAAATGTAAACAAGGCTTTCTTCTCATAGTTTTTATTAAATATGAAAAATAGTTAACATATGAATTAATATTTACTAATAACTTTGCATTAAAACCTAGTTTGAGAAACAGTGTTTGGGTTCTTGTATCTTTTATTACCGTATTTGCTCGATTATAAGACGACGTTTTTTTCAGAGCAAATGCTCTGGGGTTGTCTGCGTCCGTCGCATAGACCTTCCCCGACTGTCAGAGATCAGAGAGCTCTATATCTCTGACAGCCGGGGAAAGTATACGCGACGGACGCATACAAACCCCCGCTGCTAGCCACACCTCCTTCCGGCTGCAGCAGAAGGCGACGTCAACCCGCTGCCCCGGCTGGAAGCACCGGTAAGAGAGGGGGGAGTGCGGGGGAAGGGGGGTGAGAGAGAGGGAGAGAGGGGGAGAGAGGGGGGGAGAGAGAGTGTGTGTGTGTGTGTGTGTGTTAGTTAGTTAAATGGGGGTATAGGGTGTGTGTGTGTGTTAAATGGGGGCATAGGGCATTTCTGGAGTGGCTTTAAGGGGGCATTTAATAGAGCACTCTGCCTCCTGAAATGCCTTATACCTCCCTATATGCCACTCTGCCCCATAATATGCCTTTAACCCCCTAAATGGCAGAGTGGCATATAGGGGTATAAGGCATTTCTGGAGGCAGAGTGCTCTATACAATGCCTTTTAACTCCCTTAATGCCACTCTGCCTCCTGAAATGCCTTATACCTCCCTATATGCCACTCTGCCCCATAATATGCATTTTAACCCCCTAAATGCCAGAATGGGATATAGGGGTATAAGGCTTTTCTGGAGGCAGAGTGGCACATAGGGGGTCAAAAGGCATACCATGGGGCACAGTGGCATATAGAGGGTTAAAAGGCATATCATGGGCCACAGTGCCATATTGGAGTGGCAAGTCTGGGGGCAGATGTGCGTAACTGGGGGACAGGTTGGAAAATACAAGAAATAAAAACAAATAAAATATTTTTCTCAATCATAGCTTTTATTAAAAAAAATAGTTTACATGAATTAACATTTACTGGTAAAACTTTTTTCCTTTGGGGTCGTCTTATATTCAGGCTTTTTCTTTTTTTCCTAAGTTAATATTCAGATTTTGGGGGGTCGTCTTATAATCAGGGTCGTCTTATAATCGAGCAAATACGGTATTATGTCAGTAAAATAAGAAGGTGAATAGAGAGAGGCCATTGCAATAAAGAGATGAAAGTGTAAATTCTACAGTTTTTTATCCGATTAATCGAAAAAATAATCGGCCAACTAATCGATTATTAAAATAATCGTTAGTTGCAGCCCTAATTCATATCTTAACGCCTCTTCGAGTGGTGGTCTTATTCAGGTCTTGGTACACAGGACTGATCCTGAGACTTGATATTATGCAAACACTGGCTTTGTCTGCAGCTCTGTCCCTCTGGTTGGTATAAATTACATGGGAGAACTTGACTTGTGAAAATCCTAGTTATTGTTTTAAAAATATCTTAATTGGGGGGTAGTTACACAATGTAGTGTAAGAAAACATACACATTATGAAAATAGGTAAAACGGTCTTAATGGTTTAAGATGCAAAAGTCCTTAGTAGTGAAAGGAGTTAAAAAGGAATTGAGTTATATCTGACAGGACACGTGAAATTAATTTGATAGATTAGCTTGTTCTGCTGAAAAGTCTGACACACACACACACTGTAGAGTCTAACTACATCCACACAACTATGTGATAATAAATTGCTTCATATGATCAGACATTTTCAAAATCAATGGCAACATTTCACAATTTCTGTCAGGGTATGCAAACTTTTGAGCACAACTGTATGTAAAAATATAGAATTCAAAGAAGGTATCCTTTCCTTTTTTTATGCAATGCCTTCCACTAATATTGACACCCTTGGTAAATATGCAATTGTTTAACCCTTTGACCTTTTCTTCAAACAAGACACAAACTACTCTGCTTTCATGAATATCAAAAAAGCGCAAACACAGGCTTACTCAAAAAAAAAATATTTGTATGTCACAATTATTGGCATCCTTTTAGTAAATACTTTGTGCTACCTCCTTTTGCCAAGATAACAGCTCTGAGTCCTATCCTATGATGCCTGATGAGGTTGGAGAATACATGGCAAGGTATCTGAGACCGTTCCTCCATATAGACTCTCTTCAGAGCCTTTAAATTTTGAGGTTGACACAGTTCACACCATGGTTTTTCTAAGGGGTTCAAGTGAGGGGACTGGGATGGCCATGGTAGGGCCTTGATTTTATTGTTAGTAAACCCTTTTTGTGTTTTGGTTTTGATGTATGTTTTGGATCACTGTCCTGCTGTAAGATTCAACCACACCAATTTTAAGCTTCCTGTCAGAGGCAATCAGGTGTTGATATCTGATAGCTATCATATATGGCATTATCAGCCTCTCACATCTTTTGTGGAGGATGGCCCACTCTTCTTTACGATGACACTTTTTACGTCATTGTAGTTTGCAGGCATTTGTTTATGCACAGCTCTCTCACCACAACATTTATCTTTTGATCTTTTGACTTTTGTCATTCAACATTGACACTTCTTTTTCAGCCATTCTGTTGTAGATTTGCTGCTGTGCTTGGGATCATTGCCCTGTTGCATGACCCAGTTCTGGCCAAGCTTTAGCTGTCAGACAGATGGCCTCACATTTGACTCTAGAATAGTTTGTTATACAGAAGAGTAAATGGTCAAATGACTGCAAGGCTCCCAGGTCCTGTGGCTACAAAACAAGCCCCCACCATCATGCCACTGTGTATTATGTAAAAAAAAAAACAAAAAAAAAACATCATCTTCACATTGGTCTCGACTGTCCAAAGGACATTGTTCCAAAAGTTTTGTGGTTTGTATAGATGCAACATTGCAAACCTAAGCCGTGCTACCATGTTCCTTTTTTTTTTTTGAGAGAAGAGGCAACCCTTTCAAGCAAACCATACTTGTTTAGTCTATTTCTAATTGTACCGTCGTGAACTTTAACATTTAATATGGTTAACTTAGGTTATGATGTGTAAAACATGTATGGGCTGATATGCTAAATTAATATTTTTGCTCACCTGGTACAATAGGACCTTCCCGCATATCTACTGGATGGATGCTGCTACGGCCATTGTATAACTGAGGCATTCTTGCTTGTACATTGGGTGTGTACTGGGAATTTAGGATATCTGCATCTGCCTCACTACCAGTATCTACATACAAACCTGAAAGGAATATATATAACAATAAAACCGAGAAAGTAAAAGAGTAAAACATGAGAGAGAATGATACAATTGTAATCATTTCCATGAAACCAGTGGGAATTACACAAAACAGTAACAAGGTTTTAGCTTGTGATGGCTTATTAGAAATAAGGACGAGGAAGCACAGATGGGGCCATTAGTTGAATAATACACTTGCACAGGTCTGTGGTTCTAAGGGGTTGCTAGAAAGTGACAGGTACTTCTGGATAGTTTGGGGTTAGAAGATGTGTTTGATGCTATAAAGAATGAGGAGGAATCTGAATGTGCAAGCCAGTAAATTCCATTAACATAAAGAAACACAAATTGTTGCAAGTGGCATAAGGCGTGGGGCTAACTTCACTCCCCTACAAAAGGTAAAGGAGCACCTGACCCAGAGACCTAAAGGAAACAAGGCTTCATTTCCCAGGTATGCCAATAACTTCACTCCCTGTGTTATAGCACCCACTTGCGCACAGCAGCTGTTAGTGTAGATACCATTCAGCTTGCATCAGCCCAAGTCAACAAGCAACCCTGTCCAAATTTTATACTGACTCAGCTTAGTCCACTCTAAATAAATTCTCATTGGCAAATGTTTAACAGCTGAACACCAGAGCTGTGCATTTCCTATGACCAGTGAAAAGTCCCCAAAAACTTGAGAAAAAAAAAAAAAAATCTTCTTACAGGAGTTGGTGTAAATTTGGGATATGATAGACTGGGTTGATAAGGCCAGATAAATACTCAGATTGATTGGCACAGATGCAACTAAATGTGAGATGAAACCAGAACCGAATACTTTCCGACTAATGTTTATTATGTAATTTTAGGAAGACTAGGTATAGTGTAACTTTCTCCTAAGTTGGCACCTTTGCCTTTTTTGTCAATTGTGTCAAAAAGATCATACTGTTAACCAATTAAACATATCAGGTGGCAACTTGTTGGGGTTTATGACTATCATAAGATTACGCACCATCTGTTCCTTTGTGTGTACAGCCACTTGCTGGAGGCATAAGCTGCTGGTGGCTGCCAGCCTCGGAGTTACTATAACCGTCTGGTGGCTCGGAAAGCGTTCCCTGAGAAGACAAGTAGCTTGAAATGTCTGCCGGCAAATTCATGTCTTCTGCAGAAAGCACAAAAAAAAAAAAAAAAAAAAAAAAAAAAAAAAAAAACGACAAGTTACATTTATAGAGCCAATAATTTCGATGAGGTGCACTCTGAAATATACGCAACTGCTTAGTATGCCAGAATGGCATTTATGACAAAAACAACTATAAGGGGAAACCAAAAGATATAAAAGTTCAGACTCTTAACTTTTAGGACCATTTATGATGCAGAAACAAAAGGTTCACTGATACACATACATATGTTTTAAAATAACATGATGTTTGTTTTTTTTTTTTTAACCACTTAAGAATCGGACCGTTTTTTTTTTGTTTTTTTTACATTTTTGTGCACCATGGCTGTTTTTTGTGGTGTTTGTCTTTAGCTGCCATCTTCTTCTTTCTCATTTACAGTACCCACTCAAATATTTTTTTCCAAGGACAAGAAGCGCTTTTTATTTTGATTATATCATCTAATGTACTAAAAAAAATATATGGTTAAAAATTGAAAACAAAAATACCTTATTTAAAAAAAAAAAATATTTTACTCATCTACAAAAGCTAATGAAAAAAAACTTCAAAGTAGATTATTATATTTGTTCTGAGTTTAGAAATATCACATGTTTCTATGTCAATTTCTAGGGCAATAAGTACAAGTAGCGCATTGCTATTTCAAACCATTTTTTTTTAAAATAAATAAATCTAGTCCTCCTGAGCACATGTCCTAATTTGGGAAAACAGGCAATTTAATTAACCACTGTCAAAATATATATGTTTGAAAACTGGACACCCCATGGTATTTTAACACTTTCCATGCACAAATACTGCCACCAGCTTTTGTCAGATTTGTGGTAGTAATTTAATTGCACAGAAAATTACTTAATATTTCATTTAAACATTTAATAATTCAGTTAATGAATTAAAAATAAATTACACTAAACAAAGCGCTTCCTTCTTTGCTAATGAACATTATTGGATATTCCTGATGCAGCAAAACCCCAAAGCAATAGAAGTGATCATTGATTTCTTCCAAAACTCTTGTCCGGAGGACAGCACTGCCTTTTTAATGTGGCACTTGAGATTGCTATGTAGAGTGATCACGCAATTCCATGGGTTTTTGTTATTTTGATGTTCCTGAATGCATGGATACCAAGGCATTTTAGTAACACCAGCTGAGTGAAGGAAGTGATTCTTTACTGCTTCCTAAGCTTGTTCCAGGCAGTTGGGTGCTGCCATATTTGAAAGCACTCTAGAGCGATAACATACATGACGCCATAGAGATTTTTTTTTGGTGTTACTTTGACCACTTTCTAAGCTCATTTAACCCCATGATAGTGCCAGGCAGTAATAAGTGTGGTATTGGCCCTGAACTGCTTTTTCCGTGACCTCTCTAGCACCTCAATAGTCTTTAAGGGGTTACAAAATTGTATGTTTTTATAAGGCTGAGTGCAACACCTTTCTGCATTCCTTAATTATGGTGAAATGAGCATTTATCAATGATTTATGCAGAATGTCCTACATTATAAGGTATGCGTTTCAGTCTCTTTAGTAAAGATGATCCCTTAAGTCAGTTTCTACATGTATTGGAGAATAGCACAACGTCGTCTCACATTTCTGCTACTTATTCTATGTGGAAAGCAGACTTGAAAACAATGTGGTCCAAGTAAAGAAGATATTCAGGAGTAAACAAAATGTTTTTGAAGTGGCACTCACCTGTGTTGGTTATGCTGTAATCCTCACTTTTTCTTCTCATATGGTATATGACAATAACCCAGACCAGGGAGGTGCCCACAACACAGCACACCACAACAATGATCACTATGCCAACGGTGGTCCAGCCATCCTCTTCAAAGCCCATGACATTTTGAGAGGAATCACAGTTTGGGGAAGAAAGTACAAATAAGTTAATATGACCCCTCTCGGTGCCAAGTGTATTAGACATGCTGCACGTGTATTTCCCAGCATCCTCTGGCCCAGCTTCAACAATGATTAACAGCTGATTGGCTGCAGCAAAGAAGTGTCTCTCAGTGACCACTAGTGGGCCATCATCTTTGGTCCAGTTAAGACGTGGAGCTGGGCTTCCACCTGCTATACACTGCAATACAGCAGTTTCTCCACGAGCCACAGTTCTGTCCTCCAACGGTCTTATGAAAGAAGGAGTTTCTGAAAGAAAAGAAAAAACAAAACCACAGTAAAGTTATCCCAGACAGCTCATGAACACAATCACTACCTGGGGAGACACTAATTCACTTTAAAATGGCCGCACATTTATTCAGTTATTTTGCATTAAAATATATTTTTTCATCTGTTAAAAGGTGCAAGTGGCATAGTTTCATACAAATACGACTGAAGCTCTCTTGGTATGGAATATGGGCCTTCATTTCAAAAGAACTTATAAACTGTATATAACCTAACTATAATAGTTGTTGTTCCACTTGTAGTGCTATACCCTGCACATAACCATCTATTGCCAGGGTAACAAATCCATACTCTGACACTCAAGGATATGCAAGCCACTTACTAAGAAATACATCTGCATCCAAATACGGTCAGTTTAAAAACATACTTTGTACTAGAGCCCTTTATTAATCCCGCTCCCGCCCGCTCCTGCGTTTTTTAATCCCGCTCCCGCAATGTGGGTGTTCCGATCCCGCCCGCTCCCGCCACAGTTGTGGCCAATCCCGCCCGCTCCCGCCACATTTGTGGCCAATCATGCCCGCCTCCTTACCTGATTTCCCGCGCAGTCCCGCGCGGCTGCCCTCGAGTTGTTCCCTTACGGCGTCTCTTCTCTTGCTCCGCCCAGGAACAAGGCGGAGTCACAGGAAGTGACATCACATCACGTGGCTCCGTTTTGTTCCTGGGCGGAGCAAGCTAGGAGACGCTGTAAGGGAGCAGCAAGAAGGCAGCCGCGCGGCACTGCCCGGGATTACTGGGACCCGCAGGTACAGTGCCTGACCGCCCGCAAGTTTTTTGGTGGGACCCGCCTCCCAGTGCAGTCCCCTACTTTGTACTTTAATAACAGTAATGCTAGTTGATGGCAAATGCATGGGCCACAGGCAACAGTAGATATGTTCAGACAAGTACGTTTCCTGCAAGTAGCGGGTGGGCATTTGTTTTTGAAATTTATGTTATGTGTATACTGCAAGAAAGGATATCTTCCTTTTATCAGGATGCTCATAACTCCTCCCCAATAACCTGTCTCTACTGTATTGTTAAATTACTGCTTGTTGACTGGTTTATGTAAAATCTGAAGGTGCAAAGCTCCTCTTTAACGTACATATTCTTTTGTTGACTATCACATCTGAAAATAAAAAATTTCTTACCTAATACAGTCAATGTAACATTGGTAGATATGCTGCCTGCTGCATTCTGTGCAGTGCAGCTGTATAATCCCATGTCTTCAATTTTAACATTCACTATAAACAAGACCTCGTCTTCTGGCATTACATGCATACGCCGTTCTCGGGCAGCAGGAAAATCTGTCCCTCCGTCTTTCTGCCACGCAATTTGTGGAAGTGGATGGCCTTCTGCTGCACATTCCAAACGGGCCATAGCACCGGTGCGGATTGTCAGGTCCATAGGGGTTTTTATAAATGTGGGCATTTCTATGAGAATTGAAAGAGAAAAGTTGACAATCGGTCTTAATCCTATATTAAACTTGATCTGGATTGTTTTCAAAGTCTTAAACATACTTTGGTCTGCCAGTCATTATCTGAAATACGTTGGATCAAATTTAATGAAACAAAAAAAATAAAAAATAATTACCATTTACTGTGAGTTTTGCTTTGCTGGAATAATTGGACCCAAAGTGGTTGGTGATGACGCACTGGTATTTCCCATCATCAGTAAAGTTGACATTGAACAAATGCAAGACAGTGGTGTACTCTATGACTTCGGCTCCATGCTTCTGGTACCTTGCAAAGTTCTCCACCTCTGCATCATACAGGATTTCACTGTTTTTCCTCCAAGCTGTGAACATGGGGGTGTCACTGCTACTTCCAGCAGAGCAGGTCAGAGTGACATTCATTCCCCTCAATGCAACTGTGGTTTCAGGGTGCACCTTAATCTGGGGTTTGGGGAAATTATCTAAATAAAAACAAAACAAACAAGATTAAATATTGGCAACAGGGAAACATGATTAAAACCAAAAAGCAAATGCAACATGTCTGTGTAATTTTCACAGACGCAAGAAATCCCTCTAATTTAAAACGGCTAACCAAGCTATTCTTGTAGAAGCTCATTTGACCTTTACAGTGCATAGTGATAGCATGGAGAAAGCACATATTTTAAGTTACTTTTGTGAATAAACCCTTTTGAATTTAAACAAGGGTGGAATGAAATTACCCTCGCCTCCAAAACAAGTACCAAAACAAGATAAATACAAACCACAGATAAAATCTTCAGGATTCACGCTAAATAGAGGACGCCTAGCCAGCCAATCGGGGTGCGCACAGCTCACATTAACAGATTGCTGAAAACCACTGTTAGTAAGCCACTGGGGTAACCACTTTAACTGACAGTCACACAGCAAGTGGCTGGTGTTTAAGACTCTGTAAGAAAATTGAACCGTATGTTACAAGGCAGTATCAATAAACACATAAAAGTGCAAGACTATATGCGCGCACTCATTTTTAGCCAGCAGTTAAAACCCTGAGTTTAACTCTTTTGCAATGTCTATATGTGTGCTTACATTTATGTTCAAATTAAGTACCCCCCCTCTGCGAGTTTACATGCCGTTTGTGCAAAAAACTGCACTCACATACAATATATATAAATGTGATTGAACAGACAAGAAACACCTACATCTCTTGGAGTTTCATGTGAGAAAAGGCATCTTCTTGCACAGACATGATACCATTGTTGTTAAGGTCTCTGAATGAGAAAAGATGATGTTAATAAAAACATTTTAAAAAATAACACACATGCATTTTGAATTCTAGTGCAGGGAAAAAGCCATTTATCAAAGCATATGTGCGTCACAGTATCCAAATCCCATTCATATAAGAATCATTATTGGTTTTGGTCACTGATGAGATTGTCATTAGTTTCCTTCTGTACAAATATGTCTTAATGCATGTTCATTTTCACTTGCTCCTTTTTTATAATAGCTCTATGGAATCTGCTGGTGCTCCACAAATAAAATCTAACGTAACATAGAAACAGCTACTGCAGAGGTAGGTACATGTACACACCAGAAAAACAAAGCAGTACACAAATGTACTAATATGCAATACTTTTACTTTTTTTTTTCTTTAAATAATGGTGCCAAGGATCGTAATGAGTTTCCTACACATGTGTATACCTTGCGTTTTGTATATCATGCAGTGTCATTATTTTGGATACATCTGTTTTTGTTTGCTTACACAAGTTAGAAAAGGCAATAAGGTTTTCTGTCCTAGCGTTATCTAGCTATATCTTCAACCCATCCTTGCCAATACTGCCAAAGACAATCCCCTTCCACCAATAAGGAGTGCCTTATCAAAAGGTAACTTAATGAGAAAGATCTCCACTTTTAATATGATGGTGAATGCATAGATATATTGTTGGTGCTCCACACAGGTTTATGAAATGTACAGACCTGTGAAATGACGTGTATTAAAAAGACTAATCAAAGCTTTTAAAATAACGCAACATGTGCAGAAACTATAAAGATAGTTGGCATATACTAATTGTCACACACTTTAGTTTCATGCTTTGGTCACTCGAACTTAGAGGGCAGAGAATTATAGCAAACTCCTGCTATGTAAGCAATAGCCTAGATAAATTATCCACAGCTGAAACGAAAGGTTCTGGACAATACTTACAGATGCTGAAGTAAATCCAGGCCGGTAAAAGCTTTCTTTGTGATGGATTTAATCTTGTTCCCCTGCAAAATGCTGAACGGAAGGCATAAATAGTTTAGCTAAACAGACACCAGCAGATTATCTTGCCACAAAATGGAAAAACTTAAAGCAACTGTCTTCAACCTTTCCCTCAGGCAAAAAAAAAAAAAAAAAAAAAAAAAAGTTACTTATGACCATTTAAAAGTGCTAATGGCTAGTATTACAATGTATTTGCTACATTTCATTTCTAACGGGGTAAGTTTTGTTACAATAAAAATGTGAGTTACCTGCTACAGACTTCTTAATTAAAATGACTTTTGGGGAATCCATTTCATTTTGATACTTAGGATGATGAGATCAATACACACGAATGTTGCTGGACAGCGCTGCTGTCTTGTATGATTTACTTTGTTTTAAGATGCCCTATTTAGAAGGGTCATCTCCTATTTAAGCCAGGATAGTCACTTGAAAGCAGTCATACACTAACCTTTATCTGTATGCTGTGTTATCTATGAGACACTCCCAAGATGGAACATTTACATGCTTAAACAAGCCTGCCAACAGGTTTGGCTGCCAAACCAATGCAAAAAGGTTAGCAGCACTTTTCTAAATGTGGTGGTAGTATTTCACCAGCCACAAAGCCTGTAATGTAGATCCATGAGGACCATTGTATGCTCGGCTCTTGTCCTCTCAAACTATGTGCCAATTTTCATATTTCAAGTCAAATGAGAATGATAAACCCAACGATAACACAAAAAGGTCTTAACCTGCAAAATCAGTTTTTTTTAAAAAAAAGTTAAACTTACAGTGTATGTAGTCTTAGGAGTCCAGCAAACACCTCATTTGAATCTTCAATAGCCCATGATATTTCATTGTTCTGAAGGTCTCTGTGTAAATATATTGACTGAGTGAACTGATGGTTATCAGCCAAAAACATATCACGGCTGAACACACACAAAGCTTGTCAAACGCCCAGGCCTTGAGGACCACAAACAAATGATTCTGCATATGCTTATTAGAACACAATGTTATCTATTTATATTGAGCTCTGTGGTAAGCCTCAGGTCTCCCTGAGACATACAATTGAAAAGTTCTAAATAACCTTATCGCCTATCAAAAACATACTGTTGCAGTGGCTTGATAATGGTTGAAACAAAATGGTTCTCAAAATGGTACTGATAAAAACAAATATTCTAAAATTGTCATAAAAAAAAAACAAAAAAAAAACAAAAAAAAAAACTTGGTGGACTCACAGTAGCATGCGCCATAGGACAGCCTATTAAGCAGCTGTTACATACTGGTTTAGTAAATGCACCAAAAAAAGAAAAAAACAACATATTTCGCTTTTAAATATCATTAAGGAACAAAGAATTTGAGAGCCACATATTCCTTTTTGGAAAATGTTACGTTTAGAGTTTATAAATTATTAATCTGCTCACAAACATCACCACCTATTGAGTAAGCAGGTGCATTCTGCTAGGGTGCTAACAGTTACCCCTATTACGCAATTACTTTCTCACTGCTGGGGTTATACTTAAAATGTATTTAATTGCTAATAAAATAAGCCACTAATTTGAAGAGAGCCAAAAACAAGGTTGTTCTTATAAACCTCTGCTAGGACTGAACTAGTAAATTTGGGCTGTTTGCAGCTATGCATATATTTGCATGGTGGTTTGTAACAAGTTCAATTATACAGTGCCTTGCAAAAGTATTCACCCCCTTTGCATGTTTCCTATTTTATTGTATTACAACCTGGAATTAAAATGCATTTGTTGGGGGTTGTATCATTTGATTTACACACCACTTTAAAGATGAAAAACATTGTTTTATTGTGAAATTAAGAAAAAGGAGAACTGGGGCATGCATAACTAGTTACCCTCCAATTTCAATACTTTGCAGAGCCACCTTTTGCAGCAAACAACCAAGTCTCTTGGGTCGTGTCTCTTTAAGCTTGGTACATCTAACCACTGGGTTTTTGCCCATTCTTCAAGGCAAAAATGCTCAAGCTCCTACAAGTTGGATGGATTCTGCTGGTGTACAGCAATCTTTAGTCATGCCACAGATTCTCAATTGGTTTGATGTCTGGGCTGTGACTAGGTCATTTCAAGACATTTAAACGTTTCCCCTTAAACCACTTGAATGTTGCTTTAGCAATATGCTTAGGGTCATCGTCCTGCTGCCAGGTGAACCTCAATCCCAGTTTTAAATCTCTGGAAGACTGAAAGCCGTTTCCCTCAAGAATTTAGCACCATAATTCCTTCAATGCTGACCAGCTTTCCAATCCCTGCCAATGAAAAACATCCCCACAGCATGATACTGCCACCACCAAGCTTCACTGTAGGGATGGTGTTCTCGGGGTGATAAAAAGGTGTTGGGGTTGCGCCACACATAGCGTTTTCCTTGATGGCCAAAAAGCTAAATTTTTGTATCTTCTGACCAGAGTACCTACTTCCATGTGTTTGGGGAGTCTCCCACATGCCAAATAGTATTTTTTTCCTTTAAGCAATGACTTTTTCTGGCCCCTCTCCCACAAAGCCCAACTCTGTAGAGTGTACAGCTTAAAGAGGTCCTTCAATCTCCGCTGTGGAGCTTTGCAGTTCCTTCAGGGTTAACTTTGGTCTCCTTGTTCTCTCTCTGATTAAAGCCCTCCTTGCCTGGTCCGTGAGTTTTGGTGGGTGGCCCTCTCTTGGCAGATTTGTTGCGATGCCATATTCTTTCCAGTCCTTAACAATGGATTTAATTAAGAAATGGGATGGTTTTTTTTTTTCTGTAGTTCTTCACAATTTTGCCCCTATTTGGAGAGCTCTTTGGTCTCCATAGTGCCCCTTGTTCAGAGTTGTTGCAGACTCTGAGGTCTTTCAGAACAGATATAGATATACATCTACATCAATACACCTATATCTATCTAGCTATATATTATACAGTATTACACACACTGAGATCATGTGACTTCTGAAGGTGATGGATTGCTCCAGATCTTATTTGGGAGCTTCATTGCAAAGGCGGTGAATACATATACATGCACCACTTTTCCTTTTTTTATTTTTTAGAATTTGTTTTCAAAAGTTACTTTCTTCATTTCATGTCACCAATTTTTACTATTTCTTTATGTTCATTACATGAAAGCCAAATAAAAATCAAATTTTAATTCCAGGTTGTAATGCACCAAAATGCCAAGGGGGTGAATACTTTTGCAAGGAGCGTGAAAAAAGTGCTCTTTCAACTTAACATTACATTACTGTAAGCACAAGCAATACTTACAAAGTCACAAGATTTGCAAGTCCTTTAAAAACACCTTCGGCAATATGATTTATTTGGTTGTCCCCCAGGCTCAATTTTTCCAATGAGCTCAGTCCAGCAAATGCAAAGTCGTCCAAACGACTCAGCTGGTTATAGGATAAATCTCTGAGGGAAGCAAGCGGGGGGAGAAAAAGACTTTTGATTACCTTCAATGAAAAAATCTGAAGTTGAGAACATACACATGAATGTTACTTTTTCTACCTGCAGGATAGTTTTAAGCTCCTTCTTTCTAAATGGTTTAGATTCATCAGGAAGGGCCAGACAGAAGATGAACAGGGCATGAAAAATATTTGAATTTTAAGTACAGTTGTATATAGTTTAGCAAAGTAGAAAGCAGGGTTTTGATTTACATTCCAAAAATGTATTTCCAGACTTGCAGTCACCATTGTAGTCAATGGTGATATTTTGGTTACATTGCTAATTAAACACAATACTGAGGTGATCATTTATAGTAAGGCTGATGAAGGCCCTTACATTATAAATATTAAAAAGTCAGAAGGTCCCCCAATGTGATGAAGACAGACATTTTATTTACCACAAAAGCGCTATGATAAGCAGATGGGACCCAAGACCAGTGCATTCGGTGCAAAAACACATACAAAAAATGTAGACATTGTAATTGTGAAATCTCATTAAAAGGGAAGAAAAAGACACTGTATAACTTTTAGATGCACTGAAATATTTACTATAATATACTCTTATTTGAGATATAATCTAAAGTATTTATTATGATGTCTGCGTTTGCAGCAAATACATTCATTGCAAGTTATAACAGTATATATTGATGGCTAATGCTTCGTGAACTAGAGACTGATTTTATAAGCGGAAGGATGGGGGATCCATTTAATGCAAAACATGGTTTTGGCATCCACTATTTCAGGGAGATAGATTTTTGCCCAGTCCCTGGTCTCATCAACAACTTTCCAGTATTTGGAGGATACGATGTGGACATTATAAACTAGAAAGACTTAGGAAATCTGCACTATATGAGGGAAGCCCAGCTTGAGCACTGTACTAGGGAAGGCTAAATCAGATTTATCTTAGGCCCGTTTTCAATAAATATGACAATTTGTACATTGTGTATCATTATCAAGTCAGACTGATGTTATGTACCATAGCTAATAACGACATGCACAGAAAATCAGTAGGGTGGTCCTGAAGGAGACCAGAAAAAAAATGATGGAAAAATCAATGTGAAACCTTGGCTTAGTAATAACTTCCTCATGGAACACCTTAACCATTGTTTTCTCTCACTCCATAACAAGAATGGAATGGTACCCAGATGCAAGAGAGATATTCAGAGCAGGAGTCTTGCATAACCCAGAGTGTCCCACACATATACCAAGTGGAATGTACTTGAACACTTACAGATCCAAGAGTTTCTGGCAGAACTCCCACGCATCTGGACTGATCCTGTGAACGACATTCTGGCTCATATAGAGCTGCTGCAGGGACCGCAAGCCATACAGCCAACCTTTGTTAATGTCAGTGACATTATTATGCTCCAACTCCCTGCAGAAAAGAAAGGGGGGAGACTAAGAAATATAATATAATAATAATAATAATATATATATATATATATATATATATATATATATATATATATATATATATATATTCTGAGAACAGGAAAATGGGGAAAACGCATGCAAATGTTCACAGGAATGTATCAAAAAAGACAGAACATTGTCACAAAGGGCAACAAAAATCTCTAAACACAAGGTACAAATAAGACAGCTAATGTGGCAGTGCACCACTCCAGGCCTTTGAGGGCTATAAAACGGGCCACAATTCTTGGATATACCAATTTGAGCATAAGCATCTCCATTAAGAATCAAAGAGTGCCTGGGATCACACTCCTGAGCTAGTGCCATGGTTACAGATCATCAACACCAGTGGTGTATCAGTTATGACCACTGATCTGAATGGTTTTCATAAAGAGTAATAGAAAGAGTATGTTGGTAACTCACAGTTGTTCCATGTTGTCCAGGCCAAAAAACGCTCCGTCCATTAGTTTGGTTATTCCGTTACGCTGCATTTTCAAAGATTTTAGGGAATCCAGTCCTTGGAATGTGAGGCTCTCCACAATTTTTATACGATTACGCCTAACCTCCCTTAAAGTAACAGAGACTTTTTTTCTTAAACAGGTTGATGACAAGCAACTTACAAACAGTATTGTTTATGAAGAATTTGGGTCTTATACAACTTATAGGTTCCTAGACAACTTAATTCAGAGTTTTTTGGATTTTAGCTCGCTACATGTTCAATGTTCCTACAAGAAAGATCTTCTCATATGCTCCATTCAACAAAGAATGCATTTGAAGAACCTGAGAGAGAGTTGAACTCAACAGCTTTTGACTGATGCTAGCAAAGCAACTCTGGGTATTTATCAAGGTTACCATGTGACATTTGGACTGGACAATCTTAATAAGGGTGATAAAGCTACATAAGATGCAGAAGACTCTCTACAGCTATTGCAAAAAGCTGATGCACCACAAGTAAGTACAAGTCAATATTTCTGCTTGTCAGTCTACTACAAAATATTTTGAAGGGGTAACATATAACACACAATATACCTAAACAAAGCTGAATGTTTACCTAGACATAACATGCATGTACTTATTATTGATCTCAAACCACTATGATGAAAACCATTACATATACAAAATGGTGTTCCTTTTGGAAAGTTTGAAAATGGTCCAGGGATGAGAACATTCCATTGGGTGGTGTGGAAAACCACTTTCTAAAATTCTGCACCAAAAACAGATTTTATAAATTTAAAAAAAAAAAAAAGGAATTTTCAAAACCATGATATATATTACTTACAGGTACTGCAGATAAGGAAGTTTGAAGGTCTTTGGTTGAATTACAGTAATTTTGTTTCTGTTTAACTTCAAGATGATGAGGGAGCTTGACAAATTGTCAAAGGAACCAGGCTCCAATATAGCTATTCTATTGTTGCTCAGGTTTCTGGAATAAAGACCAGGCAAAACAACTGGATTACACCAAAGCACTTTGAAAAAACAGACAAAGACACTTTCACAACTTAGTATAAATACTGGGAAATCTCCAGAGGGCCAATTAAATTCTCCTTTACAGTCACTAAATTAATTTATTTACTACTACTACTACTATTGACTATATTTACAATACCGATGAAAAGATAAATATGCTTTAAGGCCATTCAGAATGTTTAACCAAATAGATACTTGATTTGAAAATGCATTCTTGAAAAAAATTCAAACAAAAACTTGCTCATTATTGCTGGAGATTAGCCTAGCCAGTAAAATAACTACACCTAATTTTACTCCTACATATTGACGTAGATGCTGCAGGTCTCCCTTGGAGATCTGGACAGACTCTTGTTTGGAGACCACAATACACACTATGGCCAGGGCAAACAGACTGTTAAGTCGGGCAGTCTCGCTGTTTCTTTCAAAAAAGGAATAAATGATCCTATCAATCTACTTTGCAACCGAAGAACAAACCAAACAGATTAGAAACAGATTGTTTTTCCTAAAGGTTTTAATTATTGTTTTTTCTGATGAAGTGCCAGATTGGGTAAGGCAATATGTGTGTGTATTTGTATGTGTTAGAAAAAGTGTGTGTTACAGGGTGTGTATCTATGTGTAGTATGTGATAGTGAGTGAAGCGTATCTAAAACGTGTGTGCCAGTGCCTATGTTAATTGAGTTAAGCCAAGGGCAAAGGTGTCACTTGGCTTTACCTGCACCCAGGGCCACAAGGTCTACTGGTACCTATCTTCTTTCTCATATTTGGAAAGGATTCTAAGTAGTGTCACTGCCTTCATTGCATTGGTTTTCAGTAACAAAACATGCACCACGGGAAGAACGGTTTTACTTACAGGTGTTTGAGTGGTATCCGTGGAAAAAACGAGCACTTTATTTCAGTGAGGAGATTGGAGCTCAAGTCTAGAGTTTCCAGTGACTGGTACTGCTGTAGCAGATCTGCATTCAAGTCTGAGATTTTATTGTGTACACTAAAATATATATATAAAAAAAAAACATTTTTAAATTAGGATAATTAATAATTTGCACATCTGTTTCATCAGCCAAGGCAAGCATGTATTTAGAAATATCCACAAGTCTACAAGCCTCTGATAAATGACCAACTTAAGCAGCAGAGAAAAAAGTTTTGTTCAACTAGTCATAATAGCTGCAATGGGAAAAGTTACTTTCATCATTAAGGAGGACTAGTATACATTTCTAGATCCCACAAATGTTAGATATTAACACTGATTAGATATTAGTTTATTCCTGGCCTCTCTCTTTTAATAATAATGAAGACATGTGCTTTATTAACATGCTGTAAAACAAAGGACAACCAACTTAGTAGGGAGAGTAGATCTCCAACACAGATTCCATTTTTCATTACAAATATGTCTTAGAGCCCCAAATTTAAGTAAAAAAAACCCCACATACTTACAGTGACAAAAGTGTTATGTTTGAAGTTGGCTCTCCAAGATGGGGAATCGCACTTAACTCATTATAATTCATCTTCCTGGAATATGTAAAGAAAACAAAGCAAAGTTACACATAATAAGTAGCGATTTCCAATACAACTATAGAATGACCATAAACAATTCCATGTGGAAATAATGCACTTTGGGATGTAAAACTCCCAAAGCAGAAGAGAAGGTCTAGGGCATTGTTATTTCTACTTAAAGTTAAGCATTGTAAAAAGCAAGCAGGGTGCTGGGTTGTATAGTGAGAAGCATTAGTACAGGGTTTGATAAATTTGGTTTGGATCTAGGAGCCACTTTTTTCTTTTCTGCCCTAATCATATTTTTTATTTTCATATATTATCCAACCTGGAGCTCTGGGTTTGTTAAGCTTTGCCAAACACTAACGTTAACGCATTACAGTAACACACATGCTACCACCATACACTAATACACACTCATGCTAACGCCATACTGTAACAATCACCACCATACAAGCAATCCACTCTTATACACATGCAACACTTTACATACATACATAAAAAACACTACATATACCACTATAGCGTCAGTCTGTGTGAGTGTTTGTGTGTATAAATGTATAGTGCTGAAGTCTGTGTGCGTGTAGATTGTAGCATAAGTACGTATGTGAGCTAGAGACTGTGTGTGTGTGCTAGAGACTGTGTGCATGTGTGTGAGTGCAAATGTATAGTGCCAGAGTCAGTATGTCTACTGTATTGCAGTGCCAGATTCAGTGTGCATGTACCCAGTGTTAGTGTGTATAATTTTATAGTGGTAGCCAGTGTGTGTGCATGTGTATAAGAGTGTGGTGCTAGCATGTATCGTGTTTATAATACAGTATGGCATTAGCATAGAGTGTGTGTGTATTAGCGTATGTTGGTAGCATACGTGTACATAAGGACAGAATATTAACATGTTACTGTAAGGTGTTTGTGAGCAAACGATGTTAGCGCGTGTCTGTTACTGTATGGCGTTGGAGTGCATAAATGTATGTTAGTGTATGGCAGGGCATGACAAACCACAGACACTAGGAAACAGGAAGTTCTACTTACCGAGAGCTTCTTTTCCCTGTCAATCCCTGGTGACACAAGGATAGACTCCTCCTCCGTACCTGATAGGGCAGGACTCCAAACTTTAAAAGGGCCCTCCCCTCCTACTAACACCAGTGAATATCAAAGACCACACAGGCAAAGAAATCTGATGCAACAAAGTTTATTGAAAAGAAGGGAGGGAACAAAAATGTGTCACCAGGGATTGACAGGGAAAAGAAGCTCTCGGTAAGTAGAACTTCCTGTTTCCCTGCCATCCCAGGTGACACAAGGATAGATTTACCAAAGAAGAAGGGTGGGCAAACTAAGGAGACAAAACAGCCTCAAGGACCTTCCGACCGAAAAGAGAGTCCTCCTGAGCCATATGGTCGAGACGGTAATGCTGCACAAAAGCGTGGAGAGTCCGCCAAGTAGCCGCCTTGCAGATCTGGTCAGGCGAAAGGCAACATCTTTCAGCCCAGGAAGTGGAGACCGCCCTAGTAGAGTGGGCACGGATCCCCACAGGAGCAGGTTGGCCGGCTGCAGAATATGCCAAGTTGATGGTTGCAACAATCCACTTGGCGATGGAAGACTTGGAGATACTGATGCCCCTGTTGGGCCCTGAAGAGGCCACGAATAAACGAGAGGACTTACGCAGGGGTAGAGTCCGTTCCAAATAGATGGTGAGGCATCTCTTCAGATCCAGAGTGTGAAGAACTTCTTCTTCAGCCGAGCCAGGATCAGGAAAAAAGGTAGGCAACACAATCTCCTGGTTCTTGTGGAAAGCCGACTGAACCTTGGGTGCAAATTCAGGTGGCAGAGAGAGAACCACCTTATCCGGGAAAAAACGGAGAAACGGTTCCTTCGTAGACAAAGCCTGGAGTTCACAAATCCGACGAGCGGAAGTAATGGCTACTAAGAAGGCCGTCTTCAGCGATAATAGATACAGGGAAACCGACTGAAGAGGCTCAAAAGGAGGTAATGTGAGTCTTCGAAGGACGAGATTCAGGTCCCACGGAACCATCCTGGTGACTGAACGAGGACGTATCCTGACGATGGCCTTGGCAAAACGTCTGATCACAGGCAGAGATATAAGCTCGAACCCGAGGAGAGCACTGATGGCAGAAATCTGTACCCGGATCGTAGAAGGCTGAAGGCCACAGTCGAATCCTTCCTGGAGGAAATCCAGAATAGAGGCAGAGGAACAGGAAGTTGGCGAAATCCCCTTGGAACCACACCAACTGTGAAATCTCTTCCAGATCTTAATGTATCGCAGAGAGGTAACCTTCTTTCTACTCTGCAGAAGAGTCTCAGCCACATGACAAGAAAAACCTTGCGCTCTCAGCAGTCCGCGTTCAATCTCCAGGCCGTCAGGTGGAACACGGCAGGGTTTGGGTGTAGGAATGGACCCTGATGTAGAAGGTCTTTCCAAGCTGGGAGCTTCAGAGGGGGAGAGAGACCTAGAGCGATCAAGTCGGAATACCAGACTCGCTTCGGCCAGTCTGGTGCTATCAGGATCACAGAGGCGTGGTCCTTCTTGATCTTCTGCAGGACCCTGGAGATTAGGGCAAACGGAGGGAAAACGTATGCGAGACGGAAATCCCATTCCTGTGAGAAGGCATCTATTGCCAAGGGATGATCCTGAGGCCTGAGGGAAAAGAAGACCGGAACCTGAGCATTGTCTCTGGAAGCCATTAGGTCGATCTCGGGCAAGCCCCACCTTTGGACGATTAGATTGAAGGCTCTCGGATGCAGAGCCCACTCGCCGCTTAGCACAGGAGTTCTGCTCAGGAAATCTGCTTGAGAATTCAAAGTTCCTCTGAGGTGAACGGCGGACAGAGTCATGTGATGGGCCTCTGCCCAAAAGGAAATCCTGAGCGATATACGGAGAAGTTGAGGACTTCTTGTGCCCCCTTGTCTGTTGACATAGGCTACCACTGCTTGATTGTCGGAACGAAGCAAAATGTCCTTGCCGGCGAGCAGATGCTCCCAGTGATGCAGAGCTTTTTCTACTGCAAGTAACTCCAGACAGTTCGAGGGAAGAAGTGTTGTAGCTGGAGACCAGAGACCCTGCACAAACAGGTCTTGATACGTAGCTCCCCATCCCTTGATGCTGGCGTCGGTGGTGAGAAGTACCTTGGAGACAAGAGACCATCTTTTCCCGGCTGCAAGGACGTTCCGTTGGAGCCACCAGGAGAGGGAAGCTCTGACCTGCGGAGGAAGACAGACACGCCTGTCCAGAGCCAAGGGGGTGTCTTCTAGATGGTTGAGGACAAATCTCTGAAGTATTCTCATGTGGGCCAGAGCCCAGGGCACTGCATAATTTGCGGAGACCATCTTGCCCAGCAGGGACATACATAACCGTAAGGGGCTGCGGTGCGCAGAGCGAATTCTGCGTACTAGGAATCGAATCCCCTCTATTCTGGCAGTCGGAAGGAAAGCCTTCCCGGAGCAGGAATCCAGGCGAAGACCCAGGAACACTAGATGTTGAGAGGGAATGGTGCAGGATTTGTCCCAGTTCAGAATCCAGCCGAGACTTTGTAATGTGTTGACCACCGTGGAAAGATGAACCCGAAGAATCTGCGCCGACCGGGCATGGATAAGCCAATCGTCCAGATAAGGAATGACTGAGATACCCTGAACACGGAGATGGGCCGCCACGACTGCCAAGAGTTTTGTGAAAACTCTTGGTGCTGCTGACAAACCGAATGGCAGGGCTTGAAACTGGAAATGCTGGACAGTTGAACCCCGAGGAATCGCCACTCTCAGGAAACGTTGATGAGACGGATGGATGGGAACGTGGAAATATGCATCCTTTAGGTCTAATGAAGCCATGAAGTCGTTGAGGCATAAGGTGTCGAGGGTGGATCTCACTGTTTCCATCTTGAACCTGATGAACTGGAGGTGACGGTTCAAAAAACGCAAGTCTATGATTAAGCGAAGGCCACCCGGTTTCTTGGGGACCAGAAAAACCGGAGAATAAACCCCCTGGCCTTGTTCTGGCCAAGGAACAGGAACCAGGACTCTGATGTCTGTCAACTGATGAATGGTGGATAACAGGACCGACCGCTTCACCTGGTCTGGAGGAAGGTGGGAGATCAAAAAATGGTCCGAAGGTCTGGTCCGGAATTGAAGTTGATAGCCGTGCGATACAACGGCTCTCACCCAGGGGTCTCGGGTGAGTGAGAACCAACTGTCGGTGAAAAAACGAAGTCTTCCTCCCACCGGAATGGAGAAGGCGTCATGCAGCGTTCTTGGGGTCTTGAAACGCTTTGGGGAAGGCGATCCTGTCAAATCTCCCCCTTCCCCGAGGGAATCTGCCTCGAAAGTTTTGCTCTCTAGACGAGGGGTTGAATCTAGAACTATGGCCTCTAGATTGTCCCGGGAAAAAAGGCCGAAAGGACTGCCGTCTTTTCGAAGGAGGCTTTCGCTGAGGCATCCAATGCTTGTCCCCTGTGGTCTTCTCCAAAAGGGACTCCAGCTCTTCCCCAAATAAAGTCTTGCCCTTAAAAGGGATATTAAGAAGCCTGTTCTTAGAGGCATTATCCGCCGCCCAGGCCTTAAGCCACAAGGCTCTTCTAGCTGCCACCGAAAGCGCCGAAGCTCTGGCTGTCATTCTGATGTTTTCGATTGAAGCATCACAGAGAAAATCCACGGCCAATCTCACGGCAGCAACATTCTTGAGGATAGTCTCCCTGGAGGTTTTGGCAGCAATATCCTCTTCGATCTGGGAGAGCCAAATCTTGACAGCTCTGGAAACTGAGGCAGAAGCAATTCCAGGTTTAAAGGCCGCAGCCGAAGCCTCGAAAGATTTCTTAACTGCAGCTTCGGCTTTCTTTTCCATGTGGTCAGAAAAATGAGAGCCATCCTCAAGGGGCAGAGTAGTCTTTCTGGAGACCTTCATAACAGCAGTATCCACCAGCGGGGTAGCGCAAAAATCAGCAAAGTTCTCATCAAAGGGAAACATGCGTTTAACCCGTCTGGACATGTTAACCCTCCTTTCCGGGTGGTTCCATTCCTGCTTGATAACGTCAGAAAGTGCAGGATGAACAGGGAACGAGGCAGACTGCTTGGAGAAGCTGGCACCAAAGAAAGAGTCATTTTTCTGGGTGGAGGCCTCCTCCAAATGCATAGCTGACCTCACAGCAGAAATCAAAGTCTCAATTTCCTCCACCGGGAACAAAAAAGAACTTTCCTCCCGGATCTCTCCTTCCTCTGAGGAACCTTCCTCTACCTCAGGATAATCAAACTCAGAGTCTGAGAACAAAGGCTGACGCCCCAGGAGAGCAGGGTCTTGTACCGCGGGAAGGTGATGATAGGCAGGAACAGGAACAGGAACCGTCTGACGGAAGGCAGAGAAGGTAGACTGCATCTCCTCTTTAAGCCAGACCAAAAATTCCCTACCCCCAGACGGCTCAGAATCCGCTACAGATCTCAGGCAAGCGGAGCAGAGTTTCTTCCTTGAATCCTGCAAAGCCTTGTGACACCCGGAGCATTGGGCATGTTTAGACTTCATAACAGCTTTCTTGGGCTTGTCCTCAACAGAGGGCGGCTCAGAATTATCAGGGGCCGACATGATGAAAGATGCAACAGCACCTGACCAAAAGAAGCAGCAGGAACACACACAGCATTCAAATAGCTTACCTTCCATATATACAGTGAAAAAGGAGCTGAAATTAGGCTGGAATCTGCAACAGCAGAGAGTTTGGCGCCAAATTTTCAAATTCTGACCAAAACGAGGCTTGGAATGCACAACCAGAAGTGCAGAAGCCCAATCGGAAGACAGCAGACACCATATTGGCCGAAGCCAGTAAGCCGCAACAGCGGCATCTAGTGGCTGAAACACAGACCGGCAGGCGTCCCCGGCTATAGGAGGTGCTGGCAACCTGCTGGCATCTCCGTACACACGGCCGGTGGAGCTGCCGCTAACCGCCAGGACGGCGGCCAGGATCACGCCGGGACGCCGGTACAGCCGAACACCGCCGGGGTGCCAGCACCGCCGCGATCACCGTGACGACGGCGCCGCCGGGGGCCGCGATAACCACCGGGACGACGGAGCCACCGCGGCCGCGAGCACCTCCGAGACGACGGCGCCGCCGCGGCCGCGAACACCGCCGGGACGACGGCGCCGCCGCGGCCGCGAACACCGCCGGGACGACGGTGCCGCCGCGGCCGAGATCATCGCCGGAACAAGCGCTGGGCGACGCAGCACCAGCCATCAGGCTGAGGTGCAAGGTATCCCCCAGGAATGGGGGCTTAGCCCGGGGAAACGGCTCAACCTAGAGCCTAGAAAATAATAAAAAGGTAGACGAGTCCCCTACCTGGTAGGGCAGGAAAAAACACTGGTGTTAGTAGGAGGGGAGGGCCCTTTTAAAGTTTGGAGTCCTGCCCTATCAGGTACGGAGGAGGAGTCTATCCTTGTGTCACCTGGGATGGCAGGGAAAATAAGAACATTATTAGGAAGCGGTGAAGTCAGTGACGCGAGACACCCGGTGGGGTCATGAAGCGTGCATCATGTGACCCCACTAGATGCATCATGGCATCAGCTACAGCAGATTCATGATGGAAGCACAGCAATACGCTGGGCACCACAAAGTGGTTTCTAGTCGCCATAGCAACATGTGTCCTGTGTTGAGCCTTGCATTAGTAAAAGGAAGAGGGAGGTGGTCTGCCACTGTAGAGCATTTCAAACGGTGACCAGATTATTGCAAACAGCAATGAGGCATCAGTTCCTTAACTAGTAAACACCCTTATTCTATGATATGTATGAAAAACGAGCATAAAGCGTGTTACTCTAGCAAGACGTCACCCTGCTCTCATTACGGCATTGAGAAGGCTCAGTGAAGTGAATATTCTATTTTACAGTATGTGCCATAACGCCAACAACAACGTATCTTGTATGGAATACATTGTTGCCTTATCAACGCTGTAATGCGAGCGGTGTACACAAACCAATAGGAAAGATGAAAAACTTACATTGCTGCTATGCTTATTAAGGTGGCTCACCGGGACTTTTTTTGTTTTCTTTTGGTTTTTAAACTTCCTGCATCTGCAAATCTCATTTCCCCTGAAGAACCTGGCGTCTTGCTAGCAAAACGCGTGTCTGGTACTTGTTTTCATACATATTATTGAATGAGGCGGTTTAATTAGTTTAGGAACGGATGCCTAGCTGCAGTTTGTGATAATCGGTTGCACTGTTCAAAATGCTCTACAGCAGCTACGGCTATCGCTTTTTAGGGAGTATAGGTGGGGCTGATATAGGGTTGAATGCAACCCTAAATGTATTGCCAAACTAGCTCCTATTATCCCAAAGTGGTAATTTTGAGTACTTTTTTCACCTTCACTGTGCCTCAAACTTCTTGCTAGCGAGCGGTGCTAAGATAAGGCTTTTTTGGGCTGACCCTTTCCCATTTTAATTTGTAACGAGTTTTGCGAGATTATTGTAGAAAACACCAAATACATCCGCATAGTAAATGCCTGGAGAAAATGAAACAGAAGTAGGACTTACACTTCTTGCAGTGAATACAGTTCTGGCACCAAGCTACTGTTGGAAACAGTCAACCAATTGTGGCTGATCTCCCTGAAGGTAAGAAGGAAAACAAGTGCCGGATCAGTTACTCAGCCAACGCAGCATTCAGCCACTTAATGCAGGTAACTTTCCAAAGGATTTCATTATTAGTCATACTATTACATTCAATTTGCGATTAGCCCACTTGCAAATACATTCCAGACTGGGTAGTCTGACTTGATTGCGATTCTACGTCGAGTAGCACACAAACTAAAAGTAATCAACACACGTAACAGGACTCTTTTTGTATGGAATATATGTCCTGTAGCGTTTCTGTGCCAATATGTAAGATAGCAATGCAGATAAAGTTTACCTAAAGTCAATCAGGGCTGCACATTTTCGTAAGCAGGGGATCAGGGGACCTATGCTGGCCAGCATATCTTTAATGTCATTATAGTTAGCATAACCTAAAACCACTCTATCCAACGTACACATCAACATATGTTTACATTGCATGTGATCCAAATAACCATATAATTGTCTGGAGCATCTAAAAGGCAATATCACTGATAGTATATATTGTTTGCATATACTGATATGTTACCTAGAACATAAGGTATTAAGGTCAGATATACCCCTCAGCCATTTTGCATTGTCAAGTAATTAAAGAGAACCCAATTTAAAACTACGGAGAGGGGGATCTTAGAACTTTCCTACCGTTTGCAAGCCTAAATGGGTAATTGCCTTTGCGGCAGCACTTGGTCTTAGTGACATGTGTTGACAACATCATCGGCGTGCATAGACCCTGTATTCTGAAAACTCCAACAGGAGATGAAAAACAACTTTGGGTTCTACCAAAGATGCCACTTATTTTAAACAGGGCTCTTTAACACATAATACAGCACAAATAGGCCTTATTTGTGAAAGAGCAAGTGTTTCCGTATAAACGAAATGACTAAACCCTGATACTTCTGTTGCACATTTGATACCGTCACTTTGGATGTGGTGGTTTTCTGTTGCAAAATCCAAAATAGTATACATCTTGATATGACTTTCATATTACAGTATTTATAATTTTGTTGGTAAATCATTTGCATTGGCAAACTTCACAATTTGGTTTTCGCATCAGACATCTAAGTATTGACCATGCCATCTGATTTTCAGCAGGAATGATAAGAAAAATAACTGGGGGGGGTCACACTTTCCATGGTAAAAAAAAAAAATCTCTAACGTGACAGACGCTTGCCATTTACAACACTAAAGCAAGACAATTCATACACAAGATGTTGTGGCCTTCTGGGCTGAACATGCTCCCATTTTCTACCATCCCAGTTCAGAAGTCCTTGACACAGCCTACTCCTAATTCCTGATATACAACAAAGGTTTACAAATGTCAATAATGTCATTTATATCCTTAAGCACAAACAGCATTGAGAAGGTTTTAGAATGAAATGCCACTAGGAACACTGGCATTTTACTTTGTGAAGGAAAAAAAAAAAAGGTTCTTAAATTCTTAGATAGACCAACAGGAAACTGATGAAGGTTTGTAAATATTTGAGAAGCTCACATAATCTATGCAACACACACATCTATGTGTGAATGTGATGTCATGCAATCATCTGTGTATCAAGTGATATCATTCAATTCCCTGCAGAGACTTCCATAAAGTTCTCCTACTAAATTATTAATACCCTTGTCCTCAAAGCCATTTAAACCTACCTAGGGAACTGGACAATGGGCCTTCAAACACAAAAGCTACTATTCAATAGCACTTTGTACCAAATTGTGCAAATTGCAAACAAAAATCAAAGATGATCATTTATTTACGAAGCTACAACATACCATGCGCCTCTTTACAATGGTCTAATGATCACCTGTCAGAGACAAATTATTGTAATGTGCTAAAACTTATCACGTACAGCACAGAACGGATTAACGGTAGGCAAACAGGGCCAGAATGACTGTTAGGGGCCAACTTTTTAAAAGGAGATTCCAAGATTACATCTACCATAAAAATCTACACCTGATCAGCTAAAGTGGGTTTACAGCCATCCCCATATGTATGACCTCTAGGAGTGGGTGTAGTTGCGGACTTTTGCACAGAAACACACCAAAATCTTGTGGAAAGCCTTTTCAGAAGATTGGTATATACATTGGTGTAATAAAGTATTGTATCATATCTGGTTGGCACTCAAATTGTTAAATGTGCTGTTACTTAGACCAAATATTAATTGCATATTCTACCATAAAAAGAAAAGTAACCTTAGCAGGTTTGTAGTGTTATTCTTTATTCCTAAGGTTTAACCCATTTGCAACCAAGAGAAGTGGGGATACATCACAAAAAAAAACAAAAAAACGGTCCTACAGGATGAAGGACAAACCATGGTCATGGACATGGACATGAACTATTGGGGCTTAATCCCTGCCGGGGACCGAGAGAGTAGACTCAAAATGTGTGGCTCTCAAACACAAGCTGAGAAAGATTTCTGAAAATGGGGGGGGTTATGTTCTACTGCTAACAGTGTTCCAATCAAAACACTTGTTTGGTTTCTATGTAGGTAAGACTAGTTACAAAAGGGAAAACCAACATTAAAACTGACAATGGACAAAAACACATTAAGATGAAGAATAAACACATAAAAGAGGGGAAGCTGAATTGGTCGAGGGAGGGAGAAGACAATTATTGATTTATGAGCGCCATCATATTCCGTAGTGCTGAAGGCAACGGACGGGTAGTTGCCTGGTAGCCAGGGCCGGCCCAAGACAAAATGCCGCCTGGGGCGAAGTTTAAAATGCTGCCCCCCATTATCTACCCTTCCTCTCCCTGCCGCCCCCCCCCTTACTTACCTTTCAGCAGTCCTGCGGTGAGTCTCCCTGCTTGGTCTCAGTGCCGATTTGTAATGCTGAACATTAATGCTCAACATTACAAGCCGGCACCGAGACCGAGCTAGAGGGCTCGCAGAGGAGAGAGTGAGGGGCGCCGAATGGGTACTGACAACTTGGTAAGATAAAACCACTCGGCGCCCTCTCTCTCTCTTCTCGGCTTTAAAAAAAAAAAAAAAAAAAAAAAGGGCTTGGGGCGGCAAAGTGCGGTTGCCCCACTCGGCTCCATTGTCGGGCCGGCCCTGCTGGTAGCTGCAGGATTTTTAAATACTTATTCTTCAAATAACTCAAACGTGGAACAAATCAAATATTCTTAGGATCTGGAGCCCTGCTAAGGCATGGGTTTCCATGGCTGAAACACATGTGATAAGAGCTGCAAAGAAATCAACAATACTTAATTGTGCAACAATGATAGAGTGACTTTATGCTAGCAAAAAGGCTCTGCTAACAATCCAAAGTTTCTGGCACACACCACCGAGTTAAATCTTATACAGAAAGATACCTGAAAGGCCTCTAAGAATGGGCCTATTATGGATTAAGTGAAACCAGATGTCTCAGAGCAGTATATAGGTCCCTAATTAAAATGCTGTGCAGTTGGCCACTGAATGTGTTACAGGAAGTGGAGAGGAATCTCTTAAAGTCTGCACCCTGCAGCAAGGAGAGCGATTGGAAAAATGACAGCCCTGTTACACATTCCTTAGCTCAGCTGTCTCAGTATTTAAGGGGGGGATGGGTTAAATACTTTCAAAACTCTGCCTAATTCCAGCCAATTTGCTTCAAGGAACTGAGCAGTCAGTTTCAACTTGATCCAACTTGAGGAGGTAGCTGTCACCTTAGTGTTGAAATTCACATTCATAGTTCCCAACTCTGCTCCATCAGTTGAGGTAGAAGATGATGGTGAAGGAAAAATCACAAAAAATGGATTTCAGGCTTTATCGTGTCAAGAATGCCGTAACATACACAATGCCTAAAATGGAGATTTCTCGAGATCACAAGAAAACAAAGGGAGACTACAAGTGCAATTAGAGACTTAAAATTCTTTGTTTTTCATTTATTTTTGTATGGGTGTAATGCTTTGCAACTGTTGCCAAGTGTTTTGCTCATTACACAAAGCGAAGCTAATAGTTTGTGTATTGTGACATTAAGGCTAACCCTTTGAGTGCCAGGGTAGAGGCCCATATTCCTTTATGGAGGTTGGACAATTTTTGGATTTTGCTTTACCTAGGTAAACCTAAATGTATTGGATTGTTGTTTTTAGGACAAGTTAAGCTATTTACAAACACCTATTTTAGGGCAAGTTGTGCATCATGTAAAACAAATATAGTGGTGAAAACACACACACACACATATATACATATATATATATATATATATATATATAAATAAATGTGTTCTCTATTACATTCCCCAAAGCTAAAAATATTAAAAGCTCCCACAACCTTAGTAAATTTAATCAATAGACGTAGTTATACACAAATGTAGATTGCACAATCCACAAAAGCCAATCGGACTTTTTTTTTTTTATTATTTAAAGACAAAAAAATAAATATTAAAATTAATAAATCCTCAACTCTCTTTTCAAGCGTGTCAAATACAGACTAATCAGCAGCTTCTCTCTCTCTCAAACTGTGCCTTGTACCAAGGGAGGTAAGTGATAATTTATGTAGTACACTGCTAAGACTGCCGCTACCTAGGAGACATGCACCTGACCATCCGAGCCCACTTTGACATCTATACATCTCCTATGTAGCTCTCACTCTACTGGTTAGATCTGCATTCATCATTTTGATGACTTAAATCTATTAAGCACATATAGTTATACACCAGGCATTGCTTGACTTAATAAACATTTTTATTACAGTTGTGTTAAAGTATTTGACCCCGTTTTATTTTATGCATTGTTGCATATTTTGGTCACATGATTTTGTTGTTTGTAGTAATACTTATAGGTATCTGAAGTTTGGGGTCTGCTTTATTTGTTTGATGTTCTTGGTAAATAAACAAAGGCAATCTAATTGCTTGAACTCCTTATTAAACAATTAGATCTGATTCCAGAGAGCCCTGCTCAATAAAGACATTAGGCCACTGTCAACAGACTGAACTAGTTGACACAAAGGTCCCAGGCACATCATGCCACTTTCATAAGACATGTCTGAACAACCCCAGAAATTGGTTGATGCACATCTATCTACAATGATCCGGGGTCCCACAGGATCAATGCAAGAGCCATATTAACCAAATGGAAAATGTTTTAGACAAATGGTGAACCTTTTCTGAGATAAAGCATCCACCGATATTGCTGGCAACCCAGGGGTTAAATGAGGATCGGATCGAACACTAAGGAGGAGAAGTTCAAGCATGATGACAAAATAAGGGCAATCTAGAAATTTGTATGCATTATAAAATATTCAGCTTACGTAAAAAGGCAGGAGAAACAGTGAAACGTCTCACACTAAGCTCTTTAGAAAGTCCAGTGCTGCAGTTTCATCAGGTGTCTTCCTGTAGCCGCTCCACCAACAAGTAACAACCTATAGGCTCCTCCTTGGCTTCTACACAGAAAGCATCCGCATAATACATATTGTAGCAGCTCAAATTGCATCAATTGCCTATTAATGTATTGCATAAGGGGTACGTCTCTCCCAAAATCAAAAATAGTTTACAAATTTAAACACGGTAAAAAAAAAATTATTTTAGATCAAACACTACATTATACTTTTTATAAATAAAAAGGATTTTGTAAAAATGAAGAAAAGACCATGGCAGAACTCT
Organism: Spea bombifrons; assembly: GCF_027358695.1. Classification (NCBI taxonomy): domain Eukaryota; kingdom Metazoa; phylum Chordata; class Amphibia; order Anura; family Pelobatidae; genus Spea; species Spea bombifrons. The sequence goes on from NC_071088.1 coordinate 40,402,470, forward strand.
GAATTTACAGTTATACACAAAAAGAGGTGAAATTTGATTATTTGAAATCTGAGAAATGTATTTTACCGTTCAACTGAAATTTGTAAGTTATTTTTGATATTGGGAGGGAGACACTTTGAACTGCTACCATATAAACCCTTTGTGGGGAATGATTGACATAAACACTTTTAACAAGCCTCTGGGTGAGGCAATACGCATTGTGTGGATACTTTCAACATAGAAAGCCAAGACTGGAGTCAAGCTATCAGACAGTTTCAAATCAGTGGTCATGCCATCAGACGCTTTTTCTTTAGATTAGCAAAAGGTGCCTTAGACCTGGAAATGTGATAATAATCATATAATGTTACAATTTTTAGTGGATTTTGCAGAATTCTCACACAAATATATCTCCCTGCAAAATTAGATACGTTTATTAAACAAATTAAAGGTAAATATCCGCTCATATCATATCTTACCTTTTATAACATTTCTGCATATATTACAAAATTCCACCATTGGACCAACACATTTACACTGCACATATCTCACATATACACCCCTATATAATATCTTACAATATGATGCATTTTTACTGTGGAAATTTAAAGATATAGCACCCCAAATAGCAGTGCAGTACTTGATAAATGTCATATTTCAACATTCTACATGGGGTTAAAAAAAAATCCCCCATTGGACAAATACAGTTACACTGCACATATCTCAAACACAACCCCCTCTATTATTTCTGAGAATATGGTGCATTTTTACTGTGGAAATTTCAAGCTATAGCGCCCCAAATATCAGCCCGGTAGACCGCAACCGTAATTTTTCAACATTCTACATGGGGTTGAAAAAAATTCCCCCATTGGACCAATACAGTTACACTGCAGATATCTCAAACACATGCCCCTCTATTATTTCTGAGAATATGGTGCATTTTTACTGTGGAAATTTAAAGCTATAGCGCCCCAAATATTAGCCCAATACATAGCAAATGGGATTTTTCTAAAATCTACAGAGGGTTAAAAAAAATTCCTCCATTGGACCAATTCAGTAACAGTGCAAGTATCTCAAACACACCATTCTCTATTATTTCTGAGAATATGGTGCATTTTTTACTGTGGAAATTTAAAGCTATAGCACCCCAAATATCATCCCAGTAGACAGCAACTGGCATTTTTCAGCATTCTACAGAGGGTTAAAAAAAATTCCCCATTGGACCAATACAGTTACACTGCAGATATCTCAAACACATGCCCCTCTATTATTTCTGAGAATATGGTGCATTTTTACTGTGGACATTTAAAGCTATAGCGCCCCAAATATTAGCCCAATTCATAGCAAATGGGATTTTTAAAAAATCTACAGAGGGTTAAAAAAAATCCTCCATTGGACCAATTCAGTTACAGTGCAAGTATCTCAAACACACCATCCTCTATTATTTCTGAGGATATGGTGCATTTTTACTGTGGAAATTTAAAGCTATAGCGCCCCAAATATTAGCCCAATACATAGCAAATGGAATTTTTTAAAAATCTACAGGGGTTAAAAAAAATTCCCCCATTGGACCAATACAGTTAGACTGCAGATTTCTCAAAGACATGTCCCTCTATTATTTCTGAGAATATGGTGCATTTTTACTGTGGAAATTTAAAGCTATAGCACCCCAAATATCAGCCCAGTAGACAGCAACTGCCATTTTTCAACATTCTACAGAGGGTTAAAAAAAATTCCCCCATTGGACCAATATATTTACACTGCACATATCTCAAACACACCCCCTTCTATTATTTCTGAGAATATGGTGCATTTTTACTGTGAAAATTTAAAGCTATAGCGCCCCAAATATCATCCCAGTAGACAGCAACTGGCATTTTTCAACATTCTACAGGGGTTTGAAAAAAATTCCCCCATTGGACCAATACAGTTACACTGCAGATATCTCAAACAAGTGCCCCTCTATTATTTCTGAGAATATGGTGCATTTTTACTGTGGAAATTTAAAGCTATAGCGCCCCAAATATTAGCCCAATACATAGCAACCGTCATTTTTCAACATTCTACAGGGGTTAAAAAAAATTCCCCCATTGGACCAATATATTTACACTGCACATACCTCAAGCACAACCCCTTCTATTATTTCTGAGAATATGGTGCATTTTTACTGTGGAAATTTAAAGCTATAGCTCCCCAAATATCACCCAGTAGACAGTAACTGACATTTTTCAACATTCTACAGGGGGTTAAAAAAAATTCCCCATTGGACCAATACAGTTACACTGCAGATATCTCAAACACATGCTCCTCTATTATTTCTGAGAATATGGTGCATTTTTACTGTGGAAATTTAAAGCTATAGCGCCCCAAATATCAGTCCAGTAGACAGTAACTGCCATTTTTCAACATTCTACAGGGGTTTAAAAAAAAATTCCCCATTGGACCAATACAGTTACACTGCAGATATCTCAAACACATGCCCCTCTACTATTTCTGAGAATATGGTGCATTTTTACTGTGGAAATTTAAAGCTATAGCGCCCCAAATATCAGCCCAGTCGACAGCAACTGCCATTTTTCAACATTCTACAGGGGGTCAAAAAAAAAATCCCCATTGGACCAATACAGTTACACTGCAGATATCTCAAACACATGCCCCTCTATTATTTCTGAGAATATGGTGCATTTTTACTGTGGAAATTTAAAGCTATAGGGCCCCAAATATCAGCCCAGTAGACAGCAACTGACATTTTTCAACATTCTACAGGGGTAGAAAAAAATTCTCCCATTGGACCAAAACAGTTACACTGCAGATATCTCAAACACATGCCCTTCTATTATTTCCGAGAATATGGTGCATTTTTACTGTGGAAATTTAAAGCTACAGTGCCCCAAATATCAGCCCAATACATAGCAAATGGGATTTTTCAACATTCTACAGAGGGTTAAAAAAAATTCCTCCATTGGACCAATTCAGTTACAGTGCAAGTATCTCAAACACACCATTCTCTATTATTTCTGAGAATATGGTGCATTTTTACTGTGGAAATTTAAAGCTATAGCGCCCCAAATATCATCCCAGTAGACAGCCACTGGCATTTTTCAGCATTCTACAGAGGGTTAAAAAAATCCCCCCATTGGAGCAATACAGTTACACTGCAGATATCTCAAACACATGCCCCTCTATTATTTCTGATAATATGGTGCATTTTTACTGTGGAAATTTAAAGCTACAGTGCCCCAAATATCAGCCCAATACATAGCAAATGGGATTTTTCAACATTCTACAGAGGGTTAAAAAAATTCCTCCATTGGACCAATTCAGTTACAGTGCAAGTATCTCAAACACACCATCCTCTATGATTTCTGAGAATATGGTGCATTTTTACTGTGAAAATTTAAAGCTATGGCGCCCCAAATATCATCCCAGTGGACAGCTAATGGGATTTTTCAACATTCTACAGAGGGTTAAAAAAAATTCCCCCATTGTACCAATACAGTTACACTGCAGATATCTCAAACACATGCCCTTCTATTTTTTCTGAGAATATGGTGCATTTTTACTGTGGAAATATAAAGCTATAGTGTAATTTAGTTATAAATATAAAGGTCCTGGTATATGTCACTGTCAAACAACCCCCCAATATGTGTTCAGCAACATCTCCTGAGTATGGTGATACCCCACATGTATAGGTTTGTCAGATTGTTTGGCTGGTAAAAGGCTACTTTTGGGACATGCGTAATTCAGGTAGTCATTTGGTCATTCTGCCTCTATATCCTCTTTGGATCATCTTTGAAGCAGACTACTTCAATTTACCCCATCAAACCATATATTTTTGAAAACTAGACACCACAAAGTATTTCAAATGCTGGTATTTTAACCCTTTTATGCATGAGATTCTACCACCTGTCTTTCCCAAAATTTAATTTTGTATTTTTTTTCCACACAAATTGTACTTCAGGAATGAATTCATAGCTCCTGGTATGCGTCACTATCGAACAACCCCCCAATGTGTGTTCAGCAACATCTCCCGAGTGCAGTGATAAAAAAAATGCCATATTTTTACAGATATGTGCCATATATTTCAATATTCACTTGTGTTTAAATAAATGTCACTAGTTTTGCATAAAAGAATATAAAAATATTTATATTATTTAACCCATTAACGACCTTTGCCGGTTCAGGACCGTCACGGAAAGACGGTCACTTAATGACCTTTGACGGTCCACCTCCTAAACTTCAATGGTGTCGCCAGAATGCCTCGATCAGGAGGCATTCAGGTTCACCAAACACTTACCCTGGGATGGACCGCCGCTGCCAGTGATCTTCACCATCGGCAAGATGGCGACCGTCCTGAAAAAAAAAATACAGACGAAAAAGTTCGCTAGATGGTCTCCAGACCCTCTAGAGAACTCTGGCTCCACTTGCAGGTTGAATACAGGTACTGCACTCAACCATGCAAGTCAATGGAGCCCAGCTTTCTAATCACAATGTGATTAGTAAAATATTTTTTAAAAAAAGGAAAATAAAAGCTTAAAAAAAAAATGTGCTAACATTTAAAAATAATTATGCAGTGATGTCACCAGAGGAACCATCCAGTACCAGCAAAATGTGTAAAAAAAAATATTAAAAAAAAAAAAAAAAAGTTTATTATTTTGAGCAAGTCCTAAAATCTCAACATACAAAGAGTTAAAATAAAAGCACTTCAAATAACCAAGGGGTGTCTAATTTAATAAAAAATGGCTTGATGGGGTAAATTGGAGTGGCCTGTCTCAAAGATAGGGCGTAGGTACAGACTGACCAAAATAGAGAAAAAAAGCGCACTTCCCAAATGTGGGATTTTAAATCTCAAACAACCCGACAAACCCATGCATGTGGGGTATCACTGCACTCGGGAGATGTTGCTGAACACACATTGGGGGGTTGTTCGATAGTGACGCATACCAGGAGCTATGAATTCATTCCTGAAGTACAATTTGTGTGGAAAAAAATACAAAATTAAATTTTGGGAAAGACAGGTGGTAGAATCTCATGCATAAAAGGGTTAAAATACCAGCATTTGAAATACTTTGTGGTGTCTAGTTTTCAAAAATATATGGTTTGATGGGGTAAATTGAAGTAGTCTGCTTCAAAGATGATCCAAAGAGGATATAGAGGCAGAATGACCAAATGACTACCTGAATTACGCATGTCCCAAAAGTAGCCTTTTACCAGCCAAACAATCTGACAAACCTATACATGTGGGGTATCACCATACTCAGGAGATGTTGCTGAACACATATTGGGGGGTTGTTTGACAGTGACATATACCAGGACCTTTATATTTATAACTAAATTACACTATAGCTTTATATTTCCACAGTAAAAATGCACCATATTCTCAGAAAAAATAGAAGGGCATGTGTTTGAGATATCTGCAGTGTAACTGTATTGGTACAATGGGGGAATTTTTTTTAACCCTCTTTAGAATGTTGAAAAATCCCATTAGCTGTCCACTGGGATGATATTTGGGGCGCCATAGCTTTAAATTTTCACAGTAAAAATGCACCATATTCTCAGAAATCATAGAGGATGGTGTGTTTGAGATACTTGCACTGTAACTGAATTGGTCCAATGGAGGAATTTTTTTTAACCCTCTGTAGAATGTTGAAAAATCCCATTTGCTATGTATTGGGCTGATATTTGGGGCACTGTAGCTTTAAATTTCCACAGTAAAAATGCACCATATTATCAGAAATAATAGAGGGGCATGTGTTTGAGATATCTGCAGTGTAACTGTATTGCTCCAATGGGGGGATTTTTTTAACCCTCTGTAGAATGCTGAAAAATGCCAGTGGCTGTCTACTGGGATGATATTTGGGGCGCTATAGCTTTAAATTTCCACAGTAAAAATGCACCATATTCTCAGAAATAATAGAGAATGGTGTGTGTGAGATACTTGCACTGTAACTGAATTGGTCCAATGGAGGAATTTTTTTTAACCCTCTGTAGAATGTTGAAAAATCCCATTTGCTATGTATTGGGCTGATATTTGGGGCACTGTAGCTTTAAATTTCCACAGTAAAAATGCACCATATTCTCGGAAATAATAGAAGGGCATGTGTTTGAGATATCTGCAGTGTAACTGTTTTGGTCCAATGGGAGAATTTTTTTCTACCCCTGTAGAATGTTGAAAAATGTCAGTTGCTGTCTACTGGGCTGATATTTGGGGCCCTATAGCTTTAAATTCCCACAGTAAAAATGCACCATATTCTCAGAAATAATAAAGGGGCATGTGTTTGAGATATCTGCAGTGTAACTGTATTGGTCCAATGGGGAAATTTTTTTTAACCCCTGTAGAATGTTGAAAAATGGCAGTTGCTGTCGACTGGGCTGATATTTGGGGAGCTATAGCTTTAAATTTCCACAGTAAAAATGCACCATATTCTCAGAAATAGTAGAGGGGCATGTGTTTGAGATATCTGCAGTGTAACTATATTGGTCCAATGGGGAATTTTTTTTTAAACCCCTGTAGAATGTTGAAAAATGGCAGTTACTGTCTACTGGACTGATATTTGGGGCGCTATAGCTTTAAATTTCCACAGTAAAAATGCACCATACTCTCAGAAATAATAGAAGGGCATGTGTTTGAGATATCTGCAGTGTAACTGTATTGGTCCAATGGGGGAATTTTTTTTAACCCTCCGTAGAATGCTGAAAAATGCCAGTGGCTGTCTACTGGGATGATATTTGGGGCGCTATAGCTTTAAATTTCCACAGTAAAAATGCACCATATTCTCAGAAATAATAGAGGATGGTGTGTTTGAGATACTTGCACTGTATTTGAATTGGTCCAATGGAGGAATTTTTTTTTAACCCTCTGTAGTATGTTGAAAAATGGCAGTTACTGTCTACTGGGCTGATATTTGGGGCACTATAGCTTTAAATTTCCACAGTAAAAATGCACCATATTCTCAGAAATAATAGAGGGGCATGTGTTTGAGATATCTGCAGTGTAACTGTATTGGTCCAATGGGAGAATTTTTTTTAACCCTCTGTAGAATGCTGAAAAATGCCAGTTGCTGTCTACTGGGATGATATTTGGGGCTCTATAGCTTTAAATTTCCACAGTAAAAATGCACCATATTCTCAGAAATAATAGAGAATGGTGTGTTTGAGATACTTGCACTGTAACTGAATTGGTCCAATTGAGGAATTTTTTTTAACCCTCTGTAGATTTTAGAAAAATCCCATTTGCTATGTATTGGGCTAATATTTGGGGCGCTATAGCTTTATATTTCCACAGTAAAAATGCACCATATTTTTGGAAATAATAGAGGGGCACTTGTTTGAGATATCTGCAGTGTAACTGTATTGGTCCAATGGGGAATTTTTTTTTAACCCCCTGTAGAATGTTGAAAAATGGCAGTTACTGTCTACTGGGCCGATATTTGGGGTGCTATAGCTTTAAATTTCCACAGTAAAAATGCACCATATTCTCAGAAATAATAGAAGGGGGTGTGCTTGAGATATGTGCAGTGTAAATATATTGGTCCAATGGGGGAATTTTTTTTAACCCTCTGTAGAGTGTTGAAAAATGCCAGTTGCTGTCTACTGGGCTGATATTTGGGGTGCTATAGCTTTAAATTTCCACAGTAAAAATGCACCATATTCTCAGAAATAATAGAAGGGGGTGTGCTTGAGATATGTGCAGTGTAAATATATTGGTCCAATGGGGGAATTTTTTTTAACCCCTGTAGATTTTTGAAAAATCCCATTTGCTATGAATTGGGCTAATATTTGGGGCGCTATAGCTTTTAATTTCCACAGTAAAAATGCACCATATTCTCAGAAATAATATAGGGGCATGTGTTTGAGATATCTGCAGTGTAACTGTATTGGTCCAATGGGGAATTTTTTTTAACCCTCTGTAGAATCCTGAAAAATGCCAGTTGCTGTCTACTGGGATGATATTTGGGGCGCTATAGCTTTAAATTTCCACAGTAAAAATGCACCATATTCTCAGAAATAATAGAGGGGCATGTGTTTGAGATATCTGCAGTGTAACTGTATTGGTCCAATGGGGATTTTTTTTTTAACCCCCTGTAGAATGTTGAAAAATGGCAGTTGCTGTCTACTGGGCTGATATTTGGGGCGCTATAGCTTTAAATTTCCACAGTAAAAATGCACCATATTCACAGAAATAATAGAGAATGGTGTGTTTGAGATACTTGCACTGTAACTGAATTGGTCCAATGGAGGAATTTTTTTTAACTCTCTGTATATTTTTGAAAAATCCCATTTGCTATGAATTGGGCTAATATTTGGGGCGCTATAGCTTTAAATTTCCACAGTAAAAATGCACCATATTCTCAGAAATAATAGAGGGGCATGTGTTTGAGATATCTGCAGTGTAACTGTATTGGTCCAATGGGGAATTTTTTTTTTAACCCCCTGTAGAATGTTGTAAAATGGCAATTGCTGTCTACTGGGCTGATATTTGGGGCGCTATAGCTTTAAATTTCCACAGTAAAAATGCACCATATTCTCAGAAATAATAGAGGGGCATGTGTTTGCGATATCTGCAGTGTAACTGTATTGGTCCAATGGGGAATTTTTTTTAACCCCCTGTAGATTGTTGAAAAATGTCAGTTACTGTCTACTGGGCTGATATTTGGGGCGCTATAGCTTTAAATTTCCACAGTAAAAATGCACCATATTCTCAGAAATAATAGAAGGGGGTGTGCTTGAGATATGTGCAGTGTAAATATATTGGTCCAATGGGGGAATTTTTTTTAACCCCTGTAGATTTTTGAAAAATCCCATTTGCTATGTATTGGGCTAATATTTGGGGCGCTATAGCTTTAAATTTCCACAGTAAAAATGCACCATATCCTCAGAAATAATAGAGGATGGTGTGTTTGAGATACTTGCACTGTAACTGAATTGGTCCAATGGAGGAATTTTTTTTAACCCTCTGTAGATTTTTGAAAAATCTAATTTGCTATGAATTGGGCTAATATTTGGGGCGCTATAGCTTTCAATTTCCACAGTAAAAATGCACCATATTCTCAGAAATAATATAGGGGCATGTGTTTGAGATATCTGCAGTGTAACTGTATTGGTCCAATGGGGAATTTTTTTTAACCCTCTGTAGAATCCTGAAAAATGCCAGTTGCTGTCTACTGGGATGATATTTGGGGTGCTATAGCTTTAAATTTCCACAGTAAAAATGCACCATATTCTCAGAAATAATAGAAGGGGGTGTGCTTGAGATATGTGCAGTGTAAATATATTGGTCCAATGGGGGAATTTTTTTTAACCCCTGTAGATTTTTGAAAAATCCCATTTGCTATGTATTGGGCTAATATTTGGGGCGCTATAGCTTTAAATTTCCACAGTAAAAATGCACCATATTCTCAGAAATAATAGAGGGGCACTTGTTTGAGATATCTGCAGTGAAACTGTATTGGTCCAATGGGGAATTTTTTTCAAACCCCTGTAGAATGTTGAAAAATGACGGTTGCTGTCTACTGGGCAGATATTTGGGGCGCTATAGCTTTAAATTTTCACAGTAAAAATGCACCATATTCTCAGAAATAATAGAAGGGGGTGTGCTTGAGATATGTGAAGTGTAAATATATTGGTCCAATGGGGGAATTTTTTTTAACCCTCTGTAGAGTGTTGAAAAATGCCAGTTGCTGTCTACTGGGCTGATATTTGGGGTGCTATAGCTTTAAATTTCCACAGTAAAAATGCACCATATTCTCAGAAATAATAGAGGGACATGCCTTTGAGAAATCTGCAGTGTAACTGTATTGGTCCAATGGGGGAATTTTTTTTTAACCCCTGTAGATTTTTAAAAAATCCCATTTGCTATGTATTGGGCTAATATTTGGGGCGCTATAGCTTTAAATTTCCACAGGAAAAATGCACCATATTCTCAGAAATAATAGAGGGGCACTTGTTTGAGATGTCTGCAGTGTAACTGTATTGGTCCAATGGGGGAATTTTTTTTAACCCTCTGTAGAATGTTGAAAAATGCCAGTTGCTGGCTGCTGGGATGATATTTGGGGCGCTATAGCTTTAAATTTCCACAGTAAAAATGCACCATATTCTCAGAAATAATAGAAGGGGGTGTGCTTGAGATATGTGCAGTGTAAATATATTGGTCCAATGGGGGAATTTTTTTTAACCCTCTGTAGAATGTTGAAAAATGGCAGTTGCTGTCTACTGGGCTGATATTTGGGGTGCTATAGCTTTATATTTCCACAGTAAAAATGCACCATATTCTCAGAAATAATAGAGGGACAAGTCTTTGAGAAATCTGCAGTGTAACTGTATTGGTCCAATGGGGGAATTTTTTTTAACCCCTGTAGATTTTTTAAAAATTCCATTTGCTATGTATAGGGCTAATATTTGGGGCGCTATAGCTTTAAATTTCCACAGTAAAAATGCACCATATCCTCAGAAATAATAGAGGATGGTGTGTTTGAGATACTTGCACTGTAACTGAATTGGTCCAATGTAGGATTTTTTTTAACCCTCTGTAGATTTTTTAAAAATCCCATTTACTATGAATTGGGCTAATATTTGGGGAGCTATAGCTTTAAATTTCCACAGTAAAAATGCACCATATTCTCAGAAATAATAGAGGGGCATGTGTTTGAGATATCTGCAGTGTAACTGTATTGGTCCAGCGGGGGAATTTTTTTTTAACCCTCTGTAGAATGCTGAAAAATGCCAGTTGCTGTCTACTGGGATGATATTTGGGGTGCTATAGCTTTAAATTTCCACAGTAAAAATGCACCATATTCTCAGAAATAATAGAGAATGGTGTGTTTGAGATACTTGCACTGTAACTGAATTGGTCCAATGGAGGAATTTTTTTTAACCCTCTGTAGATTTTAGAAAAATCCCATTTGCTATGTATTGGGCTGATACTTGGGGCACTATAGCTTTAAATTTCCACAGTAAAAATGCACCATATTCTCAGAAATAATAGAGGGGGTTGTGTTTGAGATATGTGCAGTGTAACCGTATTGGTCCAATGGGGGATTTTTTTTGTAACCCCATGTAGAATGTTGAAATATGACATTTATCAAGTACTGCACTGCTATTTGGGGTGCTATATCTTTAAATTTCCACAGTAAAAATGCACCATATTGTAAGATATTATATAGGGGTGTGTGTGTGAGATATGTGCAGTGTAAATGTGTTGGTCCAACGGTGGAATTTTGTAATATATGCAGAAATGTTATAAAAGGTAATTTGCTAGATATGAGCGGATATTTACCTTTAATTTGTTTAATAAACGTATCTAATTTTGCAGGGAGATATATTTGTGTGAGAACTCTGCAAAATCCACTAAAAATTGTAACATTATATGATTATTATCACATTTCCAGGTCTAAGGCACCTTTTGCTAATCTAAAGAAAAAGCGTCTGATGGCATGACCACTGATTTGAAACTGTCTGATAGCTTGACTCCAGTAAAGCCAAGGAGGAGTGTCATGGAACCTTTAAACACACAGCAACACTAACGGCCACCTTGTTGACTCTCACCTCGACTTTAAGGGAGGAACGCCAGTGTGAAATGATTAATAGTAAAAACGCAACTACACCATAACCCCAAACCCGTTCACCCCTCGGCCCCCAAACTCCAATTTGGTCAAAAAAGTTAAACGGTAACGTGATAGCTCTGGTTATCCTCAAAAGCTTTGAGTTCAATATAAGAGCACAAAAGGCATAACTGATTCATTTATATTTAATCTGACAAAAATACTCACAATGCTTTACAAAAATAACGGTAAAAGACATACAAAAAAAATAAAAAAACAGTATAAAAACAAACAAGGATGAGACCATAGATAGAAGACAAAAAGTAAAATAATTAGTGGGAATGGGTGACCTATTCTTCTACTTCTCAGGCTCTGTATAAACCGTTCCTGCCATGTTTGATGGGATTCTGGAGGACACACTGTCACCACACAGAACATCTTCATGTCATGATTCTACTATGACAACAACCACATTTCTCAAATCAAAACTCTGAAGATACTAGTCCCCCTATAAGAATTTATGGTGCCTAGGACAAGACATCTAGTATCCTTTGAAGATGCCCTGCTTGGATGCACTTCATGCCCCGCTGATTTTAAGATACAGTCTAGCCAGGGCTCCAGATAACATTTATGGCAGGATGTGGCCTAAGAAATCCTAAATGTGTATTCTTCATGCAAGATGCCTTTCACGTAGGCATTTTGCATGGCAAGGAGCCTATAGATCGTTACGGGTTGGTGGAGCAGCTGCAGGAAGACAGCTGATGAAACTGCAACACGGGCCTTTCTAAAGCGCTTAGTGTGAGACTCCTCACGGTTTCTCAAGGTTTTATTCATAAGCTAAAAATTGTATTTATAATAATTTTTTTTAAAAAGCTCTCTTTTCTTTAACCACACTTATAAAGATAGAAATACAAAACAAGTTCCAACACTTTCTTGTTGAGAAGCCAACTCTATTTATGTTAATTTGTTGGGATAGGCATTCATTTTTATTTTAGTAGTGTTGTCACTCTACGTCAAAAATATTCTACAAAACAAAAACAGAGCTCCTGTTGTGAGACATTGACAGTTCCCACAGTGTACAAAACATGCCACTCAGAGAAGACTTAATGTTTTAGTTTCCTAAACAAGAGATTATCTTTTTTCATTGCTAACACACCCAAGCTTATAGATAGTAAGGGTTCATTATGTGAAAGAATGAATCAGGAAACTGCTGAGAAGACAATTCTTAGTTCTGTTGGATTTCGTCAATTTGTTGCAAATAACAGTTAGCATTTCTGCTCATCAGGAGATTGGGACATGCTGGTTTAAAGGGGACACTCCTTTCACCATATGCATGATAGGATATGATAGTTGCATCGTCCCTTCAAATTTTAGTGAGGGTCCCCCAGATTGATTCCATGTATGCAATTTTTTTCCCTACTAGTCATCTCCACTGTTGGCTCTGAGAATGCTGCAGGCTGCCCATGCACATGCGTGGAAAGCATTCCCATTGATTTGAAACTGTCAATGAGTAGAAAGAATACTAAGAACATTGAAGAGGGAAGCTCCAGGTGCAGGGCTGCAGCTTCCCTCTCAAGTGAATGTTTTTGGGGTTTTTTTTAGTTCTCAAAGAATGTGCAGTAAAGTACATTAATATGCATTTTTCTGTAGTGGAACTGTCAATTTGAATTGCACACTGATGTTCAGAGCAGGACACAATTCTGACAAACGGGTACACATTATTGCTACTCACAAGCGCCGGCATAACTGCAGGGGTCGCAGCTGTCACAGGGCCCATGCCTCTAGCGGCACTGCGACCCCTTCTTCCGGTCTCCTTGTACTGTCTCAAAATTGGTTAGAAAGGGCCCTTCAAACCTGGACCGCACTGATCCAGGTCGGAAGGCCCCTTTTTTTAAAACTATTTTGAACTTGCACAAGGGGACAGGAGTGTATCGGGGTCATGTAATCCAGAGGTGAAACAAAGTGTGCGAGCAGCCAGACGGCAAGCTACAGGAGCGGTGAGAGGTGAGCGGGGGCGGGAGGAATGTATGTATGTTTGCATAGATCAGATGTATGTATGTATGTATGTTGTATGCATGGACGCGTAAGCGTCCGTGTGCGAGCGCGTCAGCATGGGCGGGTAAGCGCGCGTGCGCGTCAGCATGGGCGGGTAAGCGCGCGTGCGCGTCAGCATGGGCGGGTAAGCGCGCGTGCGCGTCAGCATGGGCGTGGAATTGTGCATGTGGGTGAGATGGAGTGTGTGTTAGAATGAATGTGTACGTGTGTGTAATTTCTGTAACTGTATTTACATATGCGTGCCAAAGTGTATGCTGGAAGGGGGCAAGGGGAAAAGAAGGGCCAATGACGGCACAGGCCAGCTGTGAAGTTGGGAGGCCCACAGGGCAATTTTCCGCACCAGGGTGCTGTGGTCTCTAGTTACGCCCATACTCACAAGTAGGAGATAACTTTAATGGACTCCTTGTGCCAGTGACAGAAAAACTGCATTTACTTCCAAGACAATTCAAGATTTTTTATTATTATTATTATTTACATTACCAGCAAGGAACAAAATGTGAAAAAGCCCCAAAACATTTTGGACAGGCAAAACAGTATGGGAAACATTCAATTAACGTAACAGTACGCAGCAAATAACGAGCAGCATCTCAGAAACATATCACCATGAGTAAAAAATAAATAAAAGTTCTTTAATCTTTATTTAAATAAAACTATAAAACGCCACCCAATGTTTAACCGATTAAACCTTCAGGGGAACAGAAAAAAAATCTTGCTCTGAATTGTCAGGAAGTGCTCATTTCCACAAGGTCTCTTCCTTTATTAACGGCAGAGGAAACAATTAAGATGTAATCTGCCTATTGTTTGACACATATATGAGTCCCCCTACTAAAATAATAAGACATACATAGCCTTCAATTGGCAACCCTTTTTAAGGCCCTTTCCAGTGCAAGACAAAAATTACAAAAGCGTATAATATATCTCTACATAAGGACAGATGAAAGATTTCAATATTGGATAGTCTCTAGAAATAAGCTATAGATTATACACCGTTCACTTATAACATAATAACATTATGACCACTGATAATCTTGTTATCATGGCACCTGTCAGTGGGCGGGATATTTTAGACAGCAAGTGAATATTTCGTCTCGAAGCTTACAGGACCCGCTGATAACATCTTGGTACCAGATACCACGGCACATCTTCAGAGGTCCAGTGGAGTCCATGCCTCGACGAATCAGGGCTATTTTGGCAGCAAAAGGGGATCTACACAATATGAGGCAGGTGGTCATAACGCTATGGCTGATCGGTGTATGTGCGCCATAGTGTATGTTGGAGGGGTGGCAAGGAGCAATGATGACACAGACAAGCTGTTTGGGGGCAAAGGTGGCACAGATAAGCAGTTTGGGGGCACTGCCAAGCTGTAGCAAAGATGGCATGGACGGGCTGTTTAGGGGCACTGATAAGCTGCTTGGGGCAAAGGTGGCACTATATTGCTTAGCGCTATGGTTTCTAATCATACCCCTTATTCAAACTGTACGAGATGGAAACACTTAAAGTTGCTTACAGGCCATACAAAATATTTACATTTAACTAAAGGGATAAGGCCAGGGAAAACAGAACCAACAAAATCAAAAAAAAATCTCCAGTCCAAATGTTGATATCTTTAAAGCACAAGGGTTTCCATATATCACCTTTTAACAGCCTTTAATTATGATCCGTCAAATCGTTCTCATCTATGGTATCTAATCATCAATATAAGACCGCGAACAGAAAATAAAATGCTCAGCAAACAGAAAATAAAATGCTTAACAAACAGTGTCTAGTGCAATGCAGGTCAGCGTTTGCTCCAAACCAACAATCAGATACCAACTCAAAGCTGATGAGCATTTGAATTTGATGAAGATAAGTGATGGAGGCAAAAGATCTGTTACCTACGTTAGAGGAAGGCAAATGACACTTGTAGGTTATTCCCAGGCAGAAGAGAAACACAGATTCGTTAAATATGATACATCTCACTATTTTAGACCTATAAAAACTCAGTATGGTTTTGGTAGATAAGATGCAGAAACCCAGTATTTGTGGGGTAGTAGATGACAGGAAATACATTAGATATGCTACACTTGCTACTATTCGCCTCCTCTCAGCTTGTCTGGAGTAAAATATTATCACAGATTGTGAACAAAGATGATTGAATTGTTATAGTAAGCTCTGCGACTGGTGACAAAGTTCTGTGCACAATAGATGCTCTATAGGTTTGTAAAATGCATCACCATCAAATTTCTTTTGGACACAATATTTAGCTAAGAATCCCCTTAAAATTACCATTTTCTCCACCTTGTAAATGCATGGAGGATTATACAAAGCTGTACAGAGAACTGATCCATCCCAGAGTGTGTATGTATGTATGGTGTGTGTAATATATTATATATATATAATATATATATATTATATATATATCAATTTTCTTAACTTTGCGACACATTTACAGAAAAATACACGTCTATTATTCTGATTCCCGAATTCACACGTCTGTGCCAAAACAGATACAAACATTGTTTGGACAATAGCAACTTCCTGCGTGCCCCACTTTACGACCTGGAGCAATTCGTTTCATTTATCAAACTCAGGTGAGAGCATTTTTTTTTTTATATATATATTTTTTCAAATATTTGAAGTATTTCACCTCCTTTAGTGTGCCTAACCAGACAGACATGTGGCTGTCGAGCTAATAATGGGGAAAAAAAGTTTTGTGTATGTATATAATTAACCCTTTGTGTGAAAAAATGCATTCACACAGAAGAAAAGTAAATAACGTAACCAGAATTTTCTGATTACTTTTAACCTTGAAATTCGTTTTCTACCCAACATACAAAACTGCTTAAGAAGCTGTAGTTTCTTCATTGCATACCCATATCCCCAGTCCCATTTTGGGACTATTAAAAAGTGTGTGTTATATATATATATACACACACACACACACACACACATACGTTTTCATGTATTTTTAATGTATACCCTCAATATTTATAATTGCAAAAATTGGGTTAAGCCTTGTTTAAGGGATAAGCTGCTCATACATTCCATGGGAGGCGGGGTAATGGATGTTGTTATTTACTCACAGGCTGGTTATCCCCTCTGGCAAAGGCATTGCGGGGAGCCGACCTAGCCTCCTTCTGCTGCAGTCCAGCATTCTCCCCTCGCACACACACGGTGCTGGGCAGGAGGGGTCCGGAGCCGCGGCCTCCATCACTGGAAGTAGGAGTATTCCCGGCCCTAGTAGCAAAACCAAAGTAGCCGCCATCTTCGCTCCGTAAGTGGGAGTCTTCCAAATTGGGCCTTCGATACAACCAGGCCTCGATGTCACAAATTATTCCTATCGATACGGAGTATACGTATTTCTCCCGGTCCCAGGTACGGCTGCTCCGTAGGCTCTCGGTCGACGATAATCCAGTCTCCCTTCGCTGTGCGCGATGACGTAAGAGCTTCGCGTACATCACCAGACCGCCATTTTTGCTGTGGTCAGAGGTTCACTGTGTGTAATACGTTTCCATGTATGAGTGCTAAACGTTCCCGGCCAATCACACGGCGCACTTTTGCCAGAAAGTAGACATGAGAACGGAGAAATGTGTATTATTAATTGTATTATAAAGATCACCACCGGAAATCTTATTTTATATTGAACACACTATCCAGTGGCATTTTAACAACACCATGTCAAACTTTATGGTAGTAATTTATTTTGTGTGGTTTTTTTTTTATCACACACTTATTTTTTTATTGCAGTTCAGGTATGGATTTACAGCGCCTGGTGTATGTCACTTTCAAACAAGACCCCAATATGTGTTGAGCAACATCTCCCATGTACAGCGATACCCCCATGCATGGGTTTGTTGGGTTGTTTAGAAGTTATAAATGATAATAAAGTGTTGCGCCAGAATTCTAAATGTTAATAAATAATGCTGCAGTAAAACATTTAAAGATAAACTTCTATCTGACTCTTCCAGTCACCAGCTACTTCAGTTATTGCCAAAGTAGACAACTGTAGCACAAGCTCTGGTAGCCCGGCATTCCTCCAGCAAACACAGCACCTAGAAACCAATGAATACACAATAGGAAACCTGGTCAAATGGTGTAGTAAGTTACAAGTGTTCTGTAACTGTAATTCAGCAGCAGTGATCAGAAAGAAAGCATCATATGTTTGTCCATTTATCTAGAATCCTACTGCAGTTTAACCCCTTATCGTCCAATGACAGGCCAGCCTGTCACATCATGGCATTAAAGAAGCTTAGAACACCTAAACGGTGTTGCTGTAATGTTGAGGCATTCAGCAACACTGAGATCGGAATTAGGCGCCCCTCCCCGAGGCGCCAATGTCCGCCATACACTGTATGGCGGCGGACACCTGTTTAAAAAAAGTTTAGGAGTCGATCATTATCAAGATCAAAAACTCTGGCAAATGCTGGTGGTAGAATCTCATGCATGGAAAGGGTTAAAATACTAGCATTTGAAATACCTAGTCTAGTTTTCAAAATATATCGTTTGATGGGGTAAATTGCACTGGCTGGCATTAAAGATACCTGAAATACCAGCAGAATGACCAGATTTGGAAAAAAAAATGTTTTTGAAATAGCAAAATGCTACTTGTACTTATTGCCCAATAGCTTGCAGAAAAAAAGCAAAAAAATAAAAACATTGGGTATTTCTAAACTCAGGACAAATAGTAAGATTTATTTAGCAGGTTTTTCATTAGCTTTTTTGAATGAGTAAAATATTTTTCAAATAAAAGTGATATGAATATTTTATTATTTTATAGGAAATTAGAGGATATGATAAAAGCCCTTCTTGTCCTGAAAAAAACAATATATAACTTGTGTGGGTACACTAAATTGGTAAGTAGAAAATTATAGCTAAACATGAGCACCACAAAAGTGTTAAAACAGCCTTGGTACCAAAGGGTACAAAAATAAAATAAAAAAACAGCATGGTCCTTGAGTGGTTATACAGACTATAAAGATTTTGTAGAAGTCTTTTAACCTTTTTCGTGATCGGGTGTTCCAAAACACCCATTAGTATGAAGCTGTTAAACACTAACATGAAGAAAGTAAATCAGGGCAATAGGGAGTACATCAGTGATGGCTATTAATGCATGACTACAAGTATGTGAGTAAAAAAATCTCAGTAAATCTACAGGCATGGAAGCAGACAGACGCTGACACCTCCAGTGAGTCACGTAATACCTATTGTACCCCAATAATGTTTGTATGACTGCTGTACTTATGATAAAGTCCCCTAATTAAACAGTAAACTGGAAAGCGCTAAGTAGATATGTTACAGCTAAATACGTTTACCATATATTCCGGCGTATAAGACTACTTTTTAACCCCAGAAAATCTTCTTAAAAGTCGGGGGTCGTCTTATACGCCGGGTACTAACCGAGTACCGAATACTTACCCAGCTGGAGAGTCCCACGAAGCCACGAATCTCTAGGGGAGGGGCGAGTGGAGAAGCCGCCTCCCCTGGGCCGGTCTTCAGGGCCGCGCCGAGGTAGGTGCAAGATCGTGATCTCTCCAACTATCCCTGATCAGCAGGGCTGGTTGGGGAGATCACGACCTCCCTCTAACTAGCCCGACATTAGAGAGCTCGAGGTCTGGCACTTCAGACCTCGGCTTCCCTGCTCCCTAATCACTACGCGCCGGCTATTGATGCCGAGCGCGGTGATGACGTCATGTACCGGCTCTCGGATCAATTGCCGGCGCGTAGTGATGAAGGAGCAGTAAACAGAGGTCTGACAGGACAGACCTCGCGCTCCCACGAGTGGATGGAAGAAAGAAGATAGAAGATGAGAAAGGTAAGAGATGGGGAGAAAGGGGTGTGAGTGCAGTGTATGTATGTTGGTGTGAGATGGTCAGTGTGTTTGTAAGCTGGTGTGTATATGTATGTATGTATATATATATATATATATACACATGTGTGTGTATATATATATATATATATATATATATATATATATATATATATATATATATATATATGTATATACATGTGTGTGTGTGTGTATATATATATATATATATATATATATATATATACACACACACACACGTGTGTGTGTGTCTGTATATATATATATATATATATATATATATATATATACACACAGACATATGTATATATATATATATATATATATATATATATATATATATATGTGTCTATATATATATATATATGTGTGTGTGTGTGTGTGTGTGTGTGTGTGTGTGTAAAGGCAGGGGTGTGTGGTGAGGGCAGTGTATAAATGTGTATGTATTGACAGGCGTATGTTAGTATGTGTAGATATAGATTATATATATATATATTATATTTATATGTGTGTGTGTGTGTGTGTGTGTAAGGGCAGTATATGTCTGTATAACAACCAGCCAATCACCGGTAAGGTACATCGCTTGCCGTGATTGGCTGGTTGTTGTACGCTGGGTAGAGGGGTAGTCTTATACGGCGAGTATAGTCCAAACTCTATATTTGAACTGGAAAAGTTGGGGGTCGTCTTATACGCCCAGTCGTCTTATACGCCGGAATATACGGTAATCCTTGCGGCCCCTTATTTATAGCAGAGGCACATGGCTTGTTACCCTATGAGGGGGCAGAAATGAAGCTTTTCAATCACATAGTCGCACCATAACATGGGGTAAAATTATGTTTTTAAAGGCCTCAGGCTCTCTGTATTAACCCTTAGTCCACCGGGCAGCCCCAAGAACTCTCACAATACCGGGGCATATAGTCACATCTCTCTGAAATCCCCGCTCGACCCTGTCAGCTCGGTAAACCTCCGCTCCAGAAGTACCTTAGCCGCCATGTTTCTCAGTGCCTGGGCGAGGTGGTGGGGCCAGATGATTCCTGCCCAATCTATCACGTAAAAAAGACCCTAGGACAGTATGTCAGGTTACGTGTCTTACGCAGCAGAAGCCATATTTAGTGCTGGCGAAACCTTTACATGCTACGTTCAAATACAATATATATAATAACATAGAAATAGCCAGAGGGACACTTTGTTTTAGGAGGTTTGGCTAGGGCAGAGCTTTATTGAAACATTTTATGGCATTTATTGATAACTATTTATGTAACCGAGTAAGGCTTTGTTATGCATTTAGCAAATAAAGACATTTTCTGATGTTTGTAATAGAACACTGTGCTACATTCATAACCAGCAAGCTTTCTGAGCTCAATGAAAAAGAGGGACATTAGGGGAGGAAAGAGAAGTACAGGCATTTGTGGCCAAAAGAGGCACTGTCCCTTGAAATAATTTTGAAACACTTCCCAAGTGCCGCTGTTTTGGAGGGAAGTCCCTCTATGTGGCCCAAACTCCCCTTTTCTCTCCTTATGGGATCTAAAAAAATAACAATTATAAACCAGGAAAACCACAATCTGTATTATGTCAAGTGACGATGCTCACATAGGGATGCAAAAAGGGAACAAATTGAAGGAAACAAACTTTAGGCAATACCTTCTGAAAATAGCAAAACAACTTTTTCCTAGCCTTTCAGGTTCACTTTCTCCTCTCATATCGCAAACACCACATGACCTCAAATTGAAAGGAAAACACTACTCTTAGTTTCAATTATCACATCATAATTTTATGTTTAAATACTACAATTTCAGGGAAATAAAATGTAAAATTAATGAGCAGCAATGTGTTGTTCACATTTTGTTTCTATTTATAAAGCTGTGAGTGGCATACAGTACTCTTGCAGTAGAAGGGTTAAGCATGCTGTGTGGTGAATGGAATGTCATGCCAGCTATCATGGTGATGTCACAATTGCAGGTACAAATAATACACTGGTTCTCCACATAGAGTGCCATTTGAGGGATCCATCCCAAGACATCTGATTTCCTGGCAAAGTGAATTGGAGAGTGTTGGCTACTGACAAAGAAATGTGCAGAGCGTCAGGACTCCAGCAAAAGATCTGTGAACTCAATGAAGATGTTTTTATTTTATATAATATGATCAGGGCAACCCTGGAGATTGCGCTTTGGACCAGCCTGTCCGAGGGCCACATTGATGTTTGTACACCTTTCTGCTGTGGAGCTCGCACAATGTACGAGGAACTTTCTTTAACTGCAGGTATTTATACATTATATAATTAACAAGAGGCATTTATAGCTCATGTTTACACTGAACTAATGAGTAGGATGGGGCCTGAGAACTCATGAATGGCACTCTTATTCTCAGACACACATATATAATAGCTTGCAATATAAATTTAATATGAGGGTGCAGCTGTCAATCCCAGCCTAGCTGTCAAGTGAGTTGGGGTGGCAGGTTACAGATTTAACTACTGCACTAACACTGTAAGCTTTGCAAGCAAGGGATATCCCTTTCTCATACACATATACCTATTGTACCCCAATAATGTTTGTATGACTGCTGTACTTATTATTACTTGGTAAATTTGAAAGTGCTAAGTAGATCTGTTACAGCTACAGTATCTCACAAAAGTGAGTACACCCCTCACATTTTTGTAAATATTTTATTATATCTTTTCATGTGACAACACTGAAGAAATGACAGTCTGCTACATTGTAAAGTAGTGAGTGTACAGCCTGTATAACAGTGTAAATTTGCTGTAAATTTACAGTCAAGCATGGTGGTGGGAGTGTCATGGTCTGGGTCTGCATGAGTGCTGCCGGCACTGGGGAGCTACAGTTCATTGAGGGAACCATGAATGCCAACATGTACATGTACATACTGAAGCAGAGCATGATCCCCTACCTTTGGAGACTGGGTCACAGGGTGGTGTTCCAACATGATAACGACCCCAAATACACCTCCAAGAGACAACTGCCTTGCTAAAGAAGCTGAGGGTAAAGGTGATGGCTAAGCATGTCTCCGGACTTAAATCTGTGGGGCATCCTCAAATGGAAGGTGGGGGAGCACAAGGTCTCTAACATCCACCAGCTCTGTGATGTCGTCATGGAGGAGTGGAAGAGGACACCAGTGGCAAACTATGAAACTCTGCTGAACTCCTTTATGATGTTGTAATGATAAGACAATTGATACAATTATGAAGTCAAAATCAAATTGCCCTTTTATGATGTCGTAATTATGACACATTGATGGCATTATGACATCAAAATAAAAACACCTCCTTCTGATGTTATAATGATAAAACAATGATAGCATTATGGTGCCACAATCAAAAACCCTTTTAGGATATCATAATGATAAGAGAATAAAAGCATTATGATGTCACAATCAAAACACCTCTTTAAGATCTCATAATGGTAAGACAATTAAAACATTATAACATTAAAATCAAAACTCCCCTTTATGATGTCATAATGATAAGAAAATGATAGCATTAAGATGTCACAAGGAAAACCCATCTTTAGAATGTCATAATGATAAGACAACAATGTCACAAATTAAAAACCTTTTTATAATATCATAATTATAAGAGAATGATAGCATTATTCACAATCATACCCTATTATGATGTCATAATTATAACACATTGATGGCATTATGGCATCACAATAAAAACACCTCTTTCTGGTAAGACAATTAAAACATTATAACATCACAATCAAATCACCCATTTATGATGTCATAATGATAAGAAAATGATAGCATTAAGATGTCACAAGCAAAACACCACTTTATGAAAACATAATGATAAGACAATTAAAACATTATGATGTCACAATCCAAAAAATTTTTATGATATCATAATGATAAGAGAATGATAGCATTATTCACAATCAAAACACCCCTTTATGATGTCATAATGAAAACACAATAATTACATTATAGCGTTACTGTCAGGCTCATGATATTGCAGCCCTTAACTGGATGTTGGAGTCCAGAGCGCAGGAGTATAAGAACGCAGTGATTTAAATAAACTTCACAAAGGACACAAGCAGAATGTTTGGTTTTAGGTTATATTACAAAAGCAAAGCAAGTCATCTCACCAGAAGCAGCAGAGTAGGAGGCATATCATGCATATGAGGGTAGAAAAGTCCAGGCAAGTATTCAAAAGGGTCTGGGACAGGTAGCAAGCAAAAAAGGGGAAATCCAGTAGGCAGTCCGGGTGAAAGCGGCAGGCAGGCAGGCAGGTAGGTAGGCAGGCAGGCAGGTAGGCAGGTAGGCAGGTAGGCAGGCAGGCAGGCAGGCAGGCAGGCCGGCCCAGCGTCTGGCATGAACTATGGCTACAAAGAACTTAATAAACTCACACCTCTGTTACTGGGAGGCAGGGATATAAAGCCTGTTCATCAAATCAGGTGTGAGTCGTCTAGGCTTCAGGTGAGGGAGACAAGGTAATGGTATAACAAAACACAGCTGAACATAAATACACAGCACATTAAATTATATACATAGCAAGACATGCATACATGGTACAGGATGCCACAAAGAACAGGCAACAAGGCAAACAACACATGGGGTGGAGCGAGGAGCTGAGATGTATAAGGGAAAGAGGGCAAAGGTACATAAAATACAGACAGAAATAAACAGGACAGCAAGCTGTGGAGAGGAGTTTAACGCCAGGCAGACCTCTTAAAGGGGCGGCCACGCCTGGCAGTTTCCAAGGCTGGGGCTGAACCCTGACAGTACCCCCTCCTAAAGACACCCTCTGGGCGTATACAGAATAACCTGGTGTGATATAATCCTCCAAGTCAGATTCACTACCAGTTAGGGAGTCCCATTCATCGTAGGAATCCACTGCATCAGTCTCTGGCACAGCTGGAGGGTGTTCATCACCGTTACCAATAACCGCTATCCCCCCCAGCAGTTCCCTCTTTTGCATTGGGGAGGTCTACAGGTGTGGTATTCCTGGCCCTCAGTGCCTTTTCGAATACCTCCAGATCATGCTTGCGCACTATGGTGCCATTGGAGGCATAAATACAGTCAGGTGGCAAGGCTTCATTAGCACAACAAGAAGTATTGCTGGTACTTGCCACAGTAGTTCCAGTGAGGGTATTAGACACAGGCTTCTCAGATGGGAGCAAAGAAGTTGCCTCTAGGACATGGCGTGAAGAGGCGGCAGGGTGGACAAACATAGTCCCAATATGAACAGCTTGAGGCAGAGGTGGACATGTAGGGCAGTATGTGATAAAGTGCAATAAAGACAATAAAAGCATAAGCCATTATTCCGTCTTCTAGCCTTTTCTTCAAGGGACAGTGTAGTTCGGAGTACCCCAATTTCCATGGGCTCCTCAGTATCCAAGGTAGGTGTGCCTATAGGATCCTCTGGGATGATAGGAGTACTCGTAGGAACTTCTGTATCCATAGACACTTCATACGGGTCAATATAGCAGGGCAAACCTAGGTCACGCTTATGTCTTTTTGAGCTCTCATGATCCGCAACGTAGTCCTTGCGCAGGCGCTGTTTGCGGGAGCGAGTAGAAGGACAAGGAACAGAGTGATGGTGGGAACCTGCTAACAGAGAGTCCATAGCCTTCAAAAAGGAGTCCCAGGTGTCCAAAACAGGGCTTTTGGTGGTTAGCAGTTTGTGTGCCCAGGTTTTCAGTTGCCCTGACAACAGGGTGATAGCAGTACGCGCTTTAACAAAATCTGTAGTCCAGGCAAGTATTAAAAAGGGTCTGGGACAGGTAGCAAGCAAAAAAGGGGAAATCCAGTAGGCAGTCCAGGTGAAAGCAGTAGGCAGCCGGGCAGATCCAACATCTGGCATGAACTATGGCTCCAAAGAACTTAATGAACTCACAGCTCTGTTACTGGGAGGCAGGGATACAAAGCCTGTTCATCAGATCAGGTGTGAGTCGTTGAGGCTTCAGGTGAGGGAAGCAAGGTAATGGTATAACAAAACACAGCTGAACATAAATACACAGCACATTAAATTATATACATAGCAAGACATGCATACATGGTACAGGATGCCACAAAGAACAGGCAACAAGGCAAAAAACACAGGGGATGGAGTGAGGAGCTGAGATGTATAAGGGAAAGAGGACAAAGGTACATAAAATACAGACAGAAATAAACAGGACAGCAAGCTGTGGAGAGGAGTTTAACTCCAGGCAGACCTCTTAAAGGGGCGGCCGCGCCTGGCAGTTTCCAAGGCTGGGGCTGAACCCTGACAGTTACAATCAAAAAACTCCTTTATAATGTTGTAATGATAGAATTGATAGAATTATGATGTCACATTCCAAATACTCTTTTATGATGTCATAAAAATAAGACATTGATGGGATTATAATGACCCAATATTAAGACCCCTTTATAATGTCTCAGTTATAAGAAAATTATAGCATTATAATGTCACAATCAAAACACCCATTTATGATGTCATAATGTTAAGATGAGGATAGCATTATGACATCACAATCATAAGACCCCTTTCTGATTTCATAATTATAAGACAATTAAATCATTATGTTGTCATAATCCATACACTCTTTTATTATGTCATAATGATAAAGAAATGATAGCATTATTATGTCACAATCAAAACACCGCTTTAGGACCTCATAATGATACAACAATGACATTATGATGTCACAATCTAAAGACTCCTTTATGATGTTGTAATGCTAAGACAATGATAGAATTATGCAGTAACAATCAAAATGCCTTATTATGATGTCATAATTATAACACATTGATGGCATTATGATATCACAATAAAAACACCTCTTTCTGGTAAGACAATTAAAACATTATAATATTACAATCAAAACTCCCCATTATGATGCCATAATGATATGAAAATTATAGCATTAAGATGTCACAAGCAAAACACCACATTATGAAAACATAATGATAAGACAATTAAAACATTATGCTGTCACAATCAAAAACCTTTTTATGATATCACAATGATAAGAGAATGATAGCACTATTCACAATCAAAACACCCCTTTATGATGCCATAATGAAAACACAATAATTACATTATAGTGATACAATCAAGACTCCTTTATAATATTGTAATAATAAGACAACAATTACATTATGATGTCACAATCTAAAGACTCCTTTATGATGTTGTAATGATAAGACAATGATAGAATTATGAAGTAACAATCAAAATGCCTTATTATGATGTCATAATTATAACACATTGATGGCATTATGGAATCACAATAAAAACTCCTCTTTCTGGTAAGACAATTAAAACATTATAATATTACAATCAAAACTCCCCATTATGATGCCATAATGATATGAAAATTATAGCATTAAGATGTCACAAGCAAAACAGCACTTTATGAAAACATAATGAAAAGACAATTAAAACATTATGATGTCATAATCAAAAACATTTTTATGATTTCATAATGATAAGGATTATTCACAATCAAAACACCCCATTATGATGTCATAATGAAAACACAATAATTACATTATAGTGTTACAATCAAAAGACTCCTTTATAATGTTGTAATGATAAGACAATGATAGAATTATGATGTCACATTCCAAATACCCTTTTATGATGTCATAAAAATAAGACATTGATGGGATTATTATGACCCAATATTAAGACCCCTTTATAAAGTCTCAGATATAAGAAAATTATAGCATTATAATGTCACATTCAAAACACCCATTTAAGATTTCATAATGTTAAGATGATGATAGCATTATGACATCACAATCATAAGACCCCTTTCTGATGTCATAATTATAAGACAATTAAATCATTATGATGTCATAATCAATACACTCTTTTATTATGTCATTATGACAAAAGAATGATAGCATCATCATGTCACAATCAAAACACCTCTATAGCATCTCATAATGGTAACACAATTAAAACATTATAATATTACAATCAAAACTCCCCTTTATGATGTCATAATGTTAAGGTGATGATAGCATTATGACGTCACAATCATAAGACCCCTTTCGGGCGTCATAATTATAAGACAATTAAATCATCATGATGTCATAATCAATACACTCTTTTATTATGTCATAATGGTAAAAGAATGATAGCATTATGATGTCACAATCAAAACACCTCTTTAGTATCTCATAATGGTAACACATTTAAAACATTATAATATTACAATCAAAACTCCCCTGTATGATGTCATAATGTTAAGATGATGATAGCATTATGACATCACAATCATAAGCCCCCCTTCCGGTGTCATAATCATAAGACAACTAAATCATTATGATGCCGTAATCAATACACTCTTTTATTATGTCATAATGATAAAAGAATGATAGCATTATGATGTCACAATCAAAACACCTCTTTAGTATCTCATAATGGTAACACAATTAAAACATTATAATATTATAATCAAAACTCCCCTTTATGATGTCATAATGTTAAAATGATGATAGCATTATGATGTCACAATCAAAACACCTCTTTAGTATCTCATAATGGTAACACAATTAAAATATTATAATATTGCAATCAAAACTCCCCTTTATGATGTCATAATGTTAAGGTGATGATAGCATTATGACATCACAATCATAAGACCCCTTTCCGGCGACATAATTATAAGACAACTAAAACATTATGATGTCATAATCAATACACTCTTTTATTATGTCATAATGATAAAAGAATGATAGCATTATGATGTCACAATCACAACAGTTCTTTAGTATCTCATAATGGTAACATAATTAAAACATTATAATATTACAATCAAAACTCCCCTTTATGATGTCATAATGTTAAAATGATTATAGCATTATGACATCACAATCATAAGACTCCTTTCCGGTGTCATAATTATAAGACAATTAAATCATTATGATGTCATAATCAATACACTCTTTTATTATGTCATAATGGTAAAAGAATGATAGCATTATGATGTCACAATCAAAACACCTCTTTAGTATCTCCTAATGGTAACACAATTAAAACATTATAATATTACAATCAAAACTCCCCTTTATGATGTCATAATGTTAAGGTGATGATAGCATTATGACATCACAATCATAAGACCCCTTTCCAGTGTCATAGCTATAAGACAACTAAATCAATATGATGTCATAATCAACACACTGTTTTATTATGTCATAAGGATAGAAGAATTATAGCATTATGATGTCACAATCAAAACACCTCTTTAGTATCTCATAATGGTAACACAATTAAAACATTATAATAGTACAATCACAACTCCCCTTTATGATGTCATAATGTTAAGATGATGATAGCATTATGACTTCACAATCAAAATACCCCTTTCCGTTGTCATAATTATAAGACAACTAAATCATTATGATGTCATAATCAATACACTCTTTTATTTTGTCATTATGACAAAAGAATGATAGCATCATCATGTCACAATCAAAACACCTCTTTAGTATCTCATAATGGTAACACAATTAAAACATTATAATATTACAATCAAAACTCCCCTTTATGATGTCATAATGTTAAGGTGATGATAACATTATGATGTCACAATCATAAGACCCCTTTCCGGTGTCATAATTATAAGACAATTAAATCATCATGATGTCATAATCAATAAACTCTTTTATTATGTCATAATGGTAAAAGAATGATAGCATTATGATGTCACAATCAAAACACCTCTTTAGTATCTCATAATGGTAACACAATTAAAATATTATAATATTACTATCAAAACTCCCCTTTATGATGTCATAATGTTAAGGTGATGATAGCATTATGACATCACAATCATAAGACCCCTTTCCGGCGACATAATTATAAGACAACTAAATCATTATGATGTCATAATCAATACACTCTTTTATTATGTCATAATGATAAAAGAATGATAGCATTATGATGTCACAATCACAACAGTTCTTTAGTATCTCATAATGGTAACACAATTAAAACATTATAATATTACAATCAAAACTCCCCTTTATGATGTCATAATGTTAAAATGATTATAGCATTATGACATCACAATCATAAGACTCCTTTCCAGTGTCATAATTATAAGACAATTAAATCATTATGATGTCATAATCAATACACTCTTTTATTATGTCATAATGGTAAAAGAATGATAGCATTATGATGTCACAATCAAAACACCTCTTTAGTATCTCATGATGGTAACACAATTAAAACATTATAATATTACAATCAAACCTCCCCTTTATGATGTCATAATGTTAAGGTGATGATAGCATTATGACATCACAATCATAAGACCCCTTTCCAGTGTTATAGCTATAAGACAACTAAATCAATATGATGTCATAATCAACACACTGTTTTATCATGTTATAAGGATAAAAGAATTATAGCATTATGATGTCACAATCAAAACACCTCTTTAGTATCTCATAATGGTAACACAATTAAAACATTATAATAGTACAATCACAATTCCCTTTATCATGTCATAGTGTTAAGATGATAGCATTATGACATCACAATCAAAATACCCCTTTCCGGTGTCATAATTATAAGACAACTAAATCATTATGATGTCATAATCAATACACTCTTTTATTTTGTCATTATGACAAAACAATGATAGCATCATCATGTCACAATCAAAACACCTCTTTAGTATCTCATAATGGTAACACAATTAAAACATTATTATATTACAATCAAAACTCCCCTTTATGATGTCATAATGTTAAGGTGATGATAACATTATGATGTCACAATCATAAGACCCCTTTCCGGTGTCATAATTATAAGACAATTAAATCATCATGATGTCATAATCAATAAACTCTTTTATTATGTCATAATGGTAAAAGAATGATACCATTATGATGTCACAATCAAAACACCTCTTTAGTATCTCATAATGGTAACACAATTAAAATATTATAATATTACAATCAAAACTCCTCTTTATGATGTCATAATGTTAAGGTGATGATAGCATTATGACATCACAATCATAAGACCCCTTTCCGGCGACATAATTATAAGACAACTAAATCATTATGATGTCATAATCAATACACTCTTTTATTATGTCATAATGATAAAAGAATGATAGCATTATGATGTCACAATCACGACAGTTCTTTAGTATCTCATAATGGTAACACAATTAAAACATTATAATATTACAATCAAAACTCCCCTTTATGATGTCATAATGTTAAAATGATTATAGCATTATGACATCACAATCATAAGACTCCTTTCCAGTGTCATAATTATAAGACAATTAAATCATTATGATGTCATAATCAATACACTCTTTTATTATGTCATAATGGTAAAAGAATGATAGCATTATGATGTCACAATCAAAACACCTCTTTAGTATCTCATGATGGTAACACAATTAAAACATTATAATATTACAATCAAAACTCCCCTTTATGATGTCATAATGTTAAGGTGATAGCATTATGACATCACAATCATAAGACCCCTTTCCAGTGTCATAGCTATAAGACAACTTAATCAATATGATGTCATAATCAACACACTGTTTTATCATGTCATAAGGATAAAAGAATTATAGCATTATGATGTCACAATCAAAACACCTCTTTAGTATCTCATAATGGTAACACAATTAAAACATTATAATAGTACAATCACAACTCCCCTTTATGATGTCATAATGTTAAGATGATGATAGCATTATGACATCACAATCAAAATACCCCTTTCCGGTGTCATAATTATAAGACAACTAAATCATTATGATGTCATAATCAATACACTCTTTTATTTTGTCATTATGACAAAAGAATGATAGCATCATCATGTCACAATCAAAACACCTCTTTAGTATCTCATAATGGTAACACAATTAAAACATTATAATATTACAATCAAAACTCCCCTTTATGATGTCATAATGTTAAGGTGATGATAACATTATGATGTCACAATCATAGGACCCCTTTCCGGTGTCATAATTATAAGACAATTAAATCATCATGATGTCATAATCAATAAACTCTTTTATTATGTCATAATGGTAAAAGAATGATAGCATTATGATGTCACAATCAAAACACCTCTTTAGTATCTCATAATGGTAACACAATTAAAATATTATAATATTACAATCAAAACTCCCCTTTATGATGTCATAATGTTAAGGTGATGATAGCATTATGACATCACAATCATAAGACCACTTTCCGGTGTCATAATCATAAGACAACTAAATCATTATGATGCCATAATCAATACACTCTTTTATTATGTCATAATGATAAAAGAATGATAGCATTATGATGTCACAATCAAAACACCTCTTTAGTATCTCATAATGGTAAAACAATTAAAACATTATAATATTACAACCAAAACTCCCCTTTATGATGTCATAATGTTAAGATGATGATAGCATTATGACATCACAATCATAATACCCCTTTCCGGTGTCATAATTATAAGACAACTAAATCATTATGATGTCATAATCAATACTCTTTTATTATGTCATGATAAAAGAATGATAGCATTATGATGTCACAATCAAAACACCTCTTTAGTGTCTTATAATGGTAACACAATTAAAACATTATAATATTACAATCAAAACTCCCCTTTATGATGTCATAATGTTAAGATGATGATAGCATTATGACATCACAATCATAAGACCCCTTTCCGGTGTCATAATGATAAGACAACTAAATCACTATGATGTCATAATCAATACACTCTTTTATTATGTCATAATGGTAAAAGAATGATAGCATTATGATGTCACAATCAAAACACCTCTTTAGTATCTCCTAATGGTAACACAATTAAAACATTACAATATTACAATCAAAACTCCCCTTTATGATGTCATATTGTTAAAATGATGATAGCATTATGACATCACAATCATAAGACTCCTTTCCGGTGTCATAATTATAAGACAATTCAATCATTATGATGTCATAATCAATACACTCTTTTATTATGTCATAATGGTAAAAGAATGATAGCAGTATGATGTCACAATCAAAACACCTCTTTAGTATCTCATGATGGTAACACAATTAAAACATTATAATATTACAATCAAAACTCCCCTTTATGATGTCATAATGTTAAGGTGATGATAGCATTATGACATCACAATCATAAGACCCCTTTCCAGTGTCATAGTTATAAGACAACTAAATCATTATGATGTCATAATCAACACACTGTTTTATTATGTCATAAGGATAAAAGAATTATAGCATTATGATGTCACAATCAAAACACCTCT
The DNA here is from genome assembly GCF_027358695.1 of Spea bombifrons. Lineage (NCBI taxonomy): Eukaryota > Metazoa > Chordata > Amphibia > Anura > Pelobatidae > Spea > Spea bombifrons. The sequence goes on from NC_071088.1 coordinate 40,435,118, forward strand.
TTAGTATCTCATAATGGTAACACAATTAAAACATTATAATATTACAATCAAAACTCCCCTTTATGATGTCATAATGTTTAGGTGATGATAGCATTATGACGTCACAATCATAAGACCCCTTTCCGGTGTCATAATTATAAGACAATTAAATCATCATGATGTCATAATCAATACACTCTTTTATTATGTCAAAACGATAAAAGAATGATAGCATTATGATGTCACAATCAAAACACCTCTTTAGCATCTCATAATGGTAACACAATTAAAACATTATAATATTACAATAAAAACTCCCCTTTATGATGCCATAATGTTAAAATGATGATAGCATTATGACATCACAATCATAAGACCCCTTTCCGGTGTCATATTTATAGGACAACTAAATCACTATGATGTCATAATCAATACACTCTTTTATTATGTCATAACGGTAAAAGAATGATAGCATTATGATGTCACAATCAAAACACCTCTTTAGCATCTCATAATGGTAACACAATTAAAACATTATAATATTATAATCAAAACTCCCCTTTACGATGTCATAATGTTAAAATGATGATAGCATTATGATGTCACAATCAAAACACCTCTTTAGTATCTCGTAATGGTAACACAATTAAAATATTATAATATTACAATCAAAACTCCCCTTTATGATGTCATAATGTTAAGGTGATGATAGCATTATGACATCACAATCATAAGACCCCTTTCCGGCGTCATAAGTATAAGACAAATAAATCATTATGATGTCATAATCAATACACTCTTTTATTATGTCATTATGATAAATGAATGATAGCATCATCATGTCACAATCAAAACACCTCTTTAGTATCTCATAATGGTAACACAATTAAAACATTATAATATTACAATCAAAACTCCCCTTTATGATGTCATAATGTTAAGATGATGATAGCATTATGACATCACAATCATAAGACCACTTTCCGGTGTCATAATTATAAGACAACTAAATCATTATGATGTCATAATCAATACACTTTTTTATTATGTCAAAATGATAAAAGAATGATCGCATTATGATGTCACAATCAAAACACCTCTTTAGTATCTCATAATGGTAACACAATTAAACATAATATTACAATCAAAACTCCCCTATATGATGTCATAATGTTAAAATGATGATAGCATTATGACATCACAATCATAAGACCCCTTTCCGGTGTCATATTTATAATACAACTAAATCACTATGATGTCATAATCAATACACTTTTTTATTATGTCATAATGGTAAAAGAATGATAGCATTATGATGTCACAATCAAAACACCTCTTTAGTATCTCATAATGGTAACACAATTAAAACATTATAATATTACAATCAAAACTCCCCTTTGTGATGTCATAATGTTAAGGTGATGATAGCATTATGACATCACAATCATAAGACCCCTTTCCAGTGTCATAGTTATAAGACAACTAAATCATTATGATGTCATAATCAATACACTCTTTTATTATGTCATTATGACAAAAGAATGATAGCATCATCATGTCACAATCAAAACACCTCTTTAGTTTCTCATAATGGTAACACAATTAAAACATTATAATATTACAATCAAAACTCCCCTTTATGATGTCATAATGTTAAGGTGATTATAGCATTATGACGTCACAATCATAAGACCCCTTTCCGGTGTCATAATTATTTGACAATTAAATCATCATGATGTCATAATCAATACACTCTTTTATTATGTCATAATGGTAAAATAATGATAGCATTATGATGTCACAATGAGAACACCTCTTTAGTATCTCATAATGGTAACACAATTAAAACATTATAATATTACAATCAAAACTCCCCTTTATGATGTCATAATGTTAAAATGATGATAGCATTATGACATCACAATCACAAGACCCCTTTCCGGTGTCATATTTATAAGACAACTAAATCATTATGATGTCATAATCAATACACTATTTTATTATGTCATAATGATAAAAGAATGATTGCATTATTATGTCACAATCAAAACACCTCTTTAGTATCTCATAATGGTAACACAATTAAAACATTATAATATTACAATCAAAACTCCCCTTTATGATGTCATAATGTTAAGATGATGATAGCATTATGACATCACAATCAAAAGACCCCTTTCCGGTGTCATAATTATAAGACAACTAAATCATTATGATGTCATAATCAATACACTCTTTTATTATGTCATAATGATAAAAGAATGATCGCATTATGATGTCACAATCAAAACACATCTTTAGTATCTCCTAATGGTAACACAATTAAAACATTATAATATTACAATCAAAACTCCCCTTTATGATGTCATATTTTTAAAATGATGATAGCATTATGACATCACAATCATAAGACTCCTTTCCGGTGTCATAATTATAAGACAATTAAATCATTATGATGTCATCATCAATACACTCTTTTATTATGTCATAATGGTAAAAGAATGATAGCATTATGATGTCACAATCAAAACACCTCTTTAGTATCTCATGATGGTAACACAATTAAAACATTATAATATTACAATCAAAACTCCCCTTTATGATATCATAATGTTAAGGTGATGATAGCATTATGACATCACAATCATAAGACCCCTTTCCAGTGTCATAGTTATAAGACAACAAAATCATTATGATGTCATAATCAACACACTGTTTTATTATGTCAGAATGATAAAGAATTATAGCATTATGATGTCACATTCAAAACACCTCTTTAGTATCTCATAATGGTAACACAATTACAACATTATAATATTACAATCAAAACTCCATTTATGATGTCATAATGTTAAGGTGATGATAGCATTATGACATCACAATCATAAGACCCCTTTCCGGTGTCATAATGATAAGACAACTAAATCACTATGATGTCATAATCAATACACTTTTTTATTATGTCATAATGGTAAAAGAATGATAGCATTATGATGTCACAATCAAAACACCTCTTTAGTATCTCCTAATGGTAACACAATTAAAACATTATAATATTACAATCAAAACTCCCCTTTATGATGTCATATTGTTAAAATGATGATAGCATTATGACATCACAATCATAAGACCCCTTTCCGGTGTCATAATGATAAGACAACTAAATCACTATGATGTCATAATCAATACACTCTTTTATTATGTCATAATGGTAAAAGAATGATAGCATTATGATGTCACAATCAAAACACCTCTTTAGTATCTCCTAATGGTAACACAATTAAAACATTATAATATTACAATCAAAACTCCCCTTTATGATGTCATATTGTTAAAATGATGATAGCATTATGACATCACAATCATAAGACCCCTTTCCGGTGTCATAATTATAAGACAACTAAATCATTATGATGTCATAATCAATACTCTTTTATTATGTCATGATCAAAGAATGATAGCATTATGATGTCACAATCAAAACACCTCTTTAGTATCTTATAATGGTAACACAATTAAAACATTATAATATTACAATCAAAATTCTCCTTTATGATGTCAATGTTAAAATGATGATAGCATTATGACATCACAATCATAAGACCCCTTTCCGGTGTCATAATTATAAGACAATTAAATCATTATGATGTCATAATCAATACACTCTTTTATTATGTCATAATGGTAAAAGAATGATAGCATTATGATGTCACAATCAAAACACCTCTTTAGTATCTCCTAATGGTAACACAATTAAAACATTATAATATTACAATCAAAACTCCCCTTTATGATGTCATAATGTTAAGGTGATGATAGCATTATGACATCACAATCATAAGACCCCTTTCCGGTGTCATAATTATAAGACAATTAAATCATTATGATGTCATAATCAATACACTCTTTTATTATGTCATAATGGTAAAAGAATGATAGCATTATGATGTCACAATCAAAACACCTCTTTAGTATCTCCTAATGGTAACACAATTAAAACATTATAATAGTACAATCAAAACTCCCCTTTATGATGTCATATTGTTAAGGTGATGATAGCATTATGACATCACAATCATAAGACCCCTTTCCGGTGTCATAATGAGAAGACAACTAAATCACTATGATGTCATAATCAATACACTCTTTTATTATGTCATAATGGTAAAAGAATGATAGCATTATGATGTCATAATCAAAACACCTCTTTAGTATCTCCTAATCGTAACACAATTAAAACATTATAATATTACAATCAAAACTCCCCTTTATGATGTCATATTGTTAAAATGATGATAGCATTATGACATCACAATCATAATACCCCTTTCCGGTGTCATAATGATAAGACAACTAAATCACTATGATGTCATAATCAATACACTTTTTTATTATGTCATAATGGTAAAAGAATGATAGCATTATGATGTCACAATCAAAACACCTCTTTAGTATCTCCTAATGGTAACACAATTAAAACATTATAATATTACAATCAAAACTCCCCTTTATGATGTCATATTGTTAAAATGATGATAGCATTATGACATCACAATCATAAGACCCCTTTCCGGTGTCATAATGATAAGACAACTAAATCACTATGATGTCATAATCAATACACTCTTTTATTATGTCATAATGGTAAAAGAATGATAGCATTATGATGTCGCAATCAAAACACCTCTTTAGTATCTCCTAATGGTAACACAATTAAAACATTATAATATTACAATCAAAACTCCCCTTTATGATGTCATATTGTTAAAATGATGATAGCATTATGACATCACAATCATAAGACTCCTTTCCGGTGTCATAATGATAAGACAACTAAATCACTATGATGTCATAATCAATACACTCTTTTATTATGTCATAATGGTAAAAGAATGATAGCATTATGATGTCACAATCAAAACACCTCTTTAGTATCTCCTAATGGTAACACAATTAAAACATTATAATATTACAATCAAAACTCCCCTTTATGATGTCATATTGTTAAAATGATGATAGCATTATGACATCACAATCATAAGACTCCTTTCCGGTGTCATAATTAGAAGACAATTAAATCATTATGATGTCATAATCAATACACTCTTTTATTATGTCATAATGGTAAAAGAATGATAGCATTATGATGTCACAATCAAAACACCTCTTTAGTATCTCCTAATGGTAACACAATTAAAACATTATAATATTACAATCAAAACTCCCCTTTATGATGTCATATTGTTAAAATGATGATAGCATTATGACATCACAATCATAAGACCCCTTTCCGGTGTCATAATGATAAGACAACTAAATCGCTATGATGTCATAATCAATACACTCTTTTATTATGTCATAATGGTAAAAGAATGATATCATTATGATGTCACAATCAAAACACCTCTTTAGTATCTCCTAATGGTAACACAATTAAAACATTATAATATTACAATCAAAACTCCCCTTTATGATGTCATATTGTTAAAATGATGATAGCATTATGACATCACAATCATAAGACCCCTTTCCGGTGTCATAATTATAAGACAACTAAATCATTATGATGTCATAATCAATACTCTTTTATTATGTCATGATCAAAGAATGATAGCATTATGATGTCACAATCAAAACACCTCTTTAGTATCTCCTAATGGTAACACAATTAAAACATTATAATATTACAATCAAAACTCCCCTTTATGATGTCATATTGTTAAAATGATGATAGCATTATGACATCACAATCATAAGACTCCTTTCCGGTGTCATAATTATAAGACAATTAAATCATTATGATGTCATAATCAATTCACTATTTTATTATGTCATAATGGTAAAAGAATGATAGCATTATGATGTCACAATCAAAACACCTCTTTAGTATCTCCTAATGGTAACACAATTAAAACATTATAATATTACAATCAAAACTCCCCTTTATGATGTCATATTGTTAAAATGATGATAGCATGATGACATCACAATCATAAGACTCCTTTCCGGTGTCATAATTATAAGACAATTAAATCATTATGATGTCATAATCAATACACTCTTTTATTATGTCATAATGGTAAAAGAATGATAGCATTATGATGTCACAATCAAAACACCTCTTTAGTATCTCCTAATGGTAACACAATTAAAACATTATAATATTACAATCAAAACTCCCCTTTATGATGTCATATTGTTAAAATGATGATAACATTATGACATCACAATCATAAGACCCCTTTCCGGTGTCATAATGATAAGACAACTAAATCACTATGATGTCATAATCAATACACTCTTTTATTATGTCATAATGGTAAAAGAATGATAGCATTATGATGTCACAATCAAAACACCTCTTTAGTATCTCCTAATGGTAACACAATTAAAACATTATAATATTACAATCAAAACTCCCCTTTATGATGTCATATTGTTAAAATGATGATAGCATTATGACATCACAATCATAAGACTCCTTTCCGGTGTCATAATTAGAAGACAATTAAATCATTATGATGTCATAATCAATACACTCTTTTATTATGTCATAATGGTAAAAGAATGATAGCATTATGATGTCACAATCAAAACACCTCTTTAGTATCTCCTAATGGTAACACAATTAAAACATTATAATATTACAATCAAAACTCCCCTTTATGATGTCATATTGTTAAAATGATGATAGCATTATGACATCAAAATCATAAGACCCCTTTCCGGTGTCATGATGATAAGACAACTAAATCACTATGATGTCATAATCAATACACTCTTTTATTATGTCATAATGGTAAAAGAATGATATCATTATGATGTCACAATCAAAACACCTCTTTAGTATCTCCTAATGGTAACACAATTAAAACATTATAATATTACAATCAAAACTCCCCTTTATGATGTCATATTGTTAAAATGATGATAGCATTATGACATCACAATCATAAGACTCCTTTCCGGTGTCATAATTATAAGACAATTAAATCATTATGATGTCATAATTAAAACACTGTTTTATTATGTCATAAGGATAAAAGAATTATAGCATTATGATGTCACAATCAAAACACCTCTTTAGTATCTCCTAATGGTAACACAATTAAAACATTATAATATTACAATCAAAACTCCCCTTTATGATGTCATATTGTTAAAATGATGATAGCATTATGACATCACAATCATAAGACCCCTTTCCGGTGTCATGATGATAAGACAACTAAATCACTATGATGTCATAATCAATACACTCTTTTATTATGTCATAATGGTAAAAGAATGATAGCATTATGATGTCACAATCAAAACACCTCTTTAGTATCTCCTAATGGTAACACAATTAAAACATTATAATATTACAATCAAAACTCCCCTTTATGATGTCATATTGTTAAAATGATGATAGCATTATGACATCACAATCATAAGACTCCTTTCCGGTGTCATAATGATAAGACAACTAAATCATTATGATGTCATAATCAATACACTCTTTTATTATGTCATAATGGTAAAAGAATGATAGCATTATGATGTCACAATCAAAACACCTCTTTAGTATCTCCTAATGGTAACACAATTAAAACATTATAATATTACAATCAAAACTCCCCTTTATGATGTCATATTGTTAAAATGATGATAGCATTATGACATCACAATCATAAGACCACTTTCCGGTGTCATAATGATAAGACAACTAAATCACTATGATGTCATAATCAATACACTCTTTTATTATGTCATAATGGTAAAAGAATGATAGCATTATGATGTCACAATCAAAACACCTCTTTAGTATCTCCTAATGGTAACACAATTAAAACATTATAATATTACAATCAAAACTCCCCTTTATGATGTCATATTGTTAAAATGATGATAGCATTATGACATCACAATCATAAGACTCCTTTCCGGTGTCATAATTAGAAGACAATTAAATCATTATGATGTCATAATCAATACACTCTTTTATTATGTCATAATGGTAAAAGAATGATAGCATTATGATGTCACAATCAAAACACCTCTTTAGTATCTCCTAATGGTAACACAATTAAAACATTATAATATTACAATCAAAACTCCCCTTTATGATGTCATATTGTTAAAATGATGATAGCATTATGACATCACAATCATAAGACCACTTTCCGGTGTCATAATGATAAGACAACTAAATCACTATGATGTCATAATCAATACACTCTTTTATTATGTCATAATGGTAAAAGAATGATAGCATTATGATGTCACAATCAAAACACCTCTTTAGTATCTCCTAATGGTAACACAATTAAAACATTATAATATTACAATCAAAACTCCCCTTTATGATGTCATATTGTTAAAATGATGATAGCATTATGACATCACAATCATAAGACTCCTTTCCGGTGTCATAATTAGAAGACAATTAAATCATTATGATGTCATAATCAATACACTCCTTTATTATGTCATAATGGTAAAAGAATGATAGCATTATGATGTCACAATCAAAACACCTCTTTAGTATCTCCTAATGGTAACACAATTAAAACATTATAATATTACAATCAAAACTCCCCTTTATGATGTCATATTGTTAAAATGATGATAGCATTATGACATCACAATCATAAGACCCCTTTCCGGTGTCATAATTATAAGACAACTTAATCATTATGATGTCATCATCAATACTCTTTTATTATGTCATGATAAAAGAATGATGGCATTATGATGTCACAATCAAAACACCTCTTTAGTATCTTATAATGGTAACACAATTAAAACATTATAATATTATAATCAAAACTCCCCTTTATAATGTCATATTGTTAAAATGATGATAGCATTATGATATCACAATCATAAGACCCCTTTCCGGTGTCATAATGATAAGACAACTAAATCACTATGATGTCATAATCAATACACTCTTTTATTACGTCATAATGGTAAAAGAATGATAGCATTATGATGTCACAATCAAAACACCTCTTTAGTATCTCCTAATGGTAACACAATTAAAACATTATAATATTACAATCAAAACTCCCCTTTATGATGTCATATTGTTAAAATGATGATAGCATTATGACATCACAATCATAAGACTCCTTTCCGGTGTCATAATTAGAAGACAATTAAATCATTATGATGTCATAATCAATACACTCCTTTATTATGTCATAATGGTAAAAGAATGATAGCATTATGATGTCACAATCAAAACACCTCTTTAGTATCTCCTAATGGTAACACAATTAAAACATTATAATATTACAATCAAAACTCCCCTTTATGATGTCATATTGTTAAAATGATGATAGCATTATGACATCACAATCATAAGACCCCTTTCCGGTGTCATAATTATAAGACAACTTAATCATTATGATGTCATCATCAATACTCTTTTATTATGTCATGATAAAAGAATGATGGCATTATGATGTCACAATCAAAACACCTCTTTAGTATCTTATAATGGTAACACAATTAAAACATTATAATATTATAATCAAAACTCCCCTTTATAATGTCATATTGTTAAAATGATGATAGCATTATGACATCACAATCATAAGACCCCTTTCCGGTGTCATAATGATAAGACAACTAAATCACTATGATGTCATAATCAATACACTCTTTTATTACGTCATAATGGTAAAAGAATGATAGCATTATGATGTCACAATCAAAACACCTCTTTAGTATCTCCTAATGGTAACACAATTAAAACATTATAATATTACAATCAAAACTCCCCTTTATGATGTCATATTGTTAAAATGATGATAGCATTATGACATCACAATCATAAGACTCCTTTCCGGTGTCATAATTATAAGACAATTAAATCATTATGATGTCATAATCAATACACTCTTTTATTATGTCATAATGGTAAAAGAATGATAGCATTATGATGTCACAATCAAAACACCTCTTTAGTATCTCATAATGGTAACACAATTAAAATATTATAATATTAGAATCAAAACTCCCCTTTATGATGTCATAATGTTAAGGTGATGATAGCATTATGACATCACAATCATAAGACCCCTTTCCGGCGTCATAATTATAAGACAACTAAATCATTATGATGTCATAATCAATACACTCTTTTATTATGTCATAATGATAAAAGAATGATAGCATTATGATGTCACAATCAAAACACCTCTTTAGTGTCTTATAATGGTAACACAATTAAAACATTATAATATTACAATCAAAATTCCCCTTTATGATGTCAATGTTAAAATGATGATAGCATTATGACATCACAATCATAAGACCCCTTTCCGGTGTCATAATGATAAGACAACTAAATCACTATGATGTCATAATCAATACACTCTTTTATTATGTCAGAATGGTAAAAGAATGATAGCATTATGATGTCACAATCAAAACACCTCTTTAGTATCTCATGATGGTAACACAATTAAAACATTATAATATTACAATCAAAACTCCCCTTTATGATGTCATAATGTTAAGGTGATGATAGCATTATGACATCACAATCATAAGACCCCTTTCCAGTGTCATAGTTATAAGACAACTAAATCATTATGATGTCATAATCAACACACTGTTTTATTATGACATAAGGATAAAAGAATTATAGCATTATGATGTCACTATCAAAACACCTCTTTAGTATCTCATAATGGTAACACAATTACAACATTATAATATTACAATCAAAACTCCATTTATGATGTCATAATGTTAAGGTGATGATAGCATTATGACATCACAATCATAACACCCCTTTCCGGTGTCATAGTTATAGCACAACTAAATCATTATGATGTCATAATCAATACACTCTTTTATTATGTCATTATGACAAAAGAATGATAGCATCATCATGTCACAATCAAAACACCTCTTTAGTATCTCATAATGGTAACACAATTAAAACATTATAATATTACAATCAAAACTCCCCTTTATGATGTCATGATGTTAAGGTGATGATAGCATTATGATGTCACAATCATAAGACCCCTTTCCGGTGTCATAATTATAAGACAATTAAATCATCATGATGTCATAATCAATACACTCTTTTATTATGTCATAATGGTAAAAGAATGATAGCAGTATGATGTCACAATCAAAACACCTCTTTAGTATCTCATGATGGTAACACAATTAAAACATTAAAATATTACAATTAAAACTCCCCTTTATGATGTCATAATGTTAAGGTGATGATAGCATTATGACATCACAATCATAAGACCCCTTTCCAGTGTCATAGTTATAAGACAACTAAATCATTATGATGTCATAATCAACACACTGTTTTATTATGTCATAAGGATAAAAGAATTATAGCATTATGATGTCACAATCAAAACACCTCTTTAGTATCTCATAATGGTAACACAATTACAACATTATAATATTACAATCAAAACACCATTTATGATGTCATAATGTTAAGGGGATGATAGCATTATGACATCACAATCATAAGACCCCTTTCCGGTGTCATAGTTATAGCACAACTAAATCATTATGATGTCATAATCAATACACTCTTTTATTATGTCATAATGATAAAAGAATGATCGCATTATGATGTCACAATCAAAACACCTCTTTAGTATCTCATAATGGTAACACAATTAAAACATTATAATAGTACAATCAAAACTCCCCTTTATGATGTCATAATGTTAAGATGATGATAGCATTATGACATCACAATCAAAAGACCCCTTTCCGGTGTCATAATTATAAGACAACTAAATCATTATGATGTCATAATCAATACACTCTTTTATTATGTCATGATAAAAGAATGATAGCATTATGATGTCACAATCAAAACACCTCTTTAGTATCTTATAATGATAACACAATTAAAACATTATAATATTACAATCAAAATTCCCCTTTATGATGTCAATGTTAAAATGATGATAGCATTATGACATCACAATCATAAGACCCCTTTCCGGTGTCATAATGATAAGACAACTAAATCACTGTGATGTCATAATCAATACACTCTTTTATTATGTCATAACGATAAAAAAATGATAGCATTATGATGTCACAATCAAAACACCTCTTTAGTATCTCATAATGCTAACACAATTAAAACATTATAACATTATAATCAAAACTCCCCTTTATGATGTCATAATGTTAAAATGATGATAGCATTATGATGTCACAATCAAAACACCTCTTAAGCATCTCATAATGGTAACACAATTAAAACATTATAATATTACAATCAAAACTCCCCTGTATGATGTCATAATGTTAAAATGATGATAGCATTATGACATCACAATCATAAGACCCCTTTCCGGTGTCATATTTATAGGACAACTAAATCACTATGACGTCATAATCAATACACTCTTTTATTATGTCATAACGGTAAAAGAATGATAGCATTGTGATGTCACAATCAAAACACCTCTTTAGTATCTCATAATGGTAACACAATTAAAACATTATAATATTATAATCAAAACTCCCCTTTATGATGTCATAATGTTAAGATGATGATAGCATTATGACATCACAATCATAAGACCACTTTCCGGTGTCATAATTATAAGACAACTAAATCATTATGATGTCATAATCAATACACTCTTATTATGTCATAATGATAAAAGAATGATAGCATTATGATGTCACTATCACAACAGCTCTTTAGTATCTCATAATGGTAACACAATTAAAACATTATAATATTACAATCAAAACTCCCCTTTATGATGTCATAATGTTAAGGTGATGATAGCATTATGACATCACAATCATAAGACCCCTTTCCGGCGACATAATTATAAGACAACTAAATCATTATGATGTCATAATCAATACACTCGTTTATTATGTCATTATGATAAATGAATGATAGCATCATCATGTCACAATCAAAACACCTCTTTAGTATCTCATAATGGTAACACTATTAAAACATTATAATATTACAATCAAAACTCCCCTTTATGATGTCATAAACATCATAAAAACAGATCCACGTAAAAGTGAAGTCTTAGGGAATTGAACTCAGAAACTCAAAATGACAAGCCGGACACCTTAACCACTACACTACAGAGAGCGTTTTAAAAGTTTTGATGCAAAGAAGCAATCCTTTAGTTTTTACCATAATACGGTCCTTTAGCTGGCCAGACTTCCAAACAAACACACTAAATAAACCAAAGAATGGTAGCTTGTAAGGGCACAGACAAGATGGATTATGTTTTGGTCTACGTTGTTGCTCAGAATCGCCTTTTCCTTCCTTTCCAAATGCAGAAAAAAAAAAAAAAAAAAGATTGAGAAAAAGATGAAAAACAATCCATAAAGAATTGAACCCAAAACCTCAAGAATCAAAGTCTAACACCTAACCCACTGCACTACAAAGCCAGACACCAGTATTTGCACCATGGCGCTGTGGTTCTCTCTGGTTGGTCAGTCCTGGTCAGGTGACACCAACAACCAATCAGGAGGCTAGGGTTGAGAGACAGCTGCTGATTGGCTGACTCCAGCAACCAATCAGCAGCCGGCCAAGGTTCCCTTCTCTCTGATTGGTCAGCCCTGGTCAGGTGACACCACCAATGAGGAGGCTAGGGCTGAGGGGCAGCTGCTGATTGATTGACTCCAGCAACTAATCAGCAGCAGGCCCTGCTCAGGTGACCCCACCCACCAATGACTGATTGGCTGACTTCAGCAACCAATCAGCATCGGGCTCTGGTTCACCTCTCTCTGATTGGTCAGGCATGGTGAGGTGACACCACCCACCAATCAGAAGGCCAGCTGCCGGTTAACTAGTATAAGCCTGTCTTGGTTCATCAGGCGGGAGAAAGTCTTCCACAGTCATTTAATTGGAGGGTATTCCCTAGAAGGAGGGTTGACAGGACAGTCCATATGTATTTGAAGGGCTGTGCTGCTCCTGTATATATTGTATATATGACAAGAGGGCATAATCTAAAAGAAAGGAGTTGGAGGGTTAGCGTAATAAAAGAAAGTTTATTTTAATCAGAGGATGGAAATCAACATAACACCCGGCCAGCAAAAGTGGCAGAGGCTAAAACAGTGGGGGGGCTTCAACATTCATGGGGCAGGCACAAAGCCATCCCCACTCTAAGACGAGATATCAGTATGGGTTGTTAAAAGTAATGCTTGGCGAAACAAGTGGCAAAGGGGAGTATCTTCCTTATAACTTCTGAACGAGATTGGGTGACAGAATTTTTATGGGGGGGGTCACAACACTTACGCAAATAAGCAGAGAGAGAAGCATGCAAAAGGGGAATGAAACAGAGAGGCAAAGAAGCAGTTTTAGCAAGGGAACAAGAGGAAGAGGAGGGACTATGAGCAGCAGAACTGTTTGATGGGAGGAAGGGACAAAAGGGTGACATGGAGAGAGAGCTGCACAGACAGTGTTGGTAATTAATCAATAAAAATAAACCTACATGTTCATACTCACTGGTTGAAAGGATCACTCAAAGGCTGGTCCCACACTCTGTGGCCACACACACAGTGGCGGTTTTGCAAATGCTTGCACAACTACGGACCATCTTGCCTCTGATCGCAAGTTCATCTTAGTCTTACCAGCTGAAAGGGATCACAGCATGTCCTAGAATGTCAGGTCTTCTCATCATTGCCAGGGTCTCTGCCACATCTACGTGGAATCAAGAGAGTCCACCACTGTCGCTCGTAAAGCAGAAAAAGAAAACAAGTAAATGAGCCACCTTAAAAGGCTGCACACACTATTGAGGCAAGCAATTTGCCTTACTACCTGGCCCTCTTTTACCCAATAGTGCACTGGCCCAGACAATAGCCCAATGCTTAGATGAGCATCAAAAACCTTAATGGCACTCGCTCTTGCATTTTTACTTGGTAAACACAAAAGCAATAGAAGTATTTTCAAACTGCTAGAGAGGTAAGATTTTCACAAATTATTTTGTTTCTAACATTTCACACCTGAGTTATTGGTACCCATCGACGACGACGACTGAAAAAAGGGAGACAGAAACAGGTGGTTAAAAAGATAGGGGTATTAAGCTACCATTCTTTAGTTTATTTAGAAGTCAGGCCAGCTGGAGGACTGTATTGTATAAAGGACTGATTTTCCAAGCTTTGCCATCCAGTCTCTGTAGCCTAATGGCTAAGGTGTTGTGCTTGGTACCTTGACGCCCTGAGTTCAATTCCCCTATGCTTCAACTGTGTCTGTTTTGGTTTTTAAGTAAGCACATAGACCAAAACATAAGCCATTTTGTCTTTGCCCTTGCAAGCCACCCTTCTTTAGTTTATTTAGTACATTTGTTTGGGAGTCAGGCTAGTTAAAGGGCTGTAAAAACTAAAAGATTGAAAACAGGGCCTTATACCTGTTCTCTGTGGTGCAA
Source organism: Spea bombifrons (assembly GCF_027358695.1). Taxonomy (NCBI): domain Eukaryota; kingdom Metazoa; phylum Chordata; class Amphibia; order Anura; family Pelobatidae; genus Spea; species Spea bombifrons. The sequence goes on from NC_071088.1 coordinate 40,450,498, forward strand.
TGGTAGAGATGTTGAATTTAGTTTTTGAGGTTTTGGGTTTAATTCACTCCAATTGATTTATTTGGTGTGTTTGTTTGGGAGGAAGGCACGCTACAAGATTGCAATGAGGTCAAAAACCAATGGATTGTTTGCAGGGGACAGGTTTGCTAGTGTCTGTAGTGTATATGCTACCCTTCTTTCGTTTATTAATTGTGTTTGTGAGGGAGACAAGCTAGGTGCCACTCCCATATGACTATGTAGAGTAATGGTTAAGGAGCTGAACCCCAGTGCTTAAGGTCCAGGATTCAATTCCCTTGTGCTCCATCTGAACTTTCTCTGAGCTCTCTTCTACATTTGTTTGGTGAGGGAGAAAAAAGCTATTGTTAGCAACCAGGTAGACCAAAACACAAGCCACCCAGTTCATGCATTTAAATTGAATGATTTACTCAAAGGGATTTGGGTCACTCTGTCAGCATTAGCCATTTTCCCCACATTTGAATATTTATATCATCATTCACAGGCCGTACAAAATCATCAACTTAAAAATTGCCCCTGCATTGTATAGTTATCCCACCATACATCCCCACATTGTGTATTGATTTATGTGATGACCCTCAGCCACCCCTACATGTAAATGAATGCCCCATTGCCTCCCACACCCTTGTGTATTGTCCTCATCCATTTTCTTTGAGAAATCCAGGTGCTGTGGTTGCAGTGGGATGTGTCCGATTGGTTGAACCTGGTCAAGTGACTCCACCAGCCAACCAGGCATTGGGATTGAGACCCGGCGGGGGTTAAGGTTCACTTGCAGCCCTTGGTTCTTTTGATGTTCATTTTCTTTGAGAAATCCAGGTGCTGTGGTTGCAGTGGGATGTGTCCAGGCCAGGGCTTATCTTTGTACAGTATTTCCCCTGTCTCTGTTTTTGCATTGCCATTGGCCCTATTCTTTTGTGTTTTAGTTGTTTTTTTCCTGCTTCCACCTTTGCTGTTACTGAAGGCACAAGGCGTCACAGACCCTATCATCTCCAATAATACTAATGTATTTTCCTTCACTTATCATGAGTAGTTCTTCTTCTTTCCATAGCTTTAACATGTCCTGTTCAATCCCTTTTCTGTTGTGTTGTGTCTTTGAAGCTAACGTTTAGTGATGTCCGGATCATGAACGAATCGTTCATTTGATCCGGTTCTTTTTAGTGATCCGGATGAGTCGGTTCACTAGACTGAACGATTCGTTTGTAGCGGTTCAGTCTGTGAATCATCATGCAGCTGTAACCTGATCCTAGAGCTGTGAGTCATCTGCAGAGCACTCTGGGGTCAGGTTACAGCTCATTAATTCTCACAGGAACGATGACTCATAGAGTCAGAGAGTCGTTCAAAGAGTCGAATGATCCGAAGAGTCGAATGAACCGAAGAGTCGAATGAACCGAAGAGTCGAATGAACCGAAGAGTCGAATGAACCGAAGAGTCGAATGAACCGAAGAGTCGAATGAACCGAAGAGTCGAATGATTCGAATCTTACAGGGATCCGGATCTTACAAGGATCCGAATCTTACAGAGAATATTACTGATACCATACTTTTATAAATAAATACATTAATAATGTTCACACTGCCCCCAGGATTTAGATTCCCCTGAGTTTGCCCCCCTTTACCTATAACTGCACCTACAGTTAACTTTATTAAATTAATTAAATTAACCCTCAATCATCAGCATAAAATTAACCCTTATACCCCATCAACCATAACTGCCCCTGAAATTAACCGTAAAGATCCCATTAACCATAACGGCCCCTGAAATTAACCCTAAAGACCCCATTAACCATAACGGCTCCTGAAATTAACCCTAATAAATTGGTATGGTTGATGGGGTCTTTAGTGTTAATTTGGGGGCAGTTATGCTTAATGGGGTGTTTAAGGATAATTTAGGGGCAGTTATGCTTAATGGGGTCTTTAGTGTTAATTTAGGGGCAGTTATGCTTAATGAGGTGTTTAGGGTTAATTTGGGGGCAGTTATGCTTAATGGGGTGTTTAGGGTTAATTTGGGGGCAGTTATGCTTAATGGGGTCTTTAGTGTTAATTTGGGGGCAGTTATGCTTAATGGGGTATTTAGTGTTAATTTGGGGGCAGTTATGCTTAATGGGGTCTTTAGTGTTAATTTTGTGGCAGTTATGCTTAATGGGGTGTTTAGGGTTAATTTGGGGGCAGTTATGCTTAATGGGGTGTTTAGGGTTAATTTAGGGGCAGTTATGCTTAATGGGGTGTTTAGGGTTAATTTGGGGGCAGTTATGGTTAATGGGGTGTTAAGGGTTAATTTTAGGGGCAGTCATGGTTGATGGGGTGTTAAGGGTTAATTTTAGGGCAGTCATGGTTGATGGGGTGTTTAGGGTTAATTTAATGGTGAGGGTTAATTTAATTAATTTAATAAAGTTAGCTTAAGGTGCAGTTGCAGGTAAAGGGGAATGTAAATCCTGGGGGCAGTGATTATTAATGTATTTATTTATAACAGTATGGTGACATTCTCTGAATGATTAGAATGCCAATGAAGGCAGAGAGTCGTTCAAAGATCCGGATCTTACAATGATCCGGATCTTACAATGATCCGGATCTTACAGTGATCCGGATCACTGTAAGATTCGGATCCCTGTAAGATCCGAATCTTTGAACGACTCTCTGCCTTCATTGACATCACTGGAGGCAGGGGGGAGGATTCATAATGAAAGGGGCGGGGCCAATCGTTAGTGTGCCTGCACGGAGTTACTGGAAAACAGTAACTCCGTGCAGACACACTGAGTGATCCGAAGATCCGGATCATGAATCGGATCATTTCAGTGAACGAATCGAAATGATCCGATTCACTTTAATGATCCGAACTTCCCATCACTACTAACGTTCCCTCGCTTTTAGTCTCTACCGCTTCTGCTGGGAGACTGTTCCCAGCAGAATGACCTTGTTTAACCATATCTCCTCTTTTGAAACAAACATCCCTCCTGTGATTTGTTAAATGCCTTTAAGGATTTCCAGTATTTTCTCCAAGCTTATACATATCGAGATTCCCTAGTCTTTCCTGATCCTGAGCCTGCGTTATTCTTATCTATAATGGTAAGTTGAACATTTCCTTTCACTGTAACTCATCTAGTACTCATAGTTTCCTCAGAGAATTGTGTTGCTTCTTTACATGTAGAGATGTAGAGATACTGAGCCAAGACAGGCTTATCTTAGTCAAGCAGCAGCTGCCCCTCAGCCCTAGCATCCTGATTGGTAGGTGGTGTCACCTGACCAGGGCTGACCAATCAGAGCGAGGTGAACCTGCGCCGGCTGCTGATTGGTCGCTGGAGTCAGCTGACTAGGCTAAGCCAATCAGGGGATGCCCCTCAGCCCTAGCGTCCTGATTGGTGGGTGTTGCCACCTGACCAGGGCTGACCAATCAGAGCGAGGGAAACCTGGGCCGGCTGCTGATTGGTCGCTGGGGTCAGCTGATTAGGCTCAGCCAATCAGGGGCTGCCCCTCAGCCCTAGCTTCCTGATTGGTGGGTGGTGTCACCTGACCAGGGCTGACCAATCAAAGCGAGGGAAACCTGGCCTGGCTGCTGATTGGTCGCTGGGGTCAGCTGACTAGGCTCAGCCAATCAGGGGCTGCCCCTCAGCCCTAGCCTCCTGATTGGTGGGTGGTGTCACCTGACCAGGGCTGACCAATCAGAGCGAGGGATTCCTAGGCCGGCTGCTGATTGGTCGCTGGGGTCAGCTGACTAGGCTCAGCCAATCAGGGGCTGCCCCTCAGCCCTAGCCTGCTGATTGGTGGGTGGTGTCACCTGACCAGGGCTGACCAATCAGAGCGAAGGATTCCTGGGCTGGCTGCTGATTGGTCGCTGGGATCAGCTGACTAGGCTCAGCCAATCAGGGGCTGCCCCTCAGCCCTAGCCTCCTGATTGGTGGGTGGTGTCACCTGACCAGGGCTGACCAATCAGAGCGAGGGATTTCTAGGCCGGCTGCTGATTGGTCGCTGGAGTCAGCTGACTAGGCTCAGCCAATCAGGGGCTGCCCCTCAGCCCTAGCCTCCTGATTGGTGGGTGGTGTCACCTGACCAGGGCTGACCAATCAGAGCGAGGGATTCCTAGGCCGGGTGCTGATTGGTCGCTGGGGTCAGCTGACTAGGCTCAGCCAATCAGGGGCTGCCCCTCAGCCCTAGCGTCCTGATTGGTGGGTGTTGTCACCTGACCAGGGCTGACCAATCAGAGCGAGGGATTCCTAGGCCGGCTGCTGATTGGTCGCTGGGGTCAGCTGACTAGGCTCAGCCAATCAGGGGCTGCCCCTCAGCTCTAGCGTCCTGATTGATGGGTGTTGTCACCTGACCAGGGCTGACCAATCAGAGCGAGGGAAACCTGGGCCGGCTGCTGATTGGTCGCTGGGGTCAGCTGACTAGGCTCAGCCAATCAGGGGCTGCCCCTCAGCCCTAGCCTCCTGATTGGTGGGTGGTGTCACCTGACCAGGGCTGACCAATCAGAGCGAGGGAAACCTGTGCTGGCTGCTGATTGGTCGCTGGGGTCAGCTGACTAGGCTCAGCCAATCAGGGGCTGCCCCTCAGCCCTAGCCTCCTGATTGGTGGGTGGTGTCACCTGACCAGGGCTGACCAATCAGAGCGAAGGATTCCTGGGCCGGCTGCTGATTGGTCGCTGGGGTCAGCTGACTAGGCTCAGCCAATCAGGGGCTGCCCCTCAGCCCTAGCCTCCTGATTGGTGGGTGGTGTCACCTGACCAGGGCTGACCAATCAGAGCGAGTGATTCCTAGGCCGGCTGCTGATTGGTCGCTGGAGTCAGCTGACTAGGCTCAGCCAATCAGGGGCTGCCCCTCAGCCCTAGCCTCCTGATTGGTGGGTGGTGTCACCTGACCAGGGCTGACCAATCAGAGCGAGGGATTCCTAGGCCGGCTGCTGATTGGTCGCTGGGGTCAGCTGACTAGGCTCAGCCAATCAGGGGCTGCCCCTCAGCCCTAGCCTCCTGATTGGTGGGTGGTGTTACCTGACCAGGGCTGACCAATCAGAGCGAGGGATTCCTGGGCCGGCTGCTGATTGGTCACTGGGGTCAGCTGACTAGGCTCAGCCAATCAGGGGCTGCCCCTCAGCCCTAGCCTCCTGATTGGTGGGTGGTGTCACCTGACCAGGGCTGACCAATCAGAGCGAGGGATTCCTAGGCCGGCTGCTGATTGGTCGCTGGAGTCAGCTGACTAGGCTCAGCCAATCAGGGGCTGCCCCTCAGCCTTAGCCTCCTGATTGGTGGGTGGTGTCACCTGACCAGGGCTGACCAATCAGAGCGAGGGATTCCTAGGCCGGCTGCTGATTGGTCGCTGGGGTCAGCTGACTAGGCTCAGCCAATCAGCCCTAGCCTCCTGATTGGTGGGTGGTGTCACCTGACCAGGGCTGACCAATCAGAGCGAGGGATTCCTAGGCCGGCTGCTGATTGGTCGCTGGGGTCAGCTGACTAGGCTCAGCCAATCAGGGGCTGCCCCTCAGCCCTAGCCTCCTGATTGCTTTGTATTATTATTTATGAATTATGAATTATGATTTATGAATTATGAATTAATATTAAATTGTTAAAGGAATCCTTAATAAATGCCGCAAGAATTTACGGGCATCACGAGCGACTTTACTGTTGTGGGAACGAGCCGGCAGTAGCCAGAATCAAACTCACGAGCAACGGGGCGGAAGTCGAACACCTTAACCACAACTCTAAGCCAGAGATACTGAGAGGCACCCGTCTCAGTAGCATATTGGTTTAGGTGTTACGTGATTTTAGTTTAGCTTTAGGTGATTCCCTGAGGCTTATTTTTTACGTCACCACGTAGACCAAAATTTAAGCCATATTGTCTCTGCCCCTACAAGCTATCATTCTTTAGTTTATTTAGAAGTCAGGCCAGCTGGAGGACTGTATTGTATAAAGGACTGATTTTCCAAGCTTTGCCATCCAGTCTCTGTAGCCTAATGGCTAAGGTGTTGTGCTTGGTACCTTGACGCCCTGAGTTCAATTCCCCTATGCTTCAACTGTGTCTGTTTTGGTTTTTAAGTAAGCACATAGACCAAAACATAAGCCATTTTGTCTTTGCCCTTGCAAGCCACCCTTCTTTAGTTTATTTAGTACATTTGTTTGGGAGTCAGGCTAGTTAAAGGGCTGTAAAAACTAAAAGATTGAAAACAGGGCCTTATACCTGTTCTCTGTGGTGCAATGGTAGAGATGTTAAATTTAGTTTTTGAGGTTTTGGGTTTAATTCACTCCAATTGATTTATTTGGTGTGTTTGTTTGGGAGGAAGGCACGCTACAAGATTGCAATGAGGTCAAAAACCAATGGATTGTTTGCAGGGGACAGGTTTACTAGTGTCTGTAGTGTATATGCTACCCTTCTTTCGTTTATTAATTGTGTTTGTGAGGGAGACAAGCTAGGTGCCACTCCCATATGACTATGTAGAGTAATGGTTAAGGAGCTGAACCCCAGTGCTTAAGGTCCAGGGTTCAATTCCCTTGTGCTCCATCTGAGCTCTTTTCTACATTTTTTTTTGTTTGGTGAGGGAGAAAAAAGCTATTGTTAGCAACCAGGTAGACCAAAACACAAGCCACTCAGTTCATGCATTTAAATTGAATGATTTACTCAAAGGGATTTGGGTCACTCTGTCAGCATTAGCCATTTTCCCCACATTTGAATATTTATATCATCATTCACAGGCCGTACAAAATCAACTTAAAAATTACCCCTGCATTGTATAGTTATCCCACCATACATCCCCACATTGTGTATTGATTTATGTGATGACCCTCAGCCACCCCTACATGTAAATGAATGCCCCATTGCCCCCCACACCCTTGTGTATTGTCCTCATCCATTTTCTTTGAGAAATCCAGGTGCTGTGGTTGCAGTGGGATGTGTCTGATTGGTTGAACCTGGTCAAGTGACTCCACCAGCCAACCAGGCATTGGGATTGAGACCCGGCGGGGGTTAAGCTTCACTTGCAGCCCTTGGTTCTTTTGATGTTCATTTTCTTTGAGAAATCCAGGTGCTGTGGTTGCGGTGGGATGTGTCCAGGCCAGGGCTTATCTTTGTACAGTATTTCCCCTGTCTCTGTTTTTGCATTGCCATTGGCCCTATTCTTTTGTGTTTTAGTTGTTTTTTTCCTGCTTCCACCTTTGCTGTTACTGAAGGCACAAGGCGTCACAGACCCTATCATCTCCAATAATACTAATGTATTTTCCTTCACTTATCATGAGTAGTTCTTCTTCTTTCCATAGCTTTAACATGTCCTGTTCAATCCCTTTTCTGTTGTGTTGTGTCTTTGAAGCTAACGTTCCCTCGCTTTTAGTCTCTACCGCTTCTGCTGGGAGACTGTTCCATTTCTCTACCACTCTAGGAATAAAACTCCTTTACATTCCATCTAAGCCTCTAACTCACTAGTTTCAGATTATGACCTTGTTTAACCATATCTCCTCTTTTGAAACAAACATCCCTCCTGTGATTTGTTAAATGCCTTTAAGGATTTCCAGTATTTTCTCCAAGCTTATACATATCGAGATTCCCTAGTCTTTCCTGATCCTGAGCCTGTGTTATTCTTATCTACAATGGTAAGTTGAACATTTCCTTTCACTGTAACTCATCTAGTACTCATAGTTTCCTCAGAGAATTGTGTTGCTTCTTTACATGTAGAGATGTAGAGATACTGAGCCAAGACAGGCTTATCTTAGTCAAGCAGCAGCTGCCCCTCAGCCCTAGCATCCTGATTGGTAGGTGGTGTCACCTGACCAGGGCTGACCAATCTGAGCGAGGTGAACCTGGGCCAGCTGCTGATTGGTCGCTGGAGTCAGCTGACTAGGCTAAGCCAATCAGGGGCTGCCCCTCAGCCCTAGCTTCCTGATTGGTGTCACCTGACCAGGGCTGACCAATCAAAGCGAGGGAAACCTGGCCGCTGGGGTCAGCTGACTAGGCTCAGCCAATCAGGGGCTGCTCCTCAGCCCTAGCCTGCTGATTGGTGGGTGGTGTCACCTGACTAGGGCTGACCAATCAGAGCGAGGGATTTCTAGGCCGGGTGCTGATTGGTCGCTGGGGTCAGCTGACTAGGCTCAGCCAATCCGGGGCTGCCCCTCAGCCCTAGCCTCCTGATTGGTGGGTGGTGCCACCTGACCAGGGCTGACCAATCAGAGCGAGGGATTCCTAGGCCGGGTGCTGATTGGTCGCTGGGGTCAGCTGACTAGGCTCAGCCCTAGCGTCCTGATTGGTGGGTGTTGTCACCTGACCAGGGCTGACCAATCAGAGCGAGGGAAACCTGGGCCGGCTGCTGATTGGTCGCTGGGGTCAGCTGACTAGGCTCAGCCCCTCAGCCCTAGCCTCCTGATTGGTGGGTGGTGCCACCTGACCAGGGCTGACCAATCAGAGCGAGGGAAACCTGTGCCGGCTGCTGATTGGTCGCTGGGGTCAGCTGACTAGGCTCAGCCAATCAGGGGCTGCCCCTCAGCCCTAGCCTCCTGATTGGTGGGTGGTGTTACCTGACCAGGGCTGACCAATCAGAGCGAGGGATTCCTGGGCCGGCTGCTGATTGGTCACTGGGGTCAGCTGACTAGGCTCAGCCAATCAGGGGCTGCCCCTCAGCCCTAGCCTCCTGATTGGTGGGTGGTGTCACCTGACCAGGGCTGACCAATCAGAGCGAGGGATTCCTAGGCCGGCTGCTGATTGGTCGCTGGAGTCAGCTGACTAGGCTCAGCCAATCAGGGGCTGCCCCTCAGCCCTAGCCTCCTGATTGGTGGGTGGTGTCACCTGACCAGGGCTGACCAATCAGAGCGAGGGATTCCTAGGCCGGCTGCTGATTGGTCGCTGGGGTCAGCTGACTAGGCTCAGCCAATCAGGCGCTGCCCCGCAGCCCTAGCCTCCTGATTGCTTTGTATTATTATTTATGAATTATGAATTATGAATTAATATTAAATGAATCCTTAATAAATGGCGCTTGAATTTACAGGCATCACGAGCGACATTACCGGTGTGGGAACGAGCCGGCAGTAGCCAGAATCAAACTCACGAGCAACTGGGTGGAAGTCGAACACCTTAACCACAACTCTAAGCCAGAGATACTGAGCGGCACCCGTCTCAGTAGCATATTGGTTTAGGTGTTACGTGATTTATTTTAGCTTTAGGTGATTCCCTGAGGCTTATTTTTTACGTCACCACGTAGACCAAAATTTAAGCCATATTGTCTCTGCCCCTACAAGCTACCATTCTTTAGTTTATTTAGAAGTCAGGCCAGCTGGAGGACTGTATTGTATAAAGGACTGATTTTCCAAGCTTTGCCATCCAGTCTCTGTAGCCTAATGGCTAAGGTGTTGTGCTTGGTACCTTGACGCCCTGAGTTCAATTCCCCTATGCTTCAACTGTGTCTGTTTTGGTTTTTAAGTAAGCACATAGACCAAAACATAAGCCATTTTGTCTTTGCCCTTGCAAGCCACCCTTCTTTAGTTTATTTAGTACATTTGTTTGGGAGTCAGGCTAGTTAAAGGGCTGTAAAAACTAAAAGATTGAAAACAGGGCCTTATACCTGTTCTCCGTGGTGCAATGGTAGAGATGTTAAATTTAGTTTTTGAGGTTTTGGGTTTAATTCACTCCAATTGATTTATTTGGTGTGTTTGTTTGGGAGGAAGGCACGCTACAAGATTGCAATGAGGTCAAAAACCAATGGATTGTTTGCAGGGGACAGGTTTGCTAGTGTCTGTAGTGTATATGCTACCCTTCTTTCGGTTATTAATTGTGTTTGTGAGGGAGACAAGCTAGGTGCCACTCCGATATGACTATGTAGAGTAATGGTTAAGGAGCTGAACCCCAGTGCTTAAGGTCCAGGGTTCTATTCCCTTGTGCTCCATCTGAACTTTCTCTGAGCCCTCTTCTACATTTTTTTTGTTTGGTGAGGGAGAAAAAAGCTATTGTTAGCAACCAGGTAGACCAAAACACAAGCCACCCAGTTCATGCATTTAAATTGAATGATTTACTCAAAGGGATTTGGGTCACTCTGTCAGCATTAGCCATTTTCCCCACATTTGAATATTTATATCATCATTCACAGGCCGTACAAAATCATCAACTTAAAAATTACCCCTGTATTGTATAGTTATCCCACCATACATCCCCACATTGTGTATTGATTTATGTGATGACCCTCAGCCACCCCTACATGTAAATGAATGCCCCATTGCCCCCCACACCCTTGTGTATTGTCCTCATCCATTTTCTTTGAGAAATCCAGGTGCTGTGGTTGCAGTGGGATGTGTCCGATTGGTTGAACCTGGTCAAGTGACTCCACCAGCCAACCAGGCATTGGGATTGAGACCCAGCGGGGGTTAAGCTTCACTTGCAGCCCTTGGTTCTTTTGATGTTCATTTTCTTTGAGAAATCCAGGTGCTGTGGTTGCAGTGGGATGTGTCCAGGCCAGGGCTTATCTTTGTACAGTATTTCCCCTGTCTCTGTTTTTGCATTGCCATTGGCCCTATTCTTTTGTGTTTTAGTTGTTTTTTTCCTGCTTCCACCTTTGCTGTTACTGAAGGCACAAGGCGTCACAGACCCTATCATCTCCAATAATACTAATGTATTTTCCTTCACTTATCATGAGTAGTTCTTCTTTCCATAGCTTTAACATGTCCTGTTCAATCCCTTTTCTGTTGTGTTGTGTCTTTGAAGCTAACGTTCCCTCGCTTTTAGTCTCTACCGCTTCTGCTGGGAGACTGTTCCATTTCTCTACCACTCTAGGAATAAAACTCCTTTACATTCCATCTAAGCCTCTAACTCACTAGTTTCAGATTATGACCTTGTTTAACCATATCTCCTCTTTTGAAACAAACCTCCCTCCTGTGATTTGTTAAATGCCTTTAAGGATTTCCAGTATTTTCTCCAAGCTTATACATATCGAGATTCCCTAGTCTTTCCTGATCCTGAGCCTGCGTTATTCTTATCTACAATGGTAAGTTGAACATTTCCTTTCACTGTAACTCATCTAGTACTCATAGTTTCCTCAGAGAATTGTGTTGCTTCTTTACATGTAGAGATACATATATCAGCATTTCTTCCTTTTTTTTTCCCTTCTTTACTTTTCTTTTTGCCATTGTCTTTATCCCTTTTCCCAAGGCTGGTATCTCTTACTCTTCTAGCCTATCCTCTCTCATTGTGTTCCTCTTTTTTTACCCAAGCGGTGTTTTTCTGTTCCAAGCTGATGGCCACAAAACACCCCTACGTCAGAGGGCTCAGCTAACAGCACAGACATGTGGGATAAAACAAGCAGTGTGTCCTGCATCAATTTGTCTATTTTGTCACATTAACGGCTCGGTGGAGTTTGCAATCCCAGTTTGGAGTTAACGGAAGTATGGAAAATGCTACACCCAATCACAAATGAAGTTTTGCCGAGCCAATAGAGACGCAACTCCCACCTAGGAAGTGACTTGACGTGGCACATTAAGGCACTTCACATTTTTTATCTTTTATGGAAATAAAATGAATTATTTAAGTGTGTGTGTATTATTATTATTATTTTTTTTAATATTCCTTTGGTATGTAGCTTTCTGCTTTCCCCCCTCCAGTGTGAGGATTTGTGGACAGTTGTACAAAAGCAAACATAGGGGTTTAATTTGAGTGAATTTTCAGCTCTGACCAAGATAGTCCTGGCTATTTGTGGATTGTTGCTATAACAGACCACCTCAATATCAGAAGCAAGTCTACGGCAGAGACCTGATTTAAACCCCTTGACTTTGCCATACATTCTAATTGCCAAATTATTAATCCGTTTCTGCAGCGTAAAGAGTTTGGCTGGTCCTGTATAATGCATAGCTAAGTCAATGAGATGTCGCTGAAAAATCCCTGACCATTTAATTATGCACTATACAGGAACAGCACAGCCATTCTAGCAAGAGGAACCTGTAAGTCTGGGCAATATGAGCTCTCCCGTCAACCCTCCTTCCAGGGAATACTCTCCAATTAAGGAAGTGACTGCTGGAGAATTTCTTCTGCCTGCTGAGCCAAGACAGGCTTATCTTAGTCAAGCAGCAGCTGCCCCTCAGCCCTAGCATCCTGATTGGTAGGTGGTGTCACCTGACCAGGGCTGACCAATCAGAGCGAGGTGGACCTGGGCCGGTAGCTGATTGGTTGCTGGAGTCAGCTGACTAGGCTCAGCCAATCAGGGTCTGCCTCTCAGCCCTAGCCTCCTAATTGGTAGGTGGTGTCACCTGACCAGGGCTGACCAATCAGAGCGATGTGAACCTGGGCCGGCTGCTGATTGGTCGCTGGAGTCTGGACAATTCCTTGTGTTTTGTGCTGGAGTCAGCTGACTAGGCTCAGCCAATCAGGGGATGCCCCTCAGCCCTAGCGTCCTGATTGGTGGGTGTTGTCACCTGACCAGGGCTGACCAATCAGAGCGAGGGAAACCTGGGCCGGCTGCTGATTGGTCGCTGGGGTCAGCTGACTAGGCTCAGCCAATCAGGGGCTGCCCCTCAGCCCTAGCTTCCTGATTGGTGGGTGGTGTCATCTGACCAGGGCTGACCAATCAGAGCGAGGGAAACCTGGGCTGGCTGCTGATTGGTCGCTGGGGTCAGCTGCCCCTCAGCCCTAGCTTCCTGATTGGTGGGTGGTGTCACCTGACCAGGGCTGACCAATCAGAGCGAAGGATTCCTGGGCCGGCTGCTGATTGGTTGCTGGAGTCAGCTGACTAGGCTCAGCCAATCAGGGGCTGCCTCTCAGCCCTAGCCTCCTGATTGGTAGGTGGTGTCACCTGACCAGGGCTGACCAATCAGAGCGAGGGAAACCTGGGCCGGCTGCTGATTGGTTGCTGGAGTCAGCTGACTAGGCTCAGCCAATCAGGGGCTGCCTCTCAGCCCTAGCCTCCTGATTGGTAGGTGGTGTCACCTGACCAGGGCTGACCAATCAGAGCGAGGGAAACCTGGGCCGGCTGCTGATTGGTCGCTGGGGTCAGCTGACTAGGCTCAGCCAATCAGGGGCTGCCCCTCAGCCCTAGCTTCCTGATTGGTGGGTGGTGTCACCTGACCAGGGCTGACCAATCAGAGCGAGGGAAACCTGGGCTGGCTGCTGATTGGTCGCTGGGGTCAGCTGACTAGGCTCAGCCAATCAGGGGCTGCCCCTCAGCCCTAGCCTCCTGATTGGTGGGTGGTGTCACCTGACCAGGGCTGACCAATCAGAGCGAAGGATTCCTGGGCCGGCTGCTGATTGGTCGCTGGGGTCAGCTGACTAGGCTCAGCCAATCAGGAGCTGCCCCTCAGCACTAGCCTCCTGATTGGTGGGTGGTGTCACCTGACCAGGGCTGACCAATCAGAGAAAGGGATTCCTAGGCCGGCTGCTGATTGGTCGCTGGAGTCAGCTGACTAGGCTCAGCCAATCAGGGGCTGCCCCTCAGCCCTAGCTTCCTGATTGGTGGGTGGTGTCACCTGACCAGGGCTGACCCATCAGAGCGAGGGAAACCTGGGCCGGCTGCTGATTGGTCGCTGGGGTCAGCTGACTAGGCTCAGCCAATCAGGGGCTGCCCCTCAGCCCTAGCCTCCTGATTGGTGGGTGGTGTCACCTGACCAGGGCAGACCAATCAGAGCGAGGGATTTCTAGGCCGGATGCTGATTGGTCGCTGGAGTCAGCTGACTAGGCTCAGCCAATCAGGGGCTGCCCCTCAGCCCTAGCCTCCTGATTGGTGGGTGGTGTCACCTGACCAGGGCTGACCAATCAGAGCGAGGGATTCATAGGCCGGGTGCTGATTGGTCGCTGGGGTCAGCTGACTAGGCTCAGCCAATCAGGGGCTGCCCCTCAGCCCTAGCCTCCTGATTGGTGGGTGGTGTCACCTGACCAGGGCTGACCAATCAGAGCGAAGGATTCCTGGGCCGGCTGCTGATTGGTCGCTGGGGTCAGCTGACTAGGCTCAGCCAATCAGGGGCTGCCCCTCAGCCCTAGCCTCCTGATTGGTGGGTGGTGTCACCTGACCAGGGCTGACCAATCAGAGCGAAGGATTCCTAGGCCGGGTGCTGATTGGTCGCTGGGGTCAGCTGACTAGGCTCAGCCAATCAGGGGCTGCCCCTCAGCCCTAGCCTCCTGACTGGTGGGTGGTGTCACCTGACCAGGGCTGACCAATCAGAGCGAGGGATTCCTAGGCTGGACGCTGGGGTCAGCTGACTAGGCTCAGCCAATCAGGCGCTGCCCCTCAGCCCTAGCCTCCTGATTGCTTTGTATTATTATTTATGAATTATGAATTATGAATTAATATTAAATGAATCCTTAATAAATGGCGCTTGAATTTACGGGCATCACGAGCGACATTACTGGTGTGGGAACGAGCCGGCAGTAGCCAGAATCAAACTCACGAGCAACAGGGTGGAAGTCGAACACCTTAACCACAACTCTAAGACAGAGATACTGAGACGCACCCGTCTCAGTAGCATATTGGTTTAGGTGTTACGTGATTTTAGTTTAGCTTTAGGTGATTCCCTGAGGCTTATTTTTTACGTCACCACGTAGACCAAAATTTAAGCCATATTGTCTCTGCCCCTACAAGCTACCATTCTTTAGTTTATTTAGAAGTCAGGCCAGCTGGAGGACTGTATTGTATAAAGGACTGATTTTCCAAGCTTTGCCATCCAGTCTCTGTAGCCTAATGGCTAAGGTGTTGTGCTTGGTATCTTGACGCCCTGAGTTCAATTCCCCTATGCTTCAACTGTGTCTGTTTTGGTTTTTAAGTAAGCACATAGACCAAAACATAAGCCATTTTGTCTTTGCCCTTGCAAGCCACCCTTCTTTAGTTTATTTAGTACATTTGTTTGGGAGTCAGGCTAGTTAAAGGGCTGTAAAAACGAAAAGATTGAAAACAGGGCCTTATACCTGTTCTCTGTGGTGCAATGGTAGAGATGTTAAATTTAGTTTTTGAGGTTTTGGGTTTAATTCACTCCAATTGATTTATTTGGTGTGTTTGTTTGGGAGGAAGGCACGCTACAAGATTGCAATGAGGTCAAAAACCAATGGATTGTTTGCAGGGGACAGGTTTGCTAGTGTCTGTAGTGTATATGCTACCCTTCTTTCGGTTATTAATTGTGTTTGTGAGGGAGACAAGCTAGGTGCCACTCCGATATGACTATGTAGAGTAATGGTTAAGGAGCTGAACCCCAGTGCTTAAGGTCCAGGGTTCTATTCCCTTGTGCTCCATCTGAACTTTCTCTGAGCTCTCTTCTACATTTTTTTTGTTTGGTGAGGGAGAAAAAAGCTATTGTTAGCAACCAGGTAGACCAAAACACAAGCCACCCAGTTCATGCATTTAAATTGAATGATTTACTCAAATGGATTTGGGTCACTCTGTCAGCATTAGCCATTTTCCTCACATTTGAATATTTATATCATCATTCACAGGCCGTACAAAATCATCAACTTAAAAATTACCCCTGCATTGTATAGTTATCCCACCATACATCCCCACATTGTGTATTGATTTATGTGATGACCCTCAGCCACCCCTACATGTAAATGAATGCCCCATTGCCCCCCACACCCTTGTGTATTGTCCTCATCCATTTTCTTTGAGAAATCCAGGTGCTGTGGTTGCAATGGGATGTGTCCGATTGGTTGAACCTGGTCAAGTGACTCCACCAGCCAACCAGGCATTGGGATTGAGACCCGGCGGGGGTTAAGCTTCACTTGCAGCACTTGGTTCTTTTGATGTTCATTTTCTTTGAGAAATCCAGGTGCTGTGGTTGCGGTGGGATGTGTCCAGGCCAGGGCTTATCTTTGTACAGTATTTCCCCTGTCTCTGTTTTTGCATTGCCATTGGCCCTATTCTTTTGTGTTTTAGTTGTTTTTTTCCTGCTTCCACCTTTGCTGTTACTGAAGGCACAAGGCGTCACAGACCCTATCATCTCCAATAATACTAATGTATTTTCCTTCACCTATCATGAGTAGTTCTTCTTCTTTCCATAGCTTTAACATGTCCTGTTCAATCCCTTTTCTGTTGTGTTGTGTCTTTGAAGCTAACGTTCCCTCGCTTTTAGTCTCTACCGCTTCTGCAGGGAGACTGTTCCATTTCTCTACCACTCTAGGAATAAAACTCCTTTACATTCCATCTAAGCCTCTAACTCACTAGTTTCAGATTATGACCTTGTTTAACCATATCTCCTCTTTTGAAACAAACCTCCCTCCTGTGATTTGTTAAATGCCTTTAAGGATTTCCAGTATTTTCTCCAAGCTTATACATATCGAGATTCCCTAGTCTTTCCTGATCCTGAGCCTGCGTTATTCTTATCTACAATGGTAAGTTGAACATTTCCTTTCACTGTAACTCATCTAGTACTCATAGTTTCCTCAGAGAATTGTGTTGCTTCTTTACATGTAGAGATACATATATCAGCATTTCTTCCTTTTTTTTTTCCTTCTTTACTTTTCTTTTTGCCATTGTCTTTATCCCTTTTCCCAAGGCTGGTATCTCTTACTCTTCTAGCCTATCCTCTCTCATTGTGTTCCTCTTTTTTTACCCAAGTGGTGTTTTTCTGTTCCAAGCTGATGGCCACAAAACACCCCTACGTCAGAGGGCTCAGCTAACAGCACAGACATGTGGGATAAAACAAGCAGTGTGTCCTGCATCAATTTGTCTATTTTGTCACAATAACGGCTCGGTGGAGTTTGCAATCCCAGTTTGGAGTTAACGGAAGTATGGAAAATGCTACACCCAATCACAAATGAAGTTTTGCCGAGCCAATAGAGACGCAACTCCCACCTAGGAAGTGACTTGACGTGGCACATTAAGGCACTTCACATTTTTTATCTTTTATGGAAATAAAATGAATTATTTAAGTGTGTGTGTATTATTATTATTATTTTTTTTAATATTCCTTTGGTATGTAGCTTTCTGCTTTCCCCCCTCCAGTGTGAGGATTTGTGGACAGTTGTACAAAAGCAAACATAGGGGTTTAATTTGAGTGAATTTTCAGCTCTGACCAAGATAGTCCTGGCTATTTGTGGATTGTTGCTATAACAGACCACCTCAATATCAGAAGCAAGTCTACGGCAGAGACCTGATTTAAACCCCTTGACTTTGCCATACATTCTAATTGCCAAATTATTAATCCGTTTCTGCAGCGTAAAGAGCTTGGCTGGTCCTGTATAATGCATAGCTAAGTCAATGAGATGTCGCTGAAAAATCCCTGACCATTTAATTATGCACTATACAGGAACAGCACAGCCATTCTAGCAAGAGGAACCTGTAAGTCTGGGCAATATGAGCTCTCCCGTCAACCCTCCTTCCAGGGAATACTCTCCAATTAAGGAAGTGACTGCTGGAGAATTTCTTCTGCCTGCTGAGCCAAGACAGGCTTATATTAGTCAAGCAGCAGCTGCCCCTCAGCCCTAGCATCCTGATTGGTAGGTGGTGTCACCTGACCAGGGCTGACCAATCAGAGCGAGGGAAACCTGGGCCGGCTGCTGATTGGTCGCTGGGGTCAGCTGACTAGGCTCAGCCAATCAGGGGCTGCCCCTCAGCCCTAGCTTCCTGATTGGTGGGTGGTGTCACCTGACCAGGGCTGACCAATCAGAGCGAGGGAAACCTGGGCTGGCTGCTGATTGGTCGCTGGGGTCAGCTGACTAGGCTCAGCCAATCAGGGGCTGCCCCTCAGCCCTAGCCTCCTGATTGGTGGGTGGTGTCACCTGACCAGGGCTGACCAATCAGAGCGAAGGATTCCTGGGCCGGCTGCTGATTGGTCGCTGGGGTCAGCTGACTAGGCTCAGCCAATCAGGAGCTGCCCCTCAGCACTAGCCTCCTGATTGGTGGGTGGTGTCACCTGACCAGGGCTGACCAATCAGAGAAAGGGATTCCTAGGCCGGCTGCTGATTGGTCGCTGGAGTCAGCTGACTAGGCTCAGCCAATCAGGGGCTGCCCCTCAGCCCTAGCTTCCTGATTGGTGGGTGGTGTCACCTGACCAGGGCTGACCCATCAGAGCGAGGGAAACCTGGGCCGGCTGCTGATTGGTCGCTGGGGTCAGCTGACTAGGCTCAGCCAATCAGGGGCTGCCCCTCAGCCCTAGCCTCCTGATTGGTGGGTGGTGTCACCTGACCAGGGCAGACCAATCAGAGCGAGGGATTTCTAGGCCGGATGCTGATTGGTCGCTGGAGTCAGCTGACTAGGCTCAGCCAATCAGGGGCTGCCCCTCAGCCCTAGCCTCCTGATTGGTAGGTGGTGTCACCTGACCAGGGCTGACCAATCAGAGCGAGGGAAACCTGGGCCGGCTGCTGATTGGTTGCTGGAGTCAGCTGACTAGGCTCAGCCAATCAGGGGCTGCCTCTCAGCCCTAGCCTCCTGATTGGTAGGTGGTGTCACCTGACCAGGGCTGACCAATCAGAGCGAGGGAAACCTGGGCCGGCTGCTGATTGGTCGCTGGGGTCAGCTGACTAGGCTCAGCCAATCAGGGGCTGCCCCTCAGCCCTAGCTTCCTGATTGGTGGGTGGTGTCACCTGACCAGGGCTGACCAATCAGAGCGAGGGAAACCTGGGCTGGCTGCTGATTGGTCGCTGGGGTCAGCTGACTAGGCTCAGCCAATCAGGGGCTGCCCCTCAGCCCTAGCCTCCTGATTGGTGGGTGGTGTCA
Organism: Spea bombifrons; assembly: GCF_027358695.1. Taxonomy (NCBI): domain Eukaryota; kingdom Metazoa; phylum Chordata; class Amphibia; order Anura; family Pelobatidae; genus Spea; species Spea bombifrons. The sequence continues at coordinate 40,469,088 of NC_071088.1, forward strand.
CCTGACCAGGGCTGACCAATCAGAGCGAAGGATTCCTGGGCCGGCTGCTGATTGGTCGCTGGGGTGAGCTGACTAGGCTCAGCCAATCAGGAGCTGCCCCTCAGCACTAGCCTCCTGATTGGTGGGTGGTGTCACCTGACCAGGGCTGACCAATCAGAGAAAGGGATTCCTAGGCCGGCTGCTGATTGGTCGCTGGAGTCAGCTGACTAGGCTCAGCCAATCAGGGGCTGCCCCTCAGCCCTAGCTTCCTGATTGGTGGGTGGTGTCACCTGACCAGGGCTGACCCATCAGAGCGAGGGAAACCTGGGCCGGCTGCTGATTGGTCGCTGGGGTCAGCTGACTAGGCTCAGCCAATCAGGGGCTGCCCCTCAGCCCTAGCCTCCTGATTGGTGGGTGGTGTCACCTGACCAGGGCAGACCAATCAGAGCGAGGGATTTCTAGGCCGGATGCTGATTGGTCGCTGGAGTCAGCTGACTAGGCTCAGCCAATCAGGGGCTGCCCCTCAGCCCTAGCCTCCTGATTGGTGGGTGGTGTCACCTGACCAGGGCTGACCAATCAGAGCGAGGGATTCATAGGCCGGGTGCTGATTGGTCGCTGGGGTCAGCTTACTAGGCTCAGCCAATCAGGGGCTGCCCCTCAGCCCTAGCCTCCTGATTGGTGGGTGGTGTCACCTGACCAGGGCTGACCAATCAGAGCGAAGGATTCCTGGGCCGGCTGCTGATTGGTCGCTGGGGTCAGCTGACTAGGCTCAGCCAATCAGGGGCTGCCCCTCAGCCCTAGCCTCCTGATTGGTGGGTGGTGTCACCTGACCAGGGCTGACCAATCAGAGCGAAGGATTCCTAGGCCGGGTGCTGATTGGTCGCTGGGGTCAGCTGACTAGGCTCAGCCAATCAGGGGCTGCCCCTCAGCCCTAGCCTCCTGACTGGTGGGTGGTGTCACCTGACCAGGGCTGACCAATCAGAGCGAGGGATTCCTAGGCTGGACGCTGGGGTCAGCTGACTAGGCTCAGCCAATCAGGCGCTGCCCCTCAGCCCTAGCCTCCTGATTGCTTTGTATTATTATTTATGAATTATGAATTATGAATTATGAATTAATATTAAATGAATCCTTAATAAATGGCGCTTGAATTTACGGGCATCACGAGCGACATTACTGGTGTGGGAACGAGCCGGCAGTAGCCAGAATCAAACTCACGAGCAACGGGGTGGAAGTCGAACACCTTAACCACAACTCTAAGACAGAGATACTGAGACGCACCCGTCTCAGTAGCATATTGGTTTAGGTGTTACGTGATTTTAGTTTAGCTTTAGGTGATTCCCTGAGGCTTATTTTTTACGTCACCACGTAGACCAAAATTTAAGCCATATTGTCTCTGCCCCTACAAGCTACCATTCTTTAGTTTATTTAGAAGTCAGGCCAGCTGGGGGACTGTATTGTATAAAGGACTGATTTTCCAAGCTTTGCCATCCAGTCTCTGTAGCCTAATGGCTAAGGTGTTGTGCTTGGTATCTTGACGCCCTGAGTTCAATTACCCTATGCTTCAACTGTGTCTGTTTTGGTTTTTAAGTAAGCACATAGACCAAAACATAAGCCATTTTGTCTTTGCCCTTGCAAGCCACCCTTCTTTAGTTTATTTAGTACATTTGTTTGGGAGTCAGGCTAGTTAAAGGGCTGTAAAAACGAAAAGATTGAAAACAGGGCCTTATACCTGTTCTCTGTGGTGCAATGGTAGAGATGTTAAATTTAGTTTTTGAGGTTTTGGGTTTAATTCACTCCAATTGATTTATTTGGTGTGTTTGTTTGGGAGGAAGGCACGCTACAAGATTGCAATGAGGTCAAAAACCAATGGATTGTTTGCAGGGGACAGGTTTGCTAGTGTCTGTAGTGTATATGCTACCCTTCTTTCGGTTATTAATTGTGTTTGTGAGGGAGACAAGCTAGGTGCCACTCCGATATGACTATGTAGAGTAATGGTTAAGGAGCTGAACCCCAGTGCTTAAGGTCCAGGGTTCTATTCCCTTGTGCTCCATCTGAACTTTCTCTGAGCTCTCTTCTACATTTTTTTTGTTTGGTGAGGGAGAAAAAAGCTATTGTTAGCAACCAGGTAGACCAAAACACAAGCCACCCAGTTCATGCATTTAAATTGAATGATTTACTCAAATGGATTTGGGTCACTCTGTCAGCATTAGCCATTTTCCTCACATTTGAATATTTATATCATCATTCACAGGCCGTACAAAATCATCAACTTAAAAATTACCCCTGCATTGTATAGTTATCCCACCATACATCCCCACATTGTGTATTGATTTATGTGATGACCCTCAGCCACCCCTACATGTAAATGAATGCCCCATTGCCCCCCACACCCTTGTGTATTGTCCTCATCCATTTTCTTTGAGAAATCCAGGTGCTGTGGTTGCAATGGGATGTGTCCGATTGGTTGAACCTGGTCAAGTGACTCCACCAGCCAACCAGGCATTGGGATTGAGACCCGGCGGGGGTTAAGCTTCACTTGCAGCACTTGGTTCTTTTGATGTTCATTTTCTTTGAGAAATCCAGGTGCTGTGGTTGCGGTGGGATGTGTCCAGGCCAGGGCTTATCTTTGTACAGTATTTCCCCTGTCTCTGTTTTTGCATTGCCATTGGCCCTATTCTTTTGTGTTTTAGTTGTTTTTTTCCTGCTTCCACCTTTGCTGTTACTGAAGGCACAAGGCGTCACAGACCCTATCATCTCCAATAATACTAATGTATTTTCCTTCACCTATCATGAGTAGTTCTTCTTCTTTCCATAGCTTTAACATGTCCTGTTCAATCCCTTTTCTGTTGTGTTGTGTCTTTGAAGCTAACGTTCCCTCGCTTTTAGTCTCTACCGCTTCTGCAGGGAGACTGTTCCATTTCTCTACCACTCTAGGAATAAAACTCCTTTACATTCCATCTAAGCCTCTAACTCACTAGTTTCAGATTATGACCTTGTTTAACCATATCTCCTCTTTTGAAACAAACCTCCCTCCTGTGATTTGTTAAATGCCTTTAAGGATTTCCAGTATTTTCTCCAAGCTTATACATATCGAGATTCCCTAGTCTTTCCTGATCCTGAGCCTGCGTTATTCTTATCTACAATGGTAAGTTGAACATTTCCTTTCACTGTAACTCATCTAGTACTCATAGTTTCCTCAGAGAATTGTGTTGCTTCTTTACATGTAGAGATACATATATCAGCATTTCTTCCTTTTTTTTTTCCTTCTTTACTTTTCTTTTTGCCATTGTCTTTATCCCTTTTCCCAAGGCTGGTATCTCTTACTCTTCTAGCCTATCCTCTCTCATTGTGTTCCTCTTTTTTTACCCAAGTGGTGTTTTTCTGTTCCAAGCTGATGGCCACAAAACACCCCTACGTCAGAGGGCTCAGCTAACAGCACAGACATGTGGGATAAAACAAGCAGTGTGTCCTGCATCAATTTGTCTATTTTGTCACAATAACGGCTCGGTGGAGTTTGCAATCCCAGTTTGGAGTTAACGGAAGTATGGAAAATGCTACACCCAATCACAAATGAAGTTTTGCCGAGCCAATAGAGACGCAACTCCCACCTAGGAAGTGACTTGACGTGGCACATTAAGGCACTTCACATTTTTTATCTTTTATGGAAATAAAATGAATTATTTAAGTGTGTGTGTATTATTATTATTATTTTTTTTAATATTCCTTTGGTATGTAGCTTTCTGCTTTCCCCCCTCCAGTGTGAGGATTTGTGGACAGTTGTACAAAAGCAAACATAGGGGTTTAATTTGAGTGAATTTTCAGCTCTGACCAAGATAGTCCTGGCTATTTGTGGATTGTTGCTATAACAGACCACCTCAATATCAGAAGCAAGTCTACGGCAGAGACCTGATTTAAACCCCTTGACTTTGCCATACATTCTAATTGCCAAATTATTAATCCGTTTCTGCAGCGTAAAGAGCTTGGCTGGTCCTGTATAATGCATAGCTAAGTCAATGAGATGTCGCTGAAAAATCCCTGACCATTTAATTATGCACTATACAGGAACAGCACAGCCATTCTAGCAAGAGGAACCTGTAAGTCTGGGCAATATGAGCTCTCCCGTCAACCCTCCTTCCAGGGAATACTCTCCAATTAAGGAAGTGACTGCTGGAGAATTTCTTCTGCCTGCTGAGCCAAGACAGGCTTATATTAGTCAAGCAGCAGCTGCCCCTCAGCCCTAGCATCCTGATTGGTAGGTGGTGTCACCTGACCAGGGCTGACCAATCAGAGCGAGGGAAACCTGGGCCGGCTGCTGATTGGTCGCTGGGGTCAGCTGACTAGGCTCAGCCAATCAGGGGCTGCCCCTCAGCCCTAGCTTCCTGATTGGTGGGTGGTGTCACCTGACCAGGGCTGACCAATCAGAGCGAGGGAAACCTGGGCTGGCTGCTGATTGGTCGCTGGGGTCAGCTGACTAGGCTCAGCCAATCAGGGGCTGCCCCTCAGCCCTAGCCTCCTGATTGGTGGGTGGTGTCACCTGACCAGGGCTGACCAATCAGAGCGAAGGATTCCTGGGCCGGCTGCTGATTGGTCGCTGGGGTCAGCTGACTAGGCTCAGCCAATCAGGAGCTGCCCCTCAGCACTAGCCTCCTGATTGGTGGGTGGTGTCACCTGACCAGGGCTGACCAATCAGAGAAAGGGATTCCTAGGCCGGCTGCTGATTGGTCGCTGGAGTCAGCTGACTAGGCTCAGCCAATCAGGGGCTGCCCCTCAGCCCTAGCTTCCTGATTGGTGGGTGGTGTCACCTGACCAGGGCTGACCCATCAGAGCGAGGGAAACCTGGGCCGGCTGCTGATTGGTCGCTGGGGTCAGCTGACTAGGCTCAGCCAATCAGGGGCTGCCCCTCAGCCCTAGCCTCCTGATTGGTGGGTGGTGTCACCTGACCAGGGCTGACCAATCAGAGCGAAGGATTCCTAGGCCGGGTGCTGATTGGTCGCTGGGGTCAGCTGACTAGGCTCAGCCAATCAGGGGCTGCCCCTCAGCCCTAGCCTCCTGACTGGTGGGTGGTGTCACCTGACCAGGGCTGACCAATCAGAGCGAGGGATTCCTAGGCCGGCTGCTGATTGGACGCTGGGGTCAGCTGACTAGGCTCAGCCAATCAGGCGCTGCCCCTCAGCCCTAGCCTCCTGATTGCTTTGTATTATTATTTATGAATTATGAATTATGAATTATGAATTAATATTAAATGAATCCTTAATAAATGGCGCTTGAATTTACGGGCATCACGAGCGACATTACTGGTGTGGGAACGAGCCGGCAGTAGCCAGAATCAAACTCACGAGCAACGGGGTGGAAGTCGAACACCTTAACCACAACTCTAAGACAGAGATACTGAGACGCACCCGTCTCAGTAGCATATTGGTTTAGGTGTTACGTGATTTTAGTTTAGCTTTAGGTGATTCCCTGAGGCTTATTTTTTACGTCACCACGTAGACCAAAATTTAAGCCATATTGTCTCTGCCCCTACAAGCTACCATTCTTTAGTTTATTTAGAAGTCAGGCCAGCTGGAGGACTGTATTGTATAAAGGACTGATTTTCCAAGCTTTGCCATCCAGTCTCTGTAGCCTAATGGCTAAGGTGTTGTGCTTGGTACCTTGACGCCCTGAGTTCAATTCCTCTATGCTTCAACTGTGTCTGTTTTGGTTTTTAAGTAAGCACATAGACCAAAACATAAGCCATTTTGTCTTTGCCCTTGCAAGCCACCCTTCTTTAGTTTATTTAGTACATTTGTTTGGGAGTCAGGCTAGTTAAAGGGCTGTAAAAACGAAAAGATTGAAAACAGGGCCTTATACCTGTTCTCTGTGGTGCAATGGTAGAGATGTTAAATTTAGTTTTTGAGGTTTTGGGTTTAATTCACTCCAATTGATTTATTTGGTGTGTTTGTTTGGGAGGAAGGCACACTACAAGATTGCAATGAGGTCAAAAACCAATGGATTGTTTGCAGGGGACAGGTTTGCTAGTGTCTGTAGTGTATATGCTACCCTTCTTTCGGTTATTAATCGTGTTTGTGAGGGAGACAAGCTAGGTGCCGCTCCGATATGACTATGTAGAGTAATGGTTAAGGAGCTGAACCCCAGTGCTTAAGGTCCAGGGTTCTATTCCCTTGTGCTCCATCTGAACTTTCTCTGAGCTCTCTTCTACATTTTTTTTGTTTGGTGAGGGAGAAAAAAGCTATTGTTAGCAACCAGGTAGACCAAAACACAAGCCACCCAGTTCATGCATTTAAATTGAATGATTTACTCAAAGGGATTTGGGTCACTCTGTCAGCATTAGCCATTTTCCTCACATTTGAATATTTATATCATCATTCACAGGCCGTACAAAATCATCAACTTAAAAATTACCCCTGCATTGTATAGTTATCCCACCATACATCCCCACATTGTGTATTGATTTATGTGATGACCCTCAGCCACCCCTACATGTAAATGAATGCCCCATTGCCCCCCACACCCTTGTGTATTGTCCTCATCCATTTTCTTTGAGAAATCCAGGTGCTGTGGTTGCAATGGGATGTGTCCGATTGGTTGAACCTGGTCAAGTGACTCCACCAGCCAACCAGGCATTGGGATTGAGACCCGGCGGGGGTTAAGCTTCACTTGCAGCACTTGGTTCTTTTGATGTTCATTTTCTTTGAGAAATCCAGGTGCTGTGGTTGCGGTGGGATGTGTCCAGGCCAGGGCTTATCTTTGTACAGTATTTCCCCTGTCTCTGTTTTTGCATTGCCATTGGCCCTATTCTTTTGTGTTTTAGTTGTTTTTTTCCTGCTTCCACCTTTGCTGTTACTGAAGGCACAAGGCGTCACAGACCCTATCATCTCCAATAATACTAATGTATTTTCCTTCACCTATCATGAGTAGTTCTTCTTCTTTCCATAGCTTTAACATGTCCTGTTCAATCCCTTTTCTGTTGTGTTGTGTCTTTGAAGCTAACGTTCCCTCGCTTTTAGTCTCCACCGCTTCTGCAGGGAGACTGTTCCATTTCTCTACCACTCTAGGAATAAAACTCCTTTACATTCCATCTAAGCCTCTAACTCACTAGTTTCAGATTATGACCTTGTTTAACCATATCTCCTCTTTTGAAACAAACCTCCCTCCTGTGATTTGTTAAATGCCTTTAAGGATTTCCAGTATTTTCTCCAAGCTTATACATATCGAGATTCCCTAGTCTTTCCTGATCCTGAGCCTGCGTTATTCTTATCTACAATGGTAAGTTGAACATTTCCTTTCACTGTAACTCATCTAGTACTCATAGTTTCCTCAGAGAATTGTGTTGCTTCTTTACATGTAGAGATACATATATCAGCATTTCTTCCTTTTTTTTTTCCTTCTTTACTTTTCTTTTTGCCATTGTCTTTATCCCTTTTCCCAAGGCTGGTATCTCTTACTCTTCTAGCCTATCCTCTCTCATTGTGTTCCTCTTTTTTTACCCAAGTGGTGTTTTTCTGTTCCAAGCTGATGGCCACAAAACACCCCTACGTCAGAGGGCTCAGCTAACAGCACAGACATGTGGGATAAAACAAGCAGTGTGTCCTGCATCAATTTGTCTATTTTGTCACAATAACGGCTCGGTGGAGTTTGCAATCCCAGTTTGGAGTTAACGGAAGTATGGAAAATGCTACACCCAATCACAAATGAAGTTTTGCCGAGCCAATAGAGACGCAACTCCCACCTAGGAAGTGACTTGACGTGGCACATTAAGGCACTTCACATTTTTTATCTTTTATGGAAATAAAATGAATTATTTAAGTGTGTGTGTATTATTATTATTATTTTTTTTAATATTCCTTTGGTATGTAGCTTTCTGCTTTCCCCCCTCCAGTGTGAGGATTTGTGGACAGTTGTACAAAAGCAAACATAGGGGTTTAATTTGAGTGAATTTTCAGCTCTGACCAAGATAGTCCTGGCTATTTGTGGATTGTTGCTATAACAGACCACCTCAATATCAGAAGCAAGTCTACGGCAGAGACCTGATTTAAACCCCTTGACTTTGCCATACATTCTAATTGCCAAATTATTAATCCGTTTCTGCAGCGTAAAGAGCTTGGCTGGTCCTGTATAATGCATAGCTAAGTCAATGAGATGTCGCTGAAAAATCCCTGACCATTTAATTATGCACTATACAGGAACAGCACAGCCATTCTAGCAAGAGGAACCTGTAAGTCTGGGCAATATGAGCTCTCCCGTCAACCCTCCTTCCAGGGAATACTCTCCAATTAAGGAAGTGACTGCTGGAGAATTTCTTCTGCCTGCTGAGCCAAGACAGGCTTATATTAGTCAAGCAGCAGCTGCCCCTCAGCCCTAGCATCCTGATTGGTAGGTGGTGTCACCTGACCAGGGCTGACCAATCAGAGCGAGGGAAACCTGGGCCGGCTGCTGATGGGTTGCTGGAGTCAGCTGACTAGGCTCAGCCAATCAGGGGCTGCCTCTCAGCCCTAGCCTCCTGATTGGTAGGTGGTGTCACCTGACCAGGGCTGACCAATCAGAGCGAGGGAAACCTGGGCCGGCTGCTGATTGGTCGCTGGGGTCAGCTGACTAGGCTCAGCCAATCAGGGGCTGCCCCTCAGCCCTAGCTTCCTGATTGGTGGGTGGTGTCACCTGACCAAGGCTGACCAATCAGAGCGAGGGAAACCTGGGCTGGCTGCTGATTGGTCGCTGGGGTCAGCTGACTAGGCTCAGCCAATCAGGGGCTGCCCCTCAGCCCTAGCCTCCTGACTGGTGGGTGGTGTCACCTGACCAGGGCTGACCAATCAGAGCGAGGGATTCCTAGGCTGGACGCTGGGGTCAGCTGACTAGGCTCAGCCAATCAGGCGCTGCCCCTCAGCCCTAGCCTCCTGATTGCTTTGTATTATTATTTATGAATTATGAATTATGAATTATGAATTAATATTAAATGAATCCTTAATAAATGGCGCTTGAATTTACGGGCATCACGAGCGACATTACTGGTGTGGGAACGAGCCGGCAGTAGCCAGAATCAAACTCACGAGCAACGGGGTGGAAGTCGAACACCTTAACCACAACTCTAAGACAGAGATACTGAGACGCACCCGTCTCAGTAGCATATTGGTTTAGGTGTTACGTGATTTTAGTTTAGCTTTAGGTGATTCCCTGAGGCTTATTTTTTACGTCACCACGTAGACCAAAATTTAAGCCATATTGTCTCTGCCCCTACAAGCTACCATTCTTTAGTTTATTTAGAAGTCAGGCCAGCTGGGGGACTGTATTGTATAAAGGACTGATTTTCCAAGCTTTGCCATCCAGTCTCTGTAGCCTAATGGCTAAGGTGTTGTGCTTGGTATCTTGACGCCCTGAGTTCAATTCCCCTATGCTTCAACTGTGTCTGTTTTGGTTTTTAAGTAAGCACATAGACCAAAACATAAGCCATTTTGTCTTTGCCCTTGCAAGCCACCCTTCTTTAGTTTATTTAGTACATTTGTTTGGGAGTCAGGCTAGTTAAAGGGCTGTAAAAACGAAAAGATTGAAAACAGGGCCTTATACCTGTTCTCTGTGGTGCAATGGTAGAGATGTTAAATTTAGTTTTTGAGGTTTTGGGTTTAATTCACTCCAATTGATTTATTTGGTGTGTTTGTTTGGGAGGAAGGCACGCTACAAGATTGCAATGAGGTCAAAAACCAATGGATTGTTTGCAGGGGACAGGTTTGCTAGTGTCTGTAGTGTATATGCTACCCTTCTTTCGGTTATTAATTGTGTTTGTGAGGGAGACAAGCTAGGTGCCACTCCGATATGACTATGTAGAGTAATGGTTAAGGAGCTGAACCCCAGTGCTTAAGGTCCAGGGTTCTATTCCCTTGTGCTCCATCTGAACTTTCTCTGAGCTCTCTTCTACATTTTTTTTGTTTGGTGAGGGAGAAAAAAGCTATTGTTAGCAACCAGGTAGACCAAAACACAAGCCACCCAGTTCATGCATTTAAATTGAATGATTTACTCAAATGGATTTGGGTCACTCTGTCAGCATTAGCCATTTTCCTCACATTTGAATATTTATATCATCATTCACAGGCCGTACAAAATCATCAACTTAAAAATTACCCCTGCATTGTATAGTTATCCCACCATACATCCCCACATTGTGTATTGATTTATGTGATGACCCTCAGCCACCCCTACATGTAAATGAATGCCCCATTGCCCCCCACACCCTTGTGTATTGTCCTCATCCATTTTCTTTGAGAAATCCAGGTGCTGTGGTTGCAATGGGATGTGTCCGATTGGTTGAACCTGGTCAAGTGACTCCACCAGCCAACCAGGCATTGGGATTGAGACCCGGCGGGGGTTAAGCTTCACTTGCAGCACTTGGTTCTTTTGATGTTCATTTTCTTTGAGAAATCCAGGTGCTGTGGTTGCGGTGGGATGTGTCCAGGCCAGGGCTTATCTTTGTACAGTATTTCCCCTGTCTCTGTTTTTGCATTGCCATTGGCCCTATTCTTTTGTGTTTTAGTTGTTTTTTTCCTGCTTCCACCTTTGCTGTTACTGAAGGCACAAGGCGTCACAGACCCTATCATCTCCAATAATACTAATGTATTTTCCTTCACCTATCATGAGTAGTTCTTCTTCTTTCCATAGCTTTAACATGTCCTGTTCAATCCCTTTTCTGTTGTGTTGTGTCTTTGAAGCTAACGTTCCCTCGCTTTTAGTCTCTACCGCTTCTGCAGGGAGACTGTTCCATTTCTCTACCACTCTAGGAATAAAACTCCTTTACATTCCATCTAAGCCTCTAACTCACTAGTTTCAGATTATGACCTTGTTTAACCATATCTCCTCTTTTGAAACAAACCTCCCTCCTGTGATTTGTTAAATGCCTTTAAGGATTTCCAGTATTTTCTCCAAGCTTATACATATCGAGATTCCCTAGTCTTTCCTGATCCTGAGCCTGCGTTATTCTTATCTACAATGGTAAGTTGAACATTTCCTTTCACTGTAACTCATCTAGTACTCATAGTTTCCTCAGAGAATTGTGTTGCTTCTTTACATGTAGAGATACATATATCAGCATTTCTTCCTTTTTTTTTTCCTTCTTTACTTTTCTTTTTGCCATTGTCTTTATCCCTTTTCCCAAGGCTGGTATCTCTTACTCTTCTAGCCTATCCTCTCTCATTGTGTTCCTCTTTTTTTACCCAAGTGGTGTTTTTCTGTTCCAAGCTGATGGCCACAAAACACCCCTACGTCAGAGGGCTCAGCTAACAGCACAGACATGTGGGATAAAACAAGCAGTGTGTCCTGCATCAATTTGTCTATTTTGTCACAATAACGGCTCGGTGGAGTTTGCAATCCCAGTTTGGAGTTAACGGAAGTATGGAAAATGCTACACCCAATCACAAATGAAGTTTTGCCGAGCCAATAGAGACGCAACTCCCACCTAGGAAGTGACTTGACGTGGCACATTAAGGCACTTCACATTTTTTATCTTTTATGGAAATAAAATGAATTATTTAAGTGTGTGTGTATTATTATTATTATTTTTTTTAATATTCCTTTGGTATGTAGCTTTCTGCTTTCCCCCCTCCAGTGTGAGGATTTGTGGACAGTTGTACAAAAGCAAACATAGGGGTTTAATTTGAGTGAATTTTCAGCTCTGACCAAGATAGTCCTGGCTATTTGTGGATTGTTGCTATAACAGACCACCTCAATATCAGAAGCAAGTCTACGGCAGAGACCTGATTTAAACCCCTTGACTTTGCCATACATTCTAATTGCCAAATTATTAATCCGTTTCTGCAGCGTAAAGAGCTTGGCTGGTCCTGTATAATGCATAGCTAAGTCAATGAGATGTCGCTGAAAAATCCCTGACCATTTAATTATGCACTATACAGGAACAGCACAGCCATTCTAGCAAGAGGAACCTGTAAGTCTGGGCAATATGAGCTCTCCCGTCAACCCTCCTTCCAGGGAATACTCTCCAATTAAGGAAGTGACTGCTGGAGAATTTCTTCTGCCTGCTGAGCCAAGACAGGCTTATATTAGTCAAGCAGCAGCTGCCCCTCAGCCCTAGCATCCTGATTGGTAGGTGGTGTCACCTGACCAGGGCTGACCAATCAGAGCGAGGGAAACCTGGGCCGGCTGCTGATTGGTCGCTGGGGTCAGCTGACTAGGCTCAGCCAATCAGGGGCTGCCCCTCAGCCCTAGCTTCCTGATTGGTGGGTGGTGTCACCTGACCAGGGCTGACCAATCAGAGCGAGGGAAACCTGGGCTGGCTGCTGATTGGTCGCTGGGGTCAGCTGACTAGGCTCAGCCAATCAGGGGCTGCCCCTCAGCCCTAGCCTCCTGATTGGTGGGTGGTGTCACCTGACCAGGGCTGACCAATCAGAGCGAAGGATTCCTGGGCCGGCTGCTGATTGGTCGCTGGGGTCAGCTGACTAGGCTCAGCCAATCAGGAGCTGCCCCTCAGCACTAGCCTCCTGATTGGTGGGTGGTGTCACCTGACCAGGGCTGACCAATCAGAGAAAGGGATTCCTAGGCCGGCTGCTGATTGGTCGCTGGAGTCAGCTGACTAGGCTCAGCCAATCAGGGGCTGCCCCTCAGCCCTAGCTTCCTGATTGGTGGGTGGTGTCACCTGACCAGGGCTGACCCATCAGAGCGAGGGAAACCTGGGCCGGCTGCTGATTGGTCGCTGGGGTCAGCTGACTAGGCTCAGCCAATCAGGGGCTGCCCCTCAGCCCTAGCCTCCTGATTGGTGGGTGGTGTCACCTGACCAGGGCTGACCAATCAGAGCGAAGGATTCCTAGGCCGGGTGCTGATTGGTCGCTGGGGTCAGCTGACTAGGCTCAGCCAATCAGGGGCTGCCCCTCAGCCCTAGCCTCCTGACTGGTGGGTGGTGTCACCTGACCAGGGCTGACCAATCAGAGCGAGGGATTCCTAGGCCGGCTGCTGATTGGACGCTGGGGTCAGCTGACTAGGCTCAGCCAATCAGGCGCTGCCCCTCAGCCCTAGCCTCCTGATTGCTTTGTATTATTATTTATGAATTATGAATTATGAATTATGAATTAATATTAAATGAATCCTTAATAAATGGCGCTTGAATTTACGGGCATCACGAGCGACATTACTGGTGTGGGAACGAGCCGGCAGTAGCCAGAATCAAACTCACGAGCAACGGGGTGGAAGTCGAACACCTTAACCACAACTCTAAGACAGAGATACTGAGACGCACCCGTCTCAGTAGCATATTGGTTTAGGTGTTACGTGATTTTAGTTTAGCTTTAGGTGATTCCCTGAGGCTTATTTTTTACGTCACCACGTAGACCAAAATTTAAGCCATATTGTCTCTGCCCCTACAAGCTACCATTCTTTAGTTTATTTAGAAGTCAGGCCAGCTGGAGGACTGTATTGTATAAAGGACTGATTTTCCAAGCTTTGCCATCCAGTCTCTGTAGCCTAATGGCTAAGGTGTTGTGCTTGGTACCTTGACGCCCTGAGTTCAATTCCTCTATGCTTCAACTGTGTCTGTTTTGGTTTTTAAGTAAGCACATAGACCAAAACATAAGCCATTTTGTCTTTGCCCTTGCAAGCCACCCTTCTTTAGTTTATTTAGTACATTTGTTTGGGAGTCAGGCTAGTTAAAGGGCTGTAAAAACGAAAAGATTGAAAACAGGGCCTTATACCTGTTCTCTGTGGTGCAATGGTAGAGATGTTAAATTTAGTTTTTGAGGTTTTGGGTTTAATTCACTCCAATTGATTTATTTGGTGTGTTTGTTTGGGAGGAAGGCACACTACAAGATTGCAATGAGGTCAAAAACCAATGGATTGTTTGCAGGGGACAGGTTTGCTAGTGTCTGTAGTGTATATGCTACCCTTCTTTCGGTTATTAATCGTGTTTGTGAGGGAGACAAGCTAGGTGCCGCTCCGATATGACTATGTAGAGTAATGGTTAAGGAGCTGAACCCCAGTGCTTAAGGTCCAGGGTTCTATTCCCTTGTGCTCCATCTGAACTTTCTCTGAGCTCTCTTCTACATTTTTTTTGTTTGGTGAGGGAGAAAAAAGCTATTGTTAGCAACCAGGTAGACCAAAACACAAGCCACCAGTTCATGCATTTAAATTGAATGATTTACTCAAAGGGATTTGGGTCACTCTGTCAGCATTAGCCATTTTCCTCACATTTGAATATTTATATCATCATTCACAGGCCGTACAAAATCATCAACTTAAAAATTACCCCTGCATTGTATAGTTATCCACCATACATCCCCACATTGTGTATTGATTTATGTGATGACCCTCAGCCACCCCTACATGTAAATGAATGCCCCATTGCCCCCCACACCCTTGTGTATTGTCCTCATCCATTTTCTTTGAGAAATCCAGGTGCTGTGGTTGCAATGGGATGTGTCCGATTGGTTGAACCTGGTCAAGTGACTCCACCAGCCAACCAGGCATTGGGATTGAGACCCGGCGGGGGTTAAGCTTCACTTGCAGCACTTGGTTCTTTTGATGTTCATTTTCTTTGAGAAATCCAGGTGCTGTGGTTGCGGTGGGATGTGTCCAGGCCAGGGCTTATCTTTGTACAGTATTTCCCCTGTCTCTGTTTTTGCATTGCCATTGGCCCTATTCTTTTGTGTTTTAGTTGTTTTTTTCCTGCTTCCACCTTTGCTGTTACTGAAGGCACAAGGCGTCACAGACCCTATCATCTCCAATAATACTAATGTATTTTCCTTCACCTATCATGAGTAGTTCTTCTTCTTTCCATAGCTTTAACATGTCCTGTTCAATCCCTTTTCTGTTGTGTTGTGTCTTTGAAGCTAACGTTCCCTCGCTTTTAGTCTCCACCGCTTCTGCAGGGAGACTGTTCCATTTCTCTACCACTCTAGGAATAAAACTCCTTTACATTCCATCTAAGCCTCTAACTCACTAGTTTCAGATTATGACCTTGTTTAACCATATCTCCTCTTTTGAAACAAACCTCCCTCCTGTGATTTGTTAAATGCCTTTAAGGATTTCCAGTATTTTCTCCAAGCTTATACATATCGAGATTCCCTAGTCTTTCCTGATCCTGAGCCTGCGTTATTCTTATCTACAATGGTAAGTTGAACATTTCCTTTCACTGTAACTCATCTAGTACTCATAGTTTCCTCAGAGAATTGTGTTGCTTCTTTACATGTAGAGATACATATATCAGCATTTCTTCCTTTTTTTTTTCCTTCTTTACTTTTCTTTTTGCCATTGTCTTTATCCCTTTTCCCAAGGCTGGTATCTCTTACTCTTCTAGCCTATCCTCTCTCATTGTGTTCCTCTTTTTTTACCCAAGTGGTGTTTTTCTGTTCCAAGCTGATGGCCACAAAACACCCCTACGTCAGAGGGCTCAGCTAACAGCACAGACATGTGGGATAAAACAAGCAGTGTGTCCTGCATCAATTTGTCTATTTTGTCACAATAACGGCTCGGTGGAGTTTGCAATCCCAGTTTGGAGTTAACGGAAGTATGGAAAATGCTACACCCAATCACAAATGAAGTTTTGCCGAGCCAATAGAGACGCAACTCCCACCTAGGAAGTGACTTGACGTGGCACATTAAGGCACTTCACATTTTTTATCTTTTATGGAAATAAAATGAATTATTTAAGTGTGTGTGTATTATTATTATTATTTTTTTTAATATTCCTTTGGTATGTAGCTTTCTGCTTTCCCCCCTCCAGTGTGAGGATTTGTGGACAGTTGTACAAAAGCAAACATAGGGGTTTAATTTGAGTGAATTTTCAGCTCTGACCAAGATAGTCCTGGCTATTTGTGGATTGTTGCTATAACAGACCACCTCAATATCAGAAGCAAGTCTACGGCAGAGACCTGATTTAAACCCCTTGACTTTGCCATACATTCTAATTGCCAAATTATTAATCCGTTTCTGCAGCGTAAAGAGCTTGGCTGGTCCTGTATAATGCATAGCTAAGTCAATGAGATGTCGCTGAAAAATCCCTGACCATTTAATTATGCACTATACAGGAACAGCACAGCCATTCTAGCAAGAGGAACCTGTAAGTCTGGGCAATATGAGCTCTCCCGTCAACCCTCCTTCCAGGGAATACTCTCCAATTAAGGAAGTGACTGCTGGAGAATTTCTTCTGCCTGCTGAGCCAAGACAGGCTTATATTAGTCAAGCAGCAGCTGCCCCTCAGCCCTAGCATCCTGATTGGTAGGTGGTGTCACCTGACCAGGGCTGACCAATCAGAGCGAGGGAAACCTGGGCCGGCTGCTGATGGGTTGCTGGAGTCAGCTGACTAGGCTCAGCCAATCAGGGGCTGCCTCTCAGCCCTAGCCTCCTGATTGGTAGGTGGTGTCACCTGACCAGGGCTGACCAATCAGAGCGAGGGAAACCTGGGCCGGCTGCTGATTGGTCGCTGGGGTCAGCTGACTAGGCTCAGCCAATCAGGGGCTGCCCCTCAGCCCTAGCTTCCTGATTGGTGGGTGGTGTCACCTGACCAAGGCTGACCAATCAGAGCGAGGGAAACCTGGGCTGGCTGCTGATTGGTCGCTGGGGTCAGCTGACTAGGCTCAGCCAATCAGGGGCTGCCCCTCAGCCCTAGCCTCCTGACTGGTGGGTGGTGTCACCTGACCAGGGCTGACCAATCAGAGCGAGGGATTCCTAGGCTGGACGCTGGGGTCAGCTGACTAGGCTCAGCCAATCAGGCGCTGCCCCTCAGCCCTAGCCTCCTGATTGCTTTGTATTATTATTTATGAATTATGAATTATGAATTATGAATTAATATTAAATGAATCCTTAATAAATGGCGCTTGAATTTACGGGCATCACGAGCGACATTACTGGTGTGGGAACGAGCCTGCAGTAGCCAGAATCAAACTCACGAGCAACGGGGTGGAAGTCGAACACCTTAACCACAACTCTAAGACAGAGATACTGAGACGCACCCGTCTCAGTAGCATATTGGTTTAGGTGTTACGTGATTTTAGTTTAGCTTTAGGTGATTCCCTGAGGCTTATTTTTTACGTCACCACGTAGACCAAAATTTAAGCCATATTGTCTCTGCCCCTACAAGCTACCATTCTTTAGTTTATTTAGAAGTCAGGCCAGCTGGAGGACTGTATTGTATAAAGGACTGATTTTCCAAGCTTTGCCATCCAGTCTCTGTAGCCTAATGGCTAAGGTGTTGTGCTTGGTATCTTGACGCCCTGAGTTCAATTCCCCTATGCTTCAACTGTGTCTGTTTTGGTTTTTAAGTAAGCACATAGACCAAAACATAAGCCATTTTGTCTTTGCCCTTGCAAGCCACCCTTCTTTAGTTTATTTAGTACATTTGTTTGGGAGTCAGGCTAGTTAAAGGGCTGTAAAAACGAAAAGATTGAAAACAGGGCCTTATACCTGTTCTCTGTGGTGCAATGGTAGAGATGTTAAATTTAGTTTTTGAGGTTTTGGGTTTAATTCACTCCAATTGATTTATTTGGTGTGTTTGTTTGGGAGGAAGGCACGCTACAAGATTGCAATGAGGTCAAAAACCAATGGATTGTTTGCAGGGGACAGGTTTGCTAGTGTCTGTAGTGTATATGCTACCCTTCTTTCGGTTATTAATTGTGTTTGTGAGGGAGACAAGCTAGGTGCCACTCCGATATGACTATGTAGAGTAATGGTTAAGGAGCTGAACCCCAGTGCTTAAGGTCCAGGGTTCTATTCCCTTGTGCTCCATCTGAACTTTCTCTGAGCTCTCTTCTACATTTTTTTTGTTTGGTGAGGGAGAAAAAAGCTATTGTTAGCAACCAGGTAGACCAAAACACAAGCCACCCAGTTCATGCATTTAAATTGAATGATTTACTCAAAGGGATTTGGGTCACTCTGTCAGCATTAGCCATTTTCCTCACATTTGAATATTTATATCATCATTCACAGGCCGTACAAAATCATCAACTTAAAAATTACCCCTGCATTGTATAGATATCCCACCATACATCCCCACATTGTGTATTGATTTATGTGATGACCCTCAGCCACCCCTACATGTAAATGAATGCCCCATTGCCCCCCACACCCTTGTGTATTGTCCTCATCCATTTTCTTTGAGAAATCCAGGTGCTGTGGTTGCAATGGGATGTGTCCGATTGGTTGAACCTGGTCAAGTGACTCCACCAGCCAACCAGGCATTGGGATTGAGACCCGGCGGGGGTTAAGCTTCACTTGCAGCACTTGGTTCTTTTGATGTTCATTTTCTTTGAGAAATCCAGGTGCTGTGGTTGCGGTGGGATGTGTCCAGGCCAGGGCTTATCTTTGTACAGTATTTCCCCTGTCTCTGTTTTTGCATTGCCATTGGCCCTATTCTTTTGTGTTTTAGTTGTTTTTTTCCTGCTTCCACCTTTGCTGTTACTGAAGGCACAAGGCGTCACAGACCCTATCATCTCCAATAATACTAATGTATTTTCCTTCACCTATCATGAGTAGTTCTTCTTCTTTCCATAGCTTTAACATGTCCTGTTCAATCCCTTTTCTGTTGTGTTGTGTCTTTGAAGCTAACGTTCCCTCGCTTTTAGTCTCTACCGCTTCTGCTGGGAGACTGTTCCATTTCTCTACCACTCTAGGAATAAAACTCCTTTACATTCCATCTAAGCCTCTAACTCACTAGTTTCAGATTATGACCTTGTTTAACCATATCTCCTCTTTTGAAACAAACCTCCCTCCTGTGATTTGTTAAATGCCTTTAAGGATTTCCAGTATTTTCTCCAAGCTTATACATATCGAGATTCCCTAGTCTTTCCTGATCCTGAGCCTGCGTTATTCTTATCTACAATGGTAAGTTGAACATTTCCTTTCACTGTAACTCATCTAGTACTCATAGTTTCCTCAGAGAATTGTGTTGCTTCTTTACATGTAGAGATACATATATCAGCATTTCTTCCTTTTTTTTTTCCTTCTTTACTTTTCTTTTTGCCATTGTCTTTATCCCTTTTCCCAAGGCTGGTATCTCTTACTCTTCTAGCCTATCCTCTCTCATTGTGTTCCTCTTTTTTTACCCAAGTGGTGTTTTTCTGTTCCAAGCTGATGGCCACAAAACACCCCTACGTCAGAGGGCTCAGCTAACAGCACAGACATGTGGGATAAAACAAGCAGTGTGTCCTGCATCAATTTGTCTATTTTGTCACAATAACGGCTCGGTGGAGTTTGCAATCCCAGTTTGGAGTTAACGGAAGTATGGAAAATGCTACACCCAATCACAAATGAAGTTTTGCCGAGCCAATAGAGACGCAACTCCCACCTAGGAAGTGACTTGACGTGGCACATTAAGGCACTTCACATTTTTTATCTTTTATGGAAATAAAATGAATTATTTAAGTGTGTGTGTGTATCATTATTATTATTTTTTTTAATATTCCTTTGGTATGTAGCTTTCTGCTTTCCCCCCTCCAGTGTGAGGATTTGTGGACAGTTGTACAAAAGCAAACATAGGGGTTTAATTTGAGTGAATTTTCAGCTCTGACCAAGATAGTCCTGGCTATTTGTGGATTGTTGCTATAACAGACCACCTCAATATCAGAAGCAAGTCTACGGCAGAGACCTGATTTAAACCCCTTGACTTTGCCATACATTCTAATTGCCAAATTATTAATCCGTTTCTGCAGCGTAAAGAGCTTGGCTGGTCCTGTATAATGCATAGCTAAGTCAATGAGATGTCGCTGAAAAATCCCTGACCATTTAATTATGCACTATACAGGAACAGCACAGCCATTCTAGCAAGAGGAACCTGTAAGTCTGGGCAATATGAGCTCTCCCGTCAACCCTCCTTCCAGGGAATACTCTCCAATTAAGGAAGTGACTGCTGGAGAATTTCTTCTGCCTGCTGAGCCAAGACAGGCTTATATTAGTCAAGCAGCAGCTGCCCCTCAGCCCTAGCATCCTGATTGGTAGGTGGTGTCACCTGACCAGGGCTGACCAATCAGAGCGAGGGAAACCTGGGCCGGCTGCTGATTGGTTGCTGGGGTCAGCTGACTAGGCTCAGCCAATCAGGGGCTGCCCCTCAGCCCTAGCTTCCTGATTGGTGGGTGGTGTCACCTGACCAGGGCTGACCAATCAGAGCGAGGGAAACCTGGGCTGGCTGCTGATTGGTCGCTGGGGTCAGCTGACTAGGCTCAGCCAATCAGGGGCTGCCCCTCAGCCCTAGCCTCCTGATTGGTGGGTGGTGTCACCTGACCAGGGCTGACCAATCAGAGCGAAGGATTCCTGGGCCGGCTGCTGATTGGTCGCTGGGGTCAGCTGACTAGGCTCAGCCAATCAGGAGCTGCCCCTCAGCACTAGCCTCCTGATTGGTGGGTGGTGTCACCTGACCAGGGCTGACCAATCAGAGAAAGGGATTCCTAGGCCGGCTGCTGATTGGTCGCTGGAGTCAGCTGACTAGGCTCAGCCAATCAGGGGCTGCCCCTCAGCCCTAGCTTCCTGATTGGTGGGTGGTGTCACCTGACCAGGGCTGACCCATCAGAGGGAGGGAAACCTGGGCCGGCTGCTGATTGGTCGCTGGGGTCAGCTGACTAGGCTCAGCCAATCAGGGGCTGCCCCTCAGCCCTAGCCTCCTGATTGGTGGGTGGTGTCACCTGACCAGGGCAGACCAATCAGAGCGAGGGATTTCTAGGCCGGATGCTGATTGGTCGCTGGAGTCAGCTGACTAGGCTCAGCCAATCAGGGGCTGCCCCTCAGCCCTAGCCTCCTGATTGGTGGGTGGTGTCACCTGACCAGGGCTGACCAATCAGAGCGAGGGATTCATAGGCCGGGTGCTGATTGGTCGCTGGGGTCAGCTGACTAGGCTCAGCCAATCAGGGGCTGCCCCTCAGCCCTAGCCTCCTGATTGGTGGGTGGTGTCACCTGACCAGGGCTGACCAATCAGAGCGAAGGATTCCTGGGCCGGCTGCTGATTGGTCGCTGGGGTCAGCTGACTAGGCTCAGCCAATCAGGGGCTGCCCCTCAGCCCTAGCCTCCTGATTGGTGGGTGGTGTCACCTGACCAGGGCTGACCAATCAGAGCGAAGGATTCCTAGGCCGGGTGCTGATTGGTCGCTGGGGTCAGCTGACTAGGCTCAGCCAATCAGGGGCTGCCCCTCAGCCCTAGCCTCCTGACTGGTGGGTGGTGTCACCTGACCAGGGCTGACCAATCAGAGCGAGGGATTCCTAGGCCGGCTGCTGATTGGACGCTGGGGTCAGCTGACTAGGCTCAGCCAATCAGGCGCTGCCCCTCAGCCCTAGCCTCCTGATTGCTTTGTATTATTATTTATGAATTATGAATTATGAATTATGAATTAATATTAAATGAATGCTTAATAAATGGCGCTTGAATTTACGGGCATCACGAGCGACATTACTGGTGTGGGAACGAGCCGGCAGTAGCCAGAATCAAACTCACGAGCAACGGGGTGGAAGTCGAACACCTTAACCACAACTCTAAGACAGAGATACTGAGACGCACCCGTCTCAGTAGCATATTGGTTTAGGTGTTACGTGATTTTAGTTTAGCTTTAGGTGATTCCCTGAGGCTTATTTTTTACGTCACCACGTAGACCAAAATTTAAGCCATATTGTCTCTGCCCCTACAAGCTACCATTCTTTAGTTTATTTAGAAGTCAGGCCAGCTGGAGGACTGTATTGTATAAAGGACTGATTTTCCAAGCTTTGCCATCCAGTCTCTGTAGCCTAATGGCTAAGGTGTTGTGCTTGGTACCTTGACGCCCTGAGTTCAATTCCCCTATGCTTCAACTGTGTCTGTTTTGGTTTTTAAGTAAGCACATAGACCAAAACATAAGCCATTTTGTCTTTGCCCTTGCAAGCCACCCTTCTTTAGTTTATTTAGTACATTTGTTTGGGAGTCAGGCTAGTTAAAGGGCTGTAAAAACGAAAAGATTGAAAACAGGGCCTTATACCTGTTCTCTGTGGTGCAATGGTAGAGATGTTAAATTTAGTTTTTGAGGTTTTGGGTTTAATTCACTCCAATTGATTTATTTGGTGTGTTTGTTTGGGAGGAAGGCACGCTACAAGATTGCAATGAGGTCAAAAACCAATGGATTGTTTGCAGGGGACAGGTTTGCTAGTGTCTGTAGTGTATATGCTACCCTTCTTTCGGTTATTAATTGTGTTTGTGAGGGAGACAAGCTAGGTGCCACTCCGATATGACTATGTAGAGTAATGGTTAAGGAGCTGAACCCCAGTGCTTAAGGTCCAGGGTTCTATTCCCTTGTGCTCCATCTGAACTTTCTCTGAGCTCTCTTCTACATTTTTTTTGTTTGGTGAGGGAGAAAAAAGCTATTGTTAGCAACCAGGTAGACCAAAACACAAGCCACCCAGTTCATGCATTTAAATTGAATGATTTACTCAAAGGGATTTGGGTCACTCTGTCAGCATTAGCCATTTTCCTCACATTTGAATATTTATATCATCATTCACAGGCCGTACAAAATCATCAACTTAAAAATTACCCCTGCATTGTATAGATATCCCACCATACATCCCCACATTGTGTATTGATTTATGTGATGACCCTCAGCCACCCCTACATGTAAATGAATGCCCCATTGCCCCCCACACCCTTGTGTATTGTCCTCATCCATTTTCTTTGAGAAATCCAGGTGCTGTGGTTGCAATGGGATGTGTCCGATTGGTTGAACCTGGTCAAGTGACTCCACCAGCCAACCAGGCATTGGGATTGAGACCCGGCGGGGGTTAAGCTTCACTTGCAGCACTTGGTTCTTTTGATGTTCATTTTCTTTGAGAAATCCAGGTGCTGTGGTTGCGGTGGGATGTGTCCAGGCCAGGGCTTATCTTTGTACAGTATTTCCCCTGTCTCTGTTTTTGCATTGCCATTGGCCCTATTCTTTTGTGTTTTAGTTGTTTTTTTCCTGCTTCCACCTTTGCTGTTACTGAAGGCACAAGGCGTCACAGACCCTATCATCTCCAATAATACTAATGTATTTTCCTTCACCTATCATGAGTAGTTCTTCTTCTTTCCATAGCTTTAACATGTCCTGTTCAATCCCTTTTCTGTTGTGTTGTGTCTTTGAAGCTAACGTTCCCTCGCTTTTAGTCTCTACCGCTTCTGCTGGGAGACTGTTCCATTTCTCTACCACTCTAGGAATAAAACTCCTTTACATTCCATCTAAGCCTCTAACTCACTAGTTTCAGATTATGACCTTGTTTAACCATATCTCCTCTTTTGAAACAAACCTCCCTCCTGTGATTTGTTAAATGCCTTTAAGGATTTCCAGTATTTTCTCCAAGCTTATACATATCGAGATTCCCTAGTCTTTCCTGATCCTGAGCCTGCGTTATTCTTATCTACAATGGTAAGTTGAACATTTCCTTTCACTGTAACTCATCTAGTACTCATAGTTTCCTCAGAGAATTGTGTTGCTTCTTTACATGTAGAGATACATATATCAGCATTTCTTCCTTTTTTTTTTCCTTCTTTACTTTTCTTTTTGCCATTGTCTTTATCCCTTTTCCCAAGGCTGGTATCTCTTACTCTTCTAGCCTATCCTCTCTCATTGTGTTCCTCTTTTTTTACCCAAGTGGTGTTTTTCTGTTCCAAGCTGATGGCCACAAAACACCCCTACGTCAGAGGGCTCAGCTAACAGCACAGACATGTGGGATAAAACAAGCAGTGTGTCCTGCATCAATTTGTCTATTTTGTCACAATAACGGCTCGGTGGAGTTTGCAATCCCAGTTTGGAGTTAACGGAAGTATGGAAAATGCTACACCCAATCACAAATGAAGTTTTGCCGAGCCAATAGAGACGCAACTCCCACCTAGGAAGTGACTTGACGTGGCACATTAAGGCACTTCACATTTTTTATCTTTTATGGAAATAAAATGAATTATTTAAGTGTGTGTGTATTATTATTATTATTTTTTTTAATATTCCTTTGGTATGTAGCTTTCTGCTTTCCCCCCTCCAGTGTGAGGATTTGTGGACAGTTGTACAAAAGCAAACATAGGGGTTTAATTTGAGTGAATTTTCAGCTCTGACCAAGATAGTCCTGGCTATTTGTGGATTGTTGCTATAACAGACCACCTCAATATCAGAAGCAAGTCTACGGCAGAGACCTGATTTAAACCCCTTGACTTTGCCATACATTCTAATTGCCAAATTATTAATCCGTTTCTGCAGCGTAAAGAGCTTGGCTGGTCCTGTATAATGCATAGCTAAGTCAATGAGATGTCGCTGAAAAATCCCTGACCATTTAATTATGCACTATACAGGAACAGCACAGCCATTCTAGCAAGAGGAACCTGTAAGTCTGGGCAATATGAGCTCTCCCGTCAACCCTCCTTCCAGGGAATACTCTCCAATTAAGGAAGTGACTGCTGGAGAATTTCTTCTGCCTGCTGAGCCAAGACAGGCTTATATTAGTCAAGCAGCAGCTGCCCCTCAGCCCTAGCATCCTGATTGGTAGGTGGTGTCACCTGACCAGGGCTGACCAATCAGAGCGAGGGAAACCTGGGCCGGCTGCTGATTGGTTGCTGGGGTCAGCTGACTAGGCTCAGCCAATCAGGGGCTGCCCCTCAGCCCTAGCTTCCTGATTGGTGGGTGGTGTCACCTGACCAGGGCTGACCAATCAGAGCGAGGGAAACCTGGGCTGGCTGCTGATTGGTCGCTGGGGTCAGCTGACTAGGCTCAGCCAATCAGGGGCTGCCCCTCAGCCCTAGCCTCCTGATTGGTGGGTGGTGTCACCTGACCAGGGCTGACCAATCAGAGCGAAGGATTCCTGGGCCGGCTGCTGATTGGTCGCTGGGGTCAGCTGACTAGGCTCAGCCAATCAGGAGCTGCCCCTCAGCACTAGCCTCCTGATTGGTGGGTGGTGTCACCTGACCAGGGCTGACCAATCAGAGAAAGGGATTCCTAGGCCGGCTGCTGATTGGTCGCTGGAGTCAGCTGACTAGGCTCAGCCAATCAGGGGCTGCCCCTCAGCCCTAGCTTCCTGATTGGTGGGTGGTGTCACCTGACCAGGGCTGACCCATCAGAGGGAGGGAAACCTGGGCCGGCTGCTGATTGGTCGCTGGGGTCAGCTGACTAGGCTCAGCCAATCAGGGGCTGCCCCTCAGCCCTAGCCTCCTGATTGGTGGGTGGTGTCACCTGACCAGGGCAGACCAATCAGAGCGAGGGATTTCTAGGCCGGATGCTGATTGGTCGCTGGAGTCAGCTGACTAGGCTCAGCCAATCAGGGGCTGCCCCTCAGCCCTAGCCTCCTGATTGGTGGGTGGTGTCACCTGACCAGGGCTGACCAATCAGAGCGAGGGATTCATAGGCCGGGTGCTGATTGGTCGCTGGGGTCAGCTGACTAGGCTCAGCCAATCAGGGGCTGCCCCTCAGCCCTAGCCTCCTGATTGGTGGGTGGTGTCACCTGACCAGGGCTGACCAATCAGAGCGAAGGATTCCTGGGCCGGCTGCTGATTGGTCGCTGGGGTCAGCTGACTAGGCTCAGCCAATCAGGGGCTGCCCCTCAGCCCTAGCCTCCTGATTGGTGGGTGGTGTCACCTGACCAGGGCTGACCAATCAGAGCGAAGGATTCCTAGGCCGGGTGCTGATTGGTCGCTGGGGTCAGCTGACTAGGCTCAGCCAATCAGGGGCTGCCCCTCAGCCCTAGCCTCCTGACTGGTGGGTGGTGTCACCTGACCAGGGCTGACCAATCAGAGCGAGGGATTCCTAGGCCGGCTGCTGATTGGACGCTGGGGTCAGCTGACTAGGCTCAGCCAATCAGGCGCTGCCCCTCAGCCCTAGCCTCCTGATTGCTTTGTATTATTATTTATGAATTATGAATTATGAATTATGAATTAATATTAAATGAATGCTTAATAAATGGCGCTTGAATTTACGGGCATCACGAGCGACATTACTGGTGTGGGAACGAGCCGGCAGTAGCCAGAATCAAACTCACGAGCAACGGGGTGGAAGTCGAACACCTTAACCACAACTCTAAGACAGAGATACTGAGACGCACCCGTCTCAGTAGCATATTGGTTTAGGTGTTACGTGATTTTAGTTTAGCTTTAGGTGATTCCCTGAGGCTTATTTTTTACGTCACCACGTAGACCAAAATTTAAGCCATATTGTCTCTGCCCCTACAAGCTACCATTCTTTAGTTTATTTAGAAGTCAGGCCAGCTGGAGGACTGTATTGTATAAAGGACTGATTTTCCAAGCTTTGCCATCCAGTCTCTGTAGCCTAATGGCTAAGGTGTTGTGCTTGGTACCTTGACGCCCTGAGTTCAATTCCCCTATGCTTCAACTGTGTCTGTTTTGGTTTTTAAGTAAGCACATAGACCAAAACATAAGCCATTTTGTCTTTGCCCTTGCAAGCCACCCTTCTTTAGTTTATTTAGTACATTTGTTTGGGAGTCAGGCTAGTTAAAGGGCTGTAAAAACGAAAAGATTGAAAACAGGGCCTTATACCTGTTCTCTGTGGTGCAATGGTAGAGATGTTAAATTTAGTTTTTGAGGTTTTGGGTTTAATTCACTCCAATTGATTTATTTGGTGTGTTTGTTTGGGAGGAAGGCACGCTACAAGATTGCAATGAGGTCAAAAACCAATGGATTGTTTGCAGGGGACAGGTTTGCTAGTGTCTGTAGTGTATATGCTACCCTTCTTTCGGTTATTAATTGTGTTTGTGAGGGAGACAAGCTAGGTGCCACTCCGATATGACTATGTAGAGTAATGGTTAAGGAGCTGAACCCCAGTGCTTAAGGTCCAGGGTTCTATTCCCTTGTGCTCCATCTGAACTTTCTCTGAGCTCTCTTCTACATTTTTTTTGTTTGGTGAGGGAGAAAAAAGCTATTGTTAGCAACCAGGTAGACCAAAACACAAGCCACCCAGTTCATGCATTTAAATTGAATGATTTACTCAAAGGGATTTGGGTCACTCTGTCAGCATTAGCCATTTTCCTCACATTTGAATATTTATATCATCATTCACAGGCCGTACAAAATCATCAACTTAAAAATTACCCCTGCATTGTATAGATATCCCACCATACATCCCCACATTGTGTATTGATTTATGTGATGACCCTCAGCCACCCCTACATGTAAATGAATGCCCCATTGCCCCCCACACCCTTGTGTATTGTCCTCATCCATTTTCTTTGAGAAATCCAGGTGCTGTGGTTGCAATGGGATGTGTCCGATTGGTTGAACCTGGTCAAGTGACTCCACCAGCCAACCAGGCATTGGGATTGAGACCCGGCGGGGGTTAAGCTTCACTTGCAGCACTTGGTTCTTTTGATGTTCATTTTCTTTGAGAAATCCAGGTGCTGTGGTTGCGGTGGGATGTGTCCAGGCCAGGGCTTATCTTTGTACAGTATTTCCCCTGTCTCTGTTTTTGCATTGCCATTGGCCCTATTCTTTTGTGTTTTAGTTGTTTTTTTCCTGCTTCCACCTTTGCTGTTACTGAAGGCACAAGGCGTCACAGACCCTATCATCTCCAATAATACTAATGTATTTTCCTTCACCTATCATGAGTAGTTCTTCTTCTTTCCATAGCTTTAACATGTCCTGTTCAATCCCTTTTCTGTTGTGTTGTGTCTTTGAAGCTAACGTTCCCTCGCTTTTAGTCTCTACCGCTTCTGCTGGGAGACTGTTCCATTTCTCTACCACTCTAGGAATAAAACTCCTTTACATTCCATCTAAGCCTCTAACTCACTAGTTTCAGATTATGACCTTGTTTAACCATATCTCCTCTTTTGAAACAAACCTCCCTCCTGTGATTTGTTAAATGCCTTTAAGGATTTCCAGTATTTTCTCCAAGCTTATACATATCGAGATTCCCTAGTCTTTCCTGATCCTGAGCCTGCGTTATTCTTATCTACAATGGTAAGTTGAACATTTCCTTTCACTGTAACTCATCTAGTACTCATAGTTTCCTCAGAGAATTGTGTTGCTTCTTTACATGTAGAGATACATATATCAGCATTTCTTCCTTTTTTTTTTCCTTCTTTACTTTTCTTTTTGCCATTGTCTTTATCCCTTTTCCCAAGGCTGGTATCTCTTACTCTTCTAGCCTATCCTCTCTCATTGTGTTCCTCTTTTTTTACCCAAGTGGTGTTTTTCTGTTCCAAGCTGATGGCCACAAAACACCCCTACGTCAGAGGGCTCAGCTAACAGCACAGACATGTGGGATAAAACAAGCAGTGTGTCCTGCATCAATTTGTCTATTTTGTCACAATAACGGCTCGGTGGAGTTTGCAATCCCAGTTTGGAGTTAACGGAAGTATGGAAAATGCTACACCCAATCACAAATGAAGTTTTGCCGAGCCAATAGAGACGCAACTCCCACCTAGGAAGTGACTTGACGTGGCACATTAAGGCACTTCACATTTTTTATCTTTTATGGAAATAAAATGAATTATTTAAGTGTGTGTGTATTATTATTATTATTTTTTTTAATATTCCTTTGGTATGTAGCTTTCTGCTTTCCCCCCTCCAGTGTGAGGATTTGTGGACAGTTGTACAAAAGCAAACATAGGGGTTTAATTTGAGTGAATTTTCAGCTCTGACCAAGATAGTCCTGGCTATTTGTGGATTGTTGCTATAACAGACCACCTCAATATCAGAAGCAAGTCTACGGCAGAGACCTGATTTAAACCCCTTGACTTTGCCATACATTCTAATTGCCAAATTATTAATCCGTTTCTGCAGCGTAAAGAGCTTGGCTGGTCCTGTATAATGCATAGCTAAGTCAATGAGATGTCGCTGAAAAATCCCTGACCATTTAATTATGCACTATACAGGAACAGCACAGCCATTCTAGCAAGAGGAACCTGTAAGTCTGGGCAATATGAGCTCTCCCGTCAACCCTCCTTCCAGGGAATACTCTCCAATTAAGGAAGTGACTGCTGGAGAATTTCTTCTGCCTGCTGAGCCAAGACAGGCTTATATTAGTCAAGCAGCAGCTGCCCCTCAGCCCTAGCATCCTGATTGGTAGGTGGTGTCACCTGACCAGGGCTGACCAATCAGAGCGAGGGAAACCTGGGCCGGCTGCTGATTGGTTGCTGGGGTCAGCTGACTAGGCTCAGCCAATCAGGGGCTGCCCCTCAGCCCTAGCTTCCTGATTGGTGGGTGGTGTCACCTGACCAGGGCTGACCAATCAGAGCGAGGGAAACCTGGGCTGGCTGCTGATTGGTCGCTGGGGTCAGCTGACTAGGCTCAGCCAATCAGGGGCTGCCCCTCAGCCCTAGCCTCCTGATTGGTGGGTGGTGTCACCTGACCAGGGCTGACCAATCAGAGCGAAGGATTCCTGGGCCGGCTGCTGATTGGTCGCTGGGGTCAGCTGACTAGGCTCAGCCAATCAGGAGCTGCCCCTCAGCACTAGCCTCCTGATTGGTGGGTGGTGTCACCTGACCAGGGCTGACCAATCAGAGAAAGGGATTCCTAGGCCGGCTGCTGATTGGTCGCTGGAGTCAGCTGACTAGGCTCAGCCAATCAGGGGCTGCCCCTCAGCCCTAGCTTCCTGATTGGTGGGTGGTGTCACCTGACCAGGGCTGACCCATCAGAGGGAGGGAAACCTGGGCCGGCTGCTGATTGGTCGCTGGGGTCAGCTGACTAGGCTCAGCCAATCAGGGGCTGCCCCTCAGCCCTAGCCTCCTGATTGGTGGGTGGTGTCACCTGACCAGGGCAGACCAATCAGAGCGAGGGATTTCTAGGCCGGATGCTGATTGGTCGCTGGAGTCAGCTGACTAGGCTCAGCCAATCAGGGGCTGCCCCTCAGCCCTAGCCTCCTGATTGGTGGGTGGTGTCACCTGACCAGGGCTGACCAATCAGAGCGAGGGATTCATAGGCCGGGTGCTGATTGGTCGCTGGGGTCAGCTGACTAGGCTCAGCCAATCAGGGGCTGCCCCTCAGCCCTAGCCTCCTGATTGGTGGGTGGTGTCACCTGACCAGGGCTGACCAATCAGAGCGAAGGATTCCTGGGCCGGCTGCTGATTGGTCGCTGGGGTCAGCTGACTAGGCTCAGCCAATCAGGGGCTGCCCCTCAGCCCTAGCCTCCTGATTGGTGGGTGGTGTCACCTGACCAGGGCTGACCAATCAGAGCGAAGGATTCCTAGGCCGGGTGCTGATTGGTCGCTGGGGTCAGCTGACTAGGCTCAGCCAATCAGGGGCTGCCCCTCAGCCCTAGCCTCCTGACTGGTGGGTGGTGTCACCTGACCAGGGCTGACCAATCAGAGCGAGGGATTCCTAGGCCGGCTGCTGATTGGACGCTGGGGTCAGCTGACTAGGCTCAGCCAATCAGGCGCTGCCCCTCAGCCCTAGCCTCCTGATTGCTTTGTATTATTATTTATGAATTATGAATTATGAATTATGAATTAATATTAAATGAATGCTTAATAAATGGCGCTTGAATTTACGGGCATCACGAGCGACATTACTGGTGTGGGAACGAGCCGGCAGTAGCCAGAATCAAACTCACGAGCAACGGGGTGGAAGTCGAACACCTTAACCACAACTCTAAGACAGAGATACTGAGACGCACCCGTCTCAGTAGCATATTGGTTTAGGTGTTACGTGATTTTAGTTTAGCTTTAGGTGATTCCCTGAGGCTTATTTTTTACGTCACCACGTAGACCAAAATTTAAGCCATATTGTCTCTGCCCCTACAAGCTACCATTCTTTAGTTTATTTAGAAGTCAGGCCAGCTGGAGGACTGTATTGTATAAAGGACTGATTTTCCAAGCTTTGCCATCCAGTCTCTGTAGCCTAATGGCTAAGGTGTTGTGCTTGGTACCTTGACGCCCTGAGTTCAATTCCCCTATGCTTCAACTGTGTCTGTTTTGGTTTTTAAGTAAGCACATAGACCAAAACATAAGCCATTTTGTCTTTGCCCTTGCAAGCCACCCTTCTTTAGTTTATTTAGTACATTTGTTTGGGAGTCAGGCTAGTTAAAGGGCTGTAAAAACGAAAAGATTGAAAACAGGGCCTTATACCTGTTCTCTGTGGTGCAATGGTAGAGATGTTAAATTTAGTTTTTGAGGTTTTGGGTTTAATTCACTCCAATTGATTTATTTGGTGTGTTTGTTTGGGAGGAAGGCACGCTACAAGATTGCAATGAGGTCAAAAACCAATGGATTGTTTGCAGGGGACAGGTTTGCTAGTGTCTGTAGTGTATATGCTACCCTTCTTTCGGTTATTAATTGTGTTTGTGAGGGAGACAAGCTAGGTGCCACTCCGATATGACTATGTAGAGTAATGGTTAAGGAGCTGAACCCCAGTGCTTAACGTCCAGGGTTCTATTCCCTTGTGCTCCATCTGAACTTTCTCTGAGCTCTCTTCTACATTTTTTTTGTTTGGTGAGGGAGAAAAAGCTATTGTTAGCAACCAGGTAGACCAAAACACAAGCCACCCAGTTCATGCATTTAAATTGAATGATTTACTCAAAGGGATTTGGGTCACTCTGTCAGCATTAGCCATTTTCCTCACATTTGAATATTTATATCATCATTCACAGGCCGTACAAAATCATCAACTTAAAAATTACCCCTGCATTGTATAGTTATCCCACCATACATCCCCACATTGTGTATTGATTTATGTGATGACCCTCAGCCACCCCTACATGTAAATGAATGCCCCATTGCCCCCCACACCCTTGTGTATTGTCCTCATCCATTTTCTTTGAGAAATCCAGGTGCTGTGGTTGCAATGGGATGTGTCCGATTGGTTGAACCTGGTCAAGTGACTCCACCAGCCAACCAGGCATTGGGATTGAGACCCGGCGGGGGTTAAGCTTCACTTGCAGCACTTGGTTCTTTTGATGTTCATTTTCTTTGAGAAATCCAGGTGCTGTGGTTGCGGTGGGATGTGTCCAGGCCAGGGCTTATCTTTGTACAGTATTTCCCCTGTCTCTGTTTTTGCATTGCCATTGGCCCTATTCTTTTGTGTTTTAGTTGTTTTTTTCCTGCTTCCACCTTTGCTGTTACTGAAGGCACAAGGCGTCACAGACCCTATCATCTCCAATAATACTAATGTATTTTCCTTCACCTATCATGAGTAGTTCTTCTTCTTTCCATAGCTTTAACATGTCCTGTTCAATCCCTTTTCTGTTGTGTTGTGTCTTTGAAGCTAACGTTCCCTCGCTTTTAGTCTCTACCGCTTCTGCAGGGAGACTGTTCCATTTCTCTACCACTCTAGGAATAAAACTCCTTTACATTCCATCTAAGCCTCTAACTCACTAGTTTCAGATTATGACCTTGTTTAACCATATCTCCTCTTTTGAAACAAACCTCCCTCCTGTGATTTGTTAAATGCCTTTAAGGATTTCCAGTATTTTCTCCAAGCTTATACATATCGAGATTCCCTAGTCTTTCCTGATCCTGAGCCTGCGTTATTCTTATCTACAATGGTAAGTTGAACATTTCCTTTCACTGTAACTCATCTAGTACTCATAGTTTCCTCAGAGAATTGTGTTGCTTCTTTACATGTAGAGATACATATATCAGCATTTCTTCCTTTTTTTTTTCCTTCTTTACTTTTCTTTTTGCCATTGTCTTTATCCCTTTTCCCAAGGCTGGTATCTCTTACTCTTCTAGCCTATCCTCTCTCATTGTGTTCCTCTTTTTTTACCCAAGTGGTGTTTTTCTGTTCCAAGCTGATGGCCACAAAACACCCCTACGTCAGAGGGCTCAGCTAACAGCACAGACATGTGGGATAAAACAAGCAGTGTGTCCTGCATCAATTTGTCTATTTTGTCACAATAACGGCTCGGTGGAGTTTGCAATCCCAGTTTGGAGTTAACGGAAGTATGGAAAATGCTACACCCAATCACAAATGAAGTTTTGCCGAGCCAATAGAGACGCAACTCCCACCTAGGAAGTGACTTGACGTGGCACATTAAGGCACTTCACATTTTTTATCTTTTATGGAAATAAAATGAATTATTTAAGTGTGTGTGTATTATTATTATTATTTTTTTTAATATTCCTTTGGTATGTAGCTTTCTGCTTTCCCCCCTCCAGTGTGAGGATTTGTGGACAGTTGTACAAAAGCAAACATAGGGGTTTAATTTGAGTGAATTTTCAGCTCTGACCAAGATAGTCCTGGCTATTTGTGGATTGTTGCTATAACAGACCACCTCAATATCAGAAGCAAGTCTACGGCAGAGACCTGATTTAAACCCCTTGACTTTGCCATACATTCTAATTGCCAAATTATTAATCCGTTTCTGCAGCGTAAAGAGCTTGGCTGGTCCTGTATAATGCATAGCTAAGTCAATGAGATGTCGCTGAAAAATCCCTGACCATTTAATTATGCACTATACAGGAACAGCACAGCCATTCTAGCAAGAGGAACCTGTAAGTCTGGGCAATATGAGCTCTCCCGTCAACCCTCCTTCCAGGGAATACTCTCCAATTAAGGAAGTGACTGCTGGAGAATTTCTTCTGCCTGCTGAGCCAAGACAGGCTTATATTAGTCAAGCAGCAGCTGCCCCTCAGCCCTAGCATCCTGATTGGTAGGTGGTGTCACCTGACCAGGGCTGACCAATCAGAGCGAGGGAAACCTGGGCCGGCTGCTGATTGGTTGCTGGAGTCAGCTGACTAGGCTCAGCCAATCAGGGGCTGCCCCTCAGCCCTAGCTTCCTGATTGGTGGGTGGTGTCACCTGACCAGGGCTGACCAATCAGAGCGAGGGAAACCTGGGCTGGCTGCTGATTGGTCGCTGGGGTCAGCTGACTAGGCTCAGCCAATCAGGGGCTGCCCCTCAGCCCTAGCCTCCTGATTGGTGGGTGGTGTCACCTGACCAGGGCTGACCAATCAGAGCGAAGGATTCCTGGGCCGGCTGCTGATTGGTCGCTGGGGTCAGCTGACTAGGCTCAGCCAATCAGGAGCTGCCCCTCAGCACTAGCCTCCTGATTGGTGGGTGGTGTCACCTGACCAGGGCTGACCAATAAGAGAAAGGGATTCCTAGGCCGGCTGCTGATTGGTCGCTGGAGTCAGCTGACTAGGCTCAGCCAATCAGGGGCTGCCCCTCAGCCCTAGCTTCCTGATTGGTGGGTGGTGTCACCTGACCAGGGCTGACCCATCAGAGCGAGGGAAACCTGGGCCGGCTGCTGATTGGTCGCTGGGGTCAGCTGACTAGGCTCAGCCAATCAGGGGCTGCCCCTCAGCCCTAGCCTCCTGATTGGTGGGTGGTGTCACCTGACCAGGGCAGACCAATCAGAGCGAGGGATTTCTAGGCCGGATGCTGATTGGTCGCTGGAGTCAGCTGACTAGGCTCAGCCAATCAGGGGCTGCCCCTCAGCCCTAGCCTCCTGATTGGTGGGTGGTGTCACCTGACCAGGGCTGACCAATCAGAGCGAGGGATTCATAGGCCGGGTGCTGATTGGTCGCTGGGGTCAGCTGACTAGGCTCAGCCAATCAGGGGCTGCCCCTCAGCCCTAGCCTCCTGATTGGTGGGTGGTGTCACCTGACCAGGGCTGACCAATCAGAGCGAAGGATTCCTGGGCCGGCTGCTGATTGGTCGCTGGGGTCAGCTGACTAGGCTCAGCCAATCAGGGGCTGCCCCTCAGCCCTAGCCTCCTGATTGGTGGGTGGTGTCACCTGACCAGGGCTGACCAATCAGAGCGAAGGATTCCTAGGCCGGGTGCTGATTGGTCGCTGGGGTCAGCTGACTAGGCTCAGCCAATCAGGGGCTGCCCCTCAGCCCTAGCCTCCTGACTGGTGGGTGGTGTCATCTGACCAGGGCTGACCAATCAGAGCGAGGGATTCCTAGGCCGGGTGCTGATTGGTCGCTGGGGTCAGCTGACTAGGCTCAGCCAATCAGGGGCTGCCCCTCAGCCCTAGCGTCCTGATTGGTGGGTGTTGTCACCTGACCAGGGCTGACCAATCAGAGCGAGGGATTCCTAAGTCGGCTGCTGACTGGTCGCTGGGGTCAGCTGACTAGGCTCAGCCAATCAGGGGCTGCCCCTCAGCCCTAGCCTGCTGATTGGTGGGTGGTGTCACCTGACCAGGGCTGACCAATCAGAGCGAAGGATTCCTGGGCCGGCTGCTGATTGGTCGCTGGGATCAGCTGACTAGGCTCAGCCAATCAGGGGCTGCCCCTCAGCCCTAGCCTGCTGATTGGTGGGTGGTGTCACCTGACCAGGGCTGACCAATCAGAGCGAAGTATTCCTGGGCCGGCTGCTGATTGGTCGCTGGGATCAGCTGACTAGGCTCAGCCAATCAGGGGCTGCCCCTCAGCCCTAGCCTCCTGATTGGTGGGTGTTGTCACCTGACCAGGGCTGACCAATCAGAGCGAGGGATTCCTAGGTCGGCTGCTGATTGGTCGCTGGGGTCAGCTGACTAGGCTCAGCCAATCAGGGGCTGCCCCTCAGCCCTAGCGTCCTGATTGGTGGGTGTTGTCACCTGACCAGGGCTGACCAATCAGAGCGAGGGATTCCTAGGTCGGCTGCTGATTGGTCGCTGGGGTCAGCTGACTAGGCTCAGCCAATCAGGGGCTGCCCCTCAGCCCTAGCGTCCTGATTGGTGGGTGTTGTCACCTGACCAGGGCTGACCAATCAGAGCGAGGGATTCCTAGGTCGGCTGCTGATTGGTCGCTGGGGTCAGCTGACTAGGCTTAGCCAATCAGGGGCTGCCCCTCAGCCCTAGCCTGCTGATTGGTGGGTGGTGTCACCTGACCAGGGCTGACCAATCAGAGCGAAGGATTCCTGGGCCGGCTGCTGATTGGTCGCTGGGATCAGCTGACTAGGCTCAGCCAATCAGGTGCTGCCCCTCAGCCCTAGCCTCCTGATTGGTGGGTGGTGTCACCTGACCAGGGCAGACCAATCAGAGCGAGGGATTTCTAGGCCGGCTGCTGATTGGTCGCTGGAGTCAGCTGACTAGGCTCAGCCAATCAGGGGCTGCCCCTCAGCCCTAGCTTCCTGATTGGTGGGTGGTGTCACCTGACCAGGGCTGACCAATCAGAGCGAAGGATTCCTGGGCCGGCTGCTGATTGGTCGCTGGGGTCAGCTGACTAGGCTCAGCCAATCAGGGGCTGCCCCTCAGCCCTAGCCTGCTGATTGGTGGGTGGTGTCACCTGACCAGGGCTGACCAATCAGAGCGAAGGATTCCTGGGCCGGCTGCTGATTGGTCGCTGGGATCAGCTGACTAGGCTCAGCCAATCAGGGGCTGCCCCTCAGCCCTAGCCTCCTGATTGGTGGGTGGTGTCACCTGACCAGGGCAGACCAATCAGAGCGAGGGATTTCTAGGCCGGCTGCTGATTGGTCGCTGGAGTCAGCTGACTAGGCTCAGCCAATCAGGGGCTGCCCCTCAGCCCTAGCCTCTGATTGGTGGGTGGTGTCACCTGACCAGGGCTGACCAATCAGAGCGAGGGATTCCTAGGCCGGGTGCTGATTGGTCGCTGGGGTCAGCTGACTAGGCTCAGCCAATCAGGGGCTGCCCCTCAGCCCTAGCGTCCTGATTGGTGGGTGTTGTCACCTGACCAGGGCTGACCAATCAGAGCGAGGGATTCCTAGGTCGGCTGCTGATTGGTCGCTGGGGTCAGCTGACTAGGCTCAGCCAATCAGGGGCTGCCCCTCAGCCCTAGCCTCCTGATTGGTGGGTGGTGTCACCTGACCAGGGCTGACCAATCAGAGCGAAGGATTCCTGGGCCGGCTGCTGATTGGTCGCTGGGATCAGCTGACTAGGCTCAGCCAATCAGGGGCTGCCCCTCAGCCCTAGCCTCATGATCGGTGGGTGGTGTCACCTGACCAGGGCAGACCAATCAGAGCGAGGGATTTCTAGGCCGGCTGCTGATTGGTCGCTGGAGTCAGCTGACTAGGCTCAGCCAATCAGGGGCTGCCCCTCAGCCCTAGCCTCCTGATTGGTGGGTGGTGTCACCTGACCAGGGCAGACCAATCAGAGCGAGGGATTCCTAGGCCGGGTGCTGATTGGTCGCTGGGGTCAGCTGACTAGGCTCAGCCAATCAGGGGCTGCCCCTCAGCCCTAGCGTCCTGATTGGTGGGTGTTGTCACCTGACCAGGGCTGACCAATCAGAGCGAGGGAAACCTGGGCCGGCTGCTGATTGGTCGCTGGGGTCAGCTGACTAGGCTCAGCCCCTCAGCCCTAGCCTCCTGATTGGTGGGTGGTGTCACCTGACCAGGGCTGACCAATCAGAGCGAAGGATTCCTTGGCCGGCTGCTGATTGGTCGCTGGGGTCAGCTGACTAGGCTCAGCCAATCAGGGGCTGCCCCTCAGCCCTAGCCTCCTGATTGGTGGGTGGTGTCACCTGACCAGGGCTGACCAATCAGCGCGAAGGATTCCTGGGCCGGCTGCTGATTGGTCGCTGGGGTCAGCTGACTAGGCTCAGCCAATCAGGGGCTGCCCCTCAGCCCTAGCTTCCTGATTGGTGGGTGTTGTCACCTGACCAGGGCTGACCAATCAGAGCGAGGGATTCCTAGGTCGGCTGCTGATTGGTCGCTGGGGTCAGCTGTGCTTGGTACCTTGACGCCCTGAGTTCAATTCCCCTATGCTTCAACTGTGTCTGTTTTGGTTTTTAAGTAAGCACATAGACCAAAACATAAGCCATTTTGTCTTTGCCCTTGCAAGCCACCCTTCTTTAGTTTATTTAGTACATTTGTTTGGGAGTCAGGCTAGTTAAAGGGCTGTAAAAACTAAAAGATTGAAAACAGGGCCTTATACCTGTTCTCTGTGGTGCAATGGTAGAGATGTTAAATTTAGTTTTTGAGGTTTTGGGTTTAATTCACTCCAATTGATTTATTTGGTGTGTTTGTTTGGGAGGAAGGCACGCTACAAGATTGCAATGAGGTCAAAAACCAATGGATTGTTTGCAGGGGACAGGTTTGCTAGTGTCTGTAGTGTATATGCTACCCTTCTGTCGTTTATTAATTGTGTTTGTGAGGGAGACAAGCTAGGTGCCACTCCCATATGACTATGTAGAGTAATGGTTAAGGAGCTGAACCCCAGTGCTTAAGGTCCAGGGTTCAATTCCCTTGTGCTCCATCTGAACTTTCTCTGAGCTCTCTTCTACATTTTTTTTGTTTGGTGAGGGAGAAAAAAGCTATTGTTAGCAACCAGGTAGACCAAGACACAAGCCACCCAGTTCATGCATTTAAATTGAATGATTTACTCAAATGGATTTGGGTCACTCTGTCAGTATTAGCCATTTTCCCCACATTTGAATATTTATATCATCATTCACAGGCCGTACAAAATCATCAACTTAAAAATTACCCCTGCATTGTATAGTTATCCCACCATACATCCCCACATTGTGTATTGATTTATGTGATGACCCTCAGCCACCCCTACATGTAAATGAATGCCCCATTGCCCCCCACACCCTTGTGTATTGTCCTCATCCATTTTCTTTGAGAAATTCAGGTGCTGTGGTTGCAGTGGGATGTGTCCGATTGGTTGAACCTGGTCAAGTGACTCCACCAGCCAACCAGGCATTGGGATTGAGACCCGGCGGGGGTTAAGCTTCACTTGCAGCCCTTGGTTCTTTTGATGTTCATTTTCTTTGAGAAATCCAGGTGCTGTGGTTGCGGTGGGATGTGTCCAGGCCAGGGCTTATCTTTGTACAGTATTTCCCCTGTCTCTGTTTTTGCATTGCCATTGGCCCTATTCTTTTGTGTTTTAGTTGTTTTTTTCCTGCTTCCACCTTTGCTGTTACTGAAGGCACAAGGCGTCACAGACCCTATCATCTCCAATAATACTAATGTATTTTCCTTCACCTATCATGAGTAGTTCTTCTTCTTTCCATAGCTTTAACATGTCCTGTTCAATCCCTTTTCTGTTGTGTTGTGTCTTTGAAGCTAACGTTCCCTCGCTTTTAGTCTCTACCGCTTCTGCTGGGAGACTGTTCCATTTCTCTAGCACTCTAGGAATAAAACTCCTTTACATTCCATCTAAGCCTCTAACTCACTAGTTTCAGATTATGACCTTGTTTAACCATATCTCCTCTTTTGAAACAAACCTCCCTCCTGTGATTTGTTAAATGCCTTTAAGGATTTCCAGTATTTTCTCCAAGCTTATACATATCGAGATTCCCTAGTCTTTCCTGATCCTGAGCCTGCGTTATTCTTATCTACAATGGTAAGTTGAACATTTCCTTTCACTGTAACTCATCTAGTACTCATAGTTTCCTCAGAGAATTGTGTTGCTTCTTTACATGTAGAGATACATATATCAGCATTTCTTCCTTTTTTTTTTCCTTCTTTACTTTTCTTTTTGCCATTGTCTTTATCCCTTTTCCCAAGGCTGGTATCTCTTACTCTTCTAGCCTATCCTCTCTCATTGTGTTCCTCTTTTTTTACCCAAGTGGTGTTTTTCTGTTCCAAGCTGATGGCCACAAAACACCCCTACGTCAGAGGGCTCAGCTAACAGCACAGACATGTGGGATAAAACAAGCAGTGTGTCCTGCATCAATTTGTCTATTTTGTCACATTAACGGCTCGGTGGAGTTTGCAATCCCAGTTTGGAGTTAACGGAAGTATGGAAAATGCTACACCCAATCACAAATGAAGTTTTGCCGAGCCAATAGAGACGCAACTCCCACCTAGGAAGTGACTTGACGTGGCACATTAAGGCACTTCACATTTTTTATCTTTTATGGAAATAAAATGAATTATTTAAGTGTGTGTGTGTATCATTATTATTATTTTTTTTAATATTCCTTTGGTATGTAGCTTTCTGCTTTCCCCCCTCCAGTGTGAGGATTTGTGGACAGTTGTACAAAAGCAAACATAGGGGTTTAATTTTTTTTTTTTTTTTTTTTTTTTTATTATGAAAATACAAAAAGACTTACAGGTGAATGCATAAATACATCAGTACATCAACAAAATTTAGACAAATACATAAATACATAACATAATTTAAGACAGACATACAGTTTTGGATTCCAATTGACAGCCTCAATTGCCACGTATTTCAAAAAAGTGAAATAAATAAAAAAAAAAAAAAAAAAATACGAGGACAATACTACTTCTTCATATCAATGTGTTATTGACTCTATTGGGATATTGTTAAAGCTCTGTTTCTTTCAATCTGCAGAAATATAACTGCAGAAGAAGAAATTAAAGAATTGCCGTTCTTTATTAATCCATTTTACCTTCTTGCAGCAATTTTATCCAGTTTTCCCAGGCTTCTGACCCAGCTTTATTCCCTCTATCATATAACAGAAGCAATTTTTCCATATAGCATTGATGCATAATTTGGACTTTTATTTTTATCCAATTAATTGGATCAGAAGTTCTCCAATTCCTAGAAATAATTATTTTGACTGCTGTTAAGACATGTATTAAGAACTGCAATTCCTGAATAGATATTTTAGGTAAATTTAGATGTAATAAAACTCTTTCTGGTGTTAGTCCCCAATGTGATCCAAACAGTTTAATGAGCTTGTTAGATAATTCTTGCCAAATTCTATTTATCAAAGGACAGCTCCACCAAATATGGATCATATCTCCTTTATGATACCCGCATCTCCAACAATTCGCCAAATTATTGGGGGAGATTTTTGCCAATGTTGTAGGCATCTCATTAAGGTTCAAACAGTGTATATTTTTATACGATACATATAATAATTTATTCCATTCTTCCGGTTTAATTATGATATCTAACTCTCTCTCCCATTTTTTAATTGCTGGGGGGATACATTCCCTTTTAAGTAGCGTTATCAGAGTTAGTGCTTTTGACAACAATTTTTTTTGTGAATCCCCTACTACTAGGTCACTTAACAGTTTTTGTACTTTTACATTTAAATTCCAATTTATCGATTTTAGTAAAAAACTTTTAACTCTTAAATAATTATATACTTCACCTTCTGGCAGATTAAGTTCTATTTGAAGCTGAGAGAAGGGCTTCACATTAGAGCCATTGATTAAATCTTTAATTCTATAAGGACCTCCTTGTAGCCAAGTTTTTAAATTAATATTATCCATTAAATTTTCCATAATATCCAACGGTAAATCTATTATGATCTTATTTTTTAACCCTAACTTGCTTCTTACCCAAATCCAATTCGTATACAGTTGTCTTAAAACTAAGCTATTTATAGTTGGAATTAATTCTATCGCTCTCTTGTAGGGGACCCAAAACAGAGTTTGTAGCGCTTTAACAGGATATATTTTTATAGTCTCACCTCTATACCAAGCCTCCTGCCTAGATTCCTTTCTCTGTGATATACTAGCATGCATTAACAGGGCTGCTTGTGAATATTCTTGGATTAGTGGAACACTTAATCCTCCTTGGTCTTTCTTTTTTGTAATCAATTTAGCTTTTAGTCTCGGTTTCCTACCTCCCCAAATAAATCTATTTATAGCGCCCTGAATTAGATCCAGCCAACTGTAAGGTGTATTTAGTGGAATCATCCTAAACAAATATATAAATTTGGGTAAAATATATGCTTTCACCACATTTATCCTCCCCCACCAAGAGATAAATAGGTTTCGCCATTTTTTAAAGGATAAATTCATTTCTTTAATCATGGGGAGTAAATTTTTTTCAACCCATGTACTTGGAGTATTTGTAATTTTTAGACCTAAATAAACTAAAGTATCATTTGTACAACCGAAACCAATTCTCTCAATTTCTTTCTTTTGTATTTCACTAAGGTAGGAAGATAACACTATTGATTTGTTTATGTTTAGTTTATAGTTAGAAATGAAACTAAATCGATCTATTTGCTTAATGATCTGATTCACTGAATTCACTGGATCTTTAATTGTAAGTAATATATCGTCTGCGTAAAGTTTGATTTTTTGTATTTCACCCTCTCCACAGCCCACTATCCCAGGATTACTTCTAATATCTCTTGCGAGAGGTTCTAAGGATAGGACGTAGAGCAGTGGTGAAAGAGGACAACCTTGTCTTGTCCCATTAGACAACAAAAACCAATCCGATTTAATTCCTGATCCAATTACTCTGCCTCTCGGGTTCTTATAAAGGGCCATTATCGCTTGGTGAATCTTACCTTTTATCCCAAATGCTTTTAAAGTTTCTGCTAGGTATCCCCAGCTGACCCTATCAAAGGCTTTCTCAGCATCTAATGATAGGGTCAGCTGAGGAATTTCAGTTTGTATATTATCTTCCAAAATTCCCAATAACGCTCTTATGTGATTAGATGCAGAACGTCCTTTGATAAATCCAACTTGGTCTGTATGGATCAGCTGCGGTAACACCATGTTTAGTCTTTGAGCTAGTATACCTGCATATATTTTTGCATCTATATTTAAAAGAGATATGGGTCTATAACTGGTTATCTTATCAGGTTCCTTCCCTACTTTAAGAATTGGCATAATATTGCCTCTCAAGAACTCTTCAGGGAGCACCCCCTTATCCATACCTTCATTATAGGCTCGGACTAGACATGGTGAAATCTCCTCGATAAATATTTTATAGAATGTAGCATCGAACCCATCTGGTCCAGGGGATTTTTTTTCCCGCAATCTATGTATTTCTTTATAGACCTCATCTAAAGATATTTTTTCATTTAAGGTATCCAAGTCATATTTAGGGAGTTTAGGAAGTGTTCTATCCTCAAAAAATTTTTTTACGTCTAATTCTGTAGATTTATTGGGCAGATTATATAACTCCTCATAAAATTCGTTAAAAGCTTGACCTATCTCAATAGGGGCTAGGAGAATTTTTCCTTTATGTACAATTCTAGTAATCATCTTATCTTCCCTTTTCTTTTTTAATTGATTGGATAACATTTTATCTGCCCTATTTCCTTTATAGTATCTTTTTGATTTCAACGTCATCAAGGCTCTATTGGTATTCTCTAGTAATATATGGTTAATTTTATCATTTATTTCTTTAATTCTCATGGCGTTATTTTTTTCGGGATTCTGTTTATTAAGTTTATTAAGATGAAAAAGAGTAATATATAAATCAGATATTTTAGCTCCCGCTTTTTTTTTTGCATATGCTCCCAATTTAATAAAATGTCCCCTTATAACTGCCTTGAATGCACACCAAAGATTTAGGGCTGAAATGTTATCCACATCATTTTCATTAAAGTAAAGCTGGGATACTTTTTTTATATATTCAATGTCTTCTGGTTTTTCCATTAATTTATGATTCAATCTCCAATCTGTTCTAAATTTTTCCCCCTTCTCTTCCAAATCCATAGTAACTAAATTATGGTCAGACCATGTTGTTTCATGTATTTTAGTATTTTTTGCTTTTAGTGCTAAGTTACATTCTCCCAAAATTAAATCGATACGCGAATATGAATTATGTGTTTTAGAAAAACATGTAAAGTCTTTTTCTGTAGGATGGGCTATTCTCCAAATATCAAGTAACGCATGTGATTTTAACAAAGCTTGGAATCTCTGCGCTTGAAGGAGGAGATTTCGATCCTTAATAATTCTCTTTGAAGACATTTTATCTAAAGGGTAATCTAATATGCAATTGAAGTCTCCCATCCATATTAGAAAACCTTGTTTTACCTTCTGAACTTTCCCTAAAAGATTAGACAAGTATCGAGCTGGAGAGGTATTAGGTGCATATACATTTACTAATGTGAATAATATATTATTAATTTCAACAATAGCAATAATATATCTGCCATCAGAATCAGTTTCTACGTATTTAAATTTTAAATCCAGCTCTTTAGAAAATAATATGGCTACTCCTCTTTTTTTCTTTGTTTTTATTGATGCCTGTATGGAATACGGATATCTCTGATTTCTTAAGGTATTATTATCCACCAGGCGCCAATGTGTTTCCTGAAGGAAACATATATTTATTTTTTCTTGCCATAACCTTTGCAATACTATATGTTTTTTTTGGGTCGAATTAAGGCCTTGGGTATTTATCGTGCCGAACCTAATCATCTTTAATTAATTTAACAATCTTACTTATTCTCCCAATGAGTCTCACATTGTATGTCCTTCGTATAACATAAACTCGGAATCCACAAAAAAACAAAACAACAATTAAAAACATTAAACAAATTTGTAGGAGTAACATCCACCGATGTATTCGCCTACAACCGCACCGATTCTCCCCTCTGATAGTGCGGATAATTAATGCCATCAATCAGATGACAATTGGAGTCTAGGTGTAGGTTATAAAATTATCAAATATGTATATATGTGCCCATATTATCCCTAAGAAAATAAGGAGAAAAAAAAAAAAAAAAGAAATATATATATATAATATACATCGTAAAGTGTATTAAGTGTAAATTAATTTAGTTAGGAGTATTCATGTCAAAAAATTCATATCACAATATGTTGCTTATGCTATTAATATCAAATTTTTTCATAAAAATAAAAAAAAAAAAAAATAAATAAATAAATTTAACTACAGAGCAGTTTTCAAAAAAACTAAGTGTTGCCTATAAATCAAGTGAAAATCTAATTATCTAATAAATCTCAAAGAGTGTATTAAATCTCCAATATTGAATTATCTCGCTCTAATTACTTATTGAGTAGCTGAGCATACTCGTGCCCAAAATTCACATCTCGGGTGTCATAAAGTGCATTAAGTGCAAATTATTTTAATTATCTCGTGCCAGTTACCTATCAAATAGCTAGGAATATTCTTGCCCAAAATTTATATCTCATATATATTACTTAACGTGTTTTAACAGTGAAAGGAAAAAAAAAAAAAATAAAAAAAAAAATATAAAACATCTAATAAATCTAATATTTAAATATACCTCGTAAAGTGCATTAAGTGCAAATTATTTTAATTATCTCGTGCCAGCTACTTATCAAGTAGCTAGGAATATTCTTGCCCAAAATTTATATCTCATATATATTACTTAACGTGTTTTTACCGTGTAAAAAAAAAAAAAAAAAAAAAAAAT
Organism: Spea bombifrons; assembly: GCF_027358695.1. Taxonomy (NCBI): domain Eukaryota; kingdom Metazoa; phylum Chordata; class Amphibia; order Anura; family Pelobatidae; genus Spea; species Spea bombifrons. The sequence continues at coordinate 40,513,850 of NC_071088.1, forward strand.
TTTACATTGTTAATTTATTCTTTTATCTTGTAACCATTTCTCCAAATTTTCAGGTGTATCGAGAGTCCAAGTTTTAAATTCATATGTAAGCGTAATTTTAGTCGGGAAAGTCCATCTGTATCGGATATTATTTTTCCTCAGAATAGTTGTAAGATGTATATACTGCCGTCTTCTTGATCGTGTAAGATAAGAGAGGTCTGGGAAAATTTTAATTTTATTGTATGGTTCCGGCAATGAATTTTCTCTATGCATTCTTAAGATCTTCTCACGCATTTGAAGGTTTGCACAACTCAACAAAATGTCACGGGGTATTTCGGAAGATAAGTCTGCTGCTTTTGCAGATCTATAATAGCGATCCCATATGGGTACATGTGCATCTTGGGTGATCCCCAATTTTAAGAAAAAATCTTTAAGAAACTTTTCTAAGGAATCAGTTGTTAAACTCTCCGGAATTCCTCTTATTCTCAAATTAATTCGTCTTGCACGGTCTTCAAAATCTGCAATTTTCAATTCCAAAGCCTCTATTTTTGTAGTATTCTGTGTAATATTGTCTTGATGCGACAGGTCCTGTATAGTTAAATGTTCTAATTTCTCTTCATTTTTTTTCACCCGTGTAGCAACGGATAGTAAGTCAGTTCTTATTCCCTGCATCTGTATTTGTATTTCTGATTTTATTTTCTCAAACTGATCGTCCAGAGCCATTTTAAGTTGCTCTTGAATTATAGGGGTTAAATCTCCTCCCGATGCTGAATTAGTTTTTTGATATATTTCCTCCCCCAGACTTGTATTCAATGTTTGTTCCAATACTGATCTTTCATTCTCGGGTTTAGAGGAGTGTGGTGAAAAAAAAGATAATCTTTTCTCAGGTCTGTCTTTTTTCTCATCCCTTTTCTCTCTTCTAAGGGATTTCTCAGAGGGCTTTTTTGCCGCCATATCAAAGATTTTTTTTTTTTTTTTTTTTTTTTTCCTCTTTCCCTTCTTCTTTCTTTCCTTTTTTCCCTCCTTTTCTTTTCTTATTTTATTTCCCCTTTCCTTTCCCTCTCTTTTTCTTCTTCTCTATTCCTTCTCTAGATGCAATTTGGCTAATATATCATATGTAGCATATAAAATTTATATATGTTCGACATGTGTAATAAATAACAATCAATCCATAAGAAAATATCAAATTTCATCCCATGATTAATAATAGTCCATAAAAAAGTATCAAATTTCGACCACGAAAAAATTCATCAAAAAAGGAAAAAGAAGAAAAGAGAAAAAAAAAGAGAAAATCCACTTAGCTGAATAGTATATCCGATTCAAAATGTCCGTATCCAATGTCTAAAAATCAACCTTTCAAGGCCTCAATCAGCAGACACATCAGGACGCAGACTCCACGGGCTCCACAGGTCACACGGCCGTCCACTGCCGCATGCAGATCTCCCACTGCACCGAACCAGGTCGCAGCCCAACTCGCCGCTCTCTCACCGTGGGAACAGCCTTGTAAAGAGCTTCAGTGGCGGCAGCCGTAACGCTTACGGCGATGGAAGCCGCCACAGCGACCAGAAACGCCAGGATCACCGCAGCCCGGGGATCCCAGCGGTCCCGGCATTCACAGCTCCGACGAGCTCAACTCCGGCGGCCGCCACAACAATCACAGCAGCGCAGCGACGCGACAGCTACCGCAGTCGTAGTCCCGGTCGTAGTCCCGATCCAGGCACACACACTGGACGACAACAGCAGCGGCGGCGGCGGCGGCGGCAACAGCAAAAGCCGCAACAGCAGAGCAGCGGCACCCTATGTGTATCCGGCAGGGGACTCTCGGTACGCCGCAAACCAGCTGGGCCTCTCCTACCCTAGACTCCGTTGCCACGAGCGCGGCACGCACGCGTGCTACGTCATGACTCCCCCCCATCCATAGGGGTTTAATTTGAGTGAATTTTCAGCTCTGACCAAGATAGTCCTGGCTATTTGTGGATTGTTGCTATAACAGACCACCTCAATATCAGAAGCAAGTCTACGGCAGAGACCTGATTTAAACCCCTTGACTTTGCCATACATTCTAATTGCCAAATTATTAATCCGTTTCTGCAGCGTAAAGAGCTTGGCTGGTCCTGTATAATGCATAGCTAAGTCAATGAGATGTCGCTGAAAAATCCCTGACCATTTAATTATGCACTATACAGGAACAGCACAGCCATTCTAGCAAGAGGAACCTGTAAGTCTGGGCAATATGAGCTCTCCCGTCAACCCTCCTTCCAGGGAATACTCTCCAATTAAGGAAGTGACTGCTGGAGAATTTCTTCTGCCTGCTGAGCCAAGACAGGCTTATATTAGTCAAGCAGCAGCTGCCCCTCAGCCCTAGCCTCCTGATTGGTAGGTGGTGTCACCTGACCAGGGCTGACCAATCAGAGCGAGGGAAACCTGGGCCGGCTGCTGATTGGTCGCTGGGATCAGCTGACTAGGCTCAGCCAATCAGGGGCTGCCCCTCAGCCCTAGCCTCCTGATTGGTGGGTGGTGTCACCTGACCAGGGCTGACCAATCAGAGCGAGGGAAACCTGGGCCGGCTGCTGATTGGTCGCTGGGATCAGCTGACTAGGCTCAGCCAATCAGGGGCTGCCCCTCAGCCCTAGCCTCCTGATTGGTGGGTGGTGTCACCTGACCAGGGCTGACCAATCAGAGCGAAGGAAACCTGGGCCGGCTGCTGATTGGTCGCTGGGATCAGCTGACTAGGCTCAGCCAATCAGGGGCTGCCCCTCAGCCCTAGCCTCCTGATTGGTGGGTGGTGTCACCTGACCAGGGCTGACCAATCAGAGCGAAGGATTCCTGGGCCGGCTGCTGATTGGTCGCTGGGGTCAGCTGACTAGGCTCAGCCAATCAGGGGCTGCCCCTCAGCCCTAGCTTCCTGATTGGTGGGTGTTGTCACCTGACCAGGGCTGACCAATCAGAGCGAGGGATTCCTAGGTCGGCTGCTGATTGGTCGCTGGGGTCACCTGACTAGGCTCAGCCAATCAGGGGCTGCCCCTCAGCCCTAGCCTCCTGATTGGTGGGTGGTGTCACCTGACCAGGGCTGACCAATCAGAGCGAGGGATTCCTAGGCCGGCTGCTGATTGGTCGCTGGAGTCAGCTGACTAGGCTCAGCCAATCAGGGGCTGCCCCTCAGCCCTAAGCTTCCTGATTGGTGGGTGGTGTCACCTGACCAGGGCTGACCAATCAGAGCGAGGGAAACCTGGGCCGGCTGCTGATTGGTCGCTGGGGTCAGCTGACTAGGCTCAGCCAATCAGGGGCAGCCCCTCAGCCCTAGCCTCCTGATTGGTGGGTGGTGTCACCTGACCAGGGCTGACCAATCAGAGCGAAGGATTCCTGGGCCGGCTGCTGATTGGTCGCTGGGATCAGCTGACTAGGCTCAGCCAATCAGGGGCTGCCCCTCAGCCCTAGCGTCCTGATTGGTGGGTGTTGTCACCTGACCAGGGCTGACCAATCAGAGCGAGGGATTCCTAGGCCGGCTGCTGATTGGTCGCTGGGGTCAGCTGACTAGGCTCAGCCAATCAGGTGCTGCCCCTCAGCCCTAGCCTCCTGATTGGTGGGTGGTGTCACCTGACCAGGGCAGACCAATCAGAGCGAGGGATTTCTAGGCCGGCTGCTGATTGGTCGCTGGAGTCAGCTGACTAGGCTCAGCCAATCAGGGGCTGCCCCTCAGCCCTAGCGTCCTGATTGGTGGGTGTTGTCACCTGACCAGGGCTGACCAATCAGAGCGAGGGATTCCTAGGCCGGCTGCTGATTGGTCGCTGGGGTCAGCTGACTAGGCTCAGCCAATCAGGTGCTGCCCCTCAGCCCTAGCCTCCTGATTGCTTTTTTATTATTATTTATGAATTATGAATTATGATTTATGAATTATGAATTAATATTAAATGAATCCTTAATAAATGGCGCTTGAATTTACGGGCATCACGAGCTACATTACTGGTGTGGGAACGAGCCGGCAGTAGCCAGAATCAAACTCACGAGCAACGGGGTGGAAGTCGAACACCTTAACCACAACTCTAAGCCAGAGATACTGAGAGGCACCCGTCTCAGTAGCATATTGGTTTAGGTGTTACGTGATTTTAGTTTAGCTTTAGGTGATTCCCTGAGGCTTATTTTTTACGTCCCCACGTAGACCAGAATTTAAGCCATATTGTCTCTGCCCCTACAAGCTACCATTCTTTAGTTTATTTAGAAGTCAGGCCAGCTGGAGGACTGTATTGTATAAAGGACTGATTTTCCAAGCTTTGCCATCCAGTCTCTGTAGCCTAATGGCTAAGGTGTTGTGCTTGGTACCTTGACGCCCTGAGTTCAATTCCCCTATGCTTCAACTGTGTCTGTTTTGGTTTTTAAGTAAGCACATAGACCAAAACATAAGCCATTTTGTCTTTGCCCTTGCAAGCCACCCTTCTTTAGTTTATTTAGTACATTTGTTTGGGAGTCAGGCTAGTTAAAGGGCTGTAAAAACTAAAAGATTGAAAACAGGGCCTTATACCTGTTCTCTGTGGTGCAATGGTAGAGATGTTAAATTTAGTTTTTGAGGTTTTGGGTTTAACATGACTATGTAGAGCAGGCATGTCCAAAGTCCGGCCCGCGGGCCAATTGCGGCCCGCGTTCCGGACTGATACGGCCCCCAAGTGAGCCACGGGACTTGGCGTCATCAGCCGGCGCAGGGAGAAGGAAAGCGCGAGATTTGGGCTTTCCTTCTCCCTGCGCCGGCACACACCCCTCAGTAGCGTACCGAGCGGGGGGCGGTCCGCACCGGGTGCCGCTCATCAGAGGGGTGGCAACTTGCCGGCACCCCTCCAGAGACGGACAGTAATGTCCGCCGCTGGAGGAGCAGGCTCGCAAGGGAGCGGTATCGGAGGTCTTTAACAGACCACCGGCTCCCTTGAGTGATTTTAAGCCGGTTCAAGGATCTCCCTTGAACCCGGCTTAAAATCACTCAAGGGAGCCGGAGGTCTGTTAAAGACCTCCGATACCGCTCCCTTGCGATCCGCGCGGCAACAGCTGTTGTGCGCCGGGGTTTGTTGTTAGATCCCGGCGCACAACACTGAAGCCGCGCCCACCGCTGTCCGTGCCCTCTGACCCCCGTGCCATCAGAAGAAGACAGAAGAACTGAAGAAGAAGAGGAGCGAAGAGCAGGAAAAGGAGCTGTAACGAGAAAAGAGGAAAGGTAAGAAAGCATACAGTGAGAGTGGATTGGTATGTGTGTGGATTGGTGTATGTGTGTGGATTGGTGTATGTGTGTGGATTGGTGTATGTGTGTGGATTAGTATATGTGTGTGGATTAGTATATGTGTGTGGATTAGTATATGTGTGTGGATTAGTATATGTGTGGATTGGTGTATGTGTGTGGATTGGTATATGTGTGGATTGGTATGTGTGTGGATTAGTATATGTGTGGATTGGTATGTGTGTGTGGATTGGTATGTGTGTGTGGATTGGTGTGTGTGTGGATTGGTGTGTGTGTGGATTGGTGTGTGTGTGTGGATTGGTAAGTGTGTGAGAGTGATGGGTGTTATGCTGTACCATTTCCAATGTATTTTTCATTATATAATTATGCTCTAAAGTACATCATAACTCCCATCACTCTATACTGTTCCATACAGTGGCAGAGCTGGGAGACAGAGGCCTTGCACCCCCACCGCAGGACTCCTGAAAGGTAAGTGAACTTCAAAGAGGGAGAGGGTAGATAGTTAGGAGGGGTAGATAGGGCAGAAGGGAGCGAGAAGGGGTAGATAGGGCAGAAGGGAGCGAGAAGGGGTAGATAGGCCAATCATACTCCTATCATGCCAAGTCTGCGAGTGCCTCCTGGAATCTGGGTATGCCTGGGCATGATAGGAATGTGATTGCTGTTAACAATTATATATATATATATATATATATATATATATATATATATATATATATATATATATATATTGTTATTTAATTGTTTTGTCCTATTTTGGTGTGTTACTTACTTTAAATAAGTGTTAGATTTTTTTTATGGTGTGTGTGGGGGGGGTCATATTCAGTTTCGGCCAGGTAGTTTTGAAGTGTGTGTGTGGGGGGGTGCCACATACAGGATCCGCCCCGGGTGCCAAATACTCTAGGTACGCCCCTGCCCTCCCCTACACAATTTCTTCATCAGATGCCCTTGTGGCTGTGTGTGCCGGCGCAGGGAGAAGGAAAGCCCAAATCTTGCGATCTCGGACGTCGCTAGATTTGGGCTTTCCTTCTCCCTGCGCCGGCACGCACAGCCACAAGGGCATCTAATGAAGAAATTTGTAGGCAGTGGCGGAACTACCGGGGTCGCGACTGCGACCGGGCCCTGGAGTTCTGCCAGTCAGTGGGGCCCAAGGGGTGCCGAGCGGTTGCTGAAAACGACCGCTCGGCACCTCTTGGGCCCCCCTGACTGACAGAAATCCAGGACTCCTCTGCTCACCGCTGCCGCCGCCGCCTGCCTCTGCGCTGCCCAGAGTGCAGTGTTGGAAGTGTGAGGTGTTTGTCTCGGGTGCCGGCGCTTCACGCTGAGCGCTGGCATATGACGGCACTCAGCGGTGAAGCGCCGGCACCCGAGACAAACGCCTCACGCTCCCAACACAGGAGTTGACGGTAAGTGACCTACAAAGGGGAGTAGGGAGGGAGTGGGTAGATCGTGAGAAGGGGGGGTAGGGAGGGAGGGAGAGGGTAGATCGTGAGAAGGGGGGTAGGGAGGGAGAGGGTAGATCGTTAGAAGGGGGGTAGGGAGGGAGAGGGTAGATCGTGAGAAGGGTAGGGAGGGAGAGGGGAAATTGTGAGAAGGGGGGTAGGGAGGAAGAGGGGAGATTGTGAGAAGGAGGGGTAGGGAGGAAGAGGGGAGATTGTGAGAAGGGGGGTAGGGAGGGAGAGGGGAGATTGTGAGAAGGGGGGTAGGGAGGGAGAGGGGAGATTGAGAGAAGGGGGGTAGGGAGGGAGAGGGGAGATTGTGAGAAGGGGGGTAGGGAGGGAGAGGGGAGATTGTGAGAAGGGGGGGTAGGGAGGGAGAGGGGAGATTGTGAGAAGGGGGGTAGGGAGGGAGAGGGGAGATTGTGAGAAGGGGGGTATGGAGGGGAGATAGTGAGAAAGGGATAGATGTGGTATGCCGTTTTCAATAAACTTTGCATAAAATAGTTAATTTGCATTTAATTTTAATGGTTCAGAAAATGTCAGGCAAAATGGTCGGCCCTCGCACATGTTCACTTCATCAAATCTGGCACTCTTCGAAAAAAGTTTGGACATGCCTGATGTAGAGTAATGGTTAAGGAGCTGAACCCCAGTGCTTAAGGTCCAGGGTTCAATTCCCTTGTGCTCCATCTGAACTTTCTCTGAGCTCTCTTCTACATTTTTTTTGTTTGGTGAGGGAGAAAAAAGCTATTGTTAGCAACCAGGTAGACCAAAACACAAGCCACCCAGTTCATGCATTTAAATTGAATGATTTACTCAAATGGATTTGGGTCACTCTGTCAGCATTAGCCATTTTCCCCACATTTGAATATTTATATCATCATTCACAGGCCGTACAAAATCATCAACTTAAAAATTACCCCTGCATTGTATAGTTATCCCACCATACATCCCCACATTGTGTATTGATTTATGTGATGACCCTCAGCCACCCCTACATGTAAATGAATGCCCCATTGCCCCCCACACCCTTGTGTATTGTCCTCATCCATTTTCTTTGAGAAATCCAGGTGCTGTGGTTGCAGTGGGATGTGTCCGATTGGTTGAACCTGGTCAAGTGACTCCACCAGCCAACCAGGCATTGGGATTGAGACCCGGCGGGGGTTAAGCTTCACTTGCAGCCCTTGGTTCTTTTGATGTTCATTTTCTTTGAGAAATCCAGGTGCTGTGGTTGCGGTGGGATGTGTCCAGGCCAGGGCTTATCTTTGTACAGTATTTCCCCTGTCTCTGTTTTTGCATTGCCATTGGCCCTATTCTTTTGTGTTTTAGTTGTTTTTTTCCTGCTTCCACTTTTGCTGTTACTGAAGGCACAAGGCGTCACAGACCCTATCATCTCCAATAATACTAATGTATTTTCCTTCACCTATCATGAGTAGTTCTTCTTCTTTCCATAGCTTTAACATGTCCTGTTCAATCCCTTTTCTGTTGTGTTGTGTCTTTGAAGCTAACGTTCCCTCGCTTTTAGTCTCTACCGCTTCTGCTGGGAGACTGTTCCATTTCTCTAGCACTCTAGGAATAAAACTCCTTTACATTCCATCTAAGCCTCTAACTCACTAGTTTCAGATTATGACCTTGTTTAACCATATCTCCTCTTTTGAAACAAACCTCCCTCCTGTGATTTGTTAAATGCCTTTAAGGATTTCCAGTATTTTCTCCAAGCTTATACATATCGAGATTCCCTAGTCTTTCCTGATCCTGAGCCTGCGTTATTCTTATCTACAATGGTAAGTTGAACATTTCCTTTCACTGTAACTCATCTAGTACTCATAGTTTCCTCAGAGAATTGTGTTGCTTCTTTACATGTAGAGATACATATATCAGCATTTCTTCCTTTTTTTTTCCTTCTTTACTTTTCTTTTTGCCATTGTCTTTATCCCTTTTCCCAAGGCTGGTATCTCTTACTCTTCTAGCCTATCCTCTCTCATTGTGTTCCTCTTTTTTTACCCAAGTGGTGTTTTTCTGTTCCAAGCTGATGGCCACAAAACACCCCTACGTCAGAGGGCTCAGCTAACAGCACAGACATGTGGGATAAAACAAGCAGTGTGTCCTGCATCAATTTGTCTATTTTGTCACATTAACGGCTCGGTGGAGTTTGCAATCCCAGTTTGGAGTTAACGGAAGTATGGAAAATGCTACACCCAATCACAAATGAAGTTTTGCCGAGCCAATAGAGACGCAACTCCCACCTATGAAGTGACTTGACGTGGCACATTAAGGCACTTCACATTTTTTATCTTTTATGGAAATAAAATGAATTATTTAAGTGTGTGTGTGTATCATTATTAATATTTTTTTTAATATTCCTTTGGTATGTAGCTTTCTGCTTTCCCCCCTCCAGTGTGAGGATTTGTGGACAGTTGTACAAAAGCAAACATAGGGGTTTAATTTGAGTGAATTTTCAGCTCTGACCAAGATAGTCCTGGCTATTTGTGGATTGTTGCTATAACAGACCACCTCAATATCAGAAGCAAGTCTACGGCAGAGACCTGATTTAAACCCCTTGACTTTGCCATACATTCTAATTGCCAAATTATTAATCCGTTTCTGCAGCGTAAAGAGCTTGGCTGGTCCTGTATAATGCATAGCTAAGTCAATGAGATGTCGCTGAAAAATCCCTGACCATTTAATTATGCACTATACAGGAACAGCACAGCCATTCTAGCAAGAGGAACCTGTAAGTCTGGGCAATATGAGCTCTCCCGTCAACCCTCCTTCCAGGGAATACTCTCCAATTAAGGAGTGACTGCTGGAGAATTTCTTCTGCCTGCTGAGCCAAGACAGGCTTATATTAGTCAAGCAGCAGCTGCCCCTCAGCCCTAGCCTCCTGATTGGTAGGTGGTGTCACCTGACCAGGGCTGACCAATCAGAGCGAGGGAAACCTGGGCCGGCTGCTGATTGGTCGCTGGGGTCAGCTGACTAGGCTCAGCCAATCAGGGGCTGCCCCTCAGCCCTAGCTTCCTGATTGGTGGGTGGTGTCACCTGACCAGGGCTGACCAATCAGAGCGAGGGAAACCTGGGCTGGCTGCTGATTGGTCGCTGGGGTCAGCTGACTAGGCTCAGCCAATCAGGGGCTGCCCCTCAGCCCTAGCCTCCTGATTGGTGGGTGGTGTCACCTGACCAGGGCTGACCAATCAGAGCGAAGGATTCCTGGGCCGGCTGCTGATTGGTCGCTGGGGTCAGCTGACTAGGCTCAGCCAATCAGGGGCTGCCCCTCAGCCCTAGCTTCCTGATTGGTGGGTGGTGTCACCTGACCAGGGCTGACCAATCAGAGCGAGGGATTCCTAGGTCGGCTGCTGATTGGTCGCTGGGGTCACCTGACTAGGCTCAGCCAATCAGGGGCTGCCCCTCAGCCCTAGCCTCCTGATTGGTGGGTGGTGTCACCTGACCAGGGCTGACCAATCAGAGCGAGGGATTCCTAGGCCGGCTGCTGATTGGTCGCTGGAGTCAGCTGACTAGGCTCAGCCAATCAGGGGCTGCCCCTCAGCCCTAGCTTCCTGATTGGTGGGTGGTGTCACCTGACCAGGGCTGACCAATCAGAGCGAGGGAAACCTGGGCCGGCTGCTGATTGGTCGCTGGGGTCAGCTGACTAGGCTCAGCCAATCAGGGGCAGCCCCTCAGCCCTAGCCTCCTGATTGGTGGGTGGTGTCACCTGACCAGGGCTGACCAATCAGAGCGAAGGATTCCTGGGCCGGCTGCTGATTGGTCACTGGGGTCAGCTGACTAGGCTCAGCCAATCAGGGGCTGCCCCTCAGCCCTAGCCTGCTGATTGGTGGGTGGTGTCACCTGACCAGGGCTGACCAATCAGAGCGAAGGATTCCTGGGCCGGCTGCTGATTGGTCGCTGGGATCAGCTGACTAGGCTCAGCCAATCAGGGGCTGCCCCTCAGCCCTAGCCTCCTGATTGGTGGGTGGTGTCACCTGACCAGGGCTGACCAATCAGAGCGAGGGATTCCTAGGCCGGGTGCTGATTGGTCGCTGGGGTCAGCTGACTAGGCTCAGCCAATCAGGGGCTGCCCCTCAGCCCTAGCCTCCTGATTGGTGGGTGGTGTCACCTGACCAGGGCTGACCAATCAGAGCGAGGGATTCCTAGGCCGGCTGCTGATTGGTCGCTGGAGTCAGCTGACTAGGCTCAGCCAATCAGGGGCTGCCCCTCAGCCCTAGCTTCCTGATTGGTGGGTGGTGTCACCTGACCAGGGCTGACCAATCAGAGCGAGGGATTCCTAGGCCGGCTGCTGATTGGTCGCTGGGGTCAGCTGACTAGGCTCAGCCAATCAGGGGCAGCCCCTCAGCCCTAGCCTCCTGATTGGTGGGTGGTGTCACCTGACCAGGGCTGACCAATCAGAGCAAAGGATTCCTGGGCCGGCTGCTGATTGGTCGCTGGGATCAGCTGACTAGGCTCAGCCAATCAGGGGCTGCCCCTCAGCCCTATCCTCCTGATTGGTGGGTGGTGTCACCTGACCAGGGCAGACCAATCAGAGCGAGGGATTTCTAGGCCGGCTGCTGATTGGTCGCTGGAGTCAGCTGACTAGGCTCAGCCAATCAGGTGCTGCCCCTCAGCCCTAGCCTCCTGATTGCTTTGTATTATTATTTATGAATTATGAATTATGATTTATGAATTATGAATTAATATTAAATGAATCCTTAATAAATGGCGCATGAATTTACGGGCATCACGAGCGACATTACTGGTGTGGGAACGAGCCGGCAGTAGCCAGAATCAAACTCACGAGCAACGGGGTGGAAGTCGAACACCTTAACCACAACTCTAAGCCAGAGATACTGAGAGGCACCCGTCTCAGTAGCATATTGGTTTAGGTGTTACGTGATTTTAGTTTAGCTTTAGGTGATTCCCTGAGGCTTATTTTTTACGTCCCCACGTAGACCAAAATTTAAGCCATATTGTCTCTGCCCCTACAAGCTACCATTCTTTAGTTTATTTAGAAGTCAGGCCAGCTGGAGGACTGTATTGTATAAAGGACTGATTTTCCAAGATTTGCCATCCAGTCTCTGTAGCCTAATGGCTAAGGTGTTGTGCTTGGTACCTTGACGCCCTGAGTTCAATTCCCCTATGCTTCGACTGTGTCTGTTTTGGTTTTTAAGTAAGCACATAGACCAAAACATAAGCCATTTTGTCTTTGCCCTTGCAAGCCACCCTTCTTTAGTTTATTTAGTACATTTGTTTGGGAGTCAGGCTAGTTAAAGGGCTGTAAAAACTAAAAGATTGAAAACAGGGCCTTATACCTGTTCTCTGTGGTGCAATGGTAGAGATGTTAAATTTAGTTTTTGAGGCTTTGGGTTTAATATGACTATGTAGAGTAATGGTTAAGGAGCTGAACCCCAGTGCTTAAGGTCCAGGGTTCAATTCCCTTGTGCTCCATCTGAACTTTCTCTGAGCTCTCTTCTACATTTTTTTTGTTTGGTGAGGGAGAAAAAAGCTATTGTTAGCAACCAGGTAGACCAAAACACAAGCCACCCAGTTCATGCATTTAAATTGAATGATTTACTCAAATGGATTTGGGTCACTCTGTCAGCATTAGCCATTTTCCCCACATTTGAATATTTATATCATCATTCACAGGCCGTACAAAATCATCAACTTAAAAATTACCCCTGCATTGTATAGTTATCCCACCATACATCCCCACATTGTGTATTGATTTATGTGATGACCCTCAGCCACCCCTACATGTAAATGAATGCCCCATTGCCCCCCACACCCTTGTGTATTGTCCTCATCCATTTTCTTTGAGAAATCCAAGTGCTGTGGTTGCAGTGGGATGTGTCCGATTGGTTGAACCTGGTCAAGTGACTCCACCAGCCAACCAGGCATTGGGATTGAGACCCGGCGGGGGTTAAGCTTCACTTGCAGCCCTTGGTTCTTTTGATGTTCATTTTCTTTGAGAAATCCAGGTGCTGTGGTTGCGGTGGGATGTGTCCAGGCCAGGGCTTATCTTTGTACAGTATTTCCCCTGTCTCTGTTTTTGCATTGCCATTGGCCCTATTCTTTTGTGTTTTAGTTGTTTTTTTCCTGCTTCCACCTTTGCTGTTACTGAAGGCACAAGGCGTCACAGACCCTATCATCTCCAATAATACTAATGTATTTTCCTTCACCTATCATGAGTAGTTCTTCTTCTTTCCATAGCTTTAACATGTCCTGTTCAATCCCTTTTCTGTTGTGTTGTGTCTTTGAAGCTAACGTTCCCTCGCTTTTAGTCTCTACCGCTTCTGCTGGGAGACTGTTCCATTTCTCTAGCACTCTAGGAATAAAACTCCTTTACATTCCATCTAAGCCTCTAACTCACTAGTTTCAGATTATGACCTTGTTTAACCATATCTCCTCTTTTGAAACAAACCTCCCTCCTGTGATTTGTTAAATGCCTTTAAGGATTTCCAGTATTTTCTCCAAGCTTATACATATCGAGATTCCCTAGTCTTTCCTGATCCTGAGCCTGCGTTATTCTTATCTACAATGGTAAGTTGAACATTTCCTTTCACTGTAACTCATCTAGTACTCATAGTTTCCTCAGAGAATTGTGTTGCTTCTTTACATGTAGAGATACATATATCAGCATTTCTTCCTTTTTTTTTCCTTCTTTACTTTTCTTTTTGCCATTGTCTTTATCCCTTTTCCCAAGGCTGGTATCCTCTCTCATTGTGTTCCTCTTTTTTTACCCAAGTGGTGTTTTTCTGTTCCAAGCTGATGGCCACAAAACACCCCTACGTCAGAGGGCTCAGCTAACAGCACAGACATGTGGGATAAAACAAGCAGTGTGTCCTGCATCAATTTGTCTATTTTGTCACATTAACGGCTCGGTGGAGTTTGCAATCCCAGTTTGGAGTTAACGGAAGTATGGAAAATGCTACACCCAATCACAAATGAAGTTTTGCCGAGCCAATAGAGACGCAACTCCCACCTAGGAAGTGACTTGACGTGGCACATTAAGGCACTTCACATTTTTTATCTTTTATGGAAATAAAATGAATTATTTAAGTGTGTATCATTATTATTATTTTTTTTAATATTCCTTTGGTATGTAGCTTTCTGCTTTCCCCCCTCCAGTGTGAGGATTTGTGGACAGTTGTACAAAAGCAAACATAGGGGTTTAATTTGAGTGAATTTTCAGCTCTGACCAAGATAGTCCTGGCTATTTGTGGATTGTTGCTATAACAGACCACCTCAATATCAGAAGCAAGTCTACGGCAGAGACCTGATTTAAACCCCTTGACTTTGCCATACATTCTAATTGCCAAATTATTAATCCGTTTCTGCAGCGTAAAGAGCTTGGCTGGTCCTGTATAATGCATAGCTAAGTCAATGAGATGTCGCTGAAAAATCCCTGACCATTTAATTATGCACTATACAGGAACAGCACAGCCATTCTAGCAAGAGGAACCTGTAAGTCTGGGCAATATGAGCTCTCCCGTCAACCCTCCTTCCAGGGAATACTCTCCAATTAAGGAAGTGACTGCTGGAGAATTTCTTCTGCCTGCTGAGCCAAGACAGGCTTATATTAGTCAAGCAGCAGCTGCCCCTCAGCCCTAGCCTCCTGATTGGTAGGTGGTGTCACCTGACCAGGGCTGACCAATCAGAGCGAGGGAAACCTGGGCCGGCTGCTGATTGGTCGCTGGGGTCAGCTGACTAGGCTCAGCCAATCAGGGGCTGCCCCTCAGCCCTAGCTTCCTGATTGGTGGGTGGTGTCACCTGACCAGGGCTGACCAATCAGAGCGAGGGAAACCTGGGCTGGCTGCTGATTGGTCGCTGGGGTCAGCTGACTAGGCTCAGCCAATCAGGGGCTGCCCCTCAGCCCTAGCCTCCTGATTGGTGGGTGGTGTCACCTGACCAGGGCTGACCAATCAGAGCGAAGGATTCCTGGGACGGCTGCTGATTGGTCGCTGGGGTCAGCTGACTAGGCTCAGCCAATCAGGGGCTGCCCCTCAGCCCTAGCCTCCTGATTGGTGGGTGGTGTCACCTGACCAGGGCTGACCAATCAGAGCGAAGGATTCCTGGGACGGCTGCTGATTGGTCGCTGGGGTCAGCTGACTAGGCTCAGCCAATCAGGGGCTGCCCCTCAGCCCTAGCCTCCTGATTGGTGGGTGGTGTCACCTGACCAGGGCTGACCAATCAGAGCGAGGGATTCCTAGGCCGGCTGCTGATTGGTCGCTGGAGTCAGCTGACTAGGCTCAGCCAATCAGGGGCTGCCCCTCAGCCCTAGCTTCCTGATTGGTGGGTGGTGTCACCTGACCAGGGCTGACCAATCAGAGCGAGGGAAACCTGGGCCGGCTGCTGATTGGTCGCTGGGGTCAGCTGACTAGGCTCAGCCAATCAGGGGCAGCCCCTCAGCCCTAGCCTCCTGATTGGTGGGTGGTGTCACCTGACCAGGGCTGACCAATCAGAGCGAAGGATTCCTGGGCCGGCTGCTGATTGGTCGCTGGGGTCAGCTGACTAGGCTCAGCCAATCAGGGGCTGCCCCTCAGCCCTAGCTTCCTGATTGGTGGGTGGTGTCACCTGACCAGGGCTGACCAATCAGAGCGAGGGAAACCTGGGCCGGCTGCTGATTGGTCGCTGGGGTCAGCTGACTAGGCTCAGCCAATCAGGGGCAGCCCCTCAGCCCTAGCCTCCTGATTGGTGGGTGGTGTCACCTGACCAGGGCTGACCAATCAGAGCGAAGGATTCCTGGGCCGGCTGCTGATTGGTCGCTGGGATCAGCTGACTAGGCTCAGCCAATCAGGGGCTGCCCCTCAGCCCTATCCTCCTGATTGGTGGGTGGTGTCACCTGACCAGGGCAGACCAATCAGAGCGAGGGATTTCTAGGCCGGCTGCTGATTGGTCGCTGGAGTCAGCTGACTAGGCTCAGCCAATCAGGTGCTGCCCCTCAGCCCTAGCCTCCTGATTGCTTTGTATTATTATTTATGAATTATGAATTATGATTTATGAATTATGAATTAATATTAAATGAATCCTTAATAAATGGCGCATGAATTTACGGGCATCACGAGCGACATTACTGGTGTGGGAGCGAGCCGGCAGTAGCCAGAATCAAACTCACGAGCAACGGGGTGGAAGTCGAACACCTTAACCACAACTCTAAGCCAGAGATACTGAGAGGCACCCGTCTCAGTAGCATATTGGTTTAGGTGTTACGTGATTTTAGTTTAGCTTTAGGTGATTCCCTGAGGCTTATTTTTTACGTCCCCACGTAGACCAAAATTTAAGCCATATTGTCTCTGCCCCTACAAGCTACCATTCTTTAGTTTATTTAGAAGTCAGGCCAGCTGGAGGACTGTATTGTATAAAGGATTTTGAGGCTTTGGGTTTAATATGACTATGTAGAGTAATGGTTAAGGAGCTGAACCCCAGTGCTTAAGGTCCAGGGTTCAATTCCCTTGTGCTCCATCTGAACTTTCTCTGAGCTCTCTTCTACATTTTTTTTGTTTGGTGAGGGAGAAAAAAGCTATTGTTAGCAACCAGGTAGACCAAAACACAAGCCACCCAGTTCATGCATTTAAATTGAATGATTTACTCAAATGGATTTGGGTCACTCTGTCAGCATTAGCCATTTTCCCCACATTTGAATATTTATATCATCATTCACAGGCCGTACAAAATCATCAACTTAAAAATTACCCCTGCATTGTATAGTTATCCCACCATACATCCCCACATTGTGTATTGATTTATGTGATGACCCTCAGCCACCCCTACATGTAAATGAATGCCCCATTGCCCCCCACACCCTTGTGTATTGTCCTCATCCATTTTCTTTGAGAAATCCAAGTGCTGTGGTTGCAGTGGGATGTGTCCGATTGGTTGAACCTGGTCAAGTGACTCCACCAGCCAACCAGGCATTGGGATTGAGACCCGGCGGGGGTTAAGCTTCACTTGCAGCCCTTGGTTCTTTTGATGTTCATTTTCTTTGAGAAATCCAGGTGCTGTGGTTGCGGTGGGATGTGTCCAGGCCAGGGCTTATCTTTGTACAGTATTTCCCCTGTCTCTGTTTTTGCATTGCCATTGGCCCTATTCTTTTGTGTTTTAGTTGTTTTTTTCCTGCTTCCACCTTTGCTGTTACTGAAGGCACAAGGCGTCACAGACCCTATCATCTCCAATAATACTAATGTATTTTCCTTCACCTATCATGAGTAGTTCTTCTTCTTTCCATAGCTTTAACATGTCCTGTTCAATCCCTTTTCTGTTGTGTTGTGTCTTTGAAGCTAACGTTCCCTCGCTTTTAGTCTCTACCGCTTCTGCTGGGAGACTGTTCCATTTCTCTACCACTCTAGGAATAAAACTCCTTTACATTCCATCTAAGCCTCTAACTCACTAGTTTCAGATTATGACCTTGTTTAACCATATCTCCTCTTTTGAAACAAACCTCCCTCCTGTGATTTGTTAAATGCCTTTAAGGATTTCCAGTATTTTCTCCAAGCTTATACATATCGAGATTCCCTAGTCTTTCCTGATCCTGAGCCTGCGTTATTCTTATCTACAATGGTAAGTTGAACATTTCCTTTCACTGTAACTCATCTAGTACTCATAGTTTCCTCAGAGAATTGTGTTGCTTCTTTACATGTAGAGATACATATATCAGCATTTCTTCCTTTTTTTTTCCTTCTTTACTTTTCTTTTTGCCATTGTCTTTATCCCTTTTCCCAAGGCTGGTATCTCTTACTCTTCTAGCCTATCCTCTCTCATTGTGTTCCTCTTTTTTTACCCAAGTGGTGTTTTTCTGTTCCAAGCTGATGGCCACAAAACACCCCTACGTCAGAGGGCTCAGCTAACAGCACAGACATGTGGGATAAAACAAGCAGTGTGTCCTGCATCAATTTGTCTATTTTGTCACATTAACGGCTCGGTGGAGTTTGCAATCCCAGTTTGGAGTTAACGGAAGTATGGAAAATGCTACACCCAATCACAAATGAAGTTTTGCCGAGCCAATAGAGACGCAACTCCCACCTAGGAAGTGACTTGACGTGGCACATTAAGGCACTTCACATTTTTTATCTTTTATGGAAATAAAATGAATTATTTAAGTGTGTGTATCATTATTATTATTTTTTTTAATATTCCTTTGGTATGTAGCTTTCTGCTTTCCCCCCTCCAGTGTGAGGATTTGTGGACAGTTGTACAAAAGCAAACATAGGGGTTTAATTTGAGTGAATTTTCAGCTCTGACCAAGATAGTCCTGGCTATTTGTGGATTGTTGCTATAACAGACCACCTCAATATCAGAAGCAAGTCTACGGCAGAGACCTGATTTAAACCCCTTGACTTTGCCATACATTCTAATTGCCAAATTATTAATCCGTTTCTGCAGCGTAAAGAGCTTGGCTGGTCCTGTATAATGCATAGCTAAGTCAATGAGATGTCGCTGAAAAATCCCTGACCATTTAATTATGCACTATACAGGAACAGCACAGCCATTCTAGCAAGAGGAACCTGTAAGTCTGGGCAATATGAGCTCTCCCGTCAACCCTCCTTCCAGGGAATACTCTCCAATTAAGGAAGTGACTGCTGGAGAATTTCTTCTGCCTGCTGAGCCAAGACAGGCTTATATTAGTCAAGCAGCAGCTGCCCCTCAGCCCTAGCCTCCTAATTGGTAGGTGGTGTCACCTGACCAGGGCTGACCAATCAGAGCGAGGGAAACCTGGGCCGGCTGCTGATTGGTCGCTGGGGTCAGCTGACTAGGCTCAGCCAATCAGGGGCTGCCCCTCAGCCCTAGCTTCCTGATTGGTGGGTGGTGTCACCTGACCAGGGCTGACCAATCAGAGCGAGGGAAACCTGGGCTGGCTGCTGATTGGTCGCTGGGGTCAGCTGACTAGGCTCAGCCAATCAGGGGCTGCCCCTCAGCCCTAGCCTCCTGATTGGTGGGTGGTGTCACCTGATCAGGGCTGACCAATCAGAGCGAGGGATTCCTAGGTCGGCTGCTGATTGGTCGCTGGGGTCAGCTGACTAGGCTCAGCCAATCAGGGGCTGCCCCTCAGCCCTAGCCTCCTGATTGGTGGGTGGTGTCACCTGACCAGGGCTGACCAATCAGAGCGAGGGATTCCTAGGCCGGCTGCTGATTGGTCGCTGGAGTCAGCTGACTAGGCTCAGCCAATCAGGGGCTGCCCCTCAGCCCTAGCTTCCTGATTGGTGGGTGGTGTCACCTGACCAGGGCTGACCAATCAGAGCGAAGGATTCCTAGGTCGGCTGCTGATTGGTCGCTGGGGTCAGCTGACTAGGCTCAGCCAATCAGGGGCTGCCCCTCAGCCCTAGCCTCCTGATTGGTGGGTGGTGTCACCTGACCAGGGCTGACCAATCAGAGCGAGGGATTCCTAGGCCGGCTGCTGATTGGTCGCTGGAGTCAGCTGACTAGGCTCAGCCAATCAGGGGCTGCCCCTCAGCCCTAAGCTTCCTGATTGGTGGGTGGTGTCACCTGACCAGGGCTGACCAATCAGAGCGAAGGATTCCTGGGCCGGCTGCTGATTGGTCGCTGGGGTCAGCTGACTAGGCTCAGCCAATCAGGGGCAGCCCCTCAGCCCTAGCCTCCTGATTGGTGGGTGGTGTCACCTGACCAGGGCTGACCAATCAGAGCGAGGGATTCCTAGTCCGGCTGCTGATTGGTCGCTGGGGTCAGCTGACTAGGCTCAGCCAATCAGGTGCTGCCCCTCAGCCCTAGCCTCCTGATTGGTGGGTGGTGTCACCTGACCAGGGCAGACCAATCAGAGCGAGGGATTTCTAGGCCGGCTGCTGATTGGTCGCTGGAGTCAGCTGACTAGGCTCAGCCATTCAGGGGCTGCCCCTCAGCCCTAGCGTCCTGATTGGTGGGTGTTGTCACCTGACCAGGGCTGACCAATCAGAGCGAGGGATTCCTAGGCCGGCTGCTGATTGGTCGCTGGGGTCAGCTGACTAGGCTCAGCCAATCAGGTGCTGCCCCTCAGCCCTAGCCTCCTGATTGCTTTTTTATTATTATTTATGAATTATGAATTATGATTTATGAATTATGAATTAATATTAAATGAATCCTTAATAA
The DNA here is from genome assembly GCF_027358695.1 of Spea bombifrons. Lineage (NCBI taxonomy): Eukaryota > Metazoa > Chordata > Amphibia > Anura > Pelobatidae > Spea > Spea bombifrons. The sequence goes on from NC_071088.1 coordinate 40,533,551, forward strand.
ATGGCGCTTGAATTTACGGGCATCACGAGCTACATTACTGGTGTGGGAACGAGCCGGCAGTAGCCAGAATCAAACTCACGAGCAACGGGGTGGAAGTCGAACACCTTAACCACAACTCTAAGCCAGAGATACTGAGAGGCACCCGTCTCAGTAGCATATTGGTTTAGGTGTTACGTGATTTTAGTTTAGCTTTAGGTGATTCCCTGAGGCTTATTTTTTACGTCCCCACGTAGACCAAAATTTAAGCCATATTGTCTCTGCCCCTACAAGCTACCATTCTTTAGTTTATTTAGAAGTCAGGCCAGCTGGAGGACTGTATTGTATAAAGGACTGATTTTCCAAGCTTTGCCATCCAGTCTCTGTAGCCTAATGGCTAAGGTGTTGTGCTTGGTACCTTGACGCCCTGAGTTCAATTCCCCTATGCTTCAACTGTGTCTGTTTTGGTTTTTAAGTAAGCACATAAACCAAAACATAAGCCATTTTGTCTTTGCCCTTGCAAGCCACCCTTCTTTAGTTTATTTAGTACATTTGTTTGGGAGTCAGGCTAGTTAAAGGGCTGTAAAAACTAAAAGATTGAAAACAGGGCCTTATACCTGTTCTCTGTGGTGCAATGGTAGAGATGTTAAATTTAGTTTTTGAGGTTTTGGGTTTAACATGACTATGTAGAGTAATGGTTAAGGAGCTGAACCCCAGTGCTTAAGGTCCAGGGTTCAATTCCCTTGTGCTCCCTCTGAGCTCTCTTCTACATTTTTTTTGTTTGGTGAGGGAGAAAAAAGCTATTGTTAGCAACCAGGTAGACCAAAACACAAGCCACCCAGTTCATGCATTTAAATTGAATGATTTACTCAAATGGATTTGGGTCACTCTGTCAGCATTAGCCATTTTCCCCACATTTGAATATTTATATCATCATTCACAGGCCGTACAAAATCATCAACTTAAAAATTACCCCTGCATTGTATAGTTATCCCACCATACATCCCCACATTGTGTATTGATTTATGTGATGACCCTCAGCCACCCCTACATGTAAATGAATGCCCCATTGCCCCCCACACCCTTGTGTATTGTCCTCATCCATTTTCTTTGAGAAATCCAGGTGCTGTGGTTGCAGTGGGATGTGTCCGATTGGTTGAACCTGGTCAAGTGACTCCACCAGCCAACCAGGCATTGGGATTGAGACCCGGCGGGGGTTAAGCTTCACTTGCAGCCCTTGGTTCTTTTGATGTTCATTTTCTTTGAGAAATCCAGGTGCTGTGGTTGCGGTGGGATGTGTCCAGGCCAGGGCTTATCTTTGTACAGTATTTCCCCTGTCTCTGTTTTTGCATTGCCATTGGCCCTATTCTTTTGTGTTTTAGTTGTTTTTTTCCTGCTTCCACCTTTGCTGTTACTGAAGGCACAAGGCGTCACAGACCCTATCATCTCCAATAATACTAATGTATTTTCCTTCACCTATCATGAGTAGTTCTTCTTCTTTCCATAGCTTTAACATGTCCTGTTCAATCCCTTTTCTGTTGTGTTGTGTCTTTGAAGCTAACGTTCCCTCGCTTTTAGTCTCTACCGCTTCTGCTGGGAGACTGTTCCATTTCTCTACCACTCTAGGAATAAAACTCCTTTACATTCCATCTAAGCCTCTAACTCACTAGTTTCAGATTATGACCTTGTTTAACTATATCTCCTCTTTTGAAACAAACCTCCCTCCTGTGATTTGTTAAATGCCTTTAAGGATTTCCAGTATTTTCTCCAAGCTTATACATATCGAGATTCCCTAGTCTTTCCTGATCCTGAGCCTGCGTTATTCTTATCTACAATGGTAAGTTGAACATTTCCTTTCACTGTAACTCATCTAGTACTCATAGTTTCCTCAGAGAATTGTGTTGCTTCTTTACATGTAGAGATACATATATCAGCATTTCTTCCTTTTTTTTTTCCTTCTTTACTTTTCTTTTTGCCATTGTCTTTATCCCTTTTCCCAAGGCTGGTATCTCTTACTCTTCTAGCCTATCCTCTCTCATTGTGTTCCTCTTTTTTTACCCAAGTGGTGTTTTTCTGTTCCAAGCTGATGGCCACAAAACACCCCTACGTCAGAGGGCTCAGCTAACAGCACAGACATGTGGGATAAAACAAGCAGTGTGTCCTGCATCAATTTGTCTATTTTGTCACATTAACGGCTCGGTGGAGTTTGCAATCCCAGTTTGGAGTTAACGGAAGTATGGAAAATGCTACACCCAATCACAAATGAAGTTTTGCCGAGCCAATAGAGACGCAACTCCCACCTAGGAAGTGACTTGACGTGGCACATTAAGGCACTTCACATTTTTTATCTTTTATGGAAATAAAATGAATTATTTAAGTGTGTGTATCATTATTATTATTTTTTTTTAATATTCCTTTGGTATGTAGCTTTCTGCTTTCCCCCCTCCAGTGTGAGGATTTGTGGACAGTTGTACAAAAGCAAACATAGGGGTTTAATTTGAGTGAATTTTCAGCTCTGACCAAGATAGTCCTGGCTATTTGTGGATTGTTGCTATAACAGACCACCTCAATATCAGAAGCAAGTCTACGGCAGAGACCTGATTTAAACCCCTTGACTTTGCCATACATTCTAATTGCCAAATTATTAATCCGTTTCTGCAGCGTAAAGAGCTTGGCTGGTCCTGTATAATGCATAGCTAAGTCAATGAGATGTCGCTGAAAAATCCCTGACCATTTAATTATGCACTATACAGGAACAGCACAGCCATTCTAGCAAGAGGAACCTGTAAGTCTGGGCAATATGAGCTCTCCCGTCAACCCTCCTTCCAGGGAATACTCTCCAATTAAGGAAGTGACTGCTGGAGAATTTCTTCTGCCTGCTGAGCCAAGACAGGCTTATATTAGTCAAGCAGCAGCTGCCCCTCAGCCCTAGCCTCCTGATTGGTAGGTGGTGTCACCTGACCAGGGCTGACCAATCAGAGCGAGGGAAACCTGGGCCGGCTGCTGATTGGTCGCTGGGGTCAGCTGACTAGGCTCAGCCAATCAGGGGCTGCCCCTCAGCCCTAGCTTCCTGATTGGTGGGTGGTGTCACCTGACCAGGGCTGACCAATCAGAGCGAGGGAAACCTGGGCTGGCTGCTGATTGGTCGCTGGGGTCAGCTGACTAGGCTCAGCCAATCAGGGGCTGCCCCTCAGCCCTAGCCTCCTGATTGGTGGGTGGTGTCACCTGATCAGGGCTGACCAATCAGAGCGAGGGATTCCTAGGTCGGCTGCTGATTGGTCGCTGGGGTCAGCTGACTAGGCTCAGCCAATCAGGGGCTGCCCCTCAGCCCTAGCCTCCTGATTGGTGGGTGGTGTCACCTGACCAGGGCTGACCAATCAGAGCGAGGGATTCCTAGGCCGGCTGCTGATTGGTCGCTGGAGTCAGCTGACTAGGCTCAGCCAATCAGGGGCTGCCCCTCAGCCCTAGCTTCCTGATTGGTGGGTGGTGTTACCTGACCAGGGCTGACCAATCAGAGCGAAGGATTCCTAGGTCGGCTGCTGATTGGTCGCTGGGGTCAGCTGACTAGGCTCAGCCAATCAGGGGCTGCCCCTCAGCCCTAGCCTCCTGATTGGTGGGTGGTGTCACCTGACCAGGGCTGACCAATCAGAGCGAGGGATTCCTAGGCCGGCTGCTGATTGGTCGCTGGAGTCAGCTGACTAGGCTCAGCCAATCAGGGGCTGCCCCTCAGCCCTAAGCTTCCTGATTGGTGGGTGGTGTCACCTGACCAGGGCTGACCAATCAGAGCGAGGGAAACCTGGGCCGGCTGCTGATTGGTCGCTGGGGTCAGCTGACTAGGCTCAGCCAATCAGGGGCAGCCCCTCAGCCCTAGCCTCCTGATTGGTGGGTGGTGTCACCTGACCAGGGCTGACCAATCAGAGCGAAGGATTCCTGGGCCGGCTGCTGATTGGTCGCTGGGATCAGCTGACTAGGCTCAGCCAATCAGGGGCTGCCCCTCAGCCCTAGCGTCCTGATTTAGTTTTTGAGGTTTTGGGTTTAACATGACTATGTAGAGTAATGGTTAAGGAGCTGAACCCCAGTGCTTAAGGTCCAGGGTTCAATTCCCTTGTGCTCCATCTGAACTTTCTCTGAGCTCTCTTCTACATTTTTTTTGTTTGGTGAGGGAGAAAAAAGCTATTGTTAGCAACCAGGTAGACCAAAACACAAGCCACCCAGTTCATGCATTTAAATTGAATGATTTACTCAAATGGATTTGGGTCACTCTGTCAGCATTAGCCATTTTCCCCACATTTGAATATTTATATCATCATTCACAGGCCGTACAAAATCATCAACTTAAAAATTACCCCTGCATTGTATAGTTATCCCACCATACATCCCCACATTGTGTATTGATTTATGTGATGACCCTCAGCCACCCCTACATGTAAATGAATGCCCCATTGCCCCCCACACCCTTGTGTATTGTCCTCATCCATTTTCTTTGAGAAATCCAGGTGCTGTGGTTGCAGTGGGATGTGTCCGATTGGTTGAACCTGGTCAAGTGACTCCACCAGCCAACCAGGCATTGGGATTGAGACCCGGCGGGGGTTAAGCTTCACTTGCAGCCCTTGGTTCTTTTGATGTTCATTTTCTTTGAGAAATCCAGGTGCTGTGGTTGCGGTGGGATGTGTCCAGGCCAGGGCTTATCTTTGTACAGTATTTCCCCTGTCTCTGTTTTTGCATTGCCATTGGCCCTATTCTTTTGTGTTTTAGTTGTTTTTTTCCTGCTTCCACCTTTGCTGTTACTGAAGGCACAAGGCGTCACAGACCCTATCATCTCCAATAATACTAATGTATTTTCCTTCACCTATCATGAGTAGTTCTTCTTCTTTCCATAGCTTTAACATGTCCTGTTCAATCCCTTTTCTGTTGTGTTGTGTCTTTGAAGCTAACGTTCCCTCGCTTTTAGTCTCTACCGCTTCTGCTGGGAGACTGTTCCATTTCTCTACCACTCTAGGAATAAAACTCCTTTACATTCCATCTAAGCCTCTAACTCACTAGTTTCAGATTATGACCTTGTTTAACTATATCTCCTCTTTTGAAACAAACCTCCCTCCTGTGATTTGTTAAATGCCTTTAAGGATTTCCAGTATTTTCTCCAAGCTTATACATATCGAGATTCCCTAGTCTTTCCTGATCCTGAGCCTGCGTTATTCTTATCTACAATGGTAAGTTGAACATTTCCTTTCACTGTAACTCATCTAGTACTCATAGTTTCCTCAGAGAATTGTGTTGCTTCTTTACATGTAGAGATACATATATCAGCATTTCTTCCTTTTTTTTTTCCTTCTTTACTTTTCTTTTTGCCATTGTCTTTATCCCTTTTCCCAAGGCTGGTATCTCTTACTCTTCTAGCCTATCCTCTCTCATTGTGTTCCTCTTTTTTTACCCAAGTGGTGTTTTTCTGTTCCAAGCTGATGGCCACAAAACACCCCTACGTCAGAGGGCTCAGCTAACAGCACAGACATGTGGGATAAAACAAGCAGTGTGTCCTGCATCAATTTGTCTATTTTGTCACATTAACGGCTCGGTGGAGTTTGCAATCCCAGTTTGGAGTTAACGGAAGTATGGAAAATGCTACACCCAATCACAAATGAAGTTTTGCCGAGCCAATAGAGACGCAACTCCCACCTAGGAAGTGACTTGACGTGGCACATTAAGGCACTTCACATTTTTTATCTTTTATGGAAATAAAATGAATTATTTAAGTGTGTGTATCATTATTATTATTTTTTTTTAATATTCCTTTGGTATGTAGCTTTCTGCTTTCCCCCCTCCAGTGTGAGGATTTGTGGACAGTTGTACAAAAGCAAACATAGGGGTTTAATTTGAGTGAATTTTCAGCTCTGACCAAGATAGTCCTGGCTATTTGTGGATTGTTGCTATAACAGACCACCTCAATATCAGAAGCAAGTCTACGGCAGAGACCTGATTTAAACCCCTTGACTTTGCCATACATTCTAATTGCCAAATTATTAATCCGTTTCTGCAGCGTAAAGAGCTTGGCTGGTCCTGTATAATGCATAGCTAAGTCAATGAGATGTCGCTGAAAAATCCCTGACCATTTAATTATGCACTATACAGGAACAGCACAGCCATTCTAGCAAGAGGAACCTGTAAGTCTGGGCAATATGAGCTCTCCCGTCAACCCTCCTTCCAGGGAATACTCTCCAATTAAGGAAGTGACTGCTGGAGAATTTCTTCTGCCTGCTGAGCCAAGACAGGCTTATATTAGTCAAGCAGCAGCTGCCCCTCAGCCCTAGCCTCCTGATTGGTAGGTGGTGTCACCTGACCAGGGCTGACCAATCAGAGCGAGGGAAACCTGGGCCGGCTGCTGATTGGTCGCTGGGGTCAGCTGACTAGGCTCAGCCAATCAGGGGCTGCCCCTCAGCCCTAGCTTCCTGATTGGTGGGTGGTGTCACCTGACCAGGGCTGACCAATCAGAGCGAGGGAAACCTGGGCTGGCTGCTGATTGGTCGCTGGGGTCAGCTGACTAGGCTCAGCCAATCAGGGGCTGCCCCTCAGCCCTAGCCTCCTGATTGGTGGGTGGTGTCACCTGATCAGGGCTGACCAATCAGAGCGAGGGATTCCTAGGTCGGCTGCTGATTGGTCGCTGGGGTCAGCTGACTAGGCTCAGCCAATCAGGGGCTGCCCCTCAGCCCTAGCCTCCTGATTGGTGGGTGGTGTCACCTGACCAGGGCTGACCAATCAGAGCGAGGGATTCCTAGGCCGGCTGCTGATTGGTCGCTGGAGTCAGCTGACTAGGCTCAGCCAATCAGGGGCTGCCCCTCAGCCCTAGCTTCCTGATTGGTGGGTGGTGTTACCTGACCAGGGCTGACCAATCAGAGCGAAGGATTCCTAGGTCGGCTGCTGATTGGTCGCTGGGGTCAGCTGACTAGGCTCAGCCAATCAGGGGCTGCCCCTCAGCCCTAGCCTCCTGATTGGTGGGTGGTGTCACCTGACCAGGGCTGACCAATCAGAGCGAGGGATTCCTAGGCCGGCTGCTGATTGGTCGCTGGAGTCAGCTGACTAGGCTCAGCCAATCAGGGGCTGCCCCTCAGCCCTAAGCTTCCTGATTGGTGGGTGGTGTCACCTGACCAGGGCTGACCAATCAGAGCGAGGGAAACCTGGGCCGGCTGCTGATTGGTCGCTGGGGTCAGCTGACTAGGCTCAGCCAATCAGGGGCAGCCCCTCAGCCCTAGCCTCCTGATTGGTGGGTGGTGTCACCTGACCAGGGCTGACCAATCAGAGCGAAGGATTCCTGGGCCGGCTGCTGATTGGTCGCTGGGATCAGCTGACTAGGCTCAGCCAATCAGGGGCTGCCCCTCAGCCCTAGCGTCCTGATTTAGTTTTTGAGGTTTTGGGTTTAACATGACTATGTAGAGTAATGGTTAAGGAGCTGAACCCCAGTGCTTAAGGTCCAGGGTTCAATTCCCTTGTGCTCCATCTGAACTTTCTCTGAGCTCTCTTCTACATTTTTTTTGTTTGGTGAGGGAGAAAAAAGCTATTGTTAGCAACCAGGTAGACCAAAACACAAGCCACCCAGTTCATGCATTTAAATTGAATGATTTACTCAAATGGATTTGGGTCACTCTGTCAGCATTAGCCATTTTCCCCACATTTGAATATTTATATCATCATTCACAGGCCGTACAAAATCATCAACTTAAAAATTACCCCTGCATTGTATAGTTATCCCACCATACATCCCCACATTGTGTATTGATTTATGTGATGACCCTCAGCCACCCCTACATGTAAATGAATGCCCCATTGCCCCCCACACCCTTGTGTATTGTCCTCATCCATTTTCTTTGAGAAATCCAGGTGCTGTGGTTGCAGTGGGATGTGTCCGATTGGTTGAACCTGGTCAAGTGACTCCACCAGCCAACCAGGCATTGGGATTGAGACCCGGCGGGGGTTAAGCTTCACTTGCAGCCCTTGGTTCTTTTGATGTTCATTTTCTTTGAGAAATCCAGGTGCTGTGGTTGCGGTGGGATGTGTCCAGGCCAGGGCTTATCTTTGTACAGTATTTCCCCTGTCTCTGTTTTTGCATTGCCATTGGCCCTATTCTTTTGTGTTTTAGTTGTTTTTTTCCTGCTTCCACCTTTGCTGTTACTGAAGGCACAAGGCGTCACAGACCCTATCATCTCCAATAATACTAATGTATTTTCCTTCACCTATCATGAGTAGTTCTTCTTCTTTCCATAGCTTTAACATGTCCTGTTCAATCCCTTTTCTGTTGTGTTGTGTCTTTGAAGCTAACGTTCCCTCGCTTTTAGTCTCTACCGCTTCTGCTGGGAGACTGTTCCATTTCTCTACCACTCTAGGAATAAAACTCCTTTACATTCCATCTAAGCCTCTAACTCACTAGTTTCAGATTATGACCTTGTTTAACCATATCTCCTCTTTTGAAACAAACCTCCCTCCTGTGATTTGTTAAATGCCTTTAAGGATTTCCAGTATTTTCTCCAAGCTTATACATATCGAGATTCCCTAGTCTTTCCTGATCCTGAGCCTGCGTTATTCTTATCTACAATGGTAAGTTGAACATTTCCTTTCACTGTAACTTATCTAGTACTCATAGTTTCCTCAGAGAATTGTGTTGCTTCTTTACATGTAGAGATACATATATCAGCATTTCTTTTTTTTTTTCCTTCTTTACTTTTCTTTTTGCCATTGTCTTTATCCCTTTTCCCAAGGCTGGTATCTCTTACTCTTCTAGCCTATCCTCTCTCATTGTGTTCCTCTTTTTTTACCCAAGTGGTGTTTTTCTGTTCCAAGCTGATGGCCACAAAACACCCCTACGTCAGAGGGCTCAGCTAACAGCACAGACATGTGGGATAAAACAAGCAGTGTGTCCTGCATCAATTTGTCTATTTTGTCACATTAACGGCTCGGTGGAGTTTGCAATCCCAGTTTGGAGTTAACGGAAGTATGGAAAATGCTACACTCAATCACAAATGAAGTTTTGCCGAGCCAATAGAGACGCAACTCCCACCTAGGAAGTGACTTGACGTGGCACATTAAGGCACTTCACATTTTTTATCTTTTATGGAAATAAAATGAATTATTTAAGTGTGTGTATCATTATTATTATTTTTTTTTAATATTCCTTTGGTATGTAGCTTTCTGCTTTCCCCCCTCCAGTGTGAGGATTTGTGGACAGTTGTACAAAAGCAAACATAGGGGTTTAATTTGAGTGAATTTTCAGCTCTGACCAAGATAGTCCTGGCTATTTGTGGATTGTTGCTATAACAGACCACCTCAATATCAGAAGCAAGTCTACGGCAGAGACCTGATTTAAACCCCTTGACTTTGCCATACATTCTAATTGCCAAATTATTAATCCGTTTCTGCAGCGTAAAGAGCTTGGCTGGTCCTGTATAATGCATAGCTAAGTCAATGAGATGTCGCTGAAAAATCCCTGACCATTTAATTATGCACTATACAGGAACAGCACAGCCATTCTAGCAAGAGGAACCTGTAAGTCTGGGCAATATGAGCTCTCCCGTCAACCCTCCTTCCAGGGAATACTCTCCAATTAAGGAAGTGACTGCTGGAGAATTTCTTCTGCCTGCTGAGCCAAGACAGGCTTATATTAGTCAAGCAGCAGCTGCCCCTCAGCCCTAGCCTCCTGATTGGTAGGTGGTGTCACCTGACCAGGGCTGACCAATCAGAGCGAGGGAAACCTGGGCCGGCTGCTGATTGGTCGCTGGGGTCAGCTGACTAGGCTCAGCCAATCAGGGGCTGCCCCTCAGCCCTAGCTTCCTGATTGGTGGGTGGTGTCACCTGACCAGGGCTGACCAATCAGAGCGAGGGAAACCTGGGCTGGCTGCTGATTGGTCGCTGGGGTCAGCTGACTAGGCTCAGCCAATCAGGGGCTGCCCCTCAGCCCTAGCCTCCTGATTGGTGGGTGGTGTCACCTGATCAGGGCTGACCAATCAGAGCGAGGGATTCCTAGGTCGGCTGCTGATTGGTCGCTGGGGTCAGCTGACTAGGCTCAGCCAATCAGGGGCTGCCCCTCAGCCCTAGCCTCCTGATTGGTGGGTGGTGTCACCTGACCAGGGCTGACCAATCAGAGCGAGGGATTCCTAGGCCGGCTGCTGATTGGTCGCTGGAGTCAGCTGACTAGGCTCAGCCAATCAGGGGCTGCCCCTCAGCCCTAGCTTCCTGATTGGTGGGTGGTGTCACCTGACCAGGGCTGACCAATCAGAGCGAAGGATTCCTAGGTCGGCTGCTGATTGGTCGCTGGGGTCAGCTGACTAGGCTCAGCCAATCAGGGGCTGCCCCTCAGCCCTAGCCTCCTGATTGGTGGGTGGTGTCACCTGACCAGGGCTGACCAATCAGAGCGAGGGATTCCTAGGCCGGCTGCTGATTGGTCGCTGGAGTCAGCTGACTAGGCTCAGCCAATCAGGGGCTGCCCCTCAGCCCTAAGCTTCCTGATTGGTGGGTGGTGTCACCTGACCAGGGCTGACCAATCAGAGCGAGGGAAACCTGGGCCGGCTGCTGATTGGTCGCTGGGGTCAGCTGACTAGGCTCAGCCAATCAGGGGCAGCCCCTCAGCCCTAGCCTCCTGATTGGTGGGTGGTGTCACCTGACCAGGGCTGACCAATCAGAGCGAGGGAAACCTGGGCCGGCTGCTGATTGGTCGCTGGGGTCAGCTGACTAGGCTCAGCCAATCAGGGGCTGCCCCTCAGCCCTAGCCTCCTGATTGGTGGGTGGTGTCACCTGATCAGGGCTGACCAATCAGAGCGAGGGATTCCTAGGTCGGCTGCTGATTGGTCGCTGGGGTCAGCTGACTAGGCTCAGCCAATCAGGGGCTGCCCCTCAGCCCTAGCCTCCTGATTGGTGGGTGGTGTCACCTGATCAGGGCTGACCAATCAGAGCGAGGGATTCCTAGGTCGGCTGCTGATTGGTCGCTGGGGTCAGCTGACTAGGCTCAGCCAATCAGGGGCTGCCCCTCAGCCCTAGCCTCCTGATTGGTGGGTGGTGTCACCTGATCAGGGCTGACCAATCAGAGCGAGGGATTCCTAGGTCGGCTGCTGATTGGTCGCTGGGGTCAGCTGACTAGGCTCAGCCAATCAGGGGCTGCCCCTCAGCCCTAGCCTCCTGATTGACCAGGGCTGACCAATCAGAGCGAGGGATTCCTAGGCCGGCTGCTGATTGGTCGCTGGAGTCAGCTGACTAGGCTCAGCCAATCAGGGGCTGCCCCTCAGCCCTAGCCTCCTGATTGGTGGGTGGTGTCACCTGACCAGGGCTGACCAATCAGAGCGAGGGATTCCTAGGCCGGCTGCTGATTGGTCGCTGGAGTCAGCTGACTAGGCTCAGCCAATCAGGGGCTGCCCCTCAGCCCTAAGCTTCCTGATTGGTGGGTGGTGTCACCTGACCAGGGCTGACCAATCAGAGCGAGGGAAACCTGGGCCGGCTGCTGATTGGTCGCTGGAGTCAGCTGACTAGGCTCAGCCAATCAGGGGCTGCCCCTCAGCCCTAGCGTCCTGATTGGTGGGTGTTGTCACCTGACCAGGGCTGACCAATCAGAGCGAGGGATTCCTAGGCCGGCTGCTGATTGGTCGCTGGGGTCAGCTGACTAGGCTCAGCCAATCAGGTGCTGCCCCTCAGCCCTAGCCTCCTGATTGGTGGGTGGTGTCACCTGACCAGGGCAGACCAATCAGAGCGAGGGATTTCTAGGCCGGCTGCTGATTGGTCGCTGGAGTCAGCTGACTAGGCTCAGCCAATCAGGGGCTGCCCCTCAGCCCTAGCGTCCTGATTGGTGGGTGTTGTCACCTGACCAGGGCTGACCAATCAGAGCGAGGGATTCCTAGGCCGGCTGCTGATTGGTCGCTGGGGTCAGCTGACTAGGCTCAGCCAATCAGGTGCTGCCCCTCAGCCCTAGCCTCCTGATTGCTTTTTTATTATTATTTATGAATTATGAATTATGATTTATGAATTATGAATTAATATTAAATGAATCCTTAATAAATGGCGCTTGAATTTACGGGCATCACGAGCTACATTACTGGTGTGGGAACGAGCCGGCAGTAGCCAGAATCAAACTCACGAGCAACGGGGTGGAAGTCGAACACCTTAACCACAACTCTAAGCCAGAGATACTGAGAGGCACCCGTCTCAGTAGCATATTGGTTTAGGTGTTACGTGATTTTAGTTTAGCTTTAGGTGATTCCCTGAGGCTTATTTTTTACGTCCCCACGTAGACCAAAATTTAAGCCATATTGTCTCTGCCCCTACAAGCTACCATTCTTTAGTTTATTTAGAAGTCAGGCCAGCTGGAGGACTGTATTGTATAAAGGACTGATTTTCCAAGCTTTGCCATCCAGTCTCTGTAGCCTAATGGCTAAGGTGTTGTGCTTGGTACCTTGACGCCCTGAGTTCAATTCCCCTATGCTTCAACTGTGTCTGTTTTGGTTTTTAAGTAAGCACATAGACCAAAACATAAGCCATTTTGTCTTTGCCCTTGCAAGCCACCCTTCTTTAGTTTATTTAGTACATTTGTTTGGGAGTCAGGCTAGTTAAAGGGCTGTAAAAACTAAAAGATTGAAAACAGGGCCTTATACCTGTTCTCTGTGGTGCAATGGTAGAGATGTTAAATTTAGTTTTTGAGGTTTTGGGTTAAACATGACTATGTAGAGTAATGGTTAAGGAGCTGAACCCCAGTGCTTAAGGTCCAGGGTTTAATTCCCTTGTGCTCCATCTGAACTTTCTCTGAGCTCTCTTCTACATTTTTTTTGTTTGGTGAGGGAGAAAAAAGCTATTGTTAGCAACCAGGTAGACCAAAACACAAGCCACCCAGTTCATGCATTTAAATTGAATGATTTACTCAAATGGATTTGGGTCACTCTGTCAGCATTAGCCATTTTCCCCACATTTGAATATTTATATCATCATTCACAGGCCGTACAAAATCATCAACTTAAAAATTACCCCTGCATTGTATAGTTATCCCACCATACATCCCCACATTGTGTATTGATTTATGTGATGACCCTCAGCCACCCCTACATGTAAATGAATGCCCCATTGCCCCCCACACCCTTGTGTATTGTCCTCATCCATTTTCTTTGAGAAATCCAGGTGCTGTGGTTGCAGTGGGATGTGTCCGATTGGTTGAACCTGGTCAAGTGACTCCACCAGCCAACCAGGCATTGGGATTGAGACCCGGCGGGGGTTAAGCTTCACTTGCAGCCCTTGGTTCTTTTGATGTTCATTTTCTTTGAGAAATCCAGGTGCTGTGGTTGCGGTGGGATGTGTCCAGGCCAGGGCTTATCTTTGTACAGTATTTCCCCTGTCTCTGTTTTTGCATTGCCATTGGCCCTATTCTTTTGTGTTTTAGTTGTTTTTTTCCTGCTTCCACCTTTGCTGTTACTGAAGGCACAAGGCGTCACAGACCCTATCATCTCCAATAATACTAATGTATTTTCCTTCACCTATCATGAGTAGTTCTTCTTCTTTCCATAGCTTTAACATGTCCTGTTCAATCCCTTTTCTGTTGTGTTGTGTCTTTGAAGCTAACGTTCCCTCGCTTTTAGTCTCTACCGCTTCTGCTGGGAGACTGTTCCATTTCTCTAGCACTCTAGGAATAAAACTCCTTTACATTCCATCTAAGCCTCTAACTCACTAGTTTCAGATTATGACCTTGTTTAACCATATCTCCTCTTTTGAAACAAACCTCCCTCCTGTGATTTGTTAAATGCCTTTAAGGATTTCCAGTATTTTCTCCAAGCTTATACATATCGAGATTCCCTAGTCTTTCCTGATCCTGAGCCTGCGTTATTCTTATCTACAATGGTAAGTTGAACATTTCCTTTCACTGTAACTCATCTAGTACTCATAGTTTCCTCAGAGAATTGTGTTGCTTCTTTACATGTAGAGATACATATATCAGCATTTCTTCCTTTTTTTTTTCCTTCTTTACTTTTCTTTTTGCCATTGTCTTTATCCCTTTTCCCAAGGCTGGTATCTCTTACTCTTCTAGCCTATCCTCTCTCATTGTGTTCCTCTTTTTTTACCCAAGTGGTGTTTTTCTGTTCCAAGCTGATGGCCACAAAACACCCCTACGTCAGAGGGCTCAGCTAACAGCACAGACATGTGGGATAAAACAAGCAGTGTGTCCTGCATCAATTTGTCTATTTTGTCACATTAACGGCTCGGTGGAGTTTGCAATCCCAGTTTGGAGTTAACGGAAGTATGGAAAATGCTACACCCAATCACAAATGAAGTTTTGCCGAGCCAATAGAGACGCAACTCCCACCTAGGAAGTGACTTGACGTGGCACATTAAGGCACTTCACATTTTTTATCTTTTATGGAAATAAAATGAATTATTTAAGTGTGTGTATCATTATTATTATTTTTTTTAATATTCCTTTGGTATGTAGCTTTCTGCTTTCCCCCCTCCAGTGTGAGGATTTGTGGACAGTTGTACAAAAGCAAACATAGGGGTTTAATTTGAGTGAATTTTCAGCTCTGACCAAGATAGTCCTGGCTATTTGTGGATTGTTGCTATAACAGACCACCTCAATATCAGAAGCAAGTCTACGGCAGAGACCTGATTTAAACCCCTTGACTTTGCCATACATTCTAATTGCCAAATTATTAATCCGTTTCTGCAGCGTAAAGAGCTTGGCTGGTCCTGTATAATGCATAGCTAAGTCAATGAGATGTCGCTGAAAAATCCCTGACCATTTAATTATGCACTATACAGGAACAGCACAGCCATTCTAGCAAGAGGAACCTGTAAGTCTGGGCAATATGAGCTCTCCCGTCAACCCTCCTTCCAGGGAATACTCTCCAATTAAGGAAGTGACTGCTGGAGAATTTCTTCTGCCTGCTGAGCCAAGACAGGCTTATATTAGTCAAGCAGCAGCTGCCCCTCAGCCCTAGCCTCCTGATTGGTAGGTGGTGTCACCTGACCAGGGCTGACCAATCAGAGCGAGGGAAACCTGGGCCGGCTGCTGATTGGTCGCTGGGGTCAGCTGACTAGGCTCAGCCAATCAGGGGCTGCCCCTCAGCCCTAGCTTCCTGATTGGTGGGTGGTGTCACCTGACCAGGGCTGACCAATCAGAGCGAGGGAAACCTGGGCCGGCTGCTGATTGGTCGCTGGGGTCAGCTGACTAGGCTCAGCCAATCAGGGGCTGCCCCTCAGCCCTAGCCTCCTGATTGGTGGGTGGTGTCACCTGATCAGGGCTGACCAATCAGAGCGAGGGATTCCTAGGCCGGCTGCTGATTGGTCGCTGGGGTCAGCTGACTAGGCTCAGCCAATCAGGGGCTGCCCCTCAGCCCTAGCCTCCTGATTGGTGGGTGGTGTCACCTGACCAGGGCTGACCAATCAGAGCGAGGGATTCCTAGGCCGGCTGCTGATTGGTCGCTGGAGTCAGCTGACTAGGCTCAGCCAATCAGGGGCTGCCCCTCAGCCCTAGCTTCCTGATTGGTGGGTGGTGTCACCTGACCAGGGCTGACCAATCAGAGCGAAGGATTCCTAGGCCGGCTGCTGATTGGTCGCTGGGGTCAGCTGACTAGGCTCAGCCAATCAGGGGCTGCCCCTCAGCCCTAGCCTCCTGATTGGTGGGTGGTGTCACCTGACCAGGGCTGACCAATCAGAGCGAGGGATTCCTAGGCCGGCTGCTGATTGGTCGCTGGGGTCAGCTGACTAGGCTCAGCCAATCAGGTGCTGCCCCTCAGCCCTAGCCTCCTGATTGCTTTTTTATTATTATTTATGAATTATGAATTATGATTTATGAATTATGAATTAATATTAAATGAATCCTTAATAAATGGCGCTTGAATTTACGGGCATCACGAGCTACATTACTGGTGTGGGAACGAGCCGGCAGTAGCCAGAATCAAACTCACGAGCAACGGGGTGGAAGTCGAACACCTTAACCACAACTCTAAGCCAGAGATACTGAGAGGCACCCGTCTCAGTAGCATATTGGTTTAGGTGTTACGTGATTTTAGTTTAGCTTTAGGTGATTCCCTGAGGCTTATTTTTTACGTCCCCACGTAGACCAAAATTTAAGCCATATTGTCTCTGCCCCTACAAGCTACCATTCTTTAGTTTATTTAGAAGTCAGGCCAGCTGGAGGACTGTATTGTATAAAGGACTGATTTTCCAAGCTTTGCCATCCAGTCTCTGTAGCCTAATGGCTAAGGTGTTGTGCTTGGTACCTTGACGCCCTGAGTTCAATTCCCCTATGCTTCAACTGTGTCTGTTTTGGTTTTTAAGTAAGCACATAGACCAAAACATAAGCCATTTTGTCTTTGCCCTTGCAAGCCACCCTTCTTTAGTTTATTTAGTACATTTGTTTGGGAGTCAGGCTAGTTAAAGGGCTGTAAAAACTAAAAGATTGAAAACAGGGCCTTATACCTGTTCTCTGTGGTGCAATGGTAGAGATGTTAAATTTAGTTTTTGAGGTTTTGGGTTAAACATGACTATGTAGAGTAATGGTTAAGGAGCTGAACCCCAGTGCTTAAGGTCCAGGGTTCAATTCCCTTGTGCTCCATCTGAACTTTCTCTGAGCTCTCTTCTACATTTTTTTTGTTTGGTGAGGGAGAAAAAAGCTATTGTTAGCAACCAGGTAGACCAAAACACAAGCCACCCAGTTCATGCATTTAAATTGAATGATTTACTCAAATGGATTTGGGTCACTCTGTCAGCATTAGCCATTTTCCCCACATTTGAATATTTATATCATCATTCACAGGCCGTACAAAATCATCAACTTAAAAATTACCCCTGCATTGTATAGTTATCCCACCATACATCCCCACATTGTGTATTGATTTATGTGATGACCCTCAGCCACCCCTACATGTAAATGAATGCCCCATTGCCCCCCACACCCTTGTGTATTGTCCTCATCCATTTTCTTTGAGAAATCCAGGTGCTGTGGTTGCAGTGGGATGTGTCCGATTGGTTGAACCTGGTCAAGTGACTCCACCAGCCAACCAGGCATTGGGATTGAGACCCGGCGGGGGTTAAGCTTCACTTGCAGCCCTTGGTTCTTTTGATGTTCATTTTCTTTGAGAAATCCAGGTGCTGTGGTTGCGGTGGGATGTGTCCAGGCCAGGGCTTATCTTTGTACAGTATTTCCCCTGTCTCTGTTTTTGCATTGCCATTGGCCCTATTCTTTTGTGTTTTAGTTGTTTTTTTCCTGCTTCCACCTTTGCTGTTACTGAAGGCACAAGGCGTCACAGACCCTATCATCTCCAATAATACTAATGTATTTTCCTTCACCTATCATGAGTAGTTCTTCTTCTTTCCATAGCTTTAACATGTCCTGTTCAATCCCTTTTCTGTTGTGTTGTGTCTTTGAAGCTAACGTTCCCTCGCTTTTAGTCTCTACCGCTTCTGCTGGGAGACTGTTCCATTTCTCTACCACTCTAGGAATAAAACTCCTTTACATTCCATCTAAGCCTCTAACTCACTAGTTTCAGATTATGACCTTGTTTAACCATATCTCCTCTTTTGAAACAAACCTCCCTCCTGTGATTTGTTAAATGCCTTTAAGGATTTCCAGTATTTTCTCCAAGCTTATACATATCGAGATTCCCTAGTCTTTCCTGATCCTGAGCCTGCGTTATTCTTATCTACAATGGTAAGTTGAACATTTCCTTTCACTGTAACTCATCTAGTACTCATAGTTTCCTCAGAGAATTGTGTTGCTTCTTTACATGTAGAGATACATATATCAGCATTTCTTCCTTTTTTTTTCCTTCTTTACTTTTCTTTTTGCCATTGTCTTTATCCCTTTTCCCAAGGCTGGTATCTCTTACTCTTCTAGCCTATCCTCTCTCATTGTGTTCCTCTTTTTTTACCCAAGTGGTGTTTTTCTGTTCCAAGCTGATGGCCACAAAACACCCCTACGTCAGAGGGCTCAGCTAACAGCACAGACATGTGGGATAAAACAAGCAGTGTGTCCTGCATCAATTTGTCTATTTTGTCACATTAACGGCTCGGTGGAGTTTGCAATCCCAGTTTGGAGTTAACGGAAGTATGGAAAATGCTACACCCAATCACAAATGAAGTTTTGCCGAGCCAATAGAGACGCAACTCCCACCTAGGAAGTGACTTGACGTGGCACATTAAGGCACTTCACATTTTTTATCTTTTATGGAAATAAAATGAATTATTTAAGTGTGTGTATCATTATTATTCTTTTTTTAATATTCCTTTGGTATGTAGCTTTCTGCTTTCCCCCCTCCAGTGTGAGGATTTGTGGACAGTTGTACAAAAGCAAACATAGGGGTTTAATTTGAGTGAATTTTCAGCTCTGACCAAGATAGTCCTGGCTATTTGTGGATTGTTGCTATAACAGACCACCTCAATATCAGAAGCAAGTCTACGGCAGAGACCTGATTTAAACCCCTTGACTTTGCCATACATTCTAATTGCCAAATTATTAATCCGTTTCTGCAGCGTAAAGAGCTTGGCTGGTCCTGTATAATGCATAGCTAAGTCAATGAGATGTCGCTGAAAAATCCCTGACCATTTAATTATGCACTATACAGGAACAGCACAGCCATTCTAGCAAGAGGAACCTGTAAGTCTGGGCAATATGAGCTCTCCCGTCAACCCTCCTTCCAGGGAATACTCTCCAATTAAGGAAGTGACTGCTGGAGAATTTCTTCTGCCTGCTGAGCCAAGACAGGCTTATATTAGTCAAGCAGCAGCTGCCCCTCAGCCCTAGCCTCCTGATTGGTAGGTGGTGTCACCTGACCAGGGCTGACCAATCAGAGCGAGGGAAACCTGGGCCGGCTGCTGATTGGTCGCTGGGGTCAGCTGACTAGGCTCAGCCAATCAGGGGCTGCCCCTCAGCCCTAGCTTCCTGATTGGTGGGTGTTGTCACCTGACCAGGGCTGACCAATCAGAGCGAGGGATTCCTAGGCCGGCTGCTGATTGGTCGCTGGGGTCAGCTGACTAGGCTCAGCCAATCAGGGGCTGCCCCTCAGCCCTAGCTTCCTGATTGGTGGGTGGTGTCACCTGACCAGGGCTGACCAATCAGAGCGAGGGAAACCTGGGCTGGCTGCTGATTGGTCGCTGGGGTCAGCTGACTAGGCTCAGCCAATCAGGGGCTTCCCCTCAGCCCTAGCCTCCTGATTGGTGGGTGGTGTCACCTGATCAGGGCTGACCAATCAGAGCAAGGGATTCCTAGGTCGGCTGCTGATTGGTCGCTGGGGTCAGCTGACTAGGCTCAGCCAATCAGGGGCTGCCCCTCAGCCCTAGCGTCCTGATTGGTGGGTGTTGTCACCTGACCAGGGCTGACCAATCAGAGCGAGGGATTCTTAGGCCGGCTGCTGATTGGTCGCTGGGGTCAGCTGACTAGGCTCAGCCAATCAGGTGCTGCCCCTCAGCCCTAGCCTCCTGATTGCTTTTTTATTATTATTTATGAATTATGATTTATGAATTATGAATTAATATTAAATGAATCCTTAATAAATGGCGCTTGAATTTACGGGCATCACGAGCTACATTACTGGTGTGGGAACGAGCCGGCAGTAGCCAGGATCAAACTCACGAGCAACGGGGTGGAAGTCGAACACCTTAACCACAACTCTAAGCCAGAGATACTGAGAGGCACCCGTCTCAGTAGCATATTGGTTTAGGTGTTACGTGATTTTAGTTTAGCTTTAGGTGATTCCCTGAGGCTTATTTTTTACGTCCCCACGTAGACCAAAATTTAAGCCATATTGTCTCTGCCCCTACAAGCTACCATTCTTTAGTTTATTTAGAAGTCAGGCCAGCTGGAGGACTGTATTGTATAAAGGACTGATTTTCCAAGCTTTGCCATCCAGTCTCTGTAGCCTAATGGCTAAGGTGTTGTGCTTGGTACCTTGACGCCCTGAGTTCAATTCCCCTATGCTTCAACTGTGTCTGTTTTGGTTTTTAAGTAAGCACATAGACCAAAACATAAGCCATTTTGTCTTTGCCCTTGCAAGCCACCCTTCTTTAGTTTATTTAGTACATTTGTTTGGGAGTCAGGCTAGTTAAAGGGCTGTAAAAACTAAAAGATTGAAAACAGGGCCTTATACCTGTTCTCTGTGGTGCAATGGTAGAGATGTTAAATTTAGTTTTTGAGGTTTTGGGTTT
This sequence comes from Spea bombifrons, assembly GCF_027358695.1. NCBI lineage: Eukaryota > Metazoa > Chordata > Amphibia > Anura > Pelobatidae > Spea > Spea bombifrons. The sequence continues at coordinate 40,553,675 of NC_071088.1, forward strand.
AACATGACTATGTAGAGTAATGGTTAAGGAGCTGAACCCCAGTGCTTAAGGTCCAGGGTTCAATTCCCTTGTGCTCCATCTGAACTTTCTCTGAGCTCTCTTCTACATTTTTTTTGTTTGGTGAGGGAGAAAAAAGCTATTGTTAGCAACCAGGTAGACCAAAACACAAGCCACCCAGTTCATGCATTTAAATTGAATGATTTACTCAAATGGATTTGGGTCACTCTGTCAGCATTAGCCATTTTCCCCACATTTGAATATTTATATCATCATTCACAGGCCGTACAAAATCATCAACTTAAAAATTACCCCTGCATTGTATAGTTATCCCACCATACATCCCCACATTGTGTATTGATTTATGTGATGACCCTCAGCCACCCCTACATGTAAATGAATGCCCCATTGCCCCCCACACCCTTGTGTATTGTCCTCATCCATTTTCTTTGAGAAATCCAGGTGCTGTGGTTGCAGTGGGATGTGTCCGATTGGTTGAACCTGGTCAAGTGACTCCACCAGCCAACCAGGCATTGGGATTGAGACCCGGCGGGGGTTAAGCTTCACTTGCAGCCCTTGGTTCTTTTGATGTTCATTTTCTTTGAGAAATCCAGGTGCTGTGGTTGCGGTGGGATGTGTCCAGGCCAGGGCTTATCTTTGTACAGTATTTCCCCTGTCTCTGTTTTTGCATTGCCATTGGCCCTATTCTTTTGTGTTTTAGTTGTTTTTTTCCTGCTTCCACCTTTGCTGTTACTGAAGGCACAAGGCGTCACAGACCCTATCATCTCCAATAATACTAATGTATTTTCCTTCACCTATCATGAGTAGTTCTTCTTCTTTCCATAGCTTTAACATGTCCTGTTCAATCCCTTTTCTGTTGTGTTGTGTCTTTGAAGCTAACGTTCCCTCGCTTTTAGTCTCTACCGCTTCTGCTGGGAGACTGTTCCATTTCTCTAGCACTCTAGGAATAAAACTCCTTTACATTCCATCTAAGCCTCTAACTCACTAGTTTCAGATTATGACCTTGTTTAACCATATCTCCTCTTTTGAAACAAACCTCCCTCCTGTGATTTGTTAAATGCCTTTAAGGATTTCCAGTATTTTCTCCAAGCTTATACATATCGAGATTCCCTAGTCTTTCCTGATCCTGAGCCTGCGTTATTCTTATCTACAATGGTAAGTTGAACATTTCCTTTCACTGTAACTCATCTAGTACTCATAGTTTCCTCAGAGAATTGTGTTGCTTCTTTACATGTAGAGATACATATATCAGCATTTCTTCCTTTTTTTTTTCCTTCTTTACTTTTCTTTTTGCCATTGTCTTTATCCCTTTTCCCAAGGCTGGTATCTCTTACTCTTCTAGCCTATCCTCTCTCATTGTGTTCCTCTTTTTTTACCCAAGTGGTGTTTTTCTGTTCCAAGCTGATGGCCACAAAACACCCCTACGTCAGAGGGCTCAGCTAACAGCACAGACATGTGGGATAAAACAAGCAGTGTGTCCTGCATCAATTTGTCTATTTTGTCACATTAACGGCTCGGTGGAGTTTGCAATCCCAGTTTGGAGTTAACGGAAGTATGGAAAATGCTACACCCAATCACAAATGAAGTTTTGCCGAGCCAATAGAGACGCAACTCCCACCTAGGAAGTGACTTGACGTGGCACATTAAGGCACTTCACATTTTTTATCTTTTATGGAAATAAAATGAATTATTTAAGTGTGTGTATCATTATTATTATTTTTTTTAATATTCCTTTGGTATGTAGCTTTCTGCTTTCCCCCCTCCAGTGTGAGGATTTGTGGACAGTTGTACAAAAGCAAACATAGGGGTTTAATTTGAGTGAATTTTCAGCTCTGACCAAGATAGTCCTGGCTATTTGTGGATTGTTGCTATAACAGACCACCTCAATATCAGAAGCAAGTCTACGGCAGAGACCTGATTTAAACCCCTTGACTTTGCCATACATTCTAATTGCCAAATTATTAATCCGTTTCTGCAGCGTAAAGAGCTTGGCTGGTCCTGTATAATGCATAGCTAAGTCAATGAGATGTCGCTGAAAAATCCCTGACCATTTAATTATGCACTATACAGGAACAGCACAGCCATTCTAGCAAGAGGAACCTGTAAGTCTGGGCAATATGAGCTCTCCCGTCAACCCTCCTTCCAGGGAATACTCTCCAATTAAGGAAGTGACTGCTGGAGAATTTCTTCTGCCTGCTGAGCCAAGACAGGCTTATATTAGTCAAGCAGCAGCTGCCCCTCAGCCCTAGCCTCCTGATTGGTAGGTGGTGTCACCTGACCAGGGCTGACCAATCAGAGCGAGGGAAACCTGGGCCGGCTGCTGATTGGTCGCTGGGGTCAGCTGACTAGGCTCAGCCAATCAGGGGCTGCCCCTCAGCCCTAGCTTCCTGATTGGTGGGTGGTGTCACCTGACCAGGGCTGACCAATCAGAGCGAGGGAAACCTGGGCTGGCTGCTGATTGGTCGCTGGGGTCAGCTGACTAGGCTCAGCCAATCAGGGGCTGCCCCTCAGCCCTAGCCTCCTGATTGGTGGGTGGTGTCACCTGATCAGGGCTGACCAATCAGAGCGAGGGATTCCTAGGTCGGCTGCTGATTGGTCGCTGGGGTCAGCTGACTAGGCTCAGCCAATCAGGGGCTGCCCCTCAGCCATAGCCTCCTGATTGGTGGGTGGTGTCACCTGACCAGGGCTGACCAATCAGAGCGAGGGATTCCTAGGCCGGCTGCTGATTGGTCGCTGGAGTCAGCTGACTAGGCTCAGCCAATCAGGGGCTGCCCCTCAGCCCTAGCTTCCTGATTGGTGGGTGGTGTCACCTGACCAGGGCTGACCAATCAGAGCGAAGGATTCCTAGGTCGGCTGCTGATTGGTCGCTGGGGTCAGCTGACTAGGCTCAGCCAATCAGGGGCTGCCCCTCAGCCCTAGCCTCCTGATTGGTGGGTGGTGTCACCTGACCAGGGCTGACCAATCAGAGCGAGGGATTCCTAGGCCGGCTGCTGATTGGTCGCTGGAGTCAGCTGACTAGGCTCAGCCAATCAGGGGCTGCCCCTCAGCCCTAGCGTCCTGATTGGTGGGTGTTGTCACCTGACCAGGGCTGACCAATCAGAGCGAGGGATTCCTAGGCCGGCTGCTGATTGGTCGCTGGGGTCAGCTGACTAGGCTCAGCCAATCAGGTGCTGCCCCTCAGCCCTAGCCTCCTGATTGGTGGGTGGTGTCACCTGACCAGGGCAGACCAATCAGAGCAAGGGATTTCTAGGCCGGCTGCTGATTGGTCGCTGGAGTCAGCTGACTAGGCTCAGCCAATCAGGGGCTGCCCCTCAGCCCTAGCGTCCTGATTGGTGGGTGTTGTCACCTGACCAGGGCTGACCAATCAGAGCGAGGGATTCCTAGGCCGGCTGCTGATTGGTCGCTGGGGTCAGCTGACTAGGCTCAGCCAATCAGGTGCTGCCCCTCAGCCCTAGCCTCCTGATTGCTTTTTTATTATTATTTATGAATTATGAATTATGATTTATGAATTATGAATTAATATTAAATGAATCCTTAATAAATGGCGCTTGAATTTACGGGCATCACGAGCTACATTACTGGTGTGGGAACGAGCCGGCAGTAGCCAGAATCAAACTCACGAGCAACGGGGTGGAAGTCGAACACCTTAACCACAACTCTAAGCCAGAGATACTGAGAGGCACCCGTCTCAGTAGCATATTGGTTTAGGTGTTACGTGATTTTAGTTTAGCTTTAGGTGATTCCCTGAGGCTTATTTTTTACGTCCCCACGTAGACCAAAATTTAAGCCATATTGTCTCTGCCCCTACAAGCTACCATTCTTTAGTTTATTTAGAAGTCAGGCCAGCTGGAGGACTGTATTGTATAAAGGACTGATTTTCCAAGCTTTGCCATCCAGTCTCTGTAGCCTAATGGCTAAGGTGTTGTGCTTGGTACCTTGACGCCCTGAGTTCAATTCCCCTATGCTTCAACTGTGTCTGTTTTGGTTTTTAAGTAAGCACATAGACCAAAACATAAGCCATTTTGTCTTTGCCCTTGCAAGCCACCCTTCTTTAGTTTATTTAGTACATTTGTTTGGGAGTCAGGCTAGTTAAAGGGCTGTAAAAACTAAAAGATTGAAAACAGGGCCTTATACCTGTTCTCTGTGGTGCAATGGTAGAGATGTTAAATTTAGTTTTTGAGGTTTTGGGTTAAACATGACTATGTAGAGTAATGGTTAAGGAGCTGAACCCCAGTGCTTAAGGTCCAGGGTTCAATTCCCTTGTGCTCCATCTGAACTTTCTCTGAGCTCTCTTCTACATTTTTTTTGTTTGGTGAGGGAGAAAAAAGCTATTGTTAGCAACCAGGTAGACCAAAACACAAGCCACCCAGTTCATGCATTTAAATTGAATGATTTACTCAAATGGATTTGGGTCACTCTGTCAGCATTAGCCATTTTCCCCACATTTGAATATTTATATCATCATTCACAGGCCGTACAAAATCATCAACTTAAAAATTACCCCTGCATTGTATAGTTATCCCACCATACATCCCCACATTGTGTATTGATTTATGTGATGACCCTCAGCCACCCCTACATGTAAATGAATGCCCCATTGCCCCCCACACCCTTGTGTATTGTCCTCATCCATTTTCTTTGAGAAATCCAGGTGCTGTGGTTGCAGTGGGATGTGTCCGATTGGTTGAACCTGGTCAAGTGACTCCACCAGCCAACCAGGCATTGGGATTGAGACCCGGCGGGGGTTAAGCTTCACTTGCAGCCCTTGGTTCTTTTGATGTTCATTTTCTTTGAGAAATCCAGGTGCTGTGGTTGCGGTGGGATGTGTCCAGGCCAGGGCTTATCTTTGTACAGTATTTCCCCTGTCTCTGTTTTTGCATTGCCATTGGCCCTATTCTTTTGTGTTTTAGTTGTTTTTTTCCTGCTTCCACCTTTGCTGTTACTGAAGGCACAAGGCGTCACAGACCCTATCATCTCCAATAATACTAATGTATTTTCCTTCACCTATCATGAGTAGTTCTTCTTCTTTCCATAGCTTTAACATGTCCTGTTCAATCCCTTTTCTGTTGTGTTGTGTCTTTGAAGCTAACGTTCCCTCGCTTTTAGTCTCTACCGCTTCTGCTGGGAGACTGTTCCATTTCTCTACCACTCTAGGAATAAAACTCCTTTACATTCCATCTAAGCCTCTAACTCACTAGTTTCAGATTATGACCTTGTTTAACCATATCTCCTCTTTTGAAACAAACCTCCCTCCTGTGATTTGTTAAATGCCTTTAAGGATTTCCAGTATTTTCTCCAAGCTTATACATATCGAGATTCCCTAGTCTTTCCTGATCCTGAGCCTGCGTTATTCTTATCTACAATGGTAAGTTGAACATTTCCTTTCACTGTAACTCATCTAGTACTCATAGTTTCCTCAGAGAATTGTGTTGCTTCTTTACATGTAGAGATACATATATCAGCATTTCTTCCTTTTTTTTTTCCTTCTTTACTTTTCTTTTTGCCATTGTCTTTATCCCTTTTCCCAAGGCTGGTATCTCTTACTCTTCTAGCCTATCCTCTCTCATTGTGTTCCTCTTTTTTTACCCAAGTGGTGTTTTTCTGTTCCAAGCTGATGGCCACAAAACACCCCTACGTCAGAGGGCTCAGCTAACAGCACAGACATGTGGGATAAAACAAGCAGTGTGTCCTGCATCAATTTGTCTATTTTGTCACATTAACGGCTCGGTGGAGTTTGCAATCCCAGTTTGGAGTTAACGGAAGTATGGAAAATGCTACACCCAATCACAAATGAAGTTTTGCCGAGCCAATAGAGACGCAACTCCCACCTAGGAAGTGACTTGACGTGGCACATTAAGGCACTTCACATTTTTTATCTTTTATGGAAATAAAATGAATTATTTAAGTGTGTGTATCATTATTATTATTTTTTTTAATATTCCTTTGGTATGTAGCTTTCTGCTTTCCCCCCTCCAGTGTGAGGATTTGTGGACAGTTGTACAAAAGCAAACATAGGGGTTTAATTTGAGTGAATTTTCAGCTCTGACCAAGATAGTCCTGGCTATTTGTGGATTGTTGCTATAACAGACCACCTCAATATCAGAAGCAAGTCTACGGCAGAGACCTGATTTAAACCCCTTGACTTTGCCATACATTCTAATTGCCAAATTATTAATCCGTTTCTGCAGCGTAAAGAGCTTGGCTGGTCCTGTATAATGCATAGCTAAGTCAATGAGATGTCGCTGAAAAATCCCTGACCATTTAATTATGCACTATACAGGAACAGCACAGCCATTCTAGCAAGAGGAACCTGTAAGTCTGGGCAATATGAGCTCTCCCGTCAACCCTCCTTCCAGGGAATACTCTCCAATTAAGGAAGTGACTGCTGGAGAATTTCTTCTGCCTGCTGAGCCAAGACAGGCTTATATTAGTCAAGCAGCAGCTGCCCCTCAGCCATAGCCTCCTGATTGGTGGGTGGTGTCACCTGACCAGGGCTGACCAATCAGAGCGAGGGATTCCTAGGCCGGCTGCTGATTGGTCGCTGGAGTCAGCTGACTAGGCTCAGCCAATCAGGGGCTGCCCCTCAGCCCTAGCTTCCTGATTGGTGGGTGGTGTCACCTGACCAGGGCTGACCAATCAGAGCGAAGGATTCCTAGGTCGGCTGCTGATTGGTCGCTGGGGTCAGCTGACTAGGCTCAGCCAATCAGGGGCTGCCCCTCAGCCCTAGCCTCCTGATTGGTGGGTGGTGTCACCTGACCAGGGCTGACCAATCAGAGCGAGGGATTCCTAGGCCGGCTGCTGATTGGTCGCTGGAGTCAGCTGACTAGGCTCAGCCAATCAGGGGCTGCCCCTCAGCCCTAAGCTTCCTGATTGGTGGGTGGTGTCACCTGACCAGGGCTGACCAATCAGAGCGAGGGAAACCTGGGCCGGCTGCTGATTGGTCGCTGGGGTCAGCTGACTAGGCTCAGCCAATCAGGGGCTGCCCCTCAGCCCTAGCGTCCTGATTGGTGGGTGTTGTCACCTGACCAGGGCTGACCAATCAGAGCGAGGGATTCCTAGGCCGGCTGCTGATTGGTCGCTGGGGTCAGCTGACTAGGCTCAGCCAATCAGGTGCTGCCCCTCAGCCCTAGCCTCCTGATTGGTGGGTGGTGTCACCTGACCAGGGCAGACCAATCAGAGCGAGGGATTTCTAGGCCGGCTGCTGATTGGTCGCTGGAGTCAGCTGACTAGGCTCAGCCAATCAGGGGCTGCCCCTCAGCCCTAGCGTCCTGATTGGTGGGTGTTGTCACCTGACCAGGGCTGACCAATCAGAGCGAGGGATTCCTAGGCCGGCTGCTGATTGGTCGCTGGGGTCAGCTGACTAGGCTCAGCCAATCAGGTGCTGCCCCTCAGCCCTAGCCTCCTGATTGCTTTTTTATTATTATTTATGAATTATGAATTATGATTTATGAATTATGAATTAATATTAAATGAATCCTTAATAAATGGCGCTTGAATTTACGGGCATCACGAGCTACATTACTGGTGTGGGAACGAGCCGGCAGTAGCCAGAATCAAACTCACGAGCAACGGGGTGGAAGTCGAACACCTTAACCACAACTCTAAGCCAGAGATACTGAGAGGCACCCGTCTCAGTAGCATATTGGTTTAGGTGTTACGTGATTTTAGTTTAGCTTTAGGTGATTCCCTGAGGCTTATTTTTTACGTCCCCACGTAGACCAAAATTTAAGCCATATTGTCTCTGCCCCTACAAGCTACCATTCTTTAGTTTATTTAGAAGTCAGGCCAGCTGGAGGACTGTATTGTATAAAGGACTGATTTTCCAAGCTTTGCCATCCAGTCTCTGTAGCCTAATGGCTAAGGTGTTGTGCTTGGTACCTTGACGCCCTGAGTTCAATTCCCCTATGCTTCAACTGTGTCTGTTTTGGTTTTTAAGTAAGCACATAGACCAAAACATAAGCCATTTTGTCTTTGCCCTTGCAAGCCACCCTTCTTTAGTTTATTTAGTACATTTGTTTGGGAGTCAGGCTAGTTAAAGGGCTGTAAAAACTAAAAGATTGAAAACAGGGCCTTATACCTGTTCTCTGTGGTGCAATGGTAGAGATGTTAAATTTAGTTTTTGAGGTTTTGGGTTTAACATGACTATGTAGAGTAATGGTTAAGGAGCTGAACCCCAGTGCTTAAGGTCCAGGGTTCAATTCCCTTGTGCTCCATCTGAACTTTCTCTGAGCTCTCTTCTACATTTTTTTTGTTTGGTGAGGGAGAAAAAAGCTATTGTTAGCAACCAGGTAGACCAAAACACAAGCCACCCAGTTCATGCATTTAAATTGAATGATTTACTCAAATGGATTTGGGTCACTCTGTCAGCATTAGCCATTTTCCCCACATTTGAATATTTATATCATCATTCACAGGCCGTACAAAATCATCAACTTAAAAATTACCCCTGCATTGTATAGTTATCCCACCATACATCCCCACATTGTGTATTGATTTATGTGATGACCCTCAGCCACCCCTACATGTAAATGAATGCCCCATTGCCCCCCACACCCTTGTGTATTGTCCTCATCCATTTTCTTTGAGAAATCCAGGTGCTGTGGTTGCAGTGGGATGTGTCCGATTGGTTGAACCTGGTCAAGTGACTCCACCAGCCAACCAGGCATTGGGATTGAGACCCGGCGGGGGTTAAGCTTCACTTGCAGCCCTTGGTTCTTTTGATGTTCATTTTCTTTGAGAAATCCAGGTGCTGTGGTTGCGGTGGGATGTGTCCAGGCCAGGGCTTATCTTTGTACAGTATTTCCCCTGTCTCTGTTTTTGCATTGCCATTGGCCCTATTCTTTTGTGTTTTAGTTGTTTTTTTCCTGCTTCCACCTTTGCTGTTACTGAAGGCACAAGGCGTCACAGACCCTATCATCTCCAATAATACTAATGTATTTTCCTTCACCTATCATGAGTAGTTCTTCTTCTTTCCATAGCTTTAACATGTCCTGTTCAATCCCTTTTCTGTTGTGTTGTGTCTTTGAAGCTAACGTTCCCTCGCTTTTAGTCTCTACCGCTTCTGCTGGGAGACTGTTCCATTTCTCTAGCACTCTAGGAATAAAACTCCTTTACATTCCATCTAAGCCTCTAACTCACTAGTTTCAGATTATGACCTTGTTTAACCATATCTCCTCTTTTGAAACAAACCTCCCTCCTGTGATTTGTTAAATGCCTTTAAGGATTTCCAGTATTTTCTCCAAGCTTATACATATCGAGATTCCCTAGTCTTTCCTGATCCTGAGCCTGCGTTATTCTTATCTACAATGGTAAGTTGAACATTTCCTTTCACTGTAACTCATCTAGTACTCATAGTTTCCTCAGAGAATTGTGTTGCTTCTTTACATGTAGAGATACATATATCAGCATTTCTTCCTTTTTTTTTTCCTTCTTTACTTTTCTTTTTGCCATTGTCTTTATCCCTTTTCCCAAGGCTGGTATCTCTTACTCTTCTAGCCTATCCTCTCTCATTGTGTTCCTCTTTTTTTACCCAAGTGGTGTTTTTCTGTTCCAAGCTGATGGCCACAAAACACCCCTACGTCAGAGGGCTCAGCTAACAGCACAGACATGTGGGATAAAACAAGCAGTGTGTCCTGCATCAATTTGTCTATTTTGTCACATTAACGGCTCGGTGGAGTTTGCAATCCCAGTTTGGAGTTAACGGAAGTATGGAAAATGCTACACCCAATCACAAATGAAGTTTTGCCGAGCCAATAGAGACGCAACTCCCACCTAGGAAGTGACTTGACGTGGCACATTAAGGCACTTCACATTTTTTATCTTTTATGGAAATAAAATGAATTATTTAAGTGTGTGTATCATTATTATTATTTTTTTTAATATTCCTTTGGTATGTAGCTTTCTGCTTTCCCCCCTCCAGTGTGAGGATTTGTGGACAGTTGTACAAAAGCAAACATAGGGGTTTAATTTGAGTGAATTTTCAGCTCTGACCAAGATAGTCCTGGCTATTTGTGGATTGTTGCTATAACAGACCACCTCAATATCAGAAGCAAGTCTACGGCAGAGACCTGATTTAAACCCCTTGACTTTGCCATACATTCTAATTGCCAAATTATTAATCCGTTTCTGCAGCGTAAAGAGCTTGGCTGGTCCTGTATAATGCATAGCTAAGTCAATGAGATGTCGCTGAAAAATCCCTGACCATTTAATTATGCACTATACAGGAACAGCACAGCCATTCTAGCAAGAGGAACCTGTAAGTCTGGGCAATATGAGCTCTCCCGTCAACCCTCCTTCCAGGGAATACTCTCCAATTAAGGAAGTGACTGCTGGAGAATTTCTTCTGCCTGCTGAGCCAAGACAGGCTTATATTAGTCAAGCAGCAGCTGCCCCTCAGCCCTAGCCTCCTGATTGGTAGGTGGTGTCACCTGACCAGGGCTGACCAATCAGAGCGAGGGAAACCTGGGCCGGCTGCTGATTGGTCGCTGGGGTCAGCTGACTAGGCTCAGCCAATCAGGGGCTGCCCCTCAGCCCTAGCTTCCTGATTGGTGGGTGGTGTCACCTGACCAGGGCTGACCAATCAGAGCGAGGGAAACCTGGGCTGGCTGCTGATTGGTCGCTGGGGTCAGCTGACTAGGCTCAGCCAATCAGGGGCTGCCCCTCAGCCCTAGCCTCCTGATTGGTGGGTGGTGTCACCTGATCAGGGCTGACCAATCAGAGCGAGGGATTCCTAGGTCGGCTGCTGATTGGTCGCTGGGGTCAGCTGACTAGGCTCAGCCAATCAGGGGCTGCCCCTCAGCCATAGCCTCCTGATTGGTGGGTGGTGTCACCTGACCAGGGCTGACCAATCAGAGCGAGGGATTCCTAGGCCGGCTGCTGATTGGTCGCTGGAGTCAGCTGACTAGGCTCAGCCAATCAGGGGCTGCCCCTCAGCCCTAGCTTCCTGATTGGTGGGTGGTGTCACCTGACCAGGGCTGACCAATCAGAGCGAAGGATTCCTAGGTCGGCTGCTGATTGGTCGCTGGGGTCAGCTGACTAGGCTCAGCCAATCAGGGGCTGCCCCTCAGCCCTAGCCTCCTGATTGGTGGGTGGTGTCACCTGACCAGGGCTGACCAATCAGAGCGAGGGATTCCTAGGCCGGCTGCTGATTGGTCGCTGGAGTCAGCTGACTAGGCTCAGCCAATCAGGGGCTGCCCCTCAGCCCTAGCGTCCTGATTGGTGGGTGTTGTCACCTGACCAGGGCTGACCAATCAGAGCGAGGGATTCCTAGGCCGGCTGCTGATTGGTCGCTGGGGTCAGCTGACTAGGCTCAGCCAATCAGGTGCTGCCCCTCAGCCCTAGCCTCCTGATTGGTGGGTGGTGTCACCTGACCAGGGCAGACCAATCAGAGCAAGGGATTTCTAGGCCGGCTGCTGATTGGTCGCTGGAGTCAGCTGACTAGGCTCAGCCAATCAGGGGCTGCCCCTCAGCCCTAGCGTCCTGATTGGTGGGTGTTGTCACCTGACCAGGGCTGACCAATCAGAGCGAGGGATTCCTAGGCCGGCTGCTGATTGGTCGCTGGGGTCAGCTGACTAGGCTCAGCCAATCAGGTGCTGCCCCTCAGCCCTAGCCTCCTGATTGCTTTTTTATTATTATTTATGAATTATGAATTATGATTTATGAATTATGAATTAATATTAAATGAATCCTTAATAAATGGCGCTTGAATTTACGGGCATCACGAGCTACATTACTGGTGTGGGAACGAGCCGGCAGTAGCCAGAATCAAACTCACGAGCAACGGGGTGGAAGTCGAACACCTTAACCACAACTCTAAGCCAGAGATACTGAGAGGCACCCGTCTCAGTAGCATATTGGTTTAGGTGTTACGTGATTTTAGTTTAGCTTTAGGTGATTCCCTGAGGCTTATTTTTTACGTCCCCACGTAGACCAAAATTTAAGCCATATTGTCTCTGCCCCTACAAGCTACCATTCTTTAGTTTATTTAGAAGTCAGGCCAGCTGGAGGACTGTATTGTATAAAGGACTGATTTTCCAAGCTTTGCCATCCAGTCTCTGTAGCCTAATGGCTAAGGTGTTGTGCTTGGTACCTTGACGCCCTGAGTTCAATTCCCCTATGCTTCAACTGTGTCTGTTTTGGTTTTTAAGTAAGCACATAGACCAAAACATAAGCCATTTTGTCTTTGCCCTTGCAAGCCACCCTTCTTTAGTTTATTTAGTACATTTGTTTGGGAGTCAGGCTAGTTAAAGGGCTGTAAAAACTAAAAGATTGAAAACAGGGCCTTATACCTGTTCTCTGTGGTGCAATGGTAGAGATGTTAAATTTAGTTTTTGAGGTTTTGGGTTAAACATGACTATGTAGAGTAATGGTTAAGGAGCTGAACCCCAGTGCTTAAGGTCCAGGGTTCAATTCCCTTGTGCTCCATCTGAACTTTCTCTGAGCTCTCTTCTACATTTTTTTTGTTTGGTGAGGGAGAAAAAAGCTATTGTTAGCAACCAGGTAGACCAAAACACAAGCCACCCAGTTCATGCATTTAAATTGAATGATTTACTCAAATGGATTTGGGTCACTCTGTCAGCATTAGCCATTTTCCCCACATTTGAATATTTATATCATCATTCACAGGCCGTACAAAATCATCAACTTAAAAATTACCCCTGCATTGTATAGTTATCCCACCATACATCCCCACATTGTGTATTGATTTATGTGATGACCCTCAGCCACCCCTACATGTAAATGAATGCCCCATTGCCCCCCACACCCTTGTGTATTGTCCTCATCCATTTTCTTTGAGAAATCCAGGTGCTGTGGTTGCAGTGGGATGTGTCCGATTGGTTGAACCTGGTCAAGTGACTCCACCAGCCAACCAGGCATTGGGATTGAGACCCGGCGGGGGTTAAGCTTCACTTGCAGCCCTTGGTTCTTTTGATGTTCATTTTCTTTGAGAAATCCAGGTGCTGTGGTTGCGGTGGGATGTGTCCAGGCCAGGGCTTATCTTTGTACAGTATTTCCCCTGTCTCTGTTTTTGCATTGCCATTGGCCCTATTCTTTTGTGTTTTAGTTGTTTTTTTCCTGCTTCCACCTTTGCTGTTACTGAAGGCACAAGGCGTCACAGACCCTATCATCTCCAATAATACTAATGTATTTTCCTTCACCTATCATGAGTAGTTCTTCTTCTTTCCATAGCTTTAACATGTCCTGTTCAATCCCTTTTCTGTTGTGTTGTGTCTTTGAAGCTAACGTTCCCTCGCTTTTAGTCTCTACCGCTTCTGCTGGGAGACTGTTCCATTTCTCTACCACTCTAGGAATAAAACTCCTTTACATTCCATCTAAGCCTCTAACTCACTAGTTTCAGATTATGACCTTGTTTAACCATATCTCCTCTTTTGAAACAAACCTCCCTCCTGTGATTTGTTAAATGCCTTTAAGGATTTCCAGTATTTTCTCCAAGCTTATACATATCGAGATTCCCTAGTCTTTCCTGATCCTGAGCCTGCGTTATTCTTATCTACAATGGTAAGTTGAACATTTCCTTTCACTGTAACTCATCTAGTACTCATAGTTTCCTCAGAGAATTGTGTTGCTTCTTTACATGTAGAGATACATATATCAGCATTTCTTCCTTTTTTTTTTCCTTCTTTACTTTTCTTTTTGCCATTGTCTTTATCCCTTTTCCCAAGGCTGGTATCTCTTACTCTTCTAGCCTATCCTCTCTCATTGTGTTCCTCTTTTTTTACCCAAGTGGTGTTTTTCTGTTCCAAGCTGATGGCCACAAAACACCCCTACGTCAGAGGGCTCAGCTAACAGCACAGACATGTGGGATAAAACAAGCAGTGTGTCCTGCATCAATTTGTCTATTTTGTCACATTAACGGCTCGGTGGAGTTTGCAATCCCAGTTTGGAGTTAACGGAAGTATGGAAAATGCTACACCCAATCACAAATGAAGTTTTGCCGAGCCAATAGAGACGCAACTCCCACCTAGGAAGTGACTTGACGTGGCACATTAAGGCACTTCACATTTTTTATCTTTTATGGAAATAAAATGAATTATTTAAGTGTGTGTATCATTATTATTATTTTTTTTAATATTCCTTTGGTATGTAGCTTTCTGCTTTCCCCCCTCCAGTGTGAGGATTTGTGGACAGTTGTACAAAAGCAAACATAGGGGTTTAATTTGAGTGAATTTTCAGCTCTGACCAAGATAGTCCTGGCTATTTGTGGATTGTTGCTATAACAGACCACCTCAATATCAGAAGCAAGTCTACGGCAGAGACCTGATTTAAACCCCTTGACTTTGCCATACATTCTAATTGCCAAATTATTAATCCGTTTCTGCAGCGTAAAGAGCTTGGCTGGTCCTGTATAATGCATAGCTAAGTCAATGAGATGTCGCTGAAAAATCCCTGACCATTTAATTATGCACTATACAGGAACAGCACAGCCATTCTAGCAAGAGGAACCTGTAAGTCTGGGCAATATGAGCTCTCCCGTCAACCCTCCTTCCAGGGAATACTCTCCAATTAAGGAAGTGACTGCTGGAGAATTTCTTCTGCCTGCTGAGCCAAGACAGGCTTATATTAGTCAAGCAGCAGCTGCCCCTCAGCCATAGCCTCCTGATTGGTGGGTGGTGTCACCTGACCAGGGCTGACCAATCAGAGCGAGGGATTCCTAGGCCGGCTGCTGATTGGTCGCTGGAGTCAGCTGACTAGGCTCAGCCAATCAGGGGCTGCCCCTCAGCCCTAGCTTCCTGATTGGTGGGTGGTGTCACCTGACCAGGGCTGACCAATCAGAGCGAAGGATTCCTAGGTCGGCTGCTGATTGGTCGCTGGGGTCAGCTGACTAGGCTCAGCCAATCAGGGGCTGCCCCTCAGCCCTAGCCTCCTGATTGGTGGGTGGTGTCACCTGACCAGGGCTGACCAATCAGAGCGAGGGATTCCTAGGCCGGCTGCTGATTGGTCGCTGGAGTCAGCTGACTAGGCTCAGCCAATCAGGGGCTGCCCCTCAGCCCTAAGCTTCCTGATTGGTGGGTGGTGTCACCTGACCAGGGCTGACCAATCAGAGCGAGGGAAACCTGGGCCGGCTGCTGATTGGTCGCTGGGGTCAGCTGACTAGGCTCAGCCAATCAGGGGCTGCCCCTCAGCCCTAGCGTCCTGATTGGTGGGTGTTGTCACCTGACCAGGGCTGACCAATCAGAGCGAGGGATTCCTAGGCCGGCTGCTGATTGGTCGCTGGGGTCAGCTGACTAGGCTCAGCCAATCAGGTGCTGCCCCTCAGCCCTAGCCTCCTGATTGGTGGGTGGTGTCACCTGACCAGGGCAGACCAATCAGAGCGAGGGATTTCTAGGCCGGCTGCTGATTGGTCGCTGGAGTCAGCTGACTAGGCTCAGCCAATCAGGGGCTGCCCCTCAGCCCTAGCGTCCTGATTGGTGGGTGTTGTCACCTGACCAGGGCTGACCAATCAGAGCGAGGGATTCCTAGGCCGGCTGCTGATTGGTCGCTGGGGTCAGCTGACTAGGCTCAGCCAATCAGGTGCTGCCCCTCAGCCCTAGCCTCCTGATTGCTTTTTTATTATTATTTATGAATTATGAATTATGATTTATGAATTATGAATTAATATTAAATGAATCCTTAATAAATGGCGCTTGAATTTACGGGCATCACGAGCTACATTACTGGTGTGGGAACGAGCCGGCAGTAGCCAGAATCAAACTCACGAGCAACGGGGTGGAAGTCGAACACCTTAACCACAACTCTAAGCCAGAGATACTGAGAGGCACCCGTCTCAGTAGCATATTGGTTTAGGTGTTACGTGATTTTAGTTTAGCTTTAGGTGATTCCCTGAGGCTTATTTTTTACGTCCCCACGTAGACCAAAATTTAAGCCATATTGTCTCTGCCCCTACAAGCTACCATTCTTTAGTTTATTTAGAAGTCAGGCCAGCTGGAGGACTGTATTGTATAAAGGACTGATTTTCCAAGCTTTGCCATCCAGTCTCTGTAGCCTAATGGCTAAGGTGTTGTGCTTGGTACCTTGACGCCCTGAGTTCAATTCCCCTATGCTTCAACTGTGTCTGTTTTGGTTTTTAAGTAAGCACATAGACCAAAACATAAGCCATTTTGTCTTTGCCCTTGCAAGCCACCCTTCTTTAGTTTATTTAGTACATTTGTTTGGGAGTCAGGCTAGTTAAAGGGCTGTAAAAACTAAAAGATTGAAAACAGGGCCTTATACCTGTTCTCTGTGGTGCAATGGTAGAGATGTTAAATTTAGTTTTTGAGGTTTTGGGTTTAACATGACTATGTAGAGTAATGGTTAAGGAGCTGAACCCCAGTGCTTAAGGTCCAGGGTTCAATTCCCTTGTGCTCCATCTGAACTTTCTCTGAGCTCTCTTCTACATTTTTTTTGTTTGGTGAGGGAGAAAAAAGCTATTGTTAGCAACCAGGTAGACCAAAACACAAGCCACCCAGTTCATGCATTTAAATTGAATGATTTACTCAAATGGATTTGGGTCACTCTGTCAGCATTAGCCATTTTCCCCACATTTGAATATTTATATCATCATTCACAGGCCGTACAAAATCATCAACTTAAAAATTACCCCTGCATTGTATAGTTATCCCACCATACATCCCCACATTGTGTATTGATTTATGTGATGACCCTCAGCCACCCCTACATGTAAATGAATGCCCCATTGCCCCCCACACCCTTGTGTATTGTCCTCATCCATTTTCTTTGAGAAATCCAGGTGCTGTGGTTGCAGTGGGATGTGTCCGATTGGTTGAACCTGGTCAAGTGACTCCACCAGCCAACCAGGCATTGGGATTGAGACCCGGCGGGGGTTAAGCTTCACTTGCAGCCCTTGGTTCTTTTGATGTTCATTTTCTTTGAGAAATCCAGGTGCTGTGGTTGCGGTGGGATGTGTCCAGGCCAGGGCTTATCTTTGTACAGTATTTCCCCTGTCTCTGTTTTTGCATTGCCATTGGCCCTATTCTTTTGTGTTTTAGTTGTTTTTTTCCTGCTTCCACCTTTGCTGTTACTGAAGGCACAAGGCGTCACAGACCCTATCATCTCCAATAATACTAATGTATTTTCCTTCACCTATCATGAGTAGTTCTTCTTCTTTCCATAGCTTTAACATGTCCTGTTCAATCCCTTTTCTGTTGTGTTGTGTCTTTGAAGCTAACGTTCCCTCGCTTTTAGTCTCTACCGCTTCTGCTGGGAGACTGTTCCATTTCTCTAGCACTCTAGGAATAAAACTCCTTTACATT
The DNA here is from genome assembly GCF_027358695.1 of Spea bombifrons. Classification (NCBI taxonomy): domain Eukaryota; kingdom Metazoa; phylum Chordata; class Amphibia; order Anura; family Pelobatidae; genus Spea; species Spea bombifrons. The sequence continues at coordinate 40,570,963 of NC_071088.1, forward strand.
CCATCTAAGCCTCTAACTCACTAGTTTCAGATTATGACCTTGTTTAACCATATCTCCTCTTTTGAAACAAACCTCCCTCCTGTGATTTGTTAAATGCCTTTAAGGATTTCCAGTATTTTCTCCAAGCTTATACATATCGAGATTCCCTAGTCTTTCCTGATCCTGAGCCTGCGTTATTCTTATCTACAATGGTAAGTTGAACATTTCCTTTCACTGTAACTCATCTAGTACTCATAGTTTCCTCAGAGAATTGTGTTGCTTCTTTACATGTAGAGATACATATATCAGCATTTCTTCCTTTTTTTTTTCCTTCTTTACTTTTCTTTTTGCCATTGTCTTTATCCCTTTTCCCAAGGCTGGTATCTCTTACTCTTCTAGCCTATCCTCTCTCATTGTGTTCCTCTTTTTTTACCCAAGTGGTGTTTTTCTGTTCCAAGCTGATGGCCACAAAACACCCCTACGTCAGAGGGCTCAGCTAACAGCACAGACATGTGGGATAAAACAAGCAGTGTGTCCTGCATCAATTTGTCTATTTTGTCACATTAACGGCTCGGTGGAGTTTGCAATCCCAGTTTGGAGTTAACGGAAGTATGGAAAATGCTACACCCAATCACAAATGAAGTTTTGCCGAGCCAATAGAGACGCAACTCCCACCTAGGAAGTGACTTGACGTGGCACATTAAGGCACTTCACATTTTTTATCTTTTATGGAAATAAAATGAATTATTTAAGTGTGTGTATCATTATTATTATTTTTTTTAATATTCCTTTAGTATGTAGCTTTCTGCTTTCCCCCCTCCAGTGTGAGGATTTGTGGACAGTTGTACAAAAGCAAACATAGGGGTTTAATTTGAGTGAATTTTCAGCTCTGACCAAGATAGTCCTGGCTATTTGTGGATTGTTGCTATAACAGACCACCTCAATATCAGAAGCAAGTCTACGGCAGAGACCTGATTTAAACCCCTTGACTTTGCCATACATTCTAATTGCCAAATTATTAATCCGTTTCTGCAGCGTAAAGAGCTTGGCTGGTCCTGTATAATGCATAGCTAAGTCAATGAGATGTCGCTGAAAAATCCCTGACCATTTAATTATGCACTATACAGGAACAGCACAGCCATTCTAGCAAGAGGAACCTGTAAGTCTGGGCAATATGAGCTCTCCCGTCAACCCTCCTTCCAGGGAATACTCTCCAATTAAGGAAGTGACTGCTGGAGAATTTCTTCTGCCTGCTGAGCCAAGACAGGCTTATATTAGTCAAGCAGCAGCTGCCCCTCAGCCCTAGCTTCCTGATTGGTGGGTGGTGTCACCTGACCAGGGCTGACCAATCAGAGCGAGGGAAACCTGGGCTGGCTGCTGATTGGTCGCTGGGGTCAGCTGACTAGGCTCAGCCAATCAGGGGCTGCCCCTCAGCCCTAGCCTCCTGATTGGTGGGTGGTGTCACCTGATCAGGGCTGACCAATCAGAGCGAGGGATTCCTAGGTCGGCTGCTGATTGGTCGCTGGGGTCAGCTGACTAGGCTCAGCCAATCAGGGGCTGCCCTTCAGCCCTAGCTTCCTGATTGGTGGGTGGTGTCACCTGACCAGGGCTGACCAATCAGAGCGAAGGATTCCTAGGTCGGCTGCTGATTGGTCGCTGGGGTCAGCTGACTAGGCTCAGCCAATCAGGGGCTGCCCCTCAGCCCTAGCCTCCTGATTGGTGGGTGGTGTCACCTGACCAGGGCTGACCAATCAGAGCGAGGGATTCCTAGGCCGGCTGCTGATTGGTCGCTGGAGTCAGCTGACTAGGCTCAGCCAATCAGGGGCTGCCCCTCAGCCCTAAGCTTCCTGATTGGTGGGTGGTGTCACCTGACCAGGGCTGACCAATCAGAGCGAGGGAAACCTGGGCCGGCTGCTGATTGGTCGCTGGGGTCAGCTGACTAGGCTCAGCCAATCAGGGGCAGCCCCTCAGCCCTAGCCTCCTGATTGGTGGGTGGTGTCACCTGACCAGGGCTGACCAATCAGAGCGAAGGATTCCTGGGCCGGCTGCTGATTGGTCGCTGGGATCAGCTGACTAGGCTCAGCCAATCAGGGGCTGCCCCTCAGCCCTAGCGTCCTGATTGGTGGGTGTTGTCACCTGACCAGGGCTGACCAATCAGAGCGAGGGATTCCTAGGCCGGCTGCTGATTGGTCGCTGGGGTCAGCTGACTAGGCTCAGCCAATCAGGTGCTGCCCCTCAGCCCTAGCCTCCTGATTGGTGGGTGGTGTCACCTGACCAGGGCAGACCAATCAGAGCGAGGGATTTCTAGGCCGGCTGCTGATTGGTCGCTGGAGTCAGCTGACTAGGCTCAGCCAATCAGGGGCTGCCCCTCAGCCCTAGCGTCCTGATTGGTGGGTGTTGTCACCTGACCAGGGCTGACCAATCAGAGCGAGGGATTCCTAGGCCGGCTGCTGATTGGTCGCTGGGGTCAGCTGACTAGGCTCAGCCAATCAGGTGCTGCCCCTCAGCCCTAGCCTCCTGATTGCTTTTTTATTATTATTTATGAATTATGAATTATGATTTATGAATTATGAATTAATATTAAATGAATCCTTAATAAATGGCGCTTGAATTTACGGGCATCACGAGCTACATTACTGGTGTGGGAACGAGCCGGCAGTAGCCAGAATCAAACTCACGAGCAACGGGGTGGAAGTCGAACACCTTAACCACAACTCTAAGCCAGAGATACTGAGAGGCACCCGTCTCAGTAGCATATTGGTTTAGGTGTTACGTGATTTTAGTTTAGCTTTAGGTGATTCCCTGAGGCTTATTTTTTACGTCCCCACGTAGACCAAAATTTAAGCCATATTGTCTCTGCCCCTACAAGCTACCATTCTTTAGTTTATTTAGAAGTCAGGCCAGCTGGAGGACTGTATTGTATAAAGGACTGATTTTCCAAGCTTTGCCATCCAGTCTCTGTAGCCTAATGGCTAAGGTGTTGTGCTTGGTACCTTGACGCCCTGAGTTCAATTCCCCTATGCTTCAACTGTGTCTGTTTTGGTTTTTAAGTAAGCACATAGACCAAAACATAAGCCATTTTGTCTTTGCCCTTGCAAGCCACCCTTCTTTAGTTTATTTAGTACATTTGTTTGGGAGTCAGGCTAGTTAAAGGGCTGTAAAAACTAAAAGATTGAAAACAGGGCCTTATACCTGTTCTCTGTGGTGCAATGGTAGAGATGTTAAATTTAGTTTTTGAGGTTTTGGGTTAAACATGACTATGTAGAGTAATGGTTAAGGAGCTGAACCCAAGTGCTTAAGGTCCAGGGTTCAATTCCCTTGTGCTCCATCTGAACTTTCTCTGAGCTCTCTTCTACATTTTTTTTGTTTGGTGAGGGAGAAAAAAGCTATTGTTAGCAACCAGGTAGACCAAAACACAAGCCACCCAGTTCATGCATTTAAATTGAATGATTTACTCAAATGGATTTGGGTCACTCTGTCAGCATTAGCCATTTTCCCCACATTTGAATATTTATATCATCATTCACAGGCCGTACAAAATCATCAACTTAAAAATTACCCCTGCATTGTATAGTTATCCCACCATACATCCCCACATTGTGTATTGATTTATGTGATGACCCTCAGCCACCCCTACATGTAAATGAATGCCCCATTGCCCCCCACACCCTTGTGTATTGTCCTCATCCATTTTCTTTGAGAAATCCAGGTGCTGTGGTTGCAGTGGGATGTGTCCGATTGGTTGAACCTGGTCAAGTGACTCCACCAGCCAACCAGGCATTGGGATTGAGACCCGGCGGGGGTTAAGCTTCACTTGCAGCCCTTGGTTCTTTTGATGTTCATTTTCTTTGAGAAATCCAGGTGCTGTGGTTGCGGTGGGATGTGTCCAGGCCAGGGCTTATCTTTGTACAGTATTTCCCCTGTCTCTGTTTTTGCATTGCCATTGGCCCTATTCTTTTGTGTTTTAGTTGTTTTTTTCCTGCTTCCACCTTTGCTGTTACTGAAGGCACAAGGCGTCACAGACCCTATCATCTCCAATAATACTAATGTATTTTCCTTCACCTATCATGAGTAGTTCTTCTTCTTTCCATAGCTTTAACATGTCCTGTTCAATCCCTTTTCTGTTGTGTTGTGTCTTTGAAGCTAACGTTCCCTCGCTTTTAGTCTCTACCGCTTCTGCTGGGAGACTGTTCCATTTCTCTAGCACTCTAGGAATAAAACTCCTTTACATTCCATCTAAGCCTCTAACTCACTAGTTTCAGATTATGACCTTGTTTAACCATATCTCCTCTTTTGAAACAAACCTCCCTCCTGTGATTTGTTAAATGCCTTTAAGGATTTCCAGTATTTTCTCCAAGCTTATACATATCGAGATTCCCTAGTCTTTCCTGATCCTGAGCCTGCGTTATTCTTATCTACAATGGTAAGTTGAACATTTCCTTTCACTGTAACTCATCTAGTACTCATAGTTTCCTCAGAGAATTGTGTTGCTTCTTTACATGTAGAGATACATATATCAGCATTTCTTCCTTTTTTTTTTCCTTCTTTACTTTTCTTTTTGCCATTGTCTTTATCCCTTTTCCCAAGGCTGGTATCTCTTACTCTTCTAGCCTATCCTCTCTCATTGTGTTCCTCTTTTTTTACCCAAGTGGTGTTTTTCTGTTCCAAGCTGATGGCCACAAAACACCCCTACGTCAGAGGGCTCAGCTAACAGCACAGACATGTGGGATAAAACAAGCAGTGTGTCCTGCATCAATTTGTCTATTTTGTCACATTAACGGCTCGGTGGAGTTTGCAATCCCAGTTTGGAGTTAACGGAAGTATGGAAAATGCTACACCCAATCACAAATGAAGTTTTGCCGAGCCAATAGAGACGCAACTCCCACCTAGGAAGTGACTTGACGTGGCACATTAAGGCACTTCACATTTTTTATCTTTTATGGAAATAAAATGAATTATTTAAGTGTGTGTATCATTATTATTATTTTTTTTAATATTCCTTTGGTATGTAGCTTTCTGCTTTCCCCCCTCCAGTGTGAGGATTTGTGGACAGTTGTACAAAAGCAAACATAGGGGTTTAATTTGAGTGAATTTTCAGCTCTGACCAAGATAGTCCTGGCTATTTGTGGATTGTTGCTATAACAGACCACCTCAATATCAGAAGCAAGTCTACGGCAGAGACCTGATTTAAACCCCTTGACTTTGCCATACATTCTAATTGCCAAATTATTAATCCGTTTCTGCAGCGTAAAGAGCTTGGCTGGTCCTGTATAATGCATAGCTAAGTCAATGAGATGTCGCTGAAAAATCCCTGACCATTTAATTATGCACTATACAGGAACAGCACAGCCATTCTAGCAAGAGGAACCTGTAAGTCTGGGCAATATGAGCTCTCCCGTCAACCCTCCTTCCAGGGAATACTCTCCAATTAAGGAAGTGACTGCTGGAGAATTTCTTCTGCCTGCTGAGCCAAGACAGGCTTATATTAGTCAAGCAGCAGCTGCCCCTCAGCCCTAGCCTCCTGATTGGTAGGTGGTGTCACCTGACCAGGGCTGACCAATCAGAGCGAGGGAAACCTGGGCCGGCTGCTGATTGGTCGCTGGGGTCAGCTGACTAGGCTCAGCCAATCAGGGGCTGCCCCTCAGCCCTAGCTTCCTGATTGGTGGGTGGTGTCACCTGACCAGGGCTGACCAATCAGAGCGAGGGAAACCTGGGCTGGCTGCTGATTGGTCGCTGGGGTCAGCTGACTAGGCTCAGCCAATCAGGGGCTGCCCCTCAGCCCTAGCCTCCTGATTGGTGGGTGGTGTCACCTGATCAGGGCTGACCAATCAGAGCGAGGGATTCCTAGGTCGGCTGCTGATTGGTCGCTGGGGTCAGCTGACTAGGCTCAGCCAATCAGGGGCTGCCCCTCAGCTATAGCCTCCTGATTGGTGGGTGGTGTCACCTGACCAGGGCTGACCAATCAGAGCGAGGGATTCCTAGGCCGGCTGCTGATTGGTCGCTGGAGTCAGCTGACTAGGCTCAGCCAATCAGGGGCTGCCCCTCAGCCCTAGCTTCCTGATTGGTGGGTGGTGTCACCTGACCAGGGCTGACCAATCAGAGCGAAGGATTCCTAGGTCGGCTGCTGATTGGTCGCTGGGGTCAGCTGACTAGGCTCAGCCAATCAGGGGCTGCCCCTCAGCCCTAGCCTCCTGATTGGTGGGTGGTGTCACCTGACCAGGGCTGACCAATCAGAGCGAGGGATTCCTAGGCCGGCTGCTGATTGGTCGCTGGAGTCAGCTGACTAGGCTCAGCCAATCAGGGGCTGCCCCTCAGCCCTAAGCTTCCTGATTGGTGGGTGGTGTCACCTGACCAGGGCTGACCAATCAGAGCGAGGGAAACCTGGGCCGGCTGCTGATTGGTCGCTGGGGTCAGCTGACTAGGCTCAGCCAATCAGGGGCTGCCCCTCAGCCCTAGCGTCCTGATTGGTGGGTGTTGTCACCTGACCAGGGCTGACCAATCAGAGCGAGGGATTCCTAGGCCGGCTGCTGATTGGTCGCTGGGGTCAGCTGACTAGGCTCAGCCAATCAGGTGCTGCCCCTCAGCCCTAGCCTCCTGATTGGTGGGTGGTGTCACCTGACCAGGGCAGACCAATCAGAGCGAGGGATTTCTAGGCCGGCTGCTGATTGGTCGCTGGAGTCAGCTGACTAGGCTCAGCCAATCAGGGGCTGCCCCTCAGCCCTAGCGTCCTGATTGGTGGGTGTTGTCACCTGACCAGGGCTGACCAATCAGAGCGAGGGATTCCTAGGCCGGCTGCTGATTGGTCGCTGGGGTCAGCTGACTAGGCTCAGCCAATCAGGTGCTGCCCCTCAGCCCTAGCCTCCTGATTGCTTTTTTATTATTATTTATGAATTATGAATTATGATTTATGAATTATGAATTAATATTAAATGAATCCTTAATAAATGGCGCTTGAATTTACGGGCATCACGAGCTACATTACTGGTGTGGGAACGAGCCGGCAGTAGCCAGAATCAAACTCACGAGCAACGGGGTGGAAGTCGAACACCTTAACCACAACTCTAAGCCAGAGATACTGAGAGGCACCCGTCTCAGTAGCATATTGGTTTAGGTGTTACGTGATTTTAGTTTAGCTTTAGGTGATTCCCTGAGGCTTATTTTTTACGTCCCCACGTAGACCAAAATTTAAGCCATATTGTCTCTGCCCCTACAAGCTACCATTCTTTAGTTTATTTAGAAGTCAGGCCAGCTGGAGGACTGTATTGTATAAAGGACTGATTTTCCAAGCTTTGCCATCCAGTCTCTGTAGCCTAATGGCTAAGGTGTTGTGCTTGGTACCTTGACGCCCTGAGTTCAATTCCCCTATGCTTCAACTGTGTCTGTTTTGGTTTTTAAGTAAGCACATAGACCAAAACATAAGCCATTTTGTCTTTGCCCTTGCAAGCCACCCTTCTTTAGTTTATTTAGTACATTTGTTTGGGAGTCAGGCTAGTTAAAGGGCTGTAAAAACTAAAAGATTGAAAACAGGGCCTTATACCTGTTCTCTGTGGTGCAATGGTAGAGATGTTAAATTTAGTTTTTGAGGTTTTGGGTTTAACATGACTATGTAGAGTAATGGTTAAGGAGCTGAACCCCAGTGCTTAAGGTCCAGGGTTCAATTCCCTTGTGCTCCATCTGAACTTTCTCTGAGCTCTCTTCTACATTTTTTTTGTTTGGTGAGGGAGAAAAAAGCTATTGTTAGCAACCAGGTAGACCAAAACACAAGCCACCCAGTTCATGCATTTAAATTGAATGATTTACTCAAATGGATTTGGGTCACTCTGTCAGCATTAGCCATTTTCCCCACATTTGAATATTTATATCATCATTCACAGGCCGTACAAAATCATCAACTTAAAAATTACCCCTGCATTGTATAGTTATCCCACCATACATCCCCACATTGTGTATTGATTTATGTGATGACCCTCAGCCACCCCTACATGTAAATGAATGCCCCATTGCCCCCCACACCCTTGTGTATTGTCCTCATCCATTTTCTTTGAGAAATCCAGGTGCTGTGGTTGCAGTGGGATGTGTCCGATTGGTTGAACCTGGTCAAGTGACTCCACCAGCCAACCAGGCATTGGGATTGAGACCCGGCGGGGGTTAAGCTTCACTTGCAGCCCTTGGTTCTTTTGATGTTCATTTTCTTTGAGAAATCCAGGTGCTGTGGTTGCGGTGGGATGTGTCCAGGCCAGGGCTTATCTTTGTACAGTATTTCCCCTGTCTCTGTTTTTGCATTGCCATTGGCCCTATTCTTTTGTGTTTTAGTTGTTTTTTTCCTGCTTCCACCTTTGCTGTTACTGAAGGCACAAGGCGTCACAGACCCTATCATCTCCAATAATACTAATGTATTTTCCTTCACCTATCATGAGTAGTTCTTCTTCTTTCCATAGCTTTAACATGTCCTGTTCAATCCCTTTTCTGTTGTGTTGTGTCTTTGAAGCTAACGTTCCCTCGCTTTTAGTCTCTACCGCTTCTGCTGGGAGACTGTTCCATTTCTCTAGCACTCTAGGAATAAAACTCCTTTACATTCCATCTAAGCCTCTAACTCACTAGTTTCAGATTATGACCTTGTTTAACCATATCTCCTCTTTTGAAACAAACCTCCCTCCTGTGATTTGTTAAATGCCTTTAAGGATTTCCAGTATTTTCTCCAAGCTTATACATATCGAGATTCCCTAGTCTTTCCTGATCCTGAGCCTGCGTTATTCTTATCTACAATGGTAAGTTGAACATTTCCTTTCACTGTAACTCATCTAGTACTCATAGTTTCCTCAGAGAATTGTGTTGCTTCTTTACATGTAGAGATACATATATCAGCATTTCTTCCTTTTTTTTTTCCTTCTTTACTTTTCTTTTTGCCATTGTCTTTATCCCTTTTCCCAAGGCTGGTATCTCTTACTCTTCTAGCCTATCCTCTCTCATTGTGTTCCTCTTTTTTTACCCAAGTGGTGTTTTTCTGTTCCAAGCTGATGGCCACAAAACACCCCTACGTCAGAGGGCTCAGCTAACAGCACAGACATGTGGGATAAAACAAGCAGTGTGTCCTGCATCAATTTGTCTATTTTGTCACATTAACGGCTCGGTGGAGTTTGCAATCCCAGTTTGGAGTTAACGGAAGTATGGAAAATGCTACACCCAATCACAAATGAAGTTTTGCCGAGCCAATAGAGACGCAACTCCCACCTAGGAAGTGACTTGACGTGGCACATTAAGGCACTTCACATTTTTTATCTTTTATGGAAATAAAATGAATTATTTAAGTGTGTGTATCATTATTATTATTTTTTTTAATATTCCTTTAGTATGTAGCTTTCTGCTTTCCCCCCTCCAGTGTGAGGATTTGTGGACAGTTGTACAAAAGCAAACATAGGGGTTTAATTTGAGTGAATTTTCAGCTCTGACCAAGATAGTCCTGGCTATTTGTGGATTGTTGCTATAACAGACCACCTCAATATCAGAAGCAAGTCTACGGCAGAGACCTGATTTAAACCCCTTGACTTTGCCATACATTCTAATTGCCAAATTATTAATCCGTTTCTGCAGCGTAAAGAGCTTGGCTGGTCCTGTATAATGCATAGCTAAGTCAATGAGATGTCGCTGAAAAATCCCTGACCATTTAATTATGCACTATACAGGAACAGCACAGCCATTCTAGCAAGAGGAACCTGTAAGTCTGGGCAATATGAGCTCTCCCGTCAACCCTCCTTCCAGGGAATACTCTCCAATTAAGGAAGTGACTGCTGGAGAATTTCTTCTGCCTGCTGAGCCAAGACAGGCTTATATTAGTCAAGCAGCAGCTGCCCCTCAGCCCTAGCTTCCTGATTGGTGGGTGGTGTCACCTGACCAGGGCTGACCAATCAGAGCGAGGGAAACCTGGGCTGGCTGCTGATTGGTCGCTGGGGTCAGCTGACTAGGCTCAGCCAATCAGGGGCTGCCCCTCAGCCCTAGCCTCCTGATTGGTGGGTGGTGTCACCTGATCAGGGCTGACCAATCAGAGCGAGGGATTCCTAGGTCGGCTGCTGATTGGTCGCTGGGGTCAGCTGACTAGGCTCAGCCAATCAGGGGCTGCCCTTCAGCCCTAGCTTCCTGATTGGTGGGTGGTGTCACCTGACCAGGGCTGACCAATCAGAGCGAAGGATTCCTAGGTCGGCTGCTGATTGGTCGCTGGGGTCAGCTGACTAGGCTCAGCCAATCAGGGGCTGCCCCTCAGCCCTAGCCTCCTGATTGGTGGGTGGTGTCACCTGACCAGGGCTGACCAATCAGAGCGAGGGATTCCTAGGCCGGCTGCTGATTGGTCGCTGGAGTCAGCTGACTAGGCTCAGCCAATCAGGGGCTGCCCCTCAGCCCTAAGCTTCCTGATTGGTGGGTGGTGTCACCTGACCAGGGCTGACCAATCAGAGCGAGGGAAACCTGGGCCGGCTGCTGATTGGTCGCTGGGGTCAGCTGACTAGGCTCAGCCAATCAGGGGCAGCCCCTCAGCCCTAGCCTCCTGATTGGTGGGTGGTGTCACCTGACCAGGGCTGACCAATCAGAGCGAAGGATTCCTGGGCCGGCTGCTGATTGGTCGCTGGGATCAGCTGACTAGGCTCAGCCAATCAGGGGCTGCCCCTCAGCCCTAGCGTCCTGATTGGTGGGTGTTGTCACCTGACCAGGGCTGACCAATCAGAGCGAGGGATTCCTAGGCCGGCTGCTGATTGGTCGCTGGGGTCAGCTGACTAGGCTCAGCCAATCAGGTGCTGCCCCTCAGCCCTAGCCTCCTGATTGGTGGGTGGTGTCACCTGACCAGGGCAGACCAATCAGAGCGAGGGATTTCTAGGCCGGCTGCTGATTGGTCGCTGGAGTCAGCTGACTAGGCTCAGCCAATCAGGGGCTGCCCCTCAGCCCTAGCGTCCTGATTGGTGGGTGTTGTCACCTGACCAGGGCTGACCAATCAGAGCGAGGGATTCCTAGGCCGGCTGCTGATTGGTCGCTGGGGTCAGCTGACTAGGCTCAGCCAATCAGGTGCTGCCCCTCAGCCCTAGCCTCCTGATTGCTTTTTTATTATTATTTATGAATTATGAATTATGATTTATGAATTATGAATTAATATTAAATGAATCCTTAATAAATGGCGCTTGAATTTACGGGCATCACGAGCTACATTACTGGTGTGGGAACGAGCCGGCAGTAGCCAGAATCAAACTCACGAGCAACGGGGTGGAAGTCGAACACCTTAACCACAACTCTAAGCCAGAGATACTGAGAGGCACCCGTCTCAGTAGCATATTGGTTTAGGTGTTACGTGATTTTAGTTTAGCTTTAGGTGATTCCCTGAGGCTTATTTTTTACGTCCCCACGTAGACCAAAATTTAAGCCATATTGTCTCTGCCCCTACAAGCTACCATTCTTTAGTTTATTTAGAAGTCAGGCCAGCTGGAGGACTGTATTGTATAAAGGACTGATTTTCCAAGCTTTGCCATCCAGTCTCTGTAGCCTAATGGCTAAGGTGTTGTGCTTGGTACCTTGACGCCCTGAGTTCAATTCCCCTATGCTTCAACTGTGTCTGTTTTGGTTTTTAAGTAAGCACATAGACCAAAACATAAGCCATTTTGTCTTTGCCCTTGCAAGCCACCCTTCTTTAGTTTATTTAGTACATTTGTTTGGGAGTCAGGCTAGTTAAAGGGCTGTAAAAACTAAAAGATTGAAAACAGGGCCTTATACCTGTTCTCTGTGGTGCAATGGTAGAGATGTTAAATTTAGTTTTTGAGGTTTTGGGTTAAACATGACTATGTAGAGTAATGGTTAAGGAGCTGAACCCCAGTGCTTAAGGTCCAGGGTTCAATTCCCTTGTGCTCCATCTGAACTTTCTCTGAGCTCTCTTCTACATTTTTTTTGTTTGGTGAGGGAGAAAAAAGCTATTGTTAGCAACCAGGTAGACCAAAACACAAGCCACCCAGTTCATGCATTTAAATTGAATGATTTACTCAAATGGATTTGGGTCACTCTGTCAGCATTAGCCATTTTCCCCACATTTGAATATTTATATCATCATTCACAGGCCGTACAAAATCATCAACTTAAAAATTACCCCTGCATTGTATAGTTATCCCACCATACATCCCCACATTGTGTATTGATTTATGTGATGACCCTCAGCCACCCCTACATGTAAATGAATGCCCCATTGCCCCCCACACCCTTGTGTATTGTCCTCATCCATTTTCTTTGAGAAATCCAGGTGCTGTGGTTGCAGTGGGATGTGTCCGATTGGTTGAACCTGGTCAAGTGACTCCACCAGCCAACCAGGCATTGGGATTGAGACCCGGCGGGGGTTAAGCTTCACTTGCAGCCCTTGGTTCTTTTGATGTTCATTTTCTTTGAGAAATCCAGGTGCTGTGGTTGCGGTGGGATGTGTCCAGGCCAGGGCTTATCTTTGTACAGTATTTCCCCTGTCTCTGTTTTTGCATTGCCATTGGCCCTATTCTTTTGTGTTTTAGTTGTTTTTTTCCTGCTTCCACCTTTGCTGTTACTGAAGGCACAAGGCGTCACAGACCCTATCATCTCCAATAATACTAATGTATTTTCCTTCACCTATCATGAGTAGTTCTTCTTCTTTCCATAGCTTTAACATGTCCTGTTCAATCCCTTTTCTGTTGTGTTGTGTCTTTGAAGCTAACGTTCCCTCGCTTTTAGTCTCTACCGCTTCTGCTGGGAGACTGTTCCATTTCTCTACCACTCTAGGAATAAAACTCCTTTACATTCCATCTAAGCCTCTAACTCACTAGTTTCAGATTATGACCTTGTTTAACCATATCTCCTCTTTTGAAACAAACCTCCCTCCTGTGATTTGTTAAATGCCTTTAAGGATTTCCAGTATTTTCTCCAAGCTTATACATATCGAGATTCCCTAGTCTTTCCTGATCCTGAGCCTGCGTTATTCTTATCTACAATGGTAAGTTGAACATTTCCTTTCACTGTAACTCATCTAGTACTCATAGTTTCCTCAGAGAATTGTGTTGCTTCTTTACATGTAGAGATACATATATCAGCATTTCTTCCTTTTTTTTTCCTTCTTTACTTTTCTTTTTGCCATTGTCTTTATCCCTTTTCCCAAGGCTGGTATCTCTTACTCTTCTAGCCTATCCTCTCTCATTGTGTTCCTCTTTTTTTACCCAAGTGGTGTTTTTCTGTTCCAAGCTGATGGCCACAAAACACCCCTACGTCAGAGGGCTCAGCTAACAGCACAGACATGTGGGATAAAACAAGCAGTGTGTCCTGCATCAATTTGTCTATTTTGTCACATTAACGGCTCGGTGGAGTTTGCAATCCCAGTTTGGAGTTAACGGAAGTATGGAAAATGCTACACCCAATCACAAATGAAGTTTTGCCGAGCCAATAGAGACGCAACTCCCACCTAGGAAGTGACTTGACGTGGCACATTAAGGCACTTCACATTTTTTATCTTTTATGGAAATAAAATGAATTATTTAAGTGTGTGTATCATTATTATTCTTTTTTTAATATTCCTTTGGTATGTAGCTTTCTGCTTTCCCCCCTCCAGTGTGAGGATTTGTGGACAGTTGTACAAAAGCAAACATAGGGGTTTAATTTGAGTGAATTTTCAGCTCTGACCAAGATAGTCCTGGTAGCTTGGCTGGTCCTGTATAATGCATAGCTAAGTCAATGAGATGTCGCTGAAAAATCCCTGACCATTTAATTATGCACTATACAGGAACAGCACAGCCATTCTAGCAAGAGGAACCTGTAAGTCTGGGCAATATGAGCTCTCCCGTCAACCCTCCTTCCAGGGAATACTCTCCAATTAAGGAAGTGACTGCTGGAGAATTTCTTCTGCCTGCTGAGCCAAGACAGGCTTATATTAGTCAAGCAGCAGCTGCCCCTCAGCCCTAGCCTCCTGATTGGTAGGTGGTGTCACCTGACCAGGGCTGACCAATCAGAGCGAGGGAAACCTGGGCCGGCTGCTGATTGGTCGCTGGGTCAGCTGACTAGGCTCAGCCAATCAGGGGCTGCCCCTCAGCCCTAGCTTCCTGATTGGTGGGTGGTGTCACCTGACCAGGGCTGACCAATCAGAGCGAAGGATTCCTGGGCCGGCTGCTGATTGGTCGCTGGGATCAGCTGACTAGGCTCAGCCAATCAGGGGCTGCCCCTCAGCCCTAGCGTCCTGATTGGTGGGTGTTGTCACCTGACCAGGGCTGACCAATCAGAGCGAGGGATTCCTAGGCCGGCTGCTGATTGGTCGCTGGGGTCAGCTGACTAGGCTCAGCCAATCAGGGGCTGCCCCTCAGCCCTAGCCTCCTGATTGGTGGGTGGTGTCACCTGACCAGGGCTGACCAATCAGAGCGAGGGATTCCTAGGCCGGCTGCTGATTGGTCGCTGGAGTCAGCTGACTAGGCTCAGCCAATCAGGGGCTGCCCCTCAGCCCTAGCTTCCTGATTGGTGGGTGGTGTCACCTGACCAGGGCTGACCAATCAGAGCGAAGGATTCCTGGGCCGGCTGCTGATTGGTCGCTGGGATCAGCTGACTAGGCTCAGCCAATCAGGGGCTGCCCCTCAGCCCTAGCGTCCTGATTGGTGGGTGTTGTCACCTGACCAGGGCTGACCAATCAGAGCGAGGGATTCCTAGGCCGGCTGCTGATTGGTCGCTGGGGTCAGCTGACTAGGCTCAGCCAATCAGGTGCTGCCCCTCAGCCCTAGCCTCCTGATTGGTGGGTGGTGTCACCTGACCAGGGCAGACCAATCAGAGCGAGGGATTCCTAGGCCGGCTGCTGATTGGTCGCTGGGGTCAGCTGACTAGGCTCAGCCAATCAGGTGCTGCCCCTAGCCTCCTGATTGCTTTTTTATTATTATTTATGAATTATGAATTATGAATTAATATTAAATGAATCCTTAATAAATGGCGCTTGAATTTACGGGCATCACGAGCTACATTACTGGTGTGGGAACGAGCCGGCAGTAGCCAGAATCAAACTCACGAGCAACGGGGTGGAAGTCGAACACCTTAACCACAACTCTAAGCCAGAGATACTGAGAGGCACCCGTCTCAGTAGCATATTGGTTTAGGTGTTGCGTGATTTTAGTTTAGCTTTAGGTGATTCCCTGAGGCTTATTTTTTACGTCCCCACGTAGACCAAAATTTAAGCCATATTGTCTCTGCCCCTACAAGCTACCATTCTTTAGTTTATTTAGAAGTCAGGCCAGCTGGAGGACTGTATTGTATAAAGGACTGATTTTCCAAGCTTTGCCATCCAGTCTCTGTAGCCTAATGGCTAAGGTGTTGTGCTTGGTACCTTGACGCCCTGAGTTCAATTCCCCTATGCTTCAACTGTGTCTGTTTTGGTTTTTAAGTAAGCACATAGACCAAAACATAAGCCATTTTGTCTTTGCCCTTGCAAGCCACCCTTCTTTAGTTTATTTAGTACATTTGTTTGGGAGTCAGGCTAGTTAAAGGGCTGTAAAAACTAAAAGATTGAAAACAGGGCCTTATACCTGTTCTCTGTGGTGCAATGGTAGAGATGTTAAATTTAGTTTTTGAGGTTTTGGGTTTAACATGACTATGTAGAGTAATGGTTAAGGAGCTGAACCCCAGTGCTTAAGGTCCAGGGTTCAATTCCCTTGTGCTCCATCTGAACTTTCTCTGAGCTCTCTTCTACATTTTTTTTGTTTGGTGAGGGAGAAAAAAGCTATTGTTAGCAACCAGGTAGACCAAAACACAAGCCACCCAGTTCATGCATTTAAATTGAATGATTTACTCAAATGGATTTGGGTCACTCTGTCAGCATTAGCCATTTTCCCCACATTTGAATATTTATATCATCATTCACAGGCCGTACAAAATCATCAACTTAAAAATTACCCCTGCATTGTATAGTTATCCCACCATACATCCCCACATTGTGTATTGATTTATGTGATGACCCTCAGCCACCCCTACATGTAAATGAATGCCCCATTGCCCCCCACACCCTTGTGTATTGTCCTCATCCATTTTCTTTGAGAAATCCAGGTGCTGTGGTTGCAGTGGGATGTGTCCGATTGGTTGAACCTGGTCAAGTGACTCCACCAGCCAACCAGGCATTGGGATTGAGACCCGGCGGGGGTTAAGCTTCACTTGCAGCCCTTGGTTCTTTTGATGTTCATTTTCTTTGAGAAATCCAGGTGCTGTGGTTGCGGTGGGATGTGTCCAGGCCAGGGCTTATCTTTGTACAGTATTTCCCCTGTCTCTGTTTTTGCATTGCCATTGGCCCTATTCTTTTGTGTTTTAGTTGTTTTTTTCCTGCTTCCACCTTTGCTGTTACTGAAGGCACAAGGCGTCACAGACCCTATCATCTCCAATAATACTAATGTATTTTCCTTCACCTATCATGAGTAGTTCTTCTTCTTTCCATAGTGTGGTAAAGTGTATGGGAGAGTGGTTGATGGGATATATATCTCACCTGGTTACCTCAGCCAGGCATGGTAGCAACCCTAGGTGCTCTCAGGTGAGGCTTCCTAAGCTCGTTACTGGGGAGGAAGCCTTAAAAGAGAGGGCTGTTAGGTTTGCAGAGAGAGGGAGAAACTGAATGAAGGAGCAGCTACAGCCAGCGCTGCAGCCCACCAGGTATGAAGCTTTACCCCATACAAAACTGGTTGCTTTGCTTTGCGTCAGACCTTAGGCTGCTAGAGAGGTATCCTGCTGTTTAGTTAGAGCCGGACAGGCTTATAGTTTGTTTTGTTTACAAGGTGCTCTGTGACTACAACGTCTAAATAAACACGCTTTTACGTTGGAAACCTGTGTGAAACTGTCATTGCCGCCCTATGCGTGAGCTGTCCCCTACAATTGGTGGAGAATGCGGGCACAGTTGTGCTAGGAGCAACGGCAGGACAAAACACAGCATCTGAATTTTGTGGACATTTAAAGGGCCGGAAGCATATGTCCTGAGTGAAGGCTGCAGCACTGTAAGGCCCATCCGGCACAATGGAGGAAGTGATAAAGCAGCTGATACAGGCTAACCTGAGACATGAGCAGGCCTTGGAACAGCAACGGAAGTTTCATGCAGAGGCTTTTCACGCCCAGCAACATGCACAACAGCAGACTATGGCCCAACAACAGGAAACGAATCGCCTGTTAATGGAGCAGATTGCTGCGCTCAGAGAGACTGTTGTGGCTCAGCCCCAAGTGGAGGCAAGCCCCCTTGAGACTGTCAACGTGAGGAGGGCCGTTCAGCGGGGCTTACAAAAGATGACACCTGACGACGACGTTGAGGCCTACCTCACCGTATTTGAGAGAGTGGCGGAGAGAGAGAGACTGCCAGTTGCAGAGTGGGCAGAAGTGATTGCACCCTTCCTGACTGGTGAACCGCAAAAGGCCTACTATGACCTCGGGGAGCAGGATGTCCGGGACTTTACAAAACTAAAAATGGAGATCCTTGCTCGCCTGGGTGTTACGCCCGCTGTTCGGGCCAAGAGAGTCCACTGTTGGAAATACACCATGGACAAGCCTGCCAGGTCCCAGATGTATGATCTGATTCATCTTGTACGCAAGTGGCTGGAACCAGAATCCACTACACCAGCCCAGATTGTGGAAAAGGTGGTAGTGGACCACTACCTCCGCGCCCTCCCGGCGGAGCTACAACGGTGGGTTGGACATGGAGACCCCAGAACTGCTGAGCAGCTGGTCAACATGGTGGAAAGGTTCATAGCAACCGAGGACTTCCTCCGTGAGGTCCCTGCGGCACCAACACCTTCCAAGACTGTCAGACCCGCGACATCTTTGGGTAAGAGAGTTTCAGCTGGAGGTGTATGGAAAAATGTGAGAGAGAGCAGGGCTCTAGAGGTTGGGCAAGGGCAAAAGACTGATCCTGAACCCCTGGGACCCCACAATCCTAGAAAGGGCTCCCTACTAAGGAGGCCAGGGACCCCCCAGTGCTGGAGGTGCCATGAGTGGGGACACATAGCCGCCTATTGCCCTCTTAACTCAGAGCCCATGGTGTGTGACGCTAGTCGGCGTCAGTCCCTATTTGCAGAACCTGTTTGTGCAGCCATTCCAGAGTCAGAGACTGAGCCACATTTTTGTATGGTGACAATAAATGACTGCTCCGTGAAGGCACTTTTGGACTCGGGTAGCCTGGTGACTTTGGTTCGGGCCGGCCTTGTGGCTATGGACTATGTGCCGAACAAGCACATAAGAGTGCTATGCATCCACGGGGATATTGTCGCTTACCCTGTGGCCCCCATTAAGTTGGTGACCCCATCTGGAACTGTGACCTACGAAGTCGGAGTTGTAAAAAGACTTATGCATCCGGTTATATTAGGCCGCGATTTCCCATTGTTCTGGGAGTTGTGGAAAAGGGGGAACGTTTCTGCAGCGGGGGAACAAACTCCGGCAGAGTCTGTACCCTTCCCTGTAAATAATGGGTCATGTGAGACGGCCATTGGAAACAATGATACCAGTAAGGGGCATGATGAAAAGGATGTAGGCCCACCTGAAATGTATAGTGAAGATTCTTTCCCCTTGCAGGTGTTAGCTGGGGAGGAAGAAGAAGAAACTTCCCTACCCGGCCAACAGGTCTTAGATTTAGAAATGTCTCGGGGTAACTTCGGGACCGAGCAAGTGAGAGACCCCACTCTGGGAACTGCACGGGCAAATGTCACCGTAGTAAATGGGGTACCACAGGAACCCGAAGCTGACCAGAAATTTCCACATTTTGCCATGAATGGGGATCTAGTGTACCGGGTCACCAAAGTTAACACGGAAATTGTGGAACAGCTTCTGGTGCCGAAACCATACCGACACCTGGTGCTGGACATAGCTCATAACCATGTGTTTGGGGGGCACTTGGGGACTAATAAAACGCAAGAGAGGGTCCTCCAAAGGTTTTATTGGCCTGGGGTGTATGAAGAAGTAAAAAGGTATTGTGAGTCATGCCCCACATGCCAGAAAAGTGCCCCAACACCACACTTCCGTAGCCCCTTGGTGCCACTTCCCATCATCGAAGTACCATTTGAGAGAGTTGCCATGGATTTGGTAGGGCCCATTGTCAAATCTGCTAGGGGACACCAATACATTTTGGTTGTATTGGATTATGCTACCCGGTACCCAGAGGCGGTACCCTTAAGAAACATGGCCTCCAAAAATATTGCTAGGGAGTTGTTTTACATGTTCTCTCGCACGGGGATCCCTAAAGAAATTCTTACTGACCAGGGTACGCCCTTTATGTCACGGGTCATGAAAGACCTGTGTAAGTTGTTTAAAATCACTCACCTCCGTACCTCAGTGTACCACCCTCAAACAGACGGGTTAGTTGAGAGGTTTAACAAAACCCTCAAGCATATGCTAAAAAAGGTGGTAGAAAGGGATGGCCGGGATTGGGACTGTCTATTACCCTACCTCATGTTCTCTATCCGGGAGGTGCCCCAAGCGTCTACAGGGTTTTCCCCCTTTGAGTTAGTCTATGGCCGACATCCAAGGGGTTTGTTAGATATTGCCAAAGAAACTTGGGAGACCGAGGCCACCCCATATAAAAGTGTTATTGAACATGTGGCTCAGATGCAGGACCGAATAGCGACAGTGATGCCTATAGTTAAAACGCATCTGCAAAGAGCACAGGAGGCCCAGAGCAGAATTTATAACAGATCTGCCAGGTTGAGGGCCTTTAATCCTGGGGACAGGGTCCTGGTTTTAGTGCCCACCGTTGAAAGTAAGTTTTTAGCCAAGTGGCAGGGTCCCTATGAGGTTGTAGAGAAGATGAGTGAGGTGAACTACAAGGTCCATCAACCAGGCAGGAGAAAACCCTTCCAGGTTTACCACGTAAACCTGATCAAGCCTTGGAAAGATCGGGAGTCTTTGGGGGCAACCCAGGCAGGGGTCAAAGAAGTGGGGCAACCCGTTCCCCCAGTAACAATAGGAGAGGCACTGTCAGTGCCCCAGAAGCAGGAGGTGAGGGAGTTCCTGCAGGAAAACAGACGCAAGTTTTCGGACCTACCTGGGCGTACCCACCTCATAAAACACCATATTAAAACTGAGCCTCACAGTAAAGTGAACCTGAAGCCATACAGGATACCAGAAGCACGTAGGGAGGCGGTATCCTCTGAGGTCAGGCGCATGCTTGAATTAGGTGTGATTGAGGAATCCACTAGTGAATGGTCAAGCCCCATTGTGCTAATCCCAAAGCCCAATGGGACGTGGAGGTTCTGTAATGACTTCAGGAGATTAAATGAGGTCTCAAAGTTTGATGCGTACCCCATGCCCCGAGTGGATGAACTGGTTGAGAGGCTTGGGAAGGCAAGGTACATCACAACACTTGACCTTACAAAGGGCTATTGGCAGATACCGTTGACTGAGGAGGCTAAAGAGAAGACTGCCTTTTCCACTCCAGAGGGCCTGTTCCAGTATGTTGTAATGCCATTTGGGTTACATGGGGCCCCTGCTACCTTCCAGAGGCTGATGGATCTGATTTTGAGACCGCATCGTGATTATGCCGCTGCTTACCTGGACGATGTGGTAATTTTTTCGTCTGACTGGAAAAGTCACCTCTGTAAGGTACAGGGCGTGTTAGACTCCATTAGTGATGCAGGCCTAACCATAAACCCTGAAAAATGTGCAGTGGGTCTGGAGGAAGCAAGATACCTGGGTTATATCATTGGTAGGGGGCTGGTTAAACCCCAGATCAATAAGATTGAGGCGATACAGAACTGGCCTAGGCCAGTAACAAAGAAACAAGTGAGGGCTTTCCTTGGCATAACCGGGTACTACCGTCGGTTCGTGCCCAACTTTGCCTCAATGGCAACACCATTGACAGACTTAACGAAGGGTGATAAGTCAGTGATGGTAAAGTGGAACCCCGAGGCAGAGAAGGCTTTTCAGAGTCTGAAGACTGCCCTATGTGACCAGCCAGTGCTCGTTTCCCCAGATTTTAGGAAACCATTTCTGGTTCAGACAGACGCGTCTGCTACAGGTTTGGGAGCAGTTTTGTCGCAAGTGGTTAATGGGGAAGAACACCCAGTGCTGTACCTGAGTAGGAAACTGACCCCAGCAGAGGCAAATTATGCCATAGTGGAAAGGGAGTGTCTCGCCATCAAGTGGGCGTTGGAGTCCCTGAGATATTACCTGCTGGGCCGGGAATTCGTGTTGGTGACTGACCATGCTCCTTTGGCATGGATGAAACAGAATAAGGAGAGAAATGCAAGAGTGACCAGATGGTTTCTCTCCTTGCAAAATTTTAGATTTACAGTGGAGCATAGACCAGGGAAGTTGCATGGGAATGCGGATGCGTTGTCCAGGGTGTACTGTATGGTTGCTGACGCTGTCCAGACCTCTGGTCTGGAGTCGACGGGGGGGATATGTGGTAAAGTGTATGGGAGAGTGGTTGATGGGATATATATCTCACCTGGTTACCTCAGCCAGGCATGGTAGCAACCCTAGGTGCTCTCAGGTGAGGCTTCCTAAGCTCGTTACTGGGGAGGAAGCCTTAAAAGAGAGGGCTGTTAGGTTTGCAGAGAGAGGGAGAAACTGAATGAAGGAGCAGCTACAGCCAGCGCTGCAGCCCACCAGGTATGAAGCTTTACCCCATACAAAACTGGTTGCTTTGCTTTGCGTCAGACCTTAGGCTGCTAGAGAGGTATCCTGCTGTTTAGTTAGAGCCGGACAGGCTTATAGTTTGTTTTGTTTACAAGGTGCTCTGTGACTACAACGTCTAAATAAACACGCTTTTACGTTGGAAACCTGTGTGAAACTGTCATTGCCGCCCTATGCGTGAGCTGTCCCCTACAATAGCTTTAACATGTCCTGTTCAATCCCTTTTCTGTTGTGTTGTGTCTTTGAAGCTAACGTTCCCTCGCTTTTAGTCTCTACCGCTTCTGCTGGGAGACTGTTCCATTTCTCTACCACTCTAGGAATAAAACTCCTTTACATTCCATCTAAGCCTCTAACTCACTAGTTTCAGATTATGACCTTGTTTAACCATATCTCCTCTTTTGAAACAAACCTCCCTCCTGTGATTTGTTAAATGCCTTTAAGGATTTCCAGTATTTTCTCCAAGCTTATACATATCGAGATTCCCTAGTCTTTCCTGATCCTGAGCCTGCGTTATTCTTATCTACAATGGTAAGTTGAACATTTCCTTTCACTGTAACTCATCTAGTACTCATAGTTTCCTCAGAGAATTGTGTTGCTTCTTTACATGTAGAGATACATATATCAGCATTTCTTCCTTTTTTTTTTTCCTTCTTTACTTTTCTTTTTGCCATTGTCTTTATCCCTTTTCCCAAGGCTGGTATCTCTTACTCTTCTAGCCTATCCTCTCTCATTGTGTTCCTCTTTTTTTACCCAAGTGGTGTTTTTCTGTTCCAAGCTGATGGCCACAAAACACCCCTACGTCAGAGGGCTCAGCTAACAGCACAGACATGTGGGATAAAACAAGCAGTGTGTCCTGCATCAATTTGTCTATTTTGTCACATTAACGGCTCGGTGGAGTTTGCAATCCCAGTTTGGAGTTAACGGAAGTATGGAAAATGCTACACCCAATCACAAATGAAGTTTTGCCGAGCCAATAGAGACGCAACTCCCACCTAGGAAGTGACTTGACGTGGCACATTAAGGCACTTCACATTTTTTATCTTTTATGGAAATAAAATGAATTATTTAAGTGTGTGTATCATTATTATTATTTTTTTTAATATTCCTTTGGTATGTAGCTTTCTGCTTTCCCCCCTCCAGTGTGAGGATTTGTGGACAGTTGTACAAAAGCAAACATAGGGGTTTAATTTGAGTGAATTTTCAGCTCTGACCAAGATAGTCCTGGCTATTTGTGGATTGTTGCTATAACAGACCACCTCAATATCAGAAGCAAGTCTACGGCAGAGACCTGATTTAAACCCCTTGACTTTGCCATACATTCTAATTGCCAAATTATTAATCCGTTTCTGCAGCGTAAAGAGCTTGGCTGGTCCTGTATAATGCATAGCTAAGTCAATGAGATGTCGCTGAAAAATCCCTGACCATTTAATTATGCACTATACAGGAACAGCACAGCCATTCTAGCAAGAGGAACCTGTAAGTCTGGGCAATATGAGCTCTCCCGTCAACCCTCCTTCCAGGGAATACTCTCCAATTAAGGAAGTGACTGCTGGAGAATTTCTTCTGCCTGCTGAGCCAAGACAGGCTTATATTAGTCAAGCAGCAGCTGCCCCTCAGCCCTAGCCTCCTGATTGGTAGGTGGTGTCACCTGACCAGGGCTGACCAATCAGAGCGAGGGAAACCTGGGCCGGCTGCTGATTGGTCGCTGGGGTCAGCTGACTAGGCTCAGCCAATCAGGGGCTGCCCCTCAGCCCTAGCTTCCTGATTGGTGGGTGGTGTCACCTGACCAGGGCTGACCAATCAGAGCGAGGGAAACCTGGGCTGGCTGCTGATTGGTCGCTGGGGTCAGCTGACTAGGCTCAGCCAATCAGGGGCTGCCCCTCAGCCCTAGCCTCCTGATTGGTGGGTGGTGTCACCTGACCAGGGCTGACCAATCAGAGCGAAGGATTCCTGGGCCGGCTGCTGATTGGTCGCTGGGGTCAGCTGACTAGGCTCAGCCAATCAGGAGCTGCCCCTCAGCCCTAGCCTCCTGATTGGTGGGTGGTGTCACCTGACCAGGGCTGACCAATCAGAGCGAGGTATTCCTAGGCCGGCTGCTGATTGGTCGCTGGAGTCAGCTGACTAGGCTCAGCCAATCAGGGGCTGCCCCTCAGCCCTAGCCTCCTGATTGGTGGGTGGTGTCACCTGACCAGGGCTGACCAATCAGAGCGAAGGATTCCTGGGCCGGCTGCTGATTGGTCGCTGGGGTCAGCTGACTAGGCTCAGCCAATCAGGGGCTGCCCCTCAGCCGTAGCCTGCTGATTGGTGGGTGGTGTCACCTGACCAGGGCTGACCAATCAGAGCGAAGGATTTCTGGGCCGGCTGCTGATTGGTCGCTGGGGTCAGCTGACTAGGCTCAGCCAATCAGGGGCTGCCCCTCAGCCCTAGCCTCCTGATTGGTGGGTGGTGTCACCTGACCAGGGCTGACCAATCAGAGCGAAGGATTCCTGGGCCGGCTGCTGATTGGTTGCCGGGGTCAGCTGACTAGGCTCAGCCAATCAGGGGCTGCCCCTCAGCCCTAGCCTCCTGATTGGTGGGTGGTGTCACCTGACCAGGGCTGACCAATCAGAGCGAAGGATTCCTGGGCCGGCTGCTGATTGGTCGCTGGGGTCAGCTGACTAGGCTCAGCCAATCAGGCGCTGCCCCTCAGCCCTAGCCTCCTGATTGCTTTGTATTATTATTTATGAATTATGATTTATGAATTATGAATTAATATTAAATGAATCCTTAATAAATAGCGCTTGAATTTACGGGCATCACGAGCAACATTACTGGTGTGGGAACGAGCCGGCAGTAGCCAGAATCAAACTCACGAGCAACAGGGTGGAAGTCGAACACCTGAACCACAACTCTAAGCCAGAGATACTGAGAAGCACTCGTCTCAGTAGCATATTGGTTTAGGTGTTACGTGATTTTAGTTTAGCTTTAGGTGATTCCCTGAGGCTTATTTTTTACGTCACCACGTAGACCAAAATTTAAGCCATATTGTCTCTGCCCCTACAAGCTACCATTCTTTAGTTTATTTAGAAGTCAGGCCAGCTGGAGGACTGTATTGTATAAAGGACTGATTTTCCAAGCTTTGCCGCCCAGTCTCTGTAGCCTAATGGCTAAGTTGTTGTGCTTGGTACCTTGACGCCCTGAGTTCAATTCCCCTATGCTTCAACTGTGTCTGTTTTGGTTTTTAAGTAAGCACATAGACCAAAACATAAGCCATTTTGTCTTTGCCCTTGCAAGCCACCCTTCTTTAGTTTATTTAGTACATTTGTTTGGGAGTCAGGCTAGTTAAAGGGCTGTAAAAACTAAAAGATTGAAAACAGGGCCTTATACCTGTTCTCTGTGGTGCAATGGTAGAGATGTTAAATGTAGTTTTTGAGGTTTTGGGTTTAATTCACTCCAATTGATTTATTTGGTGTGTTTGTTTGGGAGGAAGGCACGCTACTAGTTTCAGATTATGACCTTGTTTAACCATATCTCCTCTTTTGAAACAAACCTCCCTCCTGTGATTTGTTAAATGCCTTTAAGGATTTCCAGTATTTTCTCCAAGCTTATACATATCGAGATTCCCTAGTCTTTCCTGATCCTGAGCCTGCGTTATTCTTATCTACAATGGTAAGTTGAACATTTCCTTTCACTGTAACTCATCTAGTACTCATAGTTTCCTCAGAGAATTGTGTTGCTTCTTTACATGTAGAGATACATATATCAGCATTTCTTCCTTTTTTTTTTCCTTCTTTACTTTTCTTTTTGCCATTGTCTTTATCCCTTTTCCCAAGGCTGGTATCTCTTACTCTTCTAGCCTATCCTCTCTCATTGTGTTCCTCTTTTTTTACCCAAGTGGTGTTTTTCTGTTCCAAGCTGATGGCCACAAAACACCCCTACGTCAGAGGGCTCAGCTAACAGCACAGACCTGTGGGATAAAACAAGCAGTGTGTCCTGCATCAGTTTGTCTATTTTGTCACATTAACGGCTCGGTGGAGTTTGCAATCCCAGTTTGGAGTTAACGGAAGTATGGAAAATGCTACACCCAATCACAAATGAAGTTTTGCCGAGCCAATAGAGATGCAACTCCCACCTAGGAAGTGACTTGACGTGGCACATTAAGGCACTTCACATTTTTTATCTTTTATGGAAATAAAATGAATTATTTAAGTGTGTGTGTATTATTATTATTATTTTTTTTAATATTCCTTTGGTATGTAGCTTTCTGCTTTCCCCCCTCCAGTGTGAGGATTTGTGGACAGTTGTACAAAAGCAAACATAGGGGTTTAATTTGAGTAAATTTTCAGCTCTGACCAAGATAGTCCTGGCTATTTGTGGATTGTTGCTATAACAGACCACCTCAATATCAGAAGCAAGTCTACGGCAGAGACCTGATTTAAACCCCTTGACTTTGCTATACATTCTAATTGCCAAATTATTAATCCGTTTCTGCAGCGTAAAGAGCTTGGCTGGCCCCGTATAATGCATAGCTAAGTCAATGAGATGTTGCTGAAAAATCCCTGACCATTTAATTATGCACTATACAGGAACAGCACAGCCATTCTAGCAAGAGGAACCTGTAAGTCTGGGCAATATGAGCTCTCCCGTCAACCCTCCTTCCAGGGAATACTCTCCAATTAAGGAAGTGACTGCTGGAGAATTTCTTCTGCCTGCTGAGCCAAGACAGGCTTATCTTAGTCAAGCAGCAGCTGCCCCTGAGCCCTAGCATCCTGATTGGTAGGTGGTGTCACCTGACCAGGGCTGACCAATCAGAGCGAGGTGGACCTGGGCCGGCTGCTGATTGGTTGCTGGAGTCAGCTGACTAGGCTCAGCCAATCAGGGGCTGCCTCTCAGCCCTAGCCTCCTGATTGGTAGGTGGTATCACCTGACCAGGGCTGACCAATCAGAGCGAGGTGAACCTGGGCCGGCTGCTGATTGGTCGCTGGAGTCAGCTGACTAGGCCCAGCCAATCAGGGGATGCCCCTCAGCCCTAGCGTCCTGATTGGTGGGTGTTGTCACCTGACCAGGGCTGACCAATCAGAGCGAGGGAAACCTGGGCCGGCTGCTGATTGGTCGCTGGGGTCAGCTGACTAGGCTCAGCCAATCAGGGGCTGCCCCTCAGCCCTAGCTTCCTGATTGGTGGGTGGTGTCACCTGACCAGGGCTGACCAATCAGAGCGAGGGAAACCTGGGCTGGCTGCTGATTGGTCGCTGGGGTCAGCTGACTAGGCTCAGCCAATCAGGGGCTGCCCCTCAGCCCTAGCCTCCTGATTGGTGGGTGGTGTCACCTGACCAGGGCTGACCAATCAGAGCAAGGGATTCCTAGGCCGGCTGCTGATTGGTCGCTGGGGTCAGCTGACTAGGCTCAGCCAATCAGGGGCTGCCCCTCAGCCCTAGCCTGCTGATTGGTGGGTGGTGTCACCTGACCAGGGCTGACCAATCAGAGCGAAGGATTCCTGGACCGGCTGCTGATTGGTCGCTGGGATCAATCAGTTTGGAAAGAATCAATCCTTTAGTTTTTACCCTACTACGGTCCTTTAGCTGGCCAGACTTCCAAACAAACACACTAAATAAACCAAAGAATGGTAGCTCGTAAGGGCACAGACAAGATGGATCATGTTTTGGTCTACGTTGTTGAATCGCCTTTTCCTTCCTTTCCAAATGCAGAAAAAAAAAAAAAAAGATTCAGAAAAAGATGAAAAACAAGCCATAAAGAATTGAACCCAAAACCTCAAGAATCAAAGTTTAACACCTAACCCACTGCACTACAAATCCAGACACCAGCACCTACACCGTGGCGCTGTGGTTCAGGTGTTGGACTTCCCCCTCCTTGTCCGTGAGTTCAAATCCGGCTAATGCTGCCTTGTTGCCATGCCAGTAACGTCAAGCGTAAACTCTTCTTGGCAAATGTGGAGGTAATTGTTAACCATGTTGCAATTACCTAGGTGCCCATAAATTCAAGCAAAAAAAATAAATAACAAAAATAAAATACAAAAAAAATGTTGCTCCATAAAGAATAATAAAGTGGCATGGGATATGATTGAAAATAATGAAGGCCTCTTTCTGATTGGCCAGGTGACACCACCCACCAATCAGGAGGCTAGGGCTGAGGGGCAGCTGCTGATTGGCTGAGTCTAGTCAGCTGACTCCAGCAACCAATCAGAAGCCGGCCAAGGTTCCCTTCTCTCTGGTTGGTCAGTCCTGGTCAGGTGACACCACCAACCAATCAGCAGGCTAGGGTTTAGAGACAGCTGCTGATTGGCTGACTCCATCAACCAATCAGCAGCTGGCCCTGGTCAGGTGACACCACCCACCAATCAAGAGGCTAGGGCTGAAGGGCAGCTGCTGATTGGCCGACTCCATCAACCAATCAGCAGCCGGCTCTGGTTCACCTCTCTCTGATTGGTCAGCCCTGGTCAGGTGACACCACCCACCAATCAGGAGGCTAGGGCTGAGAGGCAGCTGCTGATTGGCTGACTCCATCAACCAATCAGCAGCTGGCCCTGGTCAGGTGACACCACCCACCAATCAGGAGGCTAAGGCTGAGGGACAGCTGCTGATTGACTGACTCCATCAACCAATCAGCAGCAGGCCCTGGTCAGGTGACACCACCCACCAATCAGGAGGCTAGGGCTGAGAGACCGCTGCTGATTGGCTGACTCCATCAACCAATCAGCAGCAGGCCCTGGTCAGGTGACACCACCCACCAATCAGGAGGCTAGGGCTGAGGGGCAGCTGCTGATTGGCTGAGTCTAGTCAGCTGACTCCAGCAACCAATCAGAAGCCGGCCCAGGTTTCCCTCGCTCTGATTGGTCAGCCCTGGTCAGGTGACACCACCAACCAATCAGGAGGCTAGGGCTGAGGGGCAGCTGCTGATTGGCTGACTCCAGCAACCAATCAGCAGCAGTCCCTGCTCAGGTGACACCACCCACCAATGACTGATTGGCTGACTTCAGCAACCAATCAGCATTGGGCTCTGGTTCACCTCTCTCTGATTGGTCAGGCATTTTGAGGTGACACCACCCACCAATCAGAAGGCCAGCTGCCGATTAACTAGTATAAGCCTGTCTTGGTTCATCAGGTGGGAGAAAGTCTTCCACAGTCATTTAATTGGAGGGTATTCCCTAGAAGGAGGGTTGACAGGACAGTCCATATGTATTTGAAGGGCTGTGCTGCTCCTGTATATATTGTATATATGACAAGAGGGCATAATCTAAAAGAAAGGAGTTGGAGGTTTAGCGTAATAAAAGAAAGTTTTTTAATCAGAGGATGGAAATCAACATAACACCCGGCCAGCAAAAATGGCAGAGGCTAAAACAGTGGGGGGGGGGCTTCAACATGCATGGGGCAGGCACAAAGCCATCCCCACTCTAAGACGAGATATCAGTATGGGTTGTTAAAAGTAATGCTTGGCGAAACAAGTGGCAAAGGGGAGTATCTTCCTTATAACTTCTAGGCGGGGAGGTATTGGAGGACTGAACGAGATTGGGTGACAGAATTTTTATGGGGGGGGTCACAACACTTACGCAAATAAGCAGAGAGAGAAGCATGCAAAAGGGGAATGAAACAGAGAGGCAAAGAAGCAGTTTTAGCAAGGGAACAAGAGGAAGAGGAGGGACTATGAGCAGCAGAACTGTTTGATGGGAGGAAGGGACAAAGGGTGACATGGAGAGAGAGCTGCACAGACAGTGTTGGTAATTAATCAATAAAAATAATCCTACATGTTCATACTCACTGGTTGAAAGGATCACTCAAAGGCTGGTCCCACACTCTGTGGCCACACACACATTGGCGGTTTTGCAAATGCTTGCACAACTACGGACCATCTTGCCTCTGATCGCAAGTTCATCTTAGTCTTACCAGCTGAAAGGGATCACAGCATGTCCTAGAATGTCAGGTCTTCTCATCATTGCCAGGGTCTCTGCCACATCTACGTGGAATCAGGAGAGTCCACCACTGTCGCTCGTAAAGCAGAAAAAGAAAACAAGTAAATGAGCCACCTTAAAAGGCTGCACACACTATTGAGGCAAGCAATTTGCCTTACTACCTGGCCCTCTTTTACCCAATAGTGCACTGGCCCAGACAATAGCCCAATGCTTAGATGAGCATCAAAAACCTTAATGGCACTCGCTCTTGCATTTTTACTTGGTAAACACAAAAGCAATAGAAGTATTTTCAAACTGCTAGAGAGGTAAGATTTTCACAAATTATTTTGTATCTAACAATTCACACCTGAGTTATTGGTACCCATCGACGACGACGACGACGACGACGACGACTGAAAAAAGGGAGACAGAAACAGGTGGTTAAAAAGATAGGGGTATTGTGCTAAAGAGGACGTAAGAAAGGCGTCCGGCTGTGCGCGTCAACAGTACCTGAATTTTATATTTTCATGTAATTATTGCATTTTCAGTTCAAAAACTGAAAGTATGGAAACATTTTGGGGATAACTTTAGAAAGAAGATACACTAAAGGAGAAGCTTTAATATTTTGGTCTTTTCCTGTTCCAATGAAACTGTAGTCTTAACATTACGTAGGGTGTTTGACATCTTGACATATTAGCCAAACATATCTCTCTTGTCTATGAGATATCCACCAAAGTGAAGCTTAAACCCCCCCCCGGTACTCAATCCCAATGCCTGATTGGCTGGTGGAGTCACAATCATAAGACCCCTTTCCGGTGTCATAATTGTAAGACAATTAAATCATCATGATGTCATAATCAATACACTCTTTTATTATGTCATAATGGTAAAAGAATGATAGCATCATCATGTCACAATCAAAACAAGTCTTTAGTATCTCATAATGGTAACACAATTAAAACATTATAATATTACAATCAAAACTCCCCTTTATGATGTCATAATGTTAAGATGATGATAGCATTATGAGATCACAATCATAAGACCACTTTCCAGTGTGATAATTACACATAGATAATGACAAAAGAATGATAGCATCATCATGTCACAATCAAAACACCTCTTTAGTATCTCATAATGGTAACACAATTAAAACATTATAATATTACAATCAAAACTCCCCTTTATGATGTCATAATGTTAAGGTGATGATAGCATTATGACATCACAATCATAAGACCCCTTTCCAGTGTCATAATTATAAGACAATTAAATCATGATGTCATAATCAATACACTCTTTTATTATGTCATAATGATAAAAGAATGATAGCATTATGATGTCACAATCAAAACACCTCTTTAGCATCTCATAATGGTAACACAATTAAAACATTATAATATTACAATCAAAACTCCCCTTTATGATGTCATAATGTTAAAATGATGCTAGCATTATGACATCACAATCACAAGACCCCTTTCCGGTGTCATATTTATAAGACAACTAAATCACTATGATGTCATAATCAATACACTCTTTTATTATGTCATAACGGTAAAAGAATGATAGCATTATGATGTCACAATCAAAACACCTCTTTAGTATCTCATAATGGTAACACAATTAAAACATTATAATATTATAATCAAAACTCCCCTTTATGATGTCATAATGTTAAGGTGATGATAGCATTATGACATCACAATCATAAGACCCCTTTCCAGTGTCATAGTTATAAGACAACGAAATCATTATGATGTCATAATCAACACACTCTTTTATTATGTCATAAGGATAAAAGAATGATAGCATTATGATGTCACAATCAAAACACCTCTTTAGTATCTCATAATGGTAACACAATTACAACATTATAATATTACAATCAAAACTCCATTTATGATGTCATAATGTTAAGGTGATCATAGCATTATGACATCACAATCATAAGTCCCCTTTCCGGTGTCATAGTTATAAGACAACTAAATCATTATGATGTCATAATCAATACACTATTTTATTATGTCATAATGATAAAAGAATGATCGCATTATGATGTAACAATCAAAACACCTCTTTAGTATCTCATAATGGTAACACAATTAAAACATTATAATATTATAATCAAAACTCCCCTTTATGATGTCATAATGTTAAAATGATGATAGCATTATGATGTCACAATCAAAACACCTCTTTAGCATCTCATAATGGTAACACAATTAAAACATTATAATATTACAATCAAAACTCCCCTTTCTGATGTCATAATGTTAAAATGATGATAGCATTATGACATCACAATCATAAGACCCCTTTCCGGTGTCATATTTATAGGACAACTAAATCACTATGATGTCATAATCAATACACTCTTTTATTATGTCATAACGGTAAAAGAATGATAGCATTATGATGTCACAATCAAAACACCTTTTTAGTATCTCATAATGGTAACACAATTAAAACATTATAATATTATAATCAAAACTCCCCTTTATGATGTCATAATGTTAAGATGATGATAGCATTATGACATCACAATCATAAGACCACTTTCCGGTGTCATAATTATAAGACAACTAAATCATTATGATGTCATAATCAATACACTCTTTTATTATGTCATAATGATAAAAGAATGATAGCATTATGATGTCACAATCACAACAGCTCTTTAGTATCTCATAATGGTAACACAATTAAAACATTATAATCTTACAATCAAAACTCCCCTGTATGATGTCATAATGTTAAGATGATAGCATTATGACATCACAATCATAAGCCCCCCTTCCGGTGTCATAATCATAAGACAACTAAATCATTATGATGCCATAATCAATACACTCTTTTATTATGTCATAATGATAAAAGAATGATAGCATTATGATGTCACAATCAAAACACCTCTTTAGCATCTCATAATGCTAACACAATTAAAACATTATAATATTACAATCAAAACTCCCCTTTATGATGTCATAATGTTAAAATGATGATAGCATTATGACATCACAATCACAAGACCCCTTTCCGGTGTCATATTTATAAGACAACTAAATCACTATGATGTCATAATCAATACACTCTTTTATTATGTCATAACGGTAAAAGAATGATAGCATTATGATGTCACAATCAAAACACCTCTTTAGTATCTCATAATGGTAACACAATTAAAACATTATAATATTACAATCAAAACTCCCCTTTATGATGTCATAATGTTAAAATGATGATAGCATTATGACATCACAATCACAAGACCCCTTTCCGGTGTCATATTTATAAGTGTCACGGACTGGGTCCAAGCTGGTGGCTGGAAGGACCCAGCGCGCCCGATGTAGTTTGCAGGAGTCTCGATGCAGTAGCGGAGTCTGGGGCAGGGCCTGGTTGCAGGGTGACCACACTCATCCAGGAGTTGAGCACCTAGCGTAGTGCAGCCAAACACCAGCGCCCTGATATGGCAGCAGATGGAGTCCAGAACACAATGAATCCTGCAGGCACCCTGGAGCAGGCATGAAGCATATCACATGGATCACGAGCAGGATGCTGCAGGCTGGGAGAATGAAAGCTAAGCAAAGGGTTAATGTAGCAGACACATAACACAGCAAAGGAAAGGGAGACCAGGCAAGAAACATGATACAAGATAAACACGAGAAGTGGCTAGAAACATGACATGAATAGCGAAAGATATAAGCAGGCACAAGACAAGGAATAAACATAACCAGACAAGACATACATGTTACAGGGCACAACAAAGGACAGGGAAGAAGGCAAGGAACACAGGGGAAGGAGTGAGGAGCCGGAACCCTCGGACGCTTCTCCTATAAGCAAGGATAGGACATATTAACAGGGACATGGGGAGAGGAGAGAGGAACCGGAATCCTCAGATGATTCAAGGAAGAAGGGCAAAGGTACATAAGAGACAAACAAACATGAATACAGAAACTAGCCTAGGACTACAAGATAACTACTGGAGATTTCGTCACATGATATGGCCATAGTATGCTTAGCCCACCACTACGCCAAAGTACTCCAATGACGGTGGGTCCTAACGCTAATCCCTGCAGACAAAGATACAAAACAAACCACACGTATAAACCAAACACACAGCACTGAGACATACCTTAGACTGCAGACTGAGACAAACAGAACACACAGGTGGGGCACACCTAATAAAGGAAGCAGAGCTGAAGCAAAGAGCCGGAGCAGAAGCAAGGAATGGAAAATAGAACAAAGCAAAAGGAAATCCAGGAATGGATCAAAGCAAAGCAGAGAAACTACAGCAGGACAGATATGCAGCTCCGCAGCCTGGGCAGACCGTGACAGTATCCCCCTCCGAAAAGAGCGGCCTCCGGACGCGAACAGAAACAGCAATAGAAGGAAGGCCCGCCCTCAGACGGGAGAACGGAGGAAACAAGTCAACCCCGGAACCAGCATACCGAGTCCGAAAAACGTAGGAGTCCTTCGATGACCAGCACTGCCGCTAGTAGACAAATCTCCTCCAAAAACAGGAATCAGAATGACTGTACAGGATTGAGGAAGTAGTCTCTAGCTGACATTTAGAGCCAGACGAAGGCAAGGTAGATAAGCCACTTGACAAGGCAGACACGGCAGGAACCCACTTGCTGGGCAGACACGACTGGTACAGGTTCAGGGTCAGGCACAGGCACGGGTTCAGGTTCAGACAACAGGTTGCCCACTTGCAGGGCACACGACAGGTTGCCCACTTGGAGAATACTCAACCAGGGTAGCCCGGATGCAGGCACTCATACTGGGAGTCCATAGTGGGTCGCTGGCCGCAACTCAGGAAACCCTCTTTCAGGGCACACGGCAGGTTGCCCACTTGCAGGGTACTCGACCAGGGTAGCCCGGATACAGGCACTCATCCTGGGAGTCCACAGTGGGGAGCTGGCCGCAACTCCGGAAACCCTCTTTCAGGGTACACGGCAGGTTGCCCACTTGGAGAATACTCGACCAAGGTAGCCCGGATGCAGGCACTCATACTGGGAGTCCATAGTGGGTCGCTGGCCGCAACTCCGGAACATGACAGGAAGCCCACGGGAAGGGGCAAGCTTGGCAGGAAACCCTCTGGAAAGGGCACGCTCGGTAGGAAGCCCTACGGAAAGGGCAAGCTTGGCAGGAAACCCTCTGGAAAGGGCACGATCGGTAGGAAGCCCTACGGAAAGGGCAAACTTGGCAGGAAACCCTCTGGAAAGGGCACGCTCGGTAGGAAGCCCTACGGAAAGGGCTCACACATCAGGAAACCCTACGGAAAGGGCATGCTCGGTAGGAAGCCCTACGGAAAGGGCTCACAAGTCAGGAAGCCCACCGGAAGGGGCGAGCTTAGGAGGAAGCCCACCGGAAGGGGCGAGCTTAGGAGCAAACCCCTTTTGATGGGGTGCACGATAGGGAACCCCTTTTGATGGGGTGCATGATTGGATAGCCCTCTGGCCGGGCTGGAATGCTGCAGACAGGTACGGAGGCCCACTGGAAGGGCAGACGGATACGGAGGCCCACTGGAAGGGCTGACGCTGCAAACTCCACTCCGCGAACTCCTGGCCTTTTACCTGCGGCCATGTGTCACGGACTGGGTCCAAGCTGGTGACTAGAAGGACCCAGCGCGCCCGATGGTTGTTCACAGGAGTCTCGATGCAGTAGCGGAGTCTGGGGCAGGGCCTGGTTGCAGGGTGACCACACTCATCCAGGAGTTGAGCACCTAGCGTAGTGCAGCCAAACACCAGCGCCCTGATATGGCAGCAGATGGAGTCCAGAACACAATGAATCCTGCAGGCACCCTGGAGCAGGCATGAAGCATATCACATGGATCACGAGCAGGATGCTGCAGGCTGGGAGAATGAAAGCTAAGCAAAGGGTTAATGTAGCAGACACATAACACAGCAAAGGAAAGGGAGACCAGGCAAGAAACATGATACAAGATAAACACGAGAAGTGGCTAGAAACATGACATGAATAGCGAAAGATATAAGCAGGCACAAGACAAGGAATAAACATAACCAGACAAGACATACATGTTACAGGGCACAACAAAGGACAGGGAAGAAGGCAAGGAACACAGGGGAAGGAGAGAGGAACCGGAATCCTCAGATGATTCAAGGAAGAAGGGCAAAGGTACATAAGAGACAAACAAACATGAATACAGAAACTAGCCTAGGACTACAAGATAACAATTGGAGATTTCGTCACAAGATATGGCCATAGTATGCTTAGCCCACCACTACGCCAAAGTACTCCAATGACGGTTGGTCCTAACGCTAATCCCTGCAGACAAAGATACAAAACAAACCACACGTATAAACCAAACACACAGCACTGAGACATACCTTAGACTGCAGACTGAGACAAACAGAACACACAGGTGGGGCACACCTAATAAAGGAAGCAGAGCTGAAGCAAAGAGCCGGAGCAGAAGCAAAGAATGGAAAATAGAACAAAGCAAAAGGAAATCCAGGAATGGATCAAAGCAAAGCAGAGAAACTACAGCAGGACAGATATGCAGCTCCGCAGCCTGGGCAGACCGTGACATAAGACAACTAAATCACTATGATGTCATAATCAATACACTCTTTTATTATGTCATAATGATAAAAGAATGATAGCATTATGATGTCACAATCAAAACACCTCTTTAGTATCTCATAATGGTAACACAATTAAAACATTATATTATTACAATCAAAACTCCCCTTTATGATGTCATATTGTTAAAATGATGATATCATTATGACATCACAATCATAAGACCCCTTTCTGGTTTCATGATTATAAGACAACTAAATCATTATGATGTCATAATCAATACTCTTTTATTATGTCATGATAAAAGAATGATAGCATTATGATGTCACAATCAAAACACCTCTTTAGTATCTTATAATGGTAACACAATTAAAACATTATAATATTACAATCACAATACCCCTTTATGATGTCAATGTTAAAATGATGATAGCATTATGACATCACAATAATAAGATCCCTTTCCGGTGTCATAATGATAAGACAACTAAATCACTATGATGTCATAATCAATACACTCTTTTATTATGTCATAACGGTAAAAGAATGATAGCATTATGATGTCACAATCAAAACACCTCTTTAGCATCTCATAATGGTAACAATTAAAACATTATAATATTATAATCAAAACTCCCCTTTATGATGTCATAATGTTAAGATGATGATAGCATTATGACATCACAATCATAAGACCACTTTCCGGTGTCATAATTATAAGACAACTAAATCATTATGATGTCATAATCAATACACTCCTTTATTATGTCATAATGATAAAAGAATGATCGCATTATGATGTCACAATCACAACAGCTCTTTAGTATCTCATAATGGTAACACAATTAAAACATTATAATATTACAATCAAAACTCCCCTGTATGATGTCATAATGTTAAGATGATGATAGCATTATGACATCACAATCATAAGCCCCCCTTCCGGTGTCATAATCATAGGACAACTAAATCATTATGATGCCATAATCAATACACTCTTTTATTATGTCATAATGATAAAAGAATGATAGCATTATGATGTCACAATCAAAACACCTCTTTAGCATCTCATAATGGTAACACAATTAAAACATTATAATATTACAATCAAAACTCCCCTTTATGATATCATAATGTTAAAATGATGATAGCATTATGACATCACAATCACAAGACCCCTTTCCGGTGTCATATTTATAAGACAACTAAATCACTATGATGTCATAATCAATACACTCTTTTATTATGTCATAACGGTAAAAGAATGATAGCATTATGATGTCACAATCAAAACACCTCTTTAGTATCTCATAATGGTATCACAATTAAAACATTATAATATTATAATCAAAACTCCCCTTTATGATGTCAGAATGTTAAAATGATGATAGAATTATGATGTCACAATCAAAACACCTCTTTAGTATCTCATAATGGTAACACAATTAAAATATCATAATATTGCAATCAAAACTCCCCTTTATGATGTCATAATGTTAAGGTGATGATAGCATTATGACATCACAATCATAAGACCCCTTTCCGGTGTCATAATGATAAGACAACTAAATCACTATGATGTCATAATCAATACACTCTTTTATTATGTCATAATGGTAAAAGAATGATAGCATTATGATGTCACAATCAAAACACCTCTTTAGTATCTCCTAATGGTAACACAATTAAAACATTATAATATTACAATCAAAACTCCCCTTTATGATGTCATATTGTTAAAATGATGATAGCATTATGACATCACAATCATACGACTCCTTTCCGGTGTCATAATGATAAGACAATGAAATCATTATGATGTCATAATCACACAATTAAAACATCTATTATCATCTACCACTTCCACTGGGAGGCTATTCCATGCGTCCACTACCCTTTCCGTAAAGTAATATTTTCTTTTATTATGTCATAATGGTAAAAGAATGATAGCATTATGATGTCACAATCAAAACACCTCTTTAGTATCTCCTAATGGTAACACAATTAAAACATTATAATATTACAATCAAAACTCCCCTTTATGATGTCATAATGTTAAAATGATGATAGCATTATGACTTCACAATCATAAGACCCCTTTCCGGTGTCATAATGATAAGACAACTAAATCACTATGATGTCATAATCAATACACTCTTATTATGTCATAATGGTAAAAGAATGATAGCATTATGATGTCACATTCAAAACACCTCTTTAGTATCTCCTAATGGTAACACAATTAAAACATTATAATATTACAATCAAAACTCCCCTTTATGATGTCATATTGTTAAAATGATGATAGCATTATGACATCACAATCATAAGACCCCTTTTCATGTGTCATAATGATAAGACAACTAAATCACTATGATGTCATAATCAATACACTCTTTTATTATGTCATAATGATAAAAGAATGATAGCATTATGATGTCACAATCAAAACACCTCTTTAGTATCTCCTAATGGTAACACAATTAAAACATTATAATATTACAATCAAAACTCCCCTTTATGATGTCATATTGTTAAAATGATGATAGCATTATGACATCACAATCATAAGACCCCTTTCCGGTGTCATAATGATAAGACAAATAAATCACTATGATGTCATAATCAATACACTCTTTTATTATGTCATAATGGTAAAAGAATGATAGCATTATGATGTCACAATCAAAACACCTCTTTAGTATCTCCTAATGGTAACACAATTAAAACATTATAATATTACAATCAAAACTCCTCTTTATGATGTCATAATGTTAAAATGATGATAGCATTATGACTTCACAATCATAAGACCCCTTTCCGGTGTCATAATGATAAGACAACTAAATCACTATGATGTCATAATCAATACACTCTTTTATTATGTCATAATGGTAAAAGAATGATATCATTTTGATGTCACAATCAAAACACCTCTTTAGTATCTCAAAATGGTAACACAATTAAAACATTATAATATTACAATCAAAACTCCCCTTTATGATGTCATATTGTTAAAGTGATGATAGCATTATGACATCACAATCATAAGACTCC
Source organism: Spea bombifrons (assembly GCF_027358695.1). NCBI lineage: Eukaryota > Metazoa > Chordata > Amphibia > Anura > Pelobatidae > Spea > Spea bombifrons. The sequence goes on from NC_071088.1 coordinate 40,610,030, forward strand.
TTTCCGGTGTCATAATTATAAGACAATTAAATCATTATGATGTCATAATCAATACACTCTTTTATTATGTCATAATGGTAAAAGAATGATATCATTATGATGTCACAATCAAAACACCTCTTTAGTATCTCCTAATGGTAACACAATTAAAACATTATAATATTACAATCAAAACTCCCCTTTATGATGTCATATTGTTAAAATGATGATAGCATTATGACATCACAATCATAAGACCCCTTTCCGGTGTCATAATGATGAGACAACTAAATCACTATGATGTCACAATCAATAAACTCTTTTATTATGTCATAATGGTAAAAGAATGATAGCATTATGATGTCACAATCAAAACACCTCTTTAGTATCTCAAAATGGTAACACAATTAAAACATTATAATATTACAATCAAAACTCCCCTTTATGATGTCATATTGTTAAAATGATGATAGCATTATGACATCACAATCATAAGACCCCTTTCCGGTGTCATAATGATAAGACAACTAAATCACTATGATCTCATAATCAATACACTCTTTTATTATGTCATAATGGTAAAAGAATGATAGCATTATGATGTCACAATCAAAACACCTCTTTAGTATCTCCTAATGGTAACACAATTAAAACATTATAATATTACAATCAAAACTCCCCTTTATGATGTCATATTGTTAAAATGATGATAGCATTATGACATCACAATCATAAGACTCCTTTCCGGTGTCATAATTATAAGACAATTAAATCATTATGATGTCATAATCAATACACTCTTTTATTATGTCATAATGGTAAAAGAATGATATCATTATGATGTCACAATCAAAACACCTCTTTAGTATCTCCTAATGGTAACACAATTAAAACATTATAATATTACAATCAAAACTTCCCTTTATGATGTCATATTGTTAAAATGATGATAGCATTATGACATCACAATCATAAGACTCCTTTCTGGTGTCATAATTATAAGACAATTAAATCATTATGATGTCATAATCAATACACTCTTTTATTATGTCATAATGGTAAAAGAATGATAGCATTATGATGTCACAATCAAAACACCTCTTTAGTATCTCCTAATGGGAACACAATTAAAACATTATAATATTACAATCAAAACTCCCCTTTATGATGTCATATTGTTAAAATGATGATAGCATTATGACATCACAATCAAAAGACTCCTTTCCGGTGTCATAATTATAAGACAATTAAATCATTATGAAGTCATAATCAATACACTCTTTTATTATGTCATAATGGTAAAAGAATGATAGCATTATGATGTCACAATCAAAACACCTCTTTAGTATCTCATGATGGTAACACAATTAAAACATTATAATATTACAATCAAAACTCCCCTTTATGATGTCATAATGTTAAGGTGATGATAGCATTATGACATCACAATCATAAGACCCCTTTCCGGTGTCATAATGATAAGACAACTAAATCACTATGATGTCATAATCAATACACTTTTATTATGTCATAATGGTAAAAGAATGATAGCATTATGATGTCACAATCAAAACACCTCTTTAGTATCTCCTAATGGTAACACAATTAAAACATTATAATATTACAATCAAAACTCCCCTTTATGATGTCATATTGTTAAAATGATGATAGCATTATGACATCACAATCATAAAACCCCTTTCCGGTGTCATAATGATAAGACAACTAAATCACTGTGATGTCATAATCAATACACTCTTTTATTATGTCATAATGGTAAAAGAATGATAGCATTATGATGTCACAATCAAAACACCTCTTTAGTATCTCCTAATGGTAACACAATTAAAACATTATAATATTACAATCAAAACTCCCCTTTATGATGTCATATTGTTAAAATGATGATAGCATTATGACATCACAATCATAAGACCCCTTTCCGGTGTCATAATGATAAGACAACTAAATCACTATGATGTCATAATCAATACACTCTTTTATTATGTCATAATGGTAAAAGAATGATAGCATTATGATGTCACAATCAAAACACCTCTTTAGTATCTCCTAATGGTAACACAATTAAAACATAGAAACATAGAAACATAGAAAGTGACGGCAGATAAGAGCCAGAAGGCCCATCCAGTCTGCCCAACCTCTGAGTACTCTCCTTTAGTACTTGCCCTTATCCTATATCTAGCTTGGCATTATGCCTATCCCATGCTTGCTTAAATGACTTTACTGTATTATCATCTACCACTTCCACTGGGAGGCTATTCCATGCGTCCACTACCCTTTCCGTAAAGTAATATTTTCTGATGTTACCATTAAACCTTTGCCCCTCTAGTTTATGCTTGTGTCCTCTTGTTGCGGTTTTATTTCTTCTTTTAAATAAACTTTCTTCCTTTACTTTGTTGATTCCCTTTAAGTATTTAAATGTTTCTATCATATCCCCCCTGTCCCGTCTTTTTTCCAGGCTATATAGGTTAAGATCCTTTAACCTGTCCTGGTAAGGTTTATTTTGTAATCCATAAACCATTTTAGTAGCCCTTCTCTGCACTTTCTCCAACATATCTATATCCTTCTGGAGATATGGTCTCCAGTACTGTACACAATACTCCAAGTGAGGTCTCACCAGTGATCTGTACAGCGGCATGAGCACTTCCCTCTTCCTACTGCTAATACCTCTCCCTATACAACCAAGCATTCTGCTAGCATTACCTGCTGCTCTACTGCATTGTCTACCTACCTTTAAATCCTCAGAAATAATTACCCCTAAATCCCTTTCCTCACACGTTGAGGTTAGGACAGTACCAAATAGTCTATACTCTGCCCTTGGGTTTTTATGCCCCAGGTGCATTACTTTGCATTTATCCACGTTAAATGCCAATTGCCACAGCTCTGACCATTTTTCCAGCTTACCTAGATCGTTTGCCATTTGGCTTCTTCCTCCAGGAACATCAACCCTGTTGCAAATTGTTGTGTCGTCGGCAAATAAACATACCTTTCCATCAACACCATCTGCAATATCACTAATGAAAATATTAAAGAGAATGGGTCCAAGTACAGATCCCTGAGGTATCCCACTGGTAACAAGACCTTGTTCTGAATATACGCCATTGACTACAACCCTCTGTTTTCTGTCACTCAGCCACTCCTTAATCCATTCAACAACATTGGGATCTAAACCCAGAGATTGCAGTTTATTTATAAGTCTTCTATGTGGGACAGTGTCAAAGGCCTTACTGAAATCCAGATACGCAATGTCTACTGCACCACCTTGATCAATTACTTTAGTCACCCAATCAAAAAAATCAATAAGATTTGTTTGGCAAGATCTTCCTGAGGAAAACCCATGTTGTTTTTGATCTTGAAAGCCATGTGACTTCAGATGTTCAACAATCCTTTCCTTTAACATTGTTTCCATTAATTTTCCCACTACAGATGTAAGACTAACTGGCCTGTAGTTGCCCGACTCCTCCCTACTGCCTTTTTTGTGTATAGGCACAACATTCGCTACTTTCCAATCCCCAGGGACAACTCCCGTTACCAATGATTCGTTAAATATATCAGTTAACATTATAATATTACAATCAAAACTCCCCTTTATGATGTCATAATGTTAAGGTGATGATAGCATTATGACATCACAATCATAAGACCCCTTTCCGGTGTCATAATGATAAGACAACTAAATCACTATGATGTCATAATCAATACACTCTTTTATTATGTCATAATGGTAAAAGAATGATAGCATTATGATGTCACAATCAAAACACCTCTTTAGTATCTCCTAATGGTAACACAATTAAAACATTATAATATTACAATCAAAACTCCCCTTTATGATGTCATATTGTTAAAATGATGATAGCATTATGACATCACAATCATAAGACTCCTTTCCGGTGTCATAATTATAAGACAATTAAATCATTATGATGTCATAATCAATACACTCTTTTATTATGTCATAATCGTAAAAGAATGATAGCATTATGATGTCACAATCAAAACACCTCTTTAGTATCTCCTAATGGTAACACAATTAAAACATTATAATATTACAATCAAAACTCCCCTTTATGATGTCATATTGTTAAAATGATGATAGCATTATGACATCACAATCATAAGACCCCTTTCCGGTGTCATAATGATAAGACAACTAAATCACTATGATGTCATAATCAATACACTCTTTTATTATGTCATAATGGTAAAAGAATGATAGCATTATGATGTCACAATCAAAACACCTCTTTAGTATCTCCTAATGGTAACACAATTAAAACATTATAATATTACAATCAAAACTCCCCTTTATGATGTCATATTGTTAAAATGATGATAGCATTATGACATCACAATCATAAGACCTGTAAGAAAATATATAGGGCCAATACAAACTTCAAATAATTGGTTCACATATAAATGTATGTGCGTCAAAAATAGGCAGAGTCACTTAGATGCAAACAAAGGTAAAACATTTAATACGAACAAAAATAAAAGAAGAATATAAAAAGAAGATAACAAAAATAATACGAAACAAGTCTTACAAAACCTTGGAAAGGAATTTAGTTGATGGCATCTGTCCTATGCATTCCTGAGGATGGAGGGAGGGAGTGTTGGGACAAGAAGAGTCTGTGGATGGCAAGTACATCTCTCCTCTACCTCTCCTTCCATGCCTCTCGTACACCAAGCTTATATATCATTTGAAAATGATGTCAGTCTATTGGTCTTCACCTAATTAGGTGTTCAAACATGTTCACTTAGGTCTTACACGCCCAAACCCTATTTTAGGTGGTCGCTGTACGTATATTGTAATGCCCTTTTAGAGTTACAACTATACCATGCATTAGCAAGCTACTATCCTATCTATAGACTGCCTGTTCAGCAAATCCTTCATTCTATATTTAAGGTCAAGGAAACCTTGAAGCTTATAATTGAAACCTTTTAATATATCTTAATTATCATTTATTTATGAACAATAATTACATATCTTTGACTATTGCCTATACTAATAATTATATATGGTCCATTTCTTAATTGAGGTTAGAAAATGTATTAGAATATTTTACAATTCCCCCTGATGATAGGATAATATCCTTATCATATCTTTTCAAATATACACATTTACTCACCATTCGTATCACATTTATACTACAATCACATCACACTTTACCTGGGACCATATGATAATCATTAGCATGAGACACCCTTTTCTCTATATTTGTTATGGAATGAGAGGATTGTGCCCTTTTTATCAATTCCCTTAATATTCCATCTCCCTTATCTACTTCATACTTAACATGTTTATATATCTTACTTATTCTACACATAAGAAAACTTTGATAAATAATACATAATAAAACAAGTATAGCTATAATAACAATTGGATTCAACAATATATTCCCAGCTGCGGATTTTACCGAAGATTGTGACCACATATTTACAGATTTTTTAAAATTTGACCACCAACTAACTCCAGACATATCATTCCATTGATGTTGAATTTGTTCTAATTCACCTTGTTTATGTTGGAAAACAATTTCGGCATCTTTCAATTGTTGTTTTAATATGGCCAATAATCCCTTATCTTTCTTTATTTCCTCAGTCCATGTTTTCCAAGGAAAATGGTCTATCTGTGTGAGATTAAATTGCAGAGGTAGTGTTCTCAAACGCTCTGTGCCTATAGTGGAGACATTAAACTTTTTCCCATCTATCTCCAACTTTTTCATATCCCCTTCTATGCAATATAATCCTCTGTGAAGAGTTTCATTATGCATACAATTTGAAAAGAATGCTCTGACCAATGACTCTTCCTTCATTACCTGAAAACAAACTTTTCCTCCTTTTACTTGAGTCATTAATTCATGCATAGATGTAACACTTTCAATCCTGGCCTCACATGATGAATGATTGTGAAAACAAGAATGATAGACAACTTTTTCTTGCCCTGGAAGACATATTACTTTGGAAACAAAATGAAGACAAGTTGAAACATCTAATTGTTCCAGATTTTCCCCATCAAATACAAAATCTGTATATCTTAAATTATAATGAATCAATTGTGTGTCACTGACCGGAATTCCTAAAACTGTTACTGGTACCATTACTTGTTCAACTCCTGCCACTGGGATTAAAGATGTCCCAATACAAAAATCCTGATCACAACCCATCCATTTATTAATCCACAAATCAATATGACCCAGACCAAAACTATATTTATCAGGTAAGCTTTTCAACAAACCCAAAGGTGTAATACCACTCTGTAAAGCCTGTGCAATCATTTTTAGATTAGTGGAATATTCTATCTGTATTTCCAGGCATGCCCTTGACACTTGATTCTCCTCTTGACTCTCTATTAAGTCTAAAGTGGCATCCTGTAAGTGAGATACAGACGACCCAATCACAGTAGCAGAGCTTAGAACCATTTGTTCCAATAACTGATTTAACCCTTTTTGTACTTTTGCTCCCTGACTTCCTACATAACTTACGGATCCCAAATCGGATTTAAGAGTATTTATATCCATAGTATTCAGTAAGCTTCCTACCGAACCAACACCCCCCAAGATTCCCTCAATAACACCTCGTCTACTTCTTGTCATTCTCAATGGATTTTGTCCAAACCATTGGGCAAGACCTTTTTCCATATTAGTAAGGTGTGACAAACATTGAGGAAACCAAGTGGATATTTTCCAATCAGTCATGTTAAAAGTCCAAACTAGGGTTACAAACGATCCATTCCTCAATAATGGTTTAGATTGAAAATAATTAACCTGAAAAGGATTGGATGGTTTGAGTGTAGTACCAGTACACAAATTATCTTCAGGGGACCAAACACTGACATTTGCTCTGTCACAGTGTTTGTAATCTCCTTTCAGTAATACACAACATTCATATATCCCAGAGTCTTTACGAGTTGGACTATCTAATCTAAGTATAAAATGCATACCATTCCAATGTACATCCCCCATTTGACCCTTATGAAGTATACGAGTTGGATTATTCGTAAAACTTCCTAAAGATGTTTTCCCTTTTGACCAAACGAGTGATGCTTCCTGGGGTAATGGTAACCTTGTCCCACATTGTAGTTCTATAGGTTCCAATTCCTCTTGGACTTTCACACTACGGGGATTTACTCTAACTTCAGGTGCTATAGAATTAGTTAACGTAAACACAAAAGATACTTTGACCAAAGCTGTCTCTCTTTCCACCTGAAAGTTCCAAACCCTAGTCCAATCATCATCCCCTGCTGATATAGAAAGCAGTGAAGGATCTAAGATTTTCCCATAAGACTGAGTCTTATATCAAATCTCTCTTAGATCTTCCCATTTTCCCTGATGTTAACATCTCATTGGTAACATCACCTGTCCATTGTGCATGTTCTTCTCCCTTAATTGTTATAGACCACCACATGGACTCAGTAGGATGACATTCCCAAACACCTGTCTGATTATTATGGGTATAATTCCCCTGTGACTGTGTGAATTTGGCTTTTGGTCCTACTTTCGCATGAACCGTGATTTCTGAGGTATGCTCAAAAAATATAGTCAAACAAGGTTGATCTCTGGAGCCATAACCGAATCTAATTTGTCCAACAATGTCTCTTGATGTATCAATGTCTGATGTCAGGAGTTGATCCACCTGAACTTCTCTTATTTTATGTGATAACAATATCTTCTGTGGTAAATCCTTTGTTGGATCATCCATTCCAATTGGCTTCTGGTATAGATCAAACAACACAGCAACCAAAAAACTCAGCACCAACAACCATGGAAGTAATATGTAGCACGCTATCTTGATGTCACGCTTCTTGTATTGCTGTTTCTTTGGAGGTTCTTTGTCCAATAGTAAACAGTTTTGTTCCTCCATTTTCTTGCAGAACTGTGTTCCTGCAAGAACAGAATTTAGTTAGAAACATACAATTTACACTGGTCAACATGTACCCACAGCTTCTGCTGCCTACGGGTATTTTTCACAGTCTTTTCTGTCCTTTGAACAAGGATCATAACTTGACCCATAGTATCGATTATTTCAAACGGTCCTTCCCAATTACTTTCCCAAGGTCCCGCCTTCCTAAAAGTCTTAATCATTACTGATGCTCCTTTCACAAATTTAGAAGAGTGAGGCGGTACCATACGCTGCATTCTAGACGCTGCGTGAGGAAGAATTGTTTTTAAATTCTCCTGAAGTATCTGTAACCACTTAGTTCTTGCAATGGCATCTTTCTGTGGAGTAGACAAAAACGGTTCATGAGGAAAGATCAATGGCATTTTCCTTCCTGTCATTAATTCAAAAGGTGTATACTGGGTAGTTGAGGAGCTTGTTCCCCTAATACTCATCAATACCAGAGGTACTGCATCAACCCAAGTATTTCCTTTATCAAGTAACATTTTTGCAATTCTAGACTTAATCGTCCTGTTCATTCTTTCTACAATACCTGCGGACTGAGGATGGTATGGAACATGGAATTGTTGACGTACCCCCAGGATTGCGCAAACAGCCTGCATGACTTTGCCAGTAAAATGGCTCCCCCTGTCAGATGAAATCATCCTTGGGATTCCCCAAGTACAAAAAACATGATTCACTAATGCTTTTGCCGTAGACAAAGCATCATCTTTCCTGACAGGCAACAGTTCTACCCACTTAGAAAATACATCTACCACAACCAATGCGTACCTGAGACCTTGTTTACCTGAAGGTAGGGGACCTACGTAGTCAATCTGCAATGTAGACCACGGACCGTCTGCAGGTGCAATTCTTAGAAGTGGAGGCTTTTGTCCTTTAGGCCTGGGGTTTACTTGAGCACAAATGAGACATGACTGAACAACATTTTGTACAGAGTCCTCCATTTTGTCCCAATAAAACTTCTCTTTGAGAATTTCCAGCAACTTTTGCTGACCCACATGACCTAAACTTTCATGATTATAGCGGGTGAATTCCGTCTGCAAGTGTTTAGGCACAACTGGAAGTAAATTACCTTGCATTTCATAACAAATCACTCCATTTTCACAAACAAAAGGAGGTGTTATTTTATTCTTACATTCCACAATGAACGGATCTTTCATCTGTTCATCACTAAATGAAGGTAAATTTGCTTCCTTACTCTTTACTGGTAGTACTTCCAACGGTTCTAGTTCCATCACTATCTCTCCTATCAAAGCTGCTTCCTTGGCTAGAGAATCTGCTTTCTCATTTCCCAAAGCTAAATCACTAGTTCCTCTGCTATGGCCAGGTACTTTGACAATAGCATATCGGTTAGGATTTTTAGAAGCAAGCTCAAAGATAGTCTGCAATGTATCAACATGACTTAAGATTTTGTTAGATGAATCCACAAAACCTCGTTTTTTCCACACAGGTAAGTAGTCTGTTAGTGAACGTACGACATATGAACTATCGCTATAGATTACCAAAGGATCATTATTTTCTTTCTCATTAATTTCCAATACTGTTTTAACAGCTTCAATTTCTGCTCTCTGGGCAGAAAAATGTCCTGGTAGTCTATGCTGAATAGCTCGGCCTTTCTTTGGAAACCAAATGGCATATCCGGTATGATATTGTCCTTTCAAACAAAATCTAGAACCATCTACAAATACTGGTTCATCAGTTTCCTCTACTTCTTTTCTAAAAAGGGATGGAAAATCCCCCTGAAATGTCTCAACACACTCATGTGATTCGCCCTCATATTGCATTAGTTGAGGGAGCACATATTTAGCTTTATGATCCACTTCAATCTGTTTTGGAGATAAAGACAACAACCAATGTGCAAATCTTTGATGTGACACTCCTGGGATACTTTTTTCAAAAAGCAATTTCAAAGTGGAGTGAGGGGTCTGCAAAATTAGTTTGTTAAACCCAACAATATGTTCAGTCGCCTTGACTGCAAAGTGTACACCCACCAGATGTCTTGCACACACTTTCAAACCCTTTTTCCACAGGTGAAAGGAGTTTGGAAAAATAGCCAACTATTCTCCATTCCTTTCCTTGTAGCTGCAGTAAAACTGCCGAGACAGCCGTCTCCGAGGTATGAACTTGTAAAGCAAAAGGCTTAGATGGATACACAGTTGTCAAAGCTGGTGCTCTCTGTAAATCAAGTTTAAGTTGTTCAAACGCTTTCTGCTGCTCATCTCACCATGGACCAAACAAATTGTCATCATCAGTACTTTTTAGTAAGTCATATAAGGGTTTAGCTTTTTCAGCAAAGCCCTCTATGAAGTCTCTAGAAAAATTTACAAGTCCCAGGAATTGTCTTAAAGCTTTGAAAGTTGTAGGTACAGGCAAAGCTGCTACTGTTGCTACTCTTTCCTGCAAAGGACATCTCTGGCCTGGACTTATCAAAACTCCCAAGTACTGAACCTCTTGTTTCAGTAATTGGACCTTCCTTGGATTTAATTTCAATCCTGACTCGTACAACAGATTAAACAATTCTGCAAGCAAGGTGAGGTGTTCCTCTCTACTCTCTGTTGCCAACAAGATATCATCAACATACTGTAGAATGCAATCTTGCCTTGAGAATTTTGATAACACTTTTGCCAATGCCTGATGAAACAGACTAGGTGACATGTGCGCCCCTTGTGGTAATCTGCAAAATACATATTGCTCATTCAGAAAAGTAAAAGCAAATTTGTATTGACAACTCCTCTCTATCTGAATACTGAAAAAACCATTACTGATATCCAGTACCGAGAAAAACTTTGCCTTAGCATTCAATCGAGACATGATGTCGGGGGTATCTGCTACAATTGGCGCCACATTTGGGGTACATTTATTAAACATATGCAGATCTAGAAGCATTCTATAAGAATTATCTGGTTTCTTAACTGCCCATAACGGATAATTTGTCACCGAATTTGATTTGCGTATGACGCCTTGTTGAAGTAGTTCTTCAATAATTTTGGACAAAGGCTCAATTGAATCTGGAGGCAATCGGTACTGTTTCTGAGCTATGGGATCTGTTCCTTCCACTTTAACAACAACATCTTTCATTGTCCCTACCTCATTCTTAGATTGAGCCCATAACGAGGGATATTTCTGCACAATTTCTACAAGAGTCAAGTCATTACAATCCATTTGTGGCCAAACATGATTTGGGGATACCTCCTCAATTAAATTGATGACGGCCACTACACTGTAGTCACTTGGATCAATTACTACAGGCCCTTTAAGATTATTACTTCTCCAAATCACTTGATTCCCTAAGTCAATGACCCAACCTCGTTCTCTCATTACATCAGCCCCTAAGATATTTTCTGAGCTAGGACAATGCCAGATATCAATTTCAGTACACAAATAGCCAGGAATCTCAAACAAAACACCGGTAACCAAAGTTGCTGAAGTATTACCTTTACCACTAAAACCTACAATCGTGCAAACAGGTGAGTTAGATGTTATAGGTAAAGCTTGATTAGTCACACTTAATTGAGCTCCTGTATCAATTAGGAATGTAATCTCTTTTCCCTGTAATTTTCCCTTGACATATGGTCTGCCACAGTTGTCAGTTGACACTGGAGCTACATAAGTCAACTTACAGAGTGATTGATTCTTATCTAGTCACTGAGAGGGTGTCAGACGACCCCTCCTGACATTCTTTCCTGTTACATTAGTAGCAGTACTATTTGTTGTGAGCTCTTGCACCTGTCTAATTAGTGGAGTGTACGGGGACGTTGACTTAAATTGTTCACCAGTAGGTGGGGCTGTTGGCACCAGCCCATTCTCTTTCCCAAAATTTTTTGTTCTAGGGACAAATTTTCTATTTTGAAGAAATTGTTTACACTGCCACTTCAAATGTCCTCTTTGACCACAATGATAACAACTAACATTTGGTCTGAATATCTTTCGGTTAGTATTATCAAATCGTTCAAAATTAGTAGGATTAGTTTGTGGCTTGTGACAGTCATTCTGAGTTAATTCTCGCCGTTTGTCAATTAGTTCCTGTACTGTAGATACTTTTACCTTTACAGTTGACATTTTCATTGCTCTTCTAATACGATCAATGAATATGGCTGCTTCTTGCAAACTAGGTTCTTCAGAGGCAAGCTGAACAGATACAGGATCTAGATATTTAAATTTCCTTACAAATGCTATAATCATTGCCTGTGGTTCATCTCCATCATCAACTCCCATTACCATTCTATAGGCTTTCTCAAATTTCAACAAAAATGCAAAGGGATCATCTTGAAGATTTACTTTTAGAGATTCAATTAAGTCAAGAGATGGGGATGAGTCACCAGTTGTAAACAGAATTAATTGCTTCAATCTATCCATATCATTTGCATGCACTAATTGACCTAATGCATCCTCTGTAGGTGTGTCCTGTAACCTTTTGGACATAAGTGAAGGTATCCAAAGCTTAAAAATGGCGTTTCTTTGTTTATTACTTAATTGGAATTTGTCTGTATTTGTTTCAAATACATCAATATTATGGAATGCATCCATCTTATCGTCATATTTAGGAATATCTTTGGCAATTTTCATTAATTGATCATTAATTTTTAAAGTCAATTTTGTTGCACTGTCTCTGAGCTTTTGTCTCTCAACTCCTCCTACGTCAAGTTCCTCATCAGAATCTATTGTTGAGGTACCAGCTATTTCAGGGACAAAAGATACGCCCTTCTTACCTTCTTGTCTTGTGATAACTGACACTTTCTTATTTTCTAAACATAGTTTAGACAGTAACTGAGCTTGTCTGTCCCTAGCCCTCTCCAAGTTCTCTAATTGCTGAGATAAAACAAAACAGTCGGGACAGCTGTTAAAGTCGTCAGTATTGTCATCAGGGTTAGATTCTGGTACAACTTTGTTAATCATGCAAATACTTTGTCTAGGTTGTAAATCCTCCACAATCAAGTCATTAAATGTTTTAAACATGCTTAGGACATTTTGCAGTTTCTTCTTAAGTTTATCAATACATAACAATTTCTTATCTATCTTCATATTCTCTAGCTCACATTGTTTGTACATACTAGCCCATAACTGTGCATTAGTAGGACAATTATCAAATTGAAAAGTTATTTTACTTTTGTTAGCATATGTTTTTATAAAATCCATGACTTACCCTGTTTAGTGAACTCTCCTTGAGTGGCTGTTGTATCACGCTGTATGGCTTTCTTGCGTCTGCCGTCAATAGCGTCTTTTAGCACTTGTGGTTCCAATAAGTCTGTATTCTCAAAGGTCCTTTTCTTAATTCTCTCCCGACAGTTTGCAAAAAGTGTACAGATATATCTGCCCTTCCCCCTGAGCAAGCTGGAGGGCAACGGTCAGGAAAAAATACGCAGGGCTGGCACGCCAGATATGTAAGAAAATATATAGGGCCAATACAAACTTCAAATAATTGGTTCACATATAAATGTATGTGCGTCAAAAATAGGCAGAGTCACTTAGATGCAAACAAAGGTAAAACATTTAATACGAACAAAAATAAAAGAAGAATATAAAAAGAAGATAACAAAAATAATACGAAACAAGTCTTACAAAACCTTGGAAAGGAATTTAGTTGATGGCATCTGTCCTATGCATTCCTGAGGATGGAGGGAGGGAGTGTTGGGACAAGAAGAGTCTGTGGATGGCAAGTACATCTCTCCTCTACCTCTCCTTCCATGCCTCTCGTACACCAAGCTTATATATCATTTGAAAATGATGTCAGTCTATTGGTCTTCACCTAATTAGGTGTTCAAACATGTTCACTTAGGTCTTACACGCCCAAACCCTATTTTAGGTGGTCGCTGTACGTATATTGTAATGCCCTTTTAGAGTTACAACTATACCATGCATTAGCAAGCTACTATCCTATCTATAGACTGCCTGTTCAGCAAATCCTTCATTCTATATTTAAGGTCAAGGAAACCTTGAAGCTTATAATTGAAACCTTTTAATATATCTTAATTATCATTTATTTATGAACAATAATTACATATCTTTGACTATTGCCTATACTAATAATTATATATGGTCCATTTCTTAATTGAGGTTAGAAAATGTATTAGAATATTTTACAAGACCCCTTTCCGGTGTCATAATGATAAGACAACTAAATCACTATGATGTCATAATCAATACACTCTTTTATTATGTCACAATGGTAAAAGAATGATAGCATTATGATGTCACAATCAAAACACCTCTTTAGTATCTCCTAATGGTAACAAAATTAAAACATTATAATATTACAATCAAAACTCCCCTTTATGATGTCATAATGTTAAGGTGATGATAGCATTATGACATCACAATCATAAGACCCCTTTCCGGTGTCATAATGATAAGACAACTAAATCACTATGATGTCATAATCAATACACTCTTTTATTATGTCATAATGGTAAAAGAATGATAGCATTATGATGTCACAATCAAAACACCTCTTTAGTATCTCATGATGGTAACACAATTAAAACATTATAATATTACAATCAAAACTCCCCTTTATGATGTCATAATGTTAAGGTGATGATAGCATTATGACATCACAATCATAAGACCCCATTCCGGTGTCATAATGGTAAGACAACTAAATCACTATGATGTCATAATCAATACACTCTTTTATTATGTCATAATGGTAAAAGAATGATAGCATTATGATGTCACAATCAAAACACCTCTTTAGTATCTCCTAATGGTAACACAATTAAAACATTATAATATTACAATCAAAACTCCCCTTTATGATGTCATAATGTTAAGGTGATGATAGCATTATGACATCACAATCATAAGACCCCTTTCCGGTGTCATAATGATAAGACAACTAAATCACTATGATGTCATAATCAATACACTCTTTTATTATGTCATAATGGTAAAAGAATGATAGCATTATGATGTCACAATCAAAACACCTCTTTAGTATCTCCTAATGGTAACACAATTAAAACATTATAATAGTACAATCAAAACGCCCCTTTATGATGTCATATTGTTAAAATGATGATAGCATTATGACATCACAATCATAAGACCCCTTTCCGGTGTCATAATGATAAGACAACTAAATCACTATGATGTCATAATCAATACACTCTTTTATTATGTCATAATGGTAAAAGAATGATAGCATTATGATGTCACAATCAAAACACCTCTTTAGTATCTCATAATGGTAACACAATTAAAACATTATAATATTACAATCAAAACTCCCCTTTATGATGTCATATTGTTAAAATGATGATAGCATTATGACATCACAATCATAAGACCCCTTTCCGGTGTCATAATGATAAGACAACTAAATCACTATGATGTCATAATCAATACACTCTTTTATTATGTCATAATGGTAAAAGAATGATAGCATTATGATGTCACAATCAAAACACCTCTTTAGTATCTCAGAATGGTAACACAATTAAAACATTATAATATTACAATCAAAACTCCCCTTTATGATGTCATAATGTTAAGGTGATGATAGCATTATGACATCACAATCATAAGACCCCTTTCCGGTGTCATAATGATAAGACAACTAAATCACTATGATGTCATAATCAATACACTCTTTTATTATGTCATAATGGTAAAAGAATGATAGCATTATGATGTCACATTCAAAACACCTCTTTAGTATCTCCTAATGGTAACACAATTAAAACATTATAATATTACAATCAAAACTCCCCTTTATGATGTCATATTGTTAAAATGATGATAGCATTATGACATCACAATCATAAGACCCCTTTCCGGTGTCATAATGATAAGACAACTAAATCACTATGATGTCATAATCAATACACTCTTTTATTATGTCATAATGGTAAAAGAATGATAGCATTATGATGTCACAATCAAAACAGCTCTTTAGTATCTCCTGATGGTAACACAATTAAAACATTATAATATTACAATCAAAACTCCCCTTTCTGATGTCATATTGTTAAAGTGATGATAGAATTATGACATCACAATCATAAGACCCCTTTCCGGTGTCATAATGAGAAGACAACTAAATCACTGTGATGTCATAATCAATACACTCTTTTATTATGTCATAATGGTAAAAGAATGATAGCATTATGATGTCACAATCAAAACACCTCTTTAGTATCTCCTAATGGTAACACAATTAAAACATTATAATATTACAATCAAAACTCCCCTGTATGATGTCATATTGTTAAAATGATGATAGCATTATGACATCACAATCAAAGACCCCTTTCCGGTGTCATAATTATAAGACAATTAAATCATTATGATGTCATAGTCAATACACTCTTTTATTATGTCATAATGGTAAAAGAATGATAGCATTATGATGTCACAATCAAAACACCTCTTTAGTATCTCCTAATGGTAACACAATTAAAACATTAAAATATTACAATCAAAACTCCCCTTTGTGATGTCATAATGTTAAGATGATGATAGAATTATGACATCACAATCATAAGACCCCTTTCCGGTGTCATAATGATAAGACAATTAAATCACTATGATGTCATAATCAATACACTCTTTTATTATGTCATAATGGTAAAAGAATGATAGCATTATGATGTCACAATCAAAACACCTCTTTAGTATCTCCTAATGGTAACACAATTAAAACATTATAATATTACAATCAAAACTCCCCTTTATGATGTCATATTGTTAAAATGATGATAGCATTTTGACATCACAATCATAAGACCCCTTTTCGGTGTCATAATGAGAAGACATCTAAATCACTATGATGTCATAATCAATACACTCTTTTATTATGTCATAATGGTAAAAGAATGATAGCATTATGATGTCACAATCAAAACACCTCTTTAGTATCTCCTAATGGTAACACAATTAAAACATTATAATATTACAATCAAAACTCCCCTGTATGATGTCATATTGTTAAAATGATGATAGCATTATGACATCACAATCAAAGACCCCTTTCCGGTGTCATAATTATAAGACAATTAAATCATTATGATGTCATAGTCAATACACTCTTTTATTATGTCATAATGGTAAAAGAATGATAGCATTATGATGTCACAATCAAAACACCTCTTTAGTATCTCCTAATGGTAACACAATTAAAACATTAAAATATTACAATCAAAACTCCCCTTTGTGATGTCATAATGTTAAGATGATGATAGAATTATGACATCACAATCATAAGACCCCTTTCCGGTGTCATAATGATAAGACAATTAAATCACTATGATGTCATAATCAATACACTCTTTTATTATGTCATAATGGTAAAAGAATGATAGCATTATGATGTCACAATCAAAACACCTCTTTAGTATCTCCTAATGGTAACACAATTAAAACATTATAATATTACAATCAAAACTCCCCTTTATGATGTCATATTGTTAAAATAATGATAGCATTTTGACATCACAATCATAAGACCCCTTTTCGGTGTCATAATGAGAAGACATCTAAATCACTATGATGTCATAATCAATACACTCTTATTATGTCATAATGGTAAAAGAATGATAGCATGATGATGTCACAATCAAAACACCTCTTTAGTATCTCCTAATGGTAACACAATTAAAACATTATAATATTACAATCAAAACTCCCCTTTATGATGTCATATTGTTAAAATGATGATAGCATTATGACATCACAATCATAAGACCCCTTTCCGGTGTCATAATGATAAGACAATTAAATCATTATGATGTCATAGTCAATACACTCTTTTATTATGTCATAATGGTAAAAGAATGATAGCATTATGATGTCACAATCAAAACACCTCTTTAGTATCTCCTAATGGTAACACAATTAAAACATTATAATATTACAATCAAAACTCCCCTTTGTGATGTCATAATGTTAAGATGATGATAAAATTATGACATCACAATCATAAGACCCCTTTCCGGTGTCATAATGATAAGACAATTAAATCATTATGATGTCATAATCAATACACTCTTTTATTATGTCATAATGGTAAAAGAATGATAGCATTATGATGTCACAATCAAAACACCTCTTTAGTATCTCCTAATGGTAACACAATTAAAACATTATAATATTACAATCAAAACTCCCCTTTATGATGTCATAATGTTAAGGTGATGATAGCATTATGACATCACAATCATAAGACCCCTTTCCGGTGTCATAATGATAAGACAACTAAATCACTATGATGTCATAATCAATACACTCTTTTATTATGTCATAATGGTAAAAGAATGATAGCATTATGATGTCACAATCAAAACACCTCTTTAGTATCTCCTAATGGTAACACAATTAAAACATTATAATATTACAATCAAAACTCCCCTTTATGATGTCATTTTGTTAAAATGATGATAGCATTATGACATCACAATCATAAGACGCCTTTCCGGTGTCATAATGATAAGACAACTAAATCACTATGATGTCATAATCAATACACTCTTTTATTATGTCATAATGGTAAAAGAATGATAGCATTATGATGTCACAATCAAAACACCTCTTTAGTATCTCCTAATGGTAACACAATTAAAACATTATAATATTACAATCAAAACTCCCCTTTATGATGTCATATTGTTAAAATGATGATAGCATTATGACATCACAATCATAAGACCCCTTTCCGGTGTCATAATGATAAGACAACTAAATCACTATGATGTCATAATCAATACACTCTTTTATTATGTCATAATGGTAAAAGAATGATAGCATTATGATGTCACAATCAAAACACCTCTTTAGTATCTCCTAATGGTAACACAATTAAAACATTATAATATTACAATCAAAACTCCCCTTTATGATGTCATATTGTTAAAATGATGATAGCATTATGACATCACAATCATAAGACCCCTTTCCGGTGTCATAATGATAAGACAACTAAATCACTATGATGTCATAATCAATACACTCTTTTATTATGTTATAATGGTAAAAGAATGATAGCATTTTGATGTCACAATCAAAACACCTCTTTAGTATCTCCTAATGGTAACACAATTAAAACATTATAATATTACAATCAAAACTCCCCTTTATAATGTCATATTGTTAAAATGATGATAGCATTATGACATCACAATCATAAGACCCCTTTCCGGTGTCATAATGATAAGACAACTAAATCACTATGATGTCATAATCAATACACTCTTTTATTATGTCATAATGGTAAAAGAATGATAGCATTATGATGTCACAATCAAAACACCTCTTTAAAATCTCCTAATGGTAACACAATTAAAACATTATAATATTACAATCAAAACTCCCCTTTATGATGTCATATTGTTAAAATGATGATAGCATTATGACATCACAATCATAAGACCCCTTTCCGGTGTCATAATGATAAGACAACTAAATCACTATGATGTCATAATCAATACACTCTTTTATTATGTCATAATGGTAAAAGAATGATAGCATTATGATGTCACAATCAAAACACCTCTTTAGTATCTCCTAATGGTAACACAATTAAAACATTATAATATTACAATCAAAACTCCCCTTTATGATGTCATATTGTTAAAATGATGATAGCATTATGACATCACAATCATAAGACGCCTTTCCGGTGTCATAATGATAAGACAACTAAATCACTATGATGTCATAATCAATACACTCTTTTATTATGTCATAATGGTAAAAGAATGATAGCATTATGATGTCACAATCAAAACACCTCTTTAGTATCTCCTAATGGTAACACAATTAAAACATTATAATATTACAATCAAAACTCCCCTTTATGATGTCATATTGTTAAAATGATGATAGCATTATGACATCACAATCATAAGACGCCTTTCCGGTGTCATAATGATAAGACAACTAAATCACTATGATGTCATAATCAATACACTCTTTTATTATGTCATAATGGTAAAAGAATGATAGCATTATGATGTCACAATCAAAGCACCTCTTTAGTATCTCATGATGGTAACACAATTAAAACATTATAATATTACAATCAAAACTCCCCTTTATGATGTCATAATGTTAAGTTGATGATAGCATTGTGACATCACAATCATAAGACCCCTTTCCGGTGTCATAATGATAAGACAACTAAATCACTATGATGTCATAATCAATACACTCTTTTATTATGTCATAATGGTAAAAGAATGATAGCATTATGATGTCACAATCAAAACAGCTCTTTAGTATCTCCTGATGGTAACACAATTAAAACATTATAATATTACAATCAAAACTCCCCTTTCTGATGTCATATTGTTAAAGTGATGATAGAATTATGACATCACAATCATAAGACCCCTTTCCGGTGTCATAATGAGAAGACAACTAAATCACTGTGATGTCATAATCAATACACTCTTTTATTATGTCATAATGGTAAAAGAATGATAGCATTATGATGTCACAATCAAAACACCTCTTTAGTATCTCCTAATGGTAACACAATTAAAACATTATAATATTACAATCAAAACTCCCCTGTATGATGTCATATTGTTAAAATGATGATAGCATTATGACATCACAATCAAAGACCCCTTTCCGGTGTCATAATTATAAGACAATTAAATCATTATGATGTCATAGTCAATACACTCTTTTATTATGTCATAATGGTAAAAGAATGATAGCATTATGATGTCACAATCAAAACACCTCTTTAGTATCTCCTAATGGTAACACAATTAAAAAATTATAATATTACAATCAAAACTCCCCTTTATGATGTCATAATGTTAAGGTGATGATAGCATTATGACATCACAATCATAAGACCCCTTTCCGGTGTCATAATGATAAGACAACTAAATCACTATGATGTCATAATCAATACACTCTTTTATTATGTCATAATGGTAAAAGAATGATAGCATTATGATGTCACAATCAAAACACCCCTTTAGTATCTCCTAATGGTAACACAATTAAAACATTATAATATTACAATCAAAACTCCCCTGTATGATGTCATATTGTTAAAATGATGATAGCATTATGACATCACAATCAAAGACCCCTTTCCGGTGTCATAATTATAAGACAATTAAATCATTATGATGTCATAGTCAATACACTCTTTTATTATGTCATAATGGTAAAAGAATGATAGCATTATGATGTCACAATCAAAACACCTCTTTAGTATCTCCTAATGGTAACACAATTAAAACATTATAATATTACAATCAAAACTCCCCTTTATGATGTCATATTGTTAAAATGATGATAGCATTTTGACATCACAATCATAAGACCCCTTTTCGGTGTCATAATGAGAAGACATCTAAATCACTATGATGTCATAATCAATACACTCTTTTATTATGTCATAATGGTAAAAGAATGATAGCATTATGATGTCACAATCAAAACACCTCTTTAGTATCTCCTAATGGTAACACAATTAAAAAATTATAATATTACAATCAAAACTCCCCTTTATGATGTCATAATGTTAAGGTGATGATAGCATTATGACATCACAATCATAAGACCCCTTTCCGGTGTCATAATGATAAGACAACTAAATCACTATGATGTCATAATCAATACACTCTTTTATTATGTCATAATGGTAAAAGAATGATAGCATTATGATGTCACAATCAAAACACCTCTTTAGTATCTCCTGATGGTAACACAATTAAAACATTATAATATTACAATCAAAACTCCCCTTTATGATGTCATATTGTTAAAATGATGATAGCATTATGACATCACAATCATAAGACCCCTTTCCGGTGTCATAATGATAAGACAACTAAATCACTATGATGTCATAATCAATACACTCTTTTATTATGTCATAATGGTAAAAGAATGATAGCATTATGATGTCACAATCAAAACACCTCTTTAGTATCTCCTAATGGTAACACAATTAAAACATTATAATATTACAATCAAAACTCCTTTTTATGATGTCATAATGTTAAAATGATGATAGCATTATGACATCACAATCATAAGACCCCTTTCCGGTGTCATAATGATAAGACAACTAAATCACTATGATGTCATAATCAATACACTCTTTTATTATGTCATAATGGTAAAAGAATGATAGCATTATGATGTCACAATCAAAACACCTCTTTAGTATCTCCTAATGGTAACACAATTAAAACATTATAATATTACAATCAAAGCTCCCCTTTATGATGTCATATTGTTAAAATGATGATAGCATTATGACATCACAATCATAAGACCCCTTTCCGGTGTCATAATGATAAGACAACTAAATCACTATGATGTCATAATCAATACACTCTTTTATTATGTTATAATGGTAAAAGAATGATAGCATTATGATGTCACAATCAAAACACCTCTTTAGTATCTCCTAATGGTAACACAATTAAAACATTATAATATTACAATCAAAACTCCCCTTTGTGATGTCATAATGTTAAGATGATGATAGAATTATGACATCACAATCATAAGACCCCTTTCCGGTGTCATAATGATAAGACAATTAAATCACTATGATGTCATAATCAATACACTCTTTTATTATGTCATAATGGTAAAAGAATGATAGCATTATGATGTCACAATCAAAACAGCTCTTTAGTATCTCCTGATGGTAACACAATTAAAACATTATAATATTACAATCAAAACTCCCCTTTCTGATGTCATATTGTTAAAGTGATGATAGAATTATGACATCACAATCATAAGACCCCTTTCCGGTGTCATAATGAGAAGACAACTAAATCACTGTGATGTCATAATCAATACACTCTTTTTTTATGTCATAATGGTAAAAGAATGATAGCATTATGATGTCACAATCAAAACACCTCTTTAGTATCTCCTAATGGTAACACAATTAAAACATTATAATATTACAATCAAAACTCCCCTTTATGATGTCATATTGTTAAAATGATGATAGCATTATGACATCACAATCATAAGACCCCTTTCCGGTGTCATAATGATAAGACAATTAAATCACTATGATGTCATAATCAATACACTCTTTTATTATGTCATAATGGTAAAAGAATGATAGCATTATGATGTCACAATCAAAACAGCTCTTTAGTATCTCCTGATGGTAACACAATTAAAACATTATAATATTACAATCAAAACTCCCCTTTCTGATGTCATATTGTTAAAGTGATGATAGAATTATGACATCACAATCATAAGACCCCTTTCCGGTGTCATAATTATAAGACAATTAAATCATTATGATGTCATAGTCAATACACTCTTTTATTATGTCATAATGGTAAAAGATTGATAGCATTATGATGTCACAATCAAAACACCTCTTTAGTATCTCCTAATGGTAACACAATTAAAACATTATAATATTACAATCAAAACTCCCCTTTGTGATGTCATAATGTTAAGATGATGATAGAATTATGACATCACAATCATAAGACCCCTTTCCGGTGTCATAATGATAAGACAATTAAATCATTATGATGTCATAATCAATACACTCTTTTATTATGTCATAATGGTAAAAGAATGATAGCATTATGATGTCACAATCAAAACACCTCTTTAGTATCTCCTAATGGTAACACAATTAAAACATTATAATATTACAATCAAAACTCCCCTTTATGATGTCATAATGTTAAGGTGATTATAGCATTATGGCATCACAATCATAAGACCCCTTTCCGGTGTCATAATGATAAGACAACTAAATCACTATGATGTCATAATCAATACACTCTTTTATTATGTCATAATGGTAAAAGAATGATAGCATTATGATGTCACAATCAAAACACCTCTTTAGTATCTCCTAATGGTAACACAATTAAAACATTATAATATTACAATCAAAACTCCCCTTTATGATGTCATAATGTTAAGGTGATGATAGCATTATGACATCACAATCATAAGACCCCTTTCCGGTGTCATAATGATAAGACAACTAAATCACTATGATGTCATAATCAATACACTCTTTTATTATGTCATAATGGTAAAAGAATGATAGCATTATGATGTCACAATCAAAACAGCTCTTTAGTATCTCCTGATGGTAACACAATTAAAACATTATAATATTACAATCAAAACTCCCCTTTATGATGTCATATTGTTAAAGTGATGATAGAATTATGACATCACAATCATAAGACCCCTTTCCGGTGTCATAATGAGAAGACAACTAAATCACTGTGATGTCATAATCAATACACTCTTTTATTATGTCATAATGGTAAAAGAATGATAGCATTATGATGTCACAATCAAAACACCTCTTTAGTATCTCCTAATGGTAACACAATTAAAACATTATAATATTACAATCAAAACTCCCCTGTATGATGTCATATTGTTAAAATGATGATAGCATTATGACATCACAATCAAAGACCCCTTTCCGGTGTCATAATTATAAGACAATTAAATCATTATGATGTCATAGTCAATACACTCTTTTATTATGTCATAATGGTAAAAGAATGATAGCATTATGATGTCACAATCAAAACACCTCTTTAGTATCTCCTAATGGTAACACAATTAAAACATTAAAATATTACAATCAAAACTCCCCTTTGTGATGTCATAATGTTAAGATGATGATAGAATTATGACATCACAATCATAAGACCCCTTTCCGGTGTCATAATGATAAGACAATTAAATCACTATGATGTCATAATCAATACACTCTTTTATTATGTCATAATGTTAAAAGAATGATAGCATTATGATGTCACAATCAAAACACCTCTTTAGTATCTCCTAATGGTAACACAATTAAAACATTATAATATTACAATCAAAACTCCCCTTTATGATGTCATATTGTTAAAATGATGATAGCATTTTGACATCACAATCATAAGACCCCTTTTCGGTGTCATAATGAGAAGACATCTAAATCACTATGATGTCATAATCAATACACTCTTTTATTATGTCATAATGGTAAAAGAATGATAGCATTATGATGTCACAATCAAAACACCTCTTTAGTATCTCATGATGGTAACACAATTAAAACATTATAATATTACAATCAAAACTCCCCTTTATGATGTCATAATGTTAAGTTGATGATAGCATTGTGACATCACAATCATAAGACCCCTTTCCGGTGTCATAATGATAAGACAACTAAATCACTATGATGTCATAATCAATACACTCTTTTATTATGTCATAATGGTAAAAGAATGATAGCATTATGATGTCACAATCAAAACACCTCTTTAGTATCTCCTAATGGTAACACAATTAAAACATTATCATATTACAATCAAAGCTCCCCTTTATGATGTCATATTGTTAAAATGATGATAGCATTATGACATCACAATCATAAGACTCCTTTCCGGTGTCATAATTATAAGACAATTAAATCATTATGATGTCATAATCAATACACTCTTTTATTATGTCATAATGGTAAAAGAATGATAGCTTTATGATGTCACAATCAAAACACCTCTTTAGTATCTCCTAATGGTAACACAATTAAAACATTATAATATTACAATCAAAACTCCCCTTTATGATGTCATAATGGAAAGATGATAGCATTATGACATCACAATCATAAGACCCCTTTCCGGTGTCATAATTATAAGACAACTAAATCATCATGATGTCATAATCAATACACTCTTTTATTATGTCATAATGGTAAAAGAATGATAGCATTATGATGTCACAATCAAAACAGCTCTTTAGTATCTCCTGATGGTAACACAATTAAAACATTATAATATTACAATCAAAACTCCCCTTTCTGATGTCATATTGTTAAAGTGATGATAGAATTATGACATCACAATCATAAGACCCCTTTCCGGTGTCATAATTATAAGACAATTAAATCATTATGATGTCATAGTCAATACACTCTTTTATTATGTCATAATGGTAAAAGAATGATAGCATTATGATGTCACAATCAAAACACCTCTTTAGTATCTCCTAATGGTAACACAATTAAAACATTATAATATTACAATCAAAACTCCCCTTTGTGATGTCATAATGTTAAGATGATGATAGAATTATGACATCACAATCATAAGACCCCTTTCCGGTGTCATAATGATAAGACAATTAAATCATTATGATGTCATAATCAATACACTCTTTTATTATGTCATAATGGTAAAAGAATGATAGCATTATGATGTCACAATCAAAACACCTCTTTAGTATCTCCTAATGGTAACACAATTAAAACATTATAATATTACAATCAAAACTCCCCTTTATGATGTCATAATGTTAAGGTGATGATAGCATTATGACATCACAATCATAAGACCCCTTTCCGGTGTCATAATGATAAGACAACTAAATCACTATGATGTCATAATCAATACACTCTTTTATTATGTCATAATGGTAAAAGAATGATAGCATTATAATGTCACAATCAAAACACCTCTTTAGTATCTCCTAATGGTAACACAATTAAAACATTATAATATTACAATCAAAACTCCCCTTTATGATGTCATATTGTTAAAATGATGATAGCATTATGACATCACAATCATAAGACCCCTTTCCGGTGTCATAATGATAAGACAACTAAATCACTATGATGTCATAATCAATACACTCTTTTATTATGTCATAATGGTAAAAGAATGATAGCATTATGATGTCACAATCAAAACACCTCTTTAGTATCTCCTAATGGTAACACAATTAAAACATTATAATATTACAATCAAAACTCCCCTTTATGATGTCATATTGTTAAAATGATGATAACATTATGACATCACAATCATAAGACCCCTTTCCGGTGTCATAATGATAAGACAACTAAATCACTATGATGTCATAATCAATACACTTTTATTATGTCATAATGGTAAAAGAATGATAACATTATGATGTCACAATCAAAACACCTCTTTAGTATCTCCTAATGGTAACACAATTAAAACATTATAATATTACAATCAAAACTCCCCTTTATGATGTCATAATGTTAAGGTGATGATAGCATTATGACATCACAATCATAAGACCCCTTTCCGGTGTCATAATGATAAGACAACTAAATCACCATGATGTCATAATCAATACACTCTTTTATTATGTCATAATGGTAAAAGAATGATAGCATTATGATGTCACAATCAAAACACCTCTTTAGTATCTCCTAATGGTAACACAATTAAAACATTATAATATTACAATCAAATCTCCCCTTTATGATGTCATATTGTTAAAATGATGATAGCATTATGACATCACAATCATAAGACCCCTTTCCGGTGTCATAATGATAAGACAACTAAATCACTGTGATGTCATAATCAATACACTCTTTTATTATGTCATAATGGTAAAGGAATGATAGCATTATGATGTCACAATCAAAACACCTCTTTAGTATCTCCTAATGGTAACACAATTAAAACATTATAATATTACAATCAAAACTCCTTTTTATGATGTCATAATGTTAAAATGATGATAGCATTATGACATCACAATCATAAGACCCCTTTCCGGTGTCATAATGATAAGACAACTAAATCACTATGATGTCATAATCAATACACTCTTTTATTATGTCATAATGGTAAAAGAATGATAGCATTATGATGTCACAATCAAAACACCTCTTTAGTATCTCCTAATGGTAACACAATTAAAACATTATAATATTACAATCAAAGCTCCCCTTTATGATGTCATATTGTTAAAATGATGATAGCATTATGACATCACAATCATAAGACCCCTTTCCGGTGTCATAATGATAAGACAACTAAATCACTATGATGTCATAATCAATACACTCTTTTATTATGTTATAATGGTAAAAGAATGATAGCATTATGATGTCACAATCAAAACACCTCTTTAGTATCTCCTAATGGTAACACAATTAAAACATTATAATATTACAATCAAAACTCCCCTTTATAATGTCATATTGTTAAAATGATGATAGCATTATGACATCACAATCATAAGACCCCTTTCCGGTGTCATAATGATAAGACAACTAAATCACTATGATGTCATAATCAATACACTCTTTTATTATGTCATAATGGTAAAAGAATGATAGCATTATGATGTCACAATCAAAACACCTCTTTAAAATCTCCTAATGGTAACACAATTAAAACATTATAATATTACAATCAAAACTCCCCTTTATGATGTCATATTGTTAAAATGATGATAGCATTATGACATCACAATCATAAGACCCCTTTCCGGTGTCATAATGATAAGACAACTAAATCACTATGATGTCATAATCAATACACTCTTTTATTATGTCATAATGGTAAAAGAATGATAGCATTATGATGTCACAATCAAAACAGCTCTTTAGTATCTCCTGATGGTAACACAATTAAAACATTATAATATTACAATCAAAACTCCCCTTTCTGATGTCATATTGTTAAAGTGATGATAGAATTATGACATCACAATCATAAGACCCCTTTCCGGTGTCATAATGAGAAGACAACTAAATCACTGTGATGTCATAATCAATACACTCTTTTATTATGTCATAATGGTAAAAGAATGATAGCATTATGATGTCACAATCAAAACACCTCTTTAGTATCTCCTAATGGTAACACAATTAAAACATTATAATATTACAATCAAAACTCCCCTGTATGATGTCATATTGTTAAAATGATGATAGCATTATGACATCACAATCAAAGACCCCTTTCCGGTGTCATAATTATAAGACAATTAAATCATTATGATGTCATAGTCAATACACTCTTTTATTATGTCATAATGGTAAAAGAATGATAGCATTATGATGTCACAATCAAAACACCTCTTTAGTATCTCCTAATGGTAACACAATTAAAACATTAAAATATTACAATCAAAACTCCCCTTTGTGATGTCATAATGTTAAGATGATGATAGAATTATGACATCACAATCATAAGACCCCTTTCCGGTGTCATAATGATAAGACAATTAAATCACTATGATGTCATAATCAATACACTCTTTTATTATGTCATAATGGTAAAAGAATGATAGCATTATGATGTCACAATCAAAACACCTCTTTAGTATCTCCTAATGGTAACACAATTAAAACATTATAATATTACAATCAAAACTCCCCTTTATGATGTCATATTGTTAAAATGATGATAGCATTTTGACATCACAATCATAAGACCCCTTTTCGGTGTCATAATGAGAAGACATCTAAATCACTATGATGTCATAATCAATACACTCTTTTATTATGTCATAATGGTAAAAGAATGATAGCATTATGATGTCACAATCAAAACACCTCTTTAGTATCTCCTAATGGTAACACAATTAAAACATTATAATATTACAATCAAAACTCCCCTGTATGATGTCATATTGTTAAAATGATGATAGCATTATGACATCACAATCAAAGACCCCTTTCCGGTGTCATAATTATAAGACAATTAAATCATTATGATGTCATAGTCAATACACTCTTTTATTATGTCATAATGGTAAAAGAATGATAGCATTATGATGTCACAATCAAAACACCTCTTTAGTATCTCCTAATGGTAACACAATTAAAACATTAAAATATTACAATCAAAACTCCCCTTTGTGATGTCATAATGTTAAGATGATGATAGAATTATGACATCACAATCATAAGACCCCTTTCCGGTGTCATAATGATAAGACAATTAAATCACTATGATGTCATAATCAATACACTCTTTTATTATGTCATAATGGTAAAAGAATGATAGCATTATGATGTCACAATCAAAACACCTCTTTAGTATCTCCTAATGGTAACACAATTAAAACATTATAATATTACAATCAAAACTCCCCTTTATGATGTCATATTGTTAAAATAATGATAGCATTTTGACATCACAATCATAAGACCCTTTTTCGGTGTCATAATGAGAAGACATCTAAATCACTATGATGTCATAATCAATACACTCTTATTATGTCATAATGGTAAAAGAATGATAGCATGATGATGTCACAATCAAAACACCTCTTTAGTATCTCCTAATGGTAACACAATTAAAACATTATAATATTACAATCAAAACTCCCCTTTATGATGTCATATTGTTAAAATGATGATAGCATTATGACATCACAATCATAAGACCCCTTTCCGGTGTCATAATGATAAGACAATTAAATCATTATGATGTCATAGTCAATACACTCTTTTATTATGTCATAATGGTAAAAGAATGATAGCATTATGATGTCACAATCAAAACACCTCTTTAGTATCTCCTAATGGTAACACAATTAAAACATTATAATATTACAATCAAAACTCCCCTTTGTGATGTCATAATGTTAAGATGATGATAAAATTATGACATCACAATCATAAGACCCCTTTCCGGTGTCATAATGATAAGACAATTAAATCATTATGATGTCATAATCAATACACTCTTTTATTATGTCATAATGGTAAAAGAATGATAGCATTATGATGTCACAATCAAAACACCTCTTTAGTATCTCCTAATGGTAACACAATTAAAACATTATAATATTACAATCAAAACTCCCCTTTATGATGTCATAATGTTAAGGTGATGATAGCATTATGACATCACAATCATAAGACCCCTTTCCGGTGTCATAATGATAAGACAACTAAATCACTATGATGTCATAATCAATACACTCTTTTATTATGTCATAATGGTAAAAGAATGATAGCATTATGATGTCACAATCAAAACACCTCTTTAGTATCTCCTAATGGTAACACAATTAAAACATTATAATATTACAATCAAAACTCCCCTTTATGATGTCATTTTGTTAAAATGATGATAGCATTATGACATCACAATCATAAGACGCCTTTCCGGTGTCATAATGATAAGACAACTAAATCACTATGATGTCATAATCAATACACTCTTTTATTATGTCATAATGGTAAAAGAATGATAGCATTATGATGTCACAATCAAAACACCTCTTTAGTATCTCCTAATGGTAACACAATTAAAACATTATAATATTACAATCAAAACTCCCCTTTATGATGTCATATTGTTAAAATGATGATAGCATTATGACATCACAATCATAAGACCCCTTTCCGGTGTCATAATGATAAGACAACTAAATCACTATGATGTCATAATCAATACACTCTTTTATTATGTCATAATGGTAAAAGAATGATAGCATTATGATGTCACAATCAAAACACCTCTTTAGTATCTCCTAATGGTAACACAATTAAAACATTATAATATTACAATCAAAACTCCCCTTTATGATGTCATATTGTTAAAATGATGATAGCATTATGACATCACAATCATAAGACCCCTTTCCGGTGTCATAATGATAAGACAACTAAATCACTATGATGTCATAATCAATACACTCTTTTATTATGTTATAATGGTAAAAGAATGATAGCATTTTGATGTCACAATCAAAACACCTCTTTAGTATCTCCTAATGGTAACACAATTAAAACATTATAATATTACAATCAAAACTCCCCTTTATAATGTCATATTGTTAAAATGATGATAGCATTATGACATCACAATCATAAGACCCCTTTCCGGTGTCATAATGATAAGACAACTAAATCACTATGATGTCATAATCAATACACTCTTTTATTATGTCATAATGGTAAAAGAATGATAGCATTATGATGTCACAATCAAAACACCTCTTTAAAATCTCCTAATGGTAACACAATTAAAACATTATAATATTACAATCAAAACTCCCCTTTATGATGTCATATTGTTAAAATGATGATAGCATTATGACATCACAATCATAAGACCCCTTTCCGGTGTCATAATGATAAGACAACTAAATCACTATGATGTCATAATCAATACACTCTTTTATTATGTCATAATGGTAAAAGAATGATAGCATTATGATGTCACAATCAAAACACCTCTTTAGTATCTCCTAATGGTAACACAATTAAAACATTATAATATTACAATCAAAACTCCCCTTTATGATGTCATATTGTTAAAATGATGATAGCATTATGACATCACAATCATAAGACGCCTTTCCGGTGTCATAATGATAAGACAACTAAATCACTATGATGTCATAATCAATACACTCTTTTATTATGTCATAATGGTAAAAGAATGATAGCATTATGATGTCACAATCAAAACACCTCTTTAGTATCTCCTAATGGTAACACAATTAAAACATTATAATATTACAATCAAAACTCCCCTTTATGATGTCATAATGTTAAGTTGATGATAGCATTGTGACATCACAATCATAAGACCCCTTTCCGGTGTCATAATGATAAGACAACTAAATCACTATGATGTCATAATCAATACACTCTTTTATTATGTCATAATGGTAAAAGAATGATAGCATTATGATGTCACAATCAAAACAGCTCTTTAGTATCTCCTGATGGTAACACAATTAAAACATTATAATATTACAATCAAAACTCCCCTTTCTGATGTCATATTGTTAAAGTGATGATAGAATTATGACATCACAATCATAAGACCCCTTTCCGGTGTCATAATGAGAAGACAACTAAATCACTGTGATGTCATAATCAATACACTCTTTTATTATGTCATAATGGTAAAAGAATGATAGCATTATGATGTCACAATCAAAACACCTCTTTAGTATCTCCTAATGGTAACACAATTAAAACATTATAATATTACAATCAAAACTCCCCTGTATGATGTCATATTGTTAAAATGATGATAGCATTATGACATCACAATCAAAGACCCCTTTCCGGTGTCATAATTATAAGACAATTAAATCATTATGATGTCATAGTCAATACACTCTTTTATTATGTCATAATGGTAAAAGAATGATAGCATTATGATGTCACAATCAAAACACCTCTTTAGTATCTCCTAATGGTAACACAATTAAAAAATTATAATATTACAATCAAAACTCCCCTTTATGATGTCATAATGTTAAGGTGATGATAGCATTATGACATCACAATCATAAGACCCCTTTCCGGTGTCATAATGATAAGACAACTAAATCACTATGATGTCATAATCAATACACTCTTTTATTATGTCATAATGGTAAAAGAATGATAGCATTATGATGTCACAATCAAAACACCCCTTTAGTATCTCCTAATGGTAACACAATTAAAACATTATAATATTACAATCAAAACTCCCCTGTATGATGTCATATTGTTAAAATGATGATAGCATTATGACATCACAATCAAAGACCCCTTTCCGGTGTCATAATTATAAGACAATTAAATCATTATGATGTCATAGTCAATACACTCTTTTATTATGTCATAATGGTAAAAGAATGATAGCATTATGATGTCACAATCAAAACACCTCTTTAGTATCTCCTAATGGTAACACAATTAAAACATTATAATATTACAATCAAAACTCCCCTTTATGATGTCATATTGTTAAAATGATGATAGCATTTTGACATCACAATCATAAGACCCCTTTTCGGTGTCATAATGAGAAGACATCTAAATCACTATGATGTCATAATCAATACACTCTTTTATTATGTCATAATGGTAAAAGAATGATAGCATTATGATGTCACAATCAAAACACCTCTTTAGTATCTCCTAATGGTAACACAATTAAAAAATTATAATATTACAATCAAAACTCCCCTTTATGATGTCATAATGTTAAGGTGATGATAGCATTATGACATCACAATCATAAGACCCCTTTCCGGTGTCATAATGATAAGACAACTAAATCACTATGATGTCATAATCAATACACTCTTTTATTATGTCATAATGGTAAAAGAATGATAGCATTATGATGTCACCATCAAAACACCTCTTTAGTATCTCCTGATGGTAACACAATTAAAACATTATAATATTACAATCAAAACTCCCCTTTATGATGTCATATTGTTAAAATGATGATAGCATTATGACATCACAATCATAAGACCCCTTTCCGGTGTCATAATGATAAGACAACTAAATCACTATGATGTCATAATCAATACACTCTTTTATTATGTCATAATGGTAAAAGAATGATAGCATTATGATGTCACAATCAAAACACCTCTTTAGTATCTCCTAATGGTAACACAATTAAAACATTATAATATTACAATCAAAACTCCTTTTTATGATGTCATAATGTTAAAATGATGATAGCATTATGACATCACAATCATAAGACCCCTTTCCGGTGTCATAATGATAAGACAACTAAATCACTATGATGTCATAATCAATACACTCTTTTATTATGTCATAATGGTAAAAGAATGATAGCATTATGATGTCACAATCAAAACACCTCTTTAGTATCTCCTAATGGTAACACAATTAAAACATTATAATATTACAATCAAAACTCCCCTTTGTGATGTCATAATGTTAAGATGATGATAGAATTATGACATCACAATCATAAGACCCCTTTCCGGTGTCATAATGATAAGACAATTAAATCACTATGATGTCATAATCAATACACTCTTTTATTATGTCATAATGGTAAAAGAATGATAGCATTATGATGTCACAATCAAAACAGCTCTTTAGTATCTCCTGATGGTAACACAATTAAAACATTATAATATTACAATCAAAACTCCCCTTTCTGATGTCATATTGTTAAAGTGATGATAGAATTATGACATCACAATCATAAGACCCCTTTCCGGTGTCATAATGAGAAGACAACTAAATCACTGTGATGTCATAATCAATACACTCTTTTTTTATGTCATAATGGTAAAAGAATGATAGCATTATGATGTCACAATCAAAACACCTCTTTAGTATCTCCTAATGGTAACACAATTAAAACATTATAATATTACAATCAAAACTCCCCTTTATGATGTCATATTGTTAAAATGATGATAGCATTATGACATCACAATCATAAGACCCCTTTCCGGTGTCATAATGATAAGACAATTAAATCACTATGATGTCATAATCAATACACTCTTTTATTATGTCATAATGGTAAAAGAATGATAGCATTATGATGTCACAATCAAAACAGCTCTTTAGTATCTCCTGATGGTAACACAATTAAAACATTATAATATTACAATCAAAACTCCCCTTTCTGATGTCATATTGTTAAAGTGATGATAGAATTATGACATCACAATCATAAGACCCCTTTCCGGTGTCATAATTATAAGACAATTAAATCATTATGATGTCATAGTCAATACACTCTTTTATTATGTCATAATGGTAAAAGATTGATAGCATTATGATGTCACAATCAAAACACCTCTTTAGTATCTCCTAATGGTAACACAATTAAAACATTATAATATTACAATCAAAACTCCCCTTTGTGATGTCATAATGTTAAGATGATGATAGAATTATGACATCACAATCATAAGACCCCTTTCCGGTGTCATAATGATAAGACAATTAAATCATTATGATGTCATAATCAATACACTCTTTTATTATGTCATAATGGTAAAAGAATGATAGCATTATGATGTCACAATCAAAACACCTCTTTAGTATCTCCTAATGGTAACACAATTAAAACATTATAATATTACAATCAAAACTCCCCTTTATGATGTCATAATGTTAAGGTGATTATAGCATTATGGCATCACAATCATAAGACCCCTTTCCGGTGTCATAATGATAAGACAACTAAATCACTATGATGTCATAATCAATACACTCTTTTATTATGTCATAATGGTAAAAGAATGATAGCATTATGATGTCACAATCAAAACACCTCTTTAGTATCTCCTAATGGTAACACAATTAAAACATTATAATATTACAATCAAAACTCCCCTTTATGATGTCATAATGTTAAGGTGATGATAGCATTATGACATCACAATCATAAGACCCCTTTCCGGTGTCATAATGATAAGACAACTAAATCACTATGATGTCATAATCAATACACTCTTTTATTATGTCATAATGGTAAAAGAATGATAGCATTATGATGTCACAATCAAAACAGCTCTTTAGTATCTCCTGATGGTAACACAATTAAAACATTATAATATTACAATCAAAACTCCCCTTTATGATGTCATATTGTTAAAGTGATGATAGAATTATGACATCACAATCATAAGACCCCTTTCCGGTGTCATAATGAGAAGACAACTAAATCACTGTGATGTCATAATCAATACACTCTTTTATTATGTCATAATGGTAAAAGAATGATAGCATTATGATGTCACAATCAAAACACCTCTTTAGTATCTCCTAATGGTAACACAATTAAAACATTATAATATTACAATCAAAACTCCCCTGTATGATGTCATATTGTTAAAATGATGATAGCATTATGACATCACAATCAAAGACCCCTTTCCGGTGTCATAATTATAAGACAATTAAATCATTATGATGTCATAGTCAATACACTCTTTTATTATGTCATAATGGTAAAAGAATGATAGCATTATGATGTCACAATCAAAACACCTCTTTAGTATCTCCTAATGGTAACACAATTAAAACATTAAAATATTACAATCAAAACTCCCCTTTGTGATGTCATAATGTTAAGATGATGATAGAATTATGACATCACAATCATAAGACCCCTTTCCGGTGTCATAATGATAAGACAATTAAATCACTATGATGTCATAATCAATACACTCTTTTATTATGTCATAATGTTAAAAGAATGATAGCATTATGATGTCACAATCAAAACACCTCTTTAGTATCTCCTAATGGTAACACAATTAAAACATTATAATATTACAATCAAAACTCCCCTTTATGATGTCATATTGTTAAAATGATGATAGCATTTTGACATCACAATCATAAGACCCCTTTTCGGTGTCATAATGAGAAGACATCTAAATCACTATGATGTCATAATCAATACACTCTTTTATTATGTCATAATGGTAAAAGAATGATAGCATTATGATGTCACAATCAAAACACCTCTTTAGTATCTCATGATGGTAACACAATTAAAACATTATAATATTACAATCAAAACTCCCCTTTATGATGTCATAATGTTAAGTTGATGATAGCATTGTGACATCACAATCATAAGACCCCTTTCCGGTGTCATAATGATAAGACAACTAAATCACTATGATGTCATAATCAATACACTCTTTTATTATGTCATAATGGTAAAAGAATGATAGCATTATGATGTCACAATCAAAACACCTCTTTAGTATCTCCTAATGGTAACACAATTAAAACATTATCATATTACAATCAAAGCTCCCCTTTATGATGTCATATTGTTAAAATGATGATAGCATTATGACATCACAATCATAAGACTCCTTTCCGGTGTCATAATTATAAGACAATTAAATCATTATGATGTCATAATCAATACACTCTTTTATTATGTCATAATGGTAAAAGAATGATAGCTTTATGATGTCACAATCAAAACACCTCTTTAGTATCTCCTAATGGTAACACAATTAAAACATTATAATATTACAATCAAAACTCCCCTTTATGATGTCATAATGGAAAGATGATAGCATTATGACATCACAATCATAAGACCCCTTTCCGGTGTCATAATTATAAGACAACTAAATCATCATGATGTCATAATCAATACACTCTTTTATTATGTCATAATGGTAAAAGAATGATAGCATGATGATGTCACAATCAAAACACCTCTTTAGTATCTCCTAATGGTAACACAATTAAAACATTATAATATTACAATCAAAACTCCCCTTTATGATGTCATATTGTTAAAATGATGATAGCATTATGACATCACAATCATAAGACCCCTTTCCGGTGTCATAATGATAAGACAATTAAATCACTATGATGTCATAATCAATACACTCTTTTATTATGTCATAATGGTAAAAGAATGATAGCATTATGATGTCACAATCAAAACAGCTCTTTAGTATCTCCTGATGGTAACACAATTAAAACATTATAATATTACAATCAAAACTCCCCTTTCTGATGTCATATTGTTAAAGTGATGATAGAATTATGACATCACAATCATAAGACCCCTTTCCGGTGTCATAATTATAAGACAATTAAATCATTATGATGTCATAGTCAATACACTCTTTTATTATGTCATAATGGTAAAAGAATGATAGCATTATGATGTCACAATCAAAACACCTCTTTAGTATCTCCTAATGGTAACACAATTAAAACATTATAATATTACAATCAAAACTCCCCTTTGTGATGTCATAATGTTAAGATGATGATAGAATTATGACATCACAATCATAAGACCCCTTTCCGGTGTCATAATGATAAGACAATTAAATCATTATGATGTCATAATCAATACACTCTTTTATTATGTCATAATGGTAAAAGAATGATAGCATTATGATGTCACAATCAAAACACCTCTTTAGTATCTCCTAATGGTAACACAATTAAAACATTATAATATTACAATCAAAACTCCCCTTTATGATGTCATAATGTTAAGGTGATGATAGCATTATGACAT
Source organism: Spea bombifrons (assembly GCF_027358695.1). NCBI lineage: Eukaryota > Metazoa > Chordata > Amphibia > Anura > Pelobatidae > Spea > Spea bombifrons. The sequence continues at coordinate 40,648,459 of NC_071088.1, forward strand.
CACAATCATAAGACCCCTTTCCGGTGTCATAATGATAAGACAACTAAATCACTATGATGTCATAATCAATACACTCTTTTATTATGTCATAATGGTAAAAGAATGATAGCATTATAATGTCACAATCAAAACACCTCTTTAGTATCTCCTAATGGTAACACAATTAAAACATTATAATATTACAATCAAAACTCCCCTTTATGATGTCATATTGTTAAAATGATGATAGCATTATGACATCACAATCATAAGACCCCTTTCCGGTGTCATAATGATAAGACAACTAAATCACTATGATGTCATAATCAATACACTCTTTTATTATGTCATAATGGTAAAAGAATGATAGCATTATGATGTCACAATCAAAACACCTCTTTAGTATCTCCTAATGGTAACACAATTAAAACATTATAATATTACAATCAAAACTCCCCTTTATGATGTCATATTGTTAAAATGATGATAACATTATGACATCACAATCATAAGACCCCTTTCCGGTGTCATAATGATAAGACAACTAAATCACTATGATGTCATAATCAATACACTTTTATTATGTCATAATGGTAAAAGAATGATAACATTATGATGTCACAATCAAAACACCTCTTTAGTATCTCCTAATGGTAACACAATTAAAACATTATAATATTACAATCAAAACTCCCCTTTATGATGTCATAATGTTAAGGTGATGATAGCATTATGACATCACAATCATAAGACCCCTTTCCGGTGTCATAATGATAAGACAACTAAATCACCATGATGTCATAATCAATACACTCTTTTATTATGTCATAATGGTAAAAGAATGATAGCATTATGATGTCACAATCAAAACACCTCTTTAGTATCTCCTAATGGTAACACAATTAAAACATTATAATATTACAATCAAATCTCCCCTTTATGATGTCATATTGTTAAAATGATGATAGCATTATGACATCACAATCATAAGACCCCTTTCCGGTGTCATAATGATAAGACAACTAAATCACTGTGATGTCATAATCAATACACTCTTTTATTATGTCATAATGGTAAAGGAATGATAGCATTATGATGTCACAATCAAAACACCTCTTTAGTATCTCCTAATGGTAACACAATTAAAACATTATAATATTACAATCAAAACTCCTTTTTATGATGTCATAATGTTAAAATGATGATAGCATTATGACATCACAATCATAAGACCCCTTTCCGGTGTCATAATGATAAGACAACTAAATCACTATGATGTCATAATCAATACACTCTTTTATTATGTCATAATGGTAAAAGAATGATAGCATTATGATGTCACAATCAAAACACCTCTTTAGTATCTCCTAATGGTAACACAATTAAAACATTATAATATTACAATCAAAGCTCCCCTTTATGATGTCATATTGTTAAAATGATGATAGCATTATGACATCACAATCATAAGACCCCTTTCCGGTGTCATAATGATAAGACAACTAAATCACTATGATGTCATAATCAATACACTCTTTTATTATGTTATAATGGTAAAAGAATGATAGCATTATGATGTCACAATCAAAACACCTCTTTAGTATCTCCTAATGGTAACACAATTAAAACATTATAATATTACAATCAAAACTCCCCTTTATAATGTCATATTGTTAAAATGATGATAGCATTATGACATCACAATCATAAGACCCCTTTCCGGTGTCATAATGATAAGACAACTAAATCACTATGATGTCATAATCAATACACTCTTTTATTATGTCATAATGGTAAAAGAATGATAGCATTATGATGTCACAATCAAAACACCTCTTTAAAATCTCCTAATGGTAACACAATTAAAACATTATAATATTACAATCAAAACTCCCCTTTATGATGTCATATTGTTAAAATGATGATAGCATTATGACATCACAATCATAAGACCCCTTTCCGGTGTCATAATGATAAGACAACTAAATCACTATGATGTCATAATCAATACACTCTTTTATTATGTCATAATGGTAAAAGAATGATAGCATTATGATGTCACAATCAAAACACCTCTTTAGTATCTCCTAATGGTAACACAATTAAAACATTATCATATTACAATCAAAGCTCCCCTTTATGACGTCATATTGTTAAAATGATGATAGCATTATGACATCACAATCATAAGACTCCTTTCCGGTGTCATAATTATAAGACAATTAAATCATTATGATGTCATAATCAATACACTCTTTTATTATGTCATAATGGTAAAAGAATGATAGCATTATGATGTCACTATCAAAACACCTCTTTAGTATCTCCTAATGGTAACACAATTAAAACATTATAATATTACAATCAAAACTCCCCTTTATGATGTCATAATGTTAAGATGATAGCATTATGACATCACAATCATAAGACCCCTTTCCGGTGTCATAATTATAAGACAACTAAATCATCATGATGTCATAATCAATACACTCTTTTATTATGTCATAATGGTAAAAGAATGATAGCATGATGATGTCACAATCAAAACACCTCTTTAGTATCTCCTAATGGTAACACAATTAAAACATTATAATATTACAATCAAAACTCCCCTTTCTGATGTCATATTGTTAAAGTGATGATAGAATTATGACATCACAATCATAGGACCCCTTTCCGGTGTCATAATGAGAAGACAACTAAATCACTGTGATGTCATAATCAATACACTCTTTTATTATGTCATAATGGTAAAAGAATGATAGCATTATGATGTCACAATCAAAACACCTCTTTAGTATCTCCTAATGGTAACACAATTAAAACATTATAATATTACAATCAAAACTCCCCTGTATGATGTCATATTGTTAAAATGATGATAGCATTATGACATCACAATCAAAGACCCCTTTCCGGTGTCATAATTATAAGACAATTAAATCATTATGATGTCATAGTCAATACACTCTTTTATTATGTCATAATGGTAAAAGAATGATAGCATTATGATGTCACAATCAAAACACCTCTTTAGTATCTCCTAATGGTAACACAATTAAAACATTAAAATATTACAATCAAAACTCCCCTTTGTGATGTCATAATGTTAAGATGATGATAGAATTATGACATCACAATCATAAGACCCCTTTCCGGTGTCATAATGATAAGACAACTAAATCACTATGATGTCATAATCAATACACTCTTTTATTATGTTATAATGGTAAAAGAATGATAGCATTATGATGTCACAATCAAAACACCTCTTTAGTATCTCCTAATGGTAACACAATTAAAACATTATAATATTACAATCAAAACTCCCCTTTATAATGTCATATTGTTAAAATGATGATAGCATTATGACATCACAATCATAAGACCACTTTCCGGTGTCATAATGATAAGACAACTAAATCACTATGATGTCAATCAATACACTCTTTTATTATGTCATAATGGTAAAAGAATGATAGCATTATGATGTCACAATCAAAACACCTCTTTAAAATCTCCTAATGGTAACACAATTAAAACATTATAATATTACAATCAAAACTCCCCTTTATGATGTCATATTGTTAAAATGATGATAGCATTATGACATCACAATCATAAGACCCCTTTCCGGTGTCATAATGATAAGACAACTAAATCACTATGATGTCATAATCAATACACTCTTTTATTATGTCATAATGGTAAAAGAATGATAGCATTATGATGTCACAATCAAAACACCTCTTTCGTATCTCCTAATGGTAACACAATTAAAACATTATAATATTACAATCAAAACTCCCCTTTATGATGTCATAATGTTAAGGTGATGATAGCATTATGACATCACAATCATAAGACCCCTTTCCGGTGTCATAATGATAAGACAACTAAATCACTATGATGTCATAATCAATACACTCTTTTATTATGTCATGATGGTAAAAGAATGATAGCATTATGATGTCACAATCAAAACACCTCTTTAGTATCTCCTAATGGTAACACAATTAAAACATTATAATATTACAATCAAAACTCCCCTTTATGATGTCATATTGTTAAAATGATGATAGCATTATGACATCACAATCATAAGACCCCTTTCCGGTGTCATAATGATAAGACAACTAAATCACTATGATGTCATAATCAATACACTTTTATTATGTCATAATGGTAAAAGAATGATAGCATTATGATGTCACAATCAAAACACCTCTTTAGTATCTCCTAATGGTAACACAATTAAAACATTATAATATTACAATCAAAACTCCCCTTTATGATGTCATATTGTTAAAATGATGATAGCGTTATGACATCACAATCATAAGACCCCTTTCCGGTGTCATAATGATAAGACAACTAAATCACTATGATGTCATAATCAATACACTCTTTTATTATGTCATAATGGTAAAAGAATGATAGCATTATGATGTCACAATCAAAACACCTCTTTAGTATCTCCTAATGGTAACACAATTAAAACATTATAATATTACAATCAAAACTCCCCTTAATGATGTCATAATGTTAAGGTGATGATAGCATTATGACATCACAATCATAAGACCCCTTTCCGGTGTCATAATGATAAGACAACTAAATCACTATGATGTCATAATCAATACACTCTTTTATTATGTCATAATGGTAAAAGAATGATAGCATTATGATGTCACAATCAAAACACCTCTTTAGTATCTCCTAATGGTAACACAATTAAAACATTATAATATTACAATCAAAACTCCCCTTTATGATGTCATATTGTTAAAATGATGATAGCATTATGACATCACAATCATAAGACCCCTTTCCGGTGTCATAATGATAAGACAACTAAATCACTGTGATGTCATAATGAATACACTCTTTTATTATGTCATAATGGTAAAAGAATGATAGCATTATGATGTCACAATCAAAACACCTCTTTAGTATCTCCTAATGGTAACACAATTAAAACATTATAATATTACAATCAAAACTCCCCTTTATGATGTCATATTGTTAAAATGATGATAGCATTATGAGATCACAATCATAAGACCCCTTTCCGGTGTCATAATGATAAGACAACTAAATCACTGTGATGTCATAATCAATACACTCTTTTATTATGTCATTATGGTAAAAGAATGATAGCATTATGATGTCACAATCAAAACACCTCTTTCGTATCTCCTAATGGTAACACAATTAAAACATTATAATATTACAATCAAAACTCCCCTTAATGATGTCATAACGTTAAGGTGATGATAGCATTATGACATCACAATCATAAGACCCCTTTCCGGTGTCATAATGATAAGACAACTAAATCACTGTGAGGTCATAATCAATACACTCTTTTATTATGTCATTATGGTAAAAGAATGATAGCATTATGATGTCACAATCAAAACACCTCTTTAGTATCTCCTAACGGTAACACAATTGAAACATTATAATATTACAATCAAAACTCCCCTTTATGATGTCATATTGTTAAAATGATGATAGCATTATGACATCACAATCATAAGACGCCTTTCCGGTGTCATAATGATAAGACAACTAAATCACTATGATGTCATAATCAATACACTCTTTTATTATGTCATAATGGTAAAAGAATGATAGCATTATGATGTCACAATCAAAACACCTCTTTAGTATCTCCTAATGGTAACACAATTAAAACATTATAATATTACAATCAAAACTCCCCTTTATGATGTCATAATGGTAAGATGATAGCATTATGACATCACAATCATAAGACCCCTTTCCGGTGTCATAATTATAAGACAACTAAATCATCATGATGTCATAATCAATACACTCTTTTATTATGTCATAATGGTAAAAGAATGATAGCATGATGATGTCACAATCAAAACACCTCTTTAGTATCTCCTAATGGTAACACAATTAAAACATTATAATATTACAATCAAAACTCCCCTTTATGATGTCATATTGTTAAAATGATGATAGCATTATGACATCACAATCAAAGACCCCTTTCCGGTGTCATAATTATAAGACAACTAAATCACTATGATGTCATAATCAATACACTCTTTTATTATGTCATAATGGTAAAAGAATGATAGCATTATGATGTCACAATCAAAACACCTCTTTAGTATCTCCTAATGGTAACACAATTAAAACATTATAATATTACAATCAAAACTCCCCTTTATGATGTCATATTGTTAAAATGATGATAGCATTATGACATCACAATCATAAGACCCCTTTCCGGTGTCATAATGATAAGACAACTAAATCACTATGATGTCATAATCAATACACTCTTTTATTATGTCATAATGGTAAAAGAATGATAGCATTATGATGTCACAATCAAAACACCTCTTTAGTATCTCCTAATGGTAACACAATTAAAACATTATAATATTACAATCAAAACTCCCCTTTGTGATGTCATAATGTTAAGATGATGATAGAATTATGACATCACAATCATAAGACCTCTTTCCGGTGTCATAATGATAAGACAATTAAATCACTATGATGTCATAATCAATACACTCTTTTATTATGTCATAATGGTAAAAGAATGATAGCATTATGATGTCACAATCAAAACAGCTCTTTAGTATCTCCTGATGGTAACACAATTAAAACATTATAATATTACAATCAAAACTCCCCTTTCTGATGTCATATTGTTAAAGTGATGATAGAATTATGACATCACAATCATAAGACCCCTTTCCGGTGTCATAATGAGAAGACAATTAAATCATTATGATGTCATAATCAATACACTCTTTTATTATGTCATAATGGTAAAAGAATGATAGCATTATGATGTCACAATCAAAACACCTCTTTAGTATCTCCTAATGGTAACACAATTAAAACATTATAATATTACAATCAAAACTCCCCTTTGTGATGTCATAATGTTAAGATGATGATAGAATTATGACATCACAATCATAAGACCCCTTTCCGGTGTCATAATGATAAGACAATTAAATCACTATGATGTCATAATCAATACACTCTTTTATTATGTCATAATGGTAAAAGAATGATAGCATTATGATGTCACAATCAAAACAGCTCTTTAGTATCTCCTGATGGTAACACAATTAAAACATTATAATATTACAATCAAAACTCCCCTTTCTGATGTCATATTGTTAAAGTGATGATAGAATTATGACATCACAATCATAAGACCCCTTTCCGGTGTCATAATTATAAGACAATTAAATCATTATGATGTCATAGTCAATACACTCTTTTATTATGTCATAATGGTAAAAGAATGATAGCATTATGATGTCACAATCAAAACACCTCTTTAGTATCTCCTAATGGTAACACAATTAAAACATTATAATATTACAATCAAAACTCCCCTTTATGATGTCATATTGTTAAAATGATGATAGCATTATGACATCACAATCATAAGACGCCTTTCCGGTGTCATAATGATAAGACAACTAAATCACTATGATGTCATAATCAATACACTCTTTTATTATGTCATAATGGTAAAAGAATGATAGCATTATGATGTCACAATCAAAACACCTCTTTAGTATCTCCTGATGGTAACACAATTAAAACATTATAATATTACAATCAAAACTCCCCTTTATGATGTCATATTGTTAAAATGATGATAGCATTATGACATCACAATCAAAGACCCCTTTCCGGTGTCATAATTATAAGACAATTAAATCATTATGATGTCATAGTCAATACACTCTTTTATTATGTCATAATGGTAAAAGAATGATAGCATTATGATGTCACAATCAAAACACCTCTTTCGTATCTCCTAATGGTAACACAATTAAAACATTATAATATTACAATCAAAACTCCCCTTTATGATGTCATAATGTTAAGGTGATGATAGCATTATGACATCACAATCATAAGACCCCTTTCCGGTGTCATAATGATAAGACAACTAAATCACTATGATGTCATAATCAATACACTCTTTTATTATGTCATGATGGTAAAAGAATGATAGCATTATGATGTCACAATCAAAACACCTCTTTAGTATCTCCTAATGGTAACACAATTAAAACATTATAATATTACAATCAAAACTCCCCTTTATGATGTCATATTGTTAAAATGATGATAGCATTATGACATCACAATCATAAGACCCCTTTCCGGTGTCATAATGATAAGACAACTAAATCACTATGATGTCATAATCAATACACTTTTATTATGTCATAATGGTAAAAGAATGATAGCATTATGATGTCACAATCAAAACACCTCTTTAGTATCTCCTAATGGTAACACAATTAAAACATTATAATATTACAATCAAAACTCCCCTTTATGATGTCATATTGTTAAAATGATGATAGCGTTATGACATCACAATCATAAGACCCCTTTCCGGTGTCATAATGATAAGACAACTAAATCACTATGATGTCATAATCAATACACTCTTTTATTATGTCATAATGGTAAAAGAATGATAGCATTATGATGTCACAATCAAAACACCTCTTTAGTATCTCCTAATGGTAACACAATTAAAACATTATAATATTACAATCAAAACTCCCCTTAATGATGTCATAATGTTAAGGTGATGATAGCATTATGACATCACAATCATAAGACCCCTTTCCGGTGTCATAATGATAAGACAACTAAATCACTATGATGTCATAATCAATACACTCTTTTATTATGTCATAATGGTAAAAGAATGATAGCATTATGATGTCACAATCAAAACACCTCTTTAGTATCTCCTAATGGTAACACAATTAAAACATTATAATATTACAATCAAAACTCCCCTTTATGATGTCATATTGTTAAAATGATGATAGCATTATGACATCACAATCATAAGACCCCTTTCCGGTGTCATAATGATAAGACAACTAAATCACTGTGATGTCATAATCAATACACTCTTTTATTATGTCATTATGGTAAAAGAATGATAGCATTATGATGTCACAATCAAAACACCTCTTTAGTATCTCCTAATGGTAACACAATTAAAGCATTATAATATTACAATCAAAACTCCCCTTTATGATGTCATAATGTTAAGATGATGATAGCATTATGACATCACAATCATAAGACCCCTTTCCGGTGTCATAATGATAAGACAATTAAATCACTATGATGTCATAATCAATACACTCTTTTATTATGTCATAATGGTAAAAGAATGATAGCATTATGATGTCACAATCAAAACACCTCTTTAGTATCTCCTAATGGTAACACAATTAAAACATTATAATATTACAATCAAAACTCCCCTTTATGATGTCATAATGTTAAGGTGATGATAGCATTATGACATCACAATCATAAGACCCCTTTCCGGTGTCATAATGATAAGACAACTAAATCACTATGATGTCATAATCAATACACTCTTTTATTATGTCATAATGGTAAAAGAATGATAGCATTATGATGTCACAATCAAAACACCTCTTTAGAATCTCCTAATGGTAACACAATTAAAACATTATAATATTACAATCAAAACTCCCCTTTATGATGTCATAATGTTAAGGTGATGATAGCATTATGACATCACAATCATAAGACCCCTTTCCGGTGTCATAATGATAAGACAACTAAATCACTATGATGCAATAATCAATACACTCTTTTATTATGTCATAATGATAAAAGAATGATAGCATTATGATGTCACAATCAAAACACCTCTTTATGATGTCATATTGTTAAAATGATATTAGCATTATGACATCACAATCATAAGACTCTTTTTCGGTGTCATAATTATAAGACAATTAAATCATTATGATGTCATAATCAATACACTATTTTATTATGTCATAATGGTAAAAGAATGATAGCATTAGAGATGTCACAATCAAAACACCTCTTTAGTATCTCCTAATGGTAACACAATTAGAACATTATAATATTACAATCAAAACTTCCCTTTATGATGTCATATTGTTAAAATGATGATAGCATTATGACATCACAATCATAAGACTCCTTTCCGGTGTCATAATTATAAGACAATTAAATCATTATGATGTCATAATCAATACACTCTTTTATTATGTCATTATGGTAAAAGAATGATAGCATTATGATGTCACAATCAAAACACCTCTTTAGTATCTCATGATGGTAACACAATTAAAACATTATAATATTACAATCAAAACTCCCCTTTATGATGTCATAATGTTAAGGTGATGATAGCATTATGACATCACAATCATAAGACCCCTTTCCGGTGTCATAATGATAAGACAACTAAGTCACTTTGATGTCATAATCAATACACTCTTTTATTATGTCATAATGGTAAAAGAATGATAGCATTATGATGTCACAATCAAAACACCTCTTTAGTATCTCCTAATGGTAACACAATTAAAACATTATCATATTACAATCAAAACTCCCCTTTATGATGTCATATTGTTAAAATGATGATAGCATTATGACATCACAATCATAAGACTCCTTTCCGGTGTCATAATTATAAGACAATTAAATCATTATGATGTCATAATCAATACACTTTTATTATGTCATAATGGTAAAAGAATGATAGCATGATGATGTCACAATCAAAACACCTCTTTAGTATCTCCTAATGGTAACACAATTAAAACATTATAATATTACAATCAAAACTCCCCTTTGTGATGTCATAATGTTAAGATGATGATAGAATTATGACATCACAATCATAAGACCCCTTTCCGGTGTCATAATGATAAGACAATTAAATCACTATGATGTCATAATCAATACACTCTTTTATTATGTCATAATGGTAAAAGAATGATAGCATTATGATGTCACAATCAAAACACCTCTTTAGTATCTCCTAATGGTAACACAATTAAAACATTATAATATTACAATCAAAACTCCCCTTTATGATGTCATAATGTTAAGGTGATGATAGCATTATGACCTCACAATCATAAGACCCCTTTCCGGTGTCATAATTATTAGACAATTAAATCATTATGATGTCATAATCAATACACTCTTTTATGATGTCATAATGGTAAAAGAATGATAGCATTATGATGTCACAATCAAAACACCTCTTTAGTATCTCCTAATGGTAACACAATTAAAACATTATAATATTACAATCAAAACTCCCCTTTATGATGTCATATTGTTAAAATGATGATAGCATTATGACATCACAATCATAAGACCCCTTTCCGGTGTCATAATGATAAGACAACTAAATGACTATGATGTCATAATCAATACACTCTTTTATTATGTCATAATGGTAAAAGAATGATAGCATTATGATGTCACAATCAAAACACCTCTTTAGTATCTCCTAATGGTAACACAATTAAAACATTATAATATTACAATCAAAACTCCCCTTTATGATGTCATATTGTTAAAATGATGATAGCATTATGACATCACAATCATAAGACCCCTTTCCGGTGTCATAATGATAAGACAGCTAAATCACTATGATGTCATAATCAATACACTCTTTTATTATGTCATAATGGTAAAAGAATGATAGCATTATGATGTCACAATCAAAACACCTCTTTAAAATCTCCTAATGGTAACACAATTAAAACATTATAATATTACAATCAAAACTCCCCTTTCTGATGTCATATTGTTGAAATGATGATAGCATTATGACATCACAATCATAAGACGCCTTTCCGGTGTCATAATGATAAGACAACTAAATCACTATGATGTCATAATCAATACACTCTTTTATTATGTCATAATGGTAAAAGAATGATAGCATTATGATGTCACATTCAAAACACCTCTTTAGTATCTCCTAATGGTAACACAATTAAAACATTATAGTATTACAATCAAAACTCCCCTTTATGATGTCATATTGTTAAAATGATGATAGCATTATGACATCACAATCATAAGACTCCTTTCCGGTGTCATAATTATAAGACAATTAAATCATTATGATGTCATAATCAATACACTCTTTTATGATGTCATAATGGTAAAAGAATGATAGCATTATGATGTCACAATCAAAACACCTCTTTAGTATCTCCTAATGGTAACACAATTAAAACATTATAATATTACAATCAAAACTCCCCTTTATGATGTCATAATGTTAAGATGATGATAGCATTATGACATCACAATCATAAGACCCCTTTCCGGTGTCATAATTATTAGACAACTAAATCATTATGATGTCATAATCAATACACTCTTTTATTATGTCATAATGGTAAAAGAATGATAGCATTATGATGTCACAATCAAAACACCTCTTTAGTATCTCCTAATGGTAACACAATTAAAACATTATAATATTACAATCAAAACTCCCCTTTATGATGTCATATTGTTAAAATGATGATAGCATTATGACATCACAATCATAAGACCCCTTTCCGGTGTCATAATGATAAGACAACTAAATCACTATGATGTCATCATCAATACACTCTTTTATTATGTCATAATGGTGAAAGAATGATAGCATTATGATGTCACAATCAAAACACCTCTTTAGTATCTCCTAATGGTAACACAATTAAAACATTATAATATTACAATCAAAACTCCCTTTTATGATGTCATATTGTTAAAATGATGATAGCATTATGACATCACAATCATAAGACGCCTTTCCGGTGTCATAATGATAAGACAACTAAATCACTATGATGTCATAATCAATACACTCTTTTATTATGTCATAATGGTGAAAGAATGATAGCATTATGATGTCACAATCAAAACACCTCTTTAGTATCTCCTAATGGTAACACAATTAAAACATTATAATATTACAATCAAAACTCCCCTTTATGATGTCATAATGTTAAGATGATGATAGCATTATGACATCACAATCATAAGACCCCTTTCCGGTGTCATAATTATAAGACAACTAAATCATTATGATGTCATAATCATTATGATGTCATAATCAATACACTCTTTTATTATGTCATAATGGTAAAAGAATGATAGCATTATGATGTCACAATCAAAATACCTCTTTAGTATCTCCTAATGGTAACACAATTAAAACATTATAATATTACAATCAAAACTCCCCTTTATGATGTCATATTGTTAAAATGATGATAGCATTATGACATCACAATCATAAGACCCCTTTCCTGTGTCATAATGATAAGACAACTAAATCACTATGATGTCATAATCAATACACTCTTTTATTATGTCATAATGGTAAAAGAATGATAGCATTATGATGTCACAATCAAAACACCTCTTTAGTATCTCCTGATGGTAACACAATTAAAACATTATAATATTACATTCAAAACTCCCCTTTATGATGTCATATTGTTAAAGTGATGATAGCATTATGACATCACAATCATAAGACCCCTTTCCGGTGTCATAATGATAAGACAACTAAATCACTATGATGTCATAATCAATACACTCTTTTATGATGTCATAATGGTAAAAGAATGATAGCATTATGATGTCACAATCAAAACACCTCTTTAGTATCTCATGATGGTAACACAATTAAAACATTATAATATTACAATCAAAACTCCCCATTATGAGGTCATATTGTTAAAATGATGATAGCATTATGACATCACAATCAAAGACCCCTTTCCTGTGTCATAATTATAAGAATTAAATCATTATGATGTCATAGTCAATACACTCTTTTATTATGTCATAATGGTAAAAGAATGATAGCATTATGATGTCACAATCAAAACACCTCTTTAGTATCAACTAATGGTAACACAATTAAAACATTATACTATTACAATCAAAACTCCCCTTTATGATGTCATATTGTTAAAATGATGATAGCATTATGACATCACAATCATAAGACCCCTTTCCGGTGTCATAATTATAAGACAACTAAATCACTATGATGTCATAATCAATACACTCTTTTATTATGTCATAATGGTAAAAGAATGATAGCATTATGATGTCACAATCAAAACACCTCTTTAGTATCTCATGATGGTAACACAATTAAAACATTATAATATTACAATCAAAACTCCCCTTTATGATGTCATAATGTTAAGTTGATGATAGCATTGTGACATCACAATCATAAGACCCCTTTCCGGTGTCATGATGATAAGACAACTAAATCACTATGATGTCATAATCAATACACTCTTTTATTATGTCATAATGGTAAAAGAATGATAGCATTATGATGTCACAATCAAAACACCTCTTTAGTATCTCCTAATGGTAACACAATTAAAACATTATAATATTACAATCAAAACTCCCCTTTATGATGTCATATTGTTAAAATGATGATAGCATTATGACATCAGAATATTAAGACCCCTTTCCGGTGTCATAATGATAAGACAACTAAATCACTATGATGTCATAATCAATACACTCTTTTATTATGTCATAATGGTAAAAGAATGATAGCATTATGATGTCACAATCAAAACACGTCTTTAGTATCTCCTAATGGTAACACAATTAAAACATTATAATATTACAATCAAAACTCCCCTTTATGATGTCATATTGTTAAAATGATGATAGCATTATGACATCACAATCATAAGACCCCTTTCCGGTGTCATAATGATAAGACAACTAAATCACTATGATGTCATAATCAATACACTCTTTTATTATGTCATAATGGTAAAAGAATGATAGCATTATGATGTCACAATCAAAACACCTCTTTAGTATCTCCTAATGGTAACAATTAAAACATTATAATATTACAATCAAAACTCCCCTTTATGATGTCATATTGTTAAAATGATGATAGCATTTTGACATCACAATCATAAGACCCCTTTCCGGTGTCATAATGAGAAGACAACTAAATCACTATGATGTCATAATCAATACACTCTTTTATTATGTCATAATGGTAAAAGAATGATAGCATTATGATGTCACAATCAAAACACCTCTTTAGTATCTCCTGATGGTAACACAATTAAAACATTATAATATTACAATCAAAACTCCCCTTTATGATGTCATATTGTTAAAATGATGATAGCATTATGACATCACAATCATAAGACCCCTTTCCGGTGTCATAATGATAAGACAACTAAATCACTATGATGTCATAATCAATACACTCTTTTATTATGTCATAATGGTAAAAGAATGATAGCATTATGATGTCACAATCAAAACACCTCTTTAGTATCTCCTAATGGTAACACAATTAAAACATTACAATATTACAATCAAAACTCCCCTTTATGATGTCATATTGTTAAAATGATGATAGCATTATGACATCACAATCATAAGACGCCTTTCCGGTGTCATAATGATAAGACAACTAAATCACTATGATGTCATAATCAATACACTCTTTTATTATGTCATAATGGTAAAAGAATGATAGCATTATGATGTCACAATCAAAACACCTCTTTAGTATCTCCTAATGGTAACACAATTAAAACATTATAATATTACAATCAAAACTCCCCTTTATGATGTCATAATGTTAAGATGATGATAGCATTATGACATCACAATCATAAGACCCCTTTCCGGTGTCATAATTATTAGACAACTAAATCATTATGATGTCATAATCAATACACTCTTTTATTATGTCATAATGGTGAAAGAATGATAGCATTATGATATCACAATCAAAACACCTCTTTAGTATCTCCTAATGGTAACACAATTAAAACATTATAATATTACAATCAAAACTCCCTTTTATGATGTCATATTGTTAAAATGATGATAGCATTATGACATCACAATCATAAGACGCCTTTCCGGTGTCATAATGATAAGACAACTAAATCACTATGATGTCATAATCAATACACTCTTTTATTATGTCATAATGGTAAAAGAATGATAGCATTATGATGTCACAATCAAAACACCTCTTTAGTGTCTCCTAATAGTAACACAATTAAAACATTATAATATTACAATCAAAACTCCCCTTTATGATGTCATAATGTTAAGATGATGATAGCATTATGACATCACAATCATAAGACCCCTTTCCGGTGTCATAATTATAAGACAACTAAATCATTATGATGTCATAATCAATACACTCTTTTATTATGTCATAATGGTAAAAGAATGATAGCATTATGATGCCACAATCAAAACACCTCTTTAGTATCTCCTAATGGTAACACAATTAAAACATTATAATATTACAATCAAAACTCCCCTTTATGATGTCATAATGTTAAGGTGATGATAGCATTATGACATCACAATCATAAGACCCCTTTTCGGTGTCATAATGATAAGACAATTAAATCACTATGATGTCATAATCAATACACTCTTTTATTATGTCATAATGGTAAAAGAATGATAGCATTATGATGTCACAATCAAAACACCTCTTTAGTATCTCATGATGGTAACACAATTAAAACATTATAATATTACATTCAAAACTCCCCTTTATGATGTCATATTGTTAAAATGAGGATAGCATTATGACATCACAATCATAAGACCCCTTTCCGGTGTCATAATGATAAGACAACTAAATCACTATGATGTCATAATCAATACACTCTTTTATTATGTCATAATGGTAAAAGAATGATAGCATTATGATGTCACATTCAAAACACCTCTTTAGTATCTCCTAATGGTAACACAATTAAAACATTATAATATTACAATCAAAACTCCCCTTTATGATGTCATATTGTTAAAATGATGATAGCATTATGACATCACAATCATAAGACCCCTTTCCGGTGTCATAATGATAAGACAACTAAATCACTATGATGTCATAATCAATACACTCTTTTATGATGTCATAATGGTAAAAGAATGATAGCATTATGATGTCACAATCAAAACACCTCTTTAGTATCTCATGATGGTAACACAATTAAAACATTATAATATTACAATCAAAACTCCCCATTATGAGGTCATATTGTTAAAATGATGATAGCATTATGACATCACAATCAAAGACCCCTTTCCTGTGTCATAATTATAAGACAATTAAATCATTATGATGTCATAGTCAATACACTCTTTTATTATGTCATAATGGTAAAAGAATGATAGCATTATGATGTCACAATCAAAACACCTCTTTAGTATCTCCTAATGGTAACACAATTAAAACGTTATAATGATAGCATTATGATGTCACAATCAAAACACCTCTTTAGTATCTCCTAATGGTAACACAATTAAAACATTATAATATTACAATCAAAACTCCCCTTTATGATGTCATAATGTTAAAATGATGATAGCATTATGACTTCACAATCATAAGACCCCTTTCCGGTGTCATAATGATAAGACAACTAAATCACTATGATGTCATAATCAATACACTCTTTTATTATGTCATAATGGTAAAAGAATGATAGCATTATGATGTCACAATCAAAACACCTCTTTAGTATCTCCTGATGGTAACACAATTAAAACATTATAATATTACATTCAAAACTCCCCTTTATGATGTCATATTGTTAAAGTGATGATAGCATTATGACATCACAATCATAAGACCCCTTTCCGGTGTCATAATGATAAGACAACTAAATCACTATGATGTCATAATCAATACACTCTTTTATTATGTCATAATGGTAAAAGAATGATAGCATTATGATGTCACAATCAAAACACCTCTTTAGTATCTCATGATGGTAACACAATTAAAACATTATAATATTACAATCAAAACTCCCCATTATGAGGTCATATTGTTAAAATGATGATAGCATTATGACATCACAATCAAAGACCCCTTTCCTGTGTCATAATTATAAGACAATTAAATCATTATGATGTCATAGTCAATACACTCTTTTATTATGTCATAATGGTAAAAGAATGATAGCATTATGATGTCACAATCAAAACACCTCTTTAGTATCAACTAATGGTAACACAATTAAAACATTATACTATTACAATCAAAACTCCCCTTTATGATGTCATATTGTTAAAATGATGATAGCATTATGACATCACAATCATAAGACCCCTTTCCGGTGTCATAATTATAAGACAACTAAATCACTATGATGTCATAATCAATACACTCTTTTATTATGTCATAATGGTAAAAGAATGATAGCATTATGATGTCACAATCAAAACACCTCTTTAGTATCTCATGATGGTAACACAATTAAAACATTATAATATTACAATCAAAACTCCCCTTTATGATGTCATAATGTTAAGTTGATGATAGCATTGTGACATCACAATCATAAGACCCCTTTCCGGTGTCATGATGATAAGACAACTAAATCACTATGATGTCATAATCAATACACTCTTTTATTATGTCATAATGGTAAAAGAATGATAGCATTATGATGTCACAATCAAA
Organism: Spea bombifrons; assembly: GCF_027358695.1. Classification (NCBI taxonomy): domain Eukaryota; kingdom Metazoa; phylum Chordata; class Amphibia; order Anura; family Pelobatidae; genus Spea; species Spea bombifrons. Next base: position 40,666,835 of record NC_071088.1, read on the forward strand.
ACACCTCTTTAGTATCTCCTAATGGTAACACAATTAAAACATTATAATATTACAATCAAAACTCCCCTTTCTGATGTCATATTGTTAAAGTGATGATAGAATTATGACATCACAATCATAAGACCCCTTTCCGGTGTCATAATGAGAAGACAATTAAATCATTATGATGTCATAATCAATACACTCTTTTATTATGTCATAATGGTAAAAGAATGATAGCATTATGATGTCACAATCAAAACACCTCTTTAGTATCTCCTAATGGTAACACAATTAAAACATTATAATATTACAATCAAAACTCCCCTTTGTGATGTCATAATGTTAAGATGATGATAGAATTATGACATCACAATCATAAGACCCCTTTCCGGTGTCATAATGATAAGACAATTAAATCACTATGATGTCATAATCAATACACTCTTTTATTATGTCATAATGGTAAAAGAATGATAGCATTATGATGTCACAATCAAAACAGCTCTTTAGTATCTCCTGATGGTAACACAATTAAAACATTATAATATTACAATCAAAACTCCCCTTTCTGATGTCATATTGTTAAAGTGATGATAGAATTATGACATCACAATCATAAGACCCCTTTCCGGTGTCATAATTATAAGACAATTAAATCATTATGATGTCATAGTCAATACACTCTTTTATTATGTCATAATGGTAAAAGAATGATAGCATTATGATGTCACAATCAAAACACCTCTTTAGTATCTCCTAATGGTAACACAATTAAAACATTATAATATTACAATCAAAACTCCCCTTTATGATGTCATATTGTTAAAATGATGATAGCATTATGACATCACAATCATAAGACGCCTTTCCGGTGTCATAATGATAAGACAACTAAATCACTATGATGTCATAATCAATACACTCTTTTATTATGTCATAATGGTAAAAGAATGATAGCATTATGATGTCACAATCAAAACACCTCTTTAGTATCTCCTAATGGTAACACAATTAAAACATTATAATATTACAATCAAAACTCCCCTTTATGATGTCATATTGTTAAAATGATGATAGCATTATGACATCACAATCAAAGACCCCTTTCCGGTGTCATAATTATAAGACAATTAAATCATTATGATGTCATAGTCAATACACTCTTTTATTATGTCATAATGGTAAAAGAATGATAGCATTATGATGTCACAATCAAAACACCTCTTTCGTATCTCCTAATGGTAACACAATTAAAACATTATAATATTACAATCAAAACTCCCCTTTATGATGTCATAATGTTAAGGTGATGATAGCATTATGACATCACAATCATAAGACCCCTTTCCGGTGTCATAATGATAAGACAACTAAATCACTATGATGTCATAATCAATACACTCTTTTATTATGTCATGATGGTAAAAGAATGATAGCATGATGATGTCACAATCAAAACACCTCTTTAGTATCTCCTAATGGTAACACAATTAAAACATTATAATATTACAATCAAAACTCCCCTTTATGATGTCATATTGTTAAAATGATGATAGCATTATGACATCACAATCATAAGACCCCTTTCCGGTGTCATAATGATAAGACAACTAAATCACTATGATGTCATAATCAATACACTTTTATTATGTCATAATGGTAAAAGAATGATAGCATTATGATGTCACAATCAAAACACCTCTTTAGTATCTCCTAATGGTAACACAATTAAAACATTATAATATTACAATCAAAACTCCCCTTTATGATGTCATATTGTTAAAATGATGATAGCGTTATGACATCACAATCATAAGACCCCTTTCCGGTGTCATAATGATAAGACAACTAAATCACTATGATGTCATAATCAATACACTCTTTTATTATGTCATAATGGTAAAAGAATGATAGCATTATGATGTCACAATCAAAACACCTCTTTAGTATCTCCTAATGGTAACACAATTAAAACATTATAATATTACAATCAAAACTCCCCTTAATGATGTCATAATGTTAAGGTGATGATAGCATTATGACATCACAATCATAAGACCCCTTTCCGGTGTCATAATGATAAGACAACTAAATCACTATGATGTCATAATCAATACACTCTTTTATTATGTCATAATGGTAAAAGAATGATAGCATTATGATGTCACAATCAAAACACCTCTTTAGTATCTCCTAATGGTAACACAATTAAAACATTATAATATTACAATCAAAACTCCCCTTTATGATGTCATATTGTTAAAATGATGATAGCATTATGACATCACAATCATAAGACCCCTTTCCGGTGTCATAATGATAAGACAACTAAATCACTGTGATGTCATAATGAATACACTCTTATTATGTCATAATGGTAAAAGAATGATAGCATTATGATGTCACAATCAAAACACCTCTTTAGTATCTCCTAATGGTAACACAATTAAAACATTATAATATTACAATCAAAACTCCCCTTTATGATGTCATATTGTTAAAATGATGATAGCATTATGAGATCACAATCATAAGACCCCTTTCCGGTGTCATAATGATAAGACAACTAAATCACTGTGATGTCATAATCAATACACTCTTTTATTATGTCATTATGGTAAAAGAATGATAGCATTATGATGTCACAATCAAAACACCTCTTTAGTATCTCCTAATGGTAACACAATTAAAGCATTATAATATTACAATCAAAACTCCCCTTTATGATGTCATAATGTTAAGATGATGATAGCATTATGACATCACAATCATAAGACCCCTTTCCGGTGTCATAATGATAAGACAATTAAATCACTATGATGTCATAATCAATACACTCTTTTATTATGTCATAATGGTAAAAGAATGATAGCATTATGATGTCACAATCAAAACACCTCTTTAGTATCTCCTAATGGTAACACAATTAAAACATTATAATATTACAATCAAAACTCCCCTTTATGATGTCATAATGTTAAGGTGATGATAGCATTATGACATCACAATCATAAGACCCCTTTCCGGTGTCATAATGATAAGACAACTAAATCACTATGATGTCATAATCAATACACTCTTTTATTATGTCATAATGGTAAAAGAATGATAGCATTATGATGTCACAATCAAAACACCTCTTTAGAATCTCCTAATGGTAACACAATTAAAACATTATAATATTACAATCAAAACTCCCCTTTATGATGTCATATTGTTAAAATGATGATAGCATTATGACATCACAATCATAAGACCCCTTTCCGGTGTCATAATGATAAGACAACTAAATCACTATGATGTCATAATCAATACACTCTTTTATTATGTCATAATGATAAAAGAATGATAGCATTATGATGTCACAATCAAAACACCTCTTTATGATGTCATATTGTTAAAATGATATTAGCATTATGACATCACAATCATAAGACTCTTTTTCGGTGTCATAATTATAAGACAATTAAATCATTATGATGTCATAATCAATACACTATTTTATTATGTCATAATGGTAAAAGAATGATAGCATTAGAGATGTCACAATCAAAACACCTCTTTAGTATCTCCTAATGGTAACACAATTAGAACATTATAATATTACAATCAAAACTTCCCTTTATGATGTCATATTGTTAAAATGATGATAGCATTATGACATCACAATCATAAGACTCCTTTCCGGTGTCATAATTATAAGACAATTAAATCATTATGATGTCATAATCAATACACTCTTTTATTATGTCATTATGGTAAAAGAATGATAGCATTATGATGTCACAATCAAAACACCTCTTTAGTATCTCATGATGGTAACACAATTAAAACATTATAATATTACAATCAAAACTCCCCTTTATGATGTCATAATGTTAAGGTGATGATAGCATTATGACATCACAATCATAAGACCCCTTTCCGGTGTCATAATGATAAGACAACTAAGTCACTTTGATGTCATAATCAATACACTCTTTTATTATGTCATAATGGTAAAAGAATGATAGCATTATGATGTCACAATCAAAACACCTCTTTAGTATCTCCTAATGGTAACACAATTAAAACATTATCATATTACAATCAAAACTCCCCTTTATGATGTCATATTGTTAAAATGATGATAGCATTATGACATCACAATCATAAGACTCCTTTCCGGTGTCATAATTATAAGACAATTAAATCATTATGATGTCATAATCAATACACTTTTATTATGTCATAATGGTAAAAGAATGATAGCATGATGATGTCACAATCAAAACACCTCTTTAGTATCTCCTAATGGTAACACAATTAAAACATTATAATATTACAATCAAAACTCCCCTTTGTGATGTCATAATGTTAAGATGATGATAGAATTATGACATCACAATCATAAGACCCCTTTCCGGTGTCATAATGATAAGACAATTAAATCACTATGATGTCATAATCAATACACTCTTTTATTATGTCATAATGGTAAAAGAATGATAGCATTATGATGTCACAATCAAAACACCTCTTTAGTATCTCCTAATGGTAACACAATTAAAACATTATAATATTACAATCAAAACTCCCCTTTATGATGTCATAATGTTAAGGTGATGATAGCATTATGACCTCACAATCATAAGACCCCTTTCCGGTGTCATAATTATTAGACAATTAAATCATTATGATGTCATAATCAATACACTCTTTTATGATGTCATAATGGTAAAAGAATGATAGCATTATGATGTCACAATCAAAACACCTCTTTAGTATCTCCTAATGGTAACACAATTAAAACATTATAATATTACAATCAAAACTCCCCTTTATGATGTCATATTGTTAAAATGATGATAGCATTATGACATCACAATCATAAGACCCCTTTCCGGTGTCATAATGATAAGACAACTAAATGACTATGATGTCATAATCAATACACTCTTTTATTATGTCATAATGGTAAAAGAATGATAGCATTATGATGTCACAATCAAAACACCTCTTTAGTATCTCCTAATGGTAACACAATTAAAACATTATAATATTACAATCAAAACTCCCCTTTATGATGTCATATTGTTAAAATGATGATAGCATTATGACATCACAATCATAAGACCCCTTTCCGGTGTCATAATGATAAGACAGCTAAATCACTATGATGTCATAATCAATACACTCTTTTATTATGTCATAATGGTAAAAGAATGATAGCATTATGATGTCACAATCAAAACACCTCTTTAAAATCTCCTAATGGTAACACAATTAAAACATTATAATATTACAATCAAAACTCCCCTTTCTGATGTCATATTGTTGAAATGATGATAGCATTATGACATCACAATCATAAGACGCCTTTCCGGTGTCATAATGATAAGACAACTAAATCACTATGATGTCATAATCAATACACTCTTTTATTATGTCATAATGGTAAAAGAATGATAGCATTATGATGTCACATTCAAAACACCTCTTTAGTATCTCCTAATGGTAACACAATTAAAACATTATAGTATTACAATCAAAACTCCCCTTTATGATGTCATATTGTTAAAATGATGATAGCATTATGACATCACAATCATAAGACTCCTTTCCGGTGTCATAATTATAAGACAATTAAATCATTATGATGTCATAATCAATACACTCTTTTATGATGTCATAATGGTAAAAGAATGATAGCATTATGATGTCACAATCAAAACACCTCTTTAGTATCTCCTAATGGTAACACAATTAAAACATTATAATATTACAATCAAAACTCCCCTTTATGATGTCATAATGTTAAGATGATGATAGCATTATGACATCACAATCATAAGACCCCTTTCCGGTGTCATAATTATTAGACAACTAAATCATTATGATGTCATAATCAATACACTCTTTTATTATGTCATAATGGTAAAAGAATGATAGCATTATGATGTCACAATCAAAACACCTCTTTAGTATCTCCTAATGGTAACACAATTAAAACATTATAATATTACAATCAAAACTCCCCTTTATGATGTCATATTGTTAAAATGATGATAGCATTATGACATCACAATCATAAGACCCCTTTCCGGTGTCATAATGATAAGACAACTAAATCACTATGATGTCATCATCAATACACTCTTTTATTATGTCATAATGGTGAAAGAATGATAGCATTATGATGTCACAATCAAAACACCTCTTTAGTATCTCCTAATGGTAACACAATTAAAACATTATAATATTACAATCAAAACTCCCTTTTATGATGTCATATTGTTAAAATGATGATAGCATTATGACATCACAATCATAAGACGCCTTTCCGGTGTCATAATGATAAGACAACTAAATCACTATGATGTCATAATCAATACACTCTTTTATTATGTCATAATGGTAAAAGAATGATAGCATTATGATGTCACAATCAAAACACCTCTTTAGTGTCTCCTAATAGTAACACAATTAAAACATTATAATATTACAATCAAAACTCCCCTTTATGATGTCATAATGTTAAGATGATGATAGCATTATGACATCACAATCATAAGACCCCTTTCCGGTGTCATAATTATAAGACAACTAAATCATTATGATGTCATAATCATTATGATGTCATAATCAATACACTCTTTTATTATGTCATAATGGTAAAAGAATGATAGCATTATGATGTCACAATCAAAATACCTCTTTAGTATCTCCTAATGGTAACACAATTAAAACATTATAATATTACAATCAAAACTCCCCTTTATGATGTCATATTGTTAAAATGATGATAGCATTATGACATCACAATCATAAGACCCCTTTCCTGTGTCATAATGATAAGACAACTAAATCACTATGATGTCATAATCAATACACTCTTTTATTATGTCATAATGGTAAAAGAATGATAGCATTATGATGTCACAATCAAAACACCTCTTTAGTATCTCCTGATGGTAACACAATTAAAACATTATAATATTACATTCAAAACTCCCCTTTATGATGTCATATTGTTAAAGTGATGATAGCATTATGACATCACAATCATAAGACCCCTTTCCGGTGTCATAATGATAAGACAACTAAATCACTATGATGTCATAATCAATACACTCTTTTATTATGTCATAATGGTAAAAGAATGATAGCATTATGATGTCACAATCAAAACACCTCTTTAGTATCTCATGATGGTAACACAATTAAAACATTATAATATTACAATCAAAACTCCCCATTATGAGGTCATATTGTTAAAATGATGATAGCATTATGACATCACAATCAAAGACCCCTTTCCTGTGTCATAATTATAAGACAATTAAATCATTATGATGTCATAGTCAATACACTCTTTTATTATGTCATAATGGTAAAAGAATGATAGCATTATGATGTCACAATCAAAACACCTCTTTAGTATCAACTAATGGTAACACAATTAAAACATTATACTATTACAATCAAAACTCCCCTTTATGATGTCATATTGTTAAAATGATGATAGCATTATGACATCACAATCATAAGACCCCTTTCCGGTGTCATAATTATAAGACAACTAAATCACTATGATGTCATAATCAATACACTCTTTTATTATGTCATAATGGTAAAAGAATGATAGCATTATGATGTCACAATCAAAACACCTCTTTAGTATCTCATGATGGTAACACAATTAAAACATTATAATATTACAATCAAAACTCCCCTTTATGATGTCATAATGTTAAGTTGATGATAGCATTGTGACATCACAATCATAAGACCCCTTTCCGGTGTCATGATGATAAGACAACTAAATCACTATGATGTCATAATCAATACACTCTTTTATTATGTCATAATGGTAAAAGAATGATAGCATTATGATGTCACAATCAAAACACCTCTTTAGTATCTCCTAATGGTAACACAATTAAAACATTATAATATTACAATCAAAACTCCCCTTTATGATGTCATATTGTTAAAATGATGATAGCATTATGACATCACAATATTAAGACCCCTTTCCGGTGTCATAATGATAAGACAACTAAATCACTATGATGTCATAATCAATACACTCTTTTATTATGTCATAATGGTAAAAGAATGATAGCATTATGATGTCACAATCAAAACACCTCTTTAGTATCGCCTAATGGTAACACAATTAAAACATTATAATATTACAATCAAAACTCCCCTTTATGATGTCATATTGTTAAAATGATGATAGCATTATGACATCACAATCATAAGACCCCTTTCCGGTGTCATAATGATAAGACAACTAAATCACTATGATGTCATAATCAATACACTCTTTTATTATGTCATAATGGTAAAAGAATGATAGCATTATGATGTCACAATCAAAACACCTCTTTAGTATCTCCTAATGGTAACAATTAAAACATTATAATATTACAATCAAAACTCCCCTTTATGATGTCATATTGTTAAAATGATGATAGCATTTTGACATCACAATCATAAGACCCCTTTCCGGTGTCATAATGAGAAGACAACTAAATCACTATGATGTCATAATCAATACACTCTTTTATTATGTCATAATGGTAAAAGAATGATAGCATTATGATGTCACAATCAAAACACCTCTTTAGTATCTCCTGATGGTAACACAATTAAAACATTATAATATTACAATCAAAACTCCCCTTTATGATGTCATATTGTTAAAATGATGATAGCATTATGACATCACAATCATAAGACCCCTTTCCGGTGTCATAATGATAAGACAACTAAATCACTATGATGTCATAATCAATACACTCTTTTATTATGTCATAATGGTAAAAGAATGATAGCATTATGATGTCACAATCAAAACACCTCTTTAAAATCTCCTAATGGTAACACAATTAAAACATTTTAATATTACAATCAAAACTCCCCTTTATGATGTCATAATGTTAAGATGATGATAGCATTATGACATCACAATCATAAGACCCCTTTCCGGTGTCATAATTATTAGACAACTAAATCATTATGATGTCATAATCAATACACTCTTTTATTATGTCATAATGGTGAAAGAATGATAGCATTATGATGTCACAATCAAAACACCTCTTTAGTATCTCCTAATGGTAACACAATTAAAACATTATAATATTACAATCAAAACTCCCTTTTATGATGTCATATTGTTAAAATGATGATAGCATTATGACATCACAATCATAAGACCCCTTTCCGGTGTCATAATTATAAGACAACTAAATCATTATGATGTCATAATCAATACACTCTTTTATTATGTCATAATGGTAAAAGAATGATAGCATTATGATGCCACAATCAAAACACCTCTTTAGTATCTCCTAATGGTAACACAATTAAAACATTATAATATTACAATCAAAACTCCCCTTTATGATGTCATAATGTTAAGGTGATGATAGCATTATGACATCACAATCATAAGACCCCTTTTCGGTGTCATAATGATAAGACAATTAAATCACTATGATGTCATAATCAATACACTCTTTTATTATGTCATAATGGTAAAAGAATGATAGCATTATGATGTCACAATCAAAACACCTCTTTAGTATCTCATGATGGTAACACAATTAAAACATTATAATATTACATTCAAAACTCCCCTTTATGATGTCATATTGTTAAAATGAGGATAGCATTATGACATCACAATCATAAGACCCCTTTCCGGTGTCATAATGATAAGACAACTAAATCACTATGATGTCATAATCAATACACTCTTTTATTATGTCATAATGGTAAAAGAATGATAGCATTATGATGTCACATTCAAAACACCTCTTTAGTATCTCCTAATGGTAACACAATTAAAACATTATAATATTACAATCAAAACTCCCCTTTATGATGTCATATTGTTAAAATGATGATAGCATTATGACATCACAATCATAAGACCCCTTTCCGGTGTCATAATGATAAGACAACTAAATCACTATGATGTCATAATCAATACACTCTTTTATGATGTCATAATGGTAAAAGAATGATAGCATTATGATGTCACAATCAAAACACCTCTTTAGTATCTCATGATGGTAACACAATTAAAACATTATAATATTACAATCAAAACTCCCCATTATGAGGTCATATTGTTAAAATGATGATAGCATTATGACATCACAATCAAAGACCCCTTTCCTGTGTCATAATTATAAGACAATTAAATCATTATGATGTCATAGTCAATACACTCTTTTATTATGTCATAATGGTAAAAGAATGATAGCATTATGATGTCACAATCAAAACACCTCTTTAGTATCTCCTAATGGTAACACAATTAAAACGTTATAATGATAGCATTATGATGTCACAATCAAAACACCTCTTTAGTATCTCCTAATGGTAACACAATTAAAACATTATAATATTACAATCAAAACTCCCCTTTATGATGTCATAATGTTAAAATGATGATAGCATTATGACTTCACAATCATAAGACCCCTTTCCGGTGTCATAATGATAAGACAACTAAATCACTATGATGTCATAATCAATACACTCTTTTATTATGTCATAATGGTAAAAGAATGATAGCATTATGATGTCACAATCAAAACACCTCTTTAGTATCTCCTGATGGTAACACAATTAAAACATTATAATATTACATTCAAAACTCCCCTTTATGATGTCATATTGTTAAAGTGATGATAGCATTATGACATCACAATCATAAGACCCCTTTCCGGTGTCATAATGATAAGACAACTAAATCACTATGATGTCATAATCAATACACTCTTTTATTATGTCATAATGGTAAAAGAATGATAGCATTATGATGTCACAATCAAAACACCTCTTTAGTATCTCATGATGGTAACACAATTAAAACATTATAATATTACAATCAAAACTCCCCTTTATGATGTCATAATGTTAAGTTGATGATAGCATTGTGACATCACAATCATAAGACCCCTTTCCGGTGTCATGATGATAAGACAACTAAATCACTATGATGTCATAATCAATACACTCTTTTATTATGTCATAATGGTAAAAGAATGATAGCATTATGATGTCACAATCAAAACACCTCTTTAGTATCTCCTAATGGTAACACAATTAAAACATTATAATATTACAATCAAAACTCCCCTTTATGATGTCATATTGTTAAAATGATGATAGCATTATGACATCACAATATTAAGACCCCTTTCCGGTGTCATAATGATAAGACAACTAAATCACTATGATGTCATAATCAATACACTCTTTTATTATGTCATAATGGTAAAAGAATGATAGCATTATGATGTCACAATCAAAACACCTCTTTAGTATCTCCTAATGGTAACACAATTAAAACATTATAATATTACAATCAAAACTCCCCTTTATGATGTCATAATGTTAAGGTGATGATAGCATTATGACCTCACAATCATAAGACCCCTTTCCGGTGTCATAATTATTAGACAATTAAATCATTATGATGTCATAATCAATACACTCTTTTATGATGTCATAATGGTAAAAGAATGATAGCATTATGATGTCACAATCAAAACACCTCTTTAGTATCTCCTAATGGTAACAATTAAAACATTATAATATTACAATCAAAACTCCCCTTTATGATGTCATATTGTTAAAATGATGATAGCATTTTGACATCACAATCATAAGACCCCTTTCCGGTGTCATAATGAGAAGACAACTAAATCACTATGATGTCATAATCAATACACTCTTTTATTATGTCATAATGGTAAAAGAATGATAGCATTATGATGTCACAATCAAAACACCTCTTTAGTATCTCCTAATGGTAACACAATTAAAACATTATAATATTACAATCAAAACTCCCTTCTATGATGTCATATTGTTAAAATGATGATAGCATTATGACATCACAATCATAAGACGCCTTTCCGGTGTCATAATGATAAGACAACTAAATCACTATGATGTCATAATCAATACACTCTTTTATTATGTCATAATGGTAAAAGAATGATAGCATTATGATGTCACAATCAAAACACCTCTTTAGTGTCTCCTAATAGTAACACAATTAAAACATTATAATATTACAATCAAAACTCCCCTTTATGATGTCATAATGTTAAGATGATGATAGCATTATGACATCACAATCATAAGACCCCTTTCCGGTGTCATAATTATAAGACAACTAAATCATTATGATGTCATAATCAATACACTCTTTTATTATGTCATAATGGTAAAAGAATGATAGCATTATGATGTCACAATCAAAACACCTCTTTAGTATCTCCTAATGGTAACACAATTAAAACATTATAATGTTACAATCAAAACTCCCCTTTATGATGTCATATTGTTAAAATGATGATAGCATTATGACATCACAATCATAAGACCCCTTTCCGGTGTCATAATGATAAGACAACTAAATCACTATGATGTCATAATCAATACACTCTTTTATTATGTCATAATGGTAAAAGAATGATAGCATTATGATGTCACAATCAAAACACCTCTTTAGTATCTCCTAATGGTAACACAATTAAAACATTATAATATTACATTCAAAACTCCCCTTTATGATGTCATATTGTTAAAATGATGATAGCATTCTGACATCACAATCATAAGACCCCTTTCCGGTGTCATAATGATAAGACAACTAAATCACTATGATGTCATAATCAATACACTCTTTTATTATGTCATAATGGTAAAAGAATGACAGCATTATGATGTCACAATCAAAACACCTCTTTAGTATCTCCTAATGGTAACACAATTAAAACATTATAATATTACAATCAAAACTCCCCTTTATTAATGTCATATTGTTAAAATGATGATAGCATTATGACATCACAATCATAAGACTCCTTTCCGGTGTCATAATGATAAGACAATTAAATCATTATGATGTCATAATCAATACACTCTTTTATTATGTCATAATGGTAAAAGAATGATAGCATTATGATGTCACAATCAAAACACCTCTTTGGTATCTCCTAATGGTAACACAATTAAAACATTATAATATTACAATCAAAACTCCCCTTTATGATGTCATATTGTTAAAATGATGATAGCATTATGACATCACAATCATAAGACTCCTTTCCGGTGTCATAATGATAAGTCAATTAAATCATTATGATGTCATAATCAATACACTCTTTTATTATGTCATAATGGTAAAAGAATGATAGCATTATGATGTCACAATCAAAACACCTCTTTAGTATCTCCTAATGGTAACACAATTAAAACATTATAATATTACAATCAAAACTCCCCTTTGTGATGTCAAATTGTTAAAATGATGATAGCATTATGACATCACAATCATAAGACCCCTTTCCGGTGTCATAATGATAAGACAATTAAATCACTATGATGTCATAATCAATACACTCTTTTATTATGTCATAATGGTAAAAGAATGACAGCATTATGATGTCACAATCAAAACACCTCTTTAGTATCTCCTAATGGTAACACAATTAAAACATTATAATATTACAATCAAAACTCCCCTTTATTAATGTCATATTGTTAAAATGATGATAGCATTATGACATCACAATCATAAGACTCCTTTCCGGTGTCATAATGATAAGACAATTAAATCATTATGATGTCATAATCAATACACTCTTTTATTATGTCATGATGGTAAAAGAATGATAGCATTATGATGTCACAATCAAAACACCTCTTTAGTATCTCCTAATGGTAACACAATTAAAACATTATAATATTACAATCAAAACTCCCCTTTATGATGTCAAATTGTTAAAATGATGATAGCATTATGACATCACAATCATAAGACTCCTTTCCGGTGTCATAATTATAAGACAATTAAATCATTATGATGTCATAATCAATACACTCTTTTATTATGTCATAATGGTAAAAGAATGATAGCATTATGATGTCACAATCAAAACACCTCTTTAGTATCTCCTAATGGTAACACAATTAAAACATTATAATATTCCAATCAAAACTCCCCTTTATGAAGTCATATTGTTAAAATGATGATAGCATTATGACATCACAATCATAAGACCCCTTTCCGGTGTCATAATGATAAGACAACTAAATCACTATGATGTCATAATCAATACACTCTTTTATTATGTCATAATGGTAAAAGAATGATAGCATTATGATGTCACAATCAAAACACCTCTTTAGTATCTCCTGATGGTAACACAATTAAAACATTATAATATTACAATCAAAACTCCCCTTTATGATGCCATATTGTTAAAATGATGATAGCATTATGACATCACATGATGTCATAATCAATACACTCTTTTATTATGTCATAATGGTAAAAGAATGATAGCATTATGATGTCACAATCAAAACACCCCTTTAGTATCTCCTAATGGTAACACAATTAAAACATTATAATATTCCAATCAAAACTCCCCTTTATGAAGTCATATTGTTAAAATGATGATAGCATTATGACATCACAATCATAAGACTCCTTTCCGGTGTCATAATGATAAGACAACTAAATCACTATGATGTCATAATCAATACACTCTTTTATTATGTCATAATGGTAAAAGAATGATAGCATTATGATGTCACAATCAAAACACCTCTTTAGTATCTCCTAATGGTAACACAATTAAAACATTATATTATTACAATCAAAACTCCCCTTTCTGATGCCATATTGTTAAAATGATGATAGCATTATGACATCACATGATGTCATAATCAATACACTCTTATTATGTCATAATGGTAAAAGAATGATAGCATTATGATGTCACAATCAAAACACCCCTTTAGTATCTCCTAATGGTAACACAATTAAAACATTATAATATTACAATCAAAACTCCCCTTTATGATGTCAAATTGTTAAAATGATGATAGCATTATGACATCACAATCATAAGACCCCTTTCCGGTGTCATAATGATAGGACAATTAAATCATTATGATGTCATAATCAATACACTCTTTTATTATGTCATAATGGTAAAAGAATGATAGCATTATGATGTCACAATCAAAACACCTCTTTAGTATCTCCTGATGGTAACACAATTAAAACATTATAATATTACAATCAAAACTCCCCTTTATGATGTCATAATGTTAAGGTGATAATAGCATTATGACATCACAATCATAAGACCCCTTTCCGGTGTCATAATGATAAGACAACTAAATCACTATGATGTCATAATCAATACACTCTTTTATTATGTCATAATGGTAAAAGAATGATAGCATTATGATGTCACAATCAAAACACCTCTTTAGTATCTCATGATGGTAACACAATTAAAACGTTATAATATTACAATCAAAACTCCCCTTTATGATGTCATAATGTTAAGGTGATGATAGCATTATGACATCACAATCATAAGACCCCTTTCCGGTGTCATAATGATAAGACAACTAAATCACTATGATGTCATAATCAATACACTCTTTTATTATGTCATAATGGTAAAAGAATGATAGCATTATGATGTCACAATCAAAACACCTCTTTAGTATCTCCTAACGGTAACACAATTAAAACATTATAATATTACAATCAAAACTCCCCTTTATGATGTCATATTGTTAAAATGATATTAGCATTATGACATCACAATCATAAGACTCCTTTCCGGTGTCATAATTATAAGACAATTAAATCACTATGATGTCATAATCAATACACTCTTTTATTATGTCATAATGGTAAAAGAATGATAGTATTATGATGTCACAATCAAAACACCTCTTTAGTATCTCCTAATGGTAACACAATTAAAACATTATAATATTACAATCAAAACTCCCCTTTATGATGTCATAATGTTAAGGTGATGATAGCATTATGACATCACAATCATAAGACCCCTTTTCGGTGTCATAATGATAAGACAATTAAATCACTATGATGTCATAATCAATACACTCTTTTATTATGTCATAATGGTAAAAGAATGATAGCATTATGATGTCACAATCAAAACACCTCTTTAGTATCTCATGATGGTAACACAATTAAAACATTATAATATTACAATCAAAACTCCCCTTTATGATGTCATAATGTTAAGGTGATGATAGCATTGTGACATCACAATCATAAGACCCCTTTCCGGTGTCATAATGATAAGACAACTAAATCACTATGATGTCATAATCAATACACTCTTTTATTATGTCATAATGGTAAAAGAATGATAGCATTATGATGTCACAATCAAAACACCTCTTTAGTATCTCCTAATGGTAACACAATTAAAACATTATAATATTACATTCAAAACTCCCCTTTATGATGTCATATTGTTAAAATGATGATAGCATTATGACATCACAATCATAAGACCCCTTTCCGGTGTCATAATGATAAGACAACTAAATCACTATGATGTCATAATCAATACACTCTTTTATTATGTCATAATGGTAAAAGAATGATAGCATTATGATGTCACAATCAAAACACCTCTTTAGTATCTCCTAATGGTAACACAATTAAAACATTATAATATTACAATCAAAACTCCCCTTTATGATGTCATATTGTTAAAATGATGATAGCATTATGACATCACAATCATAAGACCCCTTTCCGGTGTCATAATTATAAGACAATTAAATCATTATGATGTCATAATCAATACACTATTTTATTATGTCATAATGGTAAAAGAATGATAGCATTAGAGATGTCACAATCAAAACACCTCTTTATTATCTCCTAATGGTAACACAATTAGAACATTATAATATTACAATCAAAACTCCCCTTTATGATGTCATATTGTTAAAATGATGATAGCATTATGACATCACAATCATAAGACCCCTTTCCGGTGTCATAATGATAAGACAACTAAATCACTATGATGTCATAATCAATACACTCTTTTATTATGTCATAATGGTGAAAGAATGATAGCATTATGATGTCACAATCAAAACACCTCTTTAGTATCTCCTAATGGTAACACAATTAAAACATTATAATATTACAATCAAAACTCCCCTTTATGATGTCATAATGTTAAGATGATGATAGCATTATGACATCACAATCATAAGACCCCTTTCCGGTGTCATAATTATTAGACAACTAAATCATTATGATGTCATAATCAATACACTCTTTTATTATGTCATAATGGTAAAAGAATGATAGCATTATGATGTCACAATCAAAACACCTCTTTAGTATCTCCTAATGGTAACACAATTAAAACATTATAATATTACAATCAAAACTCCCCTTTATGATGTCATATTGTTAAAATGATGATAGCATTATGACATCACAATCATAAGACCCCTTTCCGGTGTCATAATGATAAGACAACTAAATCACTATGATGTCATAATCAATACACTCTTTTATTATGTCATAATGGTAAAAGAATGATAGCATTATGATGTCACAATCAAAACACCTCTTTAGTATCTCCTAATGGTAACACAATTAAAACATTATAATATTACAATCAAAACTCCCCTTTATGATGTCATATTGTTAAAATGATGATAGCATTTTGACATCACAATCATAAGACCCCTTTCCGGTGTCATAATGAGAAGACAACTAAATCACTATGATGTCATAATCAATACACTCTTTTATTATGTCATAATGGTAAAAGAATGATAGCATTATGATGTCACAATCAAAACACCTCTTTAGTATCTCCTGATGGTAACACAATTAAAACATTATAATATTACAATCAAAACTCCCCTTTATGATGTCATATTGTTAAAATGATGATAGCATTATGACATCACAATCATAAGACTCCTTTCCGGTGTCATAATTATAAGACAATTAAATCATTATGATGTCATAATCAATACACTCTTTTATTATGTCATAATGGTAAAAGAATGATAGCATTATGATGTCACAATCAAAACACCTCTTTAGTATCTCATGATGGTAACACAATTAAAACATTATATTATTACAATCAAAACTCCCCTTTATGATGTCATAATGTTAAGTTGATGATAGCATTATGACATCACAATCAAAAGACCCCTTTCCGGTGTCATAATGATAAGACAATTAAATCATTATGATGTCATAGTCAACACACTTTTATTATGTCATAATGGTAAAAGAATGATAGCATTATGATGTCACAATCAAAACACCTCTTTAGTATCTCCTAATGGTAACACAATTAAAACATTTTAATATTACAATCAAAACTCCCCTTTATGATGTCATAATGTTAAGGTGATGATAGCATTATGACATCACAATCATAAGACCCCTTTCTGGTGTCATAATGATAAGACAACTAAATCACTATGATGTCATAATCAATACACTCTTTTATTATGTCATAATGGTAAAAGAATGATAGCATTATGATGTCACAATCAAAACACCTCTTTAGTATCTCCTAATGGTAACACAATTAAAACATTATCATATTACAATCAAAACTCCCCTTTATGATGTCATAATGTTAAGATGATGATAGCATTATGACATCACAATCATAAGACCCCTTTCCGGTGTCATAATGATAAGACAACTAAATCATCATGATGTCATAATCAATACACTCTTTTATTATGTCATAATGGTAAAAGAATGATAGCATTATGATGTCACAATCAAAACACCTCTTTAGTATCTCCTAATGGTAACACAATTAAAACATTATAATATTACAATCAAAACTCCCCTTTATGATGTCATATTGTTAAAATGATGATAGCATTATGACATCACAATCATAAGACCCCTTTCCGGTGTCATAATGATAAGACAACTAAATCACTATGATGTCATAAGCAATACACTCTTTTATTATGTCATAATGGTAAAAGAATGATAGCATTATGATGTCACAATCAAAACACCTCTTTAGTATCTCCTAATGGTAACACAATTAAAACATTATAATATTACAATCAAAACTCCCTTTTATGATGTCATATTGTTAAAATGATGATAGCATTATGACATCACAATCAAAGACCCCTTTCCGGTGTCATAATTATAAGACAATTAAATCATTATGATGTCATAGTCAATACACTCTTTTATTATGTCATAATGGTAAAAGAATGATAGCATTATGATGTCACAATCAAAACACCTCTTTAGTATCTCCTAATGGTAACACAATTAAAACATTATAATATTACAATCAAAACTCCCCTTTGTGATGTCATAATGTTAAGATGATGATACAATTATGACATCACAATCATAAGACCCCTTTCCGGTGTCATAATGATAAGACAATTAAATCACTATGATGTCATAATCAATACACGCTTTTATTATGTCATAATGGTAAAAGAATGATAGCATTATGATGTCACAATCAAAACACCTCTTTAGTATCTCCTAATGGTAACACAATTAAAACATTATAATATTACAATCAAAACTCCCCTTTATGATGTCATAATGCTAAGGTGATGATAGCATTATGACATCACAATCATAAGACCCCTTTCTGGTGTCATAATGATAAGACAACTAAATCACTATGATGTCATAATCAATACACTCTTTTATTATGTCATAATGGTAAAAGAATGATAGCATTATGATGTCACAATCAAAACACCTCTTTAGTATCTCCTAATATTAACACAATTAAAACATTATAATATTACAATCAAAACTCCCCTTTATGATGTCATATTGTTAAAATGATGATAGCATTATGACATCACAATCATAAGACTCCTTTCCAGTGTCATAATTATAAGACAATTAAATCATTATGATGTCATAATCAATACACTCTTTTATTATGTCATAATGGTAAAAGAATGATAGCATTATGATGTCACAATCAAAACACCTATTTAGTATCTCCTAATGGTAACACAATTAAAACATTATAATATTACAATCAAAACTCCCCTTTATGATGTCATATTGTTAAAATGATGATAGCATTATGACATCACAATCATAAGACCCCTTTCCGGTGTCATAATGATAAGACAACTAAATCATTATGATGTCATAATCAATACACTCTTTTATTATGTCATAATGGTAAAAGAATGATAGCATTATGATGTCACAATCAAAACACCTCTTTGGTATCTCCTAATGGTAACACAATTAAAACATTATAATATTACAATCAAAACTCCCCTTTATGATGTCATATTGTTAAAATGATGATAGCATTATGACATCACAATCATAAGACTCCTTTCCGGTGTCATAATGATAAGTCAATTAAATCATTATGATGTCATAATCAATACACTCTTTTATTATGTCATAATGGTAAAAGAATGATAGCATTATGATGTCACAATCAAAACACCTCTTTAGTATCTCCTAATGGTAACACAATTAAAACATTATAATATTACAATCAAAACTCCCCTTTGTGATGTCAAATTGTTAAAATGATGATAGCATTATGACATCACAATCATAAGACCCCTTTCCGGTGTCATAATGATAAGACAATTAAATCACTATGATGTCATAATCAATACACTCTTTTATTATGTCATAATGGTAAAAGAATGACAGCATTATGATGTCACAATCAAAACACCTCTTTAGTATCTCCTAATGGTAACACAATTAAAACATTATAATATTACAATCAAAACTCCCCTTTATTAATGTCATATTGTTAAAATGATGATAGCATTATGACATCACAATCATAAGACTCCTTTCCGGTGTCATAATGATAAGACAATTAAATCATTATGATGTCATAATCAATACACTCTTTTATTATGTCATGATGGTAAAAGAATGATAGCATTATGATGTCACAATCAAAACACCTCTTTAGTATCTCCTAATGGTAACACAATTAAAACATTATAATATTACAATCAAAACTCCCCTTTATGATGTCAAATTGTTAAAATGATGATAGCATTATGACATCACAATCATAAGACTCCTTTCCGGTGTCATAATTATAAGACAATTAAATCATTATGATGTCATAATCAATACACTCTTTTATTATGTCATAATGGTAAAAGAATGATAGCATTATGATGTCACAATCAAAACACCTCTTTAGTATCTCCTAATGGTAACACAATTAAAACATTATAATATTCCAATCAAAACTCCCCTTTATGAAGTCATATTGTTAAAATGATGATAGCATTATGACATCACAATCATAAGACCCCTTTCCGGTGTCATAATGATAAGACAACTAAATCACTATGATGTCATAATCAATACACTCTTTTATTATGTCATAATGGTAAAAGAATGATAGCATTATGATGTCACAATCAAAACACCTCTTTAGTATCTCCTGATGGTAACACAATTAAAACATTATAATATTACAATCAAAACTCCCCTTTATGATGCCATATTGTTAAAATGATGATAGCATTATGACATCACATGATGTCATAATCAATACACTCTTTTATTATGTCATAATGGTAAAAGAATGATAGCATTATGATGTCACAATCAAAACACCCCTTTAGTATCTCCTAATGGTAACACAATTAAAACATTATAATATTCCAATCAAAACTCCCCTTTATGAAGTCATATTGTTAAAATGATGATAGCATTATGACATCACAATCATAAGACTCCTTTCCGGTGTCATAATGATAAGACAACTAAATCACTATGATGTCATAATCAATACACTCTTTTATTATGTCATAATGGTAAAAGAATGATAGCATTATGATGTCACAATCAAAACACCTCTTTAGTATCTCCTAATGGTAACACAATTAAAACATTATATTATTACAATCAAAACTCCCCTTTCTGATGCCATATTGTTAAAATGATGATAGCATTATGACATCACATGATGTCATAATCAATACACTCTTTTATTATGTCATAATGGTAAAAGAATGATAGCATTATGATGTCACAATCAAAACACCCCTTTAGTATCTCCTAATGGTAACACAATTAAAACATTATAATATTACAATCAAAACTCCCCTTTATGATGTCAAATTGTTAAAATGATGATAGCATTATGACATCACAATCATAAGACCCCTTTCCGGTGTCATAATGATAGGACAATTAAATCATTATGATGTCATAATCAATACACTCTTTTATTATGTCATAATGGTAAAAGAATGATAGCATTATGATGTCACAATCAAAACACCTCTTTAGTATCTCCTGATGGTAACACAATTAAAACATTATAATATTACAATCAAAACTCCCCTTTATGATGTCATAATGTTAAGGTGATAATAGCATTATGACATCACAATCATAAGACCCCTTTCCGGTGTCATAATGATAAGACAACTAAATCACTATGATGTCATAATCAATACACTCTTTTATTATGTCATAATGGTAAAAGAATGATAGCATTATGATGTCACAATCAAAACACCTCTTTAGTATCTCATGATGGTAACACAATTAAAACGTTATAATATTACAATCAAAACTCCCCTTTATGATGTCATAATGTTAAGGTGATGATAGCATTATGACATCACAATCATAAGACCCCTTTCCGGTGTCATAATGATAAGACAACTAAATCACTATGATGTCATAATCAATACACTCTTTTATTATGTCATAATGGTAAAAGAATGATAGCATTATGATGTCACAATCAAAACACCTCTTTAGTATCTCCTAACGGTAACACAATTAAAACATTATAATATTACAATCAAAACTCCCCTTTATGATGTCATATTGTTAAAATGATATTAGCATTATGACATCACAATCATAAGACTCCTTTCCGGTGTCATAATTATAAGACAATTAAATCACTATGATGTCATAATCAATACACTCTTTTATTATGTCATAATGGTAAAAGAATGATAGTATTATGATGTCACAATCAAAACACCTCTTTAGTATCTCCTAATGGTAACACAATTAAAACATTATAATATTACAATCAAAACTCCCCTTTATGATGTCATAATGTTAAGGTGATGATAGCATTATGACATCACAATCATAAGACCCCTTTTCGGTGTCATAATGATAAGACAATTAAATCACTATGATGTCATAATCAATACACTCTTTTATTATGTCATAATGGTAAAAGAATGATAGCATTATGATGTCACAATCAAAACACCTCTTTAGTATCTCATGATGGTAACACAATTAAAACATTATAATATTACAATCAAAACTCCCCTTTATGATGTCATAATGTTAAGGTGATGATAGCATTGTGACATCACAATCATAAGACCCCTTTCCGGTGTCATAATGATAAGACAACTAAATCACTATGATGTCATAATCAATACACTCTTTTATTATGTCATAATGGTAAAAGAATGATAGCATTATGATGTCACAATCAAAACACCTCTTTAGTATCTCCTAATGGTAACACAATTAAAACATTATAATATTACATTCAAAACTCCCCTTTATGATGTCATATTGTTAAAATGATGATAGCATTATGACATCACAATCATAAGACCCCTTTCCGGTGTCATAATGATAAGACAACTAAATCACTATGATGTCATAATCAATACACTCTTTTATTATGTCATAATGGTAAAAGAATGATAGCATTATGATGTCACAATCAAAACACCTCTTTAGTATCTCCTAATGGTAACACAATTAAAACATTATAATATTACAATCAAAACTCCCCTTTATGATGTCATATTGTTAAAATGATGATAGCATTATGACATCACAATCATAAGACCCCTTTCCGGTGTCATAATTATAAGACAATTAAATCATTATGATGTCATAATCAATACACTCTTTTATTATGTCATTATGGTAAAAGAATGATAGCATTATGATGTCACAATCAAAACACCTCTTTAGTATCTCCTAATGGTAACACAATTAAAGCATTATAATATTACAATCAAAACTCCCCTTTATGATGTCATAATGTTAAGATGATGATAGCATTATGACATCACAATCATAAGACCCCTTTCCGGTGTCATAATGATAAGACAATTAAATCACTATGATGTCATAATCAATACACTCTTTTATTATGTCATAATGGTAAAAGAATGATAGCATTATGATGTCACAATCAAAACACCTCTTTAGTATCTCCTAATGGTAACACAATTAAAACATTATAATATTACAATCAAAACTCCCCTTTATGATGTCATAATGTTAAGGTGATGATAGCATTATGACATCACAATCATAAGACCCCTTTCCGGTGTCATAATGATAAGACAACTAAATCACTATGATGTCATAATCAATACACTCTTTTATTATGTCATAATGGTAAAAGAATGATAGCATGATGATGTCACAATCAAAACACCTCTTTAGAATCTCCTAATGGTAACACAATTAAAACATTATAATATTACAATCAAAACTCCCCTTTATGATGTCATATTGTTAAAATGATGATAGCATTATGACATCACAATCATAAGACCCCTTTCCGGTGTCATAATGATAAGACAACTAAATCACTATGATGTCATAATCAATACACTCTTTTATTATGTCATAATGGTGAAAGAATGATAGCATTATGATGTCACAATCAAAACACCTCTTTAGTATCTCCTAATGGTAACACAATTAAAACATTATAATATTACAATCAAAACTCCCCTTTATGATGTCATAATGTTAAGATGATGATAGCATTATGACATCACAATCATAAGACCCCTTTCCGGTGTCATAATTATTAGACAACTAAATCATTATGATGTCATAATCAATACACTCTTTTATTATGTCATAATGGTAAAAGAATGATAGCATTATGATGTCACAATCAAAACACCTCTTTAGTATCTCCTAATGGTAACACAATTAAAACATTATAATATTACAATCAAAACTCCCCTTTATGATGTCATATTGTTAAAATGATGATAGCATTATGACATCACAATCATAAGACCCCTTTCCGGTGTCATAATGATAAGACAACTAAATCACTATGATGTCATAATCAATACACTCTTTTATTATGTCATAATGGTAAAAGAATGATAGCATTATGATGTCACAATCAAAACACCTCTTTAGTATCTCCTAATGGTAACACAATTAAAACATTATAATATTACAATCAAAACTCCCCTTTATGATGTCATATTGTTAAAATGATGATAGCATTTTGACATCACAATCATAAGACCCCTTTCCGGTGTCATAATGAGAAGACAACTAAATCACTATGATGTCATAATCAATACACTCTTTTATTATGTCATAATGGTAAAAGAATGATAGCATTATGATGTCACAATCAAAACACCTCTTTAGTATCTCCTGATGGTAACACAATTAAAACATTATAATATTACAATCAAAACTCCCCTTTATGATGTCATATTGTTAAAATGATGATAGCATTATGACATCACAATCATAAGACTCCTTTCCGGTGTCATAATTATAAGACAATTAAATCATTATGATGTCATAATCAATACACTCTTTTATTATGTCATAATGGTAAAAGAATGATAGCATTATGATGTCACAATCAAAACACCTCTTTAGTATCTCCTAATGGTAACACAATTAAAACATTTTAATATTACAATCAAAACTCCCCTTTATGATGTCATAATGTTAAGGTGATGATAGCATTATGACATCACAATCATAAGACCCCTTTCTGGTGTCATAATGATAAGACATCTAAATCACTATGATGTCATAATCAATACACTCTTTTATTATGTCATAATGGTAAAAGAATGATAGCATTATGATGTCACAATCAAAACACCTCTTTAGTATCTCCTAATGGTAACACAATTAAAACATTATCATATTACAATCAAAACTCCCCTTTATGATGTCATAATGTTAAGATGATGATAGCATTATGACATCACAATCATAAGACCCCTTTCCGGTGTCATAATGATAAGACAACTAAATCATCATGATGTCATAATCAATACACTCTTTTATTATGTCATAATGGTAAAAGAATGATAGCATTATGATGTCACAATCAAAACACCTCTTTAGTATCTCCTAATGGTAACACAATTAAAACATTATAATATTACAATCAAAACTCCCCTTTATGATGTCATATTGTTAAAATGATGATAGCATTATGACATCACAATCATAAGACCCCTTTCCGGTGTCATAATGATAAGACAACTAAATCACTATGATGTCATAAGCAATACACTCTTTTATTATGTCATAATGGTAAAAGAATGATAGCATTATGATGTCACAATCAAAACACCTCTTTAGTATCTCCTAATGGTAACACAATTAAAACATTATAATATTACAATCAAAACTCCCTTTTATGATGTCATATTGTTAAAATGATGATAGCATTATGACATCACAATCAAAGACCCCTTTCCGGTGTCATAATTATAAGACAATTAAATCATTATGATGTCATAGTCAATACACTCTTTTATTATGTCATAATGGTAAAAGAATGATAGCATTATGATGTCACAATCAAAACACCTCTTTAGTATCTCCTAATGGTAACACAATTAAAACATTATAATATTACAATCAAAACTCCCCTTTGTGATGTCATAATGTTAAGATGATGATACAATTATGACATCACAATCATAAGACCCCTTTCCGGTGTCATAATGATAAGACAATTAAATCACTATGATGTCATAATCAATACACTCTTTTATTATGTCATAATGGTAAAAGAATGATAGCATTATGATGTCACAATCAAAACACCTCTTTAGTATCTCCTAATGGTAACACAATTAAAACATTATAATATTACAATCAAAACTCCCCTTTATGATGTCATAATGCTAAGGTGATGATAGCATTATGACATCACAATCATAAGACCCCTTTCTGGTGTCATAATGATAAGACAACTAAATCACTATGATGTCATAATCAATACACTCTTTTATTATGTCATAATGGTAAAAGAATGATAGCATTATGATGTCACAATCAAAACACCTCTTTAGTATCTCCTAATATTAACACAATTAAAACATTATAATATTACAATCAAAACTCCCCTTTATGATGTCATATTGTTAAAATGATGATAACATTATGACATCACAATCATAAGACTCCTTTCCGGTGTCATAATTATAAGACAATTAAATCATTATGATGTCATAATCAATACACTCTTTTATTATGTCATAATGGTAAAAGAATGATAGCATTATGATGTCACAATCAAAACACCTCTTTAGTATCTCCTAATGGTAACACAATTAAAACATTATAATATTACAATCAAAACTCCCCTTTATGATGTCATATTGTTAAAATGATGAGAGCATTCTGACATCACAATCATAAGACCCCTTTCCGGTGTCATAATGATAAGACAACTAAATCACTATGATGTCATAATCAATACACTCTTTTATTATGTCATAATGGTAAAAGAATGACAGCATTATGATGTCACAATCAAAACACCTCTTTAGTATCTCCTAATGGTAACACAATTAAAACATTATAATATTACAATCAAAACTCCCCTTTATTAATGTCATATTGTTAAAATGATGATAGCATTATGACATCACAATCATAAGACTCCTTTCCGGTGTCATAATGATAAGACAATTAAATCATTATGATGTCATAATCAATACACTCTTTTATTATGTCATAATGGTAAAAGAATGATAGCATTATGATGTCACAATCAAAACAACCTCTTTAGTATCTCCTAATGGTAACACAATTAAAACATTATAATATTACAATCAAAACTCCCCTTTATGATGTCATATTGTTAAAATGATGATAGCATTATGACATCACAATCATAAGACTCCTTTCCGGTGTCATAATGATAAGACAATTAAATCATTATGATGTCATAATCAATACACTCTTATTATGTCATAATGGTAAAAAAATGATAGCATTATGATGTCACAATCAAAACACCCCTTTAGTATCTCCTAATGGTAACACAATTAAAACATTATAATATTACAATCAAAACTCCCCTTTATGATGTCAAATTGTTAAAATGATGATAGCATTATGACATCACAATCATAAGACTCCTTTCCGGTGTCATAATTATAAGACAATTAAATCATTATGATGTCATAATCAATACACTCTTTTATTATGTCATAATGGTAAAAGAATGATAGCATTATGATGTCACAATCAAAACACCTCTTTAGTATCTCCTAATGGTAACACAATTAAAACATTATAATGTTACAATCAAAACTCCCCTTTATGATGTCATATTGTTAAAATGATGATAGCATTATGACATCACAATCATAAGACCCCTTTCCGGTGTCATAATGATAAGACAACTAAATCACTATGATGTCATAATCAATACACTCTTTTAGTATGTCATAATGGTAAAAGAATGATAGCATTATGATGTCACAATCAAAACACCTCTCTAGTATCTCCTAATGGTAACACAATTAAAACATTATGATATTACAATCAAAACTCCCCTTTGTGATGTCATATTGTTAAAGTGATGATAGCATTATGACATCACAATCATAAGACCCCTTTCCGGTGTCATAATGATAATACAACTAAATCACTATGATGTCATAATCAATACACTCTTTTAGTATGTCATAATGGTAAAAGAATGATAGCATTATGATGTCACAATCAAAACACCTCTTTAGTATCTCCTAATGGTAACACAATTAAATAATTATAATATTACATTCAAAACTCCCCTTTATGATGTCAAATTGTTAAAATGATGATAGCATTATGACATCACAATCATAAGACTCCTTTCCGGAGTCATAATTATAAGAGAATTAAATCATTATGATGTCATAATCAATACACTCTTTTATTATGTCATAATGGTAAAAGAATGATAGCATTATGATGTCACAATCAAAACACCTCTTTAGTATCTCCTAATGGTAACACAATTAAAACATTATAATATTACAATCAAAACTCCCCTTTATTAATGTCATATTGTTAAAATGATGATAGCATTATGACATCACAATCATAAGACTCCTTTCCGGTGTCATAATGATAAGACAATTAAATCATTATGATGTCATAATCAATACACTCTTTTATTATGTCATAATGGTAAAAGAATGATAGCATTATGATGTCACAATCAAAACACCTCTTTAGTATCTCATGATGGTAACACAATTAAAACATTATAATATTACAATCAAAACTCCCCTTTATGATGTCATAATGTTAAGGTGATGATAGCATTGTGACATCACAATCATAAGACCCCTTTCCGGTGTCATAATAACAAAGACAACAATACACTCTTTTATTATGTCATAATGGTAAAAGAATGATAGCATTATGATGTCACAATCAAAACACCTCTTTAGTATCTCATGATGGTAACACAATTAAAACATTATAATATTACAATCAAAACTCCCCTTTATGATGTCATAATGTTAAGGTGATGATAGCATTATGACATCACAATCATAAGACCCCTTTCCGGTGTCATAATGATAAGACAACTAAATCACTATGATGTCATAATCAATATACTCTTTTATTATGTCATAATGGTAAAAGAATGATAGCATTATGATGTCACAATCAAAACACCTCTTTAGTATCTCCTAATGGTAACACAATTAAAACATTATAATATTACATTCAAAACTCCCCTTTATGATGTCATATTGTTAAAATGATGATAGCATTGTGACATCACAATCATAAGACCCCTTTCCGGTGTCATAATGATAAGACAACTAAATCACTATGATGTCATAATCAATACACTCTTTTATTATGTCATAATGGTAAAAGAATGATAGCATTATGACGTCACAATCAAAACACCTCTTTAGTATCTCCTAATGGTAACACAATTAAAACATTATAAAATTACAATCAAAACTCCCCTTTATGATGTCATATTGTTAAAATGATGATAGCATTATGACATCACAATCATAAGACTCCTTTCCGGTGTCATAATTATAAGACAATTAAATCATTATGATGTCATAGTCAATACACTCTTTTATTATGTCATAATGGTAAAAGAATGATAGCATTATGATGTCACAATCAAAACACCTCTTTAGTATCTCATGATGGTAACACAATTAAAACATTATAATATTACAATCAAAACTCCCCTTTATGATGTCATATTGTTAAAATGATGATAGCATTATGACATCACAATCAAAGACCCCTTTCCGGTGTCATAATTATAAGACAATTAAATCATTATGATGTCATAGTCAATACACTCTTTTATTATGTCATAATGGTAAAAGAATGATAGCATTATGATGTCACAATCAAAACACCTCTTTAGTATCTCCTAATGGTAACACAATTAAAACATTATAATATTACAATCAAAACTCCCCTTTATGATGTCATATTGCTAAAATGATGATAGCATTATGACATCACAATCATAAGACCCCTTTCCGGTGTCATAATGATAAGACAACTAAATCACTATGATGTCATAATCAATACACTCTTTTATTATGTCATAATGGTAAAAGAATGATAGCATTATGATGTCACAATCAAAACACCTCTTTAGTATCTCCTAATGGTAACACAATTAAAACATTATAATATTACAATCAAAACTCCCCTTAATGATGTCATAATGTTAAGGTGATGATAGCATTATGACATCACAATCATAAGACCCCTTTCCGGTGTCATAATGATAAGACAACTAAATCACTATGATGTCATAATCAATACACTCTTTTATTATGTCATAATGGTAAAAGAATGATAGCATTATGATGTCACAATCAAAACACCTCTTTAGTATCTCCTAATGGTAACACAATTAAAACATTATAATATTACAATCAAAACTCCCCTTTATGATGTCATATTGTTAAAATGATGATAGCATTATGACATCACAATCATAAGACCCCTTTCCGGTGTCATAATGATAAGACAACTAAATCACTGTGATGTCATAATGAATACACTCTTTTATTATGTCATAATGGTAAAAGAATGATAGCATTATGATGTCACAATCAAAACACCTCTTTAGTATCTCCTAATGGTAACACAATTAAAACATTATAATATTACAATCAAAACTCCCCTTTATGATGTCATAATGTTAAGGTGATGATAGCATTATGACATCACAATCATAAGACCCCTTTCCGGTGTCATAATGATAAGACAACTAAATCACTATGATGTCATAATCAATACACTATTTTATTATGTCATAATGGTAAAAGAATGATAGCATTATGATGTCACAATCAAAACACCTCTTTAGTATCTCCTAATGGTAACACAATTAAAACATTATAATATTACAATCAAAACTCCCCTTTATGATGTCATATTGTTAAAATGATGATAGCATTATGAGATCACAATCATAAGACCCCTTTCCGGTGTCATAATGATAAGACAACTAAATCACTGTGATGTCATAATCAATACACTCTTTTATTATGTCATTATGGTAAAAGAATGATAGCATTATGATGTCACAATCAAAACACCTCTTTAGTATCTCCTAATGGTAACACAATTAAAGCATTATAATATTACAATCAAAACTCCCCTTTATGATGTCATAATGTTAAGATGATGATAGCATTATGACATCACAATCATAAGACCCCTTTCCTGTGTCATAATGATAAGACAATTAAATCACTATGATGTCATAATCAATACACTCTTTTATTATGTCATAATGGTAAAAGAATGATAGCATTATGATGTCACAATCAAAACACCTCTTTAGTATCTCCTAATGGTAACACAATTAAAACATTATAATATTACAATCAAAACTCCCCTTTATGATGTCATAATGTTAAGGTGATGATAGCATTATGACATCACAATCATAAGACCCCTTTCCGGTGTCATAATGATAAGACAACTAAATCACTATGATGTCATAATCAATACACTCTTTTATTATGTCATAATGGTAAAAGAATGATAGCATGATGATGTCACAATCAAAACACCTCTTTAGAATCTCCTAATGGTAACACAATTAAAACATTATAATATTACAATCAAAACTCCCCTTTATGATGTCATATTGTTAAAATGATGATAGCATTATGACATCACAATCATAAGACCCCTTTCCGGTGTCATAATGATAAGACAACTAAATCACTATGATGTCATAATCAATACACTCTTTTATTATGTCATAATGATAAAAGAATGATAGCATTATGATGTCACAATCAAAACACCTCTTTATGATGTCATATTGTTAAAATGATATTAGCATTATGACATCACAATCATAAGACTCTTTTCCGGTGTCATAATTATAAGACAATTAAATCATTATGATGTCATAATCAATACACTCTTTTATTAAGTCATAATGGTAAAAGAATGATAGCATTATGATGTCACAATCAAAACACCTCTTTAGTATCTCCTAATGGTAACACAATTAAAACATTATAATATTACATTCAAAACTCCCCTTTATGATGTCATATTGTTAAAATGATGATAGCATTATGACATCACAATCATAAGACCCATTTCCGGTGTCATAATGATAAGACAACTAAATCACTATGATGTCATAATCAATACACTCTTTTATTATGTCATAATGGTAAAAGAATGATAGCATTATGATGTCACAATCAAAACACCTCTTTAGTATCTCCTAACGGTAACACAATTAAAACATTATAATATTACAATCAAAACTCCCCTTTATGATGTCATATTGTTAAAATGATATTAGCATTATGACATCACAATCATAAGACTCCTTTCCGGTGTCATAATTATAAGACAATTAAATCATTATGATGTCATAATCAATACACTCTTTTATTATGTCATAATTTAAAAGAATGATAGTATTATGATGTCACAATCAAAACACCTCTTTAGTATCTCCTAATGGTAACACAATTAAAACATTATAATATTACAATCAAAACTCCCCTTTATGATGTCATAATGTTAAGGTGATGATAGCATTATGACATCACAATCATAAGACCCCTTTTCGGTGTCATAATGATAAGACAATTAAATCACTATGATGTCATAATCAATACACTCTTTTATTATGTCATAATGGTAAAAGAATGATAGCATTATGATGTCACAATCAAAACACCTCTTTAGTATCTCCTAATGGTAACACAATTAAAACATTATAATATTACAATCAAAACTCCCCTTTATGATGTCATAATGTTAAGGTGATGATAGCATTATGGCATCACAATCATAAGACCCCTTTCCGGTGTCATAATTATAAGACAATTAAATCATTATGATGTCATAATCAATACACTCTTTTATTATGTCATAATGGTAAAAGAATGATAGCATTATGGTGTCACAATCAAAACACCTCTTTAGTATCTCCTAATGGTAACACAATTAAAACATTATAATATTACATTCAAAACTCCCCTTTATGATGTCATAATGTTAAGGTGATGATAGCATTATGACATCACAATCATAAGACCCCTTTTCGGTGTCATAATGATAAGACAATTAAATCACTATGATGTCATAATCAATACACTCTTTTATTATGTCATAATGGTAAAAGAATGATAGCATTATGATGTCACAATCAAAACACCTCTTTAGTATCTCCTAATGGTAACACAATTAAAACATTATAATATTACATTCAAAACTCCCCTTTATGATGTCATATTGTTAAAATGATGATAGCATTATGACATCACAATCATAAGACCCATTTCCGGTGTCATAATGATAAGACAACTAAATCACTATGATGTCATAATCAATACACTCTTTTATTATGTCATAATGGTAAAAGAATGATAGCATTATGATGTCACAATCAAAACACCTCTTTAGTATCTCCTAATGGTAACACAATTAAAACGTTATAATGATAGCATTATGATGTCACAATCAAAACACCTCTTTAGTATCTCCTAATGGTGACACAATTAAAACATTATAATATTACATTCAAAACTCCCCTTTATGATGTCATATTGTTAAAATGATGATAGCATTATGACATCACAATCATAAGACCCATTTCCGGTGTCATAATGATAAGACAACTAAATCACTATGATGTCATAATCAATACACTCTTTTATTATGTCATAATGGTAAAAGAATGATAGCATTATGATGTCACAATCAAAACACCTCTTTAGTATCTCCTAATGGTAACACAATTAAAACGTTATAATATTACAATCAAAACTCCCCTTTATGATGTCATATTGTTAAAATTATGATAGCATTATGACATCACAATCATAAGACTCCTTTCCGGTGTCATAATTATAAGACAATTAAATCATTATGATGTCATAATCAATACACTATTTTATTATGTCATAATGGTAAAAGAATGATAGCATTAGAGATGTCACAATCAAAACACCTCTTTAGTATCTCCTAATGGTAACACAATTAGAACATTATAATATTACAATCAAAACTCCCCTTTATGATGTCATATTGTTAAAATGATGATAGCATTATGACATCACAATCATAAGACTCCTTTCCGGTGTCATAATTATAAGACAATTAAATCATTATGATGTCATAATCAATACACTCTTTTATTATGTCATTATGGTAAAAGAATGATAGCATTATGATGTCACAATCAAAACACCTCTTTAGTATCTCATGATGGTAACACAATTAAAACATTATAATATTACAATCAAAACTCCCCTTTATGATGTCATAATGTTAAGGTGATGATAGCATTATGACATCACAATCATAAGACCCCTTTCCAGTGTCATAATGATAAGACAACTAAATCACTTTGATGTCATAATCAATACACTCTTTTATTATGTCATAATGGTAAAAGAATGATAGCATTATGATGTCACAATCAAAACACCTCTTTAGTATCTCCTAACGGTAACACAATTAAAACATTATAATATTACAATCAAAACTCCCCTTTATGATGTCATATTGTTAAAATGATATTAGCATTATGACATCACAATCATAAGACTCCTTTCCGGTGTCATAATTATAAAACAATTAAATCATTATGATGTCATAATCAATACACTCTTTTATTATGTCATAATGGTAAAAGAATGATAGTATTATGATGTCACAATCAAAACACCTCTTTAGTATCTCCTAATGGTAACACAATTAAAACATTATAATATTACAATCAAAACTCCCCTTTATGATGTCATAATGTTAAGGTGATGATAGCATTATGACATCACAATCATAAGACCCCTTTCCGGTGTCATAATGATAAGACAACTAAATCACTTTGATGTCATAATCAATACACTCTTTTATTATGTCATAATGGTAAAAGAATGATAGCATTATGATGTCACAATCAAAACACCTCTTTAGTATCTCCTAACGGTAACACAATTAAAACATTATAATATTACAATCAAAACTCCCCTTTATGATGTCATATTGTTAAAATGATATTAGCATTATGACATCACAATCATAAGACTCCTTTCCGGTGTCATAATTATAAGACAATTAAATCATTATGATGTCATAATCAATACACTCTTTTTTTATGTCATAATGGTAAAAGAATGATAGCATTATGATGTCACAATCAAAACACCTCTTTAGTATCTCCTAATGGTAACACAATTAAAACATTATAATATTACAATCAAAACTCCCCTTTATGATGTCATAATGTTAAGGTGATGATAGCATTATGACATCACAATCATAAGACCCCTTTTCGGTGTCATAATGATAAGACAATTAAATCACTATGATGTCATAATCAATACACTCTTTTATTATGTCATAATGGTAAAAGAATGATAGCATTATGATGTCACAATCAAAACACCTCTTTAGTATCTCATGATGGTAACACAATTAAAACATTATAATATTACAATCAAAACTCCCCTTTATGATGTCATAATGTTAAGGTGATGATAGCATTGTGACATCACAATCATAAGACCCCTTTCCGGTGTCATAATGATAAGACAACTAAATCACTATGATGTCATAATCAATACACTCTTTTATTATGTCATAATGGTAAAAGAATGATAGCATTATGATGTCACAATCAAAACACCTCTTTAGTATCTCCTAATGGTAACACAATTAAAACATTATAATATTACATTCAAAACTCCCCTTTATGATGTCATATTGTTAAAATGATGATAGCATTCTGACATCACAATCATAAGACCCCTTTCCGGTGTCATAATTATAAGACAATTAAATCATTATGATGTCATAATCAATACACTCTTTTATTATGTCATAATGGTAAAAGAATGATAGCATTATGATGTCACAATCAAAACACCTCTTTAGTATCTCCTAATGGTAACACAATTAAAACATTATCATATTACAATCAAAACTCCCCTTTATGATGTCATATTGTTAACATGATGATAGCATTATGACATCACAATCATAAGACCCCTTTCCGGTGTCATAATGATAAGACAACTAAATCACTATGATGTCATAATCAATACACTCTTTTATTATGTCATAATGGTAAAAGAATGATAGCATTATGATGTCACAATCAAAACACCTCTTTAGTATCTCCTAATGGTAACACAATTAAAACATTATAATATTACAATCAAAACTCCCCTTTATGATGTCATATTGTTAAAATGATGATAGCATTATGACATCACAATCATAAGACGCCTTTCCGGTGTCATAATGATAAGACAACTAAATCACTTTGATGTCATAATCAATACACTCTTTTATTATGTCATAATGGTAAAAGAATGATAGCATTATGATGTCACAATCAAAACACTTATTTAGTGTCTCCTAATAGTAACACAATTAAAACATTATAATATTACAATCAAAACTCCCCTTTATGATGTCATAATGTTAAGATGATGATAGCATTATGACATCACAATCATAAGACCCCTTTCCGGTGTCATAATTATAAGACAACTAAATCATTATGATGTCATAATCAATACACTCTTTTATTATGTCATAATGGTAAAAGAATGATAGCATTATGATGTCACAATCAAAACACCTCTTTAGTATCTCCTAATGGTAACACAATTAAAACATTATAATATTACAATCAAAACTCCCCTTTATGATGTCATATTGTTAAAATGATGATAGCATTATGACATCACAATCATAAGACTCCTTTCCGGTGTCATAATTATAAGACAATTAAATCATTATGATGTCATAATCAATACACTTTTATTATGTCATAATGGTAAAAGAATGATAGCATGATGATGTCACAATCAAAACACCTCTTTAGTATCTCCTAATGGTAACACAATTAAAACATTATAATATTACAATCAAAACTCCCCTTTGTGATGTCATAATGTTAAGATGATGATAGAATTATGACATCACAATCATAAGACCCCTTTCCGGTGTCATAATGATAAGACAATTAAATCACTATGATGTCATAATCAATACACTCTTTTATTATGTCATAATGGTAAAAGAATGATAGCATTATGATGTCACAATCAAAACACCTCTTTAGTATCTCCTAATGGTAACACAATTAAAACATTATAATATTACAATCAAAACTCCCCTTTATGATGTCATAATGTTAAGGTGATGATAGCATTATGACCTCACAATCATAAGACCCCTTTCCGGTGTCATAATTATTAGACAATTAAATCATTATGATGTCATAATCAATACACTCTTTTATGATGTCATAATGGTAAAAGAATGATAGCATTATGATGTCACAATCAAAACACCTCTTTAGTATCTCCTAATGGTAACACAATTAAAACATTATAATATTACAATCAAAACTCCCCTTTATGATGTCATATTGTTAAAATGATGATAGCATTATGACATCACAATCATAAGACCCCTTTCCGGTGTCATAATGATAAGACAACTAAATGACTATGATGTCATAATCAATACACTCTTTTATTATGTCATAATGGTAAAAGAATGATAGCATTATGATGTCACAATCAAAACACCTCTTTAGTATCTCCTAATGGTAACACAATTAAAACATTATAATATTACAATCAAAACTCCCCTTTATGATGTCATATTGTTAAAATGATGATAGCATTATGACATCACAATCATAAGACCCCTTTCCGGTGTCATAATGATAAGACAACTAAATCACTATGATGTCATAATCAATACACTCTTTTATTATGTCATAATGGTAAAAGAATGATAGCATTATGATGTCACAATCAAAACACCTCTTTAAAATCTCCTAATGGTAACACAATTAAAACATTATAATATTACAATCAAAACTCCCCTTTCTGATGTCATATTGTTGAAATGATGATAGCATTATGACATCACAATCATAAGACGCCTTTCCGGTGTCATAATGATAAGACAACTAAATCACTATGATGTCATAATCAATACACTCTTTTATTATGTCATAATGGTAAAAGAATGATAGCATTATGATGTCACATTCAAAACACCTCTTTAGTATCTCCTAATGGTAACACAATTAAAACATTATAGTATTACAATCAAAACTCCCCTTTATGATGTCATATTGTTAAAATGATGATAGCATTATGACATCACAATCATAAGACTCCTTTCCGGTGTCATAATTATAAGACAATTAAATCATTATGATGTCATAATCAATACACTCTTTTATGATGTCATAATAGTAAAAGAATGATAGCATTATGATGTCACAATCAAAACACCTCTTTAGTATCTCCTAATGGTAACACAATTAAAACATTATAATATTACAATCAGAACTCCCCTTTATGATGTCATAATGTTAAGATGATGATAGCATTATGACATCACAATCATAAGACCCCTTTCCGGTGTCATAATTATTAGACAACTAAATCATTATGATGTCATAATCAATACACTCTTTTATTATGTCATAATGGTAAAAGAATGATAGCATTATGATGTCACAATCAAAACACCTCTTTAGTATCTCCTAATGGTAACACAATTAAAACATTATAATATTACAATCAAAACTCCCCTTTATGATGTCATATTGTTAAAATGATGATAGCATTATGACATCACAATCATAAGACCCCTTTCCGGTGTCATAATGATAAGACAACTAAATCACTATGATGTCATAATCAATACACTCTTTTATTATGTCATAATGGTGAAAGAATGATAGCATTATGATGTCACAATCAAAACACCTCTTTAGTATCTCCTAATGGTAACACAATTAAAACATTATAATATTACAATCAAAACTCCCTTTTATGATGTCATATTGTTAAAATGATGATAGCATTATGACATCACAATCATAAGACGCCTTTCCGGTGTCATAATGATAAGACAACTAAATCACTATGATGTCATAATCAATACACTCTTTTATTATGTCATAATGGTAAAAGAATGATAGCATTATGATGTCACAATCAAAACACCTCTTTAGTGTCTCCTAATAGTAACACAATTAAAACATTATAATATTACAATCAAAACTCCCCTTTATGATGTCATAATGTTAAGATGATGATAGCATTATGACATCACAATCATAAGACCCCTTTCCGGTGTCATAATTATAAGACAACTAAATCATTATGATGTCATAATCAATACACTCTTTTATTATGTCATAATGGTAAAAGAATGATAGCATTATGATTTCACAATCAAAACACCTCTTTAGTATCTCCTAATGGTAACACAATTAAAACATTATAATATTACAATCAAAACTCCCCTTTATGATGTCATATTGTTAAAATGATGATAGCATTATGACATCACAATCATAAGACCCCTTTCCGGTGTCATAATGATAAGACAACTAAATCACTATGATGTCATAATCAATACACTCTTTTATTATGTCATAATGGTAAAAGAATGATAGCATTATGATGTCACAATCAAAACACCTCTTTAGTATCTCCTGATGGTAACACAATTAAAACATTATAATATTACATTCAAAACTCCCCTTTATGATGTCATATTGTTAAAGTGATGATAGCATTATGACATCACAATCATAAGACCCCTTTCCGGTGTCATAATGATAAGACAACTAAATCACTATGATGTCATAATCAATACACTCTTTTATTATGTCATAATGGTAAAAGAATGATAGCATTATGATGTCACAATCAAAACACCTCTTTAGTATCTCATGATGGTAACACAATTAAAACATTATAATATTACAATCAAAACTCCCCATTATGAGGTCATATTGTTAAAATGATGATAGCATTATGACATCACAATCAAAGACCCCTTTCCTGTGTCATAATTATAAGACAATTAAATCATTATGATGTCATAGTCAATACACTCTTTTATTATGTCATAATGGTAAAAGAATGATAGCATTATGATGTCACAATCAAAACACCTCTTTAGTATCTCCTAATGGTAACACAATTAAAACATTATAATATTACAATCAAAACTCCCCTTTGTGATGTCATAATGTTAAGATGATGATAGAATTATGACATCACAATCATAAGACCCCTTTCCGGTGTCATAATGATAAGACAATTAAATCACTATGATGTCATAATCAATACACTCTTTTATTATGTCATAATGGTAAAAGAATGATAGCATTATGATGTCACAATCAAAACACCTCTTTAGTATCTCCTAATGGTAACACAATTAAAACATTATAATATTACAATCAAAACTCCCCTTTATGATGTCATAATGTTAAGGTGATGATAGCATTATGACCTCACAATCATAAGACCCCTTTCCGGTGTCATAATTATTAGACAATTAAATCATTATGATGTCATAATCAATACACTCTTTTATGATGTCATAATGGTAAAAGAATGATAGCATTATGATGTCACAATCAAAACACCTCTTTAGTATCTCCTAATGGTAACACAATTAAAACATTATAATATTACAATCAAAACTCCCCTTTATGATGTCATATTGTTAAAATGATGATAGCATTATGACATCACAATCATAAGACCCCTTTCCGGTGTCATAATGATAAGACAACTAAATCACTATGATGTCATAATCAATACACTCTTTTATTATGTCATAATGGTAAAAGAATGATAGCATTATGATGTCACAATCAAAACACCTCTTTAGTATCTCCTAATGGTAACACAATTAAAACATTATAATATTACAATCAAAACTCCCCTTTATGATGTCATATTGTTAAAATGATGATAGCATTTTGACATCACAATCATAAGACCCCTTTCCGGTGTCATAATGAGAAGACAACTAAATCACTATGATGTCATAATCAATACACTCTTTTATTATGTCATAATGGTAAAAGAATGATAGCATTATGATGTCACAATCAAAACACCTCTTTAGTATCTCCTAATGGTAACACAATTAAAACATTATAATATTACAATCAAAACTCCCCTTTATGATGTCATAATGTTAAGGTGATGATAGCATTATGACATCACAATCATAAGACCCCTTTCCGGTGTCATAATGATAAGACAACTAAATCACTATGATGTCATAATCAATACACTCTTTTATTATGTCATAATGGTAAAAGAATGATAGCATTATGATGTCACAATCAAAACACCTCTTTAGTATCTCCTGATGGTAACACAATTAAAACATTATAATATTACAATCAAAACTCCCCTTTATGATGTCATATTGTTAAAATGATGATAGCATTATGACATCACAATCATAAGACCCCTTTCCGGTGTCATAATGATAAGACAACTAAATCACTATGATGTCATAATCAATACACTCTTTTATTATGTCATAATGGTAAAGGAATGATAGCATTATGATGTCACAATCAAAACACCTCTTTAAAATCTCCTAATGGTAACACAATTAAAACATTATAATATTACAATCAAAACTCCCCTTTATGATGTCATATTGTTAAAATGATGATAGCATTATGACATCACAATCATAAGACCCCTTTCCGGTGTCATAATGATAAGACAACTAAATCACTATGATGTCATAATCAATACACTCTTTTATTATGTCATAATGGTAAAAGAATGATAGCATTATGATGTCACAATCAAAACACCTCTTTAGTATCTCCTAATGGTAACACAATTAAAACATTTTAATATTACAATCAAAACTCCCCTTTATGATGTCATAATGTTAAGATGATGATAGCATTATGACATCACAATCATAAGACCCCTTTCCGGTGTCGTAATTATTAGACAACTAAATCATTATGATGTCATAATCAATACACTCTTTTATTATGTCATAATGGTGAAAGAATGATAGCATTATGATGTCACAATCAAAACACCTCTTTAGTATCTCCTAATGGTAACACAATTAAAACATTATAATATTACAATCAAAACTCCCTTTTATGATGTCATATTGTTAAAATGATGATAGCATTATGACATAACAATCATAAGACGCCTTTCCGGTGTCATAATGATAAGACAACTAAATCACTATGATGTCATAATCAATACACTCTTTTATTATGTCATAATGGTAAAAGAATGATAGCATTATGATGTCACAATCAAAACACCTCTTTAGTGTCTCCTAATAGTAACACAATTAAAACATTATAAT
This sequence comes from Spea bombifrons, assembly GCF_027358695.1. Lineage (NCBI taxonomy): Eukaryota > Metazoa > Chordata > Amphibia > Anura > Pelobatidae > Spea > Spea bombifrons. The sequence continues at coordinate 40,709,409 of NC_071088.1, forward strand.
ATTACAATCAAAACTCCCCTTTATGATGTCATAATGTTAAGATGATGATAGCATTATGACATCACAATCATAAGACCCCTTTCCGGTGTCATAATTATAAGACAACTAAATCATTATGATGTCATAATCAATACACTCTTTTATTATGTCATAATGGTAAAAGAATGATAGCATTATGATGTCACAATCAAAACACCTCTTTAGTATCTCCTAATGGTAACACAATTAAAACATTATAATATTACAATCAAAACTCCCCTTTATGATGTCATAATGTTAAGGTGATGATAGCATTATGACATCACAATCATAAGACCCCTTTTCGGTGTCATAATGATAAGACAATTAAATCACTATGATGTCATAATCAATACACTCTTTTATTATGTCATAATGGTAAAAGAATGATAGCATTATGATGTCACAATCAAAACACCTCTTTAGTATCTCATGATGGTAACAATTAAAACATTATAATATTACATTCAAAACTCCCCTTTATGATGTCATATTGTTAAAATGAGGATAGCATTATGACATCACAATCATAAGACCCCTTTCCGGTGTCATAATGATAAGACAACTAAATCACTATGATGTCATAATCAATACACTCTTTTATTATGTCATAATGGTAAAAGAATGATAGCATTATGATGTCACAATCAAAACACCTCTTTAGTATCTCCTAATGGTAACACAATTAAAACATTATAATATTACAATTAAAACTCCCCTTTATGATGTCATATTGTTGAAATGATGATAGCATTATGACATCACAATCATAAGACGCCTTTCCGGTGTCATAATGATAAGACAACTAAATCACTATGATGTCATAATCAATATCTTTTATTATGTCATAATGGTAAAAGAATGATAGCATTATGATGTCACATTCAAAACACCTCTTTAGTATCTCCTAATGGTAACACAATTAAAACATTATAGTATTACAATCAAAACTCCCCTTTATGATGTCATATTGTTAAAATGATGATAGCATTATGACATCACAATCATAAGACTCCTTTCCGGTGTCATAATTATAAGACAATTAAATCATTATGATGTCATAATCAATACACTCTTTTATGATGTCATAATGGTAAAAGAATGATAGCATTATGATGTCACAATCAAAACACCTCTTTAGTATCTCCTAATGGTAACACAATTAAAACATTATAATATTACAATCAAAACTCCCCTTTATGATGTCATAATGTTAAGATGATGATAGCATTATGACATCACAATCATAAGACCCCTTTCCGGTGTCATAATTATTAGACAACTAAATCATTATGATGTCATAATCAATACACTCTTTTATTATGTCATAATGGTAAAAGAATGATAGCATTATGATGTCACAATCAAAACACCTCTTTAGTATCTCCTAATGGTAACACAATTAAAACATTATAATATTACAATCAAAACTCCCCTTTATGATGTCATATTGTTAAAATGATGATAGCATTATGACATCACAATCATAAGACGCCTTTCCGGTGTCATAATGATAAGACAACTAAATCACTATGATGTCATAATCAATACACTCTTTTATTATGTCATAATGGTAAAAGAATGATAGCATTATGATGTCACAATCAAAACACCTCTTTAGTGTCTCCTAATAGTAACACAATTAAAACATTATAATATTACAATCAAAACTCCCCTTTATGATGTCATAATGTTAAGATGATGATAGCATTATGACATCACAATCATAAGACCCCTTTCCGGTGTCATAATGATAAGACAACTAAATCACTATGATGTCATAATCAATACACTCTTTTATTATGTCATAATGGTAAAAGAATGATAGCATTATGATGTCACAATCAAAACACCTCTTTAGTATCTCCTGATGGTAACACAATTAAAACATTATAATATTACAATCAAAACTCCCCTTTATGATGTCATATTGTTAAAATGATGATAGCATTATGACATCACAATCATAAGACCCCTTTCCGGTGTCATAATGATAAGACAACTAAATCACTATGATGTCATAATCAATACACTCTTTTATTATGTCATAATGGTAAAAGAATGATAGCATTATGATGTCACAATCAAAACACCTCTTTAGTATCTCCTGATGGTAACACAATTAAAACATTATAATATTACATTCAAAACTCCCCTTTATGATGTCATATTGTTAAAGTAATGATAGCATTATGACATCACAATCATAAGACCCCTTTCCGGTGTCATAATGATAAGACAACTAAATCACTATGATGTCATAATCAATACACTTTTATTATATCATAATGGTAAAAGAATGATAGCATTATGATGTCACAATCAAAACACCTCTTTAGTATCTCATGATGGTAACACAATTAAAACATTATAATATTACAATCAAAACTCCCCTTTATGATGTCATATTGTTAAAATGATGATAGCATTATGACATCACAATCATAAGACCCCTTTCCGGTGTCATAATGATAAGACAACTAAATCACTATGATGTCATAATCAATACACTCTTTTATTATGTCATAATGGTAAAAGAATGATAGCATTATGATGTCACAATCAAAACACCTTTTTAGTATCTCCTAATGGTAACACAATTAAAACATTATAATATTACAATCAAAACTCCCCTTTATGATGTCATAATGTTAAGTTGATGATAGCATTATCACATCACAATCATAAGACCCCTTTCCGGTGTCATAATGATAAGACAACTAAATCACTATGATGTCATAATCAATACACTCTTTTATTATGTCATAATGGTAAAAGAATGATAGCATTATGATGTCACATTCAAAACACCTCTTTAGTATCTCCTAATGGTAACACAATTAAAACATTATAATATTACAATCAAAACTCCCCTTTATGATGTCATATTGTTAAAATGATGATAGCATTATGACATCACAATCATAAGACCCCTTTCCGGTGTCATAATGATAAGACAACTAAATCACTATGATGTCATCATCAATACACTCTTTTATTATGTCATAATGGTGAAAGAATGATAGCATTATGATGTCACAATCAAAACACCTCTTTAGTATCTCCTAATGGTAACACAATTAAAACATTATAATATTACAATCAAAACTCCCTTTTATGATGTCATATTGTTAAAATGATGATAGCATTATGACATCACAATCATAAGACGCCTTTCCGGTGTCATAATGATAAGACAACTAAATCACTATGATGTCATAATCAATACACTCTTTTATTATGTCATAATGGTAAAAGAATGATAGCATTATGATGTCACAATCAAAACACCTCTTTAGTGTCTCCTAATAGTAACACAATTAAAACATTATAATATTACAATCAAAACTCCCCTTTATGATGTCATAATGTTAAGATGATGATAGCATTATGACATCACAATCATAAGACCCCTTTCCGGTGTCATAATTATAAGACAACTAAATCATTATGATGTCATAATCAATACACTCTTTTATTATGTCATAATGGTAAAAGAATGATAGCATTATGATGTCACAATCAAAACACCTCTTTAGTATCTCCTAATGGTAACACAATTAAAACATTATAATATTACAATCAAAACTCCCCTTTATGATGTCATATTGTTAAAATGATGATAGCATTATGACATCACAATCATAAGACCCCTTTCCGGTGTCATAATTATAAGACAATTAAATCATTATGATGTCATAATCAATACACTCTTTTATTATGTCATAATGGTAAAAGAATGATAGCATTATGATGTCACAATCAAAACACCTCTTTAGTATCTCATGATGGTAACACAATTAAAACATTATAATATTACAATCAAAACTCCCCATTATGATGTCATATTGTTAAAATGATGATAGCATTATGACATCACAATCAAAGACCCCTTTCCTGTGTCATAATTATAAGACAATTAAATCATTATGATGTCATAGTCAATGCACTCTTTTATTATGTCATAATGGTAAAAGAATGATAGCATTATGATGTCACAATCAAAACACCTCTTTAGTATCTCCTAATGGTAACACAATTAAAACATTATAATATTACAATTAAAACTCCCCTTTATGATGTCATATTGTTAAAATGATGATAGCATTAAGACATCACAATCATAAGACCCCTTTCCGGTGTCATAATGAGAAGACAACTAAATCACTGTGATGTCATAATCAATACACTCTTTTATTATGTCATAATGGTAAAAGAATGAAAGCATTATGATGTCACAATCAAAACACCTCTTTAGTATCTCCTAATGGTAACACAATTAAAACATTATAATATTACAATCAAAACTCCCCTGTATGATGTCATATTGTTAAAATGATGATAGCATTATGACATCACAATCAAAGACCCCTTTCCGGTGTCATAATTATAAGACAATTAAATCATTATGATGTCATAGTCAATACACTCTTTTATTATGTCATAATGGTAAAAGAATGATAGCATTATGATGTCACAATCAAAACACCTCTTTAGTATCTCCTAATGGTAACACAATTAAAACATTATAATATTACAATCAAAACTCCCCTTTGTGATGTCATAATGTTAAGATGATGATAGAATTATGACATCACAATCATAAGACCCCTTTTCGGTGTCATAATGATAAGACAATTAAATCACTATGATGTCATAATCAATACACTCTTTTATTATGTCATAATGGTAAAAGAATGATAGCATTATGATGTCACAATCAAAACACCTCTTTAGTATCTCCTAATGGTAACACAATTAAAACATTATAATATTACAATCAAAACTCCCCTTTATGATGTCATATTGTTAAAATGATGATAGCATTATGACATCACAATCATAAGACCCCTTTCCGGTGTCATAATGATAAGACAACTAAATCACTATGATGTCATAATCAATACACTCTTTTATTATGTCATAATGGTAAAAGAATGATAGCATTATGATGTCACAATCAAAACACCTCTTTAGTATCTCCTAATGGTAACACAATTAAAACATTATAATATTACAATCAAAACTCCCCTTTATGATGTCATATTGTTAAAATGATGATAGCATTTTGACATCACAATCATAAGACCCCTTTCCGGTGTCATAATGAGAAGACAACTAAATCACTATGATGTCATAATCAATACACTCTTTTATTATGTCATAATGGTAAAAGAATGATAGCATTATGATGTCACAATCAAAACACCTCTTTAGTATCTCCTGATGGTAACACAATTAAAACATAATATTACAATCAAAACTCCCCTTTATGATGTCATATTGTTAAAATGATGATAGCATTATGACACCACAATCATAAGACCCCTTTCCGGTGTCATAATGATAAGACAACTAAATCACTATGATGTCATAATCAATACACTCTTATTATGTCATAATGGTAAAAGAATGATAGCATTATGATGTCACAATCAAAACACCTCTTTAGTATCTCCTGATGGTAACACAATTAAAACATTATAATATTACATTCAAAACTCCCCTTTATGATGTCATATTGTTAAAGTGATGATAGCATTATGACATCACAATCATAAGACCCCTTTCCGGTATCATAATGATAAGACAACTAAATCACTATGATGTCATAATCAATACACTCTTTTATTATGTCATAATGGTAAAAGAATGATAGCATTATGATGTCACAATCAAAACACCTCTTTAGTATCTCCTAATGGTAACACAATTAAAACATTATAATATTACTATCAAAACTCCCTTTTATGATGTCATATTGTTAAAATGATGATAGCATTATGTCACGAGCTGAGGACACAGATGGATAAGGAGTCCAGGTGCAGGGGATACAACATACAACAGACATGAACAAGACAGGACACACTATACAGAAACTAGCCTAGGACTATTAGATAACTATTGGAGATTCCGTCACATCTTATGGCCATAGTATGTTTAGCCCACCACTACGCCAAAGTACTCCAATGACGGTGGGTCCTAACGCTAATCCCTGCATGACAGACATACGGAACAAACCAGACATGTAATCAAAACACATAACACGGAGACATACCTTTGGACTGAGACAAACAGAACACACGGATGGGGCAGACCTCATAAAGGAAGCAGAACTAAAGCAAGGAATGACTCTTGGCTGGAAGCCCTATTGCAGGGCACACGGCAGGAAGCCCAATTGCGGGGCACACGGCAGATAAGCCCTCTTGCGGGGCACACGGCAGATAAGCCCTCTTGTGGGGCACACGGCAGATAAGCCCTCTTGCGGGGCACACGGCAGATAAGCCCTCTTGCGGGGCACACGGCAGATAAGCCCTCTTGCGGGGCACACGGCAGATAAGCCCTCTTGCGGGGCACACGGCAGATAAGCCCTCTTGCGGGGCACACGGCAGATAAGCCCACTTGCGTGGCACACGGCAGATAAGCCCACTTGCGGGGCACACGGCAGATAAGCCCACTTGCGGGGCACACGGCATATAAGCCCACTTGCGGGGCACACGGCAGATAAGCCCACTTGCGGGGCACACGGCACGGCTAGAAGCCCTCTTGCGGGGCACACGACTAGAAGCCCTCTTCCAGGGCACACGGCAGGTTGCCCACTTGCAGGGCACTCAACCAGGGTAGTCCACTAGTGGCAGTCATCCTGGGAGTCGCGATGCAGGGCACTCCTCTTGGGAGTCCACTAGTGGGGCGCTGGCCGCAACTCAGGAACACGGCAGATTGCCCACTTGCAGGGCACACGGCAGGTTGCCCACTCGCAGGGCACTCAACCAGGGTAGTCCGCTAGTGGCAGTCATCCTGGGAGTCGCGATGCAGGGCACTCCTCTTAGGAGTCCACTTAGTGGGGCGCAGGCCGCAACTCAGGAACACGGCAGATTGCCCACTTGCAGGGCACACGGCAGGTTGCCCACTTGCAGGGTACTCTACTTGGGAGTCCACTTAGTGGGGCGCAGGCCGCAACTCAGGAACACGGCAGATTGCCCACTTGCAGGGCACACGGCAGGTTGCCCACTTACAGGGTACTCGACTTTGGAGTCCACTTACTGGGGCGCTGGCCGCAACTCAGGAACACGGCAGGTACTGGAGCAAGGCAAGGTACTGGAGCAAGGCAAGGTACTGGAGCAAGGCAAGGTACTGGAGCAAGGCAAGGTACTGGAGCAAGGCAAGGTACTATAACACGGCAAGGTACTGGAACAAGGCAAGGTACTGGAACAAGGCAAGGTACTGGAACAAGGCAAGGTACTGGAACAAGGCAAGAACCAAACAGGTAGTCCTCAAACATTACAATGTCAAGGCCCAGACTGCAGGGCTGGGCAGGTTTATAAAGGCTGATTTGATCATGAGATCAACTGCAGCTGGACCTGATAATTAGTCTGAGAGGCTCTGAATAGCAAGGGCGGCCACTAGTGGCTGGAAACAGGAAATTAATAAAGCAAAGTATAAACAAGTCCAGCCAGCGCATGGGGAAGCGTTACACATTATGACATCATTATGACACAGGAAAGGGGTCTTATGATTGTGATAAGACAACTAAATCACTATGATGTCATAATCAATACACTCTTTTATTATGTCATAATGGTAAAAGAATGATAGCATTATGATGTCACAATCAAAACACCTCTTTAGTATCTCCTAATGGTATCACAATTAAAACATTATAATATTACAATCAAAACTCCCCTTTATGATGTCATATTGTTAAAATGATGATAGCATTTTGACATCACAATCATAAGACCCCTTTCCGGTGTCATAATGAGAAGACAACTAAATCACTATGATGTCATAATCAATACACTCTTTTATTATGTCATAATGGTAAAAGAATGATAGCATTATGATGTCACAATCAAAACACCTCTTTAGTATCTCCTAATGGTAACACAATTAAAACATTATAATATTACAATCAAAACTCCCTTCTATGATGTCATATTGTTAAAATGATGATAGCATTATGACATCACAATCATAAGACGCCTTTCCGGTGTCATAATGATAAGACAACTAAATCACTATGATGTCATAATCAATACACTCTTTTATTATGTCATAATGGTAAAAGAATGATAGCATTATGATGTCACAATCAAAACACCTCTTTAGTATCTCATGATGGTAACACAATTAAAACATTATAATATTACAATCAAAACTCCCCTTTATGATGTCATAATGTTAAGGTGATGATAGCATTGTGACATCACAATCATAAGACCCCTTTCCGGTGTCATAATAACAAAGACAACTAAATCACTATGATGTCATAATCAATACACTCTTTTATTATGTCATAATGGTAAAAGAATGATAGCATTATGATGTCACAATCAAAACACCTCTTTAGTATCTCCTAATGGTAACACAATTAAAACATTATAATATTACAATCAAAACTCCCCTTTTTGATGTCATATTGTTAAAATGATGATAGCATTATGACATCACAATCATAAGACCCCTTTCCGGTGTCATAATTATAAGACAATTAAATCATTATGATGTCATAATCAATACACTATTTTATTATGTCATTATGGTAAAAGAATGATAGCATTATGATGTCACAATCAAAACACCTCTTTAGTATCTCATGATGGTAACACAATTAAAACATTATAATATTACAATCAAAACTCCCCTTTATGATGTCATAATGTTAAGGTGATGATAGCATTATGACATCACAATCATAAGACCCCTTTCCGGTGTCATAATGATAAGACAACTAAATCACTATGATGTCATAATAAATACACTCTTTTATTATGTCATAATGGTAAAAGAATGATAGCATTATGATGTCACAATCAAAACACCTCTTTCGTATCTCATGATGGTAACACAATTAAAACATTATAATATTACAATCAAAACTCCCCTTTATGATGTCATATTGTTAAAATGATGATAGCATTATGACATCACAATCATAAGACCCCTTTCCGGTGTCATAATGATAAGACAACTAAATCACTATGATGTCATAATCAATATACTCTTTTATTATGTCATAATGGTAAAAGAATGATAGCATTATGATGTCACAATCAAAACACCTCTTTAGTATCTCCTAATGGTAACACAATTAAAACATTATAATATTACATTCAAAACTCCCCTTTATGATGTCATATTGTTAAAATGATGATAGCATTATGACATCACAATCATAAGACCCCTTTCCGGTGTCATAATGATAAGACAACTAAATCACTATGATGTCATAATCAATACACTCTTTTATTATGTCATAATGGTAAAAGAATGATAGCATTATGATATCACAATCAAAACACCTCTTTAGTATCTCCTAATGGTAACACAATTAAAACATTATAATATTACAATCAAAACTCCCCTTTATGATGTCATATTGTTAAAATGATGATAGCATTATGACATCACAATCATAAGACTCCTTTCCGGTGTCATAATTATAAGACAATTAAATCATTATGATGTCATAATCAATACACTCTTTTATTATGTCATAATGGTAAAAGAATGATAGCATTATGATGTCACAATCAAAACACCTCTTTAGTATCTCATGATGGTAACACAATTAAAACATTATAATATTACAATCAAAACTCCCCTTTATGATGTCATAATATTAAGGTGATGATAGCATTATGACATCACAATCATAAGACTCCTTTCCGGTGTCATAATTATAAGACAATTAAATTATTATGATGTCATAATCAATACACTCTTTTATTATGTCATAATGGTAAAAGAATGATAGCATTATGATGTCACAATCAAAACACCTCTTTAGTATCTCCTAATGGTAACACAATTAAAACATTATAATATTACATTCAAAACTCCCCTTTATGATGTCATATTGTTAAAATGATGATAGCATTATGACATCACAATCATAAGACCCCTTTCCGGTGTCATAATGATAAGACAACTAAATCACTATGATGTCATAATCAATACACTCTTTTATTATGTCATAATGGTAAAAGAATGATAGCATTATGATGTCACAATCAAAACACCTCTTTAGTATCTCCTAATGGTAACACAATTAAAACATTATAATATTACAATCAAAACTCCCCTTTATGATGTCATATTGTTAAAATGATGATAGCATTATGACATCACAATCATAAGACCCCTTTCCGGTGTCATAATGATAAGACAACTAAATCACTATGATGTCATAATCAATATACTCTTTTATTATTTCATAATGGTAAAAGAATGATAGCATTATGATGTCACAATCAAAACACCTCTTTAGTATCTCCTAATGGTAACACAATTAAAACATTATAATATTACATTCAAAACTCCCCTTTATGATGTCATATTGTTAAAATGATGATAGCATTATGACATCACATGATGTCATAATCAATACACTCTTTTATTATGTCATAATGGTAAAAGAATGATAGCATTATGATGTCACAATCAAAACACCCCTTTAGTATCTCCTAATGGTAACACAATTAAAACATTATAATATTACAATCAAAACTCCCCTTTATGATGTCAAATTGTTAAAATGATGATAGCATTATGACATCACAATCATAAGACTCCTTTCCGGTGTCATAATTATAAGACAATTAAATTATTATGATGTCATAATCAATACACTCTTTTATTATGTCATAATGGTAAAAGAATGATAGCATTATGATGTCACAATCAAAACACCTCTTTAGTATCTCCTAATGGTAACACAATTAAAACATTATAATATTACAATCAAAACTCCCCTTTATGATGTCATATTGTTAAAATGATGATAGCATTATGACATCACAATCATAAGACCCCTTTCCGGTGTCATAATGATAAGACAATTAAATCATTATGATGTCATAATCAATACACTCTTTTATTATGTCATGATGGTAAAAGAATGATAGCATTATGATGTCACAATCAAAACACCTCTTTAGTATCTCATGATGGTAACACAATTAAAACATTATAATATTACAATCAAAACTCCCCTTTATGATGTCATAATGTTAAGGTGATGATAGCATTATGACATCACAATCATAAGACCCCTTTCCGGTGTCATAATGATAAGACAACTAAATCACTATGATGTCATAATCAATACACTCTTTTATTATGTCATAATGGTAAAAGAATGATAGCATTATGATGTCACAATCAAAACACCTCTTTAGTATCTCCTAACGGTAACACAATTAAAACATTATAATATTACAATCAAAACTCCCCTTTATGATGTCATATTGTTAAAATGATATTAGCATTATGACATCACAATCATAAGACTCCTTTCCGGTGTCATAATTATAAGACAATTAAATCATTATGATGTCATAATCAATACACTCTTTTATTATGTCATAATGGTAAAAGAATGATAATATTATGATGTCACAATCAAAACACCTCTTTAGTATCTCCTAATGGTAACACAATTAAAACATTATAATATTACAATCAAAACTCCAATTTATGATGTCATAATGTTAAGGTGATGATAGCATTATGACATCACAATCATAAGACCCCTTTTCGGTGTCATAATGATAAGACAATTAAATCACTATGATGTCATAATCAATACACTTTTTTATTATGTCATAATGGTAAAAGAATGATAGCATTATGATGTCACAATCAAAACACCTCTTTAGTATCTCATGATGGTAACACAATTAAAACATTATAATATTACAATCAAAACTCCCCTTTATGATGTCATAATGTTAAGGTGATGATTACATTGTGATATCACAATCATAAGACCCCTTTCCGGTGTCATAATGATAAGACAACTAAATCACTATGATGTCATAATCAATACACTCTTTTATTATGTCATAATGGTAAAAGAATGATAGCATTATGATGTCACAATCAAAACACCTCTTTAGTATCTCCTAATGGTAACACAATTAAAACATTATAATATTACATTCAAAACTCCCCTTTATGATGTCATATTGTTAAAATGATGATAGCATTCTGACATCACAATCATAAGACCCCTTTCCGGTGTCATAATGATAAGACAACTAAATCACTATGATGTCATAATCAATACACTCTTTTATTATGTCATAATGGTAAAAGAATGACAGCATTATGATGTCACAATCAAAACACCTCTTTAGTATCTCCTAATGGTAACACAATTAAAACATTATAATATTACAATCAAAACTCCCCTTTATTAATGTCATATTGTTAAAATGATGATAGCATTATGACATCACAATCATAAGACCCCTTTCCGGCGTCATAATGATAAGACAACTAAATCACTATGATGTCATAATCAATACACTCTTTTATTATGTCATAATGGTAAAAGAATGATAGCATTATGATGTCACAATCAAAACACCTCTTTAGTATCTCCTAATGGTAACACAATTAAAACATTATAATATAACAATCAAAACTCCCCTTTATGATGTCATATTGTTAAAATGATGATAGCATTATGACATCACAATCATAAGACTCCTTTCCGGTGTCATAATAACAAAGACAACTAAATCACTATGATGTCATAATCAATACACTCTTTTATTATGTCATAATGGTAAAAGAATGATAGCATTATGATGTCACAATCAAAACACCTCTTTAGTATCTCCTAATGGTAACACAATTAAAACATTATAATATTACAATCAAAACTCCCCTTTGTGATGTCATATTGTTAAAGTGATGATAGCATTATGACATCACAATCATAAGACCCCTTTCCGGTGTCATAATGATAAGACAACTAAATCACCATGATGTCATAATCAATACACTCTTTTATTATGTCATAATGGTAAAGGAATGATAGCATTATGATGTCACAATCAAAACACCTCTTTAGTATCTCCTAATGGTAACACAATTGAAACATTATAATATTACAATCAAAACTCCCCTTTATTAATGTCATATTGTTAAAATGATGATAGCATTATGACATCACAATCATAAGACTCCTTTCCGGTGTCATAATGATAAGACAATTAAATCATTATGATGTCATAATCAATACACTCTTTTATTATGTCATAATGGTAAAAGAATGATAGCATTATGATGTCACAATCAAAACACCTCTTTAGTATCTCCTGATGGTAACACAATTAAAACATTTTAATATTACAATCAAAACTCCCCTTTATGATGTCATATTGTTAAAATGATGATAGCATTATGACATCACAATCATAAGACCCCTTTCCGGTGTCATAATGATAAGACAACTAAATCACTATGATGTCATAATCAATACACTCTTTTATTATGTCATAATGGTAAAAGAATGATAGCATTATGATGTCACAATCAAAACACCTCTTTAGTATCTCCTAATGGTAACACAATTAAAACATTATAATATTACATTCAAAACTCCCCTTTATGATGTCATATTGTTAAAATGATGATAGCATTCTGACATCACAATCATAAGACCCCTTTCCGGTGTCATAATGATAAGACAACTAAATCACTATGATGTCATAATCAATACACTCTTTTATTATGTCATAATGGTAAAAGAATGACAGCATTATGATGTCACAATCAAAACACCTCTTTAGTATCTCCTAATGGTAACACAATTAAAACATTATAATATTACAATCAAAACTCCCCTTTATTAATGTCATATTGTTAAAATGATGATAGCATTATGACATCACAATCATAAGACTCCTTTCCGGTGTCATAATGATAAGACAATTAAATCATTATGATGTCATAATCAATACACTCTTTTATTATGTCATGATGGTAAAAGAATGATAGCATTATGATGTCACAATCAAAACACCTCTTTAGTATCTCCTAATGGTAACACAATTAAAACATTATAATATTACAATCAAAACTCCCCTTTATGATGTCATATTGTTAAAATGATGATAGCATTATGACATCACAATCATAAGACTCCTTTCCGGTGTCATAATGAAAAGACAATTAAATCATTATGATGTCATAATCAATACACTCTTTTATTATGTCATAATGGTAAAAGAATGATAGCATTATGATGTCACAATCAAAACACCCCTTTAGTATCTCCTAATGGTAACACAATTAAAACATTATAATATTACAATCAAAACTCCCCTTTATGATGTCATATTGTTAAAATGATGATAGCATTATGACATCACAATCATAAGACTCCTTTCCGGTGTCATAATGATAAGACAATTAAATCATTATGATGTCATAAATAATACACTCTTTTATTATGTCATGATGGTAAAAGAATGATAGCATTATGATGGCACAATCAAAACACCTCTTTAGTATCTCCTAATGGTAACACAATTAAAACATTATAATATTACAATCAAAACTCCCCTTTATGATGTCATATTGTTAAAATGATGATAGCATTATGACATCACAATCATAAGACTCCTTTCCGGTGTCATAATGATAAGACAATTAAATCATTATGATGTCATAATCAATACACTCTTTTATTATGTCATAATGGTAAAAGAATGATAGCATTATGATGTCACAATCAAAACACCCCTTTAGTATCTCCTAATGGTAACACAATTAAAACATTATAATATTACAATCAAAACTCCCCTTTATTAATGTCTTATTGTTAAAATGATGATAGCATTATGACATCACAATCATACGACTCCTTTCCGGTGTCATAATGATAAGACAATTAAATCATTATGATGTCATAATCAATACACTCTTTTATTATGTCATAATGGTAAAAGAATGATAGCATTATGATGTCACAATCAAAACACCTCTTTAGTATCTCCTAATGGTAACACAATTAAAACATTATAATATTACAATCAAAACTCCCCTTTATGATGTCATATTGTTAAAATGATGATAGCATTATGACATCACAATCATAAGACCCCTTTCCGGTGTCATAATGATAAGACAACTAAATCACTATGATGTCATAATCAATACACTCTTTTATTATGTCATAATGGTAAAAGAATGATAGCATTATGATGTCACAATCAAAACACCTCTTTAGTATCTCCTAATGGTAACACAATTAAAACATTATAATATTACAATCAAAACTCCCCTTTATGATGTCATATTGTTAAAGTGATGATAGCATTATGACATCACAATCATAAGACCCCTTTCCGGTGTCATAATGATAAGACAACTAAATCACTATGATGTCATAATCAATACACTCTTTTAGTATGTCATAATGGTAAAAGAATGATAGCATTATGATGTCACAATCAAAACACCTCTTTAGTATCTCCTAATGGTAACACAATTAAAACATTATAATATTACAATCAAAACTCCCCTTTATGATGTCATATTGTTAAAATGATGATAGCATTATGACATCACAATCATAAGACTCCTTTCCGGTGTCATAATGAAAAGACAATTAAATCATTATGATGTCATAATCAATACACTCTTTTATTATGTCATAATGGTAAAAGAATGATAGCATTATGATGTCACAATCAAAACACCCCTTTAGTATCTCCTAATGGTAACACAATTAAAACATTATAATATTACAATCAAAACTCCCCTTTATGATGTCATATTGTTAAAATGATGATAGCATTATGACATCACAATCATAAGACTCCTTTCCGGTGTCATAATGATAAGACAATTAAATCATTATGATGTCATAATCAATACACTCTTTTATTATGTCATGATGGTAAAAGAATGATAGCATTATGATGGCACAATCAAAACACCTCTTTAGTATCTCCTAATGGTAACACAATTAAAACATTATAATATTACAATCAAAACTCCCCTTTATGATGTCATATTGTTAAAATGATGATAGCATTATGACATCACAATCATAAGACTCCTTTCCGGTGTCATAATGATAAGACAATTAAATCATTATGATGTCATAATCAATACACTCTTTTATTATGTCATAATGGTAAAAGAATGATAGCATTATGATGTCACAATCAAAACACCCCTTTAGTATCTCCTAATGGTAACACAATTAAAACATTATAATATTACAATCAAAACTCCCCTTTATTAATGTCTTATTGTTAAAATGATGATAGCATTATGACATCACAATCATACGACTCCTTTCCGGTGTCATAATGATAAGACAATTAAATCATTATGATGTCATAATCAATACACTCTTTTATTATGTCATAATGGTAAAAGAATGATAGCATTATGATGTCACAATCAAAACACCTCTTTAGTATCTCCTAATGGTAACACAATTAAAACATTATAATATTACAATCAAAACTCCCCTTTATGATGTCATATTGTTAAAGTGATGATAGCATTATGACATCACAATCATAAGACCCCTTTCCGGTGTCATAATTATAAGACAACTAAATCATTATGATGTCATAATCAATACACTCTTTTAGTATGTCATAATGGTAAAAGAATGATAGCATTATGATGTCACAATCAAAACACCTCTTTAGTATCTCCTAATGGTAACACAATTAAAACATTATAATATTACAATCAAAACTCCCCTTTATGATGTCATATTGTTAAAATGATGATAGCATTATGACATCACAATCATAAGACCCCTTTCCGGTGTCATAATGATAAGACAACTAAATCACTATGATGTCATAATCAATACACTCTTTTATTATGTCATAATGGTAAAAGAATGATAGCATTATGATGTCACAATCAAAACACCTCTTTAAAATCTCCTAATGGTAACACAATTAAAACATTATAATATTACAATCAAAACTCCCCATTCTGATGTCATATTGTTGAAATGATGATAGCATTATGACATCACAATCATAAGACGCCTTTCCGGTGTCATAATGATAAGACAACTAAATCACTATGATGTCATAATCAATACACTCTTTTATTATGTCATAATGGTAAAAGAATGATAGCATTATGATGTCACATTCAAAACACCTCTTTAGTATCTCCTAATGGTAACACAATTAAAACATTATAATATTACAATCAAAACTCCCCTTTATGATGTCATATTGTTAAAATGATGATAGCATTATGACATCACAATCATAAGACTCCTTTCCGGTGTCATAATTATAAGACAATTAAATCATTATGATGTCATAATCAATACACTCTTTTATGATGTCATAATGGTAAAAGAATGATAGCATTATGATGTCACAATCAAAACACCTCTTTAGTATCTCCTAATGGTAACACAATTAAAACATTATAATATTACAATCAAAACTCCCCTTTATGATGTCATAATGTTAAGATGATGATAGCATTATGACATCACAATCATAAGACCCCTTTCCGGTGTCATAATTATTAGACAACTAAATCATTATGATGTCATAATCAATACACTCTTTTATTATGTCATAATGGTAAAAGAATGATAGCATTATGATGTCACAATCAAAACACCTCTTTAGTATCTCCTAATGGTAACACAATTAAAACATTATAATATTACAATCAAAACTCCCCTTTATGATGTCATATTGTTAAAATGATGATAGCATTATGACATCACAATCACAAGACCCCTTTCCGGTGTCATAATGATAAGACAACTAAATCACTATGATGTCATCATCAATACACTCTTTTATTATGTCATAATGGTGAAAGAATGATAGCATTATGATGTCACAATCAAAACACCTCTTTAGTATCTCCTAATGGTAACACAATTAAAACATTATAATATTACAATCAAAACTCCCTTTTATGATGTCATATTGTTAAAATGATGATAGCATTATGACATCACAATCATAAGACGCCTTTCCGGTGTCATAATGATAAGACAACTAAATCACTATGATGTCATAATCAATACACTCTTTTATTATGTCATAATGGTAAAAGAATGATAGCATTATGATGTCACAATCAAAACACCTCTTTAGTGTCTCCTAATAGTAACACAATTAAAACATTATAATATTACAATCAAAACTCCCCTTTATGATGTCATAATGTTAAGATGATGATAGCATTATGACATCACAATCATAAGACCCCTTTCCGGTGTCATAATGATAAGACAACTAAATCACTATGATGTCATAATCAATACACTCTTTTATTATGTCATAATGGTAAAAGAATGATAGCATTATGATGTCACAATCAAAACACCTCTTTAGTATCTCCTGATGGTAACACAATTAAAACATTATAATATTACATTCAAAACTCCCCTTTATGATGTCATATTGTTAAAGTGATGATAGCATTATGACATCACAATCATAAGACCCCTTTCCGGTGTCATAATGATAAGACAACTAAATCACTATGATGTCATAATCAATACACTCTTTTATTATGTCATAATGGTGAAAGAATGATAGCATTATGATGTCACAATCAAAACACCTCTTTAGTATCTCCTAATGGTAACACAATTAAAACATTATAATATTACAATCAAAACTCCCTTTTATGATGTCATATTGTTAAAATGATGATAGCATTATGACATCACAATCATAAGACGCCTTTCCGGTGTCATAATGATAAGACAACTAAATCACTATGATGTCATAATCAATACACTCTTTTATTATGTCATAATGGTAAAAGAATGATAGCATTATGATGTCACAATCAAAACACCTCTTTAGTATCTCCTGATGGTAACACAATTAAAACATTATAATATTACATTCAAAACTCCCCTTTATGATGTCATATTGTTAAAGTGATGATAGCATTATGACATCACAATCATAAGACCCCTTTCCGGTGTCATAATGATAAGACAACTAAATCACCATGATGTCATAATCAATACACTCTTTTATTATGTCATAATGGTAAAAGAATGATAGCATTATGATGTCACAATCAAAACACCTCTTTAGTATCTCATGATGGTAACACAATTAAAACATTATAATATTACAATCAAAACTCCCCTTTATGATGTCATAATGTTAAGGTGATGATAGCATTATGACCTCACAATCATAAGACCCCTTTCCGGTGTCATAATTATTAGACAATTAAATCATTATGATGTCATAATCAATACACTCTTTTATGATGTCATAATGGTAAAAGAATGATAGCATTATGATGTCACAATCAAAACACCTCTTTAGTATCTCCTAATGGTAACACAATTAAAACATTATAATATTACAATCAAAACTCCCCTTTATGATGTCATATTGTTAAAATGATGATAGCATTATGACATCACAATCATAAGACCCCTTTCCGGTGTCATAATGATAAGACAACTAAATCACTATGATGTCATAATCAATACACTCTTTTATTATGTCATAATGGTAAAAGAATGATAGCATTATGATGTCACAATCAAAACACCTCTTTAGTATCTCCTAATGGTAACACAATTAAAACATTATAATATTACAATCAAAACTCCCCTTTATGATGTCATAATGTTAAGGTGATGATAGCATTATGACATCACAATCATAAGACCCCTTTCCGGTGTCATAATGATAAGACAACTAAATCACTATGATGTCATAATCAATACACTCTTTTATTATGTCATAATGGTAAAAGAATGATAGCATTATGATGTCACAATCAAAACACCTCTTTAGTATCTCCTGATGGTAACACAATTAAAACATTATAATATTACAATCAAAACTCCCCTTTATGATGTCATATTGTTAAAATGATGATAGCATTATGACATCACAATCATAAGACCCCTTTCCGGTGTCATAATGATAAGACAACTAAATCACTATGATGTCATAATCAATACACTCTTTTATTATGTCATAATGGTAAAAGAATGATAGCATTATGATGTCACAATCAAAACACCTCTTTAAAATCTCCTAATGGTAACACAATTAAAACATTATAATATTACAATCAAAACTCCCCTTTATGATGTCATATTGTTAAAATGATGATAGCATTATGACATCACAATCATAAGACCCCTTTCCGGTGTCATAATGATAAGACAACTAAATCACTATGATGTCATAATCAATACACTCTTTTATTATGTCATAATGGTAAAAGAATGATAGCATTATGATGTCACAATCAAAACACCTCTTTAGTATCTCCTGATGGTAACACAATTAAAACATTATAATATTACATTCAAAACTCCCCTTTATGATGTCATATTGTTAAAGTGATGATAGCATTATGACATCACAATCATAAGACCCCTTTCCGGTGTCATAATGATAAGACAACTAAATCACTATGATGTCATAATCAATACACTCTTTTATTATGTCATAATGGTAAAAGAATGATAGCATTATGATGTCACAATCAAAACACCTCTTTAGTATCTCATGATGGTAACACAATTAAAACATTATAATATTACAATCAAAACTCCCCATTACAATCAAAACTCCCCATTACATTCAAAACTCCCTTTTATGATGTCATATTGTTAAAATGATGATAGCATTATGACATCACAATCATAAGACTCCTTTCCGGTGTCATAATGATAAGACAACTAAATCACTATGATGTCATAATCAATACACTCTTTTATTATGTCATAATGGTAAAAGAATGATAGCATTATGATGTCACAATCAAAACACCTCTTTAGTATCTCATGATGGTAACACAATTAAAACATTATAATATTACAATCAAAACTCCCCATTATGATGTCATATTGTTAAAATGATGATAGCATTATGACATCACAATCAAAGACCCCTTTCCTGTGTCATAATTATAAGACAATTAAATCATTATGATGTCATAGTCAATACACTCTTTTATTATGTCATAATGGTAAAAGAATGATAGCATTATGATGTCACAATCAAAACACCTCTTTAGTATCTCCTAATGGTAACACAATTAAAACATTATAATATTACAATTAAAACTCCCCTTTATGATGTCATATTGTTAAAATGATGATAGCATTATGACATCACAATCATAAGACCCCTTTCCGGTTTCATAATGAGAAGACAACTAAATCACTGTGATGTCATAATCAATACACTCTTTTATTATGTCATAATGGTAAAAGAATGATAGCATTATGATGTCACAATCAAAACACCTCTTTAGTATCTCCTAATGGTAACAATTAAAACATTATAATATTACAATCAAAACTCCCCTTTATGATGTCATATTGTTAAAATGATGATAGCATTATGACATCACAATCAAAGACCCTTTTCCGGTGTCATAATTATAAGACAATTAAATCATTATGATGTCATAGTCAATACACTCTTTTATTATCTCATAATGGTAAAAGAATGATAGCATTATGATGTCACAATCAAAACACCTCTTTAGTATCTCCTAATGGTAACACAATTAAAACATTATAATATTACAATCAAAACTCCCCTTTGTGATGTCATAATGTTAAGATGATGATAGAATTATGACATCACAATCATAAGACCCCTTTCCGGTGTCATAATGATAAGACAATTAAATCACTATGATGTCATAATCAATACACTCTTTTATTATGTCATAATGGTAAAAGAATGATAGCATTATGATGTCACAATCAAAACACCTCTTTAGTATCTCCTAATGGTAACACAATTAAAACATTATAATATTACAATCAAAACTCCCCTTTATGATGTCATAATGTTAAGGTGATGATAGCATTATGACCTCACAATCATAAGACCCCTTTCCGGTGTCATAATTATTAGACAATTAAATCATTATGATGTCATAATCAATACACTCTTTTATGATGTCATAATGGTAAAAGAATGATAGCATTATGATGTCACAATCAAAACACCTCTTTAGTATCTCCTAATGGTAACACAATTAATACATTATAATATTACAATCAAAACTCCCCTTTATGATTTCATATTGTTAAAATGATGATAGCATTATGACATCACAATCATAAGACCCCTTTCCGGTGTCATAATGATAAAACAACTAAATCACTATGATGTCATAATCAATACACTCTTTTATTATGTCATAATGGTAAAAGAATGATAGCATTATGATGTCACAATCAAAACACCTCTTTAGTATCTCCTAATGGTAACACAATTAAAACATTATAATATTACAATCAAAACTCCCCTTTATGATGTCATATTGTTAAAATGATGATAGCATTTTGACATCACAATCATAAGACCCCTTTCCGGTGTCATAATGAGAAGACAACTAAATCACTATGATGTCATAATCAATACACTCTTTTATTATGTCATAATGGTAAAAGAATGATAGCATTATGATGTCACAATCAAAACACCTCTTTAAAATCTCCTAATGGTAACACAATTAAAACATTATAATATTACAATCAAAACTCCCCTTTATGATGTCATATTGTTAAAATGATGATAGCATTATGACATCACAATCATAAGACCCCTTTCCGGTGTCATAATGATAAGACAACTAAATCACTATGATGTCATAATCAATACACTCTTTTATTATGTCATAATGGTAAAAGAATGATAGCATTATGATGTCACAATCAAAACACCTCTTTAGTATCTCCTGATGGTAACACAATTAAAACATTATAATATTACATTCAAAACTCCCCTTTATGATGTCATATTGTTAAAGTGATGATAGCATTATGACATCACAATCATAAGACCCCTTTCCGGTGTCATAATGATAAGACAACTAAATCACTATGATGTCATAATCAATACACTCTTTTATTATGTCATAATGGTAAAAGAATGATAGCATTATGATGTCACAATCAAAACACCTCTTTAGTATCTCATGATGGTAACACAATTAAAACATTATAATATTACAATCAAAACTCCCCATTACAATCAAAACTCCCCATTACATTCAAAACTCCCTTTTATGATGTCATATTGTTAAAATGATGATAGCATTATGACATCACAATCATAAGACTCCTTTCCGGTGTCATAATGATAAGACAACTAAATCACTATGATGTCATAATCAATACACTCTTTTATTATGTCATAATGGTAAAAGAATGATAGCATTATGATGTCACAATCAAAACACCTCTTTAGTATCTCATGATGGTAACACAATTAAAACATTATAATATTACAATCAAAACTCCCCATTATGATGTCATATTGTTAAAATGATGATAGCATTATGACATCACAATCATAAGACCCCTTTCCTGTGTCATAATTATAAGACAATTAAATCATTATGATGTCATAGTCAATACACTCTTTTATTATGTCATAATGGTAAAAGAATGATAGCATTATGATGTCACAATCAAAACACCTCTTTAGTATCTCCTAATGGTAACACAATTAAAACATTATAATATTACAATTAAAACTCCCCTTTATGATGTCATATTGTTAAAATGATGATAGCATTATGACATCACAATCATAAGACCCCTTTCCGGTTTCATAATGAGAAGACAACTAAATCACTGTGATGTCATAATCAATACACTCTTTTATTATGTCATAATGGTAAAAGAATGATAGCATTATGATGTCACAATCAAAACACCTCTTTAGTATCTCCTAATGGTAACAATTAAAACATTATAATATTACAATCAAAACTCCCCTTTATGATGTCATATTGTTAAAATGATGATAGCATTATGACATCACAATCAAAGACCCTTTTCCGGTGTCATAATTATAAGACAATTAAATCATTATGATGTCATAGTCAATACACTCTTTTATTATCTCATAATGGTAAAAGAATGATAGCATTATGATGTCACAATCAAAACACCTCTTTAGTATCTCCTAATGGTAACACAATTAAAACATTATAATATTACAATCAAAACTCCCCTTTGTGATGTCATAATGTTAAGATGATGATAGAATTATGACATCACAATCATAAGACCCCTTTCCGGTGTCATAATGATAAGACAATTAAATCACTATGATGTCATAATCAATACACTCTTTTATTATGTCATAATGGTAAAAGAATGATAGCATTATGATGTCACAATCAAAACACCTCTTTAGTATCTCCTAATGGTAACACAATTAAAACATTATAATATTACAATCAAAACTCCCCTTTATGATGTCATAATGTTAAGGTGATGATAGCATTATGACCTCACAATCATAAGACCCCTTTCCGGTGTCATAATTATTAGACAATTAAATCATTATGATGTCATAATCAATACACTCTTTTATGATGTCATAATGGTAAAAGAATGATAGCATTATGATGTCACAATCAAAACACCTCTTTAGTATCTCCTAATGGTAACACAATTAAAACATTATAATATTACAATCAAAACTCCCCTTTATGATTTCATATTGTTAAAATGATGATAGCATTATGACATCACAATCATAAGACCCCTTTCCGGTGTCATAATGATAAAACAACTAAATCACTATGATGTCATAATCAATACACTCTTTTATTATGTCATAATGGTAAAAGAATGATAGCATTATGATGTCACAATCAAAACACCTCTTTAGTATCTCCTAATGGTAACACAATTAAAACATTATAATATTACAATCAAAACTCCCCTTTATGATGTCATATTGTTAAAATGATGATAGCATTTTGACATCACAATCATAAGACCCCTTTCCGGTGTCATAATGAGAAGACAACTAAATCACTATGATGTCATAATCAATACACTCTTTTATTATGTCATAATGGTAAAAGAATGATAGCATTATGATGTCACAATCAAAACACCTCTTTAGTATCTCCTAATGGTAACACAATTAAAACATTATAATATTACAATCAAAACTCCCCTTTATGATGTCATAATGTTAAGGTGATGATAGCATTATGACATCACAATCATAAGACCCCTTTCCGGTGTCATAATGATAAGACAACTAAATCACTATGATGTCATAATCAATACACTCTTTTATTATGTCATAATGGTAAAAGAATGATAGCATTATGATGTCACAATCAAAACACCTCTTTAGTATCTCCTGATGGTAACACAATTAAAACATTATAATATTACAATCAAAACTCCCCTTTATGATGTCATATTGTTAAAATGATGATAGCATTATGACATCACAATCATAAGACCCCTTTCCGGTGTCATAATGATAAGACAACTAAATCACTATGATGTCATAATCAATACACTCTTTTATTATGTCATAATGGTAAAAGAATGATAGCATTATGATGTCACAATCAAAACACCTCTTTAAAATCTCCTAATGGTAACACAATTAAAACATTATAATATTACAATCAAAACTCCCCTTTATGATGTCATATTGTTAAAATGATGATAGCATTATGACATCACAATCATAAGACCCCTTTCCGGTGTCATAATGATAAGACAACTAAATCACTATGATGTCATAATCAATACACTCTTTTATTATGTCATAATGGTAAAAGAATGATAGCATTATGATGTCACAATCAAAACACCTCTTTAGTATCTCCTAATGGTAACACAATTAAAACATTACAATATTACAATCAAAACTCCCCTTTATGATGTCATATTGTTAAAATGATGATAGCATTATGACATCACAATCATAAGACGCCTTTCCGGTGTCATAATGATAAGACAACTAAATCACTATGATGTCATAATCAATACACTCTTTTATTATGTCATAATGGTAAAAGAATGATAGCATTATGATGTCACAATCAAAACACCTCTTTAGTATCTCCTAATGGTAACACAATTAAAACATTATAATATTACAATCAAAAATCCCCTTTATGATGTCATAATGTTAAAATGATGATAGCATTATGACATCACAATCATAAGACCCCTTTCCGGTGTCATAATGATAAGACAACTAAATCACTATGATGTCATAATCAATACACTCTTTTATTATGTCATAATGGTAAAAGAATGATAGCATTATGATGTCACAATCAAAACACCTCTTTAGTATCTCCTAATGGTAACACAATTAAAACATTATAATATTACAATCAAAACTCCCCTTTATGATGTCATATTGTTATAATGATGATAGCATTATGACATCACAATCAAAGACCCCTTTCCGGTGTCATAATTATAAGACAATTAAATCATTATGATGTCATAGTCAATACACTCTTTTATTATGTCATAATGGTAAAAGAATGATAGCATTATGATGTCACAATCAAAACACCTCTTTAGTATCTCCTAATGGTAACACAATTAAAACATTATAATATTACAATCAAAACTCCCCTTTATGATGTCATATTGTTAAAATGATGATAGCATTATGACATCACAATCATAAGACCCCTTTCCGGTGTCATAATGATAAGACAACTAAATCACTATGATGTCATAATCAATACACTCTTTTATTATGTCATAATGGTAAAAGAATGATAGCATTATGATGTCACAATCAAAACACCTTTTTAGTATCTCCTAATGGTAACACAATTAAAACATTATAATATTACAATCAAAACTCCCCTTTATGATGTCATAATGTTAAGTTGATGATAGCATTATCACATCACAATCATAAGACCCCTTTCCGGTGTCATAATGATAAGACAACTAAATCACTATGATGTCATAATCAATACACTCTTTTATTATGTCATAATGGTAAAAGAATGATAGCATTATGATGTCACATTCAAAACACCTCTTTAGTATCTCCTAATGGTAACACAATTAAAACATTATAATATTACAATCAAAACTCCCCTTTATGATGTCATATTGTTAAAATGATGATAGCATTATGACATCACAATCATAAGACCCCTTTCCGGTGTCATAATGATAAGACAACTAAATCACT
This sequence comes from Spea bombifrons, assembly GCF_027358695.1. NCBI lineage: Eukaryota > Metazoa > Chordata > Amphibia > Anura > Pelobatidae > Spea > Spea bombifrons. Next base: position 40,736,192 of record NC_071088.1, read on the forward strand.
ATGATGTCATCATCAATACACTCTTTTATTATGTCATAATGGTGAAAGAATGATAGCATTATGATGTCACAATCAAAACACCTCTTTAGTATCTCCTAATGGTAACACAATTAAAACATTATAATATTACAATCAAAACTCCCTTTTATGATGTCATATTGTTAAAATGATGATAGCATTATGACATCACAATCATAAGACGCCTTTCCGGTGTCATAATGATAAGACAACTAAATCACTATGATGTCATAATCAATACACTCTTTTATTATGTCATAATGGTAAAAGAATGATAGCATTATGATGTCACAATCAAAACACCTCTTTAGTGTCTCCTAATAGTAACACAATTAAAACATTATAATATTACAATCAAAACTCCCCATTATGATGTCATATTGTTAAAATGATGATAGCATTATGACATCACAATCAAAGACCCCTTTCCTGTGTCATAATTATAAGACAATTAAATCATTATGATGTCATAGTCAATGCACTCTTTTATTATGTCATAATGGTAAAAGAATGATAGCATTATGATGTCACAATCAAAACACCTCTTTAGTATCTCCTAATGGTAACACAATTAAAACATTATAATATTACAATTAAAACTCCCCTTTATGATGTCATATTGTTAAAATGATGATAGCATTAAGACATCACAATCATAAGACCCCTTTCCGGTGTCATAATGAGAAGACAACTAAATCACTGTGATGTCATAATCAATACACTCTTTTATTATGTCATAATGGTAAAAGAATGAAAGCATTATGATGTCACAATCAAAACACCTCTTTAGTATCTCCTAATGGTAACACAATTAAAACATTATAATATTACAATCAAAACTCCCCTGTATGATGTCATATTGTTAAAATGATGATAGCATTATGACATCACAATCAAAGACCCCTTTCCGGTGTCATAATTATAAGACAATTAAATCATTATGATGTCATAGTCAATACACTCTTTTATTATGTCATAATGGTAAAAGAATGATAGCATTATGATGTCACAATCAAAACACCTCTTTAGTATCTCCTAATGGTAACACAATTAAAACATTATAATATTACAATCAAAACTCCCCTTTGTGATGTCATAATGTTAAGATGATGATAGAATTATGACATCACAATCATAAGACCCCTTTCTGGTGTCATAATGATAAGACAATTAAATCACTATGATGTCATAATCAATACACTCTTTTATTATGTCATAATGGTAAAAGAATGATAGCATTATGATGTCACAATCAAAACACCTCTTTAGTATCTCCTAATGGTAACACAATTAAAACATTATAATATTACAATCAAAACTCCCCTTTATGATGTCATATTGTTAAAATGATGATAGCATTATGACATCACAATCATAAGACCCCTTTCCGGTGTCATAATGATAAGACAACTAAATCACTATGATGTCATAATCAATACACTCTTTTATTATGTCATAATGGTAAAAGAATGATAGCATTATGATGTCACAATCAAAACACCTCTTTAGTATCTCCTAATGGTAACACAATTAAAACATTGTAATATTATAATCAAAACTCCCCTTTATGATGTCATATTGTTAAAATGATGATAGCATTTTGACATCACAATCATAAGACCCCTTTCCGGTGTCATAATGAGAAGACAACTAAATCACTATGATGTCATAATCAATACACTCTTTTATTATGTCATAATGGTAAAAGAATGATAGCATTATGATGTCACAATCAAAACACCTCTTTAGTATCTCCTAATGGTAACACAATTAAAACATTATAATATTACAATCAAAACTCCCCTTTATGATGTCATAATGTTAAGGTGATGATAGCATTATGACATCACAATCATAAGACCCCTTTCCGGTGTCATAATGATAAGACAACTAAATCACTATGATGTCATAATCAATACACTCTTTTATTATGTCATAATGGTAAAAGAATGATAGCATTATGATGTCACAATCAAAACACCTCTTTAGTATCTCCTGATGGTAACACAATTAAAACATAATATTACAATCAAAACTCCCCTTTATGATGTCATATTGTTAAAATGATGATAGCATTATGACACCACAATCATAAGACCCCTTTCCGGTGTCATAATGATAAGACAACTAAATCACTATGATGTCATAATCAATACACTCTTATTATGTCATAATGGTAAAAGAATGATAGCATTATGATGTCACAATCAAAACACCTCTTTAGTATCTCCTGATGGTAACACAATTAAAACATTATAATATTACATTCAAAACTCCCCTTTATGATGTCATATTGTTAAAGTGATGATAGCATTATGACATCACAATCATAAGACCCCTTTCCGGTATCATAATGATAAGACAACTAAATCACTATGATGTCATAATCAATACACTCTTTTATTATGTCATAATGGTAAAAGAATGATAGCATTATGATGTCACAATCAAAACACCTCTTTAGTATCTCCTAATGGTAACACAATTAAAACATTATAATATTACAATCAAAACTCCCTTTTATGATGTCATATTGTTAAAATGATGATAGCATTATGTCACGAGCTGAGGACACAGATGGATAAGGAGTCCAGGTGCAGGGGATACAACATACAACAGACATGAACAAGACAGGACACACTATACAGAAACTAGCCTAGGACTATTAGATAACTATTGGAGATTCCGTCACATCTTATGGCCATAGTATGTTTAGCCCACCACTACGCCAAAGTACTCCAATGACGGTGGGTCCTAACGCTAATCCCTGCATGACAGACATACGGAACAAACCAGACATGTAATCAAAACACATAACACGGAGACATACCTTTGGACTGAGACAAACAGAACACACGGATGGGGCAGACCTCATAAAGGAAGCAGAACTAAAGCAAGGAATGACTCTTGGCTGGAAGCCCTATTGCAGGGCACACGGCAGGAAGCCCAATTGCGGGGCACACGGCAGATAAGCCCTCTTGCGGGGCACACGGCAGATAAGCCCTCTTGCGGGGCACACGGCAGATAAGCCCTCTTGCGGGGCACACGGCAGATAAGCCCTCTTGCGGGGCACACGGCAGATAAGCCCACTTGCGTGGCACACGGCAGATAAGCCCACTTGCGTGGCACACGGCAGATAAGCCCACTTGCGGGGCACACGGCAGATAAGCCCACTTGCGGGGCACACGGCATATAAGCCCACTTGCGGGGCACACGGCAGATAAGCCCACTTGCGGGGCACACGGCACGGCTAGAAGCCCTCTTGCGGGGCACACGACTAGAAGCCCTCTTCCAGGGCACACGGCAGGTTGCCCACTTGCAGGGCACTCAACCAGGGTAGTCCACTAGTGGCAGTCATCCTGGGAGTCGCGATGCAGGGCACTCCTCTTGGGAGTCCACTAGTGGGGCGCTGGCCGCAACTCAGGAACACGGCAGATTGCCCACTTGCAGGGCACACGGCAGGTTGCCCACTCGCAGGGCACTCAACCAGGGTAGTCCGCTAGTGGCAGTCATCCTGGGAGTCGCGATGCAGGGCACTCCTCTTAGGAGTCCACTTAGTGGGGCGCAGGCCGCAACTCAGGAACACGGCAGATTGCCCACTTGCAGGGCACACGGCAGGTTGCCCACTTACAGGGTACTCGACTTTGGAGTCCACTTACTGGGGCGCTGGCCGCAACTCAGGAACACGGCAGGTACTGGAGCAAGGCAAGGTACTGGAGCAAGGCAAGGTACTGGAGCAAGGCAAGGTACTGGAGCAAGGCAAGGTACTGGAGCAAGGCAAGGTACTGGAGCAAGGCAAGGTACTGTAACACGGCAAGGTACTGGAACAAGGCAAGGTACTGGAACAAGGCAAGGTACTGGAACAAGGCAAGGTACTGGAACAAGGCAAGGTACTGGAACAAGGCAAGGTACTGGAACAAGGCAAGGTACTGGAACAAGGCAAGGTACTGGAACAAGGCAAGAACCAAACAGGTAGTCCTCAAACATTACAATGTCAAGGCCCAGACTGCAGGGCTGGGCAGGTTTATAAAGGCTGATTTGATCATGAGATCAACTGCAGCTGGACCTGATAATTAGTCTGAGAGGCTCTGAATAGCAAGGGCGGCCACTAGTGGCTGGAAACAGGAAATTAATAAAGCAAAGTATAAACAAGTCCAGCCAGCGCATGGGGAAGCGTTACACATTATGACATCATTATGACACCGGAAAGGGGTCTTATGATTGTGATAAGACAACTAAATCACTATGATGTCATAATCAATACACTCTTTTATTATGTCATAATGGTAAAAGAATGATAGCATTATGATGTCACAATCAAAACACCTCTTTAGTATCTCCTAATGGTATCACAATTAAAACATTATAATATTACAATCAAAACTCCCCTTTATGATGTCATATTGTTAAAATGATGATAGCATTTTGACATCACAATCATAAGACCCCTTTCCGGTGTCATAATGAGAAGACAACTAAATCACTATGATGTCATAATCAATACACTCTTTTATTATGTCATAATGGTAAAAGAATGATAGCATTATGATGTCACAATCAAAACACCTCTTTAGTATCTCCTAATGGTAACACAATTAAAACATTATAATATTACAATCAAAACTCCCTTCTATGATGTCATATTGTTAAAATGATGATAGCATTATGACATCACAATCATAAGACGCCTTTCCGGTGTCATAATGATAAGACAACTAAATCACTATGATGTCATAATCAATACACTCTTTTATTATGTCATAATGGTAAAAGAATGATAGCATTATGATGTCACAATCAAAACACCTCTTTAGTATCTCCTAATGGTAACACAATTAAACATTATAATATTACAATCAAAACTCCCCTTTATGATGTCATATTGTTAAAGTGATGATAGCATTATGACATCACAATCATAAGACCCCTTTCCGGTGTCATAATGATAAGACAACTAAATCACTATGATGTTATAATCAATACACTCTTTTATTATGTCATAATGGTAAAAGAATGATAGCATTATGATGTCACAATCAAAACACCTCTTTAGTATCTCATGATGGTAACACAATTAAAAGATTATAATATTACAATCAAAACTCCCCTTTCTGATGTCATATTGTTAAAGTGATGATAGAATTATGACATCACAATCATAAGACCCCTTTCCGGTGTCATAATGAGAAGACAACTAAATCACTATGATGTCATAATCAATACACTCTTTTATTATGTCATAATGGTAAAAGAATGATAGCATTATGATGTCACAATCAAAACACCTCTTTAGTATCTCCTAATGGTAACACAATTAAAACATTATAATATTACAATCAAAACTCCCCTTTATGATGTCATATTGTTAAAATGATGATAGCATTATGACATCACAATCATAAGACTCCTTTCCGGTGTCATAATAACAAAGACAACTAAATCACTATGATGTCATAATCAATACACTCTTTTATTATGTCATAATGGTAAAAGAATGACAGCATTATGATGTCACAATCAAAACACCTCTTTAGTATCTCCTAATGGTAACACAATTAAAACATTATAATATTACAATCAAAACTCCCCTTTATTAATGTCATATTGTTAAAATGATGATAGCATTATGACATCACAATCATAAGACTCCTTTCCGGTGTCATAATGATAAGACAATTAAATCATTATGATGTCATAATCAATACACTCTTTTATTATGTCATAATGGTAAAAGAATGATAGCATTATGATGTCACAATCAAAACACCTCTTTAGTATCTCATGATGGTAACACAATTAAAACATTATAATATTACAATCAAAACTCCCCTTTATGATGTCATAATGTTAAGGTGATGATAGCATTGTGACATCACAATCATAAGACCCCTTTCCGGTGTCATAATAACAAAGACAACTAAATCACTATGATGTCATAATCAATACACTCTTTTATTATGTCATAATGGTAAAAGAATGATAGCATTATGATGTCACAATCAAAACACCTCTTTAGTATCTCCTAATGGTAACACAATTAAAACATTATAATATTACAATCAAAACTCCCCTTTATGATGTCATATTGTTAAAATGATGATAGCATTATGACATCACAATCATAAGACCCCTTTCCGGTGTCATAATTATAAGACAATTAAATCATTATGATGTCATAATCAATACACTATTTTATTATGTCATTATGGTAAAAGAATGATAGCATTATGATGTCACAATCAAAACACCTCTTTAGTATCTCATGATGGTAACACAATTAAAACATTATAATATTACAATCAAAACTCCCCTTTATGATGTCATAATGTTAAGGTGATGATAGCATTATGACATCACAATCATAAGACCCCTTTCCGGTGTCATAATGATAAGACAACTAAATCACTATGATGTCATAATAAATACACTCTTTTATTATGTCATAATGGTAAAAGAATGATAGCATTATGATGTCACAATCAAAACACCTCTTTCGTATCTCATGATGGTAACACAATTAAAACATTATAATATTACAATCAAAACTCCCCTTTATGATGTCATATTGTTAAAATGATGATAGCATTATGACATCACAATCATAAGACCCCTTTCCGGTGTCATAATGATAAGACAACTAAATCACTATGATGTCATAATCAATATACTCTTTTATTATGTCATAATGGTAAAAGAATGATAGCATTATGATGTCACAATCAAAACACCTCTTTAGTATCTCCTAATGGTAACACAATTAAAACATTATAATATTACATTCAAAACTCCCCTTTATGATGTCATATTGTTAAAATGATGATAGCATTATGACATCACAATCATAAGACCCCTTTCCGGTGTCATAATGATAAGACAACTAAATCACTATGATGTCATAATCAATACACTCTTTTATTATGTCATAATGGTAAAAGAATGATAGCATTATGATGTCACAATCAAAACACCTCTTTAGTATCTCCTAATGGTAACACAATTAAAACATTATAATATTACAATCAAAACTCCCCTTTATGATGTCATATTGTTAAAATGATGATAGCATTATGACATCACAATCATAAGACTCCTTTCCGGTGTCATAATTATAAGACAATTAAATCATTATGATGTCATAATCAATACACTCTTTTATTATGTCATAATGGTAAAAGAATGATAGCATTATGATGTCACAATCAAAACACCTCTTTAGTATCTCATGATGGTAACACAATTAAAACATTATAATATTACAATCAAAACTCCCCTTTATGATGTCATAATATTAAGGTGATGATAGCATTATGACATCACAATCATAAGACTCCTTTCCGGTGTCATAATTATAAGACAATTAAATCATTATGATGTCATAATCAATACACTCTTTTATTATGTCATAATGGTAAAAGAATGATAGCATTATGATGTCACAATCAAAACACCTCTTTAGTATCTCATGATGGTAACACAATTAAAACATTATAATATTACAATCAAAACTCCCCTTTATGATGTCATAATGTTAAGGTGATGATAGCATTATGACATCACAATCATAAGACCCCTTTCCGGTGTCATAATGATAAGACAACTAAATCACTATGATGTCATAATCAATACACTCTTTTATTATGTCATAATGGTAAAAGAATGATAGCATTATGATGTCACAATCAAAACACCTCTTTAGTATCTCCTAATGGTAACACAATTAAAACATTATAATATTACATTCAAAACTCCCCTTTATGATGTCATATTGTTAAAATGATGATAGCATTATGACATCACAATCATAAGACCCCTTTCCGGTGTCATTATGATAAGACAACTAAATCACTATGATGTCATAATCAATACACTCTTTTATTATGTCATAATGGTAAAAGAATGACAGCATTATGATGTCACAATCAAAACACCTCTTTAGTATCTCCTAATGGTAACACAATTAAAACATTATAATATTACAATCAAAACTCCCCTTTATTAATGTCTTATTGTTAAAATGATGATAGCATTATGACATCACAATCATACGACTCCTTTCCGGTGTCATAATGACAAGACAATTAAATCATTATGATGTCATAATCAATACACTCTTTTATTATGTCATAATGGTAAAAGAATGATAGCATTATGATGTCACAATCAAAACACCTCTTTAGTATCTCCTAATGGTAACACAATTAAAACATTATAATATTACAATCAAAACTCCCCTTTATGATGTCATATTGTTAAAATGATGATAGCATTATGACATCACAATCATAAGACCCCTTTCCGGTGTCATAATGATAAGACAACTAAATCACTATGATGTCATAATCAATACACTCTTTTATTATGTCATAATGGTAAAAGAATGATAGCATTATGATGTCACAATCAAAACACCTCTTTAGTATCTCCTAATGGTAACACAATTAAAACATTATAATATTACAATCAAAACTCCCCTTTATGATGTCATATTGTTAAAATGATGATAGCATTATGACATCACAATCATAAGACCCCTTTCCGGTGTCATAATGATAAGACAACTAAATCACTATGATGTCATAATCAATATACTCTTTTATTATTTCATAATGGTAAAAGAATGATAGCATTATGATGTCACAATCAAAACACCTCTTTAGTATCTCCTAATGGTAACACAATTAAAACATTATAATATTACATTCAAAACTCCCCTTTATGATGTCATATTGTTAAAATGATGATAGCATTATGACATCACATGATGTCATAATCAATACACTCTTTTATTATGTCATAATGGTAAAAGAATGATAGCATTATGATGTCACAATCAAAACACCCCTTTAGTATCTCCTAATGGTAACACAATTAAAACATTATAATATTACAATCAAAACTCCCCTTTATGATGTCAAATTGTTAAAATGATGATAGCATTATGACATCACAATCATAAGACTCCTTTCCGGTGTCATAATTATAAGACAATTAAATTATTATGATGTCATAATCAATACACTCTTTTATTATGTCATAATGGTAAAAGAATGATAGCATTATGATGTCACAATCAAAACACCTCTTTAGTGTCTCCTAATGGTAACACAATTAAAACATTATAATATTACAATCAAAACTCCCCTTTGTGATGTCATATTGTTAAAGTGATGATAGCATTATGACATCACAATCATAAGACCCCTTTCCGGTGTCATAATGATAAGACAACTAAATCACCATGATGTCATAATCAATACACTCTTTTATTATGTCATAATGGTAAAGGAATGATAGCATTATGATGTCACAATCAAAACACCTCTTTAGTATCTCCTAATGGTAACACAATTGAAACATTATAATATTACAATCAAAACTCCCCTTTATTAATGTCATATTGTTAAAATGATGATAGCATTATGACATCACAATCATAAGACTCCTTTCCGGTGTCATAATGATAAGACAATTAAATCATTATGATGTCATAATCAATACACTCTTTTATTATGTCATAATGGTAAAAGAATGATAGCATTATGATGTCACAATCAAAACACCTCTTTAGTATCTCCTGATGGTAACACAATTAAAACATTATAATATTACAATCAAAACTCCCCTTTATGATGTCATATTGTTAAAATGATGATAGCATTATGACATCACAATCATAAGACCCCTTTCCGGTGTCATAATGATAAGACAACTAAATCACTATGATGTCATAATCAATACACTCTTTTATTATGTCATAATGGTAAAAGAATGATAGCATTATGATGTCACAATCAAAACACCTCTTTAGTATCTCCTAATGGTAACACAATTAAAACATTATAATATTACATTCAAAACTCCCCTTTATGATGTCATATTGTTAAAATGATGATAGCATTCTGACATCACAATCATAAGACCCCTTTCCGGTGTCATAATGATAAGACAACTAAATCACTATGATGTCATAATCAATACACTCTTTTATTATGTCATAATGGTAAAAGAATGACAGCATTATGATGTCACAATCAAAACACCTCTTTAGTATCTCCTAATGGTAACACAATTAAAACATTATAATATTACAATCAAAACTCCCCTTTATTAATGTCATATTGTTAAAATGATGATAGCATTATGACATCACAATCATAAGACTCCTTTCCGGTGTCATAATGATAAGACAATTAAATCATTATGATGTCATAATCAATACACTCTTTTATTATGTCATGATGGTAAAAGAATGATAGCATTATGATGTCACAATCAAAACACCTCTTTAGTATCTCCTAATGGTAACACAATTAAAACATTATAATATTACAATCAAAACTCCCCTTTATGATGTCATATTGTTAAAATGATGATAGCATTATGACATCACAATCATAAGACCCCTTTCCGGTGTCATAATGATAAGACAACTAAATCACTATGATGTCATAATCAATACACTCTTTTATTATGTCATAATGGTAAAAGAATGATAGCATTATGATGTCACAATCAAAACACCTCTTTAGTATCTCCTAATGGTAACACAATTAAAACATTATAATATTACAATCAAAACTCCCCTTTATGATGTCATATTGTTAAAATGATGATAGCATTATGACATCACAATCATAAGACCCCTTTCCGGTGTCATAATGATAAGACAACTAAATCACTATGATGTCATAATCAATATACTCTTTTATTATTTCATAATGGTAAAAGAATGATAGCATTATGATGTCACAATCAAAACACCTCTTTAGTATCTCCTAATGGTAACACAATTAAAACATTATAATATTACATTCAAAACTCCCCTTTATGATGTCATATTGTTAAAATGATGATAGCATTATGACATCACATGATGTCATAATCAATACACTCTTTTATTATGTCATAATGGTAAAAGAATGATAGCATTATGATGTCACAATCAAAACACCCCTTTAGTATCTCCTAATGGTAACACAATTAAAACATTATAATATTACAATCAAAACTCCCCTTTATGATGTCAAATTGTTAAAATGATGATAGCATTATGACATCACAATCATAAGACTCCTTTCCGGTGTCATAATTATAAGACAATTAAATTATTATGATGTCATAATCAATACACTCTTTTATTATGTCATAATGGTAAAAGAATGATAGCATTATGATGTCACAATCAAAACACCTCTTTAGTGTCTCCTAATGGTAACACAATTAAAACATTATAATATTACAATCAAAACTCCCCTTTGTGATGTCATATTGTTAAAGTGATGATAGCATTATGACATCACAATCATAAGACCCCTTTCCGGTGTCATAATGATAAGACAACTAAATCACCATGATGTCATAATCAATACACTCTTTTATTATGTCATAATGGTAAAGGAATGATAGCATTATGATGTCACAATCAAAACACCTCTTTAGTATCTCCTAATGGTAACACAATTGAAACATTATAATATTACAATCAAAACTCCCCTTTATTAATGTCATATTGTTAAAATGATGATAGCATTATGACATCACAATCATAAGACTCCTTTCCGGTGTCATAATGATAAGACAATTAAATCATTATGATGTCATAATCAATACACTCTTTTATTATGTCATAATGGTAAAAGAATGATAGCATTATGATGTCACAATCAAAACACCTCTTTAGTATCTCCTGATGGTAACACAATTAAAACATTATAATATTACAATCAAAACTCCCCTTTATGATGTCATATTGTTAAAATGATGATAGCATTATGACATCACAATCATAAGACCCCTTTCCGGTGTCATAATGATAAGACAACTAAATCACTATGATGTCATAATCAATACACTCTTTTATTATGTCATAATGGTAAAAGAATGATAGCATTATGATGTCACAATCAAAACACCTCTTTAGTATCTCCTAATGGTAACACAATTAAAACATTATAATATTACATTCAAAACTCCCCTTTATGATGTCATATTGTTAAAATGATGATAGCATTCTGACATCACAATCATAAGACCCCTTTCCGGTGTCATAATGATAAGACAACTAAATCACTATGATGTCATAATCAATACACTCTTTTATTATGTCATAATGGTAAAAGAATGACAGCATTATGATGTCACAATCAAAACACCTCTTTAGTATCTCCTAATGGTAACACAATTAAAACATTATAATATTACAATCAAAACTCCCCTTTATTAATGTCATATTGTTAAAATGATGATAGCATTATGACATCACAATCATAAGACTCCTTTCCGGTGTCATAATGATAAGACAATTAAATCATTATGATGTCATAATCAATACACTCTTTTATTATGTCATGATGGTAAAAGAATGATAGCATTATGATGTCACAATCAAAACACCTCTTTAGTATCTCCTAATGGTAACACAATTAAAACATTATAATATTACAATCAAAACTCCCCTTTATGATGTCATATTGTTAAAATGATGATAGCATTATGACATCACAATCATAAGACTCCTTTCCGGTGTCATAATGAAAAGACAATTAAATCATTATGATGTCATAATCAATACACTCTTTTATTATGTCATAATGGTAAAAGAATGATAGCATTATGATGTCACAATCAAAACACCCCTTTAGTATCTCCTAATGGTAACACAATTAAAACATTATAATATTACAATCAAAACTCCCCTTTATGATGTCATATTGTTAAAATGATGATAGCATTATGACATCACAATCATAAGACTCCTTTCCGGTGTCATAATGATAAGACAATTAAATCATTATGATGTCATAATCAATACACTCTTTTATTATGTCATGATGGTAAAAGAATGATAGCATTATGATGGCACAATCAAAACACCTCTTTAGTATCTCCTAATGGTAACACAATTTAAACATTATAATATTACAATCAAAACTCCCCTTTATGATGTCATATTGTTAAAATGATGATAGCATTATGACATCACAATCATAAGACTCCTTTCCGGTGTCATAATGAAAAGACAATTAAATCATTATGATGTCATAATCAATACACTCTTTTATTATGTCATAATGGTAAAAGAATGATAGCATTATGATGTCACAATCAAAACACCCCTTTAGTATCTCCTAATGGTAACACAATTAAAACATTATAATATTACAATCAAAACTCCCCTTTATGATGTCATATTGTTAAAATGATGATAGCATTATGACATCACAATCATAAGACTCCTTTCCGGTGTCATAATGATAAGACAATTAAATCATTATGATGTCATAATCAATACACTCTTTTATTATGTCATGATGGTAAAAGAATGATAGCATTATGATGGCACAATCAAAACACCTCTTTAGTATCTCCTAATGGTAACACAATTAAAACATTATAATATTACAATCAAAACTCCCCTTTATGATGTCATATTGTTAAAATGATGATAGCATTATGACATCACAATCATAAGACTCCTTTCCGGTGTCATAATGATAAGACAATTAAATCATTATGATGTCATAATCAATACACTCTTTTATTATGTCATAATGGTAAAAGAATGATAGCATTATGATGTCACAATCAAAACACCCCTTTAGTATCTCCTAATGGTAACACAATTAAAACATTATAATATTACAATCAAAACTCCCCTTTATTAATGTCTTATTGTTAAAATGATGATAGCATTATGACATCACAATCATACGACTCCTTTCCGGTGTCATAATGATAAGACAATTAAATCATTATGATGTCATAATCAATACACTCTTTTATTATGTCATAATGGTAAAAGAATGATAGCATTATGATGTCACAATCAAAACACCTCTTTAGTATCTCCTAATGGTAACACAATTAAAACATTATAATATTACAATCAAAACTCCCCTTTATGATGTCATATTGTTAAAATGATGATAGCATTATGACATCACAATCATAAGACCCCTTTCCGGTGTCATAATGATAAGACAACTAAATCACTATGATGTCATAATCAATACACTCTTTTATTATGTCATAATGGTAAAAGAATGATAGCATTATGATGTCACAATCAAAACACCTCTTTAGTATCTCCTAATGGTAACACAATTAAAACATTATAATATTACAATCAAAACTCCCCTTTATGATGTCATATTGTTAAAGTGATGATAGCATTATGACATCACAATCATAAGACCCCTTTCCGGTGTCATAATGATAAGACAACTAAATCACTATGATGTCATAATCAATACACTCTTTTAGTATGTCATAATGGTAAAAGAATGATAGCATTATGATGTCACAATCAAAACACCTCTTTAGTATCTCCTAATGGTAACACAATTAAAACATTATAATATTACAATCAAAACTCCCCTTTATGATGTCATATTGTTAAAATGATGATAGCATTATGACATCACAATCATAAGACTCCTTTCCGGTGTCATAATGAAAAGACAATTAAATCATTATGATGTCATAATCAATACACTCTTTTATTATGTCATAATGGTAAAAGAATGATAGCATTATGATGTCACAATCAAAACACCCCTTTAGTATCTCCTAATGGTAACACAATTAAAACATTATAATATTACAATCAAAACTCCCCTTTATGATGTCATATTGTTAAAATGATGATAGCATTATGACATCACAATCATAAGACTCCTTTCCGGTGTCATAATGATAAGACAATTAAATCATTATGATGTCATAATCAATACACTCTTTTATTATGTCATGATGGTAAAAGAATGATAGCATTATGATGGCACAATCAAAACACCTCTTTAGTATCTCCTAATGGTAACACAATTAAAACATTATAATATTACAATCAAAACTCCCCTTTATGATGTCATATTGTTAAAATGATGATAGCATTATGACATCACAATCATAAGACTCCTTTCCGGGGTCATAATGATAAGACAATTAAATCATTATGATGTCATAATCAATACACTCTTTTATTATGTCATAATGGTAAAAGAATGATAGCATTATGATGTCACAATCAAAACACCTCTTTAGTATCTCCTAATGGTAACACAATTAAAACATTATAATATTACAATCAAAACTCCCCTTTATTAATGTCTTATTGTTAAAATGATGATAGCATTATGACATCACAATCATACGACTCCTTTCCGGTGTCATAATGATAAGACAATTAAATCATTATGATGTCATAATCAATACACTCTTTTATTATGTCATAATGGTAAAAGAATGATAGCATTATGATGTCACAATCAAAACACCTCTTTAGTATCTCCTAATGGTAACACAATTAAAACATTATAATATTACAATCAAAACTCCCCTTTATGATGTCATATTGTTAAAGTGATGATAGCATTATGACATCACAATCATAAGACCCCTTTCCGGTGTCATAATTATAAGACAACTAAATCATTATGATGTCATAATCAATACACTCTTTTAGTATGTCATAATGGTAAAAGAATGATAGCATTATGATGTCACAATCAAAACACCTCTTTAGTATCTCCTAATGGTAACACAATTAAAACATTATAATATTACAATCAAAACTCCCCTTTATGATGTCATATTGTTAAAATGATGATAGCATTATGACATCACAATCATAAGACCCCTTTCCGGTGTCATAATGATAAGACAACTAAATCACTATGATGTCATAATCAATACACTCTTTTATTATGTCATAATGGTAAAAGAATGATAGCATTATGATGTCACAATCAAAACACCTCTTTAAAATCTCCTAATGGTAACACAATTAAAACATTATAATATTACAATCAAAACTCCCCATTCTGATGTCATATTGTTGAAATGATGATAGCATTATGACTTCACAATCATAAGACGCCTTTCCGGTGTCATAATGATAAGACAACTAAATCACTATGATGTCATAATCAATACACTCTTTTATTATGTCATAATGGTAAAAGAATGATAGCATTATGATGTCACATTCAAAACACCTCTTTAGTATCTCCTAATGGTAACACAATTAAAACATTATAGTATTACAATCAAAACTCCCCTTTATGATGTCATATTGTTAAAATGATGATAGCATTATGACATCACAATCATAAGACTCCTTTCCGGTGTCATAATTATAAGACAATTAAATCATTATGATGTCATAATCAATACACTCTTTTATGATGTCATAATGGTAAAAGAATGATAGCATTATGATGTCACAATCAAAACACCTCTTTAGTATCTCCTAATGGTAACACAATTAAAACATTATAATATTACAATCAAAACTCCCCGTTATGATGTCATAATGTTAAGATGATGATAGCATTATGACATCACAATCATAAGACCCCTTTCCGGTGTCATAATTATTAGACAACTAAATCATTATGATGTCATAATCAATACACTCTTTTATTATGTCATAATGGTAAAAGAATGATAGCATTATGATGTCACAATCAAAACACCTCTTTAGTATCTCCTAATGGTAACACAATTAAAACATTATAATATTACAATCAAAACTCCCCTTTATGATGTCATATTGTTAAAATGATGATAGCATTATGACATCACAATCATAAGACCCCTTTCCGGTGTCATAATGATAAGACAACTAAATCACTATGATGTCATCATCAATACACTCTTTTATTATGTCATAATGGTGAAAGAATGATAGCATTATGATGTCACAATCAAAACACCTCTTTAGTATCTCCTAATGGTAACACAATTAAAACATTATAATATTACAATCAAAACTCCCTTTTATGATGTCATATTGTTAAAATGATGATAGCATTATGACATCACAATCATAAGACGCCTTTCCGGTGTCATAATGATAAGACAACTAAATCACTATGATGTCATAATCAATACACTCTTTTATTATGTCATAATGGTAAAAGAATGATAGCATTATGATGTCACAATCAAAACACCTCTTTAGTGTCTCCTAATAGTAACACAATTAAAACATTATAATATTACAATCAAAACTCCCCTTTATGATGTCATAATGTTAAGATGATGATAGCATTATGACATCACAATCATAAGACCCCTTTCCGGTGTCATAATTATAAGACAACTAAATCATTATGATGTCATAATCAATACACTCTTTTATTATGTCATAATGGTAAAAGAATGATAGCATTATGATTTCACAATCAAAACACCTCTTTAGTATCTCCTAATGGTAACACAATTAAAACATTATAATATTACAATCAAAACTCCCCTTTATGATGTCATATTGTTAAAATGATGATAGCATTATGACATCACAATCATAAGACCCCTTTCCGGTGTCATAATGATAAGACAACTAAATCACTATGATGTCATAATCAATACACTCTTTTATTATGTCATAATGGTAAAAGAATGATAGCATTATGATGTCACAATCAAAACACCTCTTTAGTATCTCCTGATGGTAACACAATTAAAACATTATAATATTACATTCAAAACTCCCCTTTATGATGTCATATTGTTAAAGTGATGATAGCATTATGACATCACAATCATAAGACCCCTTTCCGGTGTCATAATGATAAGACAACTAAATCACTATGATGTCATAATCAATACACTCTTTTATTATGTCATAATGGTAAAAGAATGATAGCATTATGATGTCACAATCAAAACACCTCTTTAGTATCTCATGATGGTAACACAATTAAAACATTATAATATTACAATCAAAACTCCCCATTATGAGGTCATATTGTTAAAATGATGATAGCATTATGACATCACAATCAAAGACCCCTTTCCTGTGTCATAATTATAAGACAATTAAATCATTATGATGTCATAGTCAATACACTCTTTTATTATGTCATAATGGTAAAAGAATGATAGCATTATGATGTCACAATCAAAACACCTCTTTAGTATCTCATGATGGTAACACAATTAAAACATTATAATATTACAATCAAAACTCCCCTTTATGATGTCATAATGTTAAGTTGATGATAGCATTGTGACATCACAATCATAAGACCCCTTTCCGGTGTCATAATGATAAGACAACTAAATCACTATGATGTCATAATCAATACACTCTTTTATTATGTCATAATGGTAAAAGAATGATAGCATTATGATGTCACAATCAAAACACCTCTTTAGTATCTCCTAATGGTAACACAATTAAAACATTATCATATTACAATCAAAACTCCCCTTTATGATGTCATATTGTTAAAATGATGATAGCATTATGACATCACAATCATAAGACTCCTTTCCGGTGTCATAATTATAAGACAATTAAATCATTATGATGTCATAATCAATACACTTTTATTATGTCATAATGGTAAAAGAATGATAGCATGATGATGTCACAATCAAAACACCTCTTTAGTATCTCCTAATGGTAACACAATTAAAACATTATAATATTACAATCAAAACTCCCCTTTGTGATGTCATAATGTTAAGATGATGATAGAATTATGACATCACAATCATAAGACCCCTTTCCGGTGTCATAATGATAAGACAATTAAATCACTATGATGTCATAATCAATACACTCTTTTATTATGTCATAATGGTAAAAGAATGATAGCATTATGATGTCACAATCAAAACACCTCTTTAGTATCTCCTAATGGTAACACAATTAAAACATTATAATATTACAATCAAAACTCCCCTTTATGATGTCATAATGTTAAGGTGATGATAGCATTATGACCTCACAATCATAAGACCCCTTTCCGGTGTCATAATTATTAGACAATTAAATCATTATGATGTCATAATCAATACACTCTTTTATGATGTCATAATGGTAAAAGAATGATAGCATTATGATGTCACAATCAAAACACCTCTTTAGTATCTCCTAATGGTAACACAATTAAAACATTATAATATTACAATCAAAACTCCCCTTTATGATGTCATATTGTTAAAATGATGATAGCATTATGACATCACAATCATAAGACCCCTTTCCGGTGTCATAATGATAAGACAACTAAATGACTATGATGTCATAATCAATACACTCTTTTATTATGTCATAATGGTAAAAGAATGATAGCATTATGATGTCACAATCAAAACACCTCTTTAGTATCTCCTAATGGTAACACAATTAAAACATTATAATATTACTATCAAAACTCCCCTTTATGATGTCATATTGTTAAAATGATGATAGCATTATGACATCACAATCATAAGACCCCTTTCCGGTGTCATAATGATAAGACAACTAAATCACTATGATGTCATAATCAATACACTCTTTTATTATGTCATAATGGTAAAAGAATGATAGCATTATGATGTCACAATCAAAACACCTCTTTAAAATCTCCTAATGGTAACAATTAAAACATTATAATATTACAATCAAAACTCCCCTTTCTGATGTCATATTGTTGAAATGATGATAGCATTATGACATCACAATCATAAGACGCCTTTCCGGTGTCATAATGATAAGACAACTAAATGACTATGATGTCATAATCAATACACTCTTTTATTATGTCATAATGGTAAAAGAATGATAGCATTATGATGTCACATTCAAAACACCTCTTTAGTATCTCCTAATGGTAACACAATTAAAACATTATAGTATTACAATCAAAACTCCCCTTTATGATGTCATATTGTTAAAATGATGATAGCATTATGACATCACAATCATAAGACTCCTTTCCGGTGTCATAATTATAAGACAATTAAATCATTATGATGTCATAATCAATACACTCTTTTATGATGTCATAATAGTAAAAGAATGATAGCATTATGATGTCACAATCAAAACACCTCTTTAGTATCTCCTAATGGTAACACAATTAAAACATTATAATATTACAATCAAAACTCCCCTTTATGATGTCATAATGTTAAGGTGATGATAGCATTATGACATCACAATCATAAGACCCCTTTCCGGTGTCATAATGATAAGACAACTAAATCACTATGATGTCATAATCAATATACTCTTTTATTATGTCATAATGGTAAAAGAATGATAGCATTATGATGTCACAATCAAAACACCTCTTTAGTATCTCCTGATGGTAACACAATTAAAACATTATAATATTACATTCAAAACTCCCCTTTATGATGTCATATTGTTAAAGTGATGATAGCATTATGACATCACAATCATAAGACCCCTTTCCGGTGTCATAATGATAAGACAACTAAATCACTATGATGTCATAATCAATACACTCTTTTATTATGTCATAATGGTAAAAGAATGATAGCATTATGATGTCACAATCAAAACACCTCTTTAGTATCTCATGATGGTAACACAATTAAAACATTATAATATTACAATCAAAACTCCCCATTATGAGGTCATATTGTTAAAATGATGATAGCATTATGACATCACAATCAAAGACCCCTTTCCTGTGTCATAATTATAAGACAATTAAATCATTATGATGTCATAGTCAATACACTCTTTTATTATGTCATAATGGTAAAAGAATGATAGCATTATGATGTCACAATCAAAACACCTCTTTAGTATCTCATGATGGTAACACAATTAAAACATTATAATATTACAATCAAAACTCCCCTTTATGATGTCATAATGTTAAGTTGATGATAGCATTGTGACATCACAATCATAAGACCCCTTTCCGGTGTCATAATTATAAGACAATTAAATCATTATGATGTCATAATCAATACACTTTTATTATGTCATAATGGTAAAAGAATGATAGCATGATGATGTCACAATCAAAACACCTCTTTAGTATCTCCTAATGGTAACACAATTAAAACATTATAATATTACAATCAAAACTCCCCTTTATGATGTCATAATGTTAAGGTGATGATAGCATTATGACCTCACAATCATAAGACCCCTTTCCGGTGTCATAATTATTAGACAATTAAATCATTATGATGTCATAATCAATACACTCTTTTATGATGTCATAATGGTAAAAGAATGATAGCATTATGATGTCACAATCAAAACACCTCTTTAGTATCTCCTAATGGTAACACAATTAAAACATTATAATATTACAATCAAAACTCCCCTTTATGATGTCATATTGTTAAAATGATGATAGCATTATGACATCACAATCATAAGACCCCTTTCCGGTGTCATAATGATAAGACAACTAAATCACTATGATGTCATAATCAATACACTCTTTTATTATGTCATAATGGTGAAAGAATGATAGCATTATGATGTCACAATCAAAACACCTCTTTAGTATCTCCTAATGGTAACACAATTAAAACATTATAATATTACAATCAAAACTCCCTTTTATGATGTCATATTGTTAAAATGATGATAGCATTATGACATCACAATCATAAGACGCCTTTCCGGTGTCATAATGATAAGACAACTAAATCACTATGATGTCATAATCAATACACTCTTTTATTATGTCATAATGGTAAAAGAATGATAGCATTATGATGTCACAATCAAAACACCTCTTTAGTATCTCCTAATGGTAACACAATTAAAACATTATAATATTACAATCAAAACTCCCCTTTATGATGTCATATTGTTAAAATGATAGCATTATGACATCACAATCATAAGACCCCTTTCCGGTGTCATAATGATAAGACAACTAAATCACTATGATGTCATAATCAATACACTCTTTTATTATGTCATAATGGTAAAAGAATGATAGCATTATGATGTCACAATCAAAACACCTCTTTAGTATCTCCTGATGGTAACACAATTAAAACATTATAATATTACATTCAAAACTCCCCTTTATGATGTCATATTGTTAAAGTGATGATAGCATTATGACATCACAATCATAAGACCCCTTTCCGGTGTCATAATGATAAGACAACTAAATCACCATGATGTCATAATCAATACACTCTTTTATTATGTCATAATGGTAAAAGAATGATAGCATTATGCTGTCACAATCAAAACACCTCTTTAGTATCTCATGATGGTAACACAATTAAAACATTATAAAATTACAATCAAAACTCCCCTGTATGATGTCATATTGTTAAAATGATGATAGCATTATGACATCACAATCAAAGACCCCTTTCCGGTGTCATAATTATAAGACAATTAAATCATTATGATGTCATAGTCAATACACTCTTTTATTATGTCATAATGGTAAAAGAATGATAGCATTATGATGTCACAATCAAAACACCTCTTTAGTATCTCCTAATGGTAACACAATTAAAACATTATAATATTACAATCAAAACTCCCCTTTGTGATGTCATAATGTTAAGATGATGATAGAATTATGACATCACAATCATAAGACCCCTTTCCGGTGTCATAATGATAAGACAATTAAATCACTATGATGTCATAATCAATACACTCTTTTATTATGTCATAATGGTAAAAGAATGATAGCATTATGATGTCACAATCAAAACACCTCTTTAGTATCTCCTAATGGTAACACAATTAAAACATTATAATATTACAATCAAAACTCCCCTTTATGATGTCATAATGTTAAGGTGATGATAGCATTATGACCTCACAATCATAAGACCCCTTTCCGGTGTCATAATTATTAGACAATTAAATCATTATGATGTCATAATCAATACACTCTTTTATGATGTCATAATGGTAAAAGAATGATAGCATTATGATGTCACAATCAAAACACCTCTTTAGTATCTCCTAATGGTAACACAATTAAAACATTATAATATTACAATCAAAACTCCCCTTTATGATGTCATATTGTTAAAATGATGATAGCATTATGACATCACAATCATAAGACCCCTTTCCGGTGTCATAATGATAAGACAACTAAATGACTATGATGTCATAATCAATACACTCTTTTATTATGTCATAATGGTAAAAGAATGATAGCATTATGATGTCACAATCAAAACACCTCTTTAGTATCTCCTAATGGTAACACAATTAAAACATTATAATATTACAATCAAAACTCCCCTTTATGATGTCATATTGTTAAAATGATGATAGCATTATGACATCACAATCATAAGACCCCTTTCCGGTGTCATAATGATAAGACAACTAAATCACTATGATGTCATAATCAATACACTCTTTTATTATGTCATAATGGTAAAAGAATGATAGCATTATGATGTCACAATCAAAACACCTCTTTAAAATCTCCTAATGGTAACACAATTAAAACATTATAATATTACAATCAAAACTCCCCTTTCTGATGTCATATTGTTGAAATGATGATAGCATTATGACATCACAATCATAAGACGCCTTTCCGGTGTCATAATGATAAGACAACTAAATCACTATGATGTCATAATCAATACACTCTTTTATTATGTCATAATGGTAAAAGAATGATAGCATTATGATGTCACATTCAAAACACCTCTTTAGTATCTCCTAATGGTAACACAATTAAAACATTATAGTATTACAATCAAAACTCCCCTTTATGATGTCATATTGTTAAAATGATGATAGCATTATGACATCACAATCATAAGACTCCTTTCCGGTGTCATAATTATAAGACAATTAAATCATTATGATGTCATAATCAATACACTCTTTTATGATGTCATAATAGTAAAAGAATGATAGCATTATGATGTCACAATCAAAACACCTCTTTAGTATCTCCTAATGGTAACACAATTAAAACATTATAATATTACAATCAAAACTCCCCTTTATGATGTCATAATGTTAAGGTGATGATAGCATTATGACATCACAATCATAAGACCCCTTTCCGGTGTCATAATGATAAGACAACTAAATCACTATGATGTCATAATCAATACACTCTTTTATTATGTCATAATGGTAAAAGAATGATAGCATTATGATGTCACAATCAAAACACCTCTTTAGTATCTCCTGATGGTAACACAATTAAAACATTATAATATTACATTCAAAACTCCCCTTTATGATGTCATATTGTTAAAGTGATGATAGCATTATGACATCACAATCATAAGACCCCTTTCCGGTGTCATAATGATAAGACAACTAAATCACTATGATGTCATAATCAATACACTCTTTTATTATGTCATAATGGTAAAAGAATGATAGCATTATGATGTCACAATCAAAACACCTCTTTAGTATCTCATGATGGTAACACAATTAAAACATTATAATATTACAATCAAAACTCCCCTTTATGATGTCATAATGTTAAGTTGATGATAGCATTGTGACATCACAATCAAAGACCCCTTTCCTGTGTCATAATTATAAGACAATTAAATCATTATGATGTCATAGTCAATACACTTTTATTATGTCATAATGGTAAAAGAATGATAGCATGATGATGTCACAATCAAAACACCTCTTTAGTATCTCCTAATGGTAACACAATTAAAACATTATAATATTACAATCAAAACTCCCCTTTATGATGTCATAATGTTAAGGTGATGATAGCATTATGACCTCACAATCATAAGACCCCTTTCCGGTGTCATAATTATTAGACAATTAAATCATTATGATGTCATAATCAATACACTCTTTTATGATGTCATAATGGTAAAAGAATGATAGCATTATGATGTCACAATCAAAACACCTCTTTAGTATCTCCTAATGGTAACACAATTAAAACATTATAATATTACAATCAAAACTCCCCTTTATGATGTCATATTGTTAAAATGATGATAGCATTATGACATCACAATCATAAGACCCCTTTCCGGTGTCATAATGATAAGACAACTAAATCACTATGATGTCATAATCAATACACTCTTTTATTATGTCATAATGGTGAAAGAATGATAGCATTATGATGTCACAATCAAAACACCTCTTTAGTATCTCCTAATGGTAACACAATTAAAACATTATAATATTACAATCAAAACTCCCTTTTATGATGTCATATTGTTAAAATGATGATAGCATTATGACATCACAATCATAAGACGCCTTTCCGGTGTCATAATGATAAGACAACTAAATCACTATGATGTCATAATCAATACACTCTTTTATTATGTCATAATGGTAAAAGAATGATAGCATTATGATGTCACAATCAAAACACCTCTTTAGTGTCTCCTAATAGTAACACAATTAAAACATTATAATATTACAATCAAAACTCCCCTTTATGATGTCATAATGTTAAGATGATGATAGCATTATGACATCACAATCATAAGACCCCTTTCCGGTGTCATAATTATAAGACAACTAAATCATTATGATGTCATAATCAATACACTCTTTTATTATGTCATAATGGTAAAAGAATGATAGCATTATGATGTCACAATCAAAACACCTCTTTAGTATCTCCTAATGGTAACACAATTAAAACATTATAATATTACAATCAAAACTCCCCTTTATGATGTCATATTGTTAAAATGATAGCATTATGACATCACAATCATAAGACCCCTTTCCGGTGTCATAATGATAAGACAACTAAATCACTATGATGTCATAATCAATACACTCTTTTATTATGTCATAATGGTAAAAGAATGATAGCATTATGATGTCACAATCAAAACAC
The DNA here is from genome assembly GCF_027358695.1 of Spea bombifrons. Classification (NCBI taxonomy): domain Eukaryota; kingdom Metazoa; phylum Chordata; class Amphibia; order Anura; family Pelobatidae; genus Spea; species Spea bombifrons. The sequence continues at coordinate 40,761,787 of NC_071088.1, forward strand.
CTCTTTAGTATCTCCTGATGGTAACACAATTAAAACATTATAATATTACATTCAAAACTCCCCTTTATGATGTCATATTGTTAAAGTGATGATAGCATTATGACATCACAATCATAAGACCCCTTTCCGGTGTCATAATGATAAGACAACTAAATCACCATGATGTCATAATCAATACACTCTTTTATTATGTCATAATGGTAAAAGAATGATAGCATTATGATGTCACAATCAAAACACCTCTTTAGTATCTCATGATGGTAACACAATTAAAACATTATAATATTACAATCAAAACTCCCCTGTATGATGTCATATTGTTAAAATGATGATAGCATTATGACATCACAATCAAAGACCCCTTTCCGGTGTCATAATTATAAGACAATTAAATCATTATGATGTCATAGTCAATACACTCTTTTATTATGTCATAATGGTAAAAGAATGATAGCATTATGATGTCACAATCAAAACACCTCTTTAGTATCTCCTAATGGTAACACAATTAAAACATTATAATATTACAATCAAAACTCCCCTTTATGATGTCATATTGTTAAAATGATGATAGCATTATGACATCACAATCATAAGACCCCTTTCCGGTGTCATAATGATAAGACAACTAAATCACTATGATGTCATAATCAATACACTCTTTTATTATGTCATAATGGTAAAAGAATGATAGCATTATGATGTCACAATCAAAACACCTCTTTAGTATCTCCTAATGGTAACACAATTAAAACATTATAATATTACAATCAAAACTCCCCTTTATGATGTCATATTGTTAAAATGATGATAGCATTTTGACATCACAATCATAAGACCCCTTTCCGGTGTCATAATGAGAAGACAACTAAATCACTATGATGTCATAATCAATACACTCTTTTATTATGTCATAATGGTAAAAGAATGATAGCATTATGATGTCACAATCAAAACACCTCTTTAGTATCTCCTAATGGTAACACAATTAAAACATTATAATATTACAATCAAAACTCCCCTTTATGATGTCATAATGTTAAGGTGATGATAGCATTATGACATCACAATCATAAGACCCCTTTCCGGTGTCATAATGATAAGACAACTAAATCACTATGATGTCATAATCAATACACTCTTTTATTATGTCATAATGGTAAAAGAATGATAGCATTATGATGTCACAATCAAAACACCTCTTTAGTATCTCCTGATGGTAACACAATTAAAACATTATAATATTACAATCAAAACTCCCCTTTATGATGTCATATTGTTAAAATGATGATAGCATTATGACATCACAATCATAAGACCCCTTTCCGGTGTCATAATGATAAGACAACTAAATCACTATGATGTCATAATCAATACACTCTTTTATTATGTCATAATGGTAAAAGAATGATAGCATTATGATGTCACAATCAAAACACCTCTTTAAAATCTCCTAATGGTAACACAATTAAAACATTATAATATTACAATCAAAACTCCCCTTTATGATGTCATATTGTTAAAATGATGATAGCATTATGACATCACAATCATAAGACCCCTTTCCGGTGTCATAATGATAAGACAACTAAATCACTATGATGTCATAATCAATACACTCTTTTATTATGTCATAATGGTGAAAGAATGATAGCATTATGATGTCACAATCAAAACACCTCTTTAGTATCTCCTAATGGTAACACAATTAAAACATTACAATATTACAATCAAAACTCCCCTTTATGATGTCATATTGTTAAAATGATGATAGCATTATGACATCACAATCATAAGACGCCTTTCCGGTGTCATAATGATAAGACAACTAAATCACTATGATGTCATAATCAATACACTCTTTTATTATGTCATAATGGTAAAAGAATGATAGCATTATGATGTCACAATCAAAACACCTCTTTAGTATCTCCTAATGGTAACACAATTAAAACATTTTAATATTACAATCAAAACTCCCCTTTATGATGTCATAATGTTAAGATGATGATAGCATTATGACATCACAATCATAAGACCCCTTTCCGGTGTCATAATTATTAGACAACTAAATCATTATGATGTCATAATCAATACACTCTTTTATTATGTCATAATGGTGAAAGAATGATAGCATTATGATGTCACAATCAAAACACCTCTTTAGTATCTCCTAATGGTAACACAATTAAAACATTATAATATTACAATCAAAACTCCCCTTTATGATGTCATAATGTTAAGGTGATGATAGCATTATGACATCACAATCATAAGACCCCTTTTCGGTGTCATAATGATAAGACAATTAAATCACTATGATGTCATAATCAATACACTCTTTTATTATGTCATAATGGTAAAAGAATGATAGCATTATGATGTCACAATCAAAACACCTCTTTAGTATCTCATGATGGTAACACAATTAAAACATTATAATATTACATTCAAAACTCCCCTTTATGATGTCATATTGTTAAAATGAGGATAGCATTATGACATCACAATCATAAGACCCCTTTCCGGTGTCATAATGATAAGACAACTAAATCACTATGATGTCATAATCAATACACTCTTTTATTATGTCATAATGGTAAAAGAATGATAGCATTATGATGTCACAATCAAAACACCTCTTTAGTGTCTCCTAATAGTAACACAATTAAAACATTATAATATTACAATCAAAACTCCCCTTTATGATGTCATAATGTTAAGATGATGATAGCATTATGACATCACAATCATAAGACCCCTTTCCGGTATCATAATTATAAGACAACTAAATCATTATGATGTCATAATCAATACACTCTTTTATTATGTCATAATGGTAAAAGAATGATAGCATTATGATGTCACAATCAAAACACCTCTTTAGTATCTCCTAATGGTAACACAATTAAAACATTATAATATTACAATCAAAACTCCCCTTTATGATGTCATATTGTTAAAATGATGATAGCATTATGACATCACAATATTAAGACCCCTTTCCGGTGTCATAATGATAAGACAACTAAATCACTATGATGTCATAATCAATACACTCTTTTATTATGTCATAATGGTAAAAGAATGATAGCATTATGATGTCACAATCAAAACACCTCTTTAGTATCTCCTAATGGTAACACAATTAAAACATTATAATATTACAATCAAAACTCCCCTTTATGATGTCATATTATTAAAATGATGATAGCATTATGACATCACAATCATAAGACCCCTTTCCGGTGTCATAATGATAAGACAACTAAATCACTATGATGTCATAATCAATACACTCTTTTATTATGTCATAATGGTAAAAGAATGATAGCATTATGATGTCACAATCAAAACACCTTTTTAGTATCTCCTAATGGTAACACAATTAAAACATTATAATATTACAATCAAAACTCCCCTTTATGATGTCATAATGTTAAGTTGATGATAGCATTATCACATCACAATCATAAGACCCCTTTCCGGTGTCATAATGATAAGACAACTAAATCACTATGATGTCATAATCAATACACTCTTTTATTATGTCATAATGGTAAAAGAATGATAGCATTATGATGTCACATTCAAAACACCTCTTTAGTATCTCCTAATGGTAACACAATTAAAACATTATAATATTACAATCAAAACTCCCCTTTATGATGTCATATTGTTAAAATGATGATAGCATTATGACATCACAATCATAAGACCCCTTTCCGGTGTCATAATGATAAGACAACTAAATCACTATGATGTCATCATCAATACACTCTTTTATTATGTCATAATGGTGAAAGAATGATAGCATTATGATGTCACAATCAAAACACCTCTTTAGTATCTCCTAATGGTAACACAATTAAAACATTATAATATTACAATCAAAACTCCCTTTTATGATGTCATATTGTTAAAATGATGATAGCATCATGACATCACAATCATAAGACGCCTTTCCGGTGTCATAATGATAAGACAACTAAATCACTATGATGTCATAATCAATACACTCTTTTATTATGTCATAATGGTAAAAGAATGATAGCATTATGATGTCACAATCAAAACACCTCTTTAGTGTCTCCTAATAGTAACACAATTAAAACATTATAATATTACAATCAAAACTCCCCTTTATGATGTCATAATGTTAAGATGATGATAGCATTATGACATCACAATCATAAGACCCCTTTCCGGTGTCATAATTATAAGACAACTAAATCATTATGATGTCATAATCAATACACTCTTTTATTATGTCATAATGGTAAAAGAATGATAGCATTATGATGTCACAATCAAAACACCTCTTTAGTATCTCCTAATGGTAACACAATTAAAACATTATAATATTACAATCAAAACTCCCCTTTATGATGTCATATTGTTAAAATGATGATAGCATTATGACATCACAATCATAAGACCCCTTTCCGGTGTCATAATTATAAGACAATTAAATCATTATGATGTCATAATCAATACACTCTTTTATTATGTCATAATGGTAAAAGAATGATAGCATTATGATGTCACAATCAAAACACCTCTTTAGTATCTCCTAATGGTAACACAATTAAAACATTATAATATTACATTCAAAACTCCCCTTTATGATGTCATATTGTTAAAGTGATGATAGCATTATGACATCACAATCATAAGACCCCTTTCCGGTGTCATAATGATAAGACAACTAAATCACTATGATGTCATAATCAATACACTCTTTTATTATGTCATAATGGTAAAAGAATGATAGCATTATGATATCACAATCAAAACACCTCTTTAGTATCTCATGATGGTAACACAATTAAAACATTATAATATTACAATCAAAACTCCCCATTATGATGTCATATTGTTAAAATGATGATAGCATTATGACATCACAATCAAAGACCCCTTTCCTGTGTCATAATTATAAGACAATTAAATCATTATGATGTCATAGTCAATGCACTCTTTTATTATGTCATAATGGTAAAAGAATGATAGCATTATGATGTCACAATCAAAACACCTCTTTAGTATCTCCTAATGGTAACACAATTAAAACATTATAATATTACAATTAAAACTCCCCTTTATGATGTCATATTGTTAAAATGATGATAGCATTAAGACATCACAATCATAAGACCCCTTTCCGGTGTCATAATGAGAAGACAACTAAATCACTGTGATGTCATAATCAATACACTCTTTTATTATGTCATAATGGTAAAAGAATGAAAGCATTATGATGTCACAATCAAAACACCTCTTTAGTATCTCCTAATGGTAACACAATTAAAACATTATAATATTACAATCAAAACTCCCCTGTATGATGTCATATTGTTAAAATGATGATAGCATTATGACATCACAATCAAAGACCCCTTTCCGGTGTCATAATTATAAGACAATTAAATCATTATGATGTCATAGTCAATACACTCTTTTATTATGTCATAATGGTAAAAGAATGATAGCATTATGATGTCACAATCAAAACACCTCTTTAGTATCTCCTAATGGTAACACAATTAAAACATTATAATATTACAATCAAAACTCCCCTTTGTGATGTCATAATGTTAAGATGATGATAGAATTATGACATCACAATCATAAGACCCCTTTCTGGTGTCATAATGATAAGACAATTAAATCACTATGATGTCATAATCAATACACTCTTTTATTATGTCATAATGGTAAAAGAATGATAGCATTATGATGTCACAATCAAAACACCTCTTTAGTATCTCCTAATGGTAACACAATTAAAACATTATAATATTACAATCAAAACTCCCCTTTATGATGTCATATTGTTAAAATGATGATAGCATTATGACATCACAATCATAAGACCCCTTTCCGGTGTCATAATGATAAGACAACTAAATCACTATGATGTCATAATCAATACACTCTTTTATTATGTCATAATGGTAAAAGAATGATAGCATTATGATGTCACAATCAAAACACCTCTTTAGTATCTCCTAATGGTAACACAATTAAAACATTATAATATTACAATCAAAACTCCCCTTTATGATGTCATATTGTTAAAATGATGATAGCATTTTGACATCACAATCATAAGACCCCTTTCCGGTGTCATAATGAGAAGACAACTAAATCACTATGATGTCATAATCAATACACTCTTTTATTATGTCATAATGGTAAAAGAATGATAGCATTATGATGTCACAATCAAAACACCTCTTTAGTATCTCCTAATGGTAACACAATTAAAACATTATAATATTACAATCAAAACTCCCCTTTATGATGTCATAATGTTAAGGTGATGATAGCATTATGACATCACAATCATAAGACCCCTTTCCGGTGTCATAATGATAAGACAACTAAATCACTATGATGTCATAATCAATACACTCTTTTATTATGTCATAATGGTAAAAGAATGATAGCATTATGATGTCACAATCAAAACACCTCTTTAGTATCTCCTGATGGTAACACAATTAAAACATAATATTACAATCAAAACTCCCCTTTATGATGTCATATTGTTAAAATGATGATAGCATTATGACACCACAATCATAAGACCCCTTTCCGGTGTCATAATGATAAGACAACTAAATCACTATGATGTCATAATCAATACACTCTTATTATGTCATAATGGTAAAAGAATGATAGCATTATGATGTCACAATCAAAACACCTCTTTAGTATCTCCTGATGGTAACACAATTAAAACATTATAATATTACATTCAAAACTCCCCTTTATGATGTCATATTGTTAAAGTGATGATAGCATTATGACATCACAATCATAAGACCCCTTTCCGGTATCATAATGATAAGACAACTAAATCACTATGATGTCATAATCAATACACTCTTTTATTATGTCATAATGGTAAAAGAATGATAGCATTATGATGTCACAATCAAAACACCTCTTTAGTATCTCCTAATGGTAACACAATTAAAACATTATAATATTACTATCAAAACTCCCTTTTATGATGTCATATTGTTAAAATGATGATAGCATTATGTCACGAGCTGAGGACACAGATGGATAAGGAGTCCAGGTGCAGGGGATACAACATACAACAGACATGAACAAGACAGGACACACTATACAGAAACTAGCCTAGGACTATTAGATAACTATTGGAGATTCCGTCACATCTTATGGCCATAGTATGTTTAGCCCACCACTACGCCAAAGTACTCCAATGACGGTGGGTCCTAACGCTAATCCCTGCATGACAGACATACGGAACAAACCAGACATGTAATCAAAACACATAACACGGAGACATACCTTTGGACTGAGACAAACAGAACACACGGATGGGGCAGACCTCATAAAGGAAGCAGAACTAAAGCAAGGAATGACTCTTGGCTGGAAGCCCTATTGCAGGGCACACGGCAGGAAGCCCAATTGCGGGGCACACGGCAGATAAGCCCTCTTGCGGGGCACACGGCAGATAAGCCCTCTTGCGGGGCACACGGCAGATAAGCCCTCTTGCGGGGCACACGGCAGATAAGCCCTCTTGCGGGGCACACGGCAGATAAGCCCTCTTGCGGGGCACACGGCAGATAAGCCCTCTTGCGGGGCACACGGCAGATAAGCCCTCTTGCGGGGCACACGGCAGATAAGCCCTCTTGCGGGGCACACGGCAGATAAGCCCACTTGCGTGGCACACGGCAGATAAGCCCACTTGCGGGGCACACGGCAGATAAGCCCACTTGCGGGGCACACGGCATATAAGCCCACTTGCGGGGCACACGGCAGATAAGCCCACTTGCGGGGCACACGGCACGGCTAGAAGCCCTCTTGCGGGGCACACGACTAGAAGCCCTCTTCCAGGGCACACGGCAGGTTGCCCACTTGCAGGGCACTCAACCAGGGTAGTCCACTAGTGGCAGTCATCCTGGGAGTCGCGATGCAGGGCACTCCTCTTGGGAGTCCACTAGTGGGGCGCTGGCCGCAACTCAGGAACACGGCAGATTGCCCACTTGCAGGGCACACGGCAGGTTGCCCACTCGCAGGGCACTCAACCAGGGTAGTCCGCTAGTGGCAGTCATCCTGGGAGTCGCGATGCAGGGCACTCCTCTTAGGAGTCCACTTAGTGGGGCGCAGGCCGCAACTCAGGAACACGGCAGATTGCCCACTTGCAGGGCACACGGCAGGTTGCCCACTTGCAGGGTACTCTACTTGGGAGTCCACTTAGTGGGGCGCAGGCCGCAACTCAGGAACACGGCAGATTGCCCACTTGCAGGGCACACGGCAGGTTGCCCACTTACAGGGTACTCGACTTTGGAGTCCACTTACTGGGGCGCTGGCCGCAACTCAGGAACACGGCAGGTACTGGAGCAAGGCAAGGTACTGGAGCAAGGCAAGGTACTGGAGCAAGGCAAGGTACTGGAGCAAGGCAAGGTACTGGAGCAAGGCAAGGTACTGGAGCAAGGCAAGGTACTGGAGCAAGGCAAGGTACTGGAGCAAGGCAAGGTACTGTAACACGGCAAGGTACTGGAACAAGGCAAGGTACTGGAACAAGGCAAGGTACTGGAACAAGGCAAGGTACTGGAACAAGGCAAGGTACTGGAACAAGGCAAGAACCAAACAGGTAGTCCTCAAACATTACAATGTCAAGGCCCAGACTGCAGGGCTGGGCAGGTTTATAAAGGCTGATTTGATCATGAGATCAACTGCAGCTGGACCTGATAATTAGTCTGAGAGGCTCTGAATAGCAAGGGCGGCCACTAGTGGCTGGAAACAGGAAATTAATAAAGCAAAGTATAAACAAGTCCAGCCAGCGCATGGGGAAGCGTTACACATTATGACATCATTATGACACCGGAAAAGGGTCTTATGATTGTGATAAGACAACTAAATCACTATGATGTCATAATCAATACACTCTTTTATTATGTCATAATGGTAAAAGAATGATAGCATTATGATGTCACAATCAAAACACCTCTTTAGTATCTCCTAATGGTATCACAATTAAAACATTATAATATTACAATCAAAACTCCCCTTTATGATGTCATATTGTTAAAATGATGATAGCATTTTGACATCACAATCATAAGACCCCTTTCCGGTGTCATAATGAGAAGACAACTAAATCACTATGATGTCATAATCAATACACTCTTTTATTATGTCATAATGGTAAAAGAATGATAGCATTATGATGTCACAATCAAAACACCTCTTTAGTATCTCCTAATGGTAACACAATTAAAACATTATAATATTACAATCAAAACTCCCTTCTATGATGTCATATTGTTAAAATGATGATAGCATTATGACATCACAATCATAAGACGCCTTTCCGGTGTCATAATGATAAGACAACTAAATCACTATGATGTCATAATCAATACACTCTTTTATTATGTCATAATGGTAAAAGAATGATAGCATTATGATGTCACAATCAAAACACCTCTTTAGTGTCTCCTAATAGTAACACAATTAAAACATTATAATATTACAATCAAAACTCCCCTTTATGATGTCATAATGTTAAGATGATGATAGCATTATGACATCACAATCATAAGACCCCTTTCCGGTGTCATAATTATAAGACAACTAAATCATTATGATGTCATAATCAATACACTCTTTTATTATGTCATAATGGTAAAAGAATGATAGCATTATGATGTCACAATCAAAACACCTCTTTAGTATCTCCTAATGGTAACACAATTAAACATTATAATATTACAATCAAAACTCCCCTTTATGATGTCATATTGTTAAAGTGATGATAGCATTATGACATCACAATCATAAGACCCCTTTCCGGTGTCATAATGATAAGACAACTAAATCACTATGATGTCATAATCAATACACTCTTTTATTATGTCATAATGGTAAAAGAATGATAGCATTATGATGTCACAATCAAAACACCTCTTTAGTATCTCATGATGGTAACACAATTAAAACATTATAATATTACAATCAAAACTCCCCTTTCTGATGTCATATTGTTAAAGTGATGATAGAATTATGACATCACAATCATAAGACCCCTTTCCGGTGTCATAATGAGAAGACAACTAAATCACTATGATGTCATAATCAATACACTCTTTTATTATGTCATAATGGTAAAAGAATGATAGCATTATGATGTCACAATCAAAACACCTCTTTAGTATCTCCTAATGGTAACACAATTAAAACATTATAATATTACAATCAAAACTCCCCTTTATGATGTCATATTGTTAAAATGATGATAGCATTATGACATCACAATCATAAGACTCCTTTCCGGTGTCATAATAACAAAGACAACTAAATCACTATGATGTCATAATCAATACACTCTTTTATTATGTCATAATGGTAAAAGAATGACAGCATTATGATGTCACAATCAAAACACCTCTTTAGTATCTCCTAATGGTAACACAATTAAAACATTATAATATTACAATCAAAACTCCCCTTTATTAATGTCATATTGTTAAAATGATGATAGCATTATGACATCACAATCATAAGACTCCTTTCCGGTGTCATAATGATAAGACAATTAAATCATTATGATGTCATAATCAATACACTCTTTTATTATGTCATAATGGTAAAAGAATGATAGCATTATGATGTCACAATCAAAACACCTCTTTAGTATCTCATGATGGTAACACAATTAAAACATTATAATATTACAATCAAAACTCCCCTTTATGATGTCATAATGTTAAGGTGATGATAGCATTGTGACATCACAATCATAAGACCCCTTTCCGGTGTCATAATAACAAAGACAACTAAATCACTATGATGTCATAATCAATACACTCTTTTATTATGTCATAATGGTAAAAGAATGATAGCATTATGATGTCACAATCAAAACACCTCTTTAGTATCTCCTAATGGTAACACAATTAAAACATTATAATATTACAGTCAAAACTCCCCTTTATGATGTCATATTGTTAAAATGATGATAGCATTATGACATCACAATCATAAGACCCCTTTCCGGTGTCATAATTATAAGACAATTAAATCATTATGATGTCATAATCAATACACTATTTTATTATGTCATTATGGTAAAAGAATGATAGCATTATGATGTCACAATCAAAACACCTCTTTAGTATCTCATGATGGTAACACAATTAAAACATTATAATATTACAATCAAAACTCCCCTTTATGATGTCATAATGTTAATGTGATGATAGCATTATGACATCACAATCATAAGACCCCTTTCCGGTGTCATAATGATAAGACAACTAAATCACTATGATGTCATAATAAATACACTCTTTTATTATGTCATAATGGTAAAAGAATGATAGCATTATGATGTCACAATCAAAACACCTCTTTCGTATCTCATGATGGTAACACAATTAAAACATTATAATATTACAATCAAAACTCCCCTTTATGATGTCATATTGTTAAAATGATGATAGCATTATGACATCACAATCATAAGACCCCTTTCCGGTGTCATAATGATAAGACAACTAAATCACTATGATGTCATAATCAATATACTCTTTTATTATGTCATAATGGTAAAAGAATGATAGCATTATGATGTCACAATCAAAACACCTCTTTAGTATCTCCTAATGGTAACACAATTAAAACATTATAATATTACATTCAAAACTCCCCTTTATGATGTCATATTGTTAAAATGATGATAGCATTATGACATCACAATCATAAGACCCCTTTCCGGTGTCATAATGATAAGACAACTAAATCACTATGATGTCATAATCAATACACTCTTTTATTATGTCATAATGGTAAAAGAATGATAGCATTATGATGTCACAATCAAAACACCTCTTTAGTATCTCCTAATGGTAACACAATTAAAACATTATAATATTACAATCAAAACTCCCCTTTATGATGTCATATTGTTAAAATGATGATAGCATTATGACATCACAATCATAAGACTCCTTTCCGGTGTCATAATTATAAGACAATTAAATCATTATGATGTCATAATCAATACACTCTTTTATTATGTCATAATGGTAAAAGAATGATAGCATTATGATGTCACAATCAAAACACCTCTTTAGTATCTCATGATGGTAACACAATTAAAACATTATAATATTACAATCAAAACTCCCCTTTATGATGTCATAATATTAAGGTGATGATAGCATTATGACATCACAATCATAAGACTCCTTTCCGGTGTCATAATTATAAGACAATTAAATCATTATGATGTCATAATCAATACACTCTTTTATTATGTCATAATGGTAAAAGAATGATAGCATTAGGATGTCACAATCAAAACACCTCTTTAGTATCTCATGATGGTAACACAATTAAAACATTATAATATTACAATCAAAACTCCCCTTTATGATGTCATAATGTTAAGGCGATGATAGCATTATGACATCACAATCATAAGACCCCTTTCCGGTGTCATAATGATAAGACAACTAAATCACTATGATGTCATAATCAATACACTCTTTTATTATGTCATAATGGTAAAAGAATGATAGCATTATGATGTCACAATCAAAACACCTCTTTAGTATCTCCTAATGGTAACACAATTAAAACATTATAATATTACATTCAAAACTCCCCTTTATGATGTCATATTGTTAAAATGATGATAGCATTATGACATCACAATCATAAGACCCCTTTCCGGTGTCATAATGATAAGACAACTAAATCACTATGATGTCATAATCAATACACTCTTTTATTATGTCATAATGGTAAAAGAATGATAGCATTATGATGTCACAATCAAAACACCTCTTTAGTATCTCCTAATGGTAACACAATTAAAACATTATAATATTACATTCAAAACTCCCCTTTATGATGTCATATTGTTAAAATGATGATAGCATTATGACATCACAATCATAAGACCCCTTTCCGGTGTCATTATGATAAGACAACTAAATCACTATGATGTCATAATCAATACACTCTTTTATTATGTCATAATGGTAAAAGAATGACAGCATTATGATGTCACAATCAAAACACCTCTTTAGTATCTCCTAATGGTAACACAATTAAAACATTATAATATTACAATCAAAACTCCCCTTTATTAATGTCTTATTGTTAAAATGATGATAGCATTATGACATCACAATCATACGACTCCTTTCCGGTGTCATAATGACAAGACAATTAAATCATTATGATGTCATAATCAATACACTCTTTTATTATGTCATAATGGTAAAAGAATGATAGCATTATGATGTCACAATCAAAACACCTCTTTAGTATCTCCTAATGGTAACACAATTAAAACATTATAATATTACAATCAAAACTCCCCTTTATGATGTCATATTGTTAAAATGATGATAGCATTATGACATCACAATCATAAGACCCCTTTCCGGTGTCATAATGATAAGACAACTAAATCACTATGATGTCATAATCAATACACTCTTTTATTATGTCATAATGGTAAAAGAATGATAGCATTATGATGTCACAATCAAAACACCTCTTTAGTATCTCCTAATGGTAACACAATTAAAACATTATAATATTACAATCAAAACTCCCCTTTATGATGTCATATTGTTAAAATGATGATAGCATTATGACATCACAATCATAAGACCCCTTTCCGGTGTCATAATGATAAGACAACTAAATCACTATGATGTCATAATCAATATACTCTTTTATTATTTCATAATGGTAAAAGAATGATAGCATTATGATGTCACAATCAAAACACCTCTTTAGTATCTCCTAATGGTAACACAATTAAAACATTATAATATTACATTCAAAACTCCCCTTTATGATGTCATATTGTTAAAATGATGATAGCATTATGACATCACATGATGTCATAATCAATACACTCTTTTATTATGTCATAATGGTAAAAGAATGATAGCATTATGATGTCACAATCAAAACACCCCTTTAGTATCTCCTAATGGTAACACAATTAAAACATTATAATATTACAATCAAAACTCCCCTTTATGATGTCAAATTGTTAAAATGATGATAGCATTATGACATCACAATCATAAGACTCCTTTCCGGTGTCATAATTATAAGACAATTAAATTATTATGATGTCATAATCAATACACTCTTTTATTATGTCATAATGGTAAAAGAATGATAGCATTATGATGTCACAATCAAAACACCTCTTTAGTATCTCCTAATGGTAACACAATTAAAACATTATAATATTACAATCAAAACTCCCCTTTATGATGTCATAATGTTAAGGTGATGATAGCATTATGACATCACAATCATAAGACCCCTTTCCGGTGTCATAATGATAAGACAACTAAATCACTATGATGTCATAATCAATACACTCTTTTATTATGTCATAATGGTAAAAGAATGATAGCATTATGATGTCACAATCAAAACACCTCTTTAGTATCTCCTAACGGTAACACAATTAAAACATTATAATATTACAATCAAAACTCCCCTTTATGATGTCATATTGTTAAAATGATATTAGCATTATGACATCACAATCATAAGACCCCTTTTCGGTGTCATAATGATAAGACAATTAAATCATTATGATGTCATAATCAATACACTCTTTTATTATGTCATAATGGTAAAAGAATGATAATATTATGATGTCACAATCAAAACACCTCTTTAGTATCTCCTAATGGTAACACAATTAAAACATTATAATATTACAATCAAAACTCCCCTTTATGATGTCATATTGTTAAAATGATGATAGCATTATGACATCACAATCATAAGACTCCTTTCCGGTGTCATAATGATAAGACAATTAAATCATTATGATGTCATAATCAATACACTCTTTTATTATGTCATGATGGTAAAAGAATGATAGCATTATGATGGCACAATCAAAACACCTCTTTAGTATCTCCTAATGGTAACACAATTAAAACATTATAATATTACAATCAAAACTCCCCTTTATGATGTCATATTGTTAAAATGATGATAGCATTATGACATCACAATCATAAGACTCCTTTCCGGTGTCATAATGATAAGACAATTAAATCATTATGATGTCATAATCAATACACTCTTTTATTATGTCATAATGGTAAAAGAATGATAGCATTATGATGTCACAATCAAAACACCCCTTTAGTATCTCCTAATGGTAACACAATTAAAACATTATAATATTACAATCAAAACTCCCCTTTATTAATGTCTTATTGTTAAAATGATGATAGCATTATGACATCACAATCATACGACTCCTTTCCGGTGTCATAATGATAAGACAATTAAATCATTATGATGTCATAATCAATACACTCTTTTATTATGTCATAATGGTAAAAGAATGATAGCATTATGATGTCACAATCAAAACACCTCTTTAGTATCTCCTAATGGTAACACAATTAAAACATTATAATATTACAATCAAAACTCCCCTTTATGATGTCATATTGTTAAAATGATGATAGCATTATGACATCACAATCATAAGACCCCTTTCCGGTGTCATAATGATAAGACAACTAAATCACTATGATGTCATAATCAATACACTCTTTTATTATGTCATAATGGTAAAAGAATGATAGCATTATGATGTCACAATCAAAACACCTCTTTAGTATCTCCTAATGGTAACACAATTAAAACATTATAATATTACAATCAAAACTCCCCTTTATGATGTCATATTGTTAAAGTGATGATAGCATTATGACATCACAATCATAAGACCCCTTTCCGGTGTCATAATGATAAGACAACTAAATCACTATGATGTCATAATCAATACACTCTTTTAGTATGTCATAATGGTAAAAGAATGATAGCATTATGATGTCACAATCAAAACACCTCTTTAGTATCTCCTAATGGTAACACAATTAAAACATTATAATATTACAATCAAAACTCCCCTTTATGATGTCATATTGTTAAAATGATGATAGCATTATGACATCACAATCATAAGACTCCTTTCCGGTGTCATAATGAAAAGACAATTAAATCATTATGATGTCATAATCAATACACTCTTTTATTATGTCATAATGGTAAAAGAATGATAGCATTATGATGTCACAATCAAAACACCCCTTTAGTATCTCCTAATGGTAACACAATTAAAACATTATAATATTACAATCAAAACTCCCCTTTATGATGTCATATTGTTAAAATGATGATAGCATTATGACATCACAATCATAAGACTCCTTTCCGGTGTCATAATGATAAGACAATTAAATCATTATGATGTCATAATCAATACACTCTTTTATTATGTCATAATGGTAAAAGAATGATAGCATTATGATGTCACAATCAAAACACCCCTTTAGTATCTCCTAATGGTAACACAATTAAAACATTATAATATTACAATCAAAACTCCCCTTTATGATGTCATATTGTTAAAATGATGATAGCATTATGACATCACAATCATAAGACCCCTTTCCAGTGTCATAATTATAAGACAATTAAATCATTATGATGTCATAATCAATACATTATTTTATTATGTCATAATGGTAAAAGAATGATAGCATTAGAGATGTCACAATCAAAACACCTCTTTATTATCTCCTAATGGTAACACAATTAGAACATTATAATATTACAATCAAAACTCCCCTTTATGATGTCATATTGTTAAAATGATGATAGCATTATGACATCACAATCATAAGACTCCTTTCCGGTGTCATAATGATAAGACAATTAAATCATTATGATGTCATAATCAATACACTCTTTTATTATGTCATTATGGTAAAAGAATGATAGCATTATGATGTCACAATCAAAACACCTCTTTAGTATCTCATGATGGTAACACAATTAAAACATTATAATATTACAATCAAAACTCCCCTTTATGATGTCATAATGTTAAGGTGATGATAGCATTGTGACATCACAATCATAAGACCCCTTTCCGGTGTCATAATAACAAAGACAACTAAATCACTATGATGTCATAATCAATACACTCTTTTATTATGTCATAATGGTAAAAGAATGATAGCATTATGATGTCACAATCAAAACACCTCTTTAGTATCTCATGATGGTAACACAATTAAAACATTATAATATTACAATCAAAACTCCCCTTTATGATGTCATAATGTTAAGGTGATGATAGCATTGTGACATCACAATCATAAGACCCCTTTCCGGTGTCATAATGATAAGACAACTAAATCACTATGATGTCATAACCAATACACTCTTTTATTATGTCATAATGGTAAAAGAATGATAGCATTATGATGTCACAATCAAAACACCTCTTTAGTATCTCATGATGGTAACACAATTAAAACATTATAATATTACAATCAAAACTCCCCTTTATGATGTCATAATGTTAAGGTGATGATAGCATTATGACATCACAATCATAAGACCCCTTTCCGGTGTCATAATGATAAGACAACTAAATCACTATGATGTCATAATAAATACACTCTTTTATTATGTCATAATGGTAAAAGAATGATAGCATTATGATGTCACAATCAAAACACCTCTTTAGTATCTCCTAACGGTAACACAATTAAAACATTATAATATTACAATCAAAACTCCCCTTTATGATGTGATATTGTTAAAATGATATTAGCATTATGACATCACAATCATAAGACTCCTTTCAGGTGTCATAATTATAAGACAATTAAATCATTATGATGTCATAATCAATACACTCTTTTATTATGTCATAATGGTAAAAGAATGATAGTATTATGATGTCACAATCAAAACACCTCTTTAGTATCTCCTAATGGTAACACAATTAAAACATTATAATATTACAATCAAAACTCCCCTTTATGATGTCATAATGTTAAGGTGATGATAGCATTATGACATCACAATCATAAGACCCCTTTTCGGTGTCATAATGATAAGACAATTAAATCACTATGATGTCATAATCAATACACTCTTTTATTATGTCATAATGGTAAAAGAATGATAGCATTATGATGTCACAATCAAAACACCTCTTTAGTATCTCCTGATGGTAACACAATTAAAACATTATAATATTACAATCAAAACTCCCCTTTATGATGTCATATTGTTAAAATGATGATAGCATTATGACATCACAATCATAAGACCCCTTTCCGGTGTCATAATGATAAGACAATTAAATCACTATGACGTCATAATCAATACACTCTTTTATTATGTCATAATGGTAAAAGAATGATAGCATTATGATGTCACAATCAAAACACCTCTTTAGTATCTCCTAATGGTAACACAATTAAAACATTATAATATTACAATCAAAACTCCCCTTTATGATGTCATATTGTTAAAGTGATGATAGCATTATGACATCACAATCATAAGACCCCTTTCCGGTGTCATAATGATAAGACAACTAAATCACTATGATGTCATAATCAATACACTCTTTTAGTATGTCATAATGGTAAAAGAATGATAGCATTATGATGTCACAATCAAAACACCTCTTTAGTATCTCGTAATGGTAAAACAATTAAATAATTATAATATTACATTCAAAACTCCCCTTTATGATGTCAAATTGTTAAAATGATGATAGCATTATGACATCACAATCATAAGACTCCTTTCCGGAGTCATAATTATAAGAGAATTAAATCATTATGATGTCATAATCAATACACTCTTTTATTATGTCATAATGGTAAAAGAATGATAGCATTATGATGTCACAATCAAAACACCTCTTTAGTATCTCCTAATGGTAACACAATTAAAACATTATAATATTACAATCAAAACTCCCCTTTATTAATGTCATATTGTTAAAATGATGATAGCATTATGACATCACAATCATAAGACTCCTTTCCGGTGTCATAATGATAAGACAATTAAATCATTATGATGTCATAATCAATACACTCTTTTATTATGTCATAATGGTAAAAGAATGATAGCATTATGATGTCACAATCAAAACACCTCTTTAGTATCTCCTGATGGTAACACAATTAAAACATTATAATATTACAATCAAAACTCCCCTTTATGATGTCATATTGTTAAAATGATGATAGCATTATGACATCACAATCATAAGACCCCTTTCCGGTGTCATAATGATAAGACAACTAAATCACTATGATGTCATAATCAATACACTCTTTTATTATGTCATAATGGTAAAAGAATGATAGCATTATGATGTCACAATCAAAACACCTCTTTAGTATCTCCTAATGGTAACACAATTAAAACATTATAATATTACAATCAAAACTCCCCTTTATGATGTCATATTGTTAAAATGATGATAGCATTATGACATCACAATCATAAGACCCCTTTCCGGTGTCATAATTATAAGACAATTAAATCATTATGATGTCATAATCAATACACTATTTTATTATGTCATAATGGTAAAAGAATGATAGCATTAGAGATGTCACAATCAAAACACCTCTTTATTATCTCCTAATGGTAACACAATTAGAACATTATAATATTACAATCAAAACTCCCCTTTATGATGTCATATTGTTAAAATGATGATAGCATTATGACATCACTATCATAAGACTCCTTTCCGGTGTCATAATTATAAGACAATTAAATCATTATGATGTCATAATCAATACACTCTTTTATTATGTCATTATGGTAAAAGAATGATAGCATTATGATGTCACAATCAAAACACCTCTTTAGTATCTCATGATGGTAACACAATTAAAACATTATAATATTACAATCAAAACTCCCCTTTATGATGTCATAATGTTAAGGTGATGATAGCATTATGACATCACAATCGTAAGACCCCTTTCCGGTGTCATAATGATAAGACAACTAAATCACTATGATGTCATAATCAATACACTCTTTTATTATGTCATAATGGTAAAAGAATGATAGCATTATGATGTCACAATCAAAACACCTCTTTAGTATCTCATGATGGTAACACAATTAAAACATTATAATATTACAATCAAAACTCCCCTTTATGATGTCATAATGTTAAGGTGATGATAGCATTGTGACATCACAATCATAAGACCCCTTTCCGGTGTCATAATAACAAAGACAACTAAATCACTATGATGTCATAATCAATACACTCTTTTATTATGTCATAATGGTAAAAGAATGATAGCATTATGATGTCACAATCAAAACACCTCTTTAGTATCTCATGATGGTAACACAATTAAAACATTATAATATTACAATCAAAACTCCCCTTTATGATGTCATAATGTTAAGGTGATGATAGCATTGTGACATCACAATCATAAGACCCCTTTCCGGTGTCATAATGATAAGACAACTAAATCACTATGATGTCATAATCAATACACTCTTTTATTATGTCATAATGGTAAAAGAATGATAGCATTATGATGTCACAATCAAAACACCTCTTTAGTATCTCATGATGGTAACACAATTAAAACATTATAATATTACAATCAAAACTCCCCTTTATGATGTCATAATGTTAAGGTGATGATAGCATTATGACATCACAATCATAAGACCCCTTTCCGGTGTCATAATGATAAGACAACTAAATCACTATGATGTCATAATAAATACACTCTTTTATTATGTCATAATGGTAAAAGAATGATAGCATTATGATGTCACAATCAAAACACCTCTTTAGTATCTCATGATGGTAACACAATTAAAACATTATAATATTACAATCAAAACTCCCCTTTATGATGTCATAATGTTAAGGTGATGATTACATTGTGATATCACAATCATAAGACCCCTTTCCGGTGTCATAATGATAAGACAACTAAATCACTATGATGTCATAATCAATACACTCTTTTATTATGTCATAATGGTAAAAGAATGATAGCATTATGATGTCACAATCAAAACACCTCTTTAGTATCTCCTAATGGTAACACAATTAAAACATTATAATATTACATTCAAAACTCCCCTTTATGATGTCATATTGTTAAAATGATGATAGCATTCTGACATCACAATCATAAGACCCCTTTCCGGTGTCATAATGATAAGACAACTAAATCACTATGATGTCATAATCAATACACTCTTTTATTATGTCATAATGGTAAAAGAATGACAGCATTATGATGTCACAATCAAAACACCTCTTTAGTATCTCCTAATGGTAACACAATTAAAACATTATAATATTACAATCAAAACTCCCCTTTATTAATGTCATATTGTTAAAATGATGATAGCATTATGACATCACAATCATAAGACCCCTTTCCGGCGTCATAATGATAAGACAACTAAATCACTATGATGTCATAATCAATACACTCTTTTATTATGTCATAATGGTAAAAGAATGATAGCATTATGATGTCACAATCAAAACACCTCTTTAGTATCTCCTAATGGTAACACAATTAAAACATTATAATATTACAATCAAAACTCCCCTTTATGATGTCATATTGTTAAAATGATGATAGCATTATGACATCACAATCATAAGACTCCTTTCCGGTGTCATAATAACAAAGACAACTAAATCACTATGATGTCATAATCAATACACTCTTTTATTATGTCATAATGGTAAAAGAATGATAGCATTATGATGTCACAATCAAAACACCTCTTTAGTATCTCCTAATGGTAACACAATTAAAACATTATAATATTACATTCAAAACTCCCCTTTATGATGTCATATTGTTAAAATGATGAGAGCATTCTGACATCACAATCATAAGACCCCTTTCCGGTGTCATAATGATAAGACAACTAAATCACTATGATGTCATAATCAATACACTCTTTTATTATGTCATAATGGTAAAAGAATGACAGCATTATGATGTCACAATCAAAACACCTCTTTAGTATCTCCTAATGGTAACACAATTAAAACATTATAATATTACAATCAAAACTCCCCTTTATTAATGTCATATTGTTAAAATGATGATAGCATTATGACATCACAATCAGAAGACTCCTTTCCGGTGTCATAATGATAAGACAATTAAATCATTATGATGTCATAATCAATACACTCTTTTATTATGTCATAATGGTAAAAGAATGATAGCATTATGATGTCACAATCAAAACAACCTCTTTAGTATCTCCTAATGGTAACACAATTAAAACATTATAATATTACAATCAAAACTCCCCTTTATGATGTCATATTGTTAAAATGATGATAGCATTCTGACATCACAATCATAAGACTCCTTTCCGGTGTCATAATGATAAGACAATTAAATCATTATGATGTCATAATCAATACACTCTTTTATTATGTCATAATGGTAAAAGAATGATAGCATTATGATGTCACAATCAAAACACCCCTTTAGTATCTCCTAATGGTAACACAATTAAAACATTATAATATTACAATCAAAACTCCCCTTTATGATGTCAAATTGTTAAAATGATGATAGCATTATGACATCACAATCATAAGACTCCTTTCCGGTGTCATAATTATAAGACAATTAAATCATTATGATGTCATAATCAATACACTCTTTTATTATGTCATAATGGTAAAAGAATGATAGCATTATGATGTCACAATCAAAACACCTCTTTAGTATCTCCTAATGGTAACACAATTAAAACATTATAATGTTACAATCAAAACTCCCCTTTATGATGTCATATTGTTAAAATGATGATAGCATTATGACATCACAATCATAAGACCCCTTTCCGGTGTCATAATGATAAGACAACTAAATCACTATGATGTCATAATCAATACACTCTTTTAGTATGTCATAATGGTAAAAGAATGATAGCATTATGATGTCACAATCAAAACACCTCTTTAGTATCTCCTAATGGTAACACAATTAAAACATTATAATATTACAATCAAAACTCCCCTTTGTGATGTCATATTGTTAAAGTGATGATAGCATTATGACATCACAATCATAAGACCCCTTTCCGGTGTCATAATGATAAGACAACTAAATCACCATGATGTCATAATCAATACACTCTTATATTATGTCATAATGGTAAAGGAATGATAGCATTATGATGTCAAAATCAAAACACCTCTTTAGTATCTCCTAATGGTAACACAATTAAAACATTATAATATTACAATCAAAACTCCCCTTTATTAATGTCATATTGTTAAAATGATGATAGCATTGTGACATCACAATCATAAGACTCCTTTCCGGTGTCATAATGATAAGACAATTAAATCATTATGATGTCATAATCAATACACTCTTTTATTATGTCATAATGGTAAAAGAATGATAGCATTATGATGTCACAATCAAAACACCTCTTTAGTATCTCCTGATGGTAACACAATTAAAACATTATAATATTACAATCAAAACTCCCCTTTATGATGTCATATTGTTAAAATGATGATAGCATTATGACATCACAATCATAAGACCCCTTTCCGGTGTCATAATGATAAGACAACTAAATCACTATGATGTCATAATCAATACACTCTTTTATTATGTCATAATGGTAAAAGAATGATAGCATTATGATGTCACAATCAAAACACCTCTTTAGTATCTCCTAATGGTAACACAATTAAAACATTATAATATTACATTCAAAACTCCCCTTTATGATGTCATATTGTTAAAATGATGATAGCATTCTGACATCACAATCATAAGACCCCTTTCCGGTGTCATAATGATAAGACAACTAAATCACTATGATGTCATAATCAATACACTCTTTTATTATGTCATAATGGTAAAAGAATGACAGCATTATGATGTCACAATCAAAACACCTCTTTAGTATCTCCTAATGGTAACACAATTAAAACATTATAATATTACAATCAAAACTCCCCTTTATTAATGTCATATTGTTAAAATGATGATAGCATTATGACATCACAATCATAAGACTCCTTTCCGGTGTCATAATGATAAGACAATTAAATCATTATGATGTCATAATCAATACACTCTTTTATTATGTCATGATGGTAAAAGAATGATAGCATTATGATGTCACAATCAAAACACCTCTTTAGTATCTCCTAATGGTAACACAATTAAAACATTATAATATTACAATCAAAACTCCCCTTTATGATGTCATATTGTTAAAATGATGATAGCATTATGACATCACAATCATAAGACTCCTTTCCGGTGTCATAATGAAAAGACAATTAAATCATTATGATGTCATAATCAATACACTCTTTTATTATGTCATAATGGTAAAAGAATGATAGCATTATGATGTCACAATCAAAACACCCCTTTAGTATCTCCTAATGGTAACACAATTAAAACATTATAATATTACAATCAAAACTCCCCTTTATGATGTCATATTGTTAAAATGATGATAGCATTATGACATCACAATCATAAGACTCCTTTCCGGTGTCATAATGATAAGACAATTAAATCATTATGATGTCATAATCAATACACTCTTTTATTATGTCATGATGGTAAAAGAATGATAGCATTATGATGGCACAATCAAAACACCTCTTTAGTATCTCCTAATGGTAACACAATTAAAACATTATAATATTACAATCAAAACTCCCCTTTATGATGTCATATTGTTAAAATGATGATAGCATTATGACATCACAATCATAAGACTCCTTTCCGGTGTCATAATGATAAGACAATTAAATCATTATGATGTCATAATCAATACACTCTTTTATTATGTCATAATGGTAAAAGAATGATAGCATTATGATGTCACAATCAAAACACCCCTTTAGTATCTCCTAATGGTAACACAATTAAAACATTATAATATTACAATCAAAACTCCCCTTTATTAATGTCTTATTGTTAAAATGATGATAGCATTATGACATCACAATCATACGACTCCTTTCCGGTGTCATAATGATAAGACAATTAAATCATTATGATGTCATAATCAATACACTCTTTTATTATGTCATAATGGTAAAAGAATGATAGCATTATGATGTCACAATCAAAACACCTCTTTAGTATCTCCTAATGGTAACACAATTAAAACATTATAATATTACAATCAAAACTCCCCTTTATGATGTCATATTGTTAAAATGATGAGAGCATTATGACATCACAATCATAAGACCCCTTTCCGGTGTCATAATGATAAGACAACTAAATCACTATGATGTCATAATCAATACACTCTTTTATTATGTCATAATGGTAAAAGAATGATAGCATTATGATGTCACAATCAAAACACCTCTTTAGTATCTCCTAATGGTAACACAATTAAAACATTATAATATTACAATCAAAACTCCCCTTTATGATGTCATATTGTTAAAGTGATGATAGCATTATGACATCACAATCATAAGACCCCTTTCCGGTGTCATAATGATAAGACAACTAAATCACTATGATGTCATAATCAATACACTCTTTTAGTATGTCATAATGGTAAAAGAATGATAGCATTATGATGTCACAATCAAAACACCTCTTTAGTATCTCCTAATGGTAACACAATTAAAACATTATAATATTACAATCAAAACTCCCCTTTATGATGTCATATTGTTAAAATGATGATAGCATTATGACATCACAATCATAAGACTCCTTTCCGGTGTCATAATGAAAAGACAATTAAATCATTATGATGTCATAATCAATACACTCTTTTATTATGTCATAATGGTAAAAGAATGATAGCATTATGATGTCACAATCAAAACACCCCTTTAGTATCTCCTAATGGTAACACAATTAAAACATTATAATATTACAATCAAAACTCCCCTTTATGATGTCATATTGTTAAAATGATGATAGCATTATGACATCACAATCATAAGACTCCTTTCCGGTGTCATAATGATAAGACAATTAAATCATTATGATGTCATAATCAATACACTCTTTTATTATGTCATGATGGTAAAAGAATGATAGCATTATGATGTCACAATCAAAACACCTCTTTAGTATCTCCTAATGGTAACACAATTTAAACATTATAATATTACATTCAAAACTCCCCTTTCTGATGCCATATTGTTAAAATGATGATAGCATTATGACATCACATGATGTCATAATCAATACACTCTTTTATTATGTCATAATGGTAAAAGAATGATAGCATTATGATGTCACAATCAAAACACCCCTTTAGTATCTCCTAATGGTAACACAATTAAAACATTATAATATTACAATCAAAACTCCCCTTTATGATGTCAAATTGTTAAAATGATGATAGCATTATGACATCACAATCATAAGACCCCTTTCCGGTGTCATAATGATAAGACAACTAAATCACCATGATGTCATAATCAATACACTCTTTTATTATGTCATAATGGTAAAGGAATGATAGCATTATGATGTCACAATCAAAACACCTCTTTAGTATCTCCTAATGGTAACACAATTGAAACATTATAATATTACAATCAAAACTCCCCTTTATTAATGTCATATTGTTAAAATGATGATAGCATTATGACATCACAATCATAAGACTCCTTTCCGGTGTCATAATGATAAGACAATTAAATCATTATGATGTCATAATCAATACACTCTTTTATTATGTCATAATGGTAAAAGAATGATAGCATTATGATGTCACAATCAAAACACCTCTTTAGTATCTCCTGATGGTAACACAATTAAAACATTATAATATTACAATCAAAACTCCCCTTTATGATGTCATATTGTTAAAATGATGATAGCATTATGACATCACAATCATAAGACCCCTTTCCGGTGTCATAATGATAAGACAACTAAATCACTATGATGTCATAATCAATACACTCTTTTATTATGTCATAATGGTAAAAGAATGATAGCATTATGATGTCACAATCAAAACACCTCTTTAGTATCTCCTAATGGTAACACAATTAAAACATTATAATATTACATTCAAAACTCCCCTTTATGATGTCATATTGTTAAAATGATGATAGCATTCTGACATCACAATCATAAGACCCCTTTCCGGTGTCATAATGATAAGACAACTAAATCACTATGATGTCATAATCAATACACTCTTTTATTATGTCATAATGGTAAAAGAATGACAGCATTATGATGTCACAATCAAAACACCTCTTTAGTATCTCCTAATGGTAACACAATTAAAACATTATAATATTACAATCAAAACTCCCCTTTATTAATGTCATATTGTTAAAATGATGATAGCATTATGACATCACAATCATAAGACTCCTTTCCGGTGTCATAATGATAAGACAATTAAATCATTATGATGTCATAATCAATACACTCTTTTATTATGTCATGATGGTAAAAGAATGATAGCATTATGATGTCACAATCAAAACACCTCTTTAGTATCTCCTAATGGTAACACAATTAAAACATTATAATATTACAATCAAAACTCCCCTTTATGATGTCATATTGTTAAAATGATGATAGCATTATGACATCACAATCATAAGACTCCTTTCCGGTGTCATAATGAAAAGACAATTAAATCATTATGATGTCATAATCAATACACTCTTTTATTATGTCATAATGGTAAAAGAATGATAGCATTATGATGTCACAATCAAAACACCCCTTTAGTATCTCCTAATGGTAACACAATTAAAACATTATAATATTACAATCAAAACTCCCCTTTATGATGTCATATTGTTAAAATGATGATAGCATTATGACATCACAATCATAAGACTCCTTTCCGGTGTCATAATGATAAGACAATTAAATCATTATGATGTCATAATCAATACACTCTTTTATTATGTCATGATGGTAAAAGAATGATAGCATTATGATGGCACAATCAAAACACCTCTTTAGTATCTCCTAATGGTAACACAATTAAAACATTATAATATTACAATCAAAACTCCCCTTTATGATGTCATATTGTTAAAATGATGATAGCATTATGACATCACAATCATAAGACTCCTTTCCGGTGTCATAATGATAAGACAATTAAATCATTATGATGTCATAATCAATACACTCTTTTATTATGTCATAATGGTAAAAGAATGATAGCATTATGATGTCACAATCAAAACACCCCTTTAGTATCTCCTAATGGTAACACAATTAAAACATTATAATATTACAATCAAAACTCCCCTTTATTAATGTCTTATTGTTAAAATGATGATAGCATTATGACATCACAATCATACGACTCCTTTCCGGTGTCATAATGATAAGACAATTAAATCATTATGATGTCATAATCAATACACTCTTTTATTATGTCATAATGGTAAAAGAATGATAGCATTATGATGTCACAATCAAAACACCTCTTTAGTATCTCCTAATGGTAACACAATTAAAACATTATAATATTACAATCAAAACTCCCCTTTATGATGTCATATTGTTAAAATGATGATAGCATTATGACATCACAATCATAAGACTCCTTTCCGGTGTCATAATTATAAGACAATTAAATCATTATGATGTCATAATCAATACACTCTTTTATTATGTCATAATGGTAAAAGAATGATAGCATTATGATGTCACAATCAAAACACCTCTTTAGTATCTCCTAATGGTAACACAATTAAAACATTATAATGTTACAATCAAAACTCCCCTTTATGATGTCATATTGTTAAAATGATGATAGCATTATGACATCACAATCATAAGACCCCTTTCCGGTGTCATAATGATAAGACAACTAAATCACTATGATGTCATAATCAATACACTCTTTTAGTATGTCATAATGGTAAAAGAATGATAGCATTATGATGTCACAATCAAAACACCTCTTTAGTATCTCCTAATGGTAACACAATTAAAACATTATAATATTACAATCAAAACTCCCCTTTGTGATGTCATATTGTTAAAGTGATGATAGCATTATGACATCACAATCATAAGACCCCTTTCCGGTGTCATAATGATAAGACAACTAAATCACCATGATGTCATAATCAATACACTCTTATATTATGTCATAATGGTAAAGGAATGATAGCATTATGATGTCAAAATCAAAACACCTCTTTAGTATCTCCTAATGGTAACACAATTAAAACATTATAATATTACAATCAAAACTCCCCTTTATTAATGTCATATTGTTAAAATGATGATAGCATTGTGACATCACAATCATAAGACTCCTTTCCGGTGTCATAATGATAAGACAATTAAATCATTATGATGTCATAATCAATACACTCTTTTATTATGTCATAATGGTAAAAGAATGATAGCATTATGATGTCACAATCAAAACACCTCTTTAGTATCTCCTAATGGTAACACAATTAAAACATTATAATATTACATTCAAAACTCCCCTTTATGATGTCATATTGTTAAAATGATGATAGCATTCTGACATCACAATCATAAGACCCCTTTCCGGTGTCATAATGATAAGACAACTAAATCACTATGATGTCATAATCAATACACTCTTTTATTATGTCATAATGGTAAAAGAATGACAGCATTATGATGTCACAATCAAAACACCTCTTTAGTATCTCCTAATGGTAACACAATTAAAACATTATAATATTACAATCAAAACTCCCCTTTATTAATGTCATATTGTTAAAATGATGATAGCATTATGACATCACAATCATAAGACTCCTTTCCGGTGTCATAATGATAAGACAATTAAATCATTATGATGTCATAATCAATACACTCTTTTATTATGTCATGATGGTAAAAGAATGATAGCATTATGATGTCACAATCAAAACACCTCTTTAGTATCTCCTAATGGTAACACAATTAAAACATTATAATATTACAATCAAAACTCCCCTTTATGATGTCATATTGTTAAAATGATGATAGCATTATGACATCACAATCATAAGACTCCTTTCCGGTGTCATAATGAAAAGACAATTAAATCATTATGATGTCATAATCAATACACTCTTTTATTATGTCATAATGGTAAAAGAATGATAGCATTATGATGTCACAATCAAAACACCCCTTTAGTATCTCCTAATGGTAACACAATTAAAACATTATAATATTACAATCAAAACTCCCCTTTATGATGTCATATTGTTAAAATGATGATAGCATTATGACATCACAATCATAAGACTCCTTTCCGGTGTCATAATGATAAGACAATTAAATCATTATGATGTCATAATCAATACACTCTTTTATTATGTCATGATGGTAAAAGAATGATAGCATTATGATGGCACAATCAAAACACCTCTTTAGTATCTCCTAATGGTAACACAATTAAAACATTATAATATTACAATCAAAACTCCCCTTTATGATGTCATATTGTTAAAATGATGATAGCATTATGACATCACAATCATAAGACTCCTTTCCGGTGTCATAATGATAAGACAATTAAATCATTATGATGTCATAATCAATACACTCTTTTATTATGTCATAATGGTAAAAGAATGATAGCATTATGATGTCACAATCAAAACACCCCTTTAGTATCTCCTAATGGTAACACAATTAAAACATTATAATATTACAATCAAAACTCCCCTTTATTAATGTCTTATTGTTAAAATGATGATAGCATTATGACATCACAATCATACGACTCCTTTCCGGTGTCATAATGATAAGACAATTAAATCATTATGATGTCATAATCAATACACTCTTTTATTATGTCATAATGGTAAAAGAATGATAGCATTATGATGTCACAATCAAAACACCTCTTTAGTATCTCCTAATGGTAACACAATTAAAACATTATAATATTACAATCAAAACTCCCCTTTATGATGTCATATTGTTAAAATGATGAGAGCATTATGACATCACAATCATAAGACCCCTTTCCGGTGTCATAATGATAAGACAACTAAATCACTATGATGTCATAATCAATACACTCTTTTATTATGTCATAATGGTAAAAGAATGATAGCATTATGATGTCACAATCAAAACACCTCTTTAGTATCTCCTAATGGTAACACAATTAAAACATTATAATATTACAATCAAAACTCCCCTTTATGATGTCATATTGTTAAAGTGATGATAGCATTATGACATCACAATCATAAGACCCCTTTCCGGTGTCATAATGATAAGACAACTAAATCACTATGATGTCATAATCAATACACTCTTTTAGTATGTCATAATGGTAAAAGAATGATAGCATTATGATGTCACAATCAAAACACCTCTTTAGTATCTCCTAATGGTAACACAATTAAAACATTATAATATTACAATCAAAACTCCCCTTTATGATGTCATATTGTTAAAATGATGATAGCATTATGACATCACAATCATAAGACTCCTTTCCGGTGTCATAATGAAAAGACAATTAAATCATTATGATGTCATAATCAATACACTCTTTTATTATGTCATAATGGTAAAAGAATGATAGCATTATGATGTCACAATCAAAACACCCCTTTAGTATCTCCTAATGGTAACACAATTAAAACATTATAATATTACAATCAAAACTCCCCTTTATGATGTCATATTGTTAAAATGATGATAGCATTATGACATCACAATCATAAGACTCCTTTCCGGTGTCATAATGATAAGACAATTAAATCATTATGATGTCATAATCAATACACTCTTTTATTATGTCATGATGGTAAAAGAATGATAGCATTATGATGTCACAATCAAAACACCTCTTTAGTATCTCCTAATGGTAACACAATTAAAACATTATAATATTACAATCAAAACTCCCCTTTATGATGTCATATTGTTAAAATGATGATAGCATTATGACATCACAATCATAAGACCCCTTTCCGGTGTCATAATGATAAGACAATTAAATCACTATGATGTCATAATCAATATACTCTTTTATTATTTCATAATGGTAAAAGAATGATAGCATTATGATGTCACAATCAAAACACCTCTTTAGTATCTCCTAATGGTAACACAATTTAAACATTATAATATTACATTCAAAACTCCCCTTTCTGATGCCATATTGTTAAAATGATGATAGCATTATGACATCACATGATGTCATAATCAATACACTCTTTTATTATGTCATAATGGTAAAAGAATGATAGCATTATGATGTCACAATCAAAACACCCCTTTAGTATCTCCTAATGGTAACACAATTAAAACATTATAATATTACAATCAAAACTCCCCTTTATGATGTCATATTGTTAAAATGATGATAGCATTATGACATCACAATCATAAGACTCCTTTCCGGTGTCATAATGATAAGACAATTAAATCATTATGATGTCATAATCAATACACTCTTTTATTATGTCATGATGGTAAAAGAATGATAGCATTATGATGGCACAATCAAAACACCTCTTTAGTATCTCCTAATGGTAACACAATTAAAACATTATAATATTACAATCAAAACTCCCCTTTATGATGTCATATTGTTAAAATGATGATAGCATTATGACATCACAATCATAAGACTCCTTTCCGGTGTCATAATGATAAGACAATTAAATCATTATGATGTCATAATCAATACACTCTTTTATTATGTCATAATGGTAAAAGAATGATAGCATTATGATGTCACAATCAAAACACCCCTTTAGTATCTCCTAATGGTAACACAATTAAAACATTATAATATTACAATCAAAACTCCCCTTTATTAATGTCTTATTGTTAAAATGATGATAGCATTATGACATCACAATCATACGACTCCTTTCCGGTGTCATAATGATAAGACAATTAAATCATTATGATGTCATAATCAATACACTCTTTTATTATGTCATAATGGTAAAAGAATGATAGCATTATGATGTCACAATCAAAACACCTCTTTAGTATCTCCTAATGGTAACACAATTAAAACATTATAATATTACAATCAAAACTCCCCTTTATGATGTCATATTGTTAAAATGATGATAGCATTATGACATCACAATCATAAGACCCCTTTCCGGTGTCATAATGATAAGACAACTAAATCACTATGATGTCATAATCAATACACTCTTTTATTATGTCATAATGGTAAAAGAATGATAGCATTATGATGTCACAATCAAAACACCTCTTTAGTATCTCCTAATGGTAACACAATTAAAACATTATAATATTACAATCAAAACTCCCCTTTATGATGTCATATTGTTAAAGTGATGATAGCATTATGACATCACAATCATAAGACCCCTTTCCGGTGTCATAATGATAAGACAACTAAATCACTATGATGTCATAATCAATACACTCTTTTAGTATGTCATAATGGTAAAAGAATGATAGCATTATGATGTCACAATCAAAACACCTCTTTAGTATCTCCTAATGGTAACACAATTAAAACATTATAATATTACAATCAAAACTCCCCTTTATGATGTCATATTGTTAAAATGATGATAGCATTATGACATCACAATCATAAGACTCCTTTCCGGTGTCATAATGAAAAGACAATTAAATCATTATGATGTCATAATCAATACACTCTTTTATTATGTCATAATGGTAAAAGAATGATAGCATTATGATGTCACAATCAAAACACCCCTTTAGTATCTCCTAATGGTAACACAATTAAAACATTATAATATTACAATCAAAACTCCCCTTTATGATGTCATATTGTTAAAATGATGATAGCATTATGACATCACAATCATAAGACTCCTTTCCGGTGTCATAATGATAAGACAATTAAATCATTATGATGTCATAATCAATACACTCTTTTATTTTGTCATGATGGTAAAAGAATGATAGCATTATGATGGCACAATCAAAACACCTCTTTAGTATCTCCTAATGGTAACACAATTAAAACATTATAATATTACAATCAAAACTCCCCTTTATGATGTCATATTGTTAAAATGATGATAGCATTATGACATCACAATCATAAGACTCCTTTCCGGTGTCATAATGAAAAGACAATTAAATCATTATGATGTCATAATCAATACACTCTTTTATTATGTCATAATGGTAAAAGAATGATAGCATTATGATGTCACAATCAAAACACCCCTTTAGTATCTCCTAATGGTAACACAATTAAAACATTATAATATTACAATCAAAACTCCCCTTTATGATGTCATATTGTTAAAATGATGATAGCATTATGACATCACAATCATAAGACTCCTTTCCGGTGTCATAATGATAAGACAATTAAATCATTATGATGTCATAATCAATACACTCTTTTATTATGTCATGATGGTAAAAGAATGATAGCATTATGATGTCACAATCAAAACACCTCTTTAGTATCTCCTAATGGTAACACAATTAAAACATTATAATATTACAATCAAAACTCCCCTTTATGATGTCATATTGTTAAAATGATGATAGCATTATGACATCACAATCATAAGACCCCTTTCCGGTGTCATAATGATAAGACAATTAAATCACTATGATGTCATAATCAATATACTCTTTTATTATTTCATAATGGTAAAAGAATGATAGCATTATGATGTCACAATCAAAACACCTCTTTAGTATCTCCTAATGGTAACACAATTTAAACATTATAATATTACATTCAAAACTCCCCTTTCTGATGCCATATTGTTAAAATGATGATAGCATTATGACATCACATGATGTCATAATCAATACACTCTTTTATTATGTCATAATGGTAAAAGAATGATAGCATTATGATGTCACAATCAAAACACCCCTTTAGTATCTCCTAATGGTAACACAATTAAAACATTATAATATTACAATCAAAACTCCCCTTTATGATGTCATATTGTTAAAATGATGATAGCATTATGACATCACAATCATAAGACTCCTTTCCGGTGTCATAATGATAAGACAATTAAATCATTATGATGTCATAATCAATACACTCTTTTATTATGTCATGATGGTAAAAGAATGATAGCATTATGATGGCACAATCAAAACACCTCTTTAGTATCTCCTAATGGTAACACAATTAAAACATTATAATATTACAATCAAAACTCCCCTTTATGATGTCATATTGTTAAAATGATGATAGCATTATGACATCACAATCATAAGACTCCTTTCCGGTGTCATAATGATAAGACAATTAAATCATTATGATGTCATAATCAATACACTCTTTTATTATGTCATAATGGTAAAAGAATGATAGCATTATGATGTCACAATCAAAACACCCCTTTAGTATCTCCTAATGGTAACACAATTAAAACATTATAATATTACAATCAAAACTCCCCTTTATTAATGTCTTATTGTTAAAATGATGATAGCATTATGACATCACAATCATACGACTCCTTTCCGGTGTCATAATGATAAGACAATTAAATCATTATGATGTCATAATCAATACACTCTTTTATTATGTCATAATGGTAAAAGAATGATAGCATTATGATGTCACAATCAAAACACCTCTTTAGTATCTCCTAATGGTAACACAATTAAAACATTATAATATTACAATCAAAACTCCCCTTTATGATGTCATATTGTTAAAATGATGATAGCATTATGACATCACAATCATAAGACCCCTTTCCGGTGTCATAATGATAAGACAACTAAATCACTATGATGTCATAATCAATACACTCTTTTATTATGTCATAATGGTAAAAGAATGATAGCATTATGATGTCACAATCAAAACACCTCTTTAGTATCTCCTAATGGTAACACAATTAAAACATTATAATATTACAATCAAAACTCCCCTTTATGATGTCATATTGTTAAAGTGATGATAGCATTATGACATCACAATCATAAGACCCCTTTCCGGTGTCATAATGATAAGACAACTAAATCACTATGATGTCATAATCAATACACTCTTTTAGTATGTCATAATGGTAAAAGAATGATAGCATTATGATGTCACAATCAAAACACCTCTTTAGTATCTCCTAATGGTAACACAATTAAAACATTATAATATTACAATCAAAACTCCCCTTTATGATGTCATATTGTTAAAATGATGATAGCATTATGACATCACAATCATAAGACTCCTTTCCGGTGTCATAATGAAAAGACAATTAAATCATTATGATGTCATAATCAATACACTCTTTTATTATGTCATAATGGTAAAAGAATGATAGCATTATGATGTCACAATCAAAACACCCCTTTAGTATCTCCTAATGGTAACACAATTAAAACATTATAATATTACAATCAAAACTCCCCTTTATGATGTCATATTGTTAAAATGATGATAGCATTATGACATCACAATCATAAGACTCCTTTCCGGTGTCATAATGATAAGACAATTAAATCATTATGATGTCATAATCAATACACTCTTTTATTTTGTCATGATGGTAAAAGAATGATAGCATTATGATGGCACAATCAAAACACCTCTTTAGTATCTCCTAATGGTAACACAATTAAAACATTATAATATTACAATCAAAACTCCCCTTTATGATGTCATATTGTTAAAATGATGATAGCATTATGACATCACAATCATAAGACTCCTTTCCGGTGTCATAATGATAAGACAATTAAATCATTATGATGTCATAATCAATACACTCTTTTATTATGTCATAATGGTAAAAGAATGATAGCATTATGATGTCACAATCAAAACACCCCTTTAGTATCTCCTAATGGTAACACAATTAAAACATTATAATATTACAATCAGAACTCCCCTTTATTAATGTCTTATTGTTAAAATGATGATAGCATTATGACATCACAATCATACGACTCCTTTCCGGTGTCATAATGATAAGACAATTAAATCATTATGATGTCATAATCAATACACTCTTTTATTATGTCATAATGGTAAAAGAATGATAGCATTATGATGTCACAATCAAAACACCTCTTTAGTATCTCCTAATGGTAACACAATTAAAACATTATAATATTACAATCAAAACTCCCCTTTATGATGTCATATTGTTAAAGTGATGATAGCATTATGACATCACAATCATAAGACCCCTTTCCGGTGTCATAATGATAAGACAACTAAATCACTATGATGTCATAATCAATACACTCTTTTAGTATGTCATAATGGTAAAAGAATGATAGCATTATGATGTCACAATCAAAACACCTCTTTAGTATCTCCTAATGGTAACACAATTAAATAATTATAATATTACATTCAAAACTCCCCTTTATGATGTCAAATTGTTAAAATGATGATAGCATTATGACATCACAATCATAAGACTCCTTTCCGGAGTCATAATTATAAGAGAATTAAATCATTATGATGTCATAATCAATACACTCTTTTATTATGTCATAATGGTAAAAGAATGATAGCATTATGATGTCACAATCAAAACACCTCTTTAGTATCTCCTAATGGTAACACAATTAAAACATTATAATATTACAATCAAAACTCCCCTTTATTAATGTCATATTGTTAAAATGATGATAGCATTATGACATCACAATCATAAGACTCCTTTCCGGTGTCATAATGATAAGACAATTAAATCATTATGATGTCATAATCAATACACTCTTTTATTATGTCATAATGGTAAAAGAATGATAGCATTATGATGTCACAATCAAAACACCTCTTTAGTATCTCCTGATGGTAACACAATTAAAACATTATAATATTACAATCAAAACTCCCCTTTATGATGTCATGTTGTTAAAATGATGATAGCATTATGACATCACAATCATAAGACCCCTTTCCGGTGTCATAATGATAAGACAACTAAATCACTATGATGTCATAATCAATACACTCTTTTATTATGTCATAATGGTAAAAGAATGATAGCATTATGATGTCACAATCAAAACACCTCTTTAGTATCTCCTAATGGTAACACAATTAAAACATTATAATATTACAATCAAAACTCCCCTTTATGATGTCATATTGTTAAAATGATGATAGCATTATGACATCACAATCATAAGACCCCTTTCCAGTGTCATAATTATAAGACAATTAAATCATTATGATGTCATAATCAATACACTATTTTATTATGTCATAATGGTAAAAGAATGATAGCATTAGAGATGTCACAATCAAAACACCTATTTATTATCTCCTAATGGTAACACAATTAGAACATTATAATATTACAATCAAAACTCCCCTTTATGATGTCATATTGTTAAAATGATGATAGCATTATGACATCACAATCATAAGACTCCTTTCCGGTGTCATAATTATAAGACAATTAAATCATTATGATGTCATAATCAATACACTCTTTTATTATGTCATTATGGTAAAAGAATGATAGCATTATGATGTCACAATCAAAACACCTCTTTAGTATCTCATGATGGTAACACAATTAAAACATTATAATATTACAATCAAAACTCCCCTTTATGATGTCATAATGTTAAGGTGATGATAGCATTATGACATCACAATCGTAAGACCCCTTTCCGGTGTCATAATGATAAGACAACTAAATCACTATGATGTCATAATCAATACACTCTTTTATTATGTCATAATGGTAAAAGAATGATAGCATTATGATGTCACAATCAAAACACCTCTTTAGTATCTCATGATGGTAACACAATTAAAACATTATAATATTACAATCAAAACTCCCCTTTATGATGTCATAATGTTAAGGTGATGATAGCATTATGACATCACAATCATAAGACCCCTTTTCGGTGTCATAATGATAAGACAATTAAATCACTATGATGTCATAATCAATACACTCTTTTATTATGTCATAATGGTAAAAGAATGATAGCATTATGATGTCACAATCAAAACACCTCTTTAGTATCTCATGATGGTAACACAATTAAAACATTATAATATTACAATCAAAACTCCCCTTTATGATGTCATAATGTTAAGGTGATGATAGCATTGTGACATCACAATCATAAGACCCCTTTCCGGTGTCATAATAACAAAGACAACTAAATCACTATGATGTCATAATCAATACACTCTTTTATTATGTCATAATGGTAAAAGAATGATAGTATTATGATGTCACAATCAAAACACCTCTTTAGTATCTCCTAATGGTAACACAATTAAAACATTATAATATTACAATCAAAACTCCCCTTTATGATGTCATAATGTTAAGGTGATGATAGCATTATGACATCACAATCATAAGACCCCTTTTCGGTGTCATAATGATAAGACAATTAAATCACTATGATGTCATAATCAATACACTCTTTTATTATGTCATAATGGTAAAAGAATGATAGCATTATGATGTCACAATCAAAACACCTCTTTAGTATCTCCTGATGGTAACACAATTAAAACATTATAATATTACAATCAAAACTCCCCTTTATGATGTCATATTGTTAAAATGATGATAGCATTATGACATCACAATCATAAGACCCCTTTCCGGTGTCATAATGATAAGACAAATAAATCACTATGACGTCATAATCAATACACTCTTTTATTATGTCATAATGGTAAAAGAATGATAGCATTATGATGTCACAATCAAAACACCTCTTTAGTATCTCCTAATGGTAACACAATTAAAACATTATAATATTACAATCAAAACTCCCCTTTATGATGTCATATTGTTAAAGTGATGATAGCATTATGACATCACAATCATAAGACCCCTTTCCGGTGTCATAATGATAAGACAACTAAATCACTATGATGTCATAATCAATACACTCTTTTAGTATGTCATAATGGTAAAAGAATGATAGCATTATGATGTCACAATCAAAACACCTCTTTAGTATCTCCTAATGGTAAAACAATTAAATAATTATAATATTACATTCAAAACTCCCCTTTATGATGTCAAATTGTTAAAATGATGATAGCATTATGACATCACAATCATAAGACTCCTTTCCGGAGTCATAATTATAAGAGAATTAAATCATTATGATGTCATAATCAATACACTCTTTTATTATGTCATAATGGTAAAAGAATGATAGCATTATGATGTCACAATCAAAACACCTCTTTAGTATCTCCTAATGGTAACACAATTAAAACATTATAATATTACAATCAAAACTCCCCTTTATTAATGTCATATTGTTAAAATGATGATAGCATTATGACATCACAATCATAAGACTCCTTTCCGGTGTCATAATGATAAGACAATTAAATCATTATGATGTCATAATCAATACACTCTTTTATTATGTCATAATGGTAAAAGAATGATAGCATTATGATGTCACAATCAAAACACCTCTTTAGTATCTCCTGATGGTAACACAATTAAAACATTATAATATTACAATCAAAACTCCCCTTTATGATGTCATATTGTTAAAATGATGATAGCATTATGACATCACAATCATAAGACCCCTTTCCGGTGTCATAATGATAAGACAACTAAATCACTATGATGTCATAATCAATACACTCTTTTATTATGTCATAATGGTAAAAGAATGATAGCATTATGATGTCACAATCAAAACACCTCTTTAGTATCTCCTAATGGTAACACAATTAAAACATTATAATATTACAATCAAAACTCCCCTTTATGATGTCATATTGTTAAAATGATGATAGCATTATGACATCACAATCATAAGACCCCTTTCCGGTGTCATAATTATAAGACAATTAAATCATTATGATGTCATAATCAATACACTATTTTATTATGTCATAATGGTAAAAGAATGATAGCATTAGAGATGTCACAATCAAAACACCTCTTTATTATCTCCTAATGGTAACACAATTAGAACATTATAATATTACAATCAAAACTCCCCTTTATGATGTCATATTGTTAAAATGATGATAGCATTATGACATCACTATCATAAGACTCCTTTCCGGTGTCATAATTATAAGACAATTAAATCATTATGATGTCATAATCAATACACTCTTTTATTATGTCATTATGGTAAAAGAATGATAGCATTATGATGTCACAATCAAAACACCTCTTTAGTATCTCATGATGGTAACACAATTAAAACATTATAATATTACAATCAAAACTCCCCTTTATGATGTCATAATGTTAAGGTGATGATAGCATTATGACATCACAATCGTAAGACCCCTTTCCGGTGTCATAATGATAAGACAACTAAATCACTATGATGTCATAATCAATACACTCTTTTATTATGTCATAATGGTAAAAGAATGATAGCATTATGATGTCACAATCAAAACACCTCTTTAGTATCTCATGATGGTAACACAATTAAAACATTATAATATTACAATCAAAACTCCCCTTTATGATGTCATAATGTTAAGGTGATGATAGCATTGTGACATCACAATCATAAGACCCCTTTCCGGTGTCATAATAACAAAGACAACTAAATCACTATGATGTCATAATCAATACACTCTTTTATTATGTCATAATGGTAAAAGAATGATAGCATTATGATGTCACAATCAAAACACCTCTTTAGTATCTCATGATGGTAACACAATTAAAACATTATAATATTACAATCAAAACTCCCCTTTATGATGTCATAATGTTAAGGTGATGATAGCATTGTGACATCACAATCATAAGACCCCTTTCCGGTGTCATAATGATAAGACAACTAAATCACTATGATGTCATAATCAATACACTCTTTTATTATGTCATAATGGTAAAAGAATGATAGCATTATGATGTCACAATCAAAACACCTCTTTAGTATCTCATGATGGTAACACAATTAAAACATTATAATATTACAATCAAAACTCCCCTTTATGATGTCATAATGTTAAGGTGATGATAGCATTATGACATCACAATCATAAGACCCCTTTCCGGTGTCATAATGATAAGACAACTAAATCACTATGATGTCATAATAAATACACTCTTTTATTATGTCATAATGGTAAAAGAAGGATAGCATTATGATGTCACAATCAAAACACCTCTTTCGTTTCTCATGATGGTAACACAATTAAAACATTATAATATTACAATCAAAACTCCCCTTTATGATGTCATATTGTTAAAATGATGATAGCATTATGACATCACAATCATAAGTCCCCTTTCCGGTGTCATAATGATAAGACAACTAAATCACTATGATGTCATAATCAATATACTCTTTTATTATGTCATAATGGTAAAAGAATGATAGCATTATGATGTCACAATCAAAACACCTCTTTAGTATCTCCTAATGGTAACACAATTAAAACATTATAATATTACATTCAAAACTCCCCTTTATGATGTCATATTGTTAAAATGATGATAGCATTATGACATCACAATCATAAGACCCCTTTCCGGTGTCATAATGATAAGACAACTAAATCACTATGATGTCATAATCAATACACTCTTTTATTATGTCATAATGGTAAAAGAATGATAGCATTATGATGTCACAATCAAAACACCTCTTTAGTATCTCCTAATGGTAACACAATTAAAACATTATAATATTACAATCAAAACTCCCCTTTATGATGTCATATTGTTAAAATGATGATAGCATTATGACATCACAATCATAAGACTCCTTTCCGGTGTCATAATTATAAGACAATTAAATCATTATGATGTCATAATCAATACACTCTTTTATTATGTCATAATGGTAAAAGAATGATAGCATTATGATGTCACAATCAAAACACCTCTTTAGTATCTCATGATGGTAACACAATTAAAACATTATAATATTACAATCAAAACTCCCCTTTATGATGTCATAATATTAAGGTGATGATAGCATTATGACATCACAATCATAAGACTCCTTTCCTGTGTCATAATTATAAGACAA
Source organism: Spea bombifrons (assembly GCF_027358695.1). Lineage (NCBI taxonomy): Eukaryota > Metazoa > Chordata > Amphibia > Anura > Pelobatidae > Spea > Spea bombifrons. Next base: position 40,804,596 of record NC_071088.1, read on the forward strand.
TTAAATCATTATGATGTCATAATCAATACACTCTTTTATTATTTCATAATGGTAAAAGAATGATAGCATTATGATGTCACAATCAAAACACCTCTTTAGTATCTCATGATGGTAACACAATTAAAACATTATAATATTACAATCAAAACTCCCCTTTATGATGTCATAATGTTAAGGTGATGATAGCATTATGACATCACAATCATAAGACCCCTTTCCGGTGTCATAATGATAAGACAACTAAATCACTATGATGTCATAATCAATACACTCTTTTATTATGTCATAATGGTAAAAGAATGATAGCATTATGATGTCACAATCAAAACACCTCTTTAGTATCTCCTAACGGTAACACAATTAAAACATTATAATATTACAATCAAAACTCCCCTTTATGATGTGATATTGTTAAAATGATATTAGCATTATGACATCACAATCATAAGACTCCTTTCAGGTGTCATAATTATAAGACAATTAAATCATTATGATGTCATAATCAATACACTCTTTTATTATGTCATAATGGTAAAAGAATGATAGTATTATGATGTCACAATCAAAACACCTCTTTAGTATCTCCTAATGGTAACACAATTAAAACATTATAATATTACAATCAAAACTCCCCTTTATGATGTCATAATGTTAAGGTGATGATGGCATTATGACATCACAATCATAAGACCCCTTTTCGGTGTCATAATGATAAGACAATTAAATCACTATGATGTCATAATCAATACACTCTTTTATTATGTCATAATGGTAAAAGAATGATAGCATTATGATGTCACAATCAAAACACCTCTTTAGTATCTCATGATGGTAACACAATTAAAACATTATAATATTACAATCAAAACTCCCCTTTATGATGTCATAATGTTAAGGTGATGATTACATTGTGACATCACAATCATAAGACCCCTTTCCGGTGTCATAATGATAAGACAACTAAATCACTATGATGTCATAATCAATACACTCTTTTATTATGTCATAATGGTAAAAGAATGATAGCATTATGATGTCACAATCAAAACACCTCTTTAGTATCTCCTAATGGTAACACAATTAAAACATTATAATATTACAATCAAAACTCCCCTTTATGATGTCATATTGTTAAAATGATGATAGCATTATGACATCACAATCATAAGACCCCTTTCCGGTGTCATAATGATAAGACAACTAAATCACTATGATGTCATAATCAATATACTCTTTTATTATTTCATAATGGTAAAAGAATGATAGCATTATGATGTCACAATCAAAACACCTCTTTAGTATCTCCTAATGGTAACACAATTAAAACATTATAATATTACATTCAAAACTCCCCTTTATGATGTCATATTGTTAAAATGATGATAGCATTATGACATCACATGATGTCATAATCAATACACTCTTTTATTATGTCATAATGGTAAAAGAATGATAGCATTATGATGTCACAATCAAAACACCCCTTTAGTATCTCCTAATGGTAACACAATTAAAACATTATAATATTACAATCAAAACTCCCCTTTATGATGTCAAATTGTTAAAATGATGATAGCATTATGACATCACAATCATAAGACTCCTTTCCGGTGTCATAATTATAAGACAATTAAATTATTATGATGTCATAATCAATACACTCTTTTATTATGTCATAATGGTAAAAGAATGATAGCATTATGATGTCACAATCAAAACACCTCTTTAGTGTCTCCTAATGGTAACACAATTAAAACATTATAATATTACAATCAAAACTCCCCTTTATGATGTCATATTGTTAAAATGATGATAGCATTATGACATCACAATCATAAGACCCCTTTCCGGTGTCATAATGATAGGACAATTAAATCATTATGATGTCATAATCAATACACTCTTTTATTATGTCATGATGGTAAAAGAATGATAGCATTATGATGTCACAATCAAAACACCTCTTTAGTATCTCATGATGGTAACACAATTAAAACATTATAATATTACAATCAAAACTCCCCTTTATGATGTCATAATGTTAAGGTGATGATAGCATTATGACATCACAATCATAAGACCCCTTTCCGGTGTCATAATGATAAAACAACTAAATCACTATGATGTCATAATCAATACACTCTTTTATTATGTCATAATGGTAAAAGAATGATAGCATTATGATGTCACAATCAAAACACCTCTTTAGTATCTCCTAACGGTAACACAATTAAAACATTATAATATTACAATCAAAACTCCCCTTTATGATGTCATATTGTTAAAATGATATTAGCATTATGACATCACAATCATAAGACTCCTTTCCGGTGTCATAATTATAAGACAATTAAATCATTATGATGTCATAATCAATACACTCTTTTATTATGTCATAATGGTAAAAGAATGATAGTATTATGATGTCACAATCAAAACACCTCTTTAGTATCTCCTAATGGTAACACAATTAAAACATTATAATATTACAATCAAAACTCCCCTTTATGATGTCATAATGTTAAGGTGATGATAGCATTATGACATCACAATCATAAGACCCCTTTTCGGTGTCATAATGATAAGACAATTAAATCATTATGATGTCATAATCAATACACTCTTTTATTATGTCATAATGGTAAAAGAATGATAATATTATGATGTCACAATCAAAACACCTCTTTAGTATCTCCTAATGGTAACACAATTAAAACATTATAATATTACAATCAAAACTCCAATTTATGATGTCATAATGTTAAGGTGATGATAGCATTATGACATCACAATCATAAGACCCCTTTTCGGTGTCATAATGATAAGACAATTAAATCACTATGATGTCATAATCAATACACTTTTTTATTATGTCATAATGGTAAAAGAATGATAGCATTATGATGTCACAATCAAAACACCTCTTTAGTATCTCATGATGGTAACACAATTAAAACATTATAATATTACAATCAAAACTCCCCTTTATGATGTCATAATGTTAAGGTGATGATTACATTGTGATATCACAATCATAAGACCCCTTTCCGGTGTCATAATGATAAGACAACTAAATCACTATGATGTCATAATCAATACACTCTTTTATTATGTCATAATGGTAAAAGAATGATAGCATTATGATGTCACAATCAAAACACCTCTTTAGTATCTCCTAATGGTAACACAATTAAAACATTATAATATTACATTCAAAACTCCCCTTTATGATGTCATATTGTTAAAATGATGATAGCATTCTGACATCACAATCATAAGACCCCTTTCCGGTGTCATAATGATAAGACAACTAAATCACTATGATGTCATAATCAATACACTCTTTTATTATGTCATAATGGTAAAAGAATGACAGCATTATGATGTCACAATCAAAACACCTCTTTAGTATCTCCTAATGGTAACACAATTAAAACATTATAATATTACAATCAAAACTCCCCTTTATTAATGTCATATTGTTAAAATGATGATAGCATTATGACATCACAATCATAAGACCCCTTTCCGGCGTCATAATGATAAGACAACTAAATCACTATGATGTCATAATCAATACACTCTTTTATTATGTCATAATGGTAAAAGAATGATAGCATTATGATGTCACAATCAAAACACCTCTTTAGTATCTCCTAATGGTAACACAATTAAAACATTATAATATTACAATCAAAACTCCCCTTTATGATGTCATATTGTTAAAATGATGATAGCATTATGACATCACAATCATAAGACTCCTTTCCGGTGTCATAATAACAAAGACAACTAAATCACTATGATGTCATAATCAATACACTCTTTTATTATGTCATAATGGTAAAAGAATGATAGCATTATGATGTCACAATCAAAACACCTCTTTAGTATCTCCTAATGGTAACACAATTAAAACATTATAATATTACATTCAAAACTCCCCTTTATGATGTCATATTGTTAAAATGATGAGAGCATTCTGACATCACAATCATAAGACCCCTTTCCGGTGTCATAATGATAAGACAACTAAATCACTATGATGTCATAATCAATACACTCTTTTATTATGTCATAATGGTAAAAGAATGACAGCATTATGATGTCACAATCAAAACACCTCTTTAGTATCTCCTAATGGTAACACAATTAAAACATTATAATATTACAATCAAAACTCCCCTTTATTAATGTCATATTGTTAAAATGATGATAGCATTATGACATCACAATCAGAAGACTCCTTTCCGGTGTCATAATGATAAGACAATTAAATCATTATGATGTCATAATCAATACACTCTTTTATTATGTCATAATGGTAAAAGAATGATAGCATTATGATGTCACAATCAAAACAACCTCTTTAGTATCTCCTAATGGTAACACAATTAAAACATTATAATATTACAATCAAAACTCCCCTTTATGATGTCATATTGTTAAAATGATGATAGCATTCTGACATCACAATCATAAGACTCCTTTCCGGTGTCATAATGATAAGACAATTAAATCATTATGATGTCATAATCAATACACTCTTTTATTATGTCATAATGGTAAAAGAATGATAGCATTATGATGTCACAATCAAAACACCCCTTTAGTATCTCCTAATGGTAACACAATTAAAACATTATAATATTACAATCAAAACTCCCCTTTATGATGTCAAATTGTTAAAATGATGATAGCATTATGACATCACAATCATAAGACTCCTTTCCGGTGTCATAATTATAAGACAATTAAATCATTATGATGTCATAATCAATACACTCTTTTATTATGTCATAATGGTAAAAGAATGATAGCATTATGATGTCACAATCAAAACACCTCTTTAGTATCTCCTAATGGTAACACAATTAAAACATTATAATGTTACAATCAAAACTCCCCTTTATGATGTCATATTGTTAAAATGATGATAGCATTATGACATCACAATCATAAGACCCCTTTCCGGTGTCATAATGATAAGACAACTAAATCACTATGATGTCATAATCAATACACTCTTTTAGTATGTCATAATGGTAAAAGAATGATAGCATTATGATGTCACAATCAAAACACCTCTTTAGTATCTCCTAATGGTAACACAATTAAAACATTATAATATTACAATCAAAACTCCCCTTTGTGATGTCATATTGTTAAAGTGATGATAGCATTATGACATCACAATCATAAGACCCCTTTCCGGTGTCATAATGATAAGACAACTAAATCACCATGATGTCATAATCAATACACTCTTATATTATGTCATAATGGTAAAGGAATGATAGCATTATGATGTCACAATCAAAACACCTCTTTAGTATCTCCTAATGGTAACACAATTAAAACATTATAATATTACAATCAAAACTCCCCTTTATTAATGTCATATTGTTAAAATGATGATAGCATTGAGACATCACAATCATAAGACTCCTTTCCGGTGTCATAATGATAAGACAATTAAATCATTATGATGTCATAATCAATACACTCTTTTATTATGTCATAATGGTAAAAGAATGATAGCATTATGATGTCACAATCAAAACACCTCTTTAGTATCTCCTGATGGTAACACAATTAAAACATTATAATATTACAATCAAAACTCCCCTTTATGATGTCATATTGTTAAAATGATGATAGCATTATGACATCACAATCATAAGACCCCTTTCCGGTGTCATAATGATAAGACAACTAAGTCACTATGATGTCATAATCAATACACTCTTTTATTATGTCATAATGGTAAAAGAATGATAGCATTATGATGTCACAATCAAAACACCTCTTTAGTATCTCCTAACGGTAACACAATTAAAACATTATAATATTACAATCAAAACTCCCCTTTATGATGTCATATTGTTAAAATGATATTAGCATTATGACATCACAATCATAAGACTCCTTTCCGGTGTCATAATTATAAGACAATTAAATCATTATGATGTCATAATCAATACACTCTTTTATTATGTCATAATGGTAAAAGAATGATAGTATTATGATGTCACAATCAAAACACCTCTTTAGTATCTCCTAATGGTAACACAATTAAAACATTATAATATTACAATCAAAACTCCCCTTTATGATGTCATAATGTTAAGGTGATGATAGCATTATGACATCACAATCATAAGACCCCTTTTCGGTGTCATAATGATAAGACAATTAAATCATTATGATGTCATAATCAATACACTCTTTTATTATGTCATAATGGTAAAAGAATGATAATATTATGATGTCACAATCAAAACACCTCTTTAGTATCTCCTAATGGTAACACAATTAAAACATTATAATATTACAATCAAAACTCCAATTTATGATGTCATAATGTTAAGGTGATGATAGCATTATGACATCACAATCATAAGACCCCTTTTCGGTGTCATAATGATAAGACAATTAAATCACTATGATGTCATAATCAATACACTTTTTTATTATGTCATAATGGTAAAAGAATGATAGCATTATGATGTCACAATCAAAACACCTCTTTAGTATCTCATGATGGTAACACAATTAAAACATTATAATATTACAATCAAAACTCCCCTTTATGATGTCATAATGTTAAGGTGATGATTACATTGTGATATCACAATCATAAGACCCCTTTCCGGTGTCATAATGATAAGACAACTAAATCACTATGATGTCATAATCAATACACTCTTTTATTATGTCATAATGGTAAAAGAATGATAGCATTATGATGTCACAATCAAAACACCTCTTTAGTATCTCCTAATGGTAACACAATTAAAACATTATAATATTACATTCAAAACTCCCCTTTATGATGTCATATTGTTAAAATGATGATAGCATTCTGACATCACAATCATAAGACCCCTTTCCGGTGTCATAATGATAAGACAACTAAATCACTATGATGTCATAATCAATACACTCTTTTATTATGTCATAATGGTAAAAGAATGACAGCATTATGATGTCACAATCAAAACACCTCTTTAGTATCTCCTAATGGTAACACAATTAAAACATTATAATATTACAATCAAAACTCCCCTTTATTAATGTCATATTGTTAAAATGATGATAGCATTATGACATCACAATCATAAGACCCCTTTCCGGCGTCATAATGATAAGACAACTAAATCACTATGATGTCATAATCAATACACTCTTTTATTATGTCATAATGGTAAAAGAATGATAGCATTATGATGTCACAATCAAAACACCTCTTTAGTATCTCCTAATGGTAACACAATTAAAACATTATAATATTACAATCAAAACTCCCCTTTATGATGTCATATTGTTAAAATGATGATAGCATTATGACATCACAATCATAAGACTCCTTTCCGGTGTCATAATAACAAAGACAACTAAATCACTATGATGTCATAATCAATACACTCTTTTATTATGTCATAATGGTAAAAGAATGATAGCATTATGATGTCACAATCAAAACACCTCTTTAGTATCTCCTAATGGTAACACAATTAAAACATTATAATATTACATTCAAAACTCCCCTTTATGATGTCATATTGTTAAAATGATGAGAGCATTCTGACATCACAATCATAAGACCCCTTTCCGGTGTCATAATGATAAGACAACTAAATCACTATGATGTCATAATCAATACACTCTTTTATTATGTCATAATGGTAAAAGAATGACAGCATTATGATGTCACAATCAAAACACCTCTTTAGTATCTCCTAATGGTAACACAATTAAAACATTATAATATTACAATCAAAACTCCCCTTTATTAATGTCATATTGTTAAAATGATGATAGCATTATGACATCACAATCAGAAGACTCCTTTCCGGTGTCATAATGATAAGACAATTAAATCATTATGATGTCATAATCAATACACTCTTTTATTATGTCATAATGGTAAAAGAATGATAGCATTATGATGTCACAATCAAAACAACCTCTTTAGTATCTCCTAATGGTAACACAATTAAAACATTATAATATTACAATCAAAACTCCCCTTTATGATGTCATATTGTTAAAATGATGATAGCATTCTGACATCACAATCATAAGACTCCTTTCCGGTGTCATAATGATAAGACAATTAAATCATTATGATGTCATAATCAATACACTCTTTTATTATGTCATAATGGTAAAAGAATGATAGCATTATGATGTCACAATCAAAACACCCCTTTAGTATCTCCTAATGGTAACACAATTAAAACATTATAATATTACAATCAAAACTCCCCTTTATGATGTCAAATTGTTAAAATGATGATAGCATTATGACATCACAATCATAAGACTCCTTTCCGGTGTCATAATTATAAGACAATTAAATCATTATGATGTCATAATCAATACACTCTTTTATTATGTCATAATGGTAAAAGAATGATAGCATTATGATGTCACAATCAAAACACCTCTTTAGTATCTCCTAATGGTAACACAATTAAAACATTATAATGTTACAATCAAAACTCCCCTTTATGATGTCATATTGTTAAAATGATGATAGCATTATGACATCACAATCATAAGACCCCTTTCCGGTGTCATAATGATAAGACAACTAAATCACTATGATGTCATAATCAATACACTCTTTTAGTATGTCATAATGGTAAAAGAATGATAGCATTATGATGTCACAATCAAAACACCTCTTTAGTATCTCCTAATGGTAACACAATTAAAACATTATAATATTACAATCAAAACTCCCCTTTGTGATGTCATATTGTTAAAGTGATGATAGCATTATGACATCACAATCATAAGACCCCTTTCCGGTGTCATAATGATAAGACAACTAAATCACCATGATGTCATAATCAATACACTCTTATATTATGTCATAATGGTAAAGGAATGATAGCATTATGATGTCACAATCAAAACACCTCTTTAGTATCTCCTAATGGTAACACAATTAAAACATTATAATATTACAATCAAAACTCCCCTTTATTAATGTCATATTGTTAAAATGATGATAGCATTGAGACATCACAATCATAAGACTCCTTTCCGGTGTCATAATGATAAGACAATTAAATCATTATGATGTCATAATCAATACACTCTTTTATTATGTCATAATGGTAAAAGAATGATAGCATTATGATGTCACAATCAAAACACCTCTTTAGTATCTCCTGATGGTAACACAATTAAAACATTATAATATTACAATCAAAACTCCCCTTTATGATGTCATATTGTTAAAATGATGATAGCATTATGACATCACAATCATAAGACCCCTTTCCGGTGTCATAATGATAAGACAACTAAATCACTATGATGTCATAATCAATACACTCTTTTATTATGTCATAATGGTAAAAGAATGATAGCATTATGATGTCACAATCAAAACACCTCTTTAGTATCTCCTAATGGTAACACAATTAAAACATTATAATATTACATTCAAAACTCCCCTTTATGATGTCATATTGTTAAAATGATGATAGCATTCTGACATCACAATCATAAGACCCCTTTCCGGTGTCATAATGATAAGACAACTAAATCACTATGATGTCATAATCAATACACTCTTTTATTATGTCATAATGGTAAAAGAATGACAGCATTATGATGTCACAATCAAAACACCTCTTTAGTATCTCCTAATGGTAACACAATTAAAACATTATAATATTACAATCAAAACTCCCCTTTATTAATGTCATATTGTTAAAATGATGATAGCATTATGACATCACAATCATAAGACTCCTTTCCGGTGTCATAATGATAAGACAATTAAATCATTATGATGTCATAATCAATACACTCTTTTATTATGTCATGATGGTAAAAGAATGATAGCATTATGATGTCACAATCAAAACACCTCTTTAGTATCTCCTAATGGTAACACAATTAAAACATTATAATATTACAATCAAAACTCCCCTTTATGATGTCATATTGTTAAAATGATGATAGCATTATGACATCACAATCATAAGACTCCTTTCCGGTGTCATAATGAAAAGACAATTAAATCATTATGATGTCATAATCAATACACTCTTTTATTATGTCATAATGGTAAAAGAATGATAGCATTATGATGTCACAATCAAAACACCCCTTTAGTATCTCCTAATGGTAACACAATTAAAACATTATAATATTACAATCAAAACTCCCCTTTATGATGTCATATTGTTAAAATGATGATAGCATTATGACATCACAATCATAAGACTCCTTTCCGGTGTCATAATGATAAGACAATTAAATCATTATGATGTCATAATCAATACACTCTTTTATTATGTCATGATGGTAAAAGAATGATAGCATTATGATGGCACAATCAAAACACCTCTTTAGTATCTCCTAATGGTAACACAATTAAAACATTATAATATTACAATCAAAACTCCCCTTTATGATGTCATATTGTTAAAATGATGATAGCATTATGACATCACAATCATAAGACTCCTTTCCGGTGTCATAATGATAAGACAATTAAATCATTATGATGTCATAATCAATACACTCTTTTATTATGTCATAATGGTAAAAGAATGATAGCATTATGATGTCACAATCAAAACACCCCTTTAGTATCTCCTAATGGTAACACAATTAAAACATTATAATATTACAATCAAAACTCCCCTTTATTAATGTCTTATTGTTAAAATGATGATAGCATTATGACATCACAATCATACGACTCCTTTCCGGTGTCATAATGATAAGACAATTAAATCATTATGATGTCATAATCAATACACTCTTTTATTATGTCATAATGGTAAAAGAATGATAGCATTATGATGTCACAATCAAAACACCTCTTTAGTATCTCCTAATGGTAACACAATTAAAACATTATAATATTACAATCAAAACTCCCCTTTATGATGTCATATTGTTAAAGTGATGATAGCATTATGACATCACAATCATAAGACCCCTTTCCGGTGTCATAATGATAAGACAACTAAATCACTATGATGTCATAATCAATACACTCTTTTAGTATGTCATAATGGTAAAAGAATGATAGCATTATGATGTCACAATCAAAACACCTCTTTAGTATCTCCTAATGGTAACACAATTAAAACATTATAATATTACAATCAAAACTCCCCTTTATGATGTCATATTGTTAAAATGATGATAGCATTATGACATCACAATCATAAGACTCCTTTCCGGTGTCATAATGAAAAGACAATTAAATCATTATGATGTCATAATCAATACACTCTTTTATTATGTCATAATGGTAAAAGAATGATAGCATTATGATGTCACAATCAAAACACCCCTTTAGTATCTCCTAATGGTAACACAATTAAAACATTATAATATTACAATCAAAACTCCCCTTTATGATGTCATATTGTTAAAATGATGATAGCATTATGACATCACAATCATAAGACTCCTTTCCGGTGTCATAATGATAAGACAATTAAATCATTATGATGTCATAATCAATACACTCTTTTATTATGTCATGATGGTAAAAGAATGATAGCATTATGATGTCACAATCAAAACACCTCTTTAGTATCTCCTAATGGTAACACAATTAAAACATTATAATATTACAATCAAAACTCCCCTTTATGATGTCATATTGTTAAAATGATGATAGCATTATGACATCACAATCATAAGACCCCTTTCCGGTGTCATAATGATAAGACAATTAAATCACTATGATGTCATAATCAATATACTCTTTTATTATTTCATAATGGTAAAAGAATGATAGCATTATGATGTCACAATCAAAACACCTCTTTAGTATCTCCTAATGGTAACACAATTTAAACATTATAATATTACATTCAAAACTCCCCTTTCTGATGCCATATTGTTAAAATGATGATAGCATTATGACATCACAATCATAAGACCCCTTTCCGGTGTCATAATGATAGGACAATTAAATCATTATGATGTCATAATCAATACACTCTTTTATTATGTCATAATGGTAAAAGAATGATAGCATTATGATGTCACAATCAAAACACCTCTTTAGTATCTCCTGATGGTAACACAATTAAAACATTATAATATTACAATCAAAACTCCCCTTTATGATGTCATAATGTTAAGGTGATAATAGCATTATGACATCACAATCATAAGACCCCTTTCCGGTGTCATAATGATAAGACAACTAAATCACTATGATGTCATAATCAATACACTCTTTTATTATGTCATAATGGTAAAAGAATGATAGCATTATGATGTCACAATCAAAACACCTCTTTAGTATCTCATGATGGTAACACAATTAAAACGTTATAATATTACAATCAAAACTCCCCTTTATGATGTCATAATGTTAAGGTGATGATAGCATTATGACATCACAATCATAAGACCCCTTTCCGGTGTCATAATGATAAGACAACTAAATCACTATGATGTCATAATCAATACACTCTTTTATTATGTCATAATGGTAAAAGAATGATAGCATTATGATGTCACAATCAAAACACCTCTTTAGTATCTCCTAACGGTAACACAATTAAAACATTATAATATTACAATCAAAACTCCCCTTTATGATGTCATATTGTTAAAATGATATTAGCATTATGACATCACAATCATAAGACTCCTTTCCGGTGTCATAATTATAAGACAATTAAATCACTATGATTTCATAATCAATACACTCTTTTATTATGTCATAATGGTAAAAGAATGATAGTATTATGATGTCACAATCAAAACACCTCTTTAGTATCTCCTAATGGTAACACAATTAAAACATTATAATATTACAATCAAAACTCCCCTTTATGATGTCATAATGTTAAGGTGATGATAGCATTATGACATCACAATCATAAGACCCCTTTTCGGTGTCATAATGATAAGACAATTAAATCACTATGATGTCATAATCAATACACTCTTTTATTATGTCATAATGGTAAAAGAATGATAGCATTATGATGTCACAATCAAAACACCTCTTTAGTATCTCATGATGGTAACACAATTAAAACATTATAATATTACAATCAAAACTCCCCTTTATGATGTCATAATGTTAAGGTGATGATAGCATTGTGACATCACAATCATAAGACCCCTTTCCGGTGTCATAATGATAAGACAACTAAATCACTATGATGTCATAATCAATACACTCTTTTATTATGTCATAATGGTAAAAGAATGATAGCATTATGATGTCACAATCAAAACACCTCTTTAGTATCTCCTAATGGTAACACAATTAAAACATTATAATATTACATTCAAAACTCCCCTTTATGATGTCATATTGTTAAAATGATGATAGCATTATGACATCACAATCATAAGACCCCTTTCCGGTGTCATAATGATAAGACAACTAAATCACTATGATGTCATAATCAATACACTCTTTTATTATGTCAGAATGGTAAAAGAATGATAGCATTATGATGTCACAATCAAAACACCTCTTTAGTATCTCCTAATGGTAACACAATTAAAACATTATAATATTACAATCAAAACTCCCCTTTATGATGTCATATTGTTAAAATGATGATAGCATTATGACATCACAATCATAAGACCCCTTTCCGGTGTCATAATTATAAGACAATTAAATCATTATGATGTCATAATCAATACACTATTTTATTATGTCATAATGGTAAAAGAATGATAGCATTAGAGATGTCACAATCAAAACACCTCTTTATTATCTCCTAATGGTAACACAATTAGAACATTATAATATTACAATCAAAACTCCCCTTTATGATGTCATATTGTTAAAATGATGATAGCATTATGACATCACAATCATAAGACCCCTTTCCGGTGTCATAATGATAAGACAACTAAATCACTATGATGTCATAATCAATACACTCTTTTATTATGTCATAATGGTGAAAGAATGATAGCATTATGATGTCACAATCAAAACACCTCTTTAGTATCTCCTAATGGTAACACAATTAAAACATTATAATATTACAATCAAAACTCCCCTTTATGATGTCATAATGTTAAGATGATGATAGCATTATGACATCACAATCATAAGACCCCTTTCCGGTGTCATAATTATTAGACAACTAAATCATTATGATGTCATAATCAATACACTCTTTTATTATGTCATAATGGTAAAAGAATGATAGCATTATGATGTCACAATCAAAACACCTCTTTAGTATCTCCTAATGGTAACACAATTAAAACATTATAATATTACAATCAAAACTCCCCTTTATGATGTCATATTGTTAAAATGATGATAGCATTATGACATCACAATCATAAGACCCCTTTACGGTGTCATAATGATAAGACAACTAAATCACTATGATGTCATAATCAATACACTCTTTTATTATGTCATAATGGTGAAAGAATGATAGCATTATGATGTCACAATCAAAACACCTCTTTAGTATCTCCTAATGGTAACACAATTAAAACATTATAATATTACAATCAAAACTCCCCTTTATGATGTCATAATGTTAAGATGATGATAGCATTATGACATCACAATCATAAGACCCCTTTCCGGTGTCATAATTATAAGACAACTAAATCATTATGATGTCATAATCAATACACTCTTTTATTATGTCATAATGGTAAAAGAATGATAGCATTATGATGTCACAATCAAAACACCTCTTTAGTATCTCCTAATGGTAACACAATTAAAACATTATAATATTACAATCAAAACTCCCCTTTATGATGTCATATTGTTAAAATGATGATAGCATTATGACATCACAATCATAAGACCCCTTTCCGGTGTCATAATGATAAGACAACTAAATTACTATGATGTCATAATCAATACACTCTTTTATTATGTCATAATGGTAAAAGAATGATAGCATTATGATGTCACAATCAAAACACCTCTTTAGTATCTCCTAATGGTAACACAATTAAAACATTATAATATTACAATCAAAACTCCCCTTTCTGATGTCATATAGTTAAAATGATGATAGCATTATGACATCACAATCATAAGACGCCTTTCCGGTGTCATAATGATAAGACAACTAAATCACTATGATGTCATAATCAATACACTCTTATTATGTCATAATGGTAAAAGAATGATAGCATTATGATGTCACAATCAAAACACCTCTTTAGTATCTCCTAATGGTAACACAATTAAAACATTATAATATTACAATCAAAACTCCCCTTTATGATGTCATATTGTTAAAATGATGATAGCATTTTGACATCACAATCATAAGACCCCTTTCCGGTGTCATAATGAGAAGACAACTAAATCACTATGATGTCATAATCAATACACTCTTTTATTATGTCATAATGGTAAAAGAATGATAGCATTATGATGTCACAATCAAAACACCTCTTTAGTATCTCCTAATGGTAACACAATTAAAACATTATAATATTACAATCAAAACTCCCCTTTATGATATCATAATGTTAAGGTGATGATAGCATTATGACATCACAATCATAAGACCCCTTTCCGGTGTCATAATGATAAGACAACTAAATCACTATGATGTCATAATCAATACACTCTTTTATTATGTCATAATGGTAAAAGAATGATAGCATTATGATGTCACAATCAAAACACCTCTTTAGTATCTCATGATGGTAACACAATTAAAACAATATAATATTACAATCAAAACTCCCCTTTATGATGTCATAATGTTAAGGTGATGATAGCATTATGACATCACAATCATAAGACCCCTTTTCGGTGTCATAATGATAAGACAATTAAATCACTATGATGTCATAATCAATACACTCTTTTATTATGTCATAATGGTAAAAGAATGATAGCATTATGATGTCACAATAAAAACACCTCTTAAGTATCTCCTAATGGTAACACAATTAAAACATTATAATATTACAAACAAAACTCCCCTTTATGATGTCATATTGTTAAAATGATGATAGCATTATGACATCACAATCATAAGACGCCTTTCCGGTGTCATAATGATAAGACAACTAAATCACTATGATGTCATAATCAATACACTCTTTTATTATGTCATAATGGTAAAAGAATGATAGCATTATGATGTCACAATCAAAACACCTCTTTAGTATCTCCTAATGGTAACACAATTAAAACATTATAATATTACAATCAAAACTCCCCTTTATGATGTCATATTGTTAAAATGATGATAGCATTATGACATCACAATCATAAGACCCCTTTCCGGTGTCATAATGAGAAGACAACTAAATCACTATGATGTCATAATCAATACACTCTTTTATAATGTCATAATGGTAAAAGAATGATAGCATTATGATGTCACAATCAAAACACCTCTTTAGTATCTCCTAATGGTAACACAATTAAAACATTATAATATTACAATTAAAACTCCCCTTTATGATGTCATAATGTTAAGGTGATGATAGCATTATGACATCACAATCATAAGAGCCCTTTCCGGTGTCATAATGATAAGACAACTAAATCACTATGATGTCATAATCAATACACTCTTTTATTATGTCATAATGGTAAAAGAATGATAGCATTATGATGTCACAATCAAAACACCTCTTTAGTATCTCCTGATGGTAACACAATTAAAACATTATAATATTACAATCAAAACTCCCCTTTATGATGTCATATTGTTAAAATGATGATAGCATTATGACATCACAATCATAAGACTCCTTTCCGGTGTCATAATTATAAGACAATTAAATCATTATGATGTCATAATCAATACACTCTTTTATTATGTCATAATGGTAAAAGAATGATAGCATTATGATGTCACAATCAAAACACCTCCTTAGTATCTCATGATGGTAACACAATTAAAACATTATATTATTACAATCAAAACTCCCCTTTATGATGTCATAATGTTAAGTTGATGATAGCATTATGACATCACAATCAAAAGACCCCTTTCCGGTGTCATAATGATAAGACAATTAAATCATTATGATGTCATAGTCAATACACTTTTATTATGTCATAATGGTAAAAGAATGATAGCATTATGATGTCACAATCAAAACACCTCTTTAGTATCTCCTAATGGTAACACAATTAAAACATTTTAATATTACAATCAAAACTCCCCTTTATGATGTCATAATGCTAAGGTGATGATAGCATTATGACATCACAATCATAAGACCCCTTTCTGGTGTCATAATGATAAGACAACTAAATCACTATGATGTCATTATCAATACACTCTTTTATTATGTCATAATGGTAAAAGAATGATAGCATTATGATGTCACAATCAAAACACCTCTTTAGTATCTCCTAATATTAACACAATTAAAACATTATAATATTACAATCAAAACTCCCCTTTATGATGTCATATTGTTAAAATGATGATAGCATTATGACATCACAATCATAAGACTCCTTTCCAGTGTCATAATTATAAGACAATTAAATCATTATGATGTCATAATCAATACACTCTTTTATTATGTCATAATGGTAAAAGAATGATAGCATTATGATGTCACAATCAAAACACCTCTTTAGTATCTCCTAATGGTAACACAATTAAAACATTATAATATTACAATCAAAACTCCCCTTTATGATGTCATATTGTTAAAATGATGATAGCATTATGACATCACAATCATAAGACCCCTTTCCGGTGTCATAATGATAAGACAACTAAATCACTGTGATGTCATAATCAATACACTCTTTTATTATGTCATAATGGTAAAAGAATGATAGCATTATGATGTCACAATCAAAACACCTCTTTAGTATCTCCTAATGGTAACACAATTAAAACATTATAATATTACAATCAAAACTCCCCTTTATGATGTCATATTGTTAAAATGATGATAACATTATGACATCACAATCATAAGACTCCTTTCCGGTGTCATAATTATAAGACAATTAAATCATTATGATGTCATAATCAATACACTCTTTTATTATGTCATAATGGTAAAAGAATGATAGCATTATGATGTCACAATCAAAACACCTCTTTAGTATCTCCTAATGGTAACACAATTAAAACATTATAATATTACAATCAAAACTCCCCTTTATGATGCCATAATGTTAAGGTGATGATAGCATTATGACATCACAATCATAAGACCCCTTTCCGGTGTCATAATGATAAGACAACTAAATCACTATGATGTCATAATCAATACACTCTTTTATTATGTCATAATGGTAAAAGAATGATAGCATTATGATGTCACAATCAAAACACCTCTTTAGTATCTCCTAATGGTAACACAATTAAAACATTATAATATTACAATCAAAACTCCCCTTTATGATGTCATATTGTTAAAATGATGATAGCATTATGACATCACAATCATAAGACCCCTTTCCGGTGTCATAATGATAAGACAACTAAATCACTATGATGTCATAATCAATACACTCTTTTATTATGTCATAATGGTAAAAGAATGATAGCATTATGATGTCACAATCAAAACACCTCTTTAGTATCTCCTGATGGTAACACAATTAAAACATTATAATATTACAATCAAAACTCCCCTTTATGATGTCATATTGTTAAAGTGATGATAGCATTATGACATCACAATCATAAGACCCCTTTCCGGTGTCATAATGATAAGACAACTAAATCACTATGATGTCATAATCAATACACTCTTTTATTATGTCAGAATGGTGAAAGAATGATAGCATTACGATGTCACAATCAAAACACCTCTTTAGTATCTCATGATGGTAACACAATTAAAACATTATAATATTACAATCAAAACTCCCCTTTATGATGTCATAATGTTAAGTTGATGATAGCATTGTGACATCACAATCATAAGACCCCTTTCCGGTGTCATAATGATAAGACAACTAAATCACTATGATGTCATAATCAATACACTCTTTTATTATGTCATAATGGTAAAAGAATGATAGCATTATGATGTCACAATCAAAACACCTCTTTAGTATCTCCTAGTGGTAACACAATTAAAACATTATAATATTACAATCAAAACTCCCCTTTATGATGTCATATTGTTAAAATGATGATAGCATTATGACATCACAATCATAAGACCCCTTTCCGGTGTCATAATGATAAGACAACTAAATCACTGTGATGTCATAATCAATACACTCTTTTATTATGTCATAATGGTAAAAGAATGATAGCATTATGATGTCACAATCAAAACACCTCTTTAGTATCTCCTAATGGTAACACAATGAAAACATTATAATATTACAATCAAAACTCCCCTTTATGATGTCATATTGTTAAAATGATGATAGCATTATGACATCACAATCATAAGACCCCTTTCCGGTGTCATAATGATAAGACAACTAAATCACTGTGATGTCATAATCAATACACTCTTTTATTATGTCATAATGGTAAAAGAATGATAGCATTATGATGTCACAATCAAAACACCTCTTTAGTATCTCCTAATGGTAACACAATTAAAACATTATAATATTACAATCAAAACTCCCCTTTATGATGTCATATTGTTAAAATGATGATAGCATTATGACATCACAATCATAAGACTCCTTTCCGGTGTCATAATGATAAGACAATTAAATCATTATGATGTCATAATCAATACACTCTTTTATTATGTCATAATGGTAAAAGAATGATAGCATTATGATGTCACAATCAAAACACCCCTTTAGTATCTCCTAATGGTAACACAATTAAAACATTATAATATTACAATCAAAACTCCCCTTTATGATGTCATATTGTTAAAATGATGATAGCATTATGACATCACAATCATAAGACTCCTTTCCGGTGTCATAATGATAAGACAATTAAATCATTATGATGTCATAATCAATACACTCTTTTATTATGTCATAATGGTAAAAGAATGATAGCATTATGATGTCACAATCAAAACACCTCTTTAGTATCTCCTAATGGTAACACAATTAAAACATTATAATATTACAATCAAAACTCCCCTTTATGATGTCATATTGTTAAAATGATGATAGCATTATGACATCACAATCATAAGACCCCTTTCCGGTGTCATAATTATAAGACAATTAAATCATTATGATGTCATAATCAATACACTATTTTATTATGTCATTATGGTAAAAGAATGATAGCATTATGATGTCACAATCAAAACACCTCTTTAGTATCTCAGGATGGTAACACAATTAAAACATTATAATATTACAATCAAAACTCCCCTTTATGATGTCATAATGTTAAGGTGATGATAGCATTATGACATCACAATCATAAGACCCCTTTCCGGTGTCATAATGATAAGACAACTAAATCACTATGATGTCATAATAAATACACTCTTTTATTATGTCATAATGGTAAAAGAATGATAGCATTATGATGTCACAATCAAAACACCTCTTTCGTATCTCATGATGGTAACACAATTAAAACATTATAATATTACAATCAAAACTCCCCTTTATGATGTCATATTGTTAAAATGATGATAGCATTATGACATCACAATCATAAGACCCCTTTCCGGTGTCATAATGATAAGACAACTAAATCACTATGATGTCATAATCAATACACTCTTTTATTATGTCATAATGGTAAAAGAATGATAGCATTATGATGTCACAATCAAAACACCTCTTTAGTATCTCATGATGGTAACACAATTAAAACATTATAATATTACAATCAAAACTCCCCTTTATGATGTCATAATATTAAGGTGATGATAGCATTATGACATCACAATCATAAGACTCCTTTCCGGTGTCATAATTATAAGACAATTAAATCATTATGATGTCATAATCAATACACTCTTTTATTATGTCATAATGGTAAAAGAATGACAGCATTATGATGTCACAATCAAAACACCTCTTTAGTATCTCCTAATGGTAACACAATTAAAACATTATAATATTACAATCAAAACTCCCCTTTATTAATGTCTTATTGTAAAAATGATGATAGCATTATGACATCACAATCATACGACTCCTTTCCGGTGTCATAATGACAAGACAATTAAATCATTATGATGTCATAATCAATACACTCTTTTATTATGTCATAATGGTAAAAGAATGATAGCATTATGATGTCACAATCAAAACACCTCTTTAGTATCTCCTAATGGTAACACAATTAAAACATTATAATATTACAATCAAAACTCCCCTTTATGATGTCATATTGTTAAAATGATGATAGCATTATGACATCACAATCATAAGACCCCTTTCCGGTGTCATAATGATAAGACAACTAAATCACTATGATGTCATAATCAATACACTCTTTTATTATGTCATAATGGTAAAAGAATGATAGCATTATGATGTCACAATCAAAACACCTCTTTAGTATCTCCTAATGGTAACACAATTAAAACATTATAATATTACATTCAAAACTCCCCTTTATGATGTCATATTGTTAAAATGATGATAGCATTCTGACATCACAATCATAAGACCCCTTTCCGGTGTCATAATGATAAGACAACTAAATCACTATGATGTCATAATCAATACACTCCTTTATTATGTCATAATGGTAAAAGAATGACAGCATTATGATGTCACAATCAAAACACCTCTTTAGTATCTCCTAATGGTAACACAATTAAAACATTATAATATTACAATCAAAACTCCCCTTTATTAATGTCATATTGTTAAAATGATGATAGCATTATGACATCACAATCATAAGACTCCTTTCCGGTGTCATAATGATAAGACAATTAAATCATTATGATGTCATAATCAATACACTCTTTTATTATGTCATGATGGTAAAAGAATGATAGCATTATGATGTCACAATCAAAACACCTCTTTAGTATCTCCTAATGGTAACACAATTAAAACATTATAATATTACAATCAAAACTCCCCTTTATGATGTCATATTGTTAAAATGATGATAGCATTATGACATCACAATCATAAGACCCCTTTCCGGTGTCATAATGATAAGACAATTAAATCATTATGATGTCATAATCAATACACTCTTTTATTATGTCATAATGGTAAAAGAATGATAGCATTGTGATGTCACAATCAAAACACCTCTTTAGTATCTCCTAATGGTAACACAATTAAAACATTATAATGTTACAATCAAAACTCCCCTTTATGATGTCATATTGTTAAAATGATGATAGCATTATGACATCACAATCATAAGACCCCTTTCCGGTGTCATAATGATAAGACAACTAAATCACTATGATGTCATAATCAATACACTCTTTTAGTATGTCATAATGGTAAAAGAATGATAGCATTATGATGTCACAATCAAAACACCTCTTTAGTATCTCCTAATGGTAACACAATTAAAACATTATAATATTACAATCAAAACTCCCCTTTGTTGTTA
Organism: Spea bombifrons; assembly: GCF_027358695.1. Taxonomy (NCBI): domain Eukaryota; kingdom Metazoa; phylum Chordata; class Amphibia; order Anura; family Pelobatidae; genus Spea; species Spea bombifrons. The sequence goes on from NC_071088.1 coordinate 40,827,041, forward strand.
CGTTCTGCCCAGGCTGCGGAGCTGCATATCTGTCCTGCTTTAGTTTCTCTGCTTTGCTTTGATCCATTCCTGGATTTCCTTTTGCTTTGTTCTATTTTCCATTCCTTGCTTCTGCTCCGGCTCTTTGCTTCAGCTCTGCTTCTTTTATTAGGTGACATTTGTGATGTCAAATTGTTAAAATGATGATAGCATTATGACATCACAATCATAAGACCCCTTTCCGGAGTCATAATGATAAGACAACTAAATCACTATGATGTCATAATCAATACACTCTTTTAGTATGTCATAATGGTAAAAGAATGATAGCATTATGATGTCACAATCAAAACACCTCTTTAGTATCTCCTAATGGTAACACAATTAAAACATTATAATATTACATTCAAAACTCCCCTTTATGATGTCATATTGTTAAAATGATGATAGCATTATGACATCACAATCATAAGACCCCTTTCCGGTGTCATAATGATAAGACAACTAAATCACTATGATGTCATAATCAATACACTCTTTTATTATGTCATAATGGTAAAAGAATGATAGCATTATGATGTCACAATCAAAACACCTCTTTAGTATCTCCTAATGGTAACACAATTAAAACATTCTAATATTACAATCAAAACTCCCCTTTATGATGTCATATTGTTAAAATGATGATAGCATTATGACATCACAATCATAAGACTCCTTTCCGGTGTCATAATTATAAGACAATTAAATCATTATGATGTCATAATCAATACACTCTTTTATTATGTCATAATGGTAAAAGAATGATAGCATTATGATGTCACAATCAAAACACCTCTTTAGTATCTCATGATGGTAACACAATTAAAACATTATAATATTACAATCAAAACTCCCCTTTATGATGTCATAATGTTAAGGTGATGATAGCATTATGACATCACAATCATAAGACCCCTTTCCGGTGTCATAATGATAAGACAACTAAATCACTATGATGTCATAATCAATACACTCTTTTATTATGTCATAATGGTAAAAGAATGATAGCATTATGATGTCACAATCAAAACACCTCTTTAGTATCTCCTAACGGTAACACAATTAAAACATTATAATATTACAATCAAAACTCCCCTTTATGATGTCATATTGTTAAAATGATATTAGCATTAAGACATCACAATCATAAGACTCCTTTCCGGTGTCATAATTATAAGACAATTAAATCATTATGATGTCATAATCAATACACTCTTTTATTATGTCATAATGGTAAAAGAATGATAGCATTATGATGTCACAATCAAAACACCTCTTTAGTATCTCATGATGGTAACACAATTAAAACATTATAATATTACAATCAAAACTCCCCTTTATGATGTCATATTGTTAAAATGATGATAGCATTATGACATCACAATCATAAGACCCCTTTCCGGTGTCATAATGATAAGACAACTAAATCACTATGATGTCATAATCAATACACTCTTTTATTATGTCATAATGGTAAAAGAATGATAGCATTATGATGTCACAATCAAAACACCTCTTTAGTATCTCCTAATGGTAACACAATTAAAACATTCTAATATTACAATCAAAACTCCCCTTTATGATGTCATATTGTTAAAATGATGATAGCATTATGACATCACAATCATAAGACTCCTTTCCGGTGTCATAATTATAAGACAATTAAATCATTATGATGTCATAATCAATACACTCTTTTATTATGTCATAATGGTAAAAGAATGATAGCATTATGATGTCACAATCAAAACACCTCTTTAGTATCTCATGATGGTAACACAATTAAAACATTATAATATTACAATCAAAACTCCCCTTTATGATGTCATAATGTTAAGGTGATGATAGCATTATGACATCACAATCATAAGACCCCTTTCCGGTGTCATAATGATAAGACAACTAAATCACTATGATGTCATAATCAATACACTCTTTTATTATGTCATAATGGTAAAAGAATGATAGCATTATGATGTCACAATCAAAACACCTCTTTAGTATCTCCTAACGGTAACACAATTAAAACATTATAATATTACAATCAAAACTCCCCTTTATGATGTCATATTGTTAAAATGATATTAGCATTAAGACATCACAATCATAAGACTCCTTTCCGGTGTCATAATTATAAGACAATTAAATCATTATGATGTCATAATCAATACACTATTTTATTATGTCATAATGGTAAAAGAATGATAGTATTATGATGTCACAATCAAAACACCTCTTTAGTATCTCATGATGGTAACACAATTAAAACATTATAATATTACAATCAAAACTCCCCTTTATGATGTCATAATGTTAAGGTGATGATAGCATTATGACATCACAATCATAAGACCCCTTTCCGGTGTCATAATGATAAGACAACTAAATCACTATGATGTCATAATCAATACACTCTTTTATTATGTCATAATGGTAAAAGAATGACAGCATTATAATGTCACAATCAAAACACCTCTTTAGTATCTCCTAATGGTAACACAATTAAAACATTATAATATTACAATCAAAACTCCCCTTTATTAATGTCATATTGTTAAAATGATGATAGCATTATGACATCACAATCATAAGACTCCTTTCCGGTGTCATAATGATAAGACAATTAAATCATTATGATGTCATAATCAATACACTCTTTTATTATGTCATAATGGTAAAAAAATGATAGCATTATGATGTCACAATCAAAACACCTCTTTAGTATCTCCTAATGGTAACACAATTAAAACATTATAATATTACAATCAAAACTCCCCTTTATGATGTCAAATTGTTAAAATGATGATAGCATTATGACATCACAATCATAAGACTCCTTTCCGGAGTCATAATTATAAGACAATTAAATCATTATGATGTCATAATCAATACACTTTTATTATGTCATAATGGTAAAAGAATGATAGCATTATGATGTCACAATCAAAACACCTCTTTAGTATCTCCTAATGGTAACACAATTAAAACATTATAATATTACAATCAAAACTCCCCTTTATGATGTCATATTGTTAAAGTGATGATAGCATTATGACATCACAATCATAAGACTCCTTTCCGGTGTCATAATGATAAGACAATTAAATCATTATGATGTCATAATCAATACACTCTTTTATTATGTCATAATGGTAAAAGAATGATAGCATTATGATGTCACAATCAAAACACCTCTTTAGTATCTCCTAATGGTAACACAATTAAAACATTATAATATTACAATCAAAACTCCCCTTTATGATGTCATATTGTTAAAATGATGATAGCATTATGACATCACAATCATAAGACCTCTTTCCGGTGTCATAATGATAAGACAACTAAATCACTATGATGTCATAATCAATACACTCCTTTATTATGTCATAATGGTAAAAGAATGACAGCATTATGATGTCACAATCAAAACACCTCTTTAGTATCTCCTAATGGTAACACAATTAAAACATTATAATATTACAATCAAAACTCCCCTTTATTAATGTCATATTGTTAAAATGATGATAGCATTATGACATCACAATCATAAGACTCCTTTCCGGTGTCATAATGATAAGACAATTAAATCATTATGATGTCATAATCAATACACTCTTTTATTATGTCATGATGGTAAAAGAATGATAGCATTATGATGTCACAATCAAAACACCTCTTTAGTATCTCCTAATGGTAACACAATTAAAACATTATAATATTACAATCAAAACTCCCCTTTATGATGTCATATTGTTAAAATGATGATAGTATTATGACATCACAATCATAAGACCCCTTTCCGGTGTCATAATGATAAGACAATTAAATCATTATGATGTCATAATCAATACACTCTTTTATTATGTCATAATGGTAAAAGAATGATAGCATTGTGATGTCACAATCAAAACACCTCTTTAGTATCTCCTAATGGTAACACAATTAAAACATTATAATGTTACAATCAAAACTCCCCTTTATGATGTCATATTGTTAAAATGATGATAGCATTATGACATCACAATCATAAGACCCCTTTCTGGTGTCATAATGATAAGACAACTAAATCACTATGATGTCATAATCAATACACTCTTTTAGTATGTCATAATGGTAAAAGAATGATAGCATTATGATGTCACAATCAAAACACCTCTTTAGTATCTCCTAATGGTAACACAATTAAAACATTATAATATTACAATCAAAACTCCCCTTTGTTGTTACGTTCTGCCCAGGCTGCGGAGCTGCATATCTGTACTGCTTTAGTTTCTCTGCTTTGCTTTGATCCATTCCTGGATTTCCTTTTGCTTTGTTCTATTTTCCATTCCTTGCTTCTGCTCCGGCTCTTTGCTTCAGCTCTGCTTCTTTTATTAGGTGACATTTGTGATGTCAAATTGTTAAAATGATGATAGCATTATGACATCACAATCATAAGACCCCTTTCCGGAGTCATAATGATAAGACAACTAAATCACTATGATGTCATAATCAATACACTCTTTTAGTATGTCATAATGGTAAAAGAATGATAGCATTATGATGTCACAATCAAAACACCTCTTTAGTATCTCCTAATGGTAACACAATTAAAACATTATAATATTACATTCAAAACTCCCCTTTATGATGTCATATTGTTAAAATGATGATAGCATTATGACATCACAATCATAAGACCCCTTTCCGGTGTCATAATGATAAGACAACTAAATCACTATGATGTCATAATCAATACACTCTTTTATTATGTCATAATGGTAAAAGAATGATAGCATTATGATGTCACAATCAAAACACCTCTTTAGTATCTCCTAATGGTAACACAATTAAAACATTCTAATATTACAATCAAAACTCCCCTTTATGATGTCATATTTTTAAAATGATGATAGCATTATGACATCACAATCATAAGACTCCTTTCCGGTGTCATAATTATAAGACAATTAAATCATTATGATGTCATAATCAATACACTCTTTTATTATGTCATAATGGTAAAAGAATGATAGCATTATGATGTCACAATCAAAACACCTCTTTAGTATCTCATGATGGTAACACAATTAAAACATTATAATATTACAATCAAAACTCCCCTTTATGATGTCATAATGTTAAGGTGATGATAGCATTATGACATCACAATCATAAGACCCCTTTCCGGTGTCATAATGATAAGACAACTAAATCACTATTATGTCATAATCAATACACTCTTTTATTATGTCATAATGGTAAAAGAATGATGGCATTATGATGTCACAATCAAAACACCTCTTTAGTATCTCCTAACGGTAACACAATTAAAACATTATAATATTACAATCAAAACTCCCCTTTATGATGTCATATTGTTAAAATGATATTAGCATTAAGACATCACAATCATAAGACTCCTTTCCGGTGTCATAATTATAAGACAATTAAATCATTATGATGTCATAATCAATACACTCTTTTATTATGTCATAATGGTAAAAGAATGATAGTATTATGATGTCACAATCAAAACACCTCTTTAGTATCTCCTAATGGTAACACAATTAAAACATTATAATATTACAATCAAAACTCCCCTTTATGATGTCATAATGTTAAGGTGATGATAGCATTATGACATCACAATCATAAGACCCCTTTTCGGTGTCATAATGATAAGACAATTAAATCACTATGATGTCATAATCAATACACTCTTTTATTATGTCATAATGGTAAAAGAATGATAGCATTATGATGTCACAATCAAAACACCTCTTTAGTATCTCATGATGGTAACACAATTAAAACATTATAATATTACAATCAAAACTCCCCTTTATGATGTCATAATGTTAAGGTGATGATAGCATTATGACATCACAATCATAAGACCCCTTTCCGGTGTCATAATGATAAGACAACTAAATCACTATGATGTCATAATCAATACACTCTTTTATTATGTCATCATGGTAAAAGAATGACAGCATTATAATGTCACAATCAAAACACCTCTTTAGTATCTCCTAATGGTAACACAATTAAAACATTATAATATTACAATCAAAACTCCCCTTTATTAATGTCATATTGTTAAAATGATGATAGCATTATGACATCACAATCATAAGACTCCTTTCCGGTGTCATAATGATAAGACAATTAAATCATTATGATGTCATAATCAATACACTCTTTTATTATGTCATAATGGTAAAAGAATGATAGCATTATGATGTCACAATCAAAACACCTCTTTAGTATCTCCTAATGGTAACACAATTAAAACATTATAATATTACAATCAAAACTCCCCTTTATGATGTCAAATTGTTAAAATGATGATAGCATTATGACATCACAATCATAAGACTCCTTTCCGGAGTCATAATTATAAGACAATTAAATCATTATGATGTCATAATCAATACACTCTTTTATTATGTCATAATGGTAAAAGAATGATAGCATTATGATGTCACAATCAAAACACCTCTTTAGTATCTCCTAATGGTAACACAATTAAAACATTATAATATTACAATCAAAACTCCCCTTTATGATGTCATATTGTTAAAGTGATGATAGCATTATGACATCACAATCATAAGACCCCTTTCCGGTGTCATAATGATAAGACAATTAAATCACTATGATGTCATAATCAATACACTCTTTTTTTATGTCATAATGGTAAAAGAATGATAGCATTATGATGTCACAATCAAAACACCTCTTTAGTATCTCCTAATAGTAACACAATTAAAACATTATAATATTACAATCAAAACTCCCCTTTATTAATGTCATATTGTTAAAATGATGATAGCATTATGACATCACAATCATAAGACTCCTTTCCGGTGTCATAATGATAAGACAATTAAATCATTATGATGTCATAATCAATACACTCTTTTATTATGTCATAATGGTAAAAGAATGATAGCATTATGATGTCACAATCAAAACACCTCTTTAGTATCTCCTAATGGTAACACAATTAAAACATTATAATATTACAATCAAAACTCCCCTTTATGATGTCATATTGTTAAAGTGATGATAGCATTATGACATCACAATCATAAGACCCCTTTCCGGTGTCATAATGATAAGACAATTAAATCACTATGATGTCATAATCAATACACTCTTTTATTATGTCATAATGGTAAAAGAATGATAGCATTATGATGTCACAATCAAAACACCTCTTTAGTATCTCCTAATGGTAACACAATTAAAACATTATAATATTACATTCAAAACTCCCCTTTATGATGTCATATTGTTAAAATGATGATAGCATTATGACATCACAATCATAAGACCCCTTTCCGGTGTCATAATGATAAGACAACTAAATCACTATGATGTCATAATCAATACACTCTTTTATTATGTCATAATGGTAAAAGAATGATAGCATTATGATGTCACAATCAAAACACCTCTTTAGTATCTCCTAATGGTAACACAATTAAAACATTCTAATATTACAATCAAAACTCCCCTTTATGATGTCATATTGTTAAAATGATGATAGCATTATGACATCACAATCATAAGACTCCTTTCCGGTGTCATAATTATAAGACAATTAAATCATTATGATGTCATAATCAATACACTCTTTTATTATGTCATAATGGTAAAAGAATGATAGCATTATGATGTCACAATCAAAACACCTCTTTAGTATCTCATGATGGTAACACAATTAAAACATTATAATATTACAATCAAAACTCCCCTTTATGATGTCATAATGTTAAGGTGATAGCATTATGACATCACAATCATAAGACCCCTTTCCGGTGTCATAATGATAAGACAACTAAATCACTATGATGTCATAATCAATACACTCTTTTATTATGTCATAATGGTAAAGGAATGATAGCATTATGATGTCACAATCAAAACACCTCTTTAGTATCTCCTAACGGTAACACAATTAAAACATTATAATATTACAATCAAAACTCCCCTTTATGATGTCATATTGTTAAAATGATATTAGCATTAAGACATCACAATCATAAGACTCCTTTCCGGTGTCATAATTATAAGACAATTAAATCATTATGATGTCATAATCAATACACTCTTTTATTATGTCATAATGGTAAAAGAATGATAGCATTATGATGTCACAATCAAAACACCTCTTTAGTATCTCATGATGGTAACACAATTAAAACATTATAATATTACAATCAAAACTCCCCTTTATGATGTCATAATGTTAAGGTGATGATAGCATTATGACATCACAATCATAAGACTCCTTTCCGGTGTCATAATGATAAGACAATTAAATCATTATGATGTCATAATCAATACACTCTTTTATTATGTCATAATGGTAAAAGAATGATAGCATTATGATGTCACAATCAAAACACCTCTTTAGTATCTCATAATGGTAACACAATTAAAACATTATAATATTACAATCAAAACTCCCCTTTATGATGTCAAATTGTTAAAATGATGATAGCATTATGACATCACAATCATAAGACTCCTTTCCGGAGTCATAATTATAAGACAATTAAATCATTATGATGTCATAATCAATACACTTTTATTATGTCATAATGGTAAAAGAATGATAGCATTATGATGTCACAATCAAAACACCTCTTTAGTATCTCCTAATGGTAACACAATTAAAACATTATAATATTACAATCAAAACTCCCCTTTATGATGTCATATTGTTAAAGTGATGATAGCATTATGACATCACAATCATAAGACCCCTTTCCGGTGTCATAATGATAAGACAATTAAATCACTATGATGTCATAATCAATACACTCTTTTATTATGTCATTATGGTAAAAGAATGATAGCATTATGATGTCACAATCAAAACACCTCTTTAGTATCTCATGATGGTAACACAATTAAAACATTATAATATTACAATCAAAACTCCCCTTTATGATGTCATAATGTTAAGGTGATGATAGCATTATGACATCACAATCATAAGACCCCTTTCCGGTGTCATAATGATAAGACAACTAAATCACTATGATGTCATAATAAATACACTCTTTTATTATGTCATAATGGTAAAAGAATGATAGCATTATGATGTCACAATCAAAACACCTCTTTCGTATCTCATGATGGTAACACAATTAAAACATTATAATATTACAATCAAAACTCCCCTTTATGATGTCATATTGTTAAAATGATGATAGCATTATGACATCACAATCATAAGACCCCTTTCCGGTGTCATAATGATAAGACAACTAAATCACTATGATGTCATAATCAATACACTCTTTTATTATGTCATAATGGTAAAAGAATGATAGCATTATGATGTCACAATCAAAACACCTCTTTAGTATCTCCTAATGGTAACACAATTAAAACATTATAATATTACATTCAAAACTCCCCTTTATGATGTCATATTGTTAAAATGATGATAGCATTATGACATCACAATCATAAGACTCCTTTCCGGTGTCATAATTATAAGACAATTAAATCATTATGATGTCATAATCAATACACTCTTTTATTATGTCATAATGGTAAAAGAATGATAGCATTATGATGTCACAATCAAAACACCTCTTTAGTATCTCATGATGGTAACACAATTAAAACATTATAATATTACAATCAAAACTCCCCTTTATGATGTCATAATATTAAGGTGATGATAGCATTATGACATCACAATCATAAGACTCCTTTCCGGTGTCATAATTATAAGACAATTAAATTATGATGTCATAATCAATACACTCTTTTATTATGTCATAATGGTAAAAGAATGACAGCATTATGATGTCACAATCAAAACACCTCTTTAGTATCTCCTAATGGTAACACAATTAAAACATTATAATATTACAATCAAAACTCCCCTTTATTAATGTCTTATTGTTAAAATGATGATAGCATTATGACATCACAATCATACGACTCCTTTCCGGTGTCATAATGACAAGACAATTAAATCATTATGATGTCATAATCAATACACTCTTTTATTATGTCATAATGGTAAAAGAATGATAGCATTATGATGTCACAATCAAAACACCTCTTTAGTATCTCCTAATGGTAACACAATTAAAACATTATAATATTACAATCAAAACTCCCCTTTATGATGTCATATTGTTAAAATGATGATAGCATTATGACATCACAATCATAAGACCCCTTTCCGGTGTCATAATGATAAGACAACTAAATCACTATGATGTCATAATCAATACACTCTTTTATTATGTCATAATGGTAAAAGAATGATAGCATTATGATGTCACAATCAAAACACCTCTTTAGTATCTCCTAATGGTAACACAATTAAAACATTATAATATTACAATCAAAACTCCCCTTTATGATGTCATATTGTTAAAATGATGATAGCATTATGACATCACAATCATAAGACCCCTTTCCGGTGTCATAATGATAAGACAACTAAATCACTATGATGTCATAATCAATATACTCTTTTATTATTTCATAATGGTAAAAGAATGATAGCATTATGATGTCACAATCAAAACACCTCTTTAGTATCTCCTAATGGTAACACAATTAAAACATTATAATATTACATTCAAAACTCCCCTTTATGATGTCATATTGTTAAAATGATGATAGCATTATGACATCACATGATGTCATAATCAATACACTCTTTTATTATGTCATAATGGTAAAAGAATGATAGCATTATGATGTCACAATCAAAACACCCCTTTAGTATCTCCTAATGGTAACACAATTAAAACATTATAATATTACAATCAAAACTCCCCTTTATAATGTCAAATTGTTAAAATGATGATAGCATTATGACATCACAATCATAAGACTCCTTTCCGGTGTCATAATTATAAGACAATTAAATTATTATGATGTCATAATCAATACACTCTTTTATTATGTCATAATGGTAAAAGAATGATAGCATTATGATGTCACAATCAAAACACCTCTTTAGTATCTCCTAATGGTAACACAATTAAAACATTATAATATTACAATCAAAACTCCCCTTTATGATGTCATATTGTTAAAATGATGATAGCATTATGACATCACAATCATAAGACCCCTTTCCGGTGTCATAATGATAAGACAATTAAATCATTATGATGTCATCATCAATACACTCTTTTATTATGTCATGATGGTAAAAGAATGATAGCATTATGATGTCACAATCAAAACACCTCTTTAGTATCTCATGATGGTAACACAATTAAAACATTATAATATTACAATCAAAACTCCCCTTTATGATGTCATAATGTTAAGGTGATGATAGCATTATGACATCACAATCATAAGACCCCTTTCCGGTGTCATAATGATAAGACAACTAAATCACTATGATGTCATAATCAATACACTCTTATTATGTCATAATGGTAAAAGAATGATAGCATTATGATGTCACAATCAAAACACCTCTTTAGTATCTCCTAACGGTAACACAATTAAAACATTATAATATTACAATCAAAACTCCCCTTTATGATGTCATATTGTTAAAATGATATTAGCATTATGACATCACAATCATAAGACTCCTTTCCGGTGTCATAATTATAAGACAATTAAATCATTATGATGTCATAATCAATACACTCTTTTATTATGTCATAATGGTAAAAGAATGATAGTATTATGATGTCACAATCAAAACACCTCTTTAGTATCTCCTAATGGTAACACAATTAAAACATTATAATATTACAATCAAAACTCCCCTTTATGATGTCATAATGTTAAGGTGATGATAGCATTATGAAATCACAAACATAAGACCCCTTTCCGGTGTCATAATGATAAGACAATTAAATCATTATGATGTCATAATCAATACACTCTTTTATTATGTCATAATGGTAAAAGAATGATAGCATTATGATGTCACAATCAAAACACCTCTTTAGTATCTCCTAATGGTAACACAATTAAAACATTATAATATTACAATCAAAACTCCCCTTTATGATGTCAAATTGTTAAAATGATGATAGCATTATGACATCACAATCATAAGACTCCTTTCCGGAGTCATAATTATAAGACAATTAAATCATTATGATGTCATAATCAATACACTTTTATTATGTCATAATGGTAAAAGAATGATAGCATTATGATGTCACAATCAAAACACCTCTTTAGTATCTCCTAATGGTAACACAATTAAAACATTATAATATTACAATCAAAACTCCCCTTTATGATGTCATATTGTTAAAGTGATGATAGCATTATGACATCACAATCATAAGACCCCTTTCCGGTGTCATAATGATAAGACAATTAAATCACTATGATGTCATAATCAATACACTCTTTTATTATGTCATTATGGTAAAAGAATGATAGCATTATGATGTCACAATCAAAACACCTCTTTAGTATCTCATGATGGTAACACAATTAAAACATTATAATATTACAATCAAAACTCCCCTTTATGATGTCATAATGTTAAGGTGATGATAGCATTATGACATCACAATCATAAGACCCCTTTCCGGTGTCATAATGATAAGACAACTAAATCACTATGATGTCATAATAAATACACTCTTTTATTATGTCATAATGGTAAAAGAATGATAGCATTATGATGTCACAATCAAAACACCTCTTTCGTATCTCATGATGGTAACACAATTAAAACATTATAATATTACAATCAAAACTCCCCTTTATGATGTCATATTGTTAAAATGATGATAGCATTATGACATCACAATCATAAGACCCCTTTCCGGTGTCATAATGATAAGACAACTAAATCACTATGATGTCATAATCAATATAATCTTTTATTATGTCATAATGGTAAAAGAATGATAGCATTATGATGTCACAATCAAAACACCTCTTTAGTATCTCCTAATGGTAACACAATTAAAACATTATAATATTACATTCAAAAATCCCCTTTATGATGTCATATTGTTAAAATGATGATAGCATTATGACATCACAATCATAAGACCCCTTTCCGGTGTCATAATGATAAGACAACTAAATCACTATGATGTCATAATCAATACACTCTTTTATTATGTCATAATGGTAAAAGAATGATAGCATTATGATGTCACAATCAAAACACCTCTTTAGTATCTCCTAATGGTAACACAATTAAAACATTATAATATTACAATCAAAACTCCCCTTTATGATGTCATATTGTTAAAATGATGATAGCATTATGACATCACAATCATAAGACTCCTTTCCGGTGTCATAATTATAAGACAATTAAATCATTATGATGTCATAATCAATACACTCTTTTATTATGTCATAATGGTAAAAGAATGATAGCATTATGATGTCACAATCAAAACACCTCTTTAGTATCTCATGATGGTAACACAATTAAAACATTATAATATTACAATCAAAACTCCCCTTTATGATGTCATAATATTAAGGTGATGATAGCATTATGACATCACAATCATAAGACTCCTTTCCGGTGTCATAATTATAAGACAATTAAATTATGATGTCATAATCAATACACTCTTTTATTATGTCATAATGGTAAAAGAATGACAGCATTATGATGTCACAATCAAAACACCTCTTTAGTATCTCCTAATGGTAACACAATTAAAACATTATAATATTACAATCAAAACTCCCCTTTATTAATGTCTTATTGTTAAAATGATGATAGCATTATGACATCACAATCATACGACTCCTTTCCGGTGTCATAATGACAAGACAATTAAATCATTATGATGTCATAATCAATACACTCTTTTATTATGTCATAATGGTAAAAGTATGATAGCATTATGATGTCACAATCAAAACACCTCTTTAGTATCTCCTAATGGTAACACAATTAAAACATTATAATATTACAATCAAAACTCCCCTTTATGATGTCATATTGTTAAAATGATGATAGCATTATGACATCACAATCATAAGACCCCTTTCCGGTGTCATAATGATAAGACAACTAAATCACTATGATGTCATAATCAATACACTCTTTTATTATGTCATAATGGTAAAAGAATGATAGCATTATGATGTCACAATCAAAACACCTCTTTAGTATCTCCTAATGGTAACACAATTAAAACATTATAATATTACAATCAAAACTCCCCTTTATGATGTCATATTGTTAAAATGATGATAGCATTATGACATCACATGATGTCATAATCAATACACTCTTTTATTATGTCATAATGGTAAAAGAATGATAGCATTATGATGTCACAATCAAAACACCCCTTTAGTATCTCCTAATGGTAACACAATTAAAACATTATAATATTACAATCAAAACTCCCCTTTATAATGTCAAATTGTTAAAATGATGATAGCATTATGACATCACAATCATAAGACTCCTTTCCGGTGTCATAATTATAAGACAATTAAATTATTATGATGTCATAATCAATACACTCTTTTATTATGTCATAATGGTAAAAGAATGATAGCATTATGATGTCACAATCAAAACACCTCTTTAGTATCTCCTAATGGTAACACAATTAAAACATTATAATATTACAATCAAAACTCCCCTTTATGATGTCATAATGTTAAGGTGATGATAGCATTATGACATCACAAACATAAGACCCCTTTTCGGTGTCATAATGATAAGACAATTAAATCATTATGATGCCATAATCAATACACTCTTTTATTATGTCATAATGGTAAAAGAATGATAGTATTATGATGTCACAATCAAAACACCTCTTTAGTATCTCCTAATGGTAACACAATTAAAACATTATAATATTACAATCAAAACTCCCCTTTATGATGTCATAATGTTAAGGTGATGATAGCATTATGACATCACAATCATAAGACCCCTTTTCGGTGTCATAATGATAAGACAATTAAATCACTATGATGTCATAATCAATACACTCTTTTATTATGTCATAATGGTAAAAGAATGATAGCATTATGATGTCACAATCAAAACACCTCTTTAGTATCTCATGATGGTAACACAATTAAAACATTATAATATTACAATCAAAACTCCCCTTTATGATGTCATAATGTTAAGGTGATGATAGCATTATGACATCACAATCATAAGACCCCTTTTCGGTGTCATAATGATAAGACAATTAAATCATTATGATGTCATAATCAATACACTCTTTTATTATGTCATAATGGTAAAAGAATGATAGTATTATGATGTCACAATCAAAACACCTCTTTAGTATCTCCTAATGGTAACACAATTAAAACATTATAATATTACAATCAAAACTCCCCTTTATGATGTCATAATGTTAAGGTGATGATAGCATTATGACATCACAATCATAAGACCCCTTTTCGGTGTCATAATGATAAGACAATTAAATCACTATGATGTCATAATCAATACACTCTTTTATTATGTCATAATGGTAAAAGAATGATAGCATTATGATGTCACAATCAAAACACCTCTTTAGTATCTCATGATGGTAACACAATTAAAACATTATAATATTACAATCAAAACTCCCCTTTATGATGTCATAATGTTAAGGTGATGATTACATTGTGATATCACAATCATAAGACCCCTTTCCGGTGTCATAATGATAAGACAACTAAATCACTATGATGTCATAACCAATACACTCTTTTATTATGTCATAATGGTAAAAGAATGATAGCATTATGATGTCACAATCAAAACACCTCTTTAGTATCTCCTAATGGTAACACAATTAAAACATTATAAAATTACATTCAAAACTCCCCTTTATGATGTCATATTGTTAAAATGATGATAGCATTCTGACATCACAATCATAAGACCCCTTTCC
Organism: Spea bombifrons; assembly: GCF_027358695.1. Lineage (NCBI taxonomy): Eukaryota > Metazoa > Chordata > Amphibia > Anura > Pelobatidae > Spea > Spea bombifrons. Next base: position 40,842,919 of record NC_071088.1, read on the forward strand.
GGTGTCATAATGATAAGACAACTAAATCACTATGATGTCATAATCAATACACTCTTTTATTATGTCATAATGGTAAAAGAATGACAGCATTATGATGTCACAATCAAAACACCTCTTTAGTATCTCCTAATGGTAACACAATTAAAACATTATAATATTACAATCAAAACTCCCCTTTATTAATGTCATATTGTTAAAATGATGATAGCATTATGACATCACAATCATAAGACCCCTTTCCGGCGTCATAATGATAAGACAACTAAATCACTATGATGTCATAATCAATACACTCTTTTATTATGTCATAATGGTAAAAGAATGATAGCATTATGATGTCACAATCAAAACACCTCTTTAGTATCTCCTAATGGTAACACAATTAAAACATTATAATATTACAATCAAAACTCCCCTTTATGATGTCATATTGTTAAAATGATGATAGCATTATGACATCACAATCATAAGACTCCTTTCCGGTGTCATAATAACAAAGACAACTAAATCACTATGATGTCATAATCAATACACTCTTTTATTATGTCATAATGGTAAAAGAATAATAGCATTATGATGTCACAATCAAAACACCTCTTTAGTATCTCCTAATGGTAACACAATTAAAACATTATAATATTACATTCAAAACTCCCCTTTATGATGTCATATTGTTAAAATGATGATAGCATTCTGACATCACAATCATAAGACCCCATTCCGGTGTCATAATGATAAGACAACTAAATCACTATGATGTCATAATCAATACACTCTTTTATTATGTCATAATGGTAAAAGAATGACAGCATTATAATGTCACAATCAAAACACCTCTTTAGTATCTCCTAATGGTAACACAATTAAAACATTATAATATTACAATCAAAACTCCCCTTTATTAATGTCATATTGTTAAAATGATGATAGCATTATGACATCACAATCATAAGACTCCTTTCCGGTGTCATAATGATAAGACAATTAAATCATTATGATGTCATAATCAATACACTCTTTTATTATGTCATAATGGTAAAAGAATGATAGCATTATGATGTCACAATCAAAACACCTCTTTAGTATCTCATAATGGTAACACAATTAAAACATTATAATATTACAATCAAAACTCCCCTTTATGATGTCAAATTGTTAAAATGATGATAGCATTATGACATCACAATCATAAGACTCCTTTCCGGAGTCATAATTATAAGACAATTAAATCATTATGATGTCATAATCAATACACTTTTATTATGTCATAATGGTAAAAGAATGATAGCATTATGATGTCACAATCAAAACACCTCTTTAGTATCTCCTAATGGTAACACAATTAAAACATTATAATATTACAATCAAAACTCCCCTTTATGATGTCATATTGTTAAAGTGATGATAGCATTATGACATCACAATCATAAGACCCCTTTCCGGTGTCATAATGATAAGACAATTAAATCACTATGATGTCATAATCAATACACTCTTTTATTATGTCATTATGGTAAAAGAATGATAGCATTATGATGTCACAATCAAAACACCTCTTTAGTATCTCATGATGGTAACACAATTAAAACATTATAATATTACAATCAAAACTCCCCTTTATGATGTCATAATGTTAAGGTGATGATATCATTATGACATCACAATCATAAGACCCCTTTCCGGTGTCATAATGATAAGACAACTAAATCACTATGATGTCATAATAAATACACTCTTTTATTATGTCATAATGGTAAAAGAATGATAGCATTATGATGTCACAATCAAAACACCTCTTTCGTATCTCATGATGGTAACACAATTAAAACATTATAATATTACAATCAAAACTCCCCTTTATGATGTCATATTGTTAAAATGATGATAGCATTATGACATCACAATCATAAGACCCCTTTCCGGTGTCATAATGATAAGACAACTAAATCACTATGATGTCATAATCAATACACTCTTTTATTATGTCATAATGGTAAAAGAATGATAGCATTATGATGTCACAATCAAAACACCTCTTTAGTATCTCCTAATGGTAACACAATTAAAACATTATAATATTACATTCAAAACTCCCCTTTATGATGTCATATTGTTAAAATGATGATAGCATTATGACATCACAATCATAAGACTCCTTTCCGGTGTCATAATTATAAGACAATTAAATCATTATGATGTCATAATCAATACACTCTTTTATTATGTCATAATGGTAAAAGAATGATAGCATTATGATGTCACAATCAAAACACCTCTTTAGTATCTCATGATGGTAACACAATTAAAACATTATAATATTACAATCAAAACTCCCCTTTATGATGTCATAATATTAAGGTGATGATAGCATTATGACATCACAATCATAAGACTCCTTTCCGGTGTCATAATTATAAGACAATTAAATTATGATGTCATAATCAATACACTCTTTTATTATGTCATAATGGTAAAAGAATGACAGCATTATGATGTCACAATCAAAACACCTCTTTAGTATCTCCTAATGGTAACACAATTAAAACATTATAATATTACAATCAAAACTCCCCTTTATTAATGTCTTATTGTTAAAATGATGATAGCATTATGACATCACAATCATACGACTCCTTTCCGGTGTCATAATGACAAGACAATTAAATCATTATGATGTCATAATCAATACACTCTTTTATTATGTCATAATGGTAAAAGAATGATAGCATTATGATGTCACAATCAAAACACCTCTTTAGTATCTCCTAATGGTAACACAATTAAAACATTATAATATTACAATCAAAACTCCCCTTTATGATGTCATATTGTTAAAATGATGATAGCATTATGACATCACAATCATAAGACCCCTTTCCGGTGTCATAATGATAAGACAACTAAATCACTATGATGTCATAATCAATACACTCTTTTATTATGTCATAATGGTAAAAGAATGATAGCATTATGATGTCACAATCAAAACACCTCTTTAGTATCTCCTAATGGTAACACAATTAAAACATTATAATATTACAATCAAAACTCCCCTTTATGATGTCATATTGTTAAAATGATGATAGCATTATGACATCACAATCATAAGACCCCTTTCCGGTGTCATAATGATAAGACAACTAAATCACTATGATGTCATAATCAATATACTCTTTTATTATTTCATAATGGTAAAAGAATGATAGCATTATGATGTCACAATCAAAACACCTCTTTAGTATCTCCTAATGGTAACACAATTAAAACATTATAATATTACATTCAAAACTCCCCTTTATGATGTCATATTGTTAAAATGATGATAGCATTATGACATCACATGATGTCATAATCAATACACTCTTTTATTATGTCATAATGGTAAAAGAATGATAGCATTATGATGTCACAATCAAAACACCCCTTTAGTATCTCCTAATGGTAACACAATTAAAACATTATAATATTACAATCAAAACTCCCCTTTATAATGTCAAATTGTTAAAATGATGATAGCATTATGACATCACAATCATAAGACTCCTTTCCGGTGTCATAATTATAAGACAATTAAATTATTATGATGTCATAATCAATACACTCTTTTATTATGTCATAATGGTAAAAGAATGATAGCATTATGATGTCACAATCAAAACACCTCTTTAGTATCTCCTAATGGTAACACAATTAAAACATTATAATATTACAATCAAAACTCCCCTTTATGATGTCATATTGTTAAAATGATGATAGCATTATGACATCACAATCATAAGACCCCTTTCCGGTGTCATAATGATAAGACAATTAAATCATTATGATGTCATCATCAATACACTCTTTTATTATGTCATGATGGTAAAAGAATGATAGCATTATGATGTCACAATCAAAACACCTCTTTAGTATCTCATGATGGTAACACAATTAAAACATTATAATATTACAATCAAAACTCCCCTTTATGATGTCATAATGTTAAGGTGATGATAGCATTATGACATCACAATCATAAGACCCCTTTCCGGTGTCATAATGATAAGACAACTAAATCACTATGATGTCATAATCAATACACTCTTATTATGTCATAATGGTAAAAGAATGATAGCATTATGATGTCACAATCAAAACACCTCTTTAGTATCTCCTAACGGTAACACAATTAAAACATTATAATATTACAATCAAAACTCCCCTTTATGATGTCATATTGTTAAAATGATATTAGCATTATGACATCACAATCATAAGACTCCTTTCCGGTGTCATAATTATAAGACAATTAAATCATTATGATGTCATAATCAATACACTCTTTTATTATGTCATAATGGTAAAAGAATGATAGTATTATGATGTCACAATCAAAACACCTCTTTAGTATCTCCTAATGGTAACACAATTAAAACATTATAATATTACAATCAAAACTCCCCTTTATGATGTCATAATGTTAAGGTGATGATAGCATTATGACATCACAAACATAAGACCCCTTTCCGGTGTCATAATGATAAGACAATTAAATCATTATGATGTCATAATCAATACACTCTTTTATTATGTCATAATGGTAAAAGAATGATAGCATTATGATGTCACAATCAAAACACCTCTTTAGTATCTCCTAATGGTAACACAATTAAAACATTATAATATTACAATCAAAACTCCCCTTTATGATGTCAAATTGTTAAAATGATGATAGCATTATGACATCACAATCATAAGACTCCTTTCCGGAGTCATAATTATAAGACAATTAAATCATTATGATGTCATAATCAATACACTTTTATTATGTCATAATGGTAAAAGAATGATAGCATTATGATGTCACAATCAAAACACCTCTTTAGTATCTCCTAATGGTAACACAATTAAAACATTATAATATTACAATCAAAACTCCCCTTTATGATGTCATATTGTTAAAGTGATGATAGCATTATGACATCACAATCATAAGACCCCTTTCCGGTGTCATAATGATAAGACAATTAAATCACTATGATGTCATAATCAATACACTCTTTTATTATGTCATTATGGTAAAAGAATGATAGCATTATGATGTCACAATCAAAACACCTCTTTAGTATCTCATGATGGTAACACAATTAAAACATTATAATATTACAATCAAAACTCCCCTTTATGATGTCATAATGTTAAGGTGATGATAGCATTATGACATCACAATCATAAGACCCCTTTCCGGTGTCATAATGATAAGACAACTAAATCACTATGATGTCATAATAAATACACTCTTTTATTATGTCATAATGGTAAAAGAATGATAGCATTATGATGTCACAATCAAAACACCTCTTTCGTATCTCATGATGGTAACACAATTAAAACATTATAATATTACAATCAAAACTCCCCTTTATGATGTCATATTGTTAAAATGATGATAGCATTATGACATCACAATCATAAGACCCCTTTCCGGTGTCATAATGATAAGACAACTAAATCACTATGATGTCATAATCAATATAATCTTTTATTATGTCATAATGGTAAAAGAATGATAGCATTATGATGTCACAATCAAAACACCTCTTTAGTATCTCCTAATGGTAACACAATTAAAACATTATAATATTACATTCAAAAATCCCCTTTATGATGTCATATTGTTAAAATGATGATAGCATTATGACATCACAATCATAAGACCCCTTTCCGGTGTCATAATGATAAGACAACTAAATCACTATGATGTCATAATCAATACACTCTTTTATTATGTCATAATGGTAAAAGAATGATAGCATTATGATGTCACAATCAAAACACCTCTTTAGTATCTCCTAATGGTAACACAATTAAAACATTATAATATTACATTCAAAACTCCCCTTTATGATGTCATATTGTTAAAATGATGATAGCATTATGACATCACAATCATAAGACTCCTTTCCGGTGTCATAATTATAAGACAATTAAATCATTATGATGTCATAATCAATACACTCTTTTATTATGTCATAATGGTAAAAGAATGATAGCATTATGATGTCACAATCAAAACACCTCTTTAGTATCTCATGATGGTAACACAATTAAAACATTATAATATTACAATCAAAACTCCCCTTTATGATGTCATAATATTAAGGTGATGATAGCATTATGACATCACAATCATAAGACTCCTTTCCGGTGTCATAATTATAAGACAATTAAATTATGATGTCATAATCAATACACTCTTTTATTATGTCATAATGGTAAAAGAATGACAGCATTATGATGTCACAATCAAAACACCTCTTTAGTATCTCCTAATGGTAACACAATTAAAACATTATAATATTACAATCAAAACTCCCCTTTATTAATGTCTTATTGTTAAAATGATGATAGCATTATGACATCACAATCATACGACTCCTTTCCGGTGTCATAATGACAAGACAATTAAATCATTATGATGTCATAATCAATACACTCTTTTATTATGTCATAATGGTAAAAGAATGATAGCATTATGATGTCACAATCAAAACACCTCTTTAGTATCTCCTAATGGTAACACAATTAAAACATTATAATATTACAATCAAAACTCCCCTTTATGATGTCATATTGTTAAAATGATGATAGCATTATGACATCACAATCATAAGACCCCTTTCCGGTGTCATAATGATAAGACAACTAAATCACTATGATGTCATAATCAATACACTCTTTTATTATGTCATAATGGTAAAAGAATGATAGCATTATGATGTCACAATCAAAACACCTCTTTAGTATCTCCTAATGGTAACACAATTAAAACATTATAATATTACAATCAAAACTCCCCTTTATGATGTCATATTGTTAAAATGATGATAGCATTATGACATCACAATCATAAGACCCCTTTCCGGTGTCATAATGATAAGACAACTAAATCACTATGATGTCATAATCAATATACTCTTTTATTATTTCATAATGGTAAAAGAATGATAGCATTATGATGTCACAATCAAAACACCTCTTTAGTATCTCCTAATGGTAACACAATTAAAACATTATAATATTACATTCAAAACTCCCCTTTATGATGTCATATTGTTAAAATGATGATAGCATTATGACATCACATGATGTCATAATCAATACACTCTTTTATTATGTCATAATGGTAAAAGAATGATAGTATTATGATGTCACAATCAAAACACCTCTTTAGTATCTCCTAATGGTAACACAATTAAAACATTATAATATTACAATCAAAACTCCCCTTTATGATGTCATAATGTTAAGGTGATGATAGCATTATGACATCACAATCATAAGACCCCTTTTCGGTGTCATAATGATAAGACAATTAAATCACTATGATGTCATAATCAATACACTCTTTTATTATGTCATAATGGTAAAAGAATGATAGCATTATGATGTCACAATCAAAACACCTCTTTAGTATCTCATGATGGTAACACAATTAAAACATTATAATATTACAATCAAAACTCCCCTTTATGATGTCATAATGTTAAGGTGATGATAGCATTATGACATCACAATCATAAGACCCCTTTTCGGTGTCATAATGATAAGACAATTAAATCATTATGATGTCATAATCAATACACTTTTATTATGTCATAATGGTAAAAGAATGATAGTATTATGATGTCACAATCAAAACACCTCTTTAGTATCTCCTAATGGTAACACAATTAAAACATTATAATATTACAATCAAAACTCCCCTTTATGATGTCATAATGTTAAGGTGATGATAGCATTATGACATCACAATCATAAGACCCCTTTTCGGTGTCATAATGATAAGACAATTAAATCACTATGATGTCATAATCAATACACTCTTTTATTATGTCATAATGGTAAAAGAATGATAGCATTATGATGTCACAATCAAAACACCTCTTTAGTATCTCATGATGGTAACACAATTAAAACATTATAATATTACAATCAAAACTCCCCTTTATGATGTCATAATGTTAAGGTGATGATTACATTGTGATATCACAATCATAAGACCCCTTTCCGGTGTCATAATGATAAGACAACTAAATCACTATGATGTCATAACCAATACACTCTTTTATTATGTCATAATGGTAAAAGAATGATAGCATTATGATGTCACAATCAAAACACCTCTTTAGTATCTCCTAATGGTAACACAATTAAAACATTATAAAATTACGTTCAAAACTCCCCTTTATGATGTCATATTGTTAAAATGATGATAGCATTCTGACATCACAATCATAAGACCCCTTTCCGGTGTCATAATGATAAGACAACTAAATCACTATGATGTCATAATCAATACACTCTTTTATTATGTCATAATGGTAAAAGAATGACAGCATTATGATGTCACAATCAAAACACCTCTTTAGTATCTCCTAATGGTAACACAATTAAAACATTATAATATTACAATCAAAACTCCCCTTTATTAATGTCATATTGTTAAAATGATGATAGCATTATGACATCACAATCATAAGACCCCTTTCCGGCGTCATAATGATAAGACAACTAAATCACTATGATGTCATAATCAATACACTCTTTTATTATGTCATAATGGTAAAAGAATGATAGCATTATGATGTCACAATCAAAACACCTCTTTAGTATCTCCTAATGGTAACACAATTAAAACATTATAATATTACAATCAAAACTCCCCTTTATGATGTCATATTGTTAAAATGATGATAGCATTATGACATCACAATCATAAGACTCCTTTCCGGTGTCATAATAACAAAGACAACTAAATCACTATGATGTCATAATCAATACACTCTTTTATTATGTCATAATGGTAAAAGAATAATAGCATTATGATGTCACAATCAAAACACCTCTTTAGTATCTCCTAATGGTAACACAATTAAAACATTATAATATTACATTCAAAACTCCCCTTTATGATGTCATATTGTTAAAATGATGATAGCATTCTGACATCACAATCATAAGACCCCTTTCCGGTGTCATAATGATAAGACAACTAAATCACTATGATGTCATAATCAATACACTCTTTTATTATGTCATAATGGTAAAAGAATGACAGCATTATAATGTCACAATCAAAACACCTCTTTAGTATCTCCTAATGGTAACACAATTAAAACATTATAATATTACAATCAAAACTCCCCTTTATTAATGTCATATTGTTAAAATGATGATAGCATTATGACATCACAATCATAAGACTCCTTTCCGGTGTCATAATGATAAGACAATTAAATCATTATGATGTCATAATCAATACACTCTTTTATTTTGTCATAATGGTAAAAGAATGATAGTATTATGATGTCACAATCAAAACACCTCTTTAGTATCTCCTAATGGTAACACAATTAAAACATTATAATATTACAATCAAAACTCCCCTTTATGATGTCATATTGTTAAAATGATGATAGCATTATGACATCACAATCATAAGACTCCTTTCCGGTGTAATAATTATAAGACAATTAAATCATTATGATGTCATAATCAATACACTCTTTTATTATGTCAAAATGGTAAAAGAATGATAGCATTATGATGTCACAATCAAAACACCTCTTTAGTATCTCATGATGGTAACACAATTAAAACATTATAATATTACAATCAAAACTCCCCTTTATGATGTCATAATGTTAAGGTGATGATAGCATTATGACATCACAATCATAAGACCCCTTTCCGGTGTCATAATGATAAGACAACTAAATCACTATGATGTCATAATCAATACACTCTTTTATTATGTCATAATGGTAAAAGAATGATAGCATTATGATGTCACAATCAAAACACCTCTTTAGTATCTCCTAATGGTAACACAATTAAAACATTATAATATTACATTCAAAACTCCCCTTTATGATGTCATATTGTTAAAATGATGATAGCATTATGACATCACAATCATAAGACCCCTTTCCGGTGTCATAATGATAAGACAACTAAATCACTATGATGTCATAATCAATACACTCTTTTATTATGTCATAATGGTAAAAGAATGATAGCATTATGATGTCACAATCAAAACACCTCTTTAGTATCTCCTAATGGTAACACAATTAAAACATTATAATATTACAATCAAAACTCCCCTTTATGATGTCAGAATGTTAAGTTGTTGATAGCATTATGACATCACAATCATAAGACCCCTTTCCGGTGTCATAATGATAAGACAACTAAATCACTATGATGTCATAATCAATACACTCTTTTATTATGTCCTAATGGTAAAAGAATGATAGCATTATGATGTCACAATCAAAACACCTCTTTAGTATCTCCTAATGGTAACACAATTAAAACATTATCATATTACAATCAAAACTCCCCTTTATGATGTCATATTGTTAAAATGATGATAGCATTATGACATCACAATCATAAGACTCCTTTCCGGTGTCATAGTTATAAGACAATTAAATCATTATGATGTCATAATCAATACACTCTTTTATTATGTCATAATGGTAAAAGAATGATAGCATTATGATGTCACAATCAAAACACCTCTTTAGTATCTCCTAATGGTAACACAATTAAAACATTATAATATTACAATCAAAACTCCCCTTTATGATGTCATAATGTTAAGATGATGATAGCATTATGACATCACAATCATAAGACCCCTTTCCGGTGTCATAATTATATGACAACTAAATCATCATGATGTCATAATCAATACACTCTTTTATTATGTCATAATGGTAAAAGAATGATAGCATTATGATGTCACAATCAAAACACCTCTTTAGTATCTCCTAATGGTAACACAATTAAAACATTATAATATTACAATCAAAACTCCCCTTTATGATGTCATAATGTTAAGGTGATGATAGCATTATGACATCACAATCATAAGACCCCTTTCCGGTGTCATAATGATAAGACAACTAAATCACTATGATGTCATAATCAATACACTCTTTTATTATGTCATAATGGTAAAAGAATGATAGCATTATGATGTCACAATCAAAACACCTCTTTAGTATCTCCTAATGGTAACACATTTAAAACATTATAATATTACAATCAAAACTCCCCTTTATGATGTCATAATGTTAAGGTGATGATAGCATTATGGCATCACAATCATAAGACCCCTTTCCGGTGTCATAATTATAAGACAATTAAATCATTATGATGTCATAATCAATACATTCTTTTATTATGTCATAATGGTAAAAGAATGATAGCATTATGATGTCACAATCAAAACACCTCTTTAGTATCTCCTGATGGTAACACAATTAAAACATTATAATATTACAATCAAAACTCCCCTTTATGATGTCATATTGTTAAAATGATGATAGCATTATGACATCACAATCATAAGACCCCTTTCCGGTGTCATAATGATAAGACAACTAAATCACTATGATGTCATAATCAATACACTCTTTTATTATGTCATAATGGTAAAAGAATGATAGCATTATGATGTCACAATCAAAACACCTCTTTAGTATCTCCTAATGGTAACACAATTAAAACATTATAATATTACAATCAAAACTCCCCTTTATGATGTCATATTGTTAAAATGATGATAGCATTATGACATCACATTCATAAGACCCCTTTCCGGTGTCATAATGATAAGACAACTAAATCACTATGATGTCATAATCAATACACTCTTTTATTATGTCATAATGGTAAAAGAATGATAGCATTATGATGTCACAATCAAAACACCTCTTTAGTATCTCCTAATGGTAACACAATTAAAACATTATAATATTACAATCAAAACTCCCCTTTATGATGTCATATTGTTAAAATGATGATAGCATTATGACATCACAATCATAAGACCCCTTTCCGGTGTCATAATGATAAGACAACTAAATCACTATGATGTCATAATCAATACACTCTTTTATTATGTCATAATGGTAAAAGAATGATAGCATTATGATGTCACAATCAAAACACCTCTTTAGTATCTCCTAATGGTAACACAATTAAAACATTATAATATTACATTCAAAACTCCCCTTTATGATGTCATATTGTTAAAATGATGATAGCATTCTGACATCACAATCATAAGACCCCTTTCCGGTGTCATAATGATAAGACAACTAAATCACTATGATGTCATAATCAATACACTCCTTTATTATGTCATAATGGTAAAAGAATGACAGCATTATGATGTCACAATCAAAACACCTCTTTAGTATCTCCTAATGGTAACACAATTAAAACATTATAATATTACAATCAAAACTCCCCTTTATTAATGTCATATTGTTAAAATGATGATAGCATTATGACATCACAATCATAAGACTCCTTTCCGGTGTCATAATGATAAGACAATTAAATCATTATGATGTCATAATCAATACACTCTTTTATTATGTCATGATGGTAAAAGAATGATAGCATTATGATGTCACAATCAAAACACCTCTTTAGTATCTCATGATGGTAACACAATTAAAACATTATAATATTACAATCAAAACTCCCCTTTATGATGTCATATTGTTAAAATGATGATAGCATTATGACATCACAATCATAAGACCCCTTTCCGGTGTCATAATGATAAGACAATTAAATCATTATGATGTCATAATCAATACACTCTTTTATTATGTCATAATGGTAAAAGAATGATAGCATTGTGATGTCACAATCAAAACACCTCTTTAGTATCTCCTAATGGTAACACAATTAAAACATTATAATGTTACAATCAAAACTCCCCTTTATGATGTCATATTGTTAAAATGATGATAGCATTATGACATCACAATCATAAGACCCCTTTCCGGTGTCATAATGATAAGACAACTAAATCACTATGATGTCATAATCAATACACTCTTTTAGTATGTCATAATGGTAAAAGAATGATAGCATTATGATGTCACAATCAAAACACCTCTTTAGTATCTCCTAATGGTAACACAATTAAAACATTATAATATTACAATCAAAACTCCCCTTTGTTGTTACGTTCTGCCCAGGCTGCGGAGCTGCATATCTGTCCTGCTTTAGTTTCTCTGCTTTGCTTTGATCCATTCCTGGATTTCCTTTTGCTTTGTTCTATTTTCCATTCCTTGCTTCTGCTCCGGCTCTTTGCTTCAGCTCTGCTTCTTTTATTAGGTGACATTTGTGATGTCAAATTGTTAAAATGATGATAGCATTATGACATCACAATCATAAGACCCCTTTCCGGAGTCATAATGATAAGACAACTAAATCACTATGATGTCATAATCAATACACTCTTTTAGTATGTCATAATGGTTAAAGAATGATAGCATTATGATGTCACAATCAAAACACCTCTTTAGTATCTCCTAATGGTAACACAATTAAAACATTATAATATTACATTCAAAACTCCCCTTTATGATGTCATATTGTTAAAATGATGATAGCATTATGACATCACAATCATAAGACCCCTTTCCGGTGTCATAATGATAAGACAACTAAATCACTATGATGTCATAATCAATACACTCTTTTATTATGTCATAATGGTAAAAGAATGATAGCATTATGATGTCACAATCAAAACACCTCTTTAGTATCTCCTGATGGTAACACAATTAAAACATTATAATATTACAATCAAAACTCCCCTTTATGATGTCATATTGTTAAAATGATGATAGCATTATGACATCACAATCATAAGACCCCTTTCCGGTGTCATAATGATAAGACAACTAAATCACTATGATGTCATAATCAATACACTCTTTTATTATGTCATAATGGTAAAAGAATGATAGCATTATGATGTCACAATCAAAACACCTCTTTAGTATCTCCTAATGGTAACACAATTAAAACATTATAATATTACAATCAAAACTCCCCTTTATGATGTCATATTGTTAAAATGATGATAGCATTATGACATCACAATCATAAGACCCCTTTCCGGTGTCATAATTATAAGACAATTAAATCATTATGATGTCATAATCAATACACTCTTTTATTATGTCATAATGGTAAAAGAATGATAGCATTATGATGTCACACTCAAAACACCTCTTTAGTATCTCATGATGGTAACACAATTAAAACATTATAATATTACAATCAAAACTCCCCTTTATGATGTCATAATGTTAAGGTGATGATAGCATTATGACATCACAATCATAAGACCCCTTTCCGGTGTCATAATGATAAGACAACTAAATCACTATGATGTCATAATCAATACACTCTTTTATTATGTCATAATGGTAAAAGAATGATAGCATTATGATGTCACAATCAAAACACCTCTTTAGTATCTCCTAACGGTAACACAATTAAAACATTATAATATTACAATCAAAACTCCCCTTTATGATGTCATATTGTTAAAATGATATTAGCATTAAGACATCACAATCATAAGACTCCTTTCCGGTGTCATAATTATAAGACAATTAAATCATTATGATGTCATAATCAATACACTCTTTTATTATGTCATAATGGTAAAAGAATGATAGTATTATGATGTCACAATCAAAACACCTCTTTAGTATCTCCTAATGGTAACACAATTAAAACATTATAATATTACAATCAAAACTCCCCTTTATGATGTCATAATGTTAAGGTGATGATAGCATTATGACATCACAATCATAAGACCCCTTTTCGGTGTCATAATGATAAGACAATTAAATCACTATGATTTCATAATCAATACACTCTTTTATTATGTCATAATGGTAAAAGAATGATAGCATTATGATGTCACAATCAAAACACCTCTTTAGTATCTCATGATGGTAACACAATTAAAACATTATAATATTACAATCAAAACTCCCCTTTATGATGTCATAATGTTAAGGTGATGATAGCATTATGACATCACAATCATAAGACCCCTTTCCGGTGTCATAATGATAAGACAACTAAATCACTATGATGTCATAATCAATACACTCTTTTATTATGTCATAATGGTAAAAGAATGACAGCATTATGATGTCACAATCAAAACACCTCTTTAGTATCTCCTAATGGTAACACAATTAAAACATTACAATCAAAACTCCCCTTTATTAATGTCATATTGTTAAAATGATGATAGCATTATGACATCACAATCATAAGACTCCTTTCCGGTGTCATAATGATAAGACAATTAAATCATTATGATGTCATAATCAATACACTCTTTTATTATGTCATGATGGTAAAAGAATGATAGCATTATGATGTCACAATCAAAACACCTCTTTAGTATCTCCTAATGGTAACACAATTAAAACATTATAATATTACAATCAAAACTCCCCTTTATGATGTCATATTGTTAAAATGATGATAGCATTATGACATCACAATCATAAGACTCCTTTCCGGTGTCATAATGAAAAGACAATTAAATCATTATGATGTCATAATCAATACACTCTTTTATTATGTCATAATGGTAAAAGAATGATAGCATTATGATGTCACAATCAAAACACCCCTTTAGTATCTCCTAATGGTAACACAATTAAAACATTATAATATTACAATCAAAACTCCCCTTTATGATGTCATATTGTTAAAATGATGATAGCATTATGACATCACAATCATAAGACTCCTTTCCGGTGTCATAATGATAGGACAATTAAATCATTATGATGTCATAATCAATACACTCTTTTATTATGTCATAATGGTAAAAGAATGATAGCATTATGATGTCACAATCAAAACACCCCTTTAGTATCTCCTAATGGTAACACAATTAAAACATTATAATATTACAATCAAAACTCCCCTTTATTAATGTCTTATTGTTAAAATGATGATAGCATTATGACATCACAATCATACGACTCCTTTCCGGTGTCATAATGATAAGACAATTAAATCATTATGATGTCATAATCAATACACTCTTTTATTATGTCATAATGGTAAAAGAATGATAGCATTATGATGTCACAATCAAAACACCTCTTTAGTATCTCCTAATGGTAACACAATTAAAACATTATAATATTACAATCAAAACTCCCCTTTATGATGTCATATTGTTAAAATGATGATAGCATTATGACATCACAATCATAAGACCCCTTTCCGGTGTCATAATGATAAGACAACTAAATCACTATGATGTCATAATCAATACACTCTTTTATTATGTCATAATGGTAAAAGAATGATAGCATTATGATGTCACAATCAAAACACCTCTTTAGTATCTCCTAATGGTAACACAATTAAAACATTATAATATTACAATCAAAACTCCCCTTTATGATGTCATATTGTTAAAGTGATGATAGCATTATGACATCACAATCATAAGACCCCTTTCCGGTGTCATAATGATAAGACAACTAAATCACTATGATGTCATAATCAATACACTCTTTTAGTATGTCATAATGGTAAAAGAATGATAGCATTATGATGTCACAATCAAAACACCTCTTTAGTATCTCCTAATGGTAACACAATTAAATAATTATAATATTACATTCAAAACTCCCCTTTATGATGTCAAATTGTTAAAATGATGATAGCATTATGACATCACAATCATAAGACTCCTTTCCGGTGTCATAATTATAAGACAATTAAATCATTATGATGTCATAATCAATACACTTTTATTATGTCATTATGGTAAAAGAATGATAGCATTATGATGTCACAATCAAAACACCTCTTTAGTATCTCATGATGGTAACACAATTAAAACATTATAATATTACAATCAAAACTCCCCTTTATGATGTCATAATGTTAAGGTGATGATAGCATTATGACATCACAATCGTAAGACCCCTTTCCGGTGTCATAATGATAAGACAACTAAATCACTATGATGTCATAATCAATACACTCTTTTATTATGTCATAATGGTAAAAGAATGATAGCATTATGATGTCACAATCAAAACACCTCTTTAGTATCTCCTAACGGTAACACAATTAAAACATTATAATATTACAATCAAAACTCCCCTTTATGATGTCATAATGTTAAGGTGATGATAGCATTATGACATCACAATCATAAGACCCCTTTTCGGTGTCATAATGATAAGACAATTAAATCACTATGATGTCATAATCAATACACTCTTTTATTATGTCATAATGGTAAAAGAATGATAGCATTATGATGTCACAATCAAAACACCTCTTTAGTATCTCATGATGGTAACACAATTAAAACATTATAATATTACAATCAAAACTCCCCTTTATGATGTCATAATGTTAAGGTGATGATAGCATTGTGACATCACAATCATAAGACCCCTTTCCGGTGTCATAATAACAAAGACAACTAAATCACTATGATGTCATAATCAATACACTCTTTTATTATGTCATAATGGTAAAAGAATGATAGCATTATGATGTCACAATCAGAACACCTCTTTAGTATCTCATGATGGTAACACAATTAAAACATTATAATATTACAATCAAAACTCCCCTTTATGATGTCATAACGTTAAGGTGATGATAGCATTATGACATCACAATCATAAGACCCCTTTCCGGTGTCATAATGATAAGACAACTAAATCACTATGATGTCATAATAAATACACTCTTTTATTATGTCATAATGGTAAAAGAATGATACCATTATGATGTCACAATCAAAACACCTCTTTCGTATCTCCTGATGGTAACACAATTAAAACATTATAATATTACAATCAAAACTCCCCTTTATGATGTCATATTGTTAAAATGATGATAGCATTATGACATCACAATCATAAGACCCCTTTCCGGTGTCATAATGATAAGACAACTAAATCACTATGATGTCATAATCAATACACTTTTATTATGTCATAATGGTAAAAGAATGATAGCATTATGATGTCACAATCAAAACACCTCTTTAGTATCTCCTAATGGTAACACAATTAAAACATTATAATATTACAATCAAAACTCCCCTTTATGATGTCATATTGTTAAAATGATGATAGCATTATGACATCACAATCATAAGACCCCTTTCCGGTGTCATAATTATAAGACAATTAAATCATTATGATGTCATAATCAATACACTATTTTATTATGTCATAATGGTAAAAGAATGATAGCATTAGAGATGTCACAATCAAAACACCTCTTTATTATCTCCTAATGGTAACACAATTAGAACATTATAATATTACAATCAAAACTCCCCTTTATGATGTCATATTGTTAAAATGATGATAGCATTATGACATCACAATCATAAGACTCCTTTCCGGTGTCATAATTATAAGACAATTAAATCATTATGATGTCATAATCAATACACTCTTTTATTATGTCATAATGGTAAAAGAATGATAGCATTATGATGTCACAATCAAAACACCTCTTTAGTATCTCATGATGGTAACACAATTAAAACATTATAATATTACAATCAAAACTCCCCTTTATGATGTCATAATGTTAAGGTGATGATAGCATTATGACATCACAATCGTAAGACCCCTTTCCGGTGTCATAATGATAAGACAACTAAATCACTATGATGTCATAATCAATACACTCTTTTATTATGTCATAATGGTAAAAGAATGATAGCATTATGATGTCACATTCAAAACACCTCTTTAGTATCTCATGATGGTAACACAATTAAAACATTATAATATTACAATCAAAACTCCCCTTTATGATGTCATAATGTTAAGGTGATGATAGCATTGTGACATCACAATCATAAGACCCCTTTCCGGTGTCATAATAACAAAGACAACTAAATCACTATGATGTCATAATCAATACACTCTTTTATTATGTCATAATGGTAAAAGAATGATAGCATTATGATGTCACAATCAAAACACCTCTTTAGTATCTCATGATGGTAACACAATTAAAACATTATAATATTACAATCAAAACTCCCCTTTATGATGTCATAATGTTAAGGTGATGATAGCATTATGACATCACAATCATAAGACCCCTTTCCGGTGTCATAATGATAAGACAACTAAATCACTATGATGTCATAATAAATACACTCTTTTATTATGTCATAATGGTAAAAGAATGATAGCATTATGATGTCACAATCAAAACACCTCTTTAGTATCTCCTAACGGTAACACAATTAAAACATTATAATATTACAATCAAAACTCCCCTTTATGATGTGATATTGTTAAAATGATATTAGCATTATGACATCACAATCATAAGACTCCTTTCAGGTGTCATAATTATAAGACAATTAAATCATTATGATGTCATAATCAATACACTCTTTTATTATGTCATAATGGTAAAAGAATGATAGTATTATGATGTCACAATCAAAACACCTCTTTAGTATCTCCTAATGGTAACACAATTAAAACATTATAATATTACAATCAAAACTCCCCTTTATGATGTCATAATGTTAAGGTGATGATAGCATTATGACATCACAATCATAAGACCCCTTTCCGGTGTCATAATGATAAGACAATTAAATCACTATGATGTCATAATCAATACACTCTTTTATTATGTCATAATGGTAAAAGAATGATAGCATTATGATGTCACAATCAAAACACCTCTTTAGTATCTCATGATGGTAACACAATTAAAACATTATAATATTACAATCAAAACTCCCCTTTATGATGTCATAATGTTAAGGTGATGATTACATTGTGACATCACAATCATAAGACCCCTTTCCGGTGTCATAATGATAAGACAACTAAATCACTATGATGTCATAATCAATACACTCTTTTATTATGTCATAATGGTAAAAGAATGATAGCATTATGATGTCACAATCAAAACACCTCTTTAGTATCTCCTAATGGTAACACAATTAAAACATTATAATATTACATTCAAAACTCCCCTTTATGATGTCATATTGTTAAAATGATGATAGCATTCTGACATCACAATCATAAGACCCCTTTCCGGTGTCATAATGATAAGACAACTAAATCACTATGATGTCATAATCAATACACTCTTTTATTATGTCATAATGGTAAAAGAATGACAGCATTATGATGTCACAATCAAAACACCTCTTTAGTATCTCCTAATGGTAACACAATTAAAACATTATAATATTACAATCAAAACTCCCCTTTATTAATGTCATATTGTTAAAATGATGATAGCATTATGACATCACAATCATAAGACTCCTTTCCGGTGTCATAATGATAAGACAATAAAATCATTATGATGTCATAATCAATACACTCTTTTATTATGTCATGATGGTAAAAGAATGATAGCAGTATGATGTCACAATCACAACACCTCTTTAGTATCTCCTAATGGTAACACAATTAAAACATTATAATATTACAATCAAAACTCCCCTTTATGATGTCATATTGTTAAAATGATGATAGCATTATGACATCACAATCATAAGACTCCTTTCCGGTGTCATAATGATAAGACAATTAAATCATTATGATGTCATAATCAATACACTCTTTTATTATGTCATAATGGTAAAAGAATGATAGCATTATGATGTCACAATCAAAACACCTCTTTAGTATCTCATGATGGTAACACAATTAAAACATTATAATATTACAATCAAAACTCCCCTTTATGATGTCATAATATTAAGGTGATGATAGCATTATGACATCACAATCATAAGACTCCTTTCCGGTGTCATAATTATAAGACAATTAAATCATTATGATGTCATAATCAATACACTCTTTTATTATGTCATAATGGTAAAAGAATGATAGCATTATGATGTCACAATCAAAACACCTCTTTAGTATCTCATGATGGTAACACAATTAAAACATTATAATATTACAATCAAAACTCCCCTTTATGATGTCATAATGTTAAGGTGATGATTACATTGTGACATCACAATCATAAGACCCCTTTCCGGTGTCATAATGATAAGACAACTAAATCACTATGATGTCATAATCAATACACTCTTTTATTATGTCATAATGGTAAAAGAATGATAGCATTATGATGTCACAATCAAAACACCTCTTTAGTATCTCCTAATGGTAACACAATTAAAACATTATAATATTACATTCAAAACTCCCCTTTATGATGTCATATTGTTAAAATGATGATAGCATTCTGACATCACAATCATAAGACCCCTTTCCGGTGTCATAATGATAAGACAACTAAATCACTATGATGTCATAATCAATACACTCTTTTATTATGTCATAATGGTAAAAGAATGACAGCATTATGATGTCACAATCAAAACACCTCTTTAGTATCTCCTAATGGTAACACAATTAAAACATTATAATATTACAATCAAAACTCCCCTTTATTAATGTCATATTGTTAAAATGATGATAGCATTATGACATCACAATCATAAGACTCCTTTCCGGTGTCATAATGATAAGACAATAAAATCATTATGATGTCATAATCAATACACTCTTTTATTATGTCATGATGGTAAAAGAATGATAGCAGTATGATGTCACAATCACAACACCTCTTTAGTATCTCCTAATGGTAACACAATTAAAACATTATAATATTACAATCAAAACTCCCCTTTATGATGTCATATTGTTAAAATGATGATAGCATTATGACATCACAATCATAAGACTCCTTTCCGGTGTCATAATGATAAGACAATTAAATCATTATGATGTCATAATCAATACACTCTTTTATTATGTCATAATGGTAAAAGAATGATAGCATTATGATGTCACAATCAAAACACCTCTTTAGTATCTCATGATGGTAACACAATTAAAACATTATAATATTACAATCAAAACTCCCCTTTATGATGTCATAATATTAAGGTGATGATAGCATTATGACATCACAATCATAAGACTCCTTTCCGGTGTCATAATTATAAGACAATTAAATCATTATGATGTCATAATCAATACACTCTTTTATTATGTCATAATGGTAAAAGAATGATAGCATTATGATGTCACAATCAAAACACCTCTTTAGTATCTCATGATGGTAACACAATTAAAACATTATAATATTACAATCAAAACTCCCCTTTATGATGTCATAATATTAAGGTGATGATAGCATTATGACATCACAATCATAAGACCCCTTTCCGGTGTCATAATGATAAGACAACTAAATCACTATGATGTCATAATCAATACACTCTTTGTTATGTCATAATGGTAAAAGAATGATAGCATTATGATGTCACAATCAAAACACCTCTTTAGTATCTCCTAACGGTAACACAATTAAAACATTATAATATTACAATCAAAACTCCCCTTTATGATGTCATATTGTTAAAATGATATTAGCATTATGACATCACAATCATAAGACTCCTTTCCGGTGTCATAATTATAAGACAATTAAATCATTATGATGTCATAATCAATACACTCTTTTATTATGTCATAATGGTAAAAGAATGATAGTATTATGATGTCACAATCAAAACACCTCTTTAGTATCTCCTAATGGTAACACAATTAAAACATTATAATATTACAATCAAAACTCCCCTTTATGATGTCATATTGTTAAAGTGATGATAGCATTATGACATCACAATCATAAGACCCCTTTCCGGTGTCATAATGATAAGACAACTAAATCACTATGATGTCATAATCAATACACTCTTTTATTATGTCATAATGGTAAAAGAATGATAGCATTATGATGTCACAATCAAAACACCTCTTTAGTATCTCCTAATGGTAACACAATTAAAACATTATAATATTACAATCAAAACTCCCCTTTATGATGTCATATTGTTAAAATGATGATAGCATTATGACATCACAATCATAAGACTCCTTTCCGGTGTCATAATTATAAGACAATTAAATCATTATGATGTCATAATCAATACACTCTTTTATTATGTCATAATGGTAAAAGAATGATAGCATTATGATGTCACAATCAAAACACCTCTTTAGTATCTCCTAATGGTAACACAATTAAAACATTATAATGTTACAATCAAAACTCCCCTTTATGATGTCATATTGTTAAAATGATGATAGCATTATGACATCACAATCATAAGACCCCTTTCCGGTGTCATAATCATAAGACAACTAAATCACTATGATGTCATAATCAATACACTCTTTTATTATGTCATAATGGTAAAAGAATGATAGCATTATGATGTCACAATCAAAACACCTCTTTAGTATCTCCTAATGGTAACACAATTAAAACATTATAATATTACAATCAAAACTCCCCTTTATGATGTCATATTATTAAAGTGATGATGGCATTATGACATCACAATCATAAGACCCCTTTCCGGTGTCATAATGATAAGACAACTAAATCACTATGATGTCATAATCAATACACTCTTTTATTATGTCATAATGGTAAAAGAATGATAGCATTATGATGTCACAATCAAAACACCTCTTTAGTATCTCCTAATGGTAACACAATTAAAACATTATAATATTACAATCAAAACTCCCCTTTATGATGCCATATTGTTAAAGTGATGATAGCATTATGACATCACAATCATAAGACCCCTTTCCGGTGTCATAATGATAAGACAACTAAATCACCATGATGTCATAATCAATACACTCTTTTATTATGTCATAATGGTAAAAGAATGATAGCATTATGAAGTCACAATCAAAACACCTCTTTAGTATCTCCTAATGGTAACACAATTAAAACATTATAATATTACAATCAAAACTCCCCTTTATTAATATCATATTGTTAAAATGATGATAGCATTATGACATCACAATCATAAGACTCCTTTCCGGTGTCATAATGATAAGACAATTAAATCATTATGATGTCATAATCAATACACTCTTTTATTATGTCATAATGGTAAAAGAATGATAGCATTATGATGTCACAATCAAAACACCTCTTTAGTATCTCCTGATGGTAACACAATTAAAACATTATAATATTACAATCAAAACTCCCCTTTATGATGTCATATTGTTAAAATGATGATAGCATTATGACATCACAATCATAAGACCCCTTTCCGGTGTCATAATGATAAGACAACTAAATCACTATGATGTCATAATCAATACACTCTTTTATTATGTCATAATGGTAAAAGAATGATAGCATTATGATGTCACAATCAAAACACCTCTTTAGTATCTCCTAATGGTAACACAATTAAAACATTATAATATTACAATCAAAACTCCCCTTTATGATGTCATATTGTTAAAATGATGATAGCATTATGACATCACAATCATAAGACCCCTTTCCGGTGTCATAATTATAAGACAATTAAATCATTATGATGTCATAATCAATACACTATTTTATTATGTCATTATGGTAAAAGAATGATAGCATTATGATGTCACAATCAAAACACCTCTTTAGTATCTCATGATGGTAACACAATTAAAACATTATAATATTACAATCAAAACTCCCCTTTATGATGTCATAATGTTAAGGTGATGATAGCATTATGACATCACAATCATAAGACCCCTTTCCGGTGTCATAATGATAAGACAACCAAATCACTATGATGTCATAATAAATACACTCTTTTATTATGTCATAATGGTAAAAGAATGATAGCATTATGATGTCACAATCAAAACACCTCTTTCGTATCTCATGATGGTAACACAATTAAAACATTATAATATTACAATCAAAACTCCCCTTTATGATGTCATAATGTTAAGGTGATGATAGCATTATGACATCACAATCATAAGACCCCTTTCCGGTGTCATAATGATAAGACAACTAAATCACTATGATGTCATAATCAATACACTCTTTTATTATGTCATAATGGTAAAAGAATGATAGCATTATGATGTCACAATCAAAACACCTCTTTAGTATCTCCTAATGGTAACACAATTAAAACATTATAATATTACATTCAAAACTCCCCTTTATGATGTCATATTGTTAAAATGATGATAGCATTATGACATCACAATCATAAGACCCCTTTCCGGTGTCATAATGATAAGACAACTAAATCACTATGATGTCATAATCAATACACTCTTTTATTATGTCATAATGGTAAAAGAATGATAGCATTATGATGTCACAATCAAAACACCTCTTTAGTATCTCCTAATGGTAACACAATTAAAACATTATAATATTACATTCAAAACTCCCCTTTATGATGTCATATTGTTAAAATGATGATAGCATTATGACATCACAATCATAAGACCCCTTTCCGGTGTCATAATGATAAGACAACTAAATCACTATGATGTCATAATCAATACACTCTTTTATTATGTCATAATGGTAAAAGAATGACAGCATTATGATGTCACAATCAAAACACCTCTTTAGTATCTCCTAATGGTAACACAATTAAAACATTATAATATTACAATCAAAACTCCCCTTTATTAATGTCTTATTGTTAAAATGATGATAGCATTATGACATCACAATCATACGACTCCTTTCCGGTGTCATAATGACAAGACAATTAAATCATTATGATGTCATAATCAATACACTCTTTTATTATGTCATAATGGTAAAAGAATGATAGCATTATGATGTCACAATCAAAACACCTCTTTAGTATCTCCTAATGGTAACACAATTAAAACATTATAATATTACAATCAAAACTCCCCTTTATGATGTCATATTGTTAAAATGATGATAGCATTATGACATCACAATCATAAGACCCCTTTCCGGTGTCATAATGATAAGACAACTAAATCACTATGATGTCATAATCAATACACTCTTTTATTATGTCATAATGGTAAAAGAATGATAGCATTATGATGTCACAATCAAAACACCTCTTTAGTATCTCCTAATGGTAACACAATTAAAACATTATAATATTACAATCAAAACTCCCCTTTATGATGTCATATTGTTAAAATGATGATAGCATTATGACATCACAATCATAAGACCCCTTTCCGGTGTCATAATGATAAGACAACTAAATCACTATGATGTCATAATCAATATACTCTTTTATTATTTCATAATGGTAAAAGAATGATAGCATTATGATGTCACAATCAAAACACCTCTTTAGTATCTCCTAATGGTAACACAATTAAAACATTATAATATTACATTCAAAACTCCCCTTTATGATGTCATATTGTTAAAATGATGATAGCATTATGACATCACATGATGTCATAATCAATACACTCTTTTATTATGTCATAATGGTAAAAGAATGATAGCATTATGATGTCACAATCAAAACACCCCTTTAGTATCTCCTAATGGTAACACAATTAAAACATTATAATATTACAATCAAAACTCCCCTTTATGATGTCAAATTGTTAAAATGATGATAGCATTATGACATCACAATCATAAGACTCCTTTCCGGTGTCATAATTATAAGACAATTAAATTATTATGATGTCATAATCAATACACTCTTTTATTATGTCATAATGGTAAAAGAATGATAGCATTATGATGTCACAATCAAAACACCTCTTTAGTATCTCATGATGGTAACACAATTAAAACATTATAATATTACAATCAAAACTCCCCTTTATGATGTCATAATATTAAGGTGATGATAGCATTATGACATCACAATCATAAGACTCCTTTCCGGTGTCATAATTATAAGACAATTAAATCATTATGATGTCATAATCAATACACTCTTTTATTATGTCATAATGGTAAAAGAATGATAGCATTATGATGTCACAATCAAAACACCTCTTTAGTATCTCATGATGGTAACACAATTAAAACATTATAATATTACAATCAAAACTCCCCTTTATGATGTCATAATATTAAGGTGATGATAGCATTATGACATCACAATCATAAGACCCCTTTCCGGTGTCATAATGATAAGACAACTAAATCACTATGATGTCATAATCAATACACTCTTTGTTATGTCATAATGGTAAAAGAATGATAGCATTATGATGTCACAATCAAAACACCTCTTTAGTATCTCCTAACGGTAACACAATTAAAACATTATAATATTACAATCAAAACTCCCCTTTATGATGTCATATTG
Source organism: Spea bombifrons (assembly GCF_027358695.1). NCBI lineage: Eukaryota > Metazoa > Chordata > Amphibia > Anura > Pelobatidae > Spea > Spea bombifrons. The sequence continues at coordinate 40,869,998 of NC_071088.1, forward strand.
TTAAAATGATATTAGCATTATGACATCACAATCATAAGACTCCTTTCCGGTGTCATAATTATAAGACAATTAAATCATTATGATGTCATAATCAATACACTCTTTTATTATGTCATAATGGTAAAAGAATGATAGTATTATGATGTCACAATCAAAACACCTCTTTAGTATCTCCTAATGGTAACACAATTAAAACATTATAATATTACAATCAAAACTCCCCTTTATGATGTCATATTGTTAAAGTGATGATAGCATTATGACATCACAATCATAAGACCCCTTTCCGGTGTCATAATGATAAGACAACTAAATCACTATGATGTCATAATCAATACACTCTTTTATTATGTCATAATGGTAAAAGAATGATAGCATTATGATGTCACAATCAAAACACCTCTTTAGTATCTCCTAATGGTAACACAATTAAAACATTATAATATTACAATCAAAACTCCCCTTTATGATGTCATATTGTTAAAATGATGATAGCATTATGACATCACAATCATAAGACTCCTTTCCGGTGTCATAATTATAAGACAATTAAATCATTATGATGTCATAATCAATACACTCTTTTATTATGTCATAATGGTAAAAGAATGATAGCATTATGATGTCACAATCAAAACACCTCTTTAGTATCTCCTAATGGTAACACAATTAAAACATTATAATGTTACAATCAAAACTCCCCTTTATGATGTCATATTGTTAAAATGATGATAGCATTATGACATCACAATCATAAGACCCCTTTCCGGTGTCATAATCATAAGACAACTAAATCACTATGATGTCATAATCAATACACTCTTTTATTATGTCATAATGGTAAAAGAATGATAGCATTATGATGTCACAATCAAAACACCTCTTTAGTATCTCCTAATGGTAACACAATTAAAACATTATAATATTACAATCAAAACTCCCCTTTATGATGTCATATTATTAAAGTGATGATGGCATTATGACATCACAATCATAAGACCCCTTTCCGGTGTCATAATGATAAGACAACTAAATCACTATGATGTCATAATCAATACACTCTTTTATTATGTCATAATGGTAAAAGAATGATAGCATTATGATGTCACAATCAAAACACCTCTTTAGTATCTCCTAATGGTAACACAATTAAAACATTATAATATTACAATCAAAACTCCCCTTTATGATGCCATATTGTTAAAGTGATGATAGCATTATGACATCACAATCATAAGACCCCTTTCCGGTGTCATAATGATAAGACAACTAAATCTCCATGATGTCATAATCAATACACTCTTTTATTATGTCATAATGGTAAAAGAATGATAGCATTATGAAGTCACAATCAAAACACCTCTTTAGTATCTCCTAATGGTAACACAATTAAAACATTATAATATTACAATCAAAACTCCCCTTTATTAATATCATATTGTTAAAATGATGATAGCATTATGACATCACAATCATAAGACTCCTTTCCGGTGTCATAATGATAAGACAATTAAATCATTATGATGTCATAATCAATACACTCTTTTATTATGTCATAATGGTAAAAGAATGATAGCATTATGATGTCACAATCAAAACACCTCTTTAGTATCTCCTGATGGTAACACAATTAAAACATTATAATATTACAATCAAAACTCCCCTTTATGATGTCATATTGTTAAAATGATGATAGCATTATGACATCACAATCATAAGACCCCTTTCCGGTGTCATAATGATAAGACAACTAAATCACTATGATGTCATAATCAATACACTCTTTTATTATGTCATAATGGTAAAAGAATGATAGCATTATGATGTCACAATCAAAACACCTCTTTAGTATCTCCTAATGGTAACACAATTAAAACATTATAATATTACAATCAAAACTCCCCTTTATGATGTCATATTGTTAAAATGATGATAGCATTATGACATCACAATCATAAGACCCCTTTCCGGTGTCATAATTATAAGACAATTAAATCATTATGATGTCATAATCAATACACTATTTTATTATGTCATTATGGTAAAAGAATGATAGCATTATGATGTCACAATCAAAACACCTCTTTAGTATCTCATGATGGTAACACAATTAAAACATTATAATATTACAATCAAAACTCCCCTTTATGATGTCATAATGTTAAGGTGATGATAGCATTATGACATCACAATCATAAGACCCCTTTCCGGTGTCATAATGATAAGACAACCAAATCACTATGATGTCATAATAAATACACTCTTTTATTATGTCATAATGGTAAAAGAATGATAGCATTATGATGTCACAATCAAAACACCTCTTTCGTATCTCATGATGGTAACACAATTAAAACATTATAATATTACAATCAAAACTCCCCTTTATGATGTCATAATGTTAAGGTGATGATAGCATTATGACATCACAATCATAAGACCCCTTTCCGGTGTCATAATGATAAGACAACTAAATCACTATGATGTCATAATCAATACACTCTTTTATTATGTCATAATGGTAAAAGAATGATAGCATTATGATGTCACAATCAAAACACCTCTTTAGTATCTCCTAATGGTAACACAATTAAAACATTATAATATTACATTCAAAACTCCCCTTTATGATGTCATATTGTTAAAATGATGATAGCATTATGACATCACAATCATAAGACCCCTTTCCGGTGTCATAATGATAAGACAACTAAATCACTATGATGTCATAATCAATACACTCTTTTATTATGTCATAATGGTAAAAGAATGATAGCATTATGATGTCACAATCAAAACACCTCTTTAGTATCTCCTAATGGTAACACAATTAAAACATTATAATATTACATTCAAAACTCCCCTTTATGATGTCATATTGTTAAAATGATGATAGCATTATGACATCACAATCATAAGACCCCTTTCCGGTGTCATAATGATAAGACAACTAAATCACTATGATGTCATAATCAATACACTCTTTTATTATGTCATAATGGTAAAAGAATGACAGCATTATGATGTCACAATCAAAACACCTCTTTAGTATCTCCTAATGGTAACACAATTAAAACATTATAATATTACAATCAAAACTCCCCTTTATTAATGTCTTATTGTTAAAATGATGATAGCATTATGACATCACAATCATACGACTCCTTTCCGGTGTCATAATGACAAGACAATTAAATCATTATGATGTCATAATCAATACACTCTTTTATTATGTCATAATGGTAAAAGAATGATAGCATTATGATGTCACAATCAAAACACCTCTTTAGTATCTCCTAATGGTAACACAATTAAAACATTATAATATTACAATCAAAACTCCCCTTTATGATGTCATATTGTTAAAATGATGATAGCATTATGACATCACAATCATAAGACCCCTTTCCGGTGTCATAATGATAAGACAACTAAATCACTATGATGTCATAATCAATACACTCTTTTATTATGTCATAATGGTAAAAGAATGATAGCATTATGATGTCACAATCAAAACACCTCTTTAGTATCTCCTAATGGTAACACAATTAAAACATTATAATATTACAATCAAAACTCCCCTTTATGATGTCATATTGTTAAAATGATGATAGCATTATGACATCACAATCATAAGACCCCTTTCCGGTGTCATAATGATAAGACAACTAAATCACTATGATGTCATAATCAATATACTCTTTTATTATTTCATAATGGTAAAAGAATGATAGCATTATGATGTCACAATCAAAACACCTCTTTAGTATCTCCTAATGGTAACACAATTAAAACATTATAATATTACATTCAAAACTCCCCTTTATGATGTCATATTGTTAAAATGATGATAGCATTATGACATCACATGATGTCATAATCAATACACTCTTTTATTATGTCATAATGGTAAAAGAATGATAGCATTATGATGTCACAATCAAAACACCCCTTTAGTATCTCCTAATGGTAACACAATTAAAACATTATAATATTACAATCAAAACTCCCCTTTATGATGTCAAATTGTTAAAATGATGATAGCATTATGACATCACAATCATAAGACTCCTTTCCGGTGTCATAATTATAAGACAATTAAATTATTATGATGTCATAATCAATACACTCTTTTATTATGTCATAATGGTAAAAGAATGATAGCATTATGATGTCACAATCAAAACTTTTTTAGTATCTCCTAATGGTAACACAATTAAAACATTATAATATTACAATCAAAACTCCCCTTTATGATGTCATATTGTTAAAATGATGATAGCATTATGACATCACAATCATAAGACCCCTTTCCGGTGTCATAATGATAAGACAATTAAATCATTATGATGTCATAATCAATACACTCTTTTATTATGTCATGATGGTAAAAGAATGATAGCATTATGATGTCACAATCAAAACACCTCTTTAGTATCTCATGATGGTAACACAATTAAAACATTATAATATTACAATCAAAACTCCCCTTTCTGATGTCATAATGTTAAGGTGATGATAGCATTATGACATCACAATCATAAGACCCCTTTCCGGTGTCATAATGATAAGACAACTAAATCACTATGATGTCATAATCAATACACTCTTTTATTATGTCATAATGGTAAAAGAATGATAGCATTATGATGTCACAATCAAAACACCTCTTTAGTATCTCCTAATGGTAACACAATTAAAACATTATAAAATTACATTCAAAACTCCCCTTTATGATGTCATATTGTTAAAATGATGATAGCATTCTGACATCACAATCATAAGACCCCTTTCCGGTGTCATAATGATAAGACAACTAAATCACTATGATGTCATAATCAATACACTCTTTTATTATGTCATAATGGTAAAAGAATGACAGCATTATGATGTCACAATCAAAACACCTCTTTAGTATCTCCTAATGGTAACACAATTAAAACATTATAATATTACAATCAAAACTCCCATTTATTAATGTCATATTGTTAAAATGATGATAGCATTATGACATCACAATCATAAGACCCCTTTCCGGCGTCATAATGATAAGACAACTAAATCACTATGATGTCATAATCAATACACTCTTTTATTATGTCATAATGGTAAAAGAATGATAGCATTATGATGTCACAATCAAAACACCTCTTTAGTATCTCCTAATGGTAACACAATTAAAACATTATAATATTACAATCAAAACTCCCCTTTATGATGTCATATTGTTAAAATGATGATAGCATTATGACATCACAATCATAAGACTACTTTCCGGTGTCATAATAACAAAGACAACTAAATCACTATGATGTCATAATCAATACACTCTTTTATTATGTCATAATGGTAAAAGAATGAAAGCATTATGATGTCACAATCAAAACACATCTTTAGTATCTCCTAATGGTAACACAATTAAAACATTATAATATTACATTCAAAACTCCCCTTTATGATGTCATATTGTTAAAATGATGATAGCATTCTGACATCACAATCATAAGACCCCTTTCCGGTGTCATAATGATTAGACAATTAAATCACTATGATGTCATAATCAATACACTCTTTTATTATGTCATAATGGTAAAAGAATGACAGCATTATAATGTCACAATCAAAACACCTCTTTAGTATCTCCTAATGGTAACACAATTAAAACATTATAATATTACAATCAAAACTCCCCTTTATGATGTCAAATTGTTAAAATGATGATAGCATTATGACATCACAATCATAAAACTCCTTTCCGGAGTCATAATTATAAGACAATTAAATCATTATGATGTCATAATCAATACACTCTTTTATTATGTCATAATGGTAAAAGAATGATAGCATTATGATGTCACAATCAAAACACCTCTTTAGTATCTCCTAATGGTAACACAATTAAAACATTATAATATTACAATCAAAACTCCCCTTTATGATGTCATATTGTTAAAGTGATGATAGCATTATGACATCACAATCATAAGACCCCTTTCCGGTGTCATAATGATAAGACAATTAAATCACTATGATGTCATAATCAATACACTCTTTTATTATGTCATAATGGTAAAAGAATGATAGCATTATGATGTCACAATCAAAACACCTCTTTAGTATCTCCTAATGGTAACACAATTAAAACATTATAATATTACAATCAAAACTCCCCTTTATTAATGTCATATTGTTAAAATGATGATAGCATTATGACATCACAATCATAAGACTCCTTTCCGGTGTCATAATAACAAAGACAACTAAATCACTATGATGTCATAATCAATACACTCTTTTATTATGTCATAATGGTAAAAGAATGATAGCATTATGATGTCACAATCAAAACACCTCTTTAGTATCTCCTAATGGTAACACAATTAAAACATTATAATATTACATTCAAAACTCCCCTTTATGATGTCATATTGTTAAAATGATGATAGCATTATGACATCACAATCATAAGACCCCTTTCCGGTGTCATAATGATAAGACAACTAAATCACTATGATGTCATAATCAATACACTCTTTTATTATGTCATAATGGTAAAAGAATGACTGCATTATGATGTCACAATCAAAACACCTCTTTAGTATCTCCTAATGGTAACACAATTAAAACATTATAATATTACAATCAAAACTCCCCTTTATGATGTCATATTGTTAAAATGATGATAGCATTATGACATCACAATCATAAGACCCCTTTCCGGTGTCATAATTATAAGACAATTAAATCATTATGATGTCATAATCAATACACTATTTTATTATGTCATTATGGTAAAAGAATGATAGCATTATGATGTCACAATCAAAACACCTCTTTAGTATCTCATGATGGTAACACAATTAAAACATTATAATATTACAATCAAAACTCCCCTTTATGATGTCATAATGTTAAGGTGATGATAGCATTATGACATCACAATCATAAGACCCCTTTCCGGTGTCATAATGATAAGACAACCAAATCACTATGATGTCATAATAAATACACTCTTTTATTATGTCATAATGGTAAAAGAATGATAGCATTATGATGTCACAATCAAAACACCTCTTTCGTATCTCATGATGGTAACTCAATTAAAACATTATAATATTACAATCAAAACTCCCCTTTATGATGTCATATTGTTAAAATGATGATAGCATTATGACATCACAATCATAAGACCCCTTTCCGGTGTCATAATGATAAGACAACTAAATCACTATGATGTCATAATCAATATACTCTTTTATTATGTCATAATGGTAAAAGAATGATAGCATTATGATGTCACAATCAAAACACCTCTTTAGTATCTCCTAATGGTAACACAATTAAAACATTATAATATTACATTCAAAACTCCCCTTTATGATGTCATATTGTTAAAATGATGATAGCATTATGACATCACAATCATAAGACCCCTTTCCGGTGTCATAATGATAAGACAACTAAATCACTATGATGTCATAATCAATACACTCTTTTATTATGTCATAATGGTAAAAGAATGATAGCATTATGATGTCACAATCAAAACACCTCTTTAGTATCTCCTAATGGTAACACAATTAAAACATTATAATATTACAATCAAAACTCCCCTTTATTAATGTCATATTGTTAAAATGATGATAGCATTATGACATCACAATCATAAGACTCCTTTCCGGTGTCATAATGATAAGACAATTAAATCATTATGATGTCATAATCAATACACTCTTTTATTATGTCATAATGGTAAAAGAATGATAGCATTATGATGTCACAATCAAAACACCTCTTTAGTATCTCCTAATGGTAACACAATTAAAACATTATAATATTACAATCAAAACTCCCCTTTATGATGTCATATTGTTAAAATGATGATAGCATTATGACATCACATGATGTCATAATCAATACACTCTTTTATTATGTCATAATGGTAAAAGAATGATAGCATTATGATGTCACAATCAAAACACCCCTTTAGTATCTCCTAATGGTAACACAATTAAAACATTATAATATTACAATCAAAACTCCCCTTTATGATGTCAAATTGTTAAAATGATGATAGCATTATGACATCACAATCATAAGACTCCTTTCCGGTGTCATAATTATAAGACAATTAAATTATTATGATGTCATAATCAATACACTCTTTTATTATGTCATAATGGTAAAAGAATGATAGCATTATGATGTCACAATCAAAACACCTCTTTAGTATCTCCTAATGGTAACACAATTAAAACATTATAATATTACAATCAAAACTCCCCTTTATGATGTCATATTGTTAAAATGATGATAGCATTATGACATCACAATCATAAGACCCCTTTCCGGTGTCATAATGATAAGACAATTAAATCATTATGATGTCATAATCAATACACTCTTTTATTATGTCATGATGGTAAAAGAATGATAGCATTATGATGTCACAATCAAAACACCTCTTTAGTATCTCCTAACGGTAACACAATTAAAACATTATAATATTACAATCAAAACTCCCCTTTATGATGTCATATTGTTAAAATGATATTAGCATTATGACATCACAATCATAAGACCCCTTTTCGGTGTCATAATGATAAGACAATTAAATCATTATGATGTCATAATCAATACACTCTTTTATTATGTCATAATGGTAAAAGAATGATAGTAATATGATGTCACAATCAAAACACCTCTTTAGTATCTCCTAATGGTAACACAATTAAAACATTATAATATTACAATCAAAACTCCCCTTTATGATGTCATAATGTTAAGGTGATGATAGCATTATGACATCACAATCATAAGACCCCTTTTCGGTGTCATAATGATAAGACAATTAAATCATTATGATGTCATAATCAATACACTCTTTTATTATGTCATAATGGTAAAAGAATGATAGCATTATGATGTCACAATCAAAACACCTCTTTCGTATCTCATGATGGTAACACAATTAAAACATTATAATATTACAATCAAAACTCCCCTTTATGATGTCATATTGTTAAAATGATGATAGCATTATGATATCACAATCATAAGACCCCTTTCCGGTGTCATAATGATAAGACAACTAAATCACTATGATGTCATAATCAATATACTCTTTTATTATGTCATAATGGTAAAAGAATGATAGCATTATGATGTCACAATAAAAACACCTCTTTAGTATCTCCTAATGGTAACACAATTAAAACATTATAATATTACATTCAAAACTCCCCTTTATGATATCATATTGTTAAAATGATGATAGCATTATGACATCACAATCATAAGACCCCTTTCCGGTGTCATAATGATAAGACAACTAAATCACTATGATGTCATAATCAATACACTCTTTTATTATGTCATAATGGTAAAAGAATGATAGCATTATGATGTCACAATCAAAACACCTCTTTAGTATCTCCTAATGGTAACACAATTAAAACATTATAATATTACAATCAAAACTCCCCTTTATGATGTCATATTGTTAAAATGATGATAGCATTATGACATCACAATCATAAGACTCCTTTCCGGTGTCATAATTATAAGACAATTAAATCATTATGATGTCATAATCAATACACTCTTTTATTATGTCATAATGGTAAAAGAATGATAGCATTATGATGTCACAATCAAAACACCTCTTTAGTATCTCATGATGGTAACACAATTAAAACATTATAATATTACAATCAAAACTCCCCTTTATGATGTCATAATATTAAGGTGATGATAGCATTATGACATCACAATCATAAGACTCCTTTCCGGTGTCATAATTATAAGACAATTAAATCATTATGATGTCATAATCAATACACTCTTTTATTATGTCATAATGGTAAAAGAATGATAGCATTATGATGTCACAATCAAAACACCTCTTTAGTATCTCATGATGGTAACACAATTAAAACATTATAATATTACAATCAAAACTCCCCTTTATGATGTCATAATGTTAAGGTGATGATAGCATTATGACATCACAATCATAAGACCCCTTTCCGGTGTCATAATGATAAGACAACTAAATCACTATGATGTCATAATCAATACACTCTTTTAGTATGTCATAATGGTAAAAGAATGATAGCATTATGATGTCACAATCAAAACACCTCTTTAGTATCTCCTAATGGTAACACAATTAAAACATTATAATATTACATTCAAAACTCCCCTTTATGATGTCATATTGTTAAAATGATGATAGCATTATGACATCACAATCATAAGACCCCTTTCCGGTGTCATAATGATAAGACAACTAAATCACTATGATGTCATAATCAATACACTCTTTTATTATGTCATAATGGTAAAAGAATGATAGCATTATGATGTCACAATCAAAACACCTCTTTAGTATCTCCTAATGGTAACACAATTAAAACATTATAATATTACATTCAAAACTCCCCTTTATGATGTCATATTGTTAAAATGATGATAGCATTATGACATCACAATCATAAGACCCCTTTCCGGTGTCATAATGATAAGACAACTAAATCACTATGATGTCATAATCAATACACTCTTTTATTATGTCATAATGGTAAAAGAATGACAGCATTATGATGTCACAATCAAAACACCTCTTTAGTATCTCCTAATGGTAACACAATTAAAACATTATAATATTACAATCAAAACTCCCCTTTATTAATGTCTTATTGTTAAAATGATGATAGCATTATGACATCACAATCATACGACTCCTTTCCGGTGTCATAATGACAAGACAATTAAATCATTATGATGTCATAATCAATACACTCTTTTATTATGTCATAATGGTAAAAGAATGATAGCATTATGATGTCACAATCAAAACACCTCTTTAGTATCTCCTAATGGTAACACAATTAAAACATTATAATATTACAATCAAAACTCCCCTTTATGATGTCATATTGTTAAAATGATGATAGCATTATGACATCACAATCATAAGACCCCTTTCCGGTGTCATAATGATAAGACAACTAAATCACTATGATGTCATAATCAATACACTCTTTTATTATGTCATAATGGTAAAAGAATGATAGCATTATGATGTCACAATCAAAACACCTCTTTAGTATCTCCTAATGGTAACACAATTAAAACATTATAATATTACAATCAAAACTCCCCTTTATGATGTCATATTGTTAAAATGATGATAGCATTATGACATCACAATCATAAGACCCCTTTCCGGTGTCATAATGATAAGACAACTAAATCACTATGATGTCATAATCAATATACTCTTTTATTATTTCATAATGGTAAAAGAATGATAGCATTATGATGTCACAATCAAAACACCTCTTTAGTATCTCCTAATGGTAACACAATTAAAACATTATAATATTACATTCAAAACTCCCCTTTATGATGTCATATTGTTAAAATGATGATAGCATTATGACATCACATGATGTCATAATCAATACACTCTTTTATTATGTCATAATGGTAAAAGAATGATAGCATTATGATGTCACAATCAAAACACCTCTTTAGTATCTCCTGATGGTAACACAATTAAAACATTATAATATTACAATCAAAACTCCCCTTTATGATGTCATAATGTTAAGGTGATAATAGCATTATGACATCACAATCATAAGACCCCTTTCCGGTGTCATAATGATAAGACAACTAAATCACTATGATGTCATAATCAATACACTCTTTTATTATGTCATAATGGTAAAAGAATGATAGCATTATGATGTCACAATCAAAACACCTCTTTAGTATCTCATGATGGTAACACAATTAAAACATTATAATATTACAATCAAAACTCCCTTTTATGATGTCATAATGTTAAGGTGATGATAGCATTATGACATCACAATCATAAGACCCCTTTCCGGTGTCATAATGATAAGACAACTAAATCACTATGATGTCATAATCAATACACTCTTTTATTATGTCATAATGGTAAAAGAATGATAGCATTATGATGTCACAATCAAAACACCTCTTTAGTATCTCCTAACGGTAACACAATTAAAACATTATAATATTACAATCAAAACTCCCCTTTATGATGTCATATTGTTAAAATGATATTAACATTATGACATCACAATCATAAGACTCCTTTCCGGTGTCATAATTATAAGACAAGTAAATCATTATGATGTCATAATCAATACACTCTTTTATTTTGTCATAATGGTAAAAGAATGATAGTATTATGATGTCACAATCAAAACACCTCTTTAGTATCTCCTAATGGTAACACAATTAAAACATTATAATATTACAATCAAAACTCCCCTTTATGATGTCATATTGTTAAAATGATGATAGCATTATGACATCACAATCATAAGACTCCTTTCCGGTGTAATAATTATAAGACAATTAAATCATTATGATGTCATAATCAATACACTCTTTTATTATGTCAAAATGGTAAAAGAATGATAGCATTATGATGTCACAATCAAAACACCTCTTTAGTATCTCATGATGGTAACACAATTAAAACATTATAATATTACAATCAAAACTCCCCTTTATGATGTCATAATGTTAAGGTGATGATAGCTTTATGACATCACAATCATAAGACCCCTTTCCGGTGTCATAATGATAAGACAACTAAATCACTATGATGTCATAATCAATACACTCTTTTATTATGTCATAATGGTAAAAGAATGATAGCATTATGATGTCACAATCAAAACACCTCTTTAGTATCTCCTAATGGTAACACAATTAAAACATTATAATATTACATTCAAAACTCCCCTTTATGATGTCATATTGTTAAAATGATGATAGCATTATGACATCACAATCATAAGACCCCTTTCCGGTGTCATAATGATAAGACAACTAAATCACTATGATGTCATAATCAATACACTCTTTTATTATGTCATAATGGTAAAAGAATGGTAGCATTATGATGTCACAATCAAAACACCTCTTTAGTATCTCCTAATGGTAACACAATTAAAACATTATAATATTACAATCAAAACTCCCCTTTATGATGTCAGAATGTTAAGTTGTTGATAGCATTATGACATCACAATCATAAGACCCCTTTCCGGTGTCATAATGATAAGACAACTAAATCACTATGATGTCATAATCAATACACTCTTTTATTATGTCATAATGGTAAAAGAATGATAGCATTATGATGTCACAATCAAAACACCTCTTTAGTATCTCATGATGGTAACACAATTAAAACATTATAATATTACAATCAAAACTCCCCTTTATGATGTCATAATGTTAAGTTGAAGATAGCATTGTGACATCACAATCATAAGACCCCTTTCCGGTGTCATAATGATAAGACAACTAAATCACTATGATGTCATAATCAATACACTCTTTTATTATGTCCTAATGGTAAAAGAATGATAGCATTATGATGTCACAATCAAAACACCTCTTTAGTATCTCCTAATGGTAACACAATTAAAACATTATCATATTACAATCAAAACTCCCCTTTATGATGTCATATTGTTAAAATGATGATTGCATTATGACATCACAATCATAAGACTCCTTTCCGGTGTCATAATGATAAGACAATTAAATCACTATGATGTCATAATCAATACACTCTTTTATTATGTCATAATGGTAAAAGAATGATAGCATTATGATGTCACAATCAAAACACCTCTTTAGTATCTCCTAACGGTAACACAATTAAAACATTATAATATTACAATCAAAACTCCCCTTTATTAATGTCATATTGTTAAAATGATGATAGCATTATGACATCACAATCATAAGACTCCTTTCCGGTGTCATAATGATAAGACAATTAAATCATTATGATGTCATAATCAATACACTCTTTTATTATGTCATAATGGTAAAAGAATGATAGCATTATGATGTCACAATCAAAACACCTCTTTAGTATCTCCTAATGGTAACACAATTAAAACATTATAATATTACAATCAAAACTCCCCTTTATGATGTCATATTGTTAAAATGATGATAGCATTATGACATCACAATCATAAGACTCCTTTCCGGTGTCATAATGATAAGACAATTAAATCATTATGATGTCATAATCAATACACTATTTTATTATGTCATAATGGTAAAAGAATGATAGCATTATGATGTCACAATCAAAACACCTCTTTAGTATCTCCTAATGGTAACACAATTAAAACATTATAATATTACAATCAAAACTCCCCTTTATGATGTCAGAATGTTAAGTTGTTGATAGCATTATGACATCACAATCATAAGACCCCTTTCCGGTGTCATAATGATAAGACAACTAAATCACTATGATGTCATAATCAATAAACTCTTTTATTATGTCATAATGGTAAAAGAATGATAGCATTATGATGTCACAATCAAAACACCTCTTTAGTATCTCATGATGGTAACACAATTAAAACATTATAATATTACAATCAAAACTCCCCTTTATGATGTCATAATGTTAAGTTGATGATAGCATTGTGACATCACAATCATAAGACCCCTTTCCGGTGTCATAATGATAAGACAACTAAATCACTATGATGTCATAATCAATACACTCTTTTATTATGTCCTAATGGTAAAAGAATGATAGCATTATGATGTCACAATCAAAACACCTCTTTAGTATCTCCTAATGGTAACACAATTAAAACATTATCATATTACAATCAAAACTCCCCTTTATGATGTCATATTGTTAAAATGATGATAGCATTATGACATCACAATCATAAGACTCCTTTCCGGTGTCATAGTTATAAGACAATTAAATCATTATGATGTCATAATCAATACACTCTTTTATTATGTCATAATGGTAAAAGAATGATAGCATTATGATGTCACAATCAAAACACCTCTTTAGTATCTCCTAATGGTTACACAATTAAAACATTATAATATTACAATCAAAACTCCCCTTTATGATGTCATAATGTTAAGATGATGATAGCATTATGACATCACAATCATAAGACCCCTTTCCGGTGTCATAATTATATGACAACTAAATCATCATGATGTCATAATCAATACACTCTTTTATTATGTCATAATGGTAAAAGAATGATAGCATTATGATGTCACAATCAAAACACCTCTTTAGTATCTCCTAATGGTAACACAATTAAAACATTATAATATTACAATCAAAACTCCACTTTATGATGTCATAATGTTAAGGTGATTATAGCATTATGACATCACAATCATAAGACCCCTTTCCGGTGTCATAATGATAAGACAACTAAATCACTATGATGTCATAATCAATACACTCTTTTATTATGTCATAATGGTAAAAGAATGATAGCATTATGATGTCACAATCAAAACACCTCTTTAGTATCTCCTAATGGTAACACAATTAAAACATTATAATATTACAATCAAAACTCCCCTTTATGATGTCATATTGTTAAAATGATGATAGCATTATGACATCACAATCATAAGACCCCTTTCCGGTGTCATAATGATAAGACAACTAAATCACTATGATGTCATAATCAATACACTTTTATTATGTCATAATGGTAAAAGAATGATAGCATTATGATGTCACAATCAAAACACCTCTTTAGTATCTCCTAATGGTAACACAATTAAAACATTATAATATTACAATCAAAACTCCCCTTTATGATGTCATAT
Source organism: Spea bombifrons (assembly GCF_027358695.1). Taxonomy (NCBI): domain Eukaryota; kingdom Metazoa; phylum Chordata; class Amphibia; order Anura; family Pelobatidae; genus Spea; species Spea bombifrons. The sequence continues at coordinate 40,885,691 of NC_071088.1, forward strand.
TGTTAAAATGATGATAGCATTATGACATCACAATCATAAGACCCCTTTCCGGTGTCATAATGATAAGACAACTAAATCACTATGATGTCATAATCAATACACTCTTTTATTATGTCATAATGGTAAAAGAATGATAGCATTATGATGTCACAATCAAAACACCTCTTTAGTATCTCCTAATGGTAACACAATTAAAACATTATAATATTACAATCAAAACTCCCCTTTATGATGTCATATTGTTAAAATGATGATAGCATTATGACATCACAATCATAAGACCCCTTTCCGGTGTCATAATGATAAGACAACTAAATCACTATGATGTCATAATCAATACACTCTTTTATTATGTCATAATGGTAAAAGAATGATAGCATTATGATGTCACAATCAAAACACCTCTTTAGTATCTCCTAATGGTAACACAATTAAAACATTATAATATTACATTCAAAACTCCCCTTTATGATGTCATATTGTTAAAATGATGATAGCATTCTGACATCACAATCATAAGACCCCTTTCCGGTGTCATAATGATAAGACAACTAAATCACTATGATGTCATAATCAATACACTCCTTTATTATGTCATAATGGTAAAAGAATGACAGCATTATGATGTCACAATCAAAACACCTCTTTAGTATCTCCTAATGGTAACACAATTAAAACATTATAATATTACAATCAAAACTCCCCTTTATTAATGTCATATTGTTAAAATGATGATAGCATTATGACATAACAATCATAAGACTCCTTTCCGGTGTCATAATGATAAGACAATTAAATCATTATGATGTCATAATCAATACACTCTTTTATTATGTCATGATGGTAAAAGAATGATAGCATTATGATGTCACAATCAAAACACCTCTTTAGTATCTCCTAATGGTAACACAATTAAAACATTATAATATTACAATCAAAACTCCCCTTTATTAATGTCATATTGTTAAAATGATGATAGCATTATGACATCACAATCATAAGACTCCTTTCCGGTTTCATAATGATAAGACAATTAAATCATTATGATGTCATAATCAATACACTCTTTTATTATGTCATGATGGTAAAAGAATGATAGCATTATGATGTCACAATCAAAACACCTCTTTAGTATCTCCTAATGGTAACACAATTAAAACATTATAATATTACAATCAAAACTCCCCTTTATGATGTCATATTGTTAAAATGATGATAGCATTATGACATCACAATCATAAGACCCCTTTCCGGTGTCATAATGATAAGACAATTAAATCATTATGATGTCATAATCAATACACTCTTTTATTATGTCATAATGGTAAAAGAATGATAGCATTGTGATGTCACAATCAAAACACCTCTTTAGTATCTCCTAATGGTAACACAATTAAAACATTATAATGTTACAATCAAAACTCCCCTTTATGATGTCATATTGTTAAAATGATGATAGCATTATGACATCACAATCATAAGACCCCTTTCCGGTGTCATAATGATAAGACAACTAAATCACTATGATGTCATAATCAATACACTCTTTTAGTATGTCATAATGGTAAAAGAATGATAGCATTATGATGTCACAATCAAAACACCTCTTTAGTATCTCCTAATGGTAACACAATTAAAACATTATAATATTACAATCAAAACTCCCCTTTGTTGTTACGTTCTGCCCAGGCTGCGGAGCTGCATATCTGTCCTGCTTTAGTTTCTCTGCTTTGCTTTGATCCATTCCTGGATTTCCTTTTGCTTTGTTCTATTTTCCATTCCTTGCTTCTGCTCCGGCTCTTTGCTTCAGCTCTGCTTCTTTTATTAGGTGACATTTGTGATGTCAAATTGTTAAAATGATGATAGCATTATGACATCACAATCATAAGACCCCTTTCCGGAGTCATAATGATAAGACAACTAAATCACTATGATGTCATAATCAATACACTCTTTTAGTATGTCATAATGGTAAAAGAATGATAGCATTATGATGTCACAATCAAAACACCTCTTTAGTATCTCCTAATGGTAACACAATTAAAACATTATAATATTACATTCAAAACTCCCCTTTATGATGTCATATTGTTAAAATGATGATAGCATTATGACATCACAATCATAAGACCCCTTTCCGGTGTCATAATGATAAGACAACTAAATCACTATGATGTCATAATCAATACACTCTTTTATTATGTCATAATGGTAAAAGAATGATAGCATTATGATGTCACAATCAAAACACCTCTTTAGTATCTCCTAATGGTAACACAATTAAAACATTCTAATATTACAATCAAAACTCCCCTTTATGATGTCATATTGTTAAAATGATGATAGCATTATGACATCACAATCATAAGACTCCTTTCCGGTGTCATAATTATAAGACAATTAAATCATTATGATGTCATAATCAATACACTCTTTTATTATGTCATAATGGTAAAAGAATGATAGCATTATGATGTCACAATCAAAACACCTCTTTAGTATCTCATGATGGTAACACAATTAAAACATTATAATATTACAATCAAAACTCCCCTTTATGATGTCATAATGTTAAGGTGATGATAGCATTATGACATCACAATCATAAGAGCCCTTTCCGGTGTCATAATGATAAGACAACTAAATCACTATGATGTCATAATCAATACACTCTTTTATTATGTCATAATGGTAAAAGAATGATAGCATTATGATGTCACAATCAAAACACCTCTTTAGTATCTCCTAACGGTAACACAATTAAAACATTATAATATTACAATCAAAACTCCCCTTTATGATGTCATATTGTTAAAATGATATTAGCATTATGACATCACAATCATAAGACTCCTTTCCGGTGTCATAATTATAAGACAATTAAATCATTATGATGTCATAATCAATACACTCTTTTATTATGTCATAATGGTAAAAGAATGATAGTATTATGATGTCACAATCAAAACACCTCTTTAGTATCTCCTAATGGTAACACAATTAAAACATTATAATATTACAATCAAAACTCCCCTTTATGATGTCATAATGTTAAGGTGATGATAGCATTATGACATCACAATCATAAGACCCCTTTTCGGTGTCATAATGATAAGACAATTAAATCATTATGATGTCATAATCAATACACTCTTTTATTATGTCATAATGGTAAAAGAATGATAGTATTATGATGTCACAATCAAAACACCTCTTTAGTATCTCCTAATGGTAACACAATTAAAACATTATAATATTACAATCAAAACTCCCCTTTATGATGTCATAATGTTAAGGTGATGATAGCATTATGACATCACAATCATAAGACCCCTTTTCGGTGTCATAATGATAAGACAATTAAATCACTATGATGTCATAATCAATACACTCTTTTATTATGTCATAATGGTAAAAGAATGATAGCATTATGATGTCACAATCAAAACACCTCTTTAGTATCTCCTAATGGTAACACAATTAAAACATTCTAATATTACATTCAAAACTCCCCTTTATGATGTCATATTGTTAAAATGATGATAGCATTATGACATCACAATCATAAGACCCCTTTCCGGTGTCATAATGATAAGACAACTAAATCACTATGATGTCATAATCAATACACTCTTTTATTATGTCATAATGGTAAAAGAATGACAGCATTATGATGTCACAATCAAAACACCTCTTTAGTATCTCCTAATGGTAACACAATTAAAACATTATAATATTACAATCAAAACTCCCCTTTATTAATGTCTTATTGTTAAAATGATGATAGCATTATGACATCACAATCATACGACTCCTTTCCGGTGTCATAATGATAAGACAATTAAATCATTATGATGTCATAATCAATACACTCTTTTATTATGTCATAATGGTAAAAGAATGATAGCATTATGATGTCACAATCAAAACACCTCTTTAGTATCTCATGATGGTAACACAATTAAAACATTATAATATTACAATCAAAACTCCCCTTTATGATGTCATAATGTTAATGTGATGATAGCATTATGACATCACAATCATAAGACCCCTTTCCGGTGTCATAATGATAAGACAACTAAATCACTATGATGTCATAATCAATACACTCTTTTATTATGTCATAATGGTAAAAGAATGATAGCATTATGATGTCACAATCAAAACACCTCTTTAGTATCTCCTAACGGTAACACAATTAAAACATTATAATATTACAATCAAAACTCCCCTTTATGATGTCATATTGTTAAAATGATATTAGCATTATGACATCACAATCATAAGACTCCTTTCCGGTGCCATAATTATAAGACAATTAAATCATTATGATGTCATAATCAATACACTCTTTTATTATGTCATAATGGTAAAAGAATGATAGTATTATGATGTCACAATCAAAACACCTCTTTAGTATCTCCTAATGGTAACACAATTAAAACATTATAATATTACAATCAAAACTCCCCTTTATGATGTCATAATGTTAAGGTGATGATAGCATTATGACATCACAATCATAAGACCCCTTTTCGGTGTCATAATGATAAGACAATTAAATCACTATGATGTCATAATCAATACACTCTTTTATTATGTCATAATGGTAAAAGAATGATAGCATTATGATGTCACAATCAAAACACCTCTTTAGTATCTCATGATGGTAACACAATTAAAACATTATAATATTACAATCAAAACTCCCCTTTATGATGTCATAATGTTAAGGTGATGATTACATTGTGACATCACAATCATAAGACCCCTTTACGGTGTCATAATGATAAGACAACTAAATCACTATGATGTCATAATCAATACACTCTTTTATTATGTCATAATGGTAAAAGAATGACAGCATTATGATGTCACAATCAAAACACCTCTTTAGTATCTCCTAATGGTAACACAATTAAAACATTATAATATTACAATCAAAACTCCCCTTTGTTGTTACGTTCTGCCCAGGCTGCGGAGCTGCATATCTGTCCTGCTTTAGTTTCTCTGCTTTGCTTTGATCCATTCCTGGATTTCCTTTTGCTTTGTTCTATTTTCCATTCCTTGCTTCTGCTCCGGCTCTTTGCTTCAGCTCTGCTTCTTTTATTAGGTGACATTTGTGATGTCAAATTGTTAAAATGATGATAGCATTCTGACATCACAATCATAAGACCCCTTTCCGGTGTCATAATGATAAGACAACTAAATCACTATGATGTCATAATCAATACACTCTTTTATTATGTCATAATGGTAAAAGAATGACAGCATTATGATGTCACAATCAAAACACCTCTTTAGTATCTCCTAATGGTAACACAATTAAAACATTATAATATTACAATCAAAACTCCCCTTTATGATGTCATATTGTTAAAATGATGATAGCATTATGACATCACAATCATAAGACCCCTTTCCGGTGTCATAATGATAAGACAACTAAATCACTATGATGTCATAATCAATACATTCTTTTATTATGTCATAATGGTAAAAGAATGATAGCATTATGATGTCACAATCAAAACACCTCTTTAGTATCTCCTGATGGTAACACAATTAAAATATTATAATATTACAATCAAAACTCCCGTTTATGATGCCATATTGTTAAAATGATGATAGCATTATGACATCACATGATGTCATAATCAATACACTCTTTTATTATGTCATAATGGTAAAAGAATGATAGCATTATGATGTCACAATCAAAACACCCCTTTAGTATCTCCTAATGGTAACACAATTAAAACATTATAATATTACAATCAAAACTCCCCTTTATGATGTCAAATTGTTAAAATGATGATAGCATGATGACATCACAATCATAAGACTCCTTTCCGGTGTCATAATTATAAGACAATTAAATCATTATGATGTCATAATCAATACACTCTTTTATTATGTCATAATGGTAAAAGAATGATAGCATTATGATGTCACAATCAAAACACCTCTTTAGTATCTCCTAATGGTAACACAATTAAAACATTATAATATTACAATCAAAACTCCCCTTTATGATGTCATATTGTTAAAATGATGATAGCATTATGACATCACAATCATAAGACCCCTTTCCGGTGTCATAATGATAAGATAACTAAATCACTATGATGTCATAATCAATACACTCTTTTATTATGTCATAATGGTAAAAGAATGATAGCATTATGATGTCACAATCAAAACACCTCTTTAGTATCTCCTAATGGTAACACAATTAAAACATTATAATATTACAATCAAAACTCCGCTTTATGATGTCATAATGTTAAGGTGATGATATCATTATGACATCACAATCATAAGACCCCTTTCCGGTGTCATAATGATAAGACAACTAAATCACTATGATGTCATAATCAATACACTCTTTTATTATGTCATAATGGTAAAAGAATGATAGCATTATGATGTCACAATCAAAACACCTCTTTAGTATCTCCTAATGGTAACACAATTAAAACATTATAATATTACAATCAAAACTCCCCTTTATGATGTCATATTGTTAATATGATGATAGCATTATGACATCACAATCATAAGACGCCTTTCCGGTGTCATAATGATAAGACAACTAAATCACTATGATGTCATAATCAATACACTCTTTTATTATGTCATAATGGTAAAAGAATGATAGGATTATGATGTCACAATCAAAACACCTCTTTAGAATCTCCTAATGGTAACACAATTAAAACATTATAATATTACAATCAAAACTCCCCTTTATGATGTCATATTGTTAAAATGATGATAGCATTATGACATCACAATCATAAGACGCCTTTCCGGTGTCATAATGATAAGACAACTAAATCACTATGATGTCATAATCAATACACTCTTTTATTATGTCATAATGGTAAAAGAATGATAGCATTATGATGTCACAGTCAAAACACCTCTTTAGAATCTCCTAATGGTAACACAATTAAAACATTATAATATTACAATCAAAACTCCCCTTTATGATGTCATAATGTTAAGGTGATGATAGCATTATGACATCACAATCATAAGAGCCCTTTCCGGTGTCATAATGATAAGACAACTAAATCACTATGATGTCATAATCAATACACTCTTTTATTATGTCATAATGGAAAAGAATGATAGCATTATGATGTCACAATCAAAACACCTCTTTAGTATCTCCTGATGGTAACACAATTAAAACATTATAATATTACAATCAAAACTCCCCTTTATGATGTCATAATGTTAAGGTGATGATAGCATTATGACATCACAATCATAAGAGCCCTTTCCGGTGTCATAATGATAAGACAATTAAATCATTATGATGTCATAATCAATACACTCTATTATGTCATAATGGTAAAAGAATGATAGCATTATGATGTCACAATCAAAACACCTCTTTAGTATCTCCTAATGGTAACACAATTAAAACATTATAATATTACAATCAAAACTCCCCTTTATGATGTCATATTGTTAAAATGATGATAGAATTTTGACATCACAATCATAAGACCCCTCTCCGGTGTCATAATGATAAGACAACTAAATCACTATGATGTCATAATCAATACACTCTTTTATTATGTCATAATGGTAAAAGAATGATAGCATTATGATGTCACAATCAAAACACCTCTTTAGTATCTCCTAATGGTAACACAATTAAAACATTATAATATTACAATCAAAACTCCCCTTTATGATGTCATATTGTTAAAATGATGATAGCATTATGACATCACAATCATAAGACGCCTTTCCGGTGTCATAATGATAAGACAACTAAATCACTATGATGTCATAATCAATACACTCTTTTATTATGTCATAATGGTAAAAGAATGATAGCATTATGATGTCACAATCAAAACACCTCTTTAGAATCTCCTAATGGTAACACAATTAAAACATTATAATATTACAATCAAAACTCCCCTTTATGATGTCATATTGTTAAAATGATGATAGCATTATGACATCACAATCATAAGACGCCTTTCCGGTGTCATAATGATAAGACAACTAAATCACTATGATGTCATAATCAATACACTCTTTTATTATGTCATAATGGTAAAAGAATGATAGCATTATGATGTCACAGTCAAAACACCTCTTTAGAATCTCCTAATGGTAACACAATTAAAACATTATAATATTACAATCAAAACTCCCCTTTATGATGTCATAATGTTAAGGTGATGATAGCATTATGACATCACAATCATAAGAGCCCTTTCCGGTGTCATAATGATAAGACAACTAAATCACTATGATGTCATAATCAATACACTCTTTTATTATGTCATAATGGTAAAAGAATGATAGCATTATGATGTCACAATCAAAACACCTCTTTAGTATCTCCTGATGGTAACACAATTAAAACATTATAATATTACAATCAAAACTCTCCTTTATGATGTCATAATGTTAAGGTGATGATAGCATTATCACATCACAATCATAAGAGCCCTTTCCGGTGTCATGATGATAAGACAACTAAATCACTATGATGTCATAATCAATACACTCTTTTATTATGTCATAATGGAAAAGAATGATAGCATTATGATGTCACAATCAAAACACCTCTTTAGTATCTCCTGATGGTAACACAATTAAAACATTATAATATTACAATCAAAACTCCCCTTTATGATGTCATAATGTTAAGGTGATGATAGCATTATGACATCACAATCATAAGAGCCCTTTCCGGTGTCATAATGATAAGACAATTAAATCATTATGATGTCATAATCAATACACTCTATTATGTCATAATGGTAAAAGAATGATAGCATTATGATGTCACAATCAAAACACCTCTTTAGTATCTCCTAATGGTAACACAATTAAAACATTATAATATTACAATCAAAACTCCCCTTTATGATGTCATATTGTTAAAATGATGATAGAATTTTGACATCACAATCATAAGACCCCTCTCCGGTGTCATAATGAGAAGACAACTAAATCACTATGATGTCATAATCAATACACTCTTTTATTATGTCATAATGGTAAAAGAATGATAGCATTATGATGTCACAATCAAAACACCTCTTTAGTATCTCCTAATGGTAACACAACTAAAACATTATAATATTACAATCAAAACTCCGCTTTATGATGTCATAATGTTAAGGTGATGATATCATTATGACATCACAATCATAAGACCCCTTTCCGGTGTCATAATGATAAGACAACTAAATCACTATGATGTCATAATCAATACACTCTTTTATTATGTCATAATGGTAAAAGAATGATAGCATTATGATGTCACAATCAAAACACCTCTTTAGTATCTCCTAATGGTAACACAATTAAAACATTATAATATTACAATCAAAACTCCCCTTTATGATGTCATATTGTTAAAATGATGATAGCATTATGACATCACAATCATAAGACGCCTTTCCGGTGTCATAATGATAAGACAACTAAATCACTATGATGTCATAATCAATACACTCTTTTATTATGTCATAATGGTAAAAGAATGATAGCATTATGATGTCACAATCAAAACACCTCTTTAGAATCTCCTAATGGTAACACAATTAAAACATTATAATATTACAATCAAAACTCCCCTTTATGATGTCATATTGTTAAAATGATGATAGCATTATGACATCACAATCATAAGACGCCTTTCCGGTGTCATAATGATAAAACAACTAAATCACTATGATGTCATAATCAATACACTCTTTTATTATGTCATAATGGTAAAAGAATGATAGCATTATGATGTCACAGTCAAAACACCTCTTTAGAATCTCCTAATGGTAACACAATTAAAACATTATAATATTACAATCAAAACTCCCCTTTATGATGTCATAATGTTAAGGTGATGATAGCATTATGACATCACAATCATAAGAGCCCTTTCCGGTGTCATAATGATAAGACAACTAAATCACTATGATGTCATAATCAATACACTCTTTTATTATGTCATAATGGTAAAAGAATGATAGCATTATGACGTCACAATCAAAACACCTCTTTAGTATCTCCTGATGGTAACACAATTAAAACATTATAATATTACAATCAAAACTCTCCTTTATGATGTCATAATGTTAAGGTGATGATAGCATTATCACATCACAATCATAAGAGCCCTTTCCGGTGTCATGATGATAAGACAACTAAATCACTATGATGTCATAATCAATACACTCTTTTATTATGTCATAATGGAAAAGAATGATAGCATTATGATGTCACAATCAAAACACCTCTTTAGTATCTCCTGATGGTAACACAATTAAAACATTATAATATTACAATCAAAACTCCCCTTTATGATGTCATAATGTTAAGGTGATGATAGCATTATGACATCACAATCATAAGAGCCCTTTCCGGTGTCATAATGATAAGACAATTAAATCATTATGATGTCATAATCAATACACTCTTTTATTATGTCATAATGGTAAAAGAATGATAGCATTATGATGTCACAATCAAAACACCTCTTTAGTATCTCCTAATGGTAACACAATTAAAACATTATAATATTATAATCAAAACTCCCCTTTATGATGTCATATTGTTAAAATGATGATAGAATTTTGACATCACAATCATAAGACCCCTCTCCGGTGTCATAATGAGAAGACAACTAAATCACTATGATGTCATAATCAATACACTCTTTTATTATGTCATAATGGTAAAAGAATGATAGCATTATGATGTCACAATCAAAACACCTCTTTAGTATCTCCTAATGGTAACACAATTAAAACATTATAATATTACAATCAAAACTCCCCTTTATGATGTCATAATGTTAAGGTGATGATATCATTATGACATCACAATCATAAGACCCCTTTCCGGTGTCATAATGATAAGACAACTAAATCACTATGATGTCATAATCAATACACTCTTTTATTATGTCATAATGGTAAAAGAATGATAGCATTATGATGTCACAATCAAAACACCTCTTTAGTATCTCCTAATGGTAACACAATTAAAACATTATAATATTACAATCAAAACTCCCCTTTATGATGTCATATTGTTAAAATGATGATAGCATTATGACATCACAATCATAAGACGCCTTTCCGGTGTCATAATGATAAGACAACTAAATCACTATGATGTCATAATCAATACACTCTTTTATTATGTCATAATGGTAAAAGAATGATAGCATTATGATGTCACAATCAAAACACCTCTTTAGAATCTCCTAATGGTAACACAATTAAAACATTATAATATTACAATCAAAACTCCCCTTTATGATGTCATATTGTTAAAATGATGATAGCATTATGACATCACAATCATAAGACGCCTTTCCGGTGTCATAATGATAAGACAACTAAATCACTATGATGTCATAATCAATACACTCTTTTATTATGTCATAATGGTAAAAGAATGATAGCATTATGATGTCACAGTCAAAACACCTCTTTAGAATCTCCTAATGGTAACACAATTAAAACATTATAATATTACAATCAAAACTCCCCTTTATGATATCATAATGTTAAGGTGATGATAGCATTATGACATCACAATCATAAGACCCCTTTCCGGTGTCATAATGATAAGACAACTAAATCACTATGATGTCATAATCAATACACTCTTTTATTATGTCATAATGGTAAAAGAATGATAGCATTATGACGTCACAATCAAAACACCTCTTTAGTATCTCAAGATGGTAACACAATTAAAACATTATAATATTACAATCAAAACTCTCCTTTATGATGTCATAATGTTAAGGTGATGATAGCATTATCACATCACAATCATAAGACCCCTTTCCGGTGTCATGATGATAAGACAACTAAATCACTATGATGTCATAATCAATACACTCTTTTATTATGTCATAATGGAAAAGAATGATAGCATTATGATGTCACAATCAAAACACCTCTTTAGTATCTCATGATGGTAACACAATTAAAACATTATAATATTACAATCAAAACTCCCCTTTATGATGTCATAATGTTAAGGTGATGATAGCATTATGACATCACAATCATAAGAGCCCTTTCCGGTGTCATAATGATAAGACAACTAAATCACTATGATGTCATAATCAATACACTCTTTTATTATGTCATAATGGTAAAAGAATGATAGCATTATGATGTCACAATCAAAACACCTCTTTAGTATCTCCTGATGGTAACACAATTAAAACATTATAATATTACAATCAAAACTCTCCTTTATGATGTCATAATGTTAAGGTGATGATAGCATTATCACATCACAATCATAAGACCCCTTTCCGGTGTCATGATGATAAGACAACTAAATCACTATGATGTCATAATCAATACACTCTTTTATTATGTCATAATGGAAAAGAATGATAGCATTATGATGTCACAATCAAAACACCTCTTTAGTATCTCATGATGGTAACACAATTAAAACATTATAATATTACAATCAAAACTCCCCTTTATGATGTCATAATGTTAAGGTGATGATAGCATTATGACATCACAATCATAAGAGCCCTTTCCGGTGTCATAATGATAAGACAACTAAATCACTATGATGTCATAATCAATACACTCTTTTATTATGTCATAATGGTAAAAGAATGATAGCATTATGATGTCACAATCAAAACACGTCTTTAGTATCTCCTGATGGTAACACAATTAAAACATTATAATATTACAATCAAAACTCCCCTTTATGATGTCATAATGTTAAGGTGATGATAGCATTATGACATCACAATCATAAGAGCCCTTTCCGGTGTCATAATGATAAGACAATTAAATCATTATGATGTCATAATGTTAAGGTGATGATAGCATTATGACATCACAATCATAAGACCCCTTTCCGGTGTCATAATTTTTAGACAACTAAATCACTATGATGTCATAATCAATACACTCTTTTATTATGTCATAATGGTAAAAGAATGATAGCATTATGATGTCACAATCAAAACACCTCTTTAGTATCTCCTGATGGTAACACAATTAAAACATTATAATATTACAATCAAAACTCCTCTTTATGATGTCATAATGTTAAGGTGATGATAGCATTATGACATCACAATCATAAGAGCCCTTTCCGGTGTCATAATGATAAGACAATTAAATCATTATGATGTCATAATCAATACACTCTATTATGTCATAATGGTAAAAGAATGATAGCATTATGATGTCACAATCAAAACACCTCTTTAGTATCTCCTAATGGTAACACAATTAAAACATTATAATATTACAATCAAAACTCCCCTTTATGATGTCATATTGTTAAAATGATGATAGAATTTTGACATCACAATCATAAGACCCCTCTCCGGTGTCATAATGAGAAGACAACTAAATCACTATGATGTCATAATCAATACACTCTTTTATTATGTCATAATGGTAAAAGAATGATAGCATTATGATGTCACAATCAAAACACCTCTTTAGTATCTCCTAATGGTAACACAACTAAAACATTATAATATTACAATCAAAACTCCGCTTTATGATGTCATAATGTTAAGGTGATGATATCATTATGACATCACAATCATAAGACCCCTTTCCGGTGTCATAATGATAAGACAACTAAATCACTATGATGTCATAATCAATACACTCTTTTATTATGTCATAATGGTAAAAGAATGATAGCATTATGATGTCACAATCAAAACACCTCTTTAGTATCTCCTAATGGTAACACAATTAAAACATTATAATATTACAATCAAAACTCCCCTTTATGATGTCATATTGTTAAAATGATGATAGCATTATGACATCACAATCATAAGACGCCTTTCCGGTGTCATAATGATAAGACAACTAAATCACTATGATGTCATAATCAATACACTCTTTTATTATGTCATAATGGTAAAAGAATGATAGCATTATGATGTCACAATCAAAACACCTCTTTAGAATCTCCTAATGGTAACACAATTAAAACATTATAATATTACAATCAAAACTCCCCTTTATGATGTCATATTGTTAAAATGATGATAGCATTATGACATCACAATCATAAGACGCCTTTCCGGTGTCATAATGATAAGACAACTAAATCACTATGATGTCATAATCAATACACTCTTTTATTATGTCATAATGGTAAAAGAATGATAGCATTATGATGTCACAGTCAAAACACCTCTTTAGAATCTCCTAATGGTAACACAATTAAAACATTATAATATTACAATCAAAACTCCCCTTTATGATGTCATAATGTTAAGGTGATGATAGCATTATGACATCACAATCATAAGAGCCCTTTCCGGTGTCATAATGATAAGACAACTAAATCACTATGATGTCATAATCAATACACTCTTTTATTATGTCATAATGGTAAAAGAATGATAGCATTATGATGTCACAATCAAAACACCTCTTTAGTATCTCATGATGGTAACACAATTAAAACATTATAATATTACAATCAAAACTCCCCTTTATGATGTCATAATGTTAATGTGATGATAGCATTATGACATCACAATCATAAGACCCCTTTCCGGTGTCATAATGATAAGACAACTAAATCACTATGATGTCATAATCAATACACTCTTTTATTATGTCATAATGGTAAAAGAATGATAGCATTATGATGTCACAATCAAAACACCTCTTTAGTATCTCCTAACGGTAACACAATTAAAACATTATAATATTACAATCAAAACTCCCCTTTATGATGTCATATTGTTAAAATGATATTAGCATTATGACATCACAATCATAAGACTCCTTTCCGGTGCCATAATTATAAGACAATTAAATCATTATGATGTCATAATCAATACACTCTTTTATTATGTCATAATGGTAAAAGAATGATAGTATTATGATGTCACAATCAAAACACCTCTTTAGTATCTCCTAATGGTAACACAATTAAAACATTATAATATTACAATCAAAACTCCCCTTTATGATGTCATAATGTTAAGGTGATGATAGCATTATGACATCACAATCATAAGACCCCTTTTCGGTGTCATAATGATAAGACAATTAAATCACTATGATGTCATAATCAATACACTCTTTTATTATGTCATAATGGTAAAAGAATGATAGCATTATGATGTCACAATCAAAACACCTCTTTAGTATCTCATGATGGTAACACAATTAAAACATTATAATATTACAATCAAAACTCCCCTTTATGATGTCATAATGTTAAGGTGATGATTACATTGTGACATCACAATCATAAGACCCCTTTCCGGTGTCATAATGATAAGACAACTAAATCACTATGATGTCATAATCAATACACTCTTTTATTATGTCATAATGGTAAAAGAATGACAGCATTATGATGTCACAATCAAAACACCTCTTTAGTATCTCCTAATGGTAACACAATTAAAACATTATAATATTACAATCAAAACTCCCCTTTGTTGTTACGTTCTGCCCAGGCTGCGGAGCTGCATATCTGTCCTGCTTTAGTTTCTCTGCTTTGCTTTGATCCATTCCTGGATTTCCTTTTGCTTTGTTCTATTTTCCATTCCTTGCTTCTGCTCCGGCTCTTTGCTTCAGCTCTGCTTCTTTTATTAGGTGACATTTGTGATGTCAAATTGTTAAAATGATGATAGCATTCTGACATCACAATCATAAGACCCCTTTCCGGTGTCATAATGATAAGACAACTAAATCACTATGATGTCATAATCAATACACTCTTTTATTATGTCATAATGGTAAAAGAATGATAGCATTATGATGTCACAATCAAAACACCTCTTTAGTATCTCCTAATGGTAACACAATTAAAACATTATAATATTACAATCAAAACTCCCCTTTATGATGTCATATTGTTAAAATGATGATAGCATTATGACATCACAATCATAAGACGCCTTTCCGGTGTCATAATGATAAGACAACTAAATCACTATGATGTCATAATCAATACACTCTTTTATTATGTCATAATGGTAAAAGAATGATAGCATTATGATGTCACAATCAAAACACCTCTTTAGAATCTCCTAATGGTAACACAATTAAAACATTATAATATTACAATCAAAACTCCCCTTTATGATGTCATATTGTTAAAATGATGATAGCATTATGACATCACAATCATAAGACGCCTTTCCGGTGTCATAATGATAAGACAACTAAATCACTATGATGTCATAATCAATACACTCTTTTATTATGTCATAATGGTAAAAGAATGATAGCATTATGATGTCACAGTCAAAACACCTCTTTAGAATCTCCTAATGGTAACACAATTAAAACATTATAATATTACAATCAAAACTCCCCTTTATGATGTCATAATGTTAAGGTGATGATAGCATTATGACATCACAATCATAAGAGCCCTTTCCGGTGTCATAATGATAAGACAACTAAATCACTATGATGTCATAATCAATACACTCTTTTATTATGTCATAATGGTAAAAGAATGATAGCATTATGACGTCACAATCAAAACACCTCTTTAGTATCTCCTGATGGTAACACAATTAAAACATTATAATATTACAATCAAAACTCTCCTTTATGATGTCATAATGTTAAGGTGATGATAGCATTATCACATCACAATCATAAGAGCCCTTTCCGGTGTCATGATGATAAGACAACTAAATCACTATGATGTCATAATCAATACACTCTTTTATTATGTCATAATGGAAAAGAATGATAGCATTATGATGTCACAATCAAAACACCTCTTTAGTATCTCCTGATGGTAACACAATTAAAACATTATAATATTACAATCAAAACTCCCCTTTATGATGTCATAATGTTAAGGTGATGATAGCATTATGACATCACAATCATAAGAGCCCTTTCCGGTGTCATAATGATAAGACAATTAAATCATTATGATGTCATAATCAATACACTCTTTTATTATGTCATAATGGTAAAAGAATGATAGCATTATGATGTCACAATCAAAACACCTCTTTAGTATCTCCTAATGGTAACACAATTAAAACATTATAATATTATAATCAAAACTCCCCTTTATGATGTCATATTGTTAAAATGATGATAGAATTTTGACATCACAATCATAAGACCCCTCTCCGGTGTCATAATGAGAAGACAACTAAATCACTATGATGTCATAATCAATACACTCTTTTATTATGTCATAATGGTAAAAGAATGATAGCATTATGATGTCACAATCAAAACACCTCTTTAGTATCTCCTAATGGTAACACAATTAAAACATTATAATATTACAATCAAAACTCCCCTTTATGATGTCATAATGTTAAGGTGATGATATCATTATGACATCACAATCATAAGACCCCTTTCCGGTGTCATAATGATAAGACAACTAAATCACTATGATGTCATAATCAATACACTCTTTTATTATGTCATAATGGTAAAAGAATGATAGCATTATGATGTCACAATCAAAACACCTCTTTAGTATCTCCTAATGGTAACACAATTAAAACATTATAATATTACAATCAAAACTCCCCTTTATGATGTCATATTGTTAAAATGATGATAGCATTATGACATCACAATCATAAGACGCCTTTCCGGTGTCATAATGATAAGACAACTAAATCACTATGATGTCATAATCAATACACTCTTTTATTATGTCATAATGGTGAAAGAATGATAGCATTATGATGTCACAATCAAAACACCTCTTTAGAATCTCCTAATGGTAACACAATTAAAACATTATAATATTACAATCAAAACTCCCCTTTATGATGTCATATTGTTAAAATGATGATAGCATTATGACATCACAATCATAAGACGCCTTTCCGGTGTCATAATGATAAGACAACTAAATCACTATGATGTCATAATCAATACACTCTTTTATTATGTCATAATGGTAAAAGAATGATAGCATTATGATGTCACAGTCAAAACACCTCTTTAGAATCTCCTAATGGTAACACAATTAAAACATTATAATATTACAATCAAAACTCCCCTTTATGATGTCATAATGTTAAGGTGATGATAGCATTATGACATCACAATCATAAGACCCCTTTCCGGTGTCATAATGATAAGACAACTAAATCACTATGATGTCATAATCAATACACTCTTTTATTATGTCATAATGGTAAAAGAATGATAGCATTATGACGTCACAATCAAAACACCTCTTTAGTATCTCAAGATGGTAACACAATTAAAACATTATAATATTACAATCAAAACTCTCCTTTATGATGTCATAATGTTAAGGTGATGATAGCATTATCACATCACAATCATAAGACCCCTTTCCGGTGTCATGATGATAAGACAACTAAATCACTATGATGTCATAATCAATACACTCTTTTATTATGTCATAATGGAAAAGAATGATAGCATTATGATGTCACAATCAAAACACCTCTTTAGTATCTCATGATGGTAACACAATTAAAACATTATAATATTACAATCAAAACTCCCCTTTATGATGTCATAATGTTAAGGTGATGATAGCATTATGACATCACAATCATAAGAGCCCTTTCCGGTGTCATAATGATAAGACAACTAAATCACTATGATGTCATAATCAATACACTCTTTTATTATGTCATAATGGTAAAAGAATGATAGCATTATGATGTCACAATCAAAACACCTCTTTAGTATCTCCTGATGGTAACACAATTAAAACATTATAATATTACAATC
Source organism: Spea bombifrons (assembly GCF_027358695.1). Lineage (NCBI taxonomy): Eukaryota > Metazoa > Chordata > Amphibia > Anura > Pelobatidae > Spea > Spea bombifrons. The sequence goes on from NC_071088.1 coordinate 40,904,437, forward strand.
AAAACTCTCCTTTATGATGTCATAATGTTAAGGTGATGATAGCATTATCACATCACAATCATAAGACCCCTTTCCGGTGTCATGATGATAAGACAACTAAATCACTATGATGTCATAATCAATACACTCTTTTATTATGTCATAATGGAAAAGAATGATAGCATTATGATGTCACAATCAAAACACCTCTTTAGTATCTCATGATGGTAACACAATTAAAACATTATAATATTACAATCAAAACTCCCCTTTATGATGTCATAATGTTAAGGTGATGATAGCATTATGACATCACAATCATAAGAGCCCTTTCCGGTGTCATAATGATAAGACAACTAAATCACTATGATGTCATAATCAATACACTCTTTTATTATGTCATAATGGTAAAAGAATGATAGCATTATGATGTCACAATCAAAACACGTCTTTAGTATCTCCTGATGGTAACACAATTAAAACATTATAATATTACAATCAAAACTCCCCTTTATGATGTCATAATGTTAAGGTGATGATAGCATTATGACATCACAATCATAAGAGCCCTTTCCGGTGTCATAATGATAAGACAATTAAATCATTATGATGTCATAATGTTAAGGTGATGATAGCATTATGACATCACAATCATAAGACCCCTTTCCGGTGTCATAATTTTTAGACAACTAAATCACTATGATGTCATAATCAATACACTCTTTTATTATGTCATAATGGTAAAAGAATGATAGCATTATGATGTCACAATCAAAACACCTCTTTAGTATCTCCTGATGGTAACACAATTAAAACATTATAATATTACAATCAAAACTCCTCTTTATGATGTCATAATGTTAAGGTGATGATAGCATTATGACATCACAATCATAAGAGCCCTTTCCGGTGTCATAATGATAAGACAATTAAATCATTATGATGTCATAATCAATACACTCTATTATGTCATAATGGTAAAAGAATGATAGCATTATGATGTCACAATCAAAACACCTCTTTAGTATCTCCTAATGGTAACACAATTAAAACATTATAATATTACAATCAAAACTCCCCTTTATGATGTCATATTGTTAAAATGATGATAGAATTTTGACATCACAATCATAAGACCCCTCTCCGGTGTCATAATGAGAAGACAACTAAATCACTATGATGTCATAATCAATACACTCTTTTATTATGTCATAATGGTAAAAGAATGATAGCATTATGATGTCACAATCAAAACACCTCTTTAGTATCTCCTAATGGTAACACAACTAAAACATTATAATATTACAATCAAAACTCCGCTTTATGATGTCATAATGTTAAGGTGATGATATCATTATGACATCACAATCATAAGACCCCTTTCCGGTGTCATAATGATAAGACAACTAAATCACTATGATGTCATAATCAATACACTCTTTTATTATGTCATAATGGTAAAAGAATGATAGCATTATGATGTCACAATCAAAACACCTCTTTAGTATCTCCTAATGGTAACACAATTAAAACATTATAATATTACAATCAAAACTCCCCTTTATGATGTCATATTGTTAAAATGATGATAGCATTATGACATCACAATCATAAGACGCCTTTCCGGTGTCATAATGATAAGACAACTAAATCACTATGATGTCATAATCAATACACTCTTTTATTATGTCATAATGGTAAAAGAATGATAGCATTATGATGTCACAATCAAAACACCTCTTTAGAATCTCCTAATGGTAACACAATTAAAACATTATAATATTACAATCAAAACTCCCCTTTATGATGTCATATTGTTAAAATGATGATAGCATTATGACATCACAATCATAAGACGCCTTTCCGGTGTCATAATGATAAGACAACTAAATCACTATGATGTCATAATCAATACACTCTTTTATTATGTCATAATGGTAAAAGAATGATAGCATTATGATGTCACAGTCAAAACACCTCTTTAGAATCTCCTAATGGTAACACAATTAAAACATTATAATATTACAATCAAAACTCCCCTTTATGATGTCATAATGTTAAGGTGATGATAGCATTATGACATCACAATCATAAGAGCCCTTTCCGGTGTCATAATGATAAGACAACTAAATCACTATGATGTCATAATCAATACACTCTTTTATTATGTCATAATGGTAAAAGAATGATAGCATTATGATGTCACAATCAAAACACCTCTTTAGTTTCTCATGATGGTAACACAATTAAAACATTATAATATTACAATCAAAACTCCCCTTTATGATGTCATAATGTTAATGTGATGATAGCATTATGACATCACAATCATAAGACCCCTTTCCGGTGTCATAATGATAAGACAACTAAATCACTATGATGTCATAATCAATACACTCTTTTATTATGTCATAATGGTAAAAGAATGATAGCATTATGATGTCACAATCAAAACACCTCTTTAGTATCTCCTAATGGTAACACAATTAAAACATTATAATATTACAATCAAAACTCCCCTTTATGATGTCATATTGTTAAAATGATATTAGCATTATGACATCACAATCATAAGACTCCTTTCCGGTGCCATAATTATAAGACAATTAAATCATTATGATGTCATAATCAATACACTCTTTTATTATGTCATAATGGTAAAAGAATGATAGTATTATGATGTCACAATCAAAACACCTCTTTAGTATCTCCTAATGGTAACACAATTAAAACATTATAATATTACAATCAAAACTCCCCTTTATGATGTCATAATGTTAAGGTGATGATAGCATTATGACATCACAATCATAAGACCCCTTTTCGGTGTCATAATGATAAGACAATTAAATCACTATGATGTCATAATCAATACACTCTTTTATTATGTCATAATGGTAAAAGAATGATAGCATTATGATGTCACAATCAAAACACCTCTTTAGTATCTCCTAATGGTAACACAATTAAAACATTATAATATTACAATCAAAACTCCCCTTTATGATGTCATAATGTTAAGGTGATGATATCATTATGACATCACAATCATAAGACCCCTTTCCGGTGTCATAATGATAAGACAACTAAATCACTATGATGTCATAATCAATACACTCTTTTATTATGTCATAATGGTAAAAGAATGATAGCATTATGATGTCACAATCAAAACACCTCTTTAGTATCTCCTAATGGTAACACAATTAAAACATTATAATATTACAATCAAAACTCCCCTTTATGATGTCATATTGTTAAAATGATGATAGCATTATGACATCACAATCATAAGACGCCTTTCCGGTGTCATAATGATAAGACAACTAAATCACTATGATGTCATAATCAATACACTCTTTTATTATGTCATAATGGTAAAAGAATGATAGCATTATGATGTCACAATCAAAACACCTCTTTAGAATCTCCTAATGGTAACACAATTAAAACATTATAATATTACAATCAAAACTCCCCTTTCTGATGTCATATTGTTAAAATGATGATAGCATTATGACATCACAATCATAAGACGCCTTTCCGGTGTCATAATGATAAGACAACTAAATCACTATGATGTCATAATCAATACACTCTTTTATTATGTCATAATGGTAAAAGAATGATAGCATTATGATGTCACAGTCAAAACACCTCTTCAGAATCTCCTAATGGTAACACAATTAAAACATTATAATATTACAATCAAAACTCCCCTTTATGATGTCATAATGTTAAGGTGATGATAGCATTATGACATCACAATCATAAGACCCCTTTCCGGTGTCATAATGATAAGACAACTAAATCACTATGATGTCATAATCAATACACTCTTTTATTATGTCATAATGGTAAAAGAATGATAGCATTATGACGTGACAATCAAAACACCTCTTTAGTATCTCAAGATGGTAACACAATTAAAACATTATAATATTACAATCAAAACTCTCCTTTATGATGTCATAATGTTAAGGTGATGATAGCATTATCACATCACAATCATAAGACCCCTTTCCGGTGTCATGATGATAAGACAACTAAATCACTATGATGTCATAATCAATACACTCTTTTATTATGTCATAATGGAAAAGAATGATAGCATTATGATGTCACAATCAAAACACCTCTTTAGTATCTCATGATGGTAACACAATTAAAACATTATAATATTACAATCAAAACTCCCCTTTATGATGTCATAATGTTAAGGTGATGATAGCATTATGACATCACAATCATAAGAGCCCTTTCCGGTGTCATAATGATAAGACAACTAAATCACTATGATGTCATAATCAATACACTCTTTTATTATGTCATAATGGTAAAAGAATGATAGCATTATGATGTCACAATCAAAACACCTCTTTAGTATCTCCTGATGGTAACACAATTAAAACATTATAATATTACAATCAAAACTCTCCTTTATGATGTCATAATGTTAAGGTGATGATAACATTATCACATCACAATCATAAGACCCCTTTCCGGTGTCATGATGATAAGACAACTAAATCACTATGATGTCATAATCAATACACTCTTTTATTATGTCATAATGGAAAAGAATGATAGCATTATGATGTCACAATCAAAACACCTCTTTAGTATCTCATGATGGTAACACAATTAAAACATTATAATATTACAATCAAAACTCCCCTTTATGATGTCATAATGTTAAGGTGATGATAGCATTATGACATCACAATCATAAGAGCCCTTTCCGGTGTCATAATGATAAGACAACTAAATCACTATGATGTCATAATCAATACACTCTTTTATTATGTCATAATGGTAAAAGAATGATAGCATTATGATGTCACAATCAAAACACGTCTTTAGTATCTCCTGATGGTAACACAATTAAAACATTATAATATTACAATCAAAACTCCCCTTTATGATGTCATAATGTTAAGGTGATGATAGCATTATGACATCACAATCATAAGAGCCCTTTCCGGTGTCATAATGATAAGACAATTAAATCATTATGATGTCATAATGTTAAGGTGATGATAGCATTATGACATCACAATCATAAGACCCCTTTCCGGTGTCATAATTTTTAGACAACTAAATCACTATGATGTCATAATCAATACACTCTTTTATTATGTCATAATGGTAAAAGAATGATAGCATTATGATGTCACAATCAAAACACCTCTTTAGTATCTCCTGATGGTAACACAATTAAAACATTATAATATTACAATCAAAACTCCTCTTTATGATGTCATAATGTTAAGGTGATGATAGCATTATGACATCACAATCATAAGACCCCTTTCCGGTGTCATAATGATAAGACAATTAAATCATTATGATGTCATAATCAATACACTCTATTATGTCATAATGGTAAAAGAATGATAGCATTATGATGTCACAATCAAAACACCTCTTTAGTATCTCCTAATGGTAACACAATTAAAACATTATAATATTACAATCAAAACTCCCCTTTGTTGTTACGTTCTGCCCAGGCTGCGGAGCTGCATATCTGTCCTGCTTTAGTTTCTCTGCTTTGCTTTGATCCATTCCTGGATTTCCTTTTGCTTTGTTCTATTTTCCATTCCTTGCTTCTGCTCCGGCTCTTTGCTTCAGCTCTGCTTCTTTTATTAGGTGACATTTGTGATGTCAAATTGTTAAAATGATGATAGCATTCTGACATCACAATCATAAGACCCCTTTCCGGTGTCATAATGATAAGACAACTAAATCACTATGATGTCATAATCAATACATTCTTTTATTATGTCATAATGGTAAAAGAATGATAGCATTATGATGTCACAATCAAAACACCTCTTTAGTATCTCCTGATGGTAACACAATTAAAACATTATAATATTACAATCAAAATTCCCGTTTATGATGCCATATTGTTAAAATGATGATAGCATTATGACATCACATGATGTCATAATCAATACACTCTTTTATTATGTCATAATGGTAAAAGAATGATAGCATTATGATGTCACAATCAAAACACCCCTTTAGTATCTCCTAATGGTAACACAATTAAAACATTATAATATTACAATCAAAACTCCCCTTTATGATGTCAAATTGTTAAAATGATGATAGCATGATGACATCACAATCATAAGACTCCTTTCCGGTGTCATAATTATAAGACAATTAAATCATTATGATGTCATAATCAATACACTCTTTTATTATGTCATAATGGTAAAAGAATGATAGCATTATGATGTCACAATCAAAACACCTCTTTAGTATCTCCTAATGGTAACACAATTAAAACATTATAATATTACAATCAAAACTCCCCTTTATGATGTCATATTGTTAAAATGATGATAGCATTATGACATCACAATCATAAGACCCCTTTCCGGTGTCATAATGATAAGATAACTAAATCACTATGATGTCATAATCAATACACTCTTTTATTATGTCATAATGGTAAAAGAATGATAGCATTATGATGTCACAATCAAAACACCTCTTTAGTATCTCCTAATGGTAACACAATTAAAACATTATATTATTACAATCAAAACTCCCCTTTATGATGTCATATTGTTAAAATTATGATAGCATTATGACATCACAATCATAAGACCCCTTTCCGGTGTCATAATGATAAGACAATTAAATCATTATGATGTCATAATCAATACACTCTTTTATTATGTCATAATGGTAAAAGAATGATAGCATTATGATGTCACAATCAAAACACCTCTTTAGTATCTCCTGATGGTAACACAATTAAAACATTATAATATTACAATCAAAACTCCCCTTTATGATGTCATATTGTTAAAATGATGATAGAATTTTGACATCACAATCATAAGACCCCTTTCCGGTGTCATAATGAGAAGACAACTAAATCACTATGATGTCATAATCAATACACTCTTTTATTATGTCATAATGGTAAAAGAATGATAGCATTATGATGTCACAATCAAAACACCTCTTTAGTATCTCCTAATGGTAACACAATTAAAACATTATAATATTACAATCAAAACTCCGCTTTATGATGTCATAATGTTAAGGTGATGATATCATTATGACATCACAATCATAAGACCCCTTTCCGGTGTCATAATGATAAGACAACTAAATCACTATGATGTCATAATCAATACACTCTTTTATTATGTCATAATGGTAAAAGAATGATAGCATTATGATGTCACAATCAAAACACCTCTTTAGTATCTCCTAATGGTAACACAATTAAAACATTATAATATTACAATCAAAACTCCCCTTTATGATGTCATATTGTTAATATGATGATAGCATTATGACATCACAATCATAAGACGCCTTTCCGGTGTCATAATGATAAGACAACTAAATCACTATGATGTCATAATCAATACACTCTTTTATTATGTCATAATGGTAAAAGAATGATAGGATTATGATGTCACAATCAAAACACCTCTTTAGAATCTCCTAATGGTAACACAATTAAAACATTATAATATTACAATCAAAACTCCCCTTTATGATGTCATATTGTTAAAATGATGATAGCATTATGACATCACAATCATAAGACGCCTTTCCGGTGTCATAATGATAAGACAACTAAATCACTATGATGTCATAATCAATACACTCTTTTATTATGTCATAATGGTAAAAGAATGATAGCATTATGATGTCACAGTCAAAACACCTCTTTAGAATCTCCTAATGGTAACACAATTAAAACATTATAATATTACAATCAAAACTCCCCTTTATGATGTCATAATGTTAAGGTGATGATAGCATTATGACATCACAATCATAAGAGCCCTTTCCGGTGTCATAATGATAAGACAACTAAATCACTATGATGTCATAATCAATACACTCTTTTATTATGTCATAATGGTAAAAGAATGATAGCATTATGATGTCACAATCAAAACACCTCTTTAGTATCTCCTGATGGTAACACAATTAAAACATTATAATATTACAATCAAAACTCTCCTTTATGATGTCATAATGTTAAGGTGATGATAGCATTATCACATCACAATCATAAGAGCCCTTTCCGGTGTCATGATGATAAGACAACTAAATCACTATGATGTCATAATCAATACACTCTTTTATTATGTCATAATGGAAAAGAATGATAGCATTATGATGTCACAATCAAAACACCTCTTTAGTATCTCCTGATGGTAACACAATTAAAACATTATAATATTACAATCAAAACTCCCCTTTATGATGTCATAATGTTAAGGTGATGATAGCATTATGACATCACAATCATAAGAGCCCTTTCCGGTGTCATAATGATAAGACAATTAAATCATTATGATGTCATAATCAATACACTCTTTTATTATGTCATAATGGTAAAAGAATGATAGCATTATGATGTCACAATCAAAACACCTCTTTAGTATCTCCTAATGGTAACACAATTAAAACATTATAATATTACAATCAAAACTCCCCTTTATGATGTCATATTGTTAAAATGATGATAGAATTTTGACATCACAATCATAAGACCCCTCTCCGGTGTCATAATGAGAAGACAACTAAATCACTATGATGTCATAATCAATACACTCTTTTATTATGTCATAATGGTAAAAGAATGATAGCATTATGATGTCACAATCAAAACACCTCTTTAGTATCTCCTAATGGTAACACAATTAAAACATTATAATATTACAATCAAAACTCCAATTTATGATGTCATAATGTTAAGGTGATGATATCATTATGACATCACAATCATAAGACCCCTTTCCGGTGTCATAATGATAAGACAACTAAATCACTATGATGTCATAATCAATACACTCTTTTATTATGTCATAATGGTAAAAGAATGATAGCATTATGATGTCACAATCAAAACACCTCTTTAGTATCTCCTAATGGTAACACAATTAAAACATTATAATATTACAATCAAAACTCCCCTTTATGATGTCATATTGTTAAAATGATGATAGCATTATGACATCACAATCATAAGACGCCTTTCCGGTGTCATAATGATAAGACAACTAAATCACTATGATGTCATAATCAATACACTCTTTTATTATGTCATAATGGTAAAAGAATGATAGCATTATGATGTCACAATCAAAACACCTCTTTAGAATCTCCTAATGGTAACACAATTAAAACATTATAATATTACAATCAAAACTCCCCTTTATGATGTCATATTGTTAAAATGATGATAGCATTATGACATCACAATCATAAGACGCCTTTCCGGTGTCATAATGAGAAGACAACTAAATCACTATGATGTCATAATCAATACACTCTTTTATTATGTCATAATGGTAAAGGAATGATAGCATTATGATGTCACAATCAAAACACCTCTTTAGAATCTCCTAATGGTAACACAATTAAAACATTATAATATTACAATCAAAACTCCCCTTTATGATGTCATATTGTTAAAATGATGATAGCATTATGACATCACAATCATAAGATGCCTTTCCGGTGTCATAATGATAAGACAACTAAATCACTATGATGTCATAATCAATACACTCTTTTATTATGTCATAATGGTAAAAGAATGATAGCATTATGATGTCACAGTCAAAACACCTCTTTAGAATCTCCTAATGGTAACACAATTAAAACATTATAATATTACAATCAAAACTCCCCTTTATGATGTCATAATGTTAAGGTGATGATAGCATTATGACATCACAATCATAAGACCCCTTTCCGGTGTCATAATGATAAGACAACTAAATCACTATGATGTCATAATCAATACACTCTTTTATTATGTCATAATGGAAAAGAATGATAGCATTATGATGTCACAATCAAAACACCTCTTTAGTATCTCCTGATGGTAACACAATTAAAACATTATAATATTACAATCAAAACTCCCCTTTATGATGTCATAATGTTAAGGTGATGATAGCATTATGACATCACAATCATAAGAGCCCTTTCCGGTGTCATAATGATAAGACAATTAAATCATTATGATGTCATAATGTTAAGGTGATGATAGCATTATGACATCACAATCATAAGAGCCCTTTCCGGTGTCATAATTTTTAGACAACTAAATCATTATGATGTCATAATCAATACACTCTTTTATTATGTTATAATGGTAAAAGAATGATAGCATTATGATGTCACAATCAAAACACCTCTTTAGTATCTCCTAATGGTAACACAATTAAAACATTATAATATTACAATCAAAACTCCCCTTTATAATGTCATATTGTTAAAATGATGAAAGCATTATGACATCACAATCATAAGACCCCTTTCCGGTGTCATAATGATAAGACAACTAAATCACTATGATGTCATAATCAATACACTCTTTTATTATGTCATAATGGTAAAAGAATGATAGCATTATGATGTCACAATCAAAACACCTCTTTAATATCTCCTAATGGTAACACAATTAAAACATTATAATATTACAATCAAAACTCCCCTTTATGATGTCATATTGTTAAAATGATGATAGCATTATGACATCACAATCATAAGACCCCTTTCCGGTGTCATAATGATAAGACAACTAAATCACTATGATGTCATAATCAATACACTCTTATTATGTCATAATGGTAAAAGAATGATAGCATTATGATGTCACAATCAAAACACCTCTTTAGTATCTCCTAATGGTAACACAATTAAAACATTATAATATTACAATCAAAACTCCCCTTTATGATGTCATATTGTTAAAATGATGATAGCATTATGACATCACAATCATAAGACCCCTTTCCGGTGTCATAATGATAAGACAACTAAATCACTATGATGTCATAATCAATACACTCTTTTATTATGTCATAATGGTAAAAGAATGATAGCATTATGATGTCACAATCAAAACACCTCTTTAGTATCTCCTAATGGTAACACAATTAAAACATTATAATATTACAATCAAAACTCCCCTTTATGATGTCATATTGTTAAAATGATGATAGCATTATGACATCACAATCATAAGACCCCTTTCCGGTGTCATAATGAGAAGACAACTAAATCACTATGATGTCATAATCAATACACTCTTTTATTATGTCATAATGGTAAAAGAATGATAGCATTATGATGTCACAATCAAAACACCTCTTTAGTATCTCCTAATGGTAACACAATTAAAACATTATAATATTACAATCAAAACTCCCCTTTATGATGTCACAATGTTAAGGTGATGATAGCATTATGACATCACAATCATAAGAGCCCTTTCCGGTGTCATAATGATAAGACAATTAAATCATTATGATGTCATAATGTTAAGGTGATGATAGCATTATGACATCACAATCATAAGACCCCTTTCCGGTGTCATAATTTTTAGACAACTAAATCATTATGATGTCATAATCAATACACTCTTTTATTATGTCATAATGGTAAAAGAATGATAGCATTATGATGTCACAATCAAAACACCTCTTTAGTATCTCCTAATGGTAACACAATTAAAACATTATAATATTACAATCAAAGCTCCCCTTTATGATGTCATATTGTTAAAATGATGATAGCATTATGACATCACAATCATAAGACCCCTTTCCGGTGTCATAATGATAAGACAAATAAATCACTATGATGTCATAATCAATACACTCTTTTATTATGTTATAATGGTAAAAGAATGATAGCATTATGATGTCACAATCAAAACACCTCTTTAGTATCTCCTAATGGTAACACAATTAAAACATTATAATATTACAATCAAAACTCCCCTTTATAATGTCATATTGTTAAAATGATGATAGCATTATGACATCACAATCATAAGACCCCTTTCCGGTGTCATAATGATAAGACAACTAAATCACTATGATGTCATAATCAATACACTCTTTTATTATGTCATAATGGTAAAAGAATGATAGCATTATGATGTCACAATCAAAACACCTCTTTAATATCTCCTAATGGTAACACAATTAAAACATTATAATATTACAATCAAAACTCCCCTTCATGATGTCATATTGTTAAAATGATGATAGCATTATGACATCACAATCATAAGACCCCTTTCCGGTGTCATAATGATAAGACAACTAAATCACTATGATGTCATAATCAATACACTCTTATTATGTCATAATGGTAAAAGAATGATAGCATTATGATGTCACAATCAAAACACCTCTTTAGTATCTCCTAATGGTAACACAATTAAAACATTATAATATTACAATCAAAACTCCCCTTTATGATGTCATATTGTTAAAATGATGATAGCATTATGACATCACAATCATAAGACGCCTTTCCGGTGTCATAATGATAAGACAACTAAATCACTATGATGTCATAATCAATACACTCTTTTATTATGTCATAATGGTAAAAGAATGATAGCATTATGATGTCACAATCAAAACACCTCTTTAGTATCTCCTAATGGTAACACAATTAAAACATTATAATATTACAATCAAAACTCCCCTTTATGATGTCATATTGTTAATATGATGATAGCATTATGACATCACAATCATAAGACGCCTTTCCGGTGTCATAATGATAAGACAACTAAATCACTATGATGTCATAATCAATACACTCTTTTATTATGTCATAATGGTAAAAGAATGATAGGATTATGATGTCACAATCAAAACACCTCTTTAGAATCTCCTAATGGTAACACAATTAAAACATTATAATATTACAATCAAAACTCCCCTTTATGATGTCATATTGTTAAAATGATGATAGCATTATGACATCACAATCATAAGACGCCTTTCCGGTGTCATAATGATAAGACAACTAAATCACTATGATGTCATAATCAATACACTCTTTTATTATGTCATAATGGTAAAAGAATGATAGCATTATGATGTCACAGTCAAAACACCTCTTTAGAATCTCCTAATGGTAACACAATTAAAACATTATAATATTACAATCAAAACTCCCCTTTATGATGTCATAATGTTAAGGTGATGATAGCATTATGACATCACAATCATAAGAGCCCTTTCCGGTGTCATAATGATAAGACAACTAAATCACTATGATGTCATAATCAATACACTCTTTTATTATGTCATAATGGTAAAAGAATGATAGCATTATGATGTCACAATCAAAACACCTCTTTAGTATCTCCTGATGGTAACACAATTAAAACATTATAATATTACAATCAAAACTCTCCTTTATGATGTCATAATGTTAAGGTGATGATAGCATTATCACATCACAATCATAAGAGCCCTTTCCGGTGTCATGATGATAAGACAACTAAATCACTATGATGTCATAATCAATACACTCTTTTATTATGTCATAATGGAAAAGAATGATAGCATTATGATGTCACAATCAAAACACCTCTTTAGTATCTCCTGATGGTAACACAATTAAAACATTATAATATTACAATCAAAACTCCCCTTTATGATGTCATAATGTTAAGGTGATGATAGCATTATGACATCACAATCATAAGAGCCCTTTCCGGTGTCATAATGATAAGACAATTAAATCATTATGATGTCATAATCAATACACTCTTTTATTATGTCATAATGGTAAAAGAATGATAGCATTATGATGTCACAATCAAAACACCTCTTTAGTATCTCCTAATGGTAACACAATTAAAACATTATAATATTACAATCAAAACTCCCCTTTATGATGTCATATTGTTAAAATGATGATAGAATTTTGACATCACAATCATAAGACCCCTCTCCGGTGTCATAATGAGAAGACAACTAAATCACTATGATGTCATAATCAATACACTCTTTTATTATGTCATAATGGTAAAAGAATGATAGCATTATGATGTCACAATCAAAACACCTCTTTAGTATCTCCTAATGGTAACACAATTAAAACATTATAATATTACAATCAAAACTCCAATTTATGATGTCATAATGTTAAGGTGATGATATCATTATGACATCACAATCATAAGACCCCTTTCCGGTGTCATAATGATAAGACAACTAAATCACTATGATGTCATAATCAATACACTCTTTTATTATGTCATAATGGTAAAAGAATGATAGCATTATGATGTCACAATCAAAACACCTCTTTAGTATCTCCTAATGGTAACACAATTAAAACATTATAATATTACAATCAAAACTCCCCTTTATGATGTCATATTGTTAAAATGATGATAGCATTATGACATCACAATCATAAGACGCCTTTCCGGTGTCATAATGATAAGACAACTAAATCACTATGATGTCATAATCAATACACTCTTTTATTATGTCATAATGGTAAAAGAATGATAGCATTATGATGTCACAATCAAAACACCTCTTTAGAATCTCCTAATGGTAACACAATTAAAACATTATAATATTACAATCAAAACTCCCCTTTATGATGTCATATTGTTAAAATGATGATAGCATTATGACATCACAATCATAAGACGCCTTTCCGGTGTCATAATGAGAAGACAACTAAATCACTATGATGTCATAATCAATACACTCTTTTATTATGTCATAATGGTAAAGGAATGATAGCATTATGATGTCACAATCAAAACACCTCTTTAGAATCTCCTAATGGTAACACAATTAAAACATTATAATATTACAATCAAAACTCCCCTTTATGATGTCATATTGTTAAAATGATGATAGCATTATGACATCACAATCATAAGATGCCTTTCCGGTGTCATAATGATAAGACAACTAAATCACTATGATGTCATAATCAATACACTCTTTTATTATGTCATAATGGTAAAAGAATGATAGCATTATGATGTCACAGTCAAAACACCTCTTTAGAATCTCCTAATGGTAACACAATTAAAACATTATAATATTACAATCAAAACTCCCCTTTATGATGTCATAATGTTAAGGTGATGATAGCATTATGACATCACAATCATAAGACCCCTTTCCGGTGTCATAATGATAAGACAACTAAATCACTATGATGTCATAATCAATACACTCTTTTATTATGTCATAATGGAAAAGAATGATAGCATTATGATGTCACAATCAAAACACCTCTTTAGTATCTCCTGATGGTAACACAATTAAAACATTATAATATTACAATCAAAACTCCCCTTTATGATGTCATAATGTTAAGGTGATGATAGCATTATGACATCACAATCATAAGAGCCCTTTCCGGTGTCATAATGATAAGACAATTAAATCATTATGATGTCATAATGTTAAGGTGATGATAGCATTATGACATCACAATCATAAGAGCCCTTTCCGGTGTCATAATTTTTAGACAACTAAATCATTATGATGTCATAATCAATACACTCTTTTATTATGTTATAATGGTAAAAGAATGATAGCATTATGATGTCACAATCAAAACACCTCTTTAGTATCTCCTAATGGTAACACAATTAAAACATTATAATATTACAATCAAAACTCCCCTTTATAATGTCATATTGTTAAAATGATGAAAGCATTATGACATCACAATCATAAGACCCCTTTCCGGTGTCATAATGATAAGACAACTAAATCACTATGATGTCATAATCAATACACTCTTTTATTATGTCATAATGGTAAAAGAATGATAGCATTATGATGTCACAATCAAAACACCTCTTTAATATCTCCTAATGGTAACACAATTAAAACATTATAATATTACAATCAAAACTCCCCTTTATGATGTCATATTGTTAAAATGATGATAGCATTATGACATCACAATCATAAGACCCCTTTCCGGTGTCATAATGATAAGACAACTAAATCACTATGATGTCATAATCAATACACTCTTATTATGTCATAATGGTAAAAGAATGATAGCATTATGATGTCACAATCAAAACACCTCTTTAGTATCTCCTAATGGTAACACAATTAAAACATTATAATATTACAATCAAAACTCCCCTTTATGATGTCATATTGTTAAAATGATGATAGCATTATGACATCACAATCATAAGACCCCTTTCCGGTGTCATAATGATAAGACAACTAAATCACTATGATGTCATAATCAATACACTCTTTTATTATGTCATAATGGTAAAAGAATGATAGCATTATGATGTCACAATCAAAACACCTCTTTAGTATCTCCTAATGGTAACACAATTAAAACATTATAATATTACAATCAAAACTCCCCTTTATGATGTCATATTGTTAAAATGATGATAGCATTATGACATCACAATCATAAGACCCCTTTCCGGTGTCATAATGAGAAGACAACTAAATCACTATGATGTCATAATCAATACACTCTTTTATTATGTCATAATGGTAAAAGAATGATAGCATTATGATGTCACAATCAAAACACCTCTTTAGTATCTCCTAATGGTAACACAATTAAAACATTATAATATTACAATCAAAACTCCCCTTTATGATGTCACAATGTTAAGGTGATGATAGCATTATGACATCACAATCATAAGAGCCCTTTCCGGTGTCATAATGATAAGACAATTAAATCATTATGATGTCATAATGTTAAGGTGATGATAGCATTATGACATCACAATCATAAGACCCCTTTCCGGTGTCATAATTTTTAGACAACTAAATCATTATGATGTCATAATCAATACACTCTTTTATTATGTCATAATGGTAAAAGAATGATAGCATTATGATGTCACAATCAAAACACCTCTTTAGTATCTCCTAATGGTAACACAATTAAAACATTATAATATTACAATCAAAGCTCCCCTTTATGATGTCATATTGTTAAAATGATGATAGCATTATGACATCACAATCATAAGACCCCTTTCCGGTGTCATAATGATAAGACAAATAAATCACTATGATGTCATAATCAATACACTCTTTTATTATGTTATAATGGTAAAAGAATGATAGCATTATGATGTCACAATCAAAACACCTCTTTAGTATCTCCTAATGGTAACACAATTAAAACATTATAATATTACAATCAAAACTCCCCTTTATAATGTCATATTGTTAAAATGATGATAGCATTATGACATCACAATCATAAGACCCCTTTCCGGTGTCATAATGATAAGACAACTAAATCACTATGATGTCATAATCAATACACTCTTTTATTATGTCATAATGGTAAAAGAATGATAGCATTATGATGTCACAATCAAAACACCTCTTTAATATCTCCTAATGGTAACACAATTAAAACATTATAATATTACAATCAAAACTCCCCTTCATGATGTCATATTGTTAAAATGATGATAGCATTATGACATCACAATCATAAGACCCCTTTCCGGTGTCATAATGATAAGACAACTAAATCACTATGATGTCATAATCAATACACTCTTATTATGTCATAATGGTAAAAGAATGATAGCATTATGATGTCACAATCAAAACACCTCTTTAGTATCTCCTAATGGTAACACAATTAAAACATTATAATATTACAATCAAAACTCCCCTTTATGATGTCATATTGTTAAAATGATGATAGCATTATGACATCACAATCATAAGACGCCTTTCCGGTGTCATAATGATAAGACAACTAAATCACTATGATGTCATAATCAATACACTCTTTTATTATGTCATAATGGTAAAAGAATGATAGCATTATGATGTCACAATCAAAACACCTCTTTAGTATCTCCTAATGGTAACACAATTAAAACATTATAATATTACAATCAAAACTCCCCTTTATGATGTCATATTGTTAAAATGATGATAGCATTATGACATCACAATCATAAGACCCCTTTCCGGTGTCATAACGAGAAGACAACTAAATCACTATGATGTCATAATCAATACACTCTTTTATTATGTCATAATGGTAAAAGAATGATAGCATTATGATGTCACAATCAAAACACCTCTTTAGTATCTCCTAATGGTAACACAATTAAAACATTATAATATTACAATCAAAACTCCCCTTTATGATGTCATAATGTTAAGGTGATGATAGCATTATGACATCACAATCATAAGACCCCTTTCCGGTGTCATAATGATAAGACAACTAAATCACTATGATGTCATAATCAATACACTCTTTTATTATGTCATAATGGTAAAAGAATGATAGCATTATGATGTCACATTAAAAACACCTCTTTAGTATCTCCTAATGGTAACACAATTAAAACATTATAATATTACAATCAAAACTCCCCTTTATGATGTCATATTGTTAAAATGATGATAGCATTATGACATCACAATCATAAGACTCCTTTCCGGTGTCATAATTATAAGAGAATTAAATCATTATGATGTCATAATCAATACACTCTTTTATGATGTCATAATGGTAAAAGAATGATAGCATTATGATGTCACAATCAAAACACCTCTTTAGTATCTCCTAATGGTAACTCAATTAAAACATTATAATATTACAATCAAAACTCGTTTTTATGATGTCATATTGTTAAAATGATGATAGCATTATGACATCACAATCATAAGACGCCTTTCCGGTGTCATAATGATAAGACAACTAAATCACTATGATGTCATAATCAATACACTCTTTTATTATGTCATAATGGTAAAAGAATGATAGCATTATGATGTCACAATCAAAACACCTCTTTAGTATCTCCTAATGGTAACACAATTAAAACATTATAATATTACAATCAAAACTCCCCTTTATGATGTCATAATGTTAAAATGATGATAGCATTATGACATCACAATCATAAGACCCCTTTCCGGTGTCATAATGATAAGACAACTAAATCACTATGATGTCATAATCAATACACTCTTTTATTATGTCATAATGGTAAAAGAATGATAGCATTATGATGTCACAATCAAAACACCTCTTTAGTATCTCCTAATGGTAACACAATTAAAACATTATAATATTACAATCAAAACTCCCCTTTATGATGTCATATTGTTAAAATGATGATAGCATTATGACATCACAATCATAAGACGCCTTTCCGGTGTCATAATGATAAGACAACTAAATCAATATGATGTCATAATCAATACACTCTTTTATTATGTCATAATGGTAAAAGAATGATAGCATTATGATGTCACAATCAAAACACCTCTTTAGTATCTCCTAATGGTAACACAATTAAAACATTATAATATTACAATCAAAACTCCCCTTTATGATGTCATAATGTTAAGGTGATGATAGCATTATGACATCACAATCATAAGACCCCTTTCCGGTGTCATAATGATAAGACAACTAAATCACTATGATGTCATAATCAATACACTCTTATTATGTCATAATGGTAAAAGAATGATAGCATTATGATGTCACAATCAAAACACCTCTTTAGTATCTCCTGATGGTAACACAATTAAAACATTATAATATTACAATCAAAACTCCCCTTTATGATGTCAGATTGTTAAAATGATGATAGCATTATGACATCACAATCATAAGACCCCTTTCCGGTGTCATAATGATAAGACAACTAAATCACTATGATGTCATAATCAATACACTCTTTTATTATGTCATAATGGTAAAAGAATGATAGCATTATGATGTCACATTCAAAACACCTCTTTAGTATCTCCTAATGGTAACACAATTAAAACATTATAATATTACAATCAAAACTCCCCTTTATGATGTCATATTGTTAAAATTATGATAGCATTATGACATCACAATCATAAGACCCCTTTCCGGTGTCATAATGATAAGACAATTAAATCATTATGATGTCATAATCAATACACTCTTTTATTATGTCATAATGGTAAAAGAATGATAGCATTATGATGTCACAATCAAAACACCTCTTTAGTATCTCCTGATGGTAACACAATTAAAACATTATAATATTACAATCAAAACTCCCCTTTATGATGTCATAATGTTAAGGTGATAATAGCATTATGACATCACAATCATAAGACCCCTTTCCGGTGTCATAATGATAAGACAACTAAATCACTATGATGTCATAATCAATACACTCTTTTATTATGTCATAATGGTAAAATAATGATAGCATTATGATGTCACAATCAAAACACCTCTTTAGTATCTCATGATGGTAACACAATTAAAACATTATAATATTACAATCAAAACTCCCCTTTATGATGTCATAATGTTAAGATGATGATAGCATTATGACATCACAATCATAAGACCCCTTTCCGGTGTCATAATTATTAGACAACTAAATCATTATGATGTCATAATCAATACACTCTTTTATTATGTCATAATGGTAAAAGAATGATAGCATTATGATGTCACAATCAAAACACCTCTTTAGTATCTCCTAATGGTAACACAATTAAAACATTATAATATTACAATCAAAACTCCCCTTTATGATGTCATATTGTTAAAATGATGATAGAATTTTGACATCACAATCATAAGACCCCTTTCCGGTGTCATAATGAGAAGACAACTAAATCACTATGATGTCATAATCAATACACTCTTTTATGATGTCATAATGGTAAAAGAATGATAGCATTATGATGTCACAATCAAAACACCTCTTTAGTATCTCCTAATGGTAACACAATTAAAACATTATAATATTACAATCAAAACTCCCCTTTATGATGTCATAATGTTAAGGTGATGATATCATTATGACATCACAATCATAAGACCCCTTTCCGGTGTCATAATGATAAGACAACTAAATCACTATGATGTCATAATCAATACACTCTTTTATTATGTCATAATGGTAAAAGAATGATAGCATTATGATGTCACAATCAAAACACCTCTTTAGTATCTCCTAATGGTAACACAATTAAAACATAATATTACAATCAAAACTCCCCTTTATGATGTCATATTGTTAAAATGATGATAGCATTATGACATCACAATCATAAGACGCCTTTCCGGTGTCATAATGATAAGACAACTAAATCACTATGATGTCATAATCAATACACTCTTTTATTATGTCATAATGGTAAAAGAATGATAGCATTATGATGTCACAATCAAAACACCTCTTTAGAATCTCCTAATGGTAACACAATTAAAACATTATAATATTACAATCAAAACTCCCCTTTATGATGTCATATTGTTAAAATGATGATAGCATTATGACATCACAATCATAAGACGCCTTTCCGGTGTCATAATGATAAGACAACTAAATCACTATGATGTCATAATCAATACACTTTTATTATGTCATTATGGTAAAAGAATGATAACATTATGATGTCACAGTCAAAACACCTCTTTAGAATCTCCTAATGGTAACACAATTAAAACATTATAATATTACAATCAAAACTCCCCTTTATGATGTCATAATGTTAAGGTGATGATAGCATTATGACATCACAATCATAAGAGCCCTTTCCGGTGTCATGATGATAAGACAACTAAATCACTATGATGTCATAATCAATACACTCTTTTATTATGTCATAATGGTAAAAGAATGCTAGCATTATGATGTCACAATCAAAACACCTCTTTAGTATCTCCTAATGGTAACACAATTAAAACATTATAATATTACAATCAAAACTCCCCTTTATAATGTCATATTGTTAAAATGATGATAGGATTATGACATCACAATCATAAGACCCCTTTCCGGTGTCATAATGATAAGACAACTAAATCACTATGATGTCATAATCAATACACTCTTTTATTATGTCATAATGGTAAAAGAATGATAGCATTATGATGTCACAATCAAAACACCTCTTTAATATCTCCTAATGGTAACACAATTAATACATTATAATATTACAATCAAAACTCCCCTTTATGATGTCATATTGTTAAAATGATGATAGCATTATGACATCACAATCATAAGACCCCTTTCCGGTGTCATAATGATAAGACAACTAAATCACTATGATGTCATAATCAATACACTCTTATTATGTCATAATGATAAAAGAATGATAGCATTATGATGTCACAATCAAAACACCTCTTTAGTATCTCCTAATGGTAACACAATTAAAACATTATAATATTACAATCAAAACTCCCCTTTATGATGTCATATTGTTAAAATGATGATAGCATTATGACATCACAATCATAAGACGCCTTTCCGGTGTCATAATGATAAGACAACTAAATCACTATGATGTCATAATCAATACACTCTTTTATTATGTCATAATGGTAAAAGAATGATAGCATTATGATGTCACAATCAAAACACCTCTTTAGTATCTCCTAATGGTAACACAATTAAAACATTATAATATTACAATCAAAACTCCCCTTTCTGATGTCATATTGTTAAAATGATGATAGCATTATGACATCACAATCATAAGACCCCTTTCCGGTGTCATAATGAGAAGACAACTAAATCACTATGATGTCATAATCAATACACTCTTTTATTATGTCATAATGGTAAAAGAATGATAGCATTATGATGTCACAATCAAAACACCTCTTTAGTATCTCCTAATGGTAACACAATTAAAACATTATAATATTACAATCAAAACTCCCCTTTATGATGTCATAATGTTAAGGTGATGATAGCATTATGACATCACAATCATAAGACCCCTTTCCGGTGTCATAATGATAAGACAACTAAATCACTATGATGTCATAATCAATACACTCTTTTATTATGTCATAATGGTAAAAGAATGATAGCATTATGATGTCACATTCAAAACACCTCTTTAGTATCTCCTAATGGTAACACAATTAAAACATTATAATATTACAATCAAAACTCCCCTTTATGATGTCATATTGTTAAAATGATGATAGCATTATGACATCACAATCATAAGACTCCTTTCCGGTGTCATAATTATAAGAGAATTAAATCATTATGATGTCATAATCAATACACTCTTTTATGATGTCATAATGGTAAAAGAATGATAGCATTATGATGTCACAATCAAAACACCTCTTTAGTATCTCCTAATGGTAACTCAATTAAAACATTATAATATTACAATCAAAACTCCTTTTTATGATGTCATATTGTTAAAATGATGATAGCATTATGACATCACAATCATAAGACGCCTTTCCGGTGTCATAATGATAAGACAACTAAATCACTATGATGTCATAATCAATACACTCTTTTATTATGTCATAATGGTAAAAGAATGATAGCATTATGATGTCACATTCAAAACACCTCTTTAGTATCTCCTAATGGTAACACAATTAAAACATTATAATATTACAATCAAAACTCCCCTTTATGATGTCATATTGTTAAAATGATGATAGCATTATGACATCACAATCATAAGACTCCTTTCCGGTGTCATAATTATAAGAGAATTAAATCATTATGATGTCATAATCAATACACTCTTTTATGATGTCATAATGGTAAAAGAATGATAGCATTATGATGTCACAATCAAAACACCTCTTTAGTATCTCCTAATGGTAACTCAATTAAAACATTATAATATTACAATCAAAACTCCTTTTTATGATGTCATATTGTTAAAATGATGATAGCATTATGACATCACAATCATAAGACGCCTTTCCGGTGTCATAATGATAAGACAACTAAATCACTATGATGTCATAATCAATACACTCTTTTATTATGTCATAATGGTAAAAGAATGATAGCATTATGATGTCACATTCAAAACACCTCTTTAGTATCTCCTAATGGTAACACAATTAAAACATTATAATATTACAATCAAAACTCCCCTTTATGATGTCATAATGTTAAGTTGATGATAGCATTATGACATCACAATCATAAGACTCCTTTCCGGTGTCATAATTATAAGACAATTAAATCATTATGATGTCATAATCAATACACTCTTTTATGATGTCATAATGGTAAAAGAATGATAGCATTATGACGTCACAATCAAAACACCTCTTTAGTATCTCCTAATGGTAACACAATTAAAACATTATAATATTACAATCAAAACTCCCCTTTATGATGTCATATTGTTAAAATGATGATAGCATTATGACATCACAATCATAAGACCCCTTTCCGGTGTCATAATGATAAGACAACTAAATCACTATGATGTCATAATCAATACACTCTTTTATTATGTCATAATGGTAAAAGAATGATAGCATTATGATGTCACAATCAAAACACCTCTTTAGTATCTCCTAATGGTAACACAATTAAAACATTATCATATTACAATCAAAACTCCCCTTTATGATGTCGTATTGTTAAGATGATGATAGAATTATGACATCACAATCATAAGACAATTAAATCATTATGATGTCATAATCAATACACTCTTTTATTATGTCATAATGGTAAAAGAATGATAGCATTATGATGTCACAATCAAAACACCTCTTTAGTATCTCCTAATGGTAACACAATTAAAACATTATAATATTACAATCAAAACTCCCCTTTATGATGTCAGATTGTTAAAATGATGATAGCATTATGACATCACAATCATAAGACCCCTTTCCGGTGTCATAATGATAAGACAACTAAATCACTATGATGTCATAATCAATACACTCTTTTATTATGTCATAATGGTAAAAGAATGATAGCATTATGACGTCACAATCAAAACACCTCTTTAGTATCTCAAGATGGTAACACAATTAAAACATTATAATATTACAATCAAAACTCTCCTTTATGATGTCATAATGTTAAGGTGATGATAGCATTATCACATCACAATCATAAGACCCCTTTCCGGTGTCATGATGATAAGACAACTAAATCACTATGATGTCATAATCAATACACTCTTTTATTATGTCATAATGGAAAAGAATGATAGCATTATGATGTCACAATCAAAACACCTCTTTAGTATCTCCTAATGGTAACACAATTAAAACATTATACTATGACAATCAAAACTCCCCTTTATGATGTCATATTGTTAAAATGATGATAGCATTATGACATCACAATCATAAGACCCCTTTCCGGTGTCATAATTATAAGACAATTAAATCATTATGATGTCATAATCAATAAACTCTTTTATTATGTCATAATGGTAAAAGAATGATAACATTATGATGTCACAATCAAAACACCTCTTTAGTATCTCCTAATGGTAACACAATTAAAACATTATAATATTACAATCAAAACTCCCCTTTATGATGTCATAATGTTAAGGTGATGATAGCATTATGACATCACAATCATAAGACCCCTTTCCGGTGTCATAATGATAAGACAACTAAATCACTATGATGTCATAATCAATACACTCTTTTATTATGTCATAATGGTAAAAGAATGATAGCATTATGATGTCACAATCAAAACACCTCTTTAGTATCTCCTAATGGTAACACAATTAAAACATTATCATATTACAATCAAAACTCCCCTTTATGATGTCGTATTGTTAAGATGATGATAGAATTATGACATCACAATCATAAGACAATTAAATCATTATGATGTCATAATCAATACACTCTTTTATTATGTCATGATGGTAAAAGAATGATAGTATTATGATGTCACAATCAAAACACCTCTTTAGTATCTCCTAATGGTAACACAATTAAAACATTATAATATTACAATCAAAACTCCCCTTTATGATGTCATAATGTTAAGGTGATGATAGCATTATGACATCACAATCATAAGACCCCTTTTCGGTGTCATAATGATAAGACAATTAAATCACTATGATGTCATAATCAATACACTCTTTTATTATGTCATAATGGTAAAAGAATGATAGCATTATGATGTCACAATCAAAACACCTCTTTAGTATCTCATGATGGTAACACAATTAAAACATTATAATATTACAATCAAAACTCCCCTTTATGATGTCATAATGTTAAGGTGATGATTACATTGTGACATCACAATCATAAGACCCCTTTCCGGTGTCATAATGATAAGACAACTAAATCACTATGATGTCATAATCAATACACTCTTTTATTATGTCATAATGGTAAAAGAATGATAGCATTATGATGTCACAATCAAAACACCTCTTTAGTATCTCCTAATGGTAACACAATTAAAACATTATAATATTACAATCAAAACTCCCCTTTATGATGTCATATTGTTAAAGTGATGATAGCATTATGACATCACAATCATAAGACCCCTTTCCGGTGTCATAATGATAAGACAACTAAATCACCATGATGTCATAATCAATACACTCTTTTATTATGTCATAATGGTAAAAGAATGATAGCATTATGAAGTCACAATCAAAACACCTCTTTATTATCTCCTAATGGTAACACAATTAAAACATTATAATATTACAATCAAAACTCCCCTTTATTAATATCATATTGTTAAAATGATGATAGCATTATGACATCACAATCATAAGACTCCTTTCCGGTGTCATAATGATAAGACAATTAAATCATTATGATGTCATAATCAATACACTCTTTTATTATGTCATAATGGTAAAAGAATGATAGCATTATGATGTCACAATCAAAACACCTCTTTAGTATCTCCTGATGGTAACACAATTAAAACATTATAATATTACAATCAAAACTCCCCTTTATGATGTCATATTGTTAAAATGATGATAGAATTTTGACATCACAATCATAAGACCCCTTTCCGGTGTCATAATGAGAAGACAACTAAATCACTATGATGTCATAATCAATACACTCTTTTATTATGTCATAATGGTAAAAGAATGATAGCATTATGATGTCACAATCAAAACACCTCTTTAGTATCTCCTAATGGTAACACAATTAAAACATTATAATATTACAATCAAAACTCCCCTTTATGATGTCATAATGTTAAGGTGATGATATCATTATGACATCACAATCATAAGACCCCTTTCCGGTGTCATAATGATAAGACAACTAAATCACTATGATGTCATAATCAATACACTCTTTTATTATGTCATAATGGTAAAAGAATGATAGCATTATGATGTCACAATCAAAACACCTCTTTAGTATCTCCTAATGGTAACACAATTAAAACATAATATTACAATCAAAACTCCCCTTTATGATGTCATATTGTTAAAATGATGATAGCATTATGACATCACAATCATAAGACGCCTTTCCGGTGTCATAATGATAAGACAACTAAATCACTATGATGTCATAATCAATACACTCTTTTATTATGTCATAATGGTAAAAGAATGATAGCATTATGATGTCACAATCAAAACACCTCTTTAGAATCTCCTAATGGTAACACAATTAAAACATTATAATATTACAATCAAAACTCCCCTTTATGATGTCATATTGTTAAAATGATGATAGCATTATGACATCACAATCATAAGACGCCTTTCCGGTGTCATAATGATAAGACAACTAAATCACTATGATGTCATAATCAATACACTTTTATTATGTCATAATGGTAAAAGAATGATAACATTATGATGTCACAGTCAAAACACCTCTTTAGAATCTCCTAATGGTAACACAATTAAAACATTATAATATTACAATCAAAACTCCCCTTTATGATGTCATAATGTTAAGGTGATGATAGCATTATGACATCACAATCATAAGAGCCCTTTCCGGTGTCATGATGATAAGACAACTAAATCACTATGATGTCATAATCAATACACTCTTTTATTATGTCATAATGGTAAAAGAATGATAGCATTATGATGTCACAATCAAAACACCTCTTTAGTATCTCCTAATGGTAACACAATTAAAACATTATAATATTACAATCAAAACTCCCCTTTATAATGTCATATTGTTAAAATGATGATAGGATTATGACATCACAATCATAAGACCCCTTTCCGGTGTCATAATGATAAGACAACTAAATCACTATGATGTCATAATCAATACACTCTTTTATTATGTCATAATGGTAAAAGAATGATAGCATTATGATGTCACAATCAAAACACCTCTTTAGTATCTCCTAATGGTAACACAATTAAAACATTATAATATTACAATCAAAACTCCCCTTTATGATGTCATATTGTTAAAATGATGATAGCATTATGACATCACAATCATAAGACGCCTTTCCGGTGTCATAATGATAAGACAACTAAATCACTATGATGTCATAATCAATACACTCTTTTATTATGTCATAATGGTAAAAGAATGATAGCATTATGATGTCACAATCAAAACACCTCTTTAGTATCTCCTAATGGTAACACAATTAAAACATTATAATATTACAATCAAAACTCCCCTTTCTGATGTCATATTGTTAAAATGATGATAGCATTATGACATCACAATCATAAGACCCCTTTCCGGTGTCATAATGAGAAGACAACTAAATCATTATGATGTCATAATCAATACACTCTTTTATTATGTCATAATGGTAAAAGAATGATAGCATTATGATGTCACAATCAAAACACCTCTTTAGTATCTCCTAATGGTAACACAATTAAAACATTATAATATTACAATCAAAACTCCCCTTTATGATGTCATAATGTTAAGGTGATGATAGCATTATGACATCACAATCATAAGACCCCTTTCCGGTGTCATAATGATAAGACAACTAAATCACTATGATGTCATAATCAATACACTCTTTTATTATGTCATAATGGTAAAAGAATGATAGCATTATGATGTCACATTCAAAACACCTCTTTAGTATCTCCTAATGGTAACACAATTAAAACATTATAATATTACAATCAAAACTCCCCTTTATGATGTCATATTGTTAAAATGATGATAGCATTATGACATCACAATCATAAGACTCCTTTCCGGTGTCATAATTATAAGAGAATTAAATCATTATGATGTCATAATCAATACACTCTTTTATGATGTCATAATGGTAAAAGAATGATAGCATTATGATGTCACAATCAAAACACCTCTTTAGTATCTCCTAATGGTAACTCAATTAAAACATTATAATATTACAATCAAAACTCCTTTTTATGATGTCATATTGTTAAAATGATGATAGCATTATGTCATCACAATCATAAGACGCCTTTCCGGTGTCATAATGATAAGACAACTAAATCACTATGATGTCATAATCAATACACTCTTTTATTATGTCATAATGGTAAAAGAATGATAGCATTATGATGTCACAATCAAAACACCTCTTTAGTATCTCCTAATGGTAACACAATTAAAACATTATAATATTACAATCAAAACTCCCCTTTATGATGTCATAATGTTAAAATGATGATAGCATTATGACATCACAATCATAAGACCCCTTTCCGGTGTCATAATGATAAGACAACTAAATCACTATGATGTCATAATCAATACACTCTTTTATTATGTCATAATGGTAAAAGAATGATAGCATTATGATGTCACAATCAAAACACCTCTTTAGTATCTCCTAATGGTAACACAATTAAAACATTATAATATTACAATCAAAACTCCCCTTTATGATGTCATATTGTTAAAATGATGATAGCATTATGACATCACAATCATAAGACGCCTTTCCGGTGTCATAATGATAAGACAACTAAATCAATATGATGTCATAATCAATACACTCTTTTATTATGTCATAATGGTAAAAGAATGATAGCATTATGATGTCACAATCAAAACACCTCTTTAGTATCTCCTAATGGTAACACAATTAAAACATTATAATATTACAATCAAAACTCCCCTTTATGATGTCATAATGTTAAGGTGATGATAGCATTATGACATCACAATCATAAGACCCCTTTCCGGTGTCATAATGATAAGACAACTAAATCACTATGATGTCATAATCAATACACTCTTATTATGTCATAATGGTAAAAGAATGATAGCATTATGATGTCACAATCAAAACACCTCTTTAGTATCTCCTGATGGTAACACAATTAAAACATTATAATATTACAATCAAAACTCCCCTTTATGATGTCAGATTGTTAAAATGATGATAGCATTATGACATCACAATCATAAGACCCCTTTCCGGTGTCATAATGATAAGACAACTAAATCACTATGATGTCATAATCAATACACTCTTTTATTATGTCATAATGGTAAAAGAATGATAGCATTATGACGTCACAATCAAAACACCTCTTTAGTATCTCAAGATGGTAACACAATTAAAACATTATAATATTACAATCAAAACTCTCCTTTATGATGTCATAATGTTAAGGTGATGATAGCATTATCACATCACAATCATAAGACCCCTTTCCGGTGTCATGATGATAAGACAACTAAATCACTATGATGTCATAATCAATACACTCTTTTATTATGTCATAATGGAAAAGAATGATAGCATTATGATGTCACAATCAAAACACCTCTTTAGTATCTCCTAATGGTAACACAATTAAAACATTATACTATGACAATCAAAACTCCCCTTTATGATGTCATATTGTTAAAATGATGATAGCATTATGACATCACAATCATAAGACCCCTTTCCGGTGTCATAATTATAAGACAATTAAATCATTATGATGTCATAATCAATAAACTCTTTTATTATGTCATAATGGTAAAAGAATGATAACATTATGATGTCACAATCAAAACACCTCTTTAGTATCTCCTAATGGTAACACAATTAAAACATTATAATATTACAATCAAAACTCCCCTTTATGATGTCATAATGTTAAGGTGATGATAGCATTATGACATCACAATCATAAGACCCCTTTCCGGTGTCATAATGATAAGACAACTAAATCACTATGATGTCATAATCAATACACTCTTTTATTATGTCATAATGGAAAAGAATGATAGCATTATGATGTCACAATCAAAACACCTCTTTAGTATCTCCTAATGGTAACACAATTAAAACATTATCATATTACAATCAAAACTCCCCTTTATGATGTCGTATTGTTAAGATGATGATAGAATTATGACATCACAATCATAAGACAATTAAATCATTATGATGTCATAATCAATACACTCTTTTATTATGTCATGATGGTAAAAGAATGATAGTATTATGATGTCACAATCAAAACACCTCTTTAGTATCTCCTAATGGTAACACAATTAAAACATTATAATATTACAATCAAAACTCCCCTTTATGATGTCATAATGTTAAGGTGATGATAGCATTATGACATCACAATCATAAGACCCCTTTTCGGTGTCATAATGATAAGACAATTAAATCACTATGATGTCATAATCAATACACTCTTTTATTATGTCATAATGGTAAAAGAATGATAGCATTATGATGTCACAATCAAAACACCTCTTTAGTATCTCATGATGGTAACACAATTAAAACATTATAATATTACAATCAAAACTCCCCTTTATGATGTCATAATGTTAAGGTGATGATTACATTGTGACATCACAATCATAAGACCCCTTTCCGGTGTCATAATGATAAGACAACTAAATCACTATGATGTCATAATCAATACACTCTTTTTTTATGTCATAATGGTAAAAGAATGATAGCATTATGATGTCACAATCAAAACACCTCTTTAGTATCTCCTAATGGTAACACAATTAAAACATTATAATATTACAATCAAAACTCCCCTTTATGATGTCATATTGTTAAAGTGATGATAGCATTATGACATCACAATCATAAGACCCCTTTCCGGTGTCATAATGATAAGACAACTAAATCACCATGATGTCATAATCAATACACTCTTTTATTATGTCATAATGGTAAAAGAATGATAGCATTATGAAGTCACAATCAAAACACCTCTTTATTATCTCCTAATGGTAACACAATTAAAACATTATAATATTACAATCAAAACTCCCCTTTATTAATATCATATTGTTAAAATGATGATAGCATTATGACATCACAATCATAAGACTCCTTTCCGGTGTCATAATGATAAGACAATTAAATCATTATGATGTCATAATCAATACACTCTTTTATTATGTCATAATGGTAAAAGAATGATAGCATTATGATGTCACAATCAAAACACCTCTTTAGTATCTCCTGATGGTAACACAATTAAAACATTATAATATTACAATCAAAACTCCCCTTTATGATGTCATATTGTTAAAATGATGATAGAATTTTGACATCACAATCATAAGACCCCTTTCCGGTGTCATAATGAGAAGACAACTAAATCACTATGATGTCATAATCAATACACTCTTTTATTATGTCATAATGGTAAAAGAATGATAGCATTATGATGTCACAATCAAAACACCTCTTTAGTATCTCCTAATGGTAACACAATTAAAACATTATAATATTACAATCAAAACTCCCCTTTATGATGTCATAATGTTAAGGTGATGATATCATTATGACATCACAATCATAAGACCCCTTTCCGGTGTCATAATGATAAGACAACTAAATCACTATGATGTCATAATCAATACACTCTTTTATTATGTCATAATGGTAAAAGAATGATAGCATTATGATGTCACAATCAAAACACCTCTTTAGTATCTCCTAATGGTAACACAATTAAAACATAATATTACAATCAAAACTCCCCTTTATGATGTCATATTGTTAAAATGATGATAGCATTATGACATCACAATCATAAGACGCCTTTCCGGTGTCATAATGATAAGACAACTAAATCACTATGATGTCATAATCAATACACTCTTTTATTATGTCATAATGGTAAAAGAATGATAGCATTATGATGTCACAATCAAAACACCTCTTTAGAATCTCCTAATGGTAACACAATTAAAACATTATAATATTACAATCAAAACTCCCCTTTATGATGTCATATTGTTAAAATGATGATAGCATTATGACATCACAATCATAAGACGCCTTTCCGGTGTCATAATGATAAGACAACTAAATCACTATGATGTCATAATCAATACACTTTTATTATGTCATAATGGTAAAAGAATGATAACATTATGATGTCACAGTCAAAACACCTCTTTAGAATCTCCTAATGGTAACACAATTAAAACATTATAATATTACAATCAAAACTCCCCTTTATGATGTCATAATGTTAAGGTGATGATAGCATTATGACATCACAATCATAAGAGCCCTTTCCGGTGTCATGATGATAAGACAACTAAATCACTATGATGTCATAATCAATACACTCTTTTATTATGTCATAATGGTAAAAGAATGATAGCATTATGATGTCACAATCAAAACACCTCTTTAGTATCTCCTAATGGTAACACAATTAAAACATTATAATATTACAATCAAAACTCTCCTTTATAATGTCATATTGTTAAAATGATGATAGGATTATGACATCACAATCATAAGACCCCTTTCCGGTGTCATAATGATAAGACAACTAAATCACTATGATGTCATAATCAATACACTCTTTTATTATGTCATAATGGTAAAAGAATGATAGCATTATGATGTCACAATCAAAACACCTCTTTAATATCTCCTAATGGTAACACAATTAATACATTATAATATTACAATCAAAACTCCCCTTTATGATGTCATATTGTTAAAATGATGATAGCATTATGACATCACAATCATAAGACCCCTTTCCGGTGTCATAATGATAAGACAACTAAATCACTATGATGTCATAATCAATACACTCTTATTATGTCATAATGATAAAAGAATGATAGCATTATGATGTCACAATCAAAACACCTCTTTAGTATCTCCTAATGGTAACACAATTAAAACATTATAATATTACAATCAAAACTCCCCTTTATGATGTCATATTGTTAAAATGATGATAGCATTATGACATCACAATCATAAGACGCCTTTCCGGTGTCATAATGATAAGACAACTAAATCACTATGATGTCATAATCAATACACTCTTTTATTATGTCATAATGGTAAAAGAATGATAGCATTATGATGTCACAATCAAAACACCTCTTTAGTATCTCCTAATGGTAACACAATTAAAACATTATAATATTACAATCAAAACTCCCCTTTCTGATGTCATATTGTTAAAATGATGATAGCATTATGACATCACAATCATAAGACCCCTTTCCGGTGTCATAATGAGAAGACAACTAAATCATTATGATGTCATAATCAATACACTCTTTTATTATGTCATAATGGTAAAAGAATGATAGCATTATGATGTCACAATCAAAACACCTCTTTAGTATCTCCTAATGGTAACACAATTAAAACATTATAATATTACAATCAAAACTCCCCTTTATGATGTCATAATGTTAAGGTGATGATAGCATTATGACATCACAATCATAAGACCCCTTTCCGGTGTCATAATGATAAGACAACTAAATCACTATGATGTCATAATCAATACACTCTTTTATTATGTCATAATGGTAAAAGAATGATAGCATTATGATGTCACATTCAAAACACCTCTTTAGTATCTCCTAATGGTAACACAATTAAAACATTATAATATTACAATCAAAACTCCCCTTTATGATGTCATATTGTTAAAATGATGATAGCATTATGACATCACAATCATAAGACTCCTTTCCGGTGTCATAATTATAAGAGAATTAAATCATTATGATGTCATAATCAATACACTCTTTTATGATGTCATAATGGTAAAAGAATGATAGCATTATGATGTCACAATCAAAACACCTCTTTAGTATCTCCTAATGGTAACACAATTAAAACATTATCATATTACAATCAAAACTCCCCTTTATGATGTCGTATTGTTAAGATGATGATAGAATTATGACATCACAATCATAAGACAATTAAATCATTATGATGTCATAATCAATACACTCTTTTATTATGTCATGATGGTAAAAGAATGATAGTATTATGATGTCACAATCAAAACACCTCTTTAGTATCTCCTAATGGTAACACAATTAAAACATTATAATATTACAATCAAAACTCCCCTTTATGATGTCATAATGTTAAGGTGATGATAGCATTATGACATCACAATCATAAGACCCCTTTTCGGTGTCATAATGATAAGACAATTAAATCACTATGATGTCATAATCAATACACTCTTTTATTATGTCATAATGGTAAAAGAATGATAGCATTATGATGTCACAATCAAAACACCTCTTTAGTATCTCATGATGGTAACACAATTAAAACATTATAATATTACAATCAAAACTCCCCTTTATGATGTCATAATGTTAAGGTGATGATTACATTGTGACATCACAATCATAAGACCCCTTTCCGGTGTCATAATGATAAGACAACTAAATCACTATGATGTCATAATCAATACACTCTTTTATTATGTCATAATGGTAAAAGAATGATAGCATTATGATGTCACAATCAAAACACCTCTTTAGTATCTCCTAATGGTAACACAATTAAAACATTATAATATTACAATCAAAACTCCCCTTTATGATGTCATATTGTTAAAGTGATGATAGCATTATGACATCACAATCATAAGACCCCTTTCCGGTGTCATAATGATAAGACAACTAAATCACCATGATGTCATAATCAATACACTCTTTTATTATGTCATAATGGTAAAAGAATGATAGCATTATGAAGTCACAATCAAAACACCTCTTTATTATCTCCTAATGGTAACACAATTAAAACATTATAATATTACAATCAAAACTCCCCTTTATTAATATCATATTGTTAAAATGATGATAGCATTATGACATCACAATCATAAGACTCCTTTCCGGTGTCATAATGATAAGACAATTAAATCATTATGATGTCATAATCAATACACTCTTTTATTATGTCATAATGGTAAAAGAATGATAGCATTATGATGTCACAATCAAAACACCTCTTTAGTATCTCCTGATGGTAACACAATTAAAACATTATAATATTACAATCAAAACTCCCCTTTATGATGTCATATTGTTAAAATGATGATAGAATTTTGACATCACAATCATAAGACCCCTTTCCGGTGTCATAATGAGAAGACAACTAAATCACTATGATGTCATAATCAATACACTCTTTTATTATGTCATAATGGTAAAAGAATGATAGCATTATGATGTCACAATCAAAACACCTCTTTAGTATCTCCTAATGGTAACACAATTAAAACATTATAATATTACAATCAAAACTCCCCTTTATGATGTCATAATGTTAAGGTGATGATATCATTATGACATCACAATCATAAGACCCCTTTCCGGTGTCATAATGATAAGACAACTAAATCACTATGATGTCATAATCAATACACTCTTTTATTATGTCATAATGGTAAAAGAATGATAGCATTATGATGTCACAATCAAAACACCTCTTTAGTATCTCCTAATGGTAACACAATTAAAACATAATATTACAATCAAAACTCCCCTTTATGATGTCATATTGTTAAAATGATGATAGCATTATGACATCACAATCATAAGACGCCTTTCCGGTGTCATAATGATAAGACAACTAAATCACTATGATGTCATAATCAATACACTCTTTTATTATGTCATAATGGTAAAAGAATGATAGCATTATGATGTCACAATCAAAACACCTCTTTAGAATCTCCTAATGGTAACACAATTAAAACATTATAATATTACAATCAAAACTCCCCTTTATGATGTCATATTGTTAAAATGATGATAGCATTATGACATCACAATCATAAGACGCCTTTCCGGTGTCATAATGATAAGACAACTAAATCACTATGATGTCATAATCAATACACTTTTATTATGTCATAATGGTAAAAGAATGATAACATTATGATGTCACAGTCAAAACACCTCTTTAGAATCTCCTAATGGTAACACAATTAAAACATTATAATATTACAATCAAAACTCCCCTTTATGATGTCATAATGTTAAGGTGATGATAGCATTATGACATCACAATCATAAGAGCCCTTTCCGGTGTCATGATGATAAGACAACTAAATCACTATGATGTCATAATCAATACACTCTTTTATTATGTCATAATGGTAAAAGAATGATAGCATTATGATGTCACAATCAAAACACCTCTTTAGTATCTCCTAATGGTAACACAATTAAAACATTATAATATTACAATCAAAACTCCCCTTTATAATGTCATATTGTTAAAATGATGATAGGATTATGACATCACAATCATAAGACCCCTTTCCGGTGTCATAATGATAAGACAACTAAATCACTATGATGTCATAATCAATACACTCTTTTATTATGTCATAATGGTAAAAGAATGATAGCATTATGATGTCACAATCAAAACACCTCTTTAATATCTCCTAATGGTAACACAATTAATACATTATAATATTACAATCAAAACTCCCCTTTATGATGTCATATTGTTAAAATGATGATAGCATTATGACATCACAATCATAAGACCCCTTTCCGGTGTCATAATGATAAGACAACTAAATCACTATGATGTCATAATCAATACACTCTTATTATGTCATAATGATAAAAGAATGATAGCATTATGATGTCACAATCAAAACACCTCTTTAGTATCTCCTAATGGTAACACAATTAAAACATTATAATATTACAATCAAAACTCCCCTTTATGATGTCATATTGTTAAAATGATGATAGCATTATGACATCACAATCATAAGACGCCTTTCCGGTGTCATAATGATAAGACAACTAAATCACTATGATGTCATAATCAATACACTCTTTTATTATGTCATAATGGTAAAAGAATGATAGCATTATGATGTCACAATCAAAACACCTCTTTAGTATCTCCTAATGGTAACACAATTAAAACATTATAATATTACAATCAAAACTCCCCTTTCTGATGTCATATTGTTAAAATGATGATAGCATTATGACATCACAATCATAAGACCCCTTTCCGGTGTCATAATGAGAAGACAACTAAATCATTATGATGTCATAATCAATACACTCTTTTATTATGTCATAATGGTAAAAGAATGATAGCATTATGATGTCACAATCAAAACACCTCTTTAGTATCTCCTAATGGTAACACAATTAAAACATTATAATATTACAATCAAAACTCCCCTTTATGATGTCATAATGTTAAGGTGATGATAGCATTATGACATCACAATCATAAGACCCCTTTCCGGTGTCATAATGATAAGACAACTAAATCACTATGATGTCATAATCAATACACTCTTTTATTATGTCATAATGGTAAAAGAATGATAGCATTATGATGTCACATTCAAAACACCTCTTTAGTATCTCCTAATGGTAACACAATTAAAACATTATAATATTACAATCAAAACTCCCCTTTATGATGTCATATTGTTAAAATGATGATAGCATTATGACATCACAATCATAAGACTCCTTTCCGGTGTCATAATTATAAGAGAATTAAATCATTATGATGTCATAATCAATACACTCTTTTATGATGTCATAATGGTAAAAGAATGATAGCATTATGATGTCACAATCAAAACACCTCTTTAGTATCTCCTAATGGTAACTCAATTAAAACATTATAATATTACAATCAAAACTCCTTTTTATGATGTCATATTGTTAAAATGATGATAGCATTATGACATCACAATCATAAGACGCCTTTCCGGTGTCATAATGATAAGACAACTAAATCACTATGATGTCATAATCAATACACTCTTTTATTATGTCATAATGGTAAAAGAATGATAGCATTATGATGTCACAATCAAAACACCTCTTTAGTATCTCCTAATGGTAACACAATTAAAACATTATAATATTACAATCAAAACTCCCCTTTATGATGTCATAATGTTAAAATGATGATAGCATTATGACATCACAATCATAAGACCCCTTTCCGGTGTCATAATGATAAGACAACTAAATCACTATGATGTCATAATCAATACACTCTTTTATTATGTCATAATGGTAAAAGAATGATAGCATTATGATGTCACAATCAAAACACCTCTTTAGTATCTCCTAATGGTAACACAATTAAAACATTATAATATTACAATCAAAACTCCCCTTTATGATGTCATATTGTTAAAATGATGATAGCATTATGACATCACAATCATAAGACGCCTTTCCGGTGTCATAATGATAAGACAACTAAATCAATATGATGTCATAATCAATACACTCTTTTATTATGTCATAATGGTAAAAGAATGATAGCATTATGATGTCACAATCAAAACACCTCTTTAGTATCTCCTAATGGTAACACAATTAAAACATTATAATATTACAATCAAAACTCCCCTTTATGATGTCATAATGTTAAGGTGATGATAGCATTATGACATCACAATCATAAGACCCCTTTCCGGTGTCATAATGATAAGACAACTAAATCACTATGATGTCATAATCAATACACTCTTATTATGTCATAATGGTAAAAGAATGATAGCATTATGATGTCACAATCAAAACACCTCTTTAGTATCTCCTGATGGTAACACAATTAAAACATTATAATATTACAATCAAAACTCCCCTTTATGATGTCAGATTGTTAAAATGATGATAGCATTATGACATCACAATCATAAGACCCTTTTCCGGTGTCATAATGATAAGACAACTAAATCACTATGATGTCATAATCAATACACTCTTTTATTATGTCATAATGGTAAAAGAATGATAGCATTATGACGTCACAATCAAAACACCTCTTTAGTATCTCAAGATGGTAACACAATTAAAACATTATAATATTACAATCAAAACTCTCCTTTATGATGTCATAATGTTAAGGTGATGATAGCATTATCACATCACAATCATAAGACCCCTTTCCGGTGTCATGATGATAAGACAACTAAATCACTATGATGTCATAATCAATACACTCTTTTATTATGTCATAATGGAAAAGAATGATAGCATTATGATGTCACAATCAAAACACCTCTTTAGTATCTCATGATGGTAACACAATTAAAACATTATAATATTACAATCAAAACTCCCCTTTATGATGTCATAATGTTAAGGTGATAGCATTATGACATCACAATCATAAGAGCCCTTTCCGGTGTCATAATGATAAGACAACTAAATCACTATGATGTCATAATCAATACACTCTTTTATTATGTCATAATGGTAAAAGAATGATAGCATTATGATGTCACATTCAAAACACCTCTTTAGTATCTCCTAATGGTAACACAATTAAAACATTATAATATTACAATCAAAACTCCCCTTTATGATGTCATATTGTTAAAATGATTATAGCATTATGACATCACAATCATAAGACTCCTTTCCGGTGTCATAATTATAAGACAATTAAATCATTATGATGTCATAATCAATACACTCTTTTATTATGTCATAATGGTAAAAGAATGATAGCATTATGATGTCACATTCAAAACACCTCTTTAGTATCTCCTAATGGTAACACAATTAAAACATTATAATATTACAATCAAAACTCCCCTTTATGATGTCATAATGTTAAGTTGATGATAGCATTATGACATCACAATCATAAGACCCCTTTCCGGTGTCATAATGATAAGACAACTAAATCACTATGATGTCATAATCAATACACTCTTTTATTATGTCATAATGGTAAAAGAATGATAGCATTATGATGTCACATTCAAAACACCTCTTTAGTATCTCCTAATGGTAACACAATTAAAACATTATAATATTACAATCAAAACTCCCCTTTATGATGTCATATTGTTAAAATGATGATAGCATTATGACATCACAATCATAAGACTCCTTTCCGGTGTCATAATTATAAGACAATTAAATCATTATGATGTCATAATCAATACACTCTTTTATGATGTCATAATGGTAAAAGAATGATAGCATTATGATGTCACAATCAAAACACCTCTTTAGTATCTCCTGATGGTAACACAATTAAAACATTATAATATTACAATCAAAACTCCCCTTTATGATGTCATATTGTTAAAATGATGATAGCATTATGACATCACAATCATAAGACCCCTTTCCGGTGTCATAATGATAAGACAACTAAATCACTATGATGTCATAATCAATACACTCTTTTATTATGTCATAATGGTAAAAGAATGATAGCATTATGATGTCACAATTGTAAAATATTCTAATACATTTTCTAACCTCAATTAAGAAATGGACCATATATAATTATTAGTATAGGCAATAGTCAAAGATATGTAATTATTAGGCATAAATAAATGATAATTAAGATATATTAAAAGGTTTCAATTATAAGCTTCAAGGTTTCCTTGACCTTAAATATAGAATGAAGGATTTGCTGAACAGGCAGTCTATAGATAGGATAGTAGCTTGTTAATGCATGGTATAGTTGTAACTCTAAAAGGGCATTACAATATACGTACAGCGACCACCTAAAATAGGGTTTGGGCGTGTAAGACCTAAGTGAACATGTTTGAACACCTAATTAGGTGAAGACCAATAGACTGACATCATTTTCAAATGGTATATAAGCTTGGTGTACGAGAGGCATGGGAGGAGAGGTAGAGGAGAGATGTACTTGCCATCCACAGACTCTTCTTGTCCCAACACTCCCTCCCTCCATCCTCAGGAATGCATAGGACAGATGCCATCAACTAAATTCCTTTCCAAGGTTTTGTAAGACTTGTTTCGTATTATTTTTGTTATCTTCTTTTTATATTCTTCTTTTATTTTTGTTCGTATTAAATGTTTTACCTTTGTTTGCATCTAAGTGACTCTGCCTATTTTTGACGCACATACATTTATATGTGATCCAATTATTTGAAGTTTGTATTGGCCCTATATATTTTCTTACATATCTGGCGTGCCAGCCCTGCGTATTTTTTTCCTGACCTTTGCCCTCCAGCTTGCTCAGGGGGAAGGGCAGATATATCTGTACACTTTTTGCAAACTGTCGGGAGAGAATTAAGAAAAGAACCTAAGGATACAGACTTTCAGATTTTATTGGAACCAAAAGTGCTAAAAGACGCTATTGACGGCAGACGCAAGAAAGCCATACAGCGTGATACAACAGCCACTCAAGGAGAGTTCACTAAACAGGGTAAGTCATGGATTTTATAAAAACATATGCTAACAAAAGTAAAATAACTTTTCAATTTGATAATTGTCCTACTAATGCACAGTTATGGGCTAGTATGTACAAACAATGTGAGCTAGAGAATATGAAGATAGATAAGAAATTGTTATGTATTGATAAACTTAAGAAGAAACTGCAAAATGTCCTAAGCATGTTTAAAACGTTTAATGACTTGATTGTGGAGGATTTACAACCTAGACAAAGTATTTGCATGATTAACAAAGTTGTACCAGAATCTAACCCTGATGACAATACTGACGACTTTAACAGCTGTCCCGACTGTTTTGTTTTAGCTCAGCAATTAGAGAACTTGGAGAGGGCTAGGGACAGACAAGCTCAGTTACTGTCTAAACTATGTTTAGAAAATAAGAAAGTGTCAGTTATCACAAGACAAGAAGGTAAGAAGGGCGTATCTTTTGTCCCTGAAATAGCTGGTACCTCAACAATAGATTCTGATGAGGAACTTGACGTAGGAGGAGTTGAGAGACAAAAGCTCAGAGATAGTGCAACAAAATTGACTTTAAAAATTAATGATCAATTAATGAAAATTGCCAAAGATATTCCTAAATATGACGATAAGATGGATGCATTCCATAATATTGATGTATTTGAAACAAATACAGACAAATTCCAATTAAGTAATAAACAAAAAAACGCCATTTTTAAGCAATGGATACCTTCACATATGTCCAAAAGGTTACAGGACACACCTACAGAGGATGCATTAGGTCAATTAGTGCATGCAAATGACATGGATAGATTGAAACAATTAATTCTGTTTACAACTGGTGACTCATCTCCATCTCTTGACTTAATCGAATCTCTAAAAGTAAATCTTCAAGATGATCCCTTTGCATTTTTGTTGAAATTTGAGAAAGCCTATAGAATGGTAATGGGAGTTGATGATGGAGATGAACCACAGGCAATGATTATAGCATTTGTAAGGAAATTTAAATATCTAGATCCTGTATCTGTTCAGCTTGCCTCTGAAAAACCTAGTTTGCAAGAAGCAGCCATATTCATTGATCGTATTAGAAGAGCAATGAAAATGTCAACTGTAAAGGTAAAAGTATCTACAGTACAGGAACTAATTGACAAACGGCCAGAATTAATTCAGAATGACTGTCACAAGCCACAAACTAATCCTACTAATTTTGAACGATTTGATAATACTAACCGAAAGATATTCAGACCAAATGTTAGTTGTTATCATTGTGGTCAAAGAGGACATTTGAAGTGGCAGTGTAAACAATTTCTTCAAAATAGAAAATTTGTCCCTAGAACACAAAATTATGGGAAAGAAAATGGGCTGATGCCAACAGCCCCACCTACTGGTGAACAATTTAAGTCAACGTCCCCATACACTCCACTAATTAGACAGGTGCAAGAGCTCACAACAAATAGTACTGCTACTAATGTAACAGGAAAGAATGTCAGGAGGGGTCTGACACCCTCTCAGTGACTAGATAAGA
The DNA here is from genome assembly GCF_027358695.1 of Spea bombifrons. Taxonomy (NCBI): domain Eukaryota; kingdom Metazoa; phylum Chordata; class Amphibia; order Anura; family Pelobatidae; genus Spea; species Spea bombifrons. Next base: position 40,947,901 of record NC_071088.1, read on the forward strand.
ATCAATCACTCTGTAAGTTGACCTATGTAGCTCCAGTGTCAACTGACAACTGCGGCAGACCATATGTCAAGGGAAAATTACAGGGAAAAGAGATTACATTCCTAATTGATACAGGAGCTCAATTAAGTGTGACTAATCAAGCTTTACCTATAACATCTAACTCACCTGTTTGCACGATTGTAGGTTTTAGTGGTAAAGGTAATACTTCAGCAACTTTGGTTACTGGTGTTTTGTTTGAGATTCCTGGCTATTTGTGTACTGAAATTGATATCTGGCATTGTCCTAGCTCAGAAAATATCTTAGGGGCTGATGTAATGAGAGAACGAGGCTGGGTCATTGACTTAGGGAATCAAGTGATTTGGAGAAGTAATAACCTTAAAGGGCCTGTAGTAATTGATCCAAGTGACTACAGTGTAGTGGCCGTCATCAATTTAATTGAGGAGGTATCCCCAAATCATGTTTGGCCACAAATGGATTGTAATGACTTGACTCTTGTAGAAATTGTGCAGAAACATCCCTCGTTATGGGCTCAATCTAAGAATGAGGTAGGGACGATGAAAGATGTTGTTGTTAAAGTGGAAGGAACAGATCCCATAGCACAGAAACAGTACCGATTGCCTCCAGATTCAATTGAGCCTTTGTCCAAAATTATTGAAGAACTACTTCAACAAGGCGTCATACGCAAATCAAATTCGGTGACAAATTATCCGTTATGGGCAGTTAAGAAACCAGATAATTCTTATAGAATGCTTCTAGATCTGCGTATGTTTAATAAATGTACCCCAAATGTGGCGCCAATTGTAGCAGATACCCCCGACATCATGTCTCGATTGAATGCTAAGGCAAAGTTTTTCTCGGTACTGGATATCAGTAATGGTTTTTTCAGTATTCAGATAGAGAGGAGTTGTCAATACAAATTTGCTTTTACTTTTCTGAATGAGCAATATGTATTTTGCAGATTACCACAAGGGGCGCACATGTCACCTAGTCTGTTTCATCAGGCATTGGCAAAAGTGTTATCAAAATTCTCAAGGCAAGATTGTATTCTACAGTATGTTGATGATATCTTGTTGGCAACAGAGAGTAGAGAGGAACACCTCACCTTGCTAGCAGAATTGTTTAATCTGTTGTACGAGTCAGGATTGAAATTAAATCCAAGGAAGGTCCAATTACTGAAACAAGAGGTTCAGTACTTGGGAGTTTTGATAAGTCCAGGCCAGAGACGTCCTTTGCAGGAAAGAGTAGCAACAGTAGCAGCTTTGCCTGTACCTACAACTTTCAAAGCTTTAAGACAATTCCTGGGACTTGTAAATTTTTCTAGAGACTTCATAGAGGGCTTTGCTGAAAAAGCTAAACCCTTATATGACTTACTAAAAAGTACTGATGATGACAATTTGTTTGGTCCATGGGGAGATGAGCAGCAGAAAGCGTTTGAACAACTTAAACTTGATTTACAGAGAGCACCAGCTTTGACAACTGTGTATCCATCTAAGCCTTTTGCTTTACAAGTTCATACCTCGGAGACGGCTGTCTCGGCAGTTTTACTGCAGCTACAAGGAAAGGAATGGAGAATAGTTGGCTATTTTTCAAAACTCCTTTCACCTGTGGAAAAAGGGTTTGAAACGTGTGCAAGACATTTAGTGGGTGTACACTTTGCAGTCAAGGCGACTGAACATATTGTTGGGTTTAACAAACTAATTCTGCAGACCCCTCACTCCACCTTGAAATTGCTTCTTGAAAAAAGTATCCCAGGAGTGTCACATCAAAGATTTGCACATTGGTTGTTGTCCTTATCTCCAAAACAGATTGAAGTGGATCATAAAGCTAAATATGTGCTCCCTCAACTAATGCAATATGAGGGTGAATCACATGAGTGTGTTGAGACATTTCAGGGGGATTTTCCATCTCTTTTTAGGAAAGAAGTAGAGGAAACTGATGAACCAGTATTTGTAGATGGTTCTAGATTTTGTTTGAAAGGACAATATTATACCGGATATGCCATTTGGTTTCCAAAGAAAGGCCGAGCTATTCAGCATAGACTACCAGGACATTTTTCTGCACAGAGAGCAGAAATCGAAGCTGTTAAAACAGTATTGGAAATTAATGAGAAAGAAAATAATGATCCTTTGGTAATCTATAGCGATAGTTCATATGTCGTACGTTCACTAACAGACTACTTACCTGTGTGGAAAAAACGAGGTTTTGTGGATTCATCTAACAAAATCTTAAGTCATGTTGATACATTGCAGACTATCTTTGAGCTTGCTTCTAAAAATCCTAACCGATATGCTATTGTCAAAGTACCTGGCCATAGCAGAGGAACTAGTGATTTAGCTTTGGGAAATGAGAAAGCAGATTCTCTAGCCAAGGAAGCAGCTTTGATAGGAGAGATAGTGATGGAACTAGAACCGTTGGAAGTACTACCAGTAAAGAGTAAGGAAGCAAATTTACCTTCATTTAGTGATGAACAGATGAAAGATCCGTTCATTGTGGAATGTAAGAATAAAATAACACCTCCTTTTGTTTGTGAAAATGGAGTGATTTGTTATGAAATGCAAGGTAATTTACTTCCAGTTGTGCCTAAACACTTGCAGACGGAATTCACCCGCTATAATCATGAAAGTTTAGGTCATGTGGGTCAGCAAAAGTTGCTGGAAATTCTCAAAGAGAAGTTTTATTGGGACAAAATGGAGGACTCTGTACAAAATGTTGTTCAGTCATGTCTCATTTGTGCTCAAGTAAACCCCAGGCCTAAAGGACAAAAGCCTCCACTTCTAAGAATTGCACCTGCAGACGGTCCGTGGTCTACATTGCAGATTGACTACGTAGGTCCCCTACCTTCAGGTAAACAAGGTCTCAGGTACGCATTGGTTGTGGTAGATGTATTTTCTAAGTGGGTAGAACTGTTGCCTGTCAGGAAAGATGATGCTTTGTCGACGGCAAAAGCATTAGTGAATCATGTTTTTTGTACTTGGGGAATCCCAAGGATGATTTCATCTGACAGGGGGAGCCATTTTACTGGCAAAGTCATGCAGGCTGTTTGCGCAATCCTGGGGGTACGTCAACAATTCCATGTTCCATACCATCCTCAGTCCGCAGGTATTGTAGAAAGAATGAACAGGACGATTAAGTCTAGAATTGCAAAAATGTTACTCGATAAAGGAAATACTTGGGTTGATGTAGTACCTCTGGTATTGATGAGTATTAGGGGAACAAGCTCCTCAACTACCCAGTATACACCTTTTGAATTAATGACAGGAAGGAAAATGCCATTGATCTTTCCTCATGAACCGTTTTTGTCTACTCCACAGAAAGATGCCATTGCAAGAACTAAGTGGTTACAGATACTTCAGGAGAATTTAAAAACAATTCTTCCTCACGCAGCGTCTAGAATGCAGCGTATGGTACCGCCTCACTCTTCTAAATTTGTGAGAGGAGCATCAGTAATGATTAAGACTTTTAGGAAGGCGGGACCTTGGGAAAGCAATTGGGAAGGACCGTTTGAAATAATCGACACGATGGGTCAAGTTATGATCCTTGTTCAAAGAACAGAAAAGACTGTGAAAAATACCCGTAGGCAGCAGAAGCTGTGGGTACATGTTGACCAGTGTAAATTGTATGTTTCTAACTAAATTTTGTTCTTGCAGGAACAAAGTTCTGCAAGAAAATGGAGAAACAAAGCAGTTAACTATTGGAAGGAGAGCATTCTGAGAAACAGCAATACAAGAAGCGTGACATCAAGATAGCGTGTTACATATTACTTCCATGGTTGTTGGTGCTGAGTTTTTTGATTGCTGTGTTGTTTGAACTATATCAGAAGCCAATTGGAATTGATGATCCAACAAAGGATTTACCACAGAAGATATTGTTATCACATAAGATAAGAGAAGTTCAGGTGGATCGACTCCTGACATCGGACATTGATACATCAAGAGACATTGTTGGACGAATTAGATTAATTATGGTTAAGATATACAGATTTTGTATTTGATGGGGAAAATCTGGAACAATTAGATGTTTCGGCTTGTCTTCATTTTGTTTCCAAAGTAATATGTCTTCCAGGGCAAGAAAAAGTTGTCTATCATTCTTGTTTTCACAATCATTCATCATGTGAGGCCAGGATTGAAAGTGTTACATCTATGTATGAATTAATGACTCAAGTAAAGATAGGAAAAGTTTGTTTTCAGGTAATGAAGGAAGAGTCATTGGTCAGAGCATTCTTTTCAAATTGTATGCATAATGAAACTCTTCACAGAGGATTATATTGCATAGAAGGAGAATTGAAAAAGTTGGAGATAGATGGGAAAAAGTTTAATGTCTCCACTATGGGCATAGAGCGTTTAAAAACACTACCTCAGCAATTTAATCTCACACAGATAGACCATTTTCCTTGGAAAACATGGACTGAAGAAATAAAGAAAGATAAGGGATTATTGGCCATATTAAAACAACAATTGAAAGATGCCGAAATTGTTTTCCAACATAAACAAGGTGAATTAGAACAAATTCAACATCAATGGAATGATATGTCTGGAGTTAGTTGGTGGTCAAATTTTAAAAAATCAGTAAATATGTGGTCACAATCTTCGGTAAAATCCGCAGCTGGGAATATATTGTTGAATCCAATTGTTATTATAGCTATACTTGTTTTATTATGTATTATTTATCAAAGTTTTCTTATGTGTAGAATAAGTAAGATATATAAACATGTTAAGTATGAAGTAGATAAGGGAGATGGAATATTAAGGGAATTGATAAAAAGGGCACAATCCTCTCATTCCATAACAAATGTAGAGAAAAGGGTGTCTCATGCTAATGATTATCATATGGTCCCAGGTAAAGTGTGATGTGATTGTAGTATAAATGTGATACGAATGTGATACGAATGGTGAGTAAATGTGAATATTTGAAAAGATATGATAAGGATATTATCCTATCATCAGGGGGAATTGTAAAATATTCTAATACATTTTCTAACCTCAATTAAGAAATGGACCATATATAATTATTAGTATAGGCAATAGTCAAAGATATGTAATTATTAGGCATAAATAAATGATAATTAAGATATATTAAAAGGTTTCAATTATAAGCTTCAAGGTTTCCTTGACCTTAAATATAGAATGAAGGATTTGCTGAACAGGCAGTCTATAGATAGGATAGTAGCTTGTTAATGCATGGTATAGTTGTAACTCTAAAAGGGCATTACAATATACGTACAGCGACCACCTAAAATAGGGTTTGGGCGTGTAAGACCTAAGTGAACATGTTTGAACACCTAATTAGGTGAAGACCAATAGACTGACATCATTTTCAAATGGTATATAAGCTTGGTGTACGAGAGGCATGGGAGGAGAGGTAGAGGAGAGATGTACTTGCCATCCACAGACTCTTCTTGTCCCAACACTCCCTCCCTCCATCCTCAGGAATGCATAGGACAGATGCCATCAACTAAATTCCTTTCCAAGGTTTTGTAAGACTTGTTTCGTATTATTTTTGTTATCTTCTTTTTATATTCTTCTTTTATTTTTGTTCGTATTAAATGTTTTACCTTTGTTTGCATCTAAGTGACTCTGCCTATTTTTGACGCACATACATTTATATGTGATCCAATTATTTGAAGTTTGTATTGGCCCTATATATTTTCTTACAACAATCAAAACACCTCTTTAGTATCTCCTAAAGGTAACACAATTAAAACATTATCATATTACAATCAAAACTCCCCTTTATGATGTCGTATTGTTAAGATGATGATAGAATTATGACATCACAATCATAAGACAATTAAATCATTATGATGTCATAATCAATACACTCTTTTATTATGTCATAATGGTAAAAGAATGATAGCATTATGATGTCACAATCAAAACACCTCTTTAGTATCTCCTAATGGTAACACAATTAAAACATTATAATATTACAATCAAAACTCCCCTTTATGATGTCATAATGTTAAGGTGATGATAGCATTATGACATCACAATCATAAGACCCCTTTCCGGTGTCATAATGATAAGACAACTAAATCACTATGATGTCATAATCAATACACTCTTATTATGTCATAATGGTAAAAGAATGATAGCATTATGATGTCACAATCAAAACACCTCTTTAGTATCTCCTGATGGTAACACAATTAAAACATTATAATATTACAATCAAAACTCCCCTTTATGATGTCAGATTGTTAAAATGATGATAGCATTATGACATCACAATCATAAGACCCCTTTCCGGTGTCATAATGATAAGACAACTAAATCACTATGATGTCATAATCAATACACTCTTTTATTATGTCATAATGGTAAAAGAATGATAGCATTATGACGTCACAATCAAAACACCTCTTTAATATCTCAAGATGGTAACACAATTAAAACATTATAATATTACAATCAAAACTCTCCTTTATGATGTCATAATGTTAAGGTGATGATAGCATTATCACATCACAATCATAAGACCCCTTTCCGGTGTCATGATGATAAGACAACTAAATCACTATGATGTCATAATCAATACACTCTTTTATTATGTCATAATGGAAAAGAATGATAGCATTATGATGTCACAATCAAAACACCTCTTTAGTATCTCCTAATGGTAACACAATTAAAACATTATACTATGACAATCAAAACTCCCCTTTATGATGTCATATTGTTAAAATGATGATAGCATTATGACATCACAATCATAAGACCCCTTTCCGGTGTCATAATTATAAGACAATTAAATCATTATGATGTCATAATCAATAAACTCTTTTATTATGTCATAATGGTAAAAGAATGATAGCATTATGATGTCACAATCAAAACACCTCTTTAGTATCTCCTAATGGTAACACAATTAAAACATTATAATATTACAATCAAAACTCCCCTTTATGATGTTATAATGTTAAGGTGATGATAGCATTATGACATCACAATCATAAGACCCCTTTCCGGTGTCATAATGATAAGACAACTAAATCACTATGATGTCATAATCAATACACTCTTTTATTATGTCATAATGGTAAAATAATGATAGCATTATGATGTCACAATCAAAACACCTCTTTAGTATCTCCTAATGGTAACACAATTAAAACATTATCATATTACAATCAAAACTCCCCTTTATGATGTCGTATTGTTAAGATGATGATAGAATTATGACATCACAATCATAAGACAATTAAATCATTATGATGTCATAATCAATACACTCTTTTATTATGTCATGATGGTAAAAGAATGATAGTATTATGATGTCACAATCAAAACACCTCTTTAGTATCTCCTAATGGTAACACAATTAAAACATTATAATATTACAATCAAAACTCCCCTTTATGATGTCATAATGTTAAGGTGATGATAGCATTATGACATCACAATCATAAGACCCCTTTTCGGTGTCATAATGATAAGACAATTAAATCACTATGATGTCATAATCAATACACTCTTTTATTATGTCATAATGGTAAAAGAATGATAGCATTATGATGTCACAATCAAAACACCTCTTTAGTATCTCATGATGGTAACACAATTAAAACATTATAATATTACAATCAAAACTCCCCTTTATGATGTCATAATGTTAAGGTGATGATTACATTGTGACATCACAATCATAAGACCCCTTTCCGGTGTCATAATGATAAGACAACTAAATCACTATGATGTCATAATCAATACACTCTTTTATTATGTCATAATGGTAAAAGAATGATAGCATTATGATGTCACAATCAAAACACCTCTTTCGTATCTCATGATGGTAACACAATTAAAACATTATAATATTACAATCAAAACTCCCCTTTATGATGTCATATTGTTAAAATGATGATAGCATTATGACATCACAATCATAAGACCCCTTTCCGGTGTCATAGTGATAAGACAACTAAATCACTATGATGTCATAATCAATATACTCTTTTATTATGTCATAATGGTAAAAGAATGATAGCATTATGATGTCACAATCAAAACACCTCTTTAGTATCTCCTAATGGTAACACAATTAAAACATTATAATATTACATTCAAAAATCCCCTTTATGATGTCATATTGTTAAAATGATGATAGCATTATGACATCACAATCATAAGACCCCTTTCCGGTGTCATAATGATAAGACAACTAAATCACTATGATGTCATAATCAATACACTCTTTTATTATGTCATAATGGTAAAAGAATGATAGCATTATGATGTCACAATCAAAACACCTCTTTAGTATCTCCTGATGGTAACACAATTAAAACATTATGATATTACAATCAAAACTCCCCTTTATGATGTCATAATATTAAGGTGATGATAGCATTATGACATCACAATCATAAGACTCCTTTCCGGTGTCATAATTATAAGACAATTAAATCATTATGATGTCATAATCAATACACTCTTTTATTATGTCATAATGGTAAAAGAATGACAGCATTATGATGTCACAATCAAAACACCTCTTTAGTATCTCCTAATGGTAACACAATTAAAACATTATAATATTACAATCAAAACTCCCCTTTATTAATGTCTTATTGTTAAAATGATGATAGCATTATGACATCACAATCATACGACTCCTTTCCGGTGTCATAATGACAAGACAATTAAATCATTATGATGTCATAATCAATACACTCTTTTATTATGTCATAATGGTAAAAGAATGATAGCATTATGATGTCACAATCAAAACACCTCTTTAGTATGTCCTAATGGTAACACAATTAAAACATTATAATATTACAATCAAAACTCCCCTTTATGATGTCATATTGTTAAAATGATGATAGCATTATGACATCACACTCATAAGACCCCTTTCCGGTGTCATAATGATAAGACAACTAAATCACTATGATGTCATAATCAATACACTCTTTTATTATGTCATAATGGTAAAAGAATGATAGCATTATGATGTCACAATCAAAACACCTCTTTAGTATCTCCTAATGGTAACACAATTAAAACATTCTAATATTACAATCAAAACTCCCCTTTATGATGTCATATTGTTAAAATGATGATAGCATTATGACATCACAATCATAAGACCCCTTTCCGGTGTCATAATGATAAGACAACTAAATCACTATGATGTCATAATCAATATACTCTTTTATTATTTCATAATGGTAAAAGAATGATAGCATTATGATGTCACAATCAAAACACCTCTTTAGTATCTCCTAATGGTAACACAATTAAAACATTATAATATTACATTCAAAACTCCCCTTTATGATGTCATATTGTTAAAATGATGATAGCATTATGACATCACATGATGTCATAATCAATACACTCTTTTATTATGTCATAATGGTAAAAGAATGATAGCATTATGATGTCACAATCAAAACACCTCTTTAGTATCTCCTAATGGTAACACAATTAAAACATTATAATATTACAATCAAAACTCCCCTTTATGATGTCATATTGTTAAAATGATGATAGCATTATGACATCACAATCATAAGACCCCTTTCCGGTGTCATAATGATAAGACAATTAAATCATTATGATGTCATAATCAATACACTCTTTTATTATGTCATGATGGTAAAAGAATGATAGCATTATGATGTCACAATCAAAACACCTCTTTAGTATCTCATGATGGTAACACAATTAAAACATTATAATATTACAATCAAAACTCCCCTTTATGATGTCATAATGTTAAGGTGATGATAGCATTATGACATCACAATCCTAAGACCCCTTTCCGGTGTCATAATGATAAGACAACTAAATCACTATGATGTCATAATCAATACACTCTTTTATTATGTCATAATGGTAAAAGAATGATAGCATTATGATGTCACAATCAAATCACCTCTTTAGTATCTCCTAACGGTAACACAATTAAAACATAATATTACAATCAAAACTCCCCTTTATGATGTCATATTGTTAAAATGATATTAGCATTATGACATCACAATCATAAGACTCCTTTCCGGTGTCATAATTATAAGACAATTAAATCATTATGATGTCATAATCAATACACTCTTTTATTATGTCATAATGGTAAAAGAATGATAGTATTATGATGTCACAATCAAAACACCTCTTTAGTATCTCCTAATGGTAACACAATTAAAACATTATAATATTACAATCAAAACTCCCCTTTATGATGTCATAATGTTAAGGTGATGATAGCATTATGACATCACAATCATAAGACCCCTTTTCGGTGTCATAATGATAAGACAATTAAATCATTATGATGTCATAATCAATACACTCTTTTATTATGTCATAATGGTAAAAGAATGATAGTATTATGATGTCACAATCAAAACACCTCTTTAGTATCTCCTAATGGTAACACAATTAAAACATTATAATATTACAATCAAAACTCCCCTTTATGATGTCATAATGTTAAGGTGATGATAGCATTATGACATCACAATCATAAGACCCCTTTTCGGTGTCATAATGATAAGACAATTAAATCACTATGATGTCATAATCAATACACTCTTTTATTATGTCATAATGGTAAAAGAATGATAGCATTATGATGTCACAATCAAAACACCTCTTTAGTATCTCATGATGGTAACACAATTAAAACATTATAATATTACAATCAAAACTCCCCTTTATGATGTCATAATGTTAAGGTGATGATTACATTGTGATATCACAATCATAAGACCCCTTTCCGGTGTCATAATGATAAGACAACTAAATCACTATGATGTCATAATCAATACACTCTTTTATTATGTCATAATGGTAAAAGAATGATAGCATTATGATGTCACAATCAAAACACCTCTTTAGTATCTCCTAATGGTAACACAATTAAAACATTATAAAATTACATTCAAAACTCCCCTTTATGATGTCATATTGTTAAAATGATGATAGCATTCTGACATCACAATCATAAGACCCCTTTCCGGTGTCATAATGATAAGACAACTAAATCACTATGATGTCATAATCAATACACTCTTTTATTATCTCATAATGGTAAAAGAATGACAGCATCATGATGTCACAATCAAAACACCTCTTTAGTATCTCCTAATGGTAACACAATTAAAACATTATAATATTACAATCAAAACTCCCCTTTATTAATGTCATATTGTTAAAATGATGATAGCATTATGACATCACAATCATAAGACCCCTTTCCGGCGTCATAATGATAAGACAACTAAATCACTATGATGTCATAATCAATACACTCTTTTATTATGTCATAATGGTAAAAGAATGATAGCATTATGATGTCACAATCAAAACACCTCTTTAGTATCTCCTAATGGTAACACAATTAAAACATTATAATATTACAATCAAAACTCCCCTTTATGATGTCATATTGTTAAAATGATGATAGCATTATGACATCACAATCATAAGACTCCTTTCCGGTGTCATAATAACAAAGACAACTAAATCACTATGATGTCATAATCAATACACTCTTTTATTATGTCATAATGGTAAAAGAATGATAGCATTATGATGTCACAATCAAAACACCTCTTTAGTATCTCCTAATGGTAACACAATTAAAACATTATAATATTACATTCAAAACTCCCCTTTATGATGTCATATTGTTAAAATGATGATAGCATTCTGACATCACATGATGTCATAATCAATACACTCTTTTATTATGTCATAATGGTAAAAGAATGACAGCATTATAATGTCACAATCAAAACACCTCTTTAGTATCTCCTAATGGTAACACAATTAAAACATTATAATATTACGATCAAAACTCCCCTTTATTAATGTCATATTGTTAAAATGATGATAGCATTATGACATCACAATCATAAGACTCCTTTCCGGTGTCATAATGATAAGACAATTAAATCATTATGATGTCATAATCAATACACTCTTTTATTATGTCATAATGGTAAAAGAATGATAGCATTATGATGTCACAATCAAAACACCTCTTTAGTATCTCCTAATGGTAACACAATTAAAACATTATAATATTACAATCAAAACTCCCCTTTATGATGTCATATTGTTAAAATGATGATAGCATTATGACATCACAATCATAAGACCCCTTTCCGGTGTCATAATGATAAGACAACTAAATCACTATGATGTCATAATCAATACACTCTTTTATTATGTCATAATGGTAAAAGAATGATAGCATTATGATGTCACAATCAAAACACCTCTTTAGTATCTCCTAATGGTAACACAATTAAAACATTATAATATTACAATCAAAACTCCCCTTTATGATGTCATATTGTTAAAATGATGATAGCATTATGACATCACAATCATAAGACCCCTTTCCGGTGTCATAATGATAAGACAACTAAATCACTATGATGTCATAATCAATACACTCTTATTATGTCATAATGGTAAAAGAATGATAGCATTATGATGTCACAATCAAAACACCTCTTTAGTATCTCCTAACGGTAACACAATTAAAACATTATAATATTACAATCAAAACTCCCCTTTATGATGTCATATTGTTAAAATGATATTAACATTATGACATCACAATCATAAGACTCCTTTCCGGTGTCATAATTATAAGACAATTAAATCATTATGATGTCATAATCAATACACTCTTTTATTTTGTCATAATGGTAAAAGAATGATAGTATTATGATGTCACAATCAAAACACCTCTTTAGTATCTCCTAATGGTAACACAATTAAAACATTATAATATTACAATCAAAACTCCCCTTTATGATGTCATATTGTTAAAATGATGATAGCATTATGACATCACAATCATAAGACCCCTTTCCGGTGTCATAATGATAAGACAACTAAATCACTATGATGTCATAATCAATACACTCTTTTATTATGTCATAATGGTAAAAGAATGATAGCATTATGATGTCACAATCAAAACACCTCTTTAGTATCTCCTAATGGTAACACAATTAAAACATTATAATATTACAATCAAAACTCCCCTTTATGATGTCAGAATGTTAAGTTGTTGATAGCATTATGACATCACAATCATAAGACCCCTTTCCGGTGTCATAATGATAAGACAACTAAATCACTATGATGTCATAATCAATACACTCTTTTATTATGTCATAATGGTAAAAGAATGATAGCATTATGATGTCACAATCAAAACACCTCTTTAGTATCTCATGATGGTAACACAATTAAAACATTATAATATTACAATCAAAACTCCCCTTTATGATGTCATAATGTTAAGTTGATGATAGCATTGTGACATCACAATCATAAGACCCCTTTCCGGTGTCATAATGATAAGACAACTAAATCACTATGATGTCATAATCAATACACTCTTTTATTATGTCCTAATGGTAAAAGAATGATAGCATTATGATGTCACAATCAAAACACCTCTTTAGTATCTCCTAATGGTAACACAATTAAAACATTATAATATTACAATCAAAACTCCCCTTTATGATGTCATAATGTTAAGGTGATGATATCATTATGGCATCACAATCATAAGACCCCTTTCCGGTGTCATAATTATAAGACAATTAAATCATTATGATGTCATAATCAATACATTCTTTTATTATGTCATAATGGTAAAAGAATGATAGCATTATGATGTCACAATCAAAACACCTCTTTAGTATCTCCTGATGGTAACACAATTAAAACATTATAATATTACAATCAAAACTCCCCTTTATGATGTCATATTGTTAAAATGATGATAGCATTATGACATCACAATCATAAGACCCCTTTCCGGTGTCATAATGATAAGACAACTAAATCACTATGATGTCATAATCAATACACTCTTTTATTATGTAATAATGGTAAAAGAATGATAGCATTATGATGTCACAATCAAAACACCTCTTTAGTATCTCCTAATGGTAACACAATTAAAACATTATAATATTACAATCAAAACTCCCCTTTATGATGTCATATTGTTAAAATGATGATAGCATTATGACATCACAATCATAAGACCCCTTTCCGGTGTCATAATGATAAGACAACTAAATCACTATGATGTCATAATCAATACACTCTTTTATTATGTCATAATGGTAAAAGAATGATAGCATTATGATGTCACAATCAAAACACCTCTTTAGTATCTCCTAATGGTAACACAATTAAAACATTATAATATTACAATCAAAACTCCCCTTTATGATGTCATATTGTTAAAATGATGATAGCATTATGACATCACAATCATAAGACCCCTTTCCGGTATCATAATGATAAGACAACTAAATCACTATGATGTCATAATCAATACACTCTTTTATTATGTCATAATGGTAAAAGAATGATAGCATTATGATGTCACAATCAAAACACCTCTTTAGTATCTCCTAATGGTAACACAATTAAAACATTATAATATTACATTCAAAACTCCCCTTTATGATGTCATATTGTTAAAATGATGATAGCATTCTGACATCACAATCATAAGACCCCTTTCCGGTGTCATAATGATAAGACAACTAAATCACTATGATGTCATAATCAATACACTCCTTTATTATGTCATAATGGTAAAAGAATGACAGCATTATGATGTCACAATCAAAACACCTCTTTAGTATCTCCTAATGGTAACACAATTAAAACATTATAATATTACAATCAAAACTCCCCTTTATTAATGTCATATTGTTAAAATGATGATAGCATTATGACATCACAATCATAAGACTCCTTTCCGGTGTCATAATGATAAGACAATTAAATCATTATGATGTCATAATCAATACACTCTTTTATTATGTCATGATGGTAAAAGAATGATAGCATTATGATGTCACAATCAAAACACCTCTTTAGTATCTCCTAATGGTAACACAATTAAAACATTATAATATTACAATCAAAACTCCCCTTTATGATGTCATATTGTTAAAATGATGATAGCATTATGACATCACAATCATAAGACCCCTTTCCGGTGTCATAATGATAAGACAATTAAATCATTATGATGTCATAATCAATACACTCTTTTATTATGTCATAATGGTAAAAGAATGATAGCATTGTGATGTCACAATCAAAACACCTCTTTAGTATCTCCTAATGGTAACACAATTAAAACATTATAATGTTACAATCAAAACTCCCCTTTATGATGTCATATTGTTAAAATGATGATAGCATTATGACATCACAATCATAAGACCCCTTTCCGGTGTCATAATGATAAGACAACTAAATCACTATGATGTCATAATCAATACACTCTTTTAGTATGTCATAATGGTAAAAGAATGATAGCATTATGATGTCACAATCAAAACACCTCTTTAGTATCTCCTAATGGTAACACAATTAAAACATTATAATATTACAATCAAAACTCCCCTTTGTTGTTACGTTCTGCCCAGGCTGCGGAGCTGCATATCTGTCCTGCTTTAGTTTCTCTGCTTTGCTTTGATCCATTCCTGGATTTCCTTTTGCTTTGTTCTATTTTCCATTCCTTGCTTCTGCTCCGGCTCTTTGCTTCAGCTCTGCTTCTTTTATTAGGTGACATTTGTGATGTCAAATTGTTAAAATGATGATAGCATTATGACATCACAATCATAAGACCCCTTTCCGGAGTCATAATGATAAGACAACTAAATCACTATGATGTCATAATCAATACACTCTTTTAGTATGTCATAATGGTAAAAGAATGATAGCATTATGATGTCACAATCAAAACACCTCTTTAGTATCTCCTAATGGTAACACAATTAAAACATTATAATATTACATTCAAAACTCCCCTTTATGATGTCATATTGTTAAAATGATGATAGCATTATGACATCACAATCATAAGACCCCTTTCCGGTGTCATAATGATAAGACAACTAAATCACTATGATGTCATAATCAATACACTCTTTTATTATGTCATAATGGTAAAAGAATGATAGCATTATGATGTCACAATCAAAACACCTCTTTAGTATCTCCTAATGGTAACACAATTAAAACATTCTAATATTACAATCAAAACTCCCCTTTATGATGTCATATTGTTAAAATGATGATAGCATTATGACATCACAATCATAAGACTCCTTTCCGGTGTCATAATTATAAGACAATTAAATCATTATGATGTCATAATCAATACACTCTTTTATTATGTCATAATGGTAAAAGAATGATAGCATTATGATGTCACAATCAAAACACCTCTTTATTATCTCATGATGGTAACACAATTAAAACATTATAATATTACAATCAAAACTCCCCTTTATGATGTCATAATGTTAAGGTGATGATAGCATTATGACATCACAATCATAAGACCCCTTTCCGGTGTCATAATGATAAGACAACTAAATCACTATGATGTCATAATCAATATACTCTTTTATTATGTCATAATGGTAAAAGAATGATAGCATTATGATGTCACAATCAAAACACCTCTTTAGTATCTCCTAATGGTAACACAATTAAAACATTATATTATTACAATCAAAACTCCCCTTTATGATGTCATATTGTTAAAATTATGATAGCATTATGACATTACAATCATAAGACCCCTTTCCGGTGTCATAATGATAAGACAATTAAATCATTATGATGTCATAATCAATACACTCTTTTATTATGTCATAATGGTAAAAGAATGATAGTATTATGATGTCACAATCAAAACACCTCTTTAGTATCTCCTAATGGTAACACAATTAAAACATTATAATATTACAATCAAAACTCCCCTTTATGATGTCATAATGTTAAGGTGATGATAGCATTATGACATCACAATCATAAGACCCCTTTTCGGTGTCATAATGATAAGACAATTAAATCACTATGATGTCATAATCAATACACTCTTTTATTATGTCATAATGGTAAAAGAATGATAGCATTATGATGTCACAATCAAAACACCTCTTTAGTATCTCATGATGGTAACACAATTAAAACATTATAATATTACAATCAAAACTCCCCTTTATGATGTCATAATGTTAAGGTGATGATTACATTGTGACATCACAATCATAAGACCCCTTTCCGGTGTCATAATGATAAGACAACTAAATCACTATGATGTCATAATCAATACACTCTTTTATTATGTCATAATGGTAAAAGAATGATAGCATTATGATGTCACAATCAAAACACCTCTTTAGTATCTCCTAATGGTAACACAATTAAAACATTATAATATTACAATCAAAACTCCCCTTTATGATGTCATATTGTTAAAGTGATGATAGCATTATGACATCACAATCATAAGACCCCTTTCCGGTGTCATAATGATAAGACAACTAAATCACCATGATGTCATAATCAATACACTCTTTTATTATGTCATAATGGTAAAAGAATGATAGCATTATGAAGTCACAATCAAAACACCTCTTTAGTATCTCCTAATGGTAACACAATTAAAACATTATAATATTACAATCAAAACTCCCCTTTATTAATATCATATTGTTAAAATGATGATAGCATTATGACATCACAATCATAAGACTCCTTTCCGGTGTCATAATGATAAGACAATTAAATCATGATGTCATAATCAATACACTCTTTTATTATGTCATAATGGTAAAAGAATGATAGCATTATGATGTCACAATCAAAACACCTCTTTAGTATCTCCTAATGGTAACACAATTAAAACATTATAATATTACAATCAAAACTCCCCTTTATGATGTCATATTGTTAAAATGATGATAGCATTATGACATCACAATCATAAGACCCCTTTCAAGTGTCATAATTATAAGACAATTAAATCATTATGATGTCATAATCAATACACTATTTTATTATGTCATTATGGTAAAAGAATGATAGCATTATGATGTCACAATCAAAACACCTCTTTAGTATCTCATGATGGTAACACAATTAAAACATTATAATATTACAATCAAAACTCCCCTTTATGATGTCATAATGTTAAGGTGATGATAGCATTATGACATCACAATCATAAGACCCCTTTCCGGTGTCATAATGATAAGACAACTAAATCACTATGATGTCATAATAAATACACTCTTTTATTATGTCATAATGGTAAAAGAATGATAGCATTATGATGTCACAATCAAAACACCTCTTTCGTATCTCATGATGGTAACACAATTAAAACATTATAATATTACAATCAAAACTCCCCTTTATGATGTCATATTGTTAAAATGATGATAGCATTATGACATCACAATCACAAGACCCCTTTCCGGTGTCATAATGATAAGACAACTAAATCACTATGATGTCATAATCAATATACTCTTTTATTATGTCATAATGGTAAAAGAATGATAGCATTATGATGTCACAATCAAAACACCTCTTTAGTATCTCCTAATGGTAACACAATTAAAACATTATAATATTACATTCAAAAATCCCCTTTATGATGTCATATTGTTAAAATGATGATAGCATTATGACATCACAATCATAAGACCCCTTTCCGGTGTCATAATGATAAGACAACTAAATCACTATGATGTCATAATCAATACACTCTTTTATTATGTCATAATGGTAAAAGAATGATAGCATTATGATGTCACAATCAAAACACCTCTTTAGTATCTCCTAATGGTAACACAATTAAAACATTATAATATTACAATCAAAACTCCCCTTTATGATGTCATATTGTTAAAATGATGATAGCATTATGACATCACAATCATAAGACTCCTTTCCGGTGTCATAATTATAAGACAATTAAATCATTATGATGTCATAATCAATACACTCTTTTATTATGTCATAATGGTAAAAGAATGATAGCATTATGATGTCACAATCAAAACACCTCTTTAGTATCTCATGATGGTAACACAATTAAAACATTATAATATTACAATCAAAACTCCCCTTTATGATGTCATAATATTAAGGTGATGATAGCATTATGACATCACAATCATAAGACTCCTTTCCGGTGTCATAATTATAAGACAATTAAATTATGATGTCATAATCAATACACTCTTTTATTATGTCATAATGGTAAAAGAATGACAGCATTATGATGTCACAATCAAAACACCTCTTTAGTATCTCCTAATGGTAACACAATTAAAACATTATAATATTACAATCAAAACTCCCCTTTATTAATGTCTTATTGTTAAAATGATGATAGCATTATGACATCACAATCATACGACTCCTTTCCGGTGTCATAATGACAAGACAATTAAATAATTATGATGTCATAATCAACACACTCTTTTATTATGTCATAATGGTAAAAGAATGATAGCATTATGATGTCACAATCAAAACACCTCTTTAGTATCTCCTAATGGTAACACAATTAAAACATTATAATATTACAATCAAAACTCCCCTTTATGATGTCATATTGTTAAAATGATGATAGCATTATGACATCACAATCATAAGACCCCTTTCCAGTGTCATAATGATAAGACAACTAAATCACTATGATGTCATAATCAATACACTCTTTTATTATGTCATAATGGTAAAAGAATGATAGCATTATGATGTCACAATCAAAACACCTCTTTAGTATCTCCTAATGGTAACACAATTAAAACATTATAATATTACAATCAAAACTCCCCTTTATGATGTCATATTGTTAAAATGATGATAGCATTATGACATCACAATCATAAGACCCCTTTCCGGTGTCATAATGATAAGACAACTAAATCACTATGATGTCATAATCAATATACTCTTTTATTATTTCATAATGGTAAAAGAATGATAGCATTATGATGTCACAATCAAAACACCTCTTTAGTATCTCCTAATGGTAACACAATTAAAACATTATAATATTACATTCAAAACTCCCCTTTATGATGTCATATTGTTAAAATGATGATAGCATTATGACATCACATGATGTCATAATCAATACACTCTTTTATTATGTCATAATGGTAAAAGAATGATAGCATTATGATGTCACAATCAAAACACCCCTTTAGTATCTCCTAATGGTAACACAATTAAAACATTATAATATTACAATCAAAACTCCCCTTTATGATGTCAAATTGTTAAAATGATGATAGCATTATGACATCACAATCATAAGACTCCTTTCCGGTGTCATAATTATAAGACAATTAAATTATTATGATGTCATAATCAATACACTCTTTTATTATGTCATAATGGTAAAAGAATGATAGCATTATGATGTCACAATCAAAACACCTCTTTAGTATCTCCTAATGGTAACACAATTAAAACATTATAATATTACAATCAAAACTCCCCTTTATGATGTCATATTGTTAAAATGATGATAGCATTATGACATCACAATCATAAGACCCCTTTCCGGTGTCATAATGATAAGACAATTAAATCATTATGATGTCATAATCAATACACTCTTTTATTATGTCATGATGGTAAAAGAATGATAGCATTATGATGTCACAATCAAAACACCTCTTTAGTATCTCCTAATGGTAACACAATTAAAACATTATAATATTACAATCAAAACTCCCCTTTATGATGTCATAATGTTAAGGTGATGATAGCATTATGACATCACAATCATAAGACCCCTTTTCGGTGTCATAATGATAAGACAATTAAATCACTATGATGTCATAATCAATACACTCTTTTATTATGTCATAATGGTAAAAGAATGAAAGCATTATGATGTCACAATCAAAACACCTCTTTAGTATCTCATGATGGTAACACAATTAAAACATTATAATATTACAATCAAAACTCCCCTTTATGATGTCATAATGTTAAGGTGATGATTACATTGTGATATCACAATCATAAGACCCCTTTCCGGTGTCATAATGATAAGACAACTAAATCACTATGATGTCATAATCAATACACTCTTTTATTATGTCATAATGGTAAAAGAATGATAGCATTATGATGTCACAATCAAAACACCTCTTTAGTATCTCCTAATGGTAACACAATTAAAACATTATAAAATTACATTCAAAACTCCCCTTTATGATGTCATATTGTTAAAATGATGATAGCATTCTGACATCACAATCATAAGACCCCTTTCCGGTGTCATAATGATAAGACAACTAAATCACTATGATGTCATAATCAATACACTCTTTTATTATGTCATAATGGTAAAAGAATGACAGCATTATGATGTCACAATCAAAACACCTCTTTAGTATCTCCTAATGGTAACACAATTAAAACATTATAATATTACAATCAAAACTCCCCTTTATTAATGTCATATTGTTAAAATGATGATAGCATTATGACATCACAATCATAAGACCCCTTTCCGGCGTCATAATGATAAGACAACTAAATCACTATGATGTCATAATCAATACACTCTTTTATTATGTCATAATGGTAAAAGAATGATAGCATTATGATGTCACAATCAAAACACCTCTTTAGTATCTCCTAATGGTAACACAATTAAAACATTATAATATTACAATCAAAACTCCCCTTTATGATGTCATATTGTTAAAATGATGATAGCATTATGACATCACAATCATAAGACTCCTTTCCGGTGTGATAATAACAAAGACAACTAAATCACTATGATGTCATAATCAATACACTCTATTATTATGTCATAATGGTAAAAGAATGATAGCATTATGATGTCACAATCAAAACACCTCTTTAGTATCTCCTAATGGTAACACAATTAAAACATTATAATATTACATTCAAAACTCCCCTTTATGATGTCATATTGTTAAAATGATGATAGCATTCTGACATCACAATCATAAGACCCCTTTCCGGTGTCATAATGATAAGACAACTAAATCACTATGATGTCATAATCAATACACTCTTTTATTATGTCATAATGGTAAAAGAATGACAGCATTATAATGTCACAATCAAAACACCTCTTTAGTATCTCCTAATGGTAACACAATTAAAACATTATAATATTACAATCAAAACTCCCCTTTATTAATGTCATATTGTTAAAATGATGATAGCATTATGACATCACAATCATAAGACTCCTTTCCGGTGTCATAATGATAAGACAATTAAATCATTATGATGTCATAATCAATACACTCTTTTATTATGTCATAATGGTAAAAGAATGATAGCATTATGATGTCACAATCAAAACACCTCTTTAGTATCTCCTAATGGTAACACAATTAAAACATTATAATATTACAATCAAAACTCCCCTTTATGATGTCATATTGTTAAAATGATGATAGCATTATGACATCACAATCATAAGACCCCTTTCCGGTGTCATAATGATAAGACAACTAAATCACTATGATGTCATAATCAATACACTCTTTTATTATGTCATAATGGTAAAAGAATGATAGCATTATGATGTCACAATCAAAACACCTCTTTAGTATCTCCTAATGGTAACACAATTAAAACATTATAATATTACATTCAAAACTCCCCTTTATGATGTCATATTGTTAAAATGATGATAGCATTATGACATCACAATCATAAGACCCCTTTCCGGTGTCATAATGATAAGACAACTAAATCACTATGATGTCATAATCAATACACTCTTTTATTATGTCATAATGGTAAAAGAATGACAGCATTATGATGTCACAATCAAAACACCTCTTTAGTATCTCCTAATGGTAACACAATTAAAACATTATAATATTACAATCAAAACTCCCCTTTATTAATGTCTTATTGTTAAAATGATGATAGCATTATGACATCACAATCATACGACTCCATTCCGGTGTCATAATGACAAGACAATTAAATCATTATGATGTCATAATCAATACACTCTTTTATTATGTCATAATGGTAAAAGAATGATAGCATTATGATGTCACAATCAAAACACCTCTTTAGTATCTCCTAATGGTAACACAATTAAAACATTATAATATTACAATCAAAACTCCCCTTTATGATGTCATATTGTTAAAATGATGATAGCATTATGACATCACAATCATAAGACCCCTTTCCGGTGTCATAATGATAAGACAACTAAATCACTATGATGTCATAATCAATGCACTCTTTTATTATGTCATAATGGTAAAAGAATGATAGCATTATGATGTCACAATCAAAACACCTCTTTAGTATCTCCTAATGGTAACACAATTAAAACATTATAATATTACAATCAAAACTCCCCTTTATGATGTCATATTGTTAAAATGATGATAGCATTATGACATCACAATCATAAGACCCCTTTCCGGTGTCATAATGATAAGACAACTAAATCACTATGATGTCATAATCAATATACTCTTTTATTATTTCATAATGGTAAAAGAATGATAGCATTATGATGTCACAATCAAAACACCTCTTTAGTATCTCCTAATGGTAACACAATTAAAACATTATAATATTACATTCAAAACTCCCCTTTATGATGTCATATTGTTAAAATGATGATAGCATTATGACATCACATGATGTCATAATCAATACACTCTTTTATTATGTCATAATGGTAAAAGAATGATAGCATTATGATGTCACAATCAAAACACCCCTTTAGTATCTCCTAATGGTAACACAATTAAAACATTATAATATTACAATCAAAACTCCCCTTTATGATGTCAAATTGTTAAAATGATGATAGCATTATGACATCACAATCATAAGACTCCTTTCCGGTGTCATAATTATAAGACAATTAAATTATTATGATGTCATAATCAATACACTCTTTTATTATGTCATAATGGTAAAAGAATGATAGCATTATGATGTCACAATCAAAACACCTCTTTAGTATCTCCTAATGGTAACACAATTAAAACATTATAATATTACAATCAAAACTCCCCTTTATGATGTCATATTGTTAAAATGATGATAGCATTATGACATCACAATCATAAGACCCCTTTCCGGTGTCATAATGATAAGACAATTAAATCATTATGATGTCATAATCAATACACTCTTTTATTATGTCATGATGGTAAAAGAATGATAGCATTATGATGTCACAATCAAAACACCTCTTTAGTATCTCATGATGGTAACACAATTAAAACATTATAATATTACAATCAAAACTCCCCTTTATGATGTCATAATGTTAAGGTGATGATAGCATTATGACATCACAATCATAAGACCCCTTTCCGGTGTCATAATGATAAGACAACTAAATCACTATGATGTCATAATCAATACACTCTTTTATTATGTCATAATGGTAAAAGAATGATAGCATTATGATGTCACAATCAAAACACCTCTTTAGTATCTCCTAACGGTAACACAATTAAAACATTATAATATTACAATCAAAACTCCCCTTTATGATGTCATATTGTTAAAATGATATTAGCATTATGACATCACAATCATAAGACTCCTTTCCGGTGTCATAATTATAAGACAATTAAATCATTATGATGTCATAATCAATACACTCTTTTATTATGTCATAATGGTAAAAGAATGATAGTATTATGATGTCACAATCAAAACACCTCTTTAGTATCTCCTAATGGTAACACAATTAAAACATTATAATATTACAATCAAAACTCCCCTTTATGATGTCATAATGTTAAGGTGATGATAGCATTATGACATCACAATCATAAGACCCCTTTTCGGTGTCATAATGATAAGACAATTAAATCATTATGATGTCATAATCAATACACTCTTTTATTATGTCATAATGGTAAAAGAATGATAGTATTATGATGTCACAATCAAAACACCTCTTTAGTATCTCCTAATGGTAACACAATTAAAACATTATAATATTACAATCAAAACTCCCCTTTATGATGTCATAATGTTAAGGTGATGATAGCATTATGACATCACAATCATAAGACCCCTTTTCGGTGTCATAATGATAAGACAATTAAATCACTATGATGTCATAATCAATACACTCTTTTATTATGTCATAATGGTAAAAGAATGAAAGCATTATGATGTCACAATCAAAACACCTCTTTAGTATCTCATGATGGTAACACAATTAAAACATTATAATATTACAATCAAAACTCCCCTTTATGATGTCATAATGTTAAGGTGATGATTACATTGTGATATCACAATCATAAGACCCCTTTCCGGTGTCATAATGATAAGACAACTAAATCACTATGATGTCATAATCAATACACTCTTTTATTATGTCATAATGGTAAAAGAATGATAGCATTATGATGTCACAATCAAAACACCTCTTTAGTATCTCCTAATGGTAACACAATTAAAACATTATAAAATTACATTCAAAACTCCCCTTTATGATGTCATATTGTTAAAATGATGATAGCATTCTGACATCACAATCATAAGACCCCTTTCCGGTGTCATAATGATAAGACAACTAAATCACTATGATGTCATAATCAATACACTCTTTTATTATGTCATAATGGTAAAAGAATGACAGCATTATGATGTCACAATCAAAACACCTCTTTAGTATCTCCTAATGGTAACACAATTAAAACATTATAATATTACAATCAAAACTCCCCTTTATTAATGTCATATTGTTAAAATGATGATAGCATTATGACATCACAATCATAAGACCCCTTTCCGGCGTCATAATGATAAGACAACTAAATCACTATGATGTCATAATCAATACACTCTTTTATTATGTCATAATGGTAAAAGAATGATAGCATTATGATGTCACAATCAAAACACCTCTTTAGTATCTCCTAATGGTAACACAATTAAAACATTATAATATTACAATCAAAACTCCCCTTTATGATGTCATATTGTTAAAATGATGATAGCATTAAGACATCACAATCATAAGACTCCTTTCCGGTGTGATAATAACAAAGACAACTAAATCACTATGATGTCATAATCAATACACTCTTTTATTATGTCATAATGGTAAAAGAATGATAGCATTATGATGTCACAATCAAAACACCTCTTTAGTATCTCCTAATGGTAACACAATTAAAACATTATAATATTACATTCAAAACTCCCCTTTATGATGTCATATTGTTAAAATGATGATAGCATTCTGACATCACAATCATAAGACCCCTTTCCGGTGTCATAATGATAAGACAACTAAATCACTATGATGTCATAATCAATACACTCTTTTATTATGTCATAATGGTAAAAGAATGACAGCATTATAATGTCACAATCAAAACACCTCTTTAGTATCTCCTAATGGTAACACAATTAAAACATTATAATATTACAATCAAAACTCCCCTTTATTAATGTCATATTGTTAAAATGATGATAGCATTATGACATCACAATCATAAGACTCCTTTCCGGTGTCATAATGATAAGACAATTAAATCATTATGATGTCATAATCAATACACTCTTTTATTATGTCATAATGGTAAAAGAATGATAGCATTATGATGTCACAATCAAAACACCTCTTTAGTATCCCCTAATGGTAACACAATTAAAACATTATAATATTACAATCAAAACTCCCCTTTATGATGTCATATTGTTAAAATGATGATAGCATTATGACATCACAATCATAAGACCCCTTTCCGGTGTCATAATGATAAGACAACTAAATCACTATGATGTCATAATCAATGCACTCTTTTATTATGTCATAATGGTAAAAGAATGATAGCATTATGATGTCACAATCAAAACACCTCTTTAGTATCTCCTAATGGTAACACAATTAAAACATTATAATATTACAATCAAAACTCCCCTTTATGATGTCATATTGTTAAAATGATGATAGCATTATGACATCACAATCATAAGACCCCTTTCCGGTGTCATAATGATAAGACAACTAAATCACTATGATGTCATAATCAATATACTCTTTTATTATTTCATAATGGTAAAAGAATGATAGCATTATGATGTCACAATCAAAACACCTCTTTAGTATCTCCTAATGGTAACACAATTAAAACATTATAATATTACATTCAAAACTCCCCTTTATGATGTCATATTGTTAAAATGATGATAGCATTATGACATCACATGATGTCATAATCAATACACTCTTTTATTATGTCATAATGGTAAAAGAATGATAGCATTATGATGTCACAATCAAAACACCCCTTTAGTATCTCCTAATGGTAACACAATTAAAACATTATAATATTACAATCAAAACTCCCCTTTATGATGTCAAATTGTTAAAATGATGATAGCATTATGACATCACAATCATAAGACTCCTTTCCGGTGTCATAATTATAAGACAATTAAATTATTATGATGTCATAATCAATACACTCTTTTATTATGTCATAATGGTAAAAGAATGATAGCATTATGATGTCACAATCAAAACACCTCTTTAGTATCTCCTAATGGTAACACAATTAAAACATTATAATATTACAATCAAAACTCCCCTTTATGATGTCATATTGTTAAAATGATGATAGCATTATGACATCACAATCATAAGACCCCTTTCCGCTGTCATAATGATAAGACAATTAAATCATTATGATGTCATAATCAATACACTCTTTTATTATGTCATGATGGTAAAAGAATGATAGCATTATGATGTCACAATCAAAACACCTCTTTAGTATCTCATGATGGTAACACAATTAAAACATTCTAATATTACAATCAAAACTCCCCTTTATGATGTCATAATGTTAAGGTGATGATAGCATTATGACATCACAATCATAAGACCCCTTTCCGGTGTCATAATGATA
This sequence comes from Spea bombifrons, assembly GCF_027358695.1. Lineage (NCBI taxonomy): Eukaryota > Metazoa > Chordata > Amphibia > Anura > Pelobatidae > Spea > Spea bombifrons. The sequence continues at coordinate 40,975,652 of NC_071088.1, forward strand.
AGACAACTAAATCACTATGATGTCATAATCAATACACTCTTTTATTATGTCATAATGGTAAAAGAATGATAGCATTATGATGTCACAATCAAAACACCTCTTTAGTATCTCCTAACGGTAACACAATTAAAACATTATAATATTACAATCAAAACTCCCCTTTATGATGTCATATTGTTAAAATGATATTAGCATTATGACATCACAATCATAAGACCCCTTTCCGGTGTCATAATGATAAGACACCTAAATCACTATGATGTCATAATCAATACACTCTTTTATTATGTCATAATGGTAAAAGAATGACAGCATTATAATGTCACAATCAAAACACCTCTTTAGTATCTCCTAATGGTAACACAATTAAAACATTATAATATTACAATCAAAACTCCCCTTTATTAATGTCATATTGTTAAAATGATGATAGCATTATGACATCACAATCATAAGACTCCTTTCCGGTGTCATAATGATAAGACAATTAAATCATTATGATGTCATAATCAATACACTCTTTTATTATGTCATAATGGTAAAAGAATGATAGCATTATGATGTCACAATCAAAACACCTCTTTAGTATCTCCTAATTTTAACACAATTAAAACATTATAATATTACAATCAAAACTCCCCTTTATGATGTCAAATTGTTAAAATGATGATAGCATTATGACATCACAATCATAAGACTCCTTTCCGGAGTCATAATTATAAGACAATTAAATCATTATGATGTCATAATCAATACACTCTTTTATTATGTCATAATGGTAAAAGAATGATAGCATTATGATGTCACAATCAAAACACCTCTTTAGTATCTCCTAATGGTAACACAATTAAAACATTATAATATTACAATCAAAACTCCCCTTTATGATGTCATATTGTTAAAGTGATGATAGCATTATGACATCACAATCATAAGACCCCTTTCCGGTGTCATAATGATAAGACAATTAAATCACTATGATGTCATAATCAATACACTCTTTTATTATGTCATCATGGTAAAAGAATGATAGCATTATGATGTCACAATCAAAACACCTCTTTAGTATCTCCTAATGGTAACACAATTAAAACATTATAATATTACAATCAAAACTCCCCTTTATTAATGTCATATTGTTAAAATGATGATAGCATTATGACATCACAATCATAAGACTCCTTTCCGGTGTCATAATGATAAGACAATTAAATCATTATGATGTCATAATCAATACACTCTTTTATTATGTCATAATGGTAAAAGAATGATAGCATTATGATGTCACAATCAAAACACCTCTTTAGTATCTCCTAATGGTAACACAATTAAAACATTATAATATTACAATCAAAACTCCCCTTTATGATGTCATATTGTTAAAATGATGATAGCATTATGACATCACAATCATAAGACTCCTTTCCGGTGTCATAATGATAAGACAATTAAATCATTATGATGTCATAATCAATACACTCTTTTATTATGTCATAATGGTAAAAGAATGATAGCATTATGATGTCACAATCAAAACACCCCTTTAGTATCTCCTAATGGTAACACAATTAAAACATTATAATATTACAATCAAAACTCCCCTTTATGATGTCATATTGTTAAAATGATGATAGCATTATGACATCACAATCATAAGACTCCTTTCCGGTGTCATAATGATAAGACAATTAAATCATTATGATGTCATAATCAATACACTCTTTTATTATGTCATAATGGTAAAAGAATGATAGCATTATGATGTCACAATCAAAACACCTCTTTAGTATCTCCTAATGGTAACACAATTAAAACATTATATTATTACAATCAAAACTCCCCTTTATGATGTCATATTGTTAAAATTATGATAGCATTATGACATTACAATCATAAGACCCCTTTCCGGTGTCATAATGATAAGACAATTAAATCATTATGATGTCATAATCAATACACTCTTTTACTATGTCATAATGGTAAAAGAATGATAGCATTATGATGTCACAATCAAAACACCTCTTTAGTATCTCCTGATGGTAACACAATTAAAACATTATAATATTACAATCAAAACTCCCCTTTATGATGTCATAATGTTAAGGTGATAATAGCATTATGACATCACAATCATAAGACCCCTTTCCGGTGTCATAATGATAAGACAACTAAATCACTATGATGTCATAATCAATACACTCTTTTATTATGTCATAATGGTAAAAGAATGATAGCATTATGATGTCACAATCAAAACACCTCTTTAGTATCTCATGATGGTAACACAATTAAAACATTATAATATTACAATCAAAACTCCCCTTTATGATGTCATAATGTTAAGGTGATGATAGCATTATGACATCACAATCATAAGACCCCTTTCCGGTGTCATAATGATAAGACAACTAAATCACTATGATGTCATAATCAATACACTCTTTTATTATGTCATAATGGTAAAAGAATGATAGCATTATGATGTCACAATCAAAACACCTCTTTAGTATCTCCTAACGGTAACACAATTAAAACATTATAATATTACAATCAAAACTCCCCTTTATGATGTCATAATGTTAAGGTGATGATAGCATTATGACATCACAATCATAAGACCCCTTTCCGGTGTCATAATGATAAGACAACTAAATCACTATGATGTCATAATCAATACACTCTTTTATTATGTCATAATGGTAAAAGAATGATAGCATTATGATGTCACAATCAAAACACCTCTTTAGTATCTCCTAACGGTAACACAATTAAAACATTATAATATTACAATCAAAACTCCCCTTTATGATGTCATAATGTTAAGGTGATGATAGCATTATGACATCACAATCATAAGACTCCTTTCCGGTGTCATAATTATAAGACAATTAAATCATTATGATGTCATAATCAATACACTCTTTTATTTTGTCATAATGGTAAAAGAATGATAGTATTATGATGTCACAATCAAAACACCTCTTTAGTATCTCCTAATGGTAACACAATTAAAACATTATAATATTACAATCAAAACTCCCCTTTATGATGTCAGAATGTTAAGTTGTTGATAGCATTATGACATCACAATCATAAGACCCCTTTCCGGTGTCATAATGATAAGACAACTAAATCACTATGATGTCATAATCAATACACTCTTTTATTATGTCATAATGGTAAAAGAATGATAGCATTATGATGTCACAATCAAAACACCTCTTTAGTATCTCATGATGGTAACACAATTAAAACATTATAATATTACAATCAAAACTCCCCTTTATGATGTCATAATGTTAAGTTGATGATAGCATTGTGACATCACAATCATAAGACCCCTTTCCGGTGTCATAATGATAAGACAACTAAATCACTATGATGTCATAATCAATACACTCTTTTATTATGTCCTAATGGTAAAAGAATGATAGCATTATGATGTCACAATCAAAACACCTCTTTAGTATCTCCTAATGGTAACACAATTAAAACATTATCATATTACAATCAAAACTCCCCTTTATGATGTCATATTGTTAAAATGATGATAGCATTATGACATCACAATCATAAGACTCCTTTCCGGTGTCATAGTTATAAGACAATTAAATCATTATGATGTCATAATCAATACACTCTTTTATTATGTCATAATGGTAAAAGAATGATAGCATTATGATGTCACAATCAAAACACCTCTTTAGTATCTCCTGATGGTAACACAATTAAAACATTATAATATTACAATCAAAACTCCCCTTTATGATGTCATATTGTTAAAATGATGATAGCATTATGACATCACAATCATAAGACCCCTTTCCGGTGTCATAATGATAAGACAACTAAATCACTATGATGTCATAATCAATACACTCTTTTATTATGTCATAATGGTAAAAGAATGATAGCATTATGATGTCACAATCAAAACACCTCTTTAGTATCTCCTAATGGTAACACAATTAAAACATTATAATATTACAATCAAAACTCCCCTTTATGATGTCATATTGTTAAAATGATGATAGCATTATGACATCACAATCATAAGACCCCTTTCCGGTGTCATAATGATAAGACAACTAAATCACTATGATGTCATAATCAATACACTCTTTTATTATGTCATAATGGTAAAAGAATGATAGCATTATGATGTCACAATCAAAACACCTCTTTAGTATCTCCTAATGGTAACACAATTAAAACATTATAATATTACAATCAAAACTCCCCTTTATGATGTCATAATGTTAAGGTGATGATAGCATTATGGCATCACAATCATAAGACCCCTTTCCGGTGTCATAATTATAAGACAATTAAATCATTATGATGTCATAATCAATACACTCTTTTATTATGTCATAATGGTAAAAGAATGATAGCATTATGATGTCACAATCAAAACACCTCTTTAGTATCTCCTAATGGTAACACAATTAAAACATTATAATATTACAATCAAAACTCCCCTTTATGATGTCATATTGTTAAAATTATGATAGCATTATGACATCACAATCATAAGACCCCTTTCCGGTGTCATAATGATAAGACAACTAAATCACTATGATGTCATAATCAATACACTCTTTTATTATGTCATAATGGTAAAAGAATGATAGCATTATGATGTCACAATCAAAACACCTCTTTAGTATCTCCTAATGGTAACACAATTAAAACATTATAATATTACAATCAAAACTCCCCTTTATGATGTCATATTGTTAAAATGATGATAGCATTATGACATCACAATCATAAGACCCCTTTCCGGTGTCATAATGATAAGACAACTAAATCACTATGATGTCATAATCAATACACTCTTTTATTATGTCATAATGGTAAAAGAATGATAGCATTATGATGTCACAATCAAAACACCTCTTTAGTATCTCCTAATGGTAACACAATTAAAACATTATAATATTACAATCAAAACTCCCCTTTATGATGTCATATTGTTAAAATGATGATAGCATTATGACATCACAATCATAAGACCCCTTTCCGGTGTCATAATGATAAGACAACTAAATCACTATGATGTCATAATCAATACACTCTTTTATTATGTCATAATGGTAAAAGAATGATAGCATTATGATGTCACAATCAAAACACCTCTTTAGTATCTCCTAATGGTAACACAATTAAAACATTATAATATTACATTCAAAACTCCCCTTTATGATGTCATATTGTTAAAATGATGATAGCATTCTGACATCACAATCATAAGACCCCTTTCCGGTGTCATAATGATAAGACAACTAAATCACTATGATGTCATAATCAATACACTCTTTTATTATGTCATAATGGTAAAAGAATGATAGCATTATGATGTCACAATCAAAACACCTCTTTAGTATCTCCTAATGGTAACACAATTAAAACATTATAATATTACATTCAAAACTCCCCTTTATGATGTCATATTGTTAAAATGATGATAGCATTCTGACATCACAATCATAAGACCCCTTTCCGGTGTCATAATGATAAGACAACTAAATCACTATGATGTCATAATCAATACACTCTTTTATTATGTCATAATGGTAAAAGAATGACAGCATTATAATGTCACAATCAAAACACCTCTTTAGTATCTCCTAATGGTAACACAATTAAAACATTATAATATTACAATCAAAACTCCCCTTTATTAATGTCATATTGTTAAAATGATGATAGCATTATGACATCACAATCATAAGACTCCTTTCCGGTGTCATAATGATAAGACAATTAAATCATTATGATGTCATAATCAATACACTCTTTTATTATGTCATAATGGTAAAAGAATGATAGCATTATGATGTCACAATCAAAACACCTCTTTAGTATCTCCTAATGGTAACACAATTAAAACATTATAATATTACAATCAAAACTCCCCTTTATGATGTCAAATTGTTAAAATGATGATAGCATTATGACATCACAATCATAAGACTCCTTTCCGGAGTCATAATTATAAGACAATTAAATCATTATGATGTCATAATCAATACACTTTTATTATGTCATAATGGTAAAAGAATGATAGCATTATGATGTCACAATCAAAACACCTCTTTAGTATCTCCTAATGGTAACACAATTAAAACATTATAATATTACAATCAAAACTCCCCTTTATGATGTCATATTGTTAAAGTGATGATAGCATTATGACATCACAATCATAAGACCCCTTTCCGGTGTCATAATGATAAGACAATTAAATCACTATGATGTCATAATCAATACACTCTTTTATTATGTCATAATGGTAAAAGAATGATAGCATTATGATGTCACAATCAAAACACCTCTTTAGTATCTCCTAATGGTAACACAATTAAAACATTATAATATTACAATCAAAACTCCCCTTTATGATGTCATAATGTTAAGGTGATAATAGCATTATGACATCACAATCATAAGACCCCTTTCCGGTGTCATAATGATAAGACAACTAAATCACTATGATGTCATAATCAATACACTCTTTTATTATGTCATAATGGTAAAAGAATGATAGCATTATGATGTCACAATCAAAACACCTCTTTAGTATCTCATGATGGTAACACAATTAAAACATTATAATATTACAATCAAAACTCCCCTTTATGATGTCATAATGTTAAGGTGATGATAGCATTATGACATCACAATCATAAGACCCCTTTCCGGTGTCATAATGATAAGACAACTAAATCACTATGATGTCATAATCAATACACTCTTTTATTATGTCATAATGGTAAAAGAATGATAGCATTATGATGTCACAATCAAAACACCTCTTTAGTATCTCCTAACGGTAACACAATTAAAACATTATAATATTACAATCAAAACTCCCCTTTATGATGTCATAATGTTAAGGTGATGATAGCATTATGACATCACAATCATAAGACCCCTTTCCGGTGTCATAATGATAAGACAACTAAATCACTATGATGTCATAATCAATACACTCTTTTATTATGTCATAATGGTAAAAGAATGATAGCATTATGATGTCACAATCAAAACACCTCTTTAGTATCTCCTAACGGTAACACAATTAAAACATTATAATATTACAATCAAAACTCCCCTTTATGATGTCATAATGTTAAGGTGATGATAGCATTATGACATCACAATCATAAGACTCCTTTCCGGTGTCATAATTATAAGACAATTAAATCATTATGATGTCATAATCAATACACTCTTTTATTTTGTCATAATGGTAAAAGAATGATAGTATTATGATGTCACAATCAAAACACCTCTTTAGTATCTCCTAATGGTAACACAATTAAAACATTATAATATTACAATCAAAACTCCCCTTTATGATGTCAGAATGTTAAGTTGTTGATAGCATTATGACATCACAATCATAAGACCCCTTTCCGGTGTCATAATGATAAGACAACTAAATCACTATGATGTCATAATCAATACACTCTTTTATTATGTCATAATGGTAAAAGAATGATAGCATTATGATGTCACAATCAAAACACCTCTTTAGTATCTCATGATGGTAACACAATTAAAACATTATAATATTACAATCAAAACTCCCCTTTATGATGTCATAATGTTAAGTTGATGATAGCATTGTGACATCACAATCATAAGACCCCTTTCCGGTGTCATAATGATAAGACAACTAAATCACTATGATGTCATAATCAATACACTCTTTTATTATGTCCTAATGGTAAAAGAATGATAGCATTATGATGTCACAATCAAAACACCTCTTTAGTATCTCCTAATGGTAACACAATTAAAACATTATCATATTACAATCAAAACTCCCCTTTATGATGTCATATTGTTAAAATGATGATAGCATTATGACATCACAATCATAAGACTCCTTTCCGGTGTCATAGTTATAAGACAATTAAATCATTATGATGTCATAATCAATACACTCTTTTATTATGTCATAATGGTAAAAGAATGATAGCATTATGATGTCACAATCAAAACACCTCTTTAGTATCTCCTGATGGTAACACAATTAAAACATTATAATATTACAATCAAAACTCCCCTTTATGATGTCATATTGTTAAAATGATGATAGCATTATGACATCACAATCATAAGACCCCTTTCCGGTGTCATAATGATAAGACAACTAAATCACTATGATGTCATAATCAATACACTCTTTTATTATGTCATAATGGTAAAAGAATGATAGCATTATGATGTCACAATCAAAACACCTCTTTAGTATCTCCTAATGGTAACACAATTAAAACATTATAATATTACAATCAAAACTCCCCTTTATGATGTCATATTGTTAAAATGATGATAGCATTATGACATCACAATCATAAGACCCCTTTCCGGTGTCATAATGATAAGACAACTAAATCACTATGATGTCATAATCAATACACTCTTTTATTATGTCATAATGGTAAAAGAATGATAGCATTATGATGTCACAATCAAAACACCTCTTTAGTATCTCCTAATGGTAACACAATTAAAACATTATAATATTACAATCAAAACTCCCCTTTATGATGTCATAATGTTAAGGTGATGATAGCATTATGGCATCACAATCATAAGACCCCTTTCCGGTGTCATAATTATAAGACAATTAAATCATTATGATGTCATAATCAATACACTCTTTTATTATGTCATAATGGTAAAAGAATGATAGCATTATGATGTCACAATCAAAACACCTCTTTAGTATCTCCTAATGGTAACACAATTAAAACATTATAATATTACAATCAAAACTCCCCTTTATGATGTCATATTGTTAAAATTATGATAGCATTATGACATCACAATCATAAGACCCCTTTCCGGTGTCATAATGATAAGACAACTAAATCACTATGATGTCATAATCAATACACTCTTTTATTATGTCATAATGGTAAAAGAATGATAGCATTATGATGTCACAATCAAAACACCTCTTTAGTATCTCCTAATGGTAACACAATTAAAACATTATAATATTACAATCAAAACTCCCCTTTATGATGTCATATTGTTAAAATGATGATAGCATTATGACATCACAATCATAAGACCCCTTTCCGGTGTCATAATGATAAGACAACTAAATCACTATGATGTCATAATCAATACACTCTTTTATTATGTCATAATGGTAAAAGAATGATAGCATTATGATGTCACAATCAAAACACCTCTTTAGTATCTCCTAATGGTAACACAATTAAAACATTATAATATTACAATCAAAACTCCCCTTTATGATGTCATATTGTTAAAATGATGATAGCATTATGACATCACAATCATAAGACCCCTTTCCGGTGTCATAATGATAAGACAACTAAATCACTATGATGTCATAATCAATACACTCTTTTATTATGTCATAATGGTAAAAGAATGATAGCATTATGATGTCACAATCAAAACACCTCTTTAGTATCTCCTAATGGTAACACAATTAAAACATTATAATATTACATTCAAAACTCCCCTTTATGATGTCATATTGTTAAAATGATGATAGCATTCTGACATCACAATCATAAGACCCCTTTCCGGTGTCATAATGATAAGACAACTAAATCACTATGATGTCATAATCAATACACTCTTTTATTATGTCATAATGGTAAAAGAATGATAGCATTATGATGTCACAATCAAAACACCTCTTTAGTATCTCCTAATGGTAACACAATTAAAACATTATAATATTACATTCAAAACTCCCCTTTATGATGTCATATTGTTAAAATGATGATAGCATTCTGACATCACAATCATAAGACCCCTTTCCGGTGTCATAATGATAAGACAACTAAATCACTATGATGTCATAATCAATACACTCTTTTATTATGTCATAATGGTAAAAGAATGACAGCATTATAATGTCACAATCAAAACACCTCTTTAGTATCTCCTAATGGTAACACAATTAAAACATTATAATATTACAATCAAAACTCCCCTTTATTAATGTCATATTGTTAAAATGATGATAGCATTATGACATCACAATCATAAGACTCCTTTCCGGTGTCATAATGATAAGACAATTAAATCATTATGATGTCATAATCAATACACTCTTTTATTATGTCATAATGGTAAAAGAATGATAGCATTATGATGTCACAATCAAAACACCTCTTTAGTATCTCCTAATGGTAACACAATTAAAACATTATAATATTACAATCAAAACTCCCCTTTATGATGTCAAATTGTTAAAATGATGATAGCATTATGACATCACAATCATAAGACTCCTTTCCGGAGTCATAATTATAAGACAATTAAATCATTATGATGTCATAATCAATACACTTTTATTATGTCATAATGGTAAAAGAATGATAGCATTATGATGTCACAATCAAAACACCTCTTTAGTATCTCCTAATGGTAACACAATTAAAACATTATAATATTACAATCAAAACTCCCCTTTATGATGTCATATTGTTAAAGTGATGATAGCATTATGACATCACAATCATAAGACCCCTTTCCGGTGTCATAATGATAAGACAATTAAATCACTATGATGTCATAATCAATACACTCTTTTATTATGTCATAATGGTAAAAGAATGATAGCATTATGATGTCACAATCAAAACACCTCTTTAGTATCTCCTAATGGTAACACAATTAAAACATTATAATATTACAATCAAAACTCCCCTTTATTAATGTCATATTGTTAAAATGATGATAGCATTATGACATCACAATCATAAGACTCCTTTCCGGTGTCATAATGATAAGACAATTAAATCATTATGATGTCATAATCAATACACTCTTTTATTATGTCATAATGGTAAAAGAATGATAGCATTATGATGTCACAATCAAAACACCTCTTTAGTATCTCCTAATGGTAACACAATTAAAACATTATAATATTACAATCAAAACTCCCCTTTATGATGTCATATTGTTAAAATGATGATAGCATTATGACATCACAATCATAAGACCCCTTTCCGGTGTCATAATGATAAGACAACTAAATCACTATGATGTCATAATCAATACACTCTTTTATTATGTCATAATGGTAAAAGAATGATAGCATTATGATGTCACAATCAAAACACCTCTTTAGTATCTCCTAACGGTAACACAATTAAAACATTATAATATTACAATCAAAACTCCCCTTTATGATGTCATATTGTTAAAATGATATTAACATTATGACATCACAATCATAAGACTCCTTTCCGGTGTCATAATTATAAGACAATTAAATCATTATGATGTCATAATCAATACACTCTTTTATTTTGTCATAATGGTAAAAGAATGATAGTATTATGATGTCACAATCAAAACACCTCTTTAGTATCTCCTAATGGTAACACAATTAAAACATTATAATATTACAATCAAAACTCCCCTTTATGATGTCATATTGTTAAAATGATGATAGCATTATGACATCACAATCATAAGACCCCTTTCCGGTGTCATAATGATAAGACAACTAAATCACTATGATGTCATAATCAATACACTCTTTTATTATGTCATAATGGTAAAAGAATGATAGCATTATGATGTCACAATCAAAACACCTCTTTAGTATCTCCTAATGGTAACACAATTAAAACATTATAATATTACAATCAAAACTCCCCTTTATGATGTCAGAATGTTAAGTTGTTGATAGCATTATGACATCACAATCATAAGACCCCTTTCCGGTGTCATAATGATAAGACAACTAAATCACTATGATGTCATAATCAATACACTCTTTTATTATGTCCTAATGGTAAAAGAATGATAGCATTATGATGTCACAATCAAAACACCTCTTTAGTATCTCCTAATGGTAACACAATTAAAACATTATCATATTACAATCAAAACTCCCCTTTATGATGTCATATTGTTAAAATGATGATAGCATTATGACATCACAATCATAAGACCCCTTTCCGGTGTCATAATTATATGACAACTAAATCATCATGATGTCATAATCAATACACTCTTTTATTATGTCATAATGGTAAAAGAATGATAGCATTATGATGTCACAATCAAAACACCTCTTTAGTATCTCCTAATGGTAACACAATTAAAACATTATAATATTACAATCAAAACTCCCCTTTATGATGTCATAATGTTAAGGTGATGATAGCATTATGACATCACAATCATAAGACCCCTTTCCGGTGTCATAATGATAAGACAACTAAATCACTATGATGTCATAATCAATACACTCTTTTATTATGTCATAATGGTAAAAGAATGATAGCATTATGATGTCACAATCAAAACACCTCTTTAGTATCTCCTAATGGTAACACATTTAAAACATTATAATATTACAATCAAAACTCCCCTTTATGATGTCATAATGTTAAGGTGATGATAGCATTATGGCATCACAATCATAAGACCCCTTTCCGGTGTCATAATTATAAGACAATTAAATCATTATGATGTCATAATCAATACATTCTTTTATTATGTCATAATGGTAAAAGAATGATAGCATTATGATGTCACAATCAAAACACCTCTTTAGTATCTCCTGATGGTAACACAATTAAAACATTATAATATTACAATCAAAACTCCCCTTTATGATGTCATATTGTTAAAATGATGATAGCATTATGACATCACAATCATAAGACCCCTTTCCGGTGTCATAATGATAAGACAACTAAATCACTATGATGTCATAATCAATACACTCTTTTATTATGTCATAATGGTAAAAGAATGATAGCATTATGATGTCACAATCAAAACACCTCTTTAGTATCTCCTAATGGTAACACAATTAAAACATTATAATATTACAATCAAAACTCCCCTTTATGATGTCATATTGTTAAAATGATGATAGCATTATGACATCACATTCATAAGACCCCTTTCCGGTGTCATAATGATAAGACAACTAAATCACTATGATGTCATAATCAATACACTCTTTTATTATGTCATAATGGTAAAAGAATGATAGCATTATGATGTCACAATCAAAACACCTCTTTAGTATCTCCTAATGGTAACACAATTAAAACATTATAATATTACAATCAAAACTCCCCATTATGATGTCATATTGTTAAAATGATGATAGCATTATGACATCACAATCATAAGACCCCTTTCCGGTGTCATAATGATAAGACAACTAAATCACTATGATGTCATAATCAATACACTCTTTTATTATGTCATAATGGTAAAAGAATGATAGCATTATGATGTCACAATCAAAACACCTCTTTAGTATCTCCTAATGGTAACACAATTAAAACATTATAATATTACATTCAAAACTCCCCTTTATGATGTCATATTGTTAAAATGATGATAGCATTCTGACATCACAATCATAAGACCCCTTTCCGGTGTCATAATGATAAGACAACTAAATCACTATGATGTCATAATCAATACACTCCTTTATTATGTCATAATGGTAAAAGAATGACAGCATTATGATGTCACAATCAAAACACCTCTTTAGTATCTCCTAATGGTAACACAATTAAAACATTATAATATTACAATCAAAACTCCCCTTTATTAATGTCATATTGTTAAAATGATGATAGCATTATGACATCACAATCATAAGACTCCTTTCCGGTGTCATAATGATAAGACAATTAAATCATTATGATGTCATAATCAATACACTCTTTTATTATGTCATGATGGTAAAAGAATGATAGCATTATGATGTCACAATCAAAACACCTCTTTAGTATCTCCTAATGGTAACACAATTAAAACATTATAATATTACAATCAAAACTCCCCTTTATTAATGTCATATTGTTAAAATGATGATAGCATTATGACATCACAATCATAAGACTCCTTTCCGGTGTCATAATGATAAGACAATTAAATCATTATGATGTCATAATCAATACACTCTTTTATTATGTCATAATGGTAAAAGAATGATAGCATTATGATGTCACAATCAAAACACCTCTTTAGTATCTCCTAATGGTAACACAATTAAAACATTATAATATTACAATCAAAACTCCCCTTTATGATGTCATATTGTTAAAATGATGATAGCATTATGACATCACAATCATAAGACCCCTTTCCGGTGTCATAATGATAAGACAACTAAATCACTATGATGTCATAATCAATACACTCTTTTATTATGTCATAATGGTAAAAGAATGACAGCATTATGATGTCACAATCAAAACACCTCTTTAGTATCTCCTAATGGTAACACAATTAAAACATTATAATATTACAATCAAAACTCCCCTTTATTAATGTCTTATTGTTAAAATGATGATAGCATTATGACATCACAATCATACGACTCCATTCCGGTGTCATAATGACAAGACAATTAAATCATTATGATGTCATAATCAATACACTCTTTTATTATGTCATAATGGTAAAAGAATGATAGCATTATGATGTCACAATCAAAACACCTCTTTAGTATCTCCTAATGGTAACACAATTAAAACATTATAATATTACAATCAAAACTCCCCTTTATGATGTCATATTGTTAAAATGATGATAGCATTATGACATCACAATCATAAGACCCCTTTCCGGTGTCATAATGATAAGACAACTAAATCACTATGATGTCATAATCAATGCACTCTTTTATTATGTCATAATGGTAAAAGAATGATAGCATTATGATGTCACAATCAAAACACCTCTTTAGTATCTCCTAATGGTAACACAATTAAAACATTATAATATTACAATCAAAACTCCCCTTTATGATGTCATATTGTTAAAATGATGATAGCATTATGACATCACAATCATAAGACCCCTTTCCGGTGTCATAATGATAAGACAACTAAATCACTATGATGTCATAATCAATATACTCTTTTATTATTTCATAATGGTAAAAGAATGATAGCATTATGATGTCACAATCAAAACACCTCTTTAGTATCTCCTAATGGTAACACAATTAAAACATTATAATATTACATTCAAAACTCCCCTTTATGATGTCATATTGTTAAAATGATGATAGCATTATGACATCACATGATGTCATAATCAATACACTCTTTTATTATGTCATAATGGTAAAAGAATGATAGCATTATGATGTCACAATCAAAACACCCCTTTAGTATCTCCTAATGGTAACACAATTAAAACATTATAATATTACAATCAAAACTCCCCTTTATGATGTCAAATTGTTAAAATGATGATAGCATTATGACATCACAATCATAAGACTCCTTTCCGGTGTCATAATTATAAGACAATTAAATTATTATGATGTCATAATCAATACACTCTTTTATTATGTCATAATGGTAAAAGAATGATAGCATTATGATGTCACAATCAAAACACCTCTTTAGTATCTCCTAATGGTAACACAATTAAAACATTATAATATTACAATCAAAACTCCCCTTTATGATGTCATATTGTTAAAATGATGATAGCATTATGACATCACAATCATAAGACCCCTTTCCGGTGTCATAATGATAAGACAATTAAATCATTATGATGTCATAATCAATACACTCTTTTATTATGTCATGATGGTAAAAGAATGATAGCATTATGATGTCACAATCAAAACACCTCTTTAGTATCTCATGATGGTAACACAATTAAAACATTATAATATTACAATCAAAACTCCCCTTTATGATGTCATAATGTTAAGGTGATGATAGCATTATGACATCACAATCATAAGACCCCTTTCCGGTGTCATAATGATAAGACAACTAAATCACTATGATGTCATAATCAATACACTCTTTTATTATGTCATAATGGTAAAAGAATGATAGTATTATGATGTCACAATCAAAACACCTCTTTAGTATCTCCTAATGGTAACACAATTAAAACATTATAATATTACAATCAAAACTCCCCTTTATGATGTCATAATGTTAAGGTGATGATAGCATTATGACATCACAATCATAAGACCCCTTTTCGGTGTCATAATGATAAGACAATTAAATCACTATGATGTCATAATCAATACACTCTTTTATTATGTCATAATGGTAAAAGAATGAAAGCATTATGATGTCACAATCAAAACACCTCTTTAGTATCTCATGATGGTAACACAATTAAAACATTATAATATTACAATCAAAACTCCCCTTTATGATGTCATAATGTTAAGGTGATGATTACATTGTGATATCACAATCATAAGACCCCTTTCCGGTGTCATAATGATAAGACAACTAAATCACTATGATGTCATAATCAATACACTCTTTTATTATGTCATAATGGTAAAAGAATGATAGCATTATGATGTCACAATCAAAACACCTCTTTAGTATCTCCTAATGGTAACACAATTAAAACATTATAAAATTACATTCAAAACTCCCCTTTATGATGTCATATTGTTAAAATGATGATAGCATTCTGACATCACAATCATAAGACCCCTTTCCGGTGTCATAATGATAAGACAACTAAATCACTATGATGTCATAATCAATACACTCTTTTATTATGTCATAATGGTAAAAGAATGACAGCATTATGATGTCACAATCAAAACACCTCTTTAGTATCTCCTAATGGTAACACAATTAAAACATTATAATATTACAATCAAAACTCCCCTTTATTAATGTCATATTGTTAAAATGATGATAGCATTATGACATCACAATCATAAGACCCCTTTCCGGCGTCATAATGATAAGACAACTAAATCACTATGATGTCATAATCAATACACTCTTTTATTATGTCATAATGGTAAAAGAATGATAGCATTATGATGTCACAATCAAAACACCTCTTTAGTATCTCCTAATGGTAACACAATTAAAACATTATAATATTACAATCAAAACTCCCCTTTATGATGTCATATTGTTAAAATGATGATAGCATTATGACATCACAATCATAAGACTCCTTTCCGGTGTGATAATAACAAAGACAACTAAATCACTATGATGTCATAATCAATACACTCTTTTATTATGTCATAATGGTAAAAGAATGATAGCATTATGATGTCACAATCAAAACACCTCTTTAGTATCTCCTAATGGTAACACAATTAAAACATTATAATATTACATTCAAAACTCCCCTTTATGATGTCATATTGTTAAAATGATGATAGCATTCTGACATCACAATCATAAGACCCCTTTCCGGTGTCATAATGATAAGACAACTAAATCACTATGATGTCATAATCAATACACTCTTTTATTATGTCATAATGGTAAAAGAATGACAGCATTATAATGTCACAATCAAAACACCTCTTTAGTATCTCCTAATGGTAACACAATTAAAACATTATAATATTACAATCAAAACTCCCCTTTATTAATGTCATATTGTTAAAATGATGATAGCATTATGACATCACAATCATAAGACTCCTTTCCGGTGTCATAATGATAAGACAATTAAATCATTATGATGTCATAATCAATACACTCTTTTATTATGTCATAATGGTAAAAGAATGATAGCATTATGATGTCACAATCAAAACACCTCTTTAGTATCTCCTAATGGTAACACAATTAAAACATTATAATATTACAATCAAAACATCCCTTTATGATGTCATATTGTTAAAATGATGATAGCATTATGACATCACAATCATAAGACCCCTTTCCGGTGTCATAATGATAAGACAACTAAATCACTATGATGTCATAATCAATACACTCTTTTATTATGTCATAATGGTAAAAGAATGATAGCATTATGATGTCACAATCAAAACACCTCTTTAGTATCTCCTAATGGTAACACAATTAAAACATTATAATATTACATTCAAAACTCCCCTTTATGATGTCATATTGTTAAAATGATGATAGCATTATGACATCACAATCATAAGACCCCTTTCCGGTGTCATAATGATAAGACAACTAAATCACTATGATGTCATAATCAATACACTCTTTTATTATGTCATAATGGTAAAAGAATGACAGCATTATGATGTCACAATCAAAACACCTCTTTAGTATCTCCTAATGGTAACACAATTAAAACATTATAATATTACAATCAAAACTCCCCTTTATTAATGTCTTATTGTTAAAATGATGATAGCATTATGACATCACAATCATACGACTCCATTCCGGTGTCATAATGACAAGACAATTAAATCATTATGATGTCATAATCAATACACTCTTTTATTATGTCATAATGGTAAAAGAATGATAGCATTATGATGTCACAATCAAAACACCTCTTTAGTATCTCCTAATGGTAACACAATTAAAACATTATAATATTACAATCAAAACTCCCCTTTATGATGTCATATTGTTAAAATGATGATAGCATTATGACATCACAATCATAAGACCCCTTTCCGGTGTCATAATGATAAGACAACTAAATCACTATGATGTCATAATCAATGCACTCTTTTATTATGTCATAATGGTAAAAGAATGATAGCATTATGATGTCACAATCAAAACACCTCTTTAGTATCTCCTAATGGTAACACAATTAAAACATTATAATATTACAATCAAAACTCCCCTTTATGATGTCATATTGTTAAAATGATGATAGCATTATGACATCACAATCATAAGACCCCTTTCCGGTGTCATAATGATAAGACAACTAAATCACTATGATGTCATAATCAATATACTCTTTTATTATTTCATAATGGTAAAAGAATGATAGCATTATGATGTCACAATCAAAACACCTCTTTAGTATCTCCTAATGGTAACACAATTAAAACATTATAATATTACATTCAAAACTCCCCTTTATGATGTCATATTGTTAAAATGATGATAGCATTATGACATCACATGATGTCATAATCAATACACTCTTTTATTATGTCATAATGGTAAAAGAATGATAGCATTATGATGTCACAATCAAAACACCCCTTTAGTATCTCCTAATGGTAACACAATTAAAACATTATAATATTACAATCAAAACTCCCCTTTATGATGTCAAATTGTTAAAATGATGATAGCATTATGACATCACAATCATAAGACTCCTTTCCGGTGTCATAATTATAAGACAATTAAATTATTATGATGTCATAATCAATACACTCTTTTATTATGTCATAATGGTAAAAGAATGATAGCATTATGATGTCACAATCAAAACACCTCTTTAGTATCTCCTAATGGTAACACAATTAAAACATTATAATATTACAATCAAAACTCCCCTTTATGATGTCATATTGTTAAAATGATGATAGCATTATGACATCACAATCATAAGACCCCTTTCCGGTGTCATAATGATAAGACAATTAAATCATTATGATGTCAAAATCAATACACTCTTTTATTATGTCATGATGGTAAAAGAATGATAGCATTATGATGTCACAATCAAAACACCTCTTTAGTATCTCATGATGGTAACACAATTAAAACATTCTAATATTACAATCAAAACTCCCCTTTATGATGTCATAATGTTAAGGTGATGATAGCATTATGACATCACAATCATAAGACCCCTTTCCGGTGTCATAATGATAAGACAACTAAATCACTATGATGTCATAATCAATACACTCTTTTATTATGTCATAATGGTAAAAGAATGATAGCATTATGATGTCACAATCAAAACACCTCTTTAGTATCTCCTAACGGTAACACAATTAAAACATTATAATATTACAATCAAAACTCCCCTTTATGATGTCATATTGTTAAAATGATATTAGCATTATGACATCACAATCATAAGACCCCTTTCCGGTGTCATAATGATAAGACACCTAAATCACTATGATGTCATAATCAATACACTCTTTTATTATGTCATAATGGTAAAAGAATGACAGCATTATAATGTCACAATCAAAACACCTCTTTAGTATCTCCTAATGGTAACACAATTAAAACATTATAATATTACAATCAAAACTCCCCTTTATTAATGTCATATTGTTAAAATGATGATAGCATTATGACATCACAATCATAAGACTCCTTTCCGGTGTCATAATGATAAGACAATTAAATCATTATGATGTCATAATCAATACACTCTTTTATTATGTCATAATGGTAAAAGAATGATAGCATTATGATGTCACAATCAAAACACCTCTTTAGTATCTCCTAATGGTAACACAATTAAAACATTATAATATTACAATCAAAACTCCCCTTTATGATGTCAAATTGTTAAAATGATGATAGCATTATGACATCACAATCATAAGACTCCTTTCCGGAGTCATAATTATAAGACAATTAAATCATTATGATGTCATAATCAATACACTCTTTTATTATGTCATAATGGTAAAAGAATGATAGCATTATGATGTCACAATCAAAACACCTCTTTAGTATCTCCTAATGGTAACACAATTAAAACATTATAATATTACAATCAAAACTCCCCTTTATGATGTCATATTGTTAAAGTGATGATAGCATTATGACATCACAATCATAAGACCCCTTTCCGGTGTCATAATGATAAGACAATTAAATCACTATGATGTCATAATCAATACACTCTTTTATTATGTCATCATGGTAAAAGAATGATAGCATTATGATGTCACAATCAAAACACCTCTTTAGTATCTCCTAATGGTAACACAATTAAAACATTATAATATTACAATCAAAACTCCCCTTTATTAATGTCATATTGTTAAAATGATGATAGCATTATGACATCACAATCATAAGACTCCTTTCCGGTGTCATAATGATAAGACAATTAAATCATTATGATGTCATAATCAATACACTCTTTTATTATGTCATAATGGTAAAAGAATGATAGCATTATGATGTCACAATCAAAACACCTCTTTAGTATCTCCTAATGGTAACACAATTAAAACATTATAATATTACAATCAAAACTCCCCTTTATGATGTCATATTGTTAAAATGATGATAGCATTATGACATCACAATCATAAGACTCCTTTCCGGTGTCATAATGATAAGACAATTAAATCATTATGATGTCATAATCAATACACTCTTTTATTATGTCATAATGGTAAAAGAATGATAGCATTATGATGTCACAATCAAAACACCCCTTTAGTATCTCCTAATGGTAACACAATTAAAACATTATAATATTACAATCAAAACTCCCCTTTATGATGTCATATTGTTAAAATGATGATAGCATTATGACATCACAATCATAAGACTCCTTTCCGGTGTCATAATGATAAGACAATTAAATCATTATGATGTCATAATCAATACACTCTTTTATTATGTCATAATGGTAAAAGAATGATAGCATTATGATGTCACAATCAAAACACCTCTTTAGTATCTCCTAATAGTAACACAATTAAAACATTATATTATTACAATCAAAACTCCCCTTTATGATGTCATATTGTTAAAATTATGATAGCATTATGACATTACAATCATAAGACCCCTTTCCGGTGTCATAATGATAAGACAATTAAATCATTATGATGTCATAATCAATACACTCTTTTACTATGTCATAATGGTAAAAGAATGATAGCATTATGATGTCACAATCAAAACACCTCTTTAGTATCTCCTGATGGTAACACAATTAAAACATTATAATATTACAATCAAAACTCCCCTTTATGATGTCATAATGTTAAGGTGATAATAGCATTATGACATCACAATCATAAGACCCCTTTCCGGTGTCATAATGATAAGACAACTAAATCACTATGATGTCATAATCAATACACTCTTTTATTATGTCATAATGGTAAAAGAATGATAGCATTATGATGTCACAATCAAAACACCTCTTTAGTATCTCATGATGGTAACACAATTAAAACATTATAATATTACAATCAAAACTCCCCTTTATGATGTCATAATGTTAAGGTGATGATAGCATTATGACATCACAATCATAAGACCCCTTTCCGGTGTCATAATGATAAGACAACTAAATCACTATGATGTCATAATCAATACACTCTTTTATTATGTCATAATGGTAAAAGAATGATAGCATTATGATGTCACAATCAAAACACCTCTTTAGTATCTCCTAACGGTAACACAATTAAAACATTATAATATTACAATCAAAACTCCCCTTTATGATGTCATAATGTTAAGGTGATGATAGCATTATGACATCACAATCATAAGACCCCTTTCCGGTGTCATAATGATAAGACAACTAAATCACTATGATGTCATAATCAATACACTCTTTTATTATGTCATAATGGTAAAAGAATGATAGCATTATGATGTCACAATCAAAACACCTCTTTAGTATCTCCTAACGGTAACACAATTAAAACATTATAATATTACAATCAAAACTCCCCTTTATGATGTCATAATGTTAAGGTGATGATAGCATTATGACATCACAATCATAAGACTCCTTTCCGGTGTCATAATTATAAGACAATTAAATCATTATGATGTCATAATCAATACACTCTTTTATTTTGTCATAATGGTAAAAGAATGATAGTATTATGATGTCACAATCAAAACACCTCTTTAGTATCTCCTAATGGTAACACAATTAAAACATTATAATATTACAATCAAAACTCCCCTTTATGATGTCAGAATGTTAAGTTGTTGATAGCATTATGACATCACAATCATAAGACCCCTTTCCGGTGTCATAATGATAAGACAACTAAATCACTATGATGTCATAATCAATACACTCTTTTATTATGTCATAATGGTAAAAGAATGATAGCATTATGATGTCACAATCAAAACACCTCTTTAGTATCTCATGATGGTAACACAATTAAAACATTATAATATTACAATCAAAACTCCCCTTTATGATGTCATAATGTTAAGTTGATGATAGCATTGTGACATCACAATCATAAGACCCCTTTCCGGTGTCATAATGATAAGACAACTAAATCACTATGATGTCATAATCAATACACTCTTTTATTATGTCCTAATGGTAAAAGAATGATAGCATTATGATGTCACAATCAAAACACCTCTTTAGTATCTCCTAATGGTAACACAATTAAAACATTATCATATTACAATCAAAACTCCCCTTTATGATGTCATATTGTTAAAATGATGATAGCATTATGACATCACAATCATAAGACTCCTTTCCGGTGTCATAGTTATAAGACAATTAAATCATTATGATGTCATAATCAATACACTCTTTTATTATGTCATAATGGTAAAAGAATGATAGCATTATGATGTCACAATCAAAACACCTCTTTAGTATCTCCTGATGGTAACACAATTAAAACATTATAATATTACAATCAAAACTCCCCTTTATGATGTCATATTGTTAAAATGATGATAGCATTATGACATCACAATCATAAGACCCCTTTCCGGTGTCATAATGATAAGACAACTAAATCACTATGATGTCATAATCAATACACTCTTTTATTATGTCATAATGGTAAAAGAATGATAGCATTATGATGTCACAATCAAAACACCTCTTTAGTATCTCCTAATGGTAACACAATTAAAACATTATAATATTACAATCAAAACTCCCCTTTATGATGTCATATTGTTAAAATGATGATAGCATTATGACATCACAATCATAAGACCCCTTTCCGGTGTCATAATGATAAGACAACTAAATCACTATGATGTCATAATCAATACACTCTTTTATTATGTCATAATGGTAAAAGAATGATAGCATTATGATGTCACAATCAAAACACCTCTTTAGTATCTCCTAATGGTAACACAATTAAAACATTATAATATTACAATCAAAACTCCCCTTTATGATGTCATATTGTTAAAATGATGATAGCATTATGACATCACAATCATAAGACCCCTTTCCGGTGTCATAATGATAAGACAACTAAATCACTATGATGTCATAATCAATACACTCTTTTATTATGTCATAATGGTAAAAGAATGATAGCATTATGATGTCACAATCAAAACACCTCTTTAGTATCTCCTAATGGTAACACAATTAAAACATTATAATATTACATTCAAAACTCCCCTTTATGATGTCATATTGTTAAAATGATGATAGCATTCTGACATCACAATCATAAGACCCCTTTCCGGTGTCATAATGATAAGACAACTAAATCACTATGATGTCATAATCAATACACTCTTTTATTATGTCATAATGGTAAAAGAATGATAGCATTATGATGTCACAATCAAAACACCTCTTTAGTATCTCCTAATGGTAACACAATTAAAACATTATAATATTACATTCAAAACTCCCCTTTATGATGTCATATTGTTAAAATGATGATAGCATTCTGACATCACAATCATAAGACCCCTTTCCGGTGTCATAATGATAAGACAACTAAATCACTATGATGTCATAATCAATACACTCTTTTATTATGTCATAATGGTAAAAGAATGACAGCATTATAATGTCACAATCAAAACACCTCTTTAGTATCTCCTAATGGTAACACAATTAAAACATTATAATATTACAATCAAAACTCCCCTTTATTAATGTCATATTGTTAAAATGATGATAGCATTATGACATCACAATCATAAGACTCCTTTCCGGTGTCATAATGATAAGACAATTAAATCATTATGATGTCATAATCAATACACTCTTTTATTATGTCATAATGGTAAAAGAATGATAGCATTATGATGTCACAATCAAAACACCTCTTTAGTATCTCCTAATGGTAACACAATTAAAACATTATAATATTACAATCAAAACTCCCCTTTATGATGTCAAATTGTTAAAATGATGATAGCATTATGACATCACAATCATAAGACTCCTTTCCGGAGTCATAATTATAAGACAATTAAATCATTATGATGTCATAATCAATACACTTTTATTATGTCATAATGGTAAAAGAATGATAGCATTATGATGTCACAATCAAAACACCTCTTTAGTATCTCCTAATGGTAACACAATTAAAACATTATAATATTACAATCAAAACTCCCCTTTATGATGTCATATTGTTAAAGTGATGATAGCATTATGACATCACAATCATAAGACCCCTTTCCGGTGTCATAATGATAAGACAATTAAATCACTATGATGTCATAATCAATACACTCTTTTATTATGTCATAATGGTAAAAGAATGATAGCATTATGATGTCACAATCAAAACACCTCTTTAGTATCTCCTAATGGTAACACAATTAAAACATTATAATATTACAATCAAAACTCCCCTTTATTAATGTCATATTGTTAAAATGATGATAGCATTATGACATCACAATCATAAGACTCCTTTCCGGTGTCATAATGATAAGACAATTAAATCATTATGATGTCATAATCAATACACTCTTTTATTATGTCATAATGGTAAAAGAATGATAGCATTATGATGTCACAATCAAAACACCTCTTTAGTATCTCCTAATGGTAACACAATTAAAACATTATAATATTACAATCAAAACTCCCCTTTATGATGTCATATTGTTAAAATGATGATAGCATTATGACATCACAATCATAAGACCCCTTTCCGGTGTCATAATGATAAGACAACTAAATCACTATGATGTCATAATCAATACACTCTTTTATTATGTCATAATGGTAAAAGAATGATAGCATTATGATGTCACAATCAAAACACCTCTTTAGTATCTCCTAACGGTAACACAATTAAAACATTATAATATTACAATCAAAACTCCCCTTTATGATGTCATATTGTTAAAATGATATTAACATTATGACATCACAATCATAAGACTCCTTTCCGGTGTCATAATTATAAGACAATTAAATCATTATGATGTCATAATCAATACACTCTTTTATTTTGTCATAATGGTAAAAGAATGATAGTATTATGATGTCACAATCAAAACACCTCTTTAGTATCTCCTAATGGTAACACAATTAAAACATTATAATATTACAATCAAAACTCCCCTTTATGATGTCATATTGTTAAAATGATGATAGCATTATGACATCACAATCATAAGACCCCTTTCCGGTGTCATAATGATAAGACAACTAAATCACTATGATGTCATAATCAATACACTCTTTTATTATGTCATAATGGTAAAAGAATGATAGCATTATGATGTCACAATCAAAACACCTCTTTAGTATCTCCTAATGGTAACACAATTAAAACATTATAATATTACAATCAAAACTCCCCTTTATGATGTCAGAATGTTAAGTTGTTGATAGCATTATGACATCACAATCATAAGACCCCTTTCCGGTGTCATAATGATAAGACAACTAAATCACTATGATGTCATAATCAATACACTCTTTTATTATGTCCTAATGGTAAAAGAATGATAGCATTATGATGTCACAATCAAAACACCTCTTTAGTATCTCCTAATGGTAACACAATTAAAACATTATCATATTACAATCAAAACTCCCCTTTATGATGTCATATTGTTAAAATGATGATAGCATTATGACATCACAATCATAAGACCCCTTTCCGGTGTCATAATTATATGACAACTAAATCATCATGATGTCATAATCAATACACTCTTTTATTATGTCATAATGGTAAAAGAATGATAGCATTATGATGTCACAATCAAAACACCTCTTTAGTATCTCCTAATGGTAACACAATTAAAACATTATAATATTACAATCAAAACTCCCCTTTATGATGTCATAATGTTAAGGTGATGATAGCATTATGACATCACAATCATAAGACCCCTTTCCGGTGTCATAATGATAAGACAACTAAATCACTATGATGTCATAATCAATACACTCTTTTATTATGTCATAATGGTAAAAGAATGATAGCATTATGATGTCACAATCAAAACACCTCTTTAGTATCTCCTAATGGTAACACATTTAAAACATTATAATATTACAATCAAAACTCCCCTTTATGATGTCATAATGTTAAGGTGATGATAGCATTATGGCATCACAATCATAAGACCCCTTTCCGGTGTCATAATTATAAGACAATTAAATCATTATGATGTCATAATCAATACATTCTTTTATTATGTCATAATGGTAAAAGAATGATAGCATTATGATGTCACAATCAAAACACCTCTTTAGTATCTCCTGATGGTAACACAATTAAAACATTATAATATTACAATCAAAACTCCCCTTTATGATGTCATATTGTTAAAATGATGATAGCATTATGACATCACAATCATAAGACCCCTTTCCGGTGTCATAATGATAAGACAACTAAATCACTATGATGTCATAATCAATACACTCTTTTATTATGTCATAATGGTAAAAGAATGATAGCATTATGATGTCACAATCAAAACACCTCTTTAGTATCTCCTAATGGTAACACAATTAAAACATTATAATATAACAATCAAAACTCCCCTTTATGATGTCATATTGTTAAAATGATGATAGCATTATGACATCACATTCATAAGACCCCTTTCCGGTGTCATAATGATAAGACAACTAAATCACTATGATGTCATAATCAATACACTCTTTTATTATGTCATAATGGTAAAAGAATGATAGCATTATGATGTCACAATCAAAACACCTCTTTAGTATCTCCTAATGGTAACACAATTAAAACATTATAATATTACAATCAAAACTCCCCATTATGATGTCATATTGTTAAAATGATGATAGCATTATGACATCACAATCATAAGACCCCTTTCCGGTGTCATAATGATAAGACAACTAAATCACTATGATGTCATAATCAATACACTCTTTTATTATGTCATAATGGTAAAAGAATGATAGCATTATGATGTCACAATCAAAACACCTCTTTAGTATCTCCTAATGGTAACACAATTAAAACATTATAATATTACATTCAAAACTCCCCTTTATGATGTCATATTGTTAAAATGATGATAGCATTCTGACATCACAATCATAAGACCCCTTTCCGGTGTCATAATGATAAGACAACTAAATCACTATGATGTCATAATCAATACACTCCTTTATTATGTCATAATGGTAAAAGAATGACAGCATTATGATGTCACAATCAAAACACCTCTTTAGTATCTCCTAATGGTAACACAATTAAAACATTATAATATTACAATCAAAACTCCCCTTTATTAATGTCATATTGTTAAAATGATGATAGCATTATGACATCACAATCATAAGACTCCTTTCCGGTGTCATAATGATAAGACAATTAAATCATTATGATGTCATAATCAATACACTCTTTTATTATGTCATGATGGTAAAAGAATGATAGCATTATGATGTCACAATCAAAACACCTCTTTAGTATCTCCTAATGGTAACACAATTAAAACATTATAATATTACAATCAAAACTCCCCTTTATGATGTCATATTGTTAAAATGATGATAGCATTATGACATCACAATCATAAGACCCCTTTCCGGTGTCATAATGATAAGACAATTAAATCATTATGATGTCATAATCAATACACTCTTTTATTATGTCATAATGGTAAAAGAATGATAGCATTGTGATGTCACAATCAAAACACCTCTTTAGTATCTCCTAATGGTAACACAATTAAAACATTATAATGTTACAATCAAAACTCCCCTTTATGATGTCATATTGTTAAAATGATGATAGCATTATGACATCACAATCATAAGACCCCTTTCCGGTGTCATAATGATAAGACAACTAAATCACTATGATGTCATAATCAATACACTCTTTTAGTATGTCATAATGGTAAAAGAATGATAGCATTATGATGTCACAATCAAAACACCTCTTTAGTATCTCGTAATGGTAACACAATTAAAACATTATAATATTACAATCAAAACTCCCCTTTGTTGTTACGTTCTGCCCAGGCTGCGGAGCTGCATATCTGTCCTGCTTTAGTTTCTCTGCTTTGCTTTGATCCATTCCTGGATTTCCTTTTGCTTTGTTCTATTTTCCATTCCTTGCTTCTGCTCCGGCTCTTTGCTTCAGCTCTGCTTCTTTTATTAGGTGACATTTGTGATGTCAAATTGTTAAAATGATGATAGCATTATGACATCACAATCATAAGACCCCTTTCCGGAGTCATAATGATAAGACAACTAAATCACTATGATGTCATAATCAATACACTCTTTTAGTATGTCATAATGGTAAAAGAATGATAGCATTATGATGTCACAATCAAAACACCTCTTTAGTATCTCCTAATGGTAACACAATTAAAACATTATAATATTACATTCAAAACTCCCCTTTATGATGTCATATTGTTAAAATGATGATAGCATTATGACATCACAATCATAAGACCCCTTTCCGGTGTCATAATGATAAGACAACTAAATCACTATGATGTCATAATCAATACACTCTTTTATTATGTCATAATGGTAAAAGAATGATAGCATTATGATGTCACAATCAAAACACCTCTTTAGTATCTCCTAATGGTAACACAATTAAAACATTCTAATATTACAATCAAAACTCCCCTTTATGATGTCATATTGTTAAAATGATGATAGCATTATGACATCACAATCATAAGACTCCTTTCCGGTGTCATAATTATAAGACAATTAAATCATTATGATGTCATAATCAATACACTCTTTTATTATGTCATAATGGTAAAAGAATGATAGCATTATGATGTCACAATCAAAACACCTCTTTAGTATCTCATGATGGTAACACAATTAAAACATTATAATATTACAATCAAAACTCCCCTTTATGATGTCATAATGTTAAGGTGATGATAGCATTATGACATCACAATCATAAGACCCCTTTCCGGTGTCATAATGATAAGACAACTAAATCACTATGATGTCATAATCAATACACTCTTTTATTATGTCATAATGGTAAAAGAATGATAGCATTATGATGTCACAATCAAAACACCTCTTTAGTATCTCCTAACGGTAACACAATTAAAACATTATAATATTACAATCAAAACTCCCCTTTATGATGTCATATTGTTAAAATGATATTAGCATTAAGACATCACAATCATAAGACTCCTTTCCGGTGTCATAATTATAAGACAATTAAATCATTATGATGTCATAATCAATACACTCTTTTATTATGTCATAATGGTAAAAGAATGATAGCATTATGATGTCACAATCAAAACACCTCTTTAGTATCTCATGATGGTAACACAATTAAAACATTATAATATTACAATCAAAACTCCCCTTTATGATGTCATAATGTTAAGGTGATGATAGCATTCTGACATCACAATCATAAGACCCCTTTCCGGTGTCATAATGATAAGACAACTAAATCACTATGATGTCATAATCAATACACTCTTTTATTATGTCATAATGGTAAAAGAATGATAGCATTATGATGTCACAATCAAAACACCTCTTTAGTATCTCCTAACGGTAACACAATTAAAACATTATAATATTACAATCAAAACTCCCCTTTATGATGTCATATTGTTAAAATGATATTAGCATTAAGACATCACAATCATAAGACTCCTTTCCGGTGTCATAATTATAAGACAATTAAATCATTATGATGTCATAATCAATACACTCTTTTATTATGTCATAATGGTAAAAGAATGATAGTATTATGATGTCACAATCAAAACACCTCTTTAGTATCTCCTAATGGTAACACAATTAAAACATTATAATATTACAATCAAAACTCCCCTTTATGATGTCATAATGTTAAGGTGATGATAGCATTATGACATCACAATCATAAGACCCCTTTTCGGTGTCATAATGATAAGACAATTAAATCACTATGATGTCATAATCAATACACTCTTTTATTATGTCATAATGGTAAAAGAATGATAGCATTATGATGTCACAATCAAAACACCTCTTTAGTATCTCATGATGGTAACACAATTAAAACATTATAATATTACAATCAAAACTCCCCTTTATGATGTCATAATGTTAAGGTGATGATAGCATTATGACATCACAATCATAAGACCCCTTTCCGGTGTCATAATGATAAGACAACTAAATCACTATGATGTCATAATCAACACACTCTTTTATTATGTCATAATGGTAAAAGAATGATAGCATTATGATGTCACAATCAAAACACCTCTTTAGTATCTCCTAATGGTAACACAATTAAAACATTATAATATCACAATCAAAACTCCCCTTTATGATGTCATATTGTTAAAGTGATGATAGCATTATGACATCACAATCATAAGACCCCTTTCCGGTGTCATAATGATAAGACAACTAAATCACTATGATGTCATAATCAATACACTCTTTTAGTATGTCATAATGGTAAAAGAATGATAGCATTATGATGTCACAATCAAAACACCTCTTTAGTATCTCCTAATGGTAACACAATTAAAACATTATAATATTACATTCAAAACTCCCCTTTATGATGTCATATTGTTAAAATGATGATAGCATTATGACATCACAATCATAAGACTCCTTTCCGGTGTCATAATTATAAGACAATTAAATCATTATGATGTCATAATCAATACACTCTTTTATTATGTCATAATGGTAAAAGAATGATAGCATTATGATGTCACAATCAAAACACCTCTTTAGTATCTCCTAATGGTAACACAATTAAAACATTATAATATTACATTCAAAACTCCCCTTTATGATGTCATATTGTTAAAATGATGATAGCATTCTGACATCACAATCATAAGACCCCTTTCCGGTGTCATAATAAGACAACTAAATCACTATGATGTCATAATCAATACACTCCTTTATTATGTCATAATGGTAAAAGAATGACAGCATTATGATGTCACAATCAAAACACCTCTTTAGTATCTCCTAATGGTAACACAATTAAAACATTACAATCAAAACTCCCCTTTATTAATGTCATATTGTTAAAATGATGATAGCATTATGACATCACAATCATAAGACCCCTTTCCGGTGTCATAATGATAAGACAATTAAATCATTATGATGTCATAATCAATACACTCTTTTATTATGTCATGATGGTAAAAGAATGATAGCATTATGATGTCACAATCAAAACACTTCTTTAGTATCTCCTAATGGTAACACAATTAAAACATTATAATATTACAATCAAAACTCCCCTTTATGATGTCATATTGTTAAAATGATGATAGCATTATGACATCACAATCATAAGACCCCTTTCCGGTGTCATAATGATAAGACAATTAAATCATTATGATGTCATAATCAATACACTCTTTTATTATGTCATAATGGTAAAAGAATGATAGCATTGTGATGTCACAATCAAAACACTTCTTTAGTATCTCCTAATGGTAACACAATTAAAACATTATAATGTTACAATCAAAACTCCCCTTTATGATGTCATATTGTTAAAATGATGATAGCATTATGACATCACAATCATAAGACCCCTTTCCGGTGTCATAATGATAAGACAACTAAATCACTATGATGTCATAATCAATACACTCTTTTAGTATGTCATA
This sequence comes from Spea bombifrons, assembly GCF_027358695.1. NCBI lineage: Eukaryota > Metazoa > Chordata > Amphibia > Anura > Pelobatidae > Spea > Spea bombifrons. Next base: position 41,008,174 of record NC_071088.1, read on the forward strand.
ATGGTAAAAGAATGATAGCATTATGATGTCACAATCAAAACACCTCTTTAGTATCTCCTAATGGTAACACAATTAAAACATTATAATATTACAATCAAAACTCCCCTTTGTTGTTACGTTCTGCCCAGGCTGCGGAGCTGCATATCTGTCCTGCTTTAGTTTCTCTGCTTTGCTTTGATCCATTCCTGGATTTCCTTTTGCTTTGTTCTATTTTCCATTCCTTGCTTCTGCTCCGGCTCTTTGCTTCAGCTCTGCTTCTTTTATTAGGTGACATTTGTGATGTCAAATTGTTAAAATGATGATAGCATTATGACATCACAATCATAAGACCCCTTTCCGGTGTCATAATGATAAGACAACTAAATCACTATGATGTCATAATCAATACACTCTTTTATTATGTCATAATGGTAAAAGAATGACAGCATTATGATGTCACAATCAAAACACCTCTTTAGTATCTCCTAATGGTAACACAATTAAAACATTATAATATTACAATCAAAACTCCCCTTTATTAATGTCATATTGTTAAAATGATGATAGCATTATGACATCACAATCATAAGACTCCTTTCCGGTGTCATAATGATAAGACAATTAAATCATTATGATGTCATAATCAATACACTCTTTTATTATGTCATAATGGTAAAAGAATGATAGCATTATGATGTCACAATCAAAACACCTCTTTAGTATCTCCTAATGGTAACACAATTAAAACATTATAATATTACAATCAAAACTCCCCTTTATGATGTCATATTGTTAAAATGATGATAGCATTATGACATCACAATCATAAGACTCCTTTCCGGTGTCATAATAACAAAGACAACTAAATCACTATGATGTCATAATCAATACACTCTTTTATTATGTCATAATGGTAAAAGAATGATAGCATTATGATGTCACAATCAAAACACCTCTTTAGTATCTCCTAATGGTAACACAATTAAAACATTATAATATTACATTCAAAACTCCCCTTTATGATGTCATATTGTTAAAATGATGATAGCATTCTGACATCACAATCATAAGACCCCTTTCCGGTGTCATAATGATAAGACAACTAAATCACTATGATGTCATAATCAATACACTCTTTTATTATGTCATAATGGTAAAAGAATGACAGCATTATAATGTCACAATCAAAACACCTCTTTAGTATCTCCTAATGGTAACACAATTAAAACATTATAATATTACAATCAAAACTCCCCTTTATTAATGTCATATTGTTAAAATGATGATAGCATTATGACATCACAATCATAAGACTCCTTTCCGGTGTCATAATGATAAGACAATTAAATCATTATGATGTCATAATCAATACACTCTTTTATTATGTCATAATGGTAAAAGAATGATAGCATTATGATGTCACAATCAAAACACCTCTTTAGTATCTCCTAATGGTAACACAATTAAAACATTATAATATTACAATCAAAACTCCCCTTTATGATGTCAAATTGTTAAAATGATGATAGCATTATGACATCACAATCATAAGACTCCTTTCCGGAGTCATAATTATAAGACAATTAAATCATTATGATGTCATAATCAATACACTCTTTTATTATGTCATAATGGTAAAAGAATGATAGCATTATGATGTCACAATCAAAACACCTCTTTAGTATCTCCTAATGGTAACACAATTAAAACATTATAATATTACAATCAAAACTCCCCTTTATGATGTCATATTGTTAAAGTGATGATAGCATTATGACATCACAATCATAAGACCCCTTTCCGGTGTCATAATGATAAGACAATTAAATCACTATGATGTCATAATCAATACACTCTTTTATTATGTCATAATGGTAAAAGAATGATAGCATTATGATGTCACAATCAAAACACCTCTTTAGTATCTCCTAATGGTAACACAATTAAAACATTATAATATTACAATCAAAACTCCCCTTTATTAATGTCATATTGTTAAAATGATGATAGCATTATGACATCACAATCATAAGACTCCTTTCCGGTGTCATAATGATAAGACAATTAAATCATTATGATGTCATAATCAATACACTCTTTTATTATGTCATAATGGTAAAAGAATGATAGCATTATGATGTCACAATCAAAACACCTCTTTAGTATCTCCTAATGGTAACACAATTAAAACATTATAATATTACAATCAAAACTCCCCTTTATGATGTCATATTGTTAAAATGATGATAGCATTATGACATCACAATCATAAGACTCCTTTCCGGTGTCATAATGATAAGACAATTAAATCATTATGATGTCATAATCAATACACTCTTTTATTATGTCATAATGGTAAAAGAATGATAGCATTATGATGTCACAATCAAAACACCCCTTTAGTATCTCCTAATGGTAACACAATTAAAACATTATAATATTACAATCAAAACTCCCCTTTATGATGTCATATTGTTAAAATGATGATAGCATTATGACATCACAATCATAAGACTCCTTTCCGGTGTCATAATGATAAGACAATTAAATCATTATGATGTCATAATCAATACACTCTTTTATTATGTCATAATGGTAAAAGATGATAGCATTATGATGTCACAATCAAAACACCTCTTTAGTATCTCCTAATGGTAACACAATTAAAACATTATATTATTACAATCAAAACTCCCCTTTATGATGTCATATTGTTAAAATTATGATAGCATTATGACATTACAATCATAAGACCCCTTTCCGGTGTCATAATGATAAGACAATTAAATCATTATGATGTCATAATCAATACACTCTTTTATTATGTCATAATGGTAAAAGAATGATAGCATTATGATGTCACAATAAAAACACCTCTTTAGTATCTCCTGATGGTAACACAATTAAAACATTATAATATTACAATCAAAACTCCCCTTTATGATGTCATAATGTTAAGGTGATAATAGCATTATGACATCACAATCATAAGACCCCTTTCCGGTGTCATAATGATAAGACAACTAAATCACTATGATGTCATAATCAATACACTCTTTTATTATGTCATAATGGTAAAAGAATGATAGCATTATGATGTCACAATCAAAACACCTCTTTAGGATCTCATGATGGTAACACAATTAAAACATTATAATATTACAATCAAAACTCCCCTTTATGATGTCATAATGTTAAGGTGATGATAGCATTATGACATCACAATCATAAGACCCCTTTCCGGTGTCATAATGATAAGACAACTAAATCACTATGATGTCATAATCAATACACTCTTTTATTATGTCATAATGGTAAAAGAATGATAGCATTATGATGTCACAATCAAAACACCTCTTTAGTATCTCCTAACGGTAACACAATTAAAACATTATAATATTACAATCAAAACTCCCCTTTATGATGTCATATTGTTAAAATGATGATAGCATTCTGACATCACAATCATAAGACCCCTTTCCGGTGTCATAATGATAAGACAACTAAATCACTATGATGTCATAATCAATACACTCCTTTATTATGTCATAATGGTAAAAGAATGACAGCATTATGATGTCACAATCAAAACACCTCTTTAGTATCTCCTAATGGTAACACAATTAAAACATTATAATATTACAATCAAAACTCCCCTTTATTAATGTCATATTGTTAAAATGATGATAGCATTATGACATAACAATCATAAGACTCCTTTCCGGTGTCATAATGATAAGACAATTAAATCATTATGATGTCATAATCAATACACTCTTTTATTATGTCATGATGGTAAAAGAATGATAGCATTATGATGTCACAATCAAAACACCTCTTTAGTATCTCCTAATGGTAACACAATTAAAACATTATAATATTACATTCAAAACTCCCCTTTATGATGTCATATTGTTAAAATGATGATAGCATTCTGACATCACAATCATAAGACCCCTTTCCGGTGTCATAATGATAAGACAACTAAATCACTATGATGTCATAATCAATACACTTTTATTATGTCATAATGGTAAAAGAATGATAGCATTATGATGTCACAATCAAAACACCTCTTTAGTATCTCCTAATGGTAACACAATTAAAACATTATAATATTACAATCAAAACTCCCCTTTATGATGTCATATTGTTAAAATGATGATAGCATTATGACATCACAATCATAAGACTCCTTTCCGGTGTCATAATGATAAGACAATTAAATCATTATGATGTCATAATCAATACACTATTTTATTATGTCATAATGGTAAAAGAATGATAGCATTATGATGTCACAATCAAAACACCCCTTTGGTATCTCCTAATGGTAACACAATTAAAACATTATAATATTACAATCAAAACTCCCCTTTATGATGTCATATTGTTAAAATGATGATAGCATTATGACATCATAATCATAAGACTCCTTTCCGGTGTCATAATGATAAGATAACTAAATCACTATGATGTCATAATCAATACACTCTTTTATTATGTCATAATGGTAAAAGAATGATAGCATTATGATGTCACAATCAAAACACCTCTTTAGTATCTCCTAATGGTAACACAATTAAAACATTATATTATTACAATCAAAACTCCCCTTTGTGATGTCATATTGTTAAAATTATGATAGCATTATGACATTACAATCATAAGACCCCTTTCCGGTGTCATAATGATAAGACAATTAAATCATTATGATGTCATAATCAATACACTCTTTTATTATGTCATAATGGTAAAAGAATGATAGCATTATGATGTCACAATCAAAACACCTCTTTAGTATCTCCTGATGGTAACACAATTAAAACATTATAATATTACAATCAAAACTCCCCTTTATGATGTCATAATGTTAAGGTGATAATAGCATTATGACATCACAATCATAAGACCCCTTTCCGGTGTCATAATGATAAGACAACTAAATCACTATGATGTCATAATCAATACACTCTTTTATTATGTCATAATGGTAAAAGAATGATAGCATTATGATGTCACAATCAAAACACCTCTTTAGTATCTCATGATGGTAACACAATTAAAACATTATAATATTACAATCAAAACTCCCCTTTATGATGTCATAATGTTAAGGTGATGATAGCATTATGACATCACAATCATAAGACCCCTTTCCGGTGTCATAATGATAAGACAACTAAATCACTATGATGTCATAATCAATACACTCTTTTATTATGTCATAATGGTAAAAGAATGATAGCATTATGATGTCACAATCAAAACACCTCTTTAGTATCTCCTAATGGTAACACAATTAAAACATTATAATATTACATTCAAAACTCCCCTTTATGATGTCATATTGTTAAAATGATGATAGCATTATGACATCACAATCATAAGACCCCTTTCCGGTGTCATAATGATAAGACAACTAAATCACTATGATGTCATAATCAATACACTCTTTTATTATGTCATAATGGTAAAAGAATGATAGCATTATGATGTCACAATCAAAACACCTCTTTAGTATCTCCTAATGGTAACACAATTAAAACATTATAATATTACAATCAAAACTCCCCTTTATGATGTCAGAATGTTAAGTTGTTGATAGCATTATGACATCACAATCATAAGACCCCTTTCCGGTGTCATAATGATAAGACAACTAAATCACTATGATGTCATAATCAATAAACTCTTTTATTATGTCATAATGGTAAAAGAATGATAGCATTATGATGTCACAATCAAAACACCTCTTTAGTATCTCATGATGGTAACACAATTAAAACATTATAATATTACAATCAAAACTCCCCTTTATGATGTCATAATGTTAAGTTGATGATAGCATTGTGACATCACAATCATAAGACCCCTTTCCGGTGTCATAATGATAAGACAACTAAATCACTATGATGTCATAATCAATACACTCTTTTATTATGTCCTAATGGTAAAAGAATGATAGCATTATGATGTCACAATCAAAACACCTCTTTAGTATCTCCTAATGGTAACACAATTAAAACATTATCATATTACAATCAAAACTCCCCTTTATGATGTCATATTGTTAAAATGATGATAGCATTATGACATCACAATCATAAGACTCCTTTCCGGTGTCATAGTTATAAGACAATTAAATCATTATGATGTCATAATCAATACACTCTTTTATTATGTCATAATGGTAAAAGAATGATAGCATTATGATGTCACAATCAAAACACCTCTTTAGTATCTCCTAATGGTAACACAATTAAAACATTATAATATTACAATCAAAACTCCCCTTTATGATGTCATAATGTTAAGATGATGATAGCATTATGACATCACAATCATAAGACCCCTTTCCGGTGTCATAATTATATGACAACTAAATCATCATGATGTCATAATCAATACACTCTTTTATTATGTCATAATGGTAAAAGAATGATAGCATTATGATGTCACAATCAAAACACCTCTTTAGTATCTCCTAATGGTAACACAATTAAAACATTATAATATTACAATCAAAACTCCACTTTATGATGTCATAATGTTAAGGTGATGATAGCATTATGACATCACAATCATAAGACCCCTTTCCGGTGTCATAATGATAAGACAACTAAATCACTATGATGTCATAATCAATACACTCTTTTATTATGTCATAATGGTAAAAGAATGATAGCATTATGATGTCACAATCAAAACACCTCTTTAGTATCTCCTAATGGTAACACAATTAAAACATTATAATATTACAATCAAAACTCCCCTTTATGATGTCATATTGTTAAAATGATGATAGCATTATGACATCACAATCATAAGACCCCTTTCCGGTGTCATAATGATAAGACAACTAAATCACTATGATGTCATAATCAATACACTCTTTTATTATGTCATAATGGTAAAAGAATGATAGCATTATGATGTCACAATCAAAACACCTCTTTAGTATCTCCTAATGGTAACACAATTAAAACATTATAATATTACAATCAAAACTCCCCTTTATGATGTCATATTGTTAAAATGATGATAGCATTCTGACATCACAATCATAAGACCCCTTTCCGGTGTCATAATGATAAGACAACTAAATCACTATGATGTCATAATCAATACACTCCTTTATTATGTCATAATGGTAAAAGAATGACAGCATTATGATGTCACAATCAAAACACCTCTTTAGTATCTCCTAATGGTAACACAATTAAAACATTATAATATTACAATCAAAACTCCCCTTTATTAATGTCATATTGTTAAAATGATGATAGCATTATGACATAACAATCATAAGACTCCTTTCCGGTGTCATAATGATAAGACAATTAAATCATTATGATGTCATAATCAATACACTCTTTTATTATGTCATAATGGTAAAAGAATGATAGCATTATGATGTCACAATCAAAACACCTCTTTAGTATCTCCTAATGGTAACACAATTAAAACATTCTAATATTACATTCAAAACTCCCCTTTATGATGTCATATTGTTAAAATGATGATAGCATTATGACATCACAATCATAAGACCCCTTTCCGGTGTCATAATGATAAGACAACTAAATCACTATGATGTCATAATCAATACACTCCTTTATTATGTCATAATGGTAAAAGAATGACAGCATTATGATGTCACAATCAAAACACCTCTTTAGTATCTCCTAATGGTAACACAATTAAAACATTATAATATTACAATCAAAACTCCCCTTTATGATGTCATAATGTTAAGGTGATGATAGCATTATGACATCACAATCATAAGACCCCTTTCCGGTGTCATAATGATAAGACAACTAAATCACTATGATGTCATAATCAATACACTCTTTTATTATGTCATAATGGTAAAAGAATGATAGCATTATGATGTCACAATCAAAACACCTCTTTAGTATCTCCTAACGGTAACACAATTAAAACATTATAATATTACAATCAAAACTCCCCTTTATGATGTCAAATTGTTAAAATGATGATAGCATTATGACATCACAATCATAAGACTCCTTTCCGGTGTCATAATTATAAGACAATTAAATCATTATGATGTCATAATCAATACACTCTTTTATTATGTCATAATGGTAAAAGAATGATAGCATTATGATGTCACAATCAAAACACCTCTTTAGTATCTCCTAATGGTAACACAATTAAAACATTATAATATTACAATCAAAACTCCCCTTTATGATGTCATATTGTTAAAATGATGATAGCATTATGACATCACAATCATAAGACCCCTTTCTGGTGTAATAATGATAAGATAACTAAATCACTATGATGTCATAATCAATACACTCTTTTATTATGTCATAATGGTAAAAGAATGATAGCATTATGATGTCACAATCAAAACACCTCTTTAGTATCTCCTAATGGTAACACAATTAAAACATTATAATATTACAATCAAAACTCCCCTTTATGATGTCATATTGTTAAAATGATGATAGCATTATGACATCACAATCATAAGACCCCTTTCCGGTGTCATAATGATAAGACAACTAAATCACTATGATGTCATAATCAATACACTCTTTTATTATGTCATAATGGTAAAAGAATGATAGCATTATGATGTCACAATCAAAACACTTCTTTAGTATCTCCTAATGGTAACACAATTAAAACATTATAATATCACAATCAAAACTCCCCTTTATGATGTCATATTGTTAAAGTGATGATAGCATTATGACATCACAATCATAAGACCCCTTTCCGGTGTCATAATGATAAGACAACTAAATCACTATGATGTCATAATCAATACACTCTTTTAGTATGTCATAATGGTAAAAGAATGATAGCATTATGATGTCACAATCAAAACACCTCTTTAGTATCTCCTAATGGTAACACAATTAAAACATTATAATATTACATTCAAAACTCCCCTTTATGATGTCATATTGTTAAAATGATGATAGCATTATGACATCACAATCATAAGACCCCTTTCCGGTGTCATAATGATAAGACAACTAAATCACTATGATGTCATAATCAATACACTCTTTTATTATGTCATAATGGTAAAAGAATGATAGCATTATGATGTCACAATCAAAACACCTCTTTAGTATCTCCTAATGGTAACACAATTAAAACATTCTAATATTACAATCAAAACTCCCCTTTATGATGTCATATTGTTAAAATGATGATAGCATTATGACATCACAATCATAAGACTCCTTTCCGGTGTCATAATTATAAGACAATTAAATCATTATGATGTCATAATCAATACACTCTTTTATTATGTCATAATGGTAAAAGAATGATAGCATTATGATGTCACAATCAAAACACCTCTTTAGTATCTCATGATGGTAACACAATTAAAACATTATAATATTACAATCAAAACTCCCCTTTATGATGTCATAATGTTAATGTGATGATAGCATTATGACATCACAATCATAAGACCCCTTTCCGGTGTCATAATGATAAGACAACTAAATCACTATGATGTCATAATCAATACACTCTTTTATTATGTCATAATGGTAAAAGAATGATAGCATTATGATGTCACAATCAAAACACCTCTTTAGTATCTCCTAACGGTAACACAATTAAAACATTATAATATTACAATCAAAACTCCCCTTTATGATGTCATATTGTTAAAATGATATTAGCATTATGACATCACAATCATAAGACTCCTTTCCGGTGCCATAATTATAAGACAATTAAATCATTATGATGTCATAATCAATACACTCTTTTATTATGTCATAATGGTAAAAGAATGATAGTATTATGATGTCACAATCAAAACACCTCTTTAGTATCTCCTGATGGTAACACAATTAAAACATTATAATATTACAATCAAAACTCCCGTTTATGATGCCATATTGTTAAAATGATGATAGCATTATGACATCACATGATGTCATAATCAATACACTCTTTTATTATGTCATAATGGTAAAAGAATGATAGCATTATGATGTCACAATCAAAACACCCCTTTAGTATCTCCTAATGGTAACACAATTAAAACATTATAATATTACAATCAAAACTCCCCTTTATGATGTCAAATTGTTAAAATGATGATAGCTTTATGACATCACAATCATAAGACTCCTTTCCGGTGTCATAATTATAAGACAATTAAATCATTATGATGTCATAATCAATACACTCTTTTATTATGTCATAATGGTAAAAGAATGATAGCATTATGATGTCACAATCAAAACACCTCTTTAGTATCTCCTAATGGTAACACAATTAAAACATTATAATATTACAATCAAAACTCCCCTTTATGATGTCATATTGTTAAAATGATGATAGCATTATGACATCACAATCATAAGACCCCTTTCCGGTGTCATAATGATAAGATAACTAAATCACTATGATGTCATAATCAATACACTCTTTTATTATGTCATAATGGTAAAAGAATGATAGCATTATGATGTCACAATCAAAACACCTCTTTAGTATCTCCTAATGGTAACACAATTAAAACATTATAATATTACAATCAAAACTCCCCTTTATGATGTCATATTGTTAAAATGATGATAGAATTTTGACATCACAATCATAAGACCCCTCTCCGGTGTCATAATGAGAAGACAACTAAATCACTATGATGTCATAATCAATACACTCTTTTATTATGTCATAATGGTAAAAGAATGATAGCATTATGATGTCACAATCAAAACACCTCTTTAGTATCTCCTAATGGTAACACAATTAAAACATTATAATATTACAATCAAAACTCCGCTTTATGATGTCATAATGTTAAGGTGATGATATCATTATGACATCACAATCATAAGACCCCTTTCCGGTGTCATAATGATAAGACAACTAAATCACTATGATGTCATAATCAATACACTCTTTTATTATGTCATAATGGTAAAAGAATGATAGCATTATGATGTCACAATCAAAACACCTCTTTAGTATCTCCTAATGGTAACACAATTAAAACATTATAATATTACAATCAAAACTCCCCTTTATGATGTCATATTGTTAAAATGATGATAGCATTATGACATCACAATCATAAGACGCCTTTCCGGTGTCATAATGATAAGACAACTAAATCACTATGATGTCATAATCAATACACTCTTTTATTATGTCATAATGGTAAAAGAATGATAGCATTATGATGTCACAATCAAAACACCTCTTTAGTATCTCCTGATGGTAACACAATTAAAACATTATAATATTACAATCAAAACTCTCCTTTATGATGTCATAATGTTAAGGTGATGATAGCATTATCACATCACAATCATAAGAGCCCTTTCCGGTGTCATGATGATAAGACAACTAAATCACTATGATGTCATAATCAATACACTCTTTTATTATGTCATAATGGAAAAGAATGATAGCATTATGATGTCACAATCAAAACACCTCTTTAGTATCTCCTGATGGTAACACAATTAAAACATTATAATATTACAATCAAAACTCCCCTTTATGATGTCATAATGTTAAGGTGATGATAGCATTATGACATCACAATCATAAGAGCCCTTTCCGGTGTCATAATGATAAGACAATTAAATCATTATGATGTCATAATGTTAAGGTGATGATAGCATTATGACATCACAATCATAAGACCCCTTTCCGGTGTCATAATTTTTAGACAACTAAATCATTATGATGTCATAATCAATACACTCTTTTATTATGTCATAATGGTAAAAGAATGATAGCATTATGATGTCACAATCAAAACACCTCTTTAGTATCTCCTAATGGTAACACAATTAAAACATTATAATATTACAATCAAAACTCCCCTTTATGATGTCATATTGTTAAAATGATGATAGAATTTTGACATCACAATCATAAGACCCCTCTCCGGTGTCATAATGAGAAGACAACTAAATCACTATGATGTCATAATCAATACACTCTTTTATTATGTCATAATGGTAAAAGAATGATAGCATTATGATGTCACAATCAAAACACCTCTTTAGTATCTCCTAATGGTAACACAATTAAAACATTATAATATTACAATCAAAACTCCCCTTTATGATGTCATAATGTTAAGGTGATGATATCATTATGACATCACAATCATAAGACCCCTTTCCGGTGTCATAATGATAAGACAACTAAATCACTATGATGTCATAATCAATACACTCTTTTATTATGTCATAATGGTAAAAGAATGATAGCATTATGATGTCACAATCAAAACACCTCTTTAGTATCTCCTAATGGTAACACAATTAAAACATTATAATATTACAATCAAAACTCCCCTTTATGATGTCATATTGTTAAAATGATGATAGCATTATGACATCACAATCATAAGACCCCTTTCCGGTGTCATAATGAGAAGACAACTAAATCACTATGATGTCATAATCAATACACTCTTTTATTATGTCATAATGGTAAAAGAATGATAGCATTATGATGTCACAATCAAAACACCTCTTTAGTATCTCCTAATGGTAACACAATTAAAACATTATAATATTACAATCAAAACTCCCCTTTATGATGTCATAATGTTAAGGTGATGATAGCATTCTGACATCACAATCATAAGACCCCTTTCCGGTGTCATAATGATAAGACAACTAAATCACTATGATGTCATAATCAATACACTCTTATTATGTCATAATGGTAAAAGAATGATAGCATTATGATGTCACAATCAAAACACCTCTTTAGTATCTCCTAATGGTAACACAATTAAAACATTATAATATTACAATCAAAACTCCCCTTTATGATGTCATATTGTTAAAATGATGATAGCATTATGACATCACAATCATAAGACGCCTTTCCGGTGTCATAATGATAAGACAACTAAATCACTATGATGTCATAATCAATACACTCTTTTATTATGTCATAATGGTAAAAGAATGACAGCATTATAATGTCACAATCAAAACACCTCTTTAGTATCTCCTAATGGTAACACAATTAAAACATTATAATATTACAATCAAAACTCCCCTTTATTAATGTCATATTGTTAAAATGATGATAGCATTATGACATCACAATCATAAGACTCCTTTCCGGTGTCATAATGATAAGACAATTAAATCATTATGATGTCATAATCAATACACTCTTTTATTATGTCATAATGGTAAAAGAATGATAGCATTATGATGTCACAATCAAAACACCTCTTTAGTATCTCCTAATGGTAACACAATTAAAACATTATAATATTACAATCAAAACTCCCCTTTATGATGTCATATTGTTAAAATGATGATAGCATTATGACATCACAATCATAAGACCCCTTTCCGGTGTCATAATGATAAGACAACTAAATCACTATGATGTCATAATCAATACACTCTTTTATTATGTCATAATGGTAAAAGAATGATAGCATTATGATGTCACAATCAAAACACCTCTTTAGTATCTCCTAATGGTAACACAATTAAAACATTATAATATTACATTCAAAACTCCCCTTTATGATGTCATATTGTTAAAATGATGATAGCATTATGACATCACAATCATAAGACCCCTTTCCGGTGTCATAATGATAAGACAACTAAATCACTATGATGTCATAATCAATACACTCTTTTATTATGTCATAATGGTAAAAGAATGACAGCATTATGATGTCACAATCAAAACACCTCTTTAGTATCTCCTAATGGTAACACAATTAAAACATTATAATATTACAATCAAAACTCCCCTTTATTAATGTCTTATTGTTAAAATGATGATAGCATTATGACATCACAATCATACGACTCCATTCCGGTGTCATAATGACAAGACAATTAAATCATTATGATGTCATAATCAATACACTCTTTTATTATGTCATAATGGTAAAAGAATGATAGCATTATGATGTCACAATCAAAACACCTCTTTAGTATCTCCTAATGGTAACACAATTAAAACATTATAATATTACTATCAAAACTCCCCTTTATGATGTCATATTGTTAAAATGATGATAGCATTATGACATCACAATCATAAGACCCCTTTCCGGTGTCATAATGATAAGACAACTAAATCACTATGATGTCATAATCAATGCACTCTTTTATTATGTCATAATGGTAAAAGAATGATAGCATTATGATGTCACAATCAAAACACCTCTTTAGTATCTCCTAATGGTAACACAATTAAAACATTATAATATTACAATCAAAACTCCCCTTTATGATGTCATATTGTTAAAATGATGATAGCATTATGACATCACAATCATAAGACCCCTTTCCGGTGTCATAATGATAAGACAACTAAATCACTATGATGTCATAATCAATATACTCTTTTATTATTTCATAATGGTAAAAGAATGATAGCATTATGATGTCACAATCAAAACACCTCTTTAGTATCTCCTAATGGTAACACAATTAAAACATTATAATATTACATTCAAAACTCCCCTTTATGATGTCATATTGTTAAAATGATGATAGCATTATGACATCACATGATGTCATAATCAATACACTCTTTTATTATGTCATAATGGTAAAAGAATGATAGCATTATGATGTCACAATCAAAACACCCCTTTAGTATCTCCTAATGGTAACACAATTAAAACATTATAATATTACAATCAAAACTCCCCTTTATGATGTCAAATTGTTAAAATGATGATAGCATTATGACATCACAATCATAAGACTCCTTTCCGGTGTCATAATTATAAGACAATTAAATTATTATGATGTCATAATCAATACACTCTTTTATTATGTCATAATGGTAAAAGAATGATAGCATTATGATGTCACAATCAAAACACCTCTTTAGTATCTCCTAATGGTAACACAATTAAAACATTATAATATTACAATCAAAACTCCCCTTTATGATGTCATATTGTTAAAATGATGATAGCATTATGACATCACAATCATAAGACCCCTTTCCGGTGTCATAATGATAAGACAATTAAATCATTATGATGTCAAAATCAATACACTCTTTTATTATGTCATGATGGTAAAAGAATGATAGCATTATGATGTCACAATCAAAACACCTCTTTAGTATCTCATGATGGTAACACAATTAAAACATTCTAATATTACAATCAAAACTCCCCTTTATGATGTCATAATGTTAAGGTGATGATAGCATTATGACATCACAATCATAAGACCCCTTTCCGGTGTCATAATGATAAGACAACTAAATCACTATGATGTCATAATCAATACACTCTTTTATTATGTCATAATGGTAAAAGAATGATAGCATTATGATGTCACAATCAAAACACCTCTTTAGTATCTCCTAACGGTAACACAATTAAAACATTATAATATTACAATCAAAACTCCCCTTTATGATGTCATATTGTTAAAATGATATTAGCATTATGACATCACAATCATAAGACCCCTTTCCGGTGTCATAATGATAAGACACCTAAATCACTATGATGTCATAATCAATACACTCTTTTATTATGTCATAATGGTAAAAGAATGACAGCATTATAATGTCACAATCAAAACACCTCTTTAGTATCTCCTAATGGTAACACAATTAAAACATTATAATATTACAATCAAAACTCCCCTTTATTAATGTCATATTGTTAAAATGATGATAGCATTATGACATCACAATCATAAGACTCCTTTCCGGTGTCATAATGATAAGACAATTAAATCATTATGATGTCATAATCAATACACTCTTTTATTATGTCATAATGGTAAAAGAATGATAGCATTATGATGTCACAATCAAAACACCTCTTTAGTATCTCCTAATGGTAACACAATTAAAACATTATAATATTACAATCAAAACTCCCCTTTATGATGTCAAATTGTTAAAATGATGATAGCATTATGACATCACAATCATAAGACTCCTTTCCGGAGTCATAATTATAAGACAATTAAATCATTATGATGTCATAATCAATACACTCTTTTATTATGTCATAATGGTAAAAGAATGATAGCATTATGATGTCACAATCAAAACACCTCTTTAGTATCTCCTAATGGTAACACAATTAAAACATTATAATATTACAATCAAAACTCCCCTTTATGATGTCATATTGTTAAAGTGATGATAGCATTATGACATCACAATCATAAGACCCCTTTCCGGTGTCATAATGATAAGACAATTAAATCACTATGATGTCATAATCAATACACTCTTTTATTATGTCATCATGGTAAAAGAATGATAGCATTATGATGTCACAATCAAAACACCTCTTTAGTATCTCCTAATGGTAACACAATTAAAACATTATAATATTACAATCAAAACTCCCCTTTATTAATGTCATATTGTTAAAATGATGATAGCATTATGACATCACAATCATAAGACTCCTTTCCGGTGTCATAATGATAAGACAATTAAATCATTATGATGTCATAATCAATACACTCTTTTATTATGTCATAATGGTAAAAGAATGATAGCATTATGATGTCACAATCAAAACACCTCTTTAGTATCTCCTAATGGTAACACAATTAAAACATTATAATATTACAATCAAAACTCCCCTTTATGATGTCATATTGTTAAAATGATGATAGCATTATGACATCACAATCATAAGACTCCTTTCCGGTGTCATAATGATAAGACAATTAAATCATTATGATGTCATAATCAATACACTCTTTTATTATGTCATAATGGTAAAAGAATGATAGCATTATGATGTCACAATCAAAACACCCCTTTAGTATCTCCTAATGGTAACACAATTAAAACATTATAATATTACAATCAAAACTCCCCTTTATGATGTCATATTGTTAAAATGATGATAGCATTATGACATCACAATCATAAGACTCCTTTCCGGTGTCATAATGATAAGACAATTAAATCATTATGATGTCATAATCAATACACTCTTTTATTATGTCATAATGGTAAAAGAATGATAGCATTATGATGTCACAATCAAAACACCTCTTTAGTATCTCCTAATAGTAACACAATTAAAACATTATATTATTACAATCAAAACTCCCCTTTATGATGTCATATTGTTAAAATTATGATAGCATTATGACATTACAATCATAAGACCCCTTTCCGGTGTCATAATGATAAGACAATTAAATCATTATGATGTCATAATCAATACACTCTTTTACTATGTCATAATGGTAAAAGAATGATAGCATTATGATGTCACAATCAAAACACCTCTTTAGTATCTCCTGATGGTAACACAATTAAAACATTATAATATTACAATCAAAACTCCCCTTTATGATGTCATAATGTTAAGGTGATAATAGCATTATGACATCACAATCATAAGACCCCTTTCCGGTGTCATAATGATAAGACAACTAAATCACTATGATGTCATAATCAATACACTCTTTTATTATGTCATAATGGTAAAAGAATGATAGCATTATGATGTCACAATCAAAACACCTCTTTAGTATCTCATGATGGTAACACAATTAAAACATTATAATATTACAATCAAAACTCCCCTTTATGATGTCATAATGTTAAGGTGATGATAGCATTATGACATCACAATCATAAGACCCCTTTCCGGTGTCATAATGATAAGACAACTAAATCACTATGATGTCATAATCAATACACTCTTTTATTATGTCATAATGGTAAAAGAATGATAGCATTATGATGTCACAATCAAAACACCTCTTTAGTATCTCCTAACGGTAACACAATTAAAACATTATAATATTACAATCAAAACTCCCCTTTATGATGTCATAATGTTAAGGTGATGATAGCATTATGACATCACAATCATAAGACCCCTTTCCGGTGTCATAATGATAAGACAACTAAATCACTATGATGTCATAATCAATACACTCTTTTATTATGTCATAATGGTAAAAGAATGATAGCATTATGATGTCACAATCAAAACACCTCTTTAGTATCTCCTAACGGTAACACAATTAAAACATTATAATATTACAATCAAAACTCCCCTTTATGATGTCATAATGTTAAGGTGATGATAGCATTATGACATCACAATCATAAGACTCCTTTCCGGTGTCATAATTATAAGACAATTAAATCATTATGATGTCATAATCAATACACTCTTTTATTTTGTCATAATGGTAAAAGAATGATAGTATTATGATGTCACAATCAAAACACCTCTTTAGTATCTCCTAATGGTAACACAATTAAAACATTATAATATTACAATCAAAACTCCCCTTTATGATGTCAGAATGTTAAGTTGTTGATAGCATTATGACATCACAATCATAAGACCCCTTTCCGGTGTCATAATGATAAGACAACTAAATCACTATGATGTCATAATCAATACACTCTTTTATTATGTCATAATGGTAAAAGAATGATAGCATTATGATGTCACAATCAAAACACCTCTTTAGTATCTCATGATGGTAACACAATTAAAACATTATAATATTACAATCAAAACTCCCCTTTATGATGTCATAATGTTAAGTTGATGATAGCATTGTGACATCACAATCATAAGACCCCTTTCCGGTGTCATAATGATAAGACAACTAAATCACTATGATGTCATAATCAATACACTCTTTTATTATGTCCTAATGGTAAAAGAATGATAGCATTATGATGTCACAATCAAAACACCTCTTTAGTATCTCCTAATGGTAACACAATTAAAACATTATCATATTACAATCAAAACTCCCCTTTATGATGTCATATTGTTAAAATGATGATAGCATTATGACATCACAATCATAAGACTCCTTTCCGGTGTCATAGTTATAAGACAATTAAATCATTATGATGTCATAATCAATACACTCTTTTATTATGTCATAATGGTAAAAGAATGATAGCATTATGATGTCACAATCAAAACACCTCTTTAGTATCTCCTGATGGTAACACAATTAAAACATTATAATATTACAATCAAAACTCCCCTTTATGATGTCATATTGTTAAAATGATGATAGCATTATGACATCACAATCATAAGACCCCTTTCCGGTGTCATAATGATAAGACAACTAAATCACTATGATGTCATAATCAATACACTCTTTTATTATGTCATAATGGTAAAAGAATGATAGCATTATGATGTCACAATCAAAACACCTCTTTAGTATCTCCTAATGGTAACACAATTAAAACATTATAATATTACAATCAAAACTCCCCTTTATGATGTCATATTGTTAAAATGATGATAGCATTATGACATCACAATCATAAGACCCCTTTCCGGTGTCATAATGATAAGACAACTAAATCACTATGATGTCATAATCAATACACTCTTTTATTATGTCATAATGGTAAAAGAATGATAGCATTATGATGTCACAATCAAAACACCTCTTTAGTATCTCCTAATGGTAACACAATTAAAACATTATAATATTACAATCAAAACTCCCCTTTATGATGTCATAATGTTAAGGTGATGATAGCATTATGGCATCACAATCATAAGACCCCTTTCCGGTGTCATAATTATAAGACAATTAAATCATTATGATGTCATAATCAATACACTCTTTTATTATGTCATAATGGTAAAAGAATGATAGCATTATGATGTCACAATCAAAACACCTCTTTAGTATCTCCTAATGGTAACACAATTAAAACATTATAATATTACAATCAAAACTCCCCTTTATGATGTCATATTGTTAAAATTATGATAGCATTATGACATCACAATCATAAGACCCCTTTCCGGTGTCATAATGATAAGACAACTAAATCACTATGATGTCATAATCAATACACTCTTTTATTATGTCATAATGGTAAAAGAATGATAGCATTATGATGTCACAATCAAAACACCTCTTTAGTATCTCCTAATGGTAACACAATTAAAACATTATAATATTACAATCAAAACTCCCCTTTATGATGTCATATTGTTAAAATGATGATAGCATTATGACATCACAATCATAAGACCCCTTTCCGGTGTCATAATGATAAGACAACTAAATCACTATGATGTCATAATCAATACACTCTTTTATTATGTCATAATGGTAAAAGAATGATAGCATTATGATGTCACAATCAAAACACCTCTTTAGTATCTCCTAATGGTAACACAATTAAAACATTATAATATTACAATCAAAACTCCCCTTTATGATGTCATATTGTTAAAATGATGATAGCATTATGACATCACAATCATAAGACCCCTTTCCGGTGTCATAATGATAAGACAACTAAATCACTATGATGTCATAATCAATACACTCTTTTATTATGTCATAATGGTAAAAGAATGATAGCATTATGATGTCACAATCAAAACACCTCTTTAGTATCTCCTAATGGTAACACAATTAAAACATTATAATATTACATTCAAAACTCCCCTTTATGATGTCATATTGTTAAAATGATGATAGCATTCTGACATCACAATCATAAGACCCCTTTCCGGTGTCATAATGATAAGACAACTAAATCACTATGATGTCATAATCAATACACTCTTTTATTATGTCATAATGGTAAAAGAATGATAGCATTATGATGTCACAATCAAAACACCTCTTTAGTATCTCCTAATGGTAACACAATTAAAACATTATAATATTACATTCAAAACTCCCCTTTATGATGTCATATTGTTAAAATGATGATAGCATTCTGACATCACAATCATAAGACCCCTTTCCGGTGTCATAATGATAAGACAACTAAATCACTATGATGTCATAATCAATACACTCTTTTATTATGTCATAATGGTAAAAGAATGACAGCATTATAATGTCACAATCAAAACACCTCTTTAGTATCTCCTAATGGTAACACAATTAAAACATTATAATATTACAATCAAAACTCCCCTTTATTAATGTCATATTGTTAAAATGATGATAGCATTATGACATCACAATCATAAGACTCCTTTCCGGTGTCATAATGATAAGACAATTAAATCATTATGATGTCATAATCAATACACTCTTTTATTATGTCATAATGGTAAAAGAATGATAGCATTATGATGTCACAATCAAAACACCTCTTTAGTATCTCCTAATGGTAACACAATTAAAACATTATAATATTACAATCAAAACTCCCCTTTATGATGTCAAATTGTTAAAATGATGATAGCATTATGACATCACAATCATAAGACTCCTTTCCGGAGTCATAATTATAAGACAATTAAATCATTATGATGTCATAATCAATACACTTTTATTATGTCATAATGGTAAAAGAATGATAGCATTATGATGTCACAATCAAAACACCTCTTTAGTATCTCCTAATGGTAACACAATTAAAACATTATAATATTACAATCAAAACTCCCCTTTATGATGTCATATTGTTAAAGTGATGATAGCATTATGACATCACAATCATAAGACCCCTTTCCGGTGTCATAATGATAAGACAATTAAATCACTATGATGTCATAATCAATACACTCTTTTATTATGTCATAATGGTAAAAGAATGATAGCATTATGATGTCACAATCAAAACACCTCTTTAGTATCTCCTAATGGTAACACAATTAAAACATTATAATATTACAATCAAAACTCCCCTTTATTAATGTCATATTGTTAAAATGATGATAGCATTATGACATCACAATCATAAGACTCCTTTCCGGTGTCATAATGATAAGACAATTAAATCATTATGATGTCATAATCAATACACTCTTTTATTATGTCATAATGGTAAAAGAATGATAGCATTATGATGTCACAATCAAAACACCTCTTTAGTATCTCCTAATGGTAACACAATTAAAACATTATAATATTACAATCAAAACTCCCCTTTATGATGTCATATTGTTAAAATGATGATAGCATTATGACATCACAATCATAAGACCCCTTTCCGGTGTCATAATGATAAGACAACTAAATCACTATGATGTCATAATCAATACACTCTTTTATTATGTCATAATGGTAAAAGAATGATAGCATTATGATGTCACAATCAAAACACCTCTTTAGTATCTCCTAACGGTAACACAATTAAAACATTATAATATTACAATCAAAACTCCCCTTTATGATGTCATATTGTTAAAATGATATTAACATTATGACATCACAATCATAAGACTCCTTTCCGGTGTCATAATTATAAGACAATTAAATCATTATGATGTCATAATCAATACACTCTTTTATTTTGTCATAATGGTAAAAGAATGATAGTATTATGATGTCACAATCAAAACACCTCTTTAGTATCTCCTAATGGTAACACAATTAAAACATTATAATATTACAATCAAAACTCCCCTTTATGATGTCATATTGTTAAAATGATGATAGCATTATGACATCACAATCATAAGACCCCTTTCCGGTGTCATAATGATAAGACAACTAAATCACTATGATGTCATAATCAATACACTCTTTTATTATGTCATAATGGTAAAAGAATGATAGCATTATGATGTCACAATCAAAACACCTCTTTAGTATCTCCTAATGGTAACACAATTAAAACATTATAATATTACAATCAAAACTCCCCTTTATGATGTCAGAATGTTAAGTTGTTGATAGCATTATGACATCACAATCATAAGACCCCTTTCCGGTGTCATAATGATAAGACAACTAAATCACTATGATGTCATAATCAATACACTCTTTTATTATGTCCTAATGGTAAAAGAATGATAGCATTATGATGTCACAATCAAAACACCTCTTTAGTATCTCCTAATGGTAACACAATTAAAACATTATCATATTACAATCAAAACTCCCCTTTATGATGTCATATTGTTAAAATGATGATAGCATTATGACATCACAATCATAAGACCCCTTTCCGGTGTCATAATTATATGACAACTAAATCATCATGATGTCATAATCAATACACTCTTTTATTATGTCATAATGGTAAAAGAATGATAGCATTATGATGTCACAATCAAAACACCTCTTTAGTATCTCCTAATGGTAACACAATTAAAACATTATAATATTACAATCAAAACTCCCCTTTATGATGTCATAATGTTAAGGTGATGATAGCATTATGACATCACAATCATAAGACCCCTTTCCGGTGTCATAATGATAAGACAACTAAATCACTATGATGTCATAATCAATACACTCTTTTATTATGTCATAATGGTAAAAGAATGATAGCATTATGATGTCACAATCAAAACACCTCTTTAGTATCTCCTAATGGTAACACATTTAAAACATTATAATATTACAATCAAAACTCCCCTTTATGATGTCATAATGTTAAGGTGATGATAGCATTATGGCATCACAATCATAAGACCCCTTTCCGGTGTCATAATTATAAGACAATTAAATCATTATGATGTCATAATCAATACATTCTTTTATTATGTCATAATGGTAAAAGAATGATAGCATTATGATGTCACAATCAAAACACCTCTTTAGTATCTCCTGATGGTAACACAATTAAAACATTATAATATTACAATCAAAACTCCCCTTTATGATGTCATATTGTTAAAATGATGATAGCATTATGACATCACAATCATAAGACCCCTTTCCGGTGTCATAATGATAAGACAACTAAATCACTATGATGTCATAATCAATACACTCTTTTATTATGTCATAATGGTAAAAGAATGATAGCATTATGATGTCACAATCAAAACACCTCTTTAGTATCTCCTAATGGTAACACAATTAAAACATTATAATATTACAATCAAAACTCCCCTTTATGATGTCATATTGTTAAAATGATGATAGCATTATGACATCACATTCATAAGACCCCTTTCCGGTGTCATAATGATAAGACAACTAAATCACTATGATGTCATAATCAATACACTCTTTTATTATGTCATAATGGTAAAAGAATGATAGCATTATGATGTCACAATCAAAACACCTCTTTAGTATCTCCTAATGGTAACACAATTAAAACATTATAATATTACAATCAAAACTCCCCATTATGATGTCATATTGTTAAAATGATGATAGCATTATGACATCACAATCATAAGACCCCTTTCCGGTGTCATAATGATAAGACAACTAAATCACTATGATGTCATAATCAATACACTCTTTTATTATGTCATAATGGTAAAAGAATGATAGCATTATGATGTCACAATCAAAACACCTCTTTAGTATCTCCTAATGGTAACACAATTAAAACATTATAATATTACATTCAAAACTCCCCTTTATGATGTCATATTGTTAAAATGATGATAGCATTCTGACATCACAATCATAAGACCCCTTTCCGGTGTCATAATGATAAGACAACTAAATCACTATGATGTCATAATCAATACACTCCTTTATTATGTCATAATGGTAAAAGAATGACAGCATTATGATGTCACAATCAAAACACCTCTTTAGTATCTCCTAATGGTAACACAATTAAAACATTATAATATTACAATCAAAACTCCCCTTTATTAATGTCATATTGTTAAAATGATGATAGCATTATGACATCACAATCATAAGACTCCTTTCCGGTGTCATAATGATAAGACAATTAAATCATTATGATGTCATAATCAATACACTCTTTTATTATGTCATGATGGTAAAAGAATGATAGCATTATGATGTCACAATCAAAACACCTCTTTAGTATCTCCTAATGGTAACACAATTAAAACATTATAATATTACAATCAAAACTCCCCTTTATGATGTCATATTGTTAAAATGATGATAGCATTATGACATCACAATCATAAGACCCCTTTCCGGTGTCATAATGATAAGACAATTAAATCATTATGATGTCATAATCAATACACTCTTTTATTATGTCATAATGGTAAAAGAATGATAGCATTGTGATGTCACAATCAAAACACCTCTTTAGTATCTCCTAATGGTAACACAATTAAAACATTATAATGTTACAATCAAAACTCCCCTTTATGATGTCATATTGTTAAAATGATGATAGCATTATGACATCACAATCATAAGACCCCTTTCCGGTGTCATAATGATAAGACAACTAAATCACTATGATGTCATAATCAATACACTCTTTTAGTATGTCATAATGGTAAAAGAATGATAGCATTATGATGTCACAATCAAAACACCTCTTTAGTATCTCGTAATGGTAACACAATTAAAACATTATAATATTACAATCAAAACTCCCCTTTGTTGTTACGTTCTGCCCAGGCTGCGGAGCTGCATATCTGTCCTGCTTTAGTTTCTCTGCTTTGCTTTGATCCATTCCTGGATTTCCTTTTGCTTTGTTCTATTTTCCATTCCTTGCTTCTGCTCCGGCTCTTTGCTTCAGCTCTGCTTCTTTTATTAGGTGACATTTGTGATGTCAAATTGTTAAAATGATGATAGCATTATGACATCACAATCATAAGACCCCTTTCCGGAGTCATAATGATAAGACAACTAAATCACTATGATGTCATAATCAATACACTCTTTTAGTATGTCATAATGGTAAAAGAATGATAGCATTATGATGTCACAATCAAAACACCTCTTTAGTATCTCCTAATGGTAACACAATTAAAACATTATAATATTACATTCAAAACTCCCCTTTATGATGTCATATTGTTAAAATGATGATAGCATTATGACATCACAATCATAAGACCCCTTTCCGGTGTCATAATGATAAGACAACTAAATCACTATGATGTCATAATCAATACACTCTTTTATTATGTCATAATGGTAAAAGAATGATAGCATTATGATGTCACAATCAAAACACCTCTTTAGTATCTCCTAATGGTAACACAATTAAAACATTCTAATATTACAATCAAAACTCCCCTTTATGATGTCATATTGTTAAAATGATGATAGCATTATGACATCACAATCATAAGACTCCTTTCCGGTGTCATAATTATAAGACAATTAAATCATTATGATGTCATAATCAATACACTCTTTTATTATGTCATAATGGTAAAAGAATGATAGCATTATGATGTCACAATCAAAACACCTCTTTAGTATCTCATGATGGTAACACAATTAAAACATTATAATATTACAATCAAAACTCCCCTTTATGATGTCATAATGTTAAGGTGATGATAGCATTATGACATCACAATCATAAGACCCCTTTCCGGTGTCATAATGATAAGACAACTAAATCACTATGATGTCATAATCAATACACTCTTTTATTATGTCATAATGGTAAAAGAATGATAGCATTATGATGTCACAATCAAAACACCTCTTTAGTATCTCCTAACGGTAACACAATTAAAACATTATAATATTACAATCAAAACTCCCCTTTATGATGTCATATTGTTAAAATGATATTAGCATTAAGACATCACAATCATAAGACTCCTTTCCGGTGTCATAATTATAAGACAATTAAATCATTATGATGTCATAATCAATACACTCTTTTATTATGTCATAATGGTAAAAGAATGATAGCATTATGATGTCACAATCAAAACACCTCTTTAGTATCTCATGATGGTAACACAATTAAAACATTATAATATTACAATCAAAACTCCCCTTTATGATGTCATAATGTTAAGGTGATGATAGCATTATGACATCACAATCATAAGACCCCTTTCCGGTGTCATAATGATAAGACAACTAAATCACTATGATGTCATAATCAATACACTCTTTTATTATGTCATAATGGTAAAAGAATGATAGCATTATGATGTCACAATCAAAACACCTCTTTAGTATCTCCTAACGGTAACACAATTAAAACATTATAATATTACAATCAAAACTCCCCTTTATGATGTCATATTGTTAAAATGATATTAGCATTAAGACATCACAATCATAAGACTCCTTTCCGGTGTCATAATTATAAGACAATTAAATCATTATGATGTCATAATCAATACACTCTTTTATTATGTCATAATGGTAAAAGAATGATAGTATTATGATGTCACAATCAAAACACCTCTTTAGTATCTCCTAATGGTAACACAATTAAAACATTATAATATTACAATCAAAACTCCCCTTTATGATGTCATAATGTTAAGGTGATGATAGCATTATGACATCACAATCATAAGACCCCTTTTCGGTGTCATAATGATAAGACAATTAAATCACTATGATGTCATAATCAATACACTCTTTTATTATGTCATAATGGTAAAAGAATGATAGCATTATGATGTCACAATCAAAACACCTCTTTAGTATCTCATGATGGTAACACAATTAAAACATTATAATATTACAATCAAAACTCCCCTTTATGATGTCATAATGTTAAGGTGATGATAGCATTATGACATCACAATCATAAGACCCCTTTCCGGTGTCATAATGATAAGACAACTAAATCACTATGATGTCATAATCAACACACTCTTTTATTATGTCATAATGGTAAAAGAATGATAGCATTATGATGTCACAATCAAAACACCTCTTTAGTATCTCCTAATGGTAACACAATTAAAACATTATAATATCACAATCAAAACTCCCCTTTATGATGTCATATTGTTAAAGTGATGATAGCATTATGACATCACAATCATAAGACCCCTTTCCGGTGTCATAATGATAAGACAACTAAATCACTATGATGTCATAATCAATACACTCTTTTAGTATGTCATAATGGTAAAAGAATGATAGCATTATGATGTCACAATCAAAACACCTCTTTAGTATCTCCTAATGGTAACACAATTAAAACATTATAATATTACATTCAAAACTCCCCTTTATGATGTCATATTGTTAAAATGATGATAGCATTATGACATCACAATCATAAGACTCCTTTCCGGTGTCATAATTATAAGACAATTAAATCATTATGATGTCATAATCAATACACTCTTTTATTATGTCATAATGGTAAAAGAATGATAGCATTATGATGTCACAATCAAAACACCTCTTTAGTATCTCCTAATGGTAACACAATTAAAACATTATAATATTACATTCAAAACTCCCCTTTATGATGTCATATTGTTAAAATGATGATAGCATTCTGACATCACAATCATAAGACCCCTTTCCGGTGTCATAATAAGACAACTAAATCACTATGATGTCATAATCAATACACTCCTTTATTATGTCATAATGGTAAAAGAATGACAGCATTATGATGTCACAATCAAAACACCTCTTTAGTATCTCCTAATGGTAACACAATTAAAACATTACAATCAAAACTCCCCTTTATTAATGTCATATTGTTAAAATGATGATAGCATTATGACATCACAATCATAAGACCCCTTTCCGGTGTCATAATGATAAGACAATTAAATCATTATGATGTCATAATCAATACACTCTTTTATTATGTCATGATGGTAAAAGAATGATAGCATTATGATGTCACAATCAAAACACTTCTTTAGTATCTCCTAATGGTAACACAATTAAAACATTATAATATTACAATCAAAACTCCCCTTTATGATGTCATATTGTTAAAATGATGATAGCATTATGACATCACAATCATAAGACCCCTTTCCGGTGTCATAATGATAAGACAATTAAATCATTATGATGTCATAATCAATACACTCTTTTATTATGTCATAATGGTAAAAGAATGATAGCATTGTGATGTCACAATCAAAACACTTCTTTAGTATCTCCTAATGGTAACACAATTAAAACATTATAATGTTACAATCAAAACTCCCCTTTATGATGTCATATTGTTAAAATGATGATAGCATTATGACATCACAATCATAAGACCCCTTTCCGGTGTCATAATGATAAGACAACTAAATCACTATGATGTCATAATCAATACACTCTTTTAGTATGTCATAATGGTAAAAGAATGATAGCATTATGATGTCACAATCAAAACACCTCTTTAGTATCTCCTAATGGTAACACAATTAAAACATTATAATATTACAATCAAAACTCCCCTTTGTTGTTACGTTCTGCCCAGGCTGCGGAGCTGCATATCTGTCCTGCTTTAGTTTCTCTGCTTTGCTTTGATCCATTCCTGGATTTCCTTTTGCTTTGTTCTATTTTCCATTCCTTGCTTCTGCTCCGGCTCTTTGCTTCAGCTCTGCTTCTTTTATTAGGTGACATTTGTGATGTCAAATTGTTAAAATGATGATAGCATTATGACATCACAATCATAAGACCCCTTTCCGGTGTCATAATGATAAGACAACTAAATCACTATGATGTCATAATCAATACACTCTTTTATTATGTCATAATGGTAAAAGAATGACAGCATTATGATGTCACAATCAAAACACCTCTTTAGTATCTCCTAATGGTAACACAATTAAAACATTATAATATTACAATCAAAACTCCCCTTTATTAATGTCATATTGTTAAAATGATGATAGCATTATGACATCACAATCATAAGACTCCTTTCCGGTGTCATAATGATAAGACAATTAAATCATTATGATGTCATAATCAATACACTCTTTTATTATGTCATAATGGTAAAAGAATGATAGCATTATGATGTCACAATCAAAACACCTCTTTAGTATCTCCTAATGGTAACACAATTAAAACATTATAATATTACAATCAAAACTCCCCTTTATGATGTCATATTGTTAAAATGATGATAGCATTATGACATCACAATCATAAGACTCCTTTCCGGTGTCATAATAACAAAGACAACTAAATCACTATGATGTCATAATCAATACACTCTTTTATTATGTCATAATGGTAAAAGAATGATAGCATTATGATGTCACAATCAAAACACCTCTTTAGTATCTCCTAATGGTAACACAATTAAAACATTATAATATTACATTCAAAACTCCCCTTTATGATGTCATATTGTTAAAATGATGATAGCATTCTGACATCACAATCATAAGACCCCTTTCCGGTGTCATAATGATAAGACAACTAAATCACTATGATGTCATAATCAATACACTCTTTTATTATGTCATAATGGTAAAAGAATGACAGCATTATAATGTCACAATCAAAACACCTCTTTAGTATCTCCTAATGGTAACACAATTAAAACATTATAATATTACAATCAAAACTCCCCTTTATTAATGTCATATTGTTAAAATGATGATAGCATTATGACATCACAATCATAAGACTCCTTTCCGGTGTCATAATGATAAGACAATTAAATCATTATGATGTCATAATCAATACACTCTTTTATTATGTCATAATGGTAAAAGAATGATAGCATTATGATGTCACAATCAAAACACCTCTTTAGTATCTCCTAATGGTAACACAATTAAAACATTATAATATTACAATCAAAACTCCCCTTTATGATGTCAAATTGTTAAAATGATGATAGCATTATGACATCACAATCATAAGACTCCTTTCCGGAGTCATAATTATAAGACAATTAAATCATTATGATGTCATAATCAATACACTCTTTTATTATGTCATAATGGTAAAAGAATGATAGCATTATGATGTCACAATCAAAACACCTCTTTAGTATCTCCTAATGGTAACACAATTAAAACATTATAATATTACAATCAAAACTCCCCTTTATGATGTCATATTGTTAAAGTGATGATAGCATTATGACATCACAATCATAAGACCCCTTTCCGGTGTCATAATGATAAGACAATTAAATCACTATGATGTCATAATCAATACACTCTTTTATTATGTCATAATGGTAAAAGAATGATAGCATTATGATGTCACAATCAAAACACCTCTTTAGTATCTCCTAATGGTAACACAATTAAAACATTATAATATTACAATCAAAACTCCCCTTTATTAATGTCATATTGTTAAAATGATGATAGCATTATGACATCACAATCATAAGACTCCTTTCCGGTGTCATAATGATAAGACAATTAAATCATTATGATGTCATAATCAATACACTCTTTTATTATGTCATAATGGTAAAAGAATGATAGCATTATGATGTCACAATCAAAACACCTCTTTAGTATCTCCTAATGGTAACACAATTAAAACATTATAATATTACAATCAAAACTCCCCTTTATGATGTCATATTGTTAAAATGATGATAGCATTATGACATCACAATCATAAGACTCCTTTCCGGTGTCATAATGATAAGACAATTAAATCATTATGATGTCATAATCAATACACTCTTTTATTATGTCATAATGGTAAAAGAATGATAGCATTATGATGTCACAATCAAAACACCCCTTTAGTATCTCCTAATGGTAACACAATTAAAACATTATAATATTACAATCAAAACTCCCCTTTATGATGTCATATTGTTAAAATGATGATAGCATTATGACATCACAATCATAAGACTCCTTTCCGGTGTCATAATGATAAGACAATTAAATCATTATGATGTCATAATCAATACACTCTTTTATTATGTCATAATGGTAAAAGATGATAGCATTATGATGTCACAATCAAAACACCTCTTTAGTATCTCCTAATGGTAACACAATTAAAACATTATATTATTACAATCAAAACTCCCCTTTATGATGTCATATTGTTAAAATTATGATAGCATTATGACATTACAATCATAAGACCCCTTTCCGGTGTCATAATGATAAGACAATTAAATCATTATGATGTCATAATCAATACACTCTTTTATTATGTCATAATGGTAAAAGAATGATAGCATTATGATGTCACAATAAAAACACCTCTTTAGTATCTCCTGATGGTAACACAATTAAAACATTATAATATTACAATCAAAACTCCCCTTTATGATGTCATAATGTTAAGGTGATAATAGCATTATGACATCACAATCATAAGACCCCTTTCCGGTGTCATAATGATAAGACAACTAAATCACTATGATGTCATAATCAATACACTCTTTTATTATGTCATAATGGTAAAAGAATGATAGCATTATGATGTCACAATCAAAACACCTCTTTAGGATCTCATGATGGTAACACAATTAAAACATTATAATATTACAATCAAAACTCCCCTTTATGATGTCATAATGTTAAGGTGATGATAGCATTATGACATCACAATCATAAGACCCCTTTCCGGTGTCATAATGATAAGACAACTAAATCACTATGATGTCATAATCAATACACTCTTTTATTATGTCATAATGGTAAAAGAATGATAGCATTATGATGTCACAATCAAAACACCTCTTTAGTATCTCCTAACGGTAACACAATTAAAACATTATAATATTACAATCAAAACTCCCCTTTATGATGTCATATTGTTAAAATGATGATAGCATTCTGACATCACAATCATAAGACCCCTTTCCGGTGTCATAATGATAAGACAACTAAATCACTATGATGTCATAATCAATACACTCCTTTATTATGTCATAATGGTAAAAGAATGACAGCATTATGATGTCACAATCAAAACACCTCTTTAGTATCTCCTAATGGTAACACAATTAAAACATTATAATATTACAATCAAAACTCCCCTTTATTAATGTCATATTGTTAAAATGATGATAGCATTATGACATAACAATCATAAGACTCCTTTCCGGTGTCATAATGATAAGACAATTAAATCATTATGATGTCATAATCAATACACTCTTTTATTATGTCATGATGGTAAAAGAATGATAGCATTATGATGTCACAATCAAAACACCTCTTTAGTATCTCCTAATGGTAACACAATTAAAACATTATAATATTACATTCAAAACTCCCCTTTATGATGTCATATTGTTAAAATGATGATAGCATTCTGACATCACAATCATAAGACCCCTTTCCGGTGTCATAATGATAAGACAACTAAATCACTATGATGTCATAATCAATACACTTTTATTATGTCATAATGGTAAAAGAATGATAGCATTATGATGTCACAATCAAAACACCTCTTTAGTATCTCCTAATGGTAACACAATTAAAACATTATAATATTACAATCAAAACTCCCCTTTATGATGTCATATTGTTAAAATGATGATAGCATTATGACATCACAATCATAAGACTCCTTTCCGGTGTCATAATGATAAGACAATTAAATCATTATGATGTCATAATCAATACACTATTTTATTATGTCATAATGGTAAAAGAATGATAGCATTATGATGTCACAATCAAAACACCCCTTTAGTATCTCCTAATGGTAACACAATTAAAACATTATAATATTACAATCAAAACTCCCCTTTATGATGTCATATTGTTAAAATGATGATAGCATTATGACATCATAATCATAAGACTCCTTTCCGGTGTCATAATGATAAGATAACTAAATCACTATGATGTCATAATCAATACACTCTTTTATTATGTCATAATGGTAAAAGAATGATAGCATTATGATGTCACAATCAAAACACCTCTTTAGTATCTCCTAATGGTAACACAATTAAAACATTATATTATTACAATCAAAACTCCCCTTTATGATGTCATATTGTTAAAATTATGATAGCATTATGACATTACAATCATAAGACCCCTTTCCGGTGTCATAATGATAAGACAATTAAATCATTATGATGTCATAATCAATACACTCTTTTATTATGTCATAATGGTAAAAGAATGATAGCATTATGATGTCACAATCAAAACACCTCTTTAGTATCTCCTGATGGTAACACAATTAAAACATTATAATATTACAATCAAAACTCCCCTTTATGATGTCATAATGTTAAGGTGATAATAGCATTATGACATCACAATCATAAGACCCCTTTCCGGTGTCATAATGATAAGACAACTAAATCACTATGATGTCATAATCAATACACTCTTTTATTATGTCATAATGGTAAAAGAATGATAGCATTATGATGTCACAATCAAAACACCTCTTTAGTATCTCATGATGGTAACACAATTAAAACATTATAATATTACAATCAAAACTCCCCTTTATGATGTCATAATGTTAAGGTGATGATAGCATTATGACATCACAATCATAAGACCCCTTTCCGGTGTCATAATGATAAGACAACTAAATCACTATGATGTCATAATCAATACACTCTTTTATTATGTCATAATGGTAAAAGAATGATAGCATTATGATGTCACAATCAAAACACCTCTTTAGTATCTCCTAATGGTAACACAATTAAAACATTATAATATTACATTCAAAACTCCCCTTTATGATGTCATATTGTTAAAATGATGATAGCATTATGACATCACAATCATAAGACCCCTTTCCGGTGTCATAATGATAAGACAACTAAATCACTATGATGTCATAATCAATACACTCTTTTATTATGTCATAATGGTAAAAGAATGATAGCATTATGATGTCACAATCAAAACACCTCTTTAGTATCTCCTAATGGTAACACAATTAAAACATTATAATATTACAATCAAAACTCCCCTTTATGATGTCAGAATGTTAAGTTGTTGATAGCATTATGACATCACAATCATAAGACCCCTTTCCGGTGTCATAATGATAAGACAACTAAATCACTATGATGTCATAATCAATAAACTCTTTTATTATGTCATAATGGTAAAAGAATGATAGCATTATGATGTCACAATCAAAACACCTCTTTAGTATCTCATGATGGTAACACAATTAAAACATTATAATATTACAATCAAAACTCCCCTTTATGATGTCATAATGTTAAGTTGATGATAGCATTGTGACATCACAATCATAAGACCCCTTTCCGGTGTCATAATGATAAGACAACTAAATCACTATGATGTCATAATCAATACACTCTTTTATTATGTCCTAATGGTAAAAGAATGATAGCATTATGATGTCACAATCAAAACACCTCTTTAGTATCTCCTAATGGTAACACAATTAAAACATTATCATATTACAATCAAAACTCCCCTTTATGATGTCATATTGTTAAAATGATGATAGCATTATGACATCACAATCATAAGACTCCTTTCCGGTGTCATAGTTATAAGACAATTAAATCATTATGATGTCATAATCAATACACTCTTTTATTATGTCATAATGGTAAAAGAATGATAGCATTATGATGTCACAATCAAAACACCTCTTTAGTATCTCCTAATGGTAACACAATTAAAACATTATAATATTACAATCAAAACTCCCCTTTATGATGTCATAATGTTAAGATGATGATAGCATTATGACATCACAATCATAAGACCCCTTTCCGGTG
Organism: Spea bombifrons; assembly: GCF_027358695.1. Lineage (NCBI taxonomy): Eukaryota > Metazoa > Chordata > Amphibia > Anura > Pelobatidae > Spea > Spea bombifrons. The sequence goes on from NC_071088.1 coordinate 41,043,400, forward strand.
TCATAATTATATGACAACTAAATCATCATGATGTCATAATCAATACACTCTTTTATTATGTCATAATGGTAAAAGAATGATAGCATTATGATGTCACAATCAAAACACCTCTTTAGTATCTCCTAATGGTAACACAATTAAAACATTATAATATTACAATCAAAACTCCACTTTATGATGTCATAATGTTAAGGTGATGATAGCATTATGACATCACAATCATAAGACCCCTTTCCGGTGTCATAATGATAAGACAACTAAATCACTATGATGTCATAATCAATACACTCTTTTATTATGTCATAATGGTAAAAGAATGATAGCATTATGATGTCACAATCAAAACACCTCTTTAGTATCTCCTAATGGTAACACAATTAAAACATTATAATATTACAATCAAAACTCCCCTTTATGATGTCATATTGTTAAAATGATGATAGCATTATGACATCACAATCATAAGACCCCTTTCCGGTGTCATAATGATAAGACAACTAAATCACTATGATGTCATAATCAATACACTCTTTTATTATGTCATAATGGTAAAAGAATGATAGCATTATGATGTCACAATCAAAACACCTCTTTAGTATCTCCTAATGGTAACACAATTAAAACATTATAATATTACAATCAAAACTCCCCTTTATGATGTCATATTGTTAAAATGATGATAGCATTCTGACATCACAATCATAAGACCCCTTTCCGGTGTCATAATGATAAGACAACTAAATCACTATGATGTCATAATCAATACACTCCTTTATTATGTCATAATGGTAAAAGAATGACAGCATTATGATGTCACAATCAAAACACCTCTTTAGTATCTCCTAATGGTAACACAATTAAAACATTATAATATTACAATCAAAACTCCCCTTTATTAATGTCATATTGTTAAAATGATGATAGCATTATGACATAACAATCATAAGACTCCTTTCCGGTGTCATAATGATAAGACAATTAAATCATTATGATGTCATAATCAATACACTCTTTTATTATGTCATGATGGTAAAAGAATGATAGCATTATGATGTCACAATCAAAACACCTCTTTAGTATCTCCTAATGGTAACACAATTAAAACATTATAATATTACAATCAAAACTCCCCTTTATGATGTCATATTGTTAAAATGATGATAGCATTATGACATCACAATCATAAGACCCCTTTCCGGTGTCATAATGATAAGACAATTAAATCATTATGATGTCATAATCAATACACTCTTTTATTATGTCATAATGGTAAAAGAATGATAGCATTGTAATGTCACAATCAAAACACCTCTTTAGTATCTCCTAATGGTAACACAATTAAAACATTATAATGTTACAATCAAAACTCCCCTTTATGATGTCATATTGTTAAAATGATGATAGCATTATGACATCACAATCATAAGACCCCTTTCCGGTGTCATAATGATAAGACAACTAAATCACTATGATGTCATAATCAATACACTCTTTTATTATGTCATAATGGTAAAAGAATGATAGCATTATGATGTCACAATCAAAACACCTCTTTAGTATCTCCTAATGGTAACACAATTAAAACATTATAATATTACAATCAAAACTCCCCTTTATGATGTCATAATGTTAAGGTGATGATAGCATTATGACATCACAATCATAAGACCCCTTTCCGGTGTCATAATGATAAGACAACTAAATCACTATGATGTCATAATCAATACACTCTTTTATTATGTCATAATGGTAAAAGAATGATAGCATTATGATGTCACAATCAAAACACCTCTTTAGTATCTCCTAATGGTAACACAATTAAAACATTATAATATCACAATCAAAACTCCCCTTTATGATGTCATATTGTTAAAGTGATGATAGCATTATGACATCACAATCATAAGACCCCTTTCCGGTGTCATAATGATAAGACAACTAAATCACTATGATGTCATAATCAATACACTCTTTTAGTATGTCATAATGGTAAAAGAATGACAGCATTATGATGTCACAATCAAAACACCTCTTTAGTATCTCCTAATGGTAACACAATTAAAACATTCTAATATTACATTCAAAACTCCCCTTTATGATGTCATATTGTTAAAATGATGATAGCATTATGACATCACAATCATAAGACCCCTTTCCGGTGTCATAATGATAAGACAATTAAATCATTATGATGTCATAATCAATACACTCTTTTATTATGTCATAATGGTAAAAGAATGATAGCATTATGATGTCACAATCAAAACACCTCTTTAGTATCTCCTAATGGTAACACAATTAAAACATTATAATATTACAATCAAAACTCCCCTTTATGATGTCAAATTGTTAAAATGATGATAGCATTATGACATCACAATCATAAGACTCCTTTCCGGTGTCATAATTATAAGACAATTAAATCATTATGATGTCATAATCAATACACTCTTTTATTATGTCATAATGGTAAAAGAATGATAGCATTATGATGTCACAATCAAAACACCTCTTTAGTATCTCCTAATGGTAACACAATTAAAACATTATAATATTACAATCAAAACTCCCCTTTATGATGTCATATTGTTAAAATGATGATAGCATTATGACATCACAATCATAAGACCCCTTTCCGGTGTCATAATGATAAGATAACTAAATCACTATGATGTCATAATCAATACACTCTTTTATTATGTCATAATGGTAAAAGAATGATAGCATTATGATGTCACAATCAAAACACCTCTTTAGTATCTCCTAATGGTAACACAATTAAAACATTGTAATATTACAATCAAAACTCCCCTTTATGATGTCATAATGTTAAGGTGATGATAGCATTATGACATCACAATCATAAGACCCCTTTTCGGTGTCATAATGATAAGACAATTAAATCACTATGATGTCATAATCAATACACTCTTTTATTATGTCATAATGGTAAAAGAATGATAGCATTATGATGTCACAATCAAAACAACTCTTTAGTATCTCCTAATGGTAACACAATTAAAACATTATAATATTACATTCAAAACTCCCCTTTATGATGTCATATTGTTAAAATGATGATAGCATTATGCCATCACAATCATAAGACCCCTTTCCTTTGTCATAATGATAAGACAACTAAAACACTATGATGTCATAATCAATACACTCTTTTATTATGTCATAATGGTAAAAGAATGACAGCATTATGATTTCACAATCAAAACACCTCTTTAGTATCTCCTAATGGTAACACAATTAAAACATTATAATATTACAATCAAAACTCCCCTTTATTAATGTCTTATTGTTAAAATGATGATAGCATTATGACATCACAATCATACGACTCCTTTCCGGTGTCATAATGATAAGACAATTAAATCATTATGATGTCATAATCAATACACTCTTTTATTATGTCATAATGGTAAAAGAATGATAGCATTATGATGTCACAATCAAAACACCTCTTTAGTATCTCCTAATGGTAACACAATTAAAACATTATAATATTACAATCAAAACTCCCCTTTATGATGTCATATTGTTAAAATGATGATAGCATTATGACATCACAATCATAAGACCCCTTTCCGGTGTCATAATGATAAGACAACTAAATCACTATGATGTCATAATCAATACACTCTTTTATTATGTCATAATGGTAAAAGAATGATAGCATTATGATGTCACAATCAAAACACTTCTTTAGTATCTCCTAATGGTAACACAATTAAAACATTATAATATCACAATCAAAACTCCCCTTTATGATGTCATATTGTTAAAGTGATGATAGCATTATGACATCACAATCATAAGACCCCTTTCCGGTGTCATAATGATAAGACAACTAAATCACTATGATGTCATAATCAATACACTCTTTTAGTATGTCATAATGGTAAAAGAATGATAGCATTATGATGTCACAATCAAAACACCTCTTTAGTATCTCCTAATGGTAACACAATTAAAACATTATAATATTACATTCAAAACTCCCCTTTATGATGTCATATTGTTAAAATGATGATAGCATTATGACATCACAATCATAAGACCCCTTTCCGGTGTCATAATGATAAGACAACTAAATCACTATGATGTCATAATCAATACACTCTTTTATTATGTCATAATGGTAAAAGAATGATAGCATTATGATGTCACAATCAAAACACCTCTTTAGTATCTCCTAATGGTAACACAATTAAAACATTCTAATATTACAATCAAAACTCCCCTTTATGATGTCATATTGTTAAAATGATGATAGCATTATGACATCACAATCATAAGACTCCTTTCCGGTGTCATAATTATAAGACAATTAAATCATTATGATGTCATAATCAATACACTCTTTTATTATGTCATAATGGTAAAAGAATGATAGCATTATGATGTCACAATCAAAACACCTCTTTAGTATCTCATGATGGTAACACAATTAAAACATTATAATATTACAATCAAAACTCCCCTTTATGATGTCATAATGTTAATGTGATGATAGCATTATGACATCACAATCATAAGACCCCTTTCCGGTGTCATAATGATAAGACAACTAAATCACTATGATGTCATAATCAATACACTCTTTTATTATGTCATAATGGTAAAAGAATGATAGCATTATGATGTCACAATCAAAACACCTCTTTAGTATCTCCTAACGGTAACACAATTAAAACATTATAATATTACAATCAAAACTCCCCTTTATGATGTCATATTGTTAAAATGATATTAGCATTATGACATCACAATCATAAGACTCCTTTCCGGTGCCATAATTATAAGACAATTAAATCATTATGATGTCATAATCAATACACTCTTTTATTATGTCATAATGGTAAAAGAATGATAGTATTATGATGTCACAATCAAAACACCTCTTTAGTATCTCCTGATGGTAACACAATTAAAACATTATAATATTACAATCAAAACTCCCGTTTATGATGCCATATTGTTAAAATGATGATAGCATTATGACATCACATGATGTCATAATCAATACACTCTTTTATTATGTCATAATGGTAAAAGAATGATAGCATTATGATGTCACAATCAAAACACCCCTTTAGTATCTCCTAATGGTAACACAATTAAAACATTATAATATTACAATCAAAACTCCCCTTTATGATGTCAAATTGTTAAAATGATGATAGCTTTATGACATCACAATCATAAGACTCCTTTCCGGTGTCATAATTATAAGACAATTAAATCATTATGATGTCATAATCAATACACTCTTTTATTATGTCATAATGGTAAAAGAATGATAGCATTATGATGTCACAATCAAAACACCTCTTTAGTATCTCCTAATGGTAACACAATTAAAACATTATAATATTACAATCAAAACTCCCCTTTATGATGTCATATTGTTAAAATGATGATAGCATTATGACATCACAATCATAAGACCCCTTTCCGGTGTCATAATGATAAGATAACTAAATCACTATGATGTCATAATCAATACACTCTTTTATTATGTCATAATGGTAAAAGAATGATAGCATTATGATGTCACAATCAAAACACCTCTTTAGTATCTCCTAATGGTAACACAATTAAAACATTATAATATTACAATCAAAACTCCCCTTTATGATGTCATATTGTTAAAATGATGATAGAATTTTGACATCACAATCATAAGACCCCTCTCCGGTGTCATAATGAGAAGACAACTAAATCACTATGATGTCATAATCAATACACTCTTTTATTATGTCATAATGGTAAAAGAATGATAGCATTATGATGTCACAATCAAAACACCTCTTTAGTATCTCCTAATGGTAACACAATTAAAACATTATAATATTACAATCAAAACTCCGCTTTATGATGTCATAATGTTAAGGTGATGATATCATTATGACATCACAATCATAAGACCCCTTTCCGGTGTCATAATGATAAGACAACTAAATCACTATGATGTCATAATCAATACACTCTTTTATTATGTCATAATGGTAAAAGAATGATAGCATTATGATGTCACAATCAAAACACCTCTTTAGTATCTCCTAATGGTAACACAATTAAAACATTATAATATTACAATCAAAACTCCCCTTTATGATGTCATATTGTTAAAATGATGATAGCATTATGACATCACAATCATAAGACGCCTTTCCGGTGTCATAATGATAAGACAACTAAATCACTATGATGTCATAATCAATACACTCTTTTATTATGTCATAATGGTAAAAGAATGATAGCATTATGATGTCACAATCAAAACACCTCTTTAGTATCTCCTGATGGTAACACAATTAAAACATTATAATATTACAATCAAAACTCTCCTTTATGATGTCATAATGTTAAGGTGATGATAGCATTATCACATCACAATCATAAGAGCCCTTTCCGGTGTCATGATGATAAGACAACTAAATCACTATGATGTCATAATCAATACACTCTTTTATTATGTCATAATGGAAAAGAATGATAGCATTATGATGTCACAATCAAAACACCTCTTTAGTATCTCCTGATGGTAACACAATTAAAACATTATAATATTACAATCAAAACTCCCCTTTATGATGTCATAATGTTAAGGTGATGATAGCATTATGACATCACAATCATAAGAGCCCTTTCCGGTGTCATAATGATAAGACAATTAAATCATTATGATGTCATAATGTTAAGGTGATGATAGCATTATGACATCACAATCATAAGACCCCTTTCCGGTGTCATAATTTTTAGACAACTAAATCATTATGATGTCATAATCAATACACTCTTTTATTATGTCATAATGGTAAAAGAATGATAGCATTATGATGTCACAATCAAAACACCTCTTTAGTATCTCCTAATGGTAACACAATTAAAACATTATAATATTACAATCAAAACTCCCCTTTATGATGTCATATTGTTAAAATGATGATAGAATTTTGACATCACAATCATAAGACCCCTCTCCGGTGTCATAATGAGAAGACAACTAAATCACTATGATGTCATAATCAATACACTCTTTTATTATGTCATAATGGTAAAAGAATGATAGCATTATGATGTCACAATCAAAACACCTCTTTAGTATCTCCTAATGGTAACACAATTAAAACATTATAATATTACAATCAAAACTCCCCTTTATGATGTCATAATGTTAAGGTGATGATATCATTATGACATCACAATCATAAGACCCCTTTCCGGTGTCATAATGATAAGACAACTAAATCACTATGATGTCATAATCAATACACTCTTTTATTATGTCATAATGGTAAAAGAATGATAGCATTATGATGTCACAATCAAAACACCTCTTTAGTATCTCCTAATGGTAACACAATTAAAACATTATAATATTACAATCAAAACTCCCCTTTATGATGTCATATTGTTAAAATGATGATAGCATTATGACATCACAATCATAAGACCCCTTTCCGGTGTCATAATGAGAAGACAACTAAATCACTATGATGTCATAATCAATACACTCTTTTATTATGTCATAATGGTAAAAGAATGATAGCATTATGATGTCACAATCAAAACACCTCTTTAGTATCTCCTAATGGTAACACAATTAAAACATTATAATATTACAATCAAAACTCCCCTTTATGATGTCATAATGTTAAGGTGATGATAGCATTCTGACATCACAATCATAAGACCCCTTTCCGGTGTCATAATGATAAGACAACTAAATCACTATGATGTCATAATCAATACACTCTTATTATGTCATAATGGTAAAAGAATGATAGCATTATGATGTCACAATCAAAACACCTCTTTAGTATCTCCTAATGGTAACACAATTAAAACATTATAATATTACAATCAAAACTCCCCTTTATGATGTCATATTGTTAAAATGATGATAGCATTATGACATCACAATCATAAGACGCCTTTCCGGTGTCATAATGATAAGACAACTAAATCACTATGATGTCATAATCAATACACTCTTTTATTATGTCATAATGGTAAAAGAATGATAGCATTATGATGTCACAATCAAAACACCTCTTTAGTATCTCCTAATGGTAACACAATTAAAACATTATAATATTACAATCAAAACTCCCCTTTATGATGTCATATTGTTAAAATGATGATAGCATTATGACATCACAATCATAAGACCCCTTTCCGGTGTCATAATGAGAAGACAACTAAATCACTATGATGTCATAATCAATACACTCTTTTATTATGTCATAATGGTAAAAGAATGATAGCATTATGATGTCACAATCAAAACACCTCTTTAGTATCTCCTAATGGTAACACAATTAAAACATTATAATATTACAATCAAAACTCCCCTTTATGATGTCATAATGTTAAGGTGATGATAGCATTATGACATCACAATCATAAGACCCCTTTCCGGTGTCATAATGATAAGACAACTAAATCACTATGATGTCATAATCAATACACTCTTTTATTATGTCATAATGGTAAAAGAATGATAGCATTATGATGTCACATTAAAAACACCTCTTTAGTATCTCCTGATGGTAACACAATTAAAACATTATAATATTACAATCAAAACTCCCCTTTATGATGTCATATTGTTAAAATGATGATAGAATTTTGACATCACAATCATAAGACCCCTCTCCGGTGTCATAATGAGAAGACAACTAAATCACTATGATGTCATAATCAATACACTCTTTTATTATGTCATAATGGTAAAAGAATGATAGCATTATGATGTCACAATCAAAACACCTCTTTAGTATCTCCTAATGGTAACACAATTAAAACATTATAATATTACAATCAAAACTCCCCTTTATGATGTCATAATGTTAAGGTGATGATATCATTATGACATCACAATCATAAGACCCCTTTCCGGTGTCATAATGATAAGACAACTAAATCACTATGATGTCATAATCAATACACTCTTTTATTATGTCATAATGGTAAAAGAATGATAGCATTATGATGTCACAATCAAAACACCTCTTTAGTATCTCCTAATGGTAACACAATTAAAACATTATAATATTACAATCAAAACTCCCCTTTATGATGTCATATTGTTAAAATGATGATAGCATTATGACATCACAATCATAAGACCCCTTTCCGGTGTCATAATGAGAAGACAACTAAATCACTATGATGTCATAATCAATACACTCTTTTATTATGTCATAATGGTAAAAGAATGATAGCATTATGATGTCACAATCAAAACACCTCTTTAGTATCTCCTAATGGTAACACAATTAAAACATTATAATATTACAATCAAAACTCCCCTTTATGATGTCATAATGTTAAGGTGATGATAGCATTCTGACATCACAATCATAAGACCCCTTTCCGGTGTCATAATGATAAGACAACTAAATCACTATGATGTCATAATCAATACACTCTTATTATGTCATAATGGTAAAAGAATGATAGCATTATGATGTCACAATCAAAACACCTCTTTAGTATCTCCTAATGGTAACACAATTAAAACATTATAATATTACAATCAAAACTCCCCTTTATGATGTCATATTGTTAAAATGATGATAGCATTATGACATCACAATCATAAGACGCCTTTCCGGTGTCATAATGATAAGACAACTAAATCACTATGATGTCATAATCAATACACTCTTTTATTATGTCATAATGGTAAAAGAATGATAGCATTATGATGTCACAATCAAAACACCTCTTTAGTATCTCCTAATGGTAACACAATTAAAACATTATAATATTACAATCAAAACTCCCCTTTATGATGTCATATTGTTAAAATGATGATAGCATTATGACATCACAATCATAAGACCCCTTTCCGGTGTCATAATGAGAAGACAACTAAATCACTATGATGTCATAATCAATACACTCTTTTATTATGTCATAATGGTAAAAGAATGATAGCATTATGATGTCACAATCAAAACACCTCTTTAGTATCTCCTAATGGTAACACAATTAAAACATTATAATATTACAATCAAAACTCCCCTTTATGATGTCATAATGTTAAGGTGATGATAGCATTATGACATCACAATCATAAGACCCCTTTCCGGTGTCATAATGATAAGACAACTAAATCACTATGATGTCATAATCAATACACTCTTTTATTATGTCATAATGGTAAAAGAATGATAGCATTATGATGTCACATTAAAAACACCTCTTTAGTATCTCCTGATGGTAACACAATTAAAACATTATAATATTACAATCAAAACTCCCCTTTATGATGTCATATTGTTAAAATGATGATAGCATTATGACATCACAATCATAAGACTCCTTTCCGGTGTCATAATTATAAGAGAATTAAATCATTATGATGTCATAATCAATACACTCTTTTATGATGTCATAATGGTAAAAGAATGATAGCATTATGATGTCACAAACAAAACACCTCTTTAGTATCTCCTAATGGTAACTCAATTAAAACATTATAATATTACAATCAAAACTCCTTTTTATGATGTCATATTGTTAAAATGATGATAGCATTATGACATCACAATCATAAGACGCCTTTCCGGTGTCATAATGATAAGACAACTAAATCACTATGATGTCATAATCAATACACTCTTTTATTATGTAATAATGGTAAAAGAATGATAGCATTATGATGTCACAATCAAAACACCTCTTTAGTATCTCCTAATGGTAACACAATTAAAACATTATAATATTACAATCAAAACTCCCCTTTATGATGTCATAATGTTAAAATGATGATAGCATTATGACATCACAATCATAAGACCCCTTTCCGGTGTCATAATGATAAGACAACTAAATCACTATGATGTCATAATCAATACACTCTTTTATTATGTCATAATGGTAAAAGAATGATAGCATTATGATGTCACAATCAAAACACCTCTTTAGTATCTCCTAATGGTAACACAATTAAAACATTATAATATTACAATCAAAACTCCCCTTTATGATGTCATATTGTTAAAATGATGATAGCATTATGACATCACAATCATAAGACGCCTTTCCGGTGTCATAATGATAAGACAACTAAATCAATATGATGTCATAATCAATACACTCTTTTATTATGTCATAATGGTAAAAGAATGATAGCATTATGATGTCACAATCAAAACACCTCTTTAGTATCTCCTAATGGTAACACAATTAAAACATTATAATATTACAATCAAAACTCCCCTTTATGATGTCATAATGTTAAGGTGATGATAGCATTATGACATCACAATCATAAGACCCCTTTCCGGTGTCATAATGATAAGACAACTAAATCACTATGATGTCATAATCAATACACTCTTATTATGTCATAATGGTAAAAGAATGATAGCATTATGATGTCACAATCAAAACACCTCTTTAGTATCTCCTGATGGTAACACAATTAAAACATTATAATATTACAATCAAAACTCCCCTTTATGATGTCAGATTGTTAAAATGATGATAGCATTATGACATCACAATCATAAGACCCCTTTCCGGTGTCATAATGATAAGACAACTAAATCACTATGATGTCATAATCAATACACTCTTTTATTATGTCATAATGGAAAAAGAATGATAGCATTATGATGTCACAATCAAAACACCTCTTTAGTATCTCCTAATGGTAACACAATTAAAACATTATAATATTACAATCAAAACTCCCCTTTATGATGTCATAATGTTAAGTTGATGATAGCATTATGACATCACAATCATAAGACCCCTTTCCGGTGTCATAATGATAAGACAACTAAATCACTATGATGTCATAATCAATACACTCTTTTATTATGTCATAATGGTAAAAGAATGATAGCATTATGATGTCACATTCAAAACACCTCTTTAGTATCTCCTAATGGTAACACAATTAAAACATTATAATATTACAATCAAAACTCCCCTTTATGATGTCATATTGTTAAAATTATGATAGCATTATGACATCACAATCATAAGACCCCTTTCCGGTGTCATAATGATAAGACAATTAAATCATTATGATGTCATAATCAATACACTCTTTTATTATGTCATAATGGTAAAAGAATGATAGCATTATGATGTCACAATCAAAACACCTCTTTAGTATCTCCTGATGGTAACACAATTAAAACATTATGATATTACAATCAAAACTCCCCTTTATGATGTCATAATGTTAAGGTGATAATAGCATTATGACATCACAATCATAAGACCCCTTTCCGGTGTCATAATGATAAGACAACTAAATCACTATGATGTCATAATCAATACACTCTTTTATTATGTCATAATGGTAAAATAATGATAGCATTATGATGTCACAATCAAAACACCTCTTTAGTATCTCATGATGGTAACACAATTAAAACATTATAATATTACAATCAAAACTCCCCTTTATGATGTCATAATGTTAAGATGATAGCATTATGACATCACAATCATAAGACCCCTTTCCGGTGTCATAATTATTAGACAACTAAATCATTATGATGTCATAATCAATACACTCTTTTATTATGTCATAATGGTAAAAGAATGATAGCATTATGATGTCACAATCAAAACACCTCTTTAGTATCTCCTAATGGTAACACAATTAAAACATTATAATATTACAATCAAAACTCCCCTTTATGATGTCATATTGTTAAAATGATGATAGAATTTTGACATCACAATCATAAGACCCCTTTCCGGTGTCATAATGAGAAGACAACTAAATCACTATGATGTCATAATCAATACACTCTTTTATTATGTCATAATGGTAAAAGAATGATAGCATTATGATGTCACAATCAAAACACCTCTTTAGTATCTCCTAATGGTAACACAATTAAAACATTATAATATTACAATCAAAACTCCCCTTTATGATGTCATAATGTTAAGGTGATGATATCATTATGACATCACAATCATAAGACCCCTTTCCGGTGTCATAATGATAAGACAACTAAATCACTATGATGTCATAATCAATACACTCTTTTATTATGTCATAATGGTAAAAGAATGATAGCATTATGATGTCACAATCAAAACACCTCTTTAGTATCTCCCAATGGTAACACAATTAAAACATAATATTACAATCAAAACTCCCCTTTATGATGTCATATTGTTAAAATGATGATAGCATTATGACATCACAATCATAAGACGCCTTTCCGGTGTCATAATGATAAGACAACTAAATCACTATGATGTCATAATCAATACACTCTTTTATTATGTCATAATGGTAAAAGAATGATAGCATTATGATGTCACAATCAAAACACCTCTTTAGAATCTCCTAATGGTAACACAATTAAAACATTATAATATTACAATCAAAACTCCCCTTTATGATGTCATATTGTTAAAATGATGATAGCATTATGACATCACAATCATAAGACGCCTTTCCGGTGTCATAATGATAAGACAACTAAATCACTATGATGTCATAATCAATACACTTTTATTATGTCATAATGGTAAAAGAATGATAGCATTATGATGTCACAGTCAAAACACCTCTTTAGAATCTCCTAATGGTAACACAATTGAAACATTATAATATTACAATCAAAACTCCCCTTTATGATGTCATAATGTTAAGGTGATGATAGCATTATGACATCACAATCATAAGAGCCCTTTCCGGTGTCATAATGATAAGACAACTAAATCACTATGATGTCATAATCAATACACTCTTTTATTATGTCATAATGGTAAAAGAATGATAGCATTATGATGTCACAATCAAAACACCTCTTTAGTATCTCCTAATGGTAACACAATTAAAACATTATAATATTACAATCAAAACTCCCCTTTATAATGTCATATTGTTAAAATGATGATAGCATTATGACATCACAATCATAAGACCCCTTTCCGGTGTCATAATGATAAGACAACTAAATCACTATGATGTCATAATCAATACACTCTTTTATTATGTCATAATGGTAAAAGAATGATAGCATTATGATGTCACAATCAAAACACCTCTTTAATATCTCCTAATGGTAACACAATTAAAACATTATAATATTACAATCAAAACTCCCCTTTATGATGTCATATCGTTAAAATGATGATAGCATTATGACATCACAATCATAAGACCCCTTTCCGGTGTCATAATGATAAGACAACTAAATCACTATGATGTCATAATCAATACACTCTTATTATGTCATAATGATAAAAGAATGATAGCATTATGATGTCACAATCAAAACACCTCTTTAGTATCTCCTAATGGTAACACAATTAAAACATTATAATATTACAATCAAAACTCCCCTTTATGATGTCATATTGTTAAAATGATGATAGCATTATGACATCACAATCATAAGACGCCTTTCCGGTGTCATAATGATAAGACAACTAAATCACTATGATGTCATAATCAATACACTCTTTTATTATGTCATAATGGTAAAAGAATGATAGCATTATGATGTCATAATCAAAACACCTCTTTAGTATCTCCTAATGGTAACACAATTAGAACATTATAATATTACAATCAAAACTCCCCTTTCTGATGTCATATTGTTAAAATGATGATAGCATTATGACATCACAATCATAAGACCCCTTTCCGGTGTCATAATGAGAAGACAACTAAATCACTATGATGTCATAATCAATACACTCTTTTATTATGTCATAATGGTAAAAGAATGATAGCATTATGATGTCACAATCAAAACACCTCTTTAGTATCTCCTAATGGTAACACAATTAAAACATTATAATATTACAATCAAAACTCCCCTTTATGATGTCATAATGTTAAGGTGATGATAGCATTATGACATCACAATCATAATGTTATGGAACCATTATATATATCAGCAAGAAACGCTTATTGCTTTAATGAATATAAGCTGGCCTCGACCAATAAAGGGTTACACCTCACGCAGATACGTGAGAGACGCAAGTAGCAGTGTATTCAGTTATCTATATTTTACTAACCGCAAGCGCCATTCTGGCTATATCTTGTTGCAGGAAAGTATCTAATATTTGTTTCTAACGGTTTTCTGCCTTTCTGCCTATTTCCGCATAGTTTCAGGATTAACCAATTAATAAGCTTTACGTAACCTGACGTCCCTTTTTGACTTCCCTATATAATCTATAATATAAACAAAATAAAGCAGAGTGATTTTGGACCTGACCCATCGTGCGTCTTATTTTTCTCTCCGTGCACGTACATTTATATTCACATAATTTGGAGCAGTTCAACAATTGAAGAAAGGCTTTATTGGAAAGCATCCAAAACAGTTGGCGCCCAACGTGGGGCTCGAGGAAGCCGTACCTGTCGGAGGTCCCTCCCGGGGAGAGTTCACGCCGTGAGCTGACGATTAGACCCTGGGACTGCAGCCCAGTTACAAGGTAAGATCGTTTCTTATCTACCTTGTGTGTCTCTCGTTACTCACGTGTGTATTCGGAGGAGGGAACTCAGGTGGTTGACGCACCCTCGAGAGGCAATAAAAGAACCCCATGTAAATCTACTGTATAATCACTTGTTGAACTGTGGTGCCTCCCTTTTGCTGGCGAGCACACTGTTTCGGAAAGGTTTCGGAAAGTGTTTCAAGTCTACACCGGATCAACCCAGTTGCTCTGATCCCCAGACGGTGCTGTAAGACTAACACTAATTTGGACAGCCTAGTCGTCTGTCCCTAGCACACTGTAGAAATCGGTAAAGTGTTTCAAGTCTACACCTGATCAACCCAGTTGCTCTGATCCCAGACGGTGCCGTAAGACTAACACTATTTTGGACAGCCCAGTCGCCTGTCCCCAGTGCATAATATTACTACAGTGTGTGTGTGCCTCGCTCGTATCAGAAGGTTTCGGACGGTTGCGGACAAGGTTACGATACCGCTGCGGAATGGGGAACGATAACAGCGTTCCAAGTGGGTTCTGTACTCCCTCCCAATTAGTTGCTGACAGACGAGGGAAAAGATACATTAAGCAATTATCTAAGTTGGAAAAACGATATAAAGTACCCAGAGGAGGAACCTTATCAATTTGCACCTGGCAAAACCTCCTAAATGAAAAAGCAGGAAAATTAGACGACGACGGATTGAAAGATACTGTTAAAATCTGGCTAGATTGTAGCAAAGAATTTAAATCGTTAGATGGCGAAGAAATGTATGATGAAAAGCACTCAAGATATCTGTGTAAAATTCCAATGTCTTATACGCCACAGCTCTATAATGGCGCCGAGTCGTCGGACAAGGGGTGGAGCTGCCCAGCCTGTAATGCAATGACGTCAGGAAGCCGTCGCTCTTGTCTGTACTGTGAGGCCCCCCGCCCCCCGTCTACTCCGGCTACTGTGTCGTGTCTGACACAGACACCAGCGCCATCTTGTGACGCACTTCACCAACTGTCTTCAGTGGAAAATCCCCACCAATTGCCTGCCCCGCCTTCCATGTTAAATCCGGTACAGGCATCGGCGCCATCTTTGTTAACTGACAACGCCCAAAATTCTGGCCTACCTCCAGCTCCGTTATCTTCTATGTCTATTCCCACAGTGTCATTGTACCCAGTAGTTAATCCGGATGGCACATTTGTATTACCTACCCAGATTACAGCACCCAGACATATGGTCCCAATCATGATAATGGCAAGCGGTGAGGAAACAAAGAAGGAAAATATATCTACTAGTGCTGTTATGCTTCCGGCCCAACACCAGGCTGAGGAAGGCCTACTACTCCAGGAAGGCAAAACACTAGAAAAACCTCAAACAGTACTATTTCCACCCACTCCTCCCGTAGTTACACCCCCGGTACCTACACCCAGCACTACTGTCCCGTTAATGATGATGGGCCCAGGCGACAGTCCAGAAGGGGAGGAAATAGATACGACCGAGGGCGCAACAGCTGCCCCAACCCAATCCGATGCCGACAGCAGTATGATACTTAAAAAGGGAAAAAGGTTACCTAGACCGAAACCAATAACTAAACCCCAAAGAAGAACTAAGCCCAAACACACACAGTCCCCCTTGGTGGGTTTTGACCCACCTGTTCTCCATGCTGAGGAGATGGGAGCTAGGCCTAAGCACCAACCTATTTTCACTGATGAAGAAATAGGCACTCATGACAGTCTATCAGAAGAAGAGGGCTCAGAGGAGGGGGAGGAATCCCAAAGTATTTACCAGAGCTTACCTTTTGTACGTTCTCCTATAGGCCATCGCCGTATAAGATATACTCGACAATCTGATACCGAACAGCCCTCAAGTACGTCAGCCCCTCAGCCACCATCCATGGGGAATACAAATCCCAATAATCCGTTTTCTTCTCAATTCGCTGAAATTATGTCTGCAGCTATAGTACAAGCCACCCGACTCGCCACAGAAAATGCTACTCCACGAGATGGTCTCGCTTCCACGGAGCCGCGTTCCAAGTATGTAGCATTCAATCCGCAACAACTGTATACAATCGTCAAAGATCTCCCTGAACCTGATACACATCCAATGCCATTTTATCGAAAAGTTTCACAGGCCTGGACTACCTATGGATGTACCTGGTCTGACCTTGTTAGTATTGTCCAAGCCAAAGCAGGAGACTACGCAGATCTTATTCTCAACCAAATTATACGAGACCCATCTTATCTACCTTGCGATCCCAGATCCACTGAATCAGGTCAACAGTTTATCAAGCAATTGGAAATCTGGGCGAAGGACAGATTGTCCGAACAAACAGTATCTCTACAGGATATAACTCAAGAAAAAGGAGAGTCAGTGGAGAAATATGCCTACAGAATCAAACGACATTTTCGTGATCTAGGATTCTCACTCCAAGAAGTGGCACATATTCGTATGTTGGGTCGTGCCTTTGTAGACGGCCTCCATTCTGATCTCAACAAAGTACTCACTACCTGCCGCCCGGAATGGAGGTCAATGGATCTTGAAGTCCTTATACAGGTTGCTAAAGGATTGGAGGCAGGAAACAGCAAGAAAAAGTCCGCCATCATGGCGGTAATGACCGGAGCCGACGCCACTAATGAAGCCACGGACAGACAGCGACAACCTCGTAAATGTTTTGGATGCGGAAAAGCCGGTCATCTTAAAAGAGTATGCCGTAGTCGCCATCTGTGGGCCGCTTATCAAGCCCAGAACCAAAACCAGAACCAGAACACTCTTCCTCCACCTCCTCCTCCTCAGCCATAGGAAATAGGCGAGCAAATGGAGGAGGGGGACTCTATTTGCATGGCCGTCTCCGCCCCTCCTTCCGGCCCTTCCCCTAAGATCACTCTTGATGTAGCCGGAAAACCTTGCTCATTTCTTGTTGACACTGGCGCTGCTCGTAGCGTGCTTTGTGAGACGGATGCATTACCATCCTGGCTATCTGATATACAACTCCCCTGTAGTGGGTTAGAAGGCGTGGTTCAACACAACCCACTCACACGCCCCTTACCCATCACAAGCTCTTCAATACATCTGCCTTCATCTACTCTAGCTCAATTTGTGGTCAGTGCCACTTGCCCTTTCAATCTTCTAGGAGTGGATTTTCTCAGCAAAATCCAAGCCAATATTACCTTCACTGACAAAGGAACTGTCACTCTCAACACTGCTCTTGCCCCTGAAGAAACCTGTATGCTTATGGCAGTAGTACATGATCCTGGTGCCGAAACCTGGGATAATCTATTTAATTCTTTGAATACCATGCTAGACCATCTTCCAGCTACCCTATGGGCCTCTGGACCTATGGACATTGGACGTCTCAATGTCCCACCGGTACAAGTTGTGCTTAAGGATCCTAATGTTCTTCCATACAAGGCCCAATATCCTTTATCAGTGGCCCAACTAGATGCAATATCTATTCAAGTAGCTGCACTCCTAGAATCCGGTGCAATAATACCTACTACTTCTCCTTGCAATACTCCGCTGTATCCAGTCAAAAAGAAGCAGATCAAAGGCCAACCTCCAGTGTACAGGATGGTACAAGATTTACGCGCTGTCAACGAAGCCACGATTCTGGATACCCCTATTGTGCCAAATCCACATACTCTTCTATCCAGTATTCCACCTACGGCATCCTGGTTCACTGTAATTGATCTTGCTAATGCCTTTTTCTCCATTCCATTACACCCTTCGTGTCAATATCTTTTTGCATTCACACATGCTGGTCGGCAATACACCTGGACGGTGATGCCACAAGGAGCTCAAAACAGCCCGTCCAGTTTCAGCAAAGCTATGTCTTCTGTGCTTTCTTCATGGCAAGACGCTCACCCGGAAGTTGAGCTCCTGCAATACGTGGATGACCTACTTCTTTGTGCTCCAGACCCATCCACGTGTCAAGAAACTACCCTGGACCTACTCTATTTTCTAGCTACAGCTGGCTGTAAGGTCTCCAAATCGAAACTACAGTTATGCCTTCAAAAAGTGATTTTTCTGGGACACTGTATTACCAAAGGCCGTAAACACCTTACAATGGCACGAAAAAAGGCCATCCTGGAGTTGGCTCCGCCAGAAACTCCACATCAGCTACAGACCTTTCTGGGTCTCATTTCATACTGTCGTCCCTGGATTCCAATCAATGACTCCTAGAATGCATATCCTTTGCAAAAGAGTGGGCATCCCACTATTATTATCATTCATTTTCCAACATACATGGGGAAAACCAGCCCAAGCTATCAGTCACCAGGGGGGTCGGGTAGCCATTACAAGAGATGCAAAACAAGCAGGTCCTCCCATTTTTTGGTACAACTCCAGTAGCACAACAGTAGCCACATACTCATTCCAATTTTGTCACATTATAGATTGTGTTTCTAAACGCTACACCAATGTATATACCGGGGTGATGACACAAGAAGGGGATACCACCGACAATTTTGACCCCGGGTATTGTGATGTTCAAATAGGAGAATGTGTTGGATACATATGCTATGTTGGAGGGCAATGGGGGGACGACTGCAGGTATTGGGGCTCTGTTATAACTAATTCAGGAACCAAATGGGGATATAAGCCCCCTGAAGCCCTAGCCCTCAAAGATCAATATGGTAAATCATTGCTCTCACGAATGACTCTCATATCCACCAGAACTGGTGATAACCAACGATACACCCTTACTATAGAGAATCCCCGGCCAACTGATGCTCGAAAATATATTTTCGGGATTTACAAATATGGTTTCATGAGCGGCAAGGCCCCCTTCTATCTTAAAGATATGTACAATAGTTTAGAATGGGAAGAGCCACAAGGTAAACCATCAAACCAACCAGTTTCGAAACCACCGGAAATTCCATATGCTGTTCTGCGCGCCATTCAAAGTATGATAGCTATAGCGAATCCCACTTATGATGATACTTTAGCCATAGAAACTGGATATAATGATATTAATCTATGGCTCGAGTGGATGCAATATTCTGCTATTAAGCACAATAAGTCCAATTGCTATGTGTGTGGTAAAGCCCGTCCACATCTGGGTACAGTACCCCTACAGTTGCCCTATCAGTCACTACTATGTCTGTTGAGTCTTTATACCAATACCAGTAACAAATTCACCGAATGTGAGAAATGGAAAAGAGAATATCCTCTACTAATCGAGGCTCCCAAGCTCAACGGAGGAATTACTATATATTCTGGCACTTATATTTGTATTTCAAACACCAAAGGAACAGGCAAATTTCTTGGTAAATTATCTAATGGTAATTGTGCTGAATACAGCAATTTGACCGGTCCCCCCACACAGAATCAAGTATATTCTCTGGGAGACATCTATTGGCTATGTGGAGATATGAAATTGCGCACCAGATTAGAAGGTAGTTGGACTGGTGAATGCGCACTGGCCAAAGTTATAATGCCGTTATTTATAATGTCGGAAGAGCCAGAAGCTGTTGAGGCCCAGTCTACCCTGTTCCGTAAAAAACGCAGTGTCTCAAAAGCCCCCGAAGGAAGTTTCGACCCCCATGTGTATATAGATGCAATAGGAGTTCCTAGGGGGGTCCCAGATGAGTATAAAGCCCGAGATCAAGTAGCCGCTGGTTTCGAATCCATTTTTCCCATTGTTACAATAAATAAAAATGTTGACTGGATTAACTATATCTATTATAATCAGCAGAGATTTGTCAACTATACCCGAGATGCACTCCAAGGACTTTCGGATCAATTGGAGGCTGCAACCCAGATGACTTTTCAGAATCGTATGGCATTAGATATGATTCTGGCAGAAAGAGGCGGGGTCTGTCGAATAATTAGAGAAACTTGTTGTACTTTCATCCCAGATAATACAGGCCCCGACGGAAAAGTGACCATGGCTATTAAAAAATTAAATTCTCTAGGAGACGAATTAAAGCGCAACTCCGGAATCGATCATCCATGGGCCGAATGGTTTGGCTGGCTCAAAGGATGGAAACAAGCTCTGGTCCAGCTGGGAATAATTTTACTGATTATTGTGATTATTGTTGCTTTTATGCTATTCTGTGTAGTCCCTTGTCTTCAACGCCTATGCGATAAAATGTTTGCAGTAGGCGAGACTATCCCGTTAATGCTTATGTACGATGACACGATGCCAAGCTTTGCATCTTCTTATGAAACACCATCTAGTTCGATAGTTCCCCCTGACAGTAATCCCCGCCCCGTGTAGGGACATATAGATCCGAGGGACATGTCCAAGACCTGAAACCGGGATTTTATCCAATAGGGATAATTTGTCGCCACTGCAGGTGAAGAGGATGCGGGATCATGTCCGGTAGGATCTGTCAGGATTAGGGACAGTCGGCCATCGTATATTCAAGGGGGGACTGTTATGGAACCATTATATATATCAGCAAGAAACGCTTATTGCTTTAATGAATATAAGCTGGCCTCGACCAATAAAGGGTTACACCTCACGCAGATACGTGAGAGACGCAAGTAGCAGTGTATTCAGTTATCTATATTTTACTAACCGCAAGCGCCATTCTGGCTATATCTTGTTGCAGGAAAGTATCTAATATTTGTTTCTAACGGTTTTCTGCCTTTCTGCCTATTTCCGCATAGTTTCAGGATTAACCAATTAATAAGCTTTACGTAACCTGACGTCCCTTTTTGACGTCCCTATATAATCTATAATATAAACAAAATAAAGCAGAGTGATTTTGGACCTGACCCAGAGTGTGTCGTGTGTCTTATTTTTCTCTCCGTGCACGTACATTTATATTCACATAATTTGGAGCAGTTCAACAATTGAAGAAAGGCTTTATTTGAAAGCATCCAAAACAATAAGACCCCTTTCCGGTGTCATAATGATAAGACAACTAAATCACTATGATGTCATAATCAATACACTCTTTTATTATGTCATAATGGTAAAAGAATGATAGCATTATGATGTCACATTCAAAACACCTCTTTAGTATCTCCTAATGGTAACACAATTAAAACATTATAATATTACAATCAAAACTCCCCTTTATGATGTCATATTGTTAAAATGATGATAGCATTATGACATCACAATCATAAGACTCCTTTCCGGTGTCATAATTATAAGAGAATTAAATCATTATGATGTCATAATCAATACACTCTTTTATGATGTCATAATGGTAAAAGAATGATAGCATTATGATGTCACAATCAAAACACCTCTTTAGTATCTCCTAATGGTAACTCAATTAAAACATTATAATATTACAATCAAAACTCCTTTTTATGATGTCATATTGTTAAAATGATGATAGCATTATGACATCACAATCATAAGACGCCTTTCCGGTGTCATAATGATAAGACAACTAAATCACTATGATGTCATAATCAATACACTCTTTTATTATGTCATAATGGTAAAAGAATGATAGCATTATGATGTCACAATCAAAACACCTCTTTAGTATCTCCTAATGGTAACACAATTAAAACATTATAATATTACAATCAAAACTCCCCTTTATGATGTCATAATGTTAAAATGATGATAGCATTATGACATCACAATCATAAGACCCCTTTCCGGTGTCATAATGATAAGACAACTAAATCACTATGATGTCATAATCAATACACTCTTTTATTATGTCATAATGGTAAAAGAATGATAGCATTATGATGTCACAATCAAAACACCTCTTTAGTATCTCCTAATGGTAACACAATTAAAACATTATAATATTACAATCAAAACTCCCCTTTATGATGTCATATTGTTAAAATGATGATAGCATTATGACATCACAATCATAAGACGCCTTTCCGGTGTCATAATGATAAGACAACTAAATCAATATGATGTCATAATCAATACACTCTTTTATTATGTCATAATGGTAAAAGAATGATAGCATTATGATGTCACAATCAAAACACCTCTTTAGTATCTCCTGATGGTAACACAATTAAAACATTATAATATTACAATCAAAACTCCCCTTTATGATGTCAGATTGTTAAAATGATGATAGCATTATGACATCACAATCATAAGACCCCTTTCCGGTGTCATAATGATAAGACAACTAAATCACTATGATGTCATAATCAATACACTCTTTTATTATGTCATAATGGTAAAAGAATGATAGCATTATGACGTCACAATCAAAACACCTCTTTAGTATCTCAAGATGGTAACACAATTAAAACATTATAATATTACAATCAAAACTCTCCTTTATGATGTCATAATGTTAAGGTGATGATAGCATTATCACATCACAATCATAAGACCCCTTTCCGGTGTCATGATGATAAGACAACTAAATCACTATGATGTCATAATCAATACACTCTTTTATTATGTCATAATGGAAAAGAATGATAGCATTATGATGTCACAATCAAAACACCTCTTTAGTATCTCATGATGGTAACACAATTAAAACATTATAATATTACAATCAAAACTCCCCTTTATGATGTCATAATGTTAAGGTGATGATAGCATTATGACATCACAATCATAAGAGCCCTTTCCGGTGTCATAATGATAAGACAACTAAATCACTATGATGTCATAATCAATACACTCTTTTATGATGTCATAATGGTAAAAGAATGATAGCATTATGATGTCACAATCAAAACACCTCTTTAGTATCTCCTGATGGTAACACAATTAAAACATTATAATATTACAATCAAAACTCCCCTTTATGATGTCATATTGTTAAAATGATGATAGCATTATGACATCACAATCATAAGACCCCTTTCCGGTGTCATAATGATAAGACAACTAAATCACTATGATGTCATAATCAATACACTCTTTTATTATGTCATAATGGAAAAGAATGATAGCATTATGATGTCACAATCAAAACACCTCTTTAGTATCTCATGATGGTAACACAATTAAAACATTATAATATTACAATCAAAACTCCCCTTTATGATGTCGTATTGTTAAGATGATGATAGAATTATGACATCACAATCATAAGACCCCTTTCCGGTGTCATAATTATAAGACAATTAAATCATTATGATGTCATAATCAATACACTCTTTTATTATGTCATAATGGTAAAAGAATGATAGCATTATGATGTCACAATCAAAACAGCTCTTTAGTATCTCCTAATGGTAACACAATTAAAACATTATAATATTACAATCAAAACTCCCCTTTCTGATGTCATATTGTTAAAGTGATGATAGAATTATGACATCACAATCATAAGACCCCTTTCCGGTGTCATAATGATAAGACAACTAAATCACTGTGATGTCATAATCAATACACTCTTTTATTATGTCATAATGGTAAAAGAATGATAGCATTATGATGTCACAATCAAAACACCTCTTTAGTATCTCCTAATGGTAACACAATTAAAACATTATAATATTACAATCAAAACTCCCCTGTATGATGTCATATTGTTAAAATGATGATAGCATTATGACATCACAATCAAAGACCCCTTTCCGGTGTCATAATTATAAGACAATTAAATCATTATGATGTCATAGTCAATACACTCTTTTATTATGTCATAATGGTAAAAGAATGATAGCATTATGATGTCACAATCAAAACACCTCTTTAGTATCTCCTAATGGTAACACAATTAAAACATTATAATATTACAATCAAAACTCCCCTTTATGATGTCATATTGTTAAAATGATGATAGCATTATGACATCACAATCATAAGACCCCTTTCCGGTGTCATAATGATAAGACAACTAAATCACTATGATGTCATAATCAATACACTCTTTTATTATGTCATAATGGTAAAAGAATGATAGCATTATGATGTCACAATCAAAACACCTCTTTAGTATCTCCTAATGGTAACACAATTAAAACATTATAATATTACAATCAAAACTCCTTTTTATGATGTCATAATGTTAAAATGATGATAGCATTATGACATCACAATCATAAGACCCCTTTCCGGTGTCATAATGATAAGACAACTAAATCACTATGATGTCATAATCAATACACTCTTTTATTATGTCATAATGGTAAAAGAATGATAGCATTATGATGTCACAATCAAAACACCTCTTTAGTATCTCCTAATGGTAACACAATTAAAACATTATAATATTACAATCAAAGCTCCCCTTTATGATGTCATATTGTTAAAATGATGATAGCATTATGACATCACAATCATAAGACCCCTTTCCGGTGTCATAATGATAAGACAACTAAATCACTATGATGTCATAATCAATACACTCTTTTATTATGTTATAATGGTAAAAGAATGATAGCATTATGATGTCACAATCAAAACACCTCTTTAGTATCTCCTAATGGTAACACAATTAAAACATTATAATATTACAATCAAAACTCCCCTTTATAATGTCATATTGTTAAAATGATGATAGCATTATGACATCACAATCATAAGACCCCTTTCCGGTGTCATAATGATAAGACAACTAAATCACTATGATGTCATAATCAATACACTCTTTTATTATGTCATAATGGTAAAAGAATGATAGCATTATGATGTCACAATCAAAACACCTCTTTAAAATCTCCTAATGGTAACACAATTAAAACATTATAATATTACAATCAAAACTCCCCTTTATGATGTCATATTGTTAAAATGATGATAGCATTATGACATCACAATCATAAGACCCCTTTCCGGTGTCATAATGATAAGACAACTAAATCACTATGATGTCATAATCAATACACTCTTTTATTATGTCATAATGGTAAAAGAATGATAGCATTATGATGTCACAATCAAAACACCTCTTTAGTATCTCCTAATGGTAACACAATTAAAACATTATAATATTACAATCAAAACTCCCCTTTATGATGTCATATTGTTAAAATGATGATAGCATTATGACATCACAATCATAAGACGCCTTTCCGGTGTCATAATGATAAGACAACTAAATCACTATGATGTCATAATCAATACACTCTTTTATTATGTCATAATGGTAAAAGAATGATAGCATTATGATGTCACAATCAAAACACCTCTTTAGTATCTCCTAATGGTAACACAATTAAAACATTATAATATTACAATCAAAACTCCCCTTTATGATGTCATATTGTTAAAATGATGATAGCATTATGACATCACAATCATAAGACCCCTTTCCGGTGTCATAATGAGAAGACAACTAAATCACTATGATGTCATAATCAATACACTCTTTTATTATGTCATAATGGTAAAAGAATGATAGCATTATGATGTCACAATCAAAACACCTCTTTAGTATCTCCTAATGGTAACACAATTAAAACATTATAATATTACAATCAAAACTCCCCTTTATGATGTCATATTGTTAAAATGATGATAGCATTATGACATCACAATCATAAGACGCCTTTCCGGTGTCATAATGATAAGACAACTAAATCACTATGATGTCATAATCAATACACTCTTTTATTATGTCATAATGGTAAAAGAATGATAGCATTATGATGTCACAATCAAAACACCTCTTTAGTATCTCCTAATGGTAACACAATTAAAACATTATAATATTACAATCAAAACTCCCCTTTATGATGTCATATTGTTAAAATGATGATAGCATTATGACATCACAATCATAAGACCCCTTTCCGGTGTCATAATGAGAAGACAACTAAATCACTATGATGTCATAATCAATACACTCTTTTATTATGTCATAATGGTAAAAGAATGATAGCATTATGATGTCACAATCAAAACACCTCTTTAGTATCTCCTAATGGTAACACAATTAAAACATTATAATATTACAATCAAAACTCCCCTTTCTGATGTCATATTGTTAAAATGATGATAGCATTATGACATCACAATCATAAGACCCCTTTCCGGTGTCATAATGATAAGACAACTAAATCACTATGATGTCATAATCAATACACTCTTTTATTATGTCATAATGGTAAAAGAATGATAGCATTATGATGTCACAATGAAAACACCTCTTTAGTATCTCCTAATGGTAACACAATTAAAACATTATAATATTACAATCAAAACTCCCCTTTATGATGTCATATTGTTAAAATGATGATAGCATTATGACATCACAATCATAAGACCCCTATCCGGTGTCATAATTATAAGACAATTAAATCATTATGATGTCATAATCAATACACTCTTTTATGATGTCATAATGGTAAAAGAATGATAGCATTATGATGTCACAATCAAAACACCTCTTTAGTATCTCCTAATGGTAACACAATTAAAACATTATAATATTACATTCAAAACTCCCCTTTATGATGTCATATTGTTAAAGTGATGATAGCATTATGACATCACAATCATAAGACCCCTTTCCGGTGTCATAATGATAAGACAACTAAATCACTATGATGTCATAATCAATACACTCTTTTATTATGTCATAATGGTAAAAGAATGATAGCAATATGATGTCACTATCAAAACACCTCTTTAGTATCTCATGATGGTAACACAATTAAAACATTATAATATTACAATCAAAACTCCCCATTATGATGTCATATTTTTAAAATGATGATAGCATTATGACATCACAATCAAAGACCCCTTTCCTGTGTCATAATTATAAGACAATTAAATCATTATGATGTCATAGTCAATACACTCTTTTATTATGTCATAATGGTAAAAGAATGATAGCATTATGATGTCACAATCAAAACACCTCTTTAGTATCTCCTAATGGTAACACAATTAAAACATTATACTATTACAATCAAAACTCCCCTTTATGATGTCATATTGTTAAAATGATGATAGCATTATGACATCACAATCATAAGACCCCTTTCCGGTGTCATAATTATAAGACAACTAAATCACTATGATGTCATAATCAATACACTCTTTTATTATGTCATAATGGTAAAAGAATGATAGCATTATGATGTCACAATCAAAACACCTCTTTAGTATCTCCTAATGGTAACACAATTAAAACATTATCATATTACAATCAAAGCTCCCCTTTATGATGTCATAATGTTAAGTTGATGATAGCATTGTGACATCACAATCATAAGACCCCTTTCCGGTGTCATAATGATAAGACAACTAAATCACTATGATGTCATAATCAATACACTCTTTTATTATGTCATAATGGTAAAAGAATGATAGCATTATGATGTCACAATCAAAACACCTCTTTAGTATCTCCTAATGGTAACACAATTAAAACATTATAATATTACAATCAAAACTCCCCTTTATGATGTCATAATATTAAGATGATAGCATTATGACATCACCATCATAAGACCCCTTTCCGGTGTCATAATTATAAGACAACTAAATCATCATGATGTCATAATCAATACACTCTTTTATTATGTCATAATGGTAAAAGAATGATAGCATGATGATGTCACAATCAAAACACCTCTTTAGTATCTCCTAATGGTAACACAATTAAAACATAATATTACAATCAAAACTCCCCTTTATGATGTCATAATGTTAAGGTGATGATAGCATTATGACATCACAATCATAAGAGCCCTTTCCGGTGTCATAATGATAAGACAACTAAATCACTATGATGTCATAATCAATACACTCTTTTATTATGTCATAATGGTAAAAGAATGATAGCATTATGATGTCACAATCAAAACACCTCTTTAGTATCTCCTGATGGTAACACAATTAAAACATTATAATATTACAATCAAAACTCCCCTTTATGATGTCATATTGTTAAAATGATGATAGCATTATGACATCACAATCATAAGACTCCTTTCCGGTGTCATAATTATAAGACAATTAAATCATTATGATGTCATAATCAATACACTCTTTTATTATGTCATAATGGTAAAAGAATGATAGCATTATGATGTCACAATCAAAACACCTCTTTAGTATCTCATGATGGTAACACAATTAAAACATTATATTATTACAATCAAAACTCCCCTTTATGATGTCATAATGTTAAGTTGATGATAGCATTATGACATCACAATCATAAGACCCCTTTCCGGTGTCATAATGATAAGAAAACTAAATCACTATGATGTCATAATCAATACACTCTTTTATTATGTCATAATGGTAAAAGAATGATAGCATTATGATGTCACATTCAAAACACCTCTTTAGTATCTCCTAATGGTAACACAATTAAAACATTATAATATTACAATCAAAACTCCCCTTTATGATGTCATAATGTTAAAATGATGATAGCATTATGACATCACAATCATAAGACCCCTTTCCGGTGTCATAATTATAAGACAATTAAATCATTATGATGTCATAATCAATACACTCTTTTATGATGTCATAATGGTAAAAGAATGATAGCATTATGATGTCACAATCAAAACACCTCTTTAGTATCTCCTAATGGTAACACAATTAAAACATTATAATATTACAATCAAAACTCCCCTTTATGATGTCATATTGTTAAAATGATGATAGCATTATGACATCACAATCATAAGACTCCTTTCCGGTGTCATAATTATAAGACAATTAAATCATTATGATGTCATAATCAATACACTCTTTTATTATGTCATAATGGTGAAAGAATGATAGCATTATGATGTCACAATCAAAACATCTCTTTAGTATCTCCTAATGGTAACACAATTAAAACATTATAATATTACATTCAAAACTCCCCTTTATGATGTCATATTGTTAAAATGATGATAGCATTCTGACATCACAATCATAAGACCCCTTTCCGGTGTCATAATGATAAGACAACTAAATCACTATGATGTCATAATCAATACACTCCTTTATTATGTCATAATGGTAAAAGAATGACAGCATTATGATGTCACAATCAAAACACCTCTTTAGTATCTCCTAATGGTAACACAATTAAAACATTATAATATTACAATCAAAACTCCCCTTTATTAATGTCATATTGTTAAAATGATGATAGCATTATGACATCACAATCATAAGACTCCTTTCCGGTGTCATAATGATAAGACAATTAAATCATTATGATGTCATCATCAATACACTCTTTTATTATGTCATGATGGTAAAAGAATGATAGCATTATGATGTCACAATCAAAACACCTCTTTAGTATCTCCTAATGGTAACACAATTAAAACATTATAATATTACAATCAAAACTCCCCTTTATGATGTCATATTGTTAAAATGATGATAGCATTATGACATCACAATCATAAGACCCCTTTCCGTGTCATAATGATAAGACAATTAAATCATTATGATGTCATAATCAATACACTCTTTTATTATGTCATAATGGTAAAAGAATGATAGCATTGTGATGTCACAATCAAAACACCTCTTTAGTATCTCCTAATGGTAACACAATTAAAACATTATAATGTTACAATCAAAACTCCCCTTTATGATGTCATATTGTTAAAATGATGATAGCATTATGACATCACAATCATAAGACCCCTTTCCGGTGTCATAATGATAAGACAACTAAATCACTATGATGTCATAATCAATACACTCTTTTAGTATGTCATAATGGTAAAAGAATGATAGCATTATGATGTCACAATCAAAACACCTCTTTAGTATCTCCTAATGGTAACACAATTAAAACATTATAATATTACAATCAAAACTCCCCTTTGTTGTTACGTTCTGCCCAGGCTGCGGAGCTGCATATCTGTCCTGCTTTAGTTTCTCTGCTTTGCTTTGATCCATTCCTGGATTTCCTTTTGCTTTGTTCTATTTTTCATTCCTTGCTTCTGCTCCGGCTCTTTGCTTCAGCTCTGCTTCTTTTATTAGGTGACATTTGTGATGTCAAATTGTTAAAATGATGATAGCATTATGACATCACAATCATAAGACCCCTTTCCGGTGTCATAATGATAAGACAACTAAATCACTATGATGTCATAATCAATACACTCTTTTAGTATGTCATAATGGTAAAAGAATGATAGCATTATGATGTCACAATCAAAACACCTCTTTAGTATCTCCTAATGGTAACACAATTAAAACATTATAATATTACATTCAAAACTCCCCTTTATGATGTCATATTGTTAAAATGATGATAGCATTATGACATCACAATCATAAGACCCCTTTCCGGTGTCATAATGATAAGACAACTAAATCACTATGATGTCATAATCAATACACTCTTTTATTATGTCATAATGGTAAAAGAATGATAGCATTATGATGTCACAATCAAAACACCTCTTTAGTATCTCCTAATGGTAACACAATTAAAACATTCTAATATTACAATCAAAACTCCCCTTTATGATGTCATATTGTTAAAATGATGATAGCATTATGACATCACAATCATAAGACTCCTTTCCGGTGTCATAATTATAAGACAATTAAATCATTATGATGTCATAATCAATACACTCTTTTATTATGTCATAATGGTAAAAGAATGATAGCATTATGATGTCACAATCAAAACACCTCTTTAGTATCTCATGATGGTAACAATTAAAACATTATAATATTACAATCAAAACTCCCCTTTATGATGTCATAATGTTAAGGTGATGATAGCATTATGACATCACAATCATAAGACCCCTTTCCGGTGTCATAATGATAAGACAACTAAATCACTATGATGTCATAATCAATACACTCTTTTATTATGTCATAATGGTAAAAGAATGATAGCATTATGATGTCACAATCAAAACACCTCTTTAGTATCTCCTAACGGTAACACAATTAAAACATTATAATATTACAATCAAAACTACCCTTTATGATGTCATATTGTTAAAATGATATTAGCATTAAGACATCACAATCATAAGACTCCTTTCCGGTGTCATAATTATAAGACAATTAAATCATTATGATGTCATAATCAATACACTCTTTTATTATGTCATAATGGTAAAAGAATGATAGTATTATGATGTCACAATCAAAACACCTCTTTAGTATCTCCTAATGGTAACACAATTAAAACATTATAATATTACAATCAAAACTCCCCTTTATGATGTCATAATGTTAAGGTGATGATAGCATTATGACATCACAATCATAAGACCCCTTTTCGGTGTCATAATGATAAGACAATTAAATCACTATGATGTCATAATCAATACACTCTTTTATTATGTCATAATGGTAAAAGAATGATAGCATTATGATGTCACAATCAAAACACCTCTTTAGTATCTCATGATGGTAACACAATTAAAACATTATAATATTACAATCAAAACTCCCCTTTATGATGTCATAATGTTAAGGTGATAATAGCATTATGACATCACAATCATAAGACCCCTTTCCGGTGTCATAATGATAAGACAACTAAATCACTATGATGTCATAATCAATACACTCTTTTATTATGTCATAATGGTAAAAGAATGATAGCATTATGATGTCACAATCAAAACACCTCTTTAGTATCTCCTAACGGTAACACAATTAAAACATTATAATATTACAATCAAAACTCCCCTTTATGATGTCATATTGTTAAAATGATATTAGCATTATGACATCACAATCATAAGACTCCTTTCCGGTGTCATAATTATAAGACAATTAAATCATTATGATGTCATAATCAATACACTCTTTTATTATGTCATAATGGTAAAAGAATGATAGTATTATGATGTCACAATCAAAACACCTCTTTAGTATCTCCTAATGGTAACACAATTAAAACATTATAATATTACAATCAAAACTCCCCTTTATGATGTCATAATGTTAAGGTGATGATAGCATTATGACATCACAATCATAAGACCCCTTTTCGGTGTCATAATGATAAGACAATTAAATCATTATGATGTCATAATCAATACACTCTTTTATTATGTCATAATGGTAAAAGAATGATAGTATTATGATGTCACAATCAAAACACCTCTTTAGTATCTCCTAATGGTAACACAATTAAAACATTATAATATTACAATCAAAACTCCCCTTTATGATGTCATAATGTTAAGGTGATGATAGCATTATGACATCACAATCATAAGACCCCTTTTCGGTGTCATAATGATAAGACAATTAAATCACTATGATGTCATAATCAATACACTCTTTTATTATGTCATAATGGTAAAAGAATGATAGCATTATGATGTCACAATCAAAACACCTCTTTAGTATCTCCTAATGGTAACACAATTAAAACATTATAATATTACAATCAAAACTCCCCTTTCTGATGTCATATTGTTAAAATGATGATAGCATTATGACATCACAATCATAAGAGCCCTTTCCGGTGTCATAATGATAAGACAACTAAATCACTATGATGTCATAATCAATACACTCTTTTATTATGTCATAATGGTAAAAGAATGATAGCATTATGATGTCACAATCAAAACACCTCTTTAGTATCTCCTGATGGTAACACAATTAAAACATTATAATATTACAATCAAAACTCCCCTTTATGATGTCATATTGTTAAAATGATGATAGCATTATGACATCACAATCATAAGACTCCTTTCCGGTGTCATAATTATAAGACAATTAAATCATTATGATGTCATAATCAATACACTCTTTTATTATGTCATAATGGTAAAAGAATGATAGCATTATGATGTCACAATCAAAACACCTCTTTAGTATCTCATGATGGTAACACAATTAAAACATTATATTATTACAATCAAAACTCCCCTTTATGATGTCATAATGTTAAGTTGATGATAGCATTATGACATCACAATCATAAGACCCCTTTCCGGTGTCATAATGATAAGAAAACTAAATCACTATGATGTCATAATCAATACACTCTTTTATTATGTCATAATGGTAAAAGAATGATAGCATTATGATGTCACATTCAAAACACCTCTTTAGTATCTCCTAATGGTAACACAATTAAAACATTATAATATTTAAATCAAAACTCCCCTTTATGATGTCATAATGTTAAAATGATGATAGCATTATGACATCACAATCATAAGACCCCTTTCCGGTGTCATAATTATAAGACAATTAAATCATTATGATGTCATAATCAATACACTCTTTTATGATGTCATAATGGTAAAAGAATGATAGCATTATGATGTCACAATCAAAACACCTCTTTAGTATCTCCTAATGGTAACACAATTAAAACATTATAATATTACAATCAAAACTCCCCTTTATGATGTCATAATGTTAAGATGATGATAGCATTATGACATCACAATCATAAGACCCCTATCCGGTGTCATAATTATTAGACAACTAAATCATTATGATGTCATAATCAATACACTCTTTTTTTTTTATGTCATAATGGTGAAAGAATGATAGCATTATGATGTCACAATCAAAACACCTCTTTAGTATCTCCTAATGGTAACACAATTAAAACATTATAATATTACAATCAAAACTCCCTTTTATGATGTCATATTGTTAAAATGATGATAGCATTATGACATCACAATCATAAGACGCCTTTCCGGTGTCATAATGATAAGACAACTAAATCACTATGATGTCATAATCAATACACTCTTTTATTATGTCATAATGGTAAAAGAATGATAGCATTATGATGTCACAATCAAAACACCTCTTTAGTATCTCATGATGGTAACACAATTAAAACATTATAATATTACAATCAAAACTCCCCATTATGATGTCATATTTTTAAAATGATGATAGAATTATGACATCACAATCAAAGACCCCTTTCCTGTGTCATAATTATAAGACAATTAAATCATTATGATGTCATAGTCAATACACTCTTTTATTATGTCATAATGGTAAAAGAATGATAGCATTATGATGTCACAATCAAAACACCTCTTTAGTATCTCCTAATGGTAACACAATTAAAACATTATACTATTACAATCAAAACTCCCCTTTATGATGTCATATTGTTAAAATGATGATAGCATTATGACATCACAATCATAAGACCCCTTTCCGGTGTCATAATTATAAGACAACTAAATCACTATGATGTCATAATCAATACACTCTTTTATTATGTCATAATGGTAAAAGAATGATAGCATTATGATGTCACAATCAAAACACCTCTTTAGTATCTCATGATGGTAACACAATTAAAACATTATAATATTACAATCAAAACTCCCCTTTATGATGTCATAATGTTAAGTTGATGATAGCATTGTGACATCACAATCATAAGACCCCTTTCCGGTGTCATAATGATAAGACAACTAAATCACTATGATGTCATAATCAATACACTCTTTCATTATGTCATAATGGTAAAAGAATGATAGCATTATGATGTCACAATCAAAACACCTCTTTAGTATCTCCTAATGGTAACACAATTAAAACATTATCATATTACAATCAAAGCTCCCCTTTATGATGTCATATTGTTAAAATGATGATAGCATTATGACATCACAATCATAAGACTCCTTTCCGGTGTCATAATTATAAGACAATTAAATCATTATGATGTCATAATCAATACACTCTTTTATTATGTCATAATGGTAAAAGAATGATAGCATTATGATGTCACAATCAAAACAGCTCTTTAGTATCTCCTAATGGTAACACAATTAAAACATTATAATATTACAATCAAAACTCCCCTTTCTGATGTCATAATGTTAAGATGATAGCATTATGACATCACAATCATAAGACAACTTTCCGGTGTCATAATTATAAGACAATTAAATCATCATGATGTCATAATCAATACACTCTTTTATTATGTCATAATGGTAAAAGAATGATAGCATGATGATGTCACAATCAAAACACCTCTTTAGTATCTCCTAATGGTAACACAATTAAAACATTATAATATTACAATCAAAACTCCCCTTTATGATGTCATATTGTTAAAATGATGATAGCATTATGACATCACAATCAAAGACCCCTTTCCGGTGTCATAATTATAAGACAATTAAATCATTATGATGTCATAGTCAATACACTCTTTTATTATGTCATAATGGTAAAAGAATGATAGCATTATGATGTCACAATCAAAACACCTCTTTAGTATCTCCTAATGGTAACACAATTAAAACATTATAATATTACAATCAAAACTCCCCTTTATGATGTCATATTGTTAAAATGATGATAGCATTATGACATCACAATCATAAGACCCCTTTCCGGTGTCATAATGATAAGACAACTAAATCACTATGATGTCATAATCAATACACTCTTTTATTATGTCATAATGGTAAAAGAATGATAGCATTATGATGTCACAATCAAAACACCTCTTTAGTATCTCCTAATGGTAACACAATTAAAACATTATAATATTACAATCAAAACTACCCTTTGTGATGTCATAATGTTAAGATGATGATAGAATTATGACATCACAATCATAAGACCCCTTTCCGGTGTCATAATGATAAGACAATTAAATCACTATGATGTCATAATCAATACACTCTTTTATTATGTCATAATGGTAAAAGAATGATAGCATTATGATGTCACAATCAAAACAGCTCTTTAGTATCTCCTGATGGTAACACAATTAAAACATTATAATATTACAATCAAAACTCCCCTTTCTGATGTCATATTGTTAAAGTGATGATAGAATTATGACATCACAATCATAAGACCCCTTTCCGGTGTCATAATGAGAAGACAACTAAATCACTGTGATGTCATAATCAATACACTCTTTTTTTATGTCATAATGGTAAAAGAATGATAGCATTATGATGTCACAATCAAAACACCTCTTTAGTATCTCCTAATGGTAACACAATTAAAACATTATAATATTACAATCAAAACTACCCTTTATGATGTCATATTGTTAAAATGATGATAGCATTATGACATCACAATCATAAGACCCCTTTCCGGTGTCATAATGATAAGACAATTAAATCATTATGATGTCATAATCAATACACTCTTTTATTATGTCATAATGGTAAAAGAATGATAGCATTATGATGTCACAATCAAAACAGCTCTTTAGTATCTCCTGATGGTAACACAATTAAAACATTATAATATTACAATCAAAACTCCCCTTTCTGATGTCATATTGTTAAAGTGATGATAGAATTATGACATCACAATCATAAGACCCCTTTCCGGTGTCATAATTATAAGACAATTAAATCATTATGATGTCATAGTCAATACACTCTTTTATTATGTCATAATGGTAAAAGAATGATAGCATTATGATGTCACAATCAAAACACCTCTTTAGTATCTCCTAATGGTAACACAATTAAAACATTATAATATTACAATCAAAACTCCCCTTTGTGATGTCATAATGTTAAGATGATGATATAATTATGACATCACAATCATAAGACCCCTTTCCGGTGTCATAATGATAAGACAATTAAATCATTATGATGTCATAATCAATACACTCTTTTATTATGTCATAATGGTAAAAGAATGATAGCATTATGATGTCACAATCAAAACACCTCTTTAGTATCTCCTAATGGTAACACAATTAAAACATTATAATATTACAATCAAAACTCCCCTTTATGATGTCATAATGTTAAGGTGATGATAGCATTATGACATCACAATCATAAGACCCCTTTCCGGTGTCATAATGATAAGACAACTAAATCACTATGATGTCATAATCAATACACTCTTTTATTATGTCATAATGGTAAAAGAATGATAGCATTATGATGTCACAATCAAAACACCTCTTTAGTATCTCCTAATGGTAACACAATTAAAACATTATAATATTACAATCAAAACTCCCCTTTATGATGTCATATTGTTAAAATGATGATAGCATTATGACATCACAATCATAAGACCCCTTTCCGGTGTCATAATGATAAGACAACTAAATCACTATGATGTCATAATCAATACACTCTTTTATTATGTCATAATGGTAAAAGAATGATAGCATTATGATGTCACAATCAAAACACCTCTTTAGTATCTCCTAATGGTAACACAATTAAAACATTATAATATTACAATCAAAACTCCCCTTTATGATGTCATATTGTTAAAATGATGATAGCATTTTGACATCACAATCATAAGACCCCTTTCCGGTGTCATAATGAGAAGACAACTAAATCACTATGATGTCATAATCAATACACTCTTATTATGTCATAATGGTAAAAGAATGATAGCATTATGATGTCACAATCAAAACACCTCTTTAGTATCTCCTAATGGTAACACAATTAAAACATTATAATATTACAATCAAAACTCCCTTCTATGATGTCATATTGTTAAAATGATGATAGCATTATGACATCACAATCATAAGACGCCTTTCCGGTGTCATAATGATAAGACAACTAAATCACTATGATATCATAATCAATACACTCTTTTATTATGTCATAATGGCAAAAGAATGATAGCATTATGATGTCACAATCAAAACACCTCTTTAGTGTCTCCTAATAGTAACACAATTAAAACATTATAATATTACAATCAAAACTCCCCTTTATGATGTCATAATGTTAAGATGATGATAGCATTATGACATCACAATCATAAGACCCCTTTCCGGTGTCATAATTATAAGACAACTAAATCATTATGATGTCATAATCAATACACTCTTTTATTATGTCATAATGGTAAAAGAATGATAGCATTATGACGTCACAATCAAAACACCTCTTTAGTATCTCCTAATGGTAACACAATTAAAACATTATAATATTACAATCAAAACTCCCCTTTATGATGTCATATTGTTAAAATGATGATAGCATTATGACATCACAATCATAAGACCCCTTTCCGGTGTCATAATGATAAGACAACTAAATCACTATGATGTCATAATCAATACACTCTTTTATTATGTCATAATGGTAAAAGAATGATAGCATTATGATGTCACAATCAAAATACCTCTTTAGTATCTCCTGATGGTAACACAATTAAAACATTATAATATTACATTCAAAACTCCCCTTTATGATGTCATATTGTTAAAGTGATGATAGCATTATGACATCACAATCATAAGACCCCTTTCCGGTGTCATAATGATAAGACAACTAAATCACTATGATGTCATAATCAATACACTCTTTTATTATGTCATAATGGTAAAAGAATGATAGCATTATGTTGTCACAATCAAAACACCTCTTTAGTATCTCCTAATGGTAACACAATTAAAACATTATAATATTACAATCAAAACTCCACTTTATGATGTCATAATGTTAAGGTGATGATAGCATTATGACATCACAATCATAAGACCCCTTTCCGGTGTCATAATGATAAGACAACTAAATCACTATGATGTCATAATCAATACACTCTTTTATTATGTCATAATGGTAAAAGAATGATAGCATTATGATGTCACAATCAAAACACCTCTTTAGTATCTCCTAATGGTAACACAATTAAAACATTATAATATTACAATCAAAACTCCCCTTTATGATGTCATATTGTTAAAGTGATGATAGCATTATGACATCACAATCATAAGACTCCTTTCCGGAGTCATAATTATAAGAGAATTAAATCATTATGATGTCATAATCAATACACTCTTTTATTATGTCATAATGGTAAAAGAATGATAGCATTATGAAGTCACAATCAAAACACCTCTTTAGTATCTCCTAATGGTAACACAATTAAAACATTATAATATTACAATCAAAACTCCCCTTTATTAATATCATATTGTTAAAATGATGATAGCATTATGACATCACAATCATAAGACTCCTTTCCGGTGTCATAATTATAAGAGAATTAAATAATTATGATGTCATAATCAATACACTCTTTCATTATGTCATAATGGTAAAAGAATGATAGCATTATGATGTCACAATCAAAACACCTCTTTAGTATCTCCTAATGGTAACACAATTAAAACATTATAATGTTACAATCAAAACTCCCCTTTATGATGTCATATTGTTAAAGTGATGATAGCATTATGACATCACAATCATAAGACCCCTTTCCGGTGTCATAATGATAAGACAACTAAATCACTATGATGTCATAATCAATACACTCTTTTATTATGTCATAATGGTAAAAGAATGATAGCATTATGATGTCACAATCAAAACACCTCTTTAGTATCTCCTAATGGTAACACAATTAAAACATTATAATATTACAATCAAAACTCCCCTTTATGATGTCATATTGTTAAAGTGATGATGGCATTATGACATCACAATCATAAGACCCCTTTCCGGTGTCATAATGATAAGACAACTAAATCACTATGATGTCATAATCAATACACTCTTTTATTATGTCATAATGGTAAAAGAATGATAGCATTATGATGTCACAATCAAAACACCTCTTTAGTATCTCCTAATGGTAACACAATTAAAACATTATAATATTACAATCAAAACTCCCCTTTATGATGTCATATTGTTAAAGTGATGATAGCATTATGACATCACAATCATAAGACCCCTTTCCGGTGTCATAATGATAAGACAACTAAATCACCATGATGTCATAATCAATACACTCTTTTATTATGTCATAATGGTAAAAGAATGATAGCATTATGAAGTCACAATCAAAACACCTCTTTAGTATCTCCTAATGGTAACACAATTAAAACATTATAATATTACAATCAAAACTCCCCTTTATTAATATCATATTGTTAAAATGATGATAGCATTATGACATCACAATCATAAGACCCCTTTCCGGCGTCATAATGATAAGACAACTAAATCACTATGATGTCATAATCAATACACTCTTTTATTATGTCATAATGGTAAAAGAATGATAGCATTATGATGTCACAATCAAAACACCTCTTTAGTATCTCCTAATGGTAACACAATTAAAACATTATAATATTACAATCAAAACTCCCCTTTATGATGTCATAATGTTAAGGTGATGATAGCATTATGACATCACAATCATAAGACCCCTTTTCGGTGTCATAATGATAAGACAATTAAATCACTATGATGTCATAATCAATACACTCTTTTATTATGTCATAATGGTAAAAGAATGATAGCATTATGATGTCACAATCAAAACACCTCTTTAGTATCTCATGATGGTAACACAATTAAAACATTATAATATTACAATCAAAACTCCCCTTTATGATGTCATAATGTTAAGGTGATGATTACATTGTGATATCACAATCATAAGACCCCTTTCCAGTGTCATAATGATAAGACAACTAAATCACTATGATGTCATAATCAATACACTCTTTTATTATGTCATAATGGTAAAAGAATGACAGCATTATGATGTCACAATCAAAACACCTCTTTAGTATCTCCTAATGGTAACACAATTAAAACATTATAATATTACAATCAAAACTCCCCTTTATTAATGTCATATTGTTAAAATGATGATAGCATTATGACATCACAATCATAAGACCCCTTTCCGGCGTCATAATGATAAGACAACTAAATCACTATGATGTCATAATCAATACACTCTTTTATTATGTCATAATGGTAAAAGAATGATAGCATTATGATGTCACAATCAAAACACCTCTTTAGTATCTCCTAATGGTAACACAATTAAAACATTATAATATTACAATCAAAACTCCCCTTTATGATGTCATATTGTTAAAATGATGATAGCATTATGACATCACAATCATAAGACTCCTTTCCGGTGTCATAATAACAAAGACAACTAAATCACTATGATGTCATAATCAATACACTCTTTTATTATGTCATAATGGTAAAAGAATGATAGCATTATGATGTCACAATCAAAACACCTCTTTAGTATCTCCTAATGGTAACACAATTAAAACATTATAATATTACATTCAAAACTCCCCTTTATGATGTCATATTGTTAAAATGATGAGAGCATTCTGACATCACAATCATAAGACCCCTTTCCGGTGTCATAATGATAAGACAACTAAATCACTATGATGTCATAATCAATACACTCTTTTATTATGTCATAATGGTAAAAGAATGACAGCATTATGATGTCACAATCAAAACACCTCTTTAGTATCTCCTAATGGTAACACAATTAAAACATTATAATATTACAATCAAAACTCCCCTTTATGATGTCATATTGTTAAAATGATGATAGCATTATGACATCACAATCATACGACTCCTTTCCGGTGTCATAATGATAAGACAATTAAATCATTATGATGTCATAATCAATACACTCTTTTATTATGTCATAATGGTAAAAGAATGATAGCATTATGATGTCACAATCAAAACACCTCTTTAGTATCTCCTAATGGTAACACAATTAAAACATTATAATATTACAATCAAAACTCCCCTTTATGATGTCATATTGTTAAAGTGATGATAGCATTATGACATCACAATCATAAGACCCCTTTCCGGTGTCATAATTATAAGACAACTAAATCATTATGATGTCATAATCAATACACTCTTTTATTATGTCATAATGGTAAAAGAATGATAGCATTATGACGTCACAATCAAAACACCTCTTTAGTATCTCCTAATGGTAACACAATTAAAACATTATAATATTACAATCAAAACTCCCCTTTATGATGTCATATTGTTAAAATGATGATAGCATTATGACATCACAATCATAAGACCCCTTTCCGGTGTCATAATGATAAGACAACTAAATCACTATGATGTCATAATCAATACACTCTTTTATTATGTCATAATGGTAAAAGAATGATAGCATTATGATGTCACAATCAAAATACCTCTTTAGTATCTCCTGATGGTAACACAATTAAAACATTATAATATTACATTCAAAACTCCCCTTTATGATGTCATATTGTTAAAGTGATGATAGCATTATGACATCACAATCATAAGACCCCTTTCCGGTGTCATAATGATAAGACAACTAAATCACTATGATGTCATAATCAATACACTCTTTTATTATGTCATAATGGTAAAAGAATGATAGCATTATGTTGTCACAATCAAAACACCTCTTTAGTATCTCCTAATGGTAACACAATTAAAACATTATAATATTACAATCAAAACTCCCCTTTATGATGTCATAATGTTAAGGTGATGATAGCATTATGACATCACAATCATAAGACCCCTTTCCGGTGTCATAATGATAAGACAACTAAATCACTATGATGTCATAATCAATACACTCTTTTATTATGTCATAATGGTAAAAGAATGATAGCATTATGTTGTCACAATCAAAACACCTCTTTAGTATCTCCTAATGGTAACACAATTAAAACATTATAATATTACAATCAAAACTCCCCTTTATGATGTCATAATGTTAAGGTGATGATAGCATTATGACATCACAATCATAAGACC
The DNA here is from genome assembly GCF_027358695.1 of Spea bombifrons. Classification (NCBI taxonomy): domain Eukaryota; kingdom Metazoa; phylum Chordata; class Amphibia; order Anura; family Pelobatidae; genus Spea; species Spea bombifrons. Next base: position 41,087,192 of record NC_071088.1, read on the forward strand.
CCTTTCCGGTGTCATAATGATAAGACAACTAAATCACTATGATGTCATAATCAATACACTCTTTTATTATGTCATAATGGTAAAAGAATGATAGCATTATGATGTCACAATCAAAACACCTCTTTAGTATCTCCTAATGGTAACACAATTAAAACATTATAATATTACAATCAAATCTCCCCTTTATGATGTCATATTGTTAAAATGATGATAGCATTATGACATCACAATCATAAGACTCCTTTCCGGTGTCATAATTATAAGACAATTAAATCATTATGATGTCATAATCAATACACTCTTTTATTATGTCATAATGGTAAAAGAATGATAGCATTATGATGTCACAATCAAAACACCTCTTTAGTATCTCATGATGGTAACACAATTAAAACATTATAATATTACAATCAAAACTCCCCTTTATGATGTCATAATGTTAAGGTGATGATAGCATTATGACATCACAATCATAAGACCCCTTTCCGGTGTCATAATGATAAGACAACTAAATCACTATGATGTCATAATCAATACACTCTTTTATTATGTCATAATGGTAAAAGAATGATAGCATTATGATGTCACAATCAAAACACCTCTTTAGTATCTCCTAACGGTAACACAATTAAAACATTATAATATTACAATCAAAACTCCCCTTTATGATGTCATATTGTTAAAATGATATTAGCATTATGACATCACAATCATAAGACTCCTTTCCGGTGTCATAATTATAAGACAATTAAATCATTATGATGTCATAATCAATACACTCTTTTATTATGTCATAATGGTAAAAGAATGATAGTATTATGATGTCACAATCAAAACACCTCTTTAGTATCTCCTAATGGTAACACAATTAAAACATTATAATATTACAATCAAAACTCCCCTTTATGATGTCATAATGTTAAGGTGATGATAGCATTATGACATCACAATCATAAGACCCCTTTTCGGTGTCATAATGATAAGACAATTAAATCACTATGATGTCATAATCAATACACTCTTTTATTATGTCATAATGGTAAAAGAATGATAGCATTATGATGTCACAATCAAAACACCTCTTTAGTATCTCATGATGGTAACACAATTAAAACATTATAATATTACAATCAAAACTCCCCTTTATGATGTCATAATGTTAAGGTGATGATTACATTGTGATATCACAATCATAAGACCCCTTTCCGGTGTCATAATGATAAGACAACTAAATCACTATGATGTCATAATCAATACACTCTTTTATTATGTCATAATGGTAAAAGAATGACAGCATTATGATGTCACAATCAAAACACCTCTTTAGTATCTCCTAATGGTAACACAATTAAAACATTATAATATTACAATCAAAACTCCCCTTTATTAATGTCATATTGTTAAAATGATGATAGCATTATGACATCACAATCATAAGACCCCTTTCCGGCGTCATAATGATAAGACAACTAAATCACTATGATGTCATAATCAATACACTCTTTTATTATGTCATAATGGTAAAAGAATGATAGCATTATGATGTCACAATCAAAACACCTCTTTAGTATCTCCTAATGGTAACACAATTAAAACATTATAATATTACAATCAAAACTCCCCTTTATGATGTCATATTGTTAAAATGATGATAGCATTATGACATCACAATCATAAGACTCCTTTCCGGTGTCATAATAACAAAGACAACTAAATCACTATGATGTCATAATCAATACACTCTTTTATTATGTCATAATGGTAAAAGAATGATAGCATTATGATGTCACAATCAAAACACCTCTTTAGTATCTCCTAATGGTAACACAATTAAAACATTATAATATTACATTCAAAACTCCCCTTTATGATGTCATATTGTTAAAATGATGAGAGCATTCTGACATCACAATCATAAGACCCCTTTCCGGTGTCATAATGATAAGACAACTAAATCACTATGATGTCATAATCAATACACTCTTTTATTATGTCATAATGGTAAAAGAATGACAGCGTTATGATGTCACAATCAAAACACCTCTTTAGTATCTCCTAATGGTAACACAATTAAAACATTATAATATTACAATCAAAACTCCCCTTTATGATGTCATATTGTTAAAATGATGATAGCATTATGACATCACAATCATACGACTCCTTTCCGGTGTCATAATGATAAGACAATTAAATCATTATGATGTCATAATCAATACACTCTTTTATTATGTCATAATGGTAAAAGAATGATAGCATTATGATGTCACAATCAAAACACCTCTTTAGTATCTCCTAATGGTAACACAATTAAAACATTATAATATTACAATCAAAACTCCCCTTTATGATGTCATATTGTTAAAGTGATGATAGCATTATGACATCACAATCATAAGACTCCTTTCCGGAGTCATAATTATAAGAGAATTAAATCATTATGATGTCATAATCAATACACTCTTTTATTATGTCATAATGGTAAAAGAATGATAGCATTATGAAGTCACAATCAAAACACCTCTTTAGTATCTCCTAATGGTAACACAATTAAAACATTATAATATTACAATCAAAACTCCCCTTTATTAATATCATATTGTTAAAATGATGATAGCATTATGACATCACAATCATAAGACTCCTTTCCGGTGTCATAATTATAAGAGAATTAAATAATTATGATGTCATAATCAATACACTCTTTTATTATGTCATAATGGTAAAAGAATGATAGCATTATGATGTCACAATCAAAACACCTCTTTAGTATCTCCTAATGGTAACACAATTAAAACATTATAATGTTACAATCAAAACTCCCCTTTATGATGTCATATTGTTAAAGTGATGATAGCATTATGACATCACAATCATAAGACCCCTTTCCGGTGTCATAATGATAAGACAACTAAATCACTATGATGTCATAATCAATACACTCTTTTATTATGTCATAATGGTAAAAGAATGATAGCATTATGATGTCACAATCAAAACACCTCTTTAGTATCTCCTAATGGTAACACAATTAAAACATTATAATATTACAATCAAAACTCCCCTTTATGATGTCATATTGTTAAAGTGATGATGGCATTATGACATCACAATCATAAGACCCCTTTCCGGTGTCATAATGATAAGACAACTAAATCACTATGATGTCATAATCAATACACTCTTTTATTATGTCATAATGGTAAAAGAATGATAGCATTATGATGTCACAATCAAAACACCTCTTTAGTATCTCCTAATGGTAACACAATTAAAACATTATAATATTACAATCAAAACTCCCCTTTATGATGTCATATTGTTAAAGTGATGATAGCATTATGACATCACAATCATAAGACCCCTTTCCGGTGTCATAATGATAAGACAACTAAATCACCATGATGTCATAATCAATACACTCTTTTATTATGTCATAATGGTAAAAGAATGATAGCATTATGAAGTCACAATCAAAACACCTCTTTAGTATCTCCTAATGGTAACACAATTAAAACATTATAATATTACAATCAAAACTCCCCTTTATTAATATCATATTGTTAAAATGATGATAGCATTATGACATCACAATCATAAGACTCCTTTCCGGTGTCATAATGATAAGACAATTAAATCATTATGATGTCATAATCAATACACTCTTTTATTATGTCATAATGGTAAAAGAATGATAGCATTATGATGTCACAATCAAAACACCTCTTTAGTATCTCCTGATGGTAACACAATTAAAACATTATAATATTACAATCAAAACTCCCCTTTATGATGTCATATTGTTAAAATGATGATAGCATTATGACATCACAATCATAAGACCCCTTTCCGGTGTCATAATGATAAGACAACTAAATCACTATGATGTCATAATCAATACACTCTTTTATTATGTCATAATGGTAAAAGAATGATAGCATTATGATGTCACAATCAAAACACCTCTTTAGTATCTCCTAATGGTAACACAATTAAACCATTATAATATTACAATCAAAACTCCCCTTTATGATGTCATATTGTTAAAATGATGATAGCATTATGACATCACAATCATAAGACCCCTTTCCGGTGTCATAATTATAAGACAATTAAATCATTATGATGTCATAATCAATACACTATTTTATTATGTCATTATGGTAAAAGAATGATAGCATTATGATGTCACAATCAAAACACCTCTTTAGTATCTCATGATGGTAACACAATTAAAACATTATAATATTACAATCAAAACTCCCCTTTATGATGTCATAATGTTAAGGTGATGATAGCATTATGACATCACAATCATAAGACCCCTTTCCGGTGTCATAATGATAAGACAACTAAATCACTATGATGTCATAATAAATACACTCTTTTATTATGTCATAATGGTAAAAGAATGATAGCATTATGATGTCACAATCAAAACACCTCTTTCGTATCTCATGATGGTAACACAATTAAAACATTATAATATTACAATCAAAACTCCCCTTTATGATGTCATATTGTTAAAATGATGATAGCATTATGACATCACAATCATAAGACCCCTTTCCGGTGTCATAATGATAAGACAACTAAATCACTATGATGTCATAATCAATATACTATTTTATTATGTCATAATGGTAAAAGAATGATAGCATTATGATGTCACAATCAAAACACCTCTTTAGTATCTCCTAATGGTAACACAATTAAAACATTATAATATTACATTCAAAACTCCCCTTTATGATGTCATATTGTTAAAATGATGATAGCATTATGACATCACAATCATAAGACCCCTTTCCGGTGTCATAATGATAAGACAACTAAATCACTATGATGTCATAATCAATACACTCTTTTATTATGTCATAATGGTAAAAGAATGATAGCATTATGATGTCACAATCAAAACACCTCTTTAGTATCTCCTAATGGTAACACAATTAAAACATTATAATATTACAATCAAAACTCCCCTTTATGATGTCATATTGTTAAAATGATGATAGCATTATGACATCACAATCATAAGACTCCTTTCCGGTGTCATAATTATAAGACAATTAAATCATTATGATGTCATAATCAATACACTCTTTTATTATGTCATAATGGTAAAAGAATGATAGCATTATGATGTCACAATCAAAACACCTCTTTAGTATCTCATGATGGTAACACAATTAAAACATTATAATATTACAATCAAAACTCCCCTTTATGATGTCATAATATTAAGGTGATGATAGCATTATGACATCACAATCATAAGACTCCTTTCCGGTGTCATAATTATAAGACAATTAAATCATTATGATGTCATAATCAATACACTCTTTTATTATGTCATAATGGTAAAAGAATGATAGCATTATGATGTCACAATCAAAACACCTCTTTAGTATCTCATGATGGTAACACAATTAAAACATTATAATATTACAATCAAAACTCCCCTTTATGATGTCATAATGTTAAGGTGATGATAGCATTATGACATCACAATCATAAGACCCCTTTCCGGTGTCATAATGATAAGACAACTAAATCACTATGATGTCATAATCAATACACTCTTTTATTATGTCATAATGGTAAAAGAATGATAGCATTATGATGTCACAATCAAAACACCTCTTTAGTATCTCCTAATGGTAACACAATTAAAACATTATAATATTACATTCAAAACTCCCCTTTATGATGTCATATTGTTAAAATGATGATAGCATTATGACATCACAATCATAAGACCCCTTTCCGGTGTCATAATGATAAGACAACTAAATCACTATGATGTCATAATCAGTACACTCTTTTATTATGTCATAATGGTAAAAGAATGATAGCATTATGATCTCACAATCAAAACACCTCTTTAGTATCTCCTAATGGTAACACAATTAAAACATTATAATATTACATTCAAAACTCCCCTTTATGATGTCATATTGTTAAAATGATGATAGCATTATGACATCACAATCATAAGACCCCTTTCCGGTGTCATAATGATAAGACAACTAAATCACTATGATGTCATAATCAATACACTCTTTTATTATGTCATAATGGTAAAAGAATGACAGCATTATGATGTCACAATCAAAACACCTCTTTAGTATCTCCTAATGGTAACACAATTAAAACATTATAATATTACAATCAAAACTCCCCTTTATTAATGTCTTATTGTTAAAATGATGAGAGCATTATGACATCACAATCATACGACTCCTTTCCGGTGTCATAATGACAAGACAATTAAATCATTATGATGTCATAATCAATACACTCTTTTATTATGTCATAATGGTAAAAGAATGATAGCATTATGATGTCACAATCAAAACACCTCTTTAGTATCTCATGATGGTAACACAATTAAAACATTATAATATTACAATCAAAACTCCCCTTTATGATGTCATAATGTTAAGGTGATGATAGCATTATGACATCACAATCATAAGACCCCTTTCCGGTGTCATAATGATAAGACAACTAAATCACTATGATGTCATAATAAATACACTCTTTTATTATGTCATAATGGTAAAAGAATGATAGCATTATGATGTCACAATCAAAACACCTCTTTCGTATCTCATGATGGTAACACAATTAAAACATTATAATATTACAATCAAAACTCCCCTTTATGATGTCATATTGTTAAAATGATGATAGCATTATGACATCACAATCATAAGACCCCTTTCCGGTGTCATAATGATAAGACAACTAAATCACTATGATGTCATAATCAATATACTATTTTATTATGTCATAATGGTAAAAGAATGATAGCATTATGATGTCACAATCAAAACACCTCTTTAGTATCTCCTAATGGTAACACAATTAAAACATTATAATATTACATTCAAAACTCCCCTTTATGATGTCATATTGTTAAAATGATGATAGCATTATGACATCACAATCATAAGACCCCTTTCCGGTGTCATAATGATAAGACAACTAAATCACTATGATGTCATAATCAATACACTCTTTTATTATGTCATAATGGTAAAAGAATGATAGCATTATGATGTCACAATCAAAACACCTCTTTAGTATCTCCTAATGGTAACACAATTAAAACATTATAATATTACAATCAAAACTCCCCTTTATGATGTCATATTGTTAAAATGATGATAGCATTATGACATCACAATCATAAGACTCCTTTCCGGTGTCATAATTATAAGACAATTAAATCATTATGATGTCATAATCAATACACTCTTTTATTATGTCATAATGGTAAAAGAATGATAGCATTATGATGTCACAATCAAAACACCTCTTTAGTATCTCATGATGGTAACACAATTAAAACATTATAATATTACAATCAAAACTCCCCTTTATGATGTCATAATATTAAGGTGATGATAGCATTATGACATCACAATCATAAGACTCCTTTCCGGTGTCATAATTATAAGACAATTAAATCATTATGATGTCATAATCAATACACTCTTTTATTATGTCATAATGGTAAAAGAATGATAGCATTATGATGTCACAATCAAAACACCTCTTTAGTATCTCATGATGGTAACACAATTAAAACATTATAATATTACAATCAAAACTCCCCTTTATGATGTCATAATGTTAAGGTGATGATAGCATTATGACATCACAATCATAAGACCCCTTTCCGGTGTCATAATGATAAGACAACTAAATCACTATGATGTCATAATCAATACACTCTTTTATTATGTCATAATGGTAAAAGAATGATAGCATTATGATGTCACAATCAAAACACCTCTTTAGTATCTCCTAATGGTAACACAATTAAAACATTATAATATTACATTCAAAACTCCCCTTTATGATGTCATATTGTTAAAATGATGATAGCATTATGACATCACAATCATAAGACCCCTTTCCGGTGTCATAATGATAAGACAACTAAATCACTATGATGTCATAATCAGTACACTCTTTTATTATGTCATAATGGTAAAAGAATGATAGCATTATGATCTCACAATCAAAACACCTCTTTAGTATCTCCTAATGGTAACACAATTAAAACATTATAATATTACATTCAAAACTCCCCTTTATGATGTCATATTGTTAAAATGATGATAGCATTATGACATCACAATCATAAGACCCCTTTCCGGTGTCATAATGATAAGACAACTAAATCACTATGATGTCATAATCAATACACTCTTTTATTATGTCATAATGGTAAAAGAATGACAGCATTATGATGTCACAATCAAAACACCTCTTTAGTATCTCCTAATGGTAACACAATTAAAACATTATAATATTACAATCAAAACTCCCCTTTATTAATGTCTTATTGTTAAAATGATGAGAGCATTATGACATCACAATCATACGACTCCTTTCCGGTGTCATAATGACAAGACAATTAAATCATTATGATGTCATAATCAATACACTCTTTTATTATGTCATAATGGTAAAAGAATGATAGCATTATGATGTCACAATCAAAACACCTCTTTAGTATCTCCTAATGGTAACACAATTAAAACATTTTAATATTACAATCAAAACTCCCCTTTATGATGTCATATTGTTAAAATGATGATAGCATTATGACATCACAATCATAAGACCCCTTTCCGGTGTCATAATGATAAGACAACTAAATCACTATGATGTCATAATCAATACACTCTTTTATTATGTCATAATGGTAAAAGAATGATAGCATTATGATGTCACAATCAAAACACCTCTTTAGTATCTCCTAATGGTAACACAATTAAAACATTATAATATTACAATCAAAACTCCCCTTTATGATGTCATATTGTTAAAATGATGATAGCATTATGACATCACAATCATAAGACCCCTTTCCGGTGTCATAATGATAAGACAACTAAATCACTATGATGTCATAATCAATATACTCTTTTATTATTTCATAATGGTAAAAGAATGATAGCATTATGATGTCACAATCAAAACACCTCTTTAGTATCTCCTAATGGTAACACAATTAAAACATTATAATATTACATTCAAAACTCCCCTTTATGATGTCATATTGTTAAAATGATGATAGCATTATGACATCACATGATGTCATAATCAATACACTCTTTTATTATGTCATAATGGTAAAAGAATGATAGCATTATGATGTCACAATCAAAACACCCCTTTAGTATCTCCTAATGGTAACACAATTAAAACATTATAATATTACAATCAAAACTCCCCTTTATGATGTCAAATTGTTAAAATGATGATAGCATTATGACATCACAATCATAAGACTCCTTTCCGGTGTCATAATTATAAGACAATTAAATTATTATGATGTCATAATCAATTCACTCTTTTATTATGTCATAATGGTAAAAGAATGATAGCATTATGATGTCACAATCAAAACACCTCTTTAGTATCTCCTAATGGTAACACAATTAAAACATTATAATATTACAATCAAAACTCCCCTTTATGATGTCATATTGTTAAAATGATGATAGCATTATGACATCACAATCATAAGACCCCTTTCCGGTGTCATAATGATAAGACAATTAAATCATTATGATGTCATAATCAATACACTCTTTTATTATGTCATGATGGTAAAAGAATGATAGCATTATGATGTCACAATCAAAACACCTCTTTAGTATCTCATGATGGTAAAACAATTAAAACATTATAATATTACAATCAAAACTCCCCTTTATGATGTCATAATGTTAAGGTGATGATAGCATTATGACATCACAATCATAAGACCCCTTTCCGGTGTCATAATGATAAGACAACTAAATCACTATGATGTCATAATCAATACACTCTTTTATTATGTCATAATGGTAAAAGAATGATAGCATTATGATGTCACAATCAAAACACCTCTTTAGTATCTCCTAACGGTAACACAATTAAAACATTATAATATTACAATCAAAACTCCCCTTTATGATGTCATATTGTTAAAATGATATTAGCATTATGACATCACAATCATAAGACTCCTTTCCGGTGTCATAATTATAAGACAATTAAATCATTATGATGTCATAATCAATACACTCTTTTATTATGTCATAATGGTAAAAGAATGATAGCATTATGATGTCACAATCAAAACACCTCTTTAGTATCTCCTAATGGTAACACAATTAAAACATTATAATATTACAATCAAAACTCCCCTTTATGATGTCATAATGTTAAGGTGATGATAGCATTATGACATCACAATCATAAGACCCCTTTTCGGTGTCATAATGATAAGACAATTAAATCATTATGATGTCATAATCAATACACTCTTTAATTATGTCATAATGGTAAAAGAATGATAGTATTATGATGTCACAATCAAAACACCTCTTTAGTATCTCCTAATGGTAACACAATTAAAACATTATAATATTACAATCAAAACTCCCCTTTATGATGTCATAATGTTAAGGTGATGATAGCATTATGACATCACAATCATAAGACCCCTTTTCGGTGTCATAATGATAAGACAATTAAATCACTATGATGTCATAATCAATACACTCTTTTATTATGTCATAATGGTAAAAGAATGATAGCATTATGATGTCACAATCAAAACACCTCTTTAGTATCTCATGATGGTAACACAATTAAAACATTATAATATTACAATCAAAACTCCCCTTTATGATGTCATAATGTTAAGGTGATGATTACATTGTGATATCACAATCATAAGACCCCTTTCCGGTGTCATAATGATAAGACAACTAAATCACTATGATGTCATAATCAATACACTCTTTTATTATGTCATAATGGTAAAAGAATGATATCATTATGATGTCACAATCAAAACACCTCTTTAGTATCTCATGATGGTAACACAATTAAAACATTATAATATTACAATCAAAACTCCCCTTTATGATGTCATATTGTTAAAATGATGAGAGCATTCTGACATCACAATCATAAGACCCCTTTCCGGTGTCATAATGATAAGACAACTAAATCACTATGATGTCATAATCAATACACTCTTTTATTATGTCATAATGGTAAAAGAATGACAGCATTATGATGTCACAATCAAAACACCTCTTTAGTATCTCCTAATGGTAACACAATTAAAACATTATAATATTACAATCAAAACTCCCCTTTATGATGTCATATTGTTAAAATGATGATAGCATTATGACATCACAATCATACGACTCCTTTCCGGTGTCATAATGATAAGACAATTAAATCATTATGATGTCATAATCAATACACTCTTTTATTATGTCATAATGGTAAAAGAATGATAGCATTATGATGTCACAATCAAAACACCTCTTTAGTATCTCCTAATGGTAACACAATTAAAACATTATAATATTACAATCAAAACTCCCCTTTATGATGTCATATTGTTAAAGTGATGATAGCATTATGACATCACAATCATAAGACTCCTTTCCGGAGTCATAATTATAAGAGAATTAAATCATTATGATGTCATAATCAATACACTCTTTTATTATGTCATAATGGTAAAAGAATGATAGCATTATGAAGTCACAATCAAAACACCTCTTTAGTATCTCCTAATGGTAACACAATTAAAACATTATAATATTACAATCAAAACTCCCCTTTATTAATATCATATTGTTAAAATGATGATAGCATTATGACATCACAATCATAAGACTCCTTTCCGGTGTCATAATTATAAGAGAATTAAATAATTATGATGTCATAATCAATACACTCTTTTATTATGTCATAATGGTAAAAGAATGATAGCATTATGATGTCACAATCAAAACACCTCTTTAGTATCTCCTAATGGTAACACAATTAAAACATTATAATGTTACAATCAAAACTCCCCTTTATGATGTCATATTGTTAAAGTGATGATAGCATTATGACATCACAATCATAAGACCCCTTTCCGGTGTCATAATGATAAGACAACTAAATCACTATGATGTCATAATCAATACACTCTTTTATTATGTCATAATGGTAAAAGAATGATAGCATTATGATGTCACAATCAAAACACCTCTTTAGTATCTCCTAATGGTAACACAATTAAAACATTATAATATTACAATCAAAACTCCCCTTTATGATGTCATATTGTTAAAGTGATGATGGCATTATGACATCACAATCATAAGACCCCTTTCCGGTGTCATAATGATAAGACAACTAAATCACTATGATGTCATAATCAATACACTCTTTTATTATGTCATAATGGTAAAAGAATGATAGCATTATGATGTCACAATCAAAACACCTCTTTAGTATCTCCTAATGGTAACACAATTAAAACATTATAATATTACAATCAAAACTCCCCTTTATGATGTCATATTGTTAAAGTGATGATAGCATTATGACATCACAATCATAAGACCCCTTTCCGGTGTCATAATGATAAGACAACTAAATCACCATGATGTCATAATCAATACACTCTTTTATTATGTCATAATGGTAAAAGAATGATAGCATTATGAAGTCACAATCAAAACACCTCTTTAGTATCTCCTAATGGTAACACAATTAAAACATTATAATATTACAATCAAAACTCCCCTTTATTAATATCATATTGTTAAAATGATGATAGCATTATGACATCACAATCATAAGACTCCTTTCCGGTGTCATAATGATAAGACAATTAAATCATTATGATGTCATAATCAATACACTCTTTTATTATGTCATAATGGTAAAAGAATGATAGCATTATGATGTCACAATCAAAACACCTCTTTAGTATCTCCTGATGGTAACACAATTAAAACATTATAATATTACAATCAAAACTCCCCTTTATGATGTCATATTGTTAAAATGATGATAGCATTATGACATCACAATCATAAGACCCCTTTCCGGTGTCATAATGATAAGACAACTAAATCACTATGATGTCATAATCAATACACTCTTTTATTATGTCATAATGGTAAAAGAATGATAGCATTATGATGTCACAATCAAAACACCTCTTTAGTATCTCCTAATGGTAACACAATTAAACCATTATAATATTACAATCAAAACTCCCCTTTATGATGTCATATTGTTAAAATGATGATAGCATTATGACATCACAATCATAAGACCCCTTTCCGGTGTCATAATTATAAGACAATTAAATCATTATGATGTCATAATCAATACACTATTTTATTATGTCATTATGGTAAAAGAATGATAGCATTATGATGTCACAATCAAAACACCTCTTTAGTATCTCATGATGGTAACACAATTAAAACATTATAATATTACAATCAAAACTCCCCTTTATGATGTCATAATGTTAAGGTGATGATAGCATTATGACATCACAATCATAAGACCCCTTTCCGGTGTCATAATGATAAGACAACTAAATCACTAAGATGTCATAATAAATACACTCTTTTATTATGTCATAATGGTAAAAGAATGATAGCATTATGATGTCACAATCAAAACACCTCTTTCGTATCTCATGATGGTAACACAATTAAAACATTATAATATTACAATCAAAACTCCCCTTTATGATGTCATATTGTTAAAATGATGATAGCATTATGACATCACAATCATAAGACCCCTTTCCGGTGTCATAATGATAAGACAACTAAATCACTATGATGTCATAATCAATATACTCTTTTATTATGTCATAATGGTAAAAGAATGATAGCATTATGATGTCACAATCAAAACACCTCTTTAGTATCTCCTAATGGTAACACAATTAAAACATTATAATATTACATTCAAAACTCCCCTTTATGATGTCATATTGTTAAAATGATGATAGCATTATGACATCACAATCATAAGACCCCTTTCCGGTGTCATAATGATAAGACAACTAAATCACTATGATGTCATAATCAATACACTCTTTTATTATGTCATAATGGTAAAAGAATGATAGCATTATGATGTCACAATCAAAACACCTCTTTAGTATCTCCTAATGGTAACACAATTAAAACATTATAATATTACAATCAAAACTCCCCTTTATGATGTCATATTGTTAAAATGATGATAGCATTATGACATCACAATCATAAGACTCCTTTCCGGTGTCATAATTATAAGACAATTAAATCATTATGATGTCATAATCAATACACTCTTTTATTATGTCATAATGGTAAAAGAATGATAGCATTATGATGTCACAATCAAAACACCTCTTTAGTATCTCATGATGGTAACACAATTAAAACATTATAATATTACAATCAAAACTCCCCTTTATGATGTCATAATATTAAGGTGATGATAGCATTATGACATCACAATCATAAGACTCCTTTCCGGTGTCATAATTATAAGACAATTAAATCATTATGATGTCATAATCAATACACTCTTTTATTATGTCATAATGGTAAAAGAATGATAGCATTATGATGTCACAATCAAAACACCTCTTTAGTATCTCATGATGGTAACACAATTAAAACATTATAATATTACAATCAAAACTCCCCTTTATGATGTCATAATGTTAAGGTGATGATAGCATTATGACATCACAATCATAAGACCCCTTTCCGGTGTCATAATGATAAGACAACTAAATCACTATGATGTCATAATCAATACACTCTTTTATTATGTCATAATGGTAAAAGAATGATAGCATTATGATGTCACAATCAAAACACCTCTTTAGTATCTCCTAATGGTAACACAATTAAAACATTATAATATTACATTCAAAACTCCCCTTTATGATGTCATATTGTTAAAATGATGATAGCATTATGACATCACAATCATAAGACCCCTTTCCGGTGTCATAATGATAAGACAACTAAATCACTATGATGTCATAATCAGTACACTCTTTTATTATGTCATAATGGTAAAAGAATGATAGCATTATGATCTCACAATCAAAACACCTCTTTAGTATCTCCTAATGGTAACACAATTAAAACATTATAATATTACATTCAAAACTCCCCTTTATGATGTCATATTGTTAAAATGATGATAGCATTATGACATCACAATCATAAGACCCCTTTCCGGTGTCATAATGATAAGACAACTAAATCACTATGATGTCATAATCAATACACTCTTTTATTATGTCATAATGGTAAAAGAATGACAGCATTATGATGTCACAATCAAAACACCTCTTTAGTATCTCCTAATGGTAACACAATTAAAACATTATAATATTACAATCAAAACTCCCCTTTATTAATGTCTTATTGTTAAAATGATGATAGCATTATGACATCACAATCATACGACTCCTTTCCGGTGTCATAATGACAAGACAATTAAATCATTATGATGTCATAATCAATACACTCTTTTATTATGTCATAATGGTAAAAGAATGATAGCATTATGATGTCACAATCAAAACACCTCTTTAGTATCTCCTAATGGTAACACAATTAAAACATTTTAATATTACAATCAAAACTCCCCTTTATGATGTCATATTGTTAAAATGATGATAGCATTATGACATCACAATCATAAGACCCCTTTCCGGTGTCATAATGATAAGACAACTAAATCACTATGATGTCATAATCAATACACTCTTTTATTATGTCATAATGGTAAAAGAATGATAGCATTATGATGTCACAATCAAAACACCTCTTTAGTATCTCCTAATGGTAACACAATTAAAACATTATAATATTACAATCAAAACTCCCCTTTATGATGTCATATTGTTAAAATGATGATAGCATTATGACATCACAATCATAAGACCCCTTTCCGGTGTCATAATGATAAGACAACTAAATCACTATGATGTCATAATCAATATACTCTTTTATTATTTCATAATGGTAAAAGAATGATAGCATTATGATGTCACAATCAAAACACCTCTTTAGTATCTCCTAATGGTAACACAATTAAAACATTATAATATTACATTCAAAACTCCCCTTTATGATGTCATATTGTTAAAATGATGATAGCATTATGACATCACATGATGTCATAATCAATACACTCTTTTATTATGTCATAATGGTAAAAGAATGATAGCATTATGATGTCACAATCAAAACACCCCTTTAGTATCTCCTAATGGTAACACAATTAAAACATTATAATATTACAATCAAAACTCCCCTTTATGATGTCAAATTGTTAAAATGATGATAGCATTATGACATCACAATCATAAGACTCCTTTCCGGTGTCATAATTATAAGACAATTAAATTATTATGATGTCATAATCAATTCACTCTTTTATTATGTCATAATGGTAAAAGAATGATAGCATTATGATGTCACAATCAAAACACCTCTTTAGTATCTCCTAATGGTAACACAATTAAAACATTATAATATTACAATCAAAACTCCCCTTTATGATGTCATATTGTTAAAATGATGATAGCATTATGACATCACAATCATAAGACCCCTTTCCGGTGTCATAATGATAAGACAATTAAATCATTATGATGTCATAATCAATACACTCTTTTATTATGTCATGATGGTAAAAGAATGATAGCATTATGATGTCACAATCAAAACACCTCTTTAGTATCTCATGATGGTAACACAATTAAAACATTATAATATTACAATCAAAACTCCCCTTTATGATGTCATAATGTTAAGGTGATGATAGCATTATGACATCACAATCATAAGACCCCTTTCCGGTGTCATAATGATAAGACAACTAAATCACTATGATGTCATAATCAATACACTCTTTTATTATGTCATAATGGTAAAAGAATGATAGCATTATGATGTCACAATCAAAACACCTCGTTAGTATCTCCTAACGGTAACACAATTAAAACATTATAATATTACAATCAAAACTCCCCTTTATGATGTCATATTGTTAAAATGATATTAGCATTATGACATCACAATCATAAGACTCCTTTCCGGTGTCATAATTATAAGACAATTAAATCATTATGATGTCATAATCAATACACTCTTTTATTATGTCATAATGGTAAAAGAATGATAGTATTATGATGTCACAATCAAAACACCTCTTTAGTATCTCCTAATGGTAACACAATTAAAACATTATAATATTACAATCAAAACTCCCCTTTATGATGTCATAATGTTAAGGTGATGATAGCATTATGACATCACAATCATAAGACCCCTTTTCGGTGTCATAATGATAAGACAATTAAATCATTATGATGTCATAATCAATACACTCTTTTATTATGTCATAATGGTAAAAGAATGATAGCATTATGATGTCACAATCAAAACACCTCTTTAGTATCTCCTAATGGTAACACAATTAAAACATTATAATATTACAATCAAAACTCCCCTTTATGATGTCATATTGTTAAAATGATGATAGCATTATGACATCACAATCATAAGACCCCTTTCCGGTGTCATAATGATAAGACAATTAAATCATTATGATGTCATAATCAATACACTCTTTTATTATGTCATGATGGTAAAAGAATGATAGCATTATGATGTCACAATCAAAACACCTCTTTAGTATCTCATGATGGTAACACAATTAAAACATTATAATATTACAATCAAAACTCCCCTTTATGATGTCATAATGTTAAGGTGATGATAGCATTATGACATCACAATCATAAGACCCCTTTCCGGTGTCATAATGATAAGACAACTAAATCACTATGATGTCATAATCAATACACTCTTTTATTATGTCATAATGGTAAAAGAATGATAGCATTATGATGTCACAATCAAAACACCTCGTTAGTATCTCCTAACGGTAACACAATTAAAACATTATAATATTACAATCAAAACTCCCCTTTATGATGTCATATTGTTAAAATGATATTAGCATTATGACATCACAATCATAAGACTCCTTTCCGGTGTCATAATTATAAGACAATTAAATCATTATGATGTCATAATCAATACACTCTTTTATTATGTCATAATGGTAAAAGAATGATAGTATTATGATGTCACAATCAAAACACCTCTTTAGTATCTCCTAATGGTAACACAATTAAAACATTATAATATTACAATCAAAACTCCCCTTTATGATGTCATAATGTTAAGGTGATGATAGCATTATGACATCACAATCATAAGACCCCTTTTCGGTGTCATAATGATAAGACAATTAAATCATTATGATGTCATAATCAATACACTCTTTTATTATGTCATAATGGTAAAAGAATGATAGTATTATGATGTCACAATCAAAACACCTCTTTAGTATCTCCTAATGGTAACACAATTAAAACATTATAATATTACAATCAAAACTCCCCTTTATGATGTCATAATGTTAAGGTGATGATAGCATTATGACATCACAATCATAAGACCCCTTTTCGGTGTCATAATGATAAGACAATTAAATCACTATGATGTCATAATCAATACACTCTTTTATTATGTCATAATGATAAAAGAATGATAGCATTATGATGTCACAATCAAAACACCTCTTTAGTATCTCATGATGGTAACACAATTAAAACATTATAATATTACAATCAAAACTCCCCTTTATGATGTCATAATGTTAAGGTGATCATTATATTGTGATATCACAATCATAAGACCCCTTTCCGGTGTCATAATGATAAGACAACTAAATCACTATGATGTCATAATCAATACACTCTTTTATTATGTCATAATGGTAAAAGAATGATAGCATTATGATGTCACAATCAAAACACCTCTTTAGTATCTCCTAATGGTAACACAATTAAAACATTATAATATTACATTCAAAACTCCCCTTTATGATGTCATATTGTTAAAATGATGATAGCATTCTGACATCACAATCATAAGACCCCTTTCCGGTGTCATAATGATAAGACAACTAAATCACTATGATGTCATAATCAATACACTCTTTTATTATGTCATAATGGTAAAAGAATGATAGCATTATGATGTCACAATCAAAACACCTCTTTAGTATCTCCTAATGGTAACACAATTAAAACATTATAATATTACATTCAAAACTCCCCTTTATGATGTCATATTGTTAAAATGATGAGAGCATTCTGACATCACAATCATAAGACCCCTTTCCGGTGTCATAATGATAAGACAACTAAATCACTATGATGTCATAATCAATACACTCTTTTATTATGTCATAATGGTAAAAGAATGACAGCATTATGATGTCACAATCAAAACACCTCTTTAGTATCTCCTAATGGTAACACAATTAAAACATTATAATATTACAATCAAAACTCCCCTTTATGATGTCATATTGTTAAAATGATGATAGCATTATGACATCACAATCATAAGACTCCTTTCCGGTGTCATAATGATAAGACAATTAAATCATTATGATGTCATAATCAATACACTCTTTTATTATGTCATAATGGTAAAAGAATGATAGCATTATGATGTCACAATCAAAACACCCCTTTAGTATCTCCTAATGGTAACACAATTAAAACATTATAATATTACAATCAAAACTCCCCTTTATGATGTCAAATTGTTAAAATGATGATAGCATTATGACATCACAATCATAAGACTCCTTTCCGGTGTCATAATTATAAGACAATTAAATCATTATGATGTCATAATCAATACACTCTTTTATTATGTCATAATGGTAAAAGAATGATAGCATTATGATGTCACAATCAAAACACCTCTTTAGTATCTCCTAATGGTAACACAATTAAAACATTATAATGTTACAATCAAAACTCCCCTTTATGATGTCATATTGTTAAAATGATGATAGCATTATGACATCACAATCATAAGACCCCTTTCCGGTGTCATAATGATAAGACAACTAAATCACTATGATGTCATAATCAATACACTCTTTTAGTATGTCATAATGGTAAAAGAATGATAGCATTATGATGTCACAATCAAAACACCTCTTTAGTATCTCCTAATGGTAACACAATTAAAACATTATAATATTACAATCAAAACTCCCCTTTGTGATGTCATATTGTTAAAGTGATGATAGCATTATGACATCACAATCATAAGACCCCTTTCCGGTGTCATAATGATAAGACAACTAAATCACCATGATGTCATAATCAATACACTCTTTTATTATGTCATAATGGTAAAGGAATGATAGCATTATGATGTCACAATCAAAACACCTCTTTAGTATCTCCTGATGGTAACACAATTAAAACATTATAATATTACAATCAAAACTCCCCTTTATGATGTCATATTGTTAAAATGATGATAGCATTATGACATCACAATCATAAGACCCCTTTCCGGTGTCATAATGATAAGACAACTAAATCACTATGATGTCATAATCAATACACTCTTTTATTATGTCATAATGGTAAAAGAATGATAGCATTATGATGTCACAATCAAAACACCTCTTTAGTATCTCCTAATGGTAACACAATTAAAACATTATAATATTACATTCAAAACTCCCCTTTATGATGTCATATTGTTAAAATGATGATAGCATTCTGACATCACAATCATAAGACCCCTTTCCGGTGTCATAATGATAAGACAACTAAATCACTATGATGTCATAATCAATACACTCTTTTATTATGTCATAATGGTAAAAGAATGACAGCATTATGATGTCACAATCAAAACACCTCTTTAGTATCTCCTAATGGTAACACAATTAAAACATTATAATATTACAATCAAAACTCCCCTTTATTAATGTCATATTGTTAAAATGATGATAGCATTATGACATCACAATCATAAGACTCCTTTCCGGTGTCATAATGATAAGACAATTAAATCATTATGATGTCATAATCAATACACTCTTTTATTATGTCATGATGGTAAAAGAATGATAGCATTATGATGTCACAATCAAAACACCTCTTTAGTATCTCCTAATGGTAACACAATTAAAACATTATAATATTACAATCAAAACTCCCCTTTATTAATGTCATATTGTTAAAATGATGATAGCATTATGACATCACAATCATAAGACTCCTTTCCGGTGTCATAATGATAAGACAATTAAATCATTATGATGTCATAATCAATACACTCTTTTATTATGTCATAATGGTAAAAGAATGATAGCATTATGATGTCACAATCAAAACACCTCTTTAGTATCTCCTAATGGTAACACAATTAAAACATTATAATATTACATTCAAAACTCCCCTTTATGATGTCATATTGTTAAAATGATGAGAGCATTCTGACATCACAATCATAAGACCCCTTTCCGGTGTCATAATGATAAGACAACTAAATCACTATGATGTCATAATCAATACACTCTTTTATTATGTCATAATGGTAAAAGAATGACAGCATTATGATGTCACAATCAAAACACCTCTTTAGTATCTCCTAATGGTAACACAATTAAAACATTATAATATTACAATCAAAACTCCCCTTTATGATGTCATATTGTTAAAATGATGATAGCATTATGACATCACAATCATAAGACTCCTTTCCGGTGTCATAATGATAAGACAATTAAATCATTATGATGTCATAATCAATACACTCTTTTATTATGTCATAATGGTAAAAGAATGATAGCATTATGATGTCACAATCAAAACACCCCTTTAGTATCTCCTAATGGTAACACAATTAAAACATTATAATATTACAATCAAAACTCCCCTTTATGATGTCAAATTGTTAAAATGATGATAGCATTATGACATCACAATCATAAGACTCCTTTCCGGTGTCATAATTATAAGACAATTAAATCATTATGATGTCATAATCAATACACTCTTTTATTATGTCATAATGGTAAAAGAATGATAGCATTATGATGTCACAATCAAAACACCTCTTTAGTATCTCCTAATGGTAACACAATTAAAACATTATAATGTTACAATCAAAACTCCCCTTTATGATGTCATATTGTTAAAATGATGATAGCATTATGACATCACAATCATAAGACCCCTTTCCGGTGTCATAATGATAAGACAACTAAATCACTATGATGTCATAATCAATACACTCTTTTAGTATGTCATAATGGTAAAAGAATGATAGCATTATGATGTCACAATCAAAACACCTCTTTAGTATCTCCTAATGGTAACACAATTAAAACATTATAATATTACAATCAAAACTCCCCTTTGTGATGTCATATTGTTAAAGTGATGATAGCATTATGACATCACAATCATAAGACCCCTTTCCGGTGTCATAATGATAAGACAACTAAATCACCATGATGTCATAATCAATTCACTCTTTTATTATGTCATAATGGTAAAGGAATGATAGCATTATGATGTCACAATCAAAACACCTCTTTAGTATCTCCTGATGGTAACACAATTAAAACATTATAATATTACAATCAAAACTCCCCTTTATGATGTCATATTGTTAAAATGATGATAGCATTATGACATCACAATCATAAGACCCCTTTCCGGTGTCATAATGATAAGACAACTAAATCACTATGATGTCATAATCAATACACTCTTTTATTATGTCATAATGGTAAAAGAATGATAGCATTATGATGTCACAATCAAAACACCTCTTTAGTATCTCCTAATGGTAACACAATTAAAACATTATAATATTACATTCAAAACTCCCCTTTATGATGTCATATTGTTAAAATGATGATAGCATTCTGACATCACAATCATAAGACCCCTTTCCGGTGTCATAATGATAAGACAACTAAATCACTATGATGTCATAATCAATACACTCTTTTATTATGTCATAATGGTAAAAGAATGACAGCATTATGATGTCACAATCAAAACACCTCTTTAGTATCTCCTAATGGTAACACAATTAAAACATTATAATATTACAATCAAAACTCCCCTTTATTAATGTCATATTGTTAAAATGATGATAGCATTATGACATCACAATCATAAGACTCCTTTCCGGTGTCATAATGATAAGACAATTAAATCATTATGATGTCATAATCAATACACTCTTTTATTATGTCATGATGGTAAAAGAATGATAGCATTATGATGTCACAATCAAAACACCTCTTTAGTATCTCCTAATGGTAACACAATTAAAACATTATAATATTATAATCAAAACTCCCCTTTATTAATGTCATATTGTTAAAATGATGATAGCATTATGACATCACAATCATAAGACTCCTTTCCGGTGTCATAATGATAAGACAATTAAATCATTATGATGTCATAATCAATACACTCTTTTATTATGTCATAATGGTAAAAGAATGATAGCATTATGATGTCACAATCAAAACACCTCTTTAGTATCTCCTGATGGTAACACAATTAAAACATTATAATATTACAATCAAAACTCCCCTTTATGATGTCATATTGTTAAAATGATGATAGCATTATGACATCACAATCATAAGACCCCTTTCCGGTGTCATAATGATAAGACAACTAAATCACTATGATGTCATAATCAATACACTCTTTTATTATGTCATAATGGTAAAAGAATGATAGCATTATGATGTCACAATCAAAACACCTCTTTAGTATCTCCTAATGGTAACACAATTAAAACATTATAATATTACAATCAAAACTCCCCTTTATGATGTCATATTGTTAAAATGATGATAGCATTATGACATCACAATCATAAGACCCCTTTCCGGTGTCATAATTATAAGACAATTAAATCATTATGATGTCATAATCAATACACTATTTTATTATGTCATAATGGTAAAAGAATGATAGCATTAGAGATGTCACAATCAAAACACCTCTTTATTATCTCCTAATGGTAACACAATTAGAACATTATAATATTACAATCAAAACTCCCCTTTATGATGTCATATTGTTAAAATGATGATAGCATTATGACATCACAATCATAAGACTCCTTTCCGGTGTCATAATTATAAGACAATTAAATCATTATGATGTCATAATCAATACACTCTTTTATTATGTCATTATGGTAAAAGAATGATAGCATTATGATGTCACAATCAAAACACATCTTTAGTATCTCATGATGGTAACACAATTAAAACATTATAATATTACAATCAAAACTCCCCTTTATGATGTCATAATGTTAAGGTGATGATAGCATTATGACATCACAATCGTAAGACCCCTTTCCGGTGTCATAATGATAAGACAACTAAATCACTATGATGTCATAATCAATACACTCTTTTATTATGTCATAATGGTAAAAGAATGATAGCATTATGATGTCACAATCAAAACACCTCTTTAGTATCTCATGATGGTAACACAATTAAAACATTATAATATTACAATCAAAACTCCCCTTTATGATGTCATAATGTTAAGGTGATGATAGCATTGTGACATCACAATCATAAGACCCCTTTCCGGTGTCATAATAACAAAGACAACTAAATCACTATGATGTCATAATCAATACACTCTTTTATTATGTCATAATGGTAAAAGAATGATAGCATTATGATGTCACAATCAAAACACCTCTTTAGTATCTCATGATGGTAACACAATTAAAACATTATAATATTACAATCAAAACACCCCTTTATGATGTCATAATGTTAAGGTGATGATAGCATTGTGACATCACAATCATAAGACCCCTTTCCGGTGTCATAATGATAAGACAACTAAATCACTATGATGTCATAATCAATACACTCTTTTATGATGTCATAATGGTAAAAGAATGATAGCATTATGATGTCACAATCAAAACACCTCTTTAGTATCTCATGATGGTAACACAATTAAAACATTATAATATTACAATCAAAACTCCCCTTTATGATGTCATAATGTTAAGGTGATGATAGCATTATGACATCACAATCATAAGACCCCTTTCGGGTGTCATAATGATAAGACAACTAAATCACTATGATGTCATAATAAATACACTCTTTTATTATGTCATAATGGTAAAAGAATGATAGCATTATGATGTCACAATCAAAACACCTCTTTCGTATCTCATGATGGTAAGACAATTAAAACATTATAATATTACAACCAAAACTCCCCTTTATGATGTCATATTGTTAAAATGATGATAGCATTATGACATCACAATCATAAGACCCCTTTCCGGTGTCATAATGATAAGACAACTAAATCACTATGATGTCATAATCAATATACTCTTTTATTATGTCATAATGGTAAAAGAATGATAGCATTATGATGTCACAATCAAAACACCTCTTTAGTATCTCCTAATGGTAACACAATTAAAACATTATAATATTATATTCAAAACTCCCCTTTATGATGTCATATTGTTAAATGATGATAGCATTATGACATCACAATCATAAGACCCCTTTCCGGTGTCATAATGATAAGACAACTAAATCACTATGATGTCATAATCAATACACTCTTTTATTATGTCATAATGGTAAAAGAATGATAGCATTATGACGTCACAATCAAAACACCTCTTTAGTATCTCCTAATGGTAACACAATTAAAACATTATAATATTACAATCAAAACTCCCCTTTATGATGTCATATTGTTAAAATGATGATAGCATTATGACATCACAATCATAAGACTCCTTTCCGGTGTCATAATTATAAGACAATTAAATCATTATGATGTCATAATCAATACACTCTTTTACTATGTCATAATGGTAAAAGAATGATAGCATTATGATGTCACAATCAAAACACCTCTTTAGTATCTCATGATGGTAACACAATTAAAACATTATAATATTACAATCAAAACTCCCCTTTATGATGTCATAATATTAAGGTGATGATAGCATTATGACATCACAATCATAAGACTCCTTTCCGGTGTCATAATTATAAGACAATTAAATCATTATGATGTCATAATCAATACACTCTTTTATTATGTCATAATGGTAAAAGAATGATAGCATTATGATGTCACAATCAAAACACCTCTTTAGTATCTCATGATGGTAACACAATTAAAACATTATAATATTACAATCAAAACTCCCCTTTATGATGTCATAATGTTAAGGTGATGATAGCATTATGACATCACAATCATAAGACCCCTTTCCGGTGTCATAATGATAAGACAACTAAATCACTATGATGTCATAATCAATACACTCTTTTATTATGTCATAATGGTAAAAGAATGATAGCATTATGATGTCACAATCAAAACACCTCTTTAGTATCTCCTAATGGTAACACAATTAAAACATTATAATATTACATTCAAAACTCCCCTTTATGATGTCATATTGTTAAAATGATGATAGCATTATGACATCACAATCATAAGACCCCTTTCCGGTGTCATAATGATAAGACAACTAAATCACTATGATGTCATAATCAATACACTCTTTTATTATGTCATAATGGTAAAAGAATGATAGCATTATGATGTCACAATCAAAACACCTCTTTAGTATCTCCTAATGGTAACACAATTAAAACATTATAATATTACATTCAAAACTCCCCTTTATGATGTCATATTGTTAAAATGATGATAGCATTATGACATCACAATCATCAGACCCCTTTCCGGTGTCATAATGATAAGACAACTAAATCACTATGATGTCATAATCAATACACTCTTTTATTATGTCATAATGGTAAAAGAATGACAGCATTATGATGTCACAATCAAAACACCTCTTTAGTATCTCCTAATGGTAACACAATTAAAACATAATATTACAATCAAAACTCCCCTTTATTAATGTCTTATTGTTAAAATGATGATAGCATTATGACATCACAATCATACGACTCCTTTCCGGTGTCATAATGACAAGACAATTAAATCATTATGATGTCATAATCAATACACTCTTTTATTATGTCATAATGGTAAAAGAATGATAGCATTATGATGTCACAATCAAAACACCTCTTTAGTATCTCCTAATGGTAACACAATTAAAACATTATAATATTACAATCAAAACTCCCCTTTATGATGTCATATTGTTAAAATGATGATAGCATTATGACATCACAATCATAAGACCCCTTTCCGGTGTCATAATGATAAGACAACTAAATCACTATGATGTCATAATCAATACACTCTTTTATTATGTCATAATGGTAAAAGAATGATAGCATTATGATGTCACAATCAAAACACCTCTTTAGTATCTCCTAATGGTAACACAATTAAAACATAATATTACAATCAAAACTCCCCTTTATGATGTCATATTGTTAAAATGATGATAGCATTATGACATCACAATCATAAGACCCCTTTCCGGTGTCATAATGATAAGACAACTAAATCACTATGATGTCATAATCAATATACGCTTTTATTATTTCATAATGGTAAAAGAATGATAGCATTATGATGTCACAATCAAAACACCTCTTTAGTATCTCCTAATGGTAACACAATTAAAACATTATAATATTACATTCAAAACTCCCCTTTATGATGTCATATTGTTAAAATGATGATAGCATTATGACATCACATGATGTCATAATCAATACACTCTTTTATTATGTCATAATGGTAAAAGAATGATAGCATTATGATGTCACAATCAAAACACCCCTTTAGTATCTCCTAATGGTAACACAATTAAAACATTATAATATTACAATCAAAACTCCCCTTTATGATGTCAAATTGTTAAAATGATGATAGCATTATGACATCACAATCATAATACTCCTTTCCGGTGTCATAATTATAAGACAATTAAATTATTATGATGTCATAATCAATACACTCTTTTATTATGTCATAATGGTAAAAGAATGATAGCATTATGATGTCACAATCAAAACACCTCTTTAGTATCTCCTAATGGTAACACAATTAAAACATTATAATATTACAATCAAAACTCCCCTTTATGATGTCATATTGTTAAAATGATGATAGCATTATGACATCACAATCATAAGACCCCTTTCCGGTGTCATAATGATAAGACAATTAAATCATTATGATGTCATAATCAATACACTCTTTTATTATGTCATGATGGTAAAAGAATGATAGCATAATGATGTCACAATCAAAACACCTCTTTAGTATCTCATGATGGTAACACAATTAAAACATTATAATATTACAATCAAAACTCCCCTTTATGATGTCATAATGTTAAGGTGATGATAGCATTATGACATCACAATCATAAGACCCCTTTCCGGTGTCATAATGATAAGACAACTAAATCACTATGATGTCATAATCAATACACTCTTTTATTATGTCATAATGGTAAAAGAATGACAGCATTATGATGTCACAATCAAAACACCTCTTTAGTATCTCCTAACGGTAACACAATTAAAACATTATAATATTACAATCAAAACTCCCCTTTATTAATGTCATATTGTTAAAATGATGATAGCATTATGACATCACAATCATAAGACCCCTTTCCGGCGTCATAATGATAAGACAACTAAATCACTATGATGTCATAATCAATACACTCTTTTATTATGTCATAATGGTAAAAGAATGATAGCATTATGATGTCACAATCAAAACACCTCTTTAGTATCTCCTAATGGTAACACAATTAAAACATTATAATATTACAATCAAAACTCCCCTTTATGATGTCATATTGTTAAAATGATGATAGCATTATGACATCACAATCATAAGACTCCTTTCCGGTGTCATAATAACAAAGACAACTAAATCACTATGATGTCATAATCAATACACTCTTTTATTATGTCATAATGGTAAAAGAATGATAGCATTATGATGTCACAATCAAAACACCTCTTTAGTATCTCCTAAAGGTAACACAATTAAAACATTATAATATTACATTCAAAACTCCCCTTTATGATGTCATATTGTTAAAATGATGATAGCATTCTGACATCACAATCATAAGACCCCTTTCCGGTGTCATAATGATAAGACAACTAAATCACTATGATGTCATAATCAATACACTCTTTTATTATGTCATAATGGTAAAAGAATGACAGCATTATAATGTCACAATCAAAACACCTCTTTAGTATCTCCTAATGGTAACACAATTAAAACATTATAATATTACAATCAAAACTCCCCTTTATGATGTCAAATTGTTAAAATGATGATAGCATTATGACATCACAATCATAAGACCCCTTTCCGGTGTCATAATGATAAGACAATTAAATCACTATGATGTCATAATCAATACACTCTTTTATTATGTCATAATGGTAAAAGAATGATAGCATTATGATGTCACAATCAAAACACCTCTTTAGTATCTCCTAATGGTAACACAATTAAAACATTATAATATTACAATCAAAACTCCCCTTTGTGATGTCATATCGTTAAAATGATGATAGCATTATGACATCACAATCATAAGACTCCTTTCCGGTGTCATAATTATAAGACAATTAAATCATTATGATGTCATAATCAATACACTCTTTTATTATGTCATTATGGTAAAAGAATGATAGCATTATGATGTCACAATCAAAACACCTCTTTAGTATCTCATGATGGTAACACAATTAAAACATTATAATATTACAATCAAAACTCCCCTTTATGATGTCATAATATTAAGGTGATGATAGCATTATGACATCACAATCATAAGACTCCTTTCCGGTGTCATAATTATAAGACAATTAAATCATTATGATGTCATAATCAATACACTCTTTTATTATGTCATAATGGTAAAAGAATGATAGCATTATGATGTCACAATCAAAACACCTCTTTAGTATCTCATGATGGTAACACAATTAAAACATTATAATATTACAATCAAAACTCCCCTTTATGATGTCATAATGTTAAGGTGATGATAGCATTATGACATCACAATCATAAGACCCCTTTCCGGTGTCATAATGATAAGACAACTAAATCACTATGATGTCATAATCAATACACTCTTTTATTATGTCATAATGGTAAAAGAATGATAGCATTATGATGTCACAATCAAAACACCTCTTTAGTATCTCCTAACGGTAACACAATTAAAACATTATAATATTACAATCAAAACTCCCCTTTATGATGTGATATTGTTAAAATGATATTAGCATTATGACATCACAATCATAAGACTCCTTTCAGGTGTCATAATTATAAGACAATTAAATCATTATGATGTCATAATCAATACACTCTTTTATTATGTCATAATGGTAAAAGAATGATAGTATTATGATGTCACAATCAAAACACCTCTTTAGTATCTCCTAATGGTAACACAATTAAAACATTATAATATTACAATCAAAACTCCCCTTTATGATGTCATAATGTTAAGGTGACGATAGCATTATGACATCACAATCATAAGACCCCTTTTCGGTGTCATAATGATAAGACAATTAAATCACTATAATGTCATAATCAATACACTCTTTTATTATGTCATAATGGTAAAAGAATGATAGCATTATGATGTCACAATCAAAACACCTCTTTAGTATCTCATGATGGTAACACAATTAAAACATTATAATATTACAATCAAAACTCCCCTTTATGATGTCATAATGTTAAGGTGATGATTACATTGTGACATCACAATCATAAGACCCCTTTCCGGTGTCATAATGATAAGACAACTAAATCACTATGATGTCATAATCAATACACTCTTTTATTATGTCATAATGGTAAAAGAATGATAGCATTATGATGTCACAATCAAAACACCTCTTTAGTATCTCCTAATGGTAACACAATTAAAACATTATAATATTACATTCAAAACTCCCCTTTATGATGTCATATTGTTAAAATGATGATAGCATTATGACATCACAATCATAAGACCCCTTTCCGGTGTCATAATGATAAGACAACTAAATCACTATGATGTCATAATCAATACACTCTTTTATTATGTCATAATGGTAAAAGAATGATAGCATTATGATGTCACAATCAAAACACCTCTTTAGTATCTCCTAATGGTAACACAATTAAAACATTATAATATTACATTCAAAACTCCCCTTTATGATGTCATATTGTTAAAATGATGATAGCATTCTGACATCACAATCATAAGACCCCTTTCCGGTGTCATAATGATAAGACAACTAAATCACTATGATGTCATAATCAATACACTCTTTTATTATGTCATAATGGTAAAAGAATGACAGCATTATGATGTCACAATCAAAACACCTCTTTAGTATCTCCTAATGGTAACACAATTAAAACATTATAATATTACAATCAAAACTCCCCTTTATTAATGTCTTATTGTTAAAATGATGATAGCATTATGACATTGTGATAGGTTCACACCTTTCCTCCCATGTAATGTCTTAAAAAGAGGTTATTCTCCACCCTAAGTGATAAGTTACCAAATTTCAATTTTATACATGTGGATAGGTCTCACATTCAATAGATGAAATCGTGAGCACAATTATAAGAAAGGACTGAGAATTCAAAATAGTAATTATTTATTTAAAAATAATAAAAATTACAGAAATCCAAAATTAAAACAGAGTATAACATAGAATGCCTGTTAAAGCTTATATGCATAAAAAATAAAAATAAACATACCAGTCAGTCTCGATATGAAGTCTCGCTTCAGTCTCTCGGTCTGCCCCAGAGTATAAACAAAGGTCTACATATATATAAGATTTTGTAACTAGACCTGCGTATCGCTACCTCAAAAAGAGTACTAACGGTCATAAAAAACTCAGGAGAGAATCAGGAGAGGAAAATCACCAAGGCCGAGCTGTTGATCATTTTTACAGAATAGCCAAAACATTCTAATCTTAAAACATTAAAAAAATCTTATGTAACAGAAACTACTAGTACTGCGTAGTTAAATCCTTAACCTTAACTTCTACTGAGACCTGTAACAGTCATTAACCTTAACTTCTACTGAGGCCTGTAACAGTCCCTCTCCATTAGCTGGGCAGAAGAATCGTGATTACTCGGTCCAGCTAATAACATTAACTTAAATTAATCAACAAGATTAGAATCACCACATTCTAAATCTATTGGTGAAAAAGAAAAAGAAAGGTGTTTCTGCGATTTCGTGAAAAACAAAACATTTACAATGTGAACACCATACATGATCACAAGTTATATTTTCATGAGAACTCTGCAATTGATAAAAATCACCCAACTGAAATACATAAGACTCTGTATACAGATGCAACAAAGTATTTCTTGATATCCCACCAAAACAAGTCTCATGAGGAGGTCCATTGCAAGCAAGCAAGACTGTGCAACCAAAAGTTCCATGGCTTACAATATTAAGAAGTCCTTCTTGTTTAGTTTGTAATATCAATTGGAAAATTTGTTTGTCTTTATTGACACATTCAAAGAACGATGGATTAGAAAAATTCCTCGAACCCATGAGCTGCCAAAAAAATGTAATTGGTCTTGAGATTCCTCGAAAGTAAAGTTCCCTTCGGTGTCAGAATCAACAACGGACTCACTGATTGTAATGGGAGGTGATATAGAAAATCTTTCATATTCACTGGAGTCTGTATCTTGTTCACCGCTGGAGACAGCTGGAGATATGAGTACTGTGCTGTCTCCTGAACCTTGAGATTCCGTCTCCGTGGGACTCTGTGGGAGGCTTTGCAATTCCGTTTGTTGTGAGGATGTATCATTGCAATGGCTATAATGATTCCAAAGAATGTCCCAATATCTCTGTGATATCATGGGAAGTACGACTAATCCTACAAGATCATCAAACACATAAGGATTATTAACGTCACTTATTTTGGTGTTACATATCTCGCAACGGTAAGACAGGTCATACGTTACTACATCTTGATTCTTTCTAACTTCCACACCCAACAGGAAGTGTGTCCACAAATCCACTAGTATCCTGGAAGTTAAAACAGGTGTATTAAAAATGTTTCTTATGAGCCTGTCAAAAGCTGCAGCATTCATCTTCTTCGAACTTGTTTACCTTTAGGCAAAAGAGAAAATAATCGCCATATAACACCAAATAGAAATAATCCAAATATTAGCAGTAACAGTGGTTTTAAGTACCCAAAAATACTCAATATGTTACCAATGCTACCAAAAATACCATTTCCCAATTTTCCTAATCCTTCTCCTACAGAAGAAATAGCTTTTCCCATTCCAGGCCATAATGATTTTAAAGCTTTACCAAGGTTCTGCATCCATTGAGGAAAATCTCCTTCATGAATATCTATACGTAATAACTCAGAATGTATCTTTTGCGTTAATACATCTATAGCATCATGGGTGGTACCTATGATTATTTTCATAGATTTCAAATGAGCCAAAAATGCAGTCATATATGGCAGCTGCAAAACAAAATGTGGAACATCAAATCGCAGTATTTGTAAAACTGTCTGGGTCTGCAATGGCGGGGTGAAGATTATATTAAAACACTCAATAGAGGTATTTACTGTAATAATTGATGGTTGCATAGAAGGAATATTACATTCACTTGTACTGCTTAAAACCAGATAAGAACCATTAGATAATGACTCAATTCGAGTATAGGGAGCAATTACCGGATGCACAGTAATTTCACAATCAGATCCCTTACCATCAACTCCACAAGGCAAAACACTATAAATTTCACCACATACAAGATATCCTATCTCTGTACATTTCTCAACTTTAAGATAAAAATGTTCTCCACATTTATAGGAAATGTAATCATATGGCTGTTTAATTTGCATTAAAGCTAAATCATCAGCAGTTTCAATCAAATGTCCAAAATTATCAAGTTCCCAGTTAGTAGTATAAACATCACCAGGGATAATCAATTCATAGTACAAAAACAATTCCCACTGACTATCATCAGGATTTCTCATTTGTCTATGCTTAAGTTCGTTAATATCATAAACCCTGAGTTTCGATACATGAGTTAAAACTTCAGTTTGTCTTTCACTCAAGCCTAATTGTTTTTGAATCCATGTCACATTTAATAATGTGGTATCAATTTGTTCCCCTTGAAGGGTTAATCTCATAGCTGTTAACTTATTAAGTACCATTAAAGCTCTTAATTCTTCTGCTAAAACAGTAAAATCTGACATCGCAGCAGATATAAAAATTATTAAATGATCTTTTAACAACAAAACTTTCTTTTTTAACTCTTCATCATTAGCATCGGAGACGTAGCTAATAATAGAAACAGCATCACTTAGCAAATGACCAGTTGTTATTGAAACTTCTGCATTATTTAGCAACCGTCGTCTCGTTAACAAAACATTTTCACATTCATCACTTTCTTGTGTAATGTTGTTTTGATAATGTATATTTTCAAATGTGTTATTTGTTCCCCACACTGCTTCAGCATATGGCATATCAGCGATATTTTTTGTTTTACACTGTATATACTCACATGGTTTGTCGTCAGTACCAATATATACGTTCATTTTATCCTGTATACCTTTTATCACAGATTCCACATCATATATGGTGCTGTCTGTCAAACATTTCTGAAACAGGGAGTAAACCGTATAATTTGCTTTAACAAATTTAGATTTCTGTACGCACCAAAAACCAGGAAGTCCGCTGTAATGTAAAAATCCTTGGTCGATTTGTTTAGGCTGCCACTTGAAAATATTATCAGTCAAATTGTAAAAAAATGAACAAGAAGTGCATCTATAAACCTGTGAAGGAATGTTTGGATCACATATTCCTTGTTCTATCAAACTTTCATAAGTAATACCACACGGATTACCTTTTCCTTTGCAAGAGTGACTAAAATACGATGTATTCAAAAATGAGGGAAATCTTGGCATTGTACAAATATCCCATTCCGTCAGACTGCGAAATAACTTTTTCCATCCTTTTGCCTGCCACTCAGGGGGTAACGCCTGTCTCTTTAATTCACCTGTTTCCGGATTTTGTACCTCAATATATAATTTCTTCATCAAGGCGTCATAGCCATCATCATCATAAAGTTCTGGTTTCCACCATTCTGAGTAAAGCAAATTAGAACAAAAAACAGCACCTTTATAAGGTCTTACACCTCCAGGAAATCGATATTCCTCCTCTTCTGCATCTTCCCAAAAATCAATACGTGTGTCATTCCTTCTGAAGGGGACAAATCCTTTTTGAGTAGTTTGTCCTGTATTCAAATAAGAAATAGGATAACCTTTATATGTTACCTTGTCCTGTGTAGTACCTGGACGGGGACACTGATCAGCTTTTATTTCCGGTGTTGGCCAGATTCGTACACCTTGAAAATCAACAAAATAACAATGTCCAAGAGAAACATAACACATCTTTTCTCTATATGTTTGTTGTTTCCGGTGGTCCTGTAAAGGCAACTTATATGGCAGGGTAACAGCTTGTACCTTTTTCATCTGGTCATCTAGGTATAACTTTACCAGAGCACGTCCTTCATCAGAAACAATTCCAGCCGTTTTTGCAAGAATATTAGAGTCTATAAGTACCACTTGGGATATACCTAGGACTTTCTTCTTTTCCACAATAGGTGTTGGATATGGTTTCCAGTACAGACCTTGTTCAAGTCCTGTAACCTGTACATTCACAGGAACATTATTAGACATCAAAGCTCTTTTATGTACATGTTTAGCATTCCCAATACCTGGATGAATTTGGGTCTGATTCCATGTCAGGGTGGTTCCAGGGCGTTGTGTGATAAAATACCACTGAATGCGAAGAATTGCAACACAGATTGTAGTTATCAACAACAACAGGATGAAAAATGCAAGAAAAAAGTAACCCAGTTTTCTCAGACTTACTGGGGTCTTATTGTAAAATCCACAGACATGTTTTTGCTTCAAAGAAGGCATTTTAGTGCAATCAGGTATATCAATGAAAGTCTCTTTCTCACCTGATGTCTGCACATCTTCCGTGGCACACGATTGATATTCAAACAAGGTGTCCTGCTGGTTTTCCTGTGTCTGCACATTTGCCATGGTCAGCCATTGAGAGTAAGTTAGAGGTGGTTTCTCCTCCATGCTGAATATCACAGGATAAAGGAACAGGTTTTAAATTGTCAATACTCACAGTTCTTTGACGGCCTTGTTTATCAACTATAATAAAAGTCCGTTCATTAATAACAGTTTTAATCTCTGCTGGAGGCTTCCAACGTGGTCGTAAGGGCTTTATAATAGATACCCTCTCCTGGACAAAGTGGCCAACCTGTGGAGTCCATGCATGTGTGGTATCTGGTGCGTACGCAGGGTGAGACAAAGCGTCTCGCAACTCCTGTAGAAAAGATAATTGTTCTAGTCTCCCTGGTGCAGAAATAGAAGAGTCAACAAAGTCAGTATTCATTGAAACACCATACATCAATTCAAAAGGCGTTTTACCTGAATTTGAAGCAGGAATATTGTTAATACCTAGTTGTACCTGAGGTAACAATGGGTACCACTGTGTGGGACGAGAATACAACAACTTGGTTAGGAGTCGTTTTATTTCGGCATTTTTCCTTTCCACAACCCCACTACTTTGAGGATGGTAAGGGGAGCTGAATTCCCATTTAATACCTAGGGCACGAGCCCACTCTTGGGTTTTCACAGCTGTGAAAGCCGGACCGCCGTCCGAGTGTAAGATCTTTGGTTTTCCAGCACCTACCAAAAAATTGAGACAACTAAGCGTGGTGTTAGAATTCGTAGCACGTACGGGGTACAACCAAGTAAACCTAGTACAGGCATCAACACATACTAACACATATAGGTAACCATGAGAAGGTGGCAGTGGACCAATATGATCAAGATAAATTAGATCAAAAGGTTTGTTAGGAATTTCTTTAACAATATGTGGTGGATTTTGATGGTTAGGATTGTTAACTAACAAACATGGTTTACAATTACCTACCACATATGACACCGTTTTTCTCATATTAGGCCACCAATATTTTTTCTTAAGTGCTTGAAGAACATTGTCACGTCCCAAATGTGGATGACCAATACTTGCATGTGCTTTATTGGCAATTCGAACCCTTTCTTCTTTAGGTGGAAGGATATAATCAATTTCTTTAATAGTGACAATACAGTGTTCATCTTGCACTTTATATGCATATATTTTTGGATATCCAGGTGGATTAGGTCTGGAATCATCCAAACAGGCATTTAACTCTGCATCGAGACTGGCTGGTTTTGCTTGTGACCTGGTTTTAACTTGGTTCACAGCATATTTTTGACTAACAGCTTGTGCGAGAGAATCAACAAGCTGATTACCCAGTGTGTGAGCAGACGAACCTAGCTTCCTGTGAGCCGGTTCATGTACAATTTCAATATCAGGCTTATGATTGAGATAAGCAGAAATTGCTTTCCATTTCGCAATATGCATTAACGGCTTCTTTTTAGCCGTGAGAAAACCATTTGATCTCCATATAGGAAGATCTTCATTAGCAGATCGTGCTAAATAAGCAGAATCAGTAACAACAAGAACAGGACCCTTATCACTTAAAGCTTCTTTTAATGCAAAAACCAATGCATATATCTCAGCATATTGTGACGAATGATCTCCTATCGGGAGCTGCCAAGTTTTTAACAAACTCATGTCTGAGGAGTATTTAGCAATGCCTACCCCCGCAGATCTATTAACCCCTTCCTTGTTGGAGTTAACTGCTGAACCATCTGTATAATATAGATAAGTATAGAAATCAGTCGGATGCTTTTGTGCTTCCCACTGAACATTATTATACAATGTTGGAAGATCATCCAACATGGGTAGCGTAGCATCATACACAAAATGAAGCTGGGGGTCTTCGAATAAAGTTAACCATTTTAACCATCGACATTTAAAAGCCCTTTTTTCAGGGATTGTTTCTTTTTTTAAAGTTGCGAGTGAAGCAACAGAAGTGTAAATATAAATATTCTGACCTTGAGCTAAGTCTCTAGACTTCAACACAGCTACGGTGACCGCAGTAAGTAACTTCTCTAACGGCAAGTATTTTCTTTCTGTAATTGTAAATACATATGATAAAAGTACAATCGGAACAATTTCAGTAGAATTGTAAATACGTATATATGCTGCCTCAGAAGAAATACTAACATAAACAGATAGCGGTTGTGTAGGCTCTCTTTGTGTTAAATAATCGGCATTATTTACAGCTGTCAACAAATCTTGTAAAGCTTTCTCCTCCTTCATATTCCACTGAAAGGGAGTTTTAGTTTGTTGTGATCTTATTTCTCGTGAAACAGCAGCATGTAATGGTGCTATTAGAATATTAAAATTTGGAATAAACAACATTGCGCAATTAAAAAGTCCGATAATGCTGCGTAATTGTTTTAAACATAGGGGTTTGCAAAACAACTCCATTTGGTCCTAACAACAATACACGGATTAAACAGTATCTAGCTCCTGATCCCCAGGGACCATACTGTATTTCAAGTGCTAAAACTTCATCATTTTGCACATCTCTGCCTTGTTGCAATCTGCACAATGAATTTAATCGCTGTATATCAGCAAAATTATTCGCCATGATATTGAAAGTACCTTCCCTTACGTATAAGAGGACCGCGGTATAAAATATATCTGGGTAATATAAAAAAATTAGAATTCTCGAGCCCCACGTTGGGCGCCAATTGTGATAGGTTCACACCTTTCCTCCCATGTAATGTCTTAAAAAGAGGTTATTCTCCACCCTAAGTGATAAGTTACCAAATTTCAATTTTATACATGTGGATAGGTCTCACATTCAATAGATGAAATCGTGAGCACAATTATAAGAAAGGACTGAGAATTCAAAATAGTAATTATTTATTTAAAAATAATAAAAATTACAGAAATCCAAAATTAAAACAGAGTATAACATAGAATGCCTGTTAAAGCTTATATGCATAAAAAATAAAAATAAACATACCAGTCAGTCTCGATATGAAGTCTCGCTTCAGTCTCTCGGTCTGCCCCAGAGTATAAACAAAGGTCTACATATATATAAGATTTTGTAACTAGACCTGCGTATCGCTACCTCAAAAAGAGTACTAACGGTCATAAAAAACTCAGGAGAGAATCAGGAGAGGAAAATCACCAAGGCCGAGCTGTTGATCATTTTTACAGAATAGCCAAAACATTCTAATCTTAA
The DNA here is from genome assembly GCF_027358695.1 of Spea bombifrons. Classification (NCBI taxonomy): domain Eukaryota; kingdom Metazoa; phylum Chordata; class Amphibia; order Anura; family Pelobatidae; genus Spea; species Spea bombifrons. Next base: position 41,126,209 of record NC_071088.1, read on the forward strand.
AACATTAAAAAAATCTTATGTAACAGAAACTACTAGTACTGCGTAGTTAAATCCTTAACCTTAACTTCTACTGAGACCTGTAACAGTCATTAACCTTAACTTCTACTGAGGCCTGTAACAACATCACAATCATACGACTCCTTTCCGGTGTCATAATGACAAGACAATTAAATCATTATGATGTCATAATCAATACACTCTTTTATTATGTCATAATGGTAAAAGAATGATAGCATTATGAAGTCACAATCAAAACACCTCTTTAGTATCTCCTAATGGTAACACAATTAAAACATTATAATATTACAATCAAAACTCCCCTTTATGATGTCATATTGTTAAAATGATGATAGCATTATGACATCACAATCATAAGACCCCTTTCCGGTGTCATAATGATAAGACAACTAAATCACTATGATGTCATAATCAATACACTCTTTTATTATGTCATAATGGTAAAAGAATGATAGCATTATGATGTCACAATCAAAACACCTCTTTAGTATCTCCTAATGGTAACACAATTAAAACATTATAATGTTACAATCAAAACTCCCCTTTATGATGTCATATTGTTAAAATGATGATAGCATTATGACATCACAATCATAAGACCCCTTTCCGGTGTCATAATGATAAGACAACTAAATCACTATGATGTCATAATCAATACACTCTTTTATTATGTCATAATGGTAAAAGAATGATAGCATTATGATGTCACAATCAAAACACCTCTTTAGTATCTCCTAATGGTAACACAATTAAAACATTATAATATTACATTCAAAACTCCCCTTTATGATGTCATATTGTTAAAATGATGATAGCATTATGACATCACAATCATCAGACCCCTTTCCGGTGTCATAATGATAAGACAACTAAATCACTATGATGTCATAATCAATACACTCTTTTATTATGTCATAATGGTAAAAGAATGACAGCATTATGATGTCACAATCAAAACACCTCTTTAGTATCTCCTAATGGTAACACAATTAAAACATAATATTACAATCAAAACTCCCCTTTATTAATGTCTTATTGTTAAAATGATGATAGCATTATGACATCACAATCATACGACTCCTTTCCGGTGTCATAATGACAAGACAATTAAATCATTATGATGTCATAATCAATACACTCTTTTATTATGTCATAATGGTAAAAGAATGATAGCATTATGATGTCACAATCAAAACACCTCTTTAGTATCTCCTAATGGTAACACAATTAAAACATTATAATATTACAATCAAAACTCCCCTTTATGATGTCATATTGTTAAAATGATGATAGCATTATGACATCACAATCATAAGACCCCTTTCCGGTGTCATAATGATAAGACAACTAAATCACTATGATGTCATAATCAATACACTCTTTTATTATGTCATAATGGTAAAAGAATGATAGCATTATGATGTCACAATCAAAACACCTCTTTAGTATCTCCTAATGGTAACACAATTAAAACATAATATTACAATCAAAACTCCCCTTTATGATGTCATATTGTTAAAATGATGATAGCATTATGACATCACAATCATAAGACCCCTTTCCGGTGTCATAATGATAAGACAACTAAATCACTATGATGTCATAATCAATATACGCTTTTATTATTTCATAATGGTAAAAGAATGATAGCATTATGATGTCACAATCAAAACACCTCTTTAGTATCTCCTAATGGTAACACAATTAAAACATTATAATATTACATTCAAAACTCCCCTTTATGATGTCATATTGTTAAAATGATGATAGCATTATGACATCACATGATGTCATAATCAATACACTCTTTTATTATGTCATAATGGTAAAAGAATGATAGCATTATGATGTCACAATCAAAACACCCCTTTAGTATCTCCTAATGGTAACACAATTAAAACATTATAATATTACAATCAAAACTCCCCTTTATGATGTCAAATTGTTAAAATGATGATAGCATTATGACATCACAATCATAATACTCCTTTCCGGTGTCATAATTATAAGACAATTAAATTATTATGATGTCATAATCAATACACTCTTTTATTATGTCATAATGGTAAAAGAATGATAGCATTATGATGTCACAATCAAAACACCTCTTTAGTATCTCCTAATGGTAACACAATTAAAACATTATAATATTACAATCAAAACTCCCCTTTATGATGTCATATTGTTAAAATGATGATAGCATTATGACATCACAATCATAAGACCCCTTTCCGGTGTCATAATGATAAGACAATTAAATCATTATGATGTCATAATCAATACACTCTTTTATTATGTCATGATGGTAAAAGAATGATAGCATAATGATGTCACAATCAAAACACCTCTTTAGTATCTCATGATGGTAACACAATTAAAACATTATAATATTACAATCAAAACTCCCCTTTATGATGTCATAATGTTAAGGTGATGATAGCATTATGACATCACAATCATAAGACCCCTTTCCGGTGTCATAATGATAAGACAACTAAATCACTATGATGTCATAATCAATACACTCTTTTATTATGTCATAATGGTAAAAGAATGACAGCATTATGATGTCACAATCAAAACACCTCTTTAGTATCTCCTAACGGTAACACAATTAAAACATTATAATATTACAATCAAAACTCCCCTTTATTAATGTCATATTGTTAAAATGATGATAGCATTATGACATCACAATCATAAGACCCCTTTCCGGCGTCATAATGATAAGACAACTAAATCACTATGATGTCATAATCAATACACTCTTTTATTATGTCATAATGGTAAAAGAATGATAGCATTATGATGTCACAATCAAAACACCTCTTTAGTATCTCCTAATGGTAACACAATTAAAACATTATAATATTACAATCAAAACTCCCCTTTATGATGTCATATTGTTAAAATGATGATAGCATTATGACATCACAATCATAAGACTCCTTTCCGGTGTCATAATAACAAAGACAACTAAATCACTATGATGTCATAATCAATACACTCTTTTATTATGTCATAATGGTAAAAGAATGATAGCATTATGATGTCACAATCAAAACACCTCTTTAGTATCTCCTAAAGGTAACACAATTAAAACATTATAATATTACATTCAAAACTCCCCTTTATGATGTCATATTGTTAAAATGATGATAGCATTCTGACATCACAATCATAAGACCCCTTTCCGGTGTCATAATGATAAGACAACTAAATCACTATGATGTCATAATCAATACACTCTTTTATTATGTCATAATGGTAAAAGAATGACAGCATTATAATGTCACAATCAAAACACCTCTTTAGTATCTCCTAATGGTAACACAATTAAAACATTATAATATTACAATCAAAACTCCCCTTTATGATGTCAAATTGTTAAAATGATGATAGCATTATGACATCACAATCATAAGACCCCTTTCCGGTGTCATAATGATAAGACAATTAAATCACTATGATGTCATAATCAATACACTCTTTTATTATGTCATAATGGTAAAAGAATGATAGCATTATGATGTCACAATCAAAACACCTCTTTAGTATCTCCTAATGGTAACACAATTAAAACATTATAATATTACAATCAAAACTCCCCTTTGTGATGTCATATCGTTAAAATGATGATAGCATTATGACATCACAATCATAAGACTCCTTTCCGGTGTCATAATTATAAGACAATTAAATCATTATGATGTCATAATCAATACACTCTTTTATTATGTCATAATGGTAAAAGAATGATAGCATTATGATGTCACAATCAAAACACCTCTTTAGTATCTCATGATGGTAACACAATTAAAACATTATAATATTACAATCAAAACTCCCCTTTATGATGTCATAATATTAAGGTGATGATAGCATTATGACATCACAATCATAAGACTCCTTTCCGGTGTCATAATTATAAGACAATTAAATCATTATGATGTCATAATCAATACACTCTTTTATTATGTCATAATGGTAAAAGAATGATAGCATTATGATGTCACAATCAAAACACCTCTTTAGTATCTCATGATGGTAACACAATTAAAACATTATAATATTACAATCAAAACTCCCCTTTATGATGTCATAATGTTAAGGTGATGATAGCATTATGACATCACAATCATAAGACCCCTTTCCGGTGTCATAATGATAAGACAACTAAATCACTATGATGTCATAATCAATACACTCTTTTATTATGTCATAATGGTAAAAGAATGATAGCATTATGATGTCACAATCAAAACACCTCTTTAGTATCTCCTAACGGTAACACAATTAAAACATTATAATATTACAATCAAAACTCCCCTTTATGATGTGATATTGTTAAAATGATATTAGCATTATGACATCACAATCATAAGACTCCTTTCAGGTGTCATAATTATAAGACAATTAAATCATTATGATGTCATAATCAATACACTCTTTTATTATGTCATAATGGTAAAAGAATGATAGTATTATGATGTCACAATCAAAACACCTCTTTAGTATCTCCTAATGGTAACACAATTAAAACATTATAATATTACAATCAAAACTCCCCTTTATGATGTCATAATGTTAAGGTGACGATAGCATTATGACATCACAATCATAAGACCCCTTTTCGGTGTCATAATGATAAGACAATTAAATCACTATAATGTCATAATCAATACACTCTTTTATTATGTCATAATGGTAAAAGAATGATAGCATTATGATGTCACAATCAAAACACCTCTTTAGTATCTCATGATGGTAACACAATTAAAACATTATAATATTACAATCAAAACTCCCCTTTATGATGTCATAATGTTAAGGTGATGATTACATTGTGACATCACAATCATAAGACCCCTTTCCGGTGTCATAATGATAAGACAACTAAATCACTATGATGTCATAATCAATACACTCTTTTATTATGTCATAATGGTAAAAGAATGATAGCATTATGATGTCACAATCAAAACACCTCTTTAGTATCTCCTAATGGTAACACAATTAAAACATTATAATATTACATTCAAAACTCCCCTTTATGATGTCATATTGTTAAAATGATGATAGCATTATGACATCACAATCATAAGACCCCTTTCCGGTGTCATAATGATAAGACAACTAAATCACTATGATGTCATAATCAATACACTCTTTTATTATGTCATAATGGTAAAAGAATGATAGCATTATGATGTCACAATCAAAACACCTCTTTAGTATCTCCTAATGGTAACACAATTAAAACATTATAATATTACATTCAAAACTCCCCTTTATGATGTCATATTGTTAAAATGATGATAGCATTCTGACATCACAATCATAAGACCCCTTTCCGGTGTCATAATGATAAGACAACTAAATCACTATGATGTCATAATCAATACACTCTTTTATTATGTCATAATGGTAAAAGAATGACAGCATTATGATGTCACAATCAAAACACCTCTTTAGTATCTCCTAATGGTAACACAATTAAAACATTATAATATTACAATCAAAACTCCCCTTTATTAATGTCTTATTGTTAAAATGATGATAGCATTATGACATCACAATCATACGACTCCTTTCCGGTGTCATAATGACAAGACAATTAAATCATTATGATGTCATAATCAATACACTCTTTTATTATGTCATAATGGTAAAAGAATGATAGCATTATGAAGTCACAATCAAAACACCTCTTTAGTATCTCCTAATGGTAACACAATTAAAACATTATAATATTACAATCAAAACTCCCCTTTATGATGTCATATTGTTAAAATGATGATAGCATTATGACATCACAATCATAAGACCCCTTTCCGGTGTCATAATGATAAGACAACTAAATCACTATGATGTCATAATCAATACACTCTTTTATTATGTCATAATGGTAAAAGAATGATAGCATTATGATGTCACAATCAAAACACCTCTTTAGTATCTCCTAATGGTAACACAATTAAAACATTATAATGTTACAATCAAAACTCCCCTTTATGATGTCATATTGTTAAAATGATGATAGCATTATGACATCACAATCATAAGACCCCTTTCCGGTGTCATAATGATAAGACAACTAAATCACTATGATGTCATAATCAATACACTCTTTTATTATGTCATAATGGTAAAAGAATGATAGCATTATGATGTCACAATCAAAACACCTCTTTAGTATCTCCTAATGGTAACACAATTAAAACATTATAATATTACAATCAAAACTCCCCTTTATGATGTCATATTGTTAAAGTGATGATGGCATTATGACATCACAATCATAAGACCCCTTTCCGGTGTCATAATGATAAGACAACTAAATCACTATGATGTCATAATCAATACACTCTTTTATTATGTCATAATGGTAAAAGAATGATAGCATTATGATGTCACAATCAAAACACCTCTTTAGTATCTCCTAATGGTAACACAATTAAAACATTATAATATTACAATCAAAACTCCCCTTTATGATGTCATATTGTTAAAGTGATGATTGCATTATGACATCACAATCATAAGACCCCTTTCCGGTGTCATAATGATAAGACAACTAAATCACCATGATGTCATAATCAATACACTCTTTTATTATGTCATAATGGTAAAAGAATGATAGCATTATGAAGTCACAATCAAAACACCTCTTTAGTATCTCCTAATGGTAACACAATTAAAACATTATAATATTACAATCAAAACTCCCCTTTATTAATATCATATTGTTAAAATGATGATAGCATTATGACATCACAATCATAAGACTCCTTTCCGGTGTCATAATGATAAGACAATTAAATCATTATGATGTCATAATCAATACACTCTTTTATTATGTCATAATGGTAAAAGAATGATAGCATTATGATGTCACAATCAAAACACCTCTTTAGTATCTCCTGATGGTAACACAATTAAAACATTATAATATTACAATCAAAACTCCCCTTTATGATGTCATATTGTTAAAATGATGATAGCATTATGACATCACAATCATAAGACCCCTTTCCGGTGTCATAATGATAAGACAACTAAATCACTATGATGTCATAATCAATACACTCTTTTATTATGTCATAATGGTAAAAGAATGATAGCATTATGATGTCACAATCAAAACACCTCTTTAGTATCTCATGATGGTAACACAATTAAAACATTATAATATTACAATCAAAACTCCCCTTTATGATGTCATAATATTAAGGTGATGATAGCATTATGACATCACAATCATAAGACTCCTTTCCGGTGTCATAATTATAAGAATTAAATCATTATGATGTCATAATCAATACACTCTTTTATTATGTCATAATGGTAAAAGAATGATAGCATTATGATGTCACAATCAAAACACCTCTTTAGTATCTCATGATGGTAACACAATTAAAACATTATAATATTACAATCAAAACTCCCCTTTATGATGTCATAATGTTAAGGTGATGATAGCATTATGACATCACAATCATAAGACCCCTTTCCGGTGTCATAATGATAAGACAACTAAATCACTATGATGTCATAATCAATACACTCTTTTATTATGTCATAATGGTAAAAGAATGATAGCATTATGATGTCACAATCAAAACACCTCTTTAGTATCTCCTAATGGTAACACAATTAAAACATTATAATATTACATTCAAAACTCCCCTTTATGATGTCATATTGTTAAAATGATGATAGCATTATGACATCACAATCATAAGACCCCTTTCCGGTGTCATAATGATAAGACAAATTATGATGTCATAATGTTAAGATGATGATAGCATTATGACATCACAATCATAAGACCCCTTTCCGGTGTCATAATTATATGACAACTAAATCATCATGATGTCATAATCAATACACTCTTTTATTATGTCATAATGGTAAAAGAATGATAGCATTATGATGTCACAATCAAAACACCTCTTTAGTATCTCCTAATGGTAACACAATTAAAACATTATAATATTACAATCAAAACTCCCCTTTATGATGTCATATTGTTAAAATTATGATAGCATTATGACATTACAATCATAAGACCCCTTTCCGGTGTCATAATGATAAGACAACTAAATCACTATGATGTCATAATCAATACACTCTTTTATTATGTCATAATGGTGAAAGAATGATAGCATTATGATGTCACAATCAAAACACCTCTTTAGTATCTCCTAATGGTAACACAATTAAAACATTATCATATTACAATCAAAACTCCCCTTTATGATGTCATATTGTTAAAATGATGATAGCATTATGACATCACAATCATAAGACTCCTTTCCGGTGTCATAATTATAAGACAATTAAATCATTATGATGTCATAATCAATACACTCTTTTATTATGTCATAATGGTAAAAGAATGATAGCATTATGATGTCACAATCAAAACACCTCTTTAGTATCTCCTAATGGTAACACAATTAAAACATTATAATATTACAATCAAAACTCCCCTTTATGATGTCATAATGTTAAGATGATGATAGCATTATGACATCACAATCATAAGACCCCTTTCCGGTGTCATAATTATAAGACAACTAAATCATCATGATGTCATAATCAATACACTCTTTTATTATGTCATAATGGTAAAAGAATGATAGCATTATGATGTCACAATCAAAACACCTCTTTAGTATCTCCTGATGGTAACACAATTAAAACATTATAATATTACATTCAAAACTCCCCTTTATGATGTCATATTGTTAAAGTGATGATAGCATTATGACATCACAATCATAAGACCCCTTTCCGGTGTCATAATGATAAGACAACTAAATCACTATGATGTCATAATCAATACACTCTTTTATTATGTCATAATGGTAAAAGAATGATAGCATTATGATGTCACAATCAAAACACCTCTTTAGTATCTCATGATGGTAACACAATTAAAACATTATAATATTACAATCAAAACTCCCCTTTATGATGTCAGAATGTTAAGTTGATGATAGCATTATGACATCACAATCATAAGACCCCTTTCCGGTGTCATAATGATAAGACAACTAAATCACTATGATGTCATCATCAATACACTCTTTTATTATGTCATAATGGTAAAAGAATGATAGCATTATGATGTCACAATCAAAACACCTCTTTAGTATCTCCTAATGGTAACACAATTAAAACATTATAATATTACAATCAAAACTCCCCTTTATGATGTCATAATGTTAAGGTGATGATAGCATTATGACATCACAATCATAAGACCCCTTTCCGGTGTCATAATGATAAGACAACTAAATCACTATGATGTCATAATCAATACACTCTTTTATTATGTCATAATGGTGAAAGAATGATAGCATTATGATGTCACAATCAAAACACCTCTTTAGTATCTCCTAATGGTAACACAATTAAAACATTATCATATTACAATCAAAACTCCCCTTTATGATGTCATATTGTTAAAATGATGATAGCATTATGACATCACAATCATAAGACTCCTTTCCGGTGTCATAATTATAAGACAATTAAATCATTATGATGTCATAATCAATACACTCTTTTATTATGTCATAATGGTAAAAGAATGATAGCATTATGATGTCACAATCAAAACACCTCTTTAGTATCTCCTAATGGTAACACAATTAAAACATTATAATATTACAATCAAAACTCCCCTTTATGATGTCATAATGTTAAGATGATGATAGCATTATGACATCACAATCATAAGACCCCTTTCCGGTGTCATAATATTAAGACAACTAAATCATCATGATGTCATAATCAATACACTCTTTTATTATGTCATAATGGTAAAAGAATGATAGCATTATGATGTCACAATCAAAACACCTCTTTAGTATCTCCTAATGGTAACACAATTAAAACATTATAATATTAAAATCAAAACTCCCCTTTATGATGTCATAATGTTAAGTTGATGATAGCATTATGACATCACAATCATAAGACCCCTTTCCGGTGTCATAATGATAAGACAACTAAATCACTATGATGTCATAATCAATACACTCTTTTATTGTGTCATAATGGTAAAAGAATGATAGCATTATGATGTCACAATCAAAACACCTCTTTAGTATCTCCTAATGGTAACACAATTAAAACATTATAATATTACAATCAAAACTCCCTGTTTATGATGTCATATTGTTAAAATGATGATAGCATTATGACATCACAATCATAAGACTCCTTTCCAGTGTCATAATTATTAGACAATTAAATCATTATGATGTCATAATCAATACACTCTTTTATTATGTCATAATGGTAAAAGAATGATAGCATTATGATGTCACAATCAAAACACCTCTTTAGTATCTCCTAATGGTAACACAATTAAAACATTATAATATTGCAACCAAAACTCCCCTTTATGATGTCATAATGTTAAGATGATGATAGCATTATGACATCACAATCATAAGACCCCTTTCCGGTGTCATAATTATAAGACAACTAAATCACTGTGATGTCATAATCAATACACTCTTTTATTATGTCATAATGGTAAAAGAATGATAGCATTATGATGTCACAATCAAAACACCTCTTTAGTATCTCCTAATGGTAACACAATTAATACATTATAATATTACAATCAAAACTCCCCTTTATGATGTCATATTGTTAAAATGATGATAGCATTATGACATCACAATCATATGACCCCTTTCCGGTGTCATAATTATAAGACAACTAAATCACTATGATGTCATAATCAATACACTCTTTTATTATGTCATAATGGTAAAAGAATGATAGCATCATGATGTCACAATCAAAACACCTCTTTAGTATCTCCTAATGGTAACACAATTAAAACATTATAATATTACAATCAAAACTCCCCTTTATGATGTCATATTGTTAAAATGATGATAGCATTATGACATCACAATCATAAGACCCCTTTCCGGTGTCATAATTATAAGACAATTAAATCACTATGATGTCATAATCAATACACTCTTTTATTATGTCATAATGGTAAAAGAATGATAGCATTATGATGTCACAATCAAAACACCTCTTTAGTATCTCCTAATGGTAACACAATTAAAAAATTATAATATTACAATCAAAACTCCCCTTTATGATGTCATAATGTTAAGGTGATGATAGCATTATAACATCACAATCATAAGACCCCTTTCCGGTGTCATAATGATAAGACAACTAAATCACTATGATGTCATAATCAATACACTCTTTTATTATGTCATAATGGTGAAAGAATGATAGCATTATGATGTCACAATCAAAACACCTCTTTAGTATCTCCTGATGGTAACACAATTAAAACATTATAATATTACAATCAAAACTCCCCTTTATGATGTCATATTGTTAAAATGATGATAGCATTATGACATCACAATCATAAGACTCCTTTCCGGTGTCATAATTATAAGACAATTAAATCACTATGATGTCATAATCAATACACTCTTTTATTATGTCATAATGGTAAAAGAATGATAGCATTATGATGTCACAATCAAAACACCTCTTTAGTATCTCCTAATGGTAACACAATTAAAACATTATAATATTACAATCAAAACTCCCCTTTATGATGTCATAATGTTAAGGTGATGATAGCATTATGACATCACAATCATAAGACCCCTTTCCGGTGTCATAATTATAAGACAATTAAATCACTATGATGTCATAATCAATACACTCTTTTATTATGTCATAATGGTAAAAGAATGATAGCATTATGATGTCACAATCAAAACACCTCTTTAGTATCTCCTAATGGTAACACAATTAAAACATTATAATATTACAATCAAAACTCCCCTTTCTGATGTCATATTGTTAAAATGATGATAGCATTATGACATCACAATCATAAGACCCCTTTCCGGTGTCATAATGATAAGACAACTAAATCACTATGATGTCATAATCAATACACTCTTTTATTATGTCATAATGGTAAAAGAATGATAGCATTATGATGTCACAATCAAAACACCTCTTTAGTATCTCCTAATGGTAACACAATTAAAACATTATAATATTACAATCAAAACTCCCCTTTATGATGTCATAATGTTAAGATGATGATAGCATTATGACATCACAATCATAAGACCCCTTTCCGGTGTCATAATTATAAGACAACTAAATCATCATGATGTCATAATCAATACACTCTTTTATTATGTCATAATGGTAAAAGAATGATAGCATTATGATGTCACAATCAAAACACCTCTTTAGTATCTCCTGATGGTAACACAATTAAAACATTATAATATTACATTCAAAACTCCCCTTTATGATGTCATATTGTTAAAGTGATGATAGCATTATGACATCACAATCATAAGACCCCTTTCCGGTGTCATAATGATAAGACAACTAAATCACTATGATGTCATAATCAATACACTCTTTTATTATGTCATAATGGTGAAAGAATGATAGCATTATGATGTCACAATCAAAACACCTCTTTAGTATCTCCTAATGGTAACACAATTAAAACATTATCATACTACAATCAAAACTCCCCTTTATGATGTCATATTGTTAAAATGATGATAGCATTATGACATCACAATCATAAGACTCCTTTCCGGTGTCATAATTATAAGACAATTAAATCATTATGATGTCATAATCAATACACTCTTTTATTATGTCATAATGGTAAAAGAATGATAGCATTATGATGTCACAATCAAAACACCTCTTTAGTATCTCCTAATGGTAACACAATTAAAACATTATAATATTACAATCAAAACTCCCCTTTATGATGTCATAATGTTAAGTTGATGATAGCATTATGACATCACAATCATAAGACCCCTTTCCGGTGTCATAATGATAAGACAACTAAATCACTATGATGTCATAATCAATACACTCTTTTATTGTGTCATAATGGTAAAAGAATGATAGCATTATGATGTCACAATCAAAACACCTCTTTAGTATCTCCTAATGGTAACACAATTAAAACATTATAATATTACAATCAAAACTCCCCTTTATGATGTCATATTGTTAAAATGATGATAGCATTATGACATCACAATCATAAGACTCCTTTCCGGTGTCATAATTATTAGACAATTAAATCATTATGATGTCATAATCAATACACTCTTTTATTATGTCATAATGGTAAAAGAATGATAGCATTATGATGTCACAATCAAAACACCTCTTTAGTATCTCCTAATGGTAACACAATTAAAACATTATAATATTACAATCAAAACTCCCCTTTATGATGTCATATTGTTAAAATGATGATAGCATTATGACATCACAATCATAAGACTCCTTTCCGGTGTCATAATTATAAGACAATTAAATCACTATGATGTCATAATCAATACACTCTTTTATTATGTCATAATGGTAAAAGAATGATAGCATTATGATGTCACAATCAAAACACCTCTTTAGTATCTCCTAATGGTAACACAATTAAAACATTATAATATTACAATCAAAACTCCCCTTTATGATGTCATAATGTTAAGGTGATGATAGCATTATGACATCACAATCATAAGACCCCTTTCCGGTGTCATAATGATAAGACAACTAAATCACTATGATGTCATAATCAATACACTCTTTTATTATGTCATAATGGTGAAAGAATGATAGCATTATGATGTCACAATCAAAACACCTCTTTAGTATCTCCTGATGGTAACACAATTAAAACATTATAATATTACAATCAAAACTCCCCTTTATGATGTCATATTGTTAAAATGATGATAGCATTATGACATCACAATCATAAGACCCCTTTCCGGTGTCATAATGATAAGAGATCTAAATCACTATGATGTCATAATCAATACACTCTTTTATTATGTCATAATGGTAAAAGAATGATAGCATTATGATGTCACAATCAAAACACCTCTTTAGTATCTCCTAATGGTAACACAATTAAAACATTATAATATTACAATCAAAACTCCCCTTTATGATGTCATATTGTTAAAATGATGATAGCATTATGACATCACAATCATAAGACGCCTTTCCGGTGTCATAATGATAAGACAACTAAATCACTATGATGTCATAATCAATACACTCTTTTATTATGTCATAATGGTAAAAGAATGATAGCATTATGATGTCACAATCAAAACACCTCTTTAGTATCTCCTAATGGTAACACAATTAAAACATTATAATATTACAATCAAAACTCCCCTTTCTGATGTCATATTGTTAAAATGATGATATCATTATGACATCACAATCATAAGACTCCATTCCCGTGTCATAATTATAAGACAATTAAATCAGTATGATGTCATAATCAATACACTCTTTTATTATGTCATAATGGTAAAAGAATGATAGCATTATGATGTCACAATCAAAACACCTCTTTAGTATCTCCTAATGGTAACACAATTAAAACATTATAATATTACAATCAAAACTCCCCTTTATGATGTCATAATGTTAAGATGATGATAGCATTATGACATCACAATCATAAGACCCCTTTCCGGTGTCATAATTATAAGACAACTAAATCATTATGATGTCGTAATCAATACACTCTTTTATTATGTCATAATTGTAAAAGAATGATAGCATTATGATGTCACAATCAAAACACCTCTTTAGTATCTCCTAATGGTAACACAATTAAAACATTATAATATTATAATCAAAACTCCCCTTTATGATGTCATATTGTTAAAATGATGATAGCATTATGACATCACAATCATAAGACCCCTTTCCGGTGTCATAATGATAAGACAACTAAATCACTATGATGTCATAATCAATACACTCTTTTATTATGTCATAATGGTAAAAGAATGATAGCATTATGATGTCACAATCAAAACACCTCTTTAGTATCTCCTAATGGTAACACAATTAAAACATTATAATATTACAATGAAAACTCCCTTTTATGATGTCATATTGTTAAAATGATGATAGCATTATGACATCACAATCATAAGACGCCTTTCCGGTGTCATAATGATAAGACAACTAAATCACTATGATGTCATAATCAATACACTCTTTTATTACGTCATAATGGTAAAAGAATGATAGCATTATGATGTCACAATCAAAACACCTCTTTAGTGTCTCCTAATAGTAACACAATTAAAACATTATAATATTACAATCTAAACTCCCCTTTATGATGTCATAATGTTAAGATGATGATAGCATTATGACATCACAATCATAAGACCCCTTTCCGGTGTCATAATTATAAGACAACTAAATCATTATGATGTCATAATCAATACACTCTTTTATTATGTCATAATGGTAAAAGAATGATAGCATTATGATGTCACAATCAAAACACCTCTTTAGTATCTCCTGATGGTAACACAATTAAAACATTATAATATTACAATCAAAACTCCCCTTTATGATGTCATATTGTTAAAATGATGATAGCATTATTACATCACAATCATAAGACCCCTTTCCGGTGTCATAATGATAAGACAACTAAATTACTATGATGTCATAATCAATACACTCTTTTATCATGTCATAATGGTAAAAGAATGATAGCATTATGATGTCACAATCAAAACACATCTTTAGTATCTCCTAATGGTAACACAATTAAAACATTATAATATTATAATCAAAACTCCCCTTTCTGATGTCATATTGTTAAAATGATGATAGCATTATGACATCACAATCATAAGACGCCTTTCCGGTGTCATAATGATAAGACAACTAAATCACTATGATGTCATAATCAATACACTCTTTTATTATGTCATAATGGTAAAAGAATGATAGCATTATGATGTCACAATCAAAACACCTCTTTAGTATCTCCTAATGGTAACACAATTAAAACATTATAATATTACAATCAAAACTCCCCTTTATGATGTCATATTGTTAAAATGATGATAGCATTTTGACATCACAATCATAAGACCCCTTTCCGGTGTCATAATGAGAAGACAACTAAATCACTATGATGTCACAATCAATACACTCTTTTATTATGTCATAATGGTAAAAGAATGATAGCATTATGATGTCACAATCAAAACACCTCTTTAGTATCTCCTAATGGTAACACAATTAAAACATTATAATATTACAATCAAAACTCCCCTTTATGATGTCATAATGTTAAGGTGATGATAGCATTATGACATCACAATCATAAGACCCCTTTCCGGTGTCATAATGATAAGACAACTAAATCACTATGATGTCATAATCAATACACTCTTTTATTATGTCATAATGGTAAAAGAATGATAGCATTATGATGTCACAATCAAAACACCTCTTTAGTATCTCCTAATGGTAACACAATTAAAACATTATAATATTACAATCAAAACTCCCTGTTTATGATGTCATATTGTTAAAATGATGATAGCATTATGACATCACAATCATAAGACTCCTTTCCGGTGTCATAATTATTAGACAATTAAATCATTATGATGTCATAATCAATACACTCTTTTATTATGTCATAATGGTAAAAGAATGATAGCATTATGATGTCACAATCAAAACACCTCTTTAGTATCTCCTAATGGTAACACAATTAAAACATTATAATATTGCAACCAAAACTCCCCTTTATGATGTCATAATGTTAAGATGATGATAGCATTATGACATCACAATCATAAGACCCCTTTCCGGTGTCATAATTATAAGACAACTAAATCACTGTGATGTCATAATCAATACACTCTTTTATTATGTCATAATGGTAAAAGAATGATAGCATTATGATGTCACAATCAAAACACCTCTTTAGTATCTCCTAATGGTAACACAATTAATACATTATAATATTACAATCAAAACTCCCCTTTATGATGTCATATTGTTAAAATGATGATAGCATTATGACATCACAATCATAAGACCCCTTTCCGGTGTCATAATTATAAGACAACTAAATCACTATGATGTCATAATCAATACACTCTTTTATTATGTCATAATGGTAAAAGAATGATAGCATCATGATGTCACAATCAAAACACCTCTTTAGTATCTCCTAATGGTAACACAATTAAAACATTATAATATTACAATCAAAACTCCCCTTTATGATGTCATATTGTTAAAATGATGATAGCATTATGACATCACAATCATAAGACCCCTTTCCGGTGTCATAATTATAAGACAATTAAATCACTATGATGTCATAATCAATACACTCTTTTATTATGTCATAATGGTAAAAGAATGATAGCATTATGATGTCACAATCAAAACACCTCTTTAGTATCTCCTAATGGTAACACAATTAAAACATTATAATATTACAATCAAAACTCCCCTTTATGATGTCATAATGTTAAGGTGATGATAGCATTATGACATCACAATCATAAGACTCCTTTCCGGTGTCATAATTATAAGACAATTAAATCACTATGATGTCATAATCAATACACTCTTTTATTATGTCATAATGGTAAAAGAATGATAGCATTATGATGTCACAATCAAAACACCTCTTTAGTATCTCCTAATGGTAACACAATTAAAACATTATAATATTACAATCAAAACTCCCCTTTATGATGTCATAATGTTAAGGTGATGATAGCATTATGACATCACAATCATAAGACCCCTTTCCGGTGTCATAATGATAAGACAACTAAATCACTATGATGTCATAATCAATACACTCTTTTATTATGTCATAATGGTGAAAGAATGATAGCATTATGATGTCACAATCAAAACACCTCTTTAGTATCTCCTGATGGTAACACAATTAAAACATTATAATATTACAATCAAAACTCCCCTTTATGATGTCATATTGTTAAAATGATGATAGCATTATGACATCACAATCATAAGACTCCTTTCCGGTGTCATAATTATAAGACAATTAAATCACTATGATGTCATAATCAATACACTCTTTTATTATGTCATAATGGTAAAAGAATGATAGCATTATGATGTCACAATCAAAACACCTCTTTAGTATCTCCTAATGGTAACACAATTAAAACATTATAATATTACAATCAAAACTCCCCTTTATGATGTCATAATGTTAAGGTGATGATAGCATTATGACATCACAATCATAAGACCCCTTTCCGGTGTCATAATGATAAGACAACTAAATCACTATGATGTCATAATCAATACACTCTTTTATTATGTCATAATGGTGAAAGAATGATAGCATTATGATGTCACAATCAAAACACCTCTTTAGTATCTCCTGATGGTAACACAATTAAAACATTATAATATTACAATCAAAACTCCCCTTTATGATGTCATATTGTTAAAATGATGATAGCATTATGACATCACAATCATAAGACCCCTTTCTGGTGTCATAATGATAAGACAACTAAATCACTATGATGTCATAATCAATACACTCTTTTATTATGTCATAATGGTAAAAGAATGATAGCATTATGATGTCACAATCAAAACACCTCTTTAGTATCTCCTAATGGTAACACAATTAAAACATTATAATATTACAATCAAAACTCCCCTTTATGATGTCATATTGTTAAAATGATGATAGCATTATGACATCACAATCATAAGACGCCTTTCCGGTGTCATAATGATAAGACAACTAAATCACTATGATGTCATAATCAATACACTCTTTTATTATGTCATAATGGTAAAAGAATGATAGCATTATGATGTCACAATCAAAACACCTCTTTAGTATCTCCTAATGGTAACACAATTAAAACATTATAATATTACAATCAAAACTCCCCTTTCTGATGTCATATTGTTAAAATGATGATAGCATTATGACATCACAATCATAAGACTCCATTCCCGTGTCATAATTATAAGACAATTAAATCAGTATGATGTCATAATCAATACACTCTTTTATTATGTCATAATGGTAAAAGAATGATAGCATTATGATGTCACAATCAAAACACCTCTTTAGTATCTCCTAATGGTAACACAATTAAAACATTATAATATTACAATCAAAACTCCCCTTTATGATGTCATATTGTTAAAATGATGATAGCATTATGACATCACAATCATAAGACCCCTTTCCGGTGTCATAATGATAAGACAACTAAATCACTATGATGTCATAATCAATACACTCTTTTATTATGTCATAATGGTAAAAGAATGATAGCATTATGATGTCACAATCAAAACACCTCTTTAGTATCTCCTAATGGTAACACAATTAAAACATTATAATATTACAATCAAAACTCCCCTTTATGATGTCATATTGTTAAAATGATGATAGCATTATGACATCACAATCATAAGACCCCTTTCCGGTGTCATAATGATAAGACAACTAAATCAGTATGATGTCATAATCAATACACTCTTTTATTATGTCATAATGGTAAAAGAATGATAGCATTATGATGTCACAATCAAAACACCTCTTTAGTATCTCCTAATGGTAACACAATTAAAACATTATAATATTATAATCAAAACTCCCCTTTATGATGTCATATTGTTAAAATGATGATAGCATTATGACATCACAATCATAAGACTCCTTTCCGGTGTCATAATTATAAGACAATTAAATCATTATGATGTCATAATCAATACACTCTTTTATTATATCATAATGGTAAAAGAATGATAGCATTATGATGTCACAATCAAAACACCTCTTTAGTATCTCCTAATGGTAACACAATTAAAACATTATAATATTACAATCAAAACTCCCCTTTATGATGTCATATTGTTAAAATGATGATAGCATTATGACATCACAATCATAAGACTCCTTTCCGGTGTCATAATTATAAGACAATTAAATCATTATGATGTCATAATCAATACACTCTTTTATTATGTCATAATGGTAAAAGAATGATAGCATTATGATGTCACAATCAAAACACCTCTTTAGTATCTCATGATGGTAACACAATTAAAACATTATAATATTACAATCAAAACTCCCCTTTATGATGTCATAATGTTAAGTTGATGATAGCATTGTGACATCACAATCATAAGACCCCTTTCCGGTGTCATAATGATAAGACAACTAAATCACTATGATGTCATAATCAATACACTCTTTTATTATGTCATAATGGTAAAAGAATGATAGCATTATGATGTCACAATCAAAACACCTCTTTAGTATCTCCTAATGGTAACACAATTAAAACATTATCATATTACAATCAAAACTCCCCTTTATGATGTCATATTGTTAAAATGATGATAGCATTATGACATCACAATCATAAGACTCCTTTCCGGTGTCATAATTATAAGACAATTAAATCATTATGATGTCATAATCAATACACTCTTTTATTATGTCATAATGGTAAAAGAATGATAGCATTATGATGTCACAATCAAAACACCTCTTTAGTATCTCCTAATGGTAACACAATTAAAACATTATAATATTACAATCAAAACTCCCCTTTATGATGTCATAATGTTAAGGTGATGATAGCATTCTGACATCACAATCATAAGACCCCTTTCCGGTGTCATAATGATAAGACAACTAAATCACTATGATGTCATAATCAATACACTCTTTTATTATGTCATAATGGTAAAAGAATGATAACATTATGATGTCACAATCAAAACACCTCTTTAGTATCTCCTAATGGTAACACAATTAAAACATTATAATATTACAATCAAAACTCCCCTTTATGATGTCATAATGTTAAGGTGATGATAGCATTCTGACATCACAATCATAAGACCCCTTTCCGGTGTCATAATGATAAGACAACTAAATCACTATGATGTCATAATCAATACACTCTTTTATTATGTCATAATGGTAAAAGAATGATAGCATTATGATGTCACACTCAAAACACCTCTTTAGTATCTCCTAATGGTAACACAATTAAAACATTATAATATTACAATCAAAACTCCCCTTTATGATGTCATATTGTTAAAATGATGATAGCATTATGACATCACAATCATAAGACTCCTTTCCGGTGTCATAATTATTAGACAATTAAATCATTATGATGTCATAATCAATACACTCTTTTATTATGTCATAATGGTAAAAGAATGATAGCATTATGATGTCACAATCAAAACACCTCTTTTGTATCTCCTAATGGTAACACAATTAAAACATTATAATATTGCAACCAAAACTCCCCTTTATGATGTCATAATGTTAAGATGATGATAGCATTATGACATCACAATCATAAGACCCCTTTCCGGTGTCATAATTATAAGACAACTAAATCACTGTGATGTCATAATCAATACACTCTTTTATTATGTCATAATGGTAAAAGAATGATAGCATTATGATGTCACAATCAAAACACCTCTTTAGTATCTCCTAATGGTAACACAATTAAAACATTATAATATTACAATCAAAACTCCCCTTTATGATGTCATAATGTTAAGGTGATGATAGCATTATGACATCACAATCATAAGACCCCTTTCCGGTGTCATAATGATAAGACAACTAAATCACTATGATGTCATAATCAATACACTCTTTTATTATGTCATAATGGTGAAAGAATGATAGCATTATGATGTCACAATCAAAACACCTCTTTAGTATCTCCTAATGGTAACACAATTAAAACATTATAATATTACAATCAAAACTCCCCTTTATGATGTCATAATGTTAAGGTGATGATAGCATTATGACATCACAATCATAAGACCCCTTTCCGGTGTCATAATGATAAGACAACTAAATCACTATGATGTCATAATCAATACACTCTTTTTTTATGTCATAATGGTAAAAGAATGATAGCATTATGATGTCACAATCAAAACACCTCTTTAGTATCTCCTAATGGTAACACAATTAAAACATTATAATATTACAATCAAAACTCCCCTTTATGATGTCATATTGTTAAAATGATGATAGCATTATGACATCACAATCATAAGACCCCTTTCCGGTGTCATAATGATAAGACAACTAAATCACTATGATGTCATAATCAATACACTCTTTTATTATGTCATAATGGTAAAAGAATGATAGCATTATGATGTCACAATCAAAACACCTCTTTAGTATCTCCTAATGGTAACACAATTAAAACATTATAATATTACAATCAAAACTCCCCTTTATGATGTCATATTGTTAAAATGATGATAGCATTATGACATCACAATCATAAGACCCCTTTCCGGTGTCATAATGATAAGACAACTAAATCACTATGATGTCATAATCAATACACTCTTTTATTATGTCATAATGGTAAAAGAATGATAGCATTATGATGTCACAATCAAAACACCTCTTTAGTATCTCCTAATGGTAACACAATTAAAACATTATAATATTATAATCAAAACTCCCCTTTATGATGTCATATTGTTAAAATGATGATAGCATTATGACATCACAATCATAAGACTCCTTTCCGGTGTCATAATTATAAGACAATTAAATCATTATGATGTCATAATCAATACACTCTTTTATTATATCATAATGGTAAAAGAATGATAGCATTATGATGTCACAATCAAAACACCTCTTTAGTATCTCCTAATGGTAACACAATTAAAACATTATAATATTACAATCAAAACTCCCCTTTATGATGTCATATTGTTAAAATGATGATAGCATTATGACATCACAATCATAAGACTCCTTTCCGGTGTCATAATTATAAGACAATTAAATCATTATGATGTCATAATCAATACACTCTTTTATTATGTCATAATGGTAAAAGAATGATAGCATTATGATGTCACAATCAAAACACCTCTTTAGTATCTCATGATGGTAACACAATTAAAACATTATAATATTACAATCAAAACTCCCCTTTATCATGTCATAATGTTAAGTTGATGATAGCATTGTGACATCACAATCATAAGACCCCTTTCCGGTGTCATAATGATAAGACAACTAAATCACTATGATGTCATAATCAATACACTCTTTTATTATGTCATAATGGTAAAAGAATGATAGCATTATGATGTCACAATCAAAACACCTCTTTAGTATCTCCTAATGGTAACACAATTAAAACATTATCATATTACAATCAAAACTCCCCTTTATGATGTCATATTGTTAAAATGATGCTAGCATTATGACATCACAATCATAAGACTCCTTTCCGGTGTCATAATTATAAGACAATTAAATCATTATGATGTCATAATCAATACACTCTTTTATTATGTCATAATGGTAAAAGAATGATAGCATTATGATGTCACAATCAAAACACCTCTTTAGTATCTCCTAATGGTAACACAATTAAAACATTATAATATTACAATCAAAACTCCCCTTTATGATGTCATAATGTTAAGGTGATGATAGCATTCTGACATCACAATCATAAGACCCCTTTCCGGTGTCATAATGATAAGACAACTAAATCACTATGATGTCATAATCAATACACTCTTTTATTATGTCATAATGGTAAAAGAATGATAACATTATGATGTCACAATCAAAACACCTCTTTAGTATCTCCTAATGGTAACACAATTAAAACATTATAATATTACAATCAAAACTCCCCTTTATGATGTCATAATGTTAAGGTGATGATAGCATTCTGACATCACAATCATAAGACCCCTTTCCGGTGTCATAATGATAAGACAACTAAATCACTATGATGTCATAATCAATACACTCTTTTATTATGTCATAATGGTAAAAGAATGATAGCATTATGATGTCACACTCAAAACACCTCTTTAGTATCTCCTAATGGTAACACAATTAAAACATTATAATATTACAATCAAAACTCCCCTTTATGATGTCATATTGTTAAAATGATGATAGCATTATGACATCACAATCATAAGACTCCTTTCCGGTGTCATAATTATTAGACAATTAAATCATTATGATGTCATAATCAATACACTCTTTTATTATGTCATAATGGTAAAAGAATGATAGCATTATGATGTCACAATCAAAACACCTCTTTAGTATCTCCTAATGGTAACACAATTAAAACATTATAATATTGCAACCAAAACTCCCCTTTATGATGTCATAATGTTAAGATGATGATAGCATTATGACATCACAATCATAAGACCCCTTTCCGGTGTCATAATTATAAGACAACTAAATCACTGTGATGTCATAATCAATACACTCTTTTATTATGTCATAATGGTAAAAGAATGATAGCATTATGATGTCACAATCAAAACACCTCTTTAGTATCTCCTAATGGTAACACAATTAAAACATTATAATATTACAATCAAAACTCCCCTTTATGATGTCATAATGTTAAGGTGATGATAGCATTATGACATCACAATCATAAGACCCCTTTCCGGTGTCATAATGATAAGACAACTAAATCACTATGATGTCATAATCAATACACTCTTTTATTATGTCATAATGGTGAAAGAATGATAGCATTATGATGTCACAATCAAAACACCTCTTTAGTATCTCCTAATGGTAACACAATTAAAACATTATAATATTACAATCAAAACTCCCCTTTATGATGTCATAATGTTAAGGTGATGATAGCATTCTGACATCACAATCATAAGACCCCTTTCCGGTGTCATAATGATAAGACAACTAAATCACTATGATGTCATAATCAATACACTCTTTTATTATGTCATAATGGTAAAAGAATGATAGCATTATGATGTCACACTCAAAACACCTCTTTAGTATCTCCTAATGGTAACACAATTAAAACATTATAATATTACAATCAAAACTCCCCTTTATGATGTCATATTGTTAAAATGATGATAGCATTATGACATCACAATCATAAGACCCCTTTCCGGTGTCATAATGATAAGACAACTAAATCACTATGATGTCATAATCAATACACTCTTTTATTATGTCATAATGGTAAAAGAATGATAGCATTATGATGTCACAATCAAAACACCTCTTTAGTATCTCCTAATGGTAACACAATTAAAACATTATAATATTACAATCAAAACTCCCCTTTATGATGTCATTATGTTAAGATGATGATAGCATTATGACATCACAATCATAAGACCCCTTTCCGGTGTCATAATTATAAGACAACTAAATCACTATGATGTCATAATCAATACACTCTTTTATTATGTCATAATGGTAAAAGAATGATAGCATTATGATGTCACAATCAAAACACCTCTTTAGTATCTCCTGATGGTAACACAATTAAAACATTATAATATTACATTCAAAACTCCCCTTTATGATGTCATATTGTTAAAGTGATGATAGCATTATGACATCACAATCATAAGACCCCTTTCCGGTGTCATAATGATAAGACAACTAAATCACTATGATGTCATAATCAATACACTCTTTTATTATGTCATAATGGTAAAAGAATGATAGCATTATGATGTCACAATCAAAACACCTCTTTAGTATCTCATGATGGTAACACAATTAAAACATTATAATATTACAATCAAAACTCCCCTTTATGATGTCATAATGTTAAGTTGATGATAGCATTGTGACATCACAATCATAAGACCCCTTTCCGGTGTCATAATGATAAGACAACTAAATCACTATGATGTCATAATCAATACACTCTTTTATTATGTCATAATGGTAAAAGAATGATAGCATTATGATGTCACAATCAAAACACCTCTTTAGTATCTCCTAATGGTAACACAATTAAAACATTATCATATTACAATCAAAACTCCCCTTTATGATGTCATATTGTTAAAATGATGTTAGCATTATGACATCACAATCATAAGACTCCTTTCCGGTGTCATAATTATAAGACAATTAAATCATTATGATGTCATAATCAATACACTCTTTTATTATGTCATAATGGTAAAAGAATGATAGCATTATGATGTCACAATCAAAACACCTCTTTAGTATCTCCTAATGGTAACACAATTAAAACATTATAATATTACAATCAAAATTCCCCTTTATGATGTCATAATGTTAAGGTGATGATAGCATTCTGACATCACAATCATAAGACCCCTTTCCGGTGTCATAATGATAAGACAACTAAATCACTATGATGTCATAATCAATACACTCTTTTATTATGTCATAATGGTAAAAGAATGATAACATTATGATGTCACAATCAAAACACCTCTTTAGTATCTCCTAATGGTAACACAATTAAAACATTATAATATTACAATCAAAACTCCCCTTTATGATGTCATAATGTTAAGGTGATGATAGCATTCTGACATCACAATCATAAGACCCCTTTCCGGTGTCATAATGATAAGACAACTAAATCACTATGATGTCATAATCAATACACTCTTTTATTATGTCATAATGGTAAAAGAATGATAGCATTATGATGTCACACTCAAAACACCTCTTTAGTATCTCCTAATGGTAACACAATTAAAACATTATAATATTACAATCAAAACTCCCCTTTATGATGTCATATTGTTAAAATGATGATAGCATTATGACATCACAATCATAAGACTCCTTTCCGGTGTCATAATTATTAGACAATTAAATCATTATGATGTCATAATCAATACACTCTTTTATTATGTCATAATGGTAAAAGAATGATAGCATTATGATGTCACAATCAAAACACCTCTTTAGTATCTCCTAATGGTAACACAATTAAAACATTATAATATTGCAACCAAAACTCCCCTTTATGATGTCATAATGTTAAGATGATGATAGCATTATGACATCACAATCATAAGACCCCTTTCCGGTGTCATAATTATAAGACAACTAAATCACTGTGATGTCATAATCAATACACTCTTTTATTATGTCATAATGGTAAAAGAATGATAGCATTATGATGTCACAATCAAAACACCTCTTTAGTAACTCCTAATGGTAACACAATTAAAACATTATAATATTACAATCAAAACTCCCCTTTATGATGTCATAATGTTAAGGTGATGATAGCATTATGACATCACAATCATAAGACCCCTTTCCGGTGTCATAATGATAAGACAACTAAATCACTATGATGTCATAATCAATACACTCTTTTATTATGTCATAATGGTAAAAGAATGATAGCATTATGATGTCACAATCAAAACGCCTCTTTAGTATCTCCTAATGGTAACACAATTAAAACATTATAATATTACAATCAAAACTCCCCTTTATGATGTCATATTGTTAAAATGATGATAGCATTATGACATCACAATCATAAGACCCCTTTCCGGTGTCATAATGATAAGACAACTAAATCACTATGATGTCATAATCAATACACTCTTTTATTATGTCATAATGGTAAAAGAATGATAGCATTATGATGTCACAATCAAAACACCTCTTTAGTATCTCCTAATGGTAACACAATTAAAACATTATAATATTACAATCAAAACTCCCCTTTATGATGTCATTATGTTAAGATGATGATAGCATTATGACATCACAATCATAAGACCCCTTTCCGGTGTCATAATTATAAGACAACTAAATCACTATGATGTCATAATCAATACACTCTTTTATTATGTCATAATGGTAAAAGAATGATAGCATTATGATGTCACAATCAAAACACCTCTTTAGTATCTCCTAATGGTAACACAATTAAAACATTATAATATTGCAACCAAAACTCCCCTTTATGATGTCATAATGTTAAGATGATGATAGCATTATGACATCACAATCATAAGACCCCTTTCCGGTGTCATAATTATAAGACAACTAAATCACTGTGATGTCATAATCAATACACTCTTTTATTATGTCATAATGGTAAAAGAATGATAGCATTATGATGTCACAATCAAAACACCTCTTTAGTATCTCCTAATGGTAACACAATTAAAACATTATAATATTACAATCAAAACTCCCCTTTATGATGTCATAATGTTAAGGTGATGATAGCATTATGACATCACAATCATAAGACCCCTTTCCGGTGTCATAATGATAAGACAACTAAATCACTATGATGTCATAATCAATACACTCTTTTATTATGTCATAATGGTGAAAGAATGATAGCATTATGATGTCACAATCAAAACACCTCTTTAGTATCTCCTAATGGTAACACAATTAAAACATTATAATATTACAATCAAAACTCCCCTTTATGATGTCATAATGTTAAGGTGATGATAGCATTCTGACATCACAATCATAAGACCCCTTTCCGGTGTCATAATGATAAGACAACTAAATCACTATGATGTCATAATCAATACACTCTTTTATTATGTCATAATGGTAAAAGAATGATAGCATTATGATGTCACACTCAAAACACCTCTTTAGTATCTCCTAATGGTAACACAATTAAAACATTATAATATTACAATCAAAACTCCCCTTTATGATGTCATATTGTTAAAATGATGATAGCATTATGACATCACAATCATAAGACCCCTTTCCGGTGTCATAATGATAAGACAACTAAATCACTATGATGTCATAATCAATACACTCTTTTATTATGTCATAATGGTAAAAGAATGATAGCATTATGATGTCACAATCAAAACACCTCTTTAGTATCTCCTAATGGTAACACAATTAAAACATTATAATATTACAATCAAAACTCCCCTTTATGATGTCATTATGTTAAGATGATGATAGCATTATGACATCACAATCATAAGACCCCTTTCCGGTGTCATAATTATAAGACAACTAAATCACTATGATGTCATAATCAATACACTCTTTTATTATGTCATAATGGTAAAAGAATGATAGCATTATGATGTCACAATCAAAACACCTCTTTAGTATCTCCTGATGGTAACACAATTAAAACATTATAATATTACATTCAAAACTCCCCTTTATGATGTCATATTGTTAAAGTGATGATAGCATTATGACATCACAATCATAAGACCCCTTTCCGGTGTCATAATGATAAGACAACTAAATCACTATGATGTCATAATCAATACACTCTTTTATTATGTCATAATGGTAAAAGAATGATAGCATTATGATGTCACAATCAAAACACCTCTTTAGTATCTCATGATGGTAACACAATTAAAACATTATAATATTACAATCAAAACTCCCCTTTATGATGTCATAATGTTAAGTTGATGATAGCATTGTGACATCACAATCATAAGACCCCTTTCCGGTGTCATAATGATAAGACAACTAAATCACTATGATGTCATAATCAATACACTCTTTTATTATGTCATAATGGTAAAAGAATGATAGCATTATGATGTCACAATCAAAACACCTCTTTAGTATCTCCTAATGGTAACACAATTAAAACATTATCATATTACAATCAAAACTCCCCTTTATGATGTCATATTGTTAAAATGATGTTAGCATTATGACATCACAATCATAAGACTCCTTTCCGGTGTCATAATTATAAGACAATTAAATCATTATGATGTCATAATCAATACACTCTTTTATTATGTCATAATGGTAAAAGAATGATAGCATTATGATGTCACAATCAAAACACCTCTTTAGTATCTCCTAATGGTAACACAATTAAAACATTATAATATTACAATCAAAATTCCCCTTTATGATGTCATAATGTTAAGGTGATGATAGCATTCTGACATCACAATCATAAGACCCCTTTCCGGTGTCATAATGATAAGACAACTAAATCACTATGATGTCATAATCAATACACTCTTTTATTATGTCATAATGGTAAAAGAATGATAACATTATGATGTCACAATCAAAACACCTCTTTAGTATCTCCTAATGGTAACACAATTAAAACATTATAATATTACAATCAAAACTCCCCTTTATGATGTCATAATGTTAAGGTGATGATAGCATTCTGACATCACAATCATAAGACCCCTTTCCGGTGTCATAATGATAAGACAACTAAATCACTATGATGTCATAATCAATACACTCTTTTATTATGTCATAATGGTAAAAGAATGATAGCATTATGATGTCACACTCAAAACACCTCTTTAGTATCTCCTAATGGTAACACAATTAAAACATTATAATATTACAATCAAAACTCCCCTTTATGATGTCATATTGTTAAAATGATGATAGCATTATGACATCACAATCATAAGACTCCTTTCCGGTGTCATAATTATTAGACAATTAAATCATTATGATGTCATAATCAATACACTCTTTTATTATGTCATAATGGTAAAAGAATGATAGCATTATGATGTCACAATCAAAACACCTCTTTAGTATCTCCTAATGGTAACACAATTAAAACATTATAATATTGCAACCAAAACTCCCCTTTATGATGTCATAATGTTAAGATGATGATAGCATTATGACATCACAATCATAAGACCCCTTTCCGGTGTCATAATTATAAGACAACTAAATCACTGTGATGTCATAATCAATACACTCTTTTATTATGTCATAATGGTAAAAGAATGATAGCATTATGATGTCACAATCAAAACACCTCTTTAGTAACTCCTAATGGTAACACAATTAAAACATTATAATATTACAATCAAAACTCCCCTTTATGATGTCATAATGTTAAGGTGATGATAGCATTATGACATCACAATCATAAGACCCCTTTCCGGTGTCATAATGATAAGACAACTAAATCACTATGATGTCATAATCAATACACTCTTTTATTATGTCATAATGGTAAAAGAATGATAGCATTATGATGTCACAATCAAAACGCCTCTTTAGTATCTCCTAATGGTAACACAATTAAAACATTATAATATTACAATCAAAACTCCCCTTTATGATGTCATATTGTTAAAATGATGATAGCATTATGACATCACAATCATAAGACCCCTTTCCGGTGTCATAATGATAAGACAACTAAATCACTATGATGTCATAATCAATACACTCTTTTATTATGTCATAATGGTAAAAGAATGATAGCATTATGATGTCACAATCAAAACACCTCTTTAGTATCTCCTAATGGTAACACAATTAAAACATTATAATATTACAATCAAAACTCCCCTTTATGATGTCATTATGTTAAGATGATGATAGCATTATGACATCACAATCATAAGACCCCTTTCCGGTGTCATAATTATAAGACAACTAAATCACTATGATGTCATAATCAATACACTCTTTTATTATGTCATAATGGTAAAAGAATGATAGCATTATGATGTCACAATCAAAACACCTCTTTAGTATCTCCTGATGGTAACACAATTAAAACATTATAATATTACATTCAAAACTCCCCTTTATGATGTCATATTGTTAAAGTGATGATAGCATTATGACATCACAATCATAAGACCCCTTTCCGGTGTCATAATGATAAGACAACTAAATCACTATGATGTCATAATCAATACACTCTTTTATTATGTCATAATGGTAAAAGAATGATAGCATTATGATGTCACACTCAAAACACCTCTTTAGTATCTCCTAATGGTAACACAATTAAAACATTATAATATTACAATCAAAACTCCCCTTTATGATGTCATATTGTTAAAATGATGATAGCATTATGACATCACAATCATAAGACTCCTTTCCGGTGTCATAATTATTAGACAATTAAATCATTATGATGTCATAATCAATACACTCTTTTATTATGTCATAATGGTAAAAGAATGATAGCATTATGATGTCACAATCAAAACACCTCTTTAGTATCTCCTAATGGTAACACAATTAAAACATTATAATATTGCAACCAAAACTCCCCTTTATGATGTCATAATGTTAAGATGATGATAGCATTATGACATCACAATCATAAGACCCCTTTCCGGTGTCATAATTATAAGACAACTAAATCACTGTGATGTCATAATCAATACACTCTTTTATTATGTCATAATGGTAAAA
Source organism: Spea bombifrons (assembly GCF_027358695.1). Taxonomy (NCBI): domain Eukaryota; kingdom Metazoa; phylum Chordata; class Amphibia; order Anura; family Pelobatidae; genus Spea; species Spea bombifrons. The sequence continues at coordinate 41,158,148 of NC_071088.1, forward strand.
GAATGATAGCATTATGATGTCACAATCAAAACACCTCTTTAGTATCTCCTAATGGTAACACAATTAAAACATTATAATATTACAATCAAAACTCCCCTTTATGATGTCATAATGTTAAGGTGATGATAGCATTATGACATCACAATCATAAGACCCCTTTCCGGTGTCATAATGATAAGACAACTAAATCACTATGATGTCATAATCAATACACTCTTTTATTATGTCATAATGGTGAAAGAATGATAGCATTATGATGTCACAATCAAAACACCTCTTTAGTATCTCCTAATGGTAACACAATTAAAACATTATAATATTACAATCAAAACTCCCCTTTATGATGTCATAATGTTAAGGTGATGATAGCATTCTGACATCACAATCATAAGACCCCTTTCCGGTGTCATAATGATAAGACAACTAAATCACTATGATGTCATAATCAATACACTCTTTTATTATGTCATAATGGTAAAAGAATGATAGCATTATGATGTCACACTCAAAACACCTCTTTAGTATCTCCTAATGGTAACACAATTAAAACATTATAATATTACAATCAAAACTCCCCTTTATGATGTCATATTGTTAAAATGATGATAGCATTATGACATCACAATCATAAGACCCCTTTCCGGTGTCATAATGATAAGACAACTAAATCACTATGATGTCATAATCAATACACTCTTTTATTATGTCATAATGGTAAAAGAATGATAGCATTATGATGTCACAATCAAAACACCTCTTTAGTATCTCCTAATGGTAACACAATTAAAACATTATAATATTACAATCAAAACTCCCCTTTATGATGTCATTATGTTAAGATGATGATAGCATTATGACATCACAATCATAAGACCCCTTTCCGGTGTCATAATTATAAGACAACTAAATCACTATGATGTCATAATCAATACACTCTTTTATTATGTCATAATGGTAAAAGAATGATAGCATTATGATGTCACAATCAAAACACCTCTTTAGTATCTCCTGATGGTAACACAATTAAAACATTATAATATTACATTCAAAACTCCCCTTTATGATGTCATATTGTTAAAGTGATGATAGCATTATGACATCACAATCATAAGACCCCTTTCCGGTGTCATAATGATAAGACAACTAAATCACTATGATGTCATAATCAATACACTCTTTTATTATGTCATAATGGTAAAAGAATGATAGCATTATGATGTCACAATCAAAACACCTCTTTAGTATCTCATGATGGTAACACAATTAAAACATTATAATATTACAATCAAAACTCCCCTTTATGATGTCATAATGTTAAGTTGATGATAGCATTGTGACATCACAATCATAAGACCCCTTTCCGGTGTCATAATGATAAGACAACTAAATCACTATGATGTCATAATCAATACACTCTTTTATTATGTCATAATGGTAAAAGAATGATAGCATTATGATGTCACAATCAAAACACCTCTTTAGTATCTCCTAATGGTAACACAATTAAAACATTATCATATTACAATCAAAACTCCCCTTTATGATGTCATATTGTTAAAATGATGTTAGCATTATGACATCACAATCATAAGACTCCTTTCCGGTGTCATAATTATAAGACAATTAAATCATTATGATGTCATAATCAATACACTCTTTTATTATGTCATAATGGTAAAAGAATGATAGCATTATGATGTCACAATCAAAACACCTCTTTAGTATCTCCTAATGGTAACACAATTAAAACATTATAATATTACAATCAAAATTCCCCTTTATGATGTCATAATGTTAAGGTGATGATAGCATTCTGACATCACAATCATAAGACCCCTTTCCGGTGTCATAATGATAAGACAACTAAATCACTATGATGTCATAATCAATACACTCTTTTATTATGTCATAATGGTAAAAGAATGATAACATTATGATGTCACAATCAAAACACCTCTTTAGTATCTCCTAATGGTAACACAATTAAAACATTATAATATTACAATCAAAACTCCCCTTTATGATGTCATAATGTTAAGGTGATGATAGCATTCTGACATCACAATCATAAGACCCCTTTCCGGTGTCATAATGATAAGACAACTAAATCACTATGATGTCATAATCAATACACTCTTTTATTATGTCATAATGGTAAAAGAATGATAGCATTATGATGTCACACTCAAAACACCTCTTTAGTATCTCCTAATGGTAACACAATTAAAACATTATAATATTACAATCAAAACTCCCCTTTATGATGTCATATTGTTAAAATGATGATAGCATTATGACATCACAATCATAAGACTCCTTTCCGGTGTCATAATTATTAGACAATTAAATCATTATGATGTCATAATCAATACACTCTTTTATTATGTCATAATGGTAAAAGAATGATAGCATTATGATGTCACAATCAAAACACCTCTTTAGTATCTCCTAATGGTAACACAATTAAAACATTATAATATTGCAACCAAAACTCCCCTTTATGATGTCATAATGTTAAGATGATGATAGCATTATGACATCACAATCATAAGACCCCTTTCCGGTGTCATAATTATAAGACAACTAAATCACTGTGATGTCATAATCAATACACTCTTTTATTATGTCATAATGGTAAAAGAATGATAGCATTATGATGTCACAATCAAAACACCTCTTTAGTAACTCCTAATGGTAACACAATTAAAACATTATAATATTACAATCAAAACTCCCCTTTATGATGTCATAATGTTAAGGTGATGATAGCATTATGACATCACAATCATAAGACCCCTTTCCGGTGTCATAATGATAAGACAACTAAATCACTATGATGTCATAATCAATACACTCTTTTATTATGTCATAATGGTAAAAGAATGATAGCATTATGATGTCACAATCAAAACGCCTCTTTAGTATCTCCTAATGGTAACACAATTAAAACATTATAATATTACAATCAAAACTCCCCTTTATGATGTCATATTGTTAAAATGATGATAGCATTATGACATCACAATCATAAGACCCCTTTCCGGTGTCATAATGATAAGACAACTAAATCACTATGATGTCATAATCAATACACTCTTTTATTATGTCATAATGGTAAAAGAATGATAGCATTATGATGTCACAATCAAAACACCTCTTTAGTATCTCCTAATGGTAACACAATTAAAACATTATAATATTACAATCAAAACTCCCCTTTATGATGTCATTATGTTAAGATGATGATAGCATTATGACATCACAATCATAAGACCCCTTTCCGGTGTCATAATTATAAGACAACTAAATCACTATGATGTCATAATCAATACACTCTTTTATTATGTCATAATGGTAAAAGAATGATAGCATTATGATGTCACAATCAAAACACCTCTTTAGTATCTCCTGATGGTAACACAATTAAAACATTATAATATTACATTCAAAACTCCCCTTTATGATGTCATATTGTTAAAGTGATGATAGCATTATGACATCACAATCATAAGACCCCTTTCCGGTGTCATAATGATAAGACAACTAAATCACTATGATGTCATAATCAATACACTCTTTTATTATGTCATAATGGTAAAAGAATGATAGCATTATGATGTCACACTCAAAACACCTCTTTAGTATCTCCTAATGGTAACACAATTAAAACATTATAATATTACAATCAAAACTCCCCTTTATGATGTCATATTGTTAAAATGATGATAGCATTATGACATCACAATCATAAGACTCCTTTCCGGTGTCATAATTATTAGACAATTAAATCATTATGATGTCATAATCAATACACTCTTTTATTATGTCATAATGGTAAAAGAATGATAGCATTATGATGTCACAATCAAAACACCTCTTTAGTATCTCCTAATGGTAACACAATTAAAACATTATAATATTGCAACCAAAACTCCCCTTTATGATGTCATAATGTTAAGATGATGATAGCATTATGACATCACAATCATAAGACCCCTTTCCGGTGTCATAATTATAAGACAACTAAATCACTGTGATGTCATAATCAATACACTCTTTTATTATGTCATAATGGTAAAAGAATGATAGCATTATGATGTCACAATCAAAACACCTCTTTAGTATCTCCTAATGGTAACACAATTAAAACATTATAATATTACAATCAAAACTCCCCTTTATGATGTCATAATGTTAAGGTGATGATAGCATTATGACATCACAATCATAAGACCCCTTTCCGGTGTCATAATGATAAGACAACTAAATCACTATGATGTCATAATCAATACACTCTTTTATTATGTCATAATGGTAAAAGAATGATAGCATTATGATGTCACAATCAAAACACCTCTTTAGTATCTCCTAATGGTAACACAATTAAAACATTATAATATTACAATCAAAACTCCCCTTTTTGATGTCATATTGTTAAAATGATGATAGCATTATGACATCACAATCATAAGACCCCTTTCCGGTGTCATAATGATAAGACAACTAAATCACTATGATGTCATAATCAATACACTCTTTTATTATGTCATAATGGTAAAAGAATGATAGCATTATGATGTCACAATCAAAACACCTCTTTAGTATCTCCTAATGGTAACACAATTAAAACATTATAATATTATAATCAAAACTCCCCTTTATGATGTCATATTGTTAAAATGATGATAGCATTATGACATCACAATCATAAGACTCCTTTCCGGTGTCATAATTATAAGACAATTAAATCATTATGATGTCATAATCAATACACTCTTTTATTATATCATAATGGTAAAAGAATGATAGCATTATGATGTCACAATCAAAACACCTCTTTAGTATCTCCTAATGGTAACACAATTAAAACATTATAATATTACAATCAAAACTCCCCTTTATGATGTCATATTGTTAAAATGATGATAGCATTATGACATCACAATCATAAGACTCCTTTCCGGTGTCATAATTATAAGACAATTAAATCATTATGATGTCATAATCAATACACTCTTTTATTATGTCATAATGGTAAAAGAATGATAGCATTATGATGTCACAATCAAAACACCTCTTTAGTATCTCATGATGGTAACACAATTAAAACATTATAATATTACAATCAAAACTCCCCTTTATGATGTCATAATGTTAAGTTGATGATAGCATTGTGACATCACAATCATAAGACCCCTTTCCGGTGTCATAATGATAAGACAACTAAATCACTATGATGTCATAATCAATACACTCTTTTATTATGTCATAATGGTAAAAGAATGATAGCATTATGATGTCACAATCAAAACACCTCTTTAGTATCTCCTAATGGTAACACAATTAAAACATTATCATATTACAATCAAAACTCCCCTTTATGATGTCATATTGTTAAAATGATGATAGCATTATGACATCACAATCATAAGACTCCTTTCCGGTGTCATAATTATAAGACAATTAAATCATTATGATGTCATAATCAATACACTCTTTTATTATGTCATAATGGTAAAAGAATGATAGCATTATGATGTCACAATCAAAACACCTCTTTAGTATCTCCTAATGGTAACACAATTAAAACATTATAATATTACAATCAAAACTCCCCTTTATGATGTCATAATGTTAAGGTGATGATAGCATTCTGACATCACAATCATAAGACCCCTTTCCGGTGTCATAATGATAAGACAACTAAATCACTATGATGTCATAATCAATACACTCTTTTATTATGTCATAATGGTAAAAGAATGATAACATTATGATGTCACAATCAAAACACCTCTTTAGTATCTCCTAATGGTAACACAATTAAAACATTATAATATTACAATCAAAACTCCCCTTTATGATGTCATAATGTTAAGGTGATGATAGCATTCTGACATCACAATCATAAGACCCCTTTCCGGTGTCATAATGATAAGACAACTAAATCACTATGATGTCATAATCAATACACTCTTTTATTATGTCATAATGGTAAAAGAATGATAGCATTATGATGTCACACTCAAAACACCTCTTTAGTATCTCCTAATGGTAACACAATTAAAACATTATAATATTACAATCAAAACTCCCCTTTATGATGTCATATTGTTAAAATGATGATAGCATTATGACATCACAATCATAAGACTCCTTTCCGGTGTCATAATTATTAGACAATTAAATCATTATGATGTCATAATCAATACACTCTTTTATTATGTCATAATGGTAAAAGAATGATAGCATTATGATGTCACAATCAAAACACCTCTTTAGTATCTCCTAATGGTAACACAATTAAAACATTATAATATTGCAGCCAAAACTCCCCTTTATGATGTCATAATGTTAAGATGATGATAGCATTATGACATCACAATCATAAGACCCCTTTCCGGTGTCATAATGATAAGACAACTAAATCACTATGATGTCATAATCAATACACTCTTTTATTATGTCATAATGGTAAAAGAATGATAGCATTATGATGTCACAATCAAAACACCTCTTTAGTATCTCATGATGGTAACACAATTAAAACATTATAATATTACAATCAAAACTCCCCTTTATGATGTCAGAATGTTAAGTTGATGATAGCATTATGACATCACAATCATAAGACCCCTTTCCGGTGTCATAATGATAAGACAACTAAATCACTATGATGTCATCATCAATACACTCTTTTATTATGTCATAATGGTAAAAGAATGATAGCATTATGATGTCACAATCAAAACACCTCTTTAGTATCTCATGATGGTAACACAATTAAAACATTATAATATTACAATCAAAACTCCCTTTATGATGTCATAATGTTAAGTTGATGATAGCATTGTGACATCACAATCATAAGACCCCTTTCCGGTGTCATAATGATAAGACAACTAAATCACTATGATGTCATAATCAATACACTCTTTTATTATGTCATAATGGTAAAAGAATGATAGCATTATGATGTCACAATCAAAACACCTCTTTAGTATCTCCTAATGGTAACACTATTAAAACATTATCATATTACAATCAAAACTCCCCTTTATGATGTCATATTGTTAAAATGATGATAGCATTATGACATCACAATCATAAGACTCCTTTCCGGTGTCATAATGATAAGACAACTAAATCACTATGATGTCATAATCAATACACTCTTTTATTATGTCATAATGGTAAAAGAATGATAGCATTATGATGTCACACTCAAAACACCTCTTTAGTATCTCCTAATGGTAACACAATTAAAACATTATAATATTACAATCAAAACTCCCCTTTATGATGTCATATTGTTAAAATGATGATAGCATTATGACATCACAATCATAAGACCCCTTTCCGGTGTCATAATGATAAGACAACTAAATCACTATGATGTCATAATCAATACACTCTTTTATTATGTCATAATGGTAAAAGAATGATAGCATTATGATGTCACAATCAAAACACCTCTTTACTATCTCCTAATGGTAACACAATTAAAACATTATAATATTACAATCAAAACTCCCCTTTATGATGTCATTATGTTAAGATGATGATAGCATTATGACATCACAATCATAAGACCCCTTTCCGGTGTCATAATTATAAGACAACTAAATCACTATGATGTCATAATCAATACACTCTTTTATTACGTCATAATGGTAAAAGAATGATAGCATTATGATGTCACAATCAAAACACCTCTTTAGTATCTCCTGATGGTAACACAATTAAAACATTATAATATTACATTCAAAACTCCCCTTTATGATGTCATATTGTTAAAGTGATGATAGCATTATGACATCACAATCATAAGACCCCTTTCCGGTGTCATAATGATAAGACAACTAAATCACTATGATGTCATAATCAATACACTCTTTTATTATGTCATAATGGTAAAAGAATGATAGCATTATGATGTCACAATCAAAACACCTCTTTAGTATCTCATGATGGTAACACAATTAAAACATTATAATATTACAATCAAAACTCCCCTTTATGATGTCATAATGTTAAGTTGATGATAGCATTGTGACATCACAATCATAAGACCCCTTTCCGGTGTCATAATGATAAGACAACTAAATCACTATGATGTCATAATCAATACACTCTTTTATTATGTCATAATGGTAAAAGAATGATAGCATTATGATGTCACAATCAAAACACCTCTTTAGTATCTCCTAATGGTAACACAATTAAAACATTATCATATTACAATCAAAACTCCCCTTTATGATGTCATATTGTTAAAATGATGATAGCATTATGACATCACAATCATAAGACTCCTTTCCGGTGTCATAATTATAAGACAATTAAATCATTATGATGTCATAATCAATACACTCTTTTATTATGTCATAATGGTAAAAGAATGATAGCATTATGATGTCACAATCAAAACACATCTTTAGTATCTCCTAATGGTAACACAATTAAAACATTATAATATTACAATCAAAACTCCCCTTTATGATGTCATAATGTTAAGGTGATGATAGCATTCTGACATCACAATCATAAGACCCCTTTCCGGTGTCATAATGATAAGACAACTAAATCACTATGATGTCATAATCAATACACTCTTTTATTATGTCATAATGGTAAAAGAATGATAACATTATGATGTCACAATCAAAACACCTCTTTAGTATCTCCTAATGGTAACACAATTAAAACATTATAATATTACAATCAAAACTCCCCTTTATGATGTCATAATGTTAAGGTGATGATAGCATTCTGACATCACAATCATAAGACCCCTTTCCGGTGTCATAATGATAAGACAACTAAATCACTATGATGTCATAATCAATACACTCTTTTATTATGTCATAATGGTAAAAGAATGATAGCATTATGATGTCACACTCAAAACACCTCTTTAGTATCTCCTAATGGTAACACAATTAAAACATTATAATATTACAATCAAAACTCCCCTTTATGATGTCATATTGTTAAAATGATGATAGCATTATGACATCACAATCATAAGACTCCTTTCCGGTGTCATAATTATTAGACAATTAAATCATTATGATGTCATAATCAATACACTCTTTTATTATGTCATAATGGTAAAAGAATGATAGCATTATGATGTCACAATCAAAACACCTCTTTAGTATCTCCTAATGGTAACACAATTAAAACATTATAATATTGCAACCAAAACTCCCCTTTATGATGTCATAATGTTAAGATGATGATAGCATTATGACATCACAATCATAAGACCCCTTTCCGGTGTCATAATTATAAGACAACTAAATCACTGTGATGTCATAATCAATACACTCTTTTATTATGTCATAATGGTAAAAGAATGATAGCATTATGATGTCACAATCAAAACACCTCTTTAGTATCTCCTAATGGTAACACAATTAAAACATTATAATATTACAATCAAAACTCCCCTTTATGATGTCATAATGTTAAGGTGATGATAGCATTATGACATCACAATCATAAGACCCCTTTCCGGTGTCATAATGATAAGACAACTAAATCACTATGATGTCATAATCAATACACTCTTTTATTATGTCATAATGGTGAAAGAATGATAGCATTATGATGTCACAATCAAAACACCTCTTTAGTATCTCCTAATGGTAACACAATTAAAACATTATAATATTACAATCAAAACTCCCCTTTATGATGTCATAATGTTAAGGTGATGATAGCATTCTGACATCACAATCATAAGACCCCTTTCCGGTGTTATAATGATAAGACAACTAAATCACTATGATGTCATAATCAATACACTCTTTTATTATGTCATAATGGTAAAAGAATGATAGCATTATGATGTCACAATAAAAAAACACCTCTTTAGTATCTCCTAATGGTAACACAATTAAAACATTATAATATTACAATCAAAACTCCCCTTTATGATGTCATAATGTTAAGGTGATGATAGCATTATGACATCACAATCATAAGACCCCTTTCCGGTGTCATAATGATAAGACAACTAAATCACTATGATGTCATAATCAATACACTCTTTTATTATGTCATAATTATGAAAGAATGATAGCATTATGATGTCACAATCAAAACACCTCTTTAGTATCTCCTAATGGTAACACAATTAAAACATTATAATATTACAATCAAAACTCCCCTTTATGATGTCATAATGTTAAGGTGATGATAGCATTCTGACATCACAATCATAAGACCCCTTTCCGGTGTCATAATGATAAGACAACTAAATCACTATGATGTCATAATCAATACACTCTTTTATTATGTCATAATGGTAAAAGAATGATAGCATTATGATGTCACAATCAAAACACCTCTTTAGTATCTCCTAATGGTAACACAATTAAAACATTATCATATTACAATCAAAACTCCCCTTTATGATGTCATATTGTTAAAATGATGATAGCATTATGACATCACAATCATAAGACTCCTTTCCGGTGTCATAATTATAAGACAATTAAATCATTATGATGTCATAATCAATACACTCTTTTATTATGTCATAATGGTAAAAGAATGATAGCATTATGATGTCACAATCAAAACACCTCTTTAGTATCTCCTAATGGTAACACAATTAAAACATTATCATATTACAATCAAAACTCCCCTTTATGATGTCATATTGTTAAGTTGATGATAGCATTGTGACATCACAATCATAAGACCCCTTTCCGGTGTCATAATGATAAGACAACTAAATCACTATGATGTCATAATCAATACACTCTTTTATTATGTCATAATGGTAAAAGAATGATAGCATTATGATGTCACAATCAAAACACCTCTTTAGTATCTCCTAATGGTAACACAATTAAAACATTATCATATTACAATCAAAACTCCCCTTTATGATGTCATATTGTTAAAATGATGATAGCATTATGACATCACAATCATAAGACTCCTTTCCGGTGTCATAATGATAAGACAACTAAATCACTATGATGTCATAATCAATACACTCTTTTATTATGTCATAATGGTAAAAGAATGATAGCATTATGATGTCACACTCAAAACACCTCTTTAGTATCTCCTAATGGTAACACAATTAAAACATTATAATATTACAATCAAAACTCCCCTTTATGATGTCATATTGTTAAAATGATGATAGCATTATGACATCACAATCATAAGACCCCTTTCCGGTGTCATAATGATAAGACAACTAAATCACTATGATGTCATAATCAATACACTCTTTTATTATGTCATAATGGTAAAAGAATGATAGCATTATGATGTCACAATCAAAACACCTCTTTAGTATCTCCTAATGGTAACACAATTAAAACATTATAATATTACAATCAAAACTCCCCTTTATGATGTCATTATGTTAAGATGATGATAGCATTATAACATCACAATCATAAGACCCCTTTCCGGTGTCATAATTATAAGACAACTAAATCACTATGATGTCATAATCAATACACTCTTTTATTATGTCATAATGGTAAAAGAATGATAGCATTATGATGTCACAATCAAAACACCTCTTTAGTATCTCCTGATGGTAACACAATTAAAACATTATAATATTACATTCAAAACTCCCCTTTATGATGTCATATTGTTAAAGTGATGATAGCATTATGACATCACAATCATAAGACCCCTTTCCGGTGTCATAATGATAAGACAACTAAATCACTATGATGTCATAATCAATACACTCTTTTATTATGTCATAATGGTAAAAGAATGATAGCATTATGATGTCACAATCAAAACACCTCTTTAGTATCTCATGATGGTAACACAATTAAAACATTATAATATTACAATCAAAACTCCCCTTTATGATGTCATAATGTTAAGTTGATGATAGCATTGTGACATCACAATCATAAGACCCCTTTCCGGTGTCATAATAAGACAACTAAATCACTATGATGTCATAATCAATACACTCTTTTATTATGTCATAATGGTAAAAGAATGATAGCATTATGATGTCACAATCAAAACACCTCTTTAGTATCTCCTAATGGTAACACAATTAAAACATTATCATATTACAATCAAAACTCCCCTTTATGATGTCACATTGTTAAAATGATGATAGCATTATGACATCACAATCATAAGACTCCTTTCCGGTGTCATAATTATAAGACAATTAAATCATTATGATGTCATAATCAATACACTCCTTTATTATGTCATAATGGTAAAAGAATGATAGCATTATGATGTCACAATCAAAACACCTCTTTAGTATCTCCTAATGGTAACACAATTAAAACATTATAATATTACAATCAAAACTCCCCTTTATGATGTCATAATGTTAAGGTGATGATAGCATTCTGACATCACAATCATAAGACCCCTTTCCGGTGTCATAATGATAAGACAACTAAATCACTATGATGTCATAATCAATACACTCTTTTATTATGTCATAATGGTAAAAGAATGATAACATTATGATGTCACAATCAAAACACCTCTTTAGTATCTCCTAATGGTAACACAATTAAAACATTATAATATTACAATCAAAACTCCCCTTTATGATGTCATAATGTTAAGGTGATGATAGCATTCTGACATCACAATCATAAGACCCCTTTCCGGTGTCATAATGATAAGACAACTAAATCACTATGATGTCATAATCAATACACTCTTTTATTATGTCATAATGGTCACAGAATGATAGCATTATGATGTCACAATCAAAACACCTCTTTAGTATCTCCTAATGGTAACACAATTAAAACATTATAATATTACAATCAAAACTCCCCTTTATGATGTCATAATGTTAAGGTGATGATAGCATTATGACATCACAATCATAAGACCCCTTTCCGGTGTCATAATGATAAGACAACTAAATCACTATGATGTCATAATCAATACACTCTTTTATTATGTCATAATGGTGAAAGAATGATAGCATTATGATGTCACAATCAAAACACCTCTTTAGTATCTCCTAATGGTAACACAATTAAAACATTATAATATTACAATCAAAACTCCCCTTTATGATGTCATAATGTTAAGGTGATGATAGCATTCTGACATCACAATCATAAGACCCCTTTCCGGTGTCATAATGATAAGACAACTAAATCACTATGATGTCATAATCAATACACTCTTTTATTATGTCATAATGGTGAAAGAATGATAGCATTATGATGTCACAATCAAAACACCTCTTTAGTATCTCCTAATGGTAACACAATTAAAACATTATAATATTACAATCAAAACTCCCCTTTATGATGTCATAATGTTAAGGTGATGATAGCATTCTGACATCACAATCATAAGACCCCTTTCCGGTGTCATAATGATAAGACAACTAAATCACTATGATGTCATAATCAATACACTCTTTTATTATGTCATAATGGTAAAAGAATGATAGCATTATGATGTCACAATCAAAACACCTCTTTAGTATCTCCTAATGGTAACACAATTAAAACATTATCATATTACAATCAAAACTCCCCTTTATGATGTCATATTGTTAAAATGATGATAGCATTATGACATCACAATCATAAGACTCCTTTCCGGTGTCATAATTATAAGACAATTAAATCATTATGATGTCATAATCAATACACTCTTTTATTATGTCATAATGGTAAAAGAATGATAGCATTATGATGTCACAATCAAAACACCTCTTTAGTATCTCCTAATGGTAACACAATTAAAACATTATCATATTACAATCAAAACTCCCCTTTATGATGTCATATTGTTAAGTTGATGATAGCATTGTGACATCACAATCATAAGACCCCTTTCCGGTGTCATAATGATAAGACAACTAAATCACTATGATGTCATAATCAATACACTCTTTTATTATGTCATAATGGTAAAAGAATGATAGCATTATGATGTCACAATCAAAACACCTCTTTAGTATCTCCTAATGGTAACACAATTAAAACATTATCATATTACAATCAAAACTCCCCTTTATGATGTCATATTGTTAAAATGATGATAGCATTATGACATCACAATCATAAGACTCCTTTCCGGTGTCATAATGATAAGACAACTAAATCACTATGATGTCATAATCAATACACTCTTTTATTATGTCATAATGGTAAAAGAATGATAGCATTATGATGTCACACTCAAAACACCTCTTTAGTATCTCCTAATGGTAACACAATTAAAACATTATAATATTACAATCAAAACTCCCCTTTATGATGTCATATTGTTAAAATGATGATAGCATTATGACATCACAATCATAAGACCCCTTTCCGGTGTCATAATGATAAGACAACTAAATCACTATGATGTCATAATCAATACACTCTTTTATTATGTCATAATGGTAAAAGAATGATAGCATTATGATGTCACAATCAAAACACCTCTTTAGTATCTCCTAATGGTAACACAATTAAAACATTATAATATTACAATCAAAACTCCCCTTTATGATGTCATTATGTTAAGATGATGATAGCATTATAACATCACAATCATAAGACCCCTTTCCGGTGTCATAATTATAAGACAACTAAATCACTATGATGTCATAATCAATACACTCTTTTATTATGTCATAATGGTAAAAGAATGATAGCATTATGATGTCACAATCAAAACACCTCTTTAGTATCTCCTGATGGTAACACAATTAAAACATTATAATATTACATTCAAAACTCCCCTTTATGATGTCATATTGTTAAAGTGATGATAGCATTATGACATCACAATCATAAGACCCCTTTCCGGTGTCATAATGATAAGACAACTAAATCACTATGATGTCATAATCAATACACTCTTTTATTATGTCATAATGGTAAAAGAATGATAGCATTATGATGTCACAATCAAAACACCTCTTTAGTATCTCATGATGGTAACACAATTAAAACATTATAATATTACAATCAAAACTCCCCTTTATGATGTCATAATGTTAAGTTGATGATAGCATTGTGACATCACAATCATAAGACCCCTTTCCGGTGTCATAATAAGACAACTAAATCACTATGATGTCATAATCAATACACTCTTTTATTATGTCATAATGGTAAAAGAATGATAGCATTATGATGTCACAATCAAAACACCTCTTTAGTATCTCCTAATGGTAACACAATTAAAACATTATCATATTACAATCAAAACTCCCCTTTATGATGTCACATTGTTAAAATGATGATAGCATTATGACATCACAATCATAAGACTCCTTTCCGGTGTCATAATTATAAGACAATTAAATCATTATGATGTCATAATCAATACACTCCTTTATTATGTCATAATGGTAAAAGAATGATAGCATTATGATGTCACAATCAAAACACCTCTTTAGTATCTCCTAATGGTAACACAATTAAAACATTATAATATTACAATCAAAACTCCCCTTTATGATGTCATAATGTTAAGGTGATGATAGCATTCTGACATCACAATCATAAGACCCCTTTCCGGTGTCATAATGATAAGACAACTAAATCACTATGATGTCATAATCAATACACTCTTTTATTATGTCATAATGGTAAAAGAATGATAACATTATGATGTCACAATCAAAACACCTCTTTAGTATCTCCTAATGGTAACACAATTAAAACATTATAATATTACAATCAAAACTCCCCTTTATGATGTCATAATGTTAAGGTGATGATAGCATTCTGACATCACAATCATAAGACCCCTTTCCGGTGTCATAATGATAAGACAACTAAATCACTATGATGTCATAATCAATACACTCTTTTATTATGTCATAATGGTAAAAGAATGATAGCATTATGATGTCACAATCAAAACACCTCTTTAGTATCTCCTAATGGTAACACAATTAAAACATTATAATATTACAATCAAAACTCCCCTTTATGATGTCATAATGTTAAGGTGATGATAGCATTATGACATCACAATCATAAGACCCCTTTCCGGTGTCATAATGATAAGACAACTAAATCACTATGATGTCATAATCAATACACTCTTTTATTATGTCATAATGGTGAAAGAATGATAGCATTATGATGTCACAATCAAAACACCTCTTTAGTATCTCCTAATGGTAACACAATTAAAACATTATAATATTACAATCAAAACTCCCCTTTATGATGTCATAATGTTAAGGTGATGATAGCATTCTGACATCACAATCATAAGACCCCTTTCCGGTGTCATAATGATAAGACAACTAAATCACTATGATGTCATAATCAATACACTCTTTTATTATGTCATAATGGTAAAAGAATGATAGCATTATGATGTCACAATCAAAACACCTCTTTAGTATCTCCTAATGGTAACACAATTAAAACATTATCATATTACAATCAAAACTCCCCTTTATGATGTCATATTGTTAAAATGATGATAGCATTATGACATCACAATCATAAGACTCCTTTCCGGTGTCATAATTATAAGACAATTAAATCATTATGATGTCATAATCAATACACTCTTTTATTATGTCATAATGGTAAAAGAATGATAGCATTATGATGTCACAATCAAAACACCTCTTTAGTATCTCCTAATGGTAACACAATTAAAACATTATCATATTACAATCAAAACTCCCCTTTATGATGTCATATTGTTAAGTTGATGATAGCATTGTGACATCACAATCATAAGACCCCTTTCCGGTGTCATAATGATAAGACAACTAAATCACTATGATGTCATAATCAATACACTCTTTTATTATGTCATAATGGTAAAAGAATGATAGCATTATGATGTCACAATCAAAACACCTCTTTAGTATCTCCTAATGGTAACACAATTAAAACATTATCATATTACAATCAAAACTCCCCTTTATGATGTCATATTGTTAAAATGATGATAGCATTATGACATCACAATCATAAGACTCCTTTCCGGTGTCATAATGATAAGACAACTAAATCACTATGATGTCATAATCAATACACTCTTTTATTATGTCATAATGGTAAAAGAATGATAGCATTATGATGTCACACTCAAAACACCTCTTTAGTATCTCCTAATGGTAACACAATTAAAACATTATAATATTACAATCAAAACTCCCCTTTATGATGTCATATTGTTAAAATGATGATAGCATTATGACATCACAATCATAAGACCCCTTTCCGGTGTCATAATGATAAGACAACTAAATCACTATGATGTCATAATCAATACACTCTTTTATTATGTCATAATGGTAAAAGAATGATAGCATTATGATGTCACAATCAAAACACCTCTTTAGTATCTCCTAATGGTAACACAATTAAAACATTATAATATTACAATCAAAACTCCCCTTTATGATGTCATTATGTTAAGATGATGATAGCATTATGACATCACAATCATAAGACCCCTTTCCGGTGTCATAATTATAAGACAACTAAATCACTATGATGTCATAATCAATACACTCTTTTATTATGTCATAATGGTAAAAGAATGATAGCATTATGATGTCACAATCAAAACACCTCTTTAGTATCTCCTGATGGTAACACAATTAAAACATTATAATATTACATTCAAAACTCCCCTTTATGATGTCATATTGTTAAAGTGATGATAGCATTATGACATCACAATCATAAGACCCCTTTCCGGTGTCATAATGATAAGACAACTAAATCACTATGATGTCATAATCAATACACTCTTTTATTATGTCATAATGGTAAAAGAATGATAGCATTATGATGTCACAATCAAAACACCTCTTTAGTATCTCATGATGGTAACACAATTAAAACATTATAATATTACAATCAAAACTCCCCTTTATGATGTCATAATGTTAAGTTGATGATAGCATTGTGACATCACAATCATAAGACCCCTTTCCGGTGTCATAATAAGACAACTAAATCACTATGATGTCATAATCAATACACTCTTTTATTATGTCATAATGGTAAAAGAATGATAGCATTATGATGTCACAATCAAAACACCTCTTTAGTATCTCCTAATGGTAACACAATTAAAACATTATCATATTACAATCAAAACTCCCCTTTATGATGTCACATTGTTAAAATGATGATAGCATTATGACATCACAATCATAAGACTCCTTTCCGGTGTCATAATTATAAGACAATTAAATCATTATGATGTCATAATCAATACACTCCTTTATTATGTCATAATGGTAAAAGAATGATAGCATTATGATGTCACAATCAAAACACCTCTTTAGTATCTCCTAATGGTAACACAATTAAAACATTATAATATTACAATCAAAACTCCCCTTTATGATGTCATAATGTTAAGGTGATGATAGCATTCTGACATCACAATCATAAGACCCCTTTCCGGTGTCATAATGATAAGACAACTAAATCACTATGATGTCATAATCAATACACTCTTTTATTATGTCATAATGGTAAAAGAATGATAACATTATGATGTCACAATCAAAACACCTCTTTAGTATCTCCTAATGGTAACACAATTAAAACATTATAATATTACAATCAAAACTCCCCTTTATGATGTCATAATGTTAAGGTGATGATAGCATTCTGACATCACAATCATAAGACCCCTTTCCGGTGTCATAATGATAAGACAACTAAATCACTATGATGTCATAATCAATACACTCTTTTATTATGTCATAATGGTAAAAGAATGATAGCATTATGATGTCACAATCAAAACACCTCTTTAGTATCTCCTAATGGTAACACAATTAAAACATTATAATATTACAATCAAAACTCCCCTTTATGATGTCATAATGTTAAGGTGATGATAGCATTATGACATCACAATCATAAGACCCCTTTCCGGTGTCATAATGATAAGACAACTAAATCACTATGATGTCATAATCAATACACTCTTTTATTATGTCATAATGGTGAAAGAATGATAGCATTATGATGTCACAATCAAAACACCTCTTTAGTATCTCCTAATGGTAACACAATTAAAACATTATAATATTACAATCAAAACTCCCCTTTATGATGTCATAATGTTAAGGTGATGATAGCATTCTGACATCACAATCATAAGACCCCTTTCCGGTGTCATAATGATAAGACAACTAAATCACTATGATGTCATAATCAATACACTCTTTTATTATGTCATAATGGTAAAAGAATGCTAGCATTATGATGTCACACTCAAAACACCTCTTTAGTATCTCCTAATGGTAACACAATTAAAACATTATAATATTACAATCAAAACTCCCCTTTATGATGTCATATTGTTAAAATGATGATAGCATTATGACATCACAATCATAAGACCCCTTTCCGGTGTCATAATGATAAGACAACTAAATCACTATGATGTCATAATCAATACACTCTTTTATTATGTCATAATGGTAAAAGAATGATAGCATTATGATGTCACAATCAAAACACCTCTTTAGTATCTCCTAATGGTAACACAATTAAAACATTATAATATTACAATCAAAACTCCCCTTTATGATGTCATATTGTTAAAATGATGATAACATTATGACATCACAATCATAAGACCCCTTTCCGGTGTCATAATGATAAGACAACTAAATCACTATGATGTCATAATCAATACACTCTTTTATTATGTCATAATGGTAAAAGAATGATAGCATTATGATGTCACAATCAAAACACCTCTTTAGTATCTCCTAATGGTAACACAATTAAAACATTATAATATTACAATCAAAACTCCCCTTTATGATGTCATATTGTTAAAATGATGATAGCATTATGACATCACAATCATAAGACCCCTTTCCGGTGTCATAATGATAAGACAACTAAATCACTATGATGTCATAATCAATACACTCTTTTATTATGTCATAATGGTAAAAGAATGATAGCATTATGATGTCACAATCAAAACACCTCTTTAGTATCTCCTAATGGTAACACAATTAAAACATTATAATATTATAATCAAAACTCCCCTTTATGATGTCATATTGTTAAAATGATGATAGCATTATGACATCACAATCATAAGACTCCTTTCCGGTGTCATAATTATAAGACAATTAAATCATTATGATGTCATAATCAATACACTCTTTTATTATATCATAATGGTAAAAGAATGATAGCATTATGATGTCACAATCAAAACACCTCTTTAGTATCTCCTAATGGTAACACAATTAAAACATTATAATATTACAATCAAAACTCCCCTTTATGATGTCATATTGTTAAAATGATGATAGCATTATGACATCACAATCATAAGACTCCTTTCCGGTGTCATAATTATAAGACAATTAAATCATTATGATGTCATAATCAATACACTCTTTTATTATGTCATAATGGTAAAAGAATGATAGCATTATGATGTCACAATCAAAACACCTCTTTAGTATCTCATGATGGTAACACAATTAAAACATTATAATATTACAATCAAAACTCCCCTTTATGATGTCATAATGTTAAGTTGATGATAGCATTGTGACATCACAATCATAAGACCCCTTTCCGGTGTCATAATGATAAGACAACTAAATCACTATGATGTCATAATCAATACACTCTTTTATTATGTCATAATGGTAAAAGAATGATAGCATTATGATGTCACAATCAAAACACCTCTTTAGTATCTCCTAATGGTAACACAATTAAAACATTATCATATTACAATCAAAACTCCCCTTTATGATGTCATATTGTTAAAATGATGATAGCATTATGACATCACAATCATAAGACTCATTTCCGGTGTCATAATTATAAGACAATTAAATCATTATGATGTCATAATCAATACACTCTTTTATTATGTCATAATGGTAAAAGAATGATAGCATTATGATGTCACAATCAAAACACCTCTTTAGTATCTCCTAATGGTAACACAATTAAAACATTATAATATTACAATCAAAACTCCCCTTTATGATGTCATAATGTTAAGGTGATGATAGCATTCTGACATCACAATCATAAGACCCCTTTCCGGTGTCATAATGATAAGACAACTAAATCACTATGATGTCATAATCAATACACTCTTTTATTATGTCATAATGGTAAAAGAATGATAACATTATGATGTCACAATCAAAACACCTCTTTAGTATCTCCTAATGGTAACACAATTAAAACATTATAATATTACAATCAAAACTCCCCTTTATGATGTCATAATGTTAAGGTGATGATAGCATTCTGACATCACAATCATAAGACCCCTTTCCGGTGTCATAATGATAAGACAACTAAATCACTATGATGTCATAATCAATACACTCTTTTATTATGTCATAATGGTAAAAGAATGATAGCATTATGATGTCACACTCAAAACACCTCTTTAGTATCTCCTAATGGTAACACAATTAAAACATTATAATATTACAATCAAAACTCCCCTTTATGATGTCATATTGTTAAAATGATGATAGCATTATGACATCACAATCATAAGACTCCTTTCCGGTGTCATAATTATTAGACAATTAAATCATTATGATGTCATAATCAATACACTCTTTTATTATGTCATAATGGTAAAAGAATGATAGCATTATGATGTCACAATCAAAACACCTCTTTAGTATCTCCTAATGGTAACACAATTAAAACATTATAATATTGCAACCAAAACTCCCCTTTATGATGTCATAATGTTAAGATGATGATAGCATTATGACATCACAATCATAAGACCCCTTTCCGGTGTCATAATTATAAGACAACTAAATCACTGTGATGTCATAATCAATACACTCTTTTATTATGTCATAATGGTAAAAGAATGATAGCATTATGATGTCACAATCAAAACACCTCTTTAGTATCTCCTAATGGTAACACAATTAAAACATTATAATATTACAATCAAAACTCCCCTTTATGATGTCATAATGTTAAGGTGATGATAGCATTATGACATCACAATCATAAGACCCCTTTCCGGTGTCATAATGATAAGACAACTAAATCACTATGATGTCATAATCAATACACTCTTTTATTATGTCATAATGGTGAAAGAATGATAGCATTATGATGTCACAATCAAAACACCTCTTTAGTATCTCCTAATGGTAACACAATTAAAACATTATAATATTACAATCAAAACTCCCCTTTATGATGTCATAATGTTAAGGTGATGATAGCATTCTGACATCACAATCATAAGACCCCTTTCCGGTGTCATAATGATAAGACAACTAAATCACTATGATGTCATAATCAATACACTCTTTTATTATGTCATAATGGTAAAAGAATGATAGCATTATGATGTCACACTCAAAACACCTCTTTAGTATCTCCTAATGGTAACACAATTAAAACATTATAATATTACAATCAAAACTCCCCTTTATGATGTCATATTGTTAAAATGATGATAGCATTATGACATCACAATCATAAGACCCCTTTCCGGTGTCATAATGATAAGACAACTAAATCACTATGATGTCATAATCAATACACTCTTTTATTATGTCATAATGGTAAAAGAATGATAGCATTATGATGTCACAATCAAAACACCTCTTTAGTATCTCCTAATGGTAACACAATTAAAACATTATAATATTACAATCAAAACTCCCCTTTATGATGTCATTATGTTAAGATGATGATAGCATTATGACATCACAATCATAAGACCCCTTTCCGGTGTCATAATTATAAGACAACTAAATCACTATGATGTCATAATCAATACACTCTTTTATTATGTCATAATGGTAAAAGAATGATAGCATTATGATGTCACAATCAAAACACCTCTTTAGTATCTCCTGATGGTAACACAATTAAAACATTATAATATTACATTCAAAACTCCCCTTTATGATGTCATATTGTTAAAGTGATGATAGCATTATGACATCACAATCATAAGACCCCTTTCCGGTGTCATAATGATAAGACAACTAAATCACTATGATGTCATAATCAATACACTCTTTTATTATGTCATAATGGTAAAAGAATGATAGCATTATGATGTCACAATCAAAACACCTCTTTAGTATCTCATGATGGTAACACAATTAAAACATTATAATATTACAATCAAAACTCCCCTTTATGATGTCATAATGTTAAGTTGATGATAGCATTGTGACATCACAATCATAAGACCCCTTTCCGGTGTCATAATGATAAGACAACTAAATCACTATGATGTCATAATCAATACACTCTTTTATTATGTCATAATGGTAAAAGAATGATAGCATTATGATGTCACAATCAAAACACCTCTTTAGTATCTCCTAATGGTAACACAATTAAAACATTATCATATTACAATCAAAACTCCCCTTTATGATGTCATATTGTTAAAATGATGTTAGCATTATGACATCACAATCATAAGACTCCTTTCCGGTGTCATAATTATAAGACAATTAAATCATTATGATGTCATAATCAATACACTCTTTTATTATGTCATAATGGTAAAAGAATGATAGCATTATGATGTCACAATCAAAACACCTCTTTAGTATCTCCTAATGGTAACACAATTAAAACATTATAAAATTACAATCAAAATTCCCCTTTATGATGTCATAATGTTAAGGTGATGATAGCATTCTGACATCACAATCATAAGACCCCTTTCCGGTGTCATAATGATAAGACAACTAAATCACTATGATGTCATAATCAATACACTCTTTTATTATGTCATAATGGTAAAAGAATGATAACATTATGATGTCACAATCAAAACACCTCTTTAGTATCTCCTAATGGTAACACAATTAAAACATTATAATATTACAATCAAAACTCCCCTTTATGATGTCATAATGTTAAGATGATGATAGCATTCTGACATCACAATCATAAGACCCCTTTCCGGTGTCATAATGATAAGACAACTAAATCACTATGATGTCATAATCAATACACTCTTTTATTATGTCATAATGGTAAAAGAATGATAGCATTATGATGTCACACTCAAAACACCTCTTTAGTATCTCCTAATGGTAACACAATTAAAACATTATAATATTACAATCAAAACTCCCCTTTATGATGTCATATTGTTAAAATGATGATAGCATTATGACATCACAATCATAAGACTCCTTTCCGGTGTCATAATTATTAGACAATTAAATCATTATGATGTCATAATCAATACACTCTTTTATTATGTCATAATGGTAAAAGAATGATAGCATTATGATGTCACAATCAAAACACCTCTTTAGTATCTTCTAATGGTAACACAATTCAAACATTATAATATTGCAACCAAAACTCCCCTTTATGATGTCATAATGTTAAGATGATGATAGCATTATGACATCACAATCATAAGACCCCTTTCCGGTGTCATAATTATGAGACAACTAAATCACTGTGATGTCATAATCAATACACTCTTTTATTATGTCATAATGGTAAAAGAATGATAGCATTATGATGTCACAATCAAAACACCTCTTTAGTAACTCCTAATGGTAACACAATTAAAACATTATAATATTACAATCAAAACTCCCCTTTATGATGTCATAATGTTAAGGTGATGATAGCATTATGACATCACAATCATAAGATCCCTTTCCGGTGTCATAATGATAAGACAACTAAATCACTATGATGTCATAATCAATACACTCTTTTATTATGTCATAATGGTAAAAGAATGATAGCATTATGATGTCACAATCAAAACACCTCTTTAGTATCTCCTAATGGTAACACAATTAAAACATTATAATATAACAATCAAAACTCCCCTTTATGATGTCATATTGTTAAAATGATGATAGCATTATGACATCACAATCATAAGACCCCTTTCCGGTGTCATAATGATAAGACAACTAAATCACTATGATGTCATAATCAATACACTCTTTTATTATGTCATAATGGTAAAAGAATGATAGCATTATGATGTCACAATCAAAACACCTCTTTAGTATCTCCTAATGGTAACACAATTAAAACATTATAATATTATAATCAAAACTCCCCTTTATGATGTCATATTGTTAAAATGATGATAGCATTATGACATCACAATCATAAGACTCCTTTCCGGTGTCATAATTATAAGACAATTAAATCATTATGATGTCATAATCAATACACTCTTTTATTATATCATAATGGTAAAAGAATGATAGCATTATGATGTCACAATCAAAACACCTCTTTAGTATCTCCTAATGGTAACACAATTAAAACATTATAATATTACAATCAAAACTCCCCTTTATGATGTCATATTGTTAAAATGATGATAGCATTATGACATCACAATCATAAGACTCCTTTCCGGTGTCATAATTATAAGACAATTAAATCATTATGATGTCATAATCAATACACTCTTTTATTATGTCATAATGGTAAAAGAATGATAGCATTATGATGTCACAATCAAAACACCTCTTTAGTATCTCATGATGGTAACACAATTAAAACATTATAATATTACAATCAAAACTCCCCTTTATGATGTCATAATGTTAAGTTGATGATAGCATTGTGACATCACAATCATAAGACCCCTTTCCGGTGTCATAATGATAAGACAACTAAATCACTATGATGTCATAATGAATACACTCTTTTATTATGTCATAATGGTAAAAGAATGATAGCATTATGATGTCACAATCAAAACACCTCTTTAGTATCTCCTAATGGTAACACAATTAAAACATTATCATATTACAATCAAAACTCCCCTTTATGATGTCATATTGTTAAAATGATGATAGCATTATGACATCACAATCATAAGACTCCTTTCCGGTGTCATAATTATAAGACAATTAAATCATTATGATGTCATAATCAATACACTCTTTTATTATGTCATAATGGTAAAAGAATGATAGCATTATGATGTCACAATCAAAACACCTCTTTAGTATCTCCTAATGGTAACACAATTAAAACATTATAATATTACAATCAAAACTCCCCTTTATGATGTCATAATGTTAAGGTGATGATAGCATTCTGACATCACAATCATAAGACCCCTTTCCGGTGTCATAATGATAAGACAACTAAATCACTATGATGTCATAATCAATACACTCTTTTATTATGTCATAATGGTAAAAGAATGATAACATTATGATGTCACAATCAAAACACCTCTTTAGTATCTCCTAATGGTAACACAATTAAAACATTATAATATTACAATCAAAACTCCCCTTTATGATGTCATAATGTTAAGGTGATGATAGCATTCTGACATCACAATCATAAGACCCCTTTCCGGTGTCATAATGATAAGACAACTAAATCACTATGATGTCATAATCAATACACTCTTTTATTATGTCATAATGGTAAAAGAATGATAGCATTATGATGTCACACTCAAAACACCTCTTTAGTATCTCCTAATGGTAACACAATTAAAACATTATAATATTACAATCAAAACTCCCCTTTATGATGTCATATTGTTAAAATGATGATAGCATTATGACATCACAATCATAAGACTCCTTTCCGGTGTCATAATTATTAGACAATTAAATCATTATGATGTCATAATCAATACACTCTTTTATTATGTCATAATGGTAAAAGAATGATAGCATTATGATGTCACAATCAAAACACCTCTTTAGTATCTCCTAATGGTAACACAATTAAAACATTATAATATTGCAGCCAAAACTCCCCTTTATGATGTCATAATGTTAAGATGATGATAGCATTATGACATCACAATCATAAGACCCCTTTCCGGTGTCATAATGATAAGACAACTAAATCACTATGATGTCATAATCAATACACTCTTTTATTATGTCATAATGGTAAAAGAATGATAGCATTATGATGTCACAATCAAAACACCTCTTTAGTATCTCATGATGGTAACACAATTAAAACATTATAATATTACAATCAAAACTCCCCTTTATGATGTCAGAATGTTAAGTTGATGATAGCATTATGACATCACAATCATAAGACCCCTTTCCGGTGTCATAATGATAAGACAACTAAATCACTATGATGTCATCATCAATACACTCTTTTATTATGTCATAATGGTAAAAGAATGATAGCATTATGATGTCACAATCAAAACACCTCTTTAGTATCTCATGATGGTAACACAATTAAAACATTATAATATTACAATCAAAACTCCCTTTATGATGTCATAATGTTAAGTTGATGATAGCATTGTGACATCACAATCATAAGACCCCTTTCCGGTGTCATAATGATAAGACAACTAAATCACTATGATGTCATAATCAATACACTCTTTTATTATGTCATAATGGTAAAAGAATGATAGCATTATGATGTCACAATCAAAACACCTCTTTAGTATCTCCTAATGGTAACACTATTAAAACATTATCATATTACAATCAAAACTCCCCTTTATGATGTCATATTGTTAAAATGATGATAGCATTATGACATCACAATCATAAGACTCCTTTCCGGTGTCATAATGATAAGACAACTAAATCACTATGATGTCATAATCAATACACTCTTTTATTATGTCATAATGGTAAAAGAATGATAGCATTATGATGTCACACTCAAAACACCTCTTTAGTATCTCCTAATGGTAACACAATTAAAACATTATAATATTACAATCAAAACTCCCCTTTATGATGTCATATTGTTAAAATGATGATAGCATTATGACATCACAATCATAAGACCCCTTTCCGGTGTCATAATGATAAGACAACTAAATCACTATGATGTCATAATCAATACACTCTTTTATTATGTCATAATGGTAAAAGAATGATAGCATTATGATGTCACAATCAAAACACCTCTTTACTATCTCCTAATGGTAACACAATTAAAACATTATAATATTACAATCAAAACTCCCCTTTATGATGTCATTATGTTAAGATGATGATAGCATTATGACATCACAATCATAAGACCCCTTTCCGGTGTCATAATTATAAGACAACTAAATCACTATGATGTCATAATCAATACACTCTTTTATTACGTCATAATGGTAAAAGAATGATAGCATTATGATGTCACAATCAAAACACCTCTTTAGTATCTCCTGATGGTAACACAATTAAAACATTATAATATTACATTCAAAACTCCCCTTTATGATGTCATATTGTTAAAGTGATGATAGCATTATGACATCACAATCATAAGACCCCTTTCCGGTGTCATAATGATAAGACAACTAAATCACTATGATGTCATAATCAATACACTCTTTTATTATGTCATAATGGTAAAAGAATGATAGCATTATGATGTCACAATCAAAACACCTCTTTAGTATCTCATGATGGTAACACAATTAAAACATTATAATATTACAATCAAAACTCCCCTTTATGATGTCATAATGTTAAGTTGATGATAGCATTGTGACATCACAATCATAAGACCCCTTTCCGGTGTCATAATGATAAGACAACTAAATCACTATGATGTCATAATCAATACACTCTTTTATTATGTCATAATGGTAAAAGAATGATAGCATTATGATGTCACAATCAAAACACCTCTTTAGTATCTCCTAATGGTAACACAATTAAAACATTATCATATTACAATCAAAACTCCCCTTTATGATGTCATATTGTTAAAATGATGATAGCATTATGACATCACAATCATAAGACTCCTTTCCGGTGTCATAATTATTAGACAATTAAATCATTATGATGTCATAATCAATACACTCTTTTATTATGTCATAATGGTAAAAGAATGATAGCATTATGATGTCACAATCAAAACACCTCTTTAGTATCTTCTAATGGTAACACAATTCAAACATTATAATATTGCAACCAAAACTCCCCTTTATGATGTCATAATGTTAAGATGATGATAGCATTATGACATCACAATCATAAGACCCCTTTCCGGTGTCATAATTATGAGACAACTAAATCACTGTGATGTCATAATCAATACACTCTTTTATTATGTCATAATGGTAAAAGAATGATAGCATTATGATGTCACAATCAAAACACCTCTTTAGTAACTCCTAATGGTAACACAATTAAAACATTATAATATTACAATCAAAACTCCCCTTTATGATGTCATAATGTTAAGGTGATGATAGCATTATGACATCACAATCATAAGATCCCTTTCCGGTGTCATAATGATAAGACAACTAAATCACTATGATGTCATAATCAATACACTCTTTTATTATGTCATAATGGTAAAAGAATGATAGCATTATGATGTCACAATCAAAACACCTCTTTAGTATCTCCTAATGGTAACACAATTAAAACATTATAATATAACAATCAAAACTCCCCTTTATGATGTCATATTGTTAAAATGATGATAGCATTATGACATCACAATCATAAGACCCCTTTCCGGTGTCATAATGATAAGACAACTAAATCACTATGATGTCATAATCAATACACTCTTTTATTATGTCATAATGGTAAAAGAATGATAGCATTATGATGTCACAATCAAAACACCTCTTTAGTATCTCCTAATGGTAACACAATTAAAACATTATAATATTATAATCAAAACTCCCCTTTATGATGTCATATTGTTAAAATGATGATAGCATTATGACATCACAATCATAAGACTCCTTTCCGGTGTCATAATTATAAGACAATTAAATCATTATGATGTCATAATCAATACACTCTTTTATTATATCATAATGGTAAAAGAATGATAACATTATGATGTCACAATCAAAACACCTCTTTAGTATCTCCTAATGGTAACACAATTAAAACATTATAATATTACAATCAAAACTCCCCTTTAT
Organism: Spea bombifrons; assembly: GCF_027358695.1. Lineage (NCBI taxonomy): Eukaryota > Metazoa > Chordata > Amphibia > Anura > Pelobatidae > Spea > Spea bombifrons. The sequence goes on from NC_071088.1 coordinate 41,188,001, forward strand.
GATGTCATATTGTTAAAATGATGATAGCATTATGACATCACAATCATAAGACTCCTTTCCGGTGTCATAATTATAAGACAATTAAATCATTATGATGTCATAATCAATACACTCTTTTATTATGTCATAATGGTAAAAGAATGATAGCATTATGATGTCACAATCAAAACACCTCTTTAGTATCTCATGATGGTAACACAATTAAAACATTATAATATTACAATCAAAACTCCCCTTTATGATGTCATAATGTTAAGTTGATGATAGCATTGTGACATCACAATCATAAGACCCCTTTCCGGTGTCATAATGATAAGACAACTAAATCACTATGATGTCATAATGAATACACTCTTTTATTATGTCATAATGGTAAAAGAATGATAGCATTATGATGTCACAATCAAAACACCTCTTTAGTATCTCCTAATGGTAACACAATTAAAACATTATCATATTACAATCAAAACTCCCCTTTATGATGTCATATTGTTAAAATGATGATAGCATTATGACATCACAATCATAAGACTCCTTTCCGGTGTCATAATTATAAGACAATTAAATCATTATGATGTCATAATCAATACACTCTTTTATTATGTCATAATGGTAAAAGAATGATAGCATTATGATGTCACAATCAAAACACCTCTTTAGTATCTCCTAATGGTAACACAATTAAAACATTATAATATTACAATCAAAACTCCCCTTTATGATGTCATAATGTTAAGGTGATGATAGCATTCTGACATCACAATCATAAGACCCCTTTCCGGTGTCATAATGATAAGACAACTAAATCACTATGATGTCATAATCAATACACTCTTTTATTATGTCATAATGGTAAAAGAATGATAACATTATGATGTCACAATCAAAACACCTCTTTAGTATCTCCTAATGGTAACACAATTAAAACATTATAATATTACAATCAAAACTCCCCTTTATGATGTCATAATGTTAAGGTGATGATAGCATTCTGACATCACAATCATAAGACCCCTTTCCGGTGTCATAATGATAAGACAACTAAATCACTATGATGTCATAATCAATACACTCTTTTATTATGTCATAATGGTAAAAGAATGATAGCATTATGATGTCACACTCAAAACACCTCTTTAGTATCTCCTAATGGTAACACAATTAAAACATTATAATATTACAATCAAAACTCCCCTTTATGATGTCATATTGTTAAAATGATGATAGCATTATGACATCACAATCATAAGACTCCTTTCCGGTGTCATAATTATTAGACAATTAAATCATTATGATGTCATAATCAATACACTCTTTTATTATGTCATAATGGTAAAAGAATGATAGCATTATGATGTCACAATCAAAACACCTCTTTAGTATCTCCTAATGGTAACACAATTAAAACATTATAATATTGCAGCCAAAACTCCCCTTTATGATGTCATAATGTTAAGATGATGATAGCATTATGACATCACAATCATAAGACCCCTTTCCGGTGTCATAATGATAAGACAACTAAATCACTATGATGTCATAATCAATACACTCTTTTATTATGTCATAATGGTAAAAGAATGATAGCATTATGATGTCACAATCAAAACACCTCTTTAGTATCTCATGATGGTAACACAATTAAAACATTATAATATTACAATCAAAACTCCCCTTTATGATGTCAGAATGTTAAGTTGATGATAGCATTATGACATCACAATCATAAGACCCCTTTCCGGTGTCATAATGATAAGACAACTAAATCACTATGATGTCATCATCAATACACTCTTTTATTATGTCATAATGGTAAAAGAATGATAGCATTATGATGTCACAATCAAAACACCTCTTTAGTATCTCATGATGGTAACACAATTAAAACATTATAATATTACAATCAAAACTCCCTTTATGATGTCATAATGTTAAGTTGATGATAGCATTGTGACATCACAATCATAAGACCCCTTTCCGGTGTCATAATGATAAGACAACTAAATCACTATGATGTCATAATCAATACACTCTTTTATTATGTCATAATGGTAAAAGAATGATAGCATTATGATGTCACAATCAAAACACCTCTTTAGTATCTCCTAATGGTAACACTATTAAAACATTATCATATTACAATCAAAACTCCCCTTTATGATGTCATATTGTTAAAATGATGATAGCATTATGACATCACAATCATAAGACTCCTTTCCGGTGTCATAATGATAAGACAACTAAATCACTATGATGTCATAATCAATACACTCTTTTATTATGTCATAATGGTAAAAGAATGATAGCATTATGATGTCACACTCAAAACACCTCTTTAGTATCTCCTAATGGTAACACAATTAAAACATTATAATATTACAATCAAAACTCCCCTTTATGATGTCATATTGTTAAAATGATGATAGCATTATGACATCACAATCATAAGACCCCTTTCCGGTGTCATAATGATAAGACAACTAAATCACTATGATGTCATAATCAATACACTCTTTTATTATGTCATAATGGTAAAAGAATGATAGCATTATGATGTCACAATCAAAACACCTCTTTACTATCTCCTAATGGTAACACAATTAAAACATTATAATATTACAATCAAAACTCCCCTTTATGATGTCATTATGTTAAGATGATGATAGCATTATGACATCACAATCATAAGACCCCTTTCCGGTGTCATAATTATAAGACAACTAAATCACTATGATGTCATAATCAATACACTCTTTTATTACGTCATAATGGTAAAAGAATGATAGCATTATGATGTCACAATCAAAACACCTCTTTAGTATCTCCTGATGGTAACACAATTAAAACATTATAATATTACATTCAAAACTCCCCTTTATGATGTCATATTGTTAAAGTGATGATAGCATTATGACATCACAATCATAAGACCCCTTTCCGGTGTCATAATGATAAGACAACTAAATCACTATGATGTCATAATCAATACACTCTTTTATTATGTCATAATGGTAAAAGAATGATAGCATTATGATGTCACAATCAAAACACCTCTTTAGTATCTCATGATGGTAACACAATTAAAACATTATAATATTACAATCAAAACTCCCCTTTATGATGTCATAATGTTAAGTTGATGATAGCATTGTGACATCACAATCATAAGACCCCTTTCCGGTGTCATAATGATAAGACAACTAAATCACTATGATGTCATAATCAATACACTCTTTTATTATGTCATAATGGTAAAAGAATGATAGCATTATGATGTCACAATCAAAACACCTCTTTAGTATCTCCTAATGGTAACACAATTAAAACATTATCATATTACAATCAAAACTCCCCTTTATGATGTCATATTGTTAAAATGATGATAGCATTATGACATCACAATCATAAGACTCCTTTCCGGTGTCATAATTATAAGACAATTAAATCATTATGATGTCATAATCAATACACTCTTTTATTATGTCATAATGGTAAAAGAATGATAGCATTATGATGTCACAATCAAAACACCTCTTTAGTATCTCCTAATGGTAACACAATTAAAACATTATAATATTACAATCAAAACTCCCCTTTATGATGTCATAATGTTAAGGTGATGATAGCATTCTGACATCACAATCATAAGACCCCTTTCCGGTGTCATAATGATAAGACAACTAAATCACTATGATGTCATAATCAATACACTCTTTTATTATGTCATAATGGTAAAAGAATGATAACATTATGATGTCACAATCAAAACACCTCTTTAGTATCTCCTAATGGTAACACAATTAAAACATTATAATATTACAATCAAAACTCCCCTTTATGATGTCATAATGTTAAGGTGATGATAGCATTCTGACATCACAATCATAAGACCCCTTTCCGGTGTCATAATGATAAGACAACTAAATCACTATGATGTCATAATCAATACACTCTTTTATTATGTCATAATGGTAAAAGAATGATAGCATTATGATGTCACACTCAAAACACCTCTTTAGTATCTCCTAATGGTAACACAATTAAAACATTATAATATTACAATCAAAACTCCCCTTTATGATGTCATATTGTTAAAATGATGATAGCATTATGACATCACAATCATAAGACTCCTTTCCGGTGTCATAATTATTAGACAATTAAATCATTATGATGTCATAATCAATACACTCTTTTATTATGTCATAATGGTAAAAGAATGATAGCATTATGATGTCACAATCAAAACACCTCTTTAGTATCTCCTAATGGTAACACAATTAAAACATTATAATATTGCAACCAAAACTCCCCTTTATGATGTCATAATGTTAAGATGATGATAGCATTATGACATCACAATCATAAGACCCCTTTCCGGTGTCATAATTATAAGACAACTAAATCACTGTGATGTCATAATCAATACACTCTTTTATTATGTCATAATGGTAAAAGAATGATAGCATTATGATGTCACAATCAAAACACCTCTTTAGTATCTCCTAATGGTAACACAATTAAAACATTATAATATTACAATCAAAACTCCCCTTTATGATGTCATAATGTTAAGGTGATGATAGCATTATGACATCACAATCATAAGACCCCTTTCCGGTGTCATAATGATAAGACAACTAAATCACTATGATGTCATAATCAATACACTCTTTTATTATGTCATAATGGTGAAAGAATGATAGCATTATGATGTCACAATCAAAACACCTCTTTAGTATCTCCTAATGGTAACACAATTAAAACATTATAATATTACAATCAAAACTCCCCTTTATGATGTCATAATGTTATGGTGATGATAGCATTCTGACATCACAATCATAAGACCCCTTTCCGGTGTCATAATGATAAGACAACTAAATCACTATGATGTCATAATCAATACACTCTTTTATTATGTCATAATGGTAAAAGAATGATAGCATTATGATGTCACACTCAAAACACCTCTTTAGTATCTCCTAATGGTAACACAATTAAAACATTATAATATTACAATCAAAACTCCCCTTTATGATGTCATATTGTTAAAATGATAGCATTATGACATCACAATCATAAGACCCCTTTCCGGTGTCATAATGATAAGACAACTAAATCACTATGATGTCATAATCAATACACTCTTTTATTATGTCATAATGGTAAAAGAATGATAGCATTATGATGTCACAATCAAAACACCTCTTTAGTATCTCCTAATGGTAACACAATTAAAACATTATAATATTACAATCAAAACTCCCCTTTATGATGTCATTATGTTAAGATGATGATAGCATTATGACATCACAATCATAAGACCCCTTTCCGGTGTCATAATTATAAGACAACTAAATCACTATGATGTCATAATCAATACACTCTTTTATTATGTCATAATGGTAAAAGAATGATAGCATTATGATGTCACAATCAAAACACCTCTTTAGTATCTCCTGATGGTAACACAATTAAAACATTATAATATTACATTCAAAACTCCCCTTTATGATGTCATATTGTTAAAGTGATGATAGCATTATGACATCACAATCATAAGACCCCTTTCCGGTGTCATAATGATAAGACAACTAAATCACTATGATGTCATAATCAATACACTCTTTTATTATGTCATAATGGTAAAAGAATGATAGCATTATGATGTCACAATCAAAACACCTCTTTAGTATCTCATGATGGTAACACAATTAAAACATTATAATATTACAATCAAAACTCCCCTTTATGATGTCATAATGTTAAGTTGATGATAGCATTGTGACATCACAATCATAAGACCCCTTTCCGGTGTCATAATGATAAGACAACTAAATCACTATGATGTCATAATCAATACACTCTTTTATTATGTCATAATGGTAAAAGAATGATAGCATTATGATGTCACAATCAAAACACCTCTTTAGTATCTCCTAATGGTAACTCAATTAAAACATTATCATATTACAATCAAAACTCCCCTTTATGATGTCATATTGTTAAAATGATGATAGCATTATGACATCACAATCATAAGACTCCTTTCCGGTGTCATAATTATAAGACAATTAAATAATTATGATGTCATAATCAATACACTCTTTTATTATGTCATAATGGTAAAAGAATGATAGCATTATGATGTCACAATCAAAACACCTCTTTAGTATCTCCTAATGGTAACACAATTAAAACATTATAATATTACAATCAAAACTCCCCTTTATGATGTCATAATGTTAAGGTGATGATAGCATTCTGACATCACAATCATAAGACCCCTTTCCGGTGTCATAATGATAAGACAACTAAATCACTATGATGTCATAATCAATACACTCTTTTATTATGTCATAATGGTAAAAGAATGATAACATTATGATGTCACAATCAAAACACCTCTTTAGTATCTCCTAATGGTAACACAATTAAAACATTATAATATTACAATCAAAACTCCCCTTTATGATGTCATAATGTTAAGGTGATGATAGCATTCTGACATCACAATCATAAGACCCCTTTCCGGTGTCATAATGATAAGACAACTAAATCACTATGATGTCATAATCAATACACTCTTTTATTATGTCATAATGGTAAAAGAATGATAGCATTATGATGTCACACTCAAAACACCTCTTTAGTATCTCCTAATGGTAACACAATTAAAACATTATAATATTACATTCAAAACTCCCCTTTATGATGTCATATTGTTAAAATGATGATAGCATTATGACATCACAATCATAAGACTCCTTTCCGGTGTCATAATTATTAGACAATTAAATCATTATGATGTCATAATCAATACACTCTTTTATTATGTCATAATGGTAAAAGAATGATAGCATTATGATGTCACAATCAAAACACCTCTTTAGTATCTCCTAATGGTAACACAATTAAAACATTATAATATTGCAACCAAAACTCCCCTTTATGATGTCATAATGTTAAGATGATGATAGCATTATGACATCACAATCATAAGACCCCTTTCCGGTGTCATAATTATAAGACAACTAAATCACTGTGATGTCATAATCAATACACTCTTTTATTATGTCATAATGGTAAAAGAATGATAGCATTATGATGTCACAATCAAAACACCTCTTTAGTATCTCCTAATGGTAACACAATTAAAACATTATAATATTACAATCAAAACTCCCCTTTATGATGTCATAATGTTAAGGTGATGATAGCATTATGACATCACAATCATAAGACCCCTTTCCGGTGTCATAATGATAAGACAACTAAATCACTATGATGTCATAATCAATACACTCTTTTATTATGTCATAATGGTGAAAGAATGATAGCATTATGATGTCACAATCAAAACACCTCTTTAGTATCTCCTAATGGTAACACAATTAAAACATTATCATATTACAATCAAAACTCCCCTTTATGATGTCATATTGTTAAAATGATGATAGCATTATGACATCACAATCATAAGACTCCTTTCCGGTGTCATAATTATAAGACAATTAAATCATTATGATGTCATAATCAATACACTCTTTTATTATGTCATAATGGTAAAAGAATGATAGCATTATGATGTCACAATCAAAACACCTCTTTAGTATCTCCTAATGGTAACACAATTAAAACATTATCATATTACAATCAAAACTCCCCTTTATGATGTCATATTGTTAAGTTGATGATAGCATTGTGACATCACAATCATAAGACCCCTTTCCGGTGTCATAATGATAAGACAACTAAATCACTATGATGTCATAATCAATACACTCTTTTATTATGTCATAATGGTAAAAGAATGATAGCATTATGATGTCACAATCAAAACACCTCTTTAGTATCTCCTAATGGTAACACAATTAAAACATTATCATATTACAATCAAAACTCCCCTTTATGATGTCATATTGTTAAAATGATGATAGCATTATGACATCACAATCATAAGACTCCTTTCCGGTGTCATAATGATAAGACAACTAAATCACTATGATGTCATAATCAATACACTCTTTTATTATGTCATAATGGTAAAAGAATGATAGCATTATGATGTCACACTCAAAACACCTCTTTAGTATCTCCTAATGGTAACACAATTAAAACATTATAATATTACAATCAAAACTCCCCTTTATGATGTCATATTGTTAAAATGATGATAGCATTATGACATCACAATCATAAGACCCCTTTCCGGTGTCATAATGATAAGACAACTAAATCACTATGATGTCATAATCAATACACTCTTTTATTATGTCATAATGGTAAAAGAATGATAGCATTATGATGTCACAATCAAAACACCTCTTTAGTATCTCCTAATGGTAACACAATTAAAACATTATAATATTACAATCAAAACTCCCCTTTATGATGTCATTATGTTAAGATGATGATAGCATTATGACATCACAATCATAAGACCCCTTTCCGGTGTCATAATTATAAGACAACTAAATCACTATGATGTCATAATCAATACACTCTTTTATTATGTCATAATGGTAAAAGAATGATAGCATTATGATGTCACAATCAAAACACCTCTTTAGTATCTCCTGATGGTAACACAATTAAAACATTATAATATTACATTCAAAACTCCCCTTTATGATGTCATATTGTTAAAGTGATGATAGCATTATGACATCACAATCATAAGACCCCTTTCCGGTGTCATAATGATAAGACAACTAAATCACTATGATGTCATAATCAATACACTCTTTTATTATGTCATAATGGTAAAAGAATGATAGCATTATGATGTCACAATCAAAACACCTCTTTAGTATCTCATGATGGTAACACAATTAAAACATTATAATATTACAATCAAAACTCCCCTTTATGATGTCATAATGTTAAGTTGATGATAGCATTGTGACATCACAATCATAAGACCCCTTTCCGGTGTCATAATAAGACAACTAAATCACTATGATGTCATAATCAATACACTCTTTTATTATGTCATAATGGTAAAAGAATGATAGCATTATGATGTCACACTCAAAACACCTCTTTAGTATCTCCTAATGGTAACACAATTAAAACATTATAATATTATAATCAAAACTCCCCTTTATGATGTCATATTGTTAAAATGATGATAGCATTATGACATCACAATCATAAGACCCCTTTCCGGTGTCATAATGATAAGACAACTAAATCACTATGATGTCATAATCAATACACTCTTTTATTATGTCATAATGGTAAAAGAATGATAGCATTATGATGTCACAATCAAAACACCTCTTTAGTATCTCCTAATGGTAACACAATTAAAACATTATAATATTGCAATCAAAACTCCCCTTTATGATGACATTATGTTAAGATGATGATAGCATTATGACATCACAATCATAAGACCCCTTTCCGGTGTCATAATTATAAGACAACTAAATCACTGTGATGTCATAATCAATACACTCTTTTATTATGTCATAATGGTAAAAGAATGATAGCATTATGATGTCACAATCAAAACACCTCTTTAGTATCTCCTGATGGTAACACAATTAAAACATTATAATATTACATTCAAAACTCCCCTTTATGATGTCATATTGTTAAAGTGATGATAGCATTATGACATCACAATCATAAGACCCCTTTCCGGTGTCATAATGATAAGACAACTAAATCACTATGATGTCATAATCAATACACTCTTTTATTATGTCATAATGGTAAAAGAATGATAGCATTATGATGTCACAATCAAAACACCTCTTTAGTATCTCATGATGGTAACACAATTAAAACATTATAATATTACAATCAAAACTCCCCTTTATGATGTCATAATGTTAAGTTGATGATAGCATTGTGACATCACAATCATAAGACCCCTTTCCGGTGTCATAATGATAAGACAACTAAATCACTATGATGTCATAATCAATACACTCTTTTATTATGTCATAATGGTAAAAGAATGATAGCATTATGATGTCACAATCAAAACACCTCTTTAGTATCTCCTAATGGTAACACAATTAAAACATTATAATATTGCAACCAAAACTCCCCTTTATGATGTCATAATGTTAAGATGATGATAGCATTATGACATCACAATCATAAGACCCCTTTCCGGTGTCATAATTATAAGACAACTAAATCACTGTGATGTCATAATCAATACACTCTTTTATTATGTCATAATGGTAAAAGAATGATAGCATTATGATGTCACAATCAAAACACCTCTTTAGTATCTCCTAATGGTAACACAATTAAAACATTATCATATTACAATCAAAACTCCCCTTTATGATGTCATATTGTTAAAATGATGATAGCATTATGACATCACAATCATAAGACTCCTTTCCGGTGTCATAATTATAAGACAATTAAATCATTATGATGTCATAATCAATACACTCTTTTATTATGTCATAATGGTAAAAGAATGATAGCATTATGATGTCACAATCAAAACACCTCTTTAGTATCTCCTAATGGTAACACAATTAAAACATTATAATATTACAATCAAAACTCCCCTTTATGATGTCATAATGTTAAGGTGATGATAGCATTCTGACATCACAATCATAAGACCCCTTTCCGGTGTCATAATGATAAGACAACTAAATCACTATGATGTCATAATCAATACACTCTTTTATTATGTCATAATGGTAAAAGAATGATAACATTATGATGTCACAATCAAAACACCTCTTTAGTATCTCCTAATGGTAACACAATTAAAACATTATCATATTACAATCAAAACTCCCCTTTATGATGTCATATTGTTAAAATGATGATAGCATTATGACATCACAATCATAAGACTCCTTTCCGGTGTCATAATTATAAGACAATTAAATCATTATGATGTCATAATCAATACACTCTTTTATTATGTCATAATGGTAAAAGAATGATAGCATTATGATGTCACAATCAAAACACCTCTTTAGTATCTCCTAATGGTAACACAATTAAAACATTATAATATTACAATCAAAACTCCCCTTTATGATGTCATAATGTTAAGGTGATGATAGCATTCTGACATCACAATCATAAGACCCCTTTCCGGTGTCATAATGATAAGACAACTAAATCACTATGATGTCATAATCAATACACTCTTTTATTATGTCATAATGGTAAAAGAATGATAGCATTATGATGTCACACTCAAAACACCTCTTTAGTATCTCCTAATGGTAACACAATTAAAACATTATAATATTACAATCAAAACTCCCCTTTATGATGTCATATTGTTAAAATGATGATAGCATTATGACATCACAATCATAAGACTCCTTTCCGGTGTCATAATTATTAGACAATTAAATCATTATGATGTCATAATCAATACACTCTTTTATTATGTCATAATGGTAAAAGAATGATAGCATTATGATGTCACAATCAAAACACCTCTTTAGTATCTCCTAATGGTAACACAATTAAAACATTATAATATTGCAACCAAAACTCCCCTTTATGATGTCATAATGTTAAGATGATGATAGCATTATGACATCACAATCATAAGACCCCTTTCCGGTGTCATAATTATAAGACAACTAAATCACTGTGATGTCATAATCAATACACTCTTTTATTATGTCATAATGGTAAAAGAATGATAGCATTATGATGTCACAATCAAAACACCTCTTTAGTATCTCCTAATGGTAACACAATTAAAACATTATAATATTACAATCAAAACTCCCCTTTATGATGTCATAATGTTAAGGTGATGATAGCATTATGACATCACAATCATAAGACCCCTTTCCGGTGTCATAATGATAAGACAACTAAATCACTATGATGTCATAATCAATACACTCTTTTATTATGTCATAATGGTGAAAGAATGATAGCATTATGATGTCACAATCAAAACACCTCTTTAGTATCTCCTAATGGTAACACAATTAAAACATTATAATATTACAATCAAAACTCCCCTTTATGATGTCATAATGTTAAGGTGATGATAGCATTCTGACATCACAATCATAAGACCCCTTTCCGGTGTCATAATGATAAGACAACTAAATCACTATGATGTCATAATCAATACACTCTTTTATTATGTCATAATGGTAAAAGAATAATAGCATTATGATGTCACACTCAAAACACCTCTTTAGTATCTCCTAATGGTAACACAATTAAAACATTATAATATTACAATCAAAACTCCCCTTTATGATGTCATATTGTTAAAATGATGATAGCATTATGACATCACAATCATAAGACCCCTTTCCGGTGTCATAATGATAAGACAACTAAATCACTATGATGTCATAATCAATACACTCTTTTATTATGTCATAATGGTAAAAGAATGATAGCATTATGATGTCACAATCAAAACACCTCTTTTGTATCTCCTAATGGTAACACAATTAAAACATTATAATATTACAATCAAAACTCCCCTTTATGATGTCATATTTTTAAAATGATGATAGCATTATGACATCACAATCATAAGACCCCTTTCCGGTGTCATAATGATAAGACAACTAAATCACTATGATGTCATAATCAATACACTCTTTTATTATGTCATAATGGTAAAAGAATGATAGCATTATGATGTCACAATCAAAACACCTCTTTAGTATCTCCTAATGGTAACACAATTAAAACATTATAATATTATAATCAAAACTCCCCTTTATGATGTCATATTGTTAAAATGATGATAGCATTATGACATCACAATCATAAGACTCCTTTCCGGTGTCATAATTATAAGACAATTAAATCATTATGATGTCATAATCAATACACTCTTTTATTATATCATAATGGTAAAAGAATGATAGCATTATGATGTCACAATCAAAACACCTCTTTAGTATCTCCTAATGGTAACACAATTAAAACATTATAATATTACAATCAAAACTCCCCTTTATGATGTCATATTGTTAAAATGATGATAGCATTATGACATCACAATCATAAGACTCCTTTCCGGTGTCATAATGATAAGACAACTAAATCACTATGATGTCATAATCAATACACTCTTTTATTATGTCATAATGGTAAAAGAATGATAGCATTATGATGTCACAATCAAAACACCTCTTTAGTATCTCCTAATGGTAACACAATTAAAACATTATAATATTACAATCAAAACTCCCCTTTATGATGTCATTATGTTAAGATGATGATAGCATTATGACATCACAATCATAAGACCCCTTTCCGGTGTCATAATTATAAGACAACTAAATCACTATGATGTCATAATCAATACACTCTTTTATTATGTCATAATGGTAAAAGAATGATAGCATTATGATGTCACAATCAAAACACCTCTTTAGTATCTCCTGATGGTAACACAATTAAAACATTATAATATTACATTCAAAACTCCCCTTTATGATGTCATATTGTTAAAGTGATGATAGCATTATGACATCACAATCATAAGACCCCTTTCCGGTGTCATAATGATAAGACAACTAAATCACTATGATGTCATAATCAATACACTCTTTTATTATGTCATAATGGTAAAAGAATGATAGCATTATGATGTCACAATCAAAACACCTCTTTAGTATCTCATGATGGTAACACAATTAAAACATTATAATATTACAATCAAAACTCCCCTTTATGATGTCATAATGTTAAGTTGATGATAGCATTGTGACATCACAATCATAAGACCCCTTTCCGGTGTCATAATGATAAGACAACTAAATCACTATGATGTCATAATCAATACACTCTTTTATTATGTCATAATGGTAAAAGAATGATAGCATTATGATGTCACAATCAAAACACCTCTTTAGTATCTCCTAATGGTAAAACAATTAAAACATTATCATATTACAATCAAAACTCCCCTTTATGATGTCATATTGTTAAAATGATGATAGCATTATGACATCACAATCATAAGACTCCTTTCCGGTGTCATAATTATAAGACAATTAAATCATTATGATGTCATAATCAATACACTCTTTTATTATGTCATAATGGTAAAAGAATGATAGCATTATGATGTCACAATCAAAACACCTCTTTAGTATCTCCTAATGGTAACACAATTAAAACATTATAATATTACAATCAAAACTCCCCTTTATGATGTCATAATGTTAAGGTGATGATAGCATTCTGACATCACAATCATAAGACCCCTTTCCGGTGTCATAATGATAAGACAACTAAATCACTATGATGTCATAATCAATACACTCTTTTATTATGTCATAATGGTAAAAGAATGATAACATTATGATGTCACAATCAAAACACCTCTTTAGTATCTCCTAATGGTAACACAATTAAAACATTATAATATTACAATCAAAACTCCCCTTTATGATGTCATAATGTTAAGGTGATGATAGCATTCTGACATCACAATCATAAGACCCCTTTCCGGTGTCATAATGATAAGACAACTAAATCACTATGATGTCATAATCAATACACTCTTTTATTATGTCATAATGGTAAAAGAATGATAGCATTATGATGTCACACTCAAAACACCTCTTTAGTATCTCCTAATGGTAACACAATTAAAACATTATAATATTACAATCAAAACTCCCCTTTATGATGTCATATTGTTAAAATGATGATAGCATTATGACATCACAATCATAAGACCCCTTTCCGGTGTCATAATGATAAGACAACTAAATCACTATGATGTCATAATCAATACACTCTTTTATTATGTCATAATGGTAAAAGAATGATAGCATTATGATGTCACAATCAAAACACCTCTTTTGTATCTCCTAATGGTAACACAATTAAAACATTATAATATTACAATCAAAACTCCCCTTTATGATGTCATTATGTTAAGATGATGATAGCATTATGACATCACAATCATAAGACCCCTTTCTGGTGTCATAATTATAAGACAACTAAATCACTATGATGTCATAATCAATACACTCTTTTATTATGTCATAATGGTAAAAGAATGATAGCATTATGATGTCACAATCAAAACACCTCTTTAGTATCTCCTGATGGTAACACAATTAAAACATTATAATATTACATTCAAAACTCCCCTTTATGATATCATATTGTTAAAGTGATGATAGCATTATGACATCACAATCATAAGACCCCTTTCCGGTGTCATAATGATAAGACAACTAAATCACTATGATGTCATAATCAATACACTCTTTTATTATGTCATAATGGTAAAAGAATGATAGCATTATGATGTCACAATCAAAACACCTCTTTAGTATCTCATGATGGTAACACAATTAAAACATTATAATATTACAATCAAAACTCCCCTTTATGATGTCAGAATGTTAAGTTGATGATAGCATTATGACATCACAATCATAAGACCCCTTTCCGGTGTCATAATGATAAGACAACTAAATCACTATGATGTCATCATCAATACACTCTTTTATTATGTCATAATGGTAAAAGAATGATAGCATTATGATGTCACAATCAAAACACCTCTTTAGTATCTCATGATGGTAACACAATTAAAACATTATAATATTACAATCAAAACTCCCCTTTATGATGTCATAATGTTAAGTTGATGATAGCATTGTGACATCACAATCATAAGACCCCTTTCCGGTGTCATAATGATAAGACAACTAAATCACTATGATGTCATAATCAATACACTCTTTTATTATGTCATAATGGTAAAAGAATGATAGCATTATGATGTCACAATCAAAACACCTCTTTAGTATCTCCTAATGGTAACACAATTAAAACATTATCATATTACAATCAAAACTCCCCTTTATGATGTCATATTGTTAAAATGATGATAGCATTATGACATCACAATCATAAGACTCCTTTCCGGTGTCATAATTATAAGACAATTAAATCATTATGATGTCATAATCAATACACTCTTTTATTATGTCATAATGGTAAAAGAATGATAGCATTATGATGTCACAATCAAAACACCTCTTTAGTATCTCCTAATGGTAACACAATTAAAACATTATAATATTACAATCAAAACTCCCCTTTATGATGTCATAATGTTAAGGTGATGATAGCATTATGACATCACAATCATAAGACCCCTTTCCGGTGTCATAATGATAAGACAACTAAATCATTATGATGTCATAATCAATACACTCTTTTATTATGTCATAATGGTAAAAGAATGATAACATTATGATGTCACAATCAAAACACCTCTTTAGTATCTCCTAATGGTAACACAATTAAAACATTATAATATTACAATCAAAACTCCCCTTTATGATGTCATAATGTTAAGGTGATGATAGCATTCTGACATCACAATCATAAGACCCCTTTCCGGTGTCATAATGATAAGACAACTAAATCACTATGATGTCATAATCAATACACTCTTTTATTATGTCATAATGGTAAAAGAATGATAGCATTATGATGTCACACTCAAAACACCTCTTTAGTATCTCCTAATGGTAACACAATTAAAACATTATAATATTACAATCAAAACTCCCCTTTATGATGTCATATTGTTAAAATGATGATAGCATTATGACATCACAATCATAAGACTCCTTTCCGGTGTCATAATTATTAGACAATTAAATCATTATGATGTCATAATCAATACACTCTTTTATTATGTCATAATGGTAAAAGAATGATAGCATTATGATGTCACAATCAAAACACCTCTTTAGTATCTCCTAATGGTAACACAATTAAAACATTATAATATTGCAACCAAAACTCCCCTTTATGATGTCATAATGTTAAGATGATGATAGCATTATGACATCACAATCATAAGACCCCTTTCCGGTGTCATAATTATAAGACAACTAAATCACTGTGATGTCATAATCAATACACTCTTTTATTATGTCATAATGGTAAAAGAATGATAGCATTATGATGTCACAATCAAAACACCTCTTTAGTATCTCCTAATGGTAACACAATTAAAACATTATAATATTACAATCAAAACTCCCCTTTATGATGTCATAATGTTAAGGTGATGATAGCATTATGACATCACAATCATAAGACCCCTTTCCGGTGTCATAATGATAAGACAACTAAATCACTATGATGTCATAATCAATACACTCTTTTATTATGTCATAATGGTGAAAGAATGATAGCATTATGATGTCACAATCAAAACACCTCTTTAGTATCTCCTAATGGTAACACAATTAAAACATTATAATATTACAATCAAAACTCCCCTTTATGATGTCATAATGTTAAGGTGATGATAGCATTCTGACATCACAATCATAAGACCCCTTTCCGGTGTCATAATGATAAGACAACTAAATCACTATGATGTCATAATCAATACACTCTTTTATTATGTCATAATGGTAAAAGAATGATAGCATTATGATGTCACACTCAAAACACCTCTTTAGTATCTCCTAATGGTAACACAATTAAAACATTATAATATTACAATCAAAACTCCCCTTTATGATGTCATATTGTTAAAATGATGATAGCATTATGACATCACAATCATAAGACCCCTTTCCGGTGTCATAATGATAAGACAACTAAATCACTATGATGTCATAATCAATACACTCTTTTATTATGTCATAATGGTAAAAGAATGATAGCATTATGATGTCACAATCAAAACACCTCTTTAGTATCTCCTAATGGTAACACAATTAAAACATTATAATATTACAATCAAAACTCCCCTTTATGATGTCATATTGTTAAAATGATGATAGCATTATGACATCACAATCATAAGACCCCTTTCCGGTGTCATAATGATAAGACAACTAAATCACTATGATGTCATAATCAATACACTCTTTTATTATGTCATAATGGTAAAAGAATGATAGCATTATGATGTCACAATCAAAACACCTCTTTAGTATCTCCTAATGGTAACACAATTAAAACATTATAATATTATAATCAAAACTCCCCTTTATGATGTCATATTGTTAAAATGATGATAGCATTATGACATCACAATCATAAGACTCCTTTCCGGTGTCATAATTATAAGACAATTAAATCATTATGATGTCATAATCAATACACTCTTTTATTATATCATAATGGTAAAAGAATGATAGCATTATGATGTCACAATCAAAACACCTCTTTAGTATCTCCTAATGGTAACACAATTAAAACATTATAATATTACAATCAAAACTCCCCTTTATGATGTCATATTGTTAAAATGATGATAGCATTATGACATCACAATCATAAGACTCCTTTCCGGTGTCATAATTATAAGACAATTAAATCATTATGATGTCATAATCAATACACTCTTTTATTATGTCATAATGGTAAAAGAATGATAGCATTATGATGTCACAATCAAAACACCTCTTTAGTATCTCATGATGGTAACACAATTAAAACATTATAATATTACAATCAAAACTCCCCTTTATGATGTCATAATGTTAAGTTGATGATAGCATTGTGACATCACAATCATAAGACCCCTTTCCGGTGTCATAATGATAAGACAACTAAATCACTATGATGTCATAATCAATACACTCTTTTATTATGTCATAATGGTAAAAGAATGATAGCATTATGATGTCACAATCAAAACACCTCTTTAGTATCTCCTAATGGTAACACAATTAAAACATTATCATATTACAATCAAAACTCCCCTTTATGATGTCATATTGTTAAAATGATGATAGCATTATGACATCACAATCATAAGACTCCTTTACGGTGTCATAATTATAAGACAATTAAATCATTATGATGTCATAATCAATACACTCTTTTATTATGTCATAATGGTAAAAGAATGATAGCATTATGATGTCACAATCAAAACACCTCTTTAGTATCTCCTAATGGTAACACAATTAAAACATTATAATATTACAATCAAAACTCCCCTTTATGATGTCATAATGTTAAGGTGATGATAGCATTCTGACATCACAATCATAAGACCCCTTTCCGGTGTCATAATGATAAGACAACTAAATCACTATGATGTCATAATCAATACACTCTTTTATTATGTCATAATGGTAAAAGAATGATAACATTATGATGTCACAATCAAAACACCTCTTTAGTATCTCCTAATGGTAACACAATTAAAACATTATAATATTACAATCAAAACTCCCCTTTATGATGTCATAATGTTAAGGTGATGATAGCATTCTCACATCACAATCATAAGACCCCTTTCCGGTGTCATAATGATAAGACAACTAAATCACTATGATGTCATAATCAATACACTCTTTTATTATGTCATAATGGTAAAAGAATGATAGCATTATGATGTCACAATCAAAACACCTCTTTAGTATCTCCTAATGGTAACACAATTAAAACATTATCATATTACAATCAAAACTCCCCTTTATGATGTCATATTGTTAAAATGATGATAGCATTATGACATCACAATCATAAGACTCCTTTCCGGTGTCATAATTATAAGACAATTAAATCATTATGATGTCATAATCAATACACTCTTTTATTATGTCATAATGGTAAAAGAATGATAGCATTATGATGTCACAATCAAAACACCTCTTTAGTATCTCCTAATGGTAACACAATTAAAACATTATCATATTACAATCAAAACTCCCCTTTATGATGTCATATTGTTAAGTTGATGATAGCATTGTGACATCACAATCATAAGACCCCTTTCCGGTGTCATAATGATAAGACAACTAAATCACTATGATGTCATAATCAATACACTCTTTTATTATGTCATAATGGTAAAAGAATGATAGCATTATGATGTCACAATCAAAACACCTCTTTAGTATCTCCTAATGGTAACACAATTAAAACATTATCATATTACAATCAAAACTCCCCTTTATGATGTCATATTGTTAAAATGATGATAGCATTATGACATCACAATCATAAGACTCCTTTCCGGTGTCATAATGATAAGACAACTAAATCACTATGATGTCATAATCAATACACTCTTTTATTATGTCATAATGGTAAAAGAATGATAGCATTATGATGTCACACTCAAAACACCTCTTTAGTATCTCCTAATGGTAACACAATTAAAACATTATAATATTACAATCAAAACTCCCCTTTATGATGTCATATTGTTAAAATGATGATAGCATTATGACATCACAATCATAAGACCCCTTTCCGGTGTCATAATGATAAGACAACTAAATCACTATGATGTCATAATCAATACACTCTTTTATTATGTCATAATGGTAAAAGAATGATAGCATTATGATGTCACAATCAAAACACCTCTTTAGTATCTCCTAATGGTAACACAATTAAAACATTATAATATTACAATCAAAACTCCCCTTTATGATGTCATTATGTTAAGATGATGATAGCATTATGACATTACAATCATAAGACCCCTTTCCGGTGTCATAATTATAAGACAACTAAATCACTATGATGTCATAATCAATACACTCTTTTATTATGTCATAATGGTAAAAGAATGATAGAATTATGATGTCACAATCAAAACACCTCTTTAGTATCTCCTGATGGTAACACAATTAAAACATTATAATATTACATTCAAAACTCCCCTTTATGATGTCATATTGTTAAAGTGATGATAGCATTATGACATCACAATCATAAGACCCCTTTCCGGTGTCATAATGATAAGACAACTAAATCACTATGATGTCATAATCAATACACTCTTTTATTATGTCATAATGGTAAAAGAATGATAGCATTATGATGTCACAATCAAAACACCTCTTTAGTATCTCATGATGGTAACACAATTAAAACATTATAATATTACAATCAAAACTCCCCTTTATGATGTCATAATGTTAAGTTGATGATAGCATTGTGACATCACAATCATAAGACCCCTTTCCGGTGTCATAATGATAAGACAACTAAATCACTATGATGTCATAATCAATACACTCTTTTATTATGTCATAATGGTAAAAGAATGATAGCATTATGATGTCACAATCAAAACACCTCTTTAGTATCTCCTAATGGTAACACAATTAAAACATTATCATATTACAATCAAAACTCCCCTTTATGATGTCACATTGTTAAAATGATGATAGCATTATGACATCACAATCATAAGACTCCTTTCCGGTGTCATAATTATAAGACAATTAAATCATTATGATGTCATAATCAATACACTCCTTTATTATGTCATAATGGTAAAAGAATGATAGCATTATGATGTCACAATCAAAACACCTCTTTAGTATCTCCTAATGGTAACACAATTAAAACATTATAATATTACAATCAAAACTCCCCTTTATGATGTCATAATGTTAAGGTGATGATAGCATTCTGACATCACAATCATAAGACCCCTTTCCGGTGTCATAATGATAAGACAACTAAATCACTATGATGTCATAATCAATACACTCTTTTATTATGTCATAATGGTAAAAGAATGATAACATTATGATGTCACAATCAAAACACCTCTTTAGTATCTCCTAATGGTAACACAATTAAAACATTATAATATTACAATCAAAACTCCCCTTTATGATGTCATAATGTTAAGGTGATGATAGCATTCTGACATCACAATCATAAGACCCCTTTCCGGTGTCATAATGATAAGACAACTAAATCACTATGATGTCATAATCAATACACTCTTTTATTATGTCATAATGGTAAAAGAATGATAGCATTATGATGTCACAATCAAAACACCTCTTTAGTATCTCCTAATGGTAACACAATTAAAACATTATAATATTACAATCAAAACTCCCCTTTATGATGTCATAATGTTAAGGTGATGATAGCATTATGACATCACAATCATAAGACCCCTTTCCGGTGTCATAATGATAAGACAACTAAATCACTATGATGTCATAATCAATACACTCTTTTATTATGTCATAATGGTGAAAGAATGATAGCATTATGATGTCACAATCAAAACACCTCTTTAGTATCTCCTAATGGTAACACAATTAAAACATTATAATATTACAATCAAAACTCCCCTTTATGATGTCATAATGTTAAGGTGATGATAGCATTCTGACATCACAATCATAAGACCCCTTTCCGGTGTCATAATGATAAGACAACTAAATCACTATGATGTCATAATCAATACACTCTTTTATTATGTCATAATGGTAAAAGAATGATAGCATTATGATGTCACACTCAAAACACCTCTTTAGTATCTCCTAATGGTAACACAATTAAAACATTATAATATTACAATCAAAACTCCCCTTTATGATGTCATATTGTTAAAATGATGATAGCATTATGACATCACAATCATAAGACCCCTTTCCGGTGTCATAATGATAAGACAACTAAATCACTATGATGTCATAATCAATACACTCTTTTATTATGTCATAATGGTAAAAGAATGATAGCATTATGATGTCACAATCAAAACACCTCTTTAGTATCTCCTAATGGTAACACAATTAAAACATTATAATATTACAATCAAAACTCCCCTTTATGATGTCATATTGTTAAAATGATGATAGCATTATGACATCACAATCATAAGACCCCTTTCCGGTGTCATAATGATAAGACAACTAAATCACTATGATGTCATAATCAATACACTCTTTTATTATGTCATAATGGTAAAAGAATGATAGCATTATGATGTCACAATCAAAACACCTCTTTAGTATCTCCTAATGGTAACACAATTAAAACATTATAATATTACAATCAAAACTCCCCTTTATGATGTCATATTGTTAAAATGATGATAGCATTATGACATCACAATCATAAGACTCCTTTCCGGTGTCATAATGATAAGACAATTAAATCATTATGATGTCATAATCAATACACTCTTTTATTATATCATAATGGTAAAAGAATGATAGCATTATGATGTCACAATCAAAACACCTCTTTAGTATCTCCTAATGGTAACACAATTAAAACATTATAATATTACAATCAAAACTCCCCTTTATGATGTCATATTGTTAAAATGATGATAGCATTATGACATCACAATCATAAGACTCCTTTCCGGTGTCATAATTATAAGACAATTAAATCATTATGATGTCATAATCAATACACTCTTTTATTATGTCATAATGGTAAAAGAATGATAGCATTATGATGTTACAATCAAAACACCTCTTTAGTATCTCATGATGGTAACACAATTAAAACATTATAATATTACAATCAAAACTCCCCTTTATGATGTCATATTGTTAAGTTGATGATAGCATTGTGACATCACAATCATAAGACCCCTTTCCGGTGTCATAATGATAAGACAACTAAATCACTATGATGTCATAATCAATACACTCTTTTATTATGTCATAATGGTAAAAGAATGATAGCATTATGATGTCACAATCAAAACACCTCTTTAGTATCTCCTAATGGTAACACAATTAAAACATTATCATATTACAATCAAAACTCCCCTTTATGATGTCATAATGTTAAAATGATGATAGCATTATGACATCACAATCATAAGACTCCTTTCCGGTGTCATAATTATAAGACAATTAAATCATTATGATGTCATAATCAATACACTCTTTTATTATGTCATAATGGTAAAAGAATGATAGCATTATGATGTTACAATCAAAACACCTCTTTAGTATCTCATGATGGTAACACAATTAAAACATTATAATATTACAATCAAAACTCCCCTTTATGATGTCATATTGTTAAGTTGATGATAGCATTGTGACATCACAATCATAAGACCCCTTTCCGGTGTCATAATGATAAGACAACTAAATCACTATGATGTCATAATCAATACACTCTTTTATTATGTCATAATGGTAAAAGAATGATAGCATTATGATGTCACAATCAAAACACCTCTTTAGTATCTCCTAATGGTAACACAATTAAAACATTATCATATTACAATCAAAACTCCCCTTTATGATGTCATAATGTTAAAATGATGATAGCATTATGACATCACAATCATAAGACTCCTTTCCGGTGTCATAATTATAAGACAATTAAATCATTATGATGTCATAATCAATACACTCTTTTATTATGTCATAATGGTAAAAGAATGATAGCATTATGATGTCACAATCAAAACACCTCTTTAGTATCTCCTAATGGTAACACAATTAAAACATTATAATATTACAATCAAAACTCCCCTTTATGATGTCATAATGTTAAGGTGATGATAGCATTCTGACATCACAATCATAAGACCCCTTTCCGGTGTCATAATGATAAGACAACTAAATCACTATGATGTCATAATCAATACACTCTTTTATTATGTCATAATGGTAAAAGAATGATAGCATTATGATGTCACACTCAAAACACCTCTTTAGTATCTCCTAATGGTAACACAATTAAAACATTATAATATTATAATCAAAACTCCCCTTTATGATGTCATATTGTTAAAATGATGATAGCATTATGACATCACAATCATAAGACCCCTTTCCGGTGTCATAATGATAAGACAACTAAATCACTATGATGTCATAATCAATACACTCTTTTATTATGTCATAATGGTAAAAGAATGATAGCATTATGATGTCACAATCAAAACACCTCTTTAGTATCTCCTAATGGTAACACAATTAAAACATTATAATATTGCAATCAAAACTCCCCTTTATGATGTCATTATGTTAAGATGATGATAGCATTATGACATCACAATCATAAGACCCCTTTCCGGTGTCATAATTATAAGACAACTAAATCACTGTGATGTCATAATCAATACACTCTTTTATTATGTCATAATGGTAAAAGAATGATAGCATTATGATGTCACAATCAAAACACCTCTTTAGTATCTCCTGATGGTAACACAATTAAAACATTATAATATTACATTCAAAACTCCCCTTTATGATGTCATATTGTTAAAGTGATGATAGCATTATGACATCACAATCATAAGACCCCTTTCCGGTGTCATAATGATAAGACAACTAAATCACTATGATGTCATAATCAATACACTCTTTTATTATGTCATAATGGTAAAAGAATGATAGCATTATGATGTCACAATCAAAACACCTCTTTAGTATCTCATGATGGTAACACAATTAAAACATTATAATATTACAATCAAAACTCCCCTTTATGATGTCATAATGTTAAGTTGATGATAGCATTGTGACATCACAATCATAAGACCCCTTTCCGGTGTCATAATGATAAGACAACTAAATCACTATGATGTCATAATCAATACACTCTTTTATTATGTCATAATGGTAAAAGAATGATAGCATTATGATGTCACAATCAAAACACCTCTTTAGTATCTCCTAATGGTAACACAATTAAAACATTATAATATTGCAACCAAAACTCCCCTTTATGATGTCATAATGTTAAGATGATGATAGCATTATGACATCACAATCATAAGACCCCTTTCCGGTGTCATAATTATAAGACAACTAAATCACTGTGATGTCATAATCAATACACTCTTTTATTATGTCATAATGGTAAAAGAATGATAGCATTATGATGTCACAATCAAAACACCTCTTTAGTATCTCCTAATGGTAACACAATTAAAACATTATCATATTACAATCAAAACTCCCCTTTATGATGTCATATTGTTAAAATGATGATAGCATTATGACATCACAATCATAAGACTCCTTTCCGGTGTCGTAATTATAAGACAATTAAATCATTATGATGTCATAATCAATACACTCTTTTATTATGTCATAATGGTAAAAGAATGATAGCATTATGATGTCACAATCAAAACACCTCTTTAGTATCTCCTAATGGTAACACAATTAAAACATTATAATATTACAATCAAAACTCCCCTTTATGATGTCATAATGTTAAGGTGATGATAGCATTCTGACATCACAATCATAAGACCCCTTTCCGGTGTCATAATGATAAGACAACTAAATCACTATGATGTCATAATCAATACACTCTTTTATTATGTCATAATGGTAAAAGAATGATAACATTATGATGTCACAATCAAAACACCTCTTTAGTATCTCCTAATGGTAACACAATTAAAACATTATAATATTACAATCAAAACTCCCCTTTATGATGTCATAATGTTAAGGTGATGATAGCATTCTGACATCACAATCATAAGACCCCTTTCCGGTGTCATAATGATAAGACAACTAAATCACTATGATGTCATAATCAATACACTCTTTTATTATGTCATAATGGTAAAAGAATGATAGCATTATGATGTCACACTCAAAACACCTCTTTAGTATCTCCTAATGGTAACACAATTAAAACATTATAATATTACAATCAAAACTCCCCTTTATGATGTCATATTGTTAAAATGATGATAACATTATGACATCACAATCATAAGACTCCTTTCCGGTGTCATAATTATTAGACAATTAAATCATTATGATGTCATAATCAATACACTCTTTTATTATGTCATAATGGTAAAAGAATGATAGCATTATGATGTCACAATCAAAACACCTCTTTAGTATCTCCTAATGGTAACACAATTAAAACATTATAATATTGCAACCAAAACTCCCCTTTATGATGTCATAATGTTAAGGTGATGATAGCATTATGACATCACAATCATAAGACCCCTTTCCGGTGTCATAATGATAAGACAACTAAATCACTATGATGTCATAATCAATACACTCTTTTATTATGTCATAATGGTGAAAGAATGATAGCATTATGATGTCACAATCAAAACACCTCTTTAGTATCTCCTAATGGTAACACAATTAAAACATTATAATATTACAATCAAAACTCCCCTTTATGATGTCATAATGTTAAGGTGATGATAGCATTCTGACATCACAATCATAAGACCCCTTTCCGGTGTCATAATGATAAGACAACTAAATCACTATGATGTCATAATCAATACACTCTTTTATTATGTCATAATGGTAAAAGAATGATAGCATTATGATGTCACAATCAAAACACCTCTTTAGTATCTCCTAATGGTAACACAATTAAAACATTATAATATTGCAACCAAAACTCCCCTTTATGATGTCATAATGTTAAGGTGATGATAGCATTATGACATCACAATCATAAGACCCCTTTCCGGTGTCATAATGATAAGACAACTAAATCACTATGATGTCATAATCAATACACTCTTTTATTATGTCATAATGGTGAAAGAATGATAGCATTATGATGTCACAATCAAAACACCTCTTTAGTATCTCCTAATGGTAACACAATTAAAACATTATAATATTACAATCAAAACTCCCCTTTATGATGTCATAATGTTAAGGTGATGATAGCATTCTGACATCACAATCATAAGACCCCTTTCCGGTGTCATAATGATAAGACAACTAAATCACTATGATGTCATAATCAATACACTCTTTTATTATGTCATAATGGTAAAAGAATGATAGCATTATGATGTCACAATCAAAACACCTCTTTAGTATCTCCTAATGGTAACACAATTAAAACATTATAATATTACAATCAAAACTCCCCTTTATGATGTCATATTGTTAAAATGATGATAGCATTATGACATCACAATCATAAGACCCCTTTCCGGTGTCATAATGATAAGACAACTAAATCACTATGATGTCATAATCAATACACTCTTTTATTATGTCATAATGGTAAAAGAATGATAGCATTATGATGTCACACTCAAAACACCTCTTTAGTATCTCCTAATGGTAACACAATTAAAACATTATAATATTACAATCAAAACTCCCCTTTATGATGTCATATTGTTAAAATGATGATAGCATTATGACATCACAATCATAAGACTCCTTTCCGGTGTCATAATTATTAGACAATTAAATCATTATGATGTCATAATCAATACACTCTTTTATTATGTCATAATGGTAAAAGAATGATAGCATTATGATGTCACAATCAAAACACCTCTTTAGTATCTCCTAATGGTAACACAATTAAAACATTATAATATTGCAACCAAAACTCCCCTTTATGATGTCATAATGTTAAGATGATGATAGCATTATGACATCACAATCATAAGACCCCTTTCCGGTGTCATAATTATAAGACAACTAAATCACTGTGATGTCATAATCAATACACTCTTTTATTATGTCATAATGGTAAAAGAATGATAGCATTATGATGTCACAATCAAAACACCTCTTTAGTATCTCCTAATGGTAACACAATTAAAACATTATAATATTACAATCAAAACTCCCCTTTATGATGTCATAATGTTAAGGTGATGATAGCATTATGACATCACAATCATAAGACCCCTTTCCGGTGTCATAATGATAAGACAACTAAATCACTATGATGTCATAATCAATACACTCTTTTATTATGTCATATTGGTGAAAGAATGATAGCATTATGATGTCACAATCAAAACACCTCTTTAGTATCTCCTAATGGTAACACAATTAAAACATTATAATATTACAATCAAAACTCCCCTTTATGATGTCATAATGTTAAGGTGATGATAGCATTCTGACATCACAATCATAAGACCCCTTTCCGGTGTCATAATGATAAGACAACTAAATCACTATGATGTCATAATCAATACACTCTTTTATTATGTCATAATGGTAAAAGAATGATAGCATTATGATGTCACACTCAAAACACCTCTTTAGTATCTCCTAATGGTAACACAATTAAAACATTATAATATTACAATCAAAACTCCCCTTTATGATGTCATATTGTTAAAATGATGATAGCATTATGACATCACAATCATAAGACCCCTTTCCGGTGTCATAATGATAAGACAACTAAATCACTATGATGTCATAATCAATACACTCTTTTATTATGTCATAATGGTAAAAGAATGATAGCATTATGATGTCACAATCAAAACACCTCTTTAGTATCTCCTAATGGTAACACAATTAAAACATTATAATATTACAATCAAAACTCCCCTTTATGATGTCATATTGTTAAAATGATGATAGCATTATGACATCACAATCATAAGACCCCTTTCCGGTGTCATAATGATAAGACAACTAAATCACTATGATGTCATAATCAATACACTCTTTTATTATGTCATAATGGTAAAAGAATGATAGCATTATGATGTCACAATCAAAACACCTCTTTAGTATCTCCTAATGGTAACACAATTAAAACATTATAATATTATAATCAAAACTCCCCTTTATGATGTCATATTGTTAAAATGATGATAGCATTATGACATCACAATCATAAGACTCCTTTCCGGTGTCATAATTATAAGACAATTAAATCATTATGATGTCATAATCAATACACTCTTTTATTATATCATAATGGTAAAAGAATGATAGCATTATGATGTCACAATCAAAACACCTCTTTAGTATCTCCTAATGGTAACACAATTAAAACATTATAATATTACAATCAAAACTCCCCTTTATGATGTCATATTGTTAAAATGATGATAGCATTATGACATCACAATCATAAGACTCCTTTCCGGTGTCATAATTATAAGACAATTAAATCATTATGATGTCATAATCAATACACTCTTTTATTATGTCATAATGGTAAAAGAATGATAGCATTATGATGTCACAATCAAAACACCTCTTTAGTATCTCATGATGGTAACACAATTAAAACATTATAATATTACAATCAAAACTCCCCTTTATGATGTCATAATGTTAAGTTGATGATAGCATTGTGACATCACAATCATAAGACCCCTTTCCGGTGTCATAATGATAAGACAACTAAATCACTATGATGTCATAATCAATACACTCTTTTATTATGTCATAATGGTAAAAGAATGATAGCATTATGATGTCACAATCAAAACACCTCTTTAGTATCTCCTAATGGTAACACAATTAAAACATTATCATATTACAATCAAAACTCCCCTTTATGATGTCATATTGTTAAAATGATGATAGCATTATGACATCACAATCATAAGACTCCTTTACGGTGTCATAATTATAAGACAATTAAATCATTATGATGTCATAATCAATACACTCTTTTATTATGTCATAATGGTAAAAGAATGATAGCATTATGATGTCACAATCAAAACACCTCTTTAGTATCTCCTAATGGTAACACAATTAAAACATTATAATATTACAATCAAAACTCCCCTTTATGATGTCATAATGTTAAGGTGATGATAGCATTCTGACATCACAATCATAAGACCCCTTTCCGGTGTCATAATGATAAGACAACTAAATCACTATGATGTCATAATCAATACACTCTTTTATTATGTCATAATGGTAAAAGAATGATAACATTATGATGTCACAATCAAAACACCTCTTTAGTATCTCCTAATGGTAACACAATTAAAACATTATAATATTACAATCAAAACTCCCCTTTATGATGTCATAATGTTAAGGTGATGATAGCATTCTGACATCACAATCATAAGACCCCTTTCCGGTGTCATAATGATAAGACAACTAAATCACTATGATGTCATAATCAATACACTCTTTTATTATGTCATAATGGTAAAAGAATGATAGCATTATGATGTCACAATCAAAACACCTCTTTAGTATCTCCTAATGGTAACACAATTAAAACATTATCATATTACAATCAAAACTCCCCTTTATGATGTCATATTGTTAAAATGATGATAGCATTATGACATCACAATCATAAGACTCCTTTCCGGTGTCATAATTATAAGACAATTAAATCATTATGATGTCATAATCAATACACTCTTTTATTATGTCATAATGGTAAAAGAATGATAGCATTATGATGTCACAATCAAAACACCTCTTTAGTATCTCCTAATGGTAACACAATTAAAACATTATCATATTACAATCAAAACTCCCCTTTATGATGTCATATTGTTAAGTTGATGATAGCATTGTGACATCACAATCATAAGACCCCTTTCCGGTGTCATAATGATAAGACAACTAAATCACTATGATGTCATAATCAATACACTCTTTTATTATGTCATAATGGTAAAAGAATGATAGCATTATGATGTCACAATCAAAACACCTCTTTAGTATCTCCTAATGGTAACACAATTAAAACATTATCATATTACAATCAAAACTCCCCTTTATGATGTCATATTGTTAAAATGATGATAGCATTATGACATCACAATCATAAGACTCCTTTCCGGTGTCATAATGATAAGACAACTAAATCACTATGATGTCATAATCAATACACTCTTTTATTATGTCATAATGGTAAAAGAATGATAGCATTATGATGTCACACTCAAAACACCTCTTTAGTATCTCCTAATGGTAACACAATTAAAACATTATAATATTACAATCAAAACTCCCCTTTATGATGTCATATTGTTAAAATGATGATAGCATTATGACATCACAATCATAAGACCCCTTTCCGGTGTCATAATGATAAGACAACTAAATCACTATGATGTCATAATCAATACACTCTTTTATTATGTCATAATGGTAAAAGAATGATAGCATTATGATGTCACAATCAAAACACCTCTTTAGTATCTCCTAATGGTAACACAATTAAAACATTATAATATTACAATCAAAACTCCCCTTTATGATGTCATTATGTTAAGATGATGATAGCATTATGACATCACAATCATAAGACCCCTTTCCGGTGTCATAATTATAAGACAACTAAATCACTATGATGTCATAATCAATACACTCTTTTATTATGTCATAATGGTAAAAGAATGATAGCATTATGATGTCACAATCAAAACACCTCTTTAGTATCTCCTGATGGTAACACAATTAAAACATTATAATATTACATTCAAAACTCCCCTTTATGATGTCATATTGTTAAAGTGATGATAGCATTATGACATCACAATCATAAGACCCCTTTCCGGTGTCATAATGATAAGACAACTAAATCACTATGATGTCATAATCAATACACTCTTTTATTATGTCATAATGGTGAAAGAATGATAGCATTATGATGTCACAATCAAAACACCTCTTTAGTATCTCCTAATGGTAACACAATTAAAACATTATAATATTACAATCAAAACTCCCCTTTATGATGTCATAATGTTAAGGTGATGATAGCATTCTGACATCACAATCATAAGACCCCTTTCCGGTGTCATACTGATAAGACAACTAAATCACTATGATGTCATAATCAATACACTCTTTTATTATGTCATAATGGTAAAAGAATGATAGCATTATGATGTCACAATCAAAACACCTCTTTAGTATCTCCTAATGGTAACACAATTAAAACATTATCATATTACAATCAAAACTCCCCTTTATGATGTCATATTGTTAAAATGATGATAGCATTATGACATCACAATCATAAGACTCCTTTCCGGTGTCATAATTATAAGACAATTAAATCATTATGATGTCATAATCAATACACTCTTTTATTATGTCATAATGGTAAAAGAATGATAGCATTATGATGTCACAATCAAAACACCTCTTTAGTATCTCCTAATGGTAACACAATTAAAACATTATAATATTACAATCAAAACTCCCCTTTATGATGTCATAATGTTAAGGTGATGATAGCATTCTGACATCACAATCATAAGACCCCTTTCCGGTGTCATAATGATAAGACAACTAAATCACTATGATGTCATAATCAATACACTCTTTTATTATGTCATAATGGTAAAAGAATGATAACATTATGATGTCACAATCAAAACACCTCTTTAGTATCTCCTAATGGTAACACAATTAAAATATTATAATATTACAATCAAAACTCCCCTTTACGATGTCATAATGTTAAGGTGATGATAGCATTCTGACATCACAATCATAAGACCCCTTTCCGGTGTCATAATGATAAGACAACTAAATCACTATGATGTCATAATCAATACACTCTTTTATTATGTCATAATGGTAAAAGAATGATAGCATTATGATGTCACACTCAAAACACCTCTTTAGTATCTCCTAATGGTAACACAATTAAAACATTATAATATTACAATCAAAACTCCCCTTTATGATGTCATATTGTTAAAATGATGATAGCATTATGACATCACAATCATAAGACTCCTTTCCGGTGTCATAATTATTAGACAATTAAATCATTATGATGTCATAATCAATACACTCTTTTATTATGTCATAATGGTAAAAGAATGATAGCATTATGATGTCACAATCAAAACACCTCTTTAGTATCTCCTAATGGTAACACAATTAAAACATTATAATATTGCAACCAAAACTCCCCTTTATGATGTCATAATGTTAAGATGATGATAGCATTATGACATCACAATCATAAGACCCCTTTCCGGTGTCATAATTATAAGACAACTAAATCACTGTGATGTCATAATCAATACACTCTTTTATTATGTCATAATGGTAAAAGAATGATAGCATTATGATGTCACAATCAAAACACCTCTTTAGTATCTCCTAATGGTAACACAATTAAAACATTATAATATTACAATCAAAACTCCCCTTTATGATGTCATAATGTTAAGGTGATGATAGCATTATGACATCACAATCATAAGACCCCTTTCCGGTGTCATAATGATAAGACAACTAAATCACTATGATGTCATAATCAATACACTCTTTTATTATGTCATAATGGTGAAAGAATGATAGCATTATGATGTCACAATCAAAACACCTCTTTAGTATCTCCTAATGGTAACACAATTAAAACATTATAATATTACAATCAAAACTCCCCTTTATGATGTCATAATGTTAAGGTGATGATAGCATTCTGACATCACAATCATAAGACCCCTTTCCGGTGTCATAATGATAAGACAACTAAATCACTATGATGTCATAATCAATACACTCTTTTATTATGTCATAATGGTAAAAGAATGATAGCATTATGATGTCACACTCAAAACACCTCTTTAGTATCTCCTAATGGTAACACAATTAAAACATTATAATATTACAATCAAAACTCCCCTTTATGATGTCATATTGTTAAAATGATGATAGCATTATGACATCACAATCATAAGACCCCTTTCCGGTGTCATAATGATAAGACAACTAAATCACTATGATGTCATAATCAATACACTCTTTTATTATGTCATAATGGTAAAAGAATGATAGCATTATGATGTCACAATCAAAACACCTCTTTAGTATCTCCTAATGGTAACACAATTAAAACATTATAATATTACAATCAAAACTCCCCTTTATGATGTCATATTGTTAAAATGATGATAGCATTATGACATCACAATCATAAGACTCCTTTCCGGTGTCATAATTATAAGACAATTAAATCATTATGATGTCATAATCAATACACTCTTTTATTATGTCATAATGGTAAAAGAATGATAGCATTATGATGTCACAATCAAAACACCTCTTTAGTATCTCATGATGGTAACACAATTAAAACATTATAATATTACAATCAAAACTCCCCTTTATGATGTCATATTGTTAAAATGATGATAGCATTATGACATCACAATCATAAGACTCCTTTCCGGTGTCATAATTATAAGACAATTAAATCATTATGATGTCATAATCAATACACTCTTTTATTATGTCATAATGGTAAAAGAATGATAGCATTATGATGTCACAATCAAAACACCTCTTTAGTATCTCATGATGGTAACACAATTAAAACATTATAATATTACAATCAAAACTCCCCTTTATGATGTCATATTGTTAAAATGATGATAGCATTATGACATCACAATCATAAGACTCCTTTCCGGTGTCATAATTAAAAGACAATTAAATCATTATGATGTCATAATAAATACACTCTTTTATTATGTCATAATGGTAAAAGAATGATAGCATTATGATGTCACAATCAAAACACCTCTTTAGTATCTCCTAATGGTAACACAATTAAAACATTATAATATTACAATCAAAACTCCCCTTTATGATGTCATAATGTTAAGGTGATGATAGCATTCTGACATCACAATCATAAGACCCCTTTCCGGTGTCATAATGATAAGACAACTAAATCACTATGATGTCATAATCAATACACTCTTTTATTATGTCATAATGGTAAAAGAATGATAGCATTATGATGTCACACTCAAAACACCTCTTTAGTATCTCCTAATGGTAACACAATTAAAACATTATAATATTACAATCAAAACTCCCCTTTATGATGTCATATTGTTAAAATGATGATAGCATTATGACATCACAATCATAAGACTCCTTTCCGGTGTCATAATTATTAGACAATTAAATCATTATGATGTCATAATCAATACACTCTTTTATTATGTCATAATGGTAAAAGAATGATAGAATTATGATGTCACAATCAAAACACCTCTTTAGTATCTCCTAATGGTAACACAATTAAAACATTATAATATTGCAATCAAAACTCCCCTTTATGATGTCATTATGTTAAGATGATGATAGCATTATGACATCACAATCATAAGACCCCTTTCCGGTGTCATAATTATAAGACAACTAAATCACTGTGATGTCATAATCAATACACTCTTTTATTATGTCATAATGGTAAAAGAATGATAGCATTATGATGTCACAATCAAAACACCTCTTTAGTATCTCCTGATGGTAACACAATTAAAACATTATAATATTACATTCAAAACTCCCCTTTATGATGTCATATTGTTAAAGTGATGATAGCATTATGACATCACAATCATAAGACCCCTTTCCGGTGTCATAATGATAAGACAACTAAATCACTATGATGTCATAATCAATACACTCTTTTATTATGTCATAATGGTAAAAGAATGATAGCATTATGATGTCACAATCAAAACACCTCTTTAGTATCTCATGATGGTAACACAATTAAAACATTATAATATTACAATCAAAACTCCCCTTTATGATGTCATAATGTTAAGTTGATGATAGCATTGTGACATCACAATCATAAGACCCCTTTCCGGTGTCATAATGATAAGACAACTAAATCACTATGATGTCATAATCAATACACTCTTTTATTATGTCATAATGGTAAAAGAATGATAGCATTATGATGTCACAATCAAAACACCTCTTTAGTATCTCCTAATGGTAACACAATTAAAACATTATAATATTGCAACCAAAACTCCCCTTTATGATGTCATAATGTTAAGATGATGATAGCATTATGACATCACAATCATAAGACCCCTTTCCGGTGTCATAATTATAAGACAACTAAATCACTGTGATGTCATAATCAATACACTCTTTTATTATGTCATAATGGTAAAAGAATGATAGCATTATGATGTCACAATCAAAACACCTCTTTAGTATCTCCTAATGGTAACACAATTAAAACATTATCATATTACAATCAAAACTCCCCTTTATGATGTCATATTGTTAAAATGATGATAGCATTATGACATCACAATCATAAGACTCCTTTCCGGTGTCATAATTATTAGACAATTAAATCATTATGATGTCATAATCAATACACTCTTTTATTATGTCATAATGGTAAAAGAATGATAGCATTATGATGTCACAATCAAAACACCTCTTTAGTATCTCCTAATGGTAACACAATTAAAACATTATAATATTGCAACCAAAACTCCCCTTTATGATGTCATAATGTTAAGATGATGATAGCATTATGACATCACAATCATAAGACCCCTTTCGGGTGTCATAATTATAAGACAACTAAATCACTGTGATGTCATAATCAATACACTCTTTTATTATGTCATAATGGTAAAAGAATGATAGCATTATGATGTCACAATCAAAACACCTCTTTAGTATCTCCTAATGGTAACACAATTAAAACATTATAATATTACAATC
Source organism: Spea bombifrons (assembly GCF_027358695.1). NCBI lineage: Eukaryota > Metazoa > Chordata > Amphibia > Anura > Pelobatidae > Spea > Spea bombifrons. The sequence continues at coordinate 41,224,939 of NC_071088.1, forward strand.
AAAACTCCCCTTTATGATGTCATAATGTTAAGGTGATGATAGCATTATGACATCACAATCATAAGACCCCTTTCCGGTGTCATAATGATAAGACAACTAAATCACTATGATGTCATAATCAATACACTCTTTTATTATGTCATATTGGTGAAAGAATGATAGCATTATGATGTCACAATCAAAACACCTCTTTAGTATCTCCTAATGGTAACACAATTAAAACATTATAATATTACAATCAAAACTCCCCTTTATGATGTCATAATGTTAAGGTGATGATAGCATTCTGACATCACAATCATAAGACCCCTTTCCGGTGTCATAATGATAAGACAACTAAATCACTATGATGTCATAATCAATACACTCTTTTATTATGTCATAATGGTAAAAGAATGATAGCATTATGATGTCACACTCAAAACACCTCTTTAGTATCTCCTAATGGTAACACAATTAAAACATTATAATATTACAATCAAAACTCCCCTTTATGATGTCATATTGTTAAAATGATGATAGCATTATGACATCACAATCATAAGACCCCTTTCCGGTGTCATAATGATAAGACAACTAAATCACTATGATGTCATAATCAATACACTCTTTTATTATGTCATAATGGTAAAAGAATGATAGCATTATGATGTCACAATCAAAACACCTCTTTAGTATCTCCTAATGGTAACACAATTAAAACATTATAATATTATAATCAAAACTCCCCTTTATGATGTCATATTGTTAAAATGATGATAGCATTATGACATCACAATCATAAGACTCCTTTCCGGTGTCATAATTATAAGACAATTAAATCATTATGATGTCATAATCAATACACTCTTTTATTATATCATAATGGTAAAAGAATGATAGCATTATGATGTCACAATCAAAACACCTCTTTAGTATCTCCTAATGGTAACACAATTAAAACATTATAATATTACAATCAAAACTCCCCTTTATGATGTCATATTGTTAAAATGATGATAGCATTATGACATCACAATCATAAGACTCCTTTCCGGTGTCATAATTATAAGACAATTAAATCATTATGATGTCATAATCAATACACTCTTTTATTATGTCATAATGGTAAAAGAATGATAGCATTATGATGTCACAATCAAAACACCTCTTTAGTATCTCATGATGGTAACACAATTAAAACATTATAATATTACAATCAAAACTCCCCTTTATGATGTCATAATGTTAAGTTGATGATAGCATTGTGACATCACAATCATAAGACCCCTTTCCGGTGTCATAATGATAAGACAACTAAATCACTATGATGTCATAATCAATACACTCTTTTATTATGTCATAATGGTAAAAGAATGATAGCATTATGATGTCACAATCAAAACACCTCTTTAGTATCTCCTAATGGTAACACAATTAAAACATTATCATATTACAATCAAAACTCCCCTTTATGATGTCATATTGTTAAAATGATGATAGCATTATGACATCACAATCATAAGACTCCTTTCCGGTGTCATAATGATAAGACAACTAAATCACTATGATGTCATAATCAATACACTCTTTTATTATGTCATAATGGTAAAAGAATGATAGCATTATGATGTCACACTCAAAACACCTCTTTAGTATCTCCTAATGGTAACACAATTAAAACATTATAATATTACAATCAAAACTCCCCTTTATGATGTCATATTGTTAAAATGATGATAGCATTATGACATCACAATCATAAGACCCCTTTCCGGTGTCATAATGATAAGACAACTAAATCACTATGATGTCATAATCAATACACTCTTTTATTATGTCATAATGGTAAAAGAATGATAGCATTATGATGTCACAATCAAAACACCTCTTTAGTATCTCCTAATGGTAACACAATTAAAACATTATAATATTACAATCAAAACTCCCCTTTATGATGTCATTATGTTAAGATGATGATAGCATTATGACATCACAATCATAAGACCCCTTTCCGGTGTCATAATTATAAGACAACTAAATCACTATGATGTCATAATCAATACACTCTTTTATTATGTCATAATGGTAAAAGAATGATAGCATTATGATGTCACAATCAAAACACCTCTTTAGTATCTCCTGATGGTAACACAATTAAAACATTATAATATTACATTCAAAACTCCCCTTTATGATGTCATATTGTTAAAGTGATGATAGCATTATGACATCACAATCATAAGACCCCTTTCCGGTGTCATAATGATAAGACAACTAAATCACTATGATGTCATAATCAATACACTCTTTTATTATGTCATAATGGTAAAAGAATGATAGCATTATGATGTCACAATCAAAACACCTCTTTAGTATCTCATGATGGTAACACAATTAAAACATTATAATATTACAATCAAAACTCCCCTTTATGATGTCATAATGTTAAGTTGATGATAGCATTGTGACATCACAATCATAAGACCCCTTTCCGGTGTCATAATGATAAGACAACTAAATCACTATGATGTCATAATCAATACACTCTTTTATTATGTCATAATGGTAAAAGAATGATAGCATTATGATGTCACAATCAAAACACCTCTTTAGTATCTCCTAATGGTAACACAATTAAAACATTATCATATTACAATCAAAACTCCCCTTTATGATGTCATATTGTTAAAATGATGATAGCATTATGACATCACAATCATAAGACTCCTTTCCGGTGTCATAATTATTAGACAATTAAATCATTATGATGTCATAATCAATACACTCTTTTATTATGTCATAATGGTAAAAGAATGATAGCATTATGATGTCACAATCAAAACACCTCTTTAGTATCTCCTAATGGTAACACAATTACAACATTATAATATTGCAACCAAAACTCCCCTTTATGATGTCATAATGTTAAGATGATGATAGCATTATGACATCACAATCATAAGACCCCTTTCCGGTGTCATAATGATAAGACAACTAAATCACTATGATGTCATAATCAATACACTCTTTTATTATGTCATAATGGTAAAAGAATGATAGCATTATGATGTCACAATCAAAACACCTCTTTAGTATCTCCTAATGGTAACACAATTAAAACATTATAATATTACAATCAAAACTCCCCTTTATGATGTCATAATGTTAAGGTGATGATAGCATCATGACATCACAATCATAAGACCCCTTTCCGGTGTCATAATGATAAGACAACTAAATCACTATGATGTCATAATCAATACACTCTTTTATTATGTCATAATGGTGAAAGAATGATAGCATTATGATGTCACAATCAAAACACCTCTTTAGTATCTCCTAATGGTAACACAATTAAAACATTATAATATTACAATCAAAACTCCCCTTTATGATGTCATAATGTTAAGGTGATGATAGCATTCTGACATCACAATCATAAGACCCCTTTCCGGTGTCATACTGATAAGACAACTAAATCACTATGATGTCATAATCAATACACTCTTTTATTATGTCATAATGGTAAAAGAATGATAGCATTATGATGTCACAATCAAAACACCTCTTTAGTATCTCCTAATGGTAACACAATTAAAACATTATCATATTACAATCAAAACTCCCCTTTATGATGTCATATTGTTAAAATGATGATAGCATTATGACATCACAATCATAAGACTCCTTTCCGGTGTCATAATTATAAGACAATTAAATCATTATGATGTCATAATCAATACACTCTTTTATTATGTCATAATGGTAAAAGAATGATAGCATTATGATGTCACAATCAAAACACCTCTTTAGTATCTCCTAATGGTAACACAATTAAAACATTATAATATTACAATCAAAACTCCCCTTTATGATGTCATAATGTTAAGGTGATGATAGCATTCTGACATCACAATCATAAGACCCCTTTCCGGTGTCATAATGATAAGACAACTAAATCACTATGATGTCATAATCAATACACTCTTTTATTATGTCATAATGGTAAAAGAATGATAACATTATGATGTCACAATCAAAACACCTCTTTAGTATCTCCTAATGGTAACACAATTAAAACATTATAATATTACAATCAAAACTCCCCTTTACGATGTCATAATGTTAAGGTGATGATAGCATTCTGACATCACAATCATAAGACCCCTTTCCGGTGTCATAATGATAAGACAACTAAATCACTATGATGTCATAATCAATACACTCTTTTATTATGTCATAATGGTAAAAGAATGATAGCATTATGATGTCACACTCAAAACACCTCTTTAGTATCTCCTAATGGTAACACAATTAAAACATTATAATATTACAATCAAAACTCCCCTTTATGATGTCATATTGTTAAAATGATGATAGCATTATGACATCACAATCATAAGACTCCTTTCCGGTGTCATAATTATTAGACAATTAAATCATTATGATGTCATAATCAATACACTCTTTTATTATGTCATAATGGTAAAAGAATGATAGCATTATGATGTCACAATCAAAACACCTCTTTAGTATCTCCTAATGGTAACACAATTAAAACATTATAATATTGCAACCAAAACTCCCCTTTATGATGTCATAATGTTAAGATGATGATAGCATTATGACATCACAATCATAAGACCCCTTTCCGGTGTCATAATTATAAGACAACTAAATCACTGTGATGTCATAATCAATACACTCTTTTATTATCTCATAATGGTAAAAGAATGATAGCATTATGATGTCACAATCAAAACACCTCTTTAGTATCTCCTAATGGTAACACAATTAAAACATTATAATATTACAATCAAAACTCCCCTTTATGATGTCATAATGTTAAGGTGATGATAGCATTATGACATCACAATCATAAGACCCCTTTCCGGTGTCATAATGATAAGACAACTAAATCACTATGATGTCATAATCAATACACTCTTTTATTATGTCATAATGGTGAAAGAATGATAGCATTATGATGTCACAATCAAAACACCTCTTTAGTATCTCCTAATGGTAACACAATTAAAACATTATAATATTACAATCAAAACTCCCCTTTATGATGTCATAATGTTAAGGTGATGATAGCATTCTGACATCACAATCATAAGACCCCTTTCCGGTGTCATAATGATAAGACAACTAAATCACTATGATGTCATAATCAATACACTCTTTTATTATGTCATAATGGTAAAAGAATGATAGCATTATGATGTCACACTCAAAACACCTCTTTAGTATCTCCTAATGGTAACACAATTAAAACATTATAATATTACAATCAAAACTCCCCTTTATGATGTCATATTGTTAAAATGATGATAGCATTATGACATCACAATCATAAGACCCCTTTCCGGTGTCATAATGATAAGACAACTAAATCACTATGATGTCATAATCAATACACTCTTTTATTATGTCATAATGGTAAAAGAATGATAGCATTATGATGTCACAATCAAAACACCTCTTTAGTATCTCCTAATGGTAACACAATTAAAACATTATAATATTACAATCAAAACTCCCCTTTATGATGTCATATTGTTAAAATGATGATAGCATTATGACATCACAATCATAAGACTCCTTTCCGGTGTCATAATTATAAGACAATTAAATCATTATGATGTCATAATCAATACACTCTTTTATTATGTCATAATGGTAAAAGAATGATAGCATTATGATGTCACAATCAAAACACCTCTTTAGTATCTCATGATGGTAACACAATTAAAACATTATAATATTACAATCAAAACTCCCCTTTATGATGTCATATTGTTAAAATGATGATAGCATTATGACATCACAATCATAAGACTCCTTTCCGGTGTCATAATTATAAGACAATTAAATCATTATGATGTCATAATCAATACACTCTTTTATTATGTCATAATGGTAAAAGAATGATAGCATTATGATGTCACAATCAAAACACCTCTTTAGTATCTCATGATGGTAACACAATTAAAACATTATAATATTACAATCAAAACTCCCCTTTATGATGTCATATTGTTAAAATGATGATAGCATTATGACATCACAATCATAAGACTCCTTTCCGGTGTCATAATTAAAAGACAATTAAATCATTATGATGTCATAATCAATACACTCTTTTATTATGTCATAATGGTAAAAGAATGATAGCATTATGATGTCACAATCAAAACACCTCTTTAGTATCTCCTAATGGTAACACAATTAAAACATTATAATATTACAATCAAAACTCCCCTTTATGATGTCATAATGTTAAGGTGATGATAGCATTCTGACATCACAATCATAAGACCCCTTTCCGGTGTCATAATGATAAGACAACTAAATCACTATGATGTCATAATCAATACACTCTTTTATTATGTCATAATGGTAAAAGAATGATAGCATTATGATGTCACACTCAAAACACCTCTTTAGTATCTCCTAATGGTAACACAATTAAAACATTATAATATTACAATCAAAACTCCCCTTTATGATGTCATATTGTTAAAATGATGATAGCATTATGACATCACAATCATAAGACTCCTTTCCGGTGTCATAATTATTAGACAATTAAATCATTATGATGTCATAATCAATACACTCTTTTATTATGTCATAATGGTAAAAGAATGATAGCATTATGATGTCACAATCAAAACACCTCTTTAGTATCTCCTAATGGTAACACAATTAAAACATTATAATATTGCAACCAAAACTCCCCTTTATGATGTCATAATGTTAAGATGATGATAGCATTATGACATCACAATCATAAGACCCCTTTCCGGTGTCATAATTATAAGACAACTAAATCACTGTGATGTCATAATCAATACACTCTTTTATTATCTCATAATGGTAAAAGAATGATAGCATTATGATGTCACAATCAAAACACCTCTTTAGTATCTCCTAATGGTAACACAATTAAAACATTATAATATTACAATCAAAACTCCCCTTTATGATGTCATAATGTTAAGGTGATGATAGCATTATGACATCACAATCATAAGACCCCTTTCCGGTGTCATAATGATAAGACAACTAAATCACTATGATGTCATAATCAATACACTCTTTTATTATGTCATAATGGTGAAAGAATGATAGCATTATGATGTCACAATCAAAACACCTCTTTAGTATCTCCTAATGGTAACACAATTAAAACATTATAATATTACAATCAAAACTCCCCTTTATGATGTCATAATGTTAAGGTGATGATAGCATTCTGACATCACAATCATAAGACCCCTTTCCGGTGTCATAATGATAAGACAACTAAATCACTATGATGTCATAATCAATACACTCTTTTATTATGTCATAATGGTAAAAGAATGATAGCATTATGATGTCACACTCAAAACACCTCTTTAGTATCTCCTAATGGTAACACAATTAAAACATTATAATATTACAATCAAAACTCCCCTTTATGATGTCATATTGTTAAAATGATGATAGCATTATGACATCACAATCATAAGACCCCTTTCCGGTGTCATAATTATAAGACAACTAAATCACTGTGATGTCATAATCAATACACTCTTTTATTATGTCATAATGGTAAAAGAATGATAGCATTATGATGTCACAATCAAAACACCTCTTTAGTATCTCCTAATGGTAACACAATTAAAACATTATCATATTACAATCAAAACTCCCCTTTATGATGTCATATTGTTAAAATGATGATAGCATTATGACATCACAATCATAAGACTCCTTTCCGGTGTCATAATTATAAGACAATTAAATCATTATGATGTCATAATCAATACACTCTTTTATTATGTCATAATGGTAAAAGAATGATAGCATTATGATGTCACAATCAAAACACCTCTTTAGTATCTCCTAATGGTAACACAATTAAAACATTATAATATTACAATCAAAACTCCCCTTTATGATGTCATAATGTTAAGGTGATGATAGCATTCTGACATCACAATCATAAGACCCCTTTCCGGTGTCATAATGATAAGACAACTAAATCACTATGATGTCATAATCAATACACTCTTTTATTATGTCATAATGGTAAAAGAATGATAACATTATGATGTCACAATCAAAACACCTCTTTAGTATCTCCTAATGGTAACACAATTAAAACATTATAATATTACAATCAAAACTCCCCTTTATGATGTCATAATGTTAAGGTGATGATAGCATTCTGACATCACAATCATAAGACCCCTTTCCGGTGTCATAATGATAAGACAACTAAATCACTATGATGTCATAATCAATACACTCTTTTATTATGTCATAATGGTAAAAGAATGATAGCATTATGATGTCACACTCAAAACACCTCTTTAGTATCTCCTAATGGTAACACAATTAAAACATTATAATATTACAATCAAAACTCCCCTTTATGATGTCATATTGTTAAAATGATGATAGCATTATGACATCACAATCATAAGACTCCTTTCCGGTGTCATAATTATTAGACAATTAAATCATTATGATGTCATAATCAATACACTCTTTTATTATGTCATAATGGTAAAAGAATGATAGCATTATGATGTCACAATCAAAACACCTCTTTAGTATCTCCTAATGGTAACACAATTAAAACATTATAATATTGCAACCAAAACTCCCCTTTATGATGTCATAATGTTAAGATGATGATAGCATTATGACATCACAATCATAAGACCCCTTTCCGGTGTCATAATTATAAGACAACTAAATCACTGTGATTTCATAATCAATACACTCTTTTATTATGTCATAATGGTAAAAGAATGATAGCATTATGATGTCACAATCAAAACACCTCTTTAGTATCTCCTAATGGTAACACAATTAAAACATTATAATATTACAATCAAAACTCCCCTTTATGATGTCATAATGTTAAGGTGATGATAGCATTATGACATCACAATCATAAGACCCCTTTCCGGTGTCATAATGATAAGACAACTAAATCACTATGATGTCATAATCAATACACTCTTTTATTATGTCATAATGGTGAAAGAATGATAGCATTATGATGTCACAATCAAAACACCTCTTTAGTATCTCCTAATGGTAACACAATTAAAACATTATAATATTACAATCAAAACTCCCCTTTATGATGTCATAATGTTAAGGTGATGATAGCATTCTGACATCACAATCATAAGACCCCTTTCCGGTGTCATAATGATAAGACAACTAAATCACTATGATGTCATAATCAATACACTCTTTTATTATGTCATAATGGTAAAAGAATGATAGCATTATGATGTCACAATCAAAACACCTCTTTAGTATCTCCTAATGGTAACACAATTAAAACATTATCATATTACAATCAAAACTCCCCTTTATGATGTCATATTGTTAAAATGATGATAGCATTATGACATCACAATCATAAGACTCCTTTCCGGTGTCATAATTATAAGACAATTAAATCATTATGATGTCATAATCAATACACTCTTTTATTATGTCATAATGGTAAAAGAATGATAGCATTATGATGTCACAATCAAAACACCTCTTTAGTATCTCCTAATGGTAACACAATTAAAACATTATAATATTACAATCAAAACTCCCCTTTATGATGTCATAATGTTAAGGTGATGATAGCATTCTGACATCACAATCATAAGACCCCTTTCCGGTGTCATAATGATAAGACAACTAAATCACTATGATGTCATAATCAATACACTCTTTTATTATGTCATAATGGTAAAAGAATGATAGCATTATGATGTCACAATCAAAACACCTCTTTAGTATCTCCTAATGGTAACACAATAAAAACATTATAATATTACAATCAAAACTCCCCTTTATGATGTCATAATGTTAAGGTGATGATAGCATTCTGACATCACAATCATAAGACCCCTTTCCGGTGTCATAATGATAAGACAACTAAATCACTATGATGTCATAATCAATACACTCTTTTATTATGTCATAATGGTAAAAGAATGATAGCATTATGATGTCACACTCAAAACACCTCTTTAGTATCTCCTAATGGTAACACAATTAAAACATTATAATATTACAATCAAAACTCCCCTTTATGATGTCATATTGTTAAAATGATGATAGCATTATGACATCACAATCATAAGACTCCTTTCCGGTGTCATAATTATTAGACAATTAAATCATTATGATGTCATAATCAATACACTCTTTTATTATGTCATAATGGTAAAAGAATGATAGCATTATGATGTCACAATCAAAACACCTCTTTAGTATCTCCTAATGGTAACACAATTAAAACATTATAATATTGCAACCAAAACTCCCCTTTATGATGTCATAATGTTAAGATGATGATAGCATTATGACATCACAATCATAAGACCCCTTTCCGGTGTCATAATTATAAGACAACTAAATCACTATGATGTCATAATCAATACACTCTTTTATTATGTCATAATGGTAAAAGAATGATAGCATTATGATGTCACACTCAAAACACCTCTTTAGTATCTCCTAATGGTAACACAATTAAAACATTATAATATTACAATCAAAACTCCCCTTTATGATGTCATATTGTTAAAATGATGATAGCATTATGACATCACAATCATAAGACCCCTTTCCGGTGTCATAATGATAAGACAACTAAATCACTATGATGTCATAATCAATACACTCTTTTATTATGTCATAATGGTAAAAGAATGATAGCATTATGATGTCACAATCAAAACACCTCTTTTGTATCTCCTAATGGTAACACAATTAAAACATTAGAATATTACAATCAAAACTCCCCTTTATGATGTCATATTTTTAAAATGATGATAGCATTATGACATCACAATCATAAGACCCCTTTCCGGTGTCATAATGATAAGACAACTAAATCACTATGATGTCATAATCAATAAACTCTTTTATTATGTCATAATGGTAAAAGAATGATAGCATTATGATGTCACAATCAAAACACCTCTTTAGTATCTCCTAATGGTAACACAATTAAAACATTATAATATTATAATCAAAACTCCCCTTTATGATGTCATATTGTTAAAATGATGATAGCATTATGACATCACAATCATAAGACTCCTTTCCGGTGTCATAATTATAAGACAATTAAATCATTATGATGTCATAATCAATACACTCTTTTATTATATCATAATGGTAAAAGAATGATAGCATTATGATGTCACAATCAAAACACCTCTTTAGTATCTCCTAATGGTAACACAATTAAAACATTATAATATTACAATCAAAACTCCCCTTTATGATGTCATATTGTTAAAATGATGATAGCATTATGACATCACAATCATAAGACTCCTTTCCGGTGTCATAATGATAAGACAACTAAATCACTATGATGTCATAATCAATACACTCTTTTATTATGTCATAATGGTAAAAGAATGATAGCATTATGATGTCACAATCAAAACACCTCTTTAGTATCTCCTAATGGTAACACAATTAAAACATTATAATATTACAATCAAAACTCCCCTTTATGATGTCATTATGTTAAGATGATGATAGCATTATGACATCACAATCATAAGACCCCTTTCCGGTGTCATAATTATAAGACAACTAAATCACTATGATGTCATAATCAATACACTCTTTTATTATGTCATAATGGTAAAAGAATGATAGCATTATGATGTCACAATCAAAACACCTCTTTAGTATCTCCTGATGGTAACACAATTAAAACATTATAATATTACATTCAAAACTCCCCTTTATGATGTCATATTGTTAAAGTGATGATAGCATTATGACATCACAATCATAAGACCCCTTTCCGGTGTCATAATGATAAGACAACTAAATCACTATGATGTCATAATCAATACACTCTTTTATTATGTCATAATGGTAAAAGAATGATAGCATTATGATGTCACAATCAAAACACCTCTTTAGTATCTCATGATGGTAACACAATTAAAACATTATAATATTACAATCAAAACTCCCCTTTATGATGTCATAATGTTAAGTTGATGATAGCATTGTGACATCACAATCATAAGACCCCTTTCCGGTGTCATAATGATAAGACAACTAAATCACTATGATGTCAGAATCAATACACTCTTTTATTATGTCATAATGGTAAAAGAATGATAGCATTATGATGTCACAATCAAAACACCTCTTTAGTATCTCCTAATGGTAAAACAATTAAAACATTATCATATTACAATCAAAACTCCCCTTTATGATGTCATATTGTTAAAATGATGATAGCATTATGACATCACAATCATAAGACTCCTTTCCGGTGTCATAATTATAAGACAATTAAATCATTATGATGTCATAATCAATACACTCTTTTATTATGTCATAATGGTAAAAGAATGATAGCATTATGATGTCACAATCAAAACACCTCTTTAGTATCTCCTAATGGTAACACAATTAAAACATTATAATATTACAATCAAAACTCCCCTTTATGATGTCATAATGTTAAGGTGATGATAGCATTCTGACATCACAATCATAAGACCCCTTTCCGGTGTCATAATGATAAGACAACTAAATCACTATGATGTCATAATCAATACACTCTTTTATTATGTCATAATGGTAAAAGAATGATAACATTATGATGTCACAATCAAAACACCTCTTTAGTATCTCCTAATGGTAACACAATTAAAACATTATAATATTACAATCAAAACTCCCCTTTATGATGTCATAATGTTAAGGTGATGATAGCATTCTGACATCACAATCATAAGACCCCTTTCCGGTGTCATAATGATAAGACAACTAAATCACTATGATGTCATAATCAATACACTCTTTTATTATGTCATAATGGTAAAAGAATGATAGCATTATGATGTCACACTCAAAACACCTCTTTAGTATCTCCTAATGGTAACACAATTAAAACATTATAATATTACAATCAAAACTCCCCTTTATGATGTCATATTGTTAAAATGATGATAGCATTATGACATCACAATCATAAGACCCCTTTCCGGTGTCATAATGATAAGACAACTAAATCACTATGATGTCATAATCAATACACTCTTTTATTATGTCATAATGGTAAAAGAATGATAGCATTATGATGTCACAATCAAAACACCTCTTTTGTATCTCCTAATGGTAACACAATTAAAACATTATAATATTACAATCAAAACTCCCCTTTATGATGTCATTATGTTAAGATGATGATAGCATTATGACATCACAATCATAAGACCCCTTTCTGGTGTCATAATTATAAGACAACTAAATCACTATGATGTCATAATCAATACACTCTTTTATTATGTCATAATGGTAAAAGAATGATAGCATTATGATGTCACAATCAAAACACCTCTTTAGTATCTCCTGATGGTAACACAATTAAAACATTATAATATTACATTCAAAACTCCCCTTTATGATGTCATATTGTTAAAGTGATGATAGCATTATGACATCACAATCATAAGACCCCTTTCCGGTGTCATAATGATAAGACAACTAAATCACTATGATGTCATAATCAATACACTCTTTTATTATGTCATAATGGTAAAAGAATGATAGCATTATGATGTCACAATCAAAACACCTCTTTAGTATCTCATGATGGTAACACAATTAAAACATTATAATATTACAATCAAAACTCCCCTTTATGATGTCAGAATGTTAAGTTGATGATAGCATTATGACATCACAATCATAAGACCCCTTTCCGGTGTCATAATGATAAGACAACTAAATCACTATGATGTCATCATCAATACACTCTTTTATTATGTCATAATGGTAAAAGAATGATAGCATTATGATGTCACAATCAAAACACCTCTTTAGTATCTCATGATGGTAACACAATTAAAACATTATAATATTACAATCAAAACTCCCCTTTATGATGTCATAATGTTAAGTTGATGATAGCATTGTGACATCACAATCATAAGACCCCTTTCCGGTGTCATAATGATAAGACAACTAAATCACTATGATGTCATAATCAATACACTCTTTTATTATGTCATAATGGTAAAAGAATGATAGCATTATGATGTCACAATCAAAACACCTCTTTAGTATCTCCTAATGGTAACAAAATTAAAACATTATCATATTACAATCAAAACTCCCCTTTATGATGTCATATTGTTAAAATGATGATAGCATTATGACATCACAATCATAAGACTCCTTTCCGGTGTCATAATTATAAGACAATTAAATCATTATGATGTCATAATCAATACACTCTTTTATTATGTCATAATGGTAAAAGAATGATAGCATTATGATGTCACAATCAAAACACCTCTTTAGTATCTCCTAATGGTAACACAATTAAAACATTATAATATTACAATCAAAACTCCCCTTTATGATGTCATAATGTTAAGGTGATGATAGCATTATGACATCACAATCATAAGACCCCTTTCCGGTGTCATAATGATAAGACAACTAAATCACTATGATGTCATAATCAATACACTCTTTTATTATGTCATAATGGTAAAAGAATGATAACATTATGATGTCACAATCAAAACACCTCTTTAGTATCTCCTAATGGTAACACAATTAAAACATTATAATATTACAATCAAAACTCCCCTTTACGATGTCATAATGTTAAGGTGATGATAGCATTCTGACATCACAATCATAAGACCCCTTTCCGGTGTCATAATGATAAGACAACTAAATCACTATGATGTCATAATCAATACACTCTTTTATTATGTCATAATGGTAAAAGAATGATAGCATTATGATGTCACACTCAAAACACCTCTTTAGTATCTCCTAATGGTAACACAATTAAAACATTATAATATTACAATCAAAACTCCCCTTTATGATGTCATATTGTTAAAATGATGATAGCATTATGACATCACAATCATAAGACTCCTTTCCGGTGTCATAATTATTAGACAATTAAATCATTATGATGTCATAATCAATACACTCTTTTATTATGTCATAATGGTAAAAGAATGATAGCATTATGATGTCACAATCAAAACACCTCTTTAGTATCTCCTAATGGTAACACAATTAAAACATTATAATATTGCAACCAAAACTCCCCTTTATGATGTCATAATGTTAAGATGATGATAGCATTATGACATCACAATCATAAGACCCCTTTCCGGTGTCATAATTATAAGACAACTAAATCACTGTGATGTCATAATCAATACACTCTTTTATTATGTCATAATGGTAAAAGAATGATAGCATTATGATGTCACAATCAAAACACCTCTTTAGTATCTCCTAATGGTAACACAATTAAAACATTATAATATTACAATCAAAACTCCCCTTTATGATGTCATAATGTTAAGGTGATGATAGCATTATGACATCACAATCATAAGACCCCTTTCCGGTGTCATAATGATAAGACAACTAAATCACTATGATGTCATAATCAATACACTCTTTTATTATGTCATAATGGTGAAAGAATGATAGCATTATGATGTCACAATCAAAACACCTCTTTAGTATCTCCTAATGGTAACACAATTAAAACATAATATTACAATCAAAACTCCCCTTTATGATGTCATAATGTTAAGGTGATGATAGCATTCTGACATCACAATCATAAGACCCCTTTCCGGTGTCATAATGATAAGACAACTAAATCACTATGATGTCATAATCAATACACTCTTTTATTATGTCATAATGGTAAAAGAATGATAGCATTATGATGTCACACTCAAAACACCTCTTTAGTATCTCCTAATGGTAACACAATTAAAACATTATAATATTACAATCAAAACTCCCCTTTATGATGTCATATTGTTAAAATGATGATAGCATTATGACATCACAATCATAAGACCCCTTTCCGGTGTCATAATGATAAGACAACTAAATCACTATGATGTCATAATCAATACACTCTTTTATTATGTCATAATGGTAAAAGAATGATAGCATTATGATGTCACAATCAAAACACCTCTTTAGTATCTCCTAATGGTAACACAATTAAAACATTATAATATTACAATCAAAACTCCCCTTTATGATGTCATATTGTTAAAATGATGATAGCATTATGACATCACAATCATAAGACCCCTTTCCGGTGTCATAATGATAAGACAACTAAATCACTATGATGTCATAATCAATACACTCTTTTATTATGTCATAATGGTAAAAGAATGATAGCATTATGATGTCACAATCAAAACACCTCTTTAGTATCTCCTAATGGTAACACAATTAAAACATTATAATATTATAATCAAAACTCCCCTTTATGATGTCATATTGTTAAAATGATGATAGCATTATGACATCACAATCATAAGACTCCTTTCCGGTGTCATAATTATAAGACAATTAAATCATTATGATGTCATAATCAATACACTCTTTTATTATGTCATAATGGTAAAAGAATGATAGCATTATGATGTCACAATCAAAACACCTCTTTAGTATCTCATGATGGTAACACAATTAAAACATTATAATATTACAATCAAAACTCCCCTTTATGATGTCATAATGTTAAGTTGATGATAGCATTGTGACATCACAATCATAAGACCCCTTTCCGGTGTCATAATGATAAGACAACTAAATCACTATGATGTCATAATCAATACACTCTTTTATTATGTCATAATGGTAAAAGAATGATAGCATTATGATGTCACAATCAAAACACCTCTTTAGTATCTCCTAATGGTAACACAATTAAAACATTATCATATTACAATCAAAACTCCCCTTTATGATGTCATATTGTTAAAATGATGATAGCATTATGACATCACAATCATAAGACTCCTTTCCGGTGTCATAATTATAAGACAATTAAATCATTATGATGTCATAATCAATACACTCTTTTATTATGTCATAATGGTAAAAGAATGATAGCATTATGATGTCACAATCAAAACACCTCTTTAGTATCTCCTAATGGTAACACAATTAAAACATTATAATATTACAATCAAAACTCCCCTTTATGATGTCATAATGTTAAGGTGATGATAGCATTCTGACATCACAATCATAAGACCCCTTTCCGGTGTCATAATGATAAGACAACTAAATCACTATGATGTCATAATCAATACACTCTTTTATTATGTCATAATGGTAAAAGAATGATAACATTATGATGTCACAATCAAAACACCTCTTTAGTATCTCCTAATGGTAACACAATTAAAACATTATAATATTACAATCAAAACTCCCCTTTATGATGTCATAATGTTAAGGTGATGATAGCATTGTGACATCACAATCATAAGACCCCTTTCCGGTGTCATAATGATAAGACAACTAAATCACTATGATGTCATAATCAATACACTCTTTTATTATGTCATAATGGTAAAAGAATGATAGCATTATGATGTCACAATCAAAACACCTCTTTAGTATCTCCTAATGGTAACACAATTAAAACATTATCATATTACAATCAAAACTCCCCTTTATGATGTCATATTGTTAAAATGATGATAGCATTATGACATCACAATCATAAGACTCCTTTCCGGTGTCATAATTATAAGACAATTAAATCATTATGATGTCATAATCAATACACTCTTTTATTATGTCATAATGGTAAAAGAATGATAGCATTATGATGTCACAATCAAAACACCTCTTTAGTATCTCCTAATGGTAACACAATTAAAACATTATCATATTACAATCAAAACTCCCCTTTATGATGTCATATTGTTAAGTTGATGATAGCATTGTGACATCACAATCATAAGACCCCTTTCCGGTGTCATAATGATAAGACAACTAAATCACTATGATGTCATAATCAATACACTCTTTTATTATGTCATAATGGTAAAAGAATGATAGCATTATGATGTCACAATCAAAACACCTCTTTAGTATCTCCTAATGGTAACACAATTAAAACATTATCATATTACAATCAAAACTCCCCTTTATGATGTCATATTGTTAAAATGATGATAGCATTATGACATCACAATCATAAGACCCCTTTCCGGTGTCATAATGATAAGACAACTAAATCACTATGATGTCATAATCAATACACTCTTTTATTATGTCATAATGGTAAAAGAATGATAGCATTATGATGTCACAATCAAAACACCTCTTTAGTATCTCCTAATGGTAACACAATTAAAACATTATAATATTACAATCAAAACTCCCCTTTATGATGTCATTATGTTAAGATGATGATAGCATTATGACATCACAATCATAAGACCCCTTTCCGGTGTCATAATTATAAGACAACTAAATCACTATGATGTCATAATCAATACACTCTTTTATTATGTCATAATGGTAAAAGAATGATAGCATTATGATGTCACAATCAAAACACCTCTTTAGTATCTCCTGATGGTAACACAATTAAAACATTATAATATTACATTCAAAACTCCCCTTTATGATGTCATATTGTTAAAGTGATGATAGCATTATGACATCACAATCATAAGACCCCTTTCCGGTGTCATAATGATAAGACAACTAAATCACTATGATGTCATAATCAATACACTCTTTTATTATGTCATAATGGTAAAAGAATGATAGCATTATGATGTCACAATCAAAACACCTCTTTAGTATCTCATGATGGTAACACAATTAAAACATTATAATATTACAATCAAAACTCCCCTTTATGATGTCATAATGTTAAGTTGATGATAGCATTGTGACATCACAATCATAAGACCCCTTTCCGGTGTCATAATGATAAGACAACTAAATCACTATGATGTCATAATCAATACACTCTTTTATTATGTCATAATGGTAAAAGAATGATAGCATTATGATGTCACAATCAAAACACCTCTTTAGTATCTCCTAATGGTAACACAATTAAAACATTATCATATTACAATCAAAACTCCCCTTTATGATGTCATATTGTTAAAATGATGATAGCATTATGACATCACAATCATAAGACTCCTTTCCGGTGTCATAATTATAAGACAATTAAATCATTATGATGTCATAATCAATACACTCCTTTATTATGTCATAATGGTAAAAGAATGATAGCATTATGATGTCACAATCAAAACACCTCTTTAGTATCTCCTAATGGTAACACAATTAAAACATTATAATATTACAATCAAAACTCCCCTTTATGATGTCATAATGTTAAGGTGATGATAGCATTCTGACATCACAATCATAAGACCCCTTTCCGGTGTCATAATGATAAGACAACTAAATCACTATGATGTCATAATCAATACACTCTTTTATTATGTCATAATGGTAAAAGAATGATAACATTATGATGTCACAATCAAAACACCTCTTTAGTATCTCCTAATGGTAACACAATTAAAACATTATAATATTACAATCAAAACTCCCCTTTATGATGTCATAATGTTAAGGTGATGATAGCATTCTGACATCACAATCATAAGACCCCTTTCCGGTGTCATAATGATAAGACAACTAAATCACTATGATGTCATAATCAATACACTCTTTTATTATGTCATAATGGTAAAAGAATGATAGCATTATGATGTCACAATCAAAACACCTCTTTAGTATCTCCTAATGGTAACACAATTAAAACATTATAATATTACAATCAAAACTCCCCTTTATGATGTCATAATGTTAAGGTGATGATAGCATTATGACATCACAATCATAAGACCCCTTTCCGGTGTCATAATGATAAGACAACTAAATCACTATGATGTCATAATCAATACACTCTTTTATTATGTCATAATGGTGAAAGAATGATAGCATTATGATGTCACAATCAAAACACCTCTTTAGTATCTCCTAATGGTAACACAATTAAAACATTATAATATTACAATCAAAACTCCCCTTTATGATGTCATAATGTTAAGGTGATGATAGCATTCTGACATCACAATCATAAGACCCCTTTCCGGTGTCATAATGATAAGACAACTAAATCACTATGATGTCATAATCAATACACTCTTTTATTATGTCATAATGGTAAAAGAATGATAGCATTATGATGTCACACTCAAAACACCTCTTTAGTATCTCCTAATGGTAACACAATTAAAACATTATAATATTACAATCAAAACTCCCCTTTATGATGTCATATTGTTAAAATGATGATAGCATTATGACATCACAATCATAAGACCCCTTTCCGGTGTCATAATGATAAGACAACTAAATCACTATGATGTCATAATCAATACACTCTTTTATTATGTCATAATGGTAAAAGAATGATAGCATTATGATGTCACAATCAAAACACCTCTTTAGTATCTCCTAATGGTAACACAATTAAAACATTATAATATTACAATCAAAACTCCCCTTTATGATGTCATATTGTTAAAATGATGATAGCATTATGACATCACAATCATAAGACCCCTTTCCGGTGTCATAATGATAAGACAACTAAATCACTATGATGTCATAATCAATACACTCTTTTATTATGTCATAATGGTAAAAGAATGATAGCATTATGATGTCACAATCAAAACACCTCTTTTGTATCTCCTAATGGTAACACAATTAAAACATTATAATATTACAATCAAAACTCCCCTTTATGATGTCATTATGTTAAGATGATGATAGCATTATGACATCACAATCATAAGACCCCTTTCTGGTGTCATAATTATAAGACAACTAAATCACTATGATGTCATAATCAATACACTCTTTTATTATGTCATAATGGTAAAAGAATGATAGCATTATGATGTCACAATCAAAACACCTCTTTAGTATCTCCTGATGGTAACACAATTAAAACATTATAATATTACATTCAAAACTCCCCTTTATGATGTCATATTGTTAAAGTGATGATAGCATTATGACATCACAATCATAAGACCCCTTTCCGGTGTCATAATGATAAGACAACTAAATCACTATGATGTCATAATCAATACACTCTTTTATTATGTCATAATGGTAAAAGAATGATAGCATTATGATGTCACAATCAAAACACCTCTTTAGTATCTCATGATGGTAACACAATTAAAACATTATAATATTACAATCAAAACTCCCCTTTATGATGTCAGAATGTTAAGTTGATGATAGCATTATGACATCACAATCATAAGACCCCTTTCCGGTGTCATAATGATAAGACAACTAAATCACTATGATGTCATCATCAATACACTCTTTTATTATGTCATAATGGTAAAAGAATGATAGCATTATGATGTCACAATCAAAACACCTCTTTAGTATCTCATGATGGTAACACAATTAAAACATTATAATATTACAATCAAAACTCCCCTTTATGATGTCATAATGTTAAGTTGATGATAGCATTGTGACATCACAATCATAAGACCCCTTTCCGGTGTCATAATGATAAGACAACTAAATCACTATGATGTCATAATCAATACACTCTTTTATTATGTCATAATGGTAAAAGAATGATAGCATTATGATGTCACAATCAAAACACCTCTTTAGTATCTCCTAATGGTAACAAAATTAAAACATTATCATATTACAATCAAAACTCCCCTTTATGATGTCATATTGTTAAAATGATGATAGCATTATGACATCACAATCATAAGACTCCTTTCCGGTGTCATAATTATAAGACAATTAAATCATTATGATGTCATAATCAATACACTCTTTTATTATGTCATAATGGTAAAAGAATGATAGCATTATGATGTCACAATCAAAACACCTCTTTAGTATCTCCTAATGGTAACACAATTAAAACATTATAATATTACAATCAAAACTCCCCTTTATGATGTCATAATGTTAAGGTGATGATAGCATTATGACATCACAATCATAAGACCCCTTTCCGGTGTCATAATGATAAGACAACTAAATCACTATGATGTCATAATCAATACACTCTTTTATTATGTCATAATGGTAAAAGAATGATAACATTATGATGTCACAATCAAAACACCTCTTTAGTATCTCCTAATGGTAACACAATTAAAACATTATAATATTACAATCAAAACTCCCCTTTACGATGTCATAATGTTAAGGTGATGATAGCATTCTGACATCACAATCATAAGACCCCTTTCCGGTGTCATAATGATAAGACAACTAAATCACTATGATGTCATAATCAATACACTCTTTTATTATGTCATAATGGTAAAAGAATGATAGCATTATGATGTCACACTCAAAACACCTCTTTAGTATCTCCTAATGGTAACACAATTAAAACATTATAATATTACAATCAAAACTCCCCTTTATGATGTCATATTGTTAAAATGATGATAGCATTATGACATCACAATCATAAGACTCCTTTCCGGTGTCATAATTATTAGACAATTAAATCATTATGATGTCATAATCAATACACTCTTTTATTATGTCATAATGGTAAAAGAATGATAGCATTATGATGTCACAATCAAAACACCTCTTTAGTATCTCCTAATGGTAACACAATTAAAACATTATAATATTGCAACCAAAACTCCCCTTTATGATGTCATAATGTTAAGATGATGATAGCATTATGACATCACAATCATAAGACCCCTTTCCGGTGTCATAATTATAAGACAACTAAATCACTGTGATGTCATAATCAATACACTCTTTTATTATGTCATAATGGTAAAAGAATGATAGCATTATGATGTCACAATCAAAACACCTCTTTAGTATCTCCTAATGGTAACACAATTAAAACATTATAATATTACAATCAAAACTCCCCTTTATGATGTCATAATGTTAAGGTGATGATAGCATTATGACATCACAATCATAAGACCCCTTTCCGGTGTCATAATGATAAGACAACTAAATCACTATGATGTCATAATCAATACACTCTTTTATTATGTCATAATGGTGAAAGAATGATAGCATTATGATGTCACAATCAAAACACCTCTTTAGTATCTCCTAATGGTAACACAATTAAAACATAATATTACAATCAAAACTCCCCTTTATGATGTCATAATGTTAAGGTGATGATAGCATTCTGACATCACAATCATAAGACCCCTTTCCGGTGTCATAATGATAAGACAACTAAATCACTATGATGTCATAATCAATACACTCTTTTATTATGTCATAATGGTAAAAGAATGATAGCATTATGATGTCACACTCAAAACACCTCTTTAGTATCTCCTAATGGTAACACAATTAAAACATTATAATATTACAATCAAAACTCCCCTTTATGATGTCATATTGTTAAAATGATGATAGCATTATGACATCACAATCATAAGACCCCTTTCCGGTGTCATAATGATAAGACAACTAAATCACTATGATGTCATAATCAATACACTCTTTTATTATGTCATAATGGTAAAAGAATGATAGCATTATGATGTCACAATCAAAACACCTCTTTAGTATCTCCTAATGGTAACACAATTAAAACATTATAATATTACAATCAAAACTCCCCTTTATGATGTCATATTGTTAAAATGATGATAGCATTATGACATCACAATCATAAGACCCCTTTCCGGTGTCATAATGATAAGACAACTAAATCACTATGATGTCATAATCAATACACTCTTTTATTATGTCATAATGGTAAAAGAATGATAGCATTATGATGTCACAATCAAAACACCTCTTTAGTATCTCCTAATGGTAACACAATTAAAACATTATAATATTATAATCAAAACTCCCCTTTATGATGTCATATTGTTAAAATGATGATAGCATTATGACATCACAATCATAAGACTCCTTTCCGGTGTCATAATTATAAGACAATTAAATCATTATGATGTCATAATCAATACACTCTTATATTATGTCATAATGGTAAAAGAATGATAGCATTATGATGTCACAATCAAAACACCTCTTTAGTATCTCATGATGGTAACACAATTAAAACATTATAATATTACAATCAAAACTCCCCTTTATGATGTCATAATGTTAAGTTGATGATAGCATTGTGACATCACAATCATAAGACCCCTTTCCGGTGTCATAATGATAAGACAACTAAATCACTATGATGTCATAATCAATACACTCTTTTATTATGTCATAATGGTAAAAGAATGATAGCATTATGATGTCACAATCAAAACACCTCTTTAGTATCTCCTAATGGTAACACAATTAAAACATTATCATATTACAATCAAAACTCCCCTTTATGATGTCATATTGTTAAAATGATGATAGCATTATGACATCACAATCATAAGACTCCTTTCCGGTGTCATAATTATAAGACAATTAAATCATTATGATGTCATAATCAATACACTCTTTTATTATGTCATAATGGTAAAAGAATGATAGCATTATGATGTCACAATCAAAACACCTCTTTAGTATCTCCTAATGGTAACACAATTAAAACATTATAATATTACAATCAAAACTCCCCTTTATGATGTCATAATGTTAAGGTGATGATAGCATTCTGACATCACAATCATAAGACCCCTTTCCGGTGTCATAATGATAAGACAACTAAATCACTATGATGTCATAATCAATACACTCTTTTATTATGTCATAATGGTAAAAGAATGATAACATTATGATGTCACAATCAAAACACCTCTTTAGTATCTCCTAATGGTAACACAATTAAAACATTATAATATTACAATCAAAACTCCCCTTTATGATGTCATAATGTTAAGGTGATGATAGCATTGTGACATCACAATCATAAGACCCCTTTCCGGTGTCATAATGATAAGACAACTAAATCACTATGATGTCATAATCAATACACTCTTTTATTATGTCATAATGGTAAAAGAATGATAGCATTATGATGTCACAATCAAAACACCTCTTTAGTATCTCCTAATGGTAACACAATTAAAACATTATCATATTACAATCAAAACTCCCCTTTATGATGTCATATTGTTAAAATGATGATAGCATTATGACATCACAATCATAAGACTCCTTTCCGGTGTCATAATTATAAGACAATTAAATCATTATGATGTCATAATCAATACACTCTTTTATTATGTCATAATGGTAAAAGAATGATAGCATTATGATGTCACAATCAAAACACCTCTTTAGTATCTCCTAATGGTAACACAATTAAAACATTATCATATTACAATCAAAACTCCCCTTTATGATGTCATATTGTTAAGTTGATGATAGCATTGTGACATCACAATCATAAGACCCCTTTCCGGTGTCATAATGATAAGACAACTAAATCACTATGATGTCATAATCAATACACTCTTTTATTATGTCATAATGGTAAAAGAATGATAGCATTATGATGTCACAATCAAAACACCTCTTTAGTATCTCCTAATGGTAACACAATTAAAACATTATCATATTACAATCAAAACTCCCCTTTATGATGTCATATTGTTAAAATGATGATAGCATTATGACATCACAATCATAAGACTCCTTTCCGGTGTCATAATGATAAGACAACTAAATCACTATGATGTCATAATCAATACACTCTTTTATTATGTCATAATGGTAAAAGAATGATAGCATTATGATGTCACACTCAAAACACCTCTTTAGTATCTCCTAATGGTAACACAATTAAAACATTATAATATTACAATCAAAACTCCCCTTTATGATGTCATATTGTTAAAATGATGATAGCATTATGACATCACAATCATAAGACCCCTTTCCGGTGTCATAATGATAAGACAACTAAATCACTATGATGTCATAATCAATACACTCTTTTATTATGTCATAATGGTAAAAGAATGATAGCATTATGATGTCACAATCAAAACACCTCTTTAGTATCTCCTAATGGTAACACAATTAAAACATTATAATATTACAATCAAAACTCCCCTTTATGATGTCATTATGTTAAGATGATGATAGCATTATGACATCACAATCATAAGACCCCTTTCCGGTGTCATAATTATAAGACAACTAAATCACTATGATGTCATAATCAATACACTCTTTTATTATGTCATAATGGTAAAAGAATGATAGCATTATGATGTCACAATCAAAACACCTCTTTAGTATCTCCTGATGGTAACACAATTAAAACATTATAATATTACATTCAAAACTCCCCTTTATGATGTCATATTGTTAAAGTGATGATAGCATTATGACATCACAATCATAAGACCCCTTTCCGGTGTCATAATGATAAGACAACTAAATCACTATGATGTCATAATCAATACACTCTTTTATTATGTCATAATGGTAAAAGAATGATAGCATTATGATGTCACAATCAAAACACCTCTTTAGTATCTCATGATGGTAACACAATTAAAACATTATAATATTACAATCAAAACTCCCCTTTATGATGTCATAATGTTAAGTTGATGATAGCATTGTGACATCACAATCATAAGACCCCTTTCCGGTGTCATAATGATAAGACAACTAAATCACTATGATGTCATAATCAATACACTCTTTTATTATGTCATAATGGTAAAAGAATGATAGCATTATGATGTCACAATCAAAACACCTCTTTAGTATCTCCTAATGGTAACACAATTAAAACATTATCATATTACAATCAAAACTCCCCTTTATGATGTCATATTGTTAAAATGATGATAGCATTATGACATCACAATCATAAGACTCCTTTCCGGTGTCATAATTATAAGACAATTAAATCATTATGATGTCATAATCAATACACTCCTTTATTATGTCATAATGGTAAAAGAATGATAGCATTATGATGTCACAATCAAAACACCTCTTTAGTATCTCCTAATGGTAACACAATTAAAACATTATAATATTACAATCAAAACTCCCCTTTATGATGTCATAATGTTAAGGTGATGATAGCATTCTGACATCACAATCATAAGACCCCTTTCCGGTGTCATAATGATAAGACAACTAAATCACTATGATGTCATAATCAATACACTCTTTTATTATGTCATAATGGTAAAAGAATGATAACATTATGATGTCACAATCAAAACACCTCTTTAGTATCTCCTAATGGTAACACAATTAAAACATTATAATATTACAATCAAAACTCCCCTTTATGATGTCATAATGTTAAGGTGATGATAGCATTCTGACATCACAATCATAAGACCCCTTTCCGGTGTCATAATGATAAGACAACTAAATCACTATGATGTCATAATCAATACACTCTTTTATTATGTCATAATGGTAAAAGAATGATAGCATTATGATGTCACAATCAAAACACCTCTTTAGTATCTCCTAATGGTAACACAATTAAAACATTATAATATTACAATCAAAACTCCCCTTTATGATGTCATAATGTTAAGGTGATGATAGCATTATGACATCACAATCATAAGACCCCTTTCCGGTGTCATAATGATAAGACAACTAAATCACTATGATGTCATAATCAATACACTCTTTTATTATGTCATAATGGTGAAAGAATGATAGCATTATGATGTCACAATCAAAACACCTCTTTAGTATCTCCTAATGGTAACACAATTAAAACATTATAATATTACAATCAAAACTCCCCTTTATGATGTCATAATGTTAAGGTGATGATAGCATTCTGACATCACAATCATAAGACCCCTTTCCGGTGTCATAATGATAAGACAACTAAATCACTATGATGTCATAATCAATACACTCTTTTATTATGTCATAATGGTAAAAGAATGATAGCATTATGATGTCACACTCAAAACACCTCTTTAGTATCTCCTAATGGTAACACAATTAAAACATTATAATATTACAATCAAAACTCCCCTTTATGATGTCATATTGTTAAAATGATGATAGCATTATGACATCACAATCATAAGACCCCTTTCCGGTGTCATAATGATAAGACAACTAAATCACTATGATGTCATAATCAATACACTCTTTTATTATGTCATAATGGTAAAAGAATGATAGCATTATGATGTCACAATCAAAACACCTCTTTAGTATCTCCTAATGGTAACACAATTAAAACATTATAATATTACAATCAAAACTCCCCTTTATGATGTCATATTGTTAAAATGATGATAGCATTATGACATCACAATCATAAGACTCCTTTCCGGTGTCATAATTATAAGACAATTAAATCATTATGATGTCATAATCAATACACTCTTTTATTATGTCATAATGGTAAAAGAATGATAGCATTATGATGTCACAATCAAAACACCTCTTTAGTATCTCATGATGGTAACACAATTAAAACATTATAATATTACAATCAAAACTCCCCTTTATGATGTCATAATGTTAAGTTGATGATAGCATTGTGACATCACAATCATAAGACCCCTTTCCGGTGTCATAATGATAAGACAACTAAATCACTATGATGTCATAATCAATACACTCTTTTATTATGTCATAATGGTAAAAGAATGATAGCATTATGATGTCACAATCAAAACACCTCTTTAGTATCTCCTAATGGTAACACAATTAAAACATTATCATATTACAATCAAAACTCCCCTTTATGATGTCATATTGTTAAAATGATGATAGCATTATGGCATCACAATCATAAGACTCCTTTCCGGTGTCATAATTATAAGACAATTAAATCATTATGATGTCATAATCAATACACTCTTTTATTATGTCATAATGGTAAAAGAATGATAGCATTATGATGTCACAATCAAAACACCTCTTTAGTATCTCCTAATGGTAACACAATTAAAACATTATAATATTACAATCAAAACTCCCCTTTATGATGTCATAATGTTAAGGTGATGATAGCATTCTGACATCACAATCATAAGACCCCTTTCCGGTGTCATAATGATAAGACAACTAAATCACTATGATGTCATAATCAATACACTCTTTTATTATGTCATAATGGTAAAAGAATGATAGCATTATGATGTCACACTCAAAACACCTCTTTAGTATCTCCTAATGGTAACACAATTAAAACATTATAATATTACAATCAAAACTCCCCTTTATGATGTCATATTGTTAAAATGATGATAGCATTATGACATCACAATCATAAGACTCCTTTCCGGTGTCATAATTATTAGACAATTAAATCATTATGATGTCATAATCAATACACTCTTTTATTATGTCATAATGGTAAAAGAATGATAGCATTATGATGTCACAATCAAAACACCTCTTTAGTATCTCCTAATGGTAACACAATTAAAACATTATAATATTGCAACCAAAACTCCCCTTTATGATGTCATAATGTTAAGATGATGATAGCATTATGACATCACAATCATAAGACCCCTTTCCGGTGTCATAATTATAAGACAACTAAATCACTGTGATGTCATAATCAATACACTCTTTTATTATGTCATAATGGTAAAAGAATGATAGCATTATGATGTCACAATCAAAACACCTCTTTAGTATCTCCTAATGGTAACACAATTAAAACATTATAATATTACAATCAAAACTCCCCTTTATGATGTCATAATGTTAAGGTGATGATAGCATTATGACATCACAATCATAAGACCCCTTTCCGGTGTCATAATGATAAGACAACTAAATCACTATGATGTCATAATCAATACACTCTTTTATTATGTCATAATGGTGAAAGAATGATAGCATTATGATGTCACAATCAAAACACCTCTTTAGTATCTCCTAATGGTAACACAATTAAAACATTATAATATTACAATCAAAACTCCCCTTTATGATGTCATAATGTTAAGGTGATGATAGCATTCTGACATCACAATCATAAGACCCCTTTCCGGTGTCATAATGATAAGACAACTAAATCACTATGATGTCATAATCAATACACTCTTTTATTATGTCATAATGGTAAAAGAATGATAGCATTATGATGTCACACTCAAAACACCTCTTTAGTATCTCCTAATGGTAACACAATTAAAACATTATAATATTACAATCAAAACTCCCCTTTATGATGTCATATTGTTAAAATGATGATAGCATTATGACATCACAATCATAAGACCCCTTTCCGGTGTCATAATGATAAGACAACTAAATCACTATGATGTCATAATCAATACACTCTTTTATTATGTCATAATGGTAAAAGAATGATAGCATTATGATGTCACAATCAAAACACCTCTTTAGTATCTCCTAATGGTAACACAATTAAAACATTATAATATTACAATCAAAACTCCCCTTTATGATGTCATTATGTTAAGATGATGATAGCATTATGACATCACAATCATAAGACCCCTTTCCGGTGTCATAATTATAAGACAACTAAATCACTATGATGTCATAATCAATACACTCTTTTATTATGTCATAATGGTAAAAGAATGATAGCATTATGATGTCACAATCAAAACACCTCTTTAGTATCTCCTGATGGTAACACAATTAAAACATTATAATATTACATTCAAAACTCCCCTTTATGATGTCATATTGTTAAAGTGATGATAGCATTATGACATCACAATCATAAGACCCCTTTCCGGTGTCATAATGATAAGACAACTAAATCACTATGATGTCATAATCAATACACTCTTTTATTATGTCATAATGGTAAAAGAATGATAGCATTATGATGTCACAATCAAAACACCTCTTTAGTATCTCATGATGGTAACACAATTAAAACATTATAATATTACAATCAAAACTCCCCTTTATGATGTCATAATGTTAAGTTGATGATAGCATTGTGACATCACAATCATAAGACCCCTTTCCGGTGTCATAATGATAAGACAACTAAATCACTATGATGTCATAATCATGCACTCTTTTATTATGTCATAATGGTAAAAGAATGATAGCATTATGATGTCACAATCAAAACACCTCTTTAGTATCTCCTAATGGTAACACAATTAAAACATTATAATATTGCAACCAAAACTCCCCTTTATGATGTCATAATGTTAAGATGATGATAGCATTATGACATCACAATCATAAGACCCCTTTCCGGTGTCATAATTATAAGACAACTAAATCACTGTGATGTCATAATCAATACACTCTTTTATTATGTCATAATGGTAAAAGAATGATAGCATTATGATGTCACAATCAAAACACCTCTTTAGTATCTCCTAATGGTAACACAATTAAAACATTATCATATTACAATCAAAACTCCCCTTTATGATGTCATATTGTTAAAATGATGATAGCATTATGACATCACAATCATAAGACTCCTTTCCGGTGTCATAATTATAAGACAATTAAATCATTATGATGTCATAATCAATACACTCTTTTATTATGTCATAATGGTAAAAGAATGATAGCATTATGATGTCACAATCAAAACACCTCTTTAGTATCTCCTAATGGTAACACAATTAAAACATTATAATATTACAATCAAAACTCCCCTTTATGATGTCATAATGTTAAGGTGATGATAGCATTCTGACATCACAATCATAAGACCCCTTTCCGGTGTCATAATGATAAGACAACTAAATCACTATGATGTCATAATCAATACACTCCTTTATTATGTCATAATGGTAAAAGAATGATAACATTATGATGTCACAATCAAAACACCTCTTTAGTATCTCCTAATGGTAACACAATTAAAACATTATAATATTACAATCAAAACTCCCCTTTATGATGTCATAATGTTAAGGTGATGATAGCATTCTGACATCACAATCATAAGACCCCTTTCCGGTGTCATAATGATAAGACAACTAAATCACTATGATGTCATAATCAATACACTCTTTTATTATGTCATAATGGTAAAAGAATGATAGCATTATGATGTCACACTCAAAACACCTCTTTAGTATCTCCTAATGGTAACACAATTAAAACATTATAATATTACAATCAAAACTCCCCTTTATGATGTCATATTGTTAAAATGATGATAGCATTATGACATCACAATCATAAGACTCCTTTCCGGTGTCATAATTATTAGACAATTAAATCATTATGATGTCATAATCAATACACTCTTTTATTATGTCATAATGGTAAAAGAATGATAGCATTATGATGTCACAATCAAAACACCTCTTTAGTATCTCCTAATGGTAACACAATTAAAACATTATAATATTGCAACCAAAACTCCCCTTTATGATGTCATAATGTTAAGATGATGATAGCATTATGACATCACAATCATAAGACCCCTTTCCGGTGTCATAATTATAAGACAACTAAATCACTGTGATTTCATAATCAATACACTCTTTTATTATGTCATAATGGTAAAAGAATGATAGCATTATGATGTCACAATCAAAACACCTCTTTAGTATCTCCTAATGGTAACACAATTAAAACATTATAATATTACAATCAAAACTCCCCTTTATGATGTCATAATGTTAAGGTGATGATAGCATTATGACATCACAATCATAAGACCCCTTTCCGGTGTCATAATGATAAGACAACTAAATCACTATGATGTCATAATCAATACACTCTTTTATTATGTCATAATGGTGAAAGAATGATAGCATTATGATGTCACAATCAAAACACCTCTTTAGTATCTCCTAATGGTAACACAATTAAAACATTATAATATTACAATCAAAACTCCCCTTTATGATGTCATAATGTTAAGGTGATGATAGCATTCTGACATCACAATCATAAGACCCCTTTCCGGTGTCATAATGATAAGACAACTAAATCACTATGATGTCATAATCAATACACTCTTTTATTATGTCATAATGGTAAAAGAATGATAGCATTATGATGTCACAATCAAAACACCTCTTTAGTATCTCCTAATGGTAACACAATTAAAACATTATCATATTACAATCAAAACTCCCCTTTATGATGTCATATTGTTAAAATGATGATAGCATTATGACATCACAATCATAAGACTCCTTTCCGGTGTCATAATTATAAGACAATTAAATCATTATGATGTCATAATCAATACACTCTTTTATTATGTCATAATGGTAAAAGAATGATAGCATTATGATGTCACAATCAAAACACCTCTTTAGTATCTCCTAATGGTAACACAATTAAAACATTATAATATTACAATCAAAACTCCCCTTTATGATGTCATAATGTTAAGGTGATGATAGCATTCTGACATCACAATCATAAGACCCCTTTCCGGTGTCATAATGATAAGACAACTAAATCACTATGATGTCATAATCAATACACTCTTTTATTATGTCATAATGGTAAAAGAATGATAGCATTATGATGTCACAATCAAAACACCTCTTTAGTATCTCCTAATGGTAACACAATTAAAACATTATAATATTACAATCAAAACTCCCCTTTATGATGTCATAATGTTAAGGTGATGATAGCATTCTGACATCACAATCATAAGACCCCTTTCCGGTGTCATAATGATAAGACAACTAAATCACTATGATGTCATAATCAATACACTCTTTTATTATGTCATAATGGTAAAAGAATGATAGCATTATGATGTCACACTCAAAACACCTCTTTAGTATCTCCTAATGGTAACACAATTAAAACATTATAATATTACAATCAAAACTCCCCTTTATGATGTCATATTGTTAAAATGATGATAGCATTATGACATCACAATCATAAGACTCCTTTCCGGTGTCATAATTATTAGACAATTAAATCATTATGATGTCATAATCAATACACTCTTTTATTATGTCATAATGGTAAAAGAATGATAGCATTATGATGTCACAATCAAAACACCTCTTTAGTATCTCCTAATGGTAACACAATTAAAACATTATAATATTGCAACCAAAACTCCCCTTTATGATGTCATAATGTTAAGATGATGATAGCATTATGACATCACAATCATAAGACCCCTTTCCGGTGTCATAATTATAAGACAACTAAATCACTGTGATGTCATAATCAATACACTCTTTTATTATGTCATAATGGTAAAAGAATGATAGCATTATGATGTCACAATCAAAACACCTCTTTAGTATCTCCTAATGGTAACACAATTAAAACATTATAATATTACAATCAAAACTCCCCTTTATGATGTCATAATGTTAAGGTGATGATAGCATTATGACATCACAATCATAAGACCCCTTTCCGGTGTCATAATGATAAGACAACTAAATCACTATGATGTCATAATCAATACACTCTTTTATTATGTCATAATGGTGAAAGAATGATAGCATTATGATGTCACAATCAAAACACCTCTTTAGTATCTCCTAATGGTAACACAATTAAAACATTATAATATTACAATCAAAACTCCCCTTTATGATGTCATAATGTTAAGGTGATGATAGCATTCTGACATCACAATCATAAGACCCCTTTCCGGTGTCATAATGATAAGACAACTAAATCACTATGATGTCATAATCAATACACTCTTTTATTATGTCATAATGGTAAAAGAATGATAGCATTATGATGTCACACTCAAAACACCTCTTTAGTATCTCCTAATGGTAACACAATTAAAACATTATAATATTACAATCAAAACTCCCCTTTATGATGTCATATTGTTAAAATGATGATAGCATTATGACATCACAATCATAAGACCCCTTTCCGGTGTCATAATGATAAGACAACTAAATCACTATGATGTCATAATCAATACACTCTTTTATTATGTCATAATGGTAAAAGAATGATAGCATTATGATGTCACAATCAAAACACCTCTTTAGTATCTCCTAATGGTAACACAATTAAAACATTATAATATTACAATCAAAACTCCCCTTTATGATGTCATATTTTTAAAATGATGATAGCATTATGACATCACAATCATAAGACCCCTTTCCGGTGTCATAATGATAAGACAACTAAATCACTATGATGTCATAATCAATAAACTCTTTTATTATGTCATAATGGTAAAAGAATGATAGCATTATGATGTCACAATCAAAACACCTCTTTAGTATCTCCTAATGGTAACACAATTAAAACATTATAATATTATAATCAAAACTCCCCTTTATGATGTCATATTGTTAAAATGATGATAGCATTATGACATCACAATCATAAGACTCCTTTCCGGTGTCATAATGATAAGACAACTAAATCACTATGATGTCATAATCAATACACTCTTTTATTATGTCATAATGGTAAAAGAATGATAGCATTATGATGTCACAATCAAAACACCTCTTTAGTATCTCCTAATGGTAACACAATTAAAACATTATAATATTACAATCAAAACTCCCCTTTATGATGTCATTATGTTAAGATGATGATAGCATTATGACATCACAATCATAAGACCCCTTTCCGGTGTCATAATTATAAGACAACTAAATCACTATGATGTCATAATCAATACACTCTTTTATTATGTCATAATGGTAAAAGAATGATAGCATTATGATGTCACAATCAAAACACCTCTTTAGTATCTCCTGATGGTAACACAATTAAAACATTATAATATTACATTCAAAACTCCCCTTTATGATGTCATATTGTTAAAGTGATGATAGCATTATGACATCACAATCATAAGACCCCTTTCCGGTGTCATAATGATAAGACAACTAAATCACTATGATGTCATAATCAATACACTCTTTTATTATGTCATAATGGTAAAAGAATGATAGCATTATGATGTCACAATCAAAACACCTCTTTAGTATCTCATGATGGTAACACAATTAAAACATTATAATATTACAATCAAAACTCCCCTTTATGATGTCATAATGTTAAGTTGATGATAGCATTGTGACATCACAATCATAAGACCCCTTTCCGGTGTCATAATGATAAGACAACTAAATCACTATGATGTCATAATCAATACACTCTTTTATTATGTCATAATGGTAAAAGAATGATAGCATTATGATGTCACAATCAAAACACCTCTTTAGTATCTCCTAATGGTAAAACAATTAAAACATTATCATATTACAATCAAAACTCCCCTTTATGATGTCATATTGTTAAAATGATGATAGCATTATGACATCACAATCATAAGACTCCTTTCCGGTGTCATAATTATAAGACAATTAAATCATTATGATGTCATAATCAATACACTCTTTTATTATGTCATAATGGTAAAAGAATGATAGCATTATGATGTCACAATCAAAACACCTCTTTAGTATCTCCTAATGGTAACACAATTAAAACATTATAATATTACAATCAAAACTCCCCTTTATGATGTCATAATGTTAAGGTGATGATAGCATTCTGACATCACAATCATAAGACCCCTTTCCGGTGTCATAATGATAAGACAACTAAATCACTATGATGTCATAATCAATACACTCTTTTATTATGTCATAATGGTAAAAGAATGATAACATTATGATGTCACAATCAAAACACCTCTTTAGTATCTCCTAATGGTAACACAATTAAAACATTATAATATTACAATCAAAACTCCCCTTTATGATGTCATAATGTTAAGGTGATGATAGCATTCTGACATCACAATCATAAGACCCCTTTCCGGTGTCATAATGATAAGACAACTAAATCACTATGATGTCATAATCAATACACTCTTTTATTATGTCATAATGGTAAAAGAATGATAGCATTATGATGTCACACTCAAAACACCTCTTTAGTATCTCCTAATGGTAACACAATTAAAACATTATAATATTACAATCAAAACTCCCCTTTATGATGTCATATTGTTAAAATGATGATAGCATTATGACATCACAATCATAAGACCCCTTTCCGGTGTCATAATGATAAGACAACTAAATCACTATGATGTCATAATCAATACACTCTTTTATTATGTCATAATGGTAAAAGAATGATAGCATTATGATGTCACAATCAAAACACCTCTTTTGTATCTCCTAATGGTAACACAATTAAAACATTATAATATTACAATCAAAACTCCCCTTTATGATGTCATTATGTTAAGATGATGATAGCATTATGACATCACAATCATAAGACCCCTTTCTGGTGTCATAATTATAAGACAACTAAATCACTATGATGTCATAATCAATACACTCTTTTATTATGTCATAATGGTAAAAGAATGATAGCATTATGATGTCACAATCAAAACACCTCTTTAGTATCTCCTGATGGTAACACAATTAAAACATTATAATATTACATTCAAAACTCCCCTTTATGATGTCATATTGTTAAAGTGATGATAGCATTATGACATCACAATCATAAGACCCCTTTCCGGTGTCATAATGATAAGTCAACTAAATCACTATGATGTCATAATCAATACACTCTTTTATTATGTCATAATGGTAAAAGAATGATAGCATTATGATGTCACAATCAAAACACCTCTTTAGTATCTCATGATGGTAACACAATTAAAACATTATAATATTACAATCAAAACTCCCCTTTATGATGTCAGAATGTTAAGTTGATGATAGCATTATGACATCACAATCATAAGACCCCTTTCCGGTGTCATAATGATAAGACAACTAAATCACTATGATGTCATCATCAATACACTCTTTTATTATGTCATAATGGTAAAAGAATGATAGCATTATGATGTCACAATCAAAACACCTCTTTAGTATCTCATGATGGTAACACAATTAAAACATTATAATATTACAATCAAAACTCCCCTTTATGATGTCATAATGTTAAGTTGATGATAGCATTGTGACATCACAATCATAAGACCCCTTTCCGGTGTCATAATGATAAGACAACTAAATCACTATGATGTCATAATCAATACACTCTTTTATTATGTCATAATGGTAAAAGAATGATAGCATTATGATGTCACAATCAAAACACCTCTTTAGTATCTCCTAATGGTAACACAATTAAAACATTATCATATTACAATCAAAACTCCCCTTTATGATGTCATATTGTTAAAATGATGATAGCATTATGACATCACAATCATAAGACTCCTTTCCGGTGTCATAATTATAAGACAATTAAATCATTATGATGTCATAATCAATACACTCTTTTATTATGTCATAATGGTAAAAGAATGATAGCATTATGATGTCACAATCAAAACACCTCTTTAGTATCTCCTAATGGTAACACAATTAAAACATTATAATATTACAATCAAAACTCCCCTTTATGATGTCATATTGTTAAAATGATGATAGCATTATGACATCACAATCATAAGACTCCTTTCCGGTGTCATAATTATTAGACAATTAAATCATTATGATGTCATAATCAATACACTCTTTTATTATGTCATAATGGTAAAAGAATGATAGCATTATGATGTCACAATCAAAACACCTCTTTAGTATCTCCTAATGGTAACACAATTAAAACATTATAATATTGCAACCAAAACTCCCCTTTATGATGTCATAATGTTAAGATGATGATAGCATTATGACATCACAATCATAAGACCCCTTTCCGGTGTCATAATTATAAGACAACTAAATCACTGTGATGTCATAATCAATACACTCTTTTATTATGTCATAATGGTAAAAGAATGATAGCATTATGATGTCACAATCAAAACACCTCTTTAGTATCTCCTAATGGTAACACAATTAAAACATTATAATATTACAATCAAAACTCCCCTTTATGATGTCATAATGTTAAGGTGATGATAGCATTATGACATCACAATCCTAAGACCCCTTTCCGGTGTCATAATGATAAGACAACTAAATCACTATGATGTCATAATCAATACACTCCTTTATTATGTCATAATGGTGAAAGAATGATAGCATTATGATGTCACAATCAAAACACCTCTTTAGTATCTCCTAATGGTAACACAATTAAAACATTATAATATTACAATCAAAACTCCCCTTTATGATGTCATAATGTTAAGGTGATGATAGCATTCTGACATCACAATCATAAGACCCCTTTCCGGTGTCATAATGATAAGACAACTAAATCACTATGATGTCATAATCAATACACTCTTTTATTATGTCATAATGGTAAAAGAATGATAGCATTATGATGTCACACTCAAAACACCTCTTTAGTATCTCCTAATGGTAACACAATTAAAACATTATAATATTACAATCAAAACTCCCCTTTATGATGTCATATTGTTAAAATGATGATAGCATTATGACATCACAATCATAAGACCCCTTTCCGGTGTCATAATGATAAGACAACTAAATCACTATGATGTCATAATCAATACACTCTTTTATTATGTCATAATGGTAAAAGAATGATAGCATTATGATGTCACAATCAAAACACCTCTTTTGTATCTCCTAATGGTAACACAATTAAAACATTATAATATTACAATCAAAACTCCCCTTTATGATGTCATATTTTTAAAATGATGATAGCATTATGACATAACAATCATAAGACCCCTTTCCGGTGTCATAATGATAAGACAACTAAATCACTATGATGTCATAATCAATAAACTCTTTTATTATGTCATAATGGTAAAAGAATGATAGCATTATGATGTCACAATCAAAACACCTCTTTAGTATCTCCTAATGGTAACACAATTAAAACATTATAATATTATAATCAAAACTCCCCTTTATGATGTCATATTGTTAAAATGATGATAGCATTATGACATCACAATCATAAGACTCCTTTCCGGTGTCATAATTATAAGACAATTAAATAATTATGATGTCATAATCAATACACTCTTTTATTATATCATAATGGTAAAAGAATGATAGCATTATGATGTCACAATCAAAACACCTCTTTAGTATCTCCTAATGGTAACACAATTAAAACATTATAATATTACAATCAAAACTCCCCTTTATGATGTCATATTGTTAAAATGATGATAGCATTATGACATCACAATCATAAGACTCCTTTCCGGTGTCATAATGATAAGACAACTAAATCACTATGATTGCATAATCAATACACTCTTTTATTATGTCATAATGGTAAAAGAATGATAGCATTATGATGTCACAATCAAAACACCTCTTTAGTATCTCCTAATGGTAACACAATTAAAACATTATAATATTACATTCAAAACTCCCCTTTATGATGTCATATTGTTAAAGTGATGATAGCATTATGACATCACAATCATAAGACCCCTTTCCGGTGTCATAATGATAAGACAACTAAATCACTATGATGTCATAATCAATACACTCTTTTATTATGTCATAATGGTAAAAGAATGATAGCATTATGATGTCACAATCAAAACACCTCTTTAGTATCTCCTAATGGTAACACAATTAAAACATTATAATATTACAATCAAAACTCCCCTTTATGATGTCATTATGTTAAGATGATGATAGCATTATGACATCACAATCATAAGACCCCTTTCCGGTGTCATAATTATAAGACAACTAAATCACTATGATGTCATAATCAATACACTCTTTTATTATGTCATAATGGTAAAAGAATGATAGCATTATGATGTCACAATCAAAACACCTCTTTAGTATCTCCTGATGGTAACACAATTAAAACATTATAATATTACATTCAAAACTCCCCTTTATGATGTCATATTGTTAAAGTGATGATAGCATTATGACATCACAATCATAAGACCCCTTTCCGGTGTCATAATGATAAGACAACTAAATCACTATGATGTCATAATCAATACACTCTTTTATTATGTCATAATGGTAAAAGAATGATAGCATTATGATGTCACAATCAAAACACCTCTTTAGTATCTCATGATGGTAACACAATTAAAACATTATAATATTACAATCAAAACTCCCCTTTATGATGTCATAATGTTAAGTTGATGATAGCATTGTGACATCACAATCATAAGACCCCTTTCCGGTGTCATAATGATAAGACAACTAAATCACTATGATGTCATAATCAATACACTCTTTTATTATGTCATAATGGTAAAAGAATGATAGCATTATGATGTCACAATCAAAACACCTCTTTAGTATCTCCTAATGGTAAAACAATTAAAACATTTTCATATTACAATCAAAACTCCCCTTTATGATGTCATATTGTTAAAATGATTATAGCATTATGACATCACAATCATAAGACTCCTTTCCGGTGTCATAATTATAAGACAATTAAATCATTATGATGTCATAATCAATACACTCTTTTATTATGTCATAATGGTAAAAGAATGATAGCATTATGATGTCACAATCAAAACACCTCTTTAGTATCTCCTAATGGTAACACAATTAAAACATTATAATATTACAATCAAAACTCCCCTTTATGATGTCATAATGTTAAGGTGATGATAGCATTCTGACATCACAATCATAAGACCCCTTTCCGGTGTCATAATGATAAGACAACTAAATCACTATGATGTCATAATCAATACACTCTTTTATTATGTCATAATGGTAAAAGAATGATAACATTATGATGTCACAATCAAAACACCTCTTTAGTATCTCCTAATGGTAACACAATTAAAACATTATAATATTACAATCAAAACTCCCCTTTATGATGTCATAATGTTAAGGTGATGATAGCATTCTGACATCACAATCATAAGACCCCTTTCCGGTGTCATAATGATAAGACAACTAAATCACTATGATGTCATAATCAATACACTCTTTTATTATGTCATAATGGTAAAAGAATGATAGCATTATGATGTCACACTCAAAACACCTCTTTAGTATCTCCTAATGGTAACACAATTAAAACATTATAATATTACAATCAAAACTCCCCTTTATGATGTCATATTGTTAAAATGATGATAGCATTATGACATCACAATCATAAGACCCCTTTCCGGTGTCATAATGATAAGACAACTAAATCACTATGATGTCATAATCAATACACTCTTTTATTATGTCATAATGGTAAAAGAATGATAGCATTATGATGTCACAATCAAAACACCTCTTTTGTATCTCCTAATGGTAACACAATTAAAACATTATAATATTACAATCAAAACTCCCCTTTATGATGTCATTATGTTAAGATGATGATAGCATTATGACATCACAATCATAAGACCCCTTTCTGTTGTCATAATTATAAGACAACTAAATCACTATGATGTCATAATCAATACACTCTTTTATTATGTCATAATGGTAAAAGAATGATAGCATTATGATGTCACAATCAAAACACCTCTTTAGTATCTCCTGATGGTAACACAATTAAAACATTATAATATTACATTCAAAACTCCCCTTTATGATGTCATATTGTTAAAGTGATGATAGCATTATGACATCACAATCATAAGACCCCTTTCCGGTGTCATAATGATAAGTCAACTAAATCACTATGATGTCATAATCAATACACTCTTTTATTATGTCATAATGGTAAAAGAATGATAGCATTATGATGTCACAATCAAAACACCTCTTTAGTATCTCATGATGGTAACACAATTAAAACATTATAATATTACAATCAAAACTCCCCTTTATGATGTCAGAATGTTAAGTTGATGATAGCATTATGACATCACAATCATAAGACCCCTTTCCGGTGTCATAATGATAAGACAACTAAATCACTATGATGTCATCATCAATACACTCTTTTATTATGTCATAATGGTAAAAGAATGATAGCATTATGATGTCACAATCAAAACACCTCTTTAGTATCTCATGATGGTAACACAATTAAAACATTATAATATTACAATCAAAACTCCCCTTTATGATGTCATAATGTTAAGTTGATGATAGCATTGTGACATCACAATCATAAGACCCCTTTCCGGTGTCATAATGATAAGACAACTAAATCACTATGATGTCATAATCAATACACTCTTTTATTATGTCATAATGGTAAAAGAATGATAGCATTATGATGTCACAATCAAAACACCTCTTTAGTATCTCCTAATGGTAACACAATTAAAACATTATCATATTACAATCAAAACTCCCCTTTATGATGTCATATTGTTAAAATGATGATAGCATTATGACATCACAATCATAAGACTCCTTTCCGGTGTCATAATTATAAGACAATTAAATCATTATGATGTCATAATCAATACACTCTTTTATTATGTCATAATGGTAAAAGAATGATAGCATTATGATGTCACAATCAAAACACCTCTTTAGTATCTCCTAATGGTAACACAATTAAAACATTATAATATTACAATCAAAACTCCCCTTTATGATGTCATAATGTTAAGGTGATGATAGCATTATGACATCACAATCATAAGACCCCTTTCCGGTGTCATAATGATAAGACAACTAAATCATTAT
Organism: Spea bombifrons; assembly: GCF_027358695.1. Taxonomy (NCBI): domain Eukaryota; kingdom Metazoa; phylum Chordata; class Amphibia; order Anura; family Pelobatidae; genus Spea; species Spea bombifrons. The sequence goes on from NC_071088.1 coordinate 41,268,240, forward strand.
GATGTCATAATCAATACACTCTTTTATTATGTCATAATGGTAAAAGAATGATAACATTATGATGTCAGAATCAAAACACCTCTTTAGTATCTCCTAATGGTAACACAATTAAAACATTATAATATTACAATCAAAACTCCCCTTTATGATGTCATAATGTTAAGGTGATGATAGCATTCTGACATCACAATCATAAGACCCCTTTCCGGTGTCATAATGATAAGACAACTAAATCACTATGATGTCATAATCAATACACTCTTTTATTATGTCATAATGGTAAAAGAATGATAGCATTATGATGTCACACTCAAAACACCTCTTTAGTATCTCCTAATGGTAACACAATTAAAACATTATAATATTACAATCAAAACTCCCCTTTATGATGTCATATTGTTAAAATGATGATAGCATTATGACATCACAATCATAAGACTCCTTTCCGGTGTCATAATTATTAGACAATTAAATCATTATGATGTCATAATCAATACACTCTTTTATTATGTCATAATGGTAAAAGAATGATAGCATTATGATGTCACAATCAAAACACCTCTTTAGTATCTCCTAATGGTAACACAATTAAAACATTATAATATTGCAACCAAAACTCCCCTTTATGATGTCATAATGTTAAGATGATGATAGCATTATGACATCACAATCATAAGACCCCTTTCCGGTGTCATAATTATAAGACAACTAAATCACTGTGATGTCATAATCAATACACTCTTTTATTATGTCATAATGGTAAAAGAATGATAGCATTATGATGTCACAATCAAAACACCTCTTTAGTATCTCCTAATGGTAACACAATTAAAACATTATAATATTACAATCAAAACTCCCCTTTATGATGTCATAATGTTAAGGTGATGATAGCATTATGACATCACAATCATAAGACCCCTTTCCGGTGTCATAATGATAAGACAACTAAATCACTATGATGTCATAATCAATACACTCTTTTATTATGTCATAATGGTGAAAGAATGATAGCATTATGATGTCACAATCAAAACACCTCTTTAGTATCTCCTAATGGTAACACAATTAAAACATTATAATATTACAATCAAAACTCCCCTTTATGATGTCATAATGTTAAGGTGATGATAGCATTCTGACATCACAATCATAAGACCCCTTTCCGGTGTCATAATGATAAGACAACTAAATCACTATGATGTCATAATCAATACACTCTTTTATTATGTCATAATGGTAAAAGAATGATAGCATTATGATGTCACACTCAAAACACCTCTTTAGTATCTCCTAATGGTAACACAATTAAAACATTATAATATTACAATCAAAACTCCCCTTTATGATGTCATATTGTTAAAATGATGATAGCATTATGACATCACAATCATAAGACCCCTTTCCGGTGTCATAATGATAAGACAACTAAATCACTATGATGTCATAATCAATACACTCTTTTATTATGTCATAATGGTAAAAGAATGATAGCATTATGATGTCACAATCAAAACACCTCTTTAGTATCTCCTAATGGTAACACAATTAAAACATTATAATATTACAATCAAAACTCCCCTTTATGATGTCATATTGTTAAAATGATGATAGCATTATGACATCACAATCATAAGACCCCTTTCCGGTGTCATAATGATAAGACAACTAAATCACTATGATGTCATAATCAATACACTCTTTTATTATGTCATAATGGTAAAAGAATGATAGCATTATGATGTCACAATCAAAACACCTCTTTAGTATCTCCTAATGGTAACACAATTAAAACATTATAATATTATAATCAAAACTCCCCTTTATGATGTCATATTGTTAAAATGATGATAGCATTATGACATCACAATCATAAGACTCCTTTCCGGTGTCATAATTATAAGACAATTAAATCATTATGATGTCATAATCAATACACTCTTTTATTATATCATAATGGTAAAAGAATGATAGCATTATGATGTCACAATCAAAACACCTCTTTAGTATCTCCTAATGGTAACACAATTAAAACATTATAATATTACAATCAAAACTCCCCTTTATGATGTCATATTGTTAAAATGATGATAGCATTATGACATCACAATCATAAGACTCCTTTCCGGTGTCATAATTATAAGACAATTAAATCATTATGATGTCATAATCAATACACTCTTTTATTATGTCATAATGGTAAAAGAATGATAGCATTATGATGTCACAATCAAAACACCTCTTTAGTATCTCATGATGGTAACACAATTAAAACATTATAATATTACAATCAAAACTCCCCTTTATGATGTCATAATGTTAAGTTGATGATAGCATTGTGACATCACAATCATAAGACCCCTTTCCGGTGTCATAATGATAAGACAACTAAATCACTATGATGTCATAATCAATACACTCTTTTATTATGTCATAATGGTAAAAGAATGATAGCATTATGATGTCACAATCAAAACACCTCTTTAGTATCTCCTAATGGTAACACAATTAAAACATTATCATATTACAATCAAAACTCCCCTTTATGATGTCATATTGTTAAAATGATGATAGCATTATGACATCACAATCATAAGACTCCTTTCCGGTGTCATAATTATAAGACAATTAAATCATTATGATGTCATAATCAATACACTCTTTTATTATGTCATAATGGTAAAAGAATGATAGCATTATGATGTCACAATCAAAACACCTCTTTAGTATCTCCTAATGGTAACACAATTAAAACATTATAATATTACAATCAAAACTCCCCTTTATGATGTCATAATGTTAAGGTGATGATAGCATTCTGACATCACAATCATAAGACCCCTTTCCGGTGTCATAATGATAAGACAACTAAATCACTATGATGTCATAATCAATACACTCTTTTATTATGTCATAATGGTAAAAGAATGATAGCATTATGATGTCACACTCAAAACACCTCTTTAGTATCTCCTAATGGTAACACAATTAAAACATTATAATATTACAATCAAAACTCCCCTTTATGATGTCATATTGTTAAAATGATGATAGCATTATGACATCACAATCATAAGACTCCTTTCCGGTGTCATAATTATTAGACAATTAAATCATTATGATGTCATAATCAATACACTCTTTTATTATGTCATAATGGTAAAAGAATGATAGCATTATGATGTCACAATCAAAACACCTCTTTAGTATCTCCTAATGGTAACACAATTAAAACATTATAATATTGCAGCCAAAACTCCCCTTTATGATGTCATAATGTTAAGATGATGATAGCATTATGACATCACAATCATAAGACCCCTTTCCGGTGTCATAATGATAAGACAACTAAATCACTATGATGTCATAATCAATACACTCTTTTATTATGTCATAATGGTAAAAGAATGATAGCATTATGATGTCACAATCAAAACACCTCTTTAGTATCTCATGATGGTAACACAATTAAAACATTATAATATTACAATCAAAACTCCCCTTTATGATGTCAGAATGTTAAGTTGATGATAGCATTATGACATCACAATCATAAGACCCCTTTCCGGTGTCATAATGATAAGACAACTAAATCACTATGATGTCATCATCAATACACTCTTTTATTATGTCATAATGGTAAAAGAATGATAGCATTATGATGTCACAATCAAAACACCTCTTTAGTATCTCATGATGGTAACACAATTAAAACATTATAATATTACAATCAAAACTCCCCTTTATGATGTCATAATGTTAAGTTGATGATAGCATTGTGACATCACAATCATAAGACCCCTTTCCGGTGTCATAATGATAAGACAACTAAATCACTATGATGTCATAATCAATACACTCTTTTATTATGTCATAATGGTAAAAGAATGATAGCATTATGATGTCACAATCAAAACACCTCTTTAGTATCTCCTAATGGTAACACTATTAAAACATTATCATATTACAATCAAAACTCCCCTTTATGATGTCATATTGTTAAAATGATGATAGCATTATGACATCACAATCATAAGACTCCTTTCCGGTGTCATAATGATAAGACAACTAAATCACTATGATGTCATAATCAATACACTCTTTTATTATGTCATAATGGTAAAAGAATGATAGCATTATGATGTCACACTCAAAACACCTCTTTAGTATCTCCTAATGGTAACACAATTAAAACATTATAATATTACAATCAAAACTCCCCTTTATGATGTCATATTGTTAAAATGATGATAGCATTATGACATCACAATCATAAGACCCCTTTCCGGTGTCATAATGATAAGACAACTAAATCACTATGATGTCATAATCAATACACTCTTTTATTATGTCATAATGGTAAAAGAATGATAGCATTATGATGTCACAATCAAAACACCTCTTTACTATCTCCTAATGGTAACACAATTAAAACATTATAATATTACAATCAAAACTCCCCTTTATGATGTCATTATGTTAAGATGATGATAGCATTATGACATCACAATCATAAGACCCCTTTCCGGTGTCATAATTATAAGACAACTAAATCACTATGATGTCATAATCAATACACTCTTTTATTACGTCATAATGGTAAAAGAATGATAGCATTATGATGTCACAATCAAAACACCTCTTTAGTATCTCCTGATGGTAACACAATTAAAACATTATAATATTACATTCAAAACTCCCCTTTATGATGTCATATTGTTAAAGTGATGATAGCATTATGACATCACAATCATAAGACCCCTTTCCGGTGTCATAATGATAAGACAACTAAATCACTATGATGTCATAATCAATACACTCTTTTATTATGTCATAATGGTAAAAGAATGATAGCATTATGATGTCACAATCAAAACACCTCTTTAGTATCTCATGATGGTAACACAATTAAAACATTATAATATTACAATCAAAACTCCCCTTTATGATGTCATAATGTTAAGTTGATGATAGCATTGTGACATCACAATCATAAGACCCCTTTCCGGTGTCATAATGATAAGACAACTAAATCACTATGATGTCATAATCAATACACTCTTTTATTATGTCATAATGGTAAAAGAATGATAGCATTATGATGTCACAATCAAAACACCTCTTTAGTATCTCCTAATGGTAACACAATTAAAACATTATAATATTACAATCAAAACTCCCCTTTATGATGTCATTATGTTAAGATGATGATAGCATTATGACATCACAATCATAAGACCCCTTTCCGGTGTCATAATTATAAGACAACTAAATCACTATGATGTCATAATCAATACACTCTTTTATTACGTCATAATGGTAAAAGAATGATAGCATTATGATGTCACAATCAAAACACCTCTTTAGTATCTCCTGATGGTAACACAATTAAAACATTATAATATTACATTCAAAACTCCCCTTTATGATGTCATATTGTTAAAGTGATGATAGCATTATGACATCACAATCATAAGACCCCTTTCCGGTGTCATAATGATAAGACAACTAAATCACTATGATGTCATAATCAATACACTCTTTTATTATGTCATAATGGTAAAAGAATGATAGCATTATGATGTCACAATCAAAACACCTCTTTAGTATCTCATGATGGTAACACAATTAAAACATTATAATATTACAATCAAAACTCCCCTTTATGATGTCATAATGTTAAGTTGATGATAGCATTGTGACATCACAATCATAAGACCCCTTTCCGGTGTCATAATGATAAGACAACTAAATCACTATGATGTCATTATCAATACACTCTTTTATTATGTCATAATGGTAAAAGAATGATAGCATTATGATGTCACAATCAAAACACCTCTTTAGTATCTCCTAATGGTAAAACAATTAAAACATTATCATATTACAATCAAAACTCCCCTTTATGATGTCATATTGTTAAAATGATGATAGCATTATGACATCACAATCATAAGACTCCTTTCCGGTGTCATAATTATAAGACAATTAAATCATTATGATGTCATAATCAATACACTCTTTTATTATGTCATAATGGTAAAAGAATGATAGCATTATGATGTCACAATCAAAACACCTCTTTAGTATCTCCTAATGGTAACACAATTAAAACATTATAATATTACAATCAAAACTCCCCTTTATGATGTCATAATGTTAAGGTGATGATAGCATTCTGACATCACAATCATAAGACCCCTTTCCGGTGTCATAATGATAAGACAACTAAATCACTATGATGTCATAATCAATACACTCTTTTATTATGTCATAATGGTAAAAGAATGATAGCATTATGATGTCACAATCAAAACACCTCTTTAGTATCTCCTAATGGTAACACAATTAAAACATTATAATATTGCAACCAAAACTCCCCTTTATGATGTCATAATGTTAAGATGATGATAGCATTATGACATCACAATCATAAGACCCCTTTCCGGTGTCATAATTATAAGACAACTAAATCACTGTGATGTCATAATCAATACACTCTTTTATTATGTCATAATGGTAAAAGAATGATAGCATTATGATGTCACAATCAAAACACCTCTTTAGTATCTCCTAATGGTAACACAATTAAAACATTATAATATTACAATCAAAACTCCCCTTTATGATGTCATAATGTTAAGGTGATGATAGCATTATGACATCACAATCCTAAGACCCCTTTCCGGTGTCATAATGATAAGACAACTAAATCACTATGATGTCATAATCAATACACTCCTTTATTATGTCATAATGGTGAAAGAATGATAGCATTATGATGTCACAATCAAAACACCTCTTTAGTATCTCCTAATGGTAACACAATTAAAACATTATAATATTACAATCAAAACTCCCCTTTATGATGTCATAATGTTAAGGTGATGATAGCATTCTGACATCACAATCATAAGACCCCTTTCCGGTGTCATAATGATAAGACAACTAAATCACTATGATGTCATAATCAATACACTCTTTTATTATGTCATAATGGTAAAAGAATGATAGCATTATGATGTCACACTCAAAACACCTCTTTAGTATCTCCTAATGGTAACACAATTAAAACATTATAATATTACAATCAAAACTCCCCTTTATGATGTCATATTGTTAAAATGATGATAGCATTATGACATCACAATCATAAGACCCCTTTCCGGTGTCATAATGATAAGACAACTAAATCACTATGATGTCATAATCAATACACTCTTTTATTATGTCATAATGGTAAAAGAATGATAGCATTATGATGTCACAATCAAAACACCTCTTTTGTATCTCCTAATGGTAACACAATTAAAACATTATAATATTACAATCAAAACTCCCCTTTATGATGTCATATTTTTAAAATGATGATAGCATTATGACATAACAATCATAAGACCCCTTTCCGGTGTCATAATGATAAGACAACTAAATCACTATGATGTCATAATCAATAAACTCTTTTATTATGTCATAATGGTAAAAGAATGATAGCATTATGATGTCACAATCAAAACACCTCTTTAGTATCTCCTAATGGTAACACAATTAAAACATTATAATATTATAATCAAAACTCCCCTTTATGATGTCATATTGTTAAAATGATGATAGCATTATGACATCACAATCATAAGACTCCTTTCCGGTGTCATAATTATAAGACAATTAAATAATTATGATGTCATAATCAATACACTCTTTTATTATATCATAATGGTAAAAGAATGATAGCATTATGATGTCACAATCAAAACACCTCTTTAGTATCTCCTAATGGTAACACAATTAAAACATTATAATATTACAATCAAAACTCCCCTTTATGATGTCATATTGTTAAAATGATGATAGCATTATGACATCACAATCATAAGACTCCTTTCCGGTGTCATAATGATAAGACAACTAAATCACTATGATTGCATAATCAATACACTCTTTTATTATGTCATAATGGTAAAAGAATGATAGCATTATGATGTCACAATCAAAACACCTCTTTAGTATCTCCTAATGGTAACACAATTAAAACATTATAATATTACAATCAAAACTCCCCTTTATGATGTCATTATGTTAAGATGATGATAGCATTATGACATCACAATCATAAGACCCCTTTCCGGTGTCATAATTATAAGACAACTAAATCACTATGATGTCATAATCAATACACTCTTTTATTATGTCATAATGGTAAAAGAATGATAGCATTATGATGTCACAATCAAAACACCTCTTTAGTATCTCCTGATGGTAACACAATTAAAACATTATAATATTACATTCAAAACTCCCCTTTATGATGTCATATTGTTAAAGTGATGATAGCATTATGACATCACAATCATAAGACCCCTTTCCGGTGTCATAATGATAAGACAACTAAATCACTATGATGTCATAATCAATACACTCTTTTATTATGTCATAATGGTAAAAGAATGATAGCATTATGATGTCACAATCAAAACACCTCTTTAGTATCTCATGATGGTAACACAATTAAAACATTATAATATTACAATCAAAACTCCCCTTTATGATGTCATAATGTTAAGTTGATGATAGCATTGTGACATCACAATCATAAGACCCCTTTCCGGTGTCATAATGATAAGACAACTAAATCACTATGATGTCATAATCAATACACTCTTTTATTATGTCATAATGGTAAAAGAATGATAGCATTATGATGTCACAATCAAAACACCTCTTTAGTATCTCCTAATGGTAAAACAATTAAAACATTATCATATTACAATCAAAACTCCCCTTTATGATGTCATATTGTTAAAATGATGATAGCATTATGACATCACAATCATAAGACCCCTTTCCGGTGTCATAATGATAAGACAACTAAATCACTATGATGTCATAATCAATACACTCTTTTATTATGTCATAATGGTAAAAGAATGATAGCATTATGATGTCACAATCAAAACACCTCTTTTGTATCTCCTAATGGTAACACAATTAAAACATTATAATATTACAATCAAAACTCCCCTTTATGATGTCATTATGTTAAGATGATGATAGCATTATGACATCACAATCATAAGACCCCTTTCTGTTGTCATAATTATAAGACAACTAAATCACTATGATGTCATAATCAATACACTCTTTTATTATGTCATAATGGTAAAAGAATGATAGCATTATGATGTCACAATCAAAACACCTCTTTAGTATCTCCTGATGGTAACACAATTAAAACATTATAATATTACATTCAAAACTCCCCTTTATGATGTCATATTGTTAAAGTGATGATAGCATTATGACATCACAATCATAAGACCCCTTTCCGGTGTCATAATGATAAGTCAACTAAATCACTATGATGTCATAATCAATACACTCTTTTATTATGTCATAATGGTAAAAGAATGATAGCATTATGATGTCACAATCAAAACACCTCTTTAGTATCTCATGATGGTAACACAATTAAAACATTATAATATTACAATCAAAACTCCCCTTTATGATGTCAGAATGTTAAGTTGATGATAGCATTATGACATCACAATCATAAGACCCCTTTCCGGTGTCATAATGATAAGACAACTAAATCACTATGATGTCATCATCAATACACTCTTTTATTATGTCATAATGGTAAAAGAATGATAGCATTATGATGTCACAATCAAAACACCTCTTTAGTATCTCATGATGGTAACACAATTAAAACATTATAATATTACAATCAAAACTCCCCTTTATGATGTCATAATGTTAAGTTGATGATAGCATTGTGACATCACAATCATAAGACCCCTTTCCGGTGTCATAATGATAAGACAACTAAATCACTATGATGTCATAATCAATACACTCTTTTATTATGTCATAATGGTAAAAGAATGATAGCATTATGATGTCACAATCAAAACACCTCTTTAGTATCTCCTAATGGTAACACAATTAAAACATTATCATATTACAATCAAAACTCCCCTTTATGATGTCATATTGTTAAAATGATGATAGCATTATGACATCACAATCATAAGACTCCTTTCCGGTGTCATAATTATAAGACAATTAAATCATTATGATGTCATAATCAATACACTCTTTTATTATGTCATAATGGTAAAAGAATGATAGCATTATGATGTCACAATCAAAACACCTCTTTAGTATCTCCTAATGGTAACACAATTAAAACATTATAATATTACAATCAAAACTCCCCTTTATGATGTCATAATGTTAAGGTGATGATAGCATTATGACATCACAATCATAAGACCCCTTTCCGGTGTCATAATGATAAGACAACTAAATCATTATGATGTCATAATCAATACACTCTTTTATTATGTCATAATGGTAAAAGAATGATAACATTATGATGTCAGAATCAAAACACCTCTTTAGTATCTCCTAATGGTAACACAATTAAAACATTATAATATTACAATCAAAACTCCCCTTTATGATGTCATAATGTTAAGGTGATGATAGCATTCTGACATCACAATCATAAGACCCCTTTCCGGTGTCATAATGATAAGACAACTAAATCACTATGATGTCATAATCAATACACTCTTTTATTATGTCATAATGGTAAAAGAATGATAGCATTATGATGTCACACTCAAAACACCTCTTTAGTATCTCCTAATGGTAACACAATTAAAACATTATAATATTACAATCAAAACTCCCCTTTATGATGTCATATTGTTAAAATGATGATAGCATTATGACATCACAATCATAAGACTCCTTTCCGGTGTCATAATTATTAGACAATTAAATCATTATGATGTCATAATCAATACACTCTTTTATTATGTCATAATGGTAAAAGAATGATAGCATTATGATGTCACAATCAAAACACCTCTTTAGTATCTCCTAATGGTAACACAATTAAAACATTATAATATTGCAACCAAAACTCCCCTTTATGATGTCATAATGTTAAGATGATGATAGCATTATGACATCACAATCATAAGACCCCTTTCCGGTGTCATAATTATAAGACAACTAAATCACTGTGATGTCATAATCAATACACTCTTTTATTATGTCATAATGGTAAAAGAATGATAGCATTATGATGTCACAATCAAAACACCTCTTTAGTATCTCCTAATGGTAACACAATTAAAACATTATAATATTACAATCAAAACTCCCCTTTATGATGTCATAATGTTAAGGTGATGATAGCATTATGACATCACAATCATAAGACCCCTTTCCGGTGTCATAATGATAAGACAACTAAATCACTATGATGTCATAATCAATACACTCTTTTATTATGTCATAATGGTGAAAGAATGATAGCATTATGATGTCACAATCAAAACACCTCTTTAGTATCTCCTAATGGTAACACAATTAAAACATTATAATATTACAATCAAAACTCCCCTTTATGATGTCATAATGTTAAGGTGATGATAGCATTCTGACATCACAATCATAAGACCCCTTTCCGGTGTCATAATGATAAGACAACTAAATCACTACGATGTCATAATCAATACACTCTTTTATTATGTCATAATGGTAAAAGAATGATAGCATTATGATGTCACACTCAAAACACCTCTTTAGTATCTCCTAATGGTAACACAATTAAAACATTATAATATTACAATCAAAACTCCCCTTTATGATGTCATATTGTTAAAATGATGATAGCATTATGACATCACAATCATAAGACCCCTTTCCGGTGTCATAATGATAAGACAACTAAATCACTATGATGTCATAATCAATACACTCTTTTATTATGTCATAATGGTAAAAGAATGATAGCATTATGATGTCACAATCAAAACACCTCTTTAGTATCTCCTAATGGTAACACAATTAAAACATTATAATATTACAATCAAAACTCCCCTTTATGATGTCATATTGTTAAAATGATGATAGCATTATGACATCACAATCATAAGACCCCTTTCCGGTGTCATAATGATAAGACAACTAAATCACTATGATGTCATAATCAATACACTCTTTTATTATGTCATAATGGTAAAAGAATGATAGCATTATGATGTCACAATCAAAACACCTCTTTAGTATCTCCTAATGGTAACACAATTAAAACATTATAATATTATAATCAAAACTCCCCTTTATGATGTCATATTGTTAAAATGATGATAGCATTATGACATCACAATCATAAGACTCCTTTCCGGTGTCATAATTATAAGACAATTAAATCATTATGATGTCATAATCAATACACTCTTTTATTATATCATAATGGTAAAAGAATGATAGCATTATGATGTCACAATCAAAACACCTCTTTAGTATCTCCTAATGGTAACACAATTAAAACATTATAATATTACAATCAAAACTCCCCTTTATGATGTCATATTGTTAAAATGATGATAGCATTATGACATCACAATCATAAGACTCCTTTCCGGTGTCATAATTATAAGACAATTAAATCATTATGATGTCATAATCAATACACTCTTTTATTATGTCATAATGGTAAAAGAATGATAGCATTATGATGTCACAATCAAAACACCTCTTTAGTATCTCATGATGGTAACACAATTAAAACATTATAATATTACAATCAAAACTCCCCTTTATGATGTCATAATGTTAAGTTGATGATAGCATTGTGACATCACAATCATAAGACCCCTTTCCGGTGTCATAATGATAAGACAACTAAATCACTATGATGTCATAATCAATACACTCTTTTATTATGTCATAATGGTAAAAGAATGATAGCATTATGATGTCACAATCAAAACACCTCTTTAGTATCTCCTAATGGTAACACAATTAAAACATTATCATATTACAATCAAAACTCCCCTTTATGATGTCATATTGTTAAAATGATGATAGCATTATGACATCACAATCATAAGACTCCTTTCCGGTGTCATAATTATAAGACAATTAAATCATTATGATGTCATAATCAATACACTCTTTTATTATGTCATAATGGTAAAAGAATGATAGCATTATGATGTCACAATCAAAACACCTCTTTAGTATCTCCTAATGGTAACACAATTAAAACATTATAATATTACAATCAAAACTCCCCTTTATGATGTCATAATGTTAAGGTGATGATAGCATTCTGACATCACAATCATAAGACCCCTTTCCGGTGTCATAATGATAAGACAACTAAATCACTATGATGTCATAATCAATACACTCTTTTATTATGTCATAATGGTAAAAGAATGATAACATTATGATGTCACAATCAAAACACCTCTTTAGTATCTCCTAATGGTAACACAATTAAAACATTATAATATTACAATCAAAACTCCCCTTTATGATGTCATAATGTTAAGGTGATGATAGCATTCTGACATCACAATCATAAGACCCCTTTCCGGTGTCATAATGATAAGACAACTAAATCACTATGATGTCATAATCAATACACTCTTTTATTATGTCATAATGGTAAAAGAATGATAGCATTATGATGTCACACTCAAAACACCTCTTTAGTATCTCCTAATGGTAACACAATTAAAACATTATAATATTACAATCAAAACTCCCCTTTATGATGTCATATTGTTAAAATGATGATAGCATTATGACATCACAATCATAAGACTCCTTTCCGGTGTCATAATTATTAGACAATTAAATCATTATGATGTCATAATCAATACACTCTTTTATTATGTCATAATGGTAAAAGAATGATAGCATTATGATGTCACAATCAAAACACCTCTTTAGTATCTCCTAATGGTAACACAATTAAAACATTATAATATTGCAGCCAAAACTCCCCTTTATGATGTCATAATGTTAAGATGATGATAGCATTATGACATCACAATCATAAGACCCCTTTCCGGTGTCATAATGATAAGACAACTAAATCACTATGATGTCATAATCAATACACTCTTTTATTATGTCATAATGGTAAAAGAATGATAGCATTATGATGTCACAATCAAAACACCTCTTTAGTATCTCATGATGGTAACACAATTAAAACATTATAATATTACAATCAAAACTCCCCTTTATGATGTCAGAATGTTAAGTTGATGATAGCATTATGACATCACAATCATAAGACCCCTTTCCGGTGTCATAATGATAAGACAACTAAATCACTATGATGTCATCATCAATACACTCTTTTATTATGTCATAATGGTAAAAGAATGATAGCATTATGATGTCACAATCAAAACACCTCTTTAGTATCTCATGATGGTAACACAATTAAAACATTATAATATTACAATCAAAACTCCCCTTTATGATGTCATAATGTTAAGTTGATGATAGCATTGTGACATCACAATCATAAGACCCCTTTCCGGTGTCATAATGATAAGACAACTAAATCACTATGATGTCATAATCAATACACTCTTTTATTATGTCATAATGGTAAAAGAATGATAGCATTATGATGTCACAATCAAAACACCTCTTTAGTATCTCCTAATGGTAACACTATTAAAACATTATCATATTACAATCAAAACTCCCCTTTATGATGTCATATTGTTAAAATGATGATAGCATTATGACATCACAATCATAAGACTCCTTTCCGGTGTCATAATGATAAGACAACTAAATCACTATGATGTCATAATCAATACACTCTTTTATTATGTCATAATGGTAAAAGAATGATAGCATTATGATGTCACACTCAAAACACCTCTTTAGTATCTCCTAATGGTAACACAATTAAAACATTATAATATTACAATCAAAACTCCCCTTTATGATGTCATATTGTTAAAATGATGATAGCATTATGACATCACAATCATAAGACCCCTTTCCGGTGTCATAATGATAAGACAACTAAATCACTATGATGTCATAATCAATACACTCTTTTATTATGTCATAATGGTAAAAGAATGATAGCATTATGATGTCACAATCAAAACACCTCTTTACTATCTCCTAATGGTAACACAATTAAAACATTATAATATTACAATCAAAACTCCCCTTTATGATGTCATTATGTTAAGATGATGATAGCATTATGACATCACAATCATAAGACCCCTTTCCGGTGTCATAATTATAAGACAACTAAATCACTATGATGTCATAATCAATACACTCTTTTATTACGTCATAATGGTAAAAGAATGATAGCATTATGATGTCACAATCAAAACACCTCTTTAGTATCTCCTGATGGTAACACAATTAAAACATTATAATATTACATTCAAAACTCCCCTTTATGATGTCATATTGTTAAAGTGATGATAGCATTATGACATCACAATCATAAGACCCCTTTCCGGTGTCATAATGATAAGACAACTAAATCACTATGATGTCATAATCAATACACTCTTTTATTATGTCATAATGGTAAAAGAATGATAGCATTATGATGTCACAATCAAAACACCTCTTTAGTATCTCATGATGGTAACACAATTAAAACATTATAATATTACAATCAAAACTCCCCTTTATGATGTCATAATGTTAAGTTGATGATAGCATTGTGACATCACAATCATAAGACCCCTTTCCGGTGTCATAATGATAAGACAACTAAATCACTATGATGTCATAATCAATACACTCTTTTATTATGTCATAATGGTAAAAGAATGATAGTATTATGATGTCACAATCAAAACACCTCTTTAGTATCTCCTAATGGTAACACAATTAAAACATTATAATATTACAATCAAAACTCCCCTTTATGATGTCATTATGTTAAGATGATGATAGCATTATGACATCACAATCATAAGACCCCTTTCCGGTGTCATAATTATAAGACAACTAAATCACTATGATGTCATAATCAATACACTCTTTTATTACGTCATAATGGTAAAAGAATGATAGCATTATGATGTCACAATCAAAACACCTCTTTAGTATCTCCTGATGGTAACACAATTAAAACATTATAATATTACATTCAAAACTCCCCTTTATGATGTCATATTGTTAAAGTGATGATAGCATTATGACATCACAATCATAAGACCCCTTTCCGGTGTCATAATGATAAGACAACTAAATCACTATGATGTCATAATCAATACACTCTTTTATTATGTCATAATGGTAAAAGAATGATAGCATTATGATGTCACAATCAAAACACCTCTTTAGTATCTCATGATGGTAACACAATTAAAACATTATAATATTACAATCAAAACTCCCCTTTATGATGTCATAATGTTAAGTTGATGATAGCATTGTGACATCACAATCATAAGACCCCTTTCCGGTGTCATAATGATAAGACAACTAAATCACTATGATGTCATTATCAATACACTCTTTTATTATGTCATAATGGTAAAAGAATGATAGCATTATGATGTCACAATCAAAACACCTCTTTAGTATCTCCTAATGGTAAAACAATTAAAACATTATCATATTACAATCAAAACTCCCCTTTATGATGTCATATTGTTAAAATGATGATAGCATTATGACATCACAATCATAAGACTCCTTTCCGGTGTCATAATTATAAGACAATTAAATCATTATGATGTCATAATCAATACACTCTTTTATTATGTCATAATGGTAAAAGAATGATAGCATTATGATGTCACAATCAAAACACCTCTTTAGTATCTCCTAATGGTAACACAATTAAAACATTATAATATTACAATCAAAACTCCCCTTTATGATGTCATAATGTTAAGGTGATGATAGCATTCTGACATCACAATCATAAGACCCCTTTCCGGTGTCATAATGATAAGACAACTAAATCACTATGATGTCATAATCAATACACTCTTTTATTATGTCATAATGGTAAAAGAATGATAACATTATGATGTCACAATCAAAACACCTCTTTAGTATCTCCTAATGGTAACACAATTAAAACATTATAATATTACAATCAAAACTCCCCTTTATGATGTCATAATGTTAAGGTGATGATAGCATTCTGACATCACAATCATAAGACCCCTTTCCGGTGTCATAATGATAAGACAACTAAATCACTATGATGTCATAATCAATACACTCTTTTATTATGTCATAATGGTAAAAGAATGATAGCATTATGATGTCACACTCAAAACACCTCTTTAGTATCTCCTAATGGTAACACAATTAAAACATTATAATATTACAATCAAAACTCCCCTTTATGATGTCATAATGTTAAGTTGATGATAGCATTGTGACATCACAATCATAAGACCCCTTTCCGGTGTCATAATGATAAGACAACTAAATCACTATGATGTCATAATCAATACACTCTTTTATTATGTCATAATGGTAAAAGAATGATAGCATTATGATGTCACAATCAAAACACCTCTTTAGTATCTCCTAATGGTAACACAATTAAAACATTATCATATTACAAACAAAACTCCCCTTTATGATGTCATATTGTTAAAATGATGATAGCATTATGACATCACAATCATAAGACTCCTTTCCGGTGTCATAATTATAAGACAATTAAATCATTATGATGTCATAATCAATACACTCTTTTATTATGTCATAATGGTAAAAGAATGATAGCATTATGATGTCACAATCAAAACACCTCTTTAGTATCTCCTAATGGTAACACAATTAAAACATTATAATATTACAATCAAAACTCCCCTTTATGATGTCATAATGTTAAGGTGATGATAGCATTATGACATCACAATCATAAGACCCCTTTCCGGTGTCATAATGATAAGACAACTAAATCATTATGATGTCATAATCAATACACTCTTTTATTATGTCATAATGGTAAAAGAATGATAACATTATGATGTCACAATCAAAACACCTCTTTAGTATCTCCTAATGGTAACACAATTAAAACATTATAATATTACAATCAAAACTCCCCTTTATGATGTCATAATGTTAAGGTGATGATAGCATTCTGACATCACAATCATAAGACCCCTTTCCGGTGTCATAATGATAAGACAACTAAATCACTATGATGTCATAATCAATACACTCTTTTATTATGTCATAATGGTAAAAGAATGATAGCATTATGATGTCACACTCAAAACACCTCTTTAGTATCTCCTAATGGTAACACAATTAAAACATTATAATATTACAATCAAAACTCCCCTTTATGATGTCATTTTGTTAAAATGATGATAGCATTATGACATCACAATCATAAGACTCCTTTCCGGTGTCATAATTATTAGACAATTAAATCATTATGATGTCATAATCAATACACTCTTTTATTATGTCATAATGGTAAAAGAATGATAGCATTATGATGTCACAATCAAAACACCTCTTTAGTATCTCCTAATGGTAACACAATTAAAACATTATAATATTGCAACCAAAACTCCCCTTTATGATGTCATAATGTTAAGATGATGATAGCATTATGACATCACAATCATAAGACCCCTTTCCGGTGTCATAATTATAAGACAACTAAATCACTGTGATGTCATAATCAATACACTCTTTTATTATGTCATAATGGTAAAAGAATGATAGCATTATGATGTCACAATCAAAACACCTCTTTAGTATCTCCTAATGGTAACACAATTAAAACATTATAATATTACAATCAAAACTCCCCTTTATGATGTCATAATGTTAAGGTGATGATAGCATTATGACATCACAATCATAAGACCCCTTTCCGGTGTCATAATGATAAGACAACTAAATCACTATGATGTCATAATCAATACACTCTTTTATTATGTCATAATGGTGAAAGAATGATAGCATTATGATGTCACAATCAAAACACCTCTTTAGTATCTCCTAATGGTAACACAATTAAAACATTATAATATTACAATCAAAACTCCCCTTTATGATGTCATAATGTTAAGGTGATGATAGCATTCTGACATCACAATCATAAGACCCCTTTCCGGTGTCATAATGATAAGACAACTAAATCACTATGATGTCATAATCAATACACACTTTTATTATGTCATAATGGTAAAAGAATGATAGCATTATGATGTCACACTCAAAACACCTCTTTAGTATCTCCTAATGGTAACACAATTAAAACATTATAATATTACAATCAAAACTCCCCTTTATGATGTCATATTGTTAAAATGATGATAGCATTATGACATCACAATCATAAGACCCCTTTCCGGTGTCATAATGATAAGACAACTAAATCACTATGATGTCATAATCAATACACTCTTTTATTATGTCATAATGGTAAAAGAATGATAGCATTATGATGTCACAATCAAAACACCTCTTTAGTATCTCCTAATGGTAACACAATTAAAACATTATAATATTACAATCAAAACTCCCCTTTATGATGTCATAATGTTAAAATGATGATAGCATTATGACATCACAATCATAAGACCCCTTTCCGGTGTCATAATGATAAGACAACTAAATCACTATGATGTCATAATCAATACACTCTTTTATTATGTCATAATGGTAAAAGAATGATAGCATTATGATGTCACAATCAAAACACCTCTTTAGTATCTCCTAATGGTAACAC
The DNA here is from genome assembly GCF_027358695.1 of Spea bombifrons. Taxonomy (NCBI): domain Eukaryota; kingdom Metazoa; phylum Chordata; class Amphibia; order Anura; family Pelobatidae; genus Spea; species Spea bombifrons. The sequence continues at coordinate 41,287,786 of NC_071088.1, forward strand.
AATTAAAACATTATAATATTATAATCAAAACTCCCCTTTATGATGTCATATTGTTAAAATGATGATAGCATTATGACATCACAATCATAAGACTCCTTTCCGGTGTCATAATTATAAGACAATTAAATCATTATGATGTCATAATCAATACACTCTTTTATTATATCATAATGGTAAAAGAATGATAGCATTATGATGTCACAATCAAAACACCTCTTTAGTATCTCCTAATGGTAACACAATTAAAACATTATAATATTACAATCAAAACTCCCCTTTATGATGTCATATTGTTAAAATGATGATAGCATTATGACATCACAATCATAAGACTCCTTTCCGGTGTCATAATTATAAGACAATTAAATCATTATGATGTCATAATCAATACACTCTTTTATTATGTCATAATGGTAAAAGAATGATAGCATTATGATGTCACAATCAAAACACCTCTTTAGTATCTCATGATGGTAACACAATTAAAACATTATAATATTACAATCAAAACTCCCCTTTATGATGTCATAATGTTAAGTTGATGATAGCATTGTGACATCACAATCATAAGACTCCTTTCCGGTGTCATAATTATAAGACAATTAAATCATTATGATGTCATAATCAATACACTCTTTTATTATGTCATAATGGTAAAAGAATGATAGCATTATGATGTCACAATCAAAACACCTCTTTAGTATCTCCTAATGGTAACACAATTAAAACATTATAATATTACAATCAAAACTCCCCTTTATGATGTCATAATGTTAAGGTGATGATAGCATTCTGACATCACAATCATAAGACCCCTTTCCGGTGTCATAATGATAAGACAACTAAATCACTATGATGTCATAATCAATACACTCTTTTATTATGTCATAATGGTAAAAGAATGATAACATTATGATGTCACAATCAAAACACCTCTTTAGTATCTCCTAATGGTAACACAATTAAAACATTATAATATTACAATCAAAACTCCCCTTTATGATGTCATAATGTTAAGGTGATGATAGCATTCTGACATCACAATCATAAGACCCCTTTCCGGTGTCATAATGATAAGACAACTAAATCACTATGATGTCATAATCAATACACTCTTTTATTATGTCATAATGGTAAAAGAATGATAGCATTATGATGTCACACTCAAAACACCTCTTTAGTATCTCCTAATGGTAACACAATTAAAACATTATAATATTACAATCAAAACTCCCCTTTATGATGTCATATTGTTAAAATGATGATAGCATTATGACATCACAATCATAAGACTCCTTTCCGGTGTCATAATTATTAGACAATTAAATCATTATGATGTCATAATCAATACACTCTTTTATTATGTCATAATGGTAAAAGAATGATAGCATTATGATGTCACAATCAAAACACCTCTTTAGTATCTCCTAATGGTAACACAATTAAAACATTATAATATTGCAGCCAAAACTCCCCTTTATGATGTCATAATGTTAAGATGATGATAGCATTATGACATCACAATCATAAGACCCCTTTCCGGTGTCATAATGATAAGACAACTAAATCACTATGATGTCATAATCAATACACTCTTTTATTATGTCATAATGGTAAAAGAATGATAGCATTATGATGTCACAATCAAAACACCTCTTTAGTATCTCATGATGGTAACACAATTAAAACATTATAATATTACAATCAAAACTCCCCTTTATGATGTCAGAACGTTAAGTTGATGATAGCATTATGACATCACAATCATAAGACCCCTTTCCGGTGTCATAATGATAAGACAACTAAATCACTATGATGTCATCATCAATACACTCTTTTATTATGTCATAATGGTAAAAGAATGATAGCATTATGATGTCACAATCAAAACACCTCTTTAGTATCTCATGATGGTAACACAATTAAAACATTATAATATTACAATCAAAACTCCCCTTTATGATGTCATAATGTTAAGTTGATGACAGCATTGTGACATCACAATCATAAGACCCCTTTCCGGTGTCATAATGATAAGACAACTAAATCACTATGATGTCATAATCAATACACTCTTTTATTATGTCATAATGGTAAAAGAATGATAGCATTATGATGTCACAATCAAAACACCTCTTTAGTATCTCCTAATGGTAACACAATTAAAACATTATAATATTACAATCAAAACTCCCCTTTATGATGTCATATTGTTAAAATGATGATAGCATTATGACATCACAATCATAAGACTCCTTTCCGGTGTCATAATTATAAGACAATTAAATCATTATGATGTCATAATCAATACACTCTTTTATTATGTCATAATGGTAAAAGAATGATAGCATTATGATGTCACAATCAAAACACCTCTTTAGTATATCCTAATGGTAACACAATTAAAACATTATAATATTACAATCAAAACTCCCCTTTATGATGTCATATTGTTAAAATGATGATAGCATTATGACATCACAATCATAAGACTCCTTTCCGGTGTCATAATTATTAGACAATTAAATCATTATGATGTCATAATCAATACACTCTTTTATTATGTCATAATGGTAAAAGAATGATAGCATTATGATGTCACAATCAAAACACCTCTTTAGTATCTCCTAATGGTAACACAATTAAAACATTATAATATTGCAACCAAAACTCCCCTTTATGATGTCATAATGTTAAGATGATGATAGCATTATGACATCACAATCATAAGACCCCTTTCCGGTGTCATAATTATAAGACAACTAAATCACTGTGATGTCATAATCAATACACTCTTTTATTATGTCATAATGGTAAAAGAATGATAGCATTATGATGTCACAATCAAAACACCTCTTTAGTATCTCCTAATGGTAACACAATTAAAACATTATAATATTACAATCAAAACTCCCCTTTATGATGTCATAATGTTAAGGTGATGATAGCATTATGACATCACAATCATAAGACCCCTTTCCGGTGTCATAATGATAAGACAACTAAATCACTATGATGTCATAATCAATACACTCTTTTATTATGTCATAATGGTGAAAGAATGATAGCATTATGATGTCACAATCAAAACACCTCTTTAGTATCTCCTAATGGTAACACAATTAAAACATTATAATATTACAATCAAAACTCCCCTTTATGATGTCATAATGTTAAGGTGATGATAGCATTCTGACATCACAATCATAAGACCCCTTTCCGGTGTCATAATGATAAGACAACTAAATCACTATGATGTCATAATCAATACACTCTTTTATTATGTCATAATGGTAAAAGAATGATAGCATTATGATGTCACACTGAAAACACCTCTTTAGTATCTCCTAATGGTAACACAATTAAAACATTATAATATTACAATCAAAACTCCCCTTTATGATGTCATATTGTTAAAATGATGATAGCATTATGACATCACAATCATAAGACCCCTTTCCGGTGTCATAATGATAAGACAACTAAATCACTATGATGTCATAATCAATACACTCTTTTATTATGTCATAATGGTAAAAGAATGATAGCATTATGATGTCACAATCAAAACACCTCTTTTGTATCTCCTAATGGTAACACAATTAAAACATTATAATATTACAATCAAAACTCCCCTTTATGATGTCATATTTTTAAAATGATGATAGCATTATGACATCACAATCATAAGACCCCTTTCCGGTGTCATAATGATAAGACAACTAAATCACTATGATGTCATAATCAATAAACTCTTTTATTATGTCATAATGGTAAAAGAATGATAGCATTATGATGTCACAATCAAAACACCTCTTTAGTATCTCCTAATGGTAACACAATTAAAACATTATAATATTATAATCAAAACTCCCCTTTATGATGTCATATTGTTAAAATGATGATAGCATTATGACATCACAATCATAAGACTCCTTTCCGGTGTCATAATTATAAGACAATTAAATCATTATGATGTCATAATCAATACACTCTTTTATTATATCATAATGGTAAAAGAATGATAGCATTATGATGTCACAATCAAAACACCTCTTTAGTATCTCCTAATGGTAACACAATTAAAACATTATAATATTACAATCAAAACTCCCCTTTATGATGTCATATTGTTAAAATGATGATAGCATTATGACATCACAATCATAAGACTCCTTTCCGGTGTCATAATGATAAGACAACTAAATCACTATGATGTCATAATCAATACACTCTTTTATTATGTCATAATGGTAAAAGAATGATAGCATTATGATGTCACAATCAAAACACCTCTTTAGTATCTCCTAATGGTAACACAATTAAAACATTATAATATTACAATCAAAACTCCCCTTTATGATGTCATTATGTTAAGATGATGATAGCATTATGACATCACAATCATAAGACCCCTTTCCGGTGTCATAATGATAAGACAACTAAATCACTATGATGTCATAATCAATACACTCTTTTATTATGTCATAATGGTAAAAGAATGATAGCATTATGATGTCACAATCAAAACACCTCTTTAGTATCTCATGATGGTAACACAATTAAAACATTATAATATTACAATCAAAACTCCCCTTTATGATGTCATAATGTTAAGTTGATGATAGCATTGTGACATCACAATCATAAGACCCCTTTCCGGTGTCATAATGATAAGACAACTAAATCACTATGATGTCATAATCAATACACTCTTTTATTATGTCATAATGGTAAAAGAATGATAGCATTATGATGTCACAATCAAAACACCTCTTTAGTATCTCCTAATGGTAAAACAATTAAAACATTATCATATTACAATCAAAACTCCCCTTTATGATGTCATATTGTTAAAATGATGATAGCATTATGACATCACAATCATAAGACTCCTTTCCGGTGTCATAATTATAAGACAATTAAATCATTATGATGTCATAATCAATACACTCTTTTATTATGTCATAATGGTAAAAGAATGATAGCATTATGATGTCACAATCAAAACACCTCTTTAGTATCTCCAAATGGTAACACAATTAAAACATTATAATATTACAATCAAAACTCCCCTTTATGATGTCATAATGTTAAGGTGATGATAGCATTCTGACATCACAATCATAAGACCCCTTTCCGGTGTCATAATGATAAGACAACTAAATCACTATGATGTCATAATCAATACACTCTTTTATTATGTCATAATGGTAAAAGAATGATAACATTATGATGTCACAATCAAAACACCTCTTTAGTATCTCCTAATGGTAACACAATTAAAACATTATAATATTACAATCAAAACTCCCCTTTATGATGTCATAATGTTAAGGTGATGATAGCATTCTGACATCACAATCATAAGACCCCTTTCCGGTGTCATAATGATAAGACAACTAAATCACTATGATGTCATAATCAATACACTCTTTTATTATGTCATAATGGTAAAAGAATGATAGCATTATGATGTCACACTCAAAACACCTCTTTAGTATCTCCTAATGGTAACACAATTAAAACATTATAATATTACAATCAAAACTCCCCTTTATGATGTCATATTGTTAAAATGATGATAGCATTATGACATCACAATCATAAGACCCCTTTCCGGTGTCCTAATGATAAGACAACTAAATCACTATGATGTCATAATCAATACACTCTTTTATTATGTCATAATGGTAAAAGAATGATAGCATTATGATGTCACAATCAAAACACCTCTTTTGTATCTCCTAATGGTAACACAATTAAAACATTATAATATTACAATCAAAACTCCCCTTTATGATGTCATTATGTTAAGATGATGATAGCATTATGACATCACAATCATAAGACCCCTTTCTGGTGTCATAATTATAAGACAACTAAATCACTATGATGTCATAATCAATACACTCTTTTATTATGTCATAATGGTAAAAGAATGATAGCATTATGATGTCACAATCAAAACACCTCTTTAGTATCTCCTGATGGTAACACAATTAAAACATTATAATATTACATTCAAAACTCCCCTTTATGATGTCATATTGTTAAAGTGATGATAGCATTATGACATCACAATCATAAGACCCCTTTCCGGTGTCATAATGATAAGTCAACTAAATCACTATGATGTCATAATCAATACACTCTTTTATTATGTCATAATGGTAAAAGAATGATAGCATTATGATGTCACAATCAAAACACCTCTTTAGTATCTCATGATGGTAACACAATTAAAACATTATAATATTACAATCAAAACTCCCCTTTATGATGTCAGAATGTTAAGTTGATGATAGCATTATGACATCACAATCATAAGACTCCTTTCCGGTGTCATAATGATAAGACAACTAAATCACTATGATGTCATCATCAATACACTCTTTTATTATGTCATAATGGTAAAAGAATGATAGCATTATGATGTCACAATCAAAACACCTCTTTAGTATCTCATGATGGTAACACAATTAAAACATTATAATATTACAATCAAAACTCCCCTTTATGATGTCATAATGTTAAGTTGATGATAGCATTGTGACATCACAATCATAAGACCCCTTTCCGGTGTCATAATGATAAGACAACTAAATCACTATGATGTCATAATCAATACACTCTTTTATTATGTCATAATGGTAAAAGAATGATAGCATTATGATGTCACAATCAAAACACCTCTTTAGTATCTCCTAATGGTAACACAATTAAAACATTATCATATTACAATCAAAACTCCCCTTTATGATGTCATATTGTTAAAATGATGATAGCATTATGACATCACAATCATAAGACTCCTTTCCGGTGTCATAATTATAAGACAATTAAATCATTATGATGTCATAATCAATACACTCTTTTATTATGTCATAATGGTAAAAGAATGATAGCATTATGATGTCACAATCAAAACACCTCTTTAGTATCTCCTAATGGTAACACAATTAAAACATTATAATATTACAATCAAAACTCCCCTTTATGATGTCATAATGTTAAGGTGATGATAGCATTATGACATCACAATCATAAGACCCCTTTCCGGTGTCATAATGATAAGACAACTAAATCATTATGATGTCATAATCAATACACTCTTTTATTATGTCATAATGGTAAAAGAATGATAACATTATGATGTCACAATCAAAACACCTCTTTAGTATCTCCTAATGGTAACACAATTAAAACATTATAATATTACAATCAAAACTCCCCTTTATGATGTCATAATGTTAAGGTGATGATAGCATTCTGACATCACAATCATAAGACCCCTTTCCGGTGTCATAATGATAAGACAACTAAATCACTATGATGTCATAATCAATACACTCTTTTATTATGTCATAATGGTAAAAGAATGATAGCATTATGATGTCACACTCAAAACACCTCTTTAGTATCTCCTAATGGTAACACAATTAAAACATTATAATATTGCAACCAAAACTCCCCTTTATGATGTCATAATGTTAAGATGATGATAGCATTATGACATCACAATCATAAGACCCCTTTCCGGTGTCATAATTATAAGACAACTAAATCACTGTGATGTCATAATCAATACACTCTTTTATTATGTCATAATGGTAAAAGAATGATAGCATTATGATGTCACAATCAAAACACCTCTTTAGTATCTCCTAATGGTAACACAATTAAAACATTATAATATTACAATCAAAACTCCCCTTTATGATGTCATAATGTTAAGGTGATGATAGCATTATGACATCACAATCATAAGACCCCTTTCCGGTGTCATAATGATAAGACAACTAAATCACTATGATGTCATAATCAATACACTCTTTTATTATGTCATAATGGTGAAAGAATGATAGCATTATGATGTCACAATCAAAACACCTCTTTAGTATCTCCTAATGGTAACACAATTAAAACATTATAATATTACAATCAAAACTCCCCTTTATGATGTCATAATGTTAAGGTGATGATAGCATTCTGACATCACAATCATAAGACCCCTTTCCGGTGTCATAATGATAAGACAACTAAATCACTATGATGTCATAATCAATACACTCTTTTATTATGTCATAATGGTAAAAGAATGATAGCATTATGATGTCACACTCAAAACACCTCTTTAGTATCTCCTAATGGTAACACAATTAAAACATTATAATATTACAATCAAAACTCCCCTTTATGATGTCATATTGTTAAAATGATGATAGCATTATGACATCACAATCATAAGACCCCTTTCCGGTGTCATAATGATAAGACAACTAAATCACTATGATGTCATAATCAATACACTCTTTTATTATGTCATAATGGTAAAAGAATGATAGCATTATGATGTCACAATCAAAACACCTCTTTAGTATCTCCTAATGGTAACACAATTAAAACATTATAATATTACAATCAAAACTCCCCTTTATGATGTCATATTGTTAAAATGATGATAGCATTATGACATCACAATCATAAGACCCCTTTCCGGTGTCATAATGATAAGACAACTAAATCACTATGATGTCATAATCAATACACTCTTTTATTATGTCATAATGGTAAAAGAATGATAGCATTATGATGTCACAATCAAAACACCTCTTTAGTATCTCCTAATGGTAACACAATTAAAACATTATAATATTATAATCAAAACTCCCCTTTATGATGTCATATTGTTAAAATGATGATAGCATTATGACATCACAATCATAAGACTCCTTTCCGGTGTCATAATTATAAGACAATTAAATCATTATGATGTCATAATCAATACACTCTTTTATTATATCATAATGGTAAAAGAATGATAGCATTATGATGTCACAATCAAAACACCTCTTTAGTATCTCCTAATGGTAACACAATTAAAACATTATAATATTACAATCAAAACTCCCCTTTATGATGTCATATTGTTAAAATGATGATAGCATTATGACATCACAATCATAAGACTCCTTTCCGGTGTCATAATTATAAGACAATTAAATCATTATGATGTCATAATCAATACACTCTTTTATTATGTCATAATGGTAAAAGAATGATAGCATTATGATGTCACAATCAAAACACCTCTTTAGTATCTCATGATGGTAACACAATTAAAACATTATAATATTACAATCAAAACTCCCCTTTATGATGTCATAATGTTAAGTTGATGATAGCATTGTGACATCACAATCATAAGACCTTTTTCCGGTGTCATAATGATAAGACAACTAAATCACTATGATGTCATAATCAATACACTCTTTTATTATGTCATAATGGTAAAAGAATGATAGCATTATGATGTCACAATCAAAACACCTCTTTAGTATCTCCTAATGGTAACACAATTAAAACATTATCATATTACAATCAAAACTCCCCTTTATGATGTCATATTGTTAAAATGATGATAGCATTATGACATCACAATCATAAGACTCCTTTCCGGTGTCATAATTATAAGACAATTAAATCATTATGATGTCATAATCAATACACTCTTTTATTATGTCATAATGGTAAAAGAATGATAGCATTATGATGTCACAATCAAAACACCTCTTTAGTATCTCCTAATGGTAACACAATTAAAACATTATAATATTACAATCAAAACTCCCCTTTATGATGTCATAATGTTAAGGTGATGATAGCATTCTGACATCACAATCATAAGACCCCTTTCCGGTGTCATAATGATAAGACAACTAAATCACTATGATGTCATAATCAATACACTCTTTTATTATGTCATAATGGTAAAAGAATGATAACATTATGATGTCACAATCAAAACACCTCTTTAGTATCTCCTAATGGTAACACAATTAAAACATTATAATATTACAATCAAAACTCCCCTTTATGATGTCATAATGTTAAGGTGATGATAGCATTCTGACATCACAATCATAAGACCCCTTTCCGGTGTCATAATGATAAGACAACTAAATCACTATGATGTCATAATCAATACACTCTTTTATTATGTCATAATGGTAAAAGAATGATAGCATTATGATGTCACACTCAAAACACCTCTTTAGTATCTCCTAATGGTAACACAATTAAAACATTATAATATTACAATCAAAACTCCCCTTTATGATGTCATATTGTTAAAATGATGATAGCATTATGACATCACAGTCATAAGACTCCTTTCCGGTGTCATAATTATTAGACAATTAAATCATTATGATGTCATAATCAATACACTCTTTTATTATGTCATAATGGTAAAAGAATGATAGCATTATGATGTCACAATCAAAACACCTCTTTAGTATCTCCTAATGGTAACACAATTAAAACATTATAATATTGCAGCCAAAACTCCCCTTTATGATGTCATAATGTTAAGATGATGATAGCATTATGACATCACAATCATAAGACCCCTTTCCGGTGTCATAATGATAAGACAACTAAATCACTATGATGTCATAATCAATACACTCTTTTATTATGTCATAATGGTAAAAGAATGATAGCATTATGATGTCACAATCAAAACACCTCTTTAGTATCTCATGATGGTAACACAATTAAAACATTATAATATTACAATCAAAACTCCCCTTTATGATGTCAGAATGTTAAGTTGATGATAGCATTATGACATCACAATCATAAGACCCCTTTCCGGTGTCATAATGATAAGACAACTAAATCACTATGATGTCATCATCAATACACTCTTTTATTATGTCATAATGGTAAAAGAATGATAGCATTATGATGTCACAATCAAAACACCTCTTTAGTATCTCATGATGGTAACACAATTAAAACATTATAATATTACAATCAAAACTCCCCTTTATGATGTCATAATGTTAAGTTGATGATAGCATTGTGACATCACAATCATAAGACCCCTTTCCGGTGTCATAATGATAAGACAACTAAATCACTATGATGTCATAATCAATACACTCTTTTATTATGTCATAATGGTAAAAGAATGATAGCATTATGATGTCACAATCAAAACACCTCTTTAGTATCTCCTAATGGTAACACTATTAAAACATTATCATATTACAATCAAAACTCCCCTTTATGATGTCATATTGTTAAAATGATGATAGCATTATGACATCACAATCATAAGACTCCTTTCCGGTGTCATAATGATAAGACAACTAAATCACTATGATGTCATAATCAATACACTCTTTTATTATGTCATAATGGTAAAAGAATGATAGCATTATGATGTCACACTCAAAACACCTCTTTAGTATCTCCTAATGGTAACACAATTAAAACATTATAATATTACAATCAAAACTCCCCTTTATGATGTCATATTGTTAAAATGATGATAGCATTATGACATCACAATCATAAGACCCCTTTCCGGTGTCATAATGATAAGACAACTAAATCACTATGATGTCATAATCAATACACTCTTTTATTATGTCATAATGGTAAAAGAATGATAGCATTATGATGTCACAATCAAAACACCTCTTTACTATCTCCTAATGGTAACACAATTAAAACATTATAATATTACAATCAAAACTCCCCTTTATGATGTCATTATGTTAAGATGATGATAGCATTATGACATCACAATCATAAGACCCCTTTCCGGTGTCATAATTATAAGACAACTAAATCACTATGATGTCATAATCAATACACTCTTTTATTACGTCATAATGGTAAAAGAATGATAGCATTATGATGTCACAATCAAAACACCTCTTTAGTATCTCCTGATGGTAACACAATTAAAACATTATAATATTACATTCAAAACTCCCCTTTATGATGTCATATTGTTAAAGTGATGATAGCATTATGACATCACAATCATAAGACCCCTTTCCGGTGTCATAATGATAAGACAACTAAATCACTATAATGTCATAATCAATACACTCTTTTATTATGTCATAATGGTAAAAGAATGATAGCATTATGATGTCACAATCAAAACACCTCTTTAGTATCTCATGATGGTAACACAATTAAAACATTATAATATTACAATCAAAACTCCCCTTTATGATGTCATAATGTTAAGTTGATGATAGCATTGTGACATCACAATCATAAGACCCCTTTCCGGTGTCATAATGATAAGACAACTAAATCACTATGATGTCATAATCAATACACTCTTTTATTATGTCATAATGGTAAAAGAATGATAGCATTATGATGTCACAATCAAAACACCTCTTTAGTATCTCCTAATGGTAACACAATTAAAACATTATCATATTACAATCAAAACTCCCCTTTATGATGTCATATTGTTAAAATGATGATAGCATTATGACATCACAATCATAAGACTCCTTTCCGGTGTCATAATGATAAGACAACTAAATCACTATGATGTCATAATCAATACACTCTTTTATTATGTCATAATGGTAAAAGAATGATAGCATTATGATGTCACACTCAAAACACCTCTTTAATATCTCGTAATGGTAACACAATTAAAACATTATAATATTACAATCAAAACTCCCCTTTATGATGTCATATTGTTAAAATGATGATAGCATTATGACATCACAATCATAAGACTCCTTTCCGGTGTCATAATTATTAGACAATTAAATCACTATGATGTCATAATCAATACACTCTTTTATTATGTCATAATGGTAAAAGAATGATAGCATTATGATGTCACAATCAAAACACCTCTTTAGTATCTCCTAATGGTAACACAATTAAAACATTATAATATTACAATCAAAACTCCCCTTTATGATGTCATTATGTTAAGATGATGATAGCATTATGACATCACAATCATAAGACCCCTTTCCGGTGTCATAATTATAAGACAACTAAATCACTATGATGTCATAATCAATACACTCTTTTATTACGTCATAATGGTAAAAGAATGATAGCATTATGATGTCACAATCAAAACACCTCTTTAGTATCTCCTGATGGTAACACAATTAAAACATTATAATATTACATTCAAAACTCCCCTTTATGATGTCATATTGTTAAAGTGATGATAGCATTATGACATCACAATCATAAGACCCCTTTCCGGTGTCATAATGATAAGACAACTAAATCACTATGATGTCATAATCAATACACTCTTTTATTATGTCATAATGGTGAAAGAATGATAGCATTATGATGTCACAATCAAAACACCTCTTTAGTATCTCCTAATGGTAACACAATTAAAACATTATAATATTACAATCAAAACTCCCCTTTATGATGTCATAATGTTATGGTGATGATAGCATTCTGACATCACAATCATAAGACCCCTTTCCGGTGTCATAATGATAAGACAACTAAATCACTATGATGTCATAATCAATACACTCTTTTATTATGTCATAATGGTAAAAGAATGATAGCATTATGATGTCACAATCAAAACACCTCTTTAGTATCTCCTAATGGTAACACAATTAAAACATTATAATATTACAATCAAAACTCCCCTTTATGATGTCATATTGTTAAAATGATGATAGCATTATGACATCACAATCATAAGACCCCTTTCCGGTGTCATAATGATAAGACAACTAAATCACTATGATGTCATAATCAATACACTCTTTTATTATGTCATAATGGTAAAAGAATGATAGCATTATGATGTCACAATCAAAACACCTCTTTAGTATCTCCTAATGGTAACACAATTAAAACATTATAATATTACAATCAAAACTCCCCTTTATGATGTCATATTGTTAAAATGATGATAGCATTATGACATCACAATCATAAGACCCGTTTCCGGTGTCATAATGATAAGACAACTAAATCACTATGATGTCATAATCAATACACTCTTTTATTATGTCATAATGGTAAAAGAATGATAGCATTATGATGTCACAATCAAAACACCTCTTTAGTATCTCCTAATGGTAATACAATTAAAACATTATAATATTATAATCAAAACTCCCCTTTATGATGTCATATTGTTAAAATGATGATAGCATTATGACATCACAATCATAAGACTCCTTTCCGGTGTCATAATTATAAGACAATTAAATCATTATGATGTCATAATCAATACACTCTTTTATTATATCATAATGGTAAAAGAATGATAGCATTATGATGTCACAATCAAAACACCTCTTTAGTATCTCCTAATGGTAACACAATTAAAACATTATAATATTACAATCAAAACTCCCCTTTATGATGTCATAATGTTAAGGTGATGATAGCATTCTGACATCACAATCATAAGACCCCTTTCCGGTGTCATAATGATAAGACAACTAAATCACTATGATGTCATAATCAATACACTCTTTTATTATGTCATAATGGTAAAAGAATGATAACATTATGATGTCACAATCAAAACACCTCTTTAGTATCTCCTAATAGTAACACAATTAAAACATTATAATATTACAATCAAAACTCCCCTTTATGATGTCATAATGTTAAGGTGATGATAGCATTCTGACATCACAATCATAAGACCCCTTTCCGGTGTCATAATGATAAGACAACTAAATCACTATGATGTCATAATCAATACACTCTTTTATTATGTCATAATGGTAAAAGAATGATAGCATTATGATGTCACACTCAAAACACCTCTTTAGTATCTCCTAATGGTAACACAATTAAAACATTATAATATTACAATCAAAACTCCCCTTTATGATGTCATATTGTTAAAATGATGATAGCATTATGACATCACAATCATAAGACTCCTTTCCGGTGTCATAATTATTAGACAATTAAATCATTATGATGTCATAATCAATACACTCTTTTATTATGTCATAATGGTAAAAGAATGATAGCATTATGATGTCACAATCAAAACACCTCTTTAGTATCTCCTAATGGTAACACAATTAAAACATTATAATATTGCAACCAAAACTCCCCTTTATGATGTCATAATGTTAAGATGATGATAGCATTATGACATCACAATCATAAGACCCCTTTCCGGTGTCATAATTATAAGACAACTAAATCACTGTGATGTCATAATCAATACACTCTTTTATTATGTCATAATGGTGAAAGAATGATAGAATTATGATGTCACAATCAAAACACCTCTTTAGTATCTCCTAATGGTAACACAATTAAAACATTATAATATTACAATCAAAACTCCCCTTTATGATGTCATAATGTTAAGGTGATGATAGCATTCTGACATCACAATCATAAGACCCCTTTCCGGTGTCATAATGATAAGACAACTAAATCACTATGATGTCATAATCAATACACTCTTTTATTATGTCATAATGGTAAAAGAATGATAGCATTATGATGTCACACTCAAAACACCTCTTTAGTATCTCCTAATGGTAACACAATTAAAACATTATAATATTAGAATCAAAACTCCCCTTTATGATGTCATATTGTTAAAATGATGATAGCATTATGACATCACAATCATAAGACCCCTTTCCGGTGTCATAATGATAAGACAACTAAATCACTATGATGTCATAATCAATACACTCTTTTATTATGTCATAATGGTAAAAGAATGATAGCATTATGATGTCACAATCAAAACACCTCTTTAGTATCTCCTAATGGTAACACAATTAAAACATTATAATATTACAATCAAAACTCCCCTTTATGATGTCATATTGTTAAAATGATGATAGCATTATGACATCACAATCATAAGACCCCTTTCCGGTGTCATAATGATAAGACAACTAAATCACTATGATGTCATAATCAATACACTCTTTTATTATGTCATAATGGTAAAAGAATGATAGCATTATGATGTCACAATCAAAACACCTCTTTAGTATCTCCTAATGGTAACACAATTAAAACATTATAATATTACAATCAAAACTCCCCTTTATGATGTCATTATGTTAAGATGATGATAGCATTATGACATCACAATCATAAGACCCCTTTCCGGTGTCATAATTATAAGACAACTAAATCACTATGATGTCATAATCAATACACTCTTTTATTATGTCATAATGGTAAAAGAATGATAGCATTATGATGTCACAATCAAAACACCTCTTTAGTATCTCCTGATGGTAACACAATTAAAACATTATAATATTACATTCAAAACTCCCCTTTATGATGTCATATTGTTAAAGTGATGATAGCATTATGACATCACAATCATAAGACCCCTTTCCGGTGTCATAATGATAAGACAACTAAATCACTATGATGTCATAATCAATACACTCTTTTATTATGTCATAATGGTAAAAGAATGATAGCATTATGATGTCACAATCAAAACACCTCTTTAGTATCTCATGATGGTAACACAATTAAAACATTATAATATTACAATCAAAACTCCCCTTTATGATGTCATAATGTTAAGTTGATGATAGCATTGTGACATCACAATCATAAGACCCCTTTCCGGTGTCATAATGATAAGACAACTAAATCACTATGATGTCATAATCAATACACTCTTTTATTATGTCATAATGGTAAAAGAATGATAGCATTATGATGTCACAATCAAAACACCTCTTTAGTATCTCCTAATGGTAACACAATTAAAACATTATCATATTATAATCAAAACTCCCCTTTATGATGTCATATTGTTAAAATGATGATAGCATTATGACATCACAATCATAAGACTCCTTTCCGGTGTCATAATTATAAGACAATTAAATCATTATGATGTCATAATCAATACACTCTTTTATTATATCATAATGGTAAAAGAATGATAGCATTATGATGTCACAATCAAAACACCTCTTTAGTATCTCCTAATGGTAACACAATTAAAACATTATAATATTACAATCAAAACTCCCCTTTATGATGTCATATTGTTAAAATGATGATAGCATTATGACATCACAATCATAAGACTCCTTTCCGGTGTCATAATTATAAGACAATTAAATCATTATGATGTCATAATCAATACACTCTTTTATTATGTCATAATGGTAAAAGAATGATAGCATTATGATGTCACAATCAAAACACCTCTTTAGTATCTCCTAATGGTAACACAATTAAAACTTTATAATATTACAAACAAAACTCCTCTTTATGATGTCATAATGTTAAGGTGATGATAGCATTCTGACATCACAATCATAAGACCCCTTTCCGGTGTCATAATGATAAGACAACTAAATCACTATGATGTCATAATCAATACACTCTTTTATTATGTCATAATGGTAAAAGAATGATAACATTATGATGTCACAATCAAAACACCTCTTTAGTATCTCCTAATGGTAACACAATTAAAACATTATAATATTACAATCAAAACTCCCCTTTATGATGTCATAATGTTAAGGTGATGATAGCATTCTGACATCACAATCATAAGACCCCTTTCCGGTGTCATAATGATAAGACAACTAAATCACTATGATGTCATAATCAATACACTCTTTTATTATGTCATAATGGTAAAAGAATGATAGCATTATGATGTCACACTCAAAACACCTCTTTAGTATCTCCTAATGGTAACACAATTAAAACATTATAATATTACAATCAAAACTCCCCTTTATGATGTCATATTGTTAAAATGATGATAGCATTATGACATCACAATCATAAGACCCCTTTCCGGTGTCATAATGATAAGACAACTAAATCACTATGATGTCATAATCAATACACTCTTTTATTATGTCATAATGGTAAAAGAATGATAGCATTATGATGTCACAATCAAAACACCTCTTTAGTATCTCCTAATGGTAACACAATTAAAACATTATAATATTACAATCAAAACTCCCCTTTATGATGTCATTATGTTAAGATGATGATAGCATTATGACATCACAATCATAAGACCCCTTTCCGGTGTCATAATTATAAGACAACTAAATCACTATGATGTCATAATCAATACACTCTTTTATTATGTCATAATGGTAAAAGAATGATAGCATTATGATGTCACAATCAAAACACCTCTTTAGTATCTCCTGATGGTAACACAATTAAAACATTATAATATTACATTCAAAACTCCCCTTTATGATGTCATATTGTTAAAGTGATGATAGCATTATGACATCACAATCATAAGACCCCTTTCCGGTGTCATAATGATAAGACAACTAAATCACTATGATGTCATAATCAATACACTCTTTTATTATGTCATAATGGTAAAAGAATGATAGCATTATGATGTCACAATCAAAACACCTCTTTAGTATCTCATGATGGTAACACAATTAAAACATTATAATATTACAATCAAAACTCCCCTTTATGATGTCATAATGTTAAGTTGATGATAGCATTGTGACATCACAATCATAAGACCCCTTTCCGGTGTCATAATGATAAGACAACTAAATCACTATGATGTCATAATCAATACACTCTTTTATTATGTCATAATGGTAAAAGAATGATAGCATTATGATGTCACAATCAAAACACCTCTTTAGTATCTCCTAATGGTAACACAATTAAAACATTATCATATTACAATCAAAACTCCCCTTTATGATGTCATATTGTTAAAATGATGATAGCATTATGACATCACAATCATAAGACTCCTTTCCGGTGTCATAATTATAAGACAATTAAATAATTATGATGTCATAATCAATACACTCTTTTATTATGTCATAATGTTAAAAGAATGATAGCATTATGATGTCACAATCAAAACACCTCTTTAGTATCTCCTAATGGTAACACAATTAAAACATTATAATATTACAATCAAAACTCCCCTTTATGATGTCATAATGTTAAGGTGATGATAGCATTCTGACATCACAATCATAAGACCCCTTTCCGGTGTCATAATGATAAGACAACTAAATCACTATGATGTCATAATCAATACACTCTTTTATTATGTCATAATGGTAAAAGAATGATAACATTATGATGTCACAATCAAAACACCTCTTTAGTATCTCCTAATGGTAACACAATTAAAACATTATAATATTACAATCAAAACTCCCCTTTATGATGTCATAATGTTAAGGTGATGATAGCATTCTGACATCACAATCATAAGACCCCTTTCCGGTGTCATAATGATAAGACAACTAAATCACTATGATGTCATAATCAATACACTCTTTTATTATGTCATAATGGTAAAAGAATGATAGCATTATGATGTCACACTCAAAACACCTCTTTAGTATCTCCTAATGGTAACACAATTAAAACATTATAATATTACAATCAAAACTCCCCTTTATGATGTCATATTGTTAAAATGATGATAGCATTATGACATCACAATCATAAGACTCCTTTCCGGTGTCATAATTATTAGACAATTAAATCATTATGATGTCATAATCAATACACTCTTTTATTATGTCATAATGGTAAAAGAATGATAGCATTATGATGTCACAATCAAAACACCTCTTTAGTATCTCCTAATGGTAACACAATTAAAACATTATAATATTGCAACCAAAACTCCCCTTTATGATGTCATAATGTTAAGATGATGATAGCATTATGACATCACAATCATAAGACCCCTTTCCGGTGTCATAATTATAAGACAACTAAATCACTATGATGTCATAATCAATACACTCTTTTATTATGTCATAATGGTAAAAGAATGATAGCATTATGATGTCACACTCAAAACACCTCTTTAGTATCTCCTAATGGTAACACAATTAAAACATTATAATATTACAATCAAAACTCCCCTTTATGATGTCATATTGTTAAAATGATGATAGCATTATGACATCACAATCATAAGACCCCTTTCCGGTGTCATAATGATAAGACAACTAAATCACTATGATGTCATAATCAATACACTCTTTTATTATGTCATAATGGTAAAAGAATGATAGCATTATGATGTCACAATCAAAACACCTCTTTAGTATCTCCTAATGGTAACACAATTAAAACATTATAATATTACAATCAAAACTCCCCTTTATGATGTCATTATGTTAAGATGATGATAGCATTATGACATCACAATCATAAGACCCCTTTCCGGTGTCATAATTATAAGACAACTAAATCACTATGATGTCATAATCAATACACTCTTTTATTATGTCATAATGGTAAAAGAATGATAGCATTATGATGTCACAATCAAAACACCTCTTTAGTATCTCCTGATGGTAACACAATTAAAACATTATAATATTACATTCAAAACTCCCCTTTATGATGTCATATTGTTAAAGTGATGATAGCATTATGACATCACAATCATAAGACCCCTTTCCGGTGTCATAATGATAAGACAACTAAATCACTATGATGTCATAATCAATACACTCTTTTATTATGTCATAATGGTAAAAGAATGATAGCATTATGATGTCACAATCAAAACACCTCTTTAGTATCTCATGATGGTAACACAATTAAAACATTATAATATTACAATCAAAACTCCCCTTTATGATGTCATAATGTTAAGTTGATGATAGCATTGTGACATCACAATCATAAGACCCCTTTCCGGTGTCATAATGATAAGACAACTAAATCACTATGATGTCATAATCAATACACTCTTTTATTATGTCATAATGGTAAAAGAATGATAGCATTATGATGTCACAATCAAAACACCTCTTTAGTATCTCCTAATGGTAACACAATTAAAACATTATAATATTGCAACCAAAACTCCCCTTTATGATGTCATAATGTTAAGATGATGATAGCATTATGACATCACAATCATAAGACCCCTTTCCGGTGTCATAATTATAAGACAACTAAATCACTGTGATGTCATAATCAATACACTCTTTTATTATGTCATAATGGTAAAAGAATGATAGCATTATGATGTCACAATCAAAACACCTCTTTAGTATCTCCTAATGGTAACACAATTAAAACATTATCATATTACAATCAAAACTCCCCTTTATGATGTCATATTGTTAAAATGATGATAGCATTATGACATCACAATCATAAGACTCCTTTCCGGTGTCATAATTATAAGACAATTAAATCATTATGATGTCATAATCAATACACTCTTTTATTATGTCATAATGGTAAAAGAATGATAGCATTATGATGTCACAATCAAAACACCTCTTTAGTATCTCCTAATGGTAACACAATTAAAACATTATAATATTACAATCAAAACTCCCCTTTATGATGTCATAATGTTAAGGTGATGATAGCATTCTGACATCACAATCATAAGACCCCTTTCCGGTGTCATAATGATAAGACAACTAAATCACTATGATGTCATAATCAATACACTCTTTTATTATGTCATAATGGTAAAAGAATGATAACATTATGATGTCACAATCAAAACACCTCTTTAGTATCTCCTAATGGTAACACAATTAAAACATTATAATATTACAATCAAAACTCCCCTTTATGATGTCATATTGTTAAAATGATGATAGCATTATGACATCACAATCATAAGACTCCTTTCCGGTGTCATAATGATAAGACAACTAAATCACTATGATGTCATAATCAATACACTCTTTTATTATGTCATAATGGTAAAAGAATGATAGCATTATGATGTCACACTCAAAACACCTCTTTAGTATCTCCTAATGGTAACACAATTAAAACATTATAATATTACAATCAAAACTCCCCTTTATGATGTCATATTGTTAAAATGATGATAGCATTATGACATCACAATCATAAGACCCCTTTCCGGTGTCATAATGATAAGACAACTAAATCACTATGATGTCATAATCAATACACTCTTTTATTATGTCATAATGGTAAAAGAATGATAGCATTATGATGTCACAATCAAAACACCTCTTTAGTATCTCCTAATGGTAACACAATTAAAACATTATAATATTACAATCAAAACTCCCCTTTATGATGTCATTATGTTAAGATGATGATAGCATTATGACATCACAATCATAAGACCCCTTTCCGGTGTCATAATTATAAGACAACTAAATCACTATGATGTCATAATCAATACACTCTTTTATTATGTCATAATGGTAAAAGAATGATAGCATTATGATGTCACAATCAAAACACCTCTTTAGTATCTCCTAATGGTAACACAATTAAAACATTATAATATTGCAACCAAAACTCCCCTTTATGATGTCATAATGTTAAGATGATGATAGCATTATGACATCACAATCATAAGACCCCTTTCCGGTGTCATAATTATAAGACAACTAAATCACTGTGATGTCATAATCAATACACTCTTTTATTATGTCATAATGGTAAAAGAATGATAGCATTATGATGTCACAATCAAAACACCTCTTTAGTATCTCCTAATGGTAACACAATTAAAACATTATCATATTACAATCAAAACTCCCCTTTATGATGTCATATTGTTAAAATGATGATAGCATTATGACATCACAATCATAAGACTCCTTTCCGGTGTCATAATTATAAGACAATTAAATCATTATGATGTCATAATCAATACACTCTTTTATTATGTCATAATGGTAAAAGAATGATAGCATTATGATGTCACAATCAAAACACCTCTTTAGTATCTCCTAATGGTAACACAATTAAAACATTATAATATTACAATCAAAACTCCCCTTTATGATGTCATTATGTTAAGATGATGATAGCATTATGACATCACAATCATAAGACCCCTTTCCGGTGTCATAATTATAAGACAACTAAATCACTATGATGTCATAATCAATACACTCTTTTATTATGTCATAATGGTAAAAGAATGATAGCATTATGATGTCACAATCAAAACACCTCTTTAGTATCTCCTGATGGTAACACAATTAAAACATTATAATATTACATTCAAAACTCCCCTTTATGATGTCATATTGTTAAAGTGATGATAGCATTATGACATCACAATCATAAGACCCCTTTCCGGTGTCATAATGATAAGACAACTAAATCACTATGATGTCATAATCAATACACTCTTTTATTATGTCATAATGGTAAAAGAATGATAGCATTATGATGTCACAATCAAAACACCTCTTTAGTATCTCATGATGGTAACACAATTAAAACATTATAATATTACAATCAAAACTCCCCTTTATGATGTCATAATGTTAAGTTGATGATAGCATTGTGACATCACAATCATAAGACCCCTTTCCGGTGTCATAATGATAAGACAACTAAATCACTATGATGTCATAATCAATACACTCTTTTATTATGTCATAATGGTAAAAGAATGATAGCATTATGATGTCACAATCAAAACACCTCTTTAGTATCTCCTAATGGTAACACAATTAAAACATTATAATATTGCAACCAAAACTCCCCTTTATGATGTCATAATGTTAAGATGATGATAGCATTATGACATCACAATCATAAGACCCCTTTCCGGTGTCATAATTATAAGACAACTAAATCACTGTGATGTCATAATCAATACACTCTTTTATTATGTCATAATGGTAAAAGAATGATAGCATTATGATGTCACAATCAAAACACCTCTTTAGTATCTCCTAATGGTAACACAATTAAAACATTATCATATTACAATCAAAACTCCCCTTTATGATGTCATATTGTTAAAATGATGATAGCATTATGACATCACAATCATAAGACTCCTTTCCGGTGTCATAATTATAAGACAATTAAATCATTATGATGTCATAATCAATACACTCTTTTATTATGTCATAATGGTAAAAGAATGATAGCATTATGATGTCACAATCAAAACACCTCTTTAGTATCTCCTAATGGTAACACAATTAAAACATTATAATATTACAATCAAAACTCCCCTTTATGATGTCATAATGTTAAGGTGATGATAGCATTCTGACATCACAATCATAAGACCCCTTTCCGGTGTCATAATGATAAGACAACTAAATCACTATGATGTCATAATCAATACACTCTTTTATTATGTCATAATGGTAAAAGAATGATAACATTATGATGTCACAATCAAAACACCTCTTTAGTATCTCCTAATGGTAACACAATTAAAACATTATAATATTACAATCAAAACTCCCCTTTATGATGTCATATTGTTAAAATGATGATAGCATTATGACATCACAATCATAAGACTCCTTTCCGGTGTCATAATGATAAGACAACTAAATCACTATGATGTCATAATCAATACACTCTTTTATTATGTCATAATGGTAAAAGAATGATAGCATTATGATGTCACACTCAAAACACCTCTTTAGTATCTCCTAATGGTAACACAATTAAAACATTATAATATTACAATCAAAACTCCCCTTTATGATGTCATATTGTTAAAATGATGATAGCATTATGACATCACAATCATAAGACCCCTTTCCGGTGTCATAATGATAAGACAACTAAATCACTATGATGTCATAATCAATACACTCTTTTATTATGTCATAATGGTAAAAGAATGATAGCATTATGATGTCACAATCAAAACACCTCTTTAGTATCTCCTAATGGTAACACAATTAAAACATTATAATATTACAATCAAAACTCCCCTTTATGATGTCATTATGTTAAGATGATGATAGCATTATGACATCACAATCATAAGACCCCTTTCCGGTGTCATAATTATAAGACAACTAAATCACTATGATGTCATAATCAATACACTCTTTTATTATGTCATAATGGTAAAAGAATGATAGCATTATGATGTCACAATCAAAACACCTCTTTAGTATCTCCTAATGGTAACACAATTAAAACATTATAATATTGCAACCAAAACTCCCCTTTATGATGTCATAATGTTAAGATGATGATAGCATTATGACATCACAATCATAAGACCCCTTTCCGGTGTCATAATTATAAGACAACTAAATCACTGTGATGTCATAATCAATACACTCTTTTATTATGTCATAATGGTAAAAGAATGATAGCATTATGATGTCACAATCAAAACACCTCTTTAGTATCTCCTAATGGTAACACAATTAAAACATTATCATATTACAATCAAAACTCCCCTTTATGATGTCATATTGTTAAAATGATGATAGCATTATGACATCACAATCATAAGACTCCTTTCCGGTGTCATAATTATAAGACAATTAAATCATTATGATGTCATAATCAATACACTCTTTTATTATGTCATAATGGTAAAAGAATGATAGCATTATGATGTCACAATCAAAACACCTCTTTAGTATCTCCTAATGGTAACACAATTAAAACATTATAATATTACAATCAAAACTCCCCTTTATGATGTCATAATGTTAAGGTGATGATAGCATTCTGACATCACAATCATAAGACCCCTTTCCGGTGTCATAATGATAAGACAACTAAATCACTATGATGTCATAATCAATACACTCTTTTATTATGTCATAATGGTAAAAGAATGATAACATTATGATGTCACAATCAAAACACCTCTTTAGTATCTCCTAATGGTAACACAATTAAAACATTATAATATTACAATCAAAACTCCCCTTTATGATGTCATATTGTTAAAATGATGATAGCATTATGACATCACAATCATAAGACTCCTTTCCGGTGTCATAATGATAAGACAACTAAATCACTATGATGTCATAATCAATACACTCTTTTATTATGTCATAATGGTAAAAGAATGATAGCATTATGATGTCACACTCAAAACACCTCTTTAGTATCTCCTAATGGTAACACAATTAAAACATTATAATATTACAATCAAAACTCCCCTTTATGATGTCATATTGTTAAAATGATGATAGCATTATGACATCACAATCATAAGACCCCTTTCCGGTGTCATAATGATAAGACAACTAAATCACTATGATGTCATAATCAATACACTCTTTTATTATGTCATAATGGTAAAAGAATGATAGCATTATGATGTCACAATCAAAACACCTCTTTAGTATCTCCTAATGGTAACACAATTAAAACATTATAATATTACAATCAAAACTCCCCTTTATGATGTCATTATGTTAAGATGATGATAGCATTATGACATCACAATCATAAGACCCCTTTCCGGTGTCATAATTATAAGACAACTAAATCACTATGATGTCATAATCAATACACTCTTTTATTATGTCATAATGGTAAAAGAATGATAGCATTATGATGTCACAATCAAAACACCTCTTTAGTATCTCATGATGGTAACACAATTAAAACATTATAATATTACAATCAAAACTCCCCTTTATGATGTCATAATGTTAAGTTGATGATAGCATTGTGACATCACAATCATAAGACCCCTTTCCGGTGTCATAATGATAAGACAACTAAATCACTATGATGTCATAATCAATACACTCTTTTATTATGTCATAATGGTAAAAGAATGATAGCATTATGATGTCACAATCAAAACACCTCTTTAGTATCTCCTAATGGTAACACAATTAAAACATTATAATATTGCAACCAAAACTCCCCTTTATGATGTCATAATGTTAAGATGATGATAGCATTATGACATCACAATCATAAGACCCCTTTCCGGTGTCATAATTATAAGACAACTAAATCACTGTGATGTCATAATCAATACACTCTTTTATTATGTCATAATGGTAAAAGAATGATAGCATTATGATGTCACAATCAAAACACCTCTTTAGTATCTCCTAATGGTAACACAATTAAAACATTATCATATTACAATCAAAACTCCCCTTTATGATGTCATATTGTTAAAATGATGATAGCATTATGACATCACAATCATAAGACCCCTTTCCGGTGTCATAATGATAAGACAACTAAATCACTATGATGTCATAATCAATACACTCTTTTATTATGTCATAATGGTAAAAGAATGATAGCATTATGATGTCACAATCAAAACACCTCTTTAGTATCTCATGATGGTAACACAATTAAAACATTATAATATTACAATCAAAACTCCCCTTTATGATGTCATAATGTTAAGTTGATGATAGCATTGTGACATCACAATCATAAGACCCCTTTCCGGTGTCATAATGATAAGACAACTAAATCACTATGATGTCATAATCAATACACTCTTTTATTATGTCATAATGGTAAAAGAATGATAGCATTATGATGTCACAATCAAAACACCTCTTTAGTATCTCCTAATGGTAACACAATTAAAACATTATAATATTGCAACCAAAACTCCCCTTTATGATGTCATAATGTTAAGATGATGATAGCATTATGACATCACAATCATAAGACCCCTTTCCGGTGTCATAATTATAAGACAACTAAATCACTGTGATGTCATAATCAATACACTCTTTTATTATGTCATAATGGTAAAAGAATGATAGCATTATGATGTCACAATCAAAACACCTCTTTAGTATCTCCTAATGGTAACACAATTAAAACATTATCATATTACAATCAAAACTCCCCTTTATGATGTCATATTGTTAAAATGATGATAGCATTATGACATCACAATCATAAGACTCCTTTCCGGTGTCATAATTATAAGACAATTAAATCATTATGATGTCATAATCAATACACTCTTTTATTATGTCATAATGGTAAAAGAATGATAGCATTATGATGTCACAATCAAAACACCTCTTTAGTATCTCCTAATGGTAACACAATTAAAACATTATAATATTACAATCAAAACTCCCCTTTATGATGTCATAATGTTAAGGTGATGATAGCATTCTGACATCACAATCATAAGACCCCTTTCCGGTGTCATAATGATAAGACAACTAAATCACTATGATGTCATAATCAATACACTCTTTTATTATGTCATAATGGTAAAAGAATGATAACATTATGATGTCACAATCAAAACACCTCTTTAGTATCTCCTAATGGTAACACAATTAAAACATTATAATATTACAATCAAAACTCCCCTTTATGATGTCATATTGTTAAAATGATGATAGCATTATGACATCACAATCATAAGACTCCTTTCCGGTGTCATAATGATAAGACAACTAAATCACTATGATGTCATAATCAATACACTCTTTTATTATGTCATAATGGTAAAAGAATGATAGCATTATGATGTCACACTCAAAACACCTCTTTAGTATCTCCTAATGGTAACACAATTAAAACATTATAATATTACAATCAAAACTCCCCTTTATGATGTCATATTGTTAAAATGATGATAGCATTATGACATCACAATCATAAGACCCCTTTCCGGTGTCATAATGATAAGACAACTAAATCACTATGATGTCATAATCAATACACTCTTTTATTATGTCATAATGGTAAAAGAATGATAGCATTATGATGTCACAATCAAAACACCTCTTTAGTATCTCCTAATGGTAACACAATTAAAACATTATAATATTACAATCAAAACTCCCCTTTATGATGTCATTATGTTAAGATGATGATAGCATTATGACATCACAATCATAAGACCCCTTTCCGGTGTCATAATTATAAGACAACTAAATCACTATGATGTCATAATCAATACACTCTTTTATTATGTCATAATGGTAAAAGAATGATAGCATTATGATGTCACAATCAAAACACCTCTTTAGTATCTCCTAATGGTAACACAATTAAAACATTATAATATTGCAACCAAAACTCCCCTTTATGATGTCATAATGTTAAGATGATGATAGCATTATGACATCACAATCATAAGACCCCTTTCCGGTGTCATAATTATAAGACAACTAAATCACTGTGATGTCATAATCAATACACTCTTTTATTATGTCATAATGGTAAAAGAATGATAGCATTATGATGTCACAATCAAAACACCTCTTTAGTATCTCCTAATGGTAACACAATTAAAACATTATCATATTACAATCAAAACTCCCCTTTATGATGTCATATTGTTAAAATGATGATAGCATTATGACATCACAATCATAAGACTCCTTTCCGGTGTCATAATTATAAGACAATTAAATCATTATGATGTCATAATCAATACACTCTTTTATTATGTCATAATGGTAAAAGAATGATAGCATTATGATGTCACAATCAAAACACCTCTTTAGTATCTCCTAATGGTAACACAATTAAAACATTATAATATTACAATCAAAACTCCCCTTTATGATGTCATAATGTTAAGGTGATGATAGCATTCTGACATCACAATCATAAGACCCCTTTCCGGTGTCATAATGATAAGACAACTAAATCACTATGATGTCATAATCAATACACTCTTTTATTATGTCATAATGGTAAAAGAATGATAACATTATGATGTCACAATCAAAACACCTCTTTAGTATCTCCTAATGGTAACACAATTAAAACATTATAATATTACAATCAAAACTCCCCTTTATGATGTCATATTGTTAAAATGATGATAGCATTATGACATCACAATCATAAGACTCCTTTCCGGTGTCATAATGATAAGACAACTAAATCACTATGATGTCATAATCAATACACTCTTTTATTATGTCATAATGGTAAAAGAATGATAGCATTATGATGTCACACTCAAAACACCTCTTTAGTATCTCCTAATGGTAACACAATTAAAACATTATAATATTACAATCAAAACTCCCCTTTATGATGTCATATTGTTAAAATGATGATAGCATTATGACATCACAATCATAAGACCCCTTTCCGGTGTCATAATGATAAGACAACTAAATCACTATGATGTCATAATCAATACACTCTTTTATTATGTCATAATGGTAAAAGAATGATAGCATTATGATGTCACAATCAAAACACCTCTTTAGTATCTCCTAATGGTAACACAATTAAAACATTATAATATTACAATCAAAACTCCCCTTTATGATGTCATTATGTTAAGATGATGATAGCATTATGACATCACAATCATAAGACCCCTTTCCGGTGTCATAATTATAAGACAACTAAATCACTATGATGTCATAATCAATACACTCTTTTATTATGTCATAATGGTAAACGAATGATAGCATTATGATGTCACAATCAAAACACCTCTTTAGTATCTCATGATGGTAACACAATTAAAACATTATAATATTACAATCAAAACTCCCCTTTATGATGTCATAATGTTAAGTTGATGATAGCATTGTGACATCACAATCATAAGACCCCTTTCCGGTGTCATAATGATAAGACAACTAAATCACTATGATGTCATAATCAATACACTCTTTTATTATGTCATAATGGTAAAAGAATGATAGCATTATGATGTCACAATCAAAACACCTCTTTAGTATCTCCTAATGGTAACACAATTAAAACATTATAATATTGCAACCAAAACTCCCCTTTATGATGTCATAATGTTAAGATGATGATAGCATTATGACATCACAATCATAAGACCCCTTTCCGGTGTCATAATTATAAGACAACTAAATCACTGTGATGTCATAATCAATACACTCTTTTATTATGTCATAATGGTAAAAGAATGATAGCATTATGATGTCACAATCAAAACACCTCTTTAGTATCTCCTAATGGTAACACAATTAAAACATTATCATATTACAATCAAAACTCCCCTTTATGATGTCATATTGTTAAAATGATGATAGCATTATGACATCACAATCATAAGACTCCTTTCCGGTGTCATAATTATAAGACAATTAAATCATTATGATGTCATAATCAATACACTCTTTTATTATGTCATAATGGTAAAAGAATGATAGCATTATGATGTCACAATCAAAACACCTCTTTAGTATCTCCTAATGGTAACACAATTAAAACATTATAATATTACAATCAAAACTCCCCTTTATGATGTCATAATGTTAAGGTGATGATAGCATTCTGACATCACAATCATAAGACCCCTTTCCGGTGTCATAATGATAAGACAACTAAATCACTATGATGTCATAATCAATACACTCTTTTATTATGTCATAATGGTAAAAGAATGATAACATTATGATGTCACAATCAAAACACCTCTTTAGTATCTTCTAATGGTAACACAATTAAAACATTATAATATTACAATCAAAACTCCCCTTTATGATGTCATAATGTTAAGGTGATGATAGCATTCTGACATCACAATCATAAGACCCCTTTCCGGTGTCATAATGATAAGACAACTAAATCACTATGATGTCATAATCAATACACTCTTTTATTATGTCATAATGGTAAAAGAATGATAGCATTATGATGTCACACTCAAAACACCTCTTTAGTATCTCCTAATGGTAACACAATTAAAACATTATAATATTACAATCAAAACTCCCCTTTATGATGTCATATTGTTAAAATGATGATAGCATTATGACATCACAATCATAAGACTCCTTTCCGGTGACATAATTATTAGACAATTAAATCATTATGATGTCATAATCAATACACTCTTATTATGTCATAATGGTAAAAGAATGATAGCATTATGATGTCACAATCAAAACACCTCTTTAGTATCTCCTAATGGTAACACAATTAAAACATTATAATATTGCAACCAAAACTCCCCTTTATGATGTCATAATGTTAAGATGATGATAGCATTATGACATCACAATCATAAGACCCCTTTCCGGTGTCATAATTATAAGACAACTAAATCACTGTGATGTCATAATCAATACACTCTTTTATTATGTCATAATGGTAAAAGAATGATAGCATTATGATGTC
Source organism: Spea bombifrons (assembly GCF_027358695.1). Classification (NCBI taxonomy): domain Eukaryota; kingdom Metazoa; phylum Chordata; class Amphibia; order Anura; family Pelobatidae; genus Spea; species Spea bombifrons. The sequence goes on from NC_071088.1 coordinate 41,319,424, forward strand.
ACAATCAAAACACCTCTTTAGTATCTCCTAATGGTAACACAATTAAAACATTATAATATTACAATCAAAACTCCCCTTTATGATGTCATAATGTTAAGGTGATGATAGCATTATGACATCACAATCATAAGACCCCTTTCCGGTGTCATAATGATAAGACAACTAAATCACTATGATGTCATAATCAATACACTCTTTTATTATGTCATAATGGTGAAAGAATGATAGCATTATGATGTCACAATCAAAACACCTCTTTAGTATCTCCTAATGGTAACACAATTAAAACATAATATTACAATCAAAACTCCCCTTTATGATGTCATAATGTTAAGGTGATGATAGCATTCTGACATCACAATCATAAGACCCCTTTCCGGTGTCATAATGATAAGACAACTAAATCACTATGATGTCATAATCAATACACTCTTTTATTATGTCATAATGGTAAAAGAATGATAGCATTATGATGTCACAATCAAAACACCTCTTTAGTATCTCCTAATGGTAACACAATTAAAACATTATCATATTACAATCAAAACTCCCCTTTATGATGTCATATTGTTAAAATGATGATAGCATTATGACATCACAATCATAAGACTCCTTTCCGGTGTCATAATTATAAGACAATTAAATCATTATGATGTCATAATCAATACACTCTTTTATTATGTCATAATGGTAAAAGAATGATAGCATTATGATGTCACAATCAAAACACCTCTTTAGTATCTCCTAATGGTAACACAATTAAAACATTATAATATTACAATCAAAACTCCCCTTTATGATGTCATAATGTTAAGGTGATGATAGCATTCTGACATCACAATCATAAGACCCCTTTCCGGTGTCATAATGATAAGACAACTAAATCACTATGATGTCATAATCAATACACTCTTTTATTATGTCATAATGGTAAAAGAATGATAGCATTATGATGTCACAATCAAAACACCTCTTTAGTATCTCCTAATGGTAACACAATTAAAACATTATAATATTACAATCAAAACTCCCCTTTATGATGTCATAATGTTAAGGTGATGATAGCATTCTGACATCACAATCATAAGACCCCTTTCCGGTGTCATAATGATAAGACAACTAAATCACTATGATGTCATAATCAATACACTCTTTTATTATGTCATAATGGTAAAAGAATGATAGCATTATGATGTCACACTCAAAACACCTCTTTAGTATCTCCTAATGGTAACACAATTAAAACATTATAATATTACAATCAAAACTCCCCTTTATGATGTCATATTGTTAAAATGATGATAGCATTATGACATCACAATCATAAGACTCCTTTCCGGTGTCATAATTATTAGACAATTAAATCATTATGATGTCATAATCAATACACTCTTTTATTATGTCATAATGGTAAAAGAATGATAGCATTATGATGTCACAATCAAAACACCTCTTTAGTATCTCCTAATGGTAACACAATTAAAACATTATAATATTGCAACCAAAACTCCCCTTTATGATGTCATAATGTTAAGATGATGATAGCATTATGACATCACAATCATAAGACCCCTTTCCGGTGTCATAATTATAAGACAACTAAATCACTGTGATGTCATAATCAATACACTCTTTTATTATGTCATAATGGTAAAAGAATGATAGCATTATGATGTCACAATCAAAACACCTCTTTAGTATCTCCTAATGGTAACACAATTAAAACATTATAATATTACAATCAAAACTCCCCTTTATGATGTCATAATGTTAAGGTGATGATAGCATTATGACATCACAATCATAAGACCCCTTTCCGGTGTCATAATGATAAGACAACTAAATCACTATGATGTCATAATCAATACACTCTTTTATTATGTCATAATGGTGAAAGAATGATAGCATTATGATGTCACAATCAAAACACCTCTTTAGTATCTCCTAATGGTAACACAATTAAAACATTATAATATTATAATCAAAACTCCCCTTTATGATGTCATAATGTTAAGGTGATGATAGCATTATGACATCACAATCATAAGACCCCTTTCCGGTGTCATAATGATAAGACAACTAAATCACTATGATGTCATAATCAATACACTCTTTTATTATGTCATAATGGTAAAATAATGATAGCATTATGATGTCACACTCAAAACACCTCTTTAGTATCTCCTAATGGTAACACAATTAAAACATTATAATATTACAATCAAAACTCCCCTTTATGATGTCATATTGTTAAAATGATGATAGCATTATGACATCACAATCATAAGACCCCTTTCCGGTGTCATAATGATAAGACAACTAAATCACTATGATGTCATAATCAATACACTCTTTTATTATGTCATAATGGTAAAAGAATGATAGCATTATGATGTCACAATCAAAACACCTCTTTTGTATCTCCTAATGGTAACACAATTAAAACATTATAATATTACAATCAAAACTCCCCTTTATGATGTCATATTTTTAAAATGATGATAGCATTATGACATCACAATCATAAGACCCCTTTCCGGTGTCATAATGATAAGACAACTAAATCACTATGATGTCATAATCAATAAACTCTTTTATTATGTCATAATGGTAAAAGAATGATAGCATTATGATGTCACAATCAAAACACCTCTTTAGTATCTCCTAATGGTAACACAATTAAAACATTATAATATTATAATCAAAACTCCCCTTTATGATGTCATATTGTTAAAATGATGATAGCATTATGACATCACAATCATAAGACTCCTTTCCGGTGTCATAATTATAAGACAATTAAATCATTATGATTTTTTAATCAATACACTCTTTTATTATATCATAATGGTAAAAGAATGATAGCATTATGATGTCACAATCAAAACACCTCTTTAGTATCTCCTAATGGTAACACAATTAAAACATTATAATATTACAATCAAAACTCCCCTTTATGATGTCATATTGTTAAAATGATGATAGCATTATGACATCACAATCATAAGACTCCTTTCCGGTGTCATAATGATAAGACAACTAAATCACTATGATGTCATAATCAATACACTCTTTTATTATGTCATAATGGTAAAAGAATGATAGCATTATGATGTCACAATCAAAACACCTCTTTAGTATCTCCTAATGGTAACACAATTAAAACATTATAATATTACAATCAAAACTCCCCTTTATGATGTCATTATGTTAAGATGATGATAGCATTATGACATCACAATCATAAGACCCCTTTCCGGTGTCATAATTATAAGACAACTAAATCACTATGATGTCATAATCAATACACTCTTTTATTATGTCATAATGGTAAAAGAATGATAGCATTATGATGTCACAATCAAAACACCTCTTTAGTATCTCCTGATGGTAACACAATTAAAACATTATAATATTACATTCAAAACTCCCCTTTATGATGTCATATTGTTAAAGTGATGATAGCATTATGACATCACAATCATAAGACCCCTTTCCGGTGTCATAATGATAAGACAACTAAATCACTATGATGTCATAATCAATACACTCTTTTATTATGTCATAATGGTAAAAGAATGATAGCATTATGATGTCACAATCAAAACACCTCTTTAGTATCTCATGATGGTAACACAATTAAAACATTATAATATTACAATCAAAACTCCCCTTTATGATGTCATAATGTTAAGTTGATGATAGCATTGTGACATCACAATCATAAGACCCCTTTCCGGTGTCATAATGATAAGACAACTAAATCACTATGATGTCATAATCAATACACTCTTTTATTATGTCATAATGGTAAAAGAATGATAGCATTATGATGTCACAATCAAAACACCTCTTTAGTATCTCCTAATGGTAACACAATTAAAACATTATCATATTACAATCAAAACTCCCCTTTATGATGTCATATTGTTAAAATGATGATAGCATTATGACATCACAATCATAAGACTCCTTTCCGGTGTCATAATTATAAGACAATTAAATCATTATGATGTCATAATCAATACACTCTTTTATTATGTCATAATGGTAAAAGAATGATAGTATTATGATGTCACAATCAAAACACCTCTTTAGTATCTCCTAATGGTAACACAATTAAAACATTATAATATTACAATCAAAACTCCCCTTTATGATGTCATAATGTTAAGGTGATGATAGCATTATGACATCACAATCATAAGACCCCTTTCCGGTGTCATAATGATAAGACAACTAAATCATTATGATGTCATAATCAATACACTCTTTTATTATGTCATAATGGTAAAAGAATGATAACATTATGATGTCACAATCAAAACACCTCTTTAGTATCTCCTAATGGTAACACAATTAAAACATTATAATATTACAATCAAAACTCCCCTTTATGATGTCATAATGTTAAGGTGATGATAGCATTCTGACATCACAATCATAAGACCCCTTTCCGGTGTCATAATGATAAGACAACTAAATCACTATGATGTCATAATCAATACACTCTTTTATTATGTCATAATGGTAAAAGAATGATAGCATTATGATGTCACACTCAAAACACCTCTTTAGTATCTCCTAATGGTAACACAATTAAAACATTATAATATTACAATCAAAACTCCCCTTTATGATGTCATATTGTTAAAATGATGATAGCATTATGACATCACAATCATAAGACTCCTTTCCGGTGTCATAATTATAAGACAAGTAAATCATTATGATGTCATAATCAATACACTCTTTTATTATGTCATAATGGTAAAAGAATGATAGCATTATGATGTCACAATCAAACACCTCTTTAGTATCTCCTAATGGTAACACAATTAAAACATTATAATATTACAATCAAAACTCCCCTTTATGATGTCATAATGATAAGATGATGATAGCATTATAACATCACAATCATAAGACTCCTTTCCGGTGTCATAATTATAAGACAATTAAATCATTATGATGTCATAATCAATACACTCTTTTATTATGTCATAATGGTAAAAGAATGATAGCATTATGATGTCACAATCAAAACACCTCTTTAGTATCTCCTAATGGTAACACAATTAAAACATTATAATATTACAATCAAAACTCCCCTTTATGATGTCATATTGTTAAAATGATGATAGCATTATGACATCACAATCATAAGACCCCTTTCCGGTGTCATAATGATAAGACAACTAAATCACTATGATGTCATAATCAATACACTCTTTTATTATGTCATAATGGTAAAAGAATGATAGCATTATGATGTCACAATCAAAACACCTCTTTAGTATCTCCTAATGGTAACACAATTAAAACATTATAATATTACAATCAAAACTCCCCTTTATGATGTCATAATGTTAAGGTGATGATAGCATTATGACATCACAATCATAAGACCCCTTTCCGGTGTCATAATGATAAGACAACTAAATCACTATGATGTCATAATCAATACACTCTTATTATGTCATAATGGTAAAAGAATGATAGCATTATGATGTCACAATCAAAACACCTCTTTAGTATCTCCTGATGGTAACACAATTAAAACATTATAATATTACAATCAAAACTCCCCTTTATGATGTCAGATTGTTAAAATGATGATAGCATTATGACATCACAATCATAAGACCCCTTTCCGGTGTCATAATGATAAGACAACTAAATCACTATGATGTCATAATCAATACACTCTTTTATTATGTCATAATGGTAAAAGAATGATAGCATTATGACGTCACAATCAAAACACCTCTTTAGTATCTCAAGATGGTAACACAATTAAAACATTATAATATTACAATCAAAACTCTCCTTTATGATGTCATAATGTTAAGGTGATGATAGCATTATCACATCACAATCATAAGACCCCTTTCCGGTGTCATGATGATAAGACAACTAAATCACTATGATGTCATAATCAATACACTCTTTTATTATGTCATAATGGAAAAGAATGATAGCATTATGATGTCACAATCAAAACACCTCTTTAGTATCTCCTAATGGTAACACAATTAAAACATTATACTATGACAATCAAAACTCCCCTTTATGATGTCATATTGTTAAAATGATGATAGCATTATGACATCACAATCATAAGACCCCTTTCCGGTGTCATAATTATAAGACAATTAAATCATTATGATGTCATAATCAATAAACTCTTTTATTATGTCATAATGGTAAAAGAATGATAACATTATGATGTCACAATCAAAACACCTCTTTAGTATCTCCTAATGGTAACACAATTAAAACATTATAATATTACAATCAAAACTCCCCTTTATGATGTCATAATGTTAAGGTGATGATAGCATTATGACATCACAATCATAAGACCCCTTTCCGGTGTCATAATGATAAGACAACTAAATCACTATGATGTCATAATCAATACACTCTTTTATTATGTCATAATGGTAAAAGAATGATAGCATTATGACGTCACAATCAAAACACCTCTTTAGTATCTCAAGATGGTAACACAATTAAAACATTATAATATTACAATCAAAACTCTCCTTTATGATGTCATAATGTTAAGGTGATGATAGCATTATCACATCACAATCATAAGACCCCTTTCCGGTGTCATGATGATAAGACAACTAAATCACTATGATGTCATAATCAATACACTCTTTTATTATGTCATAATGGAAAAGAATGATAGCATTATGATGTCACAATCAAAACACCTCTTTAGTATCTCCTGATGGTAACACAATTAAAACATTATAATATTACAATCAAAACTCCCCTTTATGATGTCATATTGTTAAAATGATGATAGCATTATGACATCACAATCATAAGACTCCTTTCCGGTGTCATAATTATAAGACAATTAAATCATTATGATGTCATAATCAATACACTCTTTTATTATGTCATAATGGTAAAAGAATGATAGCATTATGATGTCACAATCAAAACACCTCTTCAGTATCTCATGATGGTAACACAATTAAAACATTATAATATTACAATCAAAACTCCCCTTAAAGATGTCATAATGTTAAGGTGATGATAGCATTATGACATCACAATCATAAGACCCCTTTCCGGTGTCATAATGATAAGACAACTAAATCACTATGATGTCATAATCAATACACTCTTTTATTATGTCATAATGGTAAAAGAATGATAGCATTATGATGTCACAATCAAAACACCTCTTTAGTATCTCCTAATGGTAACACAATTAAAACATTATAATATTACAATCAAAACTCCCCTTTATGATGTCATATTGTTAAAATGGTGATAGTATTATGACATCACAATCATAAGACTCCTTTCCGATGTCATAATTATAAGACAATTAAATCATTATGATGTCATAATCAATACACTCTTTTATTATGTCATAATGGTAAAAGAATGATAGCATTATGATGTCACAATCAAAACACCTCTTTAGTATCTCCTAATGGTAACACAATTAAAACATTATAATATTACAATCAAAACTCCCCTTTATGATGTCATATTGTTAAAATGATGATAGCATTATGACATCACAATCATAAGACTCCTTTCCGGTGTCATAATGATAAGACAATTAAATCATTATGATGTCATAATCAATACACTCTTTTATTATGTCATAATGGTAAAAGAATGATAGCATTATGATGTCACAATCAAAACACCTCTTTAGTATCTCCTAATGGTAAAACAATTAAAACATTATAATATTACAATCAAAACTCCCCTTTATGATGTCATATTGTTAAAATGATGATAGCATTATGACATCACAATCATAAGACCCCATTCCGGTGTCATAATGATAAGACAACTAAATCACTATGATATCATAATCAATAAACTCTTTTATTATGTCATAATGGTAAAAGAATGATAGCATTATGATGTCACAATCAAAACACCTCTTTAGTATCTCCTAATGGTAACACAATTAAAACATTATAATATTACAATCAAAACTCCCCTTTATGATGTCATTTTGTTAAAATGATGATAGCATTATGACATCACAATCATAAGACTCCTTTCCGGAGTCATAATTATAAGACAAGTAAATCATTATGATGTTATAATCAATACACTCTTTTATTATGTCATAATGGTAAAAGAATGATAGCATTATGATGTCACAATCAAACACCTCTTTAGTATCTCCTAATGGTAACACAATTAAAACATTATAATATTACAATCAAAACTCCCCTTTATGATGTCATAATGATAAGATGATGATAGCATTAGAACATCACAATCATAAGACTCCTTTCCGATGTCATAATTATAAGACAATTAAATCATTATGATGTCATAATCAATACACTCTTTTATTATGTCATAATGGTAAAAGAATGATAGCATTATGATGTCACAATCAAAACACCTCTTTAGTATCTCCTAATGGTAACACAATTAAAACATTATAATATTACAATCAAAACTCCCCTTTATGATGTCATATTGTTAAAATGATGATAGCATTATGACATCACAATCATAAGACTCCTTTCCGGTGTCATAATTATAAGACAATTAAATCATTATGATGTCATAATCAATACACTCTTTTATTATGTAAAAATGGTAAAAGAATAATAGCATTATGATGTCACAATCAAAACACCTCTTTAGTATCTACTAATGGTAACACAATTAAAACATTATAATATTACAATCAAAACTCCCCTTTGTGATGTCATATTGTTAAAATGATGATAGCATTATGACATCACAATCATAAGACCCCTTTCCGGTGTCATAATGATAAGACAACTAAATCACTATGATGTCATAATCAATACACTCTTTTATTATGTCATAATGGTAAAAGAATGATAGCATTATGTTGTCACAATCAAAACACCTCTTTAGTATCTCCTAATGGTAACACAATTAAAACATCATAATATTACAATCAAAACTCCCCTTTATGATGTCATATTGTTAAAATGATGATAGCATTATGACATCACAATCATAAGACTCCTTTCCGGTGTCATAATGATAAGATAATTAAATCATTATGATGTCATAATCAATACACTCTTTTATTATGTCATAATGGTAAAAGAATGATAGCATTATGATGTCACAGTCAAAACACCTCTTTAGTATCTCCTAATGGTAACACAATTAAAACATTATAATATTACAATCAAAACTCCCCTTTATGATGTCATATTGTTAAAATGATGATAGCATTATGACATCACAATTATAAGACTCCTTTCCGTTGTCATAATTATAAGACAATTAAATCATTATGATGTCATAATCAATACACTCTTTTATTATGTCATAATGGTAAAAGAATGATAGCATTATGATGTCACAATCAAAACACCTCTTTAGTATCTCCTGATGGTAACACAATTAAAACATTATAATATTACAATCAAAACTCCCCTTTATGATGTCATATTGTTAAAATGATGATAGCATTATGACATCACAATCATAAGACTCCTTTCCGGTGTCATAATTATAAGACAATTAAATCATTATGATGTCATAATCAATACACTCTTTTATTATGTAAAAATGGTAAAAGAATAATAGCATTATGATGTCACAATCAAAACACCTCTTTAGTATCTCCTAATGGTAACACAATTAAAACATTATAATATTACAATCAAAACTCCCCTTTGTGATGTCATATTGTTAAAATGATGATAGCATTATGACATCACAATCATAAGACCCCTTTCCGGTGTCATAATGATAAGACAACTAAATCACTATGATGTCATAATCAATACACTCTTTTATTATGTCATAATGGTAAAAGAATGATAGCATTATGTTGTCACAATCAAAACACCTCTTTAGTATCTCCTAATGGTAACACAATTAAAACATCATAATATTACAATCAAAACTCCCCTTTATGATGTCATATTGTTAAAATGATGATAGCATTATGACATCACAATCATAAGACTCCTTTCCGGTGTCATAATGATAAGACAATTAAATCATTATGATGTCATAATCAATACACTCTTTTATTATGTCATAATGGTAAAAGAATGATAGCATTATGATGTCACAATCAAAACACCTCTTTTGTATCTCCTAATGGTAACACAATTAAAACATTATAATATTACAATCAAAACTCCCCTTTATGATGTCATTATGTTAAGATGATGATAGCATTATGACATCACAATCATAAGACCCCTTTTCGGTGTCATAATTATAAGACAACTAAATCATCATGATGTCATAATCAATACACTCTTTTATTATGTCATAATGGTAAAAGAATGATAGCATTATGATGTCACAATCAAAACACCTCTTTAGTATCTCCTGATGGTAACACAATTAAAACATTATAATATTACATTCAAAACTCCCCTTTATGATGTCATATTGTTAAAGTGATGATAGCATTATGACATCACAATCATAAGACCCCTTTCCGGTGTCATAATGATAAGACAACTAAATCACTATGATGTCATAATCAATACACTCTTTTATTATGTCATAATGGTAAAAGAATGATAGCATTATGATGTCACAATCAAAACACCTCTTTAGTATCTCATGATGGTAACACAATTAAAACATTATAATATTACAATCAAAACTCCCCTTTATGATGTCAGAATGTTAAGTTGATGATAGCATTATGACATCACAATCATAAGACCCCTTTCCGGTGTCATAATGATAAGACAACTAAATCACTATGATGTCATAATCAATACACTCTTTTATTATGTCATAATGGTGAAAGAATGATAGCATTATGATGTCACAATCAAAACACCTCTTTAGTATCTCCTAATGGTAACACAATTAAAACATTATCATATTACAATCAAAACTCCCCTTTATGATGTCATATTGTTAAAATGATGATAGCATTATGACATCACAATCATAAGACTCCTTTCCGGTGTCATAATTATAAGACAATTAAATCATTATGATGTCATAATCAATACACTCTTTTATTATGTCATAATGGTAAAAGAATGATAGCATTATGATGTCACAATCAAAACACCTCTTTAGTATCTCCTAATGGTAACACAATTAAAACATTATAATATTACAATCAAAACTCCCCTTTATGATGTCATAATGTTAAGATGATGATAGCATTATGACATCACAATCAAAAGACCCCTTTCCGGTGTCATAATTATAAGACAACTAAATCATCATGATGTCATAATCAATACACTCTTTTATTATGTCATAATGGTAAAAGAATGATAGCATTATGATGTCACAATCAAAACACCTCTTTAGTATCTCCTAAAGGTAACACAATTAAAACATTATAATATTACAATCAAAACTCCCCTTTATGATGTCATAATGTTAAGTTGATGATAGCATTATGACATCACAATCATAAGACCCCTTTCCGGTGTCATAATGATAAGACAACTAAATCACTATGATGTCATAATCAATACACTCTTTTATTGTGTCATAATGGTAAAAGAATGATAGCATTATGATGTCACAATCAAAACACCTCTTTAGTATCTCCTAATGGTAACACAATTAAAACATTATAATATTACAATCAAAACTCCCTGTTTATGATGTCATATTGTTAAAATGATGATAGCATTATGACATCACAATCATAAGACTCCTTTCCGGTGTCATAATTATTAGACAATTAATTCTTTATGATTTCATAATCAATACACTCTTTTATTATGTCATAATGGTAAAAGAATGATAGCATTATGATGTCACAATCAAAACACCTCTTTAGTATCTCCTAATGGTAACACAATTAAAACATTATAATATTACAATCAAAACTCCCCTTTATGATGTCATATTGTTAAAATGATGATAGCATTATGACATCACAATCATAAGACCCCTTTCCGGTGTCATAATGATAAGACAACTAAATCACTATGATGTCATAATCAATACACTCTTTTATTATGTCATAATGGTAAAAGAATGATAGCATTATGATGTCACAATCAAAACACCTCTTTAGTATCTCCTAATGGTAACACAATTAAAACATTATAATATTACAATCAAAACTCCCCTTTATGATGTCATATTGTTAAAATGATGATAGCATTATGACATCACAATCATAAGACTCCTTTCCGGTGTCATAATGATAAGACAATTAAATCATTATGATGTCATAATCAATACACTCTATTATTATGTCATAATGGTAAAAGAATGATAGCATTATGATGTCACAATCAAAACACCTCTTTAGTATCTCCTAATGGTAACACAATTAAAACATTATAATATTACAATCAAAACTCCCCTTTATGATGTCATATTGTTAAAATGATGATAGCATTATGACATCACAATAATAAGACTCCTTTCCGGTGTCATAATTATAAGACAATTAAATCATTATGATGTCATAATCAATACACTCTTTTATTATGTCATAATGGTAAAAGAATGATAGCATTATGATGTCACAATCAAAACACCTCTTTAGTATCTCATGATGGTAACACAATTTTAAACATTATAATATTACAATCAAAACTCCCCTTAATGATGTCATAATGTTAAGGTGATGATAGCATTATGACATCACAATCATAAGACCCCTTTCCGGTGTCATAATGATAAGACAACTAAATCACTATGATGTCATAATCAATACACTCTTTTATTATGTCATAATGGTAAAAGAATGATAGCATTATGATGTCACAATCAAAACACCTCTTTAGTATCTCCTAATGGTAACACAATTAAAACATTATAATATTACAATCAAAACTCCCCTTTATGATGTCATATTGTTAAAATGATGATAGCATTATGACATCACAATCATAAGACTCCTTTCCGGTGTCATAATTATAAGACAATTAAATCATTATGATGTCATAATCAATACACTCTTTTATTATGTCATAATGGTGAAAGAATGATAGCATTATGATGTCACAATCAAAACACCTCTTTAGTATCTCCTAATGGTAACACAATTAAAACATTATAATATTACAATCAAAACTCCCCTTTATGATGTCATATTGTTAAAATGATGATAGCATTATGACATCACAATCATAAGACTCCTTTCCGGTGTCATAATGATAAGACAATTAAATCATTATGATGTCATAATCAATACACTCTTTTATTATGTCATAATGGTAAAAGAATGATAGCATTATGATGTCACAATCAAAACACCCCTTTAGTATCTCCTAATGGTAACACAATTAAAACATTATAATATTACAATCAAAACTCCCCTTTATGATGTCATATTGTTAAAATGATGATAGCATTATGACATCACAATCATAAGACCCCTTTCCGGTGTCATAATGATAAGACAACTAAATCACTATGATGTCATAATCAATACACTCTTTTATTATGTCATAATGGTAAAAGAATGATAGCATTATGTTGTCACAATCAAAACACCTCTTTAGTATCTCCTAATGGTAACACAATTAAAACATCATAATATTACAATCAAAACTCCCCTTTATGATGTCATATTGTTAAAATGATGATAGCATTATGACATCACAATCATAAGACTCCTTTCCGGTGTCATAATGATAAGACAATTAAATCATTATGATGTCATAATCAATACACTCTTTTATTATGTCAAAATGGTAAAAGAATGATAGCATTATGATGTCACAATCAAAACACCTCTTTAGTATCTCCTAATGGTAACACAATTAAAACATTATAATATTACAATCAAAACTCCCCTTTATGATGTCATATTGTTAAAATGATGATAGCATTATGACATCACAATTATAAGACTCCTTTCCGGTGTCATAATTATAAGACAATTAAATCATTATGATGTCATAATCAATACACTCTTTTATTATGTCATAATGGTAAAAGAATGATAGCATTATGATGTCACAATCAAAACACCTCTTTAGTATCTCCTGATGGTAACACAATTAAAACATTATAATATTACAATCAAAACTCCCCTTTATGATGTCATATTGTTAAAATGATGATAGCATTATGACATCACAATCATAAGACTCCTTTCCGGTGTCATAATTATAAGACAATTAAATCATTATGATGTCATAATCAATACACTCTTTTATTATGTCATAATGGTAAAAGAATGATAGCATTATGATGTCACAATCAAAACACCTCTTTAGTATCTCATGATGGTAACACAATTAAAACATTATAATATTACAATCAAAACTCCCCTTAAAGATGTCATAATGTTAAGGTGATGATAGCATTATGACATCACAATCATAAGACCCCTTTCCGGTGTCATAATGATAAGACAACTAAATCACTATGATGTCATAATCAATACACTCTTTTATTATGTCATAATGGTAAAAGAATGATAGCATTATGATGTCACAATCAAAACACCTCTTTAGTATCTCCTAATGGTAACACAATTAAAACATTATAATATTACAATCAAAACTCCCCTTTATGATGTCATATTGTTAAAATGGTGATAGTATTATGACATCACAATCATAAGACTCCTTTCCGATGTCATAATTATAAGACAATTAAATCATTATGATGTCATAATCAATACACTCTTTTATTATGTCATAATGGTAAAAGAATGATAGCATTATGATGTCACAATCAAAACACCTCTTTAGTATCTCCTAATGGTAACACAATTAAAACATTATAATATTACAATCAAAACTCCCCTTTATGATGTCATATTGTTAAAATGATGATAGCATTATGACATCACAATCATAAGACTCCTTTCCGGTGTCATAATGATAAGACAATTAAATCATTATGATGTCATAATCAATACACTCTTTTATTATGTCATAATGGTAAAAGAATGATAGCATTATGATGTCACAATCAAAACACCTCTTTAGTATCTCCTAATGGTAAAACAATTAAAACATTATAATATTACAATCAAAACTCCCCTTTATGATGTCATATTGTTAAAATGATGATAGCATTATGACATCACAATCATAAGACCCCATTCCGGTGTCATAATGATAAGACAACTAAATCACTATGATATCATAATCAATAAACTCTTTTATTATGTCATAATGGTAAAAGAATGATAGCATTATGATGTCACAATCAAAACACCTCTTTAGTATCTCCTAATGGTAACACAATTAAAACATTATAATATTACAATCAAAACTCCCCTTTATGATGTCATTTTGTTAAAATGATGATAGCATTATGACATCACAATCATAAGACTCCTTTCCGGAGTCATAATTATAAGACAAGTAAATCATTATGATGTCATAATCAATACACTCTTTTATTATGTCATAATGGTAAAAGAATGATAGCATTATGATGTCACAATCAAACACCTCTTTAGTATCTCCTAATGGTAACACAATTAAAACATTATAATATTACAATCAAAACTCCCCTTTATGATGTCATAATGATAAGATGATGATAGCATTAGAACATCACAATCATAAGACTCCTTTCCGGTGTCATAATTATAAGACAATTAAATCATTATGATGTCATAATCAATACACTCTTTTATTACGTCATAATGGTAAAAGAATGATAGCATTATGATGTCACAATCAAAACACCTCTTTAGTATCTCCTAATGGTAACACAATTAAAACATTATAATATTACAATCAAAACTCCCCTTTACGATGTCATATTGTTAAAATGATGATAGCATTATGACATCACAATCATAAGACCCCTTTCCGGTGTCATAATGATAAGACAACTAAATCACTATGATGTCATAATCAATACACTCTTTTATTATGTCATAATGGTAAAAGAATGATAGCATTATGATGTCACAATCAAAACACCTCTTTAGTATCTCCTAATGGTAACACAATTAAAACATTATAATATTACACTCAAAACTCCCCTTTCTGATGTCATATTGTTAAAATGATGATAGCATTATGACATCACAATCATAAGACCCCTTTCCGGTGTCATAATGATAAGACAACTAAATCACTATGATGTCATAATCAATTCACTCTTTTATTATGTCATAATGGTAAAAGAATGATAGCATTATGATGTCACAATCAAAACACCTCTTTTGTATCTCCTAATGGTAACACAATTAAAACATTATAATATTACAATCAAAACTCCCCTTTATGATGTCATTATGTTAAGATGATGATAGCATTATGACATCACAATCATAAGACCCCTTTCCGGTGTCATAATTATAAGACAACTAAATCACTATGATGTCATAATCAATACACTCTTTTATTATGTCATAATGGTAAAAGAATGATAGCATTATGATGTCACAATCAAAACACCTCTTTAGTATCTCCTGATGGTAACACAATTAAAACATTATAATATTACATTCAAAACTCCCCTTTATGATGTCATATTGTTAAAGTGATGATAGCATTATGACTTCACAATCATAAGACCCCTTTCCGGTGTCATAATGATAAGACAACTAAATCACTATGATGTCATAATCAATACACTCTTTTATTATGTCATAATGGTAAAAGAATGATAGCATTATGATGTCACAATCAAAACACCTCTTTAGTATCTCATGATGGTAACACAATTAAAACATTATAATATTACAATCAAAACTCCCCTTTATGATGTCATAATGTTAAGGTGATGATAGCATTATGACATCACAATCATAAGACCCCATTCCGGTGTCATAATGATAAGACAACTAAATCATTATGATGTTATAATCAATACACTCTTTTATTATGTCATAATGGTAAAAGAATGATAACATTATGATGTCACAATCAAAACACCTCTTTAGTATCTCCTAATGGTAACACAATTAAAACATTATAATATTACAATCAAAACTCCCCTTTATGATGTCATAATGTTAAGGTGATGATAGCATTCTGACATCACAATCATAAGACCCCTTTCCGGTGTCATAATGATAAGACAACTAAATCACTATGATGTCATAATCAATACACTCTTTTATTATGTCATAATGGTAAAAGAATGATAGCATTATGATGTCACACTCAAAACACCTCTTTAGTATCTCCTAATGGTAACACAATTAAAACATTATAATATTACAATCAAAACTCCCCTTTCTGATGTCATATTGTTAAAATGATGATAGCATTATGACATCACAATCATAAGACCCCTTTCCGGTGTCATAATGATAAGACAACTAAATCACTATGATGTCATAATCAATACACTCTTTTATTATGTCATAATGGTAAAAGAATGATAGCATTATGATGTCACAATCAAAACACCTCTTTTGTATCTCCTAATGGTAACACAATTAAAACATTATAATATTACAATCAAAACTCCCCTTTATGATGTCATTATGTTAAGATGATGATAGCATTATGACATCACAATCATAAGACCCCTTTCCGGTGTCATAATTATAAGACAACTAAATCATCATGATGTCATAATCAATACACTCTTTTATTATGTCATAATGGTAAAAGAATGATAGCATTATGATGTCACAATCAAAACACCTCTTTAGTATCTCCTGATGGTAACACAATTAAAACATTATAATATTACATTCAAAACTCCCCTTTATGATGTCATATTGTTAAAGTGATGATAGCATTATGACATCACAATCATAAGACCCCTTTCCGGTGTCATAATGATAAGACAACTAAATCACTATGATGTCATAATCAATACACTCTTTTATTATGTCATAATGGTAAAAGAATGATAGCATTATGATGTCACAATCAAAACACCTCTTTAGTATCTCATGATGGTAACACAATTAAAACATTATAATATTACAATCAAAACTCCCCTTTATGATGTCAGAATGTTAAGTTGATGATAGCATTATGACATCACAATCATAAGACCCCTTTCCGGTGTCATAATGATAAGACAACTAAATCACTATGATGTCATAATCAATACACTCTTTTATTATGTCATAATGGTGAAAGAATGATAGCATTATGATGTCACAATCAAAACACCTCTTTAGTATCTCCTAATGGTAACACAATTAAAACATTATCATATTACAATCAAAACTCCCCTTTATGATGTCATATTGTTAAAATGATGATAGCATTATGACATCACAATCATAAGACTCCTTTCCGGTGTCATAATTATAAGACAATTAAATCATTATGATGTCATAATCAATACACTCTTTTATTATGTCATAATGGTAAAAGAATGATAGCATTATGATGTCACAATCAAAACACCTCTTTAGTATCTCCTAATGGTAACACAATTAAAACATTATAATATTACAATCAAAACTCCCCTTTATGATGTCATAATGTTAAGATGATGATAGCATTATGACATCACAATCATAAGACCCCTTTCCGGTGTCATAATTATAAGACAACTAAATCATCATGATGTCATAATCAATACACTCTTTTATTATGTCATAATGGTAAAAGAATGATAGCATTATGATGTCACAATCAAAACACCTCTTTAGTATCTCCTAATGGTAACACAATTAAAACATTATAATATTACAATCAAAACTCCCCTTTATGATGTCATAATGTTAAGTTGATGATAGCATTATGACATCACAATCATAAGACCCCTTTCCGGTGTCATAATGATAAGACAACTAAATCACTATGATGTCATAATCAATACACTCTTTTATTGTGTCATAATGGTAAAAGAATGATAGCATTATGATGTCACAATCAAAACACCTCTTTAGTATCTCCTAATGGTAACACAATTAAAACATTATAATATTACAATCAAAACTCCCTGTTTATGATGTCATATTGTTAAAATGATGATAGCATTATGACATCACAATCATAAGACTCCTTTCCGGTGTCATAATTATTAGACAATTAATTCTTTATGATTTCATAATCAATACACTCTTTTATTATGTCATAATGGTAAAAGAATGATAGCATTATGATGTCACAATCAAAACACCTCTTTAGTATCTCCTAATGGTAACACAATTAAAACATTATAATATTGCAACCAAAACTCCCCTTTATGATGTCATAATGTTAAGATGATGATAGCATTATGACATCACAATCATAAGACCCCTTTCCGGTGTCATAATTATAAGACAACTAAATCACTGTGATGTCATAATCAATACACTCTTTTATTATGTCATAATGGTAAAAGAATGATAGCATTATGATGTCACAATCAAAACACCTCTTTAGTATCTCCTAATGGTAACACAATTAATACATTATAATATTACATTCAAAACTCCCCTTTATGATGTCATATTGTTAAAATGATGATAGCATTATGACATCACAATCATATGACCCCTTTCCGGTGTCATAATTATAAGACAACTAAATCACTATGATGTCATAATCAATACACTCTTTTATTATGTCATAATGGTAAAAGAATGATAGCATTATGATGTCACAATCAAAACACCTCTTTTGTATCTCCTAATGGTAACACAATTAAAACATTATAATATTACAATCAAAACTCCCCTTTATGATGTCATTATGTTAAGATGATGATAGCATTATGACATCACAATCATAAGACCCCTTTCCGGTGTCATAATTATAAGACAACTAAATCATCATGATGTCATAATCAATACACTCTTTTATTATGTCATAATGGTAAAAGAATGATAGCATTATGATGTCACAATCAAAACACCTCTTTAGTATCTCGTGATGGTAACACAATTAAAACATTATAATATTACATTCAAAACTCCCCTTTATGATGTCATATTGTTAAAGTGATGATAGCATTATGACATCACAATCATAAGACCCCTTTCCGGTGTCATAATGATAAGACAACTAAATCACTATGATGTCATAATCAATACACTCTTTTATTATGTCATAATGGTAAAAGAATGATAGCATTATGATGTCACAATCAAAACACCTCTTTAGTATCTCATGATGGTAACACAATTAAAACATTATAATATTACAATCAAAACTCCCCTTTATGATGTCATATTGTTAAAATGATGATAGCATTATGACATCACAATCATAAGACCCCTTTCCGGTGTCATAATTATAAGACAATTAAATCACTATGATGTCATAATCAATACACTCTTTTATTATGTCATAATGGTAAAAGAATGATAGCATTATGATGTCACAATCAAAACACCTCTTTAGTATCTCCTAATGGTAACACAATTAAAACATTATAATATTACAATCAAAACTCCCCTTTATGATGTCATAATGTTAAGGTGATGATAGCATTATGACATCACAATCATAAGACCCCTTTCCGGTGTCATAATGATAAGACAACTAAATCACTATGATGTCATAATCAATACACTCTTTTATTATGTCATAATGGTGAAAGAATGATAGCATTATGATGTCACAATCAAAACACCTCTTTAGTATCTCCTGATGGTAACACAATTAAAACATTATAATATTACAATCAAAACTCCCCTTTATGATGTCATATTGTTAAAATGATGATAGCATTATGACATCACAATCATAAGACTCCTTTCCGGTGTCATAATTATAAGACAATTAAATCACTATGATGTCATAATCAATACACTCTTTTATTATGTCATAATGGTAAAAGAATGATAGCATTATGATGTCACAATCAAAACACCTCTTTAGTATCTCCTAATGGTAACACAATTAAAACATTATAATATTACAATCAAAACTCCCCTTTATGATGTCATAATGTTAAGGTGATGATAGCATTATGACATCACAATCATAAGACCCCTTTCCGGTGTCATAATTATAAGACAATTAAATCACTATGATGTCATAATCAATACACTCTTTTATTATGTCATAATGGTAAAAGAATGATAGCATTATGATGTCACAATCAAAACACCTCTTTAGTATCTCCTAATGGTAACACAATTAAAACATTATAATATTACAATCAAAACTCCCCTTTATGATGTCATAATGTTAAGGTGATGATAGCATTATGACATCACAATCATAAGACCCCTTTCCGGTGTCATAATGATAAGACAACTAAATCACTATGATGTCATAATCAATACACTCTTTTATTATGTCATAATGGTGAAAGAATGATAGCATTATGATGTCACAATCAAAACACCTCTTTAGTATCTCCTGATGGTAACACAATTAAAACATTATAATATTACAATCAAAACTCCCCTTTATGATGTCATATTGTTAAAATGATGATAGCATTATGACATCACAATCATAAGACCCCTTTCCGGTGTCATAATGATAAGACAACTAAATCACTATGATGTCATAATCAATACACTCTTTTATTATGTCATAATGGTAAAAGAATGATAGCATTATGATGTCACAATCAAAACACCTCTTTAGTATCTCCTAATGGTAACACAATTAAAACATTATAATATTACAATCAAAACTCCCCTTTATGATGTCATAATGTTAAGGTGATGATAGCATTATGACATCACAATCATAAGACCCCTTTCCGGTGTCATAATGATAAGACAACTAAATCACTATGATGTCATAATCAATACACTCTTTTATTATGTCATAATGGTAAAAGAATGATAGCATTATGATGTCACAATCAAAACACCTCTTTAGTATCTCATGATGGTAACACAATTAAAACATTATAATATTACAATCAAAACTCCCCTTTATGATGTCAGAATGTTAAGTTGATGATAGCATTATGACATCACAATCATAAGACCCCTTTCCGGTGTCATAATGATAAGACAACTAAATCACTATGATGTCATCATCAATACACTCTTTTATTATGTCATAATGGTAAAAGAATGATAGCATTATGATGTCACAATCAAAACACCTCTTTAGTATCTCCTAATGGTAACACAATTAAAACATTATAATATTACAATCAAAACTCCCCTTTATGATGTCATAATGTTAAGATGATGATAGCATTATGACATCACAATCATAAGACCCCTTTCCGGTGTCATAATGATAAGACAACTAAATCATTATGATGTCATAATCAATACACTCTTTTATTATGTCATAATGGTAAAAGAATGATAGCATTATGATGTCACAATCAAAACACCTCTTTAGTATCTCCTAATGGTAACACAATTAAAACATTATAATATTACAATCAAAACTCCCCTTTATGATGTCATATTGTTAAAATGATGATAGCATTATTACATCACAATCATAAGACCCCTTTCCGGTGTCATAATGATAAGACAACTAAATTACTATGATGTCATAATCAATACACTCTTTTATCATGTCATAATGGTAAAAGAATGATAGCATTATGATGTCACAATCAAAACACCTCTTTAGTATCTCCTAATGGTAACACAATTAAAACATTATAATATTACAATCAAAACTCCCCTTTCTGATGTCATATTGTTAAAATGATGATAGCATTATGACATCACAATCATAAGACGCCTTTCCGGTGTCATAATGATAAGACAACTAAATCACTATGATGTCATAATCAATACACTCTTTTATTATGTCATAATGGTAAAAGAATGATAGCATTATGATGTCACAATCAAAACACCTCTTTAGTATCTCATGATGGTAACACAATTAAAACATTATAATATTACAATCAAAACTCCCCTTTATGATGTCAGAATGTTAAGTTGATGATAGCATTATGACATCACAATCATAAGACCCCTTTCCGGTGTCATAATGATAAGACAACTAAATCACTATGATGTCATCATCAATACACTCTTTTATTATGTCATAATGGTAAAAGAATGATAGCATTATGATGTCACAATCAAAACACCTCTTTAGTATCTCATGATGGTAACACAATTAAAACATTATAATATTACAATCAAAACTCCCCTTTATAATGTCATAATGTTAAGTTGATGATAGCATTGTGACATCACAATCATAAGACCCCTTTCCGGTGTCATAATGATAAGACAACTAAATCACTATGATGTCATAATCAATACACTCTTTTATTATGTCATAATGGTAAAAGAATGATAGCATTATGATGTCACAATCAAAACACCTCTTTAGTATCTCCTAATGGTAACACAATTAAAACATTATCATATTACAATCAAATCTCCCCTTTATGATGTCATATTGTTAAAATGATGATAGCATTATGACATCACAATCATAAGACTCCTTTCCGGTGTCATAATTATAAGACAATTAAATCATTATGATGTCATAATCAATACACTCTTTTATTATGTCATAATGGTAAAAGAATGATAGCATTATGATGTCACAATCAAAACACCTCTTTAGTATCTCCTAATGGTAACACAATTAAAACATTATAATATTACAATCAAAACTCCCCTTTATGATGTCATAATGTTAAGGTGATGATAGCATTATGACATCACAATCATAAGACCCCTTTCCGGTGTCATAATGATAAGACAACTAAATCATTATGATGTCATAATCAATACACTCTTTTATTATGTCATAATGGTAAAAGAATGATAACATTATGATGTCACAATCAAAACACCTCTTTAGTATCTCCTAATGGTAACACAATTAAAACATTATAATATTACAATCAAAACTCCCCTTTATGATGTCATAATGTTAAGGTGATGATAGCATTATGACATCACAATCATAAGACCCCTTTCCGGTGTCATAATGATAAGACAACTAAATCACTATGATGTCATAATCAATACACTCTTTTATTATGTCATAATGGTGAAAGAATGATAGCATTATGATGTCACAATCAAAACACCTCTTTAGTATCTCCTGATGGTAACACAATTAAAACATTATAATATTACAATCAAAACTCCCCTTTATGATGTCATATTGTTAAAATGATGATAGCATTATGACATCACAATCATAAGACTCCTTTCCGGTGTCATAATTATGAGACAATTAAATCACTATGATGTCATAATCAATACACTCTTTTATTATGTCATAATGGTAAAAGAATGATAGCATTATGATGTCACAATCAAAACACCTCTTTAGTATCTCCTAATGGTAACACAATTAAAACATTATAATATTACAATCAAAACTCCCCTTTATGATGTCATAATGTTAAGGTGATGATAGCATTATGACATCACAATCATAAGACCCCTTTCCGGTGTCATAATTATAAGACAATTAAATCACTATGATGTCATAATCAATACACTCTTTTATTATGTCATAATGGTAAAAGAATGATAGCATTATGATGTCACAATCAAAACACCTCTTTAGTATCTCCTAATGGTAACACAATTAAAACATTATAATATTACAATCAAAACTCCCCTTTATGATGTCATAATGTTAAGGTGATGATAGCATTATGACATCACAATCATAAGACCCCTTTCCGGTGTCATAATGATAAGACAACTAAATCACTATGATGTCATAATCAATACACTCTTTTATTATGTCATAATGGTGAAAGAATGATAGCATTATGATGTCACAATCAAAACACCTCTTTAGTATCTCCTGATGGTAACACAATTAAAACATTATAATATTACAATCAAAACTCCCCTTTATGATGTCATATTGTTAAAATGATGATAGCATTATGACATCACAATCATAAGACTCCTTTCCGGTGTCATAATTATAAGACAATTAAATCACTATGATGTCATAATCAATACACTCTTTTATTATGTCATAATGGTAAAAGAATGATAGCATTATGATGTCACAATCAAAACACCTCTTTAGTATCTCCTAATGGTAACACAATTAAAACTTTATAATATTACAATCAAAACTCCCCTTTATGATGTCATAATGTTAAGGTGATGATAGCATTATGACATCACAATCATAAGACCCCTTTCCGGTGTCATAATGATAAGACAACTAAATCACTATGATGTCATAATCAATACACTCTTTTATTATGTCATAATGGTGAAAGAATGATAGCATTATGATGTCACAATCAAAACACCTCTTTAGTATCTCCTGATGGTAACACAATTAAAACATTATAATATTACAATCAAAACTCCCCTTTATGATGTCATATTGTTAAAATGATGATAGCATTATGACATCACAATCATAAGACCCCTTTCCGGTGTCATAATGATAAGACAACTAAATCACTATGATGTCATAATCAATACACTCTTTTAATATGTCAGAATGGTAAAAGAATGATAGCATTATGATGTCACAATCAAAACACCTCTTTAGTATCTCCTAATGGTAACACAATTAAAACATTATAATATTACAATCAAAACTCCCCTTTATGATGTCATATTGTTAAAATGATGATAGCATTATGACATCACAATCATAAGACGCCTTTCCGGTGTCATAATGATAAGACAACTAAATCACTATGATGTCATAATCAATACACTCTTTTATTATGTCATAATGGTAAAAGAATGATAGCATTATGATGTCACAATCAAAACACCTCTTTAGTATCTCCTAATGGTAACACAATTAAAACATTATAATATTACAATCAAAACTCCCCTTTCTGATGTCATATTGTTAAAATGATGATAGCATTATGACATCACAATCATAAGACTCCATTCCCGTGTCATAATTATAAGACAATTAAATCAGTATGATGTCATAATCAATACACTCTTTTATTATGTCATAATGGTAAAAGAATGATAGCATTATGATGTCACAATCAAAACACCTCTTTAGTATCTCCTAATGGTAACACAATTAAAACATTATAATATTACAATCAAAACTCCCCTTTATGATGTCATAATGTTAAGATGATGATAGCATTATGACATCACAATCATAAGACCCCTTTCCGGTGTCATAATTATAAGACAACTAAATCATTATGATGTCATAATCAATACACTCTTTTATTATGTCATAATTGTAAAAGAATGATAGCATTATGATGTCACAATCAAAACACCTCTTTAGTATCTCCTAATGGTAACACAATTAAAACATTATAATATTACAATCAAAACTCCCCTTTATGATGTCATATTGTTAAAATGATGATAGCATTATGACATCACAATCATAAGACCCCTTTCCGGTGTCATAATGATAAGACAACTAAATCACTATGATGTCATAATCAATACACTCTTTTATTATGTCATAATGGTAAAAGAATGATAGCATTATGATGTCACAATCAAAACACCTCTTTAGTATCTCCTGATGGTAACACAATTAAAACATTATAATATTACAATCAAAACTCCCCTTTATGATGTCATATTGTTAAAATGATGATAGCATTATGACATCACAATCATAAGACTCCTTTCCGGTGTCATAATTATAAGACAATTAAATCATTATGATGTCATAATCAATACACTCTTTTATTATGTCATAATGGTGAAAGAATGATAGCATTATGATGTCACAATCAAAACACCTCTTTAGTATCTCCTAATGGTAACACAATTAAAACATTATAATATTACAATCAAAACTCCCCTTTATGATGTCATATTGTTAAAATGATGATAGCATTATGACATCACAATCATAAGACTCCTTTCCGGTGTCATAATGATAAGACAATTAAATCATTATGATGTCATAATCAATACACTCTTTTATTATGTCATAATGGTAAAAGAATGATAGCATTATGATGTCACAATCAAAACACCCCTTTAGTATCTCCTAATGGTAACACAATTAAAACATTATAATATTACAATCAAAACTCCCCTTTATGATGTCATATTGTTAAAATGATGATAGCATTATGACATCACAATCATAAGACCCCTTTCCGGTGTCATAATGATAAGACAACTAAATCACTATGATGTCATAATCAATACACTCTTTTATTATGTCATAATGGTAAAAGAATGATAGCATTATGTTGTCACGATCAAAACACCTCTTTAGTATCTCCTAATGGTAACACAATTAAAACATCATAATATTACAATCAAAACTCCCCTTTATGATGTCATATTGTTAAAATGATGATAGCATTATGACATCACAATCATAAGACTCCTTTCCGGTGTCATAATGATAAGACAATTAAATCATTATGATGTCATAATCAATACACTCTTTTATTATGTCATACTGGTAAAAGAATGATAGCATTATGATGTCACAATCAAAACACCTCTTTAGTATCTCCTAATGGTAACACAATTAAAACATTATCATATTACAATCAAAACTCCCCTTTATGATGTCATATTGTTAAAATGATGATAGCATTATGACATCACAATCATAAGACTCCTTTCCGGTGTCATAATTATAAGACAATTAAATCATTATGATGTCATAATCAATACACTCTTTTATTATGTCATAATGGTAAAAGAATGATAGCATTATGATGTCACAATCAAAACACCTCTTTAGTATCTCCTAATGGTAACACAATTAAAACATTATAATATTACAATCAAAACTCCCCTTTATGATGTCATAATGTTAAGATGATGATAGCATTATGACATCACAATCATAAGACCCCTTTCCGGTGTCATAATTATAAGACAACTAAATCATCATGATGTCATAATCAATACACTCTTTTATTATGTCATAATGGTAAAAGAATGATAGCATTATGATGTCACAATCAAAACACCTCTTTAGTATCTCCTAATGGTAACACAATTAAAACATTATAATATTACAATCAAAACTCCCCTTTATGATGTCATAATGTTAAGTTGATGATAGCATTATGACATCACAATCATAAGACCCCTTTCCGGTGTCATAATGATAAGACAACTAAATCACTATGATGTCATAATCAATACACTCTTTTATTGTGTCATAATGGTAAAAGAATGATAGCATTATGATGTCACAATCAAAACACCTCTTTAGTATCTCCTAATGGTAACACAATTAAAACATTATAATATTACAATCAAAACTCCCTGTTTATGATGTCATATTGTTAAAATGATGATAGCATTATGACATCACAATCATAAGACTCCTTTCCGGTGTCATAATTATTAGACAATTAATTCTTTATGATTTCATAATCAATACACTCTTTTATTATGTCATAATGGTAAAAGAATGATAGCATTATGATGTCACAATCAAAACACCTCTTTAGTATCTCCTAATGGTAACACAATTAAAACATTATAATATTGCAACCAAAACTCCCCTTTATGATGTCATAATGTTAAGATGATGATAGCATTATGACATCACAATCATAAGACCCCTTTCCGGTGTCATAATTATAAGACAACTAAATCACTGTGATGTCATAATCAATACACTCTTTTATTATGTCATAATGGTAAAAGAATGATAGCATTATGATGTCACAATCAAAACACCTCTTTAGTATCTCCTAATGGTAACACAATTAATACATTATAATATTACAATCAAAACTCCCCTTTATGATGTCATATTGTTAAAATGATGATAGCATTATGACATCACAATCATATGACCCCTTTCCGGTGTCATAATTATAAGACAACTAAATCACTATGATGTCATAATCAATACACTCTTTTATTATGTCATAATGGTAAAAGAATGATAGCATTATGATGTCACAATCAAAACACCTCTTTTGTATCTCCTAATGGTAACACAATTAAAACATTATAATATTACAATCAAAACTCCCCTTTATGATGTCATTATGTTAAGATGATGATAGCATTATGACATCACAATCATAAGACCCCTTTCCGGTGTCATAATTATAAGACAACTAAATCATCATGATGTCATAATCAATACACTCTTTTATTATGTCATAATGGTAAAAGAATGATAGCATTATGATGTCACAATCAAAACACCTCTTTAGTATCTCCTGATGGTAACACAATTAAAACATTATAATATTACATTCAAAACTCCCCTTTATGATGTCATATTGTTAAAGTGATGATAGCATTATGACATCACAATCATAAGACCCCTTTCCGGTGTCATAATGATAAGACAACTAAATCACTATGATGTCATAATCAATACACTCTTTTATTATGTCATAATGGTAAAAGAATGATAGCATTATGATGTCACAATCAAAACACCTCTTTAGTATCTCATGATGGTAACACAATTAAAACATTATAATATTACAATCAAAACTCCCCTTTATGATGTCATATTGTTAAAATGATGATAGCATTATGACATCACAATCATAAGACCCCTTTCCGGTGTCATAATTATAAGACAATTAAATCACTATGATGTCATAATCAATACACTCTTTTATTATGTCATAATGGTAAAAGAATGATAGCATTATGATGTCACAATCAAAACACCTCTTTAGTATCTCCTAATGGTAACACAATTAAAACATTATAATATTACAATCAAAACTCCCCTTTATGATGTCATAATGTTATGGTGATGATAGCATTCTGACATCACAATCATAAGACCCCTTTCCGGTGTCATAATGATAAGACAACTAAATCACTATGATGTCATAATCAATACACTCTTTTATTATGTCATAATGGTAAAAGAATGATAGCATTATGATGTCACACTCAAAACACCTCTTTAGTATCTCCTAATGGTAACACAATTAAAACATTATAATATTACAATCAAAACTCCCCTTTATGATGTCATATTGTTAAAATGATGATAGCATTATGACATCACAATCATAAGACCCCTTTCCGGTGTCATAATGATAAGACAACTAAATCACTATGATGTCATAATCAATACACTCTTTTATTATGTCATAATGGTAAAAGAATGATAGCATTATGATGTCACAATCAAAACACCTCTTTAGTATCTCCTAATGGTAACACAATTAAAACATTATAATATTACAATCAAAACTCCCCTTTATGATGTCATATTGTTAAAATGATGATAGCATTATGACATCACAATCATAAGACCCCTTTCCGGTGTCATAATGATAAGACAACTAAATCACTATGATGTCATAATCAATACACTCTTTTATTATGTCATAATGGTAAAAGAATGATAGCATTATGATGTCACAATCAAAACACCTCTTTAGTATCTCCTAATGGTAACACAATTAAAACATTATAATATTACAATCAAAACTCCCCTTTATGATGTCATATTGTTAAAATGATGATAGCATTATGACATCACAATCATAAGACCCGTTTCCGGTGTCATAATGATAAGACAACTAAATCACTATGATGTCATAATCAATACACTCTTTTATTATGTCATAATGGTAAAAGAATGATAGCATTATGATGTCACAATCAAAACACCTCTTTAGTATCTCCTAATGGTAATACAATTAAAACATTATAATATTATAATCAAAACTCCCCTTTATGATGTCATATTGTTAAAATGATGATAGCATTATGACATCACAATCATAAGACTCCTTTCCGGTGTCATAATTATAAGACAATTAAATCATTATGATGTCATAATCAATACACTCTTTTATTATATCATAATGGTAAAAGAATGATAGCATTATGATGTCACAATCAAAACACCTCTTTAGTATCTCCTAATGGTAACACAATTAAAACATTATAATATTACAATCAAAACTCCCCTTTATGATGTCATAATGTTAAGGTGATGATAGCATTCTGACATCACAATCATAAGACCCCTTTCCGGTGTCATAATGATAAGACAACTAAATCACTATGATGTCATAATCAATACACTCTTTTATTATGTCATAATGGTAAAAGAATGATAACATTATGATGTCACAATCAAAACACCTCTTTAGTATCTCCTAATAGTAACACAATTAAAACATTATAATATTACAATCAAAACTCCCCTTTATGATGTCATAATGTTAAGGTGATGATAGCATTCTGACATCACAATCATAAGACCCCTTTCCGGTGTCATAATGATAAGACAACTAAATCACTATGATGTCATAATCAATACACTCTTTTATTATGTCATAATGGTAAAAGAATGATAGCATTATGATGTCACACTCAAAACACCTCTTTAGTATCTCCTAATGGTAACACAATTAAAACATTATAATATTACAATCAAAACTCCCCTTTATGATGTCATATTGTTAAAATGATGATAGCATTATGACATCACAATCATAAGACTCCTTTCCGGTGTCATAATTATTAGACAATTAAATCATTATGATGTCATAATCAATACACTCTTTTATTATGTCATAATGGTAAAAGAATGATAGCATTATGATGTCACAATCAAAACACCTCTTTAGTATCTCCTAATGGTAACACAATTAAAACATTATAATATTGCAACCAAAACTCCCCTTTATGATGTCATAATGTTAAGATGATGATAGCATTATGACATCACAATCATAAGACCCCTTTCCGGTGTCATAATTATAAGACAACTAAATCACTGTGATGTCATAATCAATACACTCTTTTATTATGTCATAATGGTGAAAGAATGATAGAATTATGATGTCACAATCAAAACACCTCTTTAGTATCTCCTAATGGTAACACAATTAAAACATTATAATATTACAATCAAAACTCCCCTTTATGATGTCATAATGTTAAGGTGATGATAGCATTCTGACATCACAATCATAAGACCCCTTTCCGGTGTCATAATGATAAGACAACTAAATCACTATGATGTCATAATCAATACACTCTTTTATTATGTCATAATGGTAAAAGAATGATAGCATTATGATGTCACACTCAAAACACCTCTTTAGTATCTCCTAATGGTAACACAATTAAAACATTATAATATTAGAATCAAAACTCCCCTTTATGATGTCATATTGTTAAAATGATGATAGCATTATGACATCACAATCATAAGACCCCTTTCCGGTGTCATAATGATAAGACAACTAAATCACTATGATGTCATAATCAATACACTCTTTTATTATGTCATAATGGTAAAAGAATGATAGCATTATGATGTCACAATCAAAACACCTCTTTAGTATCTCCTAATGGTAACACAATTAAAACATT
Source organism: Spea bombifrons (assembly GCF_027358695.1). Lineage (NCBI taxonomy): Eukaryota > Metazoa > Chordata > Amphibia > Anura > Pelobatidae > Spea > Spea bombifrons. The sequence goes on from NC_071088.1 coordinate 41,351,390, forward strand.
ATAATATTACAATCAAAACTCCCCTTTATGATGTCATATTGTTAAAATGATGATAGCATTATGACATCACAATCATAAGACCCCTTTCCGGTGTCATAATGATAAGACAACTAAATCACTATGATGTCATAATCAATACACTCTTTTATTATGTCATAATGGTAAAAGAATGATAGCATTATGATGTCACAATCAAAACACCTCTTTAGTATCTCCTAATGGTAACACAATTAAAACATTATAATATTACAATCAAAACTCCCCTTTATGATGTCATTATGTTAAGATGATGATAGCATTATGACATCACAATCATAAGACCCCTTTCCGGTGTCATAATTATAAGACAACTAAATCACTATGATGTCATAATCAATACACTCTTTTATTATGTCATAATGGTAAAAGAATGATAGCATTATGATGTCACAATCAAAACACCTCTTTAGTATCTCCTGATGGTAACACAATTAAAACATTATAATATTACATTCAAAACTCCCCTTTATGATGTCATATTGTTAAAGTGATGATAGCATTATGACATCACAATCATAAGACCCCTTTCCGGTGTCATAATGATAAGACAACTAAATCACTATGATGTCATAATCAATACACTCTTTTATTATGTCATAATGGTAAAAGAATGATAGCATTATGATGTCACAATCAAAACACCTCTTTAGTATCTCATGATGGTAACACAATTAAAACATTATAATATTACAATCAAAACTCCCCTTTATGATGTCATAATGTTAAGTTGATGATAGCATTGTGACATCACAATCATAAGACCCCTTTCCGGTGTCATAATGATAAGACAACTAAATCACTATGATGTCATAATCAATACACTCTTTTATTATGTCATAATGGTAAAAGAATGATAGCATTATGATGTCACAATCAAAACACCTCTTTAGTATCTCCTAATGGTAACACAATTAAAACATTATCATATTACAATCAAAACTCCCCTTTATGATGTCATATTGTTAAAATGATGATAGCATTATGACATCACAATCATAAGACTCCTTTCCGGTGTCATAATTATAAGACAATTAAATAATTATGATGTCATAATCAATACACTCTTTTATTATGTCATAATGGTAAAAGAATGATAGCATTATGATGTTACAATCAAAACACCTCTTTAGTATCTCCTAATGGTAACACAATTAAAACATTATAATATTACAATCAAAACTACCCTTTATGATGTCATAATGTTAAGGTGATGATAGCATTCTGACATCACAATCATAAGACCCCTTTCCGGTGTCATAATGATAAGACAACTAAATCACTATGATGTCATAATCAATACACTCTTTTATTATGTCATAATGGTAAAAGAATGATAACATTATGATGTCACAATCAAAACACCTCTTTAGTATCTCCTAATGGTAACACAATTAAAACATTATAATATTACAATCAAAACTCCCCTTTATGATGTCATAATGTTAAGGTGATGATAGCATTCTGACATCACAATCATAAGACCCCTTTCCGATGTCATAATGATAAGACAACTAAATCACTATGATGTCATAATCAATACACTCTTTTATTATGTCATAATGGTAAAAGAATGATAGCATTATGATGTCACACTCAAAACACCTCTTTAGTATCTCCTAATGGTAACACAATTAAAACATTATAATATTACAATCAAAACTCCCCTTTATGATGTCATATTGTTAAAATGATGATAGCATTATGACATCACAATCATAAGACTCCTTTCCGGTGTCATAATTATTAGACAATTAAATCATTATGATGTCATAATCAATACACTCTTTTATTATGTCATAATGGTAAAAGAATGATAGCATTATGATGTCACAATCAAAACACCTCTTTAGTATCTCCTAATGGTAACACAATTAAAACATTATAATATTGCAACCAAAACTCCCCTTTATGATGTCATAATGTTAAGATGATGATAGCATTATGACATCACAATCATAAGACCCCTTTCCGGTGTCATAATTATAAGACAACTAAATCACTGTGATGTCATAATCAATACACTCTTTTATTATGTCATAATGGTAAAAGAATGATAGCATTATGATGTCACAATCAAAACACCTCTTTAGTATCTCCTAATGGTAACACAATTAAAACATTATAATATTACAATCAAAACTCCCCTTTATGATGTCATAATGTTAAGGTGATGATAGCATTATGACATCACAATCATAAGACCCCTTTCCGGTGTCATAATGATAAGACAACTAAATCACTATGATGTCATAATCAATACACTCTTTTATTATGTCATAATGGTGAAAGAATGATAGCATTATGATGTCACAATCAAAACACCTCTTTAGTATCTCCTAATGGTAACACAATTAAAACATTATAATATTACAATCAAAACTCCCCTTTATGATGTCATAATGTTAAGGTGATGATAGCATTCTGACATCACAATCATAAGACCCCTTTCCGGTGTCATAATGATAAGACAACTAAATCACTATGATGTCATAATCAATACACTCTTTTATTATGTCATAATGGTAAAAGAATGATAGCATTATGATGTCACACTCAAAACACCTCTTTAGTATCTCCTAATGGTAACACAATTAAAACATTATAATATTACAATCAAAACTCCCCTTTATGATGTCATATTGTTAAAATGATGATAGCATTATGACATCACAATCATAAGACCCCTTTCCGGTGTCATAATGATAAGACAACTAAATCACTATGATGTCATAATCAATACACTCTTTTATTATGTCATAATGGTAAAAGAATGATAGCATTATGATGTCACAATCAAAACACCTCTTTAGTATCTCATGATGGTAACACAATTAAAACATTATAATATTACAATCAAAACTCCCCTTTATGATGTCATTATGTTAAGATGATGATAGCATTATGACATCACAATCATAAGACCCCTTTCCGGTGTCATAATTATAAGACAACTAAATCACTATGATGTCATAATCAATACACTCTTTTATTATGTCATAATGGTAAAAGAATGATAGCATTATGATGTCACAATCAAAACACCTCTTTAGTATCTCCTGATGGTAACACAATTAAAACATTATAATATTACATTCAAAACTCTCCTTTATGATGTCATATTGTTAAGTTGATGATAGCATTGTGACATCACAATCATAAGACCCCTTTCCGGTGTCATAATGATAAGACAACTAAATCACTATGATGTCATAATCAATACACTCTTTTATTATGTCATAATGGTAAAAGAATGATAGCATTATGATGTCACAATCAAAACACCTCTTTAGTATCTCCTAATGGTAACACAATTAAAACATTATCATATTATAATCAAAACTCCCCTTTATGATGTCATATTGTTAAAATGATGATAGCATTATGACATCACAATCATAAGACTCCTTTCCGGTGTCATAATTATAAGACAATTAAATCATTATGATGTCATAATCAATACACTCTTTTATTATATCATAATGGTAAAAGAATGATAGCATTATGATGTCACAATCAAAACACCTCTTTAGTATCTCCTAATGGTAACACAATTAAAACATTATAATATTACAATCAAAACTCCCCTTTATGATGTCATATTGTTAAAATGATGATAGCATTATGACATCACAATCATAAGACTCCTTTCCGGTGTCATAATTATAAGACAATTAAATCATTATGATGTCATAATCAATACACTCTTTTATTATGTCATAATGGTAAAAGAATGATAGCATTATGATGTCACAATCAAAACACCTCTTTAGTATCTCCTAATGGTAACACAATTAAAACTTTATAATATTACAAACAAAACTCCTCTTTATGATGTCATAATGTTAAGGTGATGATAGCATTCTGACATCACAATCATAAGACCCCTTTCCGGTGTCATAATGATAAGACAACTAAATCACTATGATGTCATAATCAATACACTCTTTTATTATGTCATAATGGTAAAAGAATGATAACATTATGATGTCACAATCAAAACACCTCTTTAGTATCTCCTAATGGTAACACAATTAAAACATTATAATATTACAATCAAAACTCCCCTTTATGATGTCATAATGTTAAGGTGATGATAGCATTCTGACATCACAATCATAAGACCCCTTTCCGGTGTCATAATGATAAGACAACTAAATCACTATGATGTCATAATCAATACACTCTTTTATTATGTCATAATGGTAAAAGAATGATAGCATTATGATGTCACACTCAAAACACCTCTTTAGTATCTCCTAATGGTAACACAATTAAAACATTATAATATTACAATCAAAACTCCCCTTTATGATGTCATATTGTTAAAATGATGATAGCATTATGACATCACAATCATAAGACCCCTTTCCGGTGTCATAATGATAAGACAACTAAATCACTATGATGTCATAATCAATACACTCTTTTATTATGTCATAATGGTAAAAGAATGATAGCATTATGATGTCACAATCAAAACACCTCTTTAGTATCTCCTAATGGTAACACAATTAAAACATTATAATATTACAATCAAAACTCCCCTTTATGATGTCATTATGTTAAGATGATGATAGCATTATGACATCACAATCATAAGACCCCTTTCCGGTGTCATAATTATAAGACAACTAAATCACTATGATGTCATAATCAATACACTCTTTTATTATGTCATAATGGTAAAAGAATGATAGCATTATGATGTCACAATCAAAACACCTCTTTAGTATCTCCTGATGGTAACACAATTAAAACATTATAATATTACATTCAAAACTCCCCTTTATGATGTCATATTGTTAAAGTGATGATAGCATTATGACATCACAATCATAAGACCCCTTTCCGGTGTCATAATGATAAGACAACTAAATCACTATGATGTCATAATCAATACACTCTTTTATTATGTCATAATGGTAAAAGAATGATAGCATTATGATGTCACAATCAAAACACCTCTTTAGTATCTCATGATGGTAACACAATTAAAACATTATAATATTACAATCAAAACTCCCCTTTATGATGTCATAATGTTAAGTTGATGATAGCATTGTGACATCACAATCATAAGACCCCTTTCCGGTGTCATAATGATAAGACAACTAAATCACTATGATGTCATAATCAATACACTCTTTTATTATGTCATAATGGTAAAAGAATGATAGCATTATGATGTCACAATCAAAACACCTCTTTAGTATCTCCTAATGGTAACACAATTAAAACATTATCATATTACAATCAAAACTCCCCTTTATGATGTCATATTGTTAAAATGATGATAGCATTATGACATCACAATCATAAGACTCCTTTCCGGTGTCATAATTATAAGACAATTAAATAATTATGATGTCATAATCAATACACTCTTTTATTATGTCATAATGTTAAAAGAATGATAGCATTATGATGTCACAATCAAAACACCTCTTTAGTATCTCCTAATGGTAACACAATTAAAACATTATAATATTACAATCAAAACTCCCCTTTATGATGTCATAATGTTAAGGTGATGATAGCATTCTGACATCACAATCATAAGACCCCTTTCCGGTGTCATAATGATAAGACAACTAAATCACTATGATGTCATAATCAATACACTCTTTTATTATGTCATAATGGTAAAAGAATGATAACATTATGATGTCACAATCAAAACACCTCTTTAGTATCTCCTAATGGTAACACAATTAAAACATTATAATATTACAATCAAAACTCCCCTTTATGATGTCATAATGTTAAGGTGATGATAGCATTCTGACATCACAATCATAAGACCCCTTTCCGGTGTCATAATGATAAGACAACTAAATCACTATGATGTCATAATCAATACACTCTTTTATTATGTCATAATGGTAAAAGAATGATAGCATTATGATGTCACACTCAAAACACCTCTTTAGTATCTCCTAATGGTAACACAATTAAAACATTATAATATTACAATCAAAACTCCCCTTTATGATGTCATATTGTTAAAATGATGATAGCATTATGACATCACAATCATAAGACTCCTTTCCGGTGTCATAATTATTAGACAATTAAATCATTATGATGTCATAATCAATACACTCTTTTATTATGTCATAATGGTAAAAGAATGATAGCATTATGATGTCACAATCAAAACACCTCTTTAGTATCTCCTAATGGTAACACAATTAAAACATTATAATATTGCAACCAAAACTCCCCTTTATGATGTCATAATGTTAAGATGATGATAGCATTATGACATCACAATCATAAGACCCCTTTCCGGTGTCATAATTATAAGACAACTAAATCACTATGATGTCATAATCAATACACTCTTTTATTATGTCATAATGGTAAAAGAATGATAGCATTATGATGTCACACTCAAAACACCTCTTTAGTATCTCCTAATGGTAACACAATTAAAACATTATAATATTACAATCAAAACTCCCCTTTATGATGTCATATTGTTAAAATGATGATAGCATTATGACATCACAATCATAAGACCCCTTTCCGGTGTCATAATGATAAGACAACTAAATCACTATGATGTCATAATCAATACACTCTTTTATTATGTCATAATGGTAAAAGAATGATAGCATTATGATGTCACAATCAAAACACCTCTTTAGTATCTCCTAATGGTAACACAATTAAAACATTATAATATTACAATCAAAACTCCCCTTTATGATGTCATTATGTTAAGATGATGATAGCATTATGACATCACAATCATAAGACCCCTTTCCGGTGTCATAATTATAAGACAACTAAATCACTATGATGTCATAATCAATACACTCTTTTATTATGTCATAATGGTAAAAGAATGATAGCATTATGATGTCACAATCAAAACACCTCTTTAGTATCTCCTGATGGTAACACAATTAAAACATTATAATATTACATTCAAAACTCCCCTTTATGATGTCATATTGTTAAAGTGATGATAGCATTATGACATCACAATCATAAGACCCCTTTCCGGTGTCATAATGATAAGACAACTAAATCACTATGATGTCATAATCAATACACTCTTTTATTATGTCATAATGGTAAAAGAATGATAGCATTATGATGTCACAATCAAAACACCTCTTTAGTATCTCATGATGGTAACACAATTAAAACATTATAATATTACAATCAAAACTCCCCTTTATGATGTCATAATGTTAAGTTGATGATAGCATTGTGACATCACAATCATAAGACCCCTTTCCGGTGTCATAATGATAAGACAACTAAATCACTATGATGTCATAATCAATACACTCTTTTATTATGTCATAATGGTAAAAGAATGATAGCATTATGATGTCACAATCAAAACACCTCTTTAGTATCTCCTAATGGTAACACAATTAAAACATTATAATATTGCAACCAAAACTCCCCTTTATGATGTCATAATGTTAAGATGATGATAGCATTATGACATCACAATCATAAGACCCCTTTCCGGTGTCATAATTATAAGACAACTAAATCACTGTGATGTCATAATCAATACACTCTTTTATTATGTCATAATGGTAAAAGAATGATAGCATTATGATGTCACAATCAAAACACCTCTTTAGTATCTCCTAATGGTAACACAATTAAAACATTATCATATTACAATCAAAACTCCCCTTTATGATGTCATATTGTTAAAATGATGATAGCATTATGACATCACAATCATAAGACTCCTTTCCGGTGTCATAATTATAAGACAATTAAATCATTATGATGTCATAATCAATACACTCTTTTATTATGTCATAATGGTAAAAGAATGATAGCATTATGATGTCACAATCAAAACACCTCTTTAGTATCTCCTAATGGTAACACAATTAAAACATTATAATATTACAATCAAAACTCCCCTTTATGATGTCATAATGTTAAGGTGATGATAGCATTCTGACATCACAATCATAAGACCCCTTTCCGGTGTCATAATGATAAGACAACTAAATCACTATGATGTCATAATCAATACACTCTTTTATTATGTCATAATGGTAAAAGAATGATAACATTATGATGTCACAATCAAAACACCTCTTTAGTATCTCCTAATGGTAACACAATTAAAACATTATAATATTACAATCAAAACTCCCCTTTATGATGTCATATTGTTAAAATGATGATAGCATTATGACATCACAATCATAAGACTCCTTTCCGGTGTCATAATGATAAGACAACTAAATCACTATGATGTCATAATCAATACACTCTTTTATTATGTCATAATGGTAAAAGAATGATAGCATTATGATGTCACACTCAAAACACCTCTTTAGTATCTCCTAATGGTAACACAATTAAAACATTATAATATTACAATCAAAACTCCCCTTTATGATGTCATATTGTTAAAATGATGATAGCATTATGACATCACAATCATAAGACCCCTTTCCGGTGTCATAATGATAAGACAACTAAATCACTATGATGTCATAATCAATACACTCTTTTATTATGTCATAATGGTAAAAGAATGATAGCATTATGATGTCACAATCAAAACACCTCTTTAGTATCTCCTAATGGTAACACAATTAAAACATTATAATATTACAATCAAAACTCCCCTTTATGATGTCATTATGTTAAGATGATGATAGCATTATGACATCACAATCATAAGACCCCTTTCCGGTGTCATAATTATAAGACAACTAAATCACTATGATGTCATAATCAATACACTCTTTTATTATGTCATAATGGTAAAAGAATGATAGCATTATGATGTCACAATCAAAACACCTCTTTAGTATCTCCTAATGGTAACACAATTAAAACATTATAATATTGCAACCAAAACTCCCCTTTATGATGTCATAATGTTAAGATGATGATAGCATTATGACATCACAATCATAAGACCCCTTTCCGGTGTCATAATTATAAGACAACTAAATCACTGTGATGTCATAATCAATACACTCTTTTATTATGTCATAATGGTAAAAGAATGATAGCATTATGATGTCACAATCAAAACACCTCTTTAGTATCTCCTAATGGTAACACAATTAAAACATTATCATATTACAATCAAAACTCCCCTTTATGATGTCATATTGTTAAAATGATGATAGCATTATGACATCACAATCATAAGACTCCTTTCCGGTGTCATAATTATAAGACAATTAAATCATTATGATGTCATAATCAATACACTCTTTTATTATGTCATAATGGTAAAAGAATGATAGCATTATGATGTCACAATCAAAACACCTCTTTAGTATCTCCTAATGGTAACACAATTAAAACATTATAATATTACAATCAAAACTCCCCTTTATGATGTCATTATGTTAAGATGATGATAGCATTATGACATCACAATCATAAGACCCCTTTCCGGTGTCATAATTATAAGACAACTAAATCACTATGATGTCATAATCAATACACTCTTTTATTATGTCATAATGGTAAAAGAATGATAGCATTATGATGTCACAATCAAAACACCTCTTTAGTATCTCCTGATGGTAACACAATTAAAACATTATAATATTACATTCAAAACTCCCCTTTATGATGTCATATTGTTAAAGTGATGATAGCATTATGACATCACAATCATAAGACCCCTTTCCGGTGTCATAATGATAAGACAACTAAATCACTATGATGTCATAATCAATACACTCTTTTATTATGTCATAATGGTAAAAGAATGATAGCATTATGATGTCACAATCAAAACACCTCTTTAGTATCTCATGATGGTAACACAATTAAAACATTATAATATTACAATCAAAACTCCCCTTTATGATGTCATAATGTTAAGTTGATGATAGCATTGTGACATCACAATCATAAGACCCCTTTCCGGTGTCATAATGATAAGACAACTAAATCACTATGATGTCATAATCAATACACTCTTTTATTATGTCATAATGGTAAAAGAATGATAGCATTATGATGTCACAATCAAAACACCTCTTTAGTATCTCCTAATGGTAACACAATTAAAACATTATAATATTGCAACCAAAACTCCCCTTTATGATGTCATAATGTTAAGATGATGATAGCATTATGACATCACAATCATAAGACCCCTTTCCGGTGTCATAATTATAAGACAACTAAATCACTGTGATGTCATAATCAATACACTCTTTTATTATGTCATAATGGTAAAAGAATGATAGCATTATGATGTCACAATCAAAACACCTCTTTAGTATCTCCTAATGGTAACACAATTAAAACATTATCATATTACAATCAAAACTCCCCTTTATGATGTCATATTGTTAAAATGATGATAGCATTATGACATCACAATCATAAGACTCCTTTCCGGTGTCATAATTATAAGACAATTAAATCATTATGATGTCATAATCAATACACTCTTTTATTATGTCATAATGGTAAAAGAATGATAGCATTATGATGTCACAATCAAAACACCTCTTTAGTATCTCCTAATGGTAACACAATTAAAACATTATAATATTACAATCAAAACTCCCCTTTATGATGTCATAATGTTAAGGTGATGATAGCATTCTGACATCACAATCATAAGACCCCTTTCCGGTGTCATAATGATAAGACAACTAAATCACTATGATGTCATAATCAATACACTCTTTTATTATGTCATAATGGTAAAAGAATGATAACATTATGATGTCACAATCAAAACACCTCTTTAGTATCTCCTAATGGTAACACAATTAAAACATTATAATATTACAATCAAAACTCCCCTTTATGATGTCATATTGTTAAAATGATGATAGCATTATGACATCACAATCATAAGACTCCTTTCCGGTGTCATAATGATAAGACAACTAAATCACTATGATGTCATAATCAATACACTCTTTTATTATGTCATAATGGTAAAAGAATGATAGCATTATGATGTCACACTCAAAACACCTCTTTAGTATCTCCTAATGGTAACACAATTAAAACATTATAATATTACAATCAAAACTCCCCTTTATGATGTCATATTGTTAAAATGATGATAGCATTATGACATCACAATCATAAGACCCCTTTCCGGTGTCATAATGATAAGACAACTAAATCACTATGATGTCATAATCAATACACTCTTTTATTATGTCATAATGGTAAAAGAATGATAGCATTATGATGTCACAATCAAAACACCTCTTTAGTATCTCCTAATGGTAACACAATTAAAACATTATAATATTACAATCAAAACTCCCCTTTATGATGTCATTATGTTAAGATGATGATAGCATTATGACATCACAATCATAAGACCCCTTTCCGGTGTCATAATTATAAGACAACTAAATCACTATGATGTCATAATCAATACACTCTTTTATTATGTCATAATGGTAAAAGAATGATAGCATTATGATGTCACAATCAAAACACCTCTTTAGTATCTCCTAATGGTAACACAATTAAAACATTATAATATTGCAACCAAAACTCCCCTTTATGATGTCATAATGTTAAGATGATGATAGCATTATGACATCACAATCATAAGACCCCTTTCCGGTGTCATAATTATAAGACAACTAAATCACTGTGATGTCATAATCAATACACTCTTTTATTATGTCATAATGGTAAAAGAATGATAGCATTATGATGTCACAATCAAAACACCTCTTTAGTATCTCCTAATGGTAACACAATTAAAACATTATCATATTACAATCAAAACTCCCCTTTATGATGTCATATTGTTAAAATGATGATAGCATTATGACATCACAATCATAAGACTCCTTTCCGGTGTCATAATTATAAGACAATTAAATCATTATGATGTCATAATCAATACACTCTTTTATTATGTCATAATGGTAAAAGAATGATAGCATTATGATGTCACAATCAAAACACCTCTTTAGTATCTCCTAATGGTAACACAATTAAAACATTATAATATTACAATCAAAACTCCCCTTTATGATGTCATTATGTTAAGATGATGATAGCATTATGACATCACAATCATAAGACCCCTTTCCGGTGTCATAATTATAAGACAACTAAATCACTATGATGTCATAATCAATACACTCTTTTATTATGTCATAATGGTAAAAGAATGATAGCATTATGATGTCACAATCAAAACACCTCTTTAGTATCTCCTGATGGTAACACAATTAAAACATTATAATATTACATTCAAAACTCCCCTTTATGATGTCATATTGTTAAAGTGATGATAGCATTATGACATCACAATCATAAGACCCCTTTCCGGTGTCATAATGATAAGACAACTAAATCACTATGATGTCATAATCAATACACTCTTTTATTATGTCATAATGGTAAAAGAATGATAGCATTATGATGTCACAATCAAAACACCTCTTTAGTATCTCATGATGGTAACACAATTAAAACATTATAATATTACAATCAAAACTCCCCTTTATGATGTCATAATGTTAAGTTGATGATAGCATTGTGACATCACAATCATAAGACCCCTTTCCGGTGTCATAATGATAAGACAACTAAATCACTATGATGTCATAATCAATACACTCTTTTATTATGTCATAATGGTAAAAGAATGATAGCATTATGATGTCACAATCAAAACACCTCTTTAGTATCTCCTAATGGTAACACAATTAAAACATTATAATATTGCAACCAAAACTCCCCTTTATGATGTCATAATGTTAAGATGATGATAGCATTATGACATCACAATCATAAGACCCCTTTCCGGTGTCATAATTATAAGACAACTAAATCACTGTGATGTCATAATCAATACACTCTTTTATTATGTCATAATGGTAAAAGAATGATAGCATTATGATGTCACAATCAAAACACCTCTTTAGTATCTCCTAATGGTAACACAATTAAAACATTATCATATTACAATCAAAACTCCCCTTTATGATGTCATATTGTTAAAATGATGATAGCATTATGACATCACAATCATAAGACTCCTTTCCGGTGTCATAATTATAAGACAATTAAATCATTATGATGTCATAATCAATACACTCTTTTATTATGTCATAATGGTAAAAGAATGATAGCATTATGATGTCACAATCAAAACACCTCTTTAGTATCTCCTAATGGTAACACAATTAAAACATTATAATATTACAATCAAAACTCCCCTTTATGATGTCATAATGTTAAGGTGATGATAGCATTCTGACATCACAATCATAAGACCCCTTTCCGGTGTCATAATGATAAGACAACTAAATCACTATGATGTCATAATCAATACACTCTTTTATTATGTCATAATGGTAAAAGAATGATAACATTATGATGTCACAATCAAAACACCTCTTTAGTATCTCCTAATGGTAACACAATTAAAACATTATAATATTACAATCAAAACTCCCCTTTATGATGTCATATTGTTAAAATGATGATAGCATTATGACATCACAATCATAAGACTCCTTTCCGGTGTCATAATGATAAGACAACTAAATCACTATGATGTCATAATCAATACACTCTTTTATTATGTCATAATGGTAAAAGAATGATAGCATTATGATGTCACACTCAAAACACCTCTTTAGTATCTCCTAATGGTAACACAATTAAAACATTATAATATTACAATCAAAACTCCCCTTTATGATGTCATATTGTTAAAATGATGATAGCATTATGACATCACAATCATAAGACCCCTTTCCGGTGTCATAATGATAAGACAACTAAATCACTATGATGTCATAATCAATACACTCTTTTATTATGTCATAATGGTAAAAGAATGATAGCATTATGATGTCACAATCAAAACACCTCTTTAGTATCTCCTAATGGTAACACAATTAAAACATTATAATATTACAATCAAAACTCCCCTTTATGATGTCATTATGTTAAGATGATGATAGCATTATGACATCACAATCATAAGACCCCTTTCCGGTGTCATAATTATAAGACAACTAAATCACTATGATGTCATAATCAATACACTCTTTTATTATGTCATAATGGTAAAAGAATGATAGCATTATGATGTCACAATCAAAACACCTCTTTAGTATCTCCTAATGGTAACACAATTAAAACATTATAATATTGCAACCAAAACTCCCCTTTATGATGTCATAATGTTAAGATGATGATAGCATTATGACATCACAATCATAAGACCCCTTTCCGGTGTCATAATTATAAGACAACTAAATCACTGTGATGTCATAATCAATACACTCTTTTATTATGTCATAATGGTAAAAGAATGATAGCATTATGATGTCACAATCAAAACACCTCTTTAGTATCTCCTAATGGTAACACAATTAAAACATTATCATATTACAATCAAAACTCCCCTTTATGATGTCATATTGTTAAAATGATGATAGCATTATGACATCACAATCATAAGACTCCTTTCCGGTGTCATAATTATAAGACAATTAAATCATTATGATGTCATAATCAATACACTCTTTTATTATGTCATAATGGTAAAAGAATGATAGCATTATGATGTCACAATCAAAACACCTCTTTAGTATCTCCTAATGGTAACACAATTAAAACATTATAATATTACAATCAAAACTCCCCTTTATGATGTCATAATGTTAAGGTGATGATAGCATTCTGACATCACAATCATAAGACCCCTTTCCGGTGTCATAATGATAAGACAACTAAATCACTATGATGTCATAATCAATACACTCTTTTATTATGTCATAATGGTAAAAGAATGATAACATTATGATGTCACAATCAAAACACCTCTTTAGTATCTCCTAATGGTAACACAATTAAAACATTATAATATTACAATCAAAACTCCCCTTTATGATGTCATATTGTTAAAATGATGATAGCATTATGACATCACAATCATAAGACTCCTTTCCGGTGTCATAATGATAAGACAACTAAATCACTATGATGTCATAATCAATACACTCTTTTATTATGTCATAATGGTAAAAGAATGATAGCATTATGATGTCACACTCAAAACACCTCTTTAGTATCTCCTAATGGTAACACAATTAAAACATTATAATATTACAATCAAAACTCCCCTTTATGATGTCATATTGTTAAAATGATGATAGCATTATGACATCACAATCATAAGACCCCTTTCCGGTGTCATAATGATAAGACAACTAAATCACTATGATGTCATAATCAATACACTCTTTTATTATGTCATAATGGTAAAAGAATGATAGCATTATGATGTCACAATCAAAACACCTCTTTAGTATCTCCTAATGGTAACACAATTAAAACATTATAATATTACAATCAAAACTCCCCTTTATGATGTCATTATGTTAAGATGATGATAGCATTATGACATCACAATCATAAGACCCCTTTCCGGTGTCATAATTATAAGACAACTAAATCACTATGATGTCATAATCAATACACTCTTTTATTATGTCATAATGGTAAAAGAATGATAGCATTATGATGTCACAATCAAAACACCTCTTTAGTATCTCCTGATGGTAACACAATTAAAACATTATAATATTACATTCAAAACTCCCCTTTATGATGTCATATTGTTAAAGTGATGATAGCATTATGACATCACAATCATAAGACCCCTTTCCGGTGTCATAATGATAAGACAACTAAATCACTATGATGTCATAATCAATACACTCTTTTATTATGTCATAATGGTAAAAGAATGATAGCATTATGATGTCACAATCAAAACACCTCTTTAGTATCTCATGATGGTAACACAATTAAAACATTATAATATTACAATCAAAACTCCCCTTTATGATGTCATAATGTTAAGTTGATGATAGCATTGTGACATCACAATCATAAGACCCCTTTCCGGTGTCATAATGATAAGACAACTAAATCACTATGATGTCATAATCAATACACTCTTTTATTATGTCATAATGGTAAAAGAATGATAGCATTATGATGTCACAATCAAAACACCTCTTTAGTATCTCCTAATGGTAACACAATTAAAACATTATAATATTGCAACCAAAACTCCCCTTTATGATGTCATAATGTTAAGATGATGATAGCATTATGACATCACAATCATAAGACCCCTTTCCGGTGTCATAATTATAAGACAACTAAATCACTGTGATGTCATAATCAATACACTCTTTTATTATGTCATAATGGTAAAAGAATGATAGCATTATGATGTCACAATCAAAACACCTCTTTAGTATCTCCTAATGGTAACACAATTAAAACATTATCATATTACAATCAAAACTCCCCTTTATGATGTCATATTGTTAAAATGATGATAGCATTATGACATCACAATCATAAGACTCCTTTCCGGTGTCATAATTATAAGACAATTAAATCATTATGATGTCATAATCAATACACTCTTTTATTATGTCATAATGGTAAAAGAATGATAGCATTATGATGTCACAATCAAAACACCTCTTTAGTATCTCCTAATGGTAACACAATTAAAACATTATAATATTACAATCAAAACTCCCCTTTATGATGTCATAATGTTAAGGTGATGATAGCATTCTGACATCACAATCATAAGACCCCTTTCCGGTGTCATAATGATAAGACAACTAAATCACTATGATGTCATAATCAATACACTCTTTTATTATGTCATAATGGTAAAAGAATGATAACATTATGATGTCACAATCAAAACACCTCTTTAGTATCTTCTAATGGTAACACAATTAAAACATTATAATATTACAATCAAAACTCCCCTTTATGATGTCATAATGTTAAGGTGATGATAGCATTCTGACATCACAATCATAAGACCCCTTTCCGGTGTCATAATGATAAGACAACTAAATCACTATGATGTCATAATCAATACACTCTTTTATTATGTCATAATGGTAAAAGAATGATAGCATTATGATGTCACACTCAAAACACCTCTTTAGTATCTCCTAATGGTAACACAATTAAAACATTATAATATTACAATCAAAACTCCCCTTTATGATGTCATATTGTTAAAATGATGATAGCATTATGACATCACAATCATAAGACTCCTTTCCGGTGACATAATTATTAGACAATTAAATCATTATGATGTCATAATCAATACACTCTTATTATGTCATAATGGTAAAAGAATGATAGCATTATGATGTCACAATCAAAACACCTCTTTAGTATCTCCTAATGGTAACACAATTAAAACATTATAATATTGCAACCAAAACTCCCCTTTATGATGTCATAATGTTAAGATGATGATAGCATTATGACATCACAATCATAAGACCCCTTTCCGGTGTCATAATTATAAGACAACTAAATCACTGTGATGTCATAATCAATACACTCTTTTATTATGTCATAATGGTAAAAGAATGATAGCATTATGATGTCACAATCAAAACACCTCTTTAGTATCTCCTAATGGTAACACAATTAAAACATTATAATATTACAATCAAAACTCCCCTTTATGATGTCATAATGTTAAGGTGATGATAGCATTATGACATCACAATCATAAGACCCCTTTCCGGTGTCATAATGATAAGACAACTAAATCACTATGATGTCATAATCAATACACTCTTTTATTATGTCATAATGGTGAAAGAATGATAGCATTATGATGTCACAATCAAAACACCTCTTTAGTATCTCCTAATGGTAACACAATTAAAACATAATATTACAATCAAAACTCCCCTTTATGATGTCATAATGTTAAGGTGATGATAGCATTCTGACATCACAATCATAAGACCCCTTTCCGGTGTCATAATGATAAGACAACTAAATCACTATGATGTCATAATCAATACACTCTTTTATTATGTCATAATGGTAAAAGAATGATAGCATTATGATGTCACAATCAAAACACCTCTTTAGTATCTCCTAATGGTAACACAATTAAAACATTATCATATTACAATCAAAACTCCCCTTTATGATGTCATATTGTTAAAATGATGATAGCATTATGACATCACAATCATAAGACTCCTTTCCGGTGTCATAATTATAAGACAATTAAATCATTATGATGTCATAATCAATACACTCTTTTATTATGTCATAATGGTAAAAGAATGATAGCATTATGATGTCACAATCAAAACACCTCTTTAGTATCTCCTAATGGTAACACAATTAAAACATTATAATATTACAATCAAAACTCCCCTTTATGATGTCATAATGTTAAGGTGATGATAGCATTCTGACATCACAATCATAAGACCCCTTTCCGGTGTCATAATGATAAGACAACTAAATCACTATGATGTCATAATCAATACACTCTTTTATTATGTCATAATGGTAAAAGAATGATAGCATTATGATGTCACAATCAAAACACCTCTTTAGTATCTCCTAATGGTAACACAATTAAAACATTATAATATTACAATCAAAACTCCCCTTTATGATGTCATAATGTTAAGGTGATGATAGCATTCTGACATCACAATCATAAGACCCCTTTCCGGTGTCATAATGATAAGACAACTAAATCACTATGATGTCATAATCAATACACTCTTTTATTATGTCATAATGGTAAAAGAATGATAGCATTATGATGTCACACTCAAAACACCTCTTTAGTATCTCCTAATGGTAACACAATTAAAACATTATAATATTACAATCAAAACTCCCCTTTATGATGTCATATTGTTAAAATGATGATAGCATTATGACATCACAATCATAAGACTCCTTTCCGGTGTCATAATTATTAGACAATTAAATCATTATGATGTCATAATCAATACACTCTTTTATTATGTCATAATGGTAAAAGAATGATAGCATTATGATGTCACAATCAAAACACCTCTTTAGTATCTCCTAATGGTAACACAATTAAAACATTATAATATTGCAACCAAAACTCCCCTTTATGATGTCATAATGTTAAGATGATGATAGCATTATGACATCACAATCATAAGACCCCTTTCCGGTGTCATAATTATAAGACAACTAAATCACTGTGATGTCATAATCAATACACTCTTTTATTATGTCATAATGGTAAAAGAATGATAGCATTATGATGTCACAATCAAAACACCTCTTTAGTATCTCCTAATGGTAACACAATTAAAACATTATAATATTACAATCAAAACTCCCCTTTATGATGTCATAATGTTAAGGTGATGATAGCATTATGACATCACAATCATAAGACCCCTTTCCGGTGTCATAATGATAAGACAACTAAATCACTATGATGTCATAATCAATACACTCTTTTATTATGTCATAATGGTGAAAGAATGATAGCATTATGATGTCACAATCAAAACACCTCTTTAGTATCTCCTAATGGTAACACAATTAAAACATTATAATATTATAATCAAAACTCCCCTTTATGATGTCATAATGTTAAGGTGATGATAGCATTCTGACATCACAATCATAAGACCCCTTTCCGGTGTCATAATGATAAGACAACTAAATCACTATGATGTCATAATCAATACACTCTTTTATTATGTCATAATGGTAAAATAATGATAGCATTATGATGTCACACTCAAAACACCTCTTTAGTATCTCCTAATGGTAACACAATTAAAACATTATAATATTACAATCAAAACTCCCCTTTATGATGTCATATTGTTAAAATGATGATAGCATTATGACATCACAATCATAAGACCCCTTTCCGGTGTCATAATGATAAGACAACTAAATCACTATGATGTCATAATCAATACACTCTTTTATTATGTCATAATGGTAAAAGAATGATAGCATTATGATGTCACAATCAAAACACCTCTTTTGTATCTCCTAATGGTAACACAATTAAAACATTATAATATTACAATCAAAACTCCCCTTTATGATGTCATATTTTTAAAATGATGATAGCATTATGACATCACAATCATAAGACCCCTTTCCGGTGTCATAATGATAAGACAACTAAATCACTATGATGTCATAATCAATAAACTCTTTTATTATGTCATAATGGTAAAAGAATGATAGCATTATGATGTCACAATCAAAACACCTCTTTAGTATCTCCTAATGGTAACACAATTAAAACATTATAATATTATAATCAAAACTCCCCTTTATGATGTCATATTGTTAAAATGATGATAGCATTATGACATCACAATCATAAGACTCCTTTCCGGTGTCATAATTATAAGACAATTAAATCATTATGATTTTTTAATCAATACACTCTTTTATTATATCATAATGGTAAAAGAATGATAGCATTATGATGTCACAATCAAAACACCTCTTTAGTATCTCCTAATGGTAACACAATTAAAACATTATAATATTACAATCAAAACTCCCCTTTATGATGTCATATTGTTAAAATGATGATAGCATTATGACATCACAATCATAAGACTCCTTTCCGGTGTCATAATGATAAGACAACTAAATCACTATGATGTCATAATCAATACACTCTTTTATTATGTCATAATGGTAAAAGAATGATAGCATTATGATGTCACAATCAAAACACCTCTTTAGTATCTCCTAATGGTAACACAATTAAAACATTATAATATTACAATCAAAACTCCCCTTTATGATGTCATTATGTTAAGATGATGATAGCATTATGACATCACAATCATAAGACCCCTTTCCGGTGTCATAATTATAAGACAACTAAATCACTATGATGTCATAATCAATACACTCTTTTATTATGTCATAATGGTAAAAGAATGATAGCATTATGATGTCACAATCAAAACACCTCTTTAGTATCTCCTGATGGTAACACAATTAAAACATTATAATATTACATTCAAAACTCCCCTTTATGATGTCATATTGTTAAAGTGATGATAGCATTATGACATCACAATCATAAGACCCCTTTCCGGTGTCATAATGATAAGACAACTAAATCACTATGATGTCATAATCAATACACTCTTTTATTATGTCATAATGGTAAAAGAATGATAGCATTATGATGTCACAATCAAAACACCTCTTTAGTATCTCATGATGGTAACACAATTAAAACATTATAATATTACAATCAAAACTCCCCTTTATGATGTCATAATGTTAAGTTGATGATAGCATTGTGACATCACAATCATAAGACCCCTTTCCGGTGTCATAATGATAAGACAACTAAATCACTATGATGTCATAATCAATACACTCTTTTATTATGTCATAATGGTAAAAGAATGATAGCATTATGATGTCACAATCAAAACACCTCTTTAGTATCTCCTAATGGTAAAACAATTAAAACATTATCATATTACAATCAAAACTCCCCTTTCTGATGTCATATTGTTAAAATGATGATAGCATTATGACATCACAATCATAAGACTCCTTTCCGGTGTCATAATTATAAGACAATTAAATCATTATGATGTCATAATCAATACACTCTTTTATTATGTCATAATGGTAAAAGAATGATAGCATTATGATGTCACAATCAAAACACCTCTTTAGTATCTCCTAATGGTAACACAATTAAAACATTATAATATTACAATCAAAACTCCCCTTTATGATGTCATAATGTTAAGGTGATGATAGCATTCTGACATCACAATCATAAGACCCCTTTCCGGTGTCATAATGATAAGACAACTAAATCACTATGATGTCATAATCAATACACTCTTTTATTATGTCATAATGGTAAAAGAATGATAACATTATGATGTCACAATCAAAACACCTCTTTAGTATCTCCTAATGGTAACACAATTAAAACATTATAATATTACAATCAAAACTCCCCTTTATGATGTCATAATGTTAAGGTGATGATAGCATTCTGACATCACAATCATAAGACCCCTTTCCGGTGTCATAATGATAAGACAACTAAATCACTATGATGTCATAATCAATACACTCTTCTATTATGTCATAATGGTAAAAGAATGATAGCATTATGATGTCACACTCAAAACACCTCTTTAGTATCTCCTAATGGTAACACAATTAAAACATTATAATATTACAATCAAAACTCCCCTTTATGATGTCATATTGTTAAAATGATGATAGCATTATGACATCACAATCATAAGACCCCTTTCCGGTGTCATAATGATAAGACAACTAAATCACTATGATGTCATAATCAATACACTCTTTTATTATGTCATAATGGTAAAAGAATGATAGCATTATGATGTCACAATCAAAACACCTCTTTTGTATCTCCTAATGGTAACACAATTAAAACATTATAATATTACAATCAAAACTCCCCTTTATGATGTCATTATGTTAAGATGATGATAGCATTATGACATCACAATCATAAGACCCCTTTCTGGTGTCATAATTATAAGACAACTAAATCACTATGATGTCATAATCAATACACTCTTTTATTATGTCATAATGGTAAAAGAATGATAGCATTATGATGTCACAATCAAAACACCTCTTTAGTATCTCCTGATGGTAACACAATTAAAACATTATAATATTACATTCAAAACTCCCCTTTATGATGTCATATTGTTAAAGTGATGATAGCATTATGACATCACAATCATAAGACCCCTTTCCGGTGTCATAATGATAAGACAACTAAATCACTATGATGTCATAATCAATACACTCTTTTATTATGTCATAATGGTAAAAGAATGATAGCATTATGATGTCACAATCAAAACACCTCTTTAGTATCTCATGATGGTAACACAATTAAAACATTATAATATTTCAATCAAAACTCCCCTTTATGATGTCAGAATGTTAAGTTGATGATAGCATTATGACATCACAATCATAAGACCCCTTTCCGGTGTCATAATGATAAGACAACTAAATCACTATGATGTCATCATCAATACACTCTTTTATTATGTCATAATGGTAAAAGAATGATAGCATTATGATGTCACAATCAAAACACCTCTTTAGTATCTCATGATGGTAACACAATTAAAACATTATAATATTACAATCAAAACTCCCCTTTATGATGTCATAATGTTAAGTTGATGATAGCATTGTGACATCACAATCATAAGACCCCTTTCCGGTGTCATAATGATAAGACAACTAAATCACTATGATGTCATAATCAATACACTCTTTTATTATGTCATAATGGTAAAAGAATGATAGCATTATGATGTCACAATCAAAACACCTCTTTAGTATCTCCTAATGGTAACACAATTAAAACATTATCATATTACAATCAAAACTCCCCTTTATGATGTCATATTGTTAAAATGATGATAGCATTATGACATCACAATCATAAGACTCCTTTCCGGTGTCATAATTATAAGACAATTAAATCATTATGATGTCATAATCAATACACTCTTTTATTATGTCATAATGGTAAAAGAATGATAGTATTATGATGTCACAATCAAAACACCTCTTTAGTATCTCCTAATGGTAACACAATTAAAACATTATAATATTACAATCAAAACTCCCCTTTATGATGTCATAATGTTAAGGTGATGATAGCATTATGACATCACAATCATAAGACCCCTTTCCGGTGTCATAATGATAAGACAACTAAATCATTATGATGTCATAATCAATACACTCTTTTATTATGTCATAATGGTAAAAGAATGATAACATTATGATGTCACAATCAAAACACCTCTTTAGTATCTCCTAATGGTAACACAATTAAAACATTATAATATTACAATCAAAACTCCCCTTTATGATGTCATAATGTTAAGGTGATGATAGCATTCTGACATCACAATCATAAGACCCCTTTCCGGTGTCATAATGATAAGACAACTAAATCACTATGATGTCATAATCAATACACTCTTTTATTATGTCATAATGGTAAAAGAATGATAGCATTATGATGTCACACTCAAAACACCTCTTTAGTATCTCCTAATGGTAACACAATTAAAACATTATAATATTACAATCAAAACTCCCCTTTATGATGTCATATTGTTAAAATGATGATAGCATTATGACATCACAATCATAAGACTCCTTTCCGGTGTCATAATTATAAGACAAGTAAATCATTATGATGTCATAATCAATACACTCTTTTATTATGTCATAATGGTAAAAGAATGATAGCATTATGATGTCACAATCAAACACCTCTTTAGTATCTCCTAATGGTAACACAATTAAAACATTATAATATTACAATCAAAACTCCCCTTTATGATGTCATAATGATAAGATGATGATAGCATTATAACATCACAATCATAAGACTCCTTTCCGGTGTCATAATTATAAGACAATTAAATCATTATGATGTCATAATCAATACACTCTTTTATTATGTCATAATGGTAAAAGAATGATAGCATTATGATGTCACAATCAAAACACCTCTTTAGTATCTCCTAATGGTAACACAATTAAAACATTATAATATTACAATCAAAACTCCCCTTTATGATGTCATATTGTTAAAATGATGATAGCATTATGACATCACAATCATAAGACCCCTTTCCGGTGTCATAATGATAAGACAACTAAATCACTATGATGTCATAATCAATACACTCTTTTATTATGTCATAATGGTAAAAGAATGATAGCATTATGATGTCACAATCAAAACACCTCTTTAGTATCTCCTAATGGTAACACAATTAAAACATTATAATATTACAATCAAAACTCCCCTTTATGATGTCATAATGTTAAGGTGATGATAGCATTATGACATCACAATCATAAGACCCCTTTCCGGTGTCATAATGATAAGACAACTAAATCACTATGATGTCATAATCAATACACTCTTATTATGTCATAATGGTAAAAGAATGATAGCATTATGATGTCACAATCAAAACACCTCTTTAGTATCTCCTGATGGTAACACAATTAAAACATTATAATATTACAATCAAAACTCCCCTTTATGATGTCAGATTGTTAAAATGATGATAGCATTATGACATCACAATCATAAGACCCCTTTCCGGTGTCATAATGATAAGACAACTAAATCACTATGATGTCATAATCAATACACTCTTTTATTATGTCATAATGGTAAAAGAATGATAGCATTATGACGTCACAATCAAAACACCTCTTTAGTATCTCAAGATGGTAACACAATTAAAACATTATAATATTACAATCAAAACTCTCCTTTATGATGTCATAATGTTAAGGTGATGATAGCATTATCACATCACAATCATAAGACCCCTTTCCGGTGTCATGATGATAAGACAACTAAATCACTATGATGTCATAATCAATACACTCTTTTATTATGTCATAATGGAAAAGAATGATAGCATTATGATGTCACAATCAAAACACCTCTTTAGTATCTCCTAATGGTAACACAATTAAAACATTATACTATGACAATCAAAACTCCCCTTTATGATGTCATATTGTTAAAATGATGATAGCATTATGACATCACAATCATAAGACCCCTTTCCGGTGTCATAATTATAAGACAATTAAATCATTATGATGTCATAATCAATAAACTCTTTTATTATGTCATAATGGTAAAAGAATGATAACATTATGATGTCACAATCAAAACACCTCTTTAGTATCTCCTAATGGTAACACAATTAAAACATTATAATATTACAATCAAAACTCCCCTTTATGATGTCATAATGTTAAGGTGATGATAGCATTATGACATCACAATCATAAGACCCCTTTCCGGTGTCATAATGATAAGACAACTAAATCACTATGATGTCATAATCAATACACTCTTTTATTATGTCATAATGGTAAAAGAATGATAGCATTATGACGTCACAATCAAAACACCTCTTTAGTATCTCAAGATGGTAACACAATTAAAACATTATAATATTACAATCAAAACTCTCCTTTATGATGTCATAATGTTAAGGTGATGATAGCATTATCACATCACAATCATAAGACCCCTTTCCGGTGTCATGATGATAAGACAACTAAATCACTATGATGTCATAATCAATACACTCTTTTATTATGTCATAATGGAAAAGAATGATAGCATTATGATGTCACAATCAAAACACCTCTTTAGTATCTCCTGATGGTAACACAATTAAAACATTATAATATTACAATCAAAACTCCCCTTTATGATGTCATATTGTTAAAATGATGATAGCATTATGACATCACAATCATAAGACTCCTTTCCGGTGTCATAATTATAAGACAATTAAATCATTATGATGTCATAATCAATACACTCTTTTATTATGTCATAATGGTAAAAGAATGATAGCATTATGATGTCACAATCAAAACACCTCTTCAGTATCTCATGATGGTAACACAATTAAAACATTATAATATTACAATCAAAACTCCCCTTAAAGATGTCATAATGTTAAGGTGATGATAGCATTATGACATCACAATCATAAGACCCCTTTCCGGTGTCATAATGATAAGACAACTAAATCACTATGATGTCATAATCAATACACTCTTTTATTATGTCATAATGGTAAAAGAATGATAGCATTATGATGTCACAATCAAAACACCTCTTTAGTATCTCCTAATGGTAACACAATTAAAACATTATAATATTACAATCAAAACTCCCCTTTATGATGTCATATTGTTAAAATGGTGATAGTATTATGACATCACAATCATAAGACTCCTTTCCGATGTCATAATTATAAGACAATTAAATCATTATGATGTCATAATCAATACACTCTTTTATTATGTCATAATGGTAAAAGAATGATAGCATTATGATGTCACAATCAAAACACCTCTTTAGTATCTCCTAATGGTAACACAATTAAAACATTATAATATTACAATCAAAACTCCCCTTTATGATGTCATATTGTTAAAATGATGATAGCATTATGACATCACAATCATAAGACTCCTTTCCGGTGTCATAATGATAAGACAATTAAATCATTATGATGTCATAATCAATACACTCTTTTATTATGTCATAATGGTAAAAGAATGATAGCATTATGATGTCACAATCAAAACACCTCTTTAGTATCTCCTAATGGTAAAACAATTAAAACATTATAATATTACAATCAAAACTCCCCTTTATGATGTCATATTGTTAAAATGATGATAGCATTATGACATCACAATCATAAGACCCCATTCCGGTGTCATAATGATAAGACAACTAAATCACTATAATATCATAATCAATAAACTCTTTTATTATGTCATAATGGTAAAAGAATGATAGCATTATGATGTCACAATCAAAACACCTCTTTAGTATCTCCTAATGGTAACACAATTAAAACATTATAATATTACAATCAAAACTCCCCTTTATGATGTCATTTTGTTAAAATGATGATAGCATTATGACATCACAATCATAAGACTCCTTTCCGGAGTCATAATTATAAGACAAGTAAATCATTATGATGTTATAATCAATACACTCTTTTATTATGTCATAATGGTAAAAGAATGATAGCATTATGATGTCACAATCAAACACCTCTTTAGTATCTCCTAATGGTAACACAATTAAAACATTATAATATTACAATCAAAACTCCCCTTTATGATGTCATAATGATAAGATGATGATAGCATTAGAACATCACAATCATAAGACTCCTTTCCGATGTCATAATTATAAGACAATTAAATCATTATGATGTCATAATCAATACACTCTTTTATTATGTCATAATGGTAAAAGAATGATAGCATTATGATGTCACAATCAAAACACCTCTTTAGTATCTCCTAATGGTAACACAATTAAAACATTATAATATTACAATCAAAACTCCCCTTTATGATGTCATATTGTTAAAATGATGATAGCATTATGACATCACAATCATAAGACTCCTTTCCGGTGTCATAATTATAAGACAATTAAATCATTATGATGTCATAATCAATACACTCTTTTATTATGTAAAAATGGTAAAAGAATAATAGCATTATGATGTCACAATCAAAACACCTCTTTAGTATCTACTAATGGTAACACAATTAAAACATTATAATATTACAATCAAAACTCCCCTTTGTGATGTCATATTGTTAAAATGATGATAGCATTATGACATCACAATCATAAGACCCCTTTCCGGTGTCATAATGATAAGACAACTAAATCACTATGATGTCATAATCAATACACTCTTTTATTATGTCATAATGGTAAAAGAATGATAGCATTATGTTGTCACAATCAAAACACCTCTTTAGTATCTCCTAATGGTAACACAATTAAAACATCATAATATTACAATCAAAACTCCCCTTTATGATGTCATATTGTTAAAATGATGATAGCATTATGACATCACAATCATAAGACTCCTTTCCGGTGTCATAATGATAAGATAATTAAATCATTATGATGTCATAATCAATACACTCTTTTATTATGTCATAATGGTAAAAGAATGATAGCATTATGATGTCACAGTCAAAACACCTCTTTAGTATCTCCTAATGGTAACACAATTAAAACATTATAATATTACAATCAAAACTCCCCTTTATGATGTCATATTGTTAAAATGATGATAGCATTATGACATCACAATTATAAGACTCCTTTCCGTTGTCATAATTATAAGACAATTAAATCATTATGATGTCATAATCAATACACTCTTTTATTATGTCATAATGGTAAAAGAATGATAGCATTATGATGTCACAATCAAAACACCTCTTTAGTATCTCCTGATGGTAACACAATTAAAACATTATAATATTACAATCAAAACTCCCCTTTATGATGTCATATTGTTAAAATGATGATAGCATTATGACATCACAATCATAAGACTCCTTTCCGGTGTCATAATTATAAGACAATTAAATCATTATGATGTCATAATCAATACACTCTTTTATTATGTAAAAATGGTAAAAGAATAATAGCATTATGATGTCACAATCAAAACACCTCTTTAGTATCTCCTAATGGTAACACAATTAAAACATTATAATATTACAATCAAAACTCCCCTTTGTGATGTCATATTGTTAAAATGATGATAGCATTATGACATCACAATCATAAGACCCCTTTCCGGTGTCATAATGATAAGACAACTAAATCACTATGATGTCATAATCAATACACTCTTTTATTATGTCATAATGGTAAAAGAATGATAGCATTATGTTGTCACAATCAAAACACCTCTTTAGTATCTCCTAATGGTAACACAATTAAAACATCATAATATTACAATCAAAACTCCCCTTTATGATGTCATATTGTTAAAATGATGATAGCATTATGACATCACAATCATAAGACTCCTTTCCGGTGTCATAATGATAAGACAATTAAATCATTATGATGTCATAATCAATACACTCTTTTATTATGTCATAATGGTAAAAGAATGATAGCATTATGATGTCACAATCAAAACACCTCTTTTGTATCTCCTAATGGTAACACAATTAAAACATTATAATATTACAATCAAAACTCCCCTTTATGATGTCATTATGTTAAGATGATGATAGCATTATGACATCACAATCATAAGACCCCTTTCCGGTGTCATAATTATAAGACAACTAAATCATCATGATGTCATAATCAATACACTCTTTTATTATGTCATAATGGTAAAAGAATGATAGCATTATGATGTCACAATCAAAACACCTCTTTAGTATCTCCTGATGGTAACACAATTAAAACATTATAATATTACATTCAAAACTCCCCTTTATGATGTCATATTGTTAAAGTGATGATAGCATTATGACATCACAATCATAAGACCCCTTTCCGGTGTCATAATGATAAGACAACTAAATCACTATGATGTCATAATCAATACACTCTTTTATTATGTCATAATGGTAAAAGAATGATAGCATTATGATGTCACAATCAAAACACCTCTTTAGTATCTCATGATGGTAACACAATTAAAACATTATAATATTACAATCAAAACTCCCCTTTATGATGTCAGAATGTTAAGTTGATGATAGCATTATGACATCACAATCATAAGACCCCTTTCCGGTGTCATAATGATAAGACAACTAAATCACTATGATGTCATAATCAATACACTCTTTTATTATGTCATAATGGTGAAAGAATGATAGCATTATGATGTCACAATCAAAACACCTCTTTAGTATCTCCTAATGGTAACACAATTAAAACATTATCATATTACAATCAAAACTCCCCTTTATGATGTCATATTGTTAAAATGATGATAGCATTATGACATCACAATCATAAGACTCCTTTCCGGTGTCATAATTATAAGACAATTAAATCATTATGATGTCATAATCAATACACTCTTTTATTATGTCATAATGGTAAAAGAATGATAGCATTATGATGTCACAATCAAAACACCTCTTTAGTATCTCCTAATGGTAACACAATTAAAACATTATAATATTACAATCAAAACTCCCCTTTATGATGTCATAATGTTAAGATGATGATAGCATTATGACATCACAATCATAAGACCCCTTTCCGGTGTCATAATTATAAGACAACTAAATCATCATGATGTCATAATCAATACACTCTTTTATTATGTCATAATGGTAAAAGAATGATAGCATTATGATGTCACAATCAAAACACCTCTTTAGTATCTCCTAAAGGTAACACAATTAAAACATTATAATATTACAATCAAAACTCCCCTTTATGATGTCATAATGTTAAGTTGATGATAGCATTATGACATCACAATCATAAGACCCCTTTCCGGTGTCATAATGATAAGACAACTAAATCACTATGATGTCATAATCAATACACTCTTTTATTGTGTCATAATGGTAAAAGAATGATAGCATTATGATGTCACAATCAAAACACCTCTTTAGTATCTCCTAATGGTAACACAATTAAAACATTATAATATTACAATCAAAACTCCCTGTTTATGATGTCATATTGTTAAAATGATGATAGCATTATGACATCACAATCATAAGACTCCTTTCCGGTGTCATAATTATTAGACAATTAATTCTTTATGATTTCATAATCAATACACTCTTTTATTATGTCATAATGGTAAAAGAATGATAGCATTATGATGTCACAATCAAAACACCTCTTTAGTATCTCCTAATGGTAACACAATTAAAACATTATAATATTACAATCAAAACTCCCCTTTATGATGTCATATTGTTAAAATGATGATAGCATTATGACATCACAATCATAAGACCCCTTTCCGGTGTCATAATGATAAGACAACTAAATCACTATGATGTCATAATCAATACACTCTTTTATTATGTCATAATGGTAAAAGAATGATAGCATTATGATGTCACAATCAAAACACCTCTTTAGTATCTCCTAATGGTAACACAATTAAAACATTATAATATTACAATCAAAACTCCCCTTTATGATGTCATATTGTTAAAATGATGATAGCATTATGACATCACAATCATAAGACTCCTTTCCGGTGTCATAATGATAAGACAATTAAATCATTATGATGTCATAATCAATACACTCTATTATTATGTCATAATGGTAAAAGAATGATAGCATTATGATGTCACAATCAAAACACCTCTTTAGTATCTCCTAATGGTAACACAATTAAAACATTATAATATTACAATCAAAACTCCCCTTTATGATGTCATATTGTTAAAATGATGATAGCATTATGACATCACAATAATAAGACTCCTTTCCGGTGTCATAATTATAAGACAATTAAATCATTATGATGTCATAATCAATACACTCTTTTATTATGTCATAATGGTAAAAGAATGATAGCATTATGATGTCACAATCAAAACACCTCTTTAGTATCTCATGATGGTAACACAATTTTAAACATTATAATATTACAATCAAAACTCCCCTTAATGATGTCATAATGTTAAGGTGATGATAGCATTATGACATCACAATCATAAGACCCCTTTCCGGTGTCATAATGATAAGACAACTAAATCACTATGATGTCATAATCAATACACTCTTTTATTATGTCATAATGGTAAAAGAATGATAGCATTATGATGTCACAATCAAAACACCTCTTTAGTATCTCCTAATGGTAACACAATTAAAACATTATAATATTACAATCAAAACTCCCCTTTATGATGTCATATTGTTAAAATGATGATAGCATTATGACATCACAATCATAAGACTCCTTTCCGGTGTCATAATTATAAGACAATTAAATCATTATGATGTCATAATCAATACACTCTTTTATTATGTCATAATGGTGAAAGAATGATAGCATTATGATGTCACAATCAAAACACCTCTTTAGTATCTCCTAATGGTAACACAATTAAAACATTATAATATTACAATCAAAACTCCCCTTTATGATGTCATATTGTTAAAATGATGATAGCATTATGACATCACAATCATAAGACTCCTTTCCGGTGTCATAATGATAAGACAATTAAATCATTATGATGTCATAATCAATACACTCTTTTATTATGTCATAATGGTAAAAGAATGATAGCATTATGATGTCACAATCAAAACACCTCTTTTGTATCTCCTAATGGTAACACAATTAAAACATTATAATATTACAATCAAAACTCCCCTTTATGATGTCATTATGTTAAGATGATGATAGCATTATGACATCACAATCATAAGACCCCTTTCCGGTGTCATAATTATAAGACAACTAAATCATCA
This sequence comes from Spea bombifrons, assembly GCF_027358695.1. Taxonomy (NCBI): domain Eukaryota; kingdom Metazoa; phylum Chordata; class Amphibia; order Anura; family Pelobatidae; genus Spea; species Spea bombifrons. The sequence continues at coordinate 41,384,142 of NC_071088.1, forward strand.
TGATGTCATAATCAATACACTCTTTTATTATGTCATAATGGTAAAAGAATGATAGCATTATGATGTCACAATCAAAACACCTCTTTAGTATCTCCTGATGGTAACACAATTAAAACATTATAATATTACATTCAAAACTCCCCTTTATGATGTCATATTGTTAAAGTGATGATAGCATTATGACATCACAATCATAAGACCCCTTTCCGGTGTCATAATGATAAGACAACTAAATCACTATGATGTCATAATCAATACACTCTTTTATTATGTCATAATGGTAAAAGAATGATAGCATTATGATGTCACAATCAAAACACCTCTTTAGTATCTCATGATGGTAACACAATTAAAACATTATAATATTACAATCAAAACTCCCCTTTATGATGTCAGAATGTTAAGTTGATGATAGCATTATGACATCACAATCATAAGACCCCTTTCCGGTGTCATAATGATAAGACAACTAAATCACTATGATGTCATAATCAATACACTCTTTTATTATGTCATAATGGTGAAAGAATGATAGCATTATGATGTCACAATCAAAACACCTCTTTAGTATCTCCTAATGGTAACACAATTAAAACATTATCATATTACAATCAAAACTCCCCTTTATGATGTCATATTGTTAAAATGATGATAGCATTATGACATCACAATCATAAGACTCCTTTCCGGTGTCATAATTATAAGACAATTAAATCATTATGATGTCATAATCAATACACTCTTTTATTATGTCATAATGGTAAAAGAATGATAGCATTATGATGTCACAATCAAAACACCTCTTTAGTATCTCCTAATGGTAACACAATTAAAACATTATAATATTACAATCAAAACTCCCCTTTATGATGTCATAATGTTAAGATGATGATAGCATTATGACATCACAATCATAAGACCCCTTTCCGGTGTCATAATTATAAGACAACTAAATCATCATGATGTCATAATCAATACACTCTTTTATTATGTCATAATGGTAAAAGAATGATAGCATTATGATGTCACAATCAAAACACCTCTTTAGTATCTCCTAAAGGTAACACAATTAAAACATTATAATATTACAATCAAAACTCCCCTTTATGATGTCATAATGTTAAGTTGATGATAGCATTATGACATCACAATCATAAGACCCCTTTCCGGTGTCATAATGATAAGACAACTAAATCACTATGATGTCATAATCAATACACTCTTTTATTGTGTCATAATGGTAAAAGAATGATAGCATTATGATGTCACAATCAAAACACCTCTTTAGTATCTCCTAATGGTAACACAATTAAAACATTATAATATTACAATCAAAACTCCCTGTTTATGATGTCATATTGTTAAAATGATGATAGCATTATGACATCACAATCATAAGACTCCTTTCCGGTGTCATAATTATTAGACAATTAATTCTTTATGATTTCATAATCAATACACTCTTTTATTATGTCATAATGGTAAAAGAATGATAGCATTATGATGTCACAATCAAAACACCTCTTTAGTATCTCCTAATGGTAACACAATTAAAACATTATAATATTACAATCAAAACTCCCCTTTATGATGTCATATTGTTAAAATGATGATAGCATTATGACATCACAATCATAAGACCCCTTTCCGGTGTCATAATGATAAGACAACTAAATCACTATGATGTCATAATCAATACACTCTTTTATTATGTCATAATGGTAAAAGAATGATAGCATTATGATGTCACAATCAAAACACCTCTTTAGTATCTCCTAATGGTAACACAATTAAAACATTATAATATTACAATCAAAACTCCCCTTTATGATGTCATATTGTTAAAATGATGATAGCATTATGACATCACAATCATAAGACTCCTTTCCGGTGTCATAATGATAAGACAATTAAATCATTATGATGTCATAATCAATACACTCTATTATTATGTCATAATGGTAAAAGAATGATAGCATTATGATGTCACAATCAAAACACCTCTTTAGTATCTCCTAATGGTAACACAATTAAAACATTATAATATTACAATCAAAACTCCCCTTTATGATGTCATATTGTTAAAATGATGATAGCATTATGACATCACAATAATAAGACTCCTTTCCGGTGTCATAATTATAAGACAATTAAATCATTATGATGTCATAATCAATACACTCTTTTATTATGTCATAATGGTAAAAGAATGATAGCATTATGATGTCACAATCAAAACACCTCTTTAGTATCTCATGATGGTAACACAATTTTAAACATTATAATATTACAATCAAAACTCCCCTTAATGATGTCATAATGTTAAGGTGATGATAGCATTATGACATCACAATCATAAGACCCCTTTCCGGTGTCATAATGATAAGACAACTAAATCACTATGATGTCATAATCAATACACTCTTTTATTATGTCATAATGGTAAAAGAATGATAGCATTATGATGTCACAATCAAAACACCTCTTTAGTATCTCCTAATGGTAACACAATTAAAACATTATAATATTACAATCAAAACTCCCCTTTATGATGTCATATTGTTAAAATGATGATAGCATTATGACATCACAATCATAAGACTCCTTTCCGGTGTCATAATTATAAGACAATTAAATCATTATGATGTCATAATCAATACACTCTTTTATTATGTCATAATGGTGAAAGAATGATAGCATTATGATGTCACAATCAAAACACCTCTTTAGTATCTCCTAATGGTAACACAATTAAAACATTATAATATTACAATCAAAACTCCCCTTTATGATGTCATATTGTTAAAATGATGATAGCATTATGACATCACAATCATAAGACTCCTTTCCGGTGTCATAATGATAAGACAATTAAATCATTATGATGTCATAATCAATACACTCTTTTATTATGTCATAATGGTAAAAGAATGATAGCATTATGATGTCACAATCAAAACACCCCTTTAGTATCTCCTAATGGTAACACAATTAAAACATTATAATATTACAATCAAAACTCCCCTTTATGATGTCATATTGTTAAAATGATGATAGCATTATGACATCACAATCATAAGACCCCTTTCCGGTGTCATAATGATAAGACAACTAAATCACTATGATGTCATAATCAATACACTCTTTTATTATGTCATAATGGTAAAAGAATGATAGCATTATGTTGTCACAATCAAAACACCTCTTTAGTATCTCCTAATGGTAACACAATTAAAACATCATAATATTACAATCAAAACTCCCCTTTATGATGTCATATTGTTAAAATGATGATAGCATTATGACATCACAATCATAAGACTCCTTTCCGGTGTCATAATGATAAGACAATTAAATCATTATGATGTCATAATCAATACACTCTTTTATTATGTCAAAATGGTAAAAGAATGATAGCATTATGATGTCACAATCAAAACACCTCTTTAGTATCTCCTAATGGTAACACAATTAAAACATTATAATATTACAATCAAAACTCCCCTTTATGATGTCATATTGTTAAAATGATGATAGCATTATGACATCACAATTATAAGACTCCTTTCCGGTGTCATAATTATAAGACAATTAAATCATTATGATGTCATAATCAATACACTCTTTTATTATGTCATAATGGTAAAAGAATGATAGCATTATGATGTCACAATCAAAACACCTCTTTAGTATCTCCTAATGGTAAAACAATTAAAACATTATAATATTACAATCAAAACTCCCCTTTATGATGTCATATTGTTAAAATGATGATAGCATTATGACATCACAATCATAAGACCCCATTCCGGTGTCATAATGATAAGACAACTAAATCACTATGATATCATAATCAATAAACTCTTTTATTATGTCATAATGGTAAAAGAATGATAGCATTATGATGTCACAATCAAAACACCTCTTTAGTATCTCCTAATGGTAACACAATTAAAACATTATAATATTACAATCAAAACTCCCCTTTATGATGTCATTTTGTTAAAATGATGATAGCATTATGACATCACAATCATAAGACTCCTTTCCGGAGTCATAATTATAAGACAAGTAAATCATTATGATGTCATAATCAATACACTCTTTTATTATGTCATAATGGTAAAAGAATGATAGCATTATGATGTCACAATCAAACACCTCTTTAGTATCTCCTAATGGTAACACAATTAAAACATTATAATATTACAATCAAAACTCCCCTTTATGATGTCATAATGATAAGATGATGATAGCATTAGAACATCACAATCATAAGACTCCTTTCCGGTGTCATAATTATAAGACAATTAAATCATTATGATGTCATAATCAATACACTCTTTTATTACGTCATAATGGTAAAAGAATGATAGCATTATGATGTCACAATCAAAACACCTCTTTAGTATCTCCTAATGGTAACACAATTAAAACATTATAATATTACAATCAAAACTCCCCTTTACGATGTCATATTGTTAAAATGATGATAGCATTATGACATCACAATCATAAGACCCCTTTCCGGTGTCATAATGATAAGACAACTAAATCACTATGATGTCATAATCAATACACTCTTTTATTATGTCATAATGGTAAAAGAATGATAGCATTATGATGTCACAATCAAAACACCTCTTTAGTATCTCCTAATGGTAACACAATTAAAACATTATAATATTACACTCAAAACTCCCCTTTCTGATGTCATATTGTTAAAATGATGATAGCATTATGACATCACAATCATAAGACCCCTTTCCGGTGTCATAATGATAAGACAACTAAATCACTATGATGTCATAATCAATTCACTCTTTTATTATGTCATAATGGTAAAAGAATGATAGCATTATGATGTCACAATCAAAACACCTCTTTTGTATCTCCTAATGGTAACACAATTAAAACATTATAATATTACAATCAAAACTCCCCTTTATGATGTCATTATGTTAAGATGATGATAGCATTATGACATCACAATCATAAGACCCCTTTCCGGTGTCATAATTATAAGACAACTAAATCACTATGATGTCATAATCAATACACTCTTTTATTATGTCATAATGGTAAAAGAATGATAGCATTATGATGTCACAATCAAAACACCTCTTTAGTATCTCCTGATGGTAACACAATTAAAACATTATAATATTACATTCAAAACTCCCCTTTATGATGTCATATTGTTAAAGTGATGATAGCATTATGACTTCACAATCATAAGACCCCTTTCCGGTGTCATAATGATAAGACAACTAAATCACTATGATGTCATAATCAATACACTCTTTTATTATGTCATAATGGTAAAAGAATGATAGCATTATGATGTCACAATCAAAACACCTCTTTAGTATCTCATGATGGTAACACAATTAAAACATTATAATATTACAATCAAAACTCCCCTTTATGATGTCATAATGTTAAGGTGATGATAGCATTATGACATCACAATCATAAGACCCCATTCCGGTGTCATAATGATAAGACAACTAAATCATTATGATGTTATAATCAATACACTCTTTTATTATGTCATAATGGTAAAAGAATGATAACATTATGATGTCACAATCAAAACACCTCTTTAGTATCTCCTAATGGTAACACAATTAAAACATTATAATATTACAATCAAAACTCCCCTTTATGATGTCATAATGTTAAGGTGATGATAGCATTCTGACATCACAATCATAAGACCCCTTTCCGGTGTCATAATGATAAGACAACTAAATCACTATGATGTCATAATCAATACACTCTTTTATTATGTCATAATGGTAAAAGAATGATAGCATTATGATGTCACACTCAAAACACCTCTTTAGTATCTCCTAATGGTAACACAATTAAAACATTATAATATTACAATCAAAACTCCCCTTTCTGATGTCATATTGTTAAAATGATGATAGCATTATGACATCACAATCATAAGACCCCTTTCCGGTGTCATAATGATAAGACAACTAAATCACTATGATGTCATAATCAATACACTCTTTTATTATGTCATAATGGTAAAAGAATGATAGCATTATGATGTCACAATCAAAACACCTCTTTTGTATCTCCTAATGGTAACACAATTAAAACATTATAATATTACAATCAAAACTCCCCTTTATGATGTCATTATGTTAAGATGATGATAGCATTATGACATCACAATCATAAGACCCCTTTCCGGTGTCATAATTATAAGACAACTAAATCATCATGATGTCATAATCAATACACTCTTTTATTATGTCATAATGGTAAAAGAATGATAGCATTATGATGTCACAATCAAAACACCTCTTTAGTATCTCCTGATGGTAACACAATTAAAACATTATAATATTACATTCAAAACTCCCCTTTATGATGTCATATTGTTAAAGTGATGATAGCATTATGACATCACAATCATAAGACCCCTTTCCGGTGTCATAATGATAAGACAACTAAATCACTATGATGTCATAATCAATACACTCTTTTATTATGTCATAATGGTAAAAGAATGATAGCATTATGATGTCACAATCAAAACACCTCTTTAGTATCTCATGATGGTAACACAATTAAAACATTATAATATTACAATCAAAACTCCCCTTTATGATGTCAGAATGTTAAGTTGATGATAGCATTATGACATCACAATCATAAGACCCCTTTCCGGTGTCATAATGATAAGACAACTAAATCACTATGATGTCATAATCAATACACTCTTTTATTATGTCATAATGGTGAAAGAATGATAGCATTATGATGTCACAATCAAAACACCTCTTTAGTATCTCCTAATGGTAACACAATTAAAACATTATCATATTACAATCAAAACTCCCCTTTATGATGTCATATTGTTAAAATGATGATAGCATTATGACATCACAATCATAAGACTCCTTTCCGGTGTCATAATTATAAGACAATTAAATCATTATGATGTCATAATCAATACACTCTTTTATTATGTCATAATGGTAAAAGAATGATAGCATTATGATGTCACAATCAAAACACCTCTTTAGTATCTCCTAATGGTAACACAATTAAAACATTATAATATTACAATCAAAACTCCCCTTTATGATGTCATAATGTTAAGATGATGATAGCATTATGACATCACAATCATAAGACCCCTTTCCGGTGTCATAATTATAAGACAACTAAATCATCATGATGTCATAATCAATACACTCTTTTATTATGTCATAATGGTAAAAGAATGATAGCATTATGATGTCACAATCAAAACACCTCTTTAGTATCTCCTAATGGTAACACAATTAAAACATTATAATATTACAATCAAAACTCCCCTTTATGATGTCATAATGTTAAGTTGATGATAGCATTATGACATCACAATCATAAGACCCCTTTCCGGTGTCATAATGATAAGACAACTAAATCACTATGATGTCATAATCAATACACTCTTTTATTGTGTCATAATGGTAAAAGAATGATAGCATTATGATGTCACAATCAAAACACCTCTTTAGTATCTCCTAATGGTAACACAATTAAAACATTATAATATTACAATCAAAACTCCCTGTTTATGATGTCATATTGTTAAAATGATGATAGCATTATGACATCACAATCATAAGACTCCTTTCCGGTGTCATAATTATTAGACAATTAATTCTTTATGATTTCATAATCAATACACTCTTTTATTATGTCATAATGGTAAAAGAATGATAGCATTATGATGTCACAATCAAAACACCTCTTTAGTATCTCCTAATGGTAACACAATTAAAACATTATAATATTGCAACCAAAACTCCCCTTTATGATGTCATAATGTTAAGATGATGATAGCATTATGACATCACAATCATAAGACCCCTTTCCGGTGTCATAATTATAAGACAACTAAATCACTGTGATGTCATAATCAATACACTCTTTTATTATGTCATAATGGTAAAAGAATGATAGCATTATGATGTCACAATCAAAACACCTCTTTAGTATCTCCTAATGGTAACACAATTAATACATTATAATATTACATTCAAAACTCCCCTTTATGATGTCATATTGTTAAAATGATGATAGCATTATGACATCACAATCATATGACCCCTTTCCGGTGTCATAATTATAAGACAACTAAATCACTATGATGTCATAATCAATACACTCTTTTATTATGTCATAATGGTAAAAGAATGATAGCATTATGATGTCACAATCAAAACACCTCTTTTGTATCTCCTAATGGTAACACAATTAAAACATTATAATATTACAATCAAAACTCCCCTTTATGATGTCATTATGTTAAGATGATGATAGCATTATGACATCACAATCATAAGACCCCTTTCCGGTGTCATAATTATAAGACAACTAAATCATCATGATGTCATAATCAATACACTCTTTTATTATGTCATAATGGTAAAAGAATGATAGCATTATGATGTCACAATCAAAACACCTCTTTAGTATCTCGTGATGGTAACACAATTAAAACATTATAATATTACATTCAAAACTCCCCTTTATGATGTCATATTGTTAAAGTGATGATAGCATTATGACATCACAATCATAAGACCCCTTTCCGGTGTCATAATGATAAGACAACTAAATCACTATGATGTCATAATCAATACACTCTTTTATTATGTCATAATGGTAAAAGAATGATAGCATTATGATGTCACAATCAAAACACCTCTTTAGTATCTCATGATGGTAACACAATTAAAACATTATAATATTACAATCAAAACTCCCCTTTATGATGTCATATTGTTAAAATGATGATAGCATTATGACATCACAATCATAAGACCCCTTTCCGGTGTCATAATTATAAGACAATTAAATCACTATGATGTCATAATCAATACACTCTTTTATTATGTCATAATGGTAAAAGAATGATAGCATTATGATGTCACAATCAAAACACCTCTTTAGTATCTCCTAATGGTAACACAATTAAAACATTATAATATTACAATCAAAACTCCCCTTTATGATGTCATAATGTTAAGGTGATGATAGCATTATGACATCACAATCATAAGACCCCTTTCCGGTGTCATAATGATAAGACAACTAAATCACTATGATGTCATAATCAATACACTCTTTTATTATGTCATAATGGTGAAAGAATGATAGCATTATGATGTCACAATCAAAACACCTCTTTAGTATCTCCTGATGGTAACACAATTAAAACATTATAATATTACAATCAAAACTCCCCTTTATGATGTCATATTGTTAAAATGATGATAGCATTATGACATCACAATCATAAGACTCCTTTCCGGTGTCATAATTATAAGACAATTAAATCACTATGATGTCATAATCAATACACTCTTTTATTATGTCATAATGGTAAAAGAATGATAGCATTATGATGTCACAATCAAAACACCTCTTTAGTATCTCCTAATGGTAACACAATTAAAACATTATAATATTACAATCAAAACTCCCCTTTATGATGTCATAATGTTAAGGTGATGATAGCATTATGACATCACAATCATAAGACCCCTTTCCGGTGTCATAATTATAAGACAATTAAATCACTATGATGTCATAATCAATACACTCTTTTATTATGTCATAATGGTAAAAGAATGATAGCATTATGATGTCACAATCAAAACACCTCTTTAGTATCTCCTAATGGTAACACAATTAAAACATTATAATATTACAATCAAAACTCCCCTTTATGATGTCATAATGTTAAGGTGATGATAGCATTATGACATCACAATCATAAGACCCCTTTCCGGTGTCATAATGATAAGACAACTAAATCACTATGATGTCATAATCAATACACTCTTTTATTATGTCATAATGGTGAAAGAATGATAGCATTATGATGTCACAATCAAAACACCTCTTTAGTATCTCCTGATGGTAACACAATTAAAACATTATAATATTACAATCAAAACTCCCCTTTATGATGTCATATTGTTAAAATGATGATAGCATTATGACATCACAATCATAAGACCCCTTTCCGGTGTCATAATGATAAGACAACTAAATCACTATGATGTCATAATCAATACACTCTTTTATTATGTCATAATGGTAAAAGAATGATAGCATTATGATGTCACAATCAAAACACCTCTTTAGTATCTCCTAATGGTAACACAATTAAAACATTATAATATTACAATCAAAACTCCCCTTTATGATGTCATAATGTTAAGGTGATGATAGCATTATGACATCACAATCATAAGACCCCTTTCCGGTGTCATAATGATAAGACAACTAAATCACTATGATGTCATAATCAATACACTCTTTTATTATGTCATAATGGTAAAAGAATGATAGCATTATGATGTCACAATCAAAACACCTCTTTAGTATCTCATGATGGTAACACAATTAAAACATTATAATATTACAATCAAAACTCCCCTTTATGATGTCAGAATGTTAAGTTGATGATAGCATTATGACATCACAATCATAAGACCCCTTTCCGGTGTCATAATGATAAGACAACTAAATCACTATGATGTCATCATCAATACACTCTTTTATTATGTCATAATGGTAAAAGAATGATAGCATTATGATGTCACAATCAAAACACCTCTTTAGTATCTCCTAATGGTAACACAATTAAAACATTATAATATTACAATCAAAACTCCCCTTTATGATGTCATAATGTTAAGATGATGATAGCATTATGACATCACAATCATAAGACCCCTTTCCGGTGTCATAATGATAAGACAACTAAATCATTATGATGTCATAATCAATACACTCTTTTATTATGTCATAATGGTAAAAGAATGATAGCATTATGATGTCACAATCAAAACACCTCTTTAGTATCTCCTAATGGTAACACAATTAAAACATTATAATATTACAATCAAAACTCCCCTTTATGATGTCATATTGTTAAAATGATGATAGCATTATTACATCACAATCATAAGACCCCTTTCCGGTGTCATAATGATAAGACAACTAAATTACTATGATGTCATAATCAATACACTCTTTTATCATGTCATAATGGTAAAAGAATGATAGCATTATGATGTCACAATCAAAACACCTCTTTAGTATCTCCTAATGGTAACACAATTAAAACATTATAATATTACAATCAAAACTCCCCTTTCTGATGTCATATTGTTAAAATGATGATAGCATTATGACATCACAATCATAAGACGCCTTTCCGGTGTCATAATGATAAGACAACTAAATCACTATGATGTCATAATCAATACACTCTTTTATTATGTCATAATGGTAAAAGAATGATAGCATTATGATGTCACAATCAAAACACCTCTTTAGTATCTCATGATGGTAACACAATTAAAACATTATAATATTACAATCAAAACTCCCCTTTATGATGTCAGAATGTTAAGTTGATGATAGCATTATGACATCACAATCATAAGACCCCTTTCCGGTGTCATAATGATAAGACAACTAAATCACTATGATGTCATCATCAATACACTCTTTTATTATGTCATAATGGTAAAAGAATGATAGCATTATGATGTCACAATCAAAACACCTCTTTAGTATCTCATGATGGTAACACAATTAAAACATTATAATATTACAATCAAAACTCCCCTTTATAATGTCATAATGTTAAGTTGATGATAGCATTGTGACATCACAATCATAAGACCCCTTTCCGGTGTCATAATGATAAGACAACTAAATCACTATGATGTCATAATCAATACACTCTTTTATTATGTCATAATGGTAAAAGAATGATAGCATTATGATGTCACAATCAAAACACCTCTTTAGTATCTCCTAATGGTAACACAATTAAAACATTATCATATTACAATCAAATCTCCCCTTTATGATGTCATATTGTTAAAATGATGATAGCATTATGACATCACAATCATAAGACTCCTTTCCGGTGTCATAATTATAAGACAATTAAATCATTATGATGTCATAATCAATACACTCTTTTATTATGTCATAATGGTAAAAGAATGATAGCATTATGATGTCACAATCAAAACACCTCTTTAGTATCTCCTAATGGTAACACAATTAAAACATTATAATATTACAATCAAAACTCCCCTTTATGATGTCATAATGTTAAGGTGATGATAGCATTATGACATCACAATCATAAGACCCCTTTCCGGTGTCATAATGATAAGACAACTAAATCATTATGATGTCATAATCAATACACTCTTTTATTATGTCATAATGGTAAAAGAATGATAACATTATGATGTCACAATCAAAACACCTCTTTAGTATCTCCTAATGGTAACACAATTAAAACATTATAATATTACAATCAAAACTCCCCTTTATGATGTCATAATGTTAAGGTGATGATAGCATTATGACATCACAATCATAAGACCCCTTTCCGGTGTCATAATGATAAGACAACTAAATCACTATGATGTCATAATCAATACACTCTTTTATTATGTCATAATGGTGAAAGAATGATAGCATTATGATGTCACAATCAAAACACCTCTTTAGTATCTCCTGATGGTAACACAATTAAAACATTATAATATTACAATCAAAACTCCCCTTTATGATGTCATATTGTTAAAATGATGATAGCATTATGACATCACAATCATAAGACTCCTTTCCGGTGTCATAATTATGAGACAATTAAATCACTATGATGTCATAATCAATACACTCTTTTATTATGTCATAATGGTAAAAGAATGATAGCATTATGATGTCACAATCAAAACACCTCTTTAGTATCTCCTAATGGTAACACAATTAAAACATTATAATATTACAATCAAAACTCCCCTTTATGATGTCATAATGTTAAGGTGATGATAGCATTATGACATCACAATCATAAGACCCCTTTCCGGTGTCATAATTATAAGACAATTAAATCACTATGATGTCATAATCAATACACTCTTTTATTATGTCATAATGGTAAAAGAATGATAGCATTATGATGTCACAATCAAAACACCTCTTTAGTATCTCCTAATGGTAACACAATTAAAACATTATAATATTACAATCAAAACTCCCCTTTATGATGTCATAATGTTAAGGTGATGATAGCATTATGACATCACAATCATAAGACCCCTTTCCGGTGTCATAATGATAAGACAACTAAATCACTATGATGTCATAATCAATACACTCTTTTATTATGTCATAATGGTGAAAGAATGATAGCATTATGATGTCACAATCAAAACACCTCTTTAGTATCTCCTGATGGTAACACAATTAAAACATTATAATATTACAATCAAAACTCCCCTTTATGATGTCATATTGTTAAAATGATGATAGCATTATGACATCACAATCATAAGACTCCTTTCCGGTGTCATAATTATAAGACAATTAAATCACTATGATGTCATAATCAATACACTCTTTTATTATGTCATAATGGTAAAAGAATGATAGCATTATGATGTCACAATCAAAACACCTCTTTAGTATCTCCTAATGGTAACACAATTAAAACTTTATAATATTACAATCAAAACTCCCCTTTATGATGTCATAATGTTAAGGTGATGATAGCATTATGACATCACAATCATAAGACCCCTTTCCGGTGTCATAATGATAAGACAACTAAATCACTATGATGTCATAATCAATACACTCTTTTATTATGTCATAATGGTGAAAGAATGATAGCATTATGATGTCACAATCAAAACACCTCTTTAGTATCTCCTGATGGTAACACAATTAAAACATTATAATATTACAATCAAAACTCCCCTTTATGATGTCATATTGTTAAAATGATGATAGCATTATGACATCACAATCATAAGACCCCTTTCCGGTGTCATAATGATAAGACAACTAAATCACTATGATGTCATAATCAATACACTCTTTTAATATGTCAGAATGGTAAAAGAATGATAGCATTATGATGTCACAATCAAAACACCTCTTTAGTATCTCCTAATGGTAACACAATTAAAACATTATAATATTACAATCAAAACTCCCCTTTATGATGTCATATTGTTAAAATGATGATAGCATTATGACATCACAATCATAAGACGCCTTTCCGGTGTCATAATGATAAGACAACTAAATCACTATGATGTCATAATCAATACACTCTTTTATTATGTCATAATGGTAAAAGAATGATAGCATTATGATGTCACAATCAAAACACCTCTTTAGTATCTCCTAATGGTAACACAATTAAAACATTATAATATTACAATCAAAACTCCCCTTTCTGATGTCATATTGTTAAAATGATGATAGCATTATGACATCACAATCATAAGACTCCATTCCCGTGTCATAATTATAAGACAATTAAATCAGTATGATGTCATAATCAATACACTCTTTTATTATGTCATAATGGTAAAAGAATGATAGCATTATGATGTCACAATCAAAACACCTCTTTAGTATCTCCTAATGGTAACACAATTAAAACATTATAATATTACAATCAAAACTCCCCTTTATGATGTCATAATGTTAAGATGATGATAGCATTATGACATCACAATCATAAGACCCCTTTCCGGTGTCATAATTATAAGACAACTAAATCATTATGATGTCATAATCAATACACTCTTTTATTATGTCATAATTGTAAAAGAATGATAGCATTATGATGTCACAATCAAAACACCTCTTTAGTATCTCCTAATGGTAACACAATTAAAACATTATAATATTACAATCAAAACTCCCCTTTATGATGTCATATTGTTAAAATGATGATAGCATTATGACATCACAATCATAAGACCCCTTTCCGGTGTCATAATGATAAGACAACTAAATCACTATGATGTCATAATCAATACACTCTTTTATTATGTCATAATGGTAAAAGAATGATAGCATTATGATGTCACAATCAAAACACCTCTTTAGTATCTCCTGATGGTAACACAATTAAAACATTATAATATTACAATCAAAACTCCCCTTTATGATGTCATATTGTTAAAATGATGATAGCATTATGACATCACAATCATAAGACTCCTTTCCGGTGTCATAATTATAAGACAATTAAATCATTATGATGTCATAATCAATACACTCTTTTATTATGTCATAATGGTGAAAGAATGATAGCATTATGATGTCACAATCAAAACACCTCTTTAGTATCTCCTAATGGTAACACAATTAAAACATTATAATATTACAATCAAAACTCCCCTTTATGATGTCATATTGTTAAAATGATGATAGCATTATGACATCACAATCATAAGACTCCTTTCCGGTGTCATAATGATAAGACAATTAAATCATTATGATGTCATAATCAATACACTCTTTTATTATGTCATAATGGTAAAAGAATGATAGCATTATGATGTCACAATCAAAACACCCCTTTAGTATCTCCTAATGGTAACACAATTAAAACATTATAATATTACAATCAAAACTCCCCTTTATGATGTCATATTGTTAAAATGATGATAGCATTATGACATCACAATCATAAGACCCCTTTCCGGTGTCATAATGATAAGACAACTAAATCACTATGATGTCATAATCAATACACTCTTTTATTATGTCATAATGGTAAAAGAATGATAGCATTATGTTGTCACGATCAAAACACCTCTTTAGTATCTCCTAATGGTAACACAATTAAAACATCATAATATTACAATCAAAACTCCCCTTTATGATGTCATATTGTTAAAATGATGATAGCATTATGACATCACAATCATAAGACTCCTTTCCGGTGTCATAATGATAAGACAATTAAATCATTATGATGTCATAATCAATACACTCTTTTATTATGTCATAATGGTAAAAGAATGATAGCATTATGATGTCACAATCAAAACACCTCTTTAGTATCTCCTAATGGTAACACAATTAAAACATTATCATATTACAATCAAAACTCCCCTTTATGATGTCATATTGTTAAAATGATGATAGCATTATGACATCACAATCATAAGACTCCTTTCCGGTGTCATAATTATAAGACAATTAAATCATTATGATGTCATAATCAATACACTCTTTTATTATGTCATAATGGTAAAAGAATGATAGCATTATGATGTCACAATCAAAACACCTCTTTAGTATCTCCTAATGGTAACACAATTAAAACATTATAATATTACAATCAAAACTCCCCTTTATGATGTCATAATGTTAAGATGATGATAGCATTATGACATCACAATCATAAGACCCCTTTCCGGTGTCATAATTATAAGACAACTAAATCATCATGATGTCATAATCAATACACTCTTTTATTATGTCATAATGGTAAAAGAATGATAGCATTATGATGTCACAATCAAAACACCTCTTTAGTATCTCCTAATGGTAACACAATTAAAACATTATAATATTACAATCAAAACTCCCCTTTATGATGTCATAATGTTAAGTTGATGATAGCATTATGACATCACAATCATAAGACCCCTTTCCGGTGTCATAATGATAAGACAACTAAATCACTATGATGTCATAATCAATACACTCTTTTATTGTGTCATAATGGTAAAAGAATGATAGCATTATGATGTCACAATCAAAACACCTCTTTAGTATCTCCTAATGGTAACACAATTAAAACATTATAATATTACAATCAAAACTCCCTGTTTATGATGTCATATTGTTAAAATGATGATAGCATTATGACATCACAATCATAAGACTCCTTTCCGGTGTCATAATTATTAGACAATTAATTCTTTATGATTTCATAATCAATACACTCTTTTATTATGTCATAATGGTAAAAGAATGATAGCATTATGATGTCACAATCAAAACACCTCTTTAGTATCTCCTAATGGTAACACAATTAAAACATTATAATATTGCAACCAAAACTCCCCTTTATGATGTCATAATGTTAAGATGATGATAGCATTATGACATCACAATCATAAGACCCCTTTCCGGTGTCATAATTATAAGACAACTAAATCACTGTGATGTCATAATCAATACACTCTTTTATTATGTCATAATGGTAAAAGAATGATAGCATTATGATGTCACAATCAAAACACCTCTTTAGTATCTCCTAATGGTAACACAATTAATACATTATAATATTACAATCAAAACTCCCCTTTATGATGTCATATTGTTAAAATGATGATAGCATTATGACATCACAATCATATGACCCCTTTCCGGTGTCATAATTATAAGACAACTAAATCACTATGATGTCATAATCAATACACTCTTTTATTATGTCATAATGGTAAAAGAATGATAGCATTATGATGTCACAATCAAAACACCTCTTTTGTATCTCCTAATGGTAACACAATTAAAACATTATAATATTACAATCAAAACTCCCCTTTATGATGTCATTATGTTAAGATGATGATAGCATTATGACATCACAATCATAAGACCCCTTTCCGGTGTCATAATTATAAGACAACTAAATCATCATGATGTCATAATCAATACACTCTTTTATTATGTCATAATGGTAAAAGAATGATAGCATTATGATGTCACAATCAAAACACCTCTTTAGTATCTCCTGATGGTAACACAATTAAAACATTATAATATTACATTCAAAACTCCCCTTTATGATGTCATATTGTTAAAGTGATGATAGCATTATGACATCACAATCATAAGACCCCTTTCCGGTGTCATAATGATAAGACAACTAAATCACTATGATGTCATAATCAATACACTCTTTTATTATGTCATAATGGTAAAAGAATGATAGCATTATGATGTCACAATCAAAACACCTCTTTAGTATCTCATGATGGTAACACAATTAAAACATTATAATATTACAATCAAAACTCCCCTTTATGATGTCATATTGTTAAAATGATGATAGCATTATGACATCACAATCATAAGACCCCTTTCCGGTGTCATAATTATAAGACAATTAAATCACTATGATGTCATAATCAATACACTCTTTTATTATGTCATAATGGTAAAAGAATGATAGCATTATGATGTCACAATCAAAACACCTCTTTAGTATCTCCTAATGGTAACACAATTAAAACATTATAATATTACAATCAAAACTCCCCTTTATGATGTCATAATGTTAAGGTGATGATAGCATTATGACATCACAATCATAAGACCCCTTTCCGGTGTCATAATGATAAGACAACTAAATCACTATGATGTCATAATCAATACACTCTTTTATTATGTCATAATGGTGAAAGAATGATAGCATTATGATGTCACAATCAAAACACCTCTTTAGTATCTCCTGATGGTAACACAATTAAAACATTATAATATTACAATCAAAACTCCCCTTTATGATGTCATATTGTTAAAATGATGATAGCATTATGACATCACAATCATAAGACTCCTTTCCGGTGTCATAATTATAAGACAATTAAATCACTATGATGTCATAATCAATACACTCTTTTATTATGTCATAATGGTAAAAGAATGATAGCATTATGATGTCACAATCAAAACACCTCTTTAGTATCTCCTAATGGTAACACAATTAAAACATTATAATATTACAATCAAAACTCCCCTTTATGATGTCATAATGTTAAGGTGATGATAGCATTATGACATCACAATCATAAGACCCCTTTCCGGTGTCATAATTATAAGACAATTAAATCACTATGATGTCATAATCAATACACTCTTTTATTATGTCATAATGGTAAAAGAATGATAGCATTATGATGTCACAATCAAAACACCTCTTTAGTATCTCCTAATGGTAACACAATTAAAACATTATAATATTACAATCAAAACTCCCCTTTATGATGTCATAATGTTAAGGTGATGATAGCATTATGACATCACAATCATAAGATCCCTTTCCGGTGTCATAATGATAAGACAACTAAATCACTATGATGTCATAATCAATACACTCTTTTATTATGTCATAATGGTGAAAGAATGATAGCATTATGATGTCACAATCAAAACACCTCTTTAGTATCTCCTGATGGTAACACAATTAAAACATTATAATATTACAATCAAAACTCCCCTTTATGATGTCATATTGTTAAAATGATGATAGCATTATGACATCACAATCATAAGACCCCTTTCCGGTGTCATAATGATAAGACAACTAAATCACTATGATGTCATAATCAATACACTCTTTTATTATGTCATAATGGTAAAAGAATGATAGCATTATGATGTCACAATCAAAACACCTCTTTAGTATCTCCTAATGGTAACACAATTAAAACATTATAATATTACAATCAAAACTCCCCTTTATGATGTCATAATGTTAAGGTGATGATAGCATTATGACATCACAATCATAAGACCCCTTTCCGGTGTCATAATGATAAGACAACTAAATCACTATGATGTCATAATCAATACACTCTTTTATTATGTCATAATGGTAAAAGAATGATAGCATTATGATGTCACAATCAAAACACCTCTTTAGTATCTCATGATGGTAACACAATTAAAACATTATAATATTACAATCAAAACTCCCCTTTATGATGTCAGAATGTTAAGTTGATGATAGCATTATGACATCACAATCATAAGACCCCTTTCCGGTGTCATAATGATAAGACAACTAAATCACTATGATGTCATCATCAATACACTCTTTTATTATGTCATAATGGTAAAAAAATGATAGCATTATGATGTCACAATCAAAACACCTCTTTAGTATCTCATGATGGTAACACAATTAAAACATTATAATATTACAATCAAAACTCCCCTTTATGATGTCATAATGTTAAGTTGATGATAGCATTGTGACATCACAATCATAAGACCCCTTTCCGGTGTCATAATGATAAGACAACTAAATCACTATGATGTCATAATCAATACACTCTTTTATTATGTCATAATGGTAAAAGAATGATAGCATTATGATGTCACAATCAAAACACCTCTTTAGTATCTCCTAATGGTAACACAATTAAAACATTATCATATTACAATCAAAACTCCCCTTTATGATGTCATATTGTTAAAATGATGATAGCATTATGACATCACAATCATAAGACTCCTTTCCGGTGTCATAATTATAAGACAATTAAATCATTATGATGTCATAATCAATACACTCTTTTATTATGTCATAATGGTAAAAGAATGATAGCATTATGATGTCACAATCAAAACACCTCTTTAGTATCTCCTAATGGTAACACAATTAAAACATTATAATATTACAATCAAAACTCCCCTTTATGATGTCATAATGTTAAGATGATGATAGCATTATGACATCACAATCATAAGACCCCTTTCCGGTGTCATAATGATAAGACAACTAAATCATTATGATGTCATAATCAATACACTCTTTTATTATGTCATAATGGTAAAAGAATGATAGCATTATGATGTCACAATCAAAACACCTCTTTAGTATCTCCTAATGGTAACACAATTAAAACATTATAATATTACAATCAAAACTCCCCTTTATGATGTCATATTGTTAAAATGATGATAGCATTATTACATCACAATCATAAGACCCCTTTCCGGTGTCATAATGATAAGACAACTAAATTACTATGATGTCATAATCAATACACTCTTTTATCATGTCATAATGGTAAAAGAATGATAGCATTATGATGTCACAATCAAAACACCTCTTTAGTATCTCCTAATGGTAACACAATTAAAACATTATAATATTACAATCAAAACTCCCCTTTCTGATGTCATATTGTTAAAATGATGATAGCATTATGACATCACAATCATAAGACGCCTTTCCGGTGTCATAATGATAAGACAACTAAATCACTATGATGTCATAATCAATACACTCTTTTATTATGTCATAATGGTAAAAGAATGATAGCATTATGATGTCACAATCAAAACACCTCTTTAGTATCTCATGATGGTAACACAATTAAAACATTATAATATTACAATCAAAACTCCCCTTTATAATGTCATAATGTTAAGTTGATGATAGCATTGTGACATCACAATCATAAGACCCCTTTCCGGTGTCATAATGATAAGACAACTAAATCACTATGATGTCATAATCAATACACTCTTTTATTATGTCATAATGGTAAAAGAATGATAGCATTATGATGTCACAATCAAAACACCTCTTTAGTATCTCCTAATGGTAACACAATTAAAACATTATCATATTACAATCAAAACTCCCCTTTATGATGTCATATTGTTAAAATGATGATAGCATTATGACATCACAATCATAAGACTCCTTTCCGGTGTCATAATTATAAGACAATTAAATCATTATGATGTCATAATCAATACACTCTTTTATTATGTCATAATGGTAAAAGAATGATAGCATTATGATGTCACAATCAAAACACCTCTTTAGTATCTCCTAATGGTAACACAATTAAAACATTATAATATTACAATCAAAACTCCCCTTTATGATGTCATAATGTTAAGGTGATGATAGCATTATGACATCACAATCATAAGACCCCTTTCCGGTGTCATAATGATAAGACAACTAAATCATTATGATGTCATAATCAATACACTCTTTTATTATGTCATAATGGTAAAAGAATGATAACATTATGATGTCACAATCAAAACACCTCTTTAGTATCTCCTAATGGTAACACAATTAAAACATTATAATATTAGAATCAAAACTCCCCTTTATGATGTCATAATGTTAAGGTGATGATAGCATTATGACATCACAATCATAAGACCCCTTTCCGGTGTCATAATGATAAGACAACTAAATCACTATGATGTCATAATCAATACACTCTTTTATTATGTCATAATGGTGAAAGAATGATAGCATTATGATGTCACAATCAAAACACCTCTTTAGTATCTCCTGATGGTAACACAATTAAAACATTATAATATTACAATCAAAACTCCCCTTTATGATGTCATATTGTTAAAATGATGATAGCATTATGACATCACAATCATAAGACTCCTTTCCGGTGTCATAATTATGAGACAATTAAATCACTATGATGTCATAATCAATACACTCTTTTATTATGTCATAATGGTAAAAGAATGATAGCATTATGATGTCACAATCAAAACACCTCTTTAGTATCTCCTAATGGTAACACAATTAAAACATTATAATATTACAATCAAAACTCCCCTTTATGATGTCATAATGTTAAGGTGATGATAGCATTATGACATCACAATCATAAGACCCCTTTCCGGTGTCATAATTATAAGACAATTAAATCACTATGATGTCATAATCAATACACTCTTTTATTATGTCATAATGGTAAAAGAATGATAGCATTATGATGTCACAATCAAAACACCTCTTTAGTATCTCCTAATGGTAACACAATTAAAACATTATAATATTACAATCAAAACTCCCCTTTATGATGTCATAATGTTAAGGTGATGATAGCATTATGACATCACAATCATAAGACCCCTTTCCGGTGTCATAATGATAAGACAACTAAATCACTATGATGTCATAATCAATACACTCTTTTATTATGTCATAATGGTGAAAGAATGATAGCATTATGATGTCACAATCAAAACACCTCTTTAGTATCTCCTGATGGTAACACAATTAAAACATTATAATATTACAATCAAAACTCCCCTTTATGATGTCATATTGTTAAAATGATGATAGCATTATGACATCACAATCATAAGACCCCTTTCCGGTGTCATAATGATAAGACAACTAAATCACTATGATGTCATAATCAATACACTCTTTTATTATGTCATAATGGTAAAAGAATGATAGCATTATGATGTCACAATCAAAACACCTCTTTAGTATCTCCTAATGGTAACACAATTAAAACATTATAATATTACAATCAAAACTCCCCTTTATGATGTCATATTGTTAAAATGATGATAGCATTATGACATCACAATCATAAGACGCCTTTCCGGTGTCATAATGATAAGACAACTAAATCACTATGATGTCATAATCAATACACTCTTTTATTATGTCATAATGGTAAAAGAATGATAGCATTATGATGTCACAATCAAAACACCTCTTTAGTATCTCCTAATGGTAACACAATTAAAACATTATAATATTACAATCAAAACTCCCCTTTCTGATGTCATATTGTTAAAATGATGATAGCATTATGACATCACAATCATAAGACTCCATTCCCGTGTCATAATTATAAGACAATTAAATCAGTATGATGTCATAATCAATACACTCTTTTATTATGTCATAATGGTAAAAGAATGATAGCATTATGATGTCACAATCAAAACACCTCTTTAGTATCTCCTAATGGTAACACAATTAAAACATTATAATATTACAATCAAAACTCCCCTTTATGATGTCATAATGTTAAGATGATGATAGCATTATGACATCACAATCATAAGACCCCTTTCCGGTGTCATAATTATAAGACAACTAAATCATTATGATGTCATAATCAATACACTCTTTTATTATGTCATAATTGTAAAAGAATGATAGCATTATGATGTCACAATCAAAACACCTCTTTAGTATCTCCTAATGGTAACACAATTAAAACATTATAATATTACAATCAAAACTCCCCTTTATGATGTCATATTGTTAAAATGATGATAGCATTATGACATCACAATCATAAGACCCCTTTCCGGTGTCATAATGATAAGACAACTAAATCACTATGATGTCATAATCAATACACTCTTTTATTATGTCATAATGGTAAAAGAATGATAGCATTATGATGTCACAATCAAAACACCTCTTTAGTATCTCCTGATGGTAACACAATTAAAACATTATAATATTACAATCAAAACTCCCCTTTATGATGTCATATTGTTAAAATGATGATAGCATTATGACATCACAATCATAAGACTCCTTTCCGGTGTCATAATTATAAGACAATTAAATCATTATGATGTCATAATCAATACACTCTTTTATTATGTCATAATGGTGAAAGAATGATAGCATTATGATGTCACAATCAAAACACCTCTTTAGTATCTCCTAATGGTAACACAATTAAAACATTATAATATTACAATCAAAACTCCCCTTTATGATGTCATATTGTTAAAATGATGATAGCATTATGACATCACAATCATAAGACTCCTTTCCGGTGTCATAATGATAAGACAATTAAATCATTATGATGTCATAATCAATACACTCTTTTATTATGTCATAATGGTAAAAGAATGATAGCATTATGATGTCACAATCAAAACACCCCTTTAGTATCTCCTAATGGTAACACAATTAAAACATTATAATATTACAATCAAAACTCCCCTTTATGATGTCATATTGTTAAAATGATGATAGCATTATGACATCACAATCATAAGACCCCTTTCCGGTGTCATAATGATAAGACAACTAAATCACTATGATGTCATAATCAATACACTCTTTTATTATGTCATAATGGTAAAAGAATGATAGCATTATGTTGTCACAATCAAAACACCTCTTTAGTATCTCCTAATGGTAACACAATTAAAACATCATAATATTACAATCAAAACTCCCCTTTATGATGTCATATTGTTAAAATGATGATAGCATTATGACATCACAATCATAAGACTCCTTTCCGGTGTCATAATGATAAGACAATTAAATCATTATGATGTCATAATCAATACACTCTTTTATTATGTCATAATGGTAAAAGAATGATAGCATTATGATGTCACAATCAAAACACCTCTTTAGTATCTCCTAATGGTAACACAATTAAAACATTATAATATTACAATCAAAACTCCCCTTTATGATGTCATATTGTTAAAATGATGATAGCATTATGACATCACAATTATAAGACTCCTTTCCGGTGTCATAATTATAAGACAATTAAATCATTATGATGTCATAATCAATACACTCTTTTATTATGTCATAATGGTAAAAGAATTATAGCATTATGATGTCACAATCAAAACACCTCTTTAGTATCTCCTGATGGTAACACAATTAAAACATTATAATATTACAATCAAAACTCCCCTTTATGATGTCATATTGTTAAAATGATGATAGCATTATGACAACACAATCATAAGACTCCTTTCCGGTGTCATAATTATAAGACAATTAAATCATTATGATGTCATAATCAATACACTCTTTTATTATGTCATAATGGTAAAAGAATGATAGCATTATGATGTCACAATCAAAACACCTCTTTAGTATCTCATGATGGTAACACAATTAAAACATTATAATATTACAATCAAAACTCCCCTTAAAGATGTCATAATGTTAAGGTGATGATAGCATTATGACATCACAATCATAAGACCCCTTTCCGGTGTCATAATGATAAGACAACTAAATCACTATGATGTCATAATCAATACACTCTTTTATTATGTCATAATGGTAAAAGAATGATAGCATTATGATGTCACAATCAAAACACCTCTTTAGTATCTCCTAATGGTAACACAATTAAAACATTATAATATTACAATCAAAACTCCCCTTTATGATGTCATATTGTTAAAATGGTGATAGTATTATGACATCACAATCATAAGACTCCTTTCCGATGTCATAATTATAAGACAATTAAATCATTATGATGTCATAATCAATACACTCTTTTATTATGTCATAATGGTAAAAGAATGATAGCATTATGATGTCACAATCAAAACACCTCTTTAGTATCTCCTAATGGTAACACAATTAAAACATTATAATATTACAATCAAAACTCCCCTTTATGATGTCATATTGTTAAAATGATGATAGCATTATGACATCACAATCATAAGACTCCTTTCCGGTGTCATAATGATAAGACAATTAAATCATTATGATGTCATAATCAATACACTCTTTTATTATGTCATAATGGTAAAAGAATGATAGCATTATGATGTCACAATCAAAACACCTCTTTAGTATCTCCTAATGGTAAAACAATTAAAACATTATAATATTACAATCAAAACTCCCCTTTATGATGTCATATTGTTAAAATGATGATAGCATTATGACATCACAATCATAAGACCCCATTCCGGTGTCATAATGATAAGACAACTAAATCACTATGATATCATAATCAATAAACTCTTTTATTATGTCATAATGGTAAAAGAATGATAGCATTATGATGTCACAATCAAAACACCTCTTTAGTATCTCCTAATGGTAACACAATTAAAACATTATAATATTACAATCAAAACTCCCCTTTATGATGTCATTTTGTTAAAATGATGATAGCATTATGACATCACAATCATAAGACTCCTTTCCGGAGTCATAATTATAAGACAAGTAAATCATTATGATGTCATAATCAATACACTCTTTTATTATGTCATAATGGTAAAAGAATGATAGCATTATGATGTCACAATCAAACACCTCTTTAGTATCTCCTAATGGTAACACAATTAAAACATTATAATATTACAATCAAAACTCCCCTTTATGATGTCATAATGATAAGATGATGATAGCATTAGAACATCACAATCATAAGACTCCTTTCCGGTGTCATAATTATAAGACAATTAAATCATTATGATGTCATAATCAATACACTCTTTTATTACGTCATAATGGTAAAAGAATGATAGCATTATGATGTCACAATCAAAACACCTCTTTAGTATCTCCTAATGGTAACACAATTAAAACATTATAATATTACAATCAAAACTCCCCTTTACGATGTCATATTGTTAAAATGATGATAGCATTATGACATCACAATCATAAGACCCCTTTCCGGTGTCATAATGATAAGACAACTAAATCACTATGATGTTATAATCAATACACTCTTTTATTATGTCATAATGGTAAAAGAATGATAGCATTATGATGTCACAATCAAAACACCTCTTTAGTATCTCCTAATGGTAACACAATTAAAACATTATAATATTACACTCAAAACTCCCCTTTCTGATGTCATATTGTTAAAATGATGATAGCATTATGACATCACAATCATAAGACCCCTTTCCGGTGTCATAATGATAAGACAACTAAATCACTATGATGTCATAATCAATTCACTCTTTTATTATGTCATAATGGTAAAAGAATGATAGCAGTTATGATGTCACAATCAAAACACCTCTTTTGTATCTCCTAATGGTAACACAATTAAAACATTATAATATTACAATCAAAACTCCCCTTTATGATGTCATTATGTTAAGATGATGATAGCATTATGACATCACAATCATAAGACCCCTTTCCGGTGTCATAATTATAAGACAACTAAATCACTATGATGTCATAATCAATACACTCTTTTATTATGTCATAATGGTAAAAGAATGATAGCATTATGATGTCACAATCAAAACACCTCTTTAGTATCTCCTGATGGTAACACAATTAAAACATTATAATATTACATTCAAAACTCCCCTTTATGATGTCATATTGTTAAAGTGATGATAGCATTATGACTTCACAATCATAAGACCCCTTTCCGGTGTCATAATGATAAGACAACTAAATCACTATGATGTCATAATCAATACACTCTTTTATTATGTCATAATGGTAAAAGAATGATAGCATTATGATGTCACAATCAAAACACCTCTTTAGTATCTCATGATGGTAACACAATTAAAACATTATAATATTACAATCAAAACTCCCCTTTATGATGTCATAATGTTAAGGTGATGATAGCATTATGACATCACAATCATAAGACCCCATTCCGGTGTCATAATGATAAGACAACTAAATCATTATGATGTTATAATCAATACACTCTTTTATTATGTCATAATGGTAAAAGAATGATAACATTATGATGTCACAATCAAAACACCTCTTTAGTATCTCCTAATGGTAACACAATTAAAACATTATAATATTACAATCAAAACTCCCCTTTATGATGTCATAATGTTAAGGTGATGATAGCATTCTGACATCACAATCATAAGACCCCTTTCCGGTGTCATAATGATAAGACAACTAAATCACTATGATGTCATAATCAATATACTCTTTTATTATGTCATAATGGTAAAAGAATGATAGCATTATGATGTCACACTCAAAACACCTCTTTAGTATCTCCTAATGGTAACACAATTAAAACATTATAATATTACAATCAAAACTCCCCTTTCTGATGTCATATTGTTAAAATGATGATAGCATTATGACATCACAATCATAAGACCCCTTTCCGGTGTCATAATGATAAGACAACTAAATCACTATGATGTCATAATCAATACACTCTTTTATTATGTCATAATGGTAAAAGAATGATAGCATTATGATGTCACAATCAAAACACCTCTTTAGTATCTCCTGATGGTAACACAATTAAAACATTATAATATTACATTCAAAACTCCCCTTTATGATGTCATATTGTTAAAGTGATGATAGCATTATGACATCACAATCATAAGACCCCTTTCCGGTGTCATAATGATAAGACAACTAAATCACTATGATGTCATAATCAATACACTCTTTTATTATGTCATAATGGTAAAAGAATGATAGCATTATGATGTCACAATCAAAACACCTCTTTAGTATCTCATGATGGTAACACAATTAAAACATTATAATATTACAATCAAAACTCCCCTTTATGATGTCAGAATGTTAAGTTGATGATAGCATTATGACATCACAATCATAAGACCCCTTTCCGGTGTCATAATGATAAGACAACTAAATCACTATGATGTCATAATCAATACACTCTTTTATTATGTCATAATGGTGAAAGAATGATAGCATTATGATGTCACAATCAAAACACCTCTTTAGTATCTCCTAATGGTAACACAATTAAAACATTATCATATTACAATCAAAACTCCCCTTTATGATGTCATATTGTTAAAATGATGATAGCATTATGACATCACAATCATAAGACTCCTTTCCGGTGTCATAATTATAAGACAATTAAATCATTATGATGTCATAATCAATACACTCTTTTATTATGTCATAATGGTAAAAGAATGATAGCATTATGATGTCACAATCAAAACACCTCTTTAGTATCTCCTAATGGTAACACAATTAAAACATTATAATATTACAATCAAAACTCCCCTTTATGATGTCATAATGTTAAGATGATGATAGCATTATGACATCACAATCATAAGACCCCTTTCCGGTGTCATAATTATAAGACAACTAAATCATCATGATGTCATAATCAATACACTCTTTTATTATGTCATAATGGTAAAAGAATGATAGCATTATGATGTCACAATCAAAACACCTCTTTAGTATCTCCTAATGGTAACACAATTAAAACATTATAATATTACAATCAAAACTCCCCTTTATGATGTCATAATGTTAAGTTGATGATAGCATTATGACATCACAATCATAAGACCCCTTTCCGGTGTCATAATGATAAGACAACTAAATCACTATGATGTCATAATCAATACACTCTTTTATTGTGTCATAATGGTAAAAGAATGATAGCATCATGATGTCACAATCAAAACACCTCTTTTGTATCTCCTAATGGTAACACAATTAAAACATTATAATATTACAATCAAAACTCCCTGTTTATGATGTCATATTGTTAAAATGATGATAGCATTATGACATCACAATCATAAGACTCCTTTCCGGTGTCATAATTATTAGACAATTAATTCTTTATGATTTCATAATCAATACACTCTTTTATTATGTCATAATGGTAAAAGAATGATAGCATTATGATGTCACAATCAAAACACCTCTTTAGTATCTCCTAATGGTAACACAATTAAAACATTATAATATTGCAACCAAAACTCCCCTTTATGATGTCATAATGTTAAGATGATGATAGCATTATGACATCACAATCATAAGACCCCTTTCCGGTGTCATAATTATAAGACAACTAAATCACTGTGATGTCATAATCAATACACTCTTTTATTATGTCATAATGGTAAAAGAATGATAGCATTATGATGTCACAATCAAAACACCTCTTTAGTATCTCCTAATGGTAACACAATTAATACATTATAATATTACAATCAAAACTCCCCTTTATGATGTCATATTGTTAAAATGATGATAGCATTATGACATCACAATCATATGACCCCTTTCCGGTGTCATAATTATAAGACAACTAAATCACTATGATGTCATAATCAATACACTCTTTTATTATGTCATAATGGTAAAAGAATGATAGCATTATGATGTCACAATCAAAACACCTCTTTTGTATCTCCTAATGGTAACACAATTAAAACATTATAATATTACAATCAAAACTCCCCTTTATGATGTCATTATGTTAAGATGATGATAGCATTATGACATCACAATCATAAGACCCCTTTCCGGTGTCATAATTATAAGACAACTAAATCATCATGATGTCATAATCAATACACTCTTTTATTATGTCATAATGGTAAAAGAATGATAGCATTATGATGTCACAATCAAAACACCTCTTTAGTATCTCCTGATGGTAACACAATTAAAACATTATAATATTACATTCAAAACTCCCCTTTATGATGTCATATTGTTAAAGTGATGATAGCATTATGACATCACAATCATAAGACCCCTTTCCGGTGTCATAATGATAAGACAACTAAATCACTATGATGTCATAATCAATACACTCTTTTATTATGTCATAATGGTAAAAGAATGATAGCATTATGATGTCACAATCAAAACACCTCTTTAGTATCTCATGATGGTAACACAATTAAAACATTATAATATTACAATCAAAACTCCCCTTTATGATGTCATATTGTTAAAATGATGATAGCATTATGACATCACAATCATAAGACCCCTTTCCGGTGTCATAATTATAAGACAATTAAATCACTATGATGTCATAATCAATACACTCTTTTATTATGTCATAATGGTAAAAGAATGATAGCATTATGATGTCACAATCAAAACACCTCTTTAGTATCACCTAATGGTAACACAATTAAAACATTATAATATTACAATCAAAACTCCCCTTTATGATGTCATAATGTTAAGGTGATGATAGCATTATGACATCACAATCATAAGACCCCTTTCCGGTGTCATAATGATAAGACAACTAAATCACTATGATGTCATAATCAATACACTCTTTTATTATGTCATAATGGTGAAAGAATGATAGCATTATGATGTCACAATCAAAACACCTCTTTAGTATTTCCTGATGGTAACACAATTAAAACATTATAATATTACAATCAAAACTCCCCTTTATGATGTCATATTGTTAAAATGATGATAGCATTATGACATCACAATCATAAGACTCCTTTCCGGTGTCATAATTATAAGACAATTAAATCACTATGATGTCATAATCAATACACTCTTTTATTATGTCATAATGGTAAAAGAATGATAGCATTATGATGTCACAATCAAAACACCTCTTTAGTATCTCCTAATGGTAACACAATTAAAACATTATAATATTACAATCAAAACTCCCCTTTATGATGTCATAATGTTAAGGTGATGATAGCATTATGACATCACAATCATAAGACCCCTTTCCGGTGTCATAATTATAAGACAATTAAATCACTATGATGTCATAATCAATACACTCTTTTATTATGTCATAATGGTAAAAGAATGATAGCATTATGATGTCACAATCAAAACACCTCTTTAGTATCTCCTAATGGTAACACAATTAAAACATTATAATATTACAATCAAAACTCCCCTTTATGATGTCATAATGTTAAGGTGATGATAGCATTATGACATCACAATCATAAGACCCCTTTCCGGTGTCATAATGATAAGACAACTAAATCACTATGATGTCATAATCAATACACTCTTTTATTATGTCATAATGGTGAAAGAATGATAGCATTAGGATGTCACAATCAAAACACCTCTTTAGTATCTCCTGATGGTAACACAATTAAAACATTATAATATTACAATCAAAACTCCCCTTTATGATGTCATATTGTTAAAATGATGATAGCATTATGACATCACAATCATAAGACCCCTTTCCGGTGTCATAATGATAAGACAACTAAATCACTATGATGTCATAATCAATACACTCTTTTATTATGTCATAATGGTAAAAGAATGATAGCATTATGATGTCACAATCAAAACACCTCTTTAGTATCTCCTAATGGTAACACAATTAAAACATTATAATATTACAATCAAAACTCCCCTTTATGATGTCATAATGTTAAGGTGATGATAGCATTATGACATCACAATCATAAGACCCCTTTCCGGTGTCATAATGATAAGACAACTAAATCACTATGATGTCATAATCAATACACTCTTTTATTATGTCATAATGGTAAAAGAATGATAGCATTATGATGTCACAATCAAAACACCTCTTTAGTATCTCATGATGGTAACACAATTAAAACATTATAATATTACAATCAAAACTCCCCTTTATGATGTCAGAATGTTAAGTTGATGATAGCATTATGACATCACAATCATAAGACCCCTTTCCGGTGTCATAATGATAAGACAACTAAATCACTATGATGTCATCATCAATACACTCTTTTATTATGTCATAATGGTAAAAGAATGATAGCATTATGATGTCACAATCAAAACACCTCTTTAGTATCTCATGATGGTAACACAATTAAAACATTATAATATTACAATCAAAACTCCCCTTTATGATGTCATAATGTTAAGTTGATGATAGCATTGTGACATCACAATCATAAGACCCCTTTCCGGTGTCATAATGATAAGACAACTAAATCACTATGATGTCATAATCAATACACTCTTTTATTATGTCATAATGGTAAAAGAATGATAGCATTATGATGTCACAATCAAAACACCTCTTTAGTATCTCCTAATGGTAACACAATTAAAACATTATCATATTACAATCAAAACTCCCCTTTATGATGTCATATTGTTAAAATGATGATAGCATTATGACATCACAATCATAAGACTCCTTTCCGGTGTCATAATTATAAGACAATTAAATCATTATGATGTCATAATCAATACACTCTTTTATTATGTCATAATGGTAAAAGAATGATAGCATTATGATGTCACAATCAAAACACCTCTTTAGTATCTCCTAATGGTAACACAATTAAAACATTATAATATTACAATCAAAACTCCCCTTTATGATGTCATAATGTTAAGATGATGATAGCATTATGACATCACAATCATAAGACCCCTTTCCGGTGTCATAATGATAAGACAACTAAATCATTATGATGTCATAATCAATACACTCTTTTATTATGTCATAATGGTAAAAGAATGATAGCATTATGATGTCACAATCAAAACACCTCTTTAGTATCTCCTAATGGTAACACAATTAAAACATTATAATATTACAATCAAAACTCCCCTTTATGATGTCATATTGTTAAAATGATGATAGCATTATTACATCACAATCATAAGACCCCTTTCCGGTGTCATAATGATAAGACAACTAAATTACTATGATGTCATAATCAATACACTCTTTTATCATGTCATAATGGTAAAAGAATGATAGCATTATGATGTCACAATCAAAACACCTCTTTAGTATCTCCTAATGGTAACACAATTAAAACATTATAATATTACAATCAAAACTCCCCTTTCTGATGTCATATTGTTAAAATGATGATAGCATTATGACATCACAATCATAAGACGCCTTTCCGGTGTCATAATGATAAGACAACTAAATCACTATGATGTCATAATCAATACACTCTTTTATTATGTCATAATGGTAAAAGAATGATAGCATTATGATGTCACAATCAAAACACCTCTTTAGTATCTCATGATGGTAACACAATTAAAACATTATAATATTACAATCAAAACTCCCCTTTATGATGTCAGAATGTTAAGTTGATGATAGCATTATGACATCACAATCATAAGACCCCTTTCCGGTGTCATAATGATAAGACAACTAAATCACTATGATGTCATCATCAATACACTCTTTTATTATGTCATAATGGTAAAAGAATGATAGCATTATGATGTCACAATCAAAACACCTCTTTAGTATCTCATGATGGTAACACAATTAAAACATTATAATATTACAATCAAAACTCCCCTTTATAATGTCATAATGTTAAGTTGATGATAGCATTGTGACATCACAATCATAAGACCCCTTTCCGGTGTCATAATGATAAGACAACTAAATCACTATGATGTCATAATCAATACACTCTTTTATTATGTCATAATGGTAAAAGAATGATAGCATTATGATGTCACAATCAAAACACCTCTTTAGTATCTCCTAATGGTAACACAATTAAAACATTATAATATTACAATCAAAACTCCCCTTTATGATGTCATAATGTTAAGGTGATGATAGCATTATGACATCACAATCATAAGACCCCTTTCCGGTGTCATAATGATAAGACAACTAAATCATTATGATGTCATAATCAATACACTCTTTTATTATGTCATAATGGTAAAAGAATGATAACATTATGATGTCACAATCAAAACACCTCTTTAGTATCTCCTAATGGTAACACAATTAAAACATTATAATATTACAATCAAAACTCCCCTTTATGATGTCATAATGTTAAGGTGATTATAGCATTATGACATCACAATCATAAGACCCCTTTCCGGTGTCATAATGATAAGACAACTAAATCACTATGATGTCATAATCAATACACTCTTTTATTATGTCATAATGGTGAAAGAATGATAGCATTATGATGTCACAATCAAAACACCTCTTTAGTATCTCCTGATGGTAACACAATTAAAACATTATAATATTACAATCAAAACTCCCCTTTATGATGTCATATTGTTAAAATGATGATAGCATTATGACATCACAATCATAAGACTCCTTTCCGGTGTCATAATTATGAGACAATTAAATCACTATGATGTCATAATCAATACACTCTTTTATTATGTCATAATGGTAAAAGAATGATAGCATTATGATGTCACAATCAAAACACCTCTTTAGTATCTCCTAATGGTAACACAATTAAAACATT
The DNA here is from genome assembly GCF_027358695.1 of Spea bombifrons. NCBI lineage: Eukaryota > Metazoa > Chordata > Amphibia > Anura > Pelobatidae > Spea > Spea bombifrons. The sequence goes on from NC_071088.1 coordinate 41,419,305, forward strand.
ATAATATTACAATCAAAACTCCCCTTTATGATGTCATAATGTTAAGGTGATGATAGCATTATGACATCACAATCATAAGACCCCTTTCCGGTGTCATAATTATAAGACAATTAAATCACTATGATGTCATAATCAATACACTCTTTTATTATGTCATAATGGTAAAAGAATGATAGCATTATGATGTCACAATCAAAACACCTCTTTAGTATCTCCTAATGGTAACACAATTAAAACATTATAATATTACAATCAAAACTCCCCTTTATGATGTCATAATGTTAAGGTGATATTAGCATTATGACATCACAATCATAAGACCCCTTTCCGGTGTCATAATGATAAGACAACTAAATCACTATGATGTCATAATCAATACACTCTTTTATTATGTCATAATGGTGAAAGAATGATAGCATTATGATGTCACAATCAAAACACCTCTTTAGTATCTCCTGATGGTAACACAATTAAAACATTATAATATTACAATCAAAACTCCCCTTTATGATGTCATATTGTTAAAATGATGATAGCATTATGACATCACAATCATAAGACTCCTTTCCGGTGTCATAATTATAAGACAATTAAATCACTATGATGTCATAATCAATACACTCTTTTATTATGTCATAATGGTAAAAGAATGATAGCATTATGATGTCACAATCAAAACACCTCTTTAGTATCTCCTAATGGTAACACAATTAAAACTTTATAATATTACAATCAAAACTCCCCTTTATGATGTCATAATGTTAAGGTGATGATAGCATTATGACATCACAATCATAAGACCCCTTTCCGGTGTCATAATGATAAGACAACTAAATCACTATGATGTCATAATCAATACACTCTTTTATTATGTCATAATGGTGAAAGAATGATAGCATTATGATGTCACAATCAAAACACCTCTTTAGTATCTCCTGATGGTAACACAATTAAAACATTATAATATTACAATCAAAACTCCCCTTTATGATGTCATATTGTTAAAATGATGATAGCATTATGACATCACAATCATAAGACCCCTTTCCGGTGTCATAATGATAAGACAACTAAATCACTATGATATCATAATCAATACACTCTTTTATTATGTCATAATGGTAAAAGAATGATAGCATTATGATGTCACAATCAAAACACCTCTTTAGTATCTCCTAATGGTAACACAATTAAAACATTATAATATTACAATCAAAACTCCCCTTTATGATGTCATATTGTTAAAATGATGATAGCATTATGACATCACAATCATAAGACGCCTTTCCGGTGTCATAATGATAAGACAACTAAATCACTATGATGTCATAATCAATACACTCTTTTATTATGTCATAATGGTAAAAGAATGATAGCATTATGATGTCACAATCAAAACACCTCTTTAGTATCTCCTAATGGTAACACAATTAAAACATTATAATATTACAATCAAAACTCCCCTTTCTGATGTCATATTGTTAAAATGATGATAGCATTATGACATCACAATCATAAGACTCCATTCCCGTGTCATAATTATAAGACAATTAAATCAGTATGATGTCATAATCAATACACTCTTTTATTATGTCATAATGGTAAAAGAATGATAGCATTATGATGTCACAATCAAAACACCTCTTTAGTATCTCCTAATGGTAACACAATTAAAACATTATAATATTACAATCAAAACTCCCCTTTATGATGTCATAATGTTAAGATGATGATAGCATTATGACATCACAATCATAAGACCCCTTTCCGGTGTCATAATTATAAGACAACTAAATCATTATGATGTCATAATCAATACACTCTTTTATTATGTCATAATTGTAAAAGAATGATAGCATTATGATGTCACAATCAAAACACCTCTTTAGTATCTCCTGATGGTAACACAATTAAAACATTATAATATTACAATCAAAACTCCCCTTTATGATGTCATATTGTTAAAATGATGATAGCATTATGACATCACAATCATAAGACTCCTTTCCGGTGTCATAATTATAAGACAATTAAATCATTATGATGTCATAATCAATACACTCTTTTATTATGTCATAATGGTGAAAGAATGATAGCATTATGATGTCACAATCAAAACACCTCTTTAGTATCTCCTAATGGTAACACAATTAAAACATTATAATATTACAATCAAAACTCCCCTTTATGATGTCATATTGTTAAAATGATGATAGCATTATGACATCACAATCATAAGACTCCTTTCCGGTGTCATAATGATAAGACAATTAAATCATTATGATGTCATAATCAATACACTCTTTTATTATGTCATAATGGTAAAAGAATGATAGCATTATGATGTCACAATCAAAACACCCCTTTAGTATCTCCTAATGGTAACACAATTAAAACATTATAATATTACAATCAAAACTCCCCTTTATGATGTCATATTGTTAAAATGATGATAGCATTATGACATCACAATCATAAGACCCCTTTCCGGTGTCATAATGATAAGACAACTAAATCACTATGATGTCATAATCAATACACTCTTTTATTATGTCATAATGGTAAAAGAATGATAGCATTATGTTGTCACAATCAAAACACCTCTTTAGTATCTCCTAATGGTAACACAATTAAAACATCATAATATTACAATCAAAACTCCCCTTTATGATGTCATATTGTTAAAATGATGATAGCATTATGACATCACAATCATAAGACTCCTTTCCGGTGTCATAATGATAAGACAATTAAATCATTATGATGTCATAATCAATACACTCTTTTATTATGTCATAATGGTAAAAGAATGATAGCATTATGATGTCACAATCAAAACACCTCTTTAGTATCTCCTAATGGTAACACAATTAAAACATTATAATATTACAATCAAAACTCCCCTTTATGATGTCATATTGTTAAAATGATGATAGCATTATGACATCACAATTATAAGACTCCTTTCCGGTGTCATAATTATAAGACAATTAAATCATTATGATGTCATAATCAATACACTCTTTTATTATGTCATAATGGTAAAAGAATGATAGCATTATGATGTCACAATCAAAACACCTCTTTAGTATCTCCTGATGGTAACACAATTAAAACATTATAATATTACAATCAAAACTCCCCTTTATGATGTCATATTGTTAAAATGATGATAGCATTATGACATCACAATCATAAGACTCCTTTCCGGTGTCATAATTATAAGACAATTAAATCATTATGATGTCATAATCAATACACTCTTTTATTATGTCATAATGGTAAAAGAATGATAGCATTATGATGTCACAATCAAAACACCTCTTTAGTATCTCATGATGGTAACACAATTAAAACATTATAATATTACAATCAAAACTCCCCTTAAAGATGTCATAATGTTAAGGTGATGATAGCATTATGACATCACAATCATAAGACCCCTTTCCGGTGTCATAATGATAAGACAACTAAATCACTATGATGTCATAATCAATACACTCTTTTATTATGTCATAATGGTAAAAGAATGATAGCATTATGATGTCACAATCAAAACACCTCTTTAGTATCTCCTAATGGTAACACAATTAAAACATTATAATATTACAATCAAAACTCCCCTTTATGATGTCATATTGTTAAAATGGTGATAGTATTATGACATCACAATCATAAGACTCCTTTCCGATGTCATAATTATAAGACAATTAAATCATTATGATGTCATAATCAATACACTCTTTTATTATGTCATAATGGTAAAAGAATGATAGCATTATGATGTCACAATCAAAACACCTCTTTAGTATCTCCTAATGGTAACACAATTAAAACATTATAATATTACAATCAAAACTCCCCTTTATGATGTCATATTGTTAAAATGATGATAGCATTATGACATCACAATCATAAGACTCCTTTCCGGTGTCATAATGATAAGACAATTAAATCATTATGATGTCATAATCAATACACTCTTTTATTATGTCATAATGGTAAAAGAATGATAGCATTATGATGTCACAATCAAAACACCTCTTTAGTATCTCCTAATGGTAAAACAATTAAAACATTATAATATTACAATCAAAACTCCCCTTTATGATGTCATATTGTTAAAATGATGATAGCATTATGACATCACAATCATAAGACCCCATTCCGGTGTCATAATGATAAGACAACTAAATCACTATGATATCATAATCAATAAACTCTTTTATTATGTCATAATGGTAAAAGAATGATAGCATTATGATGTCACAATCAAAACACCTCTTTAGTATCTCCTAATGGTAACACAATTAAAACATTATAATATTACAATCAAAACTCCCCTTTATGATGTCATTTTGTTAAAATGATGATAGCATTATGACATCACAATCATAAGACTCCTTTCCGGAGTCATAATTATAAGACAAGTAAATCATTATGATGTCATAATCAATACACTCTTTTATTATGTCATAATGGTAAAAGAATGATAGCATTATGATGTCACAATCAAACACCTCTTTAGTATCTCCTAATGGTAACACAATTAAAACATTATAATATTACAATCAAAACTCCCCTTTATGATGTCATAATGATAAGATGATGATAGCATTAGAACATCACAATCATAAGACTCCTTTCCGGTGTCATAATTATAAGACAATTAAATCATTATGATGTCATAATCAATACACTCTTTTATTACGTCATAATGGTAAAAGAATGATAGCATTATGATGTCACAATCAAAACACCTCTTTAGTATCTCCTAATGGTAACACAATTAAAACATTATAATATTACAATCAAAACTCCCCTTTACGATGTCATATTGTTAAAATGATGATAGCATTATGACATCACAATCATAAGACCCCTTTCCGGTGTCATAATGATAAGACAACTAAATCACTATGATGTCATAATCAATACACTCTTTTATTATGTCATAATGGTAAAAGAATGATAGCATTATGATGTCACAATCAAAACACCTCTTTAGTATCTCCTAATGGTAACACAATTAAAACATTATAATATTACACTCAAAACTCCCCTTTCTGATGTCATATTGTTAAAATGATGATAGCATTATGACATCACAATCATAAGACCCCTTTCCGGTGTCATAATGATAAGACAACTAAATCACTATGATGTCATAATCAATTCACTCTTTTATTATGTCATAATGGTAAAAGAATGATAGCATTATGATGTCACAATCAAAACACCTCTTTTGTATCTCCTAATGGTAACACAATTAAAACATTATAATATTACAATCAAAACTCCCCTTTATGATGTCATTATGTTAAGATGATGATAGCATTATGACATCACAATCATAAGACCCCTTTCCGGTGTCATAATTATAAGACAACTAAATCACTATGATGTCATAATCAATACACTTTTTTATTATGTCATAATGGTAAAAGAATGATAGCATTATGATGTCACAATCAAAACACCTCTTTAGTATCTCATGATGGTAACACAATTAAAACATTATAATATTACAATCAAAACTCCCCTTTATGATGTCATAATGTTAAGGTGATGATAGCATTATGACATCACAATCATAAGACCCCATTCCGGTGTCATAATGATAAGACAACTAAATCATTATGATGTTATAATCAATACACTCTTTTATTATGTCATAATGGTAAAAGAATGATAACATTATGATGTCACAATCAAAACACCTCTTTAGTATCTCCTAATGGTAACACAATTAAAACATTATAATATTACAATCAAAACTCCCCTTTATGATGTCATAATGTTAAGGTGATGATAGCATTCTGACATCACAATCATAAGACCCCTTTCCGGTGTCATAATGATAAGACAACTAAATCACTATGATGTCATAATCAATACACTCTTTTATTATGTCATAATGGTAAAAGAATGATAGCATTATGATGTCACAATCAAAACACCTCTTTTGTATCTCCTAATGGTAACACAATTAAAACATTATAATATTACAATCAAAACTCCCCTTTATGATGTCATTATGTTAAGGTGATGATAGCATTATGACATCACAATCATAAGACCCCATTCCGGTGTCATAATGATAAGACAACTAAATCACTATGATGTCATAATCAATACACTCTTTTATTATGTCATAATGGTAAAAGAATGATAGCATTATGATGTCACACTCAAAACACCTCTTTAGTATCTCCTAATGGTAACACAATTAAAACATTATAATATTACAATCAAAACTCCCCTTTCTGATGTCATATTGTTAAAATGATGATAGCATTATGACATCACAATCATAAGACCCCTTTCCGGTGTCATAATGATAAGACAACTAAATCACTATGATGTCATAATCAATACACTCTTTTATTATGTCATAATGGTAAAAGAATGATAGCATTATGATGTCACAATCAAAACACCTCTTTTGTATCTCCTAATGGTAACACAATTAAAACATTATAATATTACAATCAAAACTCCCCTTTATGATGTCATTATGTTAAGATGATGATAGCATTATGACATCACAATCATAAGACCCCTTTCCGGTGTCATAATTATAAGACAACTAAATCATCATGATGTCATAATCAATACACTCTTTTATTATGTCATAATGGTAAAAGAATGATAGCATTATGATGTCACAATCAAAACACCTCTTTAGTATCTCCTGATGGTAACACAATTAAAACATTATAATATTACATTCAAAACTCCCCTTTATGATGTCATATTGTTAAAGTGATGATAGCATTATGACATCACAATCATAAGACCCCTTTCCGGTGTCATAATGATAAGACAACTAAATCACTATGATGTCATAATCAATACACTCTTTTATTATGTCATAATGGTAAAAGAATGATAGCATTATGATGTCACAATCAAAACACCTCTTTAGTATCTCATGATGGTAACACAATTAAAACATTATAATATTACAATCAAAACTCCCCTTTATGATGTCAGAATGTTAAGTTGATGATAGCATTATGACATCACAATCATAAGACCCCTTTCCGGTGTCATAATGATAAGACAACTAAATCACTATGATGTCATAATCAATACACTCTTTTATTATGTCATAATGGTGAAAGAATGATAGCATTATGATGTCACAATCAAAACACCTCTTTAGTATCTCCTAATGGTAACACAATTAAAACATTATCATATTACAATCAAAACTCCCCTTTATGATGTCATATTGTTAAAATGATGATAGCATTATGACATCACAATCATAAGACTCCTTTCCGGTGTCATAATTATAAGACAATTAAATCATTATGATGTCATAATCAATACACTCTTTTATTATGTCATAATGGTAAAAGAATGATAGCATTATGATGTCACAATCAAAACACCTCTTTAGTATCTCCTAATGGTAACACAATTAAAACATTATAATATTACAATCAAAACTCCCCTTTATGATGTCATAATGTTAAGATGATGATAGCATTATGACATCACAATCATAAGACCCCTTTCCGGTGTCATAATTATAAGACAACTAAATCATCATGATGTCATAATCAATACACTCTTTTATTATGTCATAATGGTAAAAGAATGATAGCATTATGATGTCACAATCAAAACACCTCTTTAGTATCTCCTAATGGTAACACAATTAAAACATTATAATATTACAATCAAAACTCCCCTTTATGATGTCATAATGTTAAGTTGATGATAGCATTATGACATCACAATCATAAGACCCCTTTCCGGTGTCATAATGATAAGACAACTAAATCACTATGATGTCATAATCAATACACTCTTTTATTGTGTCATAATGGTAAAAGAATGATAGCATTATGATGTCACAATCAAAACACCTCTTTAGTATCTCCTAATGGTAACACAATTAAAACATTATAATATTACAATCAAAACTCCCTGTTTATGATGTCATATTGTTAAAATGATGATAGCATTATGACATCACAATCATAAGACTCCTTTCCGGTGTCATAATTATTAGACAATTAATTCTTTATGATTTCATAATCAATACACTCTTTTATTATGTCATAATGGTAAAAGAATGATAGCATTATGATGTCACAATCAAAACACCTCTTTAGTATCTCCTAATGGTAACACAATTAAAACATTATAATATTGCAACCAAAACTCCCCTTTATGATGTCATAATGTTAAGATGATGATAGCATTATGACATCACAATCATAAGACCCCTTTCCGGTGTCATAATTATAAGACAACTAAATCACTGTGATGTCATAATCAATACACTCTTTTATTATGTCATAATGGTAAAAGAATGATAGCATTATGATGTCACAATCAAAACACCTCTTTAGTATCTCCTAATGGTAACACAATTAATACATTATAATATTACAATCAAAACTCCCCTTTATGATGTCATATTGTTAAAATGATGATAGCATTATGACATCACAATCATATGACCCCTTTCCGGTGTCATAATTATAAGACAACTAAATCACTATGATGTCATAATCAATACACTCTTTTATTATGTCATAATGGTAAAAGAATGATAGCATTATGATGTCACAATCAAAACACCTCTTTTGTATCTCCTAATGGTAACACAATTAAAACATTATAATATTACAATCAAAACTCCCCTTTATGATGTCATTATGTTAAGATGATGATAGCATTATGACATCACAATCATAAGACCCCTTTCCGGTGTCATAATTATAAGACAACTAAATCATCATGATGTCATAATCAATACACTCTTTTATTATGTCATAATGGTAAAAGAATGATAGCATTATGATGTCACAATCAAAACACCTCTTTAGTATCTCCTGATGGTAACACAATTAAAACATTATAATATTACATTCAAAACTCCCCTTTATGATGTCATATTGTTAAAGTGATGATAGCATTATGACATCACAATCATAAGACCCCTTTCCGGTGTCATAATGATAAGACAACTAAATCACTATGATGTCATAATCAATACACTCTTTTATTATGTCATAATGGTAAAAGAATGATAGCATTATGATGTCACAATCAAAACACCTCTTTAGTATCTCATGATGGTAACACAATTAAAACATTATAATATTACAATCAAAACTCCCCTTTATGATGTCATATTGTTAAAATGATGATAGCATTATGACATCACAATCATAAGACCCCTTTCCGGTGTCATAATTATAAGACAATTAAATCACTATGATGTCATAATCAATACACTCTTTTATTATGTCATAATGGTAAAAGAATGATAGCATTATGATGTCACAATCAAAACACCTCTTTAGTATCTCCTAATGGTAACACAATTAAAACATTATAATATTACAATCAAAACTCCCCTTTATGATGTCATAATGTTAAGGTGATGATAGCATTATGACATCACAATCATAAGACCCCTTTCCGGTGTCATAATGATAAGACAACTAAATCACTATGATGTCATAATCAATACACTCTTTTATTATGTCATAATGGTGAAAGAATGATAGCATTATGATGTCACAATCAAAACACCTCTTTAGTATCTCCTGATGGTAACACAATTAAAACATTATAATATTACAATCAAAACTCCCCTTTATGATGTCATATTGTTAAAATGATGATAGCATTATGACATCACAATCATAAGACTCCTTTCCGGTGTCATAATTATAAGACAATTAAATCACTATGATGTCATAATCAATACACTCTTTTATTATGTCATAATGGTAAAAGAATGATAGCATTATGATGTCACAATCAAAACACCTCTTTAGTATCTCCTAATGGTAACACAATTAAAACATTATAATATTACAATCAAAACTCCCCTTTATGATGTCATAATGTTAAGGTGATGATAGCATTATGACATCACAATCATAAGACCCCTTTCCGGTGTCATAATTATAAGACAATTAAATCACTATGATGTCATAATCAATACACTCTTTTATTATGTCATAATGGTAAAAGAATGATAGCATTATGATGTCACAATCAAAACACCTCTTTAGTATCTCCTAATGGTAACACAATTAAAACATTATAATATTACAATCAAAACTCCCCTTTATGATGTCATAATGTTAAGGTGATGATAGCATTATGACATCACAATCATAAGACCCCTTTCCGGTGTCATAATGATAAGACAACTAAATCACTATGATGTCATAATCAATACACTCTTTTATTATGTCATAATGGTGAAAGAATGATAGCATTATGATGTCACAATCAAAACACCTCTTTAGTATCTCCTGATGGTAACACAATTAAAACATTATAATATTACAATCAAAACTCCCCTTTATGATGTCATATTGTTAAAATGATGATAGCATTATGACATCACAATCATAAGACCCCTTTCCGGTGTCATAATGATAAGACAACTAAATCACTATGATGTCATAATCAATACACTCTTTTATTATGTCATAATGGTAAAAGAATGATAGCATTATGATGTCACAATCAAAACACCTCTTTAGTATCTCCTAATGGTAACACAATTAAAACATTATAATATTACAATCAAAACTCCCCTTTATGATGTCATAATGTTAAGGTGATGATAGCATTATGACATCACAATCATAAGACCCCTTTCCGGTGTCATAATGATAAGACAACTAAATCACTATGATGTCATAATCAATACACTCTTTTATTATGTCATAATGGTAAAAGAATGATAGCATTATGATGTCACAATCAAAACACCTCTTTAGTATCTCATGATGGTAACACAATTAAAACATTATAATATTACAATCAAAACTCCCCTTTATGATGTCAGAATGTTAAGTTGATGATAGCATTATGACATCACAATCATAAGACCCCTTTCCGGTGTCATAATGATAAGACAACTAAATCACTATGATGTCATCATCAATACACTCTTTTATTATGTCATAATGGTAAAAGAATGATAGCATTATGATGTCACAATCAAAACACCTCTTTAGTATCTCATGATGGTAACACAATTAAAACATTATAATATTACAATCAAAACTCCCCTTTATGATGTCATAATGTTAAGTTGATGATAGCATTGTGACATCACAATCATAAGACCCCTTTCCGGTGTCATAATGATAAGACAACTAAATCACTATGATGTCATAATCAATACACTCTTTTATTATGTCATAATGGTAAAAGAATGATAGCATTATGATGTCACAATCAAAACACCTCTTTAGTATCTCCTAATGGTAACACAATTAAAACATTATCATATTACAATCAAAACTCCCCTTTATGATGTCATATTGTTAAAATGATGATAGCATTATGACATCACAATCATAAGACTCCTTTCCGGTGTCATAATTATAAGACAATTAAATCATTATGATGTCATAATCAATACACTCTTTTATTATGTCATAATGGTAAAAGAATGATAGCATTATGATGTCACAATCAAAACACCTCTTTAGTATCTCCTAATGGTAACACAATTAAAACATTATAATATTACAATCAAAACTCCCCTTTATGATGTCATAATGTTAAGATGATGATAGCATTATGACATCACAATCATAAGACCCCTTTCCGGTGTCATAATGATAAGACAACTAAATCATTATGATGTCATAATCAATACACTCTTTTATTATGTCATAATGGTAAAAGAATGATAGCATTATGATGTCACAATCAAAACACCTCTTTAGTATCTCCTAATGGTAACACAATTAAAACATTATAATATTACAATCAAAACTCCCCTTTATGATGTCATATTGTTAAAATGATGATAGCATTATTACATCACAATCATAAGACCCCTTTCCGGTGTCATAATGATAAGACAACTAAATTACTATGATGTCATAATCAATACACTCTTTTATCATGTCATAATGGTAAAAGAATGATAGCATTATGATGTCACAATCAAAACACCTCTTTAGTATCTCCTAATGGTAACACAATTAAAACATTATAATATTACAATCAAAACTCCCCTTTCTGATGTCATATTGTTAAAATGATGATAGCATTATGACATCACAATCATAAGACGCCTTTCCGGTGTCATAATGATAAGACAACTAAATCACTATGATGTCATAATCAATACACTCTTTTATTATGTCATAATGGTAAAAGAATGATAGCATTATGATGTCACAATCAAAACACCTCTTTAGTATCTCATGATGGTAACACAATTAAAACATTATAATATTACAATCAAAACTCCCCTTTATGATGTCAGAATGTTAAGTTGATGATAGCATTATGACATCACAATCATAAGACCCCTTTCCGGTGTCATAATGATAAGACAACTAAATCACTATGATGTCATCATCAATACACTCTTTTATTATGTCATAATGGTAAAAGAATGATAGCATTATGATGTCACAATCAAAACACCTCTTTAGTATCTCATGATGGTAACACAATTAAAACATTATAATATTACAATCAAAACTCCCCTTTATAATGTCATAATGTTAAGTTGATGATAGCATTGTGACATCACAATCATAAGACCCCTTTCCGGTGTCATAATGATAAGACAACTAAATCACTATGATGTCATAATCAATACACTCTTTTATTATGTCATAATGGTAAAAGAATGATAGCATTATGATGTCACAATCAAAACACCTCTTTAGTATCTCCTAATGGTAACACAATTAAAACATTATCATATTACAATCAAAACTCCCCTTTATGATGTCATATTGTTAAAATGATGATAGCATTATGACATCACAATCATAAGACTCCTTTCCGGTGTCATAATTATAAGACAATTAAATCATTATGATGTCATAATCAATACACTCTTTTATTATGTCATAATGGTAAAAGAATGATAGCATTATGATGTCACAATCAAAACACCTCTTTAGTATCTCCTAATGGTAACACAATTAAAACATTATAATATTACAATCAAAACTCCCCTTTATGATGTCATAATGTTAAGGTGATGATAGCATTATGACATCACAATCATAAGACCCCTTTCCGGTGTCATAATGATAAGACAACTAAATCATTATGATGTCATAATCAATACACTCTTTTATTATGTCATAATGGTAAAAGAATGATAACATTATGATGTCACAATCAAAACACCTCTTTAGTATCTCATGATGGTAACACAATTAAAACATTATAATATTACAATCAAAACTCCCCTTTATGATGTCATAATGTTAAGTTGATGATAGCATTATGACATCACAATCATAAGACCCCTTTCCGGTGTCATAATGATAAGACAACTAAATCACTATGATGTCATAATCAATACACTCTTTTATTATGTCATAATGGTAAAAGAATGATAGCATTATGATGTCACAATCAAAACACCTCTTTAGTATCTCCTAATGGTAACACAATTAGAACATTATAATATTACAATCAAAACTCCCCTTTATGATGTCATATTGTTAAAATGATGATAGCATTATGACATCACAATCATAAGACTCCTTTCCGGTGTCATAATTATAAGACAATTAAATCATTATGATGTCATAATCAATACACTCTTTTATTATGTCATAATGGTAAAAGAATGATAGCATTATGATGTCAGAATCAAAACACCTCTTTAGTATCTCATGATGGTAACACAATTAAAACATTATAATATTACAATCAAAACTCCCCTTTATGATGTCATAATGTTAAGGTGATGATAGCATTATGACATCACAATCATAAGACCCCTTTCCGGTGTCATAATGATAAGACAACTAAATGACTATGATGTCATAATCAATACACTCTTTTATTATGTCATAATGGTAAAAGAATGATAGCATTATGATGTCACAATCAAAACACCTCTTTAGTATCTCATGATGGTAACACAATTAAAACATTATAATATTACAATCAAAACTCCCCTTTATGATGTCATATTGTTAAAATGATATTAGCATTATGACATCACAATCATAAGACTCCTTTCCGGTGCCATAATTATAAGACAATTAAATCATTATGATGTCATAATCAATACACTCTTTTATTATGTCATAATGGTAAAAGAATGATAGTATTATGATGTCACAATCAAAACACCTCTTTAGTATCTCCTAATGGTAACACAATTAAAACATTATAATATTACAATCAAAACTCCCCTTTATGATGTCATAATGTTAAGGTGATGATAGCATTATGACATCACAATCATAAGACCCCTTTTCGGTGTCATAATGATAAGACAATTAAATCACTATGATGTCATAATCAATACACTCTTTTATTATGTCATAATGGTAAAAGAATGATAGCATTATGATGTCACAATCAAAACACCTCTTTAGTATCTCCTGATGGTAACACAATTACAACATTATAATATTACAATCAAAACTCCCCTTTATGATGTCATATTGTTAAAATGATGATAGCATTATGACATCACAATCATAAGACTCCTTTCCGGTGTCATAATTATAAGACAATGAAATCATTATGATGTCATAATCAATACACTCTTTTATTATGTCATAATGGTAAAAGAATGATAGCATTATGATGTCACAATCAAAACACCTCTTTAGTATCTCATGATGGTAACACAATTAAAACATTATAATATTACAATCAAAACTCCCCTTTATGATGTCATAATGTTAAGGTGATGATAGCATTATGACATCACAATCATAAGACCCCTTTCCGGTGTCATAATGATAAGACAACTAAATGACTATGATGTCATAATCAATACACTCTTTTATTATGTCATAATGGTAAAAGAATGATAGCATTATGATGTCACAATCAAAACACCTCTTTAGTATCTCATGATGGTAACACAATTAAAACATTATAATATTACAATCAAAACTCCCCTTTATGATGTCATAATGTTAAGTTGATGATAGCATTATGACATCACAATCATAAGACCCCTTTCCGGTGTCATAATGATAAGACAACTAAATCACTATGATGTCATAATCAATACACTCTTTTATTATGTCATAATGGTAAAAGAATGATAGCATTATGATGTCACAATCAAAACACCTCTTTAGTATCTCCTAATGGTAACACAATTAAAACATTATAATATTACAATCAAAACTCCCCTTTCTGATGTCATATTGTTAAAATGATGATAGCATTATGACATCACAATCATAAGACTCCTTTCCGGTGTCATAATGATAAGACAATTAAATCATTATGATGTCATAATCAATACACTATTTTATTATGTCATAATGGTAAAAGAATGATAGCATTATGATGTCACAATCAAAACACCTCTTTAGTATCTCCTAACGGTAACACAATTAAAACATTATAATATTACAATCAAAACTCCCCTTTATGATGTCATATTGTTAAAATGATATTAGCATTATGACATCACAATCATAAGACTCCTTTCCGGTGTCATAATTATAAGACAATTAAATCATTATGATGTCATAATCAATACACTCTTTTATTATGTCATAATGGTAAAAGAATGATAGTATTATGATGTCACAATCAAAACACCTCTTTAGTATCTCCTAATTGTAACACAATTAAAACATTATAATATTACAATCAAAACTCCCCTTTATGATGTCATAATGTTAAGGTGATGATAGCATTATGACATCACAATCATAAGACCCCTTTTCGGTGTCATAATGATAAGACAATTAAATCACTATGATGTCATAATCAATACACTCTTTTATTATGTCATAATGGTAAAAGAATGATAGCATTATGATGTCACAATCAAAACACCTCTTTAGTATCTCCTAATGGTAACACAATTAAAACCTTATAATATTACAATCAAAACTCCCCTTTATGATGTCATAATGTTAAGGTGATGATAGCATTATGACATCACAATCATAAGACCCCTTTTCGGTGTCATAATGATAAGACAATTAAATCACTATGATGTCATAATCAATACACTCTTTTATTATGTCATAATGGTAAAAGAATGATAGCATTATGATGTCACAATCAAAACACCTCTTTAGTATCTCATGATGGTAACACAATTAAAACATTATAATATTACAATCAAAACTCCCCTTTATGATGTCATAATGTTAAGGTGATGATAGCATTGTGACATCACAATCATAAGACCCCTTTCCGGTGTCATAATGATAAGACAACTAAATCACTATGATGTCATAATCAATACACTCTTTTATTATGTCATAATGGTAAAAGAATGATAGCATTATGATGTCACAATCAAAACACCTCTTTAGTATCTCATGATGGTAACACAATTAAAACATTATAATATTACAATCAAAACTCTCCTTTATGATGTCATAATGTTAAGGTGATGATAGCATTATGACATCACAATCATAAGACCCCTTTCCGGTGTCATAATGATAAGACAACTAAATGACTATGATGTCATAATCAATACACTCTTTTATTATGTCATAATGGTAAAAGAATGATAGCATTATGATGTCACAATCAAAACACCTCTTTAGTATCTCATGATGGTAACACAATTAAAACATTATAATATTACAATCAAAACTCCCCTTTATGATGTCATAATGTTAAGTTGATGATAGCATTATGACATCACAATCATAAGACCCCTTTCCGGTGTCATAATGATAAGACAACTAAATCACTATGATGTCATAATCAATACACTCTTTTATTATGTCATAATGGTAAAAGAATGATAGCATTATGATGTCACAATCAAAACACCTCTTTAGTATCTCCTAATGGTAACACAATTAAAACATGATAATATTACATTCAAAACTCCCCTTTATGATGTCATATTGTTAAGATGATGATAGCATTATGACATCACAATCATAAGACCCATTTCCGGTGTCATAATGATAAGACAACTAAATCACTATGATGTCATAATCAATACACTCTTTTATTATGTCATAATGGTAAAAGAATGATAGCATTATGATGTCACAATCAAAACACCTCTTTAGTATCTCCTAATGGTAACACAATTAAAACATTATCATATTACAATCAAAACTCCCCTTTCTGATGTCATATTGTTAAAATGATGATAGCATTATGACATCACAATCATAAGACTCCTTTCCGGTGTCATAATTATAAGACAATTAAATCAGTATGATGTCATAATCAATACACTCTTTTATTATGTCATAATGGTAAAAGAATGATAGCATTATGATGTCACAATCAAAACACCTCTTTAGTATCTCCTAACGGTAACACAATTAAAACATTATAATATTACAATCAAAACTCCCCTTTATGATGTCATATTGTTAAAATGATATTAGCATTATGACATCACAATCATAAGACTCCTTTCCGGTGTCATAATTATAAGACAATTAAATCATTATGATGTCATAATCAATACACTCTTTTATTATGTCATAATGGTAAAAGAATGATAGTATTATGATGTCACAATCAAAACACCTCTTTAGTATCTCCTAATGGTAACACAATTAAAACATTATAATATTACAATCAAAACTCCCCTTTATGATGTCATAATGTGAAGGTGATGATAGCATTATGACATCACAATCATAAGACCCCTTTTCGGTGTCATAATGATAAGACAATTAAATCAGTATGATGTCATAATCAATACACTCTTTTTTTATGTCATAATGGTAAAAGAATGATAGCATTATGATGTCACAATCAAAACACCTCTTTAGTATCTCATGATGGTAACACAATTAAAACATTATAATATTACAATCAAAACTCCCCTTTATGATGTCATAATGTTAAGGTGATGATAGCATTGTGACATCACAATCATAAGACCCCTTTCCGGTGTCATAATGATAAGACAACTAAATCACTATGATGTCATAATCAATACACTCTTTTATTATGTCATAATGGTAAAAGAATGATAGCATTATGATGTCACAATCAAAACACCTCTTTAGTATCTCATGATGGTAACACAATTAAAACATTATAATATTACAATCAAAACTCCCCTTTATGATGTCATAATGTTAAGGTGATGATAGCATTGTGACATCACAATCATAAGACCCCTTTCCGGTGTCATAATGATAAGACAACTAAATCACTATGATGTCATAATCAATACACTCTTTTATTATGTCATAATGGTAAAAGAATGATAGCATTATGACGTCACAATCAAAACACCTCTTTAGTATCTCAAGATGGTAACACAATTAAAACATTATAATATTACAATCAAAACTCCCCTTTATGATGTCATAATGTTAAGGTGATGATAGCATTGTGGCATCACAATCATAAGACCCCTTTCCGGTGTCATAATGATAAGACAACTAAATCACTATGATGTCATAATCAATACACTCTTTTATTATGTCATAATGGTAAAAGAATGATAGCATTATGATGTCACAATCAAAACACCTCTTTAGTATCTCCTGATGGTAACACAATTACAACATTATAATATTACAATCAAAACTCCCCTTTATGATGTCATATTGTTAAAATGATGATAGAATTATGACATCACAATCATAAGACTCCTTTCCGGTGTCATAATTATAAGACAATGAAATCATTATGATGTCATAATCAATACACTCTTTTATTATGTCATAATGGTAAAAGAATGATAGCATTATGATGTCACAATCAAAACACCTCTTTAGTATCTCATGATGGTAACACAATTAAAACATTATAATATTACAATCAAAACTCCCCTTTATGATGTCATAATGTTAAGGTGATGATAGCATTATGACATCACAATCATAAGACCCCTTTCCGGTGTCATAATGATAAGACAACTAAATGACTATGATGTCATAATCAATACACTCTTTTATTATGTCATAATGGTAAAAGAATGATAGCATTATGATGTCACAATCAAAACACCTCTTTAGTATCTCATGATGGTAACACAATTAAAACATTATAATATTACAATCAAAACTCCCCTTTATGATGTCATAATGTTAAGTTGATGATAGCATTATGACATCACAATCATAAGACCCCTTTCCGGTGTCATAATGATAAGACAACTAAATCACTATGATGTCATAATCAATACACTCTTTTATTATGTCATAATGGTAAAAGAATGATAGCATTATGATGTCACAATCAAAACACCTCTTTAGTATCTCCTAATGGTAACACAATTAGAACATTATAATATTACAATCAAAACTCCCCTTTATGATGTCATATTGTTAAAATGATGATAGCATTATGACATCACAATCATAAGACTCCTTTCCGGTGTCATAATTATAAGACAATTAAATCATTATGATGTCATAATCAATACACTCTTTTATCATGTCATAATGGTAAAAGAATGATAGCATTATGATGTCAGAATCAAAACACCTCTTTAGTATCTCATGATGGTAACACAATTAAAACATTATAATATTACAATCAAAACTCCCCTTTATGATGTCATAATGTTAAGTTGATGATAGCATTATGACATCACAATCATAAGACCCCTTTCCGGTGTCATAATGATAAGACAACTAAATCACTATGATGTCATAATCAATACACTCTTTTATTATGTCATAATGGTAAAAGAATGATAGCATTATGATGTCACAATCAAAATACCTCTTTAGTATCTCCTAACGGTAACACAATTAAAACATTATAATATTACAATCAAAACTCCCCTTTATGATGTCATATTGTTAAAATGATATTAGCATTATGACATCACAATCATAAGACTCCTTTCCGGTGTCATAATTATAAGACAATTAAATCATTATGATGTCATAATCAATACACTCTTTTATTATGTCATAATGGTAAAAGAATGATAGTATTATGATGTCACAATCAAAACACCTCTTTAGTATCTCCTAATGGTAACACAATTAAAACATTATAATATTACAATCAAAACTCCCCTTTATGATGTCATAATGTTAAGGTGATGATAGCATTATGACATCACAATCATAAGACCCCTTTTCGGTGTCATAATGATAAGACAATTAAATCACTATGATGTCATAATCAATACACTCTTTTATTATGTCATAATGGTAAAAGAATGATAGCATTATGATGTCACAATCAAAACACCTCTTTAGTATCTCCTGATGGTAACACAATTACAACATTATAATATTACAATCAAAACTCCCCTTTATGATGTCATATTGTTAAAATGATGATAGCATTATGACATCACAATCATAAGACTCCTTTCCGGTGTCATAATTATAAGACAATGAAATCATTATGATGTCATAATCAATACACTCTTTTATTATGTCATAATGGTAAAAGAATGATAGCATTATGATGTCACAATCAAAACACCTCTTTAGTATCTCATGATGGTAACACAATTAAAACATTATAATATTACAATCAAAACTCCCCTTTATGATGTCATAATGTTAAGGTGATGATAGCATTATGACATCACAATCATAAGACCCCTTTCCGGTGTCATAATGATAAGACAACTAAATGACTATGATGTCATAATCAATACACTCTTTTATTATGTCATAATGGTAAAAGAATGATAGCATTATGATGTCACAATCAAAACACCTCTTTAGTATCTCATGATGGTAACACAATTAAAACATAATATTACAATCAAAACTCCCCTTTATGATGTCATAATGTTAAGTTGATGATAGCATTATGACATCACAATCATAAGACCCCTTTCCGGTGTCATAATGATAAGACAACTAAATCACTATGATGTCATAATCAATACACTCTTTTATTATGTCATAATGGTAAAAGAATGATAGCATTATGATGTCACAATCAAAACACCTCTTTAGTATCTCCTAATGGTAACACAATTAAAACATTATAATATTACAATCAAAACTCCCCTTTCTGATGTCATATTGTTAAAATGATGATAGCATTATGACATCACAATCATAAGACTCCTTTCCGGTGTCATAATGATAAGACAATTAAATCATTATGATGTCATAATCAATACACTATTTTATTATGTCATAATGGTAAAATTATGATAGCATTATGATGTCACAATCAAAACACCTCTTTAGTATCTCCTAACGGTAACACAATTAAAACATTATAATATTACAATCAAAACTCCCCTTTATGATGTCATATTGTTAAAATGATATTAGCATTATGACATCACAATCATAAGACTCCTTTCCGGTGTCATAATTATAAGACAATTAAATCATTATGATGTCATAATCAATACACTCTTTTATTATGTCATAATGGTAAAAGAATGATAGTATTATGATGTCACAATCAAAACACCTCTTTAGTATCTCTTAATGGTAACACAATTAAAACATTATAATATTACAATCAAAACTCCCCTTTATGATGTCATAATGTTAAGGTGATGATAGCATTATGACATCACAATCATAAGACCCCTTTTCGGTGTCATAATGATAAGACAATTAAATCAGTATGATGTCATAATCAATACACTCTTTTATTATGTCATAATGGTAAAAGAATGATAGCATTATGATGTCACAATCAAAACACCTCTTTAGTATCTCATGATGGTAACACAATTAAAACATTATAATATTACAATCAAAACTCCCCTTTATGATGTCATAATGTTAAGGTGATGATAGCATTGTGACATCACAATCATAAGACCCCTTTCCGGTGTCATAATGATAAGACAACTAAATCACTATGATGTCATAATCAATACACTCTTTTATTATGTCATAATGGTAAAAGAATGATAGCATTATGATGTCACAATCAAAACACCTCTTTAGTATCTCATGATGGTAACACAATTAAAACATTATAATATTACAATCAAAACTCCCCTTTATGATGTCATAATGTTAAGGTGATGATAGCATTGTGACATCACAATCATAAGACCCCTTTCCGGTGTCATAATGATAAGACAACTAAATCACTATGATGTCATAATCAATACACTCTTTTATTATGTCATAATGGTAAAAGAATGATAGCATTATGACGTCACAATCAAAACACCTCTTTAGTATCTCAAGATGGTAACACAATTAAAACATTATAATATTACAATCAAAACTCCCCTTTATGATGTCATAATGTTAGGGTGATGATAGCATTATGGTATCACAATCATAAGACCCCTTTCCGGTGTCATAATGATAAGACAACTAAATCACTATGATGTCATAATCAATACACTCTTTTATTATGTCATAATGGTAAAAGAATGATAGCATTATGATGTCACAATCAAAACACCTCTTTAGTATCTCCTGATGGTAACACAATTACAACATTATAATATTACAATCAAAACTCCCCTTTATGATGTCATATTGTTAAAATGATGATAGCATTATGACATCACAATCATAAGACTCCTTTCCGGTGTCATAATTATAAGACAATGAAATCATTATGATGTCATAATCAATACACTCTTTTATTATGTCATAATGGTAAAAGAATGATAGCATTATGATGTCACAATCAAAACACCTCTTTAGTATCTCATGATGGTAACACAATTAAAACATTATAATATTACAATCAAAACTCCCCTTTATGATGTCATAATGTTAAGGTGATGATAGCATTATGACATCACAATCATAAGACCCCTTTCCGGTGTCATAATGATAAGACAACTAAATGACTATGATGTCATAATCAATACACTCTTTTATTATGTCATAATGGTAAAAGAATGATAGCATTATGATGTCACAATCAAAACACCTCTTTAGTATTTCATGATGGTAACACAATTAAAACATTATAATATTACAATCAAAACTCCCCTTTCTGATGTCATATTGTTAAAATGATGATAGCATTATGACATCACAATCATAAGACTCCTTTCCGGTGTCATAATGATAAGACAATTAAATCATTATGATGTCATAATCAATACACTATTTTATTATGTCATAATGGTAAAAGAATGATAGCATTATGATGTCACAATCAAAACACCTCTTTAGTATCTCCTAATGGTAACACAATTAGAACATTATAATATTACAATCAAAACTCCCCTTTATGATGTCATATTGTTAAAATGATGATAGCATTATGACATCACAATCATAAGACTCCTTTCCGGTGTCATAATTATAAGACAATTAAATCATTATGATGTCATAATCAATACACTCTTTTATTATGTCATAATGGTAAAAGAATGATAGCATTATGATGTCAGAATCAAAACACCTCTTTAGTATCTCATGATGGTAACACAATTAAAACATTATAATATTACAATCAAAACTCCCCTTTATGATGTCATAATGTTAAGGTGATGATAGCATTATGACATCACAATCATAACACCGCTTTCCGGTGTCATAATGATAAGACAACTAAATCACTATGATGTCATAATCAATACACTCTTTTATTATGTCATAATGGTAAAAGAATGATAGCATTATGATGTCACAATCAAAACACCTCTTTAGTATCTCATGATGGTAACACAATTAAAACATTATAATATTACAATCAAAACTCCCCTTTATGATGTCATAATGTTAAGTTGATGATAGCATTATGACATCACAATCATAAGACCCCTTTCCGGTGTCATAATGATAAGACAACTAAATCACTATGATGTCATAATCAATACACTCTTTTATTATGTCATAATGGTAAAAGAATGATAGCATTATGATGTCACAATCAAAACACCTCTTTAGTATCTCCTAATGGTAACACAATTAAAACATTATAATATTACAATCAAAACTCCCCTTTCTGATGTCATATTGTTAAAATGATGATAGCATTATGACATCACAATCATAAGACTCCTTTCCGGTGTCATAATGATAAGACAATTAAATCATTATGATGTCATAATCAATACACTATTTTATTATGTCATAATGGTAAAAGAATGATAGCATTATGATGTCACAATCAAAACACCTCTTTAGTATCTCCTAACGGTAACACAATTAAAACATTATAATATTACAATCAAAACTCCCCTTTATGATGTCATATTGTTAAAATGATATTAGCATTATGACATCACAATCATAAGACTCCTTTCCGGTGTCATAATTATAAGACAATTAAATCATTATGATGTCATAATCAATACACTCTTTTATTATGTCATAATGGTAAAAGAATGATAGTATTATGATGTCACAATCAAAACACCTCTTTAGTATCTCTTAATGGTAACACAATTAAAACATTATAATATTACAATCAAAACTCCCCTTTATGATGTCATAATGTTAAGGTGATGATAGCATTATGACATCACAATCATAAGACCCCTTTTCGGTGTCATAATGATAAGACAATTAAATCAGTATGATGTCATAATCAATACACTCTTTTATTATGTCATAATGGTAAAAGAATGATAGCATTATGATGTCACAATCAAAACACCTCTTTAGTATCTCATGATGGTAACACAATTAAAACATTATAATATTACAATCAAAACTCCCCTTTATGATGTCATAATGTTAAGTTGATGATAGCATTATGACATCACAATCATAAGACCCCTTTCCGGTGTCATAATGATAAGACAACTAAATCACTATGATGTCATAATCAATACACTCTTTTATTATGTCATAATGGTAAAAGAATGATAGCATTATGATGTCACAATCAAAATACCTCTTTAGTATCTCCTAACGGTAACACAATTAAAACATTATAATATTACAATCAAAACTCCCCTTTATGATGTCATATTGTTAAAATGATACTAGCATTATGACATCACAATCATAAGACTCCTTTCCGGTGTCATAATTATAAGACAATTAAATCATTATGATGTCATAATCAATACACTCTTTTATTATGTCATAATGGTAAAAGAATGATAGTATTATGATGTCACAATCAAAACACCTCTTTAGTATCTCCTAATGGTAACACAATTAAAACATTATAATATTACAATCAAAACTCCCCTTTATGATGTCATAATGTTAAGGTGATGATAGCATTATGACATCACAATCATAAGACCCCTTTTCGGTGTCATAATGATAAGACAATTAAATCACTATGATGTCATAATCAATACACTCTTTTATTATGTCATAATGGTAAAAGAATGATAGCATTATGATGTCACAATCAAAACACCTCTTTAGTATCTCCTGATGGTAACACAATTACAACATTATAATATTACAATCAAAACTCCCCTTTATGATGTCATATTGTTAAAATGATGATAGCATTATGACATCACAATCATAAGACTCCTTTCCGGTGTCATAATTATAAGACAATGAAATCATTATGATGTCATAATCAATACACTCTTTTATTATGTCATAATGGTAAAAGAATGATAGCATTATGATGTCACAATCAAAACACCTCTTTAGTATCTCATGATGGTAACACAATTAAAACATTATAATATTACAATCAAAACTCCCCTTTATGATGTCATAATGTTAAGGTGATGATAGCATTATGACATCACAATCATAACACCGCTTTCCGGTGTCATAATGATAAGACAACTAAATCACTATGATGTCATAATCAATACACTCTTTTATTATGTCATAATGGTAAAAGAATGATAGCATTATGATGTCACAATCAAAACACCTCTTTAGTATCTCATGATGGTAACACAATTAAAACATTATAATATTACAATCAAAACTCCCCTTTATGATGTCATAATGTTAAGTTGATGATAGCATTATGACATCACAATCATAAGACCCCTTTCCGGTGTCATAATGATAAGACAACTAAATCACTATGATGTCATAATCAATACACTCTTTTATTATGTCATAATGGTAAAAGAATGATAGCATTATGATGTCACAATCAAAACACCTCTTTAGTATCTCCTAATGGTAACACAATTAAAACATTATAATATTACAATCAAAACTCCCCTTTCTGATGTCATATTGTTAAAATGATGATAGCATTATGACATCACAATCATAAGACTCCTTTCCGGTGTCATAATGATAAGACAATTAAATCATTATGATGTCATAATCAATACACTATTTTATTATGTCATAATGGTAAAAGAATGATAGCATTATGATGTCACAATCAAAACACCTCTTTAGTATCTCCTAACGGTAACACAATTAAAACATTATAATATTACAATCAAAACTCCCCTTTATGATGTCATATTGTTAAAATGATATTAGCATTATGACATCACAATCATAAGACTCCTTTCCGGTGTCATAATTATAAGACAATTAAATCATTATGATGTCATAATCAATACACTCTTTTATTATGTCATAATGGTAAAAGAATGATAGTATTATGATGTCACAATCAAAACACCTCTTTAGTATCTCTTAATGGTAACACAATTAAAACATTATAATATTACAATCAAAACTCCCCTTTATGATGTCATAATGTTAAGGTGATGATAGCATTATGACATCACAATCATAAGACCCCTTTTCGGTGTCATAATGATAAGACAATTAAATCAGTATGATGTCATAATCAATACACTCTTTTATTATGTCATAATGGTAAAAGAATGATAGCATTATGATGTCACAATCAAAACACCTCTTTAGTATCTCATGATGGTAACACAATTAAAACATTATAATATTACAATCAAAACTCCCCTTTATGATGTCATAATGTTAAGGTGATGATAGCATTGTGACATCACAATCATAAGACCCCTTTCCGGTGTCATAATGATAAGACAACTAAATCACTATGATGTCATAATCAATACACTCTTTTATTATGTCATAATGGTAAAAGAATGATAGCATTATGATGTCACAATCAAAACACCTCTTTAGTATCTCATGATGGTAACACAATTAAAACATTATAATATTACAATCAAAACTCCCCTTTATGATGTCATAATGTTAAGGTGATGATAGCATTGTGACATCACAATCATAAGACCCCTTTCCGGTGTCATAATGATAAGACAACTAAATCACTATGATGTCATAATCAATACACTCTTTTATTATGTCATAATGGTAAAAGAATGATAGCATTATGACGTCACAATCAAAACACCTCTTTAGTATCTCAAGATGGTAACACAATTAAAACATTATAATATTACAATCAAAACTCCCCTTTATGATGTCATAATGTTAGGGTGATGATAGCATTATGGTATCACAATCATAAGACCCCTTTCCGGTGTCATAATGATAAGACAACTAAATCACTATGATGTCATAATCAATACACTCTTTTATTATGTCATAATGGTAAAAGAATGATAGCATTATGATGTCACAATCAAAACACCTCTTTAGTATCTCCTAATGGTAACACAATTAAAACATTATAATATTACAATCAAAACTCCCCTTTCTGATGTCATATTGTTAAAATGATGATAGCATTATGACATCACAATCATAAGACTCCTTTCCGGTGTCATAATGATAAGACAATTAAATCATTATGATGTCATAATCAATACACTATTTTATTATGTCATAATGGTAAAAGAATGATAGCATTATGATGTCACAATCAAAACACCTCTTTAGTATCTCCTAACGGTAACACAATTAAAACATTATAATATTACAATCAAAACTCCCCTTTATGATGTCATATTGTTAAAATGATATTAGCATTATGACATCACAATCATAAGACTCCTTTCCGGTGTCATAATTATAAGACAATTAAATCATTATGATGTCATAATCAATACACTCTTTTATTATGTCATAATGGTAAAAGAATGATAGTATTATGATGTCACAATCAAAACACCTCTTTAGTATCTCTTAATGGTAACACAATTAAAACATTATAATATTACAATCAAAACTCCCCTTTATGATGTCATAATGTTAAGGTGATGATAGCATTATGACATCACAATCATAAGACCCCTTTTCGGTGTCATAATGATAAGACAATTAAATCAGTATGATGTCATAATCAATACACTCTTTTATTATGTCATAATGGTAAAAGAATGATAGCATTATGATGTCACAATCAAAACACCTCTTTAGTATCTCATGATGGTAACACAATTAAAACATTATAATATTACAATCAAAACTCCCCTTTATGATGTCATAATGTTAAGTTGATGATAGCATTATGACATCACAATCATAAGACCCCTTTCCGGTGTCATAATGATAAGACAACTAAATCACTATGATGTCATAATCAATACACTCTTTTATTATGTCATAATGGTAAAAGAATGATAGCATTATGATGTCACAATCAAAATACCTCTTTAGTATCTCCTAACGGTAACACAATTAAAACATTATAATATTACAATCAAAACTCCCCTTTATGATGTCATATTGTTAAAATGATACTAGCATTATGACATCACAATCATAAGACTCCTTTCCGGTGTCATAATTATAAGACAATTAAATCATTATGATGTCATAATCAATACACTCTTTTATTATGTCATAATGGTAAAAGAATGATAGTATTATGATGTCACAATCAAAACACCTCTTTAGTATCTCCTAATGGTAACACAATTAAAACATTATAATATTACAATCAAAACTCCCCTTTATGATGTCATAATGTTAAGGTGATGATAGCATTATGACATCACAATCATAAGACCCCTTTTCGGTGTCATAATGATAAGACAATTAAATCACTATGATGTCATAATCAATACACTCTTTTATTATGTCATAATGGTAAAAGAATGATAGCATTATGATGTCACAATCAAAACACCTCTTTAGTATCTCCTGATGGTAACACAATTACAACATTATAATATTACAATCAAAACTCCCCTTTATGATGTCATATTGTTAAAATGATGATAGCATTATGACATCACAATCATAAGACTCCTTTCCGGTGTCATAATTATAAGACAATGAAATCATTATGATGTCATAATCAATACACTCTTTTATTATGTCATAATGGTAAAAGAATGATAGCATTATGATGTCACAATCAAAACACCTCTTTAGTATCTCATGATGGTAACACAATTAAAACATTATAATATTACAATCAAAACTCCCCTTTATGATGTCATAATGTTAAGGTGATGATAGCATTATGACATCACAATCATAACACCGCTTTCCGGTGTCATAATGATAAGACAACTAAATCACTATGATGTCATAATCAATACACTCTTTTATTATGTCATAATGGTAAAAGAATGATAGCATTATGATGTCACAATCAAAACACCTCTTTAGTATCTCATGATGGTAACACAATTAAAACATTATAATATTACAATCAAAACTCCCCTTTATGATGTCATAATGTTAAGTTGATGATAGCATTATGACATCACAATCATAAGACCCCTTTCCGGTGTCATAATGATAAGACAACTAAATCACTATGATGTCATAATCAATACACTCTTTTATTATGTCATAATGGTAAAAGAATGATAGCATTATGATGTCACAATCAAAACACCTCTTTAGTATCTCCTAATGGTAACACAATTAAAACATTATAATATTACAATCAAAACTCCCCTTTCTGATGTCATATTGTTAAAATGATGATAGCATTATGACATCACAATCATAAGACTCCTTTCCGGTGTCATAATGATAAGACAATTAAATCATTATGATGTCATAATCAATACACTATTTTATTATGTCATAATGGTAAAAGAATGATAGCATTATGATGTCACAATCAAAACACCTCTTTAGTATCTCCTAACGGTAACACAATTAAAACATTATAATATTACAATCAAAACTCCCCTTTATGATGTCATATTGTTAAAATGATATTAGCATTATGACATCACAATCATAAGACTCCTTTCCGGTGTCATAATTATAAGACAATTAAATCATTATGATGTCATAATCAATACACTCTTTTATTATGTCATAATGGTAAAAGAATGATAGTATTATGATGTCACAATCAAAACACCTCTTTAGTATCTCTTAATGGTAACACAATTAAAACATTATAATATTACAATCAAAACTCCCCTTTATGATGTCATAATGTTAAGGTGATGATAGCATTATGACATCACAATCATAAGACCCCTTTTCGGTGTCATAATGATAAGACAATTAAATCAGTATGATGTCATAATCAATACACTCTTTTATTATGTCATAATGGTAAAAGAATGATAGCATTATGATGTCACAATCAAAACACCTCTTTAGTATCTCATGATGGTAACACAATTAAAACATTATAATATTACAATCAAAACTCCCCTTTATGATGTCATAATGTTAAGGTGATGATAGCATTGTGACATCACAATCATAAGACCCCTTTCCGGTGTCATAATGATAAGACAACTAAATCACTATGATGTCATAATCAATACACTCTTTTATTATGTCATAATGGTAAAAGAATGATAGCATTATGATGTCACAATCAAAACACCTCTTTAGTATCTCATGATGGTAACACAATTAAAACATTATAATATTACAATCAAAACTCCCCTTTATGATGTCATAATGTTAAGGTGATGATAGCATTGTGACATCACAATCATAAGACCCCTTTCCGGTGTCATAATGATAAGACAACTAAATCACTATGATGTCATAATCAATACACTCTTTTATTATGTCATAATGGTAAAAGAATGATAGCATTATGACGTCACAATCAAAACACCTCTTTAGTATCTCAAGATGGTAACACAATTAAAACATTATAATATTACAATCAAAACTCCCCTTTATGATGTCATAATGTTAGGGTGATGATAGCATTATGGTATCACAATCATAAGACCCCTTTCCGGTGTCATAATGATAAGACAACTAAATCACTATGATGTCATAATCAATACACTCTTTTATTATGTCATAATGGTAAAAGAATGATAGCATTATGATGTCACAATCAAAACACCTCTTTAGTATCTCCTGATGGTAACACAATTACAACATTATAATATTACAATCAAAACTCCCCTTTATGATGTCATATTGTTAAAATGATGATAGCATTATGACATCACAATCATAAGACTCCTTTCCGGTGTCATAATTATAAGACAATGAAATCATTATGATGTCATAATCAATACACTCTTTTATTATGTCATAATGGTAAAAGAATGATAGCATTATGATGTCACAATCAAAACACCTCTTTAGTATCTCATGATGGTAACACAATTAAAACATTATAATATTACAATCAAAACTCCCCTTTATGATGTCATAATGTTAAGGTGATGATAGCATTATGACATCACAATCATAAGACCCCTTTCCGGTGTCATAATGATAAGACAACTAAATGACTATGATGTCATAATCAATACACTCTTTTATTATGTCATAATGGTAAAAGAATGATAGCATTATGATGTCACAATCAAAACACCTCTTTAGTATCTCATGATGGTAACACAATTAAAACATTATAATATTACAATCAAAACTCCCCTTTCTGATGTCATATTGTTAAAATGATGATAGCATTATGACATCACAATCATAAGACTCCTTTCCGGTGTCATAATGATAAGACAATTAAATCATTATGATGTCATAATCAATACACTATTTTATTATGTCATAATGGTAAAAGAATGATAGCATTATGATGTCACAATCAAAACACCTCTTTAGTATCTCCTAATGGTAACACAATTAGAACATTATAATATTACAATCAAAACTCCCCTTTATGATGTCATATTGTTAAAATGATGATAGCATTATGACATCACAATCATAAGACTCCTTTCCGGTGTCATAATTATAAGACAATTAAATCATTATGATGTCATAATCAATACACTCTTTTATTATGTCATAATGGTAAAAGAATGATAGCATTATGATGTCAGAATCAAAACACCTCTTTAGTATCTCATGATGGTAACACAATTAAAACATTATAATATTACAATCAAAACTCCCCTTTATGATGTCATAATGTTAAGGTGATGATAGCATTATGACATCACAATCATAACACCGCTTTCCGGTGTCATAATGATAAGACAACTAAATCACTATGATGTCATAATCAATACACTCTTTTATTATGTCATAATGGTAAAAGAATGATAGCATTATGATGTCACAATCAAAACACCTCTTTAGTATCTCATGATGGTAACACAATTAAAACATTATAATATTACAATCAAAACTCCCCTTTATGATGTCATAATGTTAAGTTGATGATAGCATTATGACATCACAATCATAAGACCCCTTTCCGGTGTCATAATGATAAGACAACTAAATCACTCTGATGTCATAATCAATACACTCTTTTATTATGTCATAATGGTAAAAGAATGATAGCATTATGATGTCACAATCAAAATACCTCTTTAGTATCTCCTAACGGTAACACAATTAAAACATTATAATATTACAATCAAAACTCCCCTTTATGATGTCATATTGTTAAAATGATATTAGCATTATGACATCACAATCATAAGACTCCTTTCCGGTGTCATAATTATAAGACAATTAAATCATTATGATGTCATAATCAATACACTCTTTTATTATGTCATAATGGTAAAAGAATGATAGTATTATGATGTCACAATCAAAACACCTCTTTAGTATCTCCTAATGGTAACACAATTAAAACATTATAATATTACAATCAAAACTCCCCTTTATGATGTCATAATGTTAAGGTGATGATAGCATTATGACATCACAATCATAAGACCCCTTTTCGGTGTCATAATGATAAGACAATTAAATCACTATGATGTCATAATCAATACACTCTTTTATTATGTCATAATGGTAAAAGAATGATAGCATTATGATGTCACAATCAAAACACCTCTTTAGTATCTCCTAATGGTAACACAATTAAAACCTTATAATATTACAATCAAAACTCCCCTTTATGATGTCATAATGTTAAGGTGATGATAGCATTATGACATCACAATCATAAGACCCCTTTTCGGTGTCATAATGATAAGACAATTAAATCACTATGATGTCATAATCAATACACTCTTTTATTATGTCATAATGGTAAAAGAATGATAGCATTATGATGTCACAATCAAAACACCTCTTTAGTATCTCATGATGGTAACACAATTAAAACATTATAATATTACAATCAAAACTCCCCTTTATGATGTCATAATGTTAAGGTGATGATAGCATTGTGACATCACAATCATAAGACCCCTTTCCGGTGTCATAATGATAAGACAACTAAATCACTATGATGTCATAATCAATACACTCTTTTATTATGTCATAATGGTAAAAGAATGATAGCATTATGACGTCACAATGAAAACACCTCTTTAGTATCTCAAGATGGTAACACAATTAAAACATTATAATATTACAATCAAAACTCCCCTTTATGATGTCATAATGTTAGGGTGATGATAGCATTATGGCATCACAATCATAAGACCCCTTTCCGGTGTCATAATGATAAGACAACTAAATCACTATGATGTCATAATCAATACACTCTTTTATTATGTCATAATGGTAAAAGAATGATAGCATTATGATGTCACAATCAAAACACCTCTTTAGTATCTCCTGATGGTAACACAATTACAACATTATAATATTACAATCAAAACTCCCCTTTATGATGTCATATTGTTAAAATGATGATAGCATTATGACATCACAATCATAAGACTCCTTTCCGGTGTCATAATTATAAGACAATGAAATCATTATGATGTCATAATCAATACACTCTTTTATTATGTCATAATGGTAAAAGAATGATAGCATTATGATGTCACAATCAAAACACCTCTTTAGTATCTCATGATGGTAACACAATTAAAACATTATAATATTACAATCAAAACTCCCCTTTATGATGTCATAATGTTAAGGTGATGATAGCATTATGACATCACAATCATAAGACCCCTTTCCGGTGTCATAATGATAAGACAACTAAATGACTATGATGTCATAATCAATACACTCTTTTATTATGTCATAATGGTAAAAGAATGATAGCATTATGATGTCACAATCAAAACACCTCTTTAGTATCTCATGATGGTAACACAATTAAAACGTTATAATATTACAATCAAAACTCCCCTTTATGATGTCATAATGTTAAGTTGATGATAGCATTATGACATTACAATCATAAGACCCCTTTCCGGTGTCATAATGATAAGACAACTAAATCACTATGATGTCATAATCAATACACTCTTTTATTATGTCATAATGGTAAAAGAATGATAGCATTATGATGTCACAATCAAAACACCTCTTTAGTATCTCCTAATGGTAACACAATTAAAACATTATAATATTACAATCAAAACTCCCCTTTCTGATGTCATATTGTTAAAATGATGATAGCATTATGACATCACAATCATAAGACTCCTTTCCGGTGTCATAATGATAAGACAATTAAATCATTATGATGTCATAATCAATACACTATTTTATTATGTCACAATGGTAAAAGAATGATAGCATTATGATGTCACAATCAAAACACCTCTTTAGTATCTCCTAACGGTAACACAATTAAAACATTATAATATTACAATCAAAACTCCCCTTTATGATGTCATATTGTTAAAATGATATTAGCATTATGACATCACA
Organism: Spea bombifrons; assembly: GCF_027358695.1. Lineage (NCBI taxonomy): Eukaryota > Metazoa > Chordata > Amphibia > Anura > Pelobatidae > Spea > Spea bombifrons. The sequence continues at coordinate 41,453,933 of NC_071088.1, forward strand.
ATCATAAGACTCCTTTCCGGTGTCATAATTATAAGACAATTAAATCATTATGATGTCATAATCAATACACTCTTTTATTATGTCATAATGGTAAAAGAATGATAGTATTATGATGTCACAATCAAAACACCTCTTTAGTATCTCCTAATGGTAACACAATTAAAACATTATAATATTACAATCAAAACTCCCCTTTATGATGTCATAATGTTAAGGTGATGATAGCATTATGACATCACAATCATAAGACCCCTTTTCGGTGTCATAATGATAAGACAATTAAATCAGTATGATGTCATAATCAATACACTCTTTTATTATGTCATAATGGTAAAAGAATGATAGCATTATGATGTCACAATCAAAACACCTCTTTAGTATCTCATGATGGTAACACAATTAAAACATTATAATATTACAATCAAAACTCCCCTTTATGATGTCATAATGTTAAGGTGATGATAGCATTGTGACATCACAATCATAAGACCCCTTTCCGGTGTCATAATGATAAGACAACTAAATCACTATGATGTCATAATCAATACACTCTTTTATTATGTCATAATGGTAAAAGAATGATAGCATTATGATGTCACAATCAAAACACCTCTTTAGTATCTCCTAACGGTAACACAATTAAAACATTATAATATTACAATCAAAACTCCCCTTTATGATGTCATAATGTTAAGGTGATGATAGCATTGTGACATCACAATCATAAGACCCCTTTCCGGTGTCATAATGATAAGACAACTAAATCACTATGATGTCATAATCAATACACTCTTTTATTATGTCATAATGGTAAAAGAATGATAGCATTATGATGTCACAATCAAAACACCTCTTTAGTATCTCATGATGGTAACACAATTAAAACATTATAATATTACAATCAAAACTCTCCTTTATGATGTCATAATGTTAAGGTGATGATAGCATTATGACATCACAATCATAAGACCCATTTCCGGTGTCATAATGATAAGACAACTAAATCACTATGATGTCATAATCAATACACTCTTTTATTATGTCATAATGGTAAAAGAATGATAGCATTATGATGTCACAATCAAAACACCTCTTTAGTATCTCCTAATGGTAACACAATTAAAACATTATAATATTACAATCAAAACTCCCCTTTAGGATGTCATAATGTTAAGTTGATGATAGCATTATGACATCACAATCATAAGACCCCTTTCCGGTGTCATAATGATAAGACAACTAAATCACTATGATGTCATAATCAATACACTCTTTTATTATGTCATAATGGTAAAAGAATGATAGCATTATGATGTCACAATCAAAACACCTCTTTAGTATCTCCTAATGGTAACACAATTAAAACATTATAATATTACAATCAAAACTCCCCTTTCTGATGTCATATTGTTAAAATGATGATAGCATTATGACATCACAATCATAAGACTCCTTTCCGGTGTCATAATTATAAGACAATTAAATCAGTATGATGTCATAATCAATACACTCTTTTATTATGTCATAATGGTAAAAGAATGATAGCATTATGATGTCACAATCAAAACACCTCTTTAGTATCTCCTAATGGTAACACAATTAAAACATTATAATATTACAATCAAAACTCCCCTTTATGATGTCATAATGTTAAGATGATGATAGCATTATGACATCACAATCATAAGACCCCTTTCCGGTGTCATAATGATAAGACAACTAAATCACTATGATGTCATAATCAATACACTCTTTTATTATGTCATAATGGTAAAAGAATGATAGCATTATGATGTCACAATCAAAACACCTCTTTAGTATCTCCTAATGGTAACACAATTAAAACATTATAATATTACATTCAAAACTCCCCTTTATGATGTCATATTGTTAAAATGATGATAGCATTATGACATCACAATCATAAGACCCCTTTCCGGTGTCATAATGATAAGACAACTAAATCACTATGATGTCATAATCAATACACTCTTTTATTATGTCATAATGGTAAAAGAATGATAGCATTATGATGTCACAATCAAAACACCTCTTTAGTATCTCCTAACGGTAACACAATTAAAACATTATAATATTACAATCAAAACTCCCCTTTATGATGTCATATTGTTAAAATGATATTAGCATTATGACATCACAATCATAAGACTCCTTTCCGGTGTCATAATTATAAGACAATTAAATCATTATGATGTCATAATCAATACACTCTTTTATTATGTCATAATGGTAAAAGAATGATAGCATTATGATGTCACAATCAAAACACCTCTTTAGTATCTCCTGATGGTAACACAATTACAACATTATAATATTACAATCAAAACTCCCCTTTATGATGTCATATTGTTAAAATGATGATAGCATTATGACATCATAATCATAAGACTCCTTTCCGGTGTCATAATTATAAGACAATTAAATCATTATGATGTCATAATCAATACACTCTTTTATTATGTCATAATGGTAAAAGAATGATAGCATTATGATGTCACAATCAAAACACCTCTTTAGTATCTCATGATGGTAACACAATTAAAACATTATAATATTACAATCAAAACCCCCCTTTATGATGTCATAATGTTAAGGTGATGATAGCATTATGACATCACAATCATAAGACCCCTTTCCGGTGTCATAATGATAAGACAACTAAATGACTATGATGTCATAATCAATACACTCTTTTATTATGTCATAATGGTAAAAGAATGATAGCATTATGATGTCACAATCAAAACACCTCTTTAGTATCTCATGATGGTAACACAATTAAAACATTATAATATTACAATCAAAACTCCCCTTTATGATGTCATAATGTTAAGTTGATGATAGCATTATGACATCACAATCATAAGACCCCTTTCCGGTGTCATAATGATAAGACAACTAAATCACTATGATGTCATAATCAATACACTCTTTTATTATGTCATAATGGTAAAAGAATGATAGCATTATGATGTCACAATCAAAACACCTCTTTAGTATCTCCTAACGGTAACACAATTAAAACATTATAATATTACAATCAAAACTCCCCTTTATGATGTCATAATGTTAGGGTGATGATAGCATTATGACATCACAATCATAAGACCCCTTTCCGGTGTCATAATGATAAGACAACTAAATCACTATGATGTCATAATCAATACACTCTTTTATTATGTCATAATGGTAAAAGAATGATAGCATTATGATGTCACAATCAAAACACCTCTTTAGTATCTCCTGATGGTAACACAATTACAACATTATAATATTACAATCAAAACTCCCCTTTATGATGTCATATTGTTAAAATGATGATAGCATTATGACATCACAATCATAAGACTCCTTTCCAGTGTCATAATTATAAGACAATTAAATCATTATGATGTCATAATCAATACACTCTTTTATTATGTCATAATGGTGAAAGAATGATAGCATTATGATGTGACAATCAAAACACCTCTTTAGTATCTCATGATGGTAACACAATTAAAACATTATAATATTACAATCAAAACTCCCCTTTATGATGTCATAATGTTAAGGTGATGATAGCATTATGACATCACAATCATAAGACCCCTTTCCGGTGTCATAATGATAAGACAACTAAATCACTATGATGTCATAATCAATACACTCTTTTATTATGTCATAATGGTAAAAGAATGATAGCATTATGATGTCACAATCAAAACACCTCTTTAGTATCTCCTAACGGTAACACAATTAAAACATTATAATATTACAATCAAAACTCCCCTTTATGATGTCATATTGTTAAAATGATATTAGCATTATGACATCACAATCATAAGACTCCTTTCCGGTGTCATAATTATAAGACAATTAAATCATTATGATGTCATAATCAATACACTCTTTTATTATGTCATAATGGTAAAAGAATGATAGTATTATGATGTCACAATCAAAACACCTCTTTAGTATCTCCTAATGGTAACACAATTAAAACCTTATAATATTACAATCAAAACTCCCCTTTATGATGTCATAATGTTAAGGTGATGATAGCATTATGACATCACAATCATAAGACCCCTTTTCGGTGTCATAATGATAAGACAATTAAATCACTATGATGTCATAATCAATACACTCTTTTATTATGTCATAATGGTAAAAGAATGATAGCATTATGATGTCACAATCAAAACACCTCTTTAGTATCTCATGATGGTAACACAATTAAAACATTATAATATTACAATCAAAACTCCCCTTTATGATGTCATAATGTTAAGGTGATGATAGCATTGTGACATCACAATCATAAGACCCCTTTCCGGTGTCATAATGATAAGACAACTAAATCACTATGATGTCATAATCAATACACTCTTTTATTATGTCATAATGGTAAAAGAATGATAGCATTATGATGTCACAATCAAAACACCTCTTTAGTATCTCATGATGGTAACACAATTAAAACATTATAATATTACAATCAAAACTCTCCTTTATGATGTCATAATGTTAAGGTGATGATAGCATTATGACATCACAATCATAAGACCCCTTTCCGGTGTCATAATGATAAGACAACTAAATGACTATGATGTCATAATCAATACACTCTTTTATTATGTCATAATGGTAAAAGAATGATAGCATTATGATGTCACAATCAAAACACCTCTTTAGTATCTCATGATGGTAACACAATTAAAACATTATAATATTACAATCAAAACTCCCCTTTATGATGTCATAATGTTAAGTTGATGATAGCATTATGACATCACAATCATAAGACCCCTTTCCGGTGTCATAATGATAAGACAACTAAATCACTATGATGTCATAATCAATACACTCTTTTATTATGTCATAATGGTAAAAGAATGATAGCATTATGATGTCACAATCAAAACACCTCTTTAGTATCTCCTAATGGTAACACAATTAAAACATTATAATATTACATTCAAAACTCCCCTTTATGATGTCATATTGTTAAAATGATGATAGCATTATGACATCACAATCATAAGACCAATTTCCGGTGTCATAATGATAAGACAACTAAATCACTATGATGTCATAATCAATACACTCTTTTATTATGTCATAATGGTAAAAGAATGATAGCATTATGATGTCACAATCAAAACACCTCTTTAGTATCTCCTAATGGTAACACAATTAAAACATTATAATATTACAATCAAAACTCCCCTTTAGGATGTCATAATGTTAAGTTGATGATAGCATTATGACATCACAATCATAAGACCCCTTTCCGGTGTCATAATGATAAGACAACTAAATCACTATGATGTCATAATCAATATACTCTTTTATTATGTCATAATGGTAAAAGAATGATAGCATTATGATGTCACAATCAAAACACCTCTTTAGTATCTCCTAATGGTAACACAATTAAAACATTATAATATTACAATCAAAACTCCCCTTTCTGATGTCATATTGTTATAATGATGATAGCATTATGACATCACAATCATAAGACTCCTTTCCGGTGTCATAATTATAAGACAATTAAATCAGTATGATGTCATAATCAATACACTCTTTTATTATGTCATAATGGTAAAAGAATGATAGCATTATGATGTCACAATCAAAACACCTCTTTAGTATCTCCTAATGGTAACACAATTAAAACATTATAATATTACAATCAAAACTCCCCTTTATGATGTCATAATGTTAAGATGATGATAGCATTATGACATCACAATCATAAGACCCCTTTCCGGTGTCATAATGATAAGACAACTAAATCACTATGATGTCATAATCAATACACTCTTTTATTATGTCATAATGGTAAAAGAATGATAGCATTATGATGTCACAATCAAAACACCTCTTTAGTATCTCCTAATGGTAACACAATTAAAACATTATAATATTACATTCAAAACTCCCCTTTATGATGTCATATTGTTAAAATGATGATAGCATTATGACATCACAATCATAAGACCCCTTTCCGGTGTCATAATGATAAGACAACTAAATCACTATGATGTCATAATCAATACACTCTTTTATTATGTCATAATGGTAAAAGAATGATAGCATTATGATGTCACAATCAAAACACCTCTTTAGTATCTCCTAACGGTAACACAATTAAAACATTATAATATTACAATCAAAACTCCCCTTTATGATGTCATATTGTTAAAATGATATTAGCATTATGACATCACAATCATAAGACTCCTTTCCGGTGTCATAATTATAAGACAATTAAATCATTATGATGTCATAATCAATACACTCTTTTATTATGTCATAATGGTAAAAGAATGATAGCATTATGATGTCACAATCAAAACACCTCTTTAGTATCTCCTGATGGTAACACAATTACAACATTATAATATTACAATCAAAACTCCCCTTTATGATGTCATATTGTTAAAATGATGATAGCATTATGACATCACAATCATAAGACTCCTTTCCGGTGTCATAATTATAAGACAATGAAATCATTATGATGTCATAATCAATACACTCTTTTATTATGTCATAATGGTAAAAGAATGATAGCATTATGATGTCACAATCAAAACACCTCTTTAGTATCTCATGATGGTAACACAATTAAAACATTATAATATTACAATCAAAACCCCCCTTTATGATGTCATAATGTTAAGGTGATGATAGCATTATGACATCACAATCATAAGACCCCTTTCCGGTGTCATAATGATAAGACAACTAAATGACTATGATGTCATAATCAATACACTCTTTTATTATGTCATAATGGTAAAAGAATGATAGCATTATGATGTCACAATCAAAACACCTCTTTAGTATCTCATGATGGTAACACAATTAAAACATTATAATATTACAATCAAAACTCCCCTTTATGATGTCATAATGTTAAGTTGATGATAGCATTATGACATCACAATCATAAGACCCCTTTCCGGTGTCATAATGATAAGACAACTAAATCACTATGATGTCATAATCAATACACTCTTTTATTATGTCATAATGGTAAAAGAATGATAGCATTATGATGTCACAATCAAAACACCTCTTTAGTATCTCCTAACGGTAACACAATTAAAACATTATAATATTACAATCAAAACTCCCCTTTATGATGTCATAATGTTAGGGTGATGATAGCATTATGACATCACAATCATAAGACCCCTTTCCGGTGTCATAATGATAAGACAACTAAATCACTATGATGTCATAATCAATACACTCTTTTATTATGTCATAATGGTAAAAGAATGATAGCATTATGATGTCACAATCAAAACACCTCTTTAGTATCTCCTGATGGTAACACAATTACAACATTATAATATTACAATCAAAACTCCCCTTTATGATGTCATATTGTTAAAATGATGATAGCATTATGACATCACAATCATAAGACTCCTTTCCAGTGTCATAATTATAAGACAATTAAATCATTATGATGTCATAATCAATACACTCTTTTATTATGTCATAATGGTAAAAGAATGATAGCATTATGATGTCACAATCAAAACACCTCTTTAGTATCTCATGATGGTAACACAATTAAAACATTATAATATTACAATCAAAACTCCCCTTTATGATGTCATAATGTTAAGGTGATGATAGCATTATGACATCACAATCATAAGACCCCTTTCCGGTGTCATAATGATAAGACAACTAAATCACTATGATGTCATAATCAATACACTCTTTTATTATGTCATAATGGTAAAAGAATGATAGCATTATGATGTCACAATCAAAACACCTCTTTAGTATCTCCTAACGGTAACACAATTAAAACATTATAATATTACAATCAAAACTCCCCTTTATGATGTCATATTGTTAAAATGATATTAGCATTATGACATCACAATCATAAGACTCCTTTCCGGTGTCATAATTATAAGACAATTAAATCATTATGATGTCATAATCAATACACTCTTTTATTATGTCATAATGGTAAAAGAATGATAGTATTATGATGTCACAATCAAAACACCTCTTTAGTATCTCCTAATGGTAACACAATTAAAACCTTATAATATTACAATCAAAACTCCCCTTTATGATGTCATAATGTTAAGGTGATGATAGCATTATGACATCACAATCATAAGACCCCTTTTCGGTGTCATAATGATAAGACAATTAAATCACTATGATGTCATAATCAATACACTCTTTTATTATGTCATAATGGTAAAAGAATGATAGCATTATGATGTCACAATCAAAACACCTCTTTAGTATCTCATGATGGTAACACAATTAAAACATTATAATATTACAATCAAAACTCCCCTTTATGATGTCATAATGTTAAGGTGATGATAGCATTGTGACATCACAATCATAAGACCCCTTTCCGGTGTCATAATGATAAGACAACTAAATCACTATGATGTCATAATCAATACACTCTTTTATTATGTCATAATGGTAAAAGAATGATAGCATTATGATGTCACAATCAAAACACCTCTTTAGTATCTCATGATGGTAACACAATTAAAACATTATAATATTACAATCAAAACTCTCCTTTATGATGTCATAATGTTAAGGTGATGATAGCATTATGACATCACAATCATAAGACCCCTTTCCGGTGTCATAATGATAAGACAACTAAATGACTATGATGTCATAATCAATACACTCTTTTATTATGTCATAATGGTAAAAGAATGATAGCATTATGATGTCACAATCAAAACACCTCTTTAGTATCTCATGATGGTAACACAATTAAAACATTATAATATTACAATCAAAACTCCCCTTTATGATGTCATAATGTTAAGTTGATGATAGCATTATGACATCACAATCATAAGACCCCTTTCCGGTGTCATAATGATAAGACAACTAAATCACTATGATGTCATAATCAATACACTCTTTTATTATGTCATAATGGTAAAAGAATGATAGCATTATGATGGTACAATCAAAACACCTCTTTAGTATCTCCTAATGGTAACACAATTAAAACATTATAATATTACATTCAAAACTCCCCTTTATGATGTCATATTGTTAAAATGATGATAGCATTATGACATCACAATCATAAGACCAATTTCCGGTGTCATAATGATAAGACAACTAAATCACTATGATGTCATAATCAATACACTCTTTTATTATGTCATAATGGTAAAAGAATGATAGCATTATGATGTCACAATCAAAACACCTCTTTAGTATCTCCTAATGGTAACACAATTAAAACATTATAATATTACAATCAAAACTCCCCTTTATGATGTCATAATGTTAAGATGATGATAGCATTATGACATCACAATCATAAGACCCCTTTCCGGTGTCATAATGATAAGACAACTAAATCACTATGATGTCATAATCAATACACTCTTTTATTATGTCATAATGGTAAAAGAATGATAGCATTATGATGTCACAATCAAAACACCTCTTTAGTATCTCCTAATGGTAACACAATTAAAACATTATAATATTACATTCAAAACTCCCCTTTATGATGTCATATTGTTAAAATGATGATAGCATTATGACATCACAATCATAAGACCCCTTTCCGGTGTCATAATGATAAGACAACTAAATCACTATGATGTCATAATCAATACACTCTTTTATTATGTCATAATGGTAAAAGAATGATAGCATTATGATGTCACAATCAAAACACCTCTTTAGTATCTCCTAACGGTAACACAATTAAAACATTATAATATTACAATCAAAACTCCCCTTTATGATGTCATATTGTTAAAATGATATTAGCATTATGACATCACAATCATAAGACTCCTTTCCGGTGTCATAATTATAAGACAATTAAATCATTATGATGTCATAATCAATACACTCTTTTATTATGTCATAATGGTAAAAGAATGATAGCATTATGATGTCACAATCAAAACACCTCTTTAGTATCTCCTGATGGTAACACAATTACAACATTATAATATTACAATCAAAACTCCCCTTTATGATGTCATATTGTTAAAATGATGATAGCATTATGACATCACAATCATAAGACTCCTTTCCGGTGTCATAATTATAAGACAATGAAATCATTATGATGTCATAATCAATACACTCTTTTATTATGTCATAATGGTAAAAGAATGATAGCATTATGATGTCACAATCAAAACACCTCTTTAGTATCTCATGATGGTAACACAATTAAAACATTATAATATTACAATCAAAACCCCCCTTTATGATGTCATAATGTTAAGGTGATGATAGCATTATGACATCACAATCATAAGACCCCTTTCCGGTGTCATAATGATAAGACAACTAAATGACTATGATGTCATAATCAATACACTCTTTTATTATGTCATAATGGTAAAAGAATGATAGCATTATGATGTCACAATCAAAACACCTCTTTAGTATCTCATGATGGTAACACAATTAAAACATTATAATATTACAATCAAAACTCCCCTTTATGATGTCATAATGTTAAGTTGATGATAGCATTATGACATCACAATCATAAGACCCCTTTCCGGTGTCATAATGATAAGACAACTAAATCACTATGATGTCATAATCAATACACTCTTTTATTATGTCATAATGGTAAAAGAATGATAGCATTATGATGTCACAATCAAAACACCTCTTTAGTATCTCCTAACGGTAACACAATTAAAACATTATAATATTACAATCAAAACTCCCCTTTATGATGTCATAATGTTAGGGTGATGATAGCATTATGACATCACAATCATAAGACCCCTTTCCGGTGTCATAATGATAAGACAACTAAATCACTATGATGTCATAATCAATACACTCTTTTATTATGTCATAATGGTAAAAGAATGATAGCATTATGATGTCACAATCAAAACACCTCTTTAGTATCTCCTGATGGTAACACAATTACAACATTATAATATTACAATCAAAACTCCCCTTTATGATGTCATATTGTTAAAATGATGATAGCATTATGACATCACAATCATAAGACTCCTTTCCAGTGTCATAATTATAAGACAATTAAATCATTATGATGTCATAATCAATACACTCTTTTATTATGTCATAATGGTAAAAGAATGATAGCATTATGATGTCACAATCAAAACACCTCTTTAGTATCTCATGATGGTAACACAATTAAAACATTATAATATTACAATCAAAACTCCCCTTTATGATGTCATAATGTTAAGGTGATGATAGCATTATGACATCACAATCATAAGACCCCTTTCCGGTGTCATAATGATAAGACAACTAAATCACTATGATGTCATAATCAATACACTCTTTTATTATGTCATAATGGTAAAAGAATGATAGCATTATGATGTCACAATCAAAACACCTCTTTAGTATCTCCTAACGGTAACACAATTAAAACATTATAATATTACAATCAAAACTCCCCTTTATGATGTCATATTGTTAAAATGATATTAGCATTATGACATCACAATCATAAGACTCCTTTCCGGTGTCATAATTATAAGACAATTAAATCATTATGATGTCATAATCAATACACTCTTTTATTATGTCATAATGGTAAAAGAATGATAGTATTATGATGTCACAATCAAAACACCTCTTTAGTATCTCCTAATGGTAACACAATTAAAACCTTATAATATTACAATCAAAACTCCCCTTTATGATGTCATAATGTTAAGGTGATGATAGCATTGTGACATCACAATCATAAGACCCCTTTCCGGTGTCATAATGATAAGACAACTAAATCACTATGATGTCATAATCAATACACTCTTTTATTATGTCATAATGGTAAAAGAATGATAGCATTATGATGTCACAATCAAAACACCTCTTTAGTATCTCATGATGGTAACACAATTAAAACATTATAATATTACAATCAAAACTCTCCTTTATGATGTCATAATGTTAAGGTGATGATAGCATTATGACATCACAATCATAAGACCCCTTTCCGGTGTCATAATGATAAGACAACTAAATGACTATGATGTCATAATCAATACACTCTTTTATTATGTCATAATGGTAAAAGAATGATAGCATTATGATGTCACAATCAAAACACCTCTTTAGTATCTCATGATGGTAACACAATTAAAACATTATAATATTACAATCAAAACTCCCCTTTATGATGTCATAATGTTAAGTTGATGATAGCATTATGACATCACAATCATAAGACCCCTTTCCGGTGTCATAATGATAAGACAACTAAATGACTATGATGTCATAATCAATACACTCTTTTATTATGTCATAATGGTAAAAGAATGATAGCATTATGATGTCACAATCAAAACACCTCTTTAGTATCTCATGATGGTAACACAATTAAAACATTATAATATTACAATCAAAACTCCCCTTTATGATGTCATAATGTTAAGTTGATGATAGCATTATGACATCACAATCATAAGACCCCTTTCCGGTGTCATAATGATAAGACAACTAAATCACTATGATGTCATAATCAATACACTCTTTTATTATGTCATAATGGTAAAAGAATGATAGCATTATGATGGTACAATCAAAACACCTCTTTAGTATCTCCTAATGGTAACACAATTAAAACATTATAATATTACATTCAAAACTCCCCTTTATGATGTCATATTGTTAAAATGATGATAGCATTATGACATCACAATCATAAGACCAATTTCCGGTGTCATAATGATAAGACAACTAAATCACTATGATGTCATAATCAATACACTCTTTTATTATGTCATAATGGTAAAAGAATGATAGCATTATGATGTCACAATCAAAACACCTCTTTAGTATCTCCTAATGGTAACACAATTAAAACATTATAATATTACAATCAAAACTCCCCTTTAGGATGTCATAATGTTAAGTTGATGATAGCATTATGACATCACAATCATAAGACCCCTTTCCGGTGTCATAATGATAAGACAACTAAATCACTATGATGTCATAATCAATACACTCTTTTATTATGTCATAATGGTAAAAGAATGATAGCATTATGATGTCACAATCAAAACACCTCTTTAGTATCTCCTAATGGTAACACAATTAAAACATTATAATATTACAATCAAAACTCCCCTTTCTGATGTCATATTGTTAAAATGATGATAGCATTATGACATCACAATCATAAGACTCCTTTCCGGTGTCATAATTATAAGACAATTAAATCAGTATGATGTCATAATCAATACACTCTTTTATTATGTCATAATGGTAAAAGAATGATAGCATTATGATGTCACAATCAAAACACCTCTTTAGTATCTCCTAATGGTAACACAATTAAAACATTATAATATTACAATCAAAACTCCCCTTTATGATGTCATAATGTTAAGATGATGATAGCATTATGACATCACAATCATAAGACCCCTTTCCGGTGTCATAATGATAAGACAACTAAATCACTATGATGTCATAATCAATACACTCTTTTATTATGTCATAATGGTAAAAGAATGATAGCATTATGATGTCACAATCAAAACACCTCTTTAGTATCTCCTAATGGTAACACAATTAAAACATTATAATATTACATTCAAAACTCCCCTTTATGATGTCATATTGTTAAAATGATGATAGCATTATGACATCACAATCATAAGACCCCTTTCCGGTGTCATAATGATAAGACAACTAAATCACTATGATGTCATAATCAATACACTCTTTTATTATGTCATAATGGTAAAAGAATGATAGCATTATGATGTCACAATCAAAACACCTCTTTAGTATCTCCTAACGGTAACACAATTAAAACATTATAATATTACAATCAAAACTCCCCTTTATGATGTCATATTGTTAAAATGATATTAGCATTATGACATCACAATCATAAGACTCCTTTCCGGTGTCATAATTATAAGACAATTAAATCATTATGATGTCATAATCAATACACTCTTTTATTATGTCATAATGGTAAAAGAATGATAGTATTATGATGTCACAATCAAAACACCTCTTTAGTATCTCCTAATGGTAACACAATTAAAACATTATAATATTACAATCAAAACTCCCCTTTATGATGTCATAATGTTAAGGTGATGATAGCATTATGACATCACAATCATAAGACCCCTTTTCGTTGTCATAATGATAAGACAATTAAATCACTATGATGTCATAATCAATACACTCTTTTATTATGTCATAATGGTAAAAGAATGATAGCATTATGATGTCACAATCAAAACACCTCTTTAGTATCTCATGATGGTAACACAATTAAAACATTATAATATTACAATCAAAACTCCCCTTTATGATGTCATAATGTTAAGGTGATGATAGCATTGTGACATCACAATCATAAGACCCCTTTCCGGTGTCATAATGATAAGACAACTAAATCACTATGATGTCATAATCAATACACTCTTTTATTATGTCATAATGGTAAAAGAATGATAGCATTATGATGTCACAATCAAAACACCTCTTTAGTATCTCATGATGGTAACACAATTAAAACATTATAATATTACAATCAAAACTCAACTTTATGATGTCATAATGTTAAGGTGATGATAGCATTGTGACATCACAATCATAAGACCCCTTTCCGGTGTCATAATGATAAGACAACTAAATCACTATGATGTCATAATCAATACACTCTTTTATTATGTCATAATGGTAAAAGAATGATAGCATTATGACGTCACAATCAAAACACCTCTTTAGTATCTCAAGATGGTAACACAATTAAAACATTATAATATTACAATCAAAACTCCCCTTTATGATGTCATAATGTTAGGGTGATGATAGCATTATGACATCACAATCATAAGACCCCTTTCCGGTGTCATAATGATAAGACAACTAAATCACTATGATGTCATAATCAATACACTCTTTTATTATGTCATAATTGTAAAAGAATGATAGCATTATGATGTCACAATCAAAACACCTCTTTAGTATCTCCTGATGGTAACACAATTACAACATTATAATATTACAATCAAAACTCCCCTTTATGATGTCATATTGTTAAAATGATGATAGCATTATGACATCACAATCATAAGACTCCTTTCCGGTGTCATAATTATAAGACAATTAAATCATTATGATGTCATAATCAATACACTCTTTTATTATGTCATAATGGTAAAAGAATGATAGCATTATGATGTCACAATCAAAACACCTCTTTAGTATCTCATGATGGTAACACAATTAAAACATTATAATATTACAATCAAAACTCCCCTTTATGATGTCATATTGTTAAAATGATGATAGCATTATGACATCACAATCATAAGACTCCTTTCCGGTGTCATAATTATAAGACAATTAAATCATTATGATGTCATAATCAATACACTCTTTTATTATGTCATAATGGTAAAAGAATGATAGCATTATGATGTCACAATCAAAACACCTCTTTAGTATCTCCTAATGGTAACACAATTAGAACATTATAATATTACAATCAAAACTCCCCTTTATGATGTCATATTGTTAAAATGATGATAGCATTATGACATCACAATCATAAGACTCCTTTCCGGTGTCATAATTATAAGACAATTAAATCATTATGATGTCATAATCAATACACTCTTTTATTATGTCATAATGGTAAAAGAATGATAGCATTATGATGTCAGAATCAAAACACCTCTTTAGTATCTCATGATGGTAACACAATTAAAACATTATAATATTACAATCAAAACTCCCCTTTATGATGTCATAATGTTAAGGTGATGATAGCATTATGACATCACAATCATAACACCGCTTTCCGGTGTCATAATGATAAGACAACTAAATCACTATGATGTCATAATCAATACACTCTTTTATTATGTCATAATGGTAAAAGAATGATAGCATTATGATGTCACAATCAAAACACCTCTTTAGTATCTCATGATGGTAACACAATTAAAACATTATAATATTACAATCAAAACTCCCCTTTATGATGTCATAATGTTAAGTTGATGATAGCATTATGACATCACAATCATAAGACCCCTTTCCGGTGTCATAATGATAAGACAACTAAATCACTATGATGTCATAATCAATACACTCTTTTATTATGTCATAATGGTAAAAGAATGATAGCATTATGATGTCACAATCAAAATACCTCTTTAGTATCTCCTAACGGTAACACAATTAAAACATTATAATATTACAATCAAAACTCCCCTTTATGATGTCATATTGTTAAAATGATATTAGCATTATGACATCACAATCATAAGACTCCTTTCCGGTGTCATAATTATAAGACAATTAAATCATTATGATGTCATAATCAATACACTCTTTTATTATGTCATAATGGTAAAAGAATGATAGTATTATGATGTCACAATCAAAACACCTCTTTAGTATCTCCTAATGGTAACACAATTAAAACATTATAATATTACAATCAAAACTCCCCTTTATGATGTCATAATGTTAAGGTGATGATAGCATTATGACATCACAATCATAAGACCCCTTTTCGGTGTCATAATGATAAGACAATTAAATCACTATGATGTCATAATCAATACACTCTTTTATTATGTCATAATGGTAAAAGAATGATAGCATTATGATGTCACAATCAAAACACCTCTTTAGTATCTCCTAATGGTAACACAATTAAAACCTTATAATATTACAATCAAAATTCCCCTTTATGATGTCATAATGTTAAGGTGATGATAGCATTATGACATCACAATCATAAGACCCCTTTTCGGTGTCATAATGATAAGACAATTAAATCACTATGATGTCATAATCAATACACTCTTTTATTATGTCATAATGGTAAAAGAATGATAGCATTATGATGTCACAATCAAAACACCTCTTTAGTATCTCATGATGGTAACACAATTAAAACATTATAATATTACAATCAAAACTCCCCTTTATGATGTCATAATGTTAAGGTGATGATAGCATTGTGACATCACAATCATAAGACCCCTTTCCGGTGTCATAATGATAAGACAACTAAATCACTATGATGTCATAATCAATACACTCTTTTATTATGTCATAATGGTAAAAGAATGATAGCATTATGACGTCACAATGAAAACACCTCTTTAGTATCTCAAGATGGTAACACAATTAAAACATTATAATATTACAATCAAAACTCCCCTTTATGATGTCATAATGTTAGGGTGATGATAGCATTATGGCATCACAATCATAAGACCCCTTTCCGGTGTCATAATGATAAGACAACTAAATCACTATGATGTCATAATCAATACACTCTTTTATTATGTCATAATGGTAAAAGAATGATAGCATTATGATGTCACAATCAAAACACCTCTTTAGTATCTCCTGATGGTAACACAATTACAACATTATAATATTACAATCAAAACTCCCCTTTATGATGTCATATTGTTAAAATGATGATAGCATTATGACATCACAATCATAAGACTCCTTTCCGGTGTCATAATTATAAGACAATTAAATCAGTATGATGTCATAATCAATACACTCTTTTATTATGTCATAATGGTAAAAGAATGATAGCATTATGATGTCACAATCAAAACACCTCTTTAGTATCTCCTAATGGTAACACAATTAAAACATTATAATATTACAATCAAAACTCCCCTTTATGATGTCATAATGTTAAGATGATGATAGCATTATGACATCACAATCATAAGACCCCTTTCCGGTGTCATAATGATAAGACAACTAAATCACTATGATGTCATAATCAATACACTCTTTTATTATGTCATAATGGTAAAAGAATGATAGCATTATGATGTCACAATCAAAACACCTCTTTAGTATCTCCTAATGGTAACACAATTAAAACATTATAATATTACATTCAAAACTCCCCTTTATGATGTCATATTGTTAAAATGATGATAGCATTATGACATCACAATCATAAGACCCCTTTCCGGTGTCATAATGATAAGACAACTAAATCACTATGATGTCATAATCAATACACTCTTTTATTATGTCATAATGGTAAAAGAATGATAGCATTATGATGTCACAATCAAAACACCTCTTTAGTATCTCCTAACGGTAACACAATTAAAACATTATAATATTACAATCAAAACTCCCCTTTATGATGTCATATTGTTAAAATGATATTAGCATTATGACATCACAATCATAAGACTCCTTTCCGGTGTCATAATTATAAGACAATTAAATCATTATGATGTCATAATCAATACACTCTTTTATTATGTCATAATGGTAAAAGAATGATAGCATTATGATGTCACAATCAAAACACCTCTTTAGTATCTCCTGATGGTAACACAATTACAACATTATAATATTACAATCAAAACTCCCCTTTATGATGTCATATTGTTAAAATGATGATAGCATTATGACATCACAATCATAAGACTCCTTTCCGGTGTCATAATTATAAGACAATGAAATCATTATGATGTCATAATCAATACACTCTTTTATTATGTCATAATGGTAAAAGAATGATAGCATTATGATGTCACAATCAAAACACCTCTTTAGTATCTCATGATGGTAACACAATTAAAACATTATAATATTACAATCAAAACCCCCCTTTATGATGTCATAATGTTAAGGTGATGATAGCATTATGACATCACAATCATAAGACCCCTTTCCGGTGTCATAATGATAAGACAACTAAATGACTATGATGTCATAATCAATACACTCTTTTATTATGTCATAATGGTAAAAGAATGATAGCATTATGATGTCACAATCAAAACACCTCTTTAGTATCTCATGATGGTAACACAATTAAAACATTATAATATTACAATCAAAACTCCCCTTTATGATGTCATAATGTTAAGTTGATGATAGCATTATGACATCACAATCATAAGACCCCTTTCCGGTGTCATAATGATAAGACAACTAAATCACTATGATGTCATAATCAATACACTCTTTTATTATGTCATAATGGTAAAAGAATGATAGCATTATGATGTCACAATCAAAACACCTCTTTAGTATCTCCTAACGGTAACACAATTAAAACATTATAATATTACAATCAAAACTCCCCTTTATGATGTCATAATGTTAGGGTGATGATAGCATTATGACATCACAATCATAAGACCCCTTTCCGGTGTCATAATGATAAGACAACTAAATCACTATGATGTCATAATCAATACACTCTTTTATTATGTCATAATGGTAAAAGAATGATAGCATTATGATGTCACAATCAAAACACCTCTTTAGTATCTCCTGATGGTAACACAATTACAACATTATAATATTACAATCAAAACTCCCCTTTATGATGTCATATTGTTAAAATGATGATAGCATTATGACATCACAATCATAAGACTCCTTTCCAGTGTCATAATTATAAGACAATTAAATCATTATGATGTCATAATCAATACACTCTTTTATTATGTCATAATGGTAAAAGAATGATAGCATTATGATGTCACAATCAAAACACCTCTTTAGTATCTCATGATGGTAACACAATTAAAACATTATAAAATTACAATCAAAACTCCCCTTTATGATGTCATAATGTTAAGGTGATGATAGCATTATGACATCACAATCATAAGACCCCTTTCCGGTGTCATAATGATAAGACAACTAAATCACTATGATGTCATAATCAATACACTCTTTTATTATGTCATAATGGTAAAAGAATGATAGCATTATGATGTCACAATCAAAACACCTCTTTAGTATCTCCTAACGGTAACACAATTAAAACATTATAATATTACAATCAAAACTCCCCTTTATGATGTCATATTGTTAAAATGATATTAGCATTATGACATCACAATCATAAGACTCCTTTCCGGTGTCATAATTATAAGACAATTAAATCATTATGATGTCATAATCAATACACTCTTTTATTATGTCATAATGGTAAAAGAATGATAGTATTATGATGTCACAATCAAAACACCTCTTTAGTATCTCCTAATGGTAACACAATTAAAACCTTATAATATTACAATCAAAACTCCCCTTTATGATGTCATAATGTTAAGGTGATGATAGCATTATGACATCACAATCATAAGACCCCTTTTCGGTGTCATAATGATAAGACAATTAAATCACTATGATGTCATAATCAATACACTCTTTTATTATGTCATAATGGTAAAAGAATGATAGCATTATGATGTCACAATCAAAACACCTCTTTAGTATCTCATGATGGTAACACAATTAAAACATTATAATATTACAATCAAAACTCCCCTTTATGATGTCATAATGTTAAGGTGATGATAGCATTGTGACATCACAATCATAAGACCCCTTTCCGGTGTCATAATGATAAGACAACTAAATCACTATGATGTCATAATCAATACACTCTTTTATTATGTCATAATGGTAAAAGAATGATAGCATTATGATGTCACAATCAAAACACCTCTTTAGTATCTCATGATGGTAACACAATTAAAACATTATAATATTACAATCAAAACTCTCCTTTATGATGTCATAATGTTAAGGTGATGATAGCATTATGACATCACAATCATAAGACCCCTTTCCGGTGTCATAATGATAAGACAACTAAATGACTATGATGTCATAATCAATACACTCTTTTATTATGTCATAATGGTAAAAGAATGATAGCATTATGATGTCACAATCAAAACACCTCTTTAGTATCTCATGATGGTAACACAATTAAAACATTATAATATTACAATCAAAACTCCCCTTTATGATGTCATAATGTTAAGTTGATGATAGCATTATGACATCACAATCATAAGACCCCTTTCTGGTGTCATAATGATAAGACAACTAAATCACTATGATGTCATAATCAATACACTCTTTTATTATGTCATAATGGTAAAAGAATGATAGCATTATGATGGTACAATCAAAACACCTCTTTAGTATCTCCTAATGGTAACACAATTAAAACATTATAATATTACATTCAAAACTCCCCTTTATGATGTCATATTGTTAAAATGATGATAGCATTATGACATCACAATCATAAGACCAATTTCCGGTGTCATAATGATAAGACAACTAAATCACTATGATGTCATAATCAATACACTCTTTTATTATGTCATAATGGTAAAAGAATGATAGCATTATGATGTCACAATCAAAACACCTCTTTAGTATCTCCTAATGGTAACACAATTAAAACATTATAATATTACAATCAAAACTCCCCTTTATGATGTCATAATGTTAAGATGATGATAGCATTATGACATCACAATCATAAGACCCCTTTCCGGTGTCATAATGATAAGACAACTAAATCACTATGATGTCATAATCAATACACTCTTTTATTATGTCATAATGGTAAAAGAATGATAGCATTATGATGTCACAATCAAAACACCTCTTTAGTATCTCCTAATGGTAACACAATTAAAACATTATAATATTACATTCAAAACTCCCCTTTATGATGTCATATTGTTAAAATGATGATAGCATTATGACATCACAATCATAAGACCCCTTTCCGGTGTCATAATGATAAGACAACTAAATCACTATGATGTCATAATCAATACACTCTTTTATTATGTCATAATGGTAAAAGAATGATAGCATTATGATGTCACAATCAAAACACCTCTTTAGTATCTCCTAACGGTAACACAATTAAAACATTATAATATTACAATCAAAACTCCCCTTTATGATGTCATATTGTTAAAATGATATTAGCATTATGACATCACAATCATAAGACTCCTTTCCGGTGTCATAATTATAAGACAATTAAATCATTATGATGTCATAATCAATACACTCTTTTATTATGTCATAATGGTAAAAGAATGATAGCATTATGATGTCACAATCAAAACACCTCTTTAGTATCTCCTGATGGTAACACAATTACAACATTATAATATTACAATCAAAACTCCCCTTTATGATGTCATATTGTTAAAATGATGATAGCATTATGACATCACAATCATAAGACTCCTTTCCGGTGTCATAATTATAAGACAATGAAATCATTATGATGTCATAATCAATACACTCTTTTATTATGTCATAATGGTAAAAGAATGATAGCATTATGATGTCACAATCAAAACACCTCTTTAGTATCTCATGATGGTAACACAATTAAAACATTATAATATTACAATCAAAACCCCCCTTTATGATGTCATAATGTTAAGGTGATGATAGCATTATGACATCACAATCATAAGACCCCTTTCCGGTGTCATAATGATAAGACAACTAAATGACTATGATGTCATAATCAATACACTCTTTTATTATGTCATAATGGTAAAAGAATGATAGCATTATGATGTCACAATCAAAACACCTCTTTAGTATCTCATGATGGTAACACAATTAAAACATTATAATATTACAATCAAAACTCCCCTTTATGATGTCATAATGTTAAGTTGATGATAGCATTATGACATCACAATCATAAGACCCCTTTCCGGTGTCATAATGATAAGACAACTAAATCACTATGATGTCATAATCAATACACTCTTTTATTATGTCATAATGGTAAAAGAATGATAGCATTATGATGTCACAATCAAAACACCTCTTTAGTATCTCCTAACGGTAACACAATTAAAACATTATAATATTACAATCAAAACTCCCCTTTATGATGTCATAATGTTAGGGTGATGATAGCATTATGACATCACAATCATAAGACCCCTTTCCGGTGTCATAATGATAAGACAACTAAATCACTATGATGTCATAATCAATACACTCTTTTATTATGTCATAATGGTAAAAGAATGATAGCATTATGATGTCACAATCAAAACACCTCTTTAGTATCTCCTGATGGTAACACAATTACAACATTATAATATTACAATCAAAACTCCCCTTTATGATGTCATATTGTTAAAATGATGATAGCATTATGACATCACAATCATAAGACTCCTTTCCAGTGTCATAATTATAAGACAATTAAATCATTATGATGTCATAATCAATACACTCTTTTATTATGTCATAATGGTAAAAGAATGATAGCATTATGATGTCACAATCAAAACACCTCTTTAGTATCTCATGATGGTAACACAATTAAAACATTATAATATTACAATCAAAACTCCCCTTTATGATGTCATAATGTTAAGGTGATGATAGCATTATGACATCACAATCATAAGACCCCTTTCCGGTGTCATAATGATAAGACAACTAAATCACTATGATGTCATAATCAATACACTCTTTTATTATGTCATAATGGTAAAAGAATGATAGCATTATGATGTCACAATCAAAACACCTCTTTAGTATCTCCTAACGGTAACACAATTAAAACATTATAATATTACAATCAAAACTCCCCTTTATGATGTCATATTGTTAAAATGATATTAGCATTATGACATCACAATCATAAGACTCCTTTCCGGTGTCATAATTATAAGACAATTAAATCATTATGATGTCATAATCAATACACTCTTTTATTATGTCATAATGGTAAAAGAATGATAGTATTATGATGTCACAATCAAAACACCTCTTTAGTATCTCCTAATGGTAACACAATTAAAACATTATAATATTACAATCAAAACTCCCCTTTATGATGTCATAATGTTAAGGTGATGATAGCATTATGACATCACAATCATAAGACCCCTTTTCGTTGTCATAATGATAAGACAATTAAATCACTATGATGTCATAATCAATACACTCTTTTATTATGTCATAATGGTAAAAGAATGATAGCATTATGATGTCACAATCAAAACACCTCTTTAGTATCTCATGATGGTAACACAATTAAAACATTATAATATTACAATCAAAACTCCCCTTTATGATGTCATAATGTTAAGGTGATGATAGCATTGTGACATCACAATCATAAGACCCCTTTCCGGTGTCATAATGATAAGACAACTAAATCACTATGATGTCATAATCAATACACTCTTTTATTATGTCATAATGGTAAAAGAATGATAGCATTATGATGTCACAATCAAAACACCTCTTTAGTATCTCATGATGGTAACACAATTAAAACATTATAATATTACAATCAAAACTCAACTTTATGATGTCATAATGTTAAGGTGATGATAGCATTGTGACATCACAATCATAAGACCCCTTTCCGGTGTCATAATGATAAGACAACTAAATCACTATGATGTCATAATCAATACACTCTTTTATTATGTCATAATGGTAAAAGAATGATAGCATTATGACGTCACAATCAAAACACCTCTTTAGTATCTCAAGATGGTAACACAATTAAAACATTATAATATTACAATCAAAACTCCCCTTTATGATGTCATAATGTTAGGGTGATGATAGCATTATGACATCACAATCATAAGACCCCTTTCCGGTGTCATAATGATAAGACAACTAAATCACTATGATGTCATAATCAATACACTCTTTTATTATGTCATAATTGTAAAAGAATGATAGCATTATGATGTCACAATCAAAACACCTCTTTAGTATCTCCTGATGGTAACACAATTACAACATTATAATATTACAATCAAAACTCCCCTTTATGATGTCATATTGTTAAAATGATGATAGCATTATGATATCACAATCATAAGACTCCTTTCCGGTGTCATAATTATAAGACAATTAAATCATTATGATGTCATAATCAATACACTCTTTTATTATGTCATAATGGTAAAAGAATGATAGCATTATGATGTCACAATCAAAACACCTCTTTAGTATCTCATGATGGTAACACAATTAAAACATTATAATATTACAATCAAAACTCCCCTTTATGATGTCATATTGTTAAAATGATGATAGCATTATGACATCACAATCATAAGACTCCTTTCCGGTGTCATAATTATAAGACAATTAAATCATTATGATGTCATAATCAATACACTCTTTTATTATGTCATAATGGTAAAAGAATGATAGCATTATGATGTCACAATCAAAACACCTCTTTAGTATCTCCTAATGGTAACACAATTAGAACATTATAATATTACAATCAAAACTCCCCTTTATGATGTCATATTGTTAAAATGATGATAGCATTATGACATCACAATCATAAGACTCCTTTCCGGTGTCATAATTATAAGACAATTAAATCATTATGATGTCATAATCAATACACTCTTTTATTATGTCATAATGGTAAAAGAATGATAGCATTATGATGTCAGAATCAAAACACCTCTTTAGTATCTCATGATGGTAACACAATTAAAACATTATAATATTACAATCAAAACTCCCCTTTATGATGTCATAATGTTAAGGTGATGATAGCATTATGACATCACAATCATAACACCGCTTTCCGGTGTCATAATGATAAGACAACTAAATCACTATGATGTCATAATCAATACACTCTTTTATTATGTCATAATGGTAAAAGAATGATAGCATTATGATGTCACAATCAAAACACCTCTTTAGTATCTCATGATGGTAACACAATTAAAACATTATAATATTACAATCAAAACTCCCCTTTATGATGTCATAATGTTAAGTTGATGATAGCATTATGACATCACAATCATAAGACCCCTTTCCGGTGTCATAATGATAAGACAACTAAATCACTATGATGTCATAATCAATACACTCTTTTATTATGTCATAATGGTAAAAGAATGATAGCATTATGATGTCACAATCAAAATACCTCTTTAGTATCTCCTAACGGTAACACAATTAAAACATTATAATATTACAATCAAAACTCCCCTTTATGATGTCATATTGTTAAAATGATATTAGCATTATGACATCACAATCATAAGACTCCTTTCCGGTGTCATAATTATAAGACAATTAAATCATTATGATGTCATAATCAATACACTCTTTTATTATGTCATAATGGTAAAAGAATGATAGTATTATGATGTCACAATCAAAACACCTCTTTAGTATCTCCTAATGGTAACACAATTAAAACATTATAATATTACAATCAAAACTCCCCTTTATGATGTCATAATGTTAAGGTGATGATAGCATTATGACATCACAATCATAAGACCCCTTTTCGGTGTCATAATGATAAGACAATTAAATCACTATGATGTCATAATCAATACACTCTTTTATTATGTCATAATGGTAAAAGAATGATAGCATTATGATGTCACAATCAAAACACCTCTTTAGTATCTCCTAATGGTAACACAATTAAAACCTTATAATATTACAATCAAAACTCCCCTTTATGATGTCATAATGTTAAGGTGATGATAGCATTATGACATCACAATCATAAGACCCCTTTTCGGTGTCATAATGATAAGACAATTAAATCACTATGATGTCATAATCAATACACTCTTTTATTATGTCATAATGGTAAAAGAATGATAGCATTATGATGTCACAATCAAAACACCTCTTTAGTATCTCATGATGGTAACACAATTAAAACATTATAATATTACAATCAAAACTCCCCTTTATGATGTCATAATGTTAAGGTGATGATAGCATTGTGACATCACAATCATAAGACCCCTTTCCGGTGTCATAATGATAAGACAACTAAATCACTATGATGTCATAATCAATACACTCTTTTATTATGTCATAATGGTAAAAGAATGATAGCATTATGACGTCACAATGAAAACACCTCTTTAGTATCTCAAGATGGTAACACAATTAAAACATTATAATATTACAATCAAAACTCCCCTTTATGATGTCATAATGTTAGGGTGATGATAGCATTATGGCATCACAATCATAAGACCCCTTTCCGGTGTCATAATGATAAGACAACTAAATCACTATGATGTCATAATCAATACACTCTTTTATTATGTCATAATGGTAAAAGAATGATAGCATTATGATGTCACAATCAAAACACCTCTTTAGTATCTCCTGATGGTAACACAATTACAACATTATAATATTACAATCAAAACTCCCCTTTATGATGTCATATTGTTAAAATGATGATAGCATTATGACATCACAATCATAAGACCCCTTTCCGGTGTCATAATGATAAGACAACTAAATGACTATGATGTCATAATCAATACACTCTTTTATTATGTCATAATGGTAAAAGAATGATAGCATTATGATGTCACAATCAAAACACCTCTTTAGTATCTCATGATGGTAACACAATTAAAACGTTATAATATTACAATCAAAACTCCCCTTTATGATGTCATAATGTTAAGTTGATGATAGCATTATGACATTACAATCATAAGACCCCTTTCCGGTGTCATAATGATAAGACAACTAAATCACTATGATGTCATAATCAATACACTCTTTTATTATGTCATAATGGTAAAAGAATGATAGCATTATGATGTCACAATCAAAACACCTCTTTAGTATCTCCTAATGGTAACACAATTAAAACATTATAATATTACAATCAAAACTCCCCTTTCTGATGTCATATTGTTAAAATGATGATAGCATTATGACATCACAATCATAAGACTCCTTTCCGGTGTCATAATGATAAGACAATTAAATCATTATGATGTCATAATCAATACACTATTTTATTATGTCACAATGGTAAAAGAATGATAGCATTATGATGTCACAATCAAAACACCTCTTTAGTATCTCCTAACGGTAACACAATTAAAACATTATAATATTACAATCAAAACTCCCCTTTATGATGTCATATTGTTAAAATGATATTAGCATTATGACATCACAATCATAAGACTCCTTTCCGGTGTCATAATTATAAGACAATTAAATCATTATGATGTCATAATCAATACACTCTTTTATTATGTCATAATGGTAAAAGAATGATAGTATTATGATGTCACAATCAAAACACCTCTTTAGTATCTCCTAATGGTAACACAATTAAAACATTATAATATTACAATCAAAACTCCCCTTTATGATGTCATAATGTTAAGGTGATGATAGCATTATGACATCACAATCATAAGACCCCTTTTCGGTGTCATAATGATAAGACAATTAAATCAGTATGATGTCATAATCAATACACTCTTTTATTATGTCATAATGGTAAAAGAATGATAGCATTATGATGTCACAATCAAAACACCTCTTTAGTATCTCATGATGGTAACACAATTAAAACATTATAATATTACAATCAAAACTCCCCTTTATGATGTCATAATGTTAAGGTGATGATAGCATTGTGACATCACAATCATAAGACCCCTTTCCGGTGTCATAATGATAAGACAACTAAATCACTATGATGTCATAATCAATACACTCTTTTATTATGTCATAATGGTAAAAGAATGATAGCATTATGATGTCACAATCAAAACACCTCTTTAGTATCTCCTAACGGTAACACAATTAAAACATTATAATATTACAATCAAAACTCCCCTTTATGATGTCATAATGTTAAGGTGATGATAGCATTGTGACATCACAATCATAAGACCCCTTTCCGGTGTCATAATGATAAGACAACTAAATCACTATGATGTCATAATCAATACACTCTTTTATTATGTCATAATGGTAAAAGAATGATAGCATTATGATGTCACAATCAAAACACCTCTTTAGTATCTCATGATGGTAACACAATTAAAACATTATAATATTACAATCAAAACTCTCCTTTATGATGTCATAATGTTAAGGTGATGATAGCATTATGACATCACAATCATAAGACCCATTTCCGGTGTCATAATGATAAGACAACTAAATCACTATGATGTCATAATCAATACACTCTTTTATTATGTCATAATGGTAAAAGAATGATAGCATTATGATGTCACAATCAAAACACCTCTTTAGTATCTCCTAATGGTAACACAATTAAAACATTATAATATTACAATCAAAACTCCCCTTTAGGATGTCATAATGTTAAGTTGATGATAGCATTATGACATCACAATCATAAGACCCCTTTCCGGTGTCATAATGATAAGACAACTAAATCACTATGATGTCATAATCAATACACTCTTTTATTATGTCATAATGGTAAAAGAATGATAGCATTATGATGTCACAATCAAAACACCTCTTTAGTATCTCCTAATGGTAACACAATTAAAACATTATAATATTACAATCAAAACTCCCCTTTCTGATGTCATATTGTTAAAATGATGATAGCATTATGACATCACAATCATAAGACTCCTTTCCGGTGTCATAATTATAAGACAATTAAATCAGTATGATGTCATAATCAATACACTCTTTTATTATGTCATAATGGTAAAAGAATGATAGCATTATGATGTCACAATCAAAACACCTCTTTAGTATCTCCTAATGGTAACACAATTAAAACATTATAATATTACAATCAAAACTCCCCTTTATGATGTCATAATGTTAAGATGATGATAGCATTATGACATCACAATCATAAGACCCCTTTCCGGTGTCATAATGATAAGACAACTAAATCACTATGATGTCATAATCAATACACTCTTTTATTATGTCATAATGGTAAAAGAATGATAGCATTATGATGTCACAATCAAAACACCTCTTTAGTATCTCCTAATGGTAACACAATTAAAACATTATAATATTACATTCAAAACTCCCCTTTATGATGTCATATTGTTAAAATGATGATAGCATTATGACATCACAATCATAAGACCCCTTTCCGGTGTCATAATGATAAGACAACTAAATCACTATGATGTCATAATCAATACACTCTTTTATTATGTCATAATGGTAAAAGAATGATAGCATTATGATGTCACAATCAAAACACCTCTTTAGTATCTCCTAACGGTAACACAATTAAAACATTATAATATTACAATCAAAACTCCCCTTTATGATGTCATATTGTTAAAATGATATTAGCATTATGACATCACAATCATAAGACTCCTTTCCGGTGTCATAATTATAAGACAATTAAATCATTATGATGTCATAATCAATACACTCTTTTATTATGTCATAATGGTAAAAGAATGATAGCATTATGATGTCACAATCAAAACACCTCTTTAGTATCTCCTGATGGTAACACAATTACAACATTATAATATTACAATCAAAACTCCCCTTTATGATGTCATATTGTTAAAATGATGATAGCATTATGACATCACAATCATAAGACTCCTTTCCGGTGTCATAATTATAAGACAATGAAATCATTATGATGTCATAATCAATACACTCTTTTATTATGTCATAATGGTAAAAGAATGATAGCATTATGATGTCACAATCAAAACACCTCTTTAGTATCTCATGATGGTAACACAATTAAAACATTATAATATTACAATCAAAACCCCCCTTTATGATGTCATAATGTTAAGGTGATGATAGCATTATGACATCACAATCATAAGACCCCTTTCCGGTGTCATAATGATAAGACAACTAAATGACTATGATGTCATAATCAATACACTCTTTTATTATGTCATAATGGTAAAAGAATGATAGCATTATGATGTCACAATCAAAACACCTCTTTAGTATCTCATGATGGTAACACAATTAAAACATTATAATATTACAATCAAAACTCCCCTTTATGATGTCATAATGTTAAGTTGATGATAGCATTATGACATCACAATCATAAGACCCCTTTCCGGTGTCATAATGATAAGACAACTAAATCACTATGATGTCATAATCAATACACTCTTTTATTATGTCATAATGGTAAAAGAATGATAGCATTATGATGTCACAATCAAAACACCTCTTTAGTATCTCCTAACGGTAACACAATTAAAACATTATAATATTACAATCAAAACTCCCCTTTATGATGTCATAATGTTAGGGTGATGATAGCATTATGACATCACAATCATAAGACCCCTTTCCGGTGTCATAATGATAAGACAACTAAATCACTATGATGTCATAATCAATACACTCTTTTATTATGTCATAATGGTAAAAGAATGATAGCATTATGATGTCACAATCAAAACACCTCTTTAGTATCTCCTGATGGTAACACAATTACAACATTATAATATTACAATCAAAACTCCCCTTTATGATGTCATATTGTTAAAATGATGATAGCATTATGACATCACAATCATAAGACTCCTTTCCAGTGTCATAATTATAAGACAATTAAATCATTATGATGTCATAATCAATACACTCTTTTATTATGTCATAATGGTAAAAGAATGATAGCATTATGATGTGACAATCAAAACACCTCTTTAGTATCTCATGATGGTAACACAATTAAAACATTATAATATTACAATCAAAACTCCCCTTTATGATGTCATAATGTTAAGGTGATGATAGCATTATGACATCACAATCATAAGACCCCTTTCCGGTGTCATAATGATAAGACAACTAAATCACTATGATGTCATAATCAATACACTCTTTTATTATGTCATAATGGTAAAAGAATGATAGCATTATGATGTCACAATCAAAACACCTCTTTAGTATCTCCTAACGGTAACACAATTAAAACATTATAATATTACAATCAAAACTCCCCTTTATGATGTCATATTGTTAAAATGATATTAGCATTATGACATCACAATCATAAGACTCCTTTCCGGTGTCATAATTATAAGACAATTAAATCATTATGATGTCATAATCAATACACTCTTTTATTATGTCATAATGGTAAAAGAATGATAGTATTATGATGTCACAATCAAAACACCTCTTTAGTATCTCCTAATGGTAACACAATTAAAACCTTATAATATTACAATCAAAACTCCCCTTTATGATGTCATAATGTTAAGGTGATGATAGCATTATGACATCACAATCATAAGACCCCTTTTCGGTGTCATAATGATAAGACAATTAAATCACTATGATGTCATAATCAATACACTCTTTTATTATGTCATAATGGTAAAAGAATGATAGCATTATGATGTCACAATCAAAACACCTCTTTAGTATCTCATGATGGTAACACAATTAAAACATTATAATATTACAATCAAAACTCCCCTTTATGATGTCATAATGTTAAGGTGATGATAGCATTGTGACATCACAATCATAAGACCCCTTTCCGGTGTCATAATGATAAGACAACTAAATCACTATGATGTCATAATCAATACACTCTTTTATTATGTCATAATGGTAAAAGAATGATAGCATTATGATGTCACAATCAAAACACCTCTTTAGTATCTCATGATGGTAACACAATTAAAACATTATAATATTACAATCAAAACTCTCCTTTATGATGTCATAATGTTAAGGTGATGATAGCATTATGACATCACAATCATAAGACCCCTTTCCGGTGTCATAATGATAAGACAACTAAATGACTATGATGTCATAATCAATACACTCTTTTATTATGTCATAATGGTAAAAGAATGATAGCATTATGATGTCACAATCAAAACACCTCTTTAGTATCTCATGATGGTAACACAATTAAAACATTATAATATTACAATCAAAACTCTCCTTTATGATGTCATAATGTTAAGGTGATGATAGCATTATGACATCACAATCATAAGACCCCTTTCCGGTGTCATAATGATAAGACAACTAAATGACTATGATGTCATAATCAATACACTCTTTTATTATGTCATAATGGTAAAAGAATGATAGCATTATGATGTCACAATCAAAACACCTCTTTAGTATCTCATGATGGTAACACAATTAAAACATTATAATATTACAATCAAAACTCCCCTTTATGATGTCATAATGTTAAGTTGATGATAGCATTATGACATCACAATCATAAGACCCCTTTCCGGTGTCATAATGATAAGACAACTAAATCACTATGATGTCATAATCAATACACTCTTTTATTATGTCATAATGGTAAAAGAATGATAGCATTATGATGTCACAATCAAAACACCTCTTTAGTATCTCCTAATGGTAACACAATTAAAACATTATAATATTACATTCAAAACTCCCCTTTATGATGTCATATTGTTAAAATGATGATAGCATTATGACATCACAATCATAAGACCAATTTCCGGTGTCATAATGATAAGACAACTAAATCACTATGATGTCATAATCAATACACTCTTTTATTATGTCATAATGGTAAAAGAATGATAGCATTATGATGTCACAATCAAAACACCTCTTTAGTATCTCCTAATGGTAACACAATTAAAACATTATAATATTACAATCAAAACTCCCCTTTAGGATGTCATAATGTTAAGTTGATGATAGCATTATGACATCACAATCATAAGACCCCTTTCCGGTGTCATAATGATAAGACAACTAAATCACTATGATGTCATAATCAATACACTCTTTTATTATGTCATAATGGTAAAAGAATGATAGCATTATGATGTCACAATCAAAACACCTCTTTAGTATCTCCTAATGGTAACACAATTAAAACATTATAATATTACAATCAAAACTCCCCTTTATGATGTCATAATGTTAAGATGATGATAGCATTATGACATCACAATCATAAGACCCCTTTCCGGTGTCATAATGATAAGACAACTAAATCACTATGATGTCATAATCAATACACTCTTTTATTATGTCATAATGGTAAAAGAATGATAGCATTATGATGTCACAATCAAAACACCTCTTTAGTATCTCCTAATGGTAACACAATTAAAACATTATAATATTACATTCAAAACTCCCCTTTATGATGTCATATTGTTAAAATGATGATAGCATTATGACATCACAATCATAAGACCCCTTTCCGGTGTCATAATGATAAGACAACTAAATCACTATGATGTCATAATCAATACACTCTTTTATTATGTCATAATGGTAAAAGAATGATAGCATTATGATGTCACAATCAAAACACCTCTTTAGTATCTCCTAACGGTAACACAATTAAAACATTATAATATTACAATCAAAACTCCCCTTTATGATGTCATATTGTTAAAATGATATTAGCATTATGACATCACAATCATAAGACTCCTTTCCGGTGTCATAATTATAAGACAATTAAATCATTATGATGTCATAATCAATACACTCTTTTATTATGTCATAATGGTAAAAGAATGATAGCATTATGATGTCACAATCAAAACACCTCTTTAGTATCTCCTGATGGTAACACAATTACAACATTATAATATTACAATCAAAACTCCCCTTTATGATGTCATATTGTTAAAATGATGATAGCATTATGACATCACAATCATAAGACTCCTTTCCGGTGTCATAATTATAAGACAATGAAATCATTATGATGTCATAATCAATACACTCTTTTATTATGTCATAATGGTAAAAGAATGATAGCATTATGATGTCACAATCAAAACACCTCTTTAGTATCTCATGATGGTAACACAATTAAAACATTATAATATTACAATCAAAACCCCCCTTTATGATGTCATAATGTTAAGGTGATGATAGCATTATGACATCACAATCATAAGACCCCTTTCCGGTGTCATAATGATAAGACAACTAAATGACTATGATGTCATAATCAATACACTCTTTTATTATGTCATAATGGTAAAAGAATGATAGCATTATGATGTCACAATCAAAACACCTCTTTAGTATCTCATGATGGTAACACAATTAAAACATTATAATATTACAATCAAAACTCCCCTTTATGATGTCATAATGTTAAGTTGATGATAGCATTATGACATCACAATCATAAGACCCCTTTCCGGTGTCATAATGATAAGACAACTAAATCACTATGATGTCATAATCAATACACTCTTTTATTATGTCATAATGGTAAAAGAATGATAGCATTATGATGTCACAATCAAAACACCTCTTTAGTATCTCCTAACGGTAACACAATTAAAACATTATAATATTACAATCAAAACTCCCCTTTATGATGTCATAATGTTAGGGTGATGATAGCATTATGACATCACAATCATAAGACCCCTTTCCGGTGTCATAATGATAAGACAACTAAATCACTATGATGTCATAATCAATACACTCTTTTATTATGTCATAATGGTAAAAGAATGATAGCATTATGATGTCACAATCAAAACACCTCTTTAGTATCTCCTGATGGTAACACAATTACAACATTATAATATTACAATCAAAACTCCCCTTTATGATGTCATATTGTTAAAATGATGATAGCATTATGACATCACAATCATAAGACTCCTTTCCAGTGTCATAATTATAAGACAATTAAATCATTATGATGTCATAATCAATACACTCTTTTATTATGTCATAATGGTAAAAGAATGATAGCATTATGATGTCACAATCAAAACACCTCTTTAGTATCTCATGATGGTAACACAATTAAAACATTATAATATTACAATCAAAACTCTCCTTTATGATGTCATAATGTTAAGGTGATGATAGCATTATGACATCACAATCATAAGACCCCTTTCCGGTGTCATAATGATAAGACAACTAAATGACTATGATGTCATAATCAATACACTCTTTTATTATGTCATAATGGTAAAAGAATGATAGCATTATGATGTCACAATCAAAACACCTCTTTAGTATCTCATGATGGTAACACAATTAAAACATTATAATATTACAATCAAAACTCCCCTTTATGATGTCATAATGTTAAGTTGATGATAGCATTATGACATCACAATCATAAGACCCCTTTCCGGTGTCATAATGATAAGACAACTAAATCACTATGATGTCATAATCAATACACTCTTTTATTATGTCATAATGGTAAAAGAATGATAGCATTATGATGGTACAATCAAAACACCTCTTTAGTATCTCCTAATGGTAACACAATTAAAACATTATAATATTACATTCAAAACTCCCCTTTATGATGTCATATTGTTAAAATGATGATAGCATTATGACATCACAATCATAAGACCAATTTCCGGTGTCATAATGATAAGACAACTAAATCACTATGATGTCATAATCAATACACTCTTTTATTATGTCATAATGGTAAAAGAATGATAGCATTATGATGTCACAATCAAAACACCTCTTTAGTATCTCCTAATGGTAACACAATTAAAACATTATAATATTACAATCAAAACTCCCCTTTAGGATGTCATAATGTTAAGTTGATGATAGCATTATGACATCACAATCATAAGACCCCTTTCCGGTGTCATAATGATAAGACAACTAAATCACTATGATGTCATAATCAATACACTCTTTTATTATGTCATAATGGTAAAAGAATGATAGCATTATGATGTCACAATCAAAACACCTCTTTAGTATCTCCTAATGGTAACACAATTAAAACATTATAATATTACAATCAAAACTCCCCTTTCTGATGTCATATTGTTAAAATGATGATAGCATTATGACATCACAATCATAAGACTCCTTTCCGGTGTCATAATTATAAGACAATAAAATCAGTATGATGTCATAATCAATACACTCTTTTATTATGTCATAATGGTAAAAGAATGATAGCATTATGATGTCACAATCAAAACACCTCTTTAGTATCTCCTAATGGTAACACAATTAAAACATTATAATATTACAATCAAAACTCCCCTTTATGATGTCATAATGTTAAGATGATGATAGCATTATGACATCACAATCATAAGACCCCTTTCCGGTGTCATAATGATAAGACAACTAAATCACTATGATGTCATAATCAATACACTCTTTTATTATGTCATAATGGTAAAAGAATGATAGCATTATGATGTCACAATCAAAACACCTCTTTAGTATCTCCTAATGGTAACACAATTAAAACATTATAATATTACATTCAAAACTCCCCTTTATGATGTCATATTGTTAAAATGATGATAGCATTATGACATCACAATCATAAGACCCCTTTCCGGTGTCATAATGATAAGACAACTAAATCACTATGATGTCATAATCAATACACTCTTTTATTATGTCATAATGGTAAAAGAATGATAGCATTATGATGTCACAATCAAAACACCTCTTTAGTATCTCCTAACGGTAACACAATTAAAACATTATAATATTACAATCAAAACTCCCCTTTATGATGTCATATTGTTAAAATGATATTAGCATTATGACATCACAATCATAAGACTCCTTTCCGGTGTCATAATTATAAGACAATTAAATCATTATGATGTCATAATCAATACACTCTTTTATTATGTCATAATGGTAAAAGAATGATAGTATTATGATGTCACAATCAAAACACCTCTTTAGTATCTCCTAATGGTAACACAATTAAAACATTATAATATTACAATCAAAACTCCCCTTTATGATGTCATAATGTTAAGGTGATGATAGCATTATGACATCACAATCATAAGACCCCTTTTCGTTGTCATAATGATAAGACAATTAAATCACTATGATGTCATAATCAATACACTCTTTTATTATGTCATAATGGTAAA
The DNA here is from genome assembly GCF_027358695.1 of Spea bombifrons. Lineage (NCBI taxonomy): Eukaryota > Metazoa > Chordata > Amphibia > Anura > Pelobatidae > Spea > Spea bombifrons. The sequence goes on from NC_071088.1 coordinate 41,491,468, forward strand.
AGAATGATAGCATTATGATGTCACAATCAAAACACCTCTTTAGTATCTCATGATGGTAACACAATTAAAACATTATAATATTACAATCAAAACTCCCCTTTATGATGTCATAATGTTAAGGTGATGATAGCATTGTGACATCACAATCATAAGACCCCTTTCCGGTGTCATAATGATAAGACAACTAAATCACTATGATGTCATAATCAATACACTCTTTTATTATGTCATAATGGTAAAAGAATGATAGCATTATGATGTCACAATCAAAACACCTCTTTAGTATCTCATGATGGTAACACAATTAAAACATTATAATATTACAATCAAAACTCAACTTTATGATGTCATAATGTTAAGGTGATGATAGCATTGTGACATCACAATCATAAGACCCCTTTCCGGTGTCATAATGATAAGACAACTAAATCACTATGATGTCATAATCAATACACTCTTTTATTATGTCATAATGGTAAAAGAATGATAGCATTATGACGTCACAATCAAAACACCTCTTTAGTATCTCAAGATGGTAACACAATTAAAACATTATAATATTACAATCAAAACTCCCCTTTATGATGTCATAATGTTAGGGTGATGATAGCATTATGACATCACAATCATAAGACCCCTTTCCGGTGTCATAATGATAAGACAACTAAATCACTATGATGTCATAATCAATACACTCTTTTATTATGTCATAATTGTAAAAGAATGATAGCATTATGATGTCACAATCAAAACACCTCTTTAGTATCTCCTGATGGTAACACAATTACAACATTATAATATTACAATCAAAACTCCCCTTTATGATGTCATATTGTTAAAATGATGATAGCATTATGACATCACAATCATAAGACTCCTTTCCGGTGTCATAATTATAAGACAATTAAATCATTATGATGTCATAATCAATACACTCTTTTATTATGTCATAATGGTAAAAGAATTATAGCATTATGATGTCACAATCAAAACACCTCTTTAGTATCTCATGATGGTAACACAATTAAAACATTATAATATTACAATCAAAACTCCCCTTTATGATGTCATATTGTTAAAATGATGATAGCATTATGACATCACAATCATAAGACTCCTTTCCGGTGTCATAATTATAAGACAATTAAATCATTATGATGTCATCATCAATACACTCTTTTATTATGTCATAATGGTAAAAGAATGATAGCATTATGATGTCACAATCAAAACACCTCTTTAGTATCTCATGATGGTAACACAATTAAAACATTATAATATTACAATCAAAACTCCCCTTTATGATGTCATAATGTTAAGGTGATGATAGCATTATGACATCACAATCATAAGACCCCTTTCCGGTGTCATAATGATAAGACAACTAAATCACTATGATGTCATAATCAATACACTCTTTTATTATGTCATAATGGTAAAAGAATGATAGCATTATGATGTCACAATCAAAACACCTCTTTAGTATCTCCTAATGGTAACATAATTAAAACATTATAATATTACATTCAAAACTCCCCTTTATGATGTCATATTGTTAAAATGATGATAGCATTATGACATCACAATCATAAGACCCATTTCCGGTGTCATAATGATAAGACAACTAAATCACTATGATGTCATAATCAATACACTCTTTTATTATGTCATAATGGTAAAAGAATGATAGCATTATGATGTCACAATCAAAACACCTCTTTAGTATCTCCTAATGGTAACACAATTAAAACATTATAATATTACAATCAAAACTCCCCTTTATGATGTCATAATGTTAAGGTGATGATAGCATTGTGACATCACAATCATAAGACCCCTTTCCGGTGTCATAATGATAAGACAACTAAATCACTATGATGTCATAATCAATACACTCTTTTATTATGTCATAATGGTAAAAGAATGATAGCATTATGATGTCACAATCAAAACACCTCTTTAGTATCTCCTAATGGTAACATAATTAAAACATTATAATATTACATTCAAAACTCCCCTTTATGATGTCATATTGTTAAAATGATGATAGCATTATGACATCACAATCATAAGACCCATTTCCGGTGTCATAATGATAAGACAACTAAATCACTATGATGTCATAATCAATACACTCTTTTATTATGTCATAATGGTAAAAGAATGATAGCATTATGATGTCACAATCAAAACACCTCTTTAGTATCTCCTAATGGTAACACAATTAAAACATTATAATATTACAATCAAAACTCCCCTTTATGATGTCATAATGTTAAGGTGATGATAGCATTGTGACATCACAATCATAAGACCCCTTTCCGGTGTCATAATGATAAGACAACTAAATCACTATGATGTCATAATCAATACACTCTTTTATTATGTCATAATGGTAAAAGAATGATAGCATTATGATGTCACAATCAAAACACCTCTTTAGTATCTCCTAATGGTAACACAATTAAAACATTATAATATTACATTCAAAACTCCCCTTTATGATGTCATATTGTTAAAATGATGATAGCATTATGACATCACAATCATAAGACCCCTTTCCGGTGTCATAATGATAAGACAACTAAATCACTATGATGTCATAATCAATACACTCTTTTATTATGTCATAATGGTAAAAGAATGATAGCATTATGATGTCACAATCAAAACACCTCTTTAGTATCTCCTAACGGTAACACAATTAAAACATTATAATATTACAATCAAAACTCCCCTTTATGATGTCATATTGTTAAAATGATATTAGCATTATGACATCACAATCATAAGACTCCTTTCCGGTGTCATAATTATAAGACAATTAAATCATTATGATGTCATAATCAATACACTCTTTTATTATGTCATAATGGTAAAAGAATGATAGCATTATGATGTCACAATCAAAACACCTCTTTAGTATCTCCTGATGGTAACACAATTACAACATTATAATATTACAATCAAAACTCCCCTTTATGATGTCATATTGTTAAAATGATGATAGCATTATGACATCACAATCATAAGACTCCTTTCCGGTGTCATAATTATAAGACAATGAAATCATTATGATGTCATAATCAATACACTCTTTTATTATGTCATAATGGTAAAAGAATGATAGCATTATGATGTCACAATCAAAACACCTCTTTAGTATCTCATGATGGTAACACAATTAAAACATTATAATATTACAATCAAAACCCCCCTTTATGATGTCATAATGTTAAGGTGATGATAGCATTATGACATCACAATCATAAGACCCCTTTCCGGTGTCATAATGATAAGACAACTAAATGACTATGATGTCATAATCAATACACTCTTTTATTATGTCATAATGGTAAAAGAATGATAGCATTATGATGTCACAATCAAAACACCTCTTTAGTATCTCATGATGGTAACACAATTAAAACATTATAATATTACAATCAAAACTCCCCTTTATGATGTCATAATGTTAAGTTGATGATAGCATTATGACATCACAATCATAAGACCCCTTTCCGGTGTCATAATGATAAGACAACTAAATCACTATGATGTCATAATCAATACACTCTTTTATTATGTCATAATGGTAAAAGAATGATAGCATTATGATGTCACAATCAAAACACCTCTTTAGTATCTCCTAACGGTAACACAATTAAAACATTATAATATTACAATCAAAACTCCCCTTTATGATGTCATAATGTTAGGGTGATGATAGCATTATGACATCACAATCATAAGACCCCTTTCCGGTGTCATAATGATAAGACAACTAAATCACTATGATGTCATAATCAATACACTCTTTTATTATGTCATAATGGTAAAAGAATGATAGCATTATGATGTCACAATCAAAACACCTCTTTAGTATCTCCTGATGGTAACACAATTACAACATTATAATATTACAATCAAAACTCCCCTTTATGATGTCATATTGTTAAAATGATGATAGCATTATGACATCACAATCATAAGACTCCTTTCCAGTGTCATAATTATAAGACAATTAAATCATTATGATGTCATAATCAATACACTCTTTTATTATGTCATAATGGTAAAAGAATGATAGCATTATGATGTCACAATCAAAACACCTCTTTAGTATCTCATGATGGTAACACAATTAAAACATTATAATATTACAATCAAAACTCCCCTTTATGATGTCATAATGTTAAGGTGATGATAGCATTATGACATCACAATCATAAGACCCCTTTCCGGTGTCATAATGATAAGACAACTAAATCACTATGATGTCATAATCAATACACTCTTTTATTATGTCATAATGGTAAAAGAATGATAGCATTATGATGTCACAATCAAAACACCTCTTTAGTATCTCCTAACGGTAACACAATTAAAACATTATAATATTACAATCAAAACTCCCCTTTATGATGTCATATTGTTAAAATGATATTAGCATTATGACATCACAATCATAAGACTCCTTTCCGGTGTCATAATTATAAGACAATTAAATCATTATGATGTCATAATCAATACACTCTTTTATTATGTCATAATGGTAAAAGAATGATAGTATTATGATGTCACAATCAAAACACCTCTTTAGTATCTCCTAATGGTAACACAATTAAAACCTTATAATATTACAATCAAAACTCCCCTTTATGATGTCATAATGTTAAGGTGATGATAGCATTATGACATCACAATCATAAGACCCCTTTTCGGTGTCATAATGATAAGACAATTAAATCACTATGATGTCATAATCAATACACTCTTTTATTATGTCATAATGGTAAAAGAATGATAGCATTATGATGTCACAATCAAAACACCTCTTTAGTATCTCATGATGGTAACACAATTAAAACATTATAATATTACAATCAAAACTCCCCTTTATGATGTCATAATGTTAAGGTGATGATAGCATTGTGACATCACAATCATAAGACCCCTTTCCGGTGTCATAATGATAAGACAACTAAATCACTATGATGTCATAATCAATACACTCTTTTATTATGTCATAATGGTAAAAGAATGATAGCATTATGATGTCACAATCAAAACACCTCTTTAGTATCTCATGATGGTAACACAATTAAAACATTATAATATTACAATCAAAACTCTCCTTTATGATGTCATAATGTTAAGGTGATGATAGCATTATGACATCACAATCATAAGACCCCTTTCCGGTGTCATAATGATAAGACAACTAAATGACTATGATGTCATAATCAATACACTCTTTTATTATGTCATAATGGTAAAAGAATGATAGCATTATGATGTCACAATCAAAACACCTCTTTAGTATCTCATGATGGTAACACAATTAAAACATTATAATATTACAATCAAAACTCCCCTTTATGATGTCATAATGTTAAGTTGATGATAGCATTATGACATCACAATCATAAGACCCCTTTCCGGTGTCATAATGATAAGACAACTAAATCACTATGATGTCATAATCAATACACTCTTTTATTATGTCATAATGGTAAAAGAATGATAGCATTATGATGGTACAATCAAAACACCTCTTTAGTATCTCCTAATGGTAACACAATTAAAACATTATAATATTACATTCAAAACTCCCCTTTATGATGTCATATTGTTAAAATGATGATAGCATTATGACATCACAATCATAAGACCAATTTCCGGTGTCATAATGATAAGACAACTAAATCACTATGATGTCATAATCAATACACTCTTTTATTATGTCATAATGGTAAAAGAATGATAGCATTATGATGTCACAATCAAAACACCTCTTTAGTATCTCCTAATGGTAACACAATTAAAACATTATAATATTACAATCAAAACTCCCCTTTAGGATGTCATAATGTTAAGTTGATGATAGCATTATGACATCACAATCATAAGACCCCTTTCCGGTGTCATAATGATAAGACAACTAAATCACTATGATGTCATAATCAATACACTCTTTTATTATGTCATAATGGTAAAAGAATGATAGCATTATGATGTCACAATCAAAACACCTCTTTAGTATCTCCTAATGGTAACACAATTAAAACATTATAATATTACAATCAAAACTCCCCTTTCTGATGTCATATTGTTAAAATGATGATAGCATTATGACATCACAATCATAAGACTCCTTTCCGGTGTCATAATTATAAGACAATTAAATCAGTATGATGTCATAATCAATACACTCTTTTATTATGTCATAATGGTAAAAGAATGATAGCATTATGATGTCACAATCAAAACACCTCTTTAGTATCTCCTAATGGTAACACAATTAAAACATTATAATATTACAATCAAAACTCCCCTTTATGATGTCATAATGTTAAGATGATGATAGCATTATGACATCACAATCATAAGACCCCTTTCCGGTGTCATAATGATAAGACAACTAAATCACTATGATGTCATAATCAATACACTCTTTTATTATGTCATAATGGTAAAAGAATGATAGCATTATGATGTCACAATCAAAACACCTCTTTAGTATCTCCTAATGGTAACACAATTAAAACATTATAATATTACATTCAAAACTCCCCTTTATGATGTCATATTGTTAAAATGATGATAGCATTATGACATCACAATCATAAGACCCCTTTCCGGTGTCATAATGATAAGACAACTAAATCACTATGATGTCATAATCAATACACTCTTTTATTATGTCATAATGGTAAAAGAATGATAGCATTATGATGTCACAATCAAAACACCTCTTTAGTATCTCCTAACGGTAACACAATTAAAACATTATAATATTACAATCAAAACTCCCCTTTATGATGTCATATTGTTAAAATGATATTAGCATTATGACATCACAATCATAAGACTCCTTTCCGGTGTCATAATTATAAGACAATTAAATCACTATGATGTCATAATCAATACACTCTTTTATTATGTCATAATGGTAAAAGAATGATAGTATTATGATGTCACAATCAAAACACCTCTTTAGTATCTCCTAATGGTAACACAATTTAAACATTATAATATTACAATCAAAACTCCCCTTTATGATGTCATAATGTTAAGGTGATGATAGCATTATGACATCACAATCATAAGACCCCTTTTCGGTGTCATAATGATAAGACAATTAAATCACTATGATGTCATAATCAATACACTCTTTTATTATGTCATAATGGTAAAAGAATGATAGCATTATGATGTCACAATCAAAACACCTCTTTAGTATCTCATGATGGTAACACAATTAAAACATTATAATATTACAATCAAAACTCCCCTTTATGATGTCATAATGTTAAGGTGATGATAGCATTGTGACATCACAATCATAAGACCCCTTTCCGGTGTCATAATGATAAGACAACTAAATCACTATGATGTCATAATCAATACACTCTTTTATTATGTCATAATGGTAAAAGAATGATAGCATTATGATGTCACAATCAAAACACCTCTTTAGTATCTCATGATGGTAACACAATTAAAACATTATAATATTACAATCAAAACTCAACTTTATGATGTCATAATGTTAAGGTGATGATAGCATTGTGACATCACAATCATAAGACCCCTTTCCGGTGTCATAATGATAAGACAACTAAATCACTATGATGTCATAATCAATACACTCTTTTATTATGTCATAATGGTAAAAGAATGATAGCATTATGACGTCACAATCAAAACACCTCTTTAGTATCTCAAGATGGTAACACAATTAAAACATTATAATATTACAATCAAAACTCCCCTTTATGATGTCATAATGTTAGGGTGATGATAGCATTATGACATCACAATCATAAGACCCCTTTCCGGTGTCATAATGATAAGACAACTAAATCACTATGATGTCATAATCAATACACTCTTTTATTATGTCATAATGGTAAAAGAATGATAGCATTATGATGTCACAATCAAAACACCTCTTTAGTATCTCCTGATGGTAACACAATTACAACATTATAATATTACAATCAAAACTCCCCTTTATGATGTCATATTGTTAAAATGATGATAGCATTATGACATCACAATCATAAGACTCCTTTCCGGTGTCATAATTATAAGACAATTAAATCATTATGATGTCATAATCAATACACTCTTTTATTATGTCATAATGGTAAAAGAATGATAGCATTATGATGTCACAATCAAAACACCTCTTTAGTATCTCATGATGGTAACACAATTAAAACATTATAATATTACAATCAAAACTCCCCTTTATGATGTCATATTGTTAAAATGATGATAGCATTATGACATCACAATCATAAGACTCCTTTCCGGTGTCATAATTATAAGACAATTAAATCATTATGATGTCATCATCAATACACTCTTTTATTATGTCATAATGGTAAAAGAATGATAGCATTATGATGTCACAATCAAAACACCTCTTTAGTATCTCATGATGGTAACACAATTAAAACATTATAATATTACAATCAAAACTCCCCTTTATGATGTCATAATGTTAAGGTGATGATAGCATTATGACATCACAATCATAAGACCCCTTTCCGGTGTCATAATGATAAGACAACTAAATCACTATGATGTCATAATCAATACACTCTTTTATTATGTCATAATGGTAAAAGAATGATAGCATTATGATGTCACAATCAAAACACCTCTTTAGTATCTCCTAATGGTAACACAATTAAAACATTATAATATTACATTCAAAACTCCCCTTTATGATGTCATATTGTTAAAATGATGATAGCATTATGACATCACAATCATAAGACCCATTTCCGGTGTCATAATGATAAGACAACTAAATCACTATGATGTCATAATCAATACACTCTTTTATTATGTCATAATGGTAAAAGAATGATAGCATTATGATGTCACAATCAAAACACCTCTTTAGTATCTCCTAATGGTAACACAATTAAAACATTATAATATTACAATCAAAACTCCCCTTTATGATGTCATAATGTTAAGTTGATGATAGCATTATGACATCACAATCATAAGACCCCTTTCCGGTGTCATAGTGATAAGACAACTAAATCACTATGATGTCATAATCAATACACTCTTTTATTATGTCATAATGGTAAAAGAATGATAGCAGTATGATGTCACAATCAAAACACCTCTTTAGTATCTCCTAATGGTAACACAATTAAAACATTATAATATTACAATCAAAACTCCCCTTTCTGATGTCATATTGTTAAAATGATGATAGCATTATGACATGACAATCATAAGACTCCTTTCCGGTGTCATAATTCTAAGACAATTAAATCAGTATGATGTCATAATCAATACACTCTTTTATTATGTCATAATGGTAAAAGAATGATAGCATTATGATGTCACAATCAAAACACCTCTTTAGTATCTCCTAATGGTAACACAATTAAAACATTATAATATTACAATCAAAACTCCCCTTTATGATGTCATAATGTTAAGATGATGATAGCATTATGACATCACAATCATAAGACCCCTTTCCGGTGTCATAATGATAAGACAACTAAATCACTATGATGTCATAATCAATACACTCTTTTATTATGTCATAATGGTAAAAGAATGATAGCATTATGATGTCACAATCAAAACACCTCTTTAGTATCTCCTAATGGTAACACAATTAAAACATTATAATATTACATTCAAAACTCCCCTTTATGATGTCATATTGTTAAAATGATGATAGCATTATGACATCACAATCATAAGACCCCTTTCCGGTGTCATAATGATAAGACAACTAAATCACTATGATGTCATAATCAATACACTCTTTTATTATGTCATAATGGTAAAAGAATGATAGCATTATGATGTCACAATCAAAACACCTCTTTAGTATCTCCTAACGGTAACACAATTAAAACATTATAATATTACAATCAAAACTCCCCTTTATGATGTCATATTGTTAAAATGATATTAGCATTATGACATCACAATCATAAGACTCCTTTCCGGTGTCATAATTATAAGACAATTAAATCACTATGATGTCATAATCAATACACTCTTTTATTATGTCATAATGGTAAAAGAATGATAGTATTATGATGTCACAATCAAAACACCTCTTTAGTATCTCCTAATGGTAACACAATTAAAACATTATAATATTACAATCAAAACTCCCCTTTATGATGTCATAATGTTAAGGTGATGATAGCATTATGACATCACAATCATAAGACCCCTTTTCGGTGTCATAATGATAAGACAATTAAATCACTATGATGTCATAATCAATACACTCTTTTATTATGTCATAATGGTAAAAGAATGATAGCATTATGATGTCACAATCAAAACACCTCTTTAGTATCTCATGATGGTAACACAATTAAAACATTATAATATTACAATCAAAACTCCCCTTTATGATGTCATAATGTTAAGGTGATGATAGCATTGTGACATCACAATCATAAGACCCCTTTCCGGTGTCATAATGATAAGACAACTAAATCACTATGATGTCATAATCAATACACTCTTTTATTATGTCATAATGGTAAAAGAATGATAGCATTATGATGTCACAATCAAAACACCTCTTTAGTATCTCATGATGGTAACACAATTAAAACATTATAATATTACAATCAAAACTCAACTTTATGATGTCATAATGTTAAGGTGATGATAGCATTGTGACATCACAATCATAAGACCCCTTTCCGGTGTCATAATGATAAGACAACTAAATCACTATGATGTCATAATCAATACACTCTTTTATTATGTCATAATGGTAAAAGAATGATAGCATTATGACGTCACAATCAAAACACCTCTTTAGTATCTCAAGATGGTAACACAATTAAAACATTATAATATTACAATCAAAACTCCCCTTTATGATGTCATAATGTTAGGGTGATGATAGCATTATGACATCACAATCATAAGACCCCTTTCCGGTGTCATAATGATAAGACAACTAAATCACTATGATGTCATAATCAATACACTCTTTTATTATGTCATAATGGTAAAAGAATGATAGCATTATGATGTCACAATCAAAACACCTCTTTAGTATCTCCTGATGGTAACACAATTACAACATTATAATATTACAATCAAAACTCCCCTTTATGATGTCATATTGTTAAAATGATGATAGCATTATGACATCACAATCATAAGACTCCTTTCCGGTGTCATAATTATAAGACAATTAAATCATTATGATGTCATAATCAATACACTCTTTTATTATGTCATAATGGTAAAAGAATGATAGCATTATGATGTCACAATCAAAACACCTCTTTAGTATCTCATGATGGTAACACAATTAAAACATTATAATATTACAATCAAAACTCCCCTTTATGATGTCATATTGTTAAAATGATGATAGCATTATGACATCACAATCATAAGACTCCTTTCCGGTGTCATAATTATAAGACAATTAAATCATTATGATGTCATCATCAATACACTCTTTTATTATGTCATAATGGTAAAAGAATGATAGCATTATGATGTCACAATCAAAACACCTCTTTAGTATCTCATGATGGTAACACAATTAAAACATTATAATATTACAATCAAAACTCCCCTTTATGATGTCATAATGTTAAGGTGATGATAGCATTATGACATCACAATCATAAGACCCCTTTCCGGTGTCATAATGATAAGACAACTAAATCACTATGATGTCATAATCAATACACTCTTTTATTATGTCATAATGGTAAAAGAATGATAGCATTATGATGTCACAATCAAAACACCTCTTTAGTATCTCCTAATGGTAACACAATTAAAACATTATAATATTACATTCAAAACTCCCCTTTATGATGTCATATTGTTAAAATGATGATAGCATTATGACATCACAATCATAAGACCCATTTCCGGTGTCATAATGATAAGACAACTAAATCACTATGATGTCATAATCAATACACTCTTTTATTATGTCATAATGGTAAAAGAATGATAGCATTATGATGTCACAATCAAAACACCTCTTTAGTATCTCCTAATGGTAACACAATTAAAACATTATAATATTACAATCAAAACTCCCCTTTATGATGTCATAATGTTAAGTTGATGATAGCATTATGACATCACAATCATAAGACCCCTTTCCGGTGTCATAGTGATAAGACAACTAAATCACTATGATGTCATAATCAATACACTCTTTTATTATGTCATAATGGTAAAAGAATGATAGCAGTATGATGTCACAATCAAAACACCTCTTTAGTATCTCCTAATGGTAACACAATTAAAACATTATAATATTACAATCAAAACTCCCCTTTCTGATGTCATATTGTTAAAATGATGATAGCATTATGACATCACAATCATAAGACTCCTTTCCGGTGTCATAATTATAAGACAATTAAATCAGTATGATGTCATAATCAATACACTCTTTTATTATGTCATAATGGTAAAAGAATGATAGCATTATGATGTCACAATCAAAACACCTCTTTAGTATCTCCTAATGGTAACACAATTAAAACATTATAATATTACAATCAAAACTCCCCTTTATGATGTCATAATGTTAAGATGATGATAGCATTATGACATCACAATCATAAGACCCCTTTCCGGTGTCATAATGATAAGACAATTAAATCACTATGATGTCATAATCAATACACTCTTTTATTATGTCATAATGGTAAAAGAATGATAGCATTATGATGTCACAATCAAAACACCTCTTTAGTATCTCCTAATGGTAACACAATTAAAACCTTATAATATTACAATCAAAACTCCCCTTTATGATGTCATAATGTTAAGGTGATGATAGCATTATGACATCACAATCATAAGACCCCTTTTCGGAATCATTAAAGATAAGACAATTAAATCACTATGATGTCATAATCAATACACTCTTTTATTATGTCATAATGGTAAAAGAATGATAGCATTATGATGTCACAATCAAAACACCTCTTTAGTATCTCATGATGGTAACACAATTAAAACATTATAATATTACAATCAAAACTCCCCTTTATGATGTCATAATGTTAAGTTGATGATAGCATTATGACATCACAATCATAAGACCCCTTTCCGGTGTCATAATGATAAGACAACTAAATCACTATGATGTCATAATCAATACACTCTTTTATTATGTCATAATGGTAAAAGAATGATAGTATTATGATGTCACAATCAAAACACCTCTTTAGTATCTCCTAATGGTAACACAATTAAAACATTATAATATTACAATCAAAACTCCCCTTTATGATGTCATAATGTTAAGATGATGATAGCATTATGACATCACAATCATAAGACCCCTTTCCGGTGTCATAATGATAAGACAACTAAATCACTATGATGTCATAATCAATACACTCTTTTATTATGTCATAATGGTAAAAGAATGATAGCATTATGATGTCACAATCAAAACACCTCTTTAGTATCTCCTAATGGTAACACAATTAAAACATTATAATATTACATTCAAAACTCCCCTTTATGATGTCATATTGTTAAAATGATGATAGCATTATGACATCACAATCATAAGACCCCTTTCCGGTGTCATAATGATAAGACAACTAAATCACTATGATGTCATAATCAATACACTCTTTTATTATGTCATAATGGTACAAGAATGATAGCATTATGATGTCACAATCAAAACACCTCTTTAGTATCTCCTAATGGTAACACAATTAAAACATTATAATATTACAATCAAAACTCCCCTTTATGATGTCATAATGTTAAGTTGATGATAGCATTATGACATCACAATCATAAGACCCCTTTCCGGTGTCATAATGATAAGACAACTAAATTACTATGACGTCATAATCAATACACTCTTTTATTATGTCATAATGGTAAAAGAATGATAGCATTATGATGTCACAATCAAAACACCTCTTTAGTATCTCCTAATGGTAACACAATTAAAACATTATAATATTACAATCAAAACTCCCCTTTCTGATGTCATATTGTTAAAATGATGATAGCATTATGACATCACAATCATAAGACTCCTTTCCGGTGTCATAATTATAAGACAATTAAATCAGTATGATGTCATAATCAATACACTCTTTTATTATGTCATAATGGTAAAAGAATGATAGCATTATGATGTCACAATCAAAACACCTCTTTAGTATCTCCTAATGGTAACACAATTAAAACATTATAATATTACATTCAAAACTCCCCTTTATGATGTCATAATGTTAAGGTGATGATAGCATTATGACATCACAATCATAAGACCCCTTTCCGGTGTCATAATGATAAGACAACTAAATGACTATGATGTCATAATCAATACACTCTTTTATTATGTCATAATGGTAAAAGAATGATAGCATTATGATGTCACAATCAAAACACCTCTTTAGTATCTCCTAACGGTAACACAATTAAAACATTATAATATTACAATCAAAACTCCCCTTTATGATGTCATATTGTTAAAATGATATTAGCATTATGACATCACAATCATAAGACTCCTTTCCGGTGTCATAATTATAAGACAATTAAATCATTATGATGTCATAATCAATACACTCTTTTATTATGTCATAATGGTAAAAGAATGATAGTATTATGATGTCACAATCAAAACACCTCTTTAGTATCTCCTAATGGTAACACAATTAAAACATTATAATATTACAATCAAAACTCCCCTTTATGATGTCATAATGTTAAGGTGATGATAGCATTATGACATCACAATCATAAGACCCCTTTTCGGTGTCATAATGATAAGACAATTAAATCACTATGATGTCATAATCAATACACTCTTTTATTATGTCATAATGGTAAAAGAATGATAGCATTATGATGTCAAAATCAAAACACCTCTTTAGTATCTCATGATGGTAACACAATTAAAACATTATAATATTACAATCAAAACTCCCCTTTATGATGTCATAATGTTAAGGTGATGATAGCATTGTGACATCACAAACATAAGACCCCTTTCCGGTGTCATAATGATAAGACAACTAAATCACTATGATGTCATAATCAATACACTCTTTTATTATGTCATAATGGTAAAAGAATGATAGCATTATGATGTCACAATCAAAACACCTCTTTAGTATCTCATGATGGTAACACAATTAATACATTATAATATTACAATCAAAACTCCCCTTTATGATGTCATATTGTTAAAATGATGATAGCATTATGACATCACAATCATAAGACCCATTTCCGGTGTCATAATGATAAGACAACTAAATCACTATGATGTCATAATCAATACACTCTTTTATTATGTCATAATGGTAAAAGAATGATAGCATTATGATGTCACAATCAAAACACCTCTTTAGTATCTCCTAATGGTAACAAAATTAAAACATTATAATATTACAATCAAAACTCCCCTTTATGATGTCATAATGTTAAGTTGATGATAGCATTATGACATCACAATCATAAGACCCCTTTCCGGTGTCATAATGATAAGACAACTAAATCACTATGATGTCATAATCAATACACTCTTTTATTATGTCATAATGGTAAAAGAATGATAGCATTATGATGTCACAATCAAAACACCTCTTTAGTATCTCCAAATGGTAACACAATTAAAACATTATAATATTACAATCAAAACTCCCCTTTCTGATCTCATATTGTTAAAATGATGATAGCATTATGACATCACAATCATAAGACTCCTTTCCGGTGTCATAATTATAAGACAATTAAATCAGTATGATGTCATAATCAATACACTCTTTTATTATGTCATAATGGTAAAAGAATGATAACATTATGATGTCACAATCAAAACACCTCTTTAGTATCTCCTAATGGTAACACAATTAAAACATTATAATATTACAATCAAAACTCCCCTTTATGATGTCATAATGTTAAGATGATGATAGCATTATGACATCACAATCATAAGACCCCTTTCCGGTGTCATAATGATAAGACAACTAAATCACTATGATGTCATAATCAATACACTCTTTTATTATGTCATAATGGTAAAAGAATGATAGCATTATGATGTCACAATCAAAACACCTCTTTAGTATCTCCTAATGGTAACACAATTAAAACATTATAATATTACATTCAAAACTCCCCTTTATGATGTCATATTGTTAAAATGATGATAGCATTATGACATCACAATCATAAGACCCCTTTCCGGTGTCATAATGATAAGACAACTAAATCACTATGATGTCATAATCAATACACTCTTTTATTATGTCATAGTGGTAAAAGAATGATAGCATTATGATGTCACAATCAAAACACCTCTTTAGTATCTCATGATGGTAACACAATTAAAACATTATAATATTACAATCAAAACTCCCCTTTATGATGTCATAATGTTAAGGTGATGATAGCATTATGACATCACAATCATAAGACCCCTTTCCGGTGTCATAATGATAAGACAACTAAATCACTATGATGTCATAATCAATACACTCTTTTATTATGTCATAATGGTAAAAGAATGATAGCATTATGATGTCACAATCAAAACACCTCTTTAGTATCTCATGATGGTAACACAATTAAAACATTATAATATTACAATCAAAACTCCCCTTTATGATGTCATATTGTTAAAATAATGATAGCATTATGACATCACAATCATAAGACCCATTTCCGGTGTCATAATGATAAGACAACTAAATCACTATGATGTCATAATCAATACACTCTTTTATTATGTCATAATGGTAAAAGAATGATAGCATTATGATGTCACAATCAAAACACCTCTTTAGTATCTCCTAATGGTAACACAATTAAAACATTATAATATTACAATCAAAACTCCCCTTTATGATGTCATATTGTTAAAATGATGATAGCATTATGACATCACAATCATAAGACCCCTTTCCGGTGTCATAATGATAAGACAACTAAATCACTATGATGTCATAATCAATACACTCTTTTATTATGTCATAATGGTAAAAGAATGATAGCATTATGATGTCACAATCAAAACACCTCTTTAGTATCTCATGATGGTAACACAATTAAAACATTATAATATTACAATCAAAACTCCCCTTTATGATGTCATAATGTTAAGGTGATGATAGCATTATGACATCACAATCATAAGACCCCTTTCCGCTGTCATAATGATAAGACAACTAAATGACTATGATGTCATAATCAATACACTCTTTTATTATGTCATAATGGTAAAAGAATGATAGCATTATGATGTCACAATCAAAACACCTCTTTAGTATCTCATGATGGTAACACAATTAAAACACTATAATATTACAATCAAAACTCCCCTTTATGATGTCATAATGTTAAGTTAATGATAGCATTATGACATCACAATCATAAGACCCCTTTCCGGTGTCATAATGATAAGACAACTAAATCACTATGATGTCATAATCAATACACTCTTTTATTATGTCATAATGGTAAAAGAATGATAGCATTATGATGTCACAATCAAAACACCTCTTTAGTATCTCCTAATGGTAACACAATTAAAACATTATAATATTACATTCAAAACTCCCCTTTATGATGTCATATTGTTAAAATGATGATAGCATTATGACATCACAATCATAAGACTCCTTTCCGGTGTCATAATTATAAGACAATTAAATCAGTATGATGTCATAATCAATACACTCTTTTATTATGTCATAATGGTAAAAGAATGATAGCATTATGATGTCACAATCAAAACACCTCTTTAGTATCTCCTAATGGTAACACAATTAAAACATTATAATATTACATTCAAAACTCCCCTTTATGATGTCATATTGTTAAAATGATGATAGCATTATGACATCACAATCATAAGACCCCTTTCCGGTGTCATAATGATAAGACAACTAAATCACTATGATGTCATAATCAATACACTCTTTTATTATGTCATAATGGTAAAAGAATGATAGCATTATGATGTCACAATCAAAACACCTCTTTAGTATCTCCTAACGGTAACACAATTAAAACATTATAATATTACAATCAAAACTCCCCTTTATGATGTCATAATGTTAAGTTGATGATAGCATTATGACATCACAATCATAAGACCCCTTTCCGGTGTCATAATGATAAGACAACTAAATCACTATGATGTCATAATCAATACACTCTTTTATTATGTCATAATGGTAAAAGAATGATAGCATTATGATGTCACAATCAAAACACCTCTTTAGTATCTCCTAATGGTAACACAATTAAAACATTATAATATTACATTCAAAACTCCCCTTTATGATGTCATATTGTTAAAATGATGATAGCATTATGACATCACAATCATAAGACCCCTTTCCGGTGTCATAATGATAAGACAACTAAATCACTATGATGTCATAATCAATACACTCTTTTATTATGTCATAATGGTAAAAGAATGATAGCATTATGATGTCACAATCAAAACACCTCTTTAGTATCTCCTAACGGTAACACAATTAAAACATTATAATATTACAATCAAAACTCCCCTTTATGATGTCATATTGTTAAAATGATATTAGCATTATGACTTCACAATCATAAGACTCCTTTCCGGTGTCATAATTATAAGACAATTAAATCATTATGATGTCATAATCAATACACTCTTTTATTATGTCATAATGGTAAAAGAATGATAGTATTATGATGTCACAATCAAAACACCTCTTTAGTATCTCCTAATGGTAACACAATTAAAACATTATAATATTACAATCAAAACTCCCCTTTATGATGTCATAATGTTAAGGTGATGATAGCATTATGACATCACAATCATAAGACCCCTTTTCGGTGTCATAATGATAAGACAATTAAATCACTATGATGTCATAATCAATACACTCTTTTATTATGTCATAATGGTAAAAGAATGATAGCATTATGATGTCACAATCAAAACACCTCTTTAGTATCTCATGATGGCAACACAATTAAAATTTTATAATATTACAATCAAAACTCCCCTTTATGATGTCATAATGTTAAGGTGATGATAGCATTGTGACATCACAATCATAAGACCCCTTTCCGGTGTCATAATGATAAGACAACTAAATCACTATGATGTCATAATCAATACACTCTTTTATTATGTCATAATGGTAAAAGAATGATAGCATTATGATGTCACAATCAAAACACCTCTTTAGTATCTCATGATGGTAACACAATTAAAACATTATAATATTACAATCAAAACTCAACTTTATGATGTCATAATGTTAAGGTGATGATAGCATTGTGACATCACAATCATAAGACCCCTTTCCGGTGTCATAATGATAAGACAACTAAATCACTATGATGTCATAATCAATACACTCTTTTATTATGTCATAATGGTAAAAGAATGATAGCATTATGACGTCACAATCAAAACACCTCTTTAGTATCTCAGGATGGTAACACAATTAAAACATTATAATATTACAATCAAAACTCCCCTTTATGATGTCATAATGTTAGGGTGATGATAGCATTATGACATCACAATCATAAGACCCCTTTCCGGTGTCATAATGATAAGACAACTAAATCACTATGATGTCATAATCAATACACTCTTTTATTATGTCATAATGGTAAAAGAATGATAGCATTATGATGTCACAATCAAAACACCTCTTTAGTATCTCCTGATGGTAACACAGTTACAACATTATAATATTACAATCAAAACTCCCCTTTATGATGTCATATTGTTAAAATGATGATAGCATTATGACATCACAATCATAAGACTCCTTTCCGGTGTCATAATTATAAGACAATTAAATCATTATGATGTCATAATCAATACACTCTTTTATTATGTCATAATGGTAAAAGAATGATAGCATTATGATGTCACAATCAAAACACCTCTTTAGTATCTCATGATGGTAACACAATTAAAACATTATAATATTACAATCAAAACTCCCCTTTATGATGTCATAATGTTAAGGTGATGATAGCATTATGACATCACAATCATAAGACCCCTTTCCGGTGTCATAATGATAAGACAACTAAATCACTATGATGTCATAATCAATACACTCTTTTATTATGTCATAATGGTAAAAGAATGATAGCATTATGATGTCACAATCAAAACATCTCTTTAGTATCTCCTAACGGTAACACAATTAAAACATTATAATATTACAATCAAAACTCCCCTTTATGATGTCATATTGTTAAAATGATATTAGCATTATGACATCACAATCATAAGACTCCTTTCCGGTGTCATAATTATAAGACAATTAAATCATTATGATGTCATAATCAATACACTCTTTTATTATGTCATAATGGTAAAAGAATGATAGTATTATGATGTCACAATCAAAACACCTCTTTAGTATCTCCTAATGGTAACACAATTAAAACCTTATAATATTACAATCAAAACTCCCCTTTATGATGTCATAATGTTAAGGTGATGATAGCATTATGACATCACAATCATAAGACCCCTTTTCGGTGTCATAATGATAAGACAATTAAATCACTATGATGTCATAATCAATACACTCTTTTATTATGTCATAATGGTAAAAGAATGATAGCATTATGATGTCACAATCAAAACACCTCTTTAGTATCTCATGATGGTAGCACAATTAAAACATTATAATATTACAATCAAAACTCCCCTTTATGATGTCATAATGTTAAGGTGATGATAGCATTGTGACATCACAATCATAAGACCCCTTTCCGGTGTCATAATGATAAGACAACTAAATCACTATGATGTCATAATCAATACACTCTTTTATTATGTCATAATGGTAAAAGAATGATAGCATTATGATGTCACAATCAAAACACCTCTTTAGTATCTCATGATGGTAACACAATTAAAACATTATAATATTACAATCAAAACTCCCCTTTATGATGTCATAATGTTAAGGTGATGATAGCATTATGACATCACAATCATAAGACCCCTTTCCGCTGTCATAATGATAAGACAACTAAATGACTATGATGTCATAATCAATACACTCTTTTATTATGTCATAATGGTAAAAGAATGATAGCATTATGATGTCACAATCAAAACACCTCTTTAGTATCTCATGATGGTAACACAATTAAAACATTATAATATTACAATCAAAACTCCCCTTTATGATGTCATAATGTTAAGTTAATGATAGCATTATGACATCACAATCATAAGACCCCTTTCCGGTGTCATAATGATAAGACAACTAAATCACTATGATGTCATAATCAATACACTCTTTTATTATGTCATAATGGTAAAAGAATGATAGCATTATGATGTCACAATCAAAACACCTCTTTAGTATCTCCTAATGGTAACACAATTAAAACATTATAATATTACATTCAAAACTCCCCTTTATGATTTCATATTGTTAAAATGATGATAGCATTATGACATCACAATCATAAGACTCCTTTCCGGTGTCATAATTATAAGACAATTAAATCAGTATGATGTCATAATCAATACACTCTTTTATTATGTCATAATGGTAAAAGAATGATAGCATTATGATGTCACAATCAAAACACCTCTTTAGTATCTCCTAATGGTAACACAATTAAAACATTATAATATTACAATCAAAACTCCCCTTTATGATGTCATAATGTTAAGGTGATGATAGCATTGTGACATCACAATCATAAGACCCCTTTCCGGTGTCATAATGATAAGACAACTAAATCACTATGATGTCATAATCAATACACTCTTTTATTATGTCATAATGGTAAAAGAATGATAGCATTATGATGTCACAATCAAAACACCTCTTTAGTATCTCATGATGGTAACACAATTAAAACATTATAATATTACAATCAAAACTCCCCTTTATGATGTCATATTGTTAAAATGATGATAGCATTATGACATCACAATCATAAGACCCATTTCCGGTGTCATAATGATAAGACAACTAAATCACTATGATGTCATAATCAATACACTCTTTTATTATGTCATAATGGTAAAAGAATGATAGCATTATGATGTCACAATCAAAACACCTCTTTAGTATCTCCTAATGGTAACACAATTAAAACATTATAATATTACAATCAAAACTCCCCTTTATGATGTCATAATGTTAAGTTGATGATAGCATTATGACATCACAATCATAAGACCCCTTTCCGGTGTCATAATGATAAGACAACTAAATCACTATGATGTCATAATCAATACACTCTTTTATTATGTCATAATGGTAAAAGAATGATAGCATTATGATGTCACAATCAAAACACCTCTTTAGTATCTCCTAATGGTAACACAATTAAAACATTATAATATTACAATCAAAACTCCCCTTTCTGATGTCATATTGTTAAAATGATGATAGCATTATGACATCACAATCATAAGACTCCTTTCCGGTGTCATAATTATAAGACAATTAAATCAGTATGATGTCATAATCAATACACTCTTTTATTATGTCATAATGGTAAAAGAATGATAGCATTATGATGTCACAATCAAAACACCTCTTTAGTATCTCCTAATGGTAACACAATTAAAACATTATAATATTACAATCAAAACTCCCCTTTATGATGTCATAATGTTAAGATGATGATAGCATTATGACATCACAATCATAAGACCCCTTTCCGGTGTCATAATGATAAGACAACTAAATCACTATGATGTCATAATCAATACACTCTTTTATTATGTCATAATGGTAAAAGAATGATAGCATTATGATGTCACAATCAAAACACCTCTTTAGTATCTCCTAATGGTAACACAATTAAAACATTATAATATTACATTCAAAACTCCCCTTTATGATGTCATATTGTTAAAATGATGATAGCATTATGACATCACAATCATAAGACCCCTTTCCGGTGTCATAATGATAAGACAACTAAATCACTATGATGTCATAATCAATACACTCTTTTATTATGTCATAGTGGTAAAAAAATGATAGCATTATGATGTCACAATCAAAACACCTCTTTAGTATCTCATGATGGTAACACAATTAAAACATTATAATATTACAATCAAAACTCCACTTTATGATGTCATAATGTTAAGGTGATGATAGCATTATGACATCACAATCATAAGACCCCTTTCCGGTGTCATAATGATAAGACAACTAAATCACTATGATGTCATAATCAATACACTCTTTTATTATGTCATAATGGTAAAAGAATGATAGCATTATGATGTCACAATCAAAACACCTCTTTAGTATCTCCTAACGGTAACACAATTAAAACATTATAATATTACAATCAAAACTCCCCTTTATGATGTCATATTGTTAAAATGATATTAGCATTATGACATCACAATCATAAGAC
Organism: Spea bombifrons; assembly: GCF_027358695.1. Classification (NCBI taxonomy): domain Eukaryota; kingdom Metazoa; phylum Chordata; class Amphibia; order Anura; family Pelobatidae; genus Spea; species Spea bombifrons. The sequence goes on from NC_071088.1 coordinate 41,514,904, forward strand.
TCCTTTCCGGTGTCATAATTATAAGACAATTAAATCATTATGATGTCATAATCAATACACTCTTTTATTATGTCATAATGGTAAAAGAATGATAGCATTATGATGTCACAATCAAAACACCTCTTTAGTATCTCCTAATGGTAACACAATTAAAACCTTATAATATTACAATCAAAACTCCCCTTTATGATGTCATAATGTTAAGGTGATGATAGCATTATGACATCACAATCATAAGACCCCTTTTCGGTGTCATAATGATAAGACAATTAAATCACTATGATGTCATAATCAATACACTCTTTTATTATGTCATAATGGTAAAAGAATGATAGCATTATGATGTCACAATCAAAACACCTCTTTAGTATCTCATGATGGTAACACAATTAAAACATTATAATATTACAATCAAAACTCCCCTTTATGATGTCATAATGTTAAGGTGATGATAGCATTGTGACATCACAATCATAAGACCCCTTTCCGGTGTCATAATGATAAGACAACTAAATCACTATGATGTCATAATCAATACACTCTTTTATTATGTCATAATGGTAAAAGAATGATAGCATTATGATGTCACAATCAAAACACCTCTTTAGTATCTCATGATGGTAACACAATTAAAACATTATAATATTACAATCAAAACTCCCCTTTATGATGTCATAATGTTAAGGTGATGATAGCATTATGACATCACAATCATAAGACCCCTTTCCGCTGTCATAATGATAAGACAACTAAATGACTATGATGTCATAATCAATACACTCTTTTATTATGTCATAATGGTAAAAGAATGATAGCATTATGATGTCACAATCAAAACACCTCTTTAGTATCTCATGATGGTAACACAATTAAAACATTATAATATTACAATCAAAACTCCCCTTTATGATGTCATAATGTTAACTTTATGATAGCATTATGACATCACAATCATAAGACCCCTTTCCGGTGTCATAATGATAAGACAACTAAATCACTATGATGTCATAATCAATACACTCTTTTATTATGTCATAATGGTAAAAGAATGATAGCATTATGATGTCACAATCAAAACACCTCTTAAGTATCTCCTAATGGTAACACAATTAAAACATTATAATATTACATTCAAAACTCCCCTTTATGATGTCATATTGTTAAAATGATGATAGCATTATGACATCACAATCATAAGACCCCTTTCCGGTGTCATAATGATAAGACAACTAAATCACTATGATGTCATAATCAATACACTCTTTTATTATGTCATAATGGTAAAAGAATGATAGCATTATGATGTCACAATCAAAACACCTCTTTAGTATCTCCTAACGGTAACACAATTAAAACATTATAATATTACAATCAAAACTCCCCTTTATGATGTCATATTGTTAAAATGATATTAGCATTATGACATCACAATCATAAGACTCCTTTCCGGTGTCATAATTATAAGACAATTAAATCATTATGATGTCATAATCAATACACTCTTTTATTATGTCATAATGGTAAAAGAATGATAGTATTATGATGTCACAATCAAAACACCTCTTTAGTATCTCCTAATGGTAACACAATTAAAACATTATAATATTACAATCAAAACTCCCCTTTATGATGTCATAATGTTAAGGTGATGATAGCATTATGACATCACAATCATAAGACCCCTTTTCGGTGTCATAATGATAAGACAATTAAATCACTATGATGTCATAATCAATACACTCTTTTATTATGTCATAATGGTAAAAGAATGATAGCATTATGATGTCACAATCAAAACACCTCTTTAGTATCTCATGATGGTAACACAATTAAAACATTATAATATTACAATCAAAACTCCCCTTTATGATGTCATAATGTTAAGGTGATGATAGCATTGTGACATCACAATCATAAGACCCCTTTCCGGTGTCATAATGATAAGACAACTAAATCACTATGATGTCATAATCAATACACTCTTTTATTATGTCATAATGGTAAAAGAATGATAGCATTATGATGTCACAATCAAAACACCTCTTTAGTATCTCATGATGGTAACACAATTAAAACATTATAATATTACAATCAAAACTCAACTTTATGATGTCATAATGTTAAGGTGATGATAGCATTATGACATCACAATCATAAGACCCCTTTCCGGTGTCATAATGATAAGACAACTAAATCACTATGATGTCATAATCAATACACTCTTTTATTATGTCATAATGGTAAAAGAATGATAGCATTATGATGTCACAATCAAAACACCTCTTTAGTATCTCCTAATGGTAACACAATTAAAACATTATAATATTACAATCAAAACTCCCCTTTCTGATGTCATATTGTTAAAATGATGATAGCATTATGACATCACAATCATAAGACTCCTTTCCGGTGTCATAATTATAAGACAATTAAATCAGTATGATGTCATAATCAATACACTCTTTTATTATGTCATAATGGTAAAAGAATGATAGCATTATGATGTCACAATCAAAACACCTCTTTAGTATCTCCTAATGGTAACACAATTAAAACATTATAATATTACAATCAAAACTCCCCTTTATGATGTCATAATGTTAAGATGATGATAGCATTATGACATCACAATCATAAGACCCCTTTCCGGTGTCATAATGATAAGACAACTAAATCACTATGATGTCATAATCAATACACTCTTTTATTATGTCATAATGGTAAAAGAATGATAGCATTATGATGTCACAATCAAAACACCTCTTTAGTATCTCCTAATGGTAACACAATTAAAACATTATAATATTACATTCACAACTCCCCTTTATGATGTCATATTGTTAAAATGATGATAGCATTATGACATCACAATCATAAGACCCCTTTCCGGTGTCATAATGATAAGACAACTAAATCACTATGATGTCATAATCAATACACTCTTTTATTATGTCATAGTGGTAAAAAAATGATAGCATTATGATGTCACAATCAAAACACCTCTTTAGTATCTCATGATGGTAACACAATTAAAACATTATAATATTACAATCAAAACTCCCCTTTATGATGTCATAATGTTAAGGTGATGATAGCATTATGACATCACAATCATAAGACCCCTTTCCGGTGTCATAATGATAAGACAACTAAATCACTATGATGTCATAATCAATACACTCTTTTATTATGTCATAATGGTAAAAGAATGATAGCATTATGATGTCACAATCAAAACACCTCTTTAGTATCTCCTAACGGTAACACAATTAAAACATTATAATATTACAATCAAAATTCCCCTTTATGATGTCATATTGTTAAAATGATATTAGCATTATGACATCACAATCATAAGACTCCTTTCCGGTGTCATAATTATAAGACAATTAAATCATTATGATGTCATAATCAATACACTCTTTTATTATGTCATAATGGTAAAAGAATGATAGTATTATGATGTCACAATCAAAACACCTCTTTAGTATCTCCTAATGGTAACACAATTAAAACCTTATAATATTACAATCAAAACTCCCCTTTATGATGTCATAATGTTAAGGTGATGATAGCATTATGACATCACAATCATAAGACCCCTTTTCGGTGTCATAATGATAAGACAATTAAATCACTATGATGTCATAATCAATACACTCTTTTATTATGTCATAATGGTAAAAGAATGATAGCATTATGATGTCACAATCAAAACACCTCTTTAGTATCTCATGATGGTAACACAATTAAAACATTATAATATTACAATCAAAACTCCCCTTTATGATGTCATAATGTTAAGGTGATGATAGCATTGTGACATCACAATCATAAGACCCCTTTCCGGTGTCATAATGATAAGACAACTAAATCACTATGATGTCATAATCAATACACTCTTTTATTATGTCATAATGGTAAAAGAATGATAGCATTATGATGTCACAATCAAAACACCTCTTTAGTATCTCATGATGGTAACACAATTAAAACATTATAATATTACAATCAAAACTCCCCTTTATGATGTCATAATGTTAAGGTGATGATAGCATTATGACATCACAATCATAAGACCCCTTTCCACTGTCATAATGATAAGACAACTAAATGACTATGATGTCATAATCAATACACTCTTTTATTATGTCATAATGGTAAAAGAATGATAGCATTATGATGTCACAATCAAAACACCTCTTTAGTATCTCATGATGGTAACACAATTAAAACATTATAATATTACAATCAAAACTCCCCTTTATGATGTCATAATGTTAACTTAATGATAGCATTATGACATCACAATCATAAGACCCCTTTCCGGTGTCATAATGATAAGACAACTAAATCACTATGATGTCATAATCAATACACTCTTTTATTATGTCATAATGGTAAAAGAATGATAGCATTATGATGTCACAATCAAAACACCTCTTTAGTATCTCCTAATGGTAACACAATTAAAACATTATAATATTACATTCAAAACTCCCCTTTATGATTTCATATTGTTAAAATGATGATAGCATTATGACATCACAATCATAAGACTCCTTTCCGGTGTCATAATTATAAGACAATTAAATCAGTATGATGTCATAATCAATACACTCTTTTATTATGTCATAATGGTAAAAGAATGATAGCATTATGATGTCACAATCAAAACACCTCTTTAGTATCTCCTAATGGTAACACAATTAAAACATTATAATATTACAATCAAAACTCCCCTTTATGATGTCATAATGTTAAGATGATGATAGCATTATGACATCACAATCATAAGACCCCTTTCCGGTGTCATAATGATAAGACAACTAAATCACTATGATGTCATAATCAATACACTCTTTTATTATGTCATAATGGTAAAAGAATGATAGCATTATGATGTCACAATCAAAACACCTCTTTAGTATCTCCTAATGGTAACACAATTAAAACATTATAATATTACATTCAAAACTCCCCTTTATGATGTCATATTGTTAAAATGATGATAGCATTATGACATCACAATCATAAGACCCCTTTCCGGTGTCATAATGATAAGACAACTAAATCACTATGATGTCATAATCAATACACTCTTTTATTATGTCATTATGGTAAAAGAATGATAGCATTATGATGTCACAATCAAAACACCTCTTTAGTATCTCCTAATGGTAACACAATTAAAACATTATAATATTACAATCAAAACTCCCCTTTATGATGTCATATTGTTAAAATGATGATAGCATTATGACATCACAATCATAAGACTCCTTTCCGGTGTCATAATTATAAGACAATTAAATAATTATGATGTCATAATCAATACACTATTTTATTATGTCATAATGGTAAAAGAATGATAGCATTATGATGTCACAATCAAAACACCTCTTTAGTATCTCCTAATGGTAACACAATTAGAACATTATAATATTACAATCAAAACTCCCCTTTATGATGTCATATTGTTAAAATGATGATAGCATTATGACATCACAATCATAAGACTCCTTTCCGGTGTCATAATTATAAGACAATTAAATCATTATGATGTCATCAGCAATACACTCTTTTATTATGTCATAATGGTAAAAGAATGATAGCATTATGATGTCACAATCAAAACACCTCTTTAGTATCTCATGATGGTAACACAATTAAAACATTATAATATTACAATCAAAACTCCCCTTTATGATGTCATAATGTTAAGGTGATGATAGCATTATGACATCACAATCATAAGACCCCTTTCCGGTGTCATAATGATAAGACAACTAAATCACTATGATGTCATAATCAATATACTCTTTTATTATGTCATAATGGTAAAAGAATGATAGCATTATGATGTCACAATCAAAACACCTCTTTAGTATCTCATGATGGTAACACAATTAAAACATTATAATATTACAATCAAAACTCCCCTTTATGATGTCATAATGTTAAGTTGATGATAGCATTATGACATCACAATCATAAGACCCCTTTCCGGTGTCATAATGATAAGACAACTAAATCACTATGACGTCATAATCAATACACTCTTTTATTATGTCATAATGGTAAAAGAATGATAGCATTATGATGTCACAATCAAAACACCTCTTTAGTATCTCCTAATGGTAACACAATTAAAACATTATAATATTACAATCAAAACTCCCCTTTCTGATGTCATATTGTTAAAATGATGATAGCATTATGACATCACAATCATAAGACTCCTTTCCGGTGTCATAATTATAAGACAATTAAATCAGTATGATGTCATAATCAATACACTCTTTTATTATGTCATAATGGTAAAAGAATGATAGCATTATGATGTCACAATCAAAACACCTCTTTAGTATCTCCTAATGGTAACACAATTAAAACATTATAATATTACAATCAAAACTCCCCTTTATGATGTCATAATGTTAAGATGATGATAGCATTATGACATCACAATCATAAGACCCCTTTCCGGTGTCATAATGATAAGACAACTAAATCACTATGATGTCATAATCAATACACTCTTTTATTATGTCATAATGGTAAAAGAATGATAGCATTATGATGTCACAATCAAAACACCTCTTTAGTATCTCCTAATGGTAACACAATTAAAACATTATAATATTACATTCAAAACTCCCCTTTATGATGTCATATTGTTAAAATGATGATAGCATTATGACATCACAATCATAAGACCCCTTTCCGGTGTCATAATGATAAGACAACTAAATCACTATGATGTCATAATCAATACACTCTTTTATTATGTCATAATGGTAAAAGAATGATAGTATTATGATGTCACAATCAAAACACCTCTTTAGTATCTCCTAATGGTAACACAATTAAAACATTATAATATTACAATCAAAACTCCCCTTTATGATGTCATAATGTTAAGGTGATGATAGCATTATGACATCACAATCATAAGACCCCTTTTCGGTGTCATAATGATAAGACAATTAAATCACTATGATGTCATAATCAATACACTCTTTTATTATGTCATAATGGTAAAAGAATGATAGCATTATGATGTCACAACTAAAACACCTCTTTAGTATCTCATGATGGTAACACAATTAAAACATTATAATATTACAATCAAAACTCCCCTTTATGATGTCATAATGTTAAGGTGATGATAGCATTGTGACATCACAATCATAAGACCCCTTTCCGGTGTCATAATGATAAGACAACTAAATCACTATGATGTCATAATCAATACACTCTTTTATTATGTCATAATGGTAAAAGAATGATAGCATTATGATGTCACAATCAAAACACCTCTTTAGTATCTCATGATGGTAACACAATTAAAACATTATAATATTACAATCAAAACTCCCCTTTATGATGTCATATTGTTAAAATGATGATAGCATTATGACATCACAATCATAAGTCCCATTTCCGGTGTCATAATGATAAGACAACTAAATCACTATGATGTCATAATCAATACACTCTTTTATTATGTCATAATGGTAAAAGAATGATAGCATTATGATGTCACAATCAAAACACCTCTTTAGTATCTCCTAATGTTAACACAATTAAAACATTATAATATTACAATCAAAACTCCCCTTTATGATGTCATAATGTTAAGTTGATGATAGCATTATGACATCACAATCATAAGACCCCTTTCCGGTGTCATAATGATAAGACAACTAAATCACTATGATGTCATAATCAATACACTCTTTTATTATGTCATAATGGTAAAAGAATGATAGCATTATGACGTCACAATCAAAACACCTCTTTAGAATCTCAAGATGGTAACACAATTAAAACATTATAATATTACAATCAAAACTCCCCTTTATGATGTCATAATGTTAGGGTGATGATAGCATTATGACATCACAATCATAAGACCCCTTTCCGGTGTCATAATGATAAGACAACTAAATCACTATGATGTCATAATCAATACACTCTTTTATTATGGCATAATGGTAAAAGAATGATAGCATTATGATGTCACAATCAAAACACCTCTTTAGTATCTCCTGATGGTAACACAGTTACAACATTATAATATTACAATCAAAACTCCCCTTTATGATGTCATATTGTTAAAATGATGATAGCATTATGACATCACAATCATAAGACTCCTTTCCGGTGTCATAATGATAAGACAATTAAATCACTATGATGTCATAATCAATACACTCTTTTATTATGTCATAATGGTAAAAGAATGATAGCATTATGATGTCACAATCAAAACACCTCTTTAGTATCTCATGATGGTAACACAATTAAAACATTATAATATTACAATCAAAACTCCCCTTTATGATGTCATAATGTTAAGGTGATGATAGCATTGTGACATCACAATCATAAGACCCCTTTCCGGTGTCATAATGATAAGACAACTAAATCACCATGATGTCATAATCAATACACTCTTTTATTATGTCATAATGGTAAAAGAATGATAGCATTATGATGTCACAATCAAAACACCTCTTTAGTATCTCATGATGGTAACACAATTAAAACATTATAATATTACAATCAAAACTCCCCTTTATGATGTCATATTGTTAAAATGATGATAGCATTATGACATCACAATCATAAGACCCCTTTCCGGTGTCATAATGATAAGACAACTAAATCACTATGATGTCATAATCAATACACTCTTTTATTATGTCATAATGGTAAAAGAATGATAGCATTATGATGTCACAATCAAAACACCTCTTTAGTATCTCCTAATGGTAACACAATTAAAACATTATAATATTACAATCAAAACTCCCCTTTATGATGTCATAATGTTAACTTAATGATAGCATTATGACATCACAATCATAAGACCCCTTTCCGGTGTCATAATGATAAGACAACTAAATCACTATGATGTCATAATCAATACACTCTTTTATTATGTCATAATGGTAAAAGAATGATAGCATTATGATGTCACAATCAAAACACCTCTTTAGTATCTCCTAATGGTAACACAATTAAAACATTATAATATTACAATCAAAACTCCCCTTTATGATGTCATATTGTTAAAATGATGATAGCATTATGACATCACAATCATAAGACTCCTTTCCGGTGTCATAATTATAAGACAATTAAATCATTATGATGTCATAATCAATACACTATTTTATTATGTCATAATGGTAAAAGAATGATAGCATTATGATGTCACAATCAAAACACCTCTTTAGTATCTCCTAATGGTAACACAATTAGAACATTATAATATTACAATCAAAACTCCCCTTTATGATGTCATATTGTTAAAATGATGATAGCATTATGACATCACAATCATAAGACTCCTTTCCGGTGTCATAATTATAAGACAATTAAATCATTATGATGTCATCATCAATACACTCTTTTATTATGTCATAATGGTAAAAGAATGATAGCATTATGATGTCACAATCAAAACACCTCTTTAGTATCTCATGATGGTAACACAATTAAAACATTATAATATTACAATCAAAACTCCCCTTTATGATGTCATAATGTTAAGGTGATGATAGCATTGTGACATCACAATCATAAGACACCTTTCCGGTGTCATAATGATAAGACAACTAAATCACTATGATGTCATAATCAATACACTCTTTTATTATGTCATAATGGTAAAAGAATGATAGCATTATGATGTCACAATCAAAACACCTCTTTAGTATCTCATGATGGTAACACAATTAAAACATTATAATATTACAATCAAAACTCCCCTTTATGATGTCATAATGTTAAGTTGATGATAGCATTATGACATCACAATCATAAGACCCCTTTCCGGTGTCATAATGATAAGACAACTAAATCACTATGACGTCATAATCAATACACTCTTTTATTATGTCATAATGGTAAAAGAATGATAGCATTATGATGTCACAATCAAAACACCTCTTTAGTATCTCCTAATGGTAACACAATTAAAACATTATAATATTACAATCAAAACTCCCCTTTCTGATGTCATATTGTTAAAATGATGATAGCATTATGACATCACAATCATAAGACTCCTTTCCGGTGTCATAATTATAAGACAATTAAATCAGTATGATGTCATAATCAATACACTCTTTTATTATGTCATAATGGTAAAAGAATGATAGCATTATGATGTCACAATCAAAACACCTCTTTAGTATCTCCTAATGGTAACACAATTAAAACATTATAATATTACAATCAAAACTCCCCTTTATGATGTCATAATGTTAAGATGATGATAGCATTATGACATCACAATCATAAGACCCCTTTCCGGTGTCATAATGATAAGACAACTAAATCACTATGATGTCATAATCAATACACTCTTTTATTATGTCATAATGGTAAAAGAATGATAGCATTATGATGTCACAATCAAAACACCTCTTTAGTATCTCCTAATGGTAACACAATTAAAACATTATAATATTACATTCAAAACTCCCCTTTATGATGTCATATTGTTAAAATGATGATAGCATTATGACATCACAATCATAAGACCCCTTTCCGGTGTCATAATGATAAGACAACTAAATCACTATGATGTCATAATCAATACACTCTTTTATTATGTCATAATGGTAAAAGAATGATAGCATTATGATGTCACAATCAAAACACCTCTTTAGTATCTCCTAATGGTAACACAATTAAAACATTATAATATTACATTCAAAACTCCCCTTTATGATGTCATATTGTTAAAATGATGATAGCATTATGACATCACAATCATAAGACCCCTTTCCGGTGTCATAATGATAAGACAACTAAATCACTATGCTGTCATAATCAATACACTCTTTTATTATGTCATAATGGTAAAAGAATGATAGCATTATGATGTCACAATCAAAACACCTCTTTAGTATCTCCTAACGGTAACACAATTAAAACATTATAATATTACAATCAAAACTCCCCTTTATGATGTCATATTGTTAAAATGATATTAGCATTATGACATCACAATCATAAGACTCCTTTCCGGTGTCATAATTATAAGACAATTAAATCATTATGATGTCATAATCAATACACTCTTTTATTATGTCATAATGGTAAAAGAATGATAGTATTATGATGTCACAATCAAAACACCTCTTTAGTATCTCCTAATGGTAACACAATTAAAACATTATAATATTACAATCAAAACTCCCCTTTATGATGTCATAATGTTAAGGTGATGATAGCATTATGACATCACAATCATAAGACCCCTTTTCGGTGTCATAATGATAAGACAATTAAATCACTATGATGTCATAATCAATACACTCTTTTATTATGTCATAATGGTAAAAGAATGATAGCATTATGATGTCACAATCAAAACACCTCTTTAGTATCTCATGATGGTAACACAATTAAAACATTATAATATTACAATCAAAACTCAACTTTATGATGTCATAATGTTAAGGTGATGATAGCATTGTGACATCACAATCATAAGACCCCTTTCCGGTGTCATAATGATAAGACAACTAAATCACTATGATGTCATAATCAATACACTCTTTTATTATGTCATAATGGTAAAAGAATGATAGCATTATGACGTCACAATCAAAACACCTCTTTAGTATCTCAAGATGGTAACACAATTAAAACATTATAATATTACAATCAAAACTCCCCTTTATGATGTCATAATGTTAGGGTGATGATAGCATTATGACATCACAATCATAAGACCCCTTTCCGGTGTCATAATGATAAGACAACTAAATCACTATGATGTCATAATCAATACACTCTTTTATTATGTCATAATGGTAAAAGAATGATAGCATTATGATGTCACAATCAAAACACCTCTTTAGTATCTCCTGATGGTAACACAGTTACAACATTATAATATTACAATCAAAACTCCCCTTTATGATGTCATATTGTTAAAATGATGATAGCATTATGACATCACAATCATAAGACTCCTTTCCGGTGTCATAATTATAAGACAATTAAATCATTATGATGTCATAATCAATACACTCTTTTATTATGTCATAATGGTAAAAGAATGATAGCATTATGATGTCACAATCAAAACACCTCTTTAGTATCTCATGATGGTAACACAATTAAAACATTATAATATTACAATCAAAACTCCCCTTTATGATGTCATAATGTTAAGGTGATGATAGCATTATGACATCACAATCATAAGACCCCTTTCCGGTGTCATAATGATAAGACAACTAAATGACTATGATGTCATAATCAATACACTCTTTTATTATGTCATAATGGTAAAAGAATGATAGCATTATGATGTCACAATCAAAACACCTCTTTAGTATCTCCTAACGGTAACACAATTAAAACATTATAATATTACAATCAAAACTCCCCTTTATGATGTCATATTGTTAAAATGATATTAGCATTATGACATCACAATCATAAGACTCCTTTCCGGTGTCATAATTATAAGACAATTAAATCATTATGATGTCATAATCAATACACTCTTTTATTATGTCATAATGGTAAAAGAATGATAGTATTATGATGTCACAATCAAAACACCTCTTTAGTATCTCCTAATGGTAACACAATTAAAACATTATAATATTACAATCAAAACTCCCCTTTATGATGTCATAATGTTAAGGTGATGATAGCATTATGACATCACAATCATAAGACCCCTTTTCGGTGTCATAATGATAAGACAATTAAATCACTATGATGTCATAATCAATACACTCTTTTATTATGTCATAATGGTAAAAGAATGATAGCATTATGATGTCACAATCAAAACACCTCTTTAGTATCTCATGATGGTAACACAATTAAAACATTATAATATTACAATCAAAACTCCCCTTTATGATGTCATAATGTTAAGGTGATGATAGCATTGTGACATCACAATCATAAGACCCCTTTCCGGTGTCATAATGATAAGACAACTAAATCACTATGATGTCATAATCAATACACTCTTTTATTATGTCATAATGGTAAAAGAATGATAGCATTATGATGTCACAATCAAAAAACCTCTTTAGTATCTCATGATGGTAACCCAATTAAAACATTATAATATTACAATCAAAACTCCCCTTTATGATGTCATAATGTTAAGTTAATGATAGCATTATGACATCACAATCATAAGACCCCTTTCCGGTGTCATAATGATAAGACAACTAAATCACTATGATGTCATAATCAATACACTCTTTTATTATGTCATAATGGTAAAAGAATGATAGCATTATGATGTCACAATCAAAACACCTCTTTAGTATCTCCTAATGGTAACACAATTAAAACATTATAATATTATATTCAAAACTCCCCTTTATGATGTCATAATGTTAAGATGATGATAGCATTATGACATCACAATCATAAGACCCCTTTCCGGTGTCATAATGATAAGACAACTAAATCACTATGATGTCATAATCAATACACTCTTTTATTATGTCATAATGGTAAAAGAATGATAGCATTATGATGTCACAATAAAAACACCTCTTTAGTATCTCCTAATGGTAACACAATTAAAACATTATAATATTACATTCAAAACTCCCCTTTATGATGTCATATTGTTAAAATGATGATAGCATTATGACATCACAATCATAAGACCCCTTTCCGGTGTCATAATGATAAGACAACTAAATCACTATGATGTCATAATCAATACACTCTTTTATTATGTCATAATGGTAAAAGAATGATAGCATTATGATGTCACAATCAAAACACCTCTTTAGTATCTCCTAACGGTAACACAATTAAAACATTATAATATTACAATCAAAACTCCCCTTTATGATGTCATATTGTTAAAATGATATTAGCATTATGACATCACAATCATAAGACTCCTTTCCGGTGTCATAATTATAAGACAATTAAATCATTATGATGTCATAATCAATACACTCTTTTATTATGTCATAATGGTAAAAGAATGATAGTATTATGATGTCACAATCAAAACACCTCTTTAGTATCTCCTAATGGTAACACAATTAAAACCTTATAATATTACAATCAAAACTCCCCTTTATGATGTCATAATGTTAAGGTGATGATAGCATTATGACATCACAATCATAAGACCCCTTTTCGGTGTCATAATGATAAGACAATTAAATCACTATGATGTCATAATCAATACACTCTTTTATTATGTCATAATGGTAAAAGAATGATAGCATTATGATGTCACAATCAAAACACCTCTTTAGTATCTCATGATGGTAACACAATTAAAACATTATAATATTACAATCAAAACTCCCCTTTATGATGTCATAATGTTAAGGTGATGATAGCATTATGACATCACAATCATAAGACCCCTTTCCGCTGTCATAATGATAAGACAACTAAATGACTATGATGTCATAATCAATACACTCTTTTATTATGTCATAATGGTAAAAGAATGATAGCATTATGATGTCACAATCAAAACACCTCTTTAGTATCTCATGATGGTAACACAATTAAAACATTATAATATTACAATCAAAACTCCCCTTTATGATGTCATAATGTTAAGTTAATGATAGCATTATGACATCACAATCATAAGACCCCTTTCCGGTGTCATAATGATAAGACAACTAAATCACTATGATGTCATAATCAATACACTCTTTTATTATGTCATAATGGTAAAAGAATGATAGCATTATGATGTCACAATCAAAACACCTCTTTAGTATCTCCTAATGGTAACACAATTAAAACATTATAATATTACATTCAAAACTCCCCTTTATGATGTCATATTGTTAAAATGATGATAGCATTATGACATCACAATCATAAGACTCCTTTCCGGTGTCATAATTATAAGACAATTAAATCAGTATGATGTCATAATCAATACACTCTTTTATTATGTCATAATGGTAAAAGAATGATAGCATTATGATGTCACAATCAAAACACCTCTTTAGTATCTCCTAATGGTAACACAATTAAAACATTATAATATTACAATCAAAACTCCCCTTTATGATGTCATAATGTTAAGATGATGATAGCATTATGACATCACAATCATAAGACCCCTTTCCGGTGTCATAATGATAAGACAACTAAATCACTATGATGTCATAATCAATACACTCTTTTATTATGTCATAATGGTAAAAGAATGATAGCATTATGATGTCACAATAAAAACACCTCTTTAGTATCTCCTAATGGTAACACAATTAAAACATTATAATATTACATTCAAAACTCCCCTTTATGATGTCATATTGTTAAAATGATGATAGCATTATGACATCACAATCATAAGACCCCTTTCCGGTGTCATAATGATAAGACAACTAAATCACTGTGATGTCATAATCAATACACTCTTTTATTATGTCATAATGGTAAAAGAATGATAGCATTATGATGTCACAATCAAAA
Source organism: Spea bombifrons (assembly GCF_027358695.1). NCBI lineage: Eukaryota > Metazoa > Chordata > Amphibia > Anura > Pelobatidae > Spea > Spea bombifrons. Next base: position 41,530,381 of record NC_071088.1, read on the forward strand.
CACCTCTTTAGTATCTCCTAATGGTAACACAATTAAAACATTATAATATTACAATCAAAACTCCCCTTTATGATGTCATATTGTTAAAATGATGATAGCATTATGACATCACAATCATAAGACTCCTTTCCGGTGTCATAATTATAAGACAATTAAATCATTATGATGTCATAATCAATACACTATTTTATTATGTCATAATGGTAAAAGAATGATAGCATTATGATGTCACAATCAAAACACCTCTTTAGTATCTCCTAATGGTAACACAATTAGAACATTATAATATTACAATCAAAACTCCCCTTTATGATGTCATATTGTTAAAATGATGATAGCATTATGACATCACAATCATAAGACTCCTTTCCGGTGTCATAATTATAAGACAATTAAATCATTATGATGTCATCATCAATACACTCTTTTATTATGTCATAATGGTAAAAGAATGATAGCATTATGATGTCACAATCAAAACACCTCTTTAGTATCTCATGATGGTAACACAATTAAAACATTATAATATTACAATCAAAACTCCCCTTTATGATGTCATAATGTTAAGGTGATGATAGCATTGTGACATCACAATCATAAGACCCCTTTCCGGTGTCATAATGATAAGACAACTAAATCACTATGATGTCATAATCAATACACTCTTTTATTATGTCATAATGGTAAAAGAATGATAGCATTATGACGTCACAATCAAAACACCTCTTTAGAATCTCAAGATGGTAACACAATTAAAACATTATAATATTACAATCAAAACTCCCCTTTATGATGTCATAATGTTAGGGTGATGATAGCATTATGACATCACAATCATAAGACCCCTTTCCGGTGTCATAATGATAAGATAACTAAATCACTATGATGTCATAATCAATACACTCTTTTATTATGGCATAATGGTAAAAGAATGATAGCATTATGATGTCACAATCAAAACACCTCTTTAGTATCTCCTGATGGTAACACAGATACAACATTATAATATTACAATCAAAACTCCCCTTTATGATGTCATATTGTTAAAATGATGATAGCATTATGACATCACAATCATAAGACTCCTTTCCGGTGTCATAATTATAAGACAATTAAATCATTATGATGTCATAATCAATACACTCTTTTATTATGTCATAATGGTAAAAGAATGATAGCATTATGATGTCACAATCAAAACACCTCTTTAGTATCTCATGATGGTAACACAATTAAAACATTATAATATTACAATCAAAACTCCCCTTTATGATGTCATAATGTTAAGGTGATGATAGCATTATGACATCACAATCATAAGACCCCTTTCCGGTGTCATAATGATAAGACAACTAAATGACTATGATGTCATAATCAATACACTCTTTTATTATGTCATAATGGTAAAAGAATGATAGCATTATGATGTCACAATCAAAACACCTCTTTAGTATCTCATGATGGTAACACAATTAAAACATTATAATATTACAATCAAAACTCCCCTTTATGATGTCATAATGTTAAGTTGATGATAGCATTATGACATCACAATCATAAGACCCCTTTCCGGTGTCATAATGATAAGACAACTAAATCACTATGATGTCATAATCAATACACTCTTTTATTATGTCATAATGGTAAAAGAATGATAGCATTATGATGTCACAATCAAAACACCTCTTTAGTATCTCCTAACGGTAACACAATTAAAACATTATAATATTACAATCAAAACTCCCCTTTATGATGTCATATTGTTAAAATGATATTAGCATTATGACATCACAATCATAAGACTCCTTTCCGGTGTCATAATTATAAGACAATTAAATCATTATCATGTCATAATCAATACACTCTTTTATTATGTCATAATGGTAAAAGAATGATAGTATTATGATGTCACAATCAAAACACCTCTTTAGTATCTCTTGATGGTAACACAATTAAAACATTATAATATTACAATCAAAACTCCCCTTTATGATGTCATAATGTTAAGATGATGATAGCATTATGACATCACAATCATAAGACCCCTTTCCGGTGTCATAATGATAAGACAACTAAATCACTATGATGTCATAATCAATACACTCTTTTATTATGTCATAATGGTAAAAGAATGATAGCATTATGATGTCACAATCAAAACACCTCTTTAGTATCTCCTAATGGTAACACAATTAAAACATTATAATATTACAATCAAAACTCCCCTTTATGATGTCATATTGTTAAAATGATGATAGCATTATGACATCACAATCATAAGACTCCTTTCCGGTGTCATAATTATAAGACAATTAAATCATTATGATGTCATAATCAATACACTATTTTATTATGTCATAATGGTAAAAGAATGATAGCATTATGATGTCACAATCAAAACACCTCTTTAGTATCTCCTAATGGTAACACAATTAGAACATTATAATATTACAATCAAAACTCCCCTTTATGATGTCATATTGTTAAAATGATATTAGCATTATGACATCACAATCATAAGACTCCTTTCCGGTGTCATAATTATAAGACAATTAAATCATTATGATGTCATAATCAATACACTCTTTTATTATGTCATAATGGTAAAAGAATGATAGTATTATGATGTCACAATCAAAACACCTCTTTAGTATCTCCTAATGGTAACACAATTAAAACATTATAATATTACAATCAAAACTCCCCTTTATGATGTCATAATGTTAAGGTGATGATAGCATTATGACATCACAATCATAAGACCCCTTTTCGGTGTCATAATGATAAGACAATTAAATCACTATGATGTCATAATCAATACACTCTTTTATTATGTCATAATGGTAAAAGAATGATAGCATTATGATGTCACAATCAAAACACCTCTTTAGTATCTCATGATGGTAACACAATTAAAACATTATAATATTACAATCAAAACTCAACTTTATGATGTCATAATGTTAAGGTGATGATAGCATTGTGACATCACAATCATAAGACCCCTTTCCGGTGTCATAATGATAAGACAACTAAATCACTATGATGTCATAATCAATACACTCTTTTATTATGTCATAATGGTAAAAGAATGATAGCATTATGACGTCACAATCAAAACACCTCTTTAGTATCTCAAGATGGTAACACAATTAAAACATTATAATATTACAATCAAAACTCCCCTTTATGATGTCATAATGTTAGGGTGATGATAGCATTATGACATCACAATCATAAGACCCCTTTCCGGTGTCATAATGATAAGACAACTAAATCACTATGATGTCATAATCAATACACTCTTTTATTATGTCATAATGGTAAAAGAATGATAGCATTATGATGTCACAATCAAAACACCTCTTTAGTATCTCCTGATGGTAACACAGTTACAACATTATAATATTACAATCAAAACTCCCCTTTATGATGTCATATTGTTAAAATGATGATAGCATTATGACATCACAATCATAAGACTCCTTTCCGGTGTCATAATTATAAGACAATTAAATCATTATGATGTCATAATCAATACACTCTTTTATTATGTCATAATGGTAAAAGAATGATAGCATTATGATGTCACAATCAAAACACCTCTTTAGTATCTCATGATGGTAACACAATTAAAACATTATAATATTACAATCAAAACTCCCCTTTATGATGTCATAATGTTAAGGTGATGATAGCATTATGACATCACAATCATAAGACCCCTTTCCGGTGTCATAATGATAAGACAACTAAATGACTATGATGTCATAATCAATACACTCTTTTATTATGTCATAATGGTAAAAGAATGATAGCATTATGATGTCACAATCAAAACACCTCTTTAGTATCTCCTAACGGTAACACAATTAAAACATTATAATATTACAATCAAAACTCCCCTTTATGATGTCATATTGTTAAAATGATATTAGCATTATGACATCACAATCATAAGACTCCTTTCCGGTGTCATAATTATAAGACAATTAAATCATTATGATGTCATAATCAATACACTCTTTTATTATGTCATAATGGTAAAAGAATGATAGTATTATGATGTCACAATCAAAACACCTCTTTAGTATCTCCTAATGGTAACACAATTAAAACATTATAATATTACAATCAAAACTCCCCTTTATGATGTCATAATGTTAAGGTGATGATAGCATTATGACATCACAATCATAAGACCCCTTTTCGGTGTCATAATGATAAGACAATTAAATCACTATGATGTCATAATCAATACACTCTTTTATTATGTCATAATGGTAAAAGAATGATAGCATTATGATGTCACAATCAAAACACCTCTTTAGTATCTCATGATGGTAACACAATTAAAACATTATAATATTACAATCAAAACTCCCCTTTATGATGTCATAATGTTAAGGTGATGATAGCATTGTGACATCACAATCATAAGACCCCTTTCCGGTGTCATAATGATAAGACAACTAAATCACTATGATGTCATAATCAATACACTCTTTTATTATGTCATAATGGTAAAAGAATGATAGCATTATGATGTCACAATCAAAAAACCTCTTTAGTATCTCATGATGGTAACCCAATTAAAACATTATAATATTACAATCAAAACTCCCCTTTATGATGTCATAATGTTAAGTTAATGATAGCATTATGACATCACAATCATAAGACCCCTTTCCGGTGTCATAATGATAAGACAACTAAATCACTATGATGTCATAATCAATACACTCTTTTATTATGTCATAATGGTAAAAGAATGATAGCATTATGATGTCACAATCAAAACACCTCTTTAGTATCTCCTAATGGTAACACAATTAAAACATTATAATATTATATTCAAAACTCCCCTTTATGATGTCATAATGTTAAGATGATGATAGCATTATGACATCACAATCATAAGACCCCTTTCCGGTGTCATAATGATAAGACAACTAAATCACTATGATGTCATAATCAATACACTCTTTTATTATGTCATAATGGTAAAAGAATGATAGCATTATGATGTCACAATAAAAACACCTCTTTAGTATCTCCTAATGGTAACACAATTAAAACATTATAATATTACATTCAAAACTCCCCTTTATGATGTCATATTGTTAAAATGATGATAGCATTATGACATCACAATCATAAGACCCCTTTCCGGTGTCATAATGATAAGACAACTAAATCACTATGATGTCATAATCAATACACTCTTTTATTATGTCATAATGGTAAAAGAATGATAGCATTATGATGTCACAATCAAAACACCTCTTTAGTATCTCCTAACGGTAACACAATTAAAACATTATAATATTACAATCAAAACTCCCCTTTATGATGTCATATTGTTAAAATGATATTAGCATTATGACATCACAATCATAAGACTCCTTTCCGGTGTCATAATTATAAGACAATTAAATCATTATGATGTCATAATCAATACACTCTTTTATTATGTCATAATGGTAAAAGAATGATAGTATTATGATGTCACAATCAAAACACCTCTTTAGTATCTCCTAATGGTAACACAATTAAAACCTTATAATATTACAATCAAAACTCCCCTTTATGATGTCATAATGTTAAGGTGATGATAGCATTATGACATCACAATCATAAGACCCCTTTTCGGTGTCATAATGATAAGACAATTAAATCACTATGATGTCATAATCAATACACTCTTTTATTATGTCATAATGGTAAAAGAATGATAGCATTATGATGTCACAATCAAAACACCTCTTTAGTATCTCATGATGGTAACACAATTAAAACATTATAATATTACAATCAAAACTCCCCTTTATGATGTCATAATGTTAAGGTGATGATAGCATTATGACATCACAATCATAAGACCCCTTTCCGCTGTCATAATGATAAGACAACTAAATGACTATGATGTCATAATCAATACACTCTTTTATTATGTCATAATGGTAAAAGAATGATAGCATTATGATGTCACAATCAAAACACCTCTTTAGTATCTCATGATGGTAACACAATTAAAACATTATAATATTACAATCAAAACTCCCCTTTATGATGTCATAATGTTAAGTTAATGATAGCATTATGACATCACAATCATAAGACCCCTTTCCGGTGTCATAATGATAAGACAACTAAATCACTATGATGTCATAATCAATACACTCTTTTATTATGTCATAATGGTAAAAGAATGATAGCATTATGATGTCACAATCAAAACACCTCTTTAGTATCTCCTAATGGTAACACAATTAAAACATTATAATATTACATTCAAAACTCCCCTTTATGATGTCATATTGTTAAAATGATGATAGCATTATGACATCACAATCATAAGACTCCTTTCCGGTGTCATAATTATAAGACAATTAAATCAGTATGATGTCATAATCAATACACTCTTTTATTATGTCATAATGGTAAAAGAATGATAGCATTATGATGTCACAATCAAAACACCTCTTTAGTATCTCCTAATGGTAACACAATTAAAACATTATAATATTACAATCAAAACTCCCCTTTATGATGTCATAATGTTAAGATGATGATAGCATTATGACATCACAATCATAAGACCCCTTTCCGGTGTCATAATGATAAGACAACTAAATCACTATGATGTCATAATCAATACACTCTTTTATTATGTCATAATGGTAAAAGAATGATAGCATTATGATGTCACAATAAAAACACCTCTTTAGTATCTCCTAATGGTAACACAATTAAAACATTATAATATTACATTCAAAACTCCCCTTTATGATGTCATATTGTTAAAATGATGATAGCATTATGACATCACAATCATAAGACCCCTTTCCGGTGTCATAATGATAAGACAACTAAATCACTGTGATGTCATAATCAATACACTCTTTTATTATGTCATAATGGTAAAAGAATGATAGCATTATGATGTCACAATCAAAACACCTCTTTAGTATCTCCTAATGGTAACACAATTAAAACATTATAATATTACAATCAAAACTCCCCTTTATGATGTCATATTGTTAAAATGATGATAGCATTATGACATCACAATCATAAGACTCCTTTCCGGTGTCATAATTATAAGACAATTAAATCATTATGATGTCATAATCAATACACTATTTTATTATGTCATAATGGTAAAAGAATGATAGCATTATGATGTCACAATCAAAACACCTCTTTAGTATCTCCTAATGGTAACACAATTAGAACATTATAATATTACAATCAAAACTCCCCTTTATGATGTCATATTGTTAAAATGATGATAGCATTATGACATCACAATCATAAGACTCCTTTCCGGTGTCATAATTATAAGACAATTAAATCATTATGATGTCATCATCAATACACTCTTTTATTATGTCATAATGGTAAAAGAATGATAGCATTATGATGTCACAATCAAAACACCTCTTTAGTATCTCATGATGGTAACACAATTAAAACATTATAATATTACAATCAAAACTCCCCTTTATGATGTCATAATGTTAAGGTGATGATAGCATTGTGACATCACAATCATAAGACCCCTTTCCGGTGTCATAATGATAAGACAACTAAATCACTATGATGTCATAATCAATACACTCTTTTATTATGTCATAATGGTAAAAGAATGATAGCATTATGACGTCACAATCAAAACACCTCTTTAGAATCTCAAGATGGTAACACAATTAAAACATTATAATATTACAATCAAAACTCCCCTTTATGATGTCATAATGTTAGGGTGATGATAGCATTATGACATCACAATCATAAGACCCCTTTCCGGTGTCATAATGATAAGATAACTAAATCACTATGATGTCATAATCAATACACTCTTTTATTATGGCATAATGGTAAAAGAATGATAGCATTATGATGTCACAATCAAAACACCTCTTTAGTATCTCCTGATGGTAACACAGATACAACATTATAATATTACAATCAAAACTCCCCTTTATGATGTCATATTGTTAAAATGATGATAGCATTATGACATCACAATCATAAGACTCCTTTCCGGTGTCATAATTATAAGACAATTAAATCATTATGATGTCATAATCAATACACTCTTTTATTATGTCATAATGGTAAAAGAATGATAGCATTATGATGTCACAATCAAAACACCTCTTTAGTATCTCATGATGGTAACACAATTAAAACATTATAATATTACAATCAAAACTCCCCTTTATGATGTCATAATGTTAAGGTGATGATAGCATTATGACATCACAATCATAAGACCCCTTTCCGGTGTCATAATGATAAGACAACTAAATGACTATGATGTCATAATCAATACACTCTTTTATTATGTCATAATGGTAAAAGAATGATAGCATTATGATGTCACAATCAAAACACCTCTTTAGTATCTCATGATGGTAACACAATTAAAACATTATAATATTACAATCAAAACTCCCCTTTATGATGTCATAATGTTAAGTTGATGATAGCATTATGACATCACAATCATAAGACCCCTTTCCGGTGTCATAATGATAAGACAACTAAATCACTATGATGTCATAATCAATACACTCTTTTATTATGTCATAATGGTAAAAGAATGATAGCATTATGATGTCACAATCAAAACACCTCTTTAGTATCTCCTAACGGTAACACAATTAAAACATTATAATATTACAATCAAAACTCCCCTTTATGATGTCATATTGTTAAAATGATATTAGCATTATGACATCACAATCATAAGACTCCTTTCCGGTGTCATAATTATAAGACAATTAAATCATTATCATGTCATAATCAATACACTCTTTTATTATGTCATAATGGTAAAAGAATGATAGTATTATGATGTCACAATCAAAACACCTCTTTAGTATCTCTTGATGGTAACACAATTAAAACATTATAATATTACAATCAAAACTCCCCTTTATGATGTCATAATGTTAAGATGATGATAGCATTATGACATCACAATCATAAGACCCCTTTCCGGTGTCATAATGATAAGACAACTAAATCACTATGATGTCATAATCAATACACTCTTTTATTATGTCATAATGGTAAAAGAATGATAGCATTATGATGTCACAATCAAAACACCTCTTTAGTATCTCCTAATGGTAACACAATTAAAACATTATAATATTACAATCAAAACTCCCCTTTATGATGTCATATTGTTAAAATGATGATAGCATTATGACATCACAATCATAAGACTCCTTTCCGGTGTCATAATTATAAGACAATTAAATCATTATGATGTCATAATCAATACACTATTTTATTATGTCATAATGGTAAAAGAATGATAGCATTATGATGTCACAATCAAAACACCTCTTTAGTATCTCCTAATGGTAACACAATTAGAACATTATAATATTACAATCAAAACTCCCCTTTATGATGTCATATTGTTAAAATGATGATAGCATTATGACATCACAATCATAAGACTCCTTTCCGGTGTCATAATTATAAGACAATTAAATCATTATGATGTCATCATCAATACACTCTTTTATTATGTCATAATGGTAAAAGAATGATAGCATTATGATGTCACAATCAAAACACCTCTTTAGTATCTCATGATGGTAACACAATTAAAACATTATAATATTACAATCAAAACTCCCCTTTATGATGTCATAATGTTAAGGTGATGATAGCATTGTGACATCACAATCATAAGACACCTTTCCGGTGTCATAATGATAAGACAACTAAATCACTATGATGTCATAATCAATACACTCTTTTATTATGTCATAATGGTAAAAGAATGATAGCATTATGATGTCACAATCAAAACACCTCTTTAGTATCTCATGATGGTAACACAATTAAAACATTATAATATTACAATCAAAACTCCCCTTTATGATGTCATAATGTTAAGGTGATGATAGCATTGTGACATCACAATCATAAGACCCCTTTCCGGTGTCATAATGATAAGACAACTAAATCACTATGATGTCATAATCAATACACTCTTTTATTATGTCATAATGGTAAAAGAATGATAGCATTATGACGTCACAATCAAAACACCTCTTTAGAATCTCAAGATGGTAACACAATTAAAACATTATAATATTACAATCAAAACTCCCCTTTATGATGTCATAATGTTAGGGTGATGATAGCATTATGACATCACAATCATAAGACCCCTTTCCGGTGTCATAATGATAAGACAACTAAATCACTATGATGTCATAATCAATACACTCTTTTATTATGGCATAATGGTAAAAGAATGATAGCATTATGATGTCACAATCAAAACACCTCTTTAGTATCTCCTAATGGTAACACAATTAAAACATTATAATATTACAATCAAAACTCCCCTTTATGATGTCATATTGTTAAAATGATGATAGCATTATGACATCACAATCATAAGACTCCTTTCCGGTGTCATAATTATAAGACAATTAAATCATTATGATGTCATAATCAATACACTATTTTATTATGTCATAATGGTAAAAGAATGATAGCATTATGATGTCACAATCAAAACACCTCTTTAGTATCTCCTAATGGTAACACAATTAGAACATTATAATATTACAATCAAAACTCCCCTTTATGATGTCATATTGTTAAAATGATGATAGCATTATGACATCACAATCATAAGACTCCTTTCCGGTGTCATAATTATAAGACAACTAAATCACTATGATGTCATAATCAATACACTCTTTTATTATGTCATAATGGTAAAAGAATGATAGCATTATGATGTCACAATCAAAACACCTCTTTAGTATCTCCTAACGGTAACACAATTAAAACATTATAATATTACAATCAAAACTCCCCTTTATGATGTCATATTGTTAAAATGATATTAGCATTATGACATCACAATCATAAGACTCCTTTCCGGTTTCATAATTATAAGACAACTAAATCACTATGATGTCATAATCAATACACTCTTTTATTATGTCATAATGGTAAAAGAATGATAGCATTATGATGTCACAATCAAAACACCTCTTTAGTATCTGATGATCGTAACACAATTAAAACATTATAATATTACAATCAAAACTCCCCTTTATGATGTCATATTGTTAAAATGATGATAGCATTATGACATCACAATCATAAGACCCCTTTCCGGTGTCATAATGATAAGACAACTACATCACTATGATGTCATAATCAATACACTCTTTTATTATGTCATAATGGTAAAAGAATGATAGCATTATGACGTCACAATCAAAACACCTCTTTAGAATCTCAAGATGGTAACACAATTAAAACATTATAATATTACAATCAAAACTCCCCTTTATGATGTCATAATGTTAGGGTGATGATAGCATTATGACATCACAATCATAAGACCCCTTTCCGGTGTCATAATGATAAGACAACTAAATCACTATGATGTCATAATCAATACACTCTTTTATTATGGCATAATGGTAAAAGAATGATAGCATTATGATGTCACAATCAAAACACCTCTTTAGTATCTCCTGATGGTAACACAGTTACAACATTATAATATTACAATCAAAACTCCCCTTTATGATGTCATATTGTTAAAATGATGATAGCATTATGACATCACAATCATAAGACTCCTTTCCGGTGTCATAATTATAAGACAATTAAATCATTATGATGTCATAATCAATACACTCTTTTATTATGTCATAATGGTAAAAGAATGATAGCATTATGATGTCACAATCAAAACACCTCTTTAGTATCTCATGATGGTAACACAATTAAAACATTATAATATTACAATCAAAACTCCCCTTTATGATGTCATAATGTTAAGGTGATGATAGCATTATGACATCACAATCATAAGACCCCTTTCCGGTGTCATAATGATAAGACAACTAAATCACTATGATGTCATAATCAATACACTCTTTTATTATGTCATAATGGTAAAAGAATGATAGCATTATGTTGTCACAATCAAAACACCTCTTTAGTATCTCCTAACGGTAACACAATTAAAACATTATAATATTACAATCAAAACTCCCCTTTATGATGTCATATTGTTAAAATGATATTAGCATTATGACATCACAATCATAAGACTCCTTTCCGGTGTCATAATTATAAGACAATTAAATCATTATGATGTCATAATCAATACACTCTTTTATTATGTCATAATGGTAAAAGAATGATAGTATTATGATGTCACAATCAAAACACCTCTTTAGTATCTCCTAATGGTAACACAATTAAAACATTATAATATTACAATCAAAACTCCCCTTTATGATGTCATAATGTTAAGGTGATGATAGCATTATGACATCACAATCATAAGACCCCTTTTCGGTGTCATAATGATAAGACAATTAAATCACTATGATGTCATAATCAATACACTCTTTTATTATGTCATAATGGTAAAAGAATGATAGCATTATGATGTCACAATCAAAACACCTCTTTAGTATCTCATGATGGTAACACAATTAAAACATTATAATATTACAATCAAAACTCCCCTTTATGATGTCATAATCTTAAGGTGATGATAGCATTGTGACATCACAATCATAAGACCCATTTCCGGTGTCATAATGATAAGACAACTAAATCACTATGATGTCATAATCAATACACTCTTTTATTATGTCATAATGGTAAAAGAATGATAGCATTATGATGTCACAATCAAAACACCTCTTTAGTATCTCCTAATGGTAACACAATTAAAACATTATAATATTACAATCAAAACTCCCCTTTATGATGTCATAATGTTAAGTTGATGATAGCATTATGACATCACAATCATAAGACCCCTTTCCGGTGTCATAATGATAAGACAACTAAATCACTATGATGTCATAATCAATACACTCTTTTATTATGTCATAATGGTAAAAGAATGATAGCATTATGATGTCACAATCAAAACACCTCTTTAGTATCTCCTAATGGTAACACAATTAAAACATTATAATATTACAATCAAAACTCCCCTTTATGATGTCATATTGTTAAAATGATGATAGCATTATGACATCACAATCATAAGACTCCTTTCCGGTGTCATAATTATAAGACAATTAAATCATTATGATGTCATAATCAATACACTATTTTATTATGTCATAATGGTAAAAGAATGATAGCATTATGATGTCACAATCAAAACACCTCTTTAGTATCTCCTAATGGTAACACAATTAGAACATTATAATATTACAATCAAAACTCCCCTTTATGATGTCATATTGTTAAAATGATGATAGCATTATGACATCACAATCATAAGACTCCTTTCCGGTGTCATAATTATAAGACAATTAAATCATTATGATGTCATCATCAATACACTCTTTTATTATGTCATAATGGTAAAAGAATGATAGCATTATGATGTCACAATCAAAACACCTCTTTAGTATCTCATGATGGTAACACAATTAAAACATTATAATATTACAATCAAAACTCCCCTTTATGATGTCATAATGTTAAGGTGATGATAGCATTGTGACATCACAATCATAAGACACCTTTCCGGTGTCATAATGATAAGACAACTAAATCACTATGATGTCATAATCAATACACTCTTTTATTATGTCATAATGGTAAAAGAATGATAGCATTATGATGTCACAATCAAAACACCTCTTTAGTATCTCATGATGGTAACACAATTAAAACATTATAATATTACAATCAAAACTCCCCTTTATGATGTCATAATGTTAAGGTGATGATAGCATTGTGACATCACAATCATAAGACCCCTTTCCGGTGTCATAATGATAAGACAACTAAATCACTATGATGTCATAATCAATACACTCTTTTATTATGTTATAATGGTAAAAGAATGATAGCATTATGACATCACAATCAAAACACCTCTTTAGAATCTCAAGATGGTAACACAATTAAAACATTATAATATTACAATCAAAACTCCCCTTTATGATGTCATAATGTTAGGGTGATGATAGCATTATGACATCACAATCATAAGACCCCTTTCCGGTGTCATAATGATAAGACAACTAAATCACTATGATGTCATAATCAATACACTCTTTTATTATGGCATAATGGTAAAAGAATGATAGCATTATGATGTCACAATCAAAACACCTCTTTAGTATCTCCTGATGGTAACACAGTTACAACATTATAATATTACAATCAAAACTCCCCTTTATGATGTCATATTGTTAAAATGATGATAGCATTATGACATCACAATCATAAGACTCCTTTCCGGTGTCATAATTATAAGACAATTAAATCATTATGATGTCATAATCAATACACTCTTTTATTATGTCATAATGGTAAAAGAATGATAGCATTATGATGTCACAATCAAAACACCTCTTTAGTATCTCATGATGGTAACACAATTAAAACATTATAATATTACAATCAAAACTCCCCTTTATGATGTCATAATGTTAAGGTGATGATAGCATTATGACATCACAATCATAAGACCCCTTTCCGGTGTCATAATGATAAGACAACTAAATGACTATGATGTCATAATCAATACACTCTTTTATTATGTCATAATGGTAAAAGAATGATAGCATTATGATGTCACAATCAAAACACCTCTTTAGTATCTCCTAATGGTAACACAATTAAAACATTATAATATTACAATCAAAACTCCCCTTTATGATGTCATAATGTTAAGATGATGATAGCATTATGACATCACAATCATAACACCCCTTTCCGGTGTCATAATGATAAGACAACTAAATCACTATGATGTCATAATCAATACACTCTTTTATTATGTCATAATGGTAAAAGAATGATAGCATTATGATGTCACAATCAAAACACCTCTTTAGTATCTCATGATGGTAACACAATTAAAACATTATAATATTACAATCAAAACTCAACTTTATGATGTCATAATGTTAAGGTGATGATAGCATTGTGACATCACAATCATAAGACCCCTTTCCGGTGTCATAATGATAAGACAACTAAATCACTATGATGTCATAATCAATACACTCTTTTATTATGTCATAATGGTAAAAGAATGATAGCATTATGACGTCACAATCAAAACACCTCTTTAGTATCTCAAGATGGTAACACAATTAAAACATTATAATATTACAATCAAAACTCCCCTTTATGATGTCATAATGTTAGGGTGATGATAGCATTATGACATCACAATCATAAGACCCCTTTCCGGTGTCATAATGATAAGACAACTAAATCACTATGATGTCATAATCAATACACTCTTTTATTATGTCATAATGGTAAAAGAATGATAGCATTATGATGTCACAATCAAAACACCTCTTTAGTATCTCCTGATGGTAACACAGTTACAACATTATAATATTACAATCAAAACTCCCCTTTATGATGTCATATTGTTAAAATGATGATAGCATTATGACATCACAATCATAAGACTCCTTTCCGGTGTCATAATTATAAGACAATTAAATCATTATGATGTCATAATCAATACACTCTTTTATTATGTCATAATGGTAAAAGAATGATAGCATTATGATGTCACAATCAAAACACCTCTTTAGTATCTCATGATGGTAACACAATTAAAACATTATAATATTACAATCAAAACTCCCCTTTATGATGTCATAATGTTAAGGTGATGATAGCATTATGACATCACAATCATAAGACCCCTTTCCGGTGTCATAATGATAAGACAACTAAATGACTATGATGTCATAATCAATACACTCTTTTATTATGTCATAATGGTAAAAGAATGATAGCATTATGATGTCACAATCAAAACACCTCTTTAGTATCTCCTAACGGTAACACAATTAAAACATTATAATATTACAATCAAAACTCCCCTTTATGATGTCATATTGTTAAAATGATATTAGCATTATGACATCACAATCATAAGACTCCTTTCCGGTGTCATAATTATAAGACAATTAAATCATTATGATGTCATAATCAATACACTCTTTTATTATGTCATAATGGTAAAAGAATGATAGTATTATGATGTCACAATCAAAACACCTCTTTAGTATCTCCTAATGGTAACACAATTAAAACATTATAATATTACAATCAAAACTCCCCTTTATGATGTCATAATGTTAAGGTGATGATAGCATTATGACATCACAATCATAAGACCCCTTTTCGGTGTCATAATGATAAGACAATTAAATCACTATGATGTCATAATCAATACACTCTTTTATTATGTCATAATGGTAAAAGAATGATAGCATTATGATGTCACAATCAAAACACCTCTTTAGTATCTCATGATGGTAACACAATTAAAACATTATAATATTACAATCAAAACTCCCCTTTATGATGTCATATTGTTAAAATGATG
The DNA here is from genome assembly GCF_027358695.1 of Spea bombifrons. Taxonomy (NCBI): domain Eukaryota; kingdom Metazoa; phylum Chordata; class Amphibia; order Anura; family Pelobatidae; genus Spea; species Spea bombifrons. The sequence continues at coordinate 41,546,795 of NC_071088.1, forward strand.
ATAGCATTATGACATCACAATCATAAGACCCCTTTCCGGTGTCATAATTATAAGACAATTAAATCAGTATGATGTCATAATCAATACACTCTTTTATTATGTCATAATGGTAAAAGAATGATAGCATTATGATGTCACAATCAAAACACCTCTTTAGTATCTCCTAATGGTAACACAATTAAAACATTATAATATTACAATCAAAACTCCCCTTTATGATGTCATATTGTTAAAATGATGATAGCATTATGACATCACAATCATAAGACTCCTTTCCGGTGTCATAATTATAAGACAATTAAATCAGTATGATGTCATAATCAATACACTCTTTTATTATGTCATAATGGTAATAGAATGATAGCATTATGATGTCACAATCAAAACACCTCTTTAGTATCTCCTAATGGTAACACAATTAAAACATTATAATATTACAATCAAAACTCCCCTTTATGATGTCATAATGTTAAGATGATGATAGCATTATGACATCACAATCATAAGACCCCTTTCCGGTGTCATAATGATAAGACAACTAAATCACTATGATGTCATAATCAATACACTCTTTTATTATGTCATAATGGTAAAAGAATGATAGCATTATGATGTCACAATCAAAACACCTCTTTAGTATCTCCTAATGGTAACACAATTAAAACATTATAATATTACATTCAAAACTCCCCTTTATGATGTCATATTGTTAAGATGATGATAGCATTATGACATCACAATCATAAGACCCCTTTCCGGTGTCATAATGATAAGACAACTAAATCACTATGATGTCATAATCAATACACTCTTTTATTATGTCATAATGGTAAAAGAATGATAGCATTATGATGTCACAATCAAAACACCTCTTTAGTATCTCCTAATGGTAACACAATTAAAACATTATAATATTACATTCAAAACTCCCCTTTATGATGTCATATTGTTAAAATGATGATAGCATTATGACATCACAATCATAAGACCCCTTTCCGGTGTCATAATGATAAGACAACTAAATCACTATGATGTCATAATCAATACACTCTTTTATTATGTCATAGTGGTAAAAGAATGATAGCATTATGATGTCACAATCAAAACACCTCTTTAGTATCTCATGATGGTAACACAATTAAAACATTATAATATTACAATCAAAACTCCCCTTTATGATGTCATAATGTTAAGGTGATGATAGCATTATGACATCACAATCATAAGACCCCTTTCCGGTGTCATAATGATAAGACAACTAAATCACTATGATGTCATAATCAATACACTCTTTTATTATGTCATAATGGTAAAAGAATGATAGCATTATGATGTCACAATCAAAACACCTCTTTAGTATCTCCTAACGGTAACACAATTAAAACATTATAATATTACAATCAAAACTCCCCTTTATGATGTCATATTGTTAAAATGATGATAGCATTATGACATCACAATCATAAGACTCCTTTCCGGTGTCATAATTATAAGACAATTAAATCAGTATGATGTCATAATCAATACACTCTTTTATTATGTCATAATGGTAAAAGAATGATAGCATTATGATGTCACAATCAAAACACCTCTTTAGTATCTCCTAATGGTAACACAATTAAAACATTATAATATTACAATCAAAACTCCCCTTTATGATGTCATAATGTTAAGATGATGATAGCATTATGACATCACAATCATAAGACCCCTTTCCGGTGTCATAATGATAAGACAACTAAATCACTATGATGTCATAATCAATACACTCTTTTATTATGTCATAATGGTAAAAGAATGATAGCATTATGATGTCACAATCAAAACACCTCTTTAGTATCTCCTAATGGTAACACAATTAAAACATTATAATATTACATTCAAAACTCCCCTTTATGATGTCATATTGTTAAAATGATGATAGCATTATGACATCACAATCATAAGACTCCTTTCCGGTGTCATAATTATAAGACAATTAAATCATTATGATGTCATCATCAATACACTCTTTTATTATGTCATAATGGTAAAAGAATGATAGCATTATGATGTCACAATCAAAACACCTCTTTAGTATCTCATGATGGTAACACAATTAAAACATTATAATATTACAATCAAAACTCCCCTTTATGATGTCATAATGTTAAGGTGATGATAGCATTGTGACATCACAATCATAAGACCCCTTTCCGGTGTCATAATGATAAGACAACTAAATCACTATGATGTCATAATCAATACACTCTTTTATTATGTCATAATGGTAAAAGAATGATAGCATTATGATGTCACAATCAAAACACCTCTTTAGTATCTCCTAATGGTAACACAATTAAAACATTATAATATTACAATCAAAACTCCCCTTTATGATGTCATATTGTTAAAATGATGATAGCATTATGACATCACAATCATAAGACTCCTTTCCGGTGTCATAATTATAAGACAATTAAATCATTATGATGTCATCATCAATACACTCTTTTATTATGTCATAATGGTAAAAGAATGATAGCATTGTGATGTCACAATCAAAACACCTCTTTAGTATCTCATGATGGTAACACAATTAAAACATTATAATATTACAATCAAAACTCCCCTTTATGATGTCATAATGTTAAGGTGATGATAGCATTGTGACATCACAATCATAAGACACCTTTCCGGTGTCATAATGATAAGACAACTAAATCACTATGATGTCATAATCAATACACTCTTTTATTATGTCATAATGGTAAAAGAATGATAGCATTATGATGTCACAATCAAAACACCTCTTTAGTATCTCATGATGGTAACACAATTAAAACATTATAATATTACAATCAAAACTCCCCTTTATGATGTCATAATGTTAAGGTGATGATAGCATTGTGACATCACAATCATAAGACCCCTTTCCGGTGTCATAATGATAAGACAACTAAATCACTATGATGTCATAATCAATACACTCTTTTATTATGGCATAATGGTAAAAGAATGATAGCATTATGATGTCACAATCAAAACACCTCTTTAGTATCTCCTGATGGTAACACAGTTACAACATTATAATATTACAATCAAAACTCCCCTTTATGATGTCATATTGTTAAAATGATGATAGCATTATGACATCACAATCATAAGACTCCTTCCCGGTGTCATAATTATAAGACAATTAAATCATTATGATGTCATAATCAATACACTCTTTTATTATGTCATAATGGTAAAAGAATGATAGCATTATGATGTCACAATCAAAACACCTCTTTAGTATCTCATGATGGTAACACAATTAAAACATTATAATATTACAATCAAAACTCCCCTTTATGATGTCATAATGTTAAGGTGATGATAGCATTATGACATCACAATCATAAGACCCCTTTCCGGTGTCATAATGATAAGACAACTAAATGACTATGATGTCATAATCAATACACTCTTTTATTATGTCATAATGGTAAAAGAATGATAGCATTATGATGTCACAATCAAAACACCTCTTTAGTATCTCATGATGGTAACACAATTAAAACATTATAATATTACAATCAAAACTCCCCTTTATGATGTCATAATGTTAAGTTGATGATAGCATTATGACATCACAATCATAAGACCCCTTTCCGGTGTCATAATGATAAGACAACTAAATCACTATGATGTCATAATCAATACACTCTTTTATTATGTCATAATGGTAAAAGAATGATAGCATTATGATGTCACAATCAAAACACCTCTTTAGTATCTCCTAACGGTAACACAATTAAAACATTATAATATTACAATCAAAACTCCCCTTTATGATGTCATATTGTTAAAATGATATTAGCATTATGACATCACAATCATAAGACTCCTTTCCAGTTTCATAATTATAAGACAATTAAATCATTATGATGTCATAATCAATACACTCTTTTATTATGTCATAATGGTAAAAGAATGATAGTATTATGATGTCACAATCAAAACACCTCTTTAGTATCTCCTAATGGTAACACAATTAAAACATTATAATATTACAATCAAAACTCCCCTTTATGATGTCATAATGTTAAGGTGATGATAGCATTATGACATCACAATCATAAGACCCCTTTTCGGTGTCATAATGATAAGACAATTAAATCACTATGATGTCATAATCAATACACTCTTTTATTATGTCATAATGGTAAAAGAATGATAGCATTATGATGTCACAATCAAAACACCTCTTTAGTATCTCATGATGGTAACACAATTAAAACATTATAATATTACAATCAAAACTCCCCTTTATGATGTCATAATGTTAAGGTGATGATAGCATTGTGACATCACAATCATAAGACCCCTTTCCGGTGTCATAATGATAAGACAACTAAATCACCATGATGTCATAATCAATACACTCTTTTATTATGTCATAATGGTAAAAGAATGATAGCATTATGATGTCACAATCAAAACACCTCTTTAGTATCTCATGATGGTAACACAATTAAAACATTATAATATTACAATCAAAACTCCCCTTTATGATGTCATATTGTTAAAATGATGATAGCATTATGACATCACAATCATAAGACCCATTTCCGGTGTCATAATGATAAGACAACTAAATCACTATGATGTCATAATCAATACACTCTTTTATTATGTCATAATGGTAAAAGAATGATAGCATTATGATGTCACAATCAAAACACCTCTTTAGTATCTCCTAATGGTAACACAATTAAAACATTATAATATTACAATCAAAACTCCCCTTTATGATGTCATAATGTTAAGTTGATGATAGCATTATGACATCACAATCATAAGACCCCTTTCCGGTGTCATAATGATAAGACAACTAAATCACTATGATGTCATAATCAATACACTCTTTTATTATGTCATAATGGTAAAAGAATGATAGCATTATGATGTCACAATCAAAACACCTCTTTAGTATCTCCTAACGGTAACACAATTAAAACAGTATAATATTACAATCAAAACTCCCCTTTATGATGTCATATTGTTAAAATGATGATAGCATTATGACATCACAATCATAAGACTCCTTTCCGGTGTCATAATTATAAGACAATTAAATCAGTATGATGTCATAATCAATACACTCTTTTATTATGTCATAATGGTAAAAGAATGATAGCATTATGATGTCACAATCAAAACACCTCTTTAGTATCTCCTAATGGTAACACAATTAAAACATTATAATATTACAATCAAAACTCCCCTTTATGATGTCATAATGTTAAGATGATGATAGCATTATGACATCACAATCATAAGACCCCTTTCCGGTGTCATAATGATAAGACAACTAAATGACTATGATGTCATAATCAATACACTCTTTTATTATGTCATAATGGTAAAAGAATGATAGCATTATGATGTCACAATCAAAACACCTCTTTAGTATCTCCTAATGGTAACACAATTAAAACATTATAATATTACATTCAAAACTCCCCTTTATGATGTCATATTGTTAAAATGATGATAGCATTATGACATCACAATCATAAGACCCCTTTCCGGTGTCATAATGATAAGACAACTAAATCACTATGATGTCATAATCAATACACTCTTTTATTATGTCATAGTGGTAAAAGAATGATAGCATTATGATGTCACAATCAAAACACCTCTTTAGTATCTCATGATGGTAACACAATTAAAACATTATAATATTACAATCAAAACTCCCCTTTATGATGTCATAATGTTAAGGTGATGATAGCATTATGACATCACAATCATAAGACCCCTTTCCGGTGTCATAATGATAAGACAACTAAATCACTATGATGTCATAATCAATACACTCTTTTATTATGTCATAATGGTAAAAGAATGATAGCATTATGATGTCACAATCAAAACACCTCTTTAGTATCTCCTAACGGTAACACAATTAAAACATTATAATATTACAATCAAAACTCCCCTTTATGATGTCATATTGTTAAAATGATATTAGCATTATGACATCACAATCATAAGACTCCTTTCCGGTGTCATAATTATAAGACAATTAAATCATTATGATGTCATAATCAATACACTCTTTTATTATGTCATAATGGTAAAAGAATGATAGTATTATGATGTCACAATCAAAACACCTCTTTAGTATCTCCTAATGGTAACACAATTAAAACCTTATAATATTACAATCAAAACTCCCCTTTATGATGTCATAATGTTAAGGTGATGATAGCATTATGACATCACAATCATAAGACCCCTTTTCGGTGTCATAATGATAAGACAATTAAATCACTATGATGTCATAATCAATACACTCTTTTATTATGTCATAATGGTAAAAGAATGATAGCATTATGATGTCACAATCAAAACACCTCTTTAGTATCTCATGATGGTAACACAATTAAAACATTATAATATTACAATCAAAACTCCCCTTTATGATGTCATAATGTTAAGGTGATGATAGCATTATGACATCACAATCATAAGACCCCTTTCCGCTGTCATAATGATAAGACAACTAAATGACTATGATGTCATAATCAATACACTCTTTTATTATGTCATAATGGTAAAAGAATGATAGCATTATGATGTCACAATCAAAACACCTCTTTAGTATCTCATGATGGTAACACAATTAAAACATTATAATATTACAATCAAAACTCCCCTTTATGATGTCATAATGTTAAGTTAATGATAGCATTATGACATCACAATCATAAGACCCCTTTCCGGTGTCATAATGATAAGACAACTAAATCACTATGATGTCATAATCAATACACTCTTTTATTATGTCATAATGGTAAAAGAATGATAGCATTATGATGTCACAATCAAAACACCTCTTTAGTATCTCCTAATGGTAACACAATTAAAACATTATAATATTACATTCAAAACTCCCCTTTATGATGTCATATTGTTAAAATGATGATAGCATTATGACATCACAATCATAAGACTCCTTTCCGGTGTCATAATTATAAGACAATTAAATCAGTATGATGTCATAATCAATACACTCTTTTATTATGTCATAATGGTAAAAGAATGATAGCATTATGATGTCACAATCAAAACACCTCTTTAGTATCTCCTAATGGTAACACAATTAAAACATTATAATATTACAATCAAAACTCCCCTTTATGATGTCATAATGTTAAGATGATGATAGCATTATGACATCACAATCATAAGACCCCTTTCCGGTGTCATAATGATAAGACAACTAAATCACTATGATGTCATAATCAATACACTCTTTTATTATGCCATAATGGTAAAAGAATGATAGCATTATGATGTCACAATAAAAACACCTCTTTAGTATCTCCTAATAGTAACACAATTAAAACATTATAATATTACAATCAAAACTCCCCTTTATGATGTCATAATGTTAAGTTGATGATAGCATTATGACATCACAATCATAAGACCCCTTTCCGGTGTCATAATGATAAGACAACTAAATCACTATGATGTCATAATCAATACACTCTTTTATTATGTCATAATGGTAAAAGAATGATAGCATTATGATGTCACAATCAAAACACCTCTTTAGTATCTCCTAATGGTAACACAATTAAAACATTATAATATTACAATCAAAACTCCCCTTTCTGATGTCATATTGTTAAAATGATGATAGCATTATGACATCACAATCATAAGACTCCTTTCCGGTGTCATAATTATAAGACAATTAAATCAGTATGATGTCATAATCAATACACTCTTTTATTATGTCATAATGGTAAAAGAATGATAGCATTATGATGTCACAATCAAAACACCTCTTTAGTATCTCATGATGGTAACACAATTAAAACATTATAATATTACAATCAAAACTCCCCTTTATGATGTCATAATGTTAAGATGATGATAGCATTATGACATCACAATCATAAGACCCCTTTCCGGTGTCATAATGATAAGACAACTAAATCACTATGATGTCATAATCAATACACTCTTTTATTATGTCATAATGGTAAAAGAATGATAGCATTATGATGTCACAATCAAAACACCTCTTTAGTATCTCCTAATGGTAACACAATTAAAACATTATAATATTACAATCAAAACTCCCCTTTATGATGTCATATTGTTAAAATGATGATAGCATTATGACATCACAATCATAAGACTCCTTTCCGGTGTCATAATTATAAGACAATTAAATCATTATGATGTCATTATCAATACACTCTTTTATTATGTCATAATGGTAAAAGAATGATAGCATTATGATGTCACAATCAAAACACCTCTTTAGTATCTCATGATGGTAACACAATTAAAACATTATAATATTACAATCAAAACTCCCCTTTATGATGTCATAATGTTAAGGTGATGATAGCATTGTGACATCACAATCATAAGACACCTTTCCGGTGTCATAATGATAAGACAACTAAATCACTATGATGTCATAATCAATACACTCTTTTATTATGTCATAATGGTAAAAGAATGATAGCATTATGATGTCACAATCAAAACACCTCTTTAGTATCTCATGATGGTAACACAATTAAAACATTATAATATTACAATCAAAACTCCCCTTTATGATGTCATAATGTTAAGGTGATGATAGCATTGTGACATCACAATCATAAGACCCCTTTCCGGTGTCATAATGATAAGACAACTAAATCACTATGATGTCATAATCAATACACTCTTTTATTATGGCATAATGGTAAAAGAATGATAGCATTATGATGTCACAATCAAAACACCTCTTTAGTATCTCCTGATGGTAACACAGTTACAACATTATAATATTACAATCAAAACTCCCCTTTATGATGTCATATTGTTAAAATGATGATAGCATTATGACATCACAATCATAAGACTCCTTTCCGGTGTCATAATTATAAGACAATTAAATCATTATGATGTCATAATCAATACACTCTTTTATTATGTCATAATGGTAAAAGAATGATAGCATTATGATGTCACAATCAAAACACCTCTTTAGTATCTCATGATGGTAACACAATTAAAACATTATAATATTACAATCAAAACTCCCCTTTATGATGTCATAATGTTAAGGTGATGATAGCATTATGACATCACAATCATAAGACCCCTTTCCGGTGTCATAATGATAAGACAACTAAATCACTATGATGTCATAATCAATACACTCTTTTATTATGTCATAATGGTAAAAGAATGATAGCATTATGATGTCACAATCAAAACACCTCTTTAGTATCTCATGATGGTAACACAATTAAAACATTATAATATTACAATCAAAACTCCCCTTTATGATGTCATAATGTTAAGTTGATGATAGCATTATGACATCACAATCATAAGACCCCTTTCCGGTGTCATAATGATAAGACAACTAAATCACTATGATGTCATAATCAATACACTCTTTTATTATGTCATAATGGTAAAAGAATGATAGCATTATGATGTCACAATCAAAACACCTCTTTAGTATCTCCTAACGGTAACACAATTAAAACATTATAATATTACAATCAAAACTCCCCTTTATGATGTCATATTGTTAAAATGATATTAGCATTATGACATCACAATCATAAGACTCCTTTCCGGTTTCATAATTATAAGACAATTAAATCATTATGATGTCATAATCAATACACTCTTTTATTATGTCATAATGGTACAAGAATGATAGTATTATGATGTCACAATCAAAACACCTCTTTAGTATCTCCTAATGGTAACACAATTAAAACATTATAATATTACAATCAAAACTCCCCTTTATGATGTCATAATGTTAAGGTGATGATAGCATTATGACATCACAATCATAAGACCCCTTTTCGGTGTCATAATGATAAGACAATTAAATCACTATGATGTCATAATCAATACACTCTTTTATTATGTCATAATGGTAAAAGAATGATAGCATTATGATGTCACAATCAAAACACCTCTTTAGTAACTCATGATGGTAACACAATTAAAACATTATAATATTACAATCAAAACTCCCCTTTATGATGTCATAATGTTAAGGTGATGATAGCATTGTGACATCACAATCATAAGACCCCTTTCCGGTGTCATAATGATAAGACAACTAAATCACCATGATGTCATAATCAATACACTCTTTTATTATGTCATAATGGTAAAAGAATGATAGCATTATGATGTCACAATCAAAACACCTCTTTAGTATCTCATGATGGTAACACAATTAAAACATTATAATATTACAATCAAAACTCCCCTTTATGATGTCATATTGTTAAAATGATGATAGCATTATGACATCACAATCATAAGACCCATTTCCGGTGTCATAATGATAAGACAACTAAATCACTATGATGTCATAATCAATACACTCTTTTATTATGTCATAATGGTAAAAGAATGATAGCATTATGATGTCACAATCAAAACACCTCTTTAGTATCTCCTAATGGTAACACAATTAAAACATTATAATATTACAATCAAAACTCCCCTTTATGATGTCATAATGTTAAGTTGATGATAGCATTATGACATCACAATCATAAGACCCCTTTCCGGTGTCATAATGATAAGACAACTAAATCACTATGATGTCATAATCAATACACTCTTTTATTATGTCATAATGGTAAAAGAATGATAGCATTATGATGTCACAATCAAAACACCTCTTTAGTATCTCCTAATGGTAACACAATTAAAACATTATAATATTACAATCAAAACTCCCCTTTCTGATGTCATATTGTTAAAATGATGATAGCATTATGACATCACAATCATAAGACTCCTTTCCGGTGTCATAATTATAAGACAATTAAATCAGTATGATGTCATAATCAATACACTCTTTTATTATGTCATAATGGTAAAAGAATGATAGCATTATGATGTCACAATCAAAACACCTCTTTAGTATCTCCTAATGGTAACACAATTAAAACATTATAATATTACAATCAAAACTCCCCTTTATGATGTCATAATGTTAAGATGATGATAGCATTATGACATCACAATCATAACACCCCTTTCCGGTGTCATAATGATAAGACAACTAAATCACTATGATGTCATAATCAATACACTCTTTTATTATGTCATAATGGTAAAAGAATGATAGCATTATGATGTCACAATCAAAACACCTCTTTAGTATCTCATGATGGTAACACAATTAAAACATTATAATATTACAATCAAAACTCAACTTTATGATGTCATAATGTTAAGGTGATGATAGCATTGTGACATCACAATCATAAGACCCCTTTCCGGTGTCATAATGATAAGACAACTAAATCACTATGATGTCATAATCAATACACTCTTTTATTATGTCATAATGGTAAAAGAATGATAGCATTATGACGTCACAATCAAAACACCTCTTTAGTATCTCAAGATGGTAACACAATTAAAACATTATAATATTACAATCAAAACTCCCCTTTATGATGTCATAATGTTAGGGTGATGATAGCATGATGACATCACAATCATAAGACCCCTTTCCGGTGTCATAATGATAAGACAACTAAATCACTATGATGTCATAATCAATACACTCTTTTATTATGTCATAATGGTAAAAGAATGATAGCATTATGATGTCACAATCAAAACACCTCTTTAGTATCTCCTGATGGTAACACAGTTACAACATTATAATATTACAATCAAAACTCCCCTTTATGATGTCATATTGTTAAAATGATGATAGCATTATGACATCACAATCATAAGACTCCTTTCCGGTGTCATAATTATAAGACAATTAATTCATTATGATGTCATAATCAATACACTCTTTTATTATGTCATAATGGTAAAAGAATGATAGTATTATGATGTCACAATCAAAACACCTCTTTAGTATCTCCTAATGGTAACACAATTAAAACATTATAATATTACAATCAAAACTCCCCTTTATGATGTCATAATGTTAAGGTGATGATAGCATTATGACATCACAATCATAAGACCCCTTTTCGGTGTCATAATGATAAGACAATTAAATCACTATGATGTCATAATCAATACACTCTTTTATTATGTCATAATGGTAAAAGAATGATAGCATTATGATGTCACAATCAAAACACCTCTTTAGTATCTCATGATGGTAACACAATTAAAGCATTATAATATTACAATCAAAACTCCCCTTTATGATGTCATATTGTTAAAATGATGATAGCATTATGACATCACAATCATAAGACCCCTTTCCGGTGTCATAATGATAAGACAACTAAATCACTATGATGTCATAATCAATACACTCTTTTATTATGTCATAATGGTAAAAGAATGATAGCATTATGATGTCACAATCAAAACACCTCTTTAGTATCTCCTAATGGTAACACAATTAAAACATTATAATATTACAATCAAAACTCCCCTTTCTGATGTCATATTGTTAAAATGATGATAGCATTATGACATCACAATCATAAGACTCCTTTCCGGTGTCATAATTATAAGACAATTAAATCAGTATGATGTCATAATCAATACACTCTTTTATTATGTCATAATGGTAAAAGAATGATAGCATTATGATGTCACAATCAAAACACCTCTTTAGTATCTCCTAATGGTAACACAATTAAAACATTATAATATTACAATCAAAACTCCCCTTTATGATGTCATAATGTTAAGATGATGATAGCATTATGACATCACAATCATAAGACCCCTTTCCGGTGTCATAATGATAAGACAACTAAATCACTATGATGTCATAATCAATACACTCTTTTATTATGTCATAATGGTAAAAGAATGATAGCATTATGATGTCACAATCAAAACACCTCTTTAGTATCTCCTAATGGTAACACAATTAAAACATTATAATATTACATTCAAAACTCCCCTTTATGATGTCATATTGTTAAAATGATGATAGCATTATGACATCACAATCATAAGACCCCTTTCCGGTGTCATAATGATAAGACAACTAAATCACTATGATGTCATAATCAATACACTCTTTTATTATGTCATAGTGGTAAAAGAATGATAGCATTATGATGTCACAATCAAAACACCTCTTTAGTATCTCATGATGGTAACACAATTAAAACATTATAATATTACAATCAAAACTCCCCTTTATGATGTCATAATGTTAAGGTGATGATAGCATTATGACATCACAATCATAAGACCCCTTTCCGGTGTCATAATGATAAGACAACTAAATCACTATGATGTCATAATCAATACACTCTTTTATTATGTCATAATGGTAAAAGAATGATAGCATTATGATGTCACAATCAAAACACCTCTTTAGTATCTCCTAACGGTAACACAATTAAAACATTATAATATTACAATCAAAACTCCCCTTTATGATGTCATATTGTTAAAATGATATTAGCGTTATGACATCACAATCATAAGACTCCTTTCCGGTGTCATAATTATAAGACAATTAAATCATTATGATGTCATAATCAATACACTCTTTTATTATGTCATAATGGTAAAAGAATGATAGTATTATGATGTCACAATCAAAACACCTATTTAGTATCTCCTAATGGTAACACAATTAAAACCTTATAATATTACAATCAAAACTCCCCTTTATGATGTCATAATGTTAAGGTGATGATAGCATTATGACATCACAATCATAAGACCCCTTTTCGGTGTCATAATGATAAGACAATTAAATCACTATGATGTCATAATCAATACACTCTTTTATTATGTCATAATGGTAAAAGAATGATAGCATTATGATGTCACAATCAAAACACCTCTTTAGTATCTCATGATGGTAACACAATTAAAACATTATAATATTACAATCAAAACTCCCCTTTATGATGTCATAATGTTAAGGTGATGATAGCATTATGACATCACAATCATAAGACCCCTTTCCGCTGTCATAATGATAAGACAACTAAATGACTATGATGTCATAATCAATACACTCTTTTATTATGTCATAATGGTAAAAGAATGATAGCATTATGATGTCACAATCAAAACACCTCTTTAGTATCTCATGATGGTAACACAATTAAAACATTATAATATTACAATCAAAACTCCCCTTTATGATGTCATAATGTTAAGTTAATGATAGCATTATGACATCACAATCATAAGACCCCTTTCCGGTGTCATAATGATAAGACAACTAAATCACTATGATGTCATAATCAATACACTCTTTTATTATGTCATAATGGTAAAAGAATGATAGCATTATGATGTCACAATCAAAACACCTCTTTAGTATCTCCTAATGGTAACACAATTAAAACATTATAATATTACATTCAAAACTCCCCTTTATGATGTCATATTGTTAAAATGATGATAGCATTATGACATCACAATCATAAGACTCCTTTCCGGTGTCATAATTATAAGACAATTAAATCAGTATGATGTCATAATCAATACACTCTTTTATTATGTCATAATGGTAAAAGAATGATAGCATTATGATGTCACAATCAAACACCTCTTTAGTATCTCCTAATGGTAACACAATTAAAACATTATAATATTACAATCAAAACTCCCCTTTATGATGTCATAATGTTAAGATGATGATAGCATTATGACATCACAATCATAAGACCCCTTTCCGGTGTCATAATGATAAGACAACTAAATCACTATGATGTCATAATCAATACACTCTTTTATTATGTCATAATGGTAAAAGAATGATAGCATTATGATGTCACAATAAAAACACCTCTTTAGTATCTCCTAATGGTAACACAATTAAAACATTATAATATTACAATCAAAACTCCCCTTTATGATGTCATAATGTTAAGTTGATGATAGCATTATGACATCACAATCATAAGACCCCTTTCCGGTGTCATAATGATAAGACAACTAAATCACTATGATGTCATAATCAATACACTCTTTTATTATGTCATAATGGTAAAAGAATGATAGCATTATGATGTCACAATCAAAACACCTCTTTAGTATCTCCTAATGGTAACACAATTAAAACATTATAATATTACAATCAAAACTCCCCTTTCTGATGTCATATTGTTAAAATGATGATAGCATTATGACATCACAATCATAAGACTCCTTTCCGGTGTCATAATTATAAGACAATTAAATCAGTATGATGTCATAATCAATACACTCTTTTATTATGTCATAATGGTAAAAGAATGATAGCATTATGATGTCACAATCAAAACACCTCTTTAGTATCTCATGATGGTAACACAATTAAAACATTATAATATTACAATCAAAACTCCCCTTTATGATGTCATAATGTTAAGATGATGATAGCATTATGACATCACAATCATAAGACCCCTTTCCGGTGTCATAATGATAAGACAACTAAATCACTATGATGTCATAATCAATACACTCTTTTATTATGTCATAATGGTAAAAGAATGATAGCATTATGATGTCACAATCAAAACACCTCTTTAATATCTCCTAATGGTAACACAATTAAAACATTATAATATTACAATCAAAACTCCCCTTTATGATGTCATATTGTTAAAATGATGATAGCATTATGACATCACAATCATAAGACTCCTTTCCGGTGTCATAATTATAAGACAATTAAATCATTATGATGTCATTATCAATACACTCTTTTATTATGTCATAATGGTAAAAGAATGATAGCATTATGATGTCACAATCAAAACACCTCTTTAGTATCTCATGATGGTAACACAATTAAAACATTATAATATTACAATCAAAACTCCCCTTTATGATGTCATAATGTTAAGGTGATGATAGCATTGTGACATCACAATCATAAGACACCTTTCCGGTGTCATAATGATAAGACAACTAAAATACTATGATGTCATAATCAATACACTCTTTTATTATGTCATAATGGTAAAAGAATGATAGCATTATGATGTCACAATCAAAACACCTCTTTAGTATCTCATGATGGTAACACAATTAAAACATTATAATATTACAATCAAAACTCCCCTTTATGATGTCATAATGTTAAGGTGATGATAGCATTGTGACATCACAATCATAAGACCCCTTTCCGGTGTCATAATGATAAGACAACTAAATCACTATGATGTCATAATCAATACACTCTTTTATTATGGCATAATGGTAAAAGAATGATAGCATTATGATGTCACAATCAAAACACCTCTTTAGTATCTCCTGATGGTAACACAGTTACAACATTATAATATTACAATCAAAACTCCCCTTTATGATGTCATATTGTTAAAATGATGATAGCATTATGACATCACAATCATAAGACTCCTTTCCGGTGTCATAATTATAAGACAATTAAATCATTATGATGTCATAATCAATACACTCTTTTATTATGTCATAATGGTAAAAGAATGATAGCATTATGATGTCACAATCAAAACACCTCTTTAGTATCTCCTAACGGTAACACAATTAAAACATTATAATATTACAATCAAAACTCCCCTTTATGATGTCATATTGTTAAAATGATATTAGCATTATGACATCACAATCATAAGACTCCTTTCCGGTTTCATAATTATAAGACAATTAAATCATTATGATGTCATAATCAATACACTCTTTTATTATGTCATAATGGTACAAGAATGATAGTATTATGATGTCACAATCAAAACACCTCTTTAGTATCTCCTAATGGTAACACAATTAAAACATTATAATATTACAATCAAAACTCCCCTTTATGATGTCATAATGTTAAGGTGATGATAGCATTATGACATCACAATCATAAGACCCCTTTTCGGTGTCATAATGATAAGACAATTAAATCACTATGATGTCATAATCAATACACTCTTTTATTATGTCATAATGGTAAAAGAATGATAGCATTATGATGTCACAATCAAAACACCTCTTTAGTATCTCATGATGGTAACACAATTAAAACATTATAATATTACAATCAAAACTCCCCTTTATGATGTCATAATGTTAAGTTGATGATAGCATTATGACATCACAATCATAAGACCCCTTTCCGGTGTCATAATGATAAGACAACTAAATCACTATGATGTCATAATCAATACACTCTTTTATTATGTCATAATGGTAAAAGAATGATAGCATTATGATGTCACAATCAAAACACCTCTTTAGTATCTCATGATGGTAACACAATTAAAACATTATAATATTACAATCAAAACTCCCCTTTATGATGTCATATTGTTAAAATGATGATAGCATTATGACATCACAATCATAAGACCCATTTCCGGTGTCATAATGATAAGACAACTAAATCACTATGATGTCATAATCAATACACTCTTTTATTATGTCATAATGGTAAAAGAATGATAGCATTATGATGTCACAATCAAAACACCTCTTTAGTATCTCCTAATGGTAACACAATTAAAACATTATAATATTACAATCAAAACTCCCCTTTATGATGTCATAATGTTAAGTTGATGATAGCATTATGACATCACAATCATAAGACCCCTTTCCGGTGTCATAATGATAAGACAACTAAATCACTATGATGTCATAATCAATACACTCTTTTATTATGTCATAATGGTAAAAGAATGATAGCATTATGATGTCACAATCAAAACACCTCTTTAGTATCTCCTAATGGTAACACAATTAAAACATTATAATATTACAATCAAAACTCCCCTTTCTGATGTCATATTGTTAAAATGATGATAGCATTATGACATCACAATCATAAGACTCCTTTCCGGTGTCATAATTATAAGACAATTAAATCAGTATGATGTCATAATCAATACACTCTTTTATTATGTCATAATGGTAAAAGAATGATAGCATTATGATGTCACAATCAAAACACCTCTTTAGTATCTCCTAATGGTAACACAATTAAAACATTATAATATTACAATCAAAACTCCCCTTTATGATGTCATAATGTTAAGATGATGATAGCATTATGACATCACAATCATAACACCCCTTTCCGGTGTCATAATGATAAGACAACTAAATCACTATGATGTCATAATCAATACACTCTTTTATTATGTCATAATGGTAAAAGAATGATAGCATTATGATGTCACAATCAAAACACCTCTTTAGTATCTCATGATGGTAACACAATTAAAACATTATAATATTACAATCAAAACTCAACTTTATGATGTCATAATGTTAAGGTGATGATAGCATTGTGACATCACAATCATAAGACCCCTTTCCGGTGTCATAATGATAAGACAACTAAATCACTATGATGTCATAATCAATACACTCTTTTATTATGTCATAATGGTAAAAGAATGATAGCATTATGACGTCACAATCAAAACACCTCTTTAGTATCTCAAGATGGTAACACAATTAAAACATTATAATATTACAATCAAAACTCCCCTTTATGATGTCATAATGTTAGGGTGATGATAGCATTATGACATCACAATCATAAGACCCCTTTCCGGTGTCATAATGATAAGACAACTAAATCACTATGATGTCATAATCAATACACTCTTTTATTATGTCATAATGGTAAAAGAATGATAGCATTATGATGTCACAATCAAAACACCTCTTTAGTATCTCCTGATGGTAACACAGTTACAACATTATAATATTACAATCAAAACTCCCCTTTATGATGTCATATTGTTAAAATGATGATAGCATTATGACATCACAATCATAAGACTCCTTTCCGGTGTCATAATTATAAGACAATTAAATCATTATGATGTCATAATCAATACACTCTTTTATTATGTCATAATGGTAAAAGAATGATAGCATTATGATGTCACAATCAAAACACCTCTTTAGTATCTCATGATGGTAACACAATTAAAACATTATAATATTACAATCAAAACTCCCCTTTATGATGTCATAATGTTAAGGTGATGATAGCATTATGACATCACAATCATAAGACCCCTTTCCGGTGTCATAATGATAAGACAACTAAATGACTATGATGTCATAATCAATACACTCTTTTATTATGTCATAATGGTAAAAGAATGATAGCATTATGATGTCACAATCAAAACACCTCTTTAGTATCTCCTAATGGTAACACAATTAAAACATTATAATATTACAATCAAAACTCCCCTTTATGATGTCATATTGTTAAAATGATATTAGCATTATGACATCACAATCATAAGACTCCTTTCCGGTGTCATAATTATAAGACAATTAATTCATTATGATGTCATAATCAATACACTCTTTTATTATGTCATAATGGTAAAAGAATGATAGTATTATGATGTCACAATCAAAACACCTCTTTAGTATCTCCTAATGGTAACACAATTAAAACATTATAATATTACAATCAAAACTCCCCTTTATGATGTCATAATGTTAAGGTGATGATAGCATCATGACATCACAATCATAAGACCCCTTTTCGGTGTCATAATGATAAGACAATTAAATCACTATGATGTCATAATCAATACACTCTTTTATTATGTCATAATGGTAAAAGAATGATAGCATTATGATGTCACAATCAAAACACCTCTTTAGTATCTCATGATGGTAACACAATTAAAGCATTATAATATTACAATCAAAACTCCCCTTTATGATGTCATATTGTTAAAATGATGATAGCATTATGACATCACAATCATAAGACCCCTTTCCGGTGTCATAATGATAAGACAACTAAATCACTATGATGTCATAATCAATACACTCTTTTATTATGTCATAATGGTAAAAGAATGATAGCATTATGATGTCACAATCAAAACACCTCTTTAGTATCTCCTAATGGTAACACAATTAAAACATTATAATATTACAATCAAAACTCCCCTTTCTGATGTCATATTGTTAAAATGATGATAGCATTATGACATCACAATCATAAGACTCCTTTCCGGTGTCATAATTATAAGACAATTAAATCAGTATGATGTCATAATCAATACACTCTTTTATTATGTCATAATGGTAAAAGAATGATAGCATTATGATGTCACAATCAAAACACCTCTTTAGTATCTCCTAATGGTAACACAATTAAAACATTATAATATTACAATCAAAACTCCCCTTTATGATGTCATAATGTTAAGATGATGATAGCATTATGACATCACAATCATAAGACCCCTTTCCGGTGTCATAATGATAAGACAACTAAATCACTATGATGTCATAATCAATACACTCTTTTATTATGTCATAATGGTAAAAGAATGATAGCATTATGATGTCACAATCAAAACACCTCTTTAGTATCTCCTAATGGTAACACAATTAAAACATTATAATATTACATTCAAAACTCCCCTTTATGATGTCATATTGTTAAAATGATGATAGCATTATGACATCACAATCATAAGACCCCTTTCCGGTGTCATAATGATAAGACAACTAAATCACTATGATGTCATAATCAATACACTCTTTTATTATGTCATAGTGGTAAAAGAATGATAGCATTATGATGTCACAATCAAAACACCTCTTTAGTATCTCATGATGGTAACACAATTAAAACATTATAATATTACAATCAAAACTCCCCTTTATGATGTCATAATGTTAAGGTGATGATAGCATTATGACATCACAATCATAAGACCCCTTTCCGGTGTCATAATGATAAGACAACTAAATCACTATGATGTCATAATCAATACACTCTTTTATTATGTCATAATGGTAAAAGAATGATAGCATTATGATGTCACAATCAAAACACCTCTTTAGTATCTCCTAACGGTAACACAATTAAAACATTATAATATTACAATCAAAACTCCCCTTTATGATGTCATATTGTTAAAATGATATTAGCATTATGACATCACAATCATAAGACTCCTTTCCGGTGTCATAATTATAAGACAATTAAATCATTATGATGTCATAATCAATACACTCTTTTATTATGTCATAATGGTAAAAGAATGATAGTATTATGATGTCACAATCAAAACACCTATTTAGTATCTCCTAATGGTAACACAATTAAAACCTTATAATATTACAATCAAAACTCCCCTTTATGATGTCATAATGTTAAGGTGATGATAGCATTATGACATCACAATCATAAGACCCCTTTTCGGTGTCATAATGATAAGACAATTAAATCACTATGATGTCATAATCAATACACTCTTTTATTATGTCATAATGGTAAAAGAATGATAGCATTATGATGTCACAATCAAAACACCTCTTTAGTATCTCATGATGGTAACACAATTAAAACATTATAATATTACAATCAAAACTCCCCTTTATGATGTCATAATGTTAAGGTGATGATAGCATTATGACATCACAATCATAAGACCCCTTTCCGCTGTCATAATGATAAGACAACTAAATGACTATGATGTCATAATCAATACACTCTTTTATTATGTCATAATGGTAAAAGAATGATAGCATTATGATGTCACAATCAAAACACCTCTTTAGTATCTCATGATGGTAACACAATTAAAACATTATAATATTACAATCAAAACTCCCCTTTATGATGTCATAATGTTAAGTTAATGATAGCATTATGACATCACAATCATAAGACCCCTTTCCGGTGTCATAATGATAAGACAACTAAATCACTATGATGTCATAATCAATACACTCTTTTATTATGTCATAATGGTAAAAGAATGATAGCATTATGATGTCACAATCAAAACACCTCTTTAGTATCTCCTAATGGTAACACAATTAAAACATTATAATATTACATTCAAAACTCCCCTTTATGATGTCATATTGTTAAAATGATGATAGCATTATGACATCACAATCATAAGACTCCTTTCCGGTGTCATAATTATAAGACAATTAAATCAGTATGATGTCATAATCAATACACTCTTTTATTATGTCATAATGGTAAAAGAATGATAGCATTATGATGTCACAATCAAAACACCTCTTTAGTATCTCCTAATGGTAACACAATTAAAACATTATAATATTACAATCAAAACTCCCCTTTATGATGTCATAATGTTAAGATGATGATAGCATTATGACATCACAATCATAAGACCCCTTTCCGGTGTCATAATGATAAGACAACTAAATCACTATGATGTCATAATCAATACACTCTTTTATTATGTCATAATGGTAAAAGAATGATAGCATTATGATGTCACAATAAAAACACCTCTTTAGTATCTCCTAATGGTAACACAATTAAAACATTATAATATTACATTCAAAACTCCCCTTTATGATGTCATATTGTTAAAATGATGATAGCATTATGACATCACAATCATAAGACCCCTTTCTGGTGTCATAATGATAAGACAACTAAATCACTATGATGTCATAATCAATACACTCTTTTATTATGTCATAATGGTAAAAGAATGATAGCATTATGATGTCACAATCAAAACACCTCTTTAGTATCTCCTAATGGTAACACAATTAAACCATTATAATATTACAATCAAAACTCCCCTTTATGATGTCATATTGTTAAAATGATGATAGCATTATGACATCACAATCATAAGACTCCTTTCCGGTGTCATAATTATAAGACAATTAAATCATTATGATGTCATAATCAATACACTATTTTATTATGTCATAATGGTAAAAGAATGATAGCATTATGATGTCACAATCAAAACACCTCTTTAGTATCTCCTAATGGTAACACAATTAGAACATTATAATATTACAATCAAAACTCCCCTTTATGATGTCATATTGTTAAAATGATGATAGCATTATGACATCACAGTCATAAGACTCCTTTCCGGTGTCATAATTATAAGACAATTAAATCATTATGATGTCATCATCAATACACTCTTTTATTATGTCATAATGGTAAAAGAATGATAGCATTATGATGTCACAATCAAAACACCTCTTTAGTATCTCATGATGGTAACACAATTAAAACATTATAATATTACAATCAAAACTCCCCTTTATGATGTCATAATGTTAAGGTGATGATAGCATTGTGACATCACAATCATAAGACCCCTTTCCGGTGTCATAATGATAAGACAACTAAATCACTATGATGTCATAATCAATACACTCTTTTATTATGTCATAATGGTAAAAGAATGATAGCATTATGATGTCACAATCAAAACACCTCTTTAGTATCTCATGATCGTAACACAATTAAAACATTATAATATTACAATCAAAACTCCCCTTTATGATGTCATAATGTTAAGGTGATGATAGTATTGTGACATCACAATCATAAGACCCCTTTCCGGTGTCATAATGATAAGACAACTAAATCACTATGATGTCATAATCAATACACTCTTTTATTATGTCATAATGGTAAAAGAATGATAGCATTATGACGTCACAATCAAAACACCTCTTTAGAATCTCAAGATGGTAACACAATTAAAACATTATAATATTACAATCAAAACTCCCCTTTATGATGTCATAATGTTAGGGTGATGATAGCATTATGACATCACAATCATAAGACCCCTTTCCGGTGTCATAATGATAAGACAACTAAATCACTATGATGTCATAATCAATACACTCTTTTATTATGGCATAATGGTAAAAGAATGATAGCATTATGATGTCACAATCAAAACACCTCTTTAGTATCTCCTGATGGTAACACAGTTACAACATTATAATATTACAATCAAAACTCCCCTTTATGATGTCATATTGTTAAAATGATGATAGCATTATGACATCACAATCATAAGACTCCTTTCCGGTGTCATAATTATAAGACAATTAAATCATTATGATGTCATAATCAATACACTCTTTTATTATGTCATAATGGTAAAAGAATGATAGCATTATGATGTCACAATCAAAACACCTCTTTAGTATCTCATGATGGTAACACAATTAAAACATTATAATATTACAATCAAAACTCCCCTTTATGATGTCATAATGTTAAGGTGATGATAGCATTATGACATCGCAATCATAAGACCCCTTTCCGGTGTCATAATGATAAGACAACTAAATGACTATGATGTCATAATCAATACACTCTTTTATTATGTCATAATGGTAAAAGAATGATAGCATTATGATGTCACAATCAAAACACCTCTTTAGTATCTCATGATGGTAACACAATTAAAACATTATAATATTACAATCAAAACTCCCCTTTATGATGTCATAATGTTAAGTTGATGATAGCATTATGACATCACAATCATAAGACCCCTTTCCGGTGTCATAATGATAAGACAACTAAATCACTATGATGTCATAATCAATACACTCTTTTATTATGTCATAATGGTAAAAGAATGATAGCATTATGATGTCACAATCAAAACACCTCTTTAGTATCTCCTGATGGTAACACAGTTACAACATTATAATATTACAATCAAAACTCCCCTTTATGATGTCATATTGTTAAAATGATGATAGCATTATGACATCACAATCATAAGACTCCTTTCCGGTGTCATAATTATAAGACAATTAAATCATTATGATGTCATAATCAATACACTCTTTTATTATGTCATAATGGTAAAAGAATGATAGCATTATGATGTCACAATCAAAACACCTCTTTAGTATCTCATGATGGTAACACAATTAAAACATTATAATATTACAATCAAAACTCCCCTTTATGATGTCATAATGTTAAGGTGATGATAGCATTATGACATCGCAATCATAAGACCCCTTTCCGGTGTCATAATGATAAGACAACTAAATGACTATGATGTCATAATCAATACACTCTTTTATTATGTCATAATGGTAAAAGAATGATAGCATTATGATGTCACAATCAAAACACCTCTTTAGTATCTCATGATGGTAACACAATTAAAACATTATAATATTACAATCAAAACTCCCCTTTATGATGTCATAATGTTAAGTTGATGATAGCATTATGACATCACAATCATAAGACCCCTTTCCGGTGTCATAATGATAAGACAACTAAATCACTATGATGTCATAATCAATACACTCTTTTATTATGTCATAATGGTAAAAGAATGATAGCATTATGATGTCACAATCAAAACACCTCTTTAGTATCTCCTAACGGTAACACAATTAAAACATTATAATATTACAATCAAAACTCCCCTTTATGATGTCATATTGTTAAAATGATATTAGCATTATGACATCACAATCATAAGACTCCTTTCCGGTGTCATAATTATAAGACAATTAAATCATTATGATGTCATAATCAATACACTCTTTTATTATGTCATAATGGTAAAAGAATGATAGTATTATGATGTCACAATCAAAACACCTCTTTAGTATCTCCTAATGGTAACACAATTAAAACATTATAATATTACAATCAAAACTCCCCTTTATGATGTCATAATGTTAAGGTGATGATAGCATTATGACATCACAATCATAAGACCCCTTTTCGGTGTCATAATGATAAGACAATTAAATCACTATGATGTCATAATCAATACACTCTTTTATTATGTCATAATGGTAAAAGAATGATAGCATTATGATGTCACAATCAAAACACCTCTTTAGTATCTCATGATGGTAACACAATTAAAACATTATAATATTACAATCAAAACTCCCCTTTATGATGTCATAATGTTAAGGTGATGATAGCATTGTGACATCACAATCATAAGACCCCTTTCCGGTGTCATAATGATAAGACAACTAAATCACCATGATGTCATAATCAATACACTCTTTTATTATGTCATAATGGTAAAAGAATGATAGCATTATGATGTCACAATCAAAACACCTCTTTAGTATCTCATGATGGTAACACAATTAAAACATTATAATATTACAATCAAAACTCCCCTTTATGATGTCATATTGTTAAAATGATGATAGCATTATGACATCACAATCATAAGACCCATTTCCGGTGTCATAATGATAAGACAACTAAATCACTATGATGTCATAATCAATACACTCTTTTATTATGTCATAATGGTAAAAGAATGATAGCATTATGATGTCACAATCAAAACACCTCTTTAGTATCTCCTAATGGTAACACAATTAAAACATTATAATATTACAATCAAAACTCCCCTTTATGATGTCATAATGTTAAGTTGATGATAGCATTATGACATCACAATCATAAGACCCCTTTCCGGTGTCATAATGATAAGACAACTAAATCACTATGATGTCATAATCAATACACTCTTTTATTATGTCATAATGGTAAAAGAATGATAGCATTATGATGTCACAATCAAAACACCTCTTTAGTATCTCCTAATGGTAACACAATTAAAACATTATAATATTACAATCAAAACTCCCCTTTATGATGTCATATTGTTAAAATGATGATAGCATTATGACATCACAATCATAAGACTCCTTTCCGGTGTCATAATTATAAGACAATTAAATCATTATGATGTCATAATCAATACACTATTTTATTATGTCATAATGGTAAAAGAATGATAGCATTATGATGTCACAATCAAAACACCTCTTTAGTATCTCCTAATGGTAACACAATTAGAACATTATAATATTACAATCAAAACTCCCCTTTATGATGTCATATTGTTAAAATGATGATAGCATTATGACATCACAATCATAAGACTCCTTTCCGGTGTCATAATTATAAGACAATTAAATCATTATGATGTCATCATCAATACACTCTTTTATTATGGCATAATGGTAAAAGAATGATAGCATTATGATGTCACAATCAAAACACCTCTTTAGTATCTCATGATGGTAACACAATTAAAACATTATAATATTACAATCAAAACTCCCCTTTATGATGTCATAATGTTAAGGTGATGATAGCATTGTGACATCACAATCATAAGACACCTTTCCGGTGTCATAATGATAAGACAACTAAATCACTATGATGTCATAATCAATACACTCTTTTATTATGTCATAATGGTAAAAGAATGATAGCATTATGATGTCACAATCAAAACACCTCTTTAGTATCTCATGATGGTAACACAATTAAAACATTATAATATTACAATCAAAACTCCCCTTTATGATGTCATAATGTTAAGGTGATGATAGCATTGTGACATCACAATCATAAGACCCCTTTCCGGTGTCATAATGATAAGACAACTAAATCACTATGATGTCATAATCAATACACTCTTTTATTATGTCATAATGGTAAAAGAATGATAGCATTATGACGTCACAATCAAAACACCTCTTTAGAATCTCAAGATGGTAACACAATTAAAACATTATAATATTACAATCAAAACTCCCCTTTATGATGTCATAATGTTAGGGTGATGATAGCATTATGACATCACAATCATAAGACCCCTTTCCGGTGTCATAATGATAAGACAACTAAATCACTATGATGTCATAATCAATACAGACTTTTATTATGGCATAATGGTAAAAGAATGATAGCATTATGATGTCACAATCAAAACACCTCTTTAGTATCTCCTGATGGTAACACAGTTACAACATTATAATATTACAATCAAAACTCCCCTTTATGATATCATATTGTTAAAATGATGATAGCACTATGACATCACAATCATAAGACTCCTTTCCGGTGTCATAATTATAAGACAATTAAATCATTATGATGTCATAATCAATACACTCTTTTATTATGTCATAATGGTAAAAGAATGATAGCATTATGATGTCACAATCAAAACACCTCTTTAGTATCTCATGATGGTAACACAATTAAAACATTATAATATTACAATCAAAACTCCCCTTTATGATGTCATAATGTTAAGGTGATGATAGCATTATGACATCACAATCATAAGACCCCTTTCCGGTGTCATAATGATAAGACAACTAAATGACTATGATGTCATAATCAATACACTCTTTTATTATGTCATAATGGTAAAAGAATGATAGCATTATGATGTCACAATCAAAACACCTCTTTAGTATCTCATGATGGTAACACAATTAAAACATTATAATATTACAATCAAAACTCCCCTTTATGATGTCATAATGTTAAGTTGATGATAACATTATGACATCACAATCATAAGACCCCTTTCCGGTGTCATAATGATAAGACAACTAAATCACTATGATGTCATAATCAATACACTCTTTTATTATGTCATAATGGTAAAAGAATGATAGCATTATGATGTCACAATCAAAACACCTCTTTAGTATCTCCTAACGGTAACACAATTAAAACATTATAATATTACAATCAAAACTCCCCTTTATGATGTCATATTGTTAAAATGATATTAGCATTATGACATCACAATCATAAGACTCCTTTCCGGTTTCATAATTATAAGACAACTAAATCACTATGATGTCATAATCAATACACTCTTTTATTATGTCATAATGGTAAAAGAATGATAGCATTATGATGTCACAATCAAAACACCTCTTTAGTATCTCATGATGGTAACACAATTAAAACATTATAATATTACAATCAAAACTCCCCTTTATGATGTCATAATGTTAAGGTGATGATAGCATTATGACATCACAATCATAAGACCCCTTTCCGCTGTCATAATGATAAGACAACTAAATGACTATGATGTCATAATCAATACACTCTTTTATTATGTCATAATGGTAAAAGAATGATAGCATTATGATGTCACAATCAAAACACCTCTTTAGTATCTCATGATGGTAACACAATTAAAACATTATAATATTACAATCAAAACTCCCCTTTATGATGTCATAATGTTAAGATGATGATAGCATTATGACATCACAATCATAAGACCCCTTTCCGGTGTCATAATGATAAGACAACTAAATCACTATGATGTCATAATCAATACACTCTTTTATTATGTCATAATGGTAAAAGAATGATAGCATTATGATGTCACAATAAAAACACCTCTTTAGTATCTCCTAATGGTAACACAATTAAAACATTATAATATTACATTCAAAACTCCCCTTTATGATGTCATATTGTTAAAATGATGATAGCATTATGACATCACAATCATAAGACCCCTTTCCGGTGTCATAATGATAAGACAACTAAATCACTATGATGTCATAATCAATACACTCTTTTATTATGTCATAATGGTAAAAGAATGATAGCATTATGATGTCACAATCAAAACACCTCTTTAGTATCTCCTAATGGTAACACAATTAAAACATTATAATATTACAATCAAAACTCCCCTTTATGATGTCATATTGTTAAAATGATGATAGCATTATGACATCACAATCATAAGACTCCTTTCCGGTGTCATAATTATAAGACAATTAAATCATTATGATGTCATAATCAATACACTATTTTATTATGTCATAATGGTAAAAGAATGATAGCATTATGATGTCACAATCAAAACACCTCTTTAGTATCTCCTAATGGTAACACAATTAGAACATTATAATATTACAATCAAAACTCCCCTTTATGATGTCATATTGTTAAAATGATGATAGCATTATGACATCACAATCATAAGACTCCTTTCCGGTGTCATAATTATAAGACAATTAAATCATTATGATGTCATCATCAATACACTCTTTTATTATGTCATAATGGTAAAAGAATGATAGCATTATGATGTCACAATCAAAACACCTCTTTAGTATCTCATGATGGTAACACAATTAAAACATTATAATATTACAATCAAAACTCCCCTTTATGATGTCATAATGTTAAGGTGATGATAGCATTGTGACATCACAATCATAAGACCCCTTTCCGGTGTCATAATGATAAGACAACTAAATCACTATGATGTCATAATCAATACACTCTTTTATTATGTCATAATGGTAAAAGAATGATAGCATTATGATGTCACAATCAAAACACCTCTTTAGTATCTCATGATGGTAACACAATTAAAACATTATAATATTACAATCAAAACTCCCCTTTATGATGTCATAATGTTAAGGTGATGATAGCATTGTGACATCACAATCATAAGACCCCTTTCCGGTGTCATAATGATAAGACAACTAAATCACTATGATGTCATAATCAATACACTCTTTTATTATGTCATAATGGTAAAAGAATGATAGCATTATGACGTCACAATCAAAACACCTCTTTAGAATCTCAAGATGGTAACACAATTAAAACATTATAATATTACAATCAAAACTCCCCTTTATGATGTCATATTGTTAAAATGATGATAGCATTATGACATCACAATCATAAGACTCCTTTCCGGTGTCATAATTATAAGACAATTAAATCATTATGATGTCATAATCAATACACTCTTTTATTATGTCATAATGGTAAAAGAATGATAGCATTATGATGTCACAATCAAAACACCTCTTTGTTACGCGCGCTGCCGCGGCTCCCTCTCCGGCTACCGCCGGCAACCCCACCTCCGTCCCGCATGCGGGTTGCCGGCGGGTGACACGCGCTGCCGCTGCACTCACCTTGGCCGCTGGGTCCCCCGACGTCGGTGGTTCCGCCTCCGGTGCTGCCGCGGTGACTCGAGGGGCTCGTGGTTCCTCTTCGTCGGGCGCGCGCACCCGCTCACGCTCGAGGTACGTCGCCACGCGCACACGCCGGGAAACCGGCGGAAGTGCGCCATCTGGTGGTGGTTCCAGATATCGCACCTAATATCAAATTAGGGCGCGACACGCTCTACGGCGCGGCTGATGACGTGAGTGTTACCTTTCCTATTTAAACCCCATTCGTTTGCCTTGTCTTTGCCCGTTCTAAACGTTCTCTAGCGTTGGGTGTGCTATTGTTCTTCTTCTAGTTTGATCTCTGCTTTGTGTACCGAACCCTTGCCTGTTTATACGACCACGATTCTTCTCTGCCTGCCTACGTACCCGGACCTGTTTACCGTTTTGCACCTGATCTACCTGCCCTGACCTCGGATTGTTTTTTGACCTTGCTGCCTGCCGTTGCCCTCGACCTCGGACTGTGTTCTGGACTTTCTTTAGCTGTGCTTACCTGCATTGTTGGATCCCTCGTCTACCTGACCGTAACAGTAGAACGGGCCAACACATGGATCCCGCGGATATGGCACGGCTGCAAGCCCGACAGGATCTCCAAGACCAGCGTCTTGCCGCACAGTCTACACAGCTCCAAACGCTGGAACAAAAGGTCGACGCCATGACCGATCTTCTGCGTTCTCTGACCGCCCTCCCGTCGGTTCATAGGGAGGCCTCCCACGAGGGCATGGGGGCTGTTGCTAGGTTCCCGCTACCCGAGAAGTATTCCGGGGACCCGAAGGAATGTCGCGGTTTCCTCAACCAGTGTATGCTCCACTTCCGAAACCATCCCCAGGCGTTCCAAACATCATCCAAGAGGGTATCATTTATCATATCCCTACTTAAGGGTGATGCATTGCTATGGGCCTCGCCTCTGGTGGAGCAAGAATCCTATCTGCTTGAGGACTGTCCCGCTTTTATGGAAGCCATACGAACTGTTTTTGATGCTCCGTGTCGTAAGGAAACCGCTGAGTCCTCTCTGCTTGACCTCCAGCAAGGCCGTAAAACCTTGGCCCAATACACTGTGGAGTTTCGCACCCTTGCCCATGAGACCAACTGGGAAGAAGGCGCCCTCAAGGCCGCCTACAGAAAAGGGCTCAACGAAAAGATCAAAGACGCCCTAGTGTACCACGACACACCTATGGATCTCGAAGAGTACATCGCCCTCTGTCTCAGGGTGGACAAACGAATCCAGGAAAGGTCATCAGAACACAACAGAGGAAAAAGACCGGGGTCCTACACTCCAGGCCCCACAAGATCTTCTTCGTCTCCTCTTCCGTCCGTTTCCGCTTCAGATGAGCCCATGGAAATAGGAACCGTCCGCAAACTCTCCGAGGCCGAGAAAAGATACAGAAGAATACAAGGACTCTGTCTCTATTGCGGTCAAGCCGATCACCTGTTGCCTACCTGTCCTCTCAGACCGGTAAAAGAGAACGCTTAGGGATCACAGGAGGAAGCTCCCTAAGCGCATGCCGTTTCCCTATTCCTCCCAAAACACGCATGACAGTACCCATAACGCTCTGTTGGGAGAACCACTCCGTGGCCACAAGGGCCTTCCTTGACTCCGGAGCAGCTGGCGTTTTTATGGACCAGCAATGGGCACTGACACATCACATACCACTCCGCACCAAGGAAGCACCCTCTCTGGTGGCTTCTGTCGACGGCTCTCTCTTGGGAACAGGGATCGTCACTCAAGAGTCCGAACCATTGACCCTGCAAGTAGGGGTCACACACCAGGAACGACTCTCGTTTGAGTTAATCAAATCACCTCACGCTCCTCTTATCCTGGGATATCCGTGGCTCCGTTACCACAACCCGATCATAGACTGGCAAAGAGACGAGATCTTATCATGGAGTCACCAGTGTCACAACCACTGCATCATACCTTGTCGACGCCTTAATCTCATACTCGAGATCGCTCCTACTGACCCCAGGTCTCTCGTTCCAAGACACTACTGGGACTATTTGGATGTGTTCTCCAAAAAAGACGCGGAGAGACTACCTCCACATCGGGCCTACGATTGCGCCATCAACCTGTTGCCAGGCTCCGATCCACCACGGGGCCGCACCTATCCTCTGTCTGAACC
This sequence comes from Spea bombifrons, assembly GCF_027358695.1. NCBI lineage: Eukaryota > Metazoa > Chordata > Amphibia > Anura > Pelobatidae > Spea > Spea bombifrons. The sequence continues at coordinate 41,579,446 of NC_071088.1, forward strand.
GGAGAACAAGGCTTTAGAACAGTACATCAAAGAAAGTCTGGAAAAAGGCTTCATTCGTCCGTCCTCATCCCCTGCTGGAGCCGGGTTTTTCTTCGTGGCCAAAAAGGAGGGCTCATTGCGGCCATGCATCGACTACCGGGGACTAAATCGCATCACTATAAAAAATCGTTACCCGCTTCCCCTCATCACAGAGATCTATGACCTCCTAAAAGGAGCAAAGATCTTCACCAAGTTGGATCTCAGAGGTGCGTACAATTTAATCCGTGTCAAGTCTGGAGACGAATGGAAGACGGCATTCAACACCAGATTCGGGCATTACGAATACACCGTTATGCCCTTCGGGTTATGTAACGCTCCTGCTATATTTCAGACTTTCGTCAATGACGTTTTCAGGGATATGCTCCTGTCCCACGTCATCGTGTACTTAGACGATATCCTCGTGTACTCTCCTACGCTTGAAACCCATCGACATCATCTGAGGGCCGTGTTACAGAGACTACGGGAGAACGGTCTGTACGCCAAGGCCGAGAAATGCGCCTTTGAGAAAACCAGTCTGCCCTTCCTTGGATATATAGTCTCTTCCGACGGTCTCCATATGGATCCGGCTAAACTTGAGGCCATCACAGCATGGCCTCTCCCTCGTACTCTCAAAGCCATCCAACGATTTCTTGGCTTTGCTAATTACTACCGGCGCTTCATCCGGAATTACTCCGCCATAGCGGCTCCCATCACCGCCATGACTAAAAAGGGGGTTGACCCAACCCTCTGGACTCAAGAAGCCAGAAAGGCATTTGAGAACCTGAAACAAGCCTTCATCTCGGCTCCTGTCCTTCTACGTCCGGACCCTACAAAACAGTATCTCCTGGAAGTCGATGCCTCTGAAACCGGTGCCGGGGCTATATTGTCACAACGCAAAGAACAAACCACTAAATACCATCCCTGTGCCTTCTTCTCCAAGCGTTTTTCCGCAGCCGAACAAAACTATGACGTCGGCAACCGTGAGCTTCTGGCCATCAAAATGGCATTTGAGGAGTGGCGTCACTTACTAGAAGGTACCGAACAACCTGTGGTCGTTGTGACAGACCACAAGAACCTTGCGTACATTGAAAGTGCTAAACGATTATGTCCTCGCCAGGCACGGTGGTCGCTCTTTTTCACACGTTTCAACTTCTACATCACCTACAGGCCAGGAACCAAGAACATCAAAGCTGACGCTCTATCCCGTCAATTCGATTCTCAACACGATCGGCGCTGCAACGACCCCATCATACCCTCCACGCGGCTCATCGCCAGCTTATCTACGCACACGATGAGCCGAATCCGTATGTCCCAAAGGACCATCCCGGCCAATGAACGTCCTCCTCCAGGCCGTCTCCATGTGCCTCCCAAATATCGCACGGACGTCCTTCGCTGGGCTCACGATTCCCTCCTGGCGGGTCACTCTGGCTTCCGGAAAACGATGTTCCTCATCCGTCGTTCCTTCTGGTGGCCGTCCCTGGCCAGGGATATCCGGTCTTATCTCGCTGCCTGTCATACATGTGCACGACAGAAGTCCCTCCGGACGCGTCCACAGGGCCTCCTGCATCCACTTCCCGTTCCTACGGCTCCCTGGACACACGTCTCTCTGGACTTTGTTGTGGATCTACCTAGGTCCCAAGGAAACACCACCATCCTGGTGGTTGTTGACCGCTTCTCCAAGCAGGCTCACTTTATCCCTTTGCCGCGCCTGCCTACCTCTATGCAACTGGCTGACATCTTCATCAAAGACATTGTCCGCTTACACGGTCTTCCTCTACACATGGTGTCCGATCGAGGCACGCAGTTCATATCCAGCTATTGGAAACACCTTTGCCGTAAGCTCGGCATACAACTCCACTTGTCGTCAGCCTACCACCCAGAGACCAATGGGCAAACGGAAAGAACGAACCAAACCCTCAAGCAATACCTGAGGATGTACAGCAATGTACGACAAGACAACTGGTCATCTCTTCTCCCGCTCGCTGAGATGACGTACAACGGGTCCCTGCACGAATCCATCGGCAGTACCCCGTTCTTTGCGGCATTGGGTTACCACCCGGTGATCCTGCCTCCTCCGTCTTCTCGTTCCTCCTCTGCTGTGCCGGCGGTCGACCGTCGAGTGACTGACATGCGGAAACATTGGAGTTCCCTTCGCAATGTTCTCTCCAATGCACAGCATCGCTGTAAGCGAGCGGCTGACGCCAAACGATCGCCTCCCCCGGATTACAAAGTGGGTGACATGGTGTGGTTGTCGACTCGCAACATCCGCTTGCGTCAACCATCCAGGTCCTTGGGTCCCCGTTACATCGGGCCCTTTCGCATCAGTAAACGTCTTAACGACGTGTCCGTGTCCCTTGACCTCCCCCCTACCATGCGGATTCCTCGGTCCTTTCATGTCTCCCTGCTCAAGCCTTGCGTCTCCAACCGTCACTCCGTTCCTTTCCAGCCCCCTGCTCCGCTTGTCGTCCGGGGCCATGACGAGTACGTTGTCGAGCGGATCCTCGATTCCCGTCGTGTGCGGAATAGTATCCAGTACCTTGTTGCCTGGAAGGGGTACGGTCCTGAGGAGCGGACGTGGGTGCCTGCTCGTTTTGTTCACGCTCCCCGCTGCGTCGCTCGTTTTCATGCTCTTTGCCCCCTTCGTCCCGCTCCGTCGCGCTCGGTGCGCGCTCCTGGAGGGGGGGGTACTGTTACGCGCGCTGCCGCGGCTCCCTCTCCGGCTACCGCCGGCAACCCCACCTCCGTCCCGCATGCGGGTTGCCGGCGGGTGACACGCGCTGCCGCTGCACTCACCTTGGCCGCTGGGTCCCCCGACGTCGGTGGTTCCGCCTCCGGTGCTGCCGCGGTGACTCGAGGGGCTCGTGGTTCCTCTTCGTCGGGCGCGCGCACCCGCTCACGCTCGAGGTACGTCGCCACGCGCACACGCCGGGAAACCGGCGGAAGTGCGCCATCTGGTGGTGGTTCCAGATATCGCACCTAATATCAAATTAGGGCGCGACACGCTCTACGGCGCGGCTGATGACGTGAGTGTTACCTTTCCTATTTAAACCCCATTCGTTTGCCTTGTCTTTGCCCGTTCTAAACGTTCTCTAGCGTTGGGTGTGCTATTGTTCTTCTTCTAGTTTGATCTCTGCTTTGTGTACCGAACCCTTGCCTGTTTATACGACCACGATTCTTCTCTGCCTGCCTACGTACCCGGACCTGTTTACCGTTTTGCACCTGATCTACCTGCCCTGACCTCGGATTGTTTTTTGACCTTGCTGCCTGCCGTTGCCCTCGACCTCGGACTGTGTTCTGGACTTTCTTTAGCTGTGCTTACCTGCATTGTTGGATCCCTCGTCTACCTGACCGTAACACTCTTTAGTATCTCATGATGGTAACACAATTAAAACATTATAATATTACAATCAAAACTCCCCTTTATGATGTCATAATGTTAAGGTGATGATAGCATTATGACATCACAATCATAAGACCCCTTTCCGGTGTCATAATGATAAGACAACTAAATGACTATGATGTCATAATCAATACACTCTTTTATTATGTCATAATGGTAAAAGAATGATAGCATTATGATGTCACAATCAAAACACCTCTTTAGTATCTCATGATGGTAACACAATTAAAACATTATAATATTACAATCAAAACTCCCCTTTATGATGTCATAATGTTAAGTTGATGATAGCATTATGACATCACAATCATAAGACCCCTTTCCGGTGTCATAATGATAAGACAACTAAATCACTATGATGTCATAATCAATACACTCTTTTATTATGTCATAATGGTAAAAGAATGATAGCATTATGATGTCACAATCAAAACACCTCTTTAGTATCTCCTAACGGTAACACAATTAAAACATTATAATATTACAATCAAAACTCCCCTTTATGATGTCATATTGTTAAAATGATATTAGCATTATGACATCACAATCATAAGACTCCTTTCCGGTGTCATAATTATAAGACAATTAAATCATTATGATGTCATAATCAATACACTCTTTTATTATGTCATAATGGTAAAAGAATGATAGCATTATGATGTCACAATCAAAACACCTCTTTAGTATCTCATGATGGTAACACAATTAAAACATTATAATATTACAATCAAAACTCCCCTTTATGATGTCATAATGTTAAGGTGATGATAGCATTGTGACATCACAATCATAAGACTCCTTTCCGGTGTCATAATGATAAGACAACTAAATCACTATGATGTCATAATCAATACACTCTTTTATTATGTCATAATGGTAAAAGAATGATAGCATTATGACGTCACAATCAAAACACCTCTTTAGTATCTCAAGATGGTAACACAATTAAAACATTATAATATTACAATCAAAACTCCCCTTTATGATGTCATAATGTTAAGGTGATGATAGCATTATGACATCACAATCATAAGACCCCTTTCCGGTGTCATAATGATAAGACAACTAAATGACTATGATGTCATAATCAATACACTCTTTTATTATGTCATAATGGTAAAAGAATGATAGCATTATGATGTCACAATCAAAACACCTCTTTAGTATCTCATGATGGTAACACAATTAAAACATTATAATATTACAATCAAAACTCCCCTTTATGATGTCATAATGTTAAGTTGATGATAGCATTATGACATCACAATCATAAGACCCCTTTCCGGTGTCATAATGATAAGACAACTAAATCACTATGATGTCATAATCAATACACTCTTTTATTATGTCATAATGGTAAAAGAATGATAGCATTATGATGTCACAATCAAAACACCACTTTAGTATCTCCTAATGGTAACACAATTAAAACATTATAATATTAAATTCAAAACTCCCCTTTATGATGTCATATTGTTAAAATGATGATAGCATTATGACATCACAATCATAAGACCCATTTCCGGTGTCATAATGATAAGACAACTAAATCACTATGATGTCATAATCAATACACTCTTTTATTATGTCATAATGGTAAAAGAATGATAGCATTATGATGTCACAATCAAAACACCTCTTTAGTATCTCCTAATGGTAACACAATTAAAACATTATAATATTACAATCAAAACTCCCCTTTATGATGTCATAATGTTAAGTCGATGATAGCATTATGACATCACAATCATAAGACCCCTTTCCGGTGTCATAATGATAAGACAACTAAATCACTATGATGTCATAATCAATACACTCTTTTATTATGTCATAATGGTAAAAGAATGATAGCATTATGATGTCACAATCAAAACACCTCTTTAGTATCTCCTAATGGTAACACAATTAAAACATTATAATATTACAATCAAAACTCCCCTTTCTGATGTCATATTGTTAAAATGATGATAGCATTATGACATCACAATCATAAGACTCCTTTCCGGTGTCATAATTATAAGACAATTAAATCAGTATGATGTCATAATCAATACACTCTTTTATTATGTCATAATGGTAAAAGAATGATAGCATTATGATGTCACAATCAAAACACCTCTTTAGTATCTCCTAATGGTAACACAATTAAAACATTATAATATTACAATCAAAACTCCCCTTTATGATGTCATAATGTTAAGATGATGATAGCATTATGACATCACAATCATAAGACCCCTTTCCGGTGTCATAATGATAAGACAACTAAATCACTATGATGTCATAATCAATACACTCTTTTATTATGTCATAATGGTAAAAGAATGATAGCATTATGATGTCACAATCAAAACACCTCTTTAGTATCTCCTAATGGTAACACAATTAAAACATTATAATATTACATTCAAAACTCCCCTTCATGATGTCATATTGTTAAAATGATGATAGCATTATGACATCACAATCATAAGACCCCTTTCCGGTGTCATAATGATAAGACAACTAAATCACTATGATGTCATAATCAATACACTCTTTTATTATGTCATAATGGTAAAAGAATGATAGCATTATGATGTCACAATCAAAACACCTCTTTAGTATCTCCTAATGGTAACACAATTAAAACATTATAATATTACAATCAAAACTCCCCTTTATTATGTCATATTGTTAAAATGATGATAGCATTATGACATCACAATCATAAGACTCCTTTCCGGTGTCATAATTATAAGACAATTAAATCATTATGATGTCATAATCAATACACTCTTTTATTATGTCATAATGGTAAAAGAATGATAGCATTATGATGTCACAATCAAAACACCTCTTTAGTATCTCATGATGGTAACACAATTAAAACATTATAATATTACAATCAAAACTCCCCTTTACGATGTCATAATGTTAAGGTGATGATAGCATTATGACATCACAATCATAAGACCCCTTTCCGGTGTCATAATGATAAGACAACTAAATCACTATGATGTCATAATCAATACACTCTTTTATTATGTCATAATGGTAAAAGAATGATAGCATTATGATGTCACAATCAAAACACCTCTTTAGTATCTCCTAACGGTAACACAATTAAAACATTATAATATTACAATCAAAACTCCCCTTTATGATGTCATATTGTTAAAATGATATTAGCATTATGACATCACAATCATACGACTCCTTTCCGGTGTCATAATTATAAGACAATTAAATCATTATGATGTCATAATCAATACACTCTTTTATTATGTCATAATGGTAAAAGAATGATAGTATTATGATGTCACAATCAAAACACCTCTTTAGTATCTCCTAATGGTAACACAATTAAAACCTTATAATATTACAATCAAAACTCCCCTTTATGATGTCATAATGTTAAGGTGATGATAGCATTATGACATCACAATCATAAGACCCCTTTTCGGTGTCATAATGATAAGACAATTAAATCACTATGATGTCATAATCAATACACTCTTTTATTATGTCATAATGGTAAAAGAATGATAGCATTATGATGTCACAATCAAAACACCTCTTTAGTATCTCATGATGGTAACACAATTAAAACATTATAATATTACAATCAAAACTCCCCTTTATGATGTCATAATGTTAAGGTGATGATAGCATTGTGACATCACAATCATAAGACCCCTTTCCGGTGTCATAATGATAAGACAACTAAATCACTATGATGTCATAATCAATACACTCTTTTATTATGTCATAATGGTAAAAGAATGATAGCATTATGATGTCACAATCAAAACACCTCTTTAGTATCTCATGATGGTAACACAATTAAAACATTATAATATTACAATCAAAACTCCCCTTTATGATGTCATAATGTTAAGATGATGATAGCATTATGACATCACAATCATAAGACCCCTTTCCGGTGTCATAATGATAAGACAACTAAATCACTATGATGTCATAATCAATACACTCTTTTATTATGTCATAATGGTAAAAGAATGATAGCATTATGATGTCACAATCAAAACACCTCTTTAGTATCTCCTAATGGTAACACAATTAAAACATTATAATATTACATTCAAAACTCCCCTTTATGATGTCATATTGTTAAAATGATGATAGCATTATGACATCACAATCATAAGACCCCTTTCCGGTGTCATAATGATAAGACAACTAAATCACTATGATGTCATAATCAATACACTCTTTTATTATGTCATAATGGTAAAAGAATGATAGCATTATGATGTCACAATCAAAACACCTCTTTAGTATCTCCTAATGGTAACACAATTAAAACATTATAATATTACAATCAAAACTCCCCTTTATGATGTCATATTGTTAAAATGATGATAGCATTATGACATCACAATCATAAGACTCCTTTCCGGTGTCATAATTATAAGACAATTAAATCATTATGATGTCATAATCAATACACTATTTTATTATGTCATAATGGTAAAAGAATGATAGCATTATGATGTCACAATCAAAACACCTCTTTAGTATCTCCTAATGGTAACACAATTAGAACATTATAATATTACAATCAAAACTCCCCTTTATGATGTCATATTGTTAAAATGATGATAGCATTATGACATCACAATCATAAGACTCCTTTCCGGTGTCATAATTATAAGACAATTAAATCATTATGATGTCATCATCAATACACTCTTTTATTATGTCATAATGGTAAAAGAATGATAGCATTATGATGTCACAATCAAAACACCTCTTTAGTATCTCATGATGGTAACACAATTAAAACATTATAATATTACAATCAAAACTCCCCTTTATGATGTCATAATGTTAAGGTGATGATAGCATTGTGACATCACAATCATAAGACCCCTTTCCGGTGTCATAATGATAAGACAACTAAATCACTATGATGTCATAATCAATACACTCTTTTATTATGTCATAATGGTAAAAGAATGATAGCATTATGATGTCACAATCAAAACACCTCTTTAGTATCTCATGATCGTAACACAATTAAAACATTATAATATTACAATCAAAACTCCCCTTTATGATGTCATAATGTTAAGGTGATGATAGCATTGTGACATCACAATCATAAGACCCCTTTCCGGTGTCATAATGATAAGACAACTAAATGACTATGATGTCATAATCAATACACTCTTTTATTATGTCATAATGGTAAAAGAATGATAGCATTATGACGTCACAATCAAAACACCTCTTTAGAATCTCAAGATGGTAACACAATTAAAACATTATAATATTACAATCAAAACTCCCCTTTATGATGTCATAATGTTAGGGTGATGATAGCATTATGACATCACAATCATAAGACCCCTTTCCGGTGTCATAATGATAAGACAACTAAATCACTATGATGTCATAATCAATACACTCTTTTATTATGGCATAATGGTAAAAGAATGATAGCATTATGATGTCACAATCAAAACACCTCTTTAGTATCTCCTGATGGTAACACAGTTACAACATTATAATATTACAATCAAAACTCCCCTTTATGATGTCATATTGTTAAAATGATGATAGCATTATGACATCACAATCATAAGACTCCTTTCCGGTGTCATAATTATAAGACAATTAAATCATTATGATGTCATAATCAATACACTCTTTTATTATGTCATAATGGTAAAAGAATGATAGCATTATGATGTCACAATCAAAACACCTCTTTAGTATCTCATGATGGTAACACAATTAAAACATTATAATATTACAATCAAAACTCCCCTTTATGATGTCATAATGTTAAGGTGATGATAGCATTATGACATCGCAATCATAAGACCCCTTTCCGGTGTCATAATGATAAGACAACTAAATGACTATGATGTCATAATCAATACACTCTTTTATTATGTCATAATGGTAAAAGAATGATAGCATTATGATGTCACAATCAAAACACCTCTTTAGTATCTCATGATGGTAACACAATTAAAACATTATAATATTACAATCAAAACTCACCTTTATGATGTCATAATGTTAAGTTGATGATAGCATTATGACATCACAATCATAAGACCCCTTTCCGGTGTCATAATGATAAGACAACTAAATCACTATGATGTCATAATCAATACACTCTTTTATTATGTCATAATGGTAAAAGAATGATAGCATTATGATGTCACAATCAAAACACCTCTTTAGTATCTCCTGATGGTAACACAGTTACAACATTATAATATTACAATCAAAACTCCCCTTTATGATGTCATATTGTTAAAATGATGATAGCATTATGACATCACAATCATAAGACTCCTTTCCGGTGTCATAATTATAAGACAATTAAATCATTATGATGTCATAATCAATACACTCTTTTATTATGTCATAATGGTAAAAGAATGATAGCATTATGATGTCACAATCAAAACACCTCTTTAGTATCTCATGATGGTAACACAATTAAAACATTATAATATTACAATCAAAACTCCCCTTTATGATGTCATAATGTTAAGGTGATGATAGCATTATGACATCGCAATCATAAGACCCCTTTCCGGTGTCATAATGATAAGACAACTAAATGACTATGATGTCATAATCAATACACTCTTTTATTATGTCATAATGGTAAAAGAATGATAGCATTATGATGTCACAATCAAAACACCTCTTTAGTATCTCATGATGGTAACACAATTAAAACATTATAATATTACAATCAAAACTCCCCTTTATGATGTCATAATGTTAAGTTGATGATAGCATTATGACATCACAATCATAAGACCCCTTTCCGGTGTCATAATGATAAGACAACTAAATCACTATGATGTCATAATCAATACACTCTTTTATTATGTCATAATGGTAAAAGAATGATAGCATTATGATGTCACAATCAAAACACCTCTTTAGTATCTCCTAACGGTAACACAATTAAAACATTATAATATTACAATCAAAACTCCCCTTTATGATGTCATATTGTTAAAATGATATTAGCATTATGACATCACAATCATAAGACTCCTTTCCGGTGTCATAATTATAAGACAATTAAATCATTATGATGTCATAATCAATACACTCTTTTATTATGTCATAATGGTAAAAGAACGATAGTATTATGATGTCACAATCAAAACACCTCTTTAGTATCTCCTAATGGTAACACAATTAAAACATTATAATATTACAATCAAAACTCCCCTTTATGATGTCATAATGTTAAGGTGATGATAGCATTATGACATCACAATCATAAGACCCCTTTTCGGTGTCATAATGATAAGACAATTAAATCACTATGATGTCATAATCAATACACTCTTTTATTATGTCATAATGGTAAAAGAATGATAGCATTATGATGTCACAATCAAAACACCTCTTTAGTATCTCATGATGGTAACACAATTAAAACATTATAATATTACAATCAAAACTCCCCTTTATGATGTCATAATGTTAAGGTGATGATAGCATTGTGACATCACAATCATAAGACCCCTTTCCGGTGTCATAATGATAAGACAACTAAATCACCATGATGTCATAATCAATACACTCTTTTATTATGTCATAATGGTAAAAGAATGATAGCATTATGATGTCACAATCAAAACACCTCTTTAGTATCTCATGATGGTAACACAATTAAAACATTATAATATTACAATCAAAACTCCCCTTTATGATGTCATATTGTTAAAATGATGATAGCATTATGACATCACAATCATAAGACCCATTTCCGGTGTCATAATGATAAGACAACTAAATCACTATGATGTCATAATCAATACACTCTTTTATTATGTCATAATGGTAAAAGAATGATAGCATTATGATGTCACAATCAAAACACCTCTTTAGTATCTCCTAATGGTAACACAATTAAAACATTATAATATTACAATCAAAACTCCCCTTTATGATGTCATAATGTTAAGTTGATGATAGCATTATGACATCACAATCATAAGACCCCTTTCCGGTGTCATAATGATAAGACAACTAAATCACTATGATGTCATAATCAATACACTCTTTTATTATGTCATAATGGTAAAAGAATGATAGCATTATGATGTCACAATCAAAACACCTCTTTAGTATCTCCTAATGGTAACACAATTAAAACATTATAATATTACAATCAAAACTCCCCTTTCTGATGTCATATTGTTAAAATGATGATAGCATTATGACATCACAATCATAAGACTCCTTTCCGGTGTCATAATTATAAGACAATTAAATCAGTATGATGTCATAATCAATACACTCTTTTATTATGTCATAATGGTAAAAGAATGATAGCATTATGATGTCACAATCAAAACACCTCTTTAGTATCTCATGATGGTAACACAATTAAAACATTATAATATTACAATCAAAACTCCCCTTTATGATGTCATAATGTTAAGATGATGATAGCATTATGACATCACAATCATAAGACCCCTTTCCGGTGTCATAATGATAAGACAACTAAATCACTATGATGTCATAATCAATACACTCTTTTATTATGTCATAATGGTAAAAGAATGATAGCATTATGATGTCACAATCAAAACACCTCTTTAGTATCTCCTAATGGTAACACAATTAAAACATTATAATATTACAATCAAAACTCCCCTTTATGATGTCATATTGTTAAAATGATGATAGCATTATGACATCACAATCATAAGACTCCTTTCCGGTGTCATAATTATAAGACAATTAAATCATTATGATGTCATAATCAATACACTATTTTATTATGTCATAATGGTAAAAGAATGATAGCATTATGATGTCACAATCAAAACACCTCTTTAGTATCTCCTAATGGTAACACAATTAGAACATTATAATATTACAATCAAAACTCCCCTTTATGATGTCATATTGTTAAAATGATGATAGCATTATGACATCACAATCATAAGACTCCTTTCCGGTGTCATAATTATAAGACAATTAAATCATTATGATGTCATCATCAATATACTCTTTTATTATGTCATAATGGTAAAAGAATGATAGCATTATGATGTCACAATCAAAACACCTCTTTAGTATCTCATGATGGTAACACAATTAAAACATTATAATATTACAATCAAAACTCCCCTTTATGATGTCATAATGTTAAGGTGATGATAGCATTGTGACATCACAATCATAAGACCCCTTTCCGGTGTCATAATGATAAGACAACTAAATCACTATGATGTCATAATCAATACACTCTTTTATTATGTCATAATGGTAAAAGAATGATAGCATTATGACGTCACAATCAAAACACCTCTTTAGAATCTCAAGATGGTAACACAATTAAAACATAATATTACAATCAAAACTCCCCTTTATGATGTCATAATGTTAGGGTGATGATAGCATTATGACATCACAATCATAAGACCCCTTTCCGGTGTCATAATGATAAGACAACTAAATCACTATGATGTCATAATCAATACAGACTTTTATTATGGCATAATGGTAAAAGAATGATAGCATTATGATGTCACAATCAAAACACCTCTTTAGTATCTCCTGATGGTAACACAGTTACAACATTATAATATTACAATCAAAACTCCCCTTTATGATATCATATTGTTAAAATGATGATAGCACTATGACATCACAATCATAAGACTCCTTTCCGGTGTCATAATTATAAGACAATTAAATCATTATGATGTCATAATCAATACACTCTTTTATTATGTCATAATGGTAAAAGAATGATAGCATTATGATGTCACAATCAAAACACCTCTTTAGTATCTCATGATGGTAACACAATTAAAACATTATAATATTACAATCAAAACTCCCCTTTATGATGTCATAATGTTAAGGTGATGATAGCATTATGACATCACAATCATAAGACCCCTTTCCGGTGTCATAATGATAAGACAACTAAATGACTATGATGTCATAATCAATACACTCTTTTATTATGTCATAATGGTAAAAGAATGATAGCATTATGATGTCACAATCAAAACACCTCTTTAGTATCTCATGATGGTAACACAATTAAAACATTATAATATTACAATCAAAACTCCCCTTTATGATGTCATAATGTTAAGTTGATGATAACATTATGACATCACAATCATAAGACCCCTTTCCGGTGTCATAATGATAAGACAACTAAATCACTATGATGTCATAATCAATACACTCTTTTATTATGTCATAATGGTAAAAGAATGATAGCATTATGATGTCACAATCAAAACACCTCTTTAGTATCTCCTAACGGTAACACAATTAAAACATTATAATATTACAATCAAAACTCCCCTTTATGATGTCATATTGTTAAAATGATATTAGCATTATGACATCACAATCATAAGACTCCTTTCCGGTTTCATAATTATAAGACAACTAAATCACTATGATGTCATAATCAATACACTCTTTTATTATGTCATAATGGTAAAAGAATGATAGCATTATGATGTCACAATCAAAACACCTCTTTAGTATCTCATGATGGTAACACAATTAAAACATTATAATATTACAATCAAAACTCCCCTTTATGATGTCATAATGTTAAGGTGATGATAGCATTATGACATCACAATCATAAGACCCCTTTCCGCTGTCATAATGATAAGACAACTAAATGACTATGATGTCATAATCAATACACTCTTTTATTATGTCATAATGGTAAAAGAATGATAGCATTATGATGTCACAATCAAAACACCTCTTTAGTATCTCATGATGGTAACACAATTAAAACATTATAATATTACAATCAAAACTCCCCTTTATGATGTCATAATGTTAAGATGATGATAGCATTATGACATCACAATCATAAGACCCCTTTCCGGTGTCATAATGATAAGACAACTAAATCACTATGATGTCATAATCAATACACTCTTTTATTATGTCATAATGGTAAAAGAATGATAGCATTATGATGTCACAATAAAAACACCTCTTTAGTATCTCCTAATGGTAACACAATTAAAACATTATAATATTACATTCAAAACTCCCCTTTATGATGTCATATTGTTAAAATGATGATAGCATTATGACATCACAATCATAAGACCCCTTTCCGGTGTCATAATGATAAGACAACTAAATCACTATGATGTCATAATCAATACACTCTTTTATTATGTCATAATGGTAAAAGAATGATAGCATTATGATGTCACAATCAAAACACCTCTTTAGTATCTCCTAATGGTAACACAATTAAAACATTATAATATTACAATCAAAACTCCCCTTTATGATGTCATATTGTTAAAATGATGATAGCATTATGACATCACAATCATAAGACTCCTTTCCGGTGTCATAATTATAAGACAATTAAATCATTATGATGTCATAATCAATACACTATTTTATTATGTCATAATGGTAAAAGAATGATAGCATTATGATGTCACAATCAAAACACCTCTTTAGTATCTCCTAATGGTAACACAATTAGAACATTATAATATTACAATCAAAACTCCCCTTTATGATGTCATATTGTTAAAATGATGATAGCATTATGACATCACAATCATAAGACTCCTTTCCGGTGTCATAATTATAAGACAATTAAATCATTATGATGTCATCATCAATACACTCTTTTATTATGTCATAATGGTAAAAGAATGATAGCATTATGATGTCACAATCAAAACACCTCTTTAGTATCTCATGATGGTAACACAATTAAAACATTATAATATTACAATCAAAACTCCCCTTTATGATGTCATAATGTTAAGGTGATGATAGCATTGTGACATCACAATCATAAGACCCCTTTCCGGTGTCATAATGATAAGACAACTAAATCACTATGATGTCATAATCAATACACTCTTTTATTATGTCATAATGGTAAAAGAATGATAGCATTATGATGTCACAATCAAAACACCTCTTTAGTATCTCATGATCGTAACACAATTAAAACATTATAATATTACAATCAAAACTCCCCTTTATGATGTCATAATGTTAAGGTGATGATAGCATTGTGACATCACAATCATAAGACCCCTTTCCGGTGTCATAATGATAAGACAACTAAATCACTATGATGTCATAATCAATACACTCTTTTATTATGTCATAATGGTAAAAGAATGATAGCATTATGACGTCACAATCAAAACACCTCTTTAGAATCTCAAGATGGTAACACAATTAAAACATTATAATATTACAATCAAAACTCCCCTTTATGATGTCATATTGTTAAAATGATGATAGCATTATGACATCACAATCATAAGACTCCTTTCCGGTGTCATAATTATAAGACAATTAAATCATTATGATGTCATAATCAATACACTCTTTTATTATGTCATAATGGTAAAAGAATGATAGCATTATGATGTCACAATCAAAACACCTCTTTAGTATCTCATGATGGTAACACAATTAAAACATTATAATATTACAATCAAAACTCCCCTTTATGATGTCATAATGTTAAGGTGATGATAGCATTATGACATCACAATCATAAGACCCCTTTCCGGTGTCATAATGATAAGACAACTAAATGACTATGATGTCATAATCAATACACTCTTTTATTATGTCATAATGGTAAAAGAATGATAGCATTATGATGTCACAATCAAAACACCTCTTTAGTATCTCATGATGGTAACACAATTAAAACATTATAATATTACAATCAAAACTCCCCTTTATGATGTCATAATGTTAAGTTGATGATAGCATTATGACATCACAATCATAAGACCCCTTTCCGGTGTCATAATGATAAGACAACTAAATCACTATGATGTCATAATCAATACACTCTTTTATTATGTCATAATGGTAAAAGAATGATAGCATTATGATGTCACAATCAAAACACCTCTTTAGTATCTCCTAACGGTAACACAATTAAAACATTATAATATTACAATCAAAACTCCCCTTTATGATGTCATATTGTTAAAATGATATTAGCATTATGACATCACAATCATAAGACTCCTTTCCGGTGTCATAATTATAAGACAATTAAATCATTATGATGTCATAATCAATACACTCTTTTATTATGTCATAATGGTAAAAGAATGATAGCATTATGATGTCACAATCAAAACACCTCTTTAGTATCTCCTAATGGTAACACAATTAAAACATTATAATATTACAATCAAAACTCCCCTTTATGATGTCATAATGTTAAGATGATGATAGCATTATGACATCACAATCATAAGACCCCTTTCCGGTGTCATAATGATAAGACAACTAAATCACTATGATGTCATAATCAATACACTCTTTTATTATGTCATAATGGTAAAAGAATGATAGCATTATGATGTCACAATCAAAACACCTCTTTAGTATCTCCTAATGGTAACACAATTAAAACATTATAATATTAAATTCAAAACTCCCCTTTATGATGTCATATTGTTAAAATGATGATAGCATTATGACATCACAATCATAAGACCCCTTTCCGGTGTCATAATGATAAGACAACTAAATCACTATGATGTCATAATCAATACACTCTTTTATTATGTCATAATGGTAAAAGAATGATAGCATTATGATGTCACAATCAAAACACCTCTTTAGTATCTCATGATGGTAACACAATTAAAACATTATAATATTACAATCAAAACTCCCCTTTATGATGTCATAATGTTAAGGTGATGATAGCATTATGACATCACAATCATAAGACCCCTTTCCGCTGTCATAATGATAAGACAACTAAATGACTATGATGTCATAATCAATACACTCTTTTATTATGTCATAATGGTAAAAGAATGATAGCATTATGATGTCACAATCAAAACACCTCTTTAGTATCTCATGATGGTAACACAATTAAAACATTATAATATTACAATCAAAACTCCCCTTTATGATGTCATAATGTTAAGTTAATGATAGCATTATGACATCACAATCATAAGACCCCTTTCCGGTGTCATAATGATAAGACAACTAAATCACTATGATGTCATAATCAATACACTCTTTTATTATGTCATAATGGTAAAAGAATGATAGCATTATGATGTCACAATCAAAACACCTCTTTAGTATCTCCTAATGGTAACACAATTAAAACATTATAATATTACATTCAAAACTCCCCTTTATGATGTCATATTGTTAAAATGATGATAGCATTATGACATCACAATCATAAGACCCATTTCCGGTGTCATAATGATAAGACAACTAAATCACTATGATGTCATAATCAATACACTCTTTTATTATGTCATAATGGTAAAAGAATAATAGCATTATGATGTCACAATCAAAACACCTCTTTAGTATCTCCTAACGGTAACACAATTAAAACATTATAATATTACAATCAAAACTCCCCTTTATGATGTCATATTGTTAAAATGATATTAGCATTATGACATCACAATCATAAGACTCCTTTCCGGTGTCATAATTATAAGACAATTAAATCATTATGATGTCATAATCAATACACTCTTTTATTATGTCATAATGGTAAAAGAATGATAGCATTATGATGTCACAATCAAAACACCTCTTTAGTATCTCATGATGGTAACACAATTAAAACATTATAATATTACAATCAAAACTCCCCTTTATGATGTCATAATGTTAAGGTGATGATAGCATTGTGACATCACAATCATAAGACTCCTTTCCGGTGTCATAATGATAAGACAACTAAATCACTATGATGTCATAATCAATACACTCTTTTATTATGTCATAATGGTAAAAGAATGATAGCATTATGACGTCACAATCAAAACACCTCTTTAGTATCTCAAGATGGTAACACAATTAAAACATTATAATATTACAATCAAAACTCCCCTTTATGATGTCATAATGTTAAGGTGATGATAGCATTATGACATCACAATCATAAGACCCCTTTCCGGTGTCATAATGATAAGACAACTAAATGACTATGATGTCATAATCAATACACTCTTTTATTATGTCATAATGGTAAAAGAATGATAGCATTATGATGTCACAATCAAAACACCACTTTAGTATCTCCTAATGGTAACACAATTAAAACATTATAATATTAAATTCAAAACTCCCCTTTATGATGTCATATTGTTAAAATGATGATAGCATTATGACATCACAATCATAAGACCCATTTCCGGTGTCATAATGATAAGACAACTAAATCACTATGATGTCATAATCAATACACTCTTTTATTATGTCATAATGGTAAAAGAATGATAGCATTATGATGTCACAATCAAAACACCTCTTTAGTATCTCCTAATGGTAACACAATTAAAACATTATAATATTACAATCAAAACTCCCCTTTATGATGTCATAATGTTAAGTCGATGATAGCATTATGACATCACAATCATAAGACCCCTTTCCGGTGTCATAATGATAAGACAACTAAATCACTATGATGTCATAATCAATACACTCTTTTATTATGTCATAATGGTAAAAGAATGATAGCATTATGATGTCACAATCAAAACACCTCTTTAGTATCTCCTAATGGTAACACAATTAAAACATTATAATATTACAATCAAAACTCCCCTTTCTGATGTCATATTGTTAAAATGATGATAGCATTATGACATCACAATCATAAGACTCCTTTCCGGTGTCATAATTATAAGACAATTAAATCAGTATGATGTCATAATCAATACACTCTTTTATTATGTCATAATGGTAAAAGAATGATAGCATTATGATGTCACAATCAAAACACCTCTTTAGTATCTCCTAATGGTAACACAATTAAAACATTATAATATTACAATCAAAACTCCCCTTTATGATGTCATAATGTTAAGATGATGATAGCATTATGACATCACAATCATAAGACCCCTTTCCGGTGTCATAATGATAAGACAACTAAATCACTATGATGTCATAATCAATACACTCTTTTATTATGTCATAATGGTAAAAGAATGATAGCATTATGATGTCACAATCAAAACACCTCTTTAGTATCTCCTAATGGTAACACAATTAAAACATTATAATATTACATTCAAAACTCCCCTTCATGATGTCATATTGTTAAAATGATGATAGCATTATGACATCACAATCATAAGACCCCTTTCCGGTGTCATAATGATAAGACAACTAAATCACTATGATGTCATAATCAATACACTCTTTTATTATGTCATAATGGTAAAAGAATGATAGCATTATGATGTCACAATCAAAACACCTCTTTAGTATCTCCTAATGGTAACACAATTAAAACATTATAATATTACAATCAAAACTCCCCTTTATTATGTCATATTGTTAAAATGATGATAGCATTATGACATCACAATCATAAGACTCCTTTCCGGTGTCATAATTATAAGACAATTAAATCATTATGATGTCATAATCAATACACTCTTTTATTATGTCATAATGGTAAAAGAATGATAGCATTATGATGTCACAATCAAAACACCTCTTTAGTATCTCATGATGGTAACACAATTAAAACATTATAATATTACAATCAAAACTCCCCTTTACGATGTCATAATGTTAAGGTGATGATAGCATTATGACATCACAATCATAAGACCCCTTTCCGGTGTCATAATGATAAGACAACTAAATCACTATGATGTCATAATCAATACACTCTTTTATTATGTCATAATGGTAAAAGAATGATAGCATTATGATGTCACAATCAAAACACCTCTTTAGTATCTCCTAACGGTAACACAATTAAAACATTATAATATTACAATCAAAACTCCCCTTTATGATGTCATATTGTTAAAATGATATTAGCATTATGACATCACAATCATACGACTCCTTTCCGGTGTCATAATTATAAGACAATTAAATCATTATGATGTCATAATCAATACACTCTTTTATTATGTCATAATGGTAAAAGAATGATAGTATTATGATGTCACAATCAAAACACCTCTTTAGTATCTCCTAATGGTAACACAATTAAAACCTTATAATATTACAATCAAAACTCCCCTTTATGATGTCATAATGTTAAGGTGATGATAGCATTATGACATCACAATCATAAGACCCCTTTTCGGTGTCATAATGATAAGACAATTAAATCACTATGATGTCATAATCAATACACTCTTTTATTATGTCATAATGGTAAAAGAATGATAGCATTATGATGTCACAATCAAAACACCTCTTTAGTATCTCATGATGGTAACACAATTAAAACATTATAATATTACAATCAAAACTCCCCTTTATGATGTCATAATGTTAAGGTGATGATAGCATTGTGACATCACAATCATAAGACCCCTTTCCGGTGTCATAATGATAAGACAACTAAATCACTATGATGTCATAATCAATACACTCTTTTATTATGTCATAATGGTAAAAGAATGATAGCATTATGATGTCACAATCAAAACACCTCTTTAGTATCTCATGATGGTAACACAATTAAAACATTATAATATTACAATCAAAACTCCCCTTTATGATGTCATAATGTTAAGATGATGATAGCATTATGACATCACAATCATAAGACCCCTTTCCGGTGTCATAATGATAATACAACTAAATCACTATGATGTCATAATCAATACACTCTTTTATTATGTCATAATGGTAAAAGAATGATAGCATTATGATGTCACAATCAAAACACCTCTTTAGTATCTCCTAATGGTAACACAATTAAAACATTATAATATTACATTCAAAACTCCCCTTTATGATGTCATATTGTTAAAATGATGATAGCATTATGACATCACAATCATAAGACCCCTTTCCGGTGTCATAATGATAAGACAACTAAATCACTATGATGTCATAATCAATACACTCTTTTATTATGTCATAATGGTAAAAGAATGATAGCATTATGATGTCACAATCAAAACACCTCTTTAGTATCTCCTAATGGTAACACAATTAAAACATTATAATATTACAATCAAAACTCCCCTTTATGATGTCATATTGTTAAAATGATGATAGCATTATGACATCACAATCATAAGACTCCTTTCCGGTGTCATAATTATAAGACAATTAAATCATTATGATGTCATAATCAATACACTCTTTTATTATGTCATAATGGTAAAAGAATGATAGCATTATGATTTCACAATCAAAACACCTCTTTAGTATCTCCTAATGGTAACACAATTAGAACATTATAATATTACAATCAAAACTCCCCTTTATGATGTCATATTGTTAAAATGATGATAGCATTATGACATCACAATCATAAGACTCCTTTCCGGTGTCATAATTATAAGACAATTAAATCATTATGATGTCATCATCAATACACTCTTTTATTATGTCATAATGGTAAAAGAATGATAGCATTATGATGTCACAATCAAAACACCTCTTTAGTATCTCATGATGGTAACACAATTAAAACATTATAATATTACAATCAAAACTCCCCTTTATGATGTCATAATGTTAAGGTGATGATAGCATTATGACATCACAATCATAAGACCCCTTTTCGGTGTCATAATGATAAGACAATTCAATCACTATGATGTCATAATCAATACACTCTTTTATTATGTCATAATGGTAAAAGAATGATAGCATTATGATGTCACAATCAAAACACCTCTTTAGTATCTCATGATGGTAACACAATTAAAACATTATAATATTACAATCAAAACTCCCCTTTATGATGTCATAATGTTAAGGTGATGATAGCATTGTGACATCACAATCATAAGACCCCTTTCCGGTGTCATAATGATAAGACAACTAAATGACTATGATGTCATAATCAATACACTCTTTTATTATGTCATAATGGTAAAAGAATGATAGCATTATGATGTCACAATCAAAACACCTCTTTAGTATCTCATGATGGTAACACAATTAAAACATTATAATATTACAATCAAAACTCCCCTTTATGATGTCATAATGTTAAGGTGATGATAGCATTGTGACATCACAATCATAAGACCCCTTTCCGGTGTCATAATGATAAGACAACTAAATCACTATGATGTCATAATCAATACACTCTTTTATTATGTCATAATGGTAAAAGAATGATAGCATTATGACGTCACAATCAAAACACCTCTTTAGTATCTCAAGATGGTAACACAATTAAAACATTATAATATTACAATCAAAACTCCCCTTTATGATGTCATAATGTTAAGGTGATGATAGCATTATGACATCACAATCATAAGACCCCTTTCCGGTGTCATAATGATAAGACAACTAAATCACTATGATGTCATAATCAATACACTCTTTTATTATGTCATAATGGTAAAAGAATGATAGCATTATGATGTCACAATCAAAACACCTCTTTAGTATCTCATGATGGTAACACAATTAAAACATTATAATATTACAATCAAAACTCCCCTTTATGATGTCATAATGTTAAGGTGATGATAGCATTATGACATCACAATCATAAGACCCCTTTCCGGTGTCATAATGATAAGACAACTAAATCACTATGATGTCATAATCAATACACTCTTTTATTATGTCATAATGGTAAAAGAATGATAGCATTATGATGTCACAATCAAAACACCTCTTTAGTATCTCCTGATGGTAACACAATTAAAACATTATAATATTACAATCAAAACTCCCCTTTATGATGTCATATTGTTAAAATGATGATAGCATTATGACATCACAATCATAAGACTCCTTTCCGGTGTCATAATTATAAGACAATTAAATCATTATGATGTCATAATCAATACACTCTTTTATTATGTCATAATGGTAAAAGAATGATAGCATTATGATGTCACAATCAAAACACCTCTTTAGTATCCCATGATGGTAACACAATTAAAACATTATAATATTACAATCAAAACTCCCCTTTATGATGTCATAATGTTAAGGTGATGATAGCATTATGACATCACAATCATAAGACCCCTTTCAGGTGTCATAATGATAAGACAACTAAATCACTATGATGTCATAATCAATACACTCTTTTATTATGTCATAATGGTAAAAGAATGATAGCATTATGATGTCACAATCAAAACACCTCTTTAGTATCTCATGATGGTAACACAATTAAAACATTATAATATTACAATCAAAACTCCCCTTTATGATGTCATAATGTTAAGGTGATGATAGCATTATGACATCACAATCATAAGACCCCTTTCCGGTGTCATAATGATAAGACAACTAAATCACTATGATGTCATAATCAATACACTCTTTTATTATGTCATAATGGTAAAAGAATGATAGCATTATGATGTCACAATCAAAACACCTCTTTAGTATCTCCTAATGGTAACACAATTAAAACATTATAATATTACAATCAAAACTCCCCTTTATGATGTCATATTGTTAAAATGATGATAGCATTATGACATCACAATCATAAGACTCCTTTCCGGTGTCATAATTATAAGACAATTAAATCATTATGATGTCATAATCAATACACTCTTTTATTATGTCATAATGGTAAAAGAATGATAGCATTATGATGTCACAATCAAAACACCTCTTTAGTATCTCCTAATGGTAACACAATTAAAACATTATAATATTACATTCAAAACTCCCCTTTATGATGTCATATTGTTAAAATGATGATAGCATTATGACATCACAATCATAAGACCCCTTTCCGGTGTCATAATGATAAGACAACTAAATCACTATGATGTCATAATCAATACACTCTTTTATTATGTCATAATGGTAAAAGAATGATAGCATTATGATGTCACAATCAAAACACCTCTTTAGTATCTCCTAATGGTAACACAATTAAAACATTATAATATTACATTCAAAACTCCCCTTTATGATGTCATATTGTTAAAATGATGATAGCATTATGACATCACAATCATAAGACCCCTTTCCGGTGTCATAATGATAAGACAACTAAATCACTATGATGTCATAATCAATACACTCTTTTATTATGTCATAATGGTAAAAGAATGATAGCATTATGATGTCACAATCAAAACACCTCTTTAGTATCTCCTAATGGTAACACAATTAAAACATTATAATATTACAATCAAAACTCCCCTTTATTATGTCATATTGTTAAAATGATGATAGCATTATGACATCACAATCATAAGACTTCTTTCCGGTGTCATAATTATAAGACAATTAAATCATTATGATGTCATAATCAATACACTATTTTATTATGTCATAATGGTAAAAGAATGATAGCATTATGATGTCACAATCAAAACACTTCTTTAGTATCTCCTAATGGTAACACAATTAGAACATTATAATATTACAATCAAAAATCCCCTTTATGATGTCATATTGTTAAAATGATGATAGCATTATGACATCACAATCATAAGACTCCTTTCCGGTGTCATAATTATAAGACAATTAAATCATTATGATGTCATAATCAAGACACTCTTTTATTATGTCATAATGGTAAAAGAATGATAGCATTATGATGTCACAATCAAAACACCTCTTTAGTATCTCATGATGGTAACACAATTAAAACATTATAATATTACAATCAAAACTCCCCTTTACGATGTCATAATGTTAAGGTGATGATAGCATTATGACATCACAATCATAAGACCCCTTTCCGGTGTCATAATGATAAGACAACTAAATCACTATGATGTCATAATCAATACACTCTTTTATTATGTCATAATGGTAAAAGAATGATAGCATTATGATGTCACAATCAAAACACCTCTTTAGTATCTCCTAACGGTAACACAATTAAAACATTATAATATTACAATCAAAACTCCCCTTTATGATGTCATATTGTTAAAATGATATTAGCATTATGACATCACAATCATAAGACTCCTTTCCGGTGTCATAATTATAAGACAATTAAATCATTATGATGTCATAATCAATACACTCTTGTATTATGTCATAATGGTAAAAGAATGATAGTATTATGATGTCACAATCAAAACACCTCTTTAGTATCTCCTAATGGTAACACAATTAAAACCTTATAATATTACAATCAAAACTCCCCTTATGATGTCATAATGTTAAGGTGATGATAGCATTATGACATCACAATCATAAGACCCCTTTTCGGTGTCATAATGATAAGACAATTAAATCACTATGATGTCATAATCAATACACTCTTTTATTATGTCATAATGGTAAAAGAATGATAGCATTATGATGTCACAATCAAAACACCTCTTTAGTATCCCATGATGGTAACACAATTAAAACATTATAATATTACAATCAAAACTCCCCTTTATGATGTCATAATGTTAAGGTGATGATAGCATTGTGACATCACAATCATAAGACCCCTTTCAGGTGTCATAATGATAAGACAACTAAATCACTATGATGTCATAATCAATACACTCTTTTATTATGTCATAATGGTAAAAGAATGATAGCATTATGATGTCACAATCAAAACACCTCTTTAGTATCTCATGATGGTAACACAATTAAAACATTATAATATTACAATCAAAACTCCCCTTTATGATGTCATAATGTTAAGGTGATGATAGCATTATGACATCACAATCATAAGACCCCTTTCCGGTGTCATAATGATAAGACAACTAAATCACTATGATGTCATAATCAATACACTCTTTTATTATGTCATAATGGTAAAAGAATGATAGCATTATGATGTCACAATCAAAACACCTCTTTAGTATCTCCTAATGGTAACACAATTAAAACATTATAATATTACATTCAAAACTCCCCTTTATGATGTCATATTGTTAAAATTATGATAGCATTATGACATCACAATCATAAGACCCCTTTCCGGTGTCATAATGATAAGACAACTAAATCACTATGATGTCATAATCAATACACTCTTTTATTATGTCATAATGGTAAAAGAATGATAGCATTATGATGTCACAATCAAAACACCTCTTTAGTATCTCCTAATGGTAACACAATTAAAACATTATAATATTACATTCAAAACTCCCCTTTATGATGTCATATTGTTAAAATAATGATAGCATTATGACATCACAATCATAAGACCCCTTTCCGGTGTCATAATGATAAGACAACTAAATCACTATGATGTCATAATCAATACACTCTTTTATTATGTCATAATGGTAAAAGAATGATAGCATTATGATGTCACAATCAAAACACCTCTTTAGTATCTCCTAATGGTAACACAATTAAAACATTATAATATTACAATCAAAACTCCCCTTTATGATGTCATATTGTTAAAATGATGATAACATTATGACATCACAATCATAAGACTCCTTTCCGGTGTCATAATTATAAGACAATTAAATCATTATGATGTCATAATCAATACACTATTTTATTATGTCATAATGGTAAAAGAATGATAGCATTATGATGTCACAATCAAAACACTTCTTTAGTATCTCCTAATGGTAACACAATTAGAACATTATAATATTACAATCAAAACTCCCCTTTATGATGTCATATTGTTAAAATGATGATAGCATTATGACATCACAATCATAAGACTCCTTTCCGGTGTCATAATTATAAGACAATGAAATCATTATGATGTCATAATCAATACACTCTTTTATTATGTCATAATGGTAAAAGAATGATAGCATTATGATGTCACAATCAAAACACCTCTTTAGTATCTCACGATGGTAACACAATTAAAACATTATAATATTACAATCAAAACTCCCCTTTATGATGTCATAATGTTAAGGTGATGATAGCATTGTGACATCACAATCATAAGACCCCTTTCCGGTGTCATAATGATAAGACAACTAAATCACTATGATGTCATAATCAATACACTCTTTTATTATGTCATAATGGTAAAAGAATAATAGCATTATGATGTCACAATCAAAACACCTCTTTAGTATCTCCTAACGGTAACACAATTAAAACATTATAATATTACAATCAAAACTCCCCTTTATGATGTCATATTGTTAAAATGATATTAGCATTATGACATCACAATCATAAGACTCCTTTCCGGTGTCATAATTATAAGACAATTAAATCATTATGATGTCATAATCAATACACTCTTTTATTATGTCATAATGGTAAAAGAATGATAGCATTATGATGTCACAATCAAAACACCTCTTTAGTATCTCATGATGGTAACACAATTAAAACATTATAATATTACAATCAAAACTCCCCTTTATGATGTCATAATGTTAAGGTGATGATAGCATTGTGACATCACAATCATAAGACTCCTTTCCGGTGTCATAATGATAAGACAACTAAATCACTATGATGTCATAATCAATACACTCTTTTATTATGTCATAATGGTAAAAGAATGATAGCATTATGACGTCACAATCAAAACACCTCTTTAGTATCTCAAGATGGTAACACAATTAAAACATTATAATATTACAATCAAAACTCCCCTTTATGATGTCATAATGTTAAGGTGATGATAGCATTATGACATCACAATCATAAGACCCCTTTCCGGTGTCATAATGATAAGACAACTAAATGACTATGATGTCATAATCAATACACTCTTTTATTATGTCATAATGGTAAAAGAATGATAGCATTATGATGTCACAATCAAAACACCTCTTTAGTATCTCATGATGGTAACACAATTAAAACATTATAATATTACAATCAAAACTCCCCTTTATGATGTCATAATGTTAAGTTGATGATAGCATTATGACATCACAATCATAAGACCCCTTTCCGGTGTCATAATGATAAGACAACTAAATCACTATGATGTCATAATCAATACACTCTTTTATTATGTCATAATGGTAAAAGAATGATAGCATTATGATGTCACAATCAAAACACCACTTTAGTATCTCCTAATGGTAACACAATTAAAACATTATAATATTAAATTCAAAACTCCCCTTTATGATGTCATATTGTTAAAATGATGATAGCATTATGACATCACAATCATAAGACCCATTTCCGGTGTCATAATGATAAGACAACTAAATCACTATGATGTCATAATCAATACACTCTTTTATTATGTCATAATGGTAAAAGAATGATAGCATTATGATGTCACAATCAAAACACCTCTTTAGTATCTCCTAATGGTAACACAATTAAAACATTATAATATTACAATCAAAACTCCCCTTTATGATGTCATAATGTTAAGTCGATGATAGCATTATGACATCACAATCATAAGACCCCTTTCCGGTGTCATAATGATAAGACAACTAAATCACTATGATGTCATAATCAATACACTCTTTTATTATGTCATAATGGTAAAAGAATGATACCATTATGATGTCACAATCAAAACACCTCTTTAGTATCTCCTAATGGTAACACAATTAAAACATTATAATATTACAATCAAAACTCCCCTTTCTGATGTCATATTGTTAAAATGATGATAGCATTATGACATCACAATCATAAGACTCCTTTCCGGTGTCATAATTATAAGACAATTAAATCAGTATGATGTCATAATCAATACACTCTTTTATTATGTCATAATGGTAAAAGAATGATAGCATTATGATGTCACAATCAAAACACCTCTTTAGTATCTCCTAATGGTAACACAATTAAAACATTATAATATTACAATCAAAACTCCCCTTTATGATGTCATAATGTTAAGATGATGATAGCATTATGACATCACAATCATAAGACCCCTTTCCGGTGTCATAATGATAAGACAACTAAATCACTATGATGTCATAATCAATACACTCTTTTATTATGTCATAATGGTAAAAGAATGATAGCATTATGATGTCACAATCAAAACACCTCTTTAGTATCTCCTAATGGTAACACAATTAAAACATTATAATATTACATTCAAAACTCCCCTTCATGATGTCATATTGTTAAAATGATGATAGCATTATGACATCACAATCATAAGACCCCTTTCCGGTGTCATAATGATAAGACAACTAAATCACTATGATGTCATAATCAATACACTCTTTTATTATGTCATAATGGTAAAAGAATGATAGCATTATGATGTCACAATCAAAACACCTCTTTAGTATCTCCTAATGGTAACACAATTAAAACATTATAATATTACAATCAAAACTCCCCTTTATTATGTCATATTGTTAAAATGATGATAGCATTATGACATCACAATCATAAGACTCCTTTCCGGTGTCATAATTATAAGACAATTAAATCATTATGATGTCATAATCAATACACTCTTTTATTATGTCATAATGGTAAAAGAATGATAGCATTATGATGTCACAATCAAAACACCTCTTTAGTATCTCATGATGGTAACACAATTAAAACATTATAATATTACAATCAAAACTCCCCTTTACGATGTCATAATGTTAAGGTGATGATAGCATTATGACATCACAATCATAAGACCCCTTTCCGGTGTCATAATGATAAGACAACTAAATCACTATGATGTCATAATCAATACACTCTTTTATTATGTCATAATGGTAAAAGAATGATAGCATTATGATGTCACAATCAAAACACCTCTTTAGTATCTCCTAACGGTAACACAATTAAAACATTATAATATTACAATCAAAACTCCCCTTTATGATGTCATATTGTTAAAATGATATTAGCATTATGACATCACAATCATACGACTCCTTTCCGGTGTCATAATTATAAGACAATTAAATCATTATGATGTCATAATCAATACACTCTTTTATTATGTCATAATGGTAAAAGAATGATAGTATTATGATGTCACAATCAAAACACCTCTTTAGTATCTCCTAATGGTAACACAATTAAAACCTTATAATATTACAATCAAAACTCCCCTTTATGATGTCATAATGTTAAGGTGATGATAGCATTATGACATCACAATCATAAGACCCCTTTTCGGTGTCATAATGATAAGACAATTAAATCACTATGATGTCATAATCAATACACTCTTTTATTATGTCATAATGGTAAAAGAATGATAGCATTATGATGTCACAATCAAAACACCTCTTTAGTATCTCATGATGGTAACACAATTAAAACATTATAATATTACAATCAAAACTCCCCTTTATGATGTCATAATGTTAAGGTGATGATAGCATTGTGACATCACAATCATAAGACCCCTTTCCGGTGTCATAATGATAAGACAACTAAATCACTATGATGTCATAATCAATACACTCTTTTATTATGTCATAATGGTAAAAGAATGATAGCATTATGATGTCACAATCAAAACACCTCTTTAGTATCTCATGATGGTAACACAATTAAAACATTATAATATTACAATCAAAACTCCCCTTTATGATGTCATAATGTTAAGATGATGATAGCATTATGACATCACAATCATAAGACCCCTTTCCGGTGTCATAATGATAAGACAACTAAATCACTATGATGTCATAATCAATACACTCTTTTATTATGTCATAATGGTAAAAGAATGATAGCATTATGATGTCACAATCAAAACACCTCTTTAGTATCTCCTAATGGTAACACAATTAAAACATTATAATATTACATTCAAAACTCCCCTTTATGATGTCATATTGTTAAAATGATGATAGCATTATGACATCACAATCATAAGACCCCTTTCCGGTGTCATAATGATAAGACAACTAAATCACTATGATGTCATAATCAATACACTCTTTTATTATGTCATAATGGTAAAAGAATGATAGCATTATGATGTCACAATCAAAACACCTCTTTAGTATCTCCTAATGGTAACACAATTAAAACATTATAATATTACAATCAAAACTCCCCTTTATGATGTCATATTGTTAAAATGATGATAGCATTATGACATCACAATCATAAGACTCCTTTCCGGTGTCATAATTATAAGACAATGAAATCATTATGATGTCATAATCAATACACTCTTTTATTATGTCATAATGGTAAAAGAATGATAGCATTATGATGTCACAATCAAAACACCTCTTTAGTATCTCACGATGGTAACACAATTAAAACATTATAATATTACAATCAAAACTCCCCTTTATGATGTCATAATGTTAAGGTGATGATAGCATTGTGACATCACAATCATAAGACCCCTTTCCGGTGTCATAATGATAAGACAACTAAATCACTATGATGTCATAATCAATACACTCTTTTATTATGTCATAATGGTAAAAGAATAATAGCATTATGATGTCACAATCAAAACACCTCTTTAGTATCTCCTAACGGTAACACAATTAAAACATTATAATATTACAATCAAAACTCCCCTTTATGATGTCATATTGTTAAAATGATATTAGCATTATGACATCACAATCATAAGACTCCTTTCCGGTGTCATAATTATAAGACAATTAAATCATTATGATGTCATAATCAATACACTCTTTTATTATGTCATAATGGTAAAAGAATGATAGCATTATGATGTCACAATCAAAACACCTCTTTAGTATCTCATGATGGTAACACAATTAAAACATTATAATATTACAATCAAAACTCCCCTTTATGATGTCATAATGTTAAGGTGATGATAGCATTGTGACATCACAATCATAAGACTCCTTTCCGGTGTCATAATGATAAGACAACTAAATCACTATGATGTCATAATCAATACACTCTTTTATTATGTCATAATGGTAAAAGAATGATAGCATTATGACGTCACAATCAAAACACCTCTTTAGTATCTCAAGATGGTAACACAATTAAAACATTATAATATTACAATCAAAACTCCCCTTTATGATGTCATAATGTTAAGGTGATGATAGCATTATGACATCACAATCATAAGACCCCTTTCCGGTGTCATAATGATAAGACAACTAAATGACTATGATGTCATAATCAATACACTCTTTTATTATGTCATAATGGTAAAAGAATGATAGCATTATGATGTCACAATCAAAACACCTCTTTAGTATCTCATGATGGTAACACAATTAAAACATTATAATATTACAATCAAAACTCCCCTTTATGATGTCATAATGTTAAGTTGATGATAGCATTATGACATCACAATCATAAGACCCCTTTCCGGTGTCATAATGATAAGACAACTAAATCACTATGATGTCATAATCAATACACTCTTTTATTATGTCATAATGGTAAAAGAATGATAGCATTATGATGTCACAATCAAAACACCACTTTAGTATCTCCTAATGGTAACACAATTAAAACATTATAATATTAAATTCAAAACTCCCCTTTATGATGTCATATTGTTAAAATGATGATAGCATTATGACATCACAATCATAAGACCCATTTCCGGTGTCATAATGATAAGACAACTAAATCACTATGATGTCATAATCAATACACTCTTTCATTATGTCATAATGGTAAAAGAATGATAGCATTATGATGTCACAATCAAAACACCTCTTTAGTATCTCCTAATGGTAACACAATTAAAACATTATAATATTACAATCAAAACTCCCCTTTATGATGTCATAATGTTAAGTCGATGATAGCATTATGACATCACAATCATAAGACCCCTTTCCGGTGTCATAATGATAAGACAACTAAATCACTATGATGTCATAATCAATACACTCTTTTATTATGTCATAATGGTAAAAGAATGGAAGCCCTGGAAACAATTAGTTGAAGGGCTGCATGACTGGGGCAGTACAGCCTGACCATGAAGAGGTTAACAATTTAATTAGCAGGATTGTTAAAAGGTGGTAGGGAGGTGAAGCAGAGGTCACCAGATTTGGAAAAGGTATAAAAGGTACCTGATTGAGCACATGGCATATTCATTCAGTTAACTAGCTAACCTTGTTGCTGAACACGTCTTTCCTTTTCTGAATATGGAGCAAGTTTTTGAGAGGCTGCGTGCTGCTGCGTCTGTTCAAGGTGCTGATTGGGTGCAACAGCAGGTTGATTCCCTGCTGGGGGCCCTCCCGGTTGATGTCCCTTTACCGGCTGCTGAGCCCAGAAGATCTGCGAGCGGCAGGGTGTCCAGACCTCCGGTTCGCCTTAACCCTTCTGCGGCTGTTTCCACTCGTCGGACGGTGGGTGGCACGGTTCCAGCAGCTGCACGTCCCGGTACAGTCCCTCGGCGGTCCCAGCGCCGTGGCGTTTCCGGTGAGCAGCGTGTCTTGGCTCCTGGGCCGTCTCCGTGTGCTTCGCCGGTCATTTCACTGTTCGGGTCTTCACCTGATGCTGAGGTCTCCCGTGCGGGATCAGACTTTTCGCGATCCCGCTCTCGTTCCGGCTCTCGCGGGAGCTGGGAACTCCGCGGGTCGCCGGTGGCCAGGAGCAGTGGCGCGGTTGTCGGGGATGATGCTGTTCCCCCGGCTGGTGACAGGCTGCCGTCGTCCCGGAGGAGTGGAGCTGTGGCTGGTCGTCAGGACGGCGTGTCGTCGCGGACGGGCACGTCGGCGAGGAGGCGGTCGGAGGGGCAACGCGGCAGTTCCCATCGGGCGGTGAACCCACCGGGCAGGTCGGCCCGGGTGGCGACGCGGCGCCAGAGAGGGACTCCCGGTGTCGGGCGCTCAGCGTTGGATGGAGGTACCTCGGGGGGTCGGGTGTCTGCAGGCGTTTCCAGGGGGGCTCCGGGGAGAGTTAACTCCCGCAGGGCGGTCGGGGGTCCCTCTGGTTCACACCCTGGGATGGCCGGTGCTCCTAGTTCGGGTGGTCCGGCGGCAGCCTTGCCCTCTGCACGGCCGGTGCAGGAGGAGGGAGCGTTGGGGGGTGTCTCGCCCTGCCAACAGGCATCAGGAGCTGGACCTGCGGCTGGCCAGGCTGGCGTGGCGCAGTCAAGGGGTGAGTGGCCGCTGGGTCCCTTCCCTTCTTCTCTATCCTCTTTTCCTTCGGTTAACCCTTTCTTGTTTGGTGGGACTGGGGGCGGGAATTGCTCGCCTGGTTTGTTCCCATGGGTTGTGCCGTTTTGGGGTTCTCAGGCTTCCGCTTCTGCTCAGGGGGGTTTGTCTCCCTTGGGCCCGTGGGTCCCTGTTGCGCAGGCCGGTTCGGGGTCTCTGCAGACGCCGGTCCCGCAGGCAGCTGCTGGGCCTCTGCCGGCGCCGGTGGCTGCTGGTGCGGGTTCTGTGGCACAGCCTAGTTCAGGTGGGTCGCAGGTAGCTGCGTCTGTGGGTGATTCTGCGTCGGCGTCTGGGGTCGGTATGGCGGCGGCGAGACTAGATGATGCTGCTAAGGGTGATGTGTATGTGTGTTTTGAGGGACCTTTGGGGGCGCATCTTAAGGCGGATGTCAGGGAGAAAATTTGGAAGGGCGAGTATGTTGATATTTTTTCTTTACTCCCGCTAGAGCGTTTTAATTTGGATAAGGGTAGTCAGACTGATGATTCTAAGAAGGAGGATGAGGAAAAACGGAGGTATCGTTTGATCCCCAGGACCTTCTCCAATTGGCTGCAAGCCTTTGCAATTTTGGCTGGGGTCGTGGGTGAAAAGCACCCTGAGCATTGTTCTGGACTTTTTTGTTATTTAGACAGTATCGGGGAGGCATACCGGGTTTATGGCGGTCAGGGCTGGCTTCGTTATGACGAGCAATTTCGTCAACGGATGGCGGTTCGCCCTGGTATGCGTTGGGATCACAAGGAAATAGCGTTGTGGTTGCGGGTTTCTGCTCCTTCGGTTCGGGCTGGGCCGTCCTTTCAGGGTTCTGGGGGGACAGGTAGTGGAAGTCACTCCTCCAGTTCGGGTAAAAAGGGCGTCTGCTGGCAGTACAATGAAGGGCAGTGTCGTTGGGGGTCGGCGTGCAAGTTCCGCCATGAATGTTCCACTTGTAATGGGTTTCACCCGCTTACCCGTTGTTTTCGGAAGATCAAATCCTCTTCCAAGGCATCCGAGTTTGCTAAAAAGGGGGTCGACTCCGGTGCGCGTAACACAGATGGAGCCGTGGCTGCGTCTGTATCCTAGGGTGGAGGATGCAGACTTGTTGCGTGTCGGTTTCACTGATGGTTTTCGTATTCCTTTTGTTGATTCGTTTGGTTTGTCTGTCAGCGGGAATTTGAAATCGGCATTGGAGCATCCTGATGTGGTGCGTGTTAAGCTGGCAAAGGAAGTGGAGTTGGGTCGGGTGGCTGGCCCGTTTGTTGAATCGCCTTTGGTCAATTTAAGGGTTTCTCCTTTGGGAGTAGTTCCCAAGAAGGAGCCGGGTAAATTCCGGCTTATTCACCATTTGTCCCATCCGCCTGGTTTTTTGGTGAATGATGGGATTGATCCGGAGCTTTGCAGGGTTTCGTATACGTCTTTTGATGCGGCTTTGGGCTGGGTTCGGCATTTTGGACGGGGGGCTCTTTTAGCTAAGGTTGATATAGAGGCCGCCTTTCGGTTGCTGCCCGTTCATCCTTCTTGTTTCCACCTTCTAGGTTGTTTTTGGGATGGTGGGTTTTTCGTTGACAAATGCCTCCCGATGGGGTGTTCCATTTCCTGTTCCTTATTTGAGACTTTTAGTTCCTTTGTGGAGTGGGTGGTTCGTGTGGATTCCGGTGTTTCTTCGCTTTTGCATTTTTTGGATGACTTTTTGTGCATCGGGCCTCCAGATTCGGATGTTTGTGGGGTATTGTTGGCTTCGTTACAATTTCGGGCGGCTGATTTCGGTATTCCCTTGGCGCCTGACAAAACGGAGGGTCCTTGTACGTCGTTGAAATTTCTGGGTATTGAAATTGATACGGTCGACATGGTTTTTCGTTTGCCCCAGGATAAGTTGTTTGATCTGATGGAACATGTTGTGCTGGTCCGGTCCGCGGTTAAGGTGACTTTGCGCCAGTTGCAGTCACTTTTGGGCAAACTTAATTTTGCCTGCCGCATAATGCCCATGGGTCGGATTTTCTGTAGGCGTCTTGCTCTCGCGACGTGTGGCATTCGGGCTCCTCACCATTTCATTAGGGTGACTCGGTCTTTGAAGGAAGATCTGCGGGTTTGGGCATCCTGTTTGCAGGCTTATAATGGCCGTTCGGTGTGGTTGGGATCTGAGGAATTTCATGACGATTTAGAGCTTTTCACGGATGCAGCCGGCGGTCATGGGTTTGGGGCATTTTATGCGGGCAGGTGGTGTTCGGCTGCTTGGCCTTCTTCATGGCTGCTTGGCCTTCTTCATGGGCCTTCTTCATGGGCGGGTTTCACGGCAAACCTTACGCTGTTGGAACTGTTTCCGATTGTGGTTGCTTTGGAGTTGTGGGGTGCCAGTTTGGCGAATAAACAGGTTCTGTTTTTCTGTGACAACATGTCTGTGGTTCAGGTTGTTACCAATCTAACATCTTCTTCCCCCCCTGTCATAGCGCTGGTTAGGCATTTGGTTTTGCTTTGTTTACAGCTTAATGTGTCCTTGCGGATGCGTCATGTTCCAGGTGTTACTAACGATATCGCTGATGCGTTGTCTCGTTTTCAGTGGGACCGTTTCCGGCTGTTAGCTCCTTCGGCAGAGCAGCAGGGTACTCCTTTCCCGGACACGCTGTGGGACTTCGATGTGCCGACGAGCTAATTCGGCGGTCTGTGGCTCCGGGCACGTGGTCCGCGTATTCCGCGGTTTGGGATGATTGGGTGAGATTCTTGGCCTCCGCAGGTATGGACGTTGCGGGTCCTCCAGATGAGGACGCGCTTCTTTGGTTTGTAAGTTTGTCCTTCGTGGACGGGGTGTCTTATTCGTCGATTTCTAAAAAATTGGCAGGTTTGGCTTTTTGTTTTAAGTATTTTAACTTCATTGATATTACCAAATCCTTTAAAGTTAAGCAGGCGTTAAAAGGGTATCGTAAGGGTTTCCTTCGACGGGATGCTCGTCTTCCGGTTTCCTTGTCTTTACTGGTTGATCTGGGGGTGGTTTTATCCTCGGTATGTGTTTCGGCGTACGACTCGGTGTTGTTCCGATTGGCGTTTTCGTGGGCATTTTTCGGTGCTTGTAGGATTGGCGAACTGGTTAGTCCTAGCAGGTCTCGCTGCGGGGGGGTGTTATTGAAGGATGTTAGGGGTTTTCCTACTGCGGTGGAATTTTGGTTGTGGGGGTCCAAAACTGATAAGTCGGGTAAAGGCTTTAAGGTTACTTTGAATAATCTGACTGGGTCCGGTATGTGCCCTGTGGCTTGTTTTTGGGACTTCTTGGGGGTTCGGCCTTCGTCGGGACAGGACGCCCCTCTTTTGATTCATGAGGATGGTTCTGCGCTGTCCCGGTTCCAATTCATTGCCGTGTTTCGGAAGTCGCTTGGGGCTTTGGGATTGTCTGATAAGCGTTACAGCTCCCATTCCTTTAGGATCGGGGCTGCCACTGAGGCGGCTCGCTGGGGCCTCCCTGAGGAGGCTATTAAGAAAATTGGGAGGTGGGAATCTCGTCGTTTTCGTTCATATGTTCGTCCACATTTGTTATGATTTCATTCATTATTTTGGTTGTGTCGTTGTTTAGGTCCTGCAGTGTCCGTCTGGATCTTTGGGCATTCCTTTATTTATTGGGCGTCCAGACGTTCGGATGTTCGTCCCAGCGGGAGACAGCTCGGCTTTTCTCGTTCTCAAGTTCTGTTGCATTGGATTGGCGTTCGCGGAATGGTTTGGTCTCAAGTCTTACCTGAGGTGGTGCGGCGGTCGCGCTGGGCCGGACATCCTGATATTCTCGTACTTCATGCGGGGGGTAATGACCTGGGTTTGGTTCCAATTCGTTGTCTTATCAAAGATATTAAATCTGATTTGTTACGCCTATGGTCGCGTTTTCCGGGTTTAGTTGTGGTTTGGTCGGAAATTGTGCACCGGGTCTCTTGGAGGATGGCTAGATCTACGGCGGCTTTAAATAAGGCTCGCATTAAGGTCAATAAGGCGATTTCGCGTTTTGTTTCACGGAATGGGGGGGTGGTGGTTCGGCATCGCTCTTTAGAGGGTGATAACGCGGATCTTTTGCGTGCGGATGGGGTGCACCTTACCGATATCGGTTTGGATATCCTTTGTTCTGGTTTGCAGGAGGGGATTGAGAAGGCTTTGGTGGTTTGGGGGAGTCGGTCAGTTTAAGGTGTCAAACTGCCCTCCTTGGCGGTGAAGGGGTGGATAAATAAGGTGGGGGGGAGGTCCGGCCTAGTTAATAGAATTGTTTGTTGCTAATGGGGTCACTTCAACGGCTAGCCAGCAGGTGGTGGTACTTATTGGTTTAGTACATTGGGCCCTCTGAGCTGGTGTTTTGCGGCTAGGGGGTTAGAAAATATCAGTTGGTTTAGGGCTGGTGCTTAGCCGTGGGTGACAGGGTTACCGGTCTTTCCCCCAGTGGTGGTATTATGGAAATATATGTTGATATATTTATCCACTCATGTTAATATTTTTATATCTCATGTTAATAAAGCTGTGGCCTTCTCAATCCAAAAAAGGTGTCGGTGTGCTTATTGAACAAATAAAATTATGGGAAGGAAAATTGGACTTGCCTAAGTCATGGAAGCCCTGGAAACAATTAGTTGAAGGGCTGCATGACTGGGGCAGTACAGCCTGACCATGAAGAGGTTAACAATTTAATTAGCAGGATTGTTAAAAGGTGGTAGGGAGGTGAAGCAGAGGTCACCAGATTTGGAAAAGGTATAAAAGGTACCTGATTGAGCACATGGCATATTCATTCAGTTAACTAGCTAACCTTGTTGCTGAACACGCCCGCCCGCCCGCCCTGTTTATTGGTGGGGGTTCATGATGTGTTTTTGTCACAGCCAACTATTGGCGGTGAAGGGGTGGATAAATAAGGTGGGGGGGAGGTCCGGCCTAGTTAATAGAATTGTTTGTTGCTAATGGGGTCACTTCAACGGCTAGCCAGCAGGTGGTGGTACTTATTGGTTTAGTACATTGGGCCCTCTGAGCTGGTGTTTTGCGGCTAGGGGGTTAGAAAATATCAGTTGGTTTAGGGCTGGTGCTTAGCCGTGGGTGACAGGGTTACCGGTCTTTCCCCCAGTGGTGGTATTATGGAAATATATGTTGATATATTTATCCACTCATGTTAATATTTTTATATCTCATGTTAATAAAGCTGTGGCCTTCTCAATCCAAAAAAGGTGTCGGTGTGCTTATTGAACAAATAAAATTATGGGAAGGAAAATTGGACTTGCCTAAGTCATGATACCATTATGATGTCACAATCAAAACACCTCTTTAGTATCTCCTAATGGTAACACAATTAAAACATTATAATATTACAATCAAAACTCCCCTTTCTGATGTCATATTGTTAAAATGATGATAGCATTATGACATCACAATCATAAGACTCCTTTCCGGTGTCATAATTATAAGACAATTAAATCAGTATGATGTCATAATCAATACACTCTTTTATTATGTCATAATGGTAAAAGAATGATAGCATTATGATGTCACAATCAAAACACCTCTTTAGTATCTCCTAATGGTAACACAATTAAAACATTATAATATTACAATCAAAACTCCCCTTTATGATGTCATAATGTTAAGATGATGATAGCATTATGACATCACAATCATAAGACCCCTTTCCGGTGTCATAATGATAAGACAACTAAATCACTATGATGTCATAATCAATACACTCTTTTATTATGTCATAATGGTAAAAGAATGATAGCATTATGATGTCACAATCAAAACACCTCTTTAGTATCTCCTAATGGTAACACAATTAAAACATTATAATATTACATTCAAAACTCCCCTTCATGATGTCATATTGTTAAAATGATGATAGCATTATGACATCACAATCATAAGACCCCTTTCCGGTGTCATAATGATAAGACAACTAAATCACTATGATGTCATAATCAATACACTCTTTTATTATGTCATAATGGTAAAAGAATGATAGCATTATGATGTCACAATCAAAACACCTCTTTAGTATCTCCTAATGGTAACACAATTAAAACATTATAATATTACAATCAAAACTCCCCTTTATTATGTCATATTGTTAAAATGATGATAGCATTATGACATCACAATCATAAGACTCCTTTCCGGTGTCATAATTATAAGACAATTAAATCATTATGATGTCATAATCAATACACTCTTTTATTATGTCATAATGGTAAAAGAATGATAGCATTATGATGTCACAATCAAAACACCTCTTTAGTATCTCATGATGGTAACACAATTAAAACATTATAATATTACAATCAAAACTCCCCTTTACGATGTCATAATGTTAAGGTGATGATAGCATTATGACATCACAATCATAAGACCCCTTTCCGGTGTCATAATGATAAGACAACTAAATCACTATGATGTCATAATCAATACACTCTTTTATTATGTCATAATGGTAAAAGAATGATAGCATTATGATGTCACAATCAAAACACCTCTTTAGTATCTCCTAACGGTAACACAATTAAAACATTATAATATTACAATCAAAACTCCCCTTTATGATGTCATATTGTTAAAATGATATTAGCATTATGACATCACAATCATACGACTCCTTTCCGGTGTCATAATTATAAGACAATTAAATCATTATGATGTCATAATCAATACACTCTTTTATTATGTCATAATGGTAAAAGAATGATAGTATTATGATGTCACAATCAAAACACCTCTTTAGTATCTCCTAATGGTAACACAATTAAAACCTTATAATATTACAATCAAAACTCCCCTTTATGATGTCATAATGTTAAGGTGATGATAGCATTATGACATCACAATCATAAGACCCCTTTTCGGTGTCATAATGATAAGACAATTAAATCACTATGATGTCATAATCAATACACTCTTTTATTATGTCATAATGGTAAAAGAATGATAGCATTATGATGTCACAATCAAAACACCTCTTTAGTATCTCATGATGGTAACACAATTAAAACATTATAATATTACAATCAAAACTCCCCTTTATGATGTCATAATGTTAAGGTGATGATAGCATTGTGACATCACAATCATAAGACCCCTTTCCGGTGTCATAATGATAAGACAACTAAATCACTATGATGTCATAATCAATACACTCTTTTATTATGTCATAATGGTAAAAGAATGATAGCATTATGATGTCACAATCAAAACACCTCTTTAGTATCTCATGATGGTAACACAATTAAAACATTATAATATTACAATCAAAACTCCCCTTTATGATGTCATAATGTTAAGATGATGATAGCATTATGACATCACAATCATAAGACCCCTTTCCGGTGTCATAATGATAAGACAACTAAATCACTATGATGTCATAATCAATACACTCTTTTATTATGTCATAATGGTAAAAGAATGATAGCATTATGATGTCACAATCAAAACACCTCTTTAGTATCTCCTAATGGTAACACAATTAAAACATTATAATATTACATTCAAAACTCCCCTTTATGATGTCATATTGTTAAAATGATGATAGCATTATGACATCACAATCATAAGACCCCTTTCCGGTGTCATAATGATAAGACAACTAAATCACTATGATGTCATAATCAATACACTCTTTTATTATGTCATAATGGTAAAAGAATGATAGCATTATGATGTCACAATCAAAACACCTCTTTAGTATCTCCTAATGGTAACA
Source organism: Spea bombifrons (assembly GCF_027358695.1). Lineage (NCBI taxonomy): Eukaryota > Metazoa > Chordata > Amphibia > Anura > Pelobatidae > Spea > Spea bombifrons. The sequence continues at coordinate 41,621,450 of NC_071088.1, forward strand.
CAATTAAAACATTATAATATTACAATCAAAACTCCCCTTTATGATGTCATATTGTTAAAATGATGATAGCATTATGACATCACAATCATAAGACTCCTTTCCGGTGTCATAATTATAAGACAATTAAATCATTATGATGTCATAATCAATACACTCTTTTATTATGTCATAATGGTAAAAGAATGATAGCATTATGATGTCACAATCAAAACACCTCTTTAGTATCTCCTAATGGTAACACAATTAGAACATTATAATATTACAATCAAAACTCCCCTTTATGATGTCATATTGTTAAACTGATGATAGCATTATGACATCACAATCATAAGACTCCTTTCCGGTGTCATAATTATAAGACAATTAAATCATTATGATGTCATCATCAATACACTCTTTTATTATGTCATAATGGTAAAAGAATGATAGCATTATGATGTCACAATCAAAACACCTCTTTAGTATCTCATGATGGTAACACAATTAAAACATTATAATATTACAATCAAAACTCCCCTTTATGATGTCATAATGTTAAGGTGATGATAGCATTATGACATCACAATCATAAGACCCCTTTTCGGTGTCATAATGATAAGACAATTCAATCACTATGATGTCATAATCAATACACTCTTTTATTATGTCATAATGGTAAAAGAATGATAGCATTATGATGTCACAATCAAAACACCTCTTTAGTATCTCATGATGGTAACACAATTAAAACATTATAATATTACAATCAAAACTCCCCTTTATGATGTCATAATGTTAAGGTGATGATAGCATTGTGACATCACAATCATAAGACCGCTTTCCGGTGTCATAATGATAAGACAACTAAATGACTATGATGTCATAATCAATACACTCTTTTATTATGTCATAATGGTAAAAGAATGATAGCATTATGATGTCACAATCAAAACACCTCTTTAGTATCTCATGATGGTAACACAATTAAAACATTATAATATTACAATCAAAACTCCCCTTTATGATGTCATAATGTTAAGGTGATGATAGCATTGTGACATCACAATCATAAGACCCCTTTCCGGTGTCATAATGATAAGACAACTAAATCACTATGATGTCATAATCAATACACTCTTTTATTATGTCATAATGGTAAAAGAATGATAGCATTATGACGTCACAATCAAAACACCTCTTTAGTATCTCAAGATGGTAACACAATTAAAACATTATAATATTACAATCAAAACTCCCCTTTATGATGTCATAATGTTAAGGTGATGATAGCATTATGACATCACAATCATAAGACCCCTTTCCGGTGTCATAATGATAAGACAACTAAATCACTATGATGTCATAATCAATACACTCTTTTATTATGTCATAATGGTAAAAGAATGATAGCATTATGATGTCACAATCAAAACACCTCTTTAGTATCTCCTGATGGTAACACAATTAAAACATTATAATATTACAATCAAAACTCCCCTTTATGATGTCATATTGTTAAAATGATGATAGCATTATGACATCACAATCATAAGACTCCTTTCCGGTGTCATAATTATAAGACAATTAAATCATTATGATGTCATAATCAATACACTCTTTTATTATGTCATAATGGTAAAAGAATGATAGCATTATGATGTCACAATCAAAACACCTCTTTAGTATCCCATGATGGTAACACAATTAAAACATTATAATATTACAATCAAAACTCCCCTTTATGATGTCATAATGTTAAGGTGATGATAGCATTATGACATCACAATCATAAGACCCCTTTCAGGTGTCATAATGATAAGACAACTAAATCACTATGATGTCATAATCAATACACTCTTTTATTATGTCATAATGGTAAAAGAATGATAGCATTATGATGTCACAATCAAAACACCTCTTTAGTATCTCATGATGGTAACACAATTAAAACATTATAATATTACAATCAAAACTCCCCTTTATGATGTCATAATGTTAAGGTGATGATAGCATTATGACATCACAATCATAAGACCCCTTTCCGGTGTCATAATGATAAGACAACTAAATCACTATGATGTCATAATCAATACACTCTTTTATTATGTCATAATGGTAAAAGAATGATAGCATTATGATGTCACAATCAAAACACCTCTTTAGTATCTCCTAATGGTAACACAATTAAAACATTATAATATTACAATCAAAACTCCCCTTTATGATGTCATATTGTTAAAATGATGATAGCATTATGACATCACAATCATAAGACTCCTTTCCGGTGTCATAATTATAAGACAATTAAATCATTATGATGTCATAATCAATACACTCTTTTATTATGTCATAATGGTAAAAGAATGATAGCATTATGATGTCACAATCAAAACACCTCTTTAGTATCTCCTAATGGTAACACAATTAAAACATTATAATATTACATTCAAAACTCCCCTTTATGATGTCATATTGTTAAAATGATGATAGCATTATGACATCACAATCATAAGACCCCTTTCCGGTGTCATAATGATAAGACAACTAAATCACTATGATGTCATAATCAATACACTCTTTTATTATGTCATAATGGTAAAAGAATGATAGCATTATGATGTCACAATCAAAACACCTCTTTAGTATCTCCTAATGGTAACACAATTAAAACATTATAATATTACATTCAAAACTCCCCTTTATGATGTCATATTGTTAAAATGATGATAGCATTATGACATCACAATCATAAGACCCCTTTCCGGTGTCATAATGATAAGACAACTAAATCACTATGATGTCATAATCAATACACTCTTTTATTATGTCATAATGGTAAAAGAATGATAGCATTATGATGTCACAATCAAAACACCTCTTTAGTATCTCCTAATGGTAACACAATTAAAACATTATAATATTACAATCAAAACTCCCCTTTATGATGTCATATTGTTAAAATGATGATAGCATTATGACATCACAATCATAAGACTCCTTTCCGGTGTCATAATTATAAGACAATTAAATCATTATGATGTCATAATCAATACACTATTTTATTATGTCATAATGGTAAAAGAATGATAGCATTATGATGTCACAATCAAAACACTTCTTTAGTATCTCCTAATGGTAACACAATTAGAACATTATAATATTACAATCAAAACTCCCCTTTATGATGTCATATTGTTAAAATGATGATAGCATTATGACATCACAATCATAAGACTCCTTTCCGGTGTCATAATTATAAGACAATTAAATCATTATGATGTCATAATCAAGACACTCTTTTATTATGTCATAATGGTAAAAGAATGATAGCATTATGATGTCACAATCAAAACACATCTTTAGTATCTCATGATGGTAACACAATTAAAACATTATAATATTACAATCAAAACTCCCCTTATGATGTCATAATGTTAAGGTGATGATAGCATTATGACATCACAATCATAAGACCCCTTTTCGGTGTCATAATGATAAGACAATTAAATCACTATGATGTCATAATCAATACACTCTTTTATTATGTCATAATGGTAAAAGAATGATAGCATTATGATGTCACAATCAAAACACCTCTTTAGTATCTCATGATGGTAACACAATTAAAACATTATAATATTACAATCAAAACTCCCCTTTATGATGTCATAATGTTAAGGTGATGATAGCATTGTGACATCACAATCATAAGACCCCTTTCCGGTGTCATAATGATAAGACAACTAAATCACTATGATGTCATAATCAATACACTCTTTTATTATGTCATAATGGTAAAAGAATGATAGCATTATGATGTCACAATCAAAACACCTCTTTAGTATCTCATGATGGTAACACAATTAAAACATTATAATATTACAATCAAAACTCCCCTTTATGATGTCATAATGTTAAGATGATGATAGCATTATGACATCACAATCATAAGACCCCTTTCCGGTGTCATAATGATAAGACAACTAAATCACTATGATGTCATAATCAATACACTCTTTTATTATGTCATAATGGTAAAAGAATGATAGCATTATGATGTCACAATCAAAACACCTCTTTAGTATCTCCTAATGGTAACACAATTAAAACATTATAATATTACATTCAAAACTCCCCTTTATGATGTCATATTGTTAAAATGATGATAGCATTATGACATCACAATCATAAGACCCCTTTCCGGTGTCATAATGATAAGACAACTAAATCACTATGATGTCATAATCAATACACTCTTTTATTATGTCATAATGGTAAAAGAATGATAGCATTATGATGTCACAATCAAAACACCTCTTTAGTATCTCCTGATGGTAACACAATTAAAACATTATAATATTACAATCAAAACTCCCCTTTATGATGTCATATTGTTAAAATGATGATAGCATTATGACATCACAATCATAAGACTCCTTTCCGGTGTCATAATTATAAGACAATTAAATCATTATGATGTCATAATCAATACACTCTTTTATTATGTCATAATGGTAAAAGAATGATAGCATTATGATGTCACAATCAAAACACCTCTTTAGTATCCCATGATGGTAACACAATTAAAACATTATAATATTACAATCAAAACTCCCCTTTATGATGTCATAATGTTAAGGTGATGATAGCATTATGACATCACAATCATAAGACCCCTTTCAGGTGTCATAATGATAAGACAACTAAATCACTATGATGTCATAATCAATACACTCTTTTATTATGTCATAATGGTAAAAGAATGATAGCATTATGATGTCACAATCAAAACACCTCTTTAGTATCTCATGATGGTAACACAATTAAAACATTATAATATTACAATCAAAACTCCCCTTTATGATGTCATAATGTTAAGGTGATGATAGCATTATGACATCACAATCATAAGACCCCTTTCCGGTGTCATAATGATAAGACAACTAAATCACTATGATGTCATAATCAATACACTCTTTTATTATGTCATAATGGTAAAAGAATGATAGCATTATGATGTCACAATCAAAACACCTCTTTAGTATCTCCTAATGGTAACACAATTAAAACATTATAATATTACATTCAAAACTCCCCTTTATGATGTCATATTGTTAAAATTATGATAGCATTATGACATCACAATCATAAGACCCCTTTCCGGTGTCATAATGATAAGACAACTAAATCACTATGATGTCATAATCAATACACTCTTTTATTATGTCATAATGGTAAAAGAATGATAGCATTATGATGTCACAATCAAAACACCTCTTTAGTATCTCCTAATGGTAACACAATTAAAACATTATAATATTACATTCAAAACTCAACTTTATGATGTCATATTGTTAAAATAATGATAGCATTATGACATCACAATCATAAGACCCCTTTCCGGTGTCATAATGATAAGACAACTAAATCACTATGATGTCATAATCAATACACTCTTTTATTATGTCATAATGGTAAAAGAATGATAGCATTATGATGTCACAATCAAAACACCTCTTTAGTATCTCCTAATGGTAACACAATTAAAACATTATAATATTACAATCAAAACTCCCCTTTATGATGTCATATTGTTAAAATGATGATAGCATTATGACATCACAATCATAAGACTCCTTTCCGGTGTCATAATTATAAGACAATTAAATCATTATGATGTCATAATCAATACACTATTTTATTATGTCATAATGGTAAAAGAATGATAGCATTATGATGTCACAATCAAAACACTTCTTTAGTATCTCCTAATGGTAACACAATTAGAACATTATAATATTACAATCAAAACTCCCCTTTATGATGTCATATTGTTAAAATGATGATAGCATTATGACATCACAATCATAAGACTCCTTTCCGGTGTCATAATTATAAGACAATGAAATCATTATGATGTCATAATCAATACACTCTTTTATTATGTCATAATGGTAAAAGAATGATAGCATTATGATGTCACAATCAAAACACCTCTTTAGTATCTCACGATGGTAACACAATTAAAACATTATAATATTACAATCAAAACTCCCCTTTATGATGTCATAATGTTAAGGTGATGATAGCATTGTGACATCACAATCATAAGACCCCTTTCCGGTGTCATAATGATAAGACAACTAAATCACTATGATGTCATAATCAATACACTCTTTTATTATGTCATAATGGTAAAAGAATGATAGCATTATGATGTCACAATCAAAACACCTCTTTAGTATCTCATGATGGTAACACAATTAAAACATTATAATATTACAATCAAAACTCCCCTTTATGATGTCATAATGTTAAGGTGATGATAGCATTGTGACATCACAATCATAAGATCCCTTTCCGGTGTCATAATGATGAGACAACTAAATCACTATGATGTCATAATCAATACACTCTTTTATTATGTCATAATGGTAAAAGAATGATAGCATTATGACGTCACAATCAAAACACCTCTTTAGTATCTCAAGATGGTAACACAATTAAAACATTATAATATTACAATCAAAACTCCCCTTTATGATGTCATATTGTTAAAATGATGATAGCATTATGACATCACAATCATAAGACCCCTTTCCGGTGTCATAATTATAAGACAACTAAATCATTATGATGTCATAATCAATACACTCTTTTATTATGTCATAATGGTAAAAGAATGATAGCATTAGGATGTCACAATCAAAACACCTCTTTAGTATCTCCTAATGGTAACACAATTAAAACATTATAATATTACAATCAAAACTCCCCTTTATGATGTCATATTGTTAAAATGATGATAGCATTATGACATCACAATCATAAGACCCCTTTCCGGTGTCATAATTATAAGACAATTAAATCATTATGATGTCATAATCAATACACTCTTTTATTATGTCATAATGGTAAAAGAATGATAGTATTATGATGTCACAATCAAAACACCTCTTTAGTATCTCCTAATGGTAACACAATTAAAACATTATAATATTACAATGAAAACTCCCCTTTATGATGTCATAATGTTAAGGTGATGATAGCATTATGACATCACAATCATAAGACCCCTTTCCGGTGTCATAATGATAAGACAATTAAATCACTATGATGTCATAATCAATACACTCTTTTATTATGTCATAATGGTAAAAGAATGATAGCATTATGATGTCACAATCAAAACACCTCTTTAGTATCTCATGATGGTAACACAATTAAAACATTATAATATTACAATCAAAACTCCCCTTTCTGATGTCATAATGTTAAGGTGATGATAGCATTGTGACATCACAATCATAAGACCCCTTTCCGGTGTCATAATGATAAGACAACTAAATCACTATGATGTCATAATCAATACACTCTTTTATTATGTCATAATGGTAAAAGAATGATAGCATTATGACGTCACAATCAAAACACCTCTTTAGTATCTCAAGATGGTAACACAATTAAAACATTATAATATTACAATCAAAACTCCCCTTTATGATGTCATATTGTTAAAATGATGATAGCATTATGACATCACAATCATAAGACCCCTTTCCGGTGTCATAATGATAAGACAACTAAATCACTATGATGTCATAATCAATACACTCTTTTATTATGTAATAATGGTAAAAGAATGATAGCATTATGATGTCACAATCAAAACACCTCTTTAGTATCTCCTAATGGTAACACAATTAAAACATTATAATATTACAATCAAAACTCCCCTTTATGATGTCATAATGTTAAGTTGATGATAGCATTATGACATCACAATCATAAGACCCCTTTCCGGTGTCATAATGATAAGACAACTAAATCACTATGATGTCATAATCAATACACTCTTTTATTATGTCATAATGGTAAAAGAATGATAGCATTATGATGTCACAATCAAAACACCTCTTTAGTATCTCCTGATGGTAACACAATTAAAACATTATAATATTACAATCAAAACTCCCCTTTATGATGTCATATTGTTAAAATGATGATAGCATTATGACATCACAATCATAAGACTCCTTTCCGGTGTCATAATTATAAGACAATTAAATCATTATGATGTCATAATCAATACACTCTTTTATTATGTCATAATGGTAAAAGAATGATAGCATTATGATGTCACAATCAAAACACCTCTTTAGTATCCCATGATGGTAACACAATTAAAACATTATAATATTACAATCAAAACTCCCCTTTATGATGTCATAATGTTAAGGTGATGATAGCATTATGACATCACAATCATAAGACCCCTTTCAGGTGTCATAATGATAAGACAACTAAATCACTATGATGTCATAATCAATACACTCTTTTATTATGTCATAATGGTAAAAGAATGATAGCATTATGATGTCACAATCAAAACACCTCTTTAGTATCTCATGATGGTAACACAATTAAAACATTATAATATTACAATCAAAACTCCCCTTTATGATGTCATAATGTTAAGGTGATGATAGCATTATGACATCACAATCATAAGACCCCTTTCCGGTGTCATAATGATAAGACAACTAAATCACTATGATGTCATAATCAATACACTCTTTTATTATGTCATAATGGTAAAAGAATGATAGCATTATGATGTCACAATCAAAACACCTCTTTAGTATCTCCTAATGGTAACACAATTAAAACATTATAATATTACATTCAAAACTCCCCTTTATGATGTCATATTGTTAAAATTATGATAGCATTATGACATCACAATCATAAGACCCCTTTCCGGTGTCATAATGATAAGACAACTAAATCACTATGATGTCATAATCAATACACTCTTTTATTATGTCATAATGGTAAAAGAATGATAGCATTATGATGTCACAATCAAAACACCTCTTTAGTATCTCCTAATGGTAACACAATTAAAACATTATAATATTACATTCAAAACTCCCCTTTATGATGTCATATTGTTAAAATAATGATAGCATTATGACATCACAATCATAAGACCCCTTTCCGGTGTCATAATGATAAGACAACTAAATCACTATGATGTCATAATCAATACACTCTTTTATTATGTCATAATGGTAAAAGAATGATAGCATTATGATGTCACAATCAAAACACCTCTTTAGTATCTCCTAATGGTAACACAATTAAAACATTATAATATTACAATCAAAACTCCCCTTTATGATGTCATATTGTTAAAATGATGATAGCATTATGACATCACAATCATAAGACTCCTTTCCGGTGTCATAATTATAAGACAATTAAATCATTATGATGTCATAATCAATACACTATTTTATTATGTCATAATGGTAAAAGAATGATAGCATTATGATGTCACAATCAAAACACTTCTTTAGTATCTCCTAATGGTAACACAATTAGAACATTATAATATTACAATCAAAACTCCCCTTTATGATGTCATATTGTTAAAATGATGATAGCATTATGACATCACAATCATAAGACTCCTTTCCGGTGTCATAATTATAAGACAATGAAATCATTATGATGTCATAATCAATACACTCTTTTATTATGTCATAATGGTAAAAGAATGATAGCATTATGATGTCACAATCAAAACACCTCTTTAGTATCTCACGATGGTAACACAATTAAAACATTATAATATTACAATCAAAACTCCCCTTTATGATGTCATAATGTTAAGGTGATGATAGCATTGTGACATCACAATCATAAGACCCCTTTCCGGTGTCATAATGATAAGACAACTAAATCACTATGATGTCATAATCAATACACTCTTTTATTATGTCATAATGGTAAAAGAATGATAGCATTATGATGTCACAATCAAAACACCTCTTTAGTATCTCATGATGGTAACACAATTAAAACATTATAATATTACAATCAAAACTCCCCTTTATGATGTCATAATGTTAAGGTGATGATAGCATTGTGACATCACAATCATAAGATCCCTTTCCGGTGTCATAATGATGAGACAACTAAATCACTATGATGTCATAATCAATACACTCTTTTATTATGTCATAATGGTAAAAGAATGATAGCATTATGACGTCACAATCAAAACACCTCTTTAGTATCTCAAGATGGTAACACAATTAAAACATTATAATACTACAATCAAAACTCCCCTTTATGATGTCATATTGTTAAAATGATGATAGCATTATGACATCACAATCATAAGACCCCTTTCCGGTGTCATAATTATAAGACAACTAAATCATTATGATGTCATAATCAATACACTCTTTTATTATGTCATAATGGTAAAAGAATGATAGCATTAGGATGTCACAATCAAAACACCTCTTTAGTATCTCCTAATGGTAACACAATTAAAACATTATAATATTACAATCAAAACTCCCCTTTATGATGTCATATTGTTAAAATGATGATAGCATTATGACATCACAATCATAAGACCCCTTTCCGGTGTCATAATTATAAGACAATTAAATCATTATGATGTCATAATCAATACACTCTTTTATTATGTCATAATGGTAAAAGAATGATAGTATTATGATGTCACAATCAAAACACCTCTTTAGTATCTCCTAATGGTAACACAATTAAAACATTATAATATTACAATGAAAACTCCCCTTTATGATGTCATAATGTTAAGGTGATGATAGCATTATGACATCACAATCATAAGACCCCTTTCCGGTGTCATAATGATAAGACAATTAAATCACTATGATGTCATAATCAATACACTCTTTTATTATGTCATAATGGTAAAAGAATGATAGCATTATGATGTCACAATCAAAACACCTCTTTAGTATCTCATGATGGTAACACAATTAAAACATTATAATATTACAATCAAAACTCCCCTTTATGATGTCATAATGTTAAGGTGATGATAGCATTGTGACATCACAATCATAAGACCCCTTTCCGGTGTCATAATGATAAGACAACTAAATCACTATGATGTCATAATCAATACACTCTTTTATTATGTCATAATGGTAAAAGAATGATAGCATTATGACGTCACAATCAAAACACCTCTTTAGTATCTCAAGATGGTAACACAATTAAAACATTATAATATTACAATCAAAACTCCCCTTTATGATGTCATATTGTTAAAATGATGATAGCATTATGACATCACAATCATAAGACCCCTTTCCGGTGTCATAATGATAAGACAACTAAATCACTATGATGTCATAATCAATACACTCTTTTATTATGTCATAATGGTAAAAGAATGATAGCATTATGATGTCACAATCAAAACACCTCTTTAGTATCTCCTAATGGTAACACAATTAAAACATTATAATATTACAATCAAAACTCCCCTTTATGATGTCATAATGTTAAGTTGATGATAGCATTATGACATCACAATCATAAGACCCCTTTCCGGTGTCATAATGATAAGACAACTAAATCACTATGATGTCATAATCAATACACTCTTTTATTATGTCATAATGGTAAAAGAATGATAGCATTATGATGTCACAATCAAAACACCTCTTTAGTATCTCCTAATGGTAACACAATTAAAACATTATAATATTACAATCAAAACTCCCCTTTATGATGTCATATTGTTAAAATGATGATAGCATTATGACATCACAATCATAAGACCCCTTTCCGGTGTCATAATGATAAGATAACTAAATCACTATGATGTCATAATCAATACACTCTTTTATTATGTCATAATGGTAAGATAATGATAGCATTATGATGTCACAATCAAAACACCTCTTTAGTATCTCCTAATGGTAACACAATTAAAACATTATAATATTACAATCAAAACTCCCCTTTATGATGTCATATTGTTAAAATGATGATAGCATTATGACATCACAATCATAAGACCCCTTTCCGGTGTCATAATGATAAGACAACTAAATCACTATGATGTCATAATCAATACACTCTTTTATTATGTCATAATGGTAAAAGAATGATAGCATTATGATGTCACAATCAAAACACCTCTTTAGTATCTCCTAATGGTAACACAATTAAAACATTATAATATTACAATCAAAACTCCCCTTTATGATGTCATATTGTTAAAATGATGATAGCATTATGACATCACAATCATAAGACCCCTTTCCGGTGTCATAATGATAAGACAACTAAATCACTGTGATGTCATAATCAATACACTCTTTTATTATGTCATAATGGTAAAAGAATGATAGCATTATGATGTCACAATCAAAACACCTCTTTAGTATCTCCTAATGGTAACACAATTAAAACATTATAATATTACAATCAAAACTCCCCTTTATGATGTCATATTGTTAAAATGATGATAGCATTATGACATCACAATCATAAGACTCCATTCTGGTGTCATAATGATAAGACAACTAAATCACTATGATGTCATAATCAATACACTCTTTTATTATGTCATAATGGTAAAAGAATGATAGCATTATGATGTCACAATCAAAACACCTCTTTAGTATCTCCTAATGGTAACACAATTAAAACATTATAATATTACAATCAAAACTCCCCTTTATGATGTCATATTGTTAAAATGATGATAGCATTATGACATCACAATCATAAGACCCCTTTCCGGTGTCATAATGATAAGACAACTAAATCACTATGATGTCATAATCAATACACTCTTTTATTATGTCATAATGGTAAAAGAATGATAGCATTATGATGTCACAATCAAAACACCTCTTTAGTATCTCCTAATGGTAACACAATTAAAACATTATAATATTACAATCAAAACTCCCCTTTATGATGTCATATTGTTAAAATGATGATAGCATTATGACATCACAATCATAAGACCCCTTTCCGGTGTCATAATTATAAGACAACTAAATCATTATGATGTCATAATCAATACACTCTTTTATTATGTCATAATGGTAAAAGAATGATAGCATTAGGATGTCACAATCAAAACACCTCTTTAGTATCTCCTAATGGTAACACAATTAAAACATTATAATATTACAATCAAAACTCCCCTTTATGATGTCATATTGTTAAAATGATGATAGCATTATGACATCACAATCATAAGACCCCTTTCCGGTGTCATAATTATAAGACAATTAAATCATTATGATGTCATAATCAATACACTCTTTTATTATGTCATAATGGTAAAAGAATGATAGTATTATGATGTCACAATCAAAACACCTCTTTAGTATCTCCTAATGGTAACACAATTAAAACATTATAATATTACAATGAAAACTCCCCTTTATGATGTCATAATGTTAAGGTGATGATAGCATTATGACATCACAATCATAAGACCCCTTTCCGGTGTCATAATGATAAGACAATTAAATCACTATGATGTCATAATCAATACACTCTTTTATTATGTCATAATGGTAAAAGAATGATAGCATTATGATGTCACAATCAAAACACCTCTTTAGTATCTCATGATGGTAACACAATTAAAACATTATAATATTACAATCAAAACTCCCCTTTATGATGTCATAATGTTAAGGTGATGATAGCATTGTGACATCACAATCATAAGACCCCTTTCCGGTGTCATAATGATAAGACAACTAAATCACTATGATGTCATAATCAATACACTCTTTTATTATGTCATAATGGTAAAAGAATGATAGCATTATGACGTCACAATCAAAACACCTCTTTAGTATCTCAAGATGGTAACACAATTAAAACATTATAATATTACAATCAAAACTCCCCTTTATGATGTCATATTGTTAAAATGATGATAGCATTATGACATCACAATCATAAGACCCCTTTCCGGTGTCATAATGATAAGACAACTAAATCACTATGATGTCATAATCAATACACTCTTTTATTATGTCATAATGGTAAAAGAATGATAGCATTATGATGTCACAATCAAAACACCTCTTTAGTATCTCCTAATGGTAACACAATTAAAACATTATAATATTACAATCAAAACTCCCCTTTATGATGTCATAATGTTAAGTTGATGATAGCATTATGACATCACAATCATAAGACCCCTTTCCGGTGTCATAATGATAAGACAACTAAATCACTATGATGTCATAATCAATACACTCTTTTATTATGTCATAATGGTAAAAGAATGATAGCATTATGATGTCACAATCAAAACACCTCTTTAGTATCTCCTAATGGTAACACAATTAAAACATTATAATATTACAATCAAAACTCCCCTTTATGATGTCATATTGTTAAAATGATGATAGCATTATGACATCACAATCATAAGACCCCTTTCCGGTGTCATAATGATAAGATAACTAAATCACTATGATGTCATAATCAATACACTCTTTTATTATGTCATAATGGTAAGATAATGATAGCATTATGATGTCACAATCAAAACACCTCTTTAGTATCTCCTAATGGTAACACAATTAAAACATTATAATATTACAATCAAAACTCCCCTTTATGATGTCATATTGTTAAAATGATGATAGCATTATGACATCACAATCATAAGACCCCTTTCCGGTGTCATAATGATAAGACAACTAAATCACTATGATGTCATAATCAATACACTCTTTTATTATGTCATAATGGTAAAAGAATGATAGCATTATGATGTCACAATCAAAACACCTCTTTAGTATCTCCTAATGGTAACACAATTAAAACATTATAATATTACAATCAAAACTCCCCTTTATGATGTCATATTGTTAAAATGATGATAGCATTATGACATCACAATCATAAGACCCCTTTCCGGTGTCATAATGATAAGACAACTAAATCACTGTGATGTCATAATCAATACACTCTTTTATTATGTCATAATGGTAAAAGAATGATAGCATTATGATGTCACAATCAAAACACCTCTTTAGTATCTCCTAATGGTAACACAATTAAAACATTATAATATTACAATCAAAACTCCCCTTTATGATGTCATATTGTTAAAATGATGATAGCATTATGACATCACAATCATAAGACTCCATTCTGGTGTCATAATGATAAGACAACTAAATCACTATGATGTCATAATCAATACACTCTTTTATTATGTCATAATGGTAAAAGAATGATAGCATTATGATGTCACAATCAAAACACCTCTTTAGTATCTCCTAATGGTAACACAATTAAAACATTATAATATTACAATCAAAACTCCCCTTTATGATGTCATATTGTTAAAATGATGATAGCATTATGACATCACAATCATAAGACCCCTTTCCGGTGTCATAATGATAAGACAACTAAATCACTATGATGTCATAATCAATACACTCTTTTATTATGTCATAATGGTAAAAGAATGATAGCATTATGATGTCACAATCAAAACACCTCTTTAGTATCTCCTAATGGTAACACAATTAAAACATTATAATATTACAATCAAAACTCCCCTTTATGATGTCATATTGTTAAAATGATGATAGCATTATGACATCACAATCATAAGACCCCTTTCCGGTGTCATAATGATAAGACAACTAAATCACTGTGATGTCATAATCAATACACTCTTTTATTATGTCATAATGGTAAAAGAATGATAGCATTATGATGTCACAATCAAAACACCTCTTTAGTATCTCCTAATGGTAACACAATTAAAACATTATAATATTACAATCAAAACTCCCCTTTATGATGTCATATTGTTAAAATGATGATAGCATTATGACATCACAATCATAAGACTCCATTCTGGTGTCATAATTATAAGACAATTAAATCATTATGATGTCATAATCAATACACTCTTTTATTATGTCATAATGGTAAAAGAATGATAGCATTATGATGTCACAATCAAAACACCTCTTTAGTATCTCCTATTGGTAACACAATTAAAACATTATAATATTACATTCAAAACTCCCCTTTATGATGTCATATTGTTAAAATTATGATAGCATTATGACATCACAATCATAAGACCCCTTTCCGGTGTCATAATGATAAGACAACTAAATCACTATGATGTCATAATCAATACACTCTTTTATTATGTCATAATGGTAAAAGAATGATAGCATTATGATGTCACAATCAAAACACCTCTTTAGTATCTCCTAATGGTAACACAATTAAAACATTATAATATTACATTCAAAACTCCCCTTTATGATGTCATATTGTTAAAATAATGATAGCATTATGACATCACAATCATAAGACCCCTTTCCGGTGTCATAATGATAAGACAACTAAATCACTATGATGTCATAATCAATACACTCTTTTATTATGTCATAATGGTAAAAGAATGATAGCATTATGATGTCACAATCAAAACACCTCTTTAGTATCTCCTAATGGTAACACAATTAAAACATTATAATATTACAATCAAAACTCCCCTTTATGATGTCATATTGTTAAAATGATGATAGCATTATGACATCACAATCATAAGACTCCTTTCCGGTGTCATAATTATAAGACAATTAAATCATTATGATGTCATAATCAATACACTATTTTATTATGTCATAATGGTAAAAGAATGATAGCATTATGATGTCACAATCAAAACACTTCTTTAGTATCTCCTAATGGTAACACAATTAGAACATTATAATATTACAATCAAAACTCCCCTTTATGATGTCATATTGTTAAAATGATGATAGCATTATGACATCACAATCATAAGACTCCTTTCCGGTGTCATAATTATAAGACAATGAAATCATTATGATGTCATAATCAATACACTCTTTTATTATGTCATAATGGTAAAAGAATGATAGCATTATGATGTCACAATCAAAACACCTCTTTAGTATCTCACGATGGTAACACAATTAAAACATTATAATATTACAATCAAAACTCCCCTTTATGATGTCATAATGTTAAGGTGATGATAGCATTGTGACATCACAATCATAAGACCCCTTTCCGGTGTCATAATGATAAGACAACTAAATCACTATGATGTCATAATCAATACACTCTTTTATTATGTCATAATGGTAAAAGAATGATAGCATTATGATGTCACAATCAAAACACCTCTTTAGTATCTCATGATGGTAACACAATTAAAACATTATAATATTACAATCAAAACTCCCCTTTATGATGTCATAATGTTAAGGTGATGATAGCATTGTGACATCACAATCATAAGATCCCTTTCCGGTGTCATAATGATGAGACAACTAAATCACTATGATGTCATAATCAATACACTCTTTTATTATGTCATAATGGTAAAAGAATGATAGCATTATGACGTCACAATCAAAACACCTCTTTAGTATCTCAAGATGGTAACACAATTAAAACATTATAATACTACAATCAAAACTCCCCTTTATGATGTCATATTGTTAAAATGATGATAGCATTATGACATCACAATCATAAGACCCCTTTCCGGTGTCATAATTATAAGACAACTAAATCATTATGATGTCATAATCAATACACTCTTTTATTATGTCATAATGGTAAAAGAATGATAGCATTAGGATGTCACAATCAAAACACCTCTTTAGTATCTCCTAATGGTAACACAATTAAAACATTATAATATTACAATCAAAACTCCCCTTTATGATGTCATATTGTTAAAATGATGATAGCATTATGACATCACAATCATAAGACCCCTTTCCGGTGTCATAATTATAAGACAATTAAATCATTATGATGTCATAATCAATACACTCTTTTATTATGTCATAATGGTAAAAGAATGATAGTATTATGATGTCACAATCAAAACACCTCTTTAGTATCTCCTAATGGTAACACAATTAAAACATTATAATATTACAATGAAAACTCCCCTTTATGATGTCATAATGTTAAGGTGATGATAGCATTATGACATCACAATCATAAGACCCCTTTCCGGTGTCATAATGATAAGACAATTAAATCACTATGATGTCATAATCAATACACTCTTTTATTATGTCATAATGGTAAAAGAATGATAGCATTATGATGTCACAATCAAAACACCTCTTTAGTATCTCATGATGGTAACACAATTAAAACATTATAATATTACAATCAAAACTCCCCTTTATGATGTCATAATGTTAAGGTGATGATAGCATTGTGACATCACAATCATAAGACCCCTTTCCGGTGTCATAATGATAAGACAACTAAATCACTATGATGTCATAATCAATACACTCTTTTATTATGTCATAATGGTAAAAGAATGATAGCATTATGACGTCACAATCAAAACACCTCTTTAGTATCTCAAGATGGTAACACAATTAAAACATTATAATATTACAATCAAAACTCCCCTTTATGATGTCATATTGTTAAAATGATGATAGCATTATGACATCACAATCATAAGACCCCTTTCCGGTGTCATAATGATAAGACAACTAAATCACTATGATGTCATAATCAATACACTCTTTTATTATGTCATAATGGTAAAAGAATGATAGCATTATGATGTCACAATCAAAACACCTCTTTAGTATCTCCTAATGGTAACACAATTAAAACATTATAATATTACAATCAAAACTCCCCTTTATGATGTCATAATGTTAAGTTGATGATAGCATTATGACATCACAATCATAAGACCCCTTTCCGGTGTCATAATGATAAGACAACTAAATCACTATGATGTCATAATCAATACACTCTTTTATTATGTCATAATGGTAAAAGAATGATAGCATTATGATGTCACAATCAAAACACCTCTTTAGTATCTCCTAATGGTAACACAATTAAAACATTATAATATTACAATCAAAACTCCCCTTTATGATGTCATATTGTTAAAATGATGATAGCATTATGACATCACAATCATAAGACCCCTTTCCGGTGTCATAATGATAAGATAACTAAATCACTATGATGTCATAATCAATACACTCTTTTATTATGTCATAATGGTAAGATAATGATAGCATTATGATGTCACAATCAAAACACCTCTTTAGTATCTCCTAATGGTAACACAATTAAAACATTATAATATTACAATCAAAACTCCCCTTTATGATGTCATATTGTTAAAATGATGATAGCATTATGACATCACAATCATAAGACCCCTTTCCGGTGTCATAATGATAAGACAACTAAATCACTATGATGTCATAATCAATACACTCTTTTATTATGTCATAATGGTAAAAGAATGATAGCATTATGATGTCACAATCAAAACACCTCTTTAGTATCTCCTAATGGTAACACAATTAAAACATTATAATATTACAATCAAAACTCCCCTTTATGATGTCATATTGTTAAAATGATGATAGCATTATGACATCACAATCATAAGACCCCTTTCCGGTGTCATAATGATAAGACAACTAAATCACTGTGATGTCATAATCAATACACTCTTTTATTATGTCATAATGGTAAAAGAATGATAGCATTATGATGTCACAATCAAAACACCTCTTTAGTATCTCCTAATGGTAACACAATTAAAACATTATAATATTACAATCAAAACTCCCCTTTATGATGTCATATTGTTAAAATGATGATAGCATTATGACATCACAATCATAAGACTCCATTCTGGTGTCATAATGATAAGACAACTAAATCACTATGATGTCATAATCAATACACTCTTTTATTATGTCATAATGGTAAAAGAATGATAGCATTATGATGTCACAATCAAAACACCTCTTTAGTATCTCCTAATGGTAACACAATTAAAACATTATAATATTACAATCAAAACTCCCCTTTATGATGTCATATTGTTAAAATGATGATAGCATTATGACATCACAATCATAAGACCCCTTTCCGGTGTCATAATGATAAGACAACTAAATCACTATGATGTCATAATCAATACACTCTTTTATTATGTCATAATGGTAAAAGAATGATAGCATTATGATGTCACAATCAAAACACCTCTTTAGTATCTCCTAATGGTAACACAATTAAAACATTATAATATTACAATCAAAACTCCCCTTTATGATGTCATATTGTTAAAATGATGATAGCATTATGACATCACAATCATAAGACCCCTTTCCGGTGTCATAATGATAAGACAACTAAATCACTGTGATGTCATAATCAATACACTCTTTTATTATGTCATAATGGTAAAAGAATGATAGCATTATGATGTCACAATCAAAACACCTCTTTAGTATCTCCTAATGGTAACACAATTAAAACATTATAATATTACAATCAAAACTCCCCTTTATGATGTCATATTGTTAAAATGATGATAGCATTATGACATCACAATCATAAGACCCCTTTCCGGTGTCATAATGATAAGACAACTAAATCACTGTGATGTCATAATCAATACACTCTTTTATTATGTCATAATGGTAAAAGAATGATAGCATTATGATGTCACAATCAAAACACCTCTTTAGTATCTCCTAATGGTAACACAATTAAAACATTATAATATTACAATCAAAACTCCCCTTTATGATGTCATATTGTTAAAATGATGATAGCATTATGACATCACAATCATAAGACTCCATTCTGGTGTCATAATGATAAGACAACTAAATCACTATGATGTCATAATCAATACACTCTTTTATTATGTCATAATGGTAAAAGAATGATAGCATTATGATGTCACAATCAAAACACCTCTTTAGTATCTCCTAATGGTAACACAATTAAAACATTATAATATTACAATCAAAACTCCCCTTTATGATGTCATATTGTTAAAATGATGATAGCATTATGACATCACAATCATAAGACCCCTTTCCGGTGTCATAATGATAAGACAACTAAATCACTATGATGTCATAATCAATACACTCTTTTATTATGTCATAATGGTAAAAGAATGATAGCATTATGATGTCACAATCAAAACACCTCTTTAGTATCTCCTAATGGTAACACAATTAAAACATTATAATATTACAATCAAAACTCCCCTTTATGATGTCATATTGTTAAAATGATGATAGCATTATGACATCACAATCATAAGACCCCTTTCCGGTGTCATAATGATAAGACAACTAAATCACTGTGATGTCATAATCAATACACTCTTTTATTATGTCATACTGGTAAAAGAATGATAGCATTATGATGTCACAATCAAAACACCTCTTTAGTATCTCCTAATGGTAACACAATTAAAACATTATAATATTACAATCAAAACTCCCCTTTATGATGTCATATTGTTAAAATGATGATAGCATTATGACATCACAATCATAAGACTCCATTCTGGTGTCATAATTATAAGACAATTAAATCATTATGATGTCATAATCAATACACTCTTTTATTATGTCATAATGGTAAAAGAATGATAGCATTATGATGTCACAATCAAAACACCTCTTTAGTATCTCCTAATGGTAACACAATTAAAACATTATAATATTACAATCAAAACTCCCCTTTATGATGTCATATTGTTAAAATGATGATAGCATTATGACATCACAATCATAAGACCCCTTCCGGTGTCATAATGATAAGACAACTAAATCACTATGATGTCATAATCAATACACTCTTTTATTATGTCATAATGGTAAAAGAATGATAGCATTATGATGTCACAATCAAAACACCTCTTTAGTATCTCCTAATGGTAACACAATTAAAACATTATAATATTACAATCAAAACTCCCCTTTATGATGTCATATTGTTAAAATGATGATAGCATTATGACATCACAATCATAAGACCCCTTTCCGGTGTCATAATGATAAGACAACTAAATCACTATGATGTCATAATCAATACACTCTTTTATTATGTCATAATGGTAAAAGAATGATAGCATTATGATGTCACAATCAAAACACCTCTTTAGTATCTCCTAATGGTAACACAATTAAAACATTATAATATTACAATCAAAACTCCCCTTTATGATGTCATATTGTTAAAATGATGATAGCATTATGACATCACAATCATAAGACCCCTTTCCGGTGTCATAATGATAAGACAACTAAATCACTGTGATGTCATAATCAATACACTCTTTTATTATGTCATAATGGTAAAAGAATGATAGCATTATGATGTCACAATCAAAACACCTCTTTAGTATCTCCTAATGGTAACACAATTAAAACATTATAATATTACAATCAAAACTCCCCTTTATGATGTCATATTGTTAAAATGATGATAGCATTATGACATCACAATCATAAGACTCCATTCTGGTGTCATAATTATAAGACAATTAAATCATTATGATGTCATAATCAATACACTCTTTTATTATGTCATAATGGTAAAAGAATGATAGCATTATGATGTCACAATCAAAACACCTCTTTAGTATCTCCTAATGGTAACACAATTAAAACATTATAATATTACAATCAAAACTCCCCTTTATGATGTCATATTGTTAAAATGATGATAGCATTATGACATCACAATCATAAGACCCCTTTCCGGTGTCATAATGATAAGACAACTAAATCACTATGATGTCATAATCAATACACTCTTTTATTATGTCATAATGGTTAAAGAATGATAGCATTATGATGTCACAATCAAAACACCTCTTTAGTATCTCCTAATGGTAACACAATTAAAACATTATAATATTACAATCAAAACTCCCCTTTATGATGTCATATTGTTAAAATGATGATAGCATTATGACATCACAATCATAAGACCCCTTTCCGGTGTCATAATGATAAGACAACTAAATCACTATGATGTCATAATCAATACACACTTTTATGATATCATAATGGTAAAAGAATGATAGCATTATGATGTCACAATCAAAACACCTCTTTAGTATCTCCTAATGGTAACACAATTAAAACATTATAATATTACAATCAAAACTCCCCTTTATGATGTCATATTGTAAAAATGATGATAGCATTATGACATCACAATCATAAGACTCCTTTCCGGTGTCATAATTATAAGAACAATTAAATCATTATGATGTCATAATCAATACACTCTTTTACTATGTCATAATGGTAAAAGAATGATAGCATTATGATGTCACAATCAAAACACCTCTTTAGTATCTCCTAATGGTAACACAATTAAAACATTATAATATTACAATCAAAACTCCCCTTTATGATGTCATATTGTTAAAATGATGATAGCATTATGACATCACAATCATAAGACCCCTTTCCGGTGTCATAATGATAAGACAACTAAATCACTGTGATGTCATAATCAATACACTCTTTTATTATGTCATAATGGTAAAAGAATGATAGCATTATGATGTCACAATCAAAACACCTCTTTAGTATCTCCTAATGGTAACACAATTAAAACATTATAATATTACAATCAAAACTCCCCTTTATGATGTCATAATGTTAAAATGATGATAGCATTATGACATCACAATCATAAGACCACTTTCCGGTGTCATAATGATAAGACAACTAAATCACTATGATGTCATAATCAATACACTCTTTTATTATGTCATAATGGTAAAAGAATGATAGCATTATGATGTCACAATCAAAACACCTCTTTAGTATCTCCTAATGGTAACACAATTAAAACATTATAATATTACAATCAAAACTCCCCTTTATGATGTCATATTGTTAAAATGATGATAGCATTATGACATCACAATCATAAGACTCCTTTCCGGTGTCATAATAATAAGACAATTAAATCATTATGATGTCATAATCAATACACTCTTTTATTATGTCATAATGGTAAAAGAATGATAGCATTATGATGTCACAATCAAAACACCTCTTTAGTATCTCCTAATGGTAACACAATTAAAACATTATAATATTACAATCAAAACTCCCCTTTATGATGTCATATTGTTAAAATGATGATAGCATTATGACATCACAATCATAAGACTCCTTTCCGGTGTCATAATTATAAGACAATTAAATCATTATGATGTCATAATCAATACACTCTTTTATTATGTCATAATGGTAAAAGAATGATAGCATTATGATGTCACAATCAAAACACCTCTTTAGTATCTCCTAATGGTAACACAATTAAAACATTATAATATTACAATCAAAACTCCCCTTTATGATGTCATATTGTTAAAATGATGATAGCATTATGACATCACAATCATAAGACCCCTTTCCGGTGTCATAATGATAAGACAACTAAATCACTGTGATGTCATAATCAATACACTCTTTTATTATGTCATAATGGTAAAAGAATGATAGCATTATGATGTCACAATCAAAACACCTCTTTAGTATCTCCTAATGGTAACACAATTAAAACATTATAATATTACAATCAAAACTCCCCTTTATGATGTCATAATGTTAAGTTGATGATAGCATTATGACATCACAATCATAAGACCCCTTTCCGGTGTCATAATGATAAGACAACTAAATCACTATGATGTCATAATCAATACACTCTTTTATTATGTCATAATGGTAAAAGAATGATAGCATTATGACATCACAATCATAAGACCCCTTTCCGGTGTCATAATGATAAGACAACTAAATCACTGTGATGTCATAATCAATACACTCTTTTATTATGTCATAATGGTAAAAGAATGATAGCATTATGATGTCACAATCAAAACACCTCTTTAGTATCTCCTAATGGTAACACAATTAAAACATTATAATATTACAATCAAAACTCCCCTTTATGATGTCATAATGTTAAGTTGATGATAGCATTATGACATCACAATCATAAGACCCCTTTCCGGTGTCATAATGATAAGACAACTAAATCACTATGATGTCATAATCATTACACTCTTTTATTATGTCATAATGGTAAAAGAATGATAGCATTATGATGTCACAATCAAAACTCCCCTTTCTGATGTCATATTGTTAAAATGATGATAGCATTATGACATCACAATCATAAGACTCCTTTCCGGTGTAATAATGAGAAGACAATTAAATCATTATGATGTCATAATCAATACACTCTTTTATTATGTCATAATGGTAAAAGAATGATAGCATTATGATGTCACAATCAAAACACCTCTTTAGTATCTCCTAATGGTAACACAATTAAAACATTATAATATTACAATCAAAACTCCCCTTTATGATGTCATAATGTTAAGATGATGATAGCATTATGACATCACAATCATAAGACCCCTTTCCGGTGTCATAATTATAAGACAACTAAATCATTATGATGTCATAATCAATACACTCTTTTATTATGTCATAATGGTAAAAGAATGATAGCATTATGATGTCACAATCAAAACACCTCTTTAGTATCTCCTAATGGTAACACAATTAAAACATTATAATATTACAATCAAAACTCCCCTTTATGATGTCATATTGTTAAAATGATAGCATTATGACATCACAATCATAAGACCCCTTTCCGGTGTCATAATGATAAGACAACTAAATCACTATAATGCCATAATCAATACACTCTTTTATTATGTCATAATGGTAAAAGAATGATAGCATTATGATGTCACAATCAAAACACCTCTTTAGTATCTCATGATGGTAACACAATTAAAACATTATAATATTACAATCAAAACTCCCCTTTATGATGTCATATTGTTAAAATGATGATAGCATTATGACATCACAATCATAAGACCCCTTTCCGGTGTCATAATGATAAGATAACTAAATCACTATGATGTCATAATCAATACACTCTTTTATTATGTCATAATGGTAAGATAATGATAGCATTATGATGTCACAATCAAAACACCTCTTTAGTATCTCCTAATGGTAACACAATTAAAACATTATATTATTACAATCAAAACTCCCCTTTATGATGTCATATTGTTAAAATCATGATAGCATTATGACATCACAATCATAAGACCCCTTTCCGGTGTCATAATTATAAGACAACTAAATCATTATGATGTCATAATCAATACACTCTTTTATTATGTCATAATGGTAAAAGAATGATAGCATTATGATGTCACAATCAAAACACCTCTTTAGTATCTCCTAATGGTAACACAATTAAAACATTATAATATTACAATCAAAACGCCCCTTTATGATGTCATATTGTTAAAATGATAGCATTATGACATCACAATCATAAGACCCCTTTCCGGTGTCATAATGATAAGACAACTAAATCACTATAATGTCATAATCAATACACTCTTTTATTATGTCATAATGGTAAAAGAATGATAGCATTATGATGTCACAATCAAAACACCTCTTTAGTATCTCCTAATGGTAACACAATTAAAACATTATAATATTACAATCAAAACTCCCCTTTCTGATGTCATAATGTTAAGTTGATGATAGCATTATGACATCACAATCATAAGACCCCTTTCCGGTGTCATAATGATAAGACAACTAAATCACTATGATGTCATAATCAATACACTCTTTTATTATGTCATAATGGTAAAAGAATGATAGCATTATGATGTCACAATCAAAACTCCCCTTTCTGATGTCATATTGTTAAAATGATGATAGCATTATGACATCACAATCATAAGACTCCTTTCCGGTGTCATAATGAGAAGACAATTAAATCATTATGATGTCATAATCAATACACTCTTTTATTATGTCATAATGGTAAAAGAATGATAGCATTATGATGTCACAATCAAAACACCTCTTTAGTATCTCCTAATGGTAACACAATTAAAACATTATAATATTACAATCAAAACTCCCCTTTATGATGTCATAATGTTAAGATGATGATAGCATTATGACATCACAATCATAAGACCCCTTTCCGGTGTCATAATTATAAGACAACTAAATCATTATGATGTCATAATCAATACACTCTTTTATTATGTCATAATGGTAAAAGAATGATAGCATTATGATGTCACAATCAAAACACCTCTTTAGTATATCCTAATGGTAACACAATTAAAACATTATAATATTACAATCAAAACGCCCCTTTATGATGTCATATTGTTAAAATGATAGCATTATGACATCACAATCATAAGACCCCTTTCCGGTGTCATAATGATAAGACAACTAAATCACTATAATGTCATAATCAATACACTCTTTTATTATGTCATAATGGTAAAAGAATGATAGCATTATGATGTCACAATCAAAACACCTCTTTAGTATCTCCTAATGGTAACACAATTAAAACATTATAATATTACAATCAAAACTCCCCTTTATGATGTCATATTGTTAAAATGATGATAGCATTATGACATCACAATCATAAGACCCCTTTCCGGTGTCATAATGATAAGATAACTAAATCACTATGATGTCATAATCAATACACTCTTTTATTATGTCATAATGGTAAGATAATGATAGCATTATGATGTCACAATCAAAACACCTCTTTAGTATCTCCTAATGGTAACACAATTAAAACATTATATTATTACAATCAAAACTCCCCTTTATGATGTCATATTGTTAAAATTATGATAGCATTATGACATCACAATCATAAGACCCCTTTCCGGTGTCATAATGATAAGACAATTAAATCATTATGATGTCATAATCAATACACTCTTTTATTATGTCATAATGGTAAAAGAATGATAGCATTATGATGTCACAATCAAAACACCTCTTTAGTATCTCCTGATGGTAACGCAATTAAAACATTATAATATTACAATCAAAACTCCCCTTTATGATGTCATAATGATAAGGTGATAATAGCATTATGACATCACAATCATAAGACCCCTTTCCGGTGTCATAATGATAAGACAACTAAATCACTATGATGTCATAATCAATACACTCTTTTATTATGTCATAATGGTAAAAGAATGATAGCATTATGATGTCACAATCAAAACACCTCTTTAGTATCTCCTAATGGTAACACAATTAAAACATTATAATATTACAATCAAAACTCCCCTTTATGATGTCATATTGTTAAAATGATGATAGCATTATGACATCACAATCATAAGACTCCTTTCCGGTGTCATAATTATAAGACAATTAAATCATTATGATGTCATAATCAATACACTCTTTTATTATGTCATAATGGTAAAAGAATGATAGCATTATGATGTCACAATCAAAACACCTCTTTAGTATCTCCTAATGGTAACACAATTAAAACATTATAATATTACAATCAAAACTCCCCTTTATGATGTCATATTGTTAAAATGATGATAGCATTATGACATCACAATCATAAGACCCCTTTCCGGTGTCATAATGATAAGACAACTAAATCACTGTGATGTCATAATCAATACACTCTTTTATTATGTCATAATGGTAAAAGAATGATAGCATTATGATGTCACAATCAAAACACCTCTTTAGTATCTCCCAATGGTAACACAATTAAAACATTATAATATTACAATCAAAACTCCCCTTTATGATGTCATATTGTTAAAATGATGATAACATTATGACATCACAATCATAAGACCCCTTTCCGGTGTCATAATGATAAGACAACTAAATCACTGTGATGTCATAATCAATACACTCTTTTATTATGTCATAATGGTAAAAGAATGATAGCATTATGATGTCACAATCAAAACACCTCTTTAGTATCTCCTAATGGTAACACAATTAAAACATTATAATATTACAATCAAAACTCCCCTTTATGATGTCATATTGTTAAAATGATGATAGCATTATGACATCACAATCATAAGACCCCTTTCCGGTGTCATAATGATAAGACAACTAAATCACTGTGATGTCATAATCAATACACTCTTTTATTATGTCATAATGGTAAAAGAATGATAGCATTATGATGTCACAATCAAAACACCTCTTTAGTATCTCCTAATGGTAACACAATTAAAACATTATAATATTACAATCAAAACTCCCCTTTATGATGTCATATTGTTAAAATGATGATAGCATTATGACATCACAATCATAAGACCCCTTTCCGGTGTCATAATGATAAGACAACTAAATCACTATGATGTCATAATCAATACACTCTTTTATTATGTCATAATGGTAAAAGAATGATAGCATTATGATGTCACAATCAAAACACCTCTTTAGTATCTCCTAATGGTAACACAATTAAAACATTATAATATTACAATCAAAACTCCCCTTTATGATGTCATATTGTTAAAATGATGATAGCATTATGACATCACAATCATAAGACCCCTTTCCGGTGTCATAATGATAAGACAACTAAATCACTGTGATGTCATAATCAATACACTCTTTTATTATGTCATAATGGTAAAAGAATGATAGCATTATGATGTCACAATCAAAACACCTCTTTAGTATCTCCCAATGGTAACACAATTAAAACATTATAATATTACAATCAAAACTCCCCTTTATGATGTCATATTGTTAAAATGATGATAGCATTATGACATCACAATCATAAGACCCCTTTCCGGTGTCATAATGATAAGACAACTAAATCACTGTGATGTCATAATCAATACACTCTTTTATTATGTCATAATGGTAAAAGAATGATAGCATTATGACGTCACAATCAAAACACCTCTTTAGTATCTCAAGATGGTAACACAATTAAAACATTATAATATTACAATCAAAACTCCCCTTTATGATGTCTAAATGTTAGGGTGATGATAGCATTATGACATCACAATCATAAGACCCCTTTCCGGTGTCATAATGATAAGACAACTAAATCACTATGATGTCATAATCAATACACTCTTTTATTATGTCATAATGGTAAAAGAATGATAGCATTATGATGTCACAATCAAAACACCTCTTTAGTATCTCCTGATGGTAACACAATTACAACATTATAATATTACAATCAAAACTCCCCTTTATGATGTCATATTGTTAAAATGATGATAGCATTATGACATCACAATCATAAGACTCCTTTCCGGTGTCATAATTATAAGACAATTAAATCATTATGATGTCATAATCAATACACTCTTTTATTATGTCATAATGGTAAAAGAATGATAGCATTATGATGTCACAATCAAAACACCTCTTTAGTATCTCATGATGGTAACACAATTAAAACATTATAATATTACAATCAAAACTCCCCTTTATGATGTCATAATGTTAAGGTGATGATAGCATTATGACATCACAATCATAAGACCCCTTTCCGGTGTCATAATGATAAGACAACTAAATGACTATGATGTCATAATCAATACACTCTTTTATTATGTCATAATGGTAAAAGAATGATAGCATTATGATGTCACAATCAAAACACCTCTTTAGTATCTCATGATGGTAACACAATTAAAACATTATAATATTACAATCAAAACTCCCCTTTATGATGTCATAATGTTAAGTTGATGATAGCATTATGACATCACAATCATAAGACCCCTTTCCGGTGTCATAATGATAAGACAACTAAATCACTATGATGTCATAATCAATACACTCTTTTATTATGTCATAATGGTAAAAGAATGATAGCATTATGATGTCACAATCAAAACACCTCTTTAGTATCTCCTAACGGTAACACAATTAAAACATTATAATATTACAATCAAAACTCCCCTTTATGATGTCATATTGTTAAAATGATATTAGCATTATGACATCACAATCATAAGACTCCTTTCCGGTGTCATAATTATAAGACAATTAAATCATTATGATGTCATAATCAATACACTCTTTTATTATGTCATAATGGTAAAAGAATGATAGCATTATGATGTCACAATCAAAACACCTCTTTAGTATCTCATGATGGTAACACAATTAAAACATTATAATATTACAATCAAAACTCCCCTTTATGATGTCATAATGTTAAGGTGATGATAGCATTATGACATCACAATCATAAGACCCCTTTCCGGTGTCATAATGATAAGACAACTAAATGACTATGATGTCATAATCAATACACTCTTTTATTATGTCATAATGGTAAAAGAATGATAGCATTATGATGTCACAATCAAAACACCTCTTTAGTATCTCATGATGGTAACACAATTAAAACATTATAATATTACAATCAAAACTCCCCTTTATGATGTCATATTGTTAAAATGATATTAGCATTATGACATCACAATCATAAGACTCCTTTCCGGTGCCATAATTATAAGACAATTAAATCATTATGATGTCATAATCAATACACTCTTTTATTATGTCATAATGGTAAAAGAATGATAGTATTATGATGTCACAATCAAAACACCTCTTTAGTATCTCCTAATGGTAACACAATTAAAACATTATAATATTACAATCAAAACTCCCCTTTATGATGTCATAATGTTAGGGTGATGATAGCATTATGGCATCACAATCATAAGACCCCTTTCCGGTGTCATAATGATAAGACAACTAAATCACTATGATGTCATAATCAATACACTCTTTTATTATGTCATAATGGTAAAAGAATGATAGCATTATGATGTCACAATCAAAACACCTCTTTAGTATCTCATGATGGTAACACAATTAAAACATTATAATATTACAATCAAAACTCCCCTTTATGATGTCATATTGTTAAAATGATATTAGCATTATGACATCACAATCATAAGACTCCTTTCCGGTGCCATAATTATAAGACAATTAAATCATTATGATGTCATAATCAATACACTCTTTTATTATGTCATAATGGTAAAAGAATGATAGTATTATGATGTCACAATCAAAACACCTCTTTAGTATCTCCTAATGGTAACACAATTAAAACATTATAATATTACAATCAAAACTCCCCTTTATGATGTCATAATGTTAGGGTGATGATAGCATTATGGCATCACAATCATAAGACCCCTTTCCGGTGTCATAATGATAAGACAACTAAATCACTATGATGTCATAATCAATACACTCTTTTATTATGTCATAATGGTAAAAGAATGATAGCATTATGATGTCACAATCAAAACTCCCCTTTCTGATGTCATATTGTTAAAATGATGATAGCATTATGACATCACAATCATAAGACTCCTTTCCGGTGTCATAATGAGAAGACAATTAAATCATTATGATGTCATAATCAATACACTCTTTTATTATGTCATAATGGTAAAAGAATGATAGCATTATGATGTCACAATCAAAACACCTCTTTAGTATCTCCTAATGGTAACACAATTAAAACATTATAATATTACAATCAAAACTCCCCTTTATGATGTCATAATGTTAAGATGATGATAGCATTATGACATCACAATCATAAGACCCCTTTCCGGTGTCATAATTATAAGACAACTAAATCATTATGATGTCATAATCAATACACTCTTTTATTATGTCATAATGGTAAAAGAATGATAGCATTATGATGTCACAATCAAAACACCTCTTTAGTATCTCCTAATGGTAACACAATTAAAACATTATAATATTACAATCAAAACTCCCCTTTATGATGTCATATTGTTAAAATGATAGCATTATGACATCACAATCATAAGACCCCTTTCCGGTGTCATAATGATAAGACAACTAAATCACTATAATGTCATAATCAATACACTCTTTTATTATGTCATAATGGTAAAAGAATGATAGCATTATGATGTCACAATCAAAACACCTCTTTAGTATCTCATGATGGTAACACAATTAAAACATTATAATATTACAATCAAAACTCCCCTTTATGATGTCATATTGTTAAAATGATGATAGCATTATGACATCACAATCATAAGACCCCTTTCCGGTGTCATAATGATAAGATAACTAAATCACTATGATGTCATAATCAATACACTCTTTTATTATGTCATAATGGTGAGATAATGATAGCATTATGATGTCACAATCAAAACACCTCTTTAGTATCTCCTAATGGTAACACAATTAAAACATTATATTATTACAATCAAAACTCCCCTTTATGATGTCATATTGTTAAAATCATGATAGCATTATGACATCACAATCATAAGACCCCTTTCCGGTGTCATAATTATAAGACAACTAAATCATTATGATGTCATAATCAATACACTCTTTTATTATGTCATAATGGTAAAAGAATGATAGCATTATGATGTCACAATCAAAACACCTCTTTAGTATCTCCTAATGGTAACACAATTAAAACATTATAATATTACAATCAAAACGCCCCTTTATGATGTCATATTGTTAAAATGATAGCATTATGACATCACAATCATAAGACCCCTTTCCGGTGTCATAATGATAAGACAACTAAATCACTATAATGTCATAATCAATACACTCTTTTATTATGTCATAATGGTAAAAGAATGATAGCATTATGATGTCACAATCAAAACACCTCTTTAGTATCTCCTAATGGTAACACAATTAAAACATTATAATATTACAATCAAAACTCCCCTTTCTGATGTCATAATGTTAAGTTGATGATAGCATTATGACATCACAATCATAAGACCCCTTTCCGGTGTCATAATGATAAGACAACTAAATCACTATGATGTCATAATCATTACACTCTTTTATTATGTCATAATGGTAAAAGAATGATAGCATTATGATGTCACAATCAAAACTCCCCTTTCTGATGTCATATTGTTAAAATGATGATAGCATTATGACATCACAATCATAAGACTCCTTTCCGGTGTAATAATGAGAAGACAATTAAATCATTATGATGTCATAATCAATACACTCTTTTATTATGTCATAATGGTAAAAGAATGATAGCATTATGATGTCACAATCAAAACACCTCTTTAGTATCTCCTAATGGTAACACAATTAAAACATTATAATATTACAATCAAAACTCCCCTTTATGATGTCATAATGTTAAGATGATGATAGCATTATGACATCACAATCATAAGACCCCTTTCCGGTGTCATAATTATAAGACAACTAAATCATTATGATGTCATAATCAATACACTCTTTTATTATGTCATAATGGTAAAAGAATGATAGCATTATGATGTCACAATCAAAACACCTCTTTAGTATCTCCTAATGGTAACACAATTAAAACATTATAATATTACAATCAAAACTCCCCTTTATGATGTCATATTGTTAAAATGATAGCATTATGACATCACAATCATAAGACCCCTTTCCGGTGTCATAATGATAAGACAACTAAATCACTATAATGCCATAATCAATACACTCTTTTATTATGTCATAATGGTAAAAGAATGATAGCATTATGATGTCACAATCAAAACACCTCTTTAGTATCTCATGATGGTAACACAATTAAAACATTATAATATTACAATCAAAACTCCCCTTTATGATGTCATATTGTTAAAATGATGATAGCATTATGACATCACAATCATAAGACCCCTTTCCGGTGTCATAATGATAAGATAACTAAATCACTATGATGTCATAATCAATACACTCTTTTATTATGTCATAATGGTAAGATAATGATAGCATTATGATGTCACAATCAAAACACCTCTTTAGTATCTCCTAATGGTAACACAATTAAAACATTATATTAT
Source organism: Spea bombifrons (assembly GCF_027358695.1). Taxonomy (NCBI): domain Eukaryota; kingdom Metazoa; phylum Chordata; class Amphibia; order Anura; family Pelobatidae; genus Spea; species Spea bombifrons. Next base: position 41,655,891 of record NC_071088.1, read on the forward strand.
TACAATCAAAACTCCCCTTTATGATGTCATATTGTTAAAATCATGATAGCATTATGACATCACAATCATAAGACCCCTTTCCGGTGTCATAATTATAAGACAACTAAATCATTATGATGTCATAATCAATACACTCTTTTATTATGTCATAATGGTAAAAGAATGATAGCATTATGATGTCACAATCAAAACACCTCTTTAGTATCTCCTAATGGTAACACAATTAAAACATTATAATATTACAATCAAAACGCCCCTTTATGATGTCATATTGTTAAAATGATAGCATTATGACATCACAATCATAAGACCCCTTTCCGGTGTCATAATGATAAGACAACTAAATCACTATAATGTCATAATCAATACACTCTTTTATTATGTCATAATGGTAAAAGAATGATAGCATTATGATGTCACAATCAAAACACCTCTTTAGTATCTCCTAATGGTAACACAATTAAAACATTATAATATTACAATCAAAACTCCCCTTTCTGATGTCATAATGTTAAGTTGATGATAGCATTATGACATCACAATCATAAGACCCCTTTCCGGTGTCATAATGATAAGACAACTAAATCACTATGATGTCATAATCAATACACTCTTTTATTATGTCATAATGGTAAAAGAATGATAGCATTATGATGTCACAATCAAAACTCCCCTTTCTGATGTCATATTGTTAAAATGATGATAGCATTATGACATCACAATCATAAGACTCCTTTCCGGTGTCATAATGAGAAGACAATTAAATCATTATGATGTCATAATCAATACACTCTTTTATTATGTCATAATGGTAAAAGAATGATAGCATTATGATGTCACAATCAAAACACCTCTTTAGTATCTCCTAATGGTAACACAATTAAAACATTATAATATTACAATCAAAACTCCCCTTTATGATGTCATAATGTTAAGATGATGATAGCATTATGACATCACAATCATAAGACCCCTTTCCGGTGTCATAATTATAAGACAACTAAATCATTATGATGTCATAATCAATACACTCTTTTATTATGTCATAATGGTAAAAGAATGATAGCATTATGATGTCACAATCAAAACACCTCTTTAGTATATCCTAATGGTAACACAATTAAAACATTATAATATTACAATCAAAACGCCCCTTTATGATGTCATATTGTTAAAATGATAGCATTATGACATCACAATCATAAGACCCCTTTCCGGTGTCATAATGATAAGACAACTAAATCACTATAATGTCATAATCAATACACTCTTTTATTATGTCATAATGGTAAAAGAATGATAGCATTATGATGTCACAATCAAAACACCTCTTTAGTATCTCCTAATGGTAACACAATTAAAACATTATAATATTACAATCAAAACTCCCCTTTATGATGTCATATTGTTAAAATGATGATAGCATTATGACATCACAATCATAAGACCCCTTTCCGGTGTCATAATGATAAGATAACTAAATCACTATGATGTCATAATCAATACACTCTTTTATTATGTCATAATGGTAAGATAATGATAGCATTATGATGTCACAATCAAAACACCTCTTTAGTATCTCCTAATGGTAACACAATTAAAACATTATATTATTACAATCAAAACTCCCCTTTATGATGTCATATTGTTAAAATTATGATAGCATTATGACATCACAATCATAAGACCCCTTTCCGGTGTCATAATGATAAGACAATTAAATCATTATGATGTCATAATCAATACACTCTTTTATTATGTCATAATGGTAAAAGAATGATAGCATTATGATGTCACAATCAAAACACCTCTTTAGTATCTCCTGATGGTAACACAATTAAAACATTATAATATTACAATCAAAACTCCCCTTTATGATGTCATAATGATAAGGTGATAATAGCATTATGACATCACAATCATAAGACCCCTTTCCGGTGTCATAATGATAAGACAACTAAATCACTATGATGTCATAATCAATACACTCTTTTATTATGTCATAATGGTAAAAGAATGATAGCATTATGATGTCACAATCAAAACACCTCTTTAGTATCTCCTAATGGTAACACAATTAAAACATTATAATATTACAATCAAAACTCCCCTTTATGATGTCATATTGTTAAAATGATGATAGCATTATGACATCACAATCATAAGACTCCTTTCCGGTGTCATAATTATAAGACAATTAAATCATTATGATGTCATAATCAATACACTCTTTTATTATGTCATAATGGTAAAAGAATGATAGCATTATGATGTCACAATCAAAACACCTCTTTAGTATCTCCTAATGGTAACACAATTAAAACATTATAATATTACAATCAAAACTCCCCTTTATGATGTCATATTGTTAAAATGATGATAGCATTATGACATCACAATCATAAGACCCCTTTCCGGTGTCATAATGATAAGACAACTAAATCACTGTGATGTCATAATCAATACACTCTTTTATTATGTCATAATGGTAAAAGAATGATAGCATTATGATGTCACAATCAAAACACCTCTTTAGTATCTCCCAATGGTAACACAATTAAAACATTATAATATTACAATCAAAACTCCCCTTTATGATGTCATATTGTTAAAATGATGATAACATTATGACATCACAATCATAAGACCCCTTTCCGGTGTCATAATGATAAGACAACTAAATCACTGTGATGTCATAATCAATACACTCTTTTATTATGTCATAATGGTAAAAGAATGATAGCATTATGATGTCACAATCAAAACACCTCTTTAGTATCTCCTAATGGTAACACAATTAAAACATTATAATATTACAATCAAAACTCCCCTTTATGATGTCATATTGTTAAAATGATGATAGCATTATGACATCACAATCATAAGACCCCTTTCCGGTGTCATAATGATAAGACAACTAAATCACTGTGATGTCATAATCAATACACTCTTTTATTATGTCATAATGGTAAAAGAATGATAGCATTATGATGTCACAATCAAAACACCTCTTTAGTATCTCCTAATGGTAACACAATTAAAACATTATAATATTACAATCAAAACTCCCCTTTATGATGTCATATTGTTAAAATGATGATAGCATTATGACATCACAATCATAAGACCCCTTTCCGGTGTCATAATGATAAGACAACTAAATCACTATGATGTCATAATCAATACACTCTTTTATTATGTCATAATGGTAAAAGAATGATAGCATTATGATGTCACAATCAAAACACCTCTTTAGTATCTCCTAATGGTAACACAATTAAAACATTATAATATTACAATCAAAACTCCCCTTTATGATGTCATATTGTTAAAATGATGATAACATTATGACATCACAATCATAAGACCCCTTTCCGGTGTCATAATGATAAGACAACTAAATCACTGTGATGTCATAATCAATACACTCTTTTATTATGTCATAATGGTAAAAGAATGATAGCATTATGATGTCACAATCAAAACACATCTTTAGTATCTCCTAATGGTAACACAATTAAAACATTATAATATTACAATCAAAACTCCCCTTTATGATGTCATATTGTTAAAATGATGATAGCATTATGACATCACAATCATAAGACCCCTTTCCGGTGTCATAATGATAAGACAACTAAATCACTGTGATGTCATAATCAATACACTCTTTTATTATGTCATAATGGTAAAAGAATGATAGCATTATGATGTCACAATCAAAACACCTCTTTAGTATCTCCTAATGGTAACACAATTAAAACATTATAATATTACAATCAAAACTCCCCTTTATGATGTCATATTGTTAAAATGATGATAGCATTATGACATCACAATCATAAGACCCCTTTCCGGTGTCATAATGATAAGACAACTAAATCACTATGATGTCATAATCAATACACTCTTTTATTATGTCATAATGGTAAAAGAATGATAGCATTATGATGTCACAATCAAAACACCTCTTTAGTATCTCCTAATGGTAACACAATTAAAACATTATAATATTACAATCAAAACTCCCCTTTATGATGTCATATTGTTAAAATGATGATAGCATTATGACATCACAATCATAAGACCCCTTTCCGGTGTCATAATGATAAGACAACTAAATCACTGTGATGTCATAATCAATACACTCTTTTATTATGTCATAATGGTAAAAGAATGATAGCATTATGATGTCACAATCAAAACACCTCTTTAGTATCTCCCAATGGTAACACAATTAAAACATTATAATATTACAATCAAAACTCCCCTTTATGATGTCATATTGTTAAAATGATGATAGCATTATGACATCACAATCATAAGACCCCTTTCCGGTGTCATAATGATAAGACAACTAAATCACTGTGATGTCATAATCAATACACTCTTTTATTATGTCATAATGGTAAAAGAATGATAGCATTATGACGTCACAATCAAAACACCTCTTTAGTATCTCAAGATGGTAACACAATTAAAACATTATAATATTACAATCAAAACTCCCCTTTATGATGTCTAAATGTTAGGGTGATGATAGCATTATGACATAACAATCATAAGACCCCTTTCCGGTGTCATAATGATAAGACAACTAAATCACTATGATGTCATAATCAATACACTCTTTTATTATGTCATAATGGTAAAAGAATGATAGCATTATGATGTCACAATCAAAACACCTCTTTAGTATCTCCTGATGGTAACACAATTACAACATTATAATATTACAATCAAAACTCCCCTTTATGATGTCATATTGTTAAAATGATGATAGCATTATGACATCACAATCATAAGACTCCTTTCCGGTGTCATAATTATAAGACAATTAAATCATTATGATGTCATAATCAATACACTCTTTTATTATGTCATAATGGTAAAAGAATGATAGCATTATGATGTCACAATCAAAACACCTCTTTAGTATCTCATGATGGTAACACAATTAAAACATTATAATATTACAATCAAAACTCCCCTTTATGATGTCATAATGTTAAGGTGATGATAGCATTATGACATCACAATCATAAGACCCCTTTCCGGTGTCATAATGATAAGACAACTAAATCACTATGATGTCATAATCAATACACTCTTTTATTATGTCATAATGGTAAAAGAATGATAGCATTATGATGTCACAATCAAAACACCTCTTTAGTATCTCATGATGGTAACACAATTAAAACATTATAATATTACAATCAAAACTCCCCTTTATGATGTCATAATGTTAAGTTGATGATAGCATTATGACATCACAATCATAAGACCCCTTTCCGGTGTCATAATGATAAGACAACTAAATGACTATGATGTCATAATCAATACACTCTTTTATTATGTCATAATGGTAAAAGAATGATAGCATTATGATGTCACAATCAAAACACCTCTTTAGTATCTCCTAACGGTAACACAATTAAAACATTATAATATTACAATCAAAACTCCCCTTTATGATGTCATATTGTTAAAATGATATTAGCATTATGACATCACAATCATAAGACTCCTTTCCGGTGCCATAATTATAAGACAATTAAATCATTATGATGTCATAATCAATACACTCTTTTATTATGTCATAATGGTAAAAGAATGATAGTATTATGATGTCACAATCAAAACACCTCTTTAGTATCTCCTAATGGTAACACAATTAAAACATTATAATATTACAATCAAAACTCCCCTTTATGATGTCATAATGTTAGGGTGATGATAGCATTATGGCATCACAATCATAAGACCCCTTTCCGGTGTCATAATGATAAGACAACTAAATCACTATGATGTCATAATCAATACACTCTTTTATTATGTCATAATGGTAAAAGAATGATAGCATTATGATGTCACAATCAAAACACCTCTTTAGTATCTCATGATGGTAACACAATTAAAACATTATAATATTACAATCAAAACTCCCCTTTATGATGTCATATTGTTAAAATGATATTAGCATTATGACATCACAATCATAAGACTCCTTTCCGGTGCCATAATTATAAGACAATTAAATCATTATGATGTCATAATCAATACACTCTTTTATTATGTCATAATGGTAAAAGAATGATAGTATTATGATGTCACAATCAAAACACCTCTTTAGTATCTCCTAATGGTAACACAATTAAAACATTATAATATTACAATCAAAACTCCCCTTTATGATGTCATAATGTTAGGGTGATGATAGCATTATGGCATCACAATCATAAGACCCCTTTCCGGTGTCATAATGATAAGACAACTAAATCACTATGATGTCATAATCAATACACTCTTTTATTATGTCATAATGGTAAAAGAATGATAGCATTATGATGTCACAATCAAAACTCCCCTTTCTGATGTCATATTGTTAAAATGATGATAGCATTATGACATCACAATCATAAGACTCCTTTCCGGTGTCATAATGAGAAGACAATTAAATCATTATGATGTCATAATCAATACACTCTTTTATTATGTCATAATGGTAAAAGAATGATAGCATTATGATGTCACAATCAAAACACCTCTTTAGTATCTCCTAATGGTAACACAATTAAAACATTATAATATTACAATCAAAACTCCCCTTTATGATGTCATAATGTTAAGATGATGATAGCATTATGACATCACAATCATAAGACCCCTTTCCGGTGTCATAATTATAAGACAACTAAATCATTATGATGTCATAATCAATACACTCTTTTATTATGTCATAATGGTAAAAGAATGATAGCATTATGATGTCACAATCAAAACACCTCTTTAGTATCTCCTAATGGTAACACAATTAAAACATTATAATATTACAATCAAAACTCCCCTTTATGATGTCATATTGTTAAAATGATAGCATTATGACATCACAATCATAAGACCCCTTTCCGGTGTCATAATGATAAGACAACTAAATCACTATAATGTCATAATCAATACACTCTTTTATTATGTCATAATGGTAAAAGAATGATAGCATTATGATGTCACAATCAAAACACCTCTTTAGTATCTCATGATGGTAACACAATTAAAACATTATAATATTACAATCAAAACTCCCCTTTATGATGTCATATTGTTAAAATGATGATAGCATTATGACATCACAATCATAAGACCCCTTTCCGGTGTCATAATGATAAGATAACTAAATCACTATGATGTCATAATCAATACACTCTTTTATTATGTCATAATGGTGAGATAATGATAGCATTATGATGTCACAATCAAAACACCTCTTTAGTATCTCCTAATGGTAACACAATTAAAACATTATATTATTACAATCAAAACTCCCCTTTATGATGTCATATTGTTAAAATCATGATAGCATTATGACATCACAATCATAAGACCCCTTTCCGGTGTCATAATTATAAGACAACTAAATCATTATGATGTCATAATCAATACACTCTTTTATTATGTCATAATGGTAAAAGAATGATAGCATTATGATGTCACAATCAAAACACCTCTTTAGTATCTCCTAATGGTAACACAATTAAAACATTATAATATTACAATCAAAACGCCCCTTTATGATGTCATATTGTTCAAATGATAGCATTATGACATCACAATCATAAGACCCCTTTCCGGTGTCATAATGATAAGACAACTAAATCACTATAATGTCATAATCAATACACTCTTTTATTATGTCATAATGGTAAAAGAATGATAGCATTATGATGTCACAATCAAAACACCTCTTTAGTATCTCCTAATGGTAACACAATTAAAACATTATAATATTACAATCAAAACTCCCCTTTCTGATGTCATAATGTTAAGTTGATGATAGCATTATGACATCACAATCATAAGACCCCTTTCCGGTGTCATAATGATAAGACAACTAAATCACTATGATGTCATAATCAATACACTCTTTTATTATGTCATAATGGTAAAAGAATGATAGCATTATGATGTCACAATCAAAACACCTCTTTAGTATCTCCTAATGGTAACACAATTAAAACATTATAATATTACAATCAAAACTCCCCTTTCTGATGTCATAATGTTAAGTTGATGATAACATTATGACATCACAATCATAAGACCCCTTTCCGGTGTCATAATGATAAGACAACTAAATCACTATGATGTCATAATCAATACACTCTTTTATTATGTCATATTGTTAAAATGATGATAGCATTATGACATCACAATCATAAGACTCCTTTCCGGTGTCATAATGAGAAGACAATTAAATCATTATGATGTCATAATCAATACACTCTTTTATTATGTCATAATGGTAAAAGAATGATAGCATTATGATGTCACAATCAAAACACCTCTTTAGTATCTCCTAATGGTAACACAATTAAAACATTATAATATTACAATCAAAACTCCCCTTTATGATGTCATAATGTTAAGATGATGATAGCATTATGACATCACAATCATAAGACCCCTTTCCGGTGTCATAATTATAAGACAACTAAATCATTATGATGTCATAATCAATACACTCTTTTATTATGTCATAATGGTAAAAGAATGATAGCATTATGATGTCACAATCAAAACACCTCTTTAGTATCTCCTAATGGTAACACAATTAAAACATTATAATATTACAATCAAAACGCCCCTTTATGATGTCATATTGTTAAAATGATAGCATTATGACATCACAATCATAAGACCCCTTTACGGTGTCATAATGATAAGACAACTAAATCACTATAATGTCATAATCAATACACTCTTTTATTATGTCATAATGGTAAAAGAATGATAGCATTATGATGTCACAATCAAAACACCTCTTTAGTATCTCCTAATGGTAACACAATTAAAACATTATAATATTACAATCAAAACTCCCCTTTATGATGTCATATTGTTAAAATTATGATAGCATTATGACATCACAATCATAAGACCCCTTTCCGGTGTCATAATGATAAGATAACTAAATCACTATGATGTCATAATCAATACACTCTTTTATTATGTCATAATGGTAAGATAATGATAGCATTATGATGTCACAATCAAAACACCTCTTTAGTATCTCCTAATGGTAACACAATTAAAACATTATATTATTACAATCAAAACTCCCCTTTATGATGTCATATTGTTAAAATTATGATAGCATTATGACATCACAATCATAAGACCCCTTTCCGGTGTCATAATGATAAGACAATTAAATCATTATGATGTCATAATCAATACACTCTTTTATTATGTCATAATGGTAAAAGAATGATAGCATTATGATGTCACAATCAAAACACCTCTTTAGTATCTCCTGATGGTAACACAATTAAAACATTATAATATTACAATCAAAACTCCCCTTTATGATGTCATAATGTTAAGGTGATAATAGCATTATGACATCACAATCATAAGACCCCTTTCCGGTGTCATAATGATAAGACAACTAAATCACTATGATGTCATAATCAATACACTCTTTTATTATGTCATAATGGTAAAAGAATGATAGCATTATGATGTCACAATCAAAACACCTCTTTAGTATCTCCTAATGGTAACACAATTAAAACATTATAATATTACAATCAAAACTCCCCTTTATGATGTCATATTGTTAAAATGATGATAGCATTATGACATCACAATCATAAGACTCCTTTCCGGTGTCATAATGAGAAGACAATTAAATCATTATGATGTCATAATCAATACACTCTTTTATTATGTCATAATGGTAAAAGAATGATAGCATTATGATGTCACAATCAAAACACCTCTTTAGTATCTCCTAATGGTAACACAATTAAAACATTATAATATTACAATCAAAACTCCCCTTTATGATGTCATAATGTTAAGATGATGATAGCATTATGACATCACAATCATAAGACCCCTTTCCGGTGTCATAATTATAAGACAACTAAATCATTATGATGTCATAATCAATACACTCTTTTATTATGTCATAATGGTAAAAGAATGATAGCATTATGATGTCACAATCAAAACACCTCTTTAGTATCTCCTAATGGTAACACAATTAAAACATTATAATATTACAATCAAAACTCCCCTTTATGATGTCATATTGTTAAAATGATAGCATTATGACATCACAATCATAAGACCCCTTTCCGGTGTCATAATGATAAGACAACTAAATCACTATAATGTCATAATCAATACACTCTTTTATTATGTCATAATGGTAAAAGAATGATAGCATTATGATGTCACAATCAAAACACCTCTTTAGTATCTCATGATGGTAACACAATTAAAACATTATAATATTACAATCAAAACTCCCCTTTATGATGTCATATTGTTAAAATGATGATAGCATTATGACATCACAATCATAAGACCCCTTTCCGGTGTCATAATGATAAGATAACTAAATCACTATGATGTCATAATCAATACACTCTTTTATTATGTCATAATGGTGAGATAATGATAGCATTATGATGTCACAATCAAAACACCTCTTTAGTATCTCCTAATGGTAACACAATTAAAACATTATATTATTACAATCAAAACTCCCCTTTATGATGTCATATTGTTAAAATCATGATAGCATTATGACATCACAATCATAAGACCCCTTTCCGGTGTCATAATTATAAGACAACTAAATCATTATGATGTCATAATCAATACACTCTTTTATTATGTCATAATGGTAAAAGAATGATAGCATTATGATGTCACAATCAAAACACCTCTTTAGTATCTCCTAATGGTAACACAATTAAAACATTATAATATTACAATCAAAACGCCCCTTTATGATGTCATATTGTTCAAATGATAGCATTATGACATCACAATCATAAGACCCCTTTCCGGTGTCATAATGATAAGACAACTAAATCACTATAATGTCATAATCAATACACTCTTTTATTATGTCATAATGGTAAAAGAATGATAGCATTATGATGTCACAATCAAAACACCTCTTTAGTATCTCCTAATGGTAACACAATTAAAACATTATAATATTACAATCAAAACTCCCCTTTCTGATGTCATAATGTTAAGTTGATGATAGCATTATGACATCACAATCATAAGACCCCTTTCCGGTGTCATAATGATAAGACAACTAAATCACTATGATGTCATAATCAATACACTCTTTTATTATGTCATAATGGTAAAAGAATGATAGCATTATGATGTCACAATCAAAACACCTCTTTAGTATCTCCTAATGGTAACACAATTAAAACATTATAATATTACAATCAAAACTCCCCTTTCTGATGTCATAATGTTAAGTTGATGATAACATTATGACATCACAATCATAAGACCCCTTTCCGGTGTCATAATGATAAGACAACTAAATCACTATGATGTCATAATCAATACACTCTTTTATTATGTCATATTGTTAAAATGATGATAGCATTATGACATCACAATCATAAGACTCCTTTCCGGTGTCATAATGAGAAGACAATTAAATCATTATGATGTCATAATCAATACACTCTTTTATTATGTCATAATGGTAAAAGAATGATAGCATTATGATGTCACAATCAAAACACCTCTTTAGTATCTCCTAATGGTAACACAATTAAAACATTATAATATTACAATCAAAACTCCCCTTTATGATGTCATAATGTTAAGATGATGATAGCATTATGACATCACAATCATAAGACCCCTTTCCGGTGTCATAATTATAAGACAACTAAATCATTATGATGTCATAATCAATACACTCTTTTATTATGTCATAATGGTAAAAGAATGATAGCATTATGATGTCACAATCAAAACACCTCTTTAGTATCTCCTAATGGTAACACAATTAAAACATTATAATATTACAATCAAAACGCCCCTTTATGATGTCATATTGTTAAAATGATAGCATTATGACATCACAATCATAAGACCCCTTTACGGTGTCATAATGATAAGACAACTAAATCACTATAATGTCATAATCAATACACTCTTTTATTATGTCATAATGGTAAAAGAATGATAGCATTATGATGTCACAATCAAAACACCTCTTTAGTATCTCCTAATGGTAACACAATTAAAACATTATAATATTACAATCAAAACTCCCCTTTATGATGTCATATTGTTAAAATTATGATAGCATTATGACATCACAATCATAAGACCCCTTTCCGGTGTCATAATGATAAGATAACTAAATCACTATGATGTCATAATCAATACACTCTTTTATTATGTCATAATGGTAAGATAATGATAGCATTATGATGTCACAATCAAAACACCTCTTTAGTATCTCCTAATGGTAACACAATTAAAACATTATATTATTACAATCAAAACTCCCCTTTATGATGTTATATTGTTAAAATTATGATAGCATTATGACATCACAATCATAAGACCCCTTTCCGGTGTCATAATGATAAGACAATTAAATCATTATGATGTCATAATCAATACACTCTTTTATTATGTCATAATGGTAAAAGAATGATAGCATTATGATGTCACAATCAAAACACCTCTTTAGTATCTCCTGATGGTAACACAATTAAAACATTATAATATTACAATCAAAACTCCCCTTTATGATGTCATAATGTTAAGGTGATAATAGCATTATGACATCACAATCATAAGACCCCTTTCCGGTGTCATAATGATAAGACAACTAAATCACTATGATGTCATAATCAATACACTCTTTTATTATGTCATAATGGTAAAAGAATGATAGCATTATGATGTCACAATCAAAACACCTCTTTAGTATCTCCTAATGGTAACACAATTAAAACATTATAATATTACAATCAAAACTCCCCTTTATGATGTCATATTGTTAAAATGATGATAGCATTATGACATCACAATCATAAGACTCCTTTCCGGTGTCATAATTATAAGACAATTAAATCATTATGATGTCATAATCAATACACTCTTTTATTATGTCATAATGGTAAAAGAATGATAGCATTATGATGTCACAATCAAAACACCTCTTTAGTATCTCCTAATGGTAACACAATTAAAACATTATAATATTACAATCAAAACTCCCCTTTATGATGTCATATTGTTAAAATGATGATAGCATTATGACATCACAATCATAAGACCCCTTTCCGGTGTCATAATGATAAGACAACTAAATCACTGTGATGTCATAATCAATACACTCTTTTATTATGTCATAATGGTAAAAGAATGATAGCATTATGATGTCACAATCAAAACACCTCTTTAGTATCTCCCAATGGTAACACAATTAAAACATTATAATATTACAATCAAAACTCCCCTTTATGATGTCATATTGTTAAAATGATGATAACATTATGACATCACAATCATAAGACCCCTTTCCGGTGTCATAATGATAAGACAACTAAATCACTGTGATGTCATAATCAATACACTCTTTTATTATGTCATAATGGTAAAAGAATGATAGCATTATGATGTCACAATCAAAACACCTCTTTAGTATCTCCTAATGGTAACACAATTAAAACATTATAATATTACAATCAAAACTCCCCTTTATGATGTCATATTGTTAAAATGATGATAGCATTATGACATCACAATCATAAGTCCCCTTTCCGGTGTCATAATGATAAGACAACTAAATCACTGTGATGTCATAATCAATACACTCTTTTATTATGTCATAATGGTAAAAGAATGATAGCATTATGATGTCACAATCAAAACACCTCTTTAGTATCTCCTAATGGTAACACAATTAAAACATTATAATATTACAATCAAAACTCCCCTTTATGATGTCATATTGTTAAAATGATGATAGCATTATGACATCACAATCATAAGACCCCTTTCCGGTGTCATAATGATAAGACAACTAAATCACTATGATGTCATAATCAATACACTCTTTTATTATGTCATAATGGTAAAAGAATGATAGCACTATGATGTCACAATCAAAACACCTCTTTAGTATCTCCTAATGGTAACACAATTAAAACATTATAATATTACAATCAAAACTCCCCTTTATGATGTCATATTGTTAAAATGATGATAACATTATGACATCACAATCATAAGACCCCTTTCCGGTGTCATAATGATAAGACAACTAAATCACTGTGATGTCATAATCAATACACTCTTTTATTATGTCATAATGGTAAAAGAATGATAGCATTATGATGTCACAATCAAAACACCTCTTTAGTATCTCCTAATGGTAACACAATTAAAACATTATAATATTACAATCAAAACTCCCCTTTATGAAGTCATATTGTTAAAATGATGATAGCATTATGACATCACAATCATAAGACCCCTTTCCGGTGTCATAATGATAAGACAACTAAATCACTGTGATGTCATAATCAATACACTCTTTTATTATGTCATAATGGTAAAAGAATGATAGCATTATGATGTCACAATCAAAACACCTCTTTAGTATCTCCTAATGGTAACACAATTAAAACATTATAATATTACAATCAAAACTCCCCTTTATGATGTCATATTGTTAAAATGATGATAGCATTATGACATCACAATCATAAGACCCCTTTCCGGTGTCATAATGATAAGACAACTAAATCACTATGATGTCATAATCAATACACTCTTTTATTATGTCATAATGGTAAAAGAATGATAGCATTATGATGTCACAATCAAAACACCTCTTTAGTATCTCCTAATGGTAACACAATTAAAACATTATAATATTACAATCAAAACTCCCCTTTATGATGTCATATTGTTAAAATGATGATAGCATTATGACATCACAATCATAAGACCCCTTTCCGGTGTCATAATGATAAGACAACTAAATCACTGTGATGTCATAATCAATACACTCTTTTATTATGTCATAATGGTAAAAGAATGATAGCATTATGATGTCACAATCAAAACACCTCTTTAGTATCTCCCAATGGTAACACAATTAAAACATTATAATATTACAATCAAAACTCCCCTTTATGATGTCATATTGTTAAAATGATGATAGCATTATGACATCACAATCATAAGACCCCTTTCCGGTGTCATAATGATAAGACAACTAAATCACTATGATGTCATAATCAATACACTCTTTTATTATGTCATAATGGTAAAAGAATGATAGCATTATGACGTCACAATCAAAACACCTCTTTAGTATCTCAAGATGGTAACACAATTAAAACATTATAATATTACAATCAAAACTCCCCTTTATGATGTCATAATGTTAGGGTGATGATAGCATTATGGCATCACAATCATAAGACCCCTTTCCGGTGTCATAATGATAAGACAACTAAATCACTATGATGTCATAATCAATACACTCTTTTATTATGTCATAATGGTAAAAGAATGATAGCATTATGATGTCACAATCAAAACACCTCTTTAGTATCTCCTGATGGTAACACAATTACAACATTATAATATTACAATCAAAACTCCCCTTTATGATGTCATATTGTTAAAATGATGATAGCATTATGACATCACAATCATAAGACTCCTTTCCGGTGTCATAATTATAAGACAATGAAATCATTATGATGTCATAATCAATACACTCTTTTATTATGTCATAATGGTAAAAGAATGATAGCATTATGATGTCACAATCAAAACACCTCTTTAGTATCTCATGATGGTAACACAATTAAAACATTATAATATTACAATCAAAACTCCCCTTTATGATGTCATAATGTTAAGGTGATGATAGCATTATGACATCACAATCATAAGACCCCTTTCCGGTGTCATAATGATAAGACAACTAAATGACTATGATGTCATAATCAATACACTCTTTTATTATGTCATAATGGTAAAAGAATGATAGCATTATGATGTCACAATCAAAACACCTCTTTAGTATCTCATGATGGTAACACAATTAAAACATTATAATATTACAATCAAAACTCCCCTTTATGATGTCATATTGTTAAAATGATATTAGCATTATGACATCACAATCATAAGACTCCTTTCCGGTGCCATAATTATAAGACAATTAAATCATTATGATGTCATAATCAATACACTCTTTTATTATGTCATAATGGTAAAAGAATGATAGTATTATGATGTCACAATCAAAACACCTCTTTAGTATCTCCTAATGGTAACACAATTAAAACATTATAATATTACAATCAAATCTCCCCTTTATGATGTCATAATGTTAAGGTGATGATAGCATTATGACATCACAATCATAAGACCCCTTTTCGGTGTCATAATGATAAGACAATTAAATCACTATGATGTCATAATCAATACACTCTTTTATTATGTCATAATGGTAAAAGAATGATAGCATTATGATGTCACAATCAAAACACCTCTTTAGTATCTCCTGATGATAACACAATTACAACATTATAATATTACAATCAAAACTACCCTTTATGATGTCATATTGTTAAAATGATGATAGCATTATGACATCACAATCATAAGACTCCTTTCCAGTGTCATAATTATAAGACAATTAAATCATTATGATGTCATAATCAATACACTCTTTTATTATGTCATAATGGTAAAAGAATGATAGCATTATGATGTCACAATCAAAACACCTCTTTAGTATCTCATGATGGTAACACAATTAAAACATTATAATATTACAATCAAAACTCCCCTTTATGATGTCATAATGTTAAGGTGATGATAGCATTATGACATCACAATCATAAGACCCCTTTCCGGTGTCATAATGATAAGACAACTAAATGACTATGATGTCATAATCAATACACTCTTTTATTATGTCATAATGGTAAAAGAATGATAGCATTATGATGTCACAATCAAAACACCTCTTTAGTATCTCATGATGGTAACACAATTAAAACATTATAATATTACAATCAAAACTCCCCTTTATGATGTCATAATGTAAAGTTGATGATAGCATTATGACATCACAATCATAAGACCCCTTTCCGGTGTCATAATGATAAGACAACTAAATCACTATGATGTCATAATCAATACACTCTTTTATTATGTCATAATGGTAAAAGAATGATAGCATTATGATGTCACAATCAAAACACCTCTTTAGTATCTCCTAACGGTAACACAATTAAAACATTATAATATTACAATCAAAACTCCCCTTTATGATGTCATATTGTTAAAATGATATTAGCATTATGACATCACAATCATAAGACTCCTTTCCGGTGTCATAATTATAAGACAATTAAATCATTATGATGTCATAATCAATACACTCTTTTATTATGTCATAATGGTAAAAGAATGATAGTATTATGATGTCACAATCAAAACACCTCTTTAGTATCTCCTAATGGTAACACAATTAAAACATTATAATATTACAATCAAAACTCCCCTTTATGATGTCATAATGTTAAGGTGATGATAGCATTATGACATCACAATCATAAGACCCCTTTTCGGTGTCATAATGATAAGACAATTAAATCAGTATGATGTCATAATCAATACACTCTTTTATTATGTCATAATGGTAAAAGAATGATAGCATTATGATGTCACAATCAAAACACCTCTTTAGTATCTCATGATGGTAACACAATTAAAACATTATCATATTACAATCAAAACTCCCCTTTATGATGTCATAATGTTAAGGTGATGATAGCATTGTGACATCACAATCATAAGACCCCTTTCCGGTGTCATAATGATAAGACAACTAAATCACTATGATGTCATAATCAATACACTCTTTTATTATGTCATAATGGTAAAAGAATGATAGCATTATGACGTCACAATCAAAACACCTCTTTAGTATCTCAAGATGGTAACACAATTAAAACATTATAATATTACAATCAAAACTCCCCTTTATGATGTCATAATGTTAGGGTGATGATAGCATTATGGCATCACAATCATAAGACCCCTTTCCGGTGTCATAATGATAAGACAACTAAATCACTATGATGTCATAATCAATACACTCTTTTATTATGTCATAATGGTAAAAGAATGATAGCATTATGATGTCACAATCAAAACACCTCTTTAGTATCTCCTGATGGTAACACAATTACAACATTATAATATTACAATCAAAACTCCCCTTTATGATGTCATATTGTTAAAATGATGATAGCATTATGACATCACAATCATAAGACTCCTTTCCGGTGTCATAATTATAAGACAATGAAATCATTATGATGTCATAATCAATACACTCTTTTATTATGTCATAATGGTAAAAGAATGATAGCATTATGATGTCACAATCAAAACACCTCTTTAGTATCTCATGATGGTAACACAATTAAAACATTATAATATTACAATCAAAACTCCCCTTTATGATGTCATAATGTAAAGTTGATGATAGCATTATGACATCACAATCATAAGACCCCTTTCCGGTGTCATAATGATAAGACAACTAAATCACTATGATGTCATAATCAATACACTCTTTTATTATGTCATAATGGTAAAAGAATGATAGCATTATGATGTCACAATCAAAACACCTCTTTAGTATCTCCTAACGGTAACACAATTAAAACATTATAATATTACAATCAAAACTCCCCTTTATGATGTCATATTGTTAAAATGATATTAGCATTATGACATCACAATCATAAGACTCCTTTCCGGTGTCATAATTATAAGACAATTAAATCATTATGATGTCATAATCAATACACTCTTTTATTATGTCATAATGGTAAAAGAATGATAGTATTATGATGTCACAATCAAAACACCTCTTTAGTATCTCCTAATGGTAACACAATTAAAACATTATAATATTACAATCAAAACTCCCCTTTATGATGTCATAATGTTAAGGTGATGATAGCATTATGACATCACAATCATAAGACCCCTTTTCGGTGTCATAATGATAAGACAATTAAATCAGTATGATGTCATAATCAATACACTCTTTTATTATGTCATAATGGTAAAAGAATGATAGCATTATGATGTCACAATCAAAACACCTCTTTAGTATCTCATGATGGTAACACAATTAAAACATTATCATATTACAATCAAAACTCCCCTTTATGATGTCATAATGTTAAGGTGATGATAGCATTGTGACATCACAATCATAAGACCCCTTTCCGGTGTCATAATGATAAGACAACTAAATCACTATGATGTCATAATCAATACACTCTTTTATTATGTCATAATGGTAAAAGAATGATAGCATTATGATGTCACAATCAAAACACCTCTTTAGTATCTCATGATGGTAACACAATTAAAACATTATAATATTACAATCAAAACTCCCCTTTATGATGTCATAATGTTAAGGTGATGATAGCATTGTGACATCACAATCATAAGACCCCTTTCCGGTGTCATAATGATAAGACAACTAAATCACTATGATGTCATAATCAATACACTCTTTTATTATGTCATAATGGTAAAAGAATGATAGCATTATGACGTCACAATCAAAACACCTCTTTAGTATCTCAAGATGGTAACACAATTAAAACATTATAATATTACAATCAAAACTCCCCTTTATGATGTCATAATGTTAGGGTGATGATAGCATTATGGCATCACAATCATAAGACCCCTTTCCGGTGTCATAATGATAAGACAACTAAATCACTATGATGTCATAATCAATACACTCTTTTATTATGTCATAATGGTAAAAGAATGATAGCATTATGATGTCACAATCAAAACACCTCTTTAGTATCTCCTGATGGTAACACAATTACAACATTATAATATTACAATCAAAACTCCCCTTTATGATGTCATATTGTTAAAATGATGATAGCATTATGACATCACAATCATAAGACTCCTTTCCGGTGTCATAATTATAAGACAATGAAATCATTATGATGTCATAATCAATACACTCTTTTATTATGTCATAATGGTAAAAGAATGATAGCATTATGATGTCACAATCAAAACACCTCTTTAGTATCTCATGATGGTAACACAATTAAAACATTGTAATATTACAATCAAAACTCCCCTTTATGATGTCATAATGTTAAGGTGATGATAGCATTATGACATCACAATCATAAGACCCCTTTCCGGTGTCATAATGATAAGACAACTAAATGACTATGATGTCATAATCAATACACTCTTTTATTATGTCATAATGGTAAAAGAATGATAGCATTATGATGTCACAATCAAAACACCTCTTTAGTATCTCATGATGGTAACACAATTAAAACATTATAATATTACAATCAAAACTCCCCTTTATGATGTCATATTGTTAAAATGATATTAGCATTATGACATCACAATCATAAGACTCCTTTCCGGTGCCATAATTATAAGACAATTAAATCATTATGATGTCATAATCAATACACTCTTTTATTATGTCATAATGGTAAAAGAATGATAGTATTATGATGTCACAATCAAAACACCTCTTTAGTATCTCCTAATGGTAACACAATTAAAACATTATAATATTACAATCAAATCTCCCCTTTATGATGTCATAATGTTAAGGTGATGATAGCATTATGACATCACAATCATAAGACCCCTTTTCGGTGTCATAATGATAAGACAATTAAATCACTATGATGTCATAATCAATACACTCTTTTATTATGTCATAATGGTAAAAGAATGATAGCATTATGATGTCACAATCAAAACACCTCTTTAGTATCTCCTGATGGTAACACAATTACAACATTATAATATTACAATCAAAACTACCCTTTATGATGTCATATTGTTAAAATGATGATAGCATTATGACATCACAATCATAAGACTCCTTTCCAGTGTCATAATTATAAGACAATTAAATCATTATGATGTCATAATCAATACACTCTTTTATTATGTCATAATGGTAAAAGAATGATAGCATTATGATGTCACAATCAAAACACCTCTTTAGTATCTCATGATGGTAACACAATTAAAACATTATAATATTACAATCAAAACTCCCCTTTATGATGTCATAATGTTAAGGTGATGATAGCATTATGACATCACAATCATAAGACCCCTTTCCGGTGTCATAATGATAAGACAACTAAATGACTATGATGTCATAATCAATACACTCTTTTATTATGTCATAATGGTAAAAGAATGATAGCATTATGATGTCACAATCAAAACACCTCTTTAGTATCTCATGATGGTAACACAATTAAAACATTATAATATTACAATCAAAACTCCCCTTTATGATGTCATAATGTAAAGTTGATGATAGCATTATGACATCACAATCATAAGACCCCTTTCCGGTGTCATAATGATAAGACAACTAAATCACTATGATGTCATAATCAATACACTCTTTTATTATGTCATAATGGTAAAAGAATGATAGCATTATGATGTCACAATCAAAACACCTCTTTAGTATCTCCTAACGGTAACACAATTAAAACATTATAATATTACAATCAAAACTCCCCTTTATGATGTCATATTGTTAAAATGATATTAGCATTATGACATCACAATCATAAGACTCCTTTCCGGTGTCATAATTATAAGACAATTAAATCATTATGATGTCATAATCAATACACTCTTTTATTATGTCATAATGGTAAAAGAATGATAGTATTATGATGTCACAATCAAAACACCTCTTTAGTATCTCCTAATGGTAACACAATTAAAACATTATAATATTACAATCAAAACTCCCCTTTATGATGTCATAATGTTAAGGTGATGATAGCATTATGACATCACAATCAAAAGACCCCTTTTCGGTGTCATAATGATAAGACAATTAAATCAGTATGATGTCATAATCAATACACTCTTTTATTATGTCATAATGGTAAAAGAATGATAGCATTATGATGTCACAATCAAAACACCTCTTTAGTATCTCATGATGGTAACACAATTAAAACATTATCATATTACAATCAAAACTCCCCTTTATGATGTCATAATGTTAAGGTGATGATAGCATTGTGACATCACAATCATAAGACCCCTTTCCGGTGTCATAATGATAAGACAACTAAATCACTATGATGTCATAATCAATACACTCTTTTATTATGTCATAATGGTAAAAGAATGATAGCATTATGATGTCACAATCAAAACACCTCTTTAGTATCTCATGATGGTAACACAATTAAAACATTATAATATTACAATCAAAACTCCCCTTTATGATGTCATAATGTTAAGGTGATGATAGCATTGTGACATCACAATCATAAGACCCCTTTCCGGTGTCATAATGATAAGACAACTAAATCACTATGATGTCATAATCAATACACTCTTTTATTATGTCATAATGGTAAAAGAATGATAGCATTATGACGTCACAATCAAAACACCTCTTTAGTATCTCAAGATGGTAACACAATTAAAACATTATAATATTACAATCAAAACTCCCCTTTATGATGTCATAATGTTAGGGTGATGATAGCATTATGGCATCACAATCATAAGACCCCTTTCCGGTGTCATAATGATAAGACAACTAAATCACTATGATGTCATAATCAATACACTCTTTTATTATGTCATAATGGTAAAAGAATGATAGCATTATGATGTCACAATCAAAACACCTCTTTAGTATCTCCTGATGGTAACACAATTACAACATTATAATATTACAATCAAAACTCCCCTTTATGATGTCATATTGTTAAAATGATGATAGCATTATGACATCACAATCATAAGACTCCTTTCCGGTGTCATAATTATAAGACAATGAAATCATTATGATGTCATAATCAATACACTCTTTTATTATGTCATAATGGTAAAAGAATGATAGCATTATGATGTCACAATCAAAACACCTCTTTATTATCTCATGATGGTAACACAATTAAAACATTATAATATTACAATCAAAACTCCCCTTTATGATGTCATAATGTTAAGGTGATGATAGCATTATGACATCACAATCATAAGACCCCTTTCCGGTGTCATAATGATAAGACAACTAAATGACTATGATGTCATAATCAATACACTCTTTTATTATGTCATAATGGTAAAAGAATGATAGCATTATGATGTCACAATCAAAACACCTCTTTAGTATCTCATGATGGTAACACAATTAAAACATTATAATATTACAATCAAAACTCCCCTTTATGATGTCATATTGTTAAAATGATATTAGCATTATGACATCACAATCATAAGACTCCTTTCCGGTGCCATAATTATAAGACAATTAAATCATTATGATGTCATAATCAATACACTCTTTTATTATGTCATAATGGTAAAAGAATGATAGTATTATGATGTCACAATCAAAACACCTCTTTAGTATCTCCTAATGGTAACACAATTAAAACATTATAATATTACAATCAAATCTCCCCTTTATGATGTCATAATGTTAAGGTGATGATAGCATTATGACATCACAATCATAAGACCCCTTTTCGGTGTCATAATGATAAGACAATTAAATCACTATGATGTCATAATCAATACACTCTTTTATTATGTCATAATGGTAAAAGAATGATAGCATTATGATGTCACAATCAAAACACCTCTTTAGTATCTCCTGATGGTAACACAATTACAACATTATAATATTACAATCAAAACTCCCCTTTATGATGTCATATTGTTAAAATGATGATAGCATTATGACATCACAATCATAAGACTCCTTTCCGGTGTCATAATTATAAGACAATGAAATCATTATGATGTCATAATCAATACACTCTTTTATTATGTCATAATGGTAAAAGAATGATAGCATTATGATGTCACAATCAAAACACCTCTTTAGTATCTCATGATGGTAACACAATTAAAACATTATAATATTACAATCAAAACTCCCCTTTATGATGTCATAATGTTAAGGTGATGATAGCATTATGACATCACAATCATAAGACCCCTTTCCGGTGTCATAATGATAAGACAACTAAATCACTATGATGTCATAATCAATACACTCTTTTATTATGTCATAATGGTAAAAGAATGATAGCATTATGATGTCACAATCAAAACACCTCCTTAGTATCTCATGATGGTAACACAATTAAAACATTATAATATTACAATCAAAACTCCCCTTTATGATGTCATAATGTTAAGGTGATGATAGCATTATGACATCACAATCATAAGACCCCTTTCCGGTGTCATAATGATAAGACAACTAAATGACTATGATGTCATAATCAATACACTCTTTTATTATGTCATAATGGTAAAAGAATGATAGCATTATGATGTCAGAATCAAAACACCTCTTTAGTATCTCATGATGGTAACACAATTAAAACATTATAATATTACAATCAAAACTCCCCTTTATGATGTCATAATGTTAAGTTGATGATAGCATTATGACATCACAATCATAAGACCCCTTTCCGGTGTCATAATGATAAGACAACTAAATCACTATGATGTCATAATCAATACACTCTTTTATTATGTCATAATGGTAAAAGAATGATAGCATTATGATGTCACAATCAAAACACCTCTTTAGTATCTCCTAACGGTAACACAATTAAAACATTATAATATTACAATCAAAACTCCCCTTTATGATGTCATATTGTTAAAATGATATTAGCATTATGACATCACAATCATAAGACTCCTTTCCAGTTTCATAATTATAAGACAATTAAATCATTATGATGTCATAATCAATACACTCTTTTATTATGTCATAATGGTAAAAGAATGATAGTATTATGATGTCACAATCAAAACACCTCTTTAGTATCTCCTAATGGTAACACAATTAAAACATTATAATATTACAATCAAAACTCCCCTTTATGATGTCATAATGTTAAGGTGATGATAGCATTATGACATCACAATCATAAGACCCCTTTTCGGTGTCATAATGATAAGACAATTAAATCACTATGATGTCATAATCAATACACTCTTTTATTATGTCATAATGGTAAAAGAATGATAGCATTATGATGTCACAATCAAAACACCTCTTTAGTATCTCATGATGGTAACACAATTAAAACATTATAATATTACAATCAAAACTCCCCTTTATGATGTCATAATGTTAAGGTGATGATAGCATTGTGACATCACAATCATAAGACCCCTTTCCGGTGTCATAATGATAAGACAACTAAATCACCATGATGTCATAATCAATACACTCTTTTATTATGTCATAATGGTAAAAGAATGATAGCATTATGATGTCACAATCAAAACACCTCTTTAGTATCTCATGATGGTAACACAATTAAAACATTATAATATTACAATCAAAACTCCCCTTTATGATGTCATATTGTTAAAATGATGATAGCATTATGACATCACAATCATAAGACCCATTTCCGGTGTCATAATGATAAGACAACTAAATCACTATGATGTCATAATCAATACACTCTTTTATTATGTCATAATGGTAAAAGAATGATAGCATTATGATGTCACAATCAAAACACCTCTTTAGTATCTCCTAATGGTAACACAATTAAAACATTATAATATTACAATCAAAACTCCCCTTTATGATGTCATAATGTTAAGTTGATGATAGCATTATGACATCACAATCATAAGACCCCTTTCCGGTGTCATAATGATAAGACAACTAAATCACTATGATGTCATAATCAATACACTCTTTTATTATGTCATAATGGTAAAAAGAATGATAGCATTATGATGTCACAATCAAAACACCTCTTTAGTATCTCCTAATGGTAACACAATTAAAACATTATAATATTACAATCAAAACTCCCCTTTCTGATGTCATATTGTTAAAATGATGATAGCATTATGACATCACAATCATAAGACTCCTTTCCGGTGTCATAATTATAAGACAATTAAATCAGTATGATGTCATAATCAATACACTCTTTTATTATGTCATAATGGTAAAAGAATGATAGTATTATGATGTCACAATCAAAACACCTCTTTAGTATCTCCTAATGGTAACACAATTAAAACATTATAATATTACAATCAAAACTCCCCTTTATGATGTCATAATGTTAAGGTGATGATAGCATTATGACATCACAATCATAAGACCCCTTTTCGGTGTCATAATGATAAGACAATTAAATCACTATGATGTCATAATCAATACACTCTTTTATTATGTCATAATGGTAAAAGAATGATAGCATTATGATGTCACAATCAAAACACCTCTTTAGTATCTCATGATGGTAACACAATTAAAACATTATAATATTACAATCAAAACTCCCCTTTATGATGTCATAATGTTAAGGTGATGATAGCATTGTGACATCACAATCATAAGACCCCTTTCCGGTGTCATAATGATAAGACAACTAAATCACCATGATGTCATAATCAATACACTCTTTTATTATGTCATAATGGTAAAAGAATGATAGCATTATGATGTCACAATCAAAACACCTCTTTAGTATCTCATGATGGTAACACAATTAAAACATTATAACATTACAATCAAAACTCCCCTTTATGATGTCATATTGTTAAAATGATGATAGCATTATGACATCACAATCATAAGACCCATTTCCGGTGTCATAATGATAAGACAACTAAATCACTATGATGTCATAATCAATACACTCTTTTATTATGTCATAATGGTAAAAGAATGATAGCATTATGATGTCACAATCAAAACACCTCTTTAGTATCTCCTAATGGTAACACAATTAAAACATTATAATATTACAATCAAAACTCCCCTTTATGATGTCATAATGTTAAGTTGATGATAGCATTATGACATCACAATCATAAGACCCCTTTCCGGTGTCATAATGATAAGACAACTAAATCACTATGATGTCATAATCAATACACTCTTTTATTATGTCATAATGGTAAAAAGAATGATAGCATTATGATGTCACAATCAAAACACCTCTTTAGTATCTCCTAATGGTAACACAATTAAAACATTATAATATTACAATCAAAACTCCCCTTTCTGATGTCATATTGTTAAAATGATGATAGCATTATGACATCACAATCATAAGACTCCTTTCCGGTGTCATAATTATAAGACAATTAAATCAGTATGATGTCATAATCAATACACTCTTTTATTATGTCATAATGGTAAAAGAATGATAGCATTATGATGTCACAATCAAAACACCTCTTTAGTATCTCCTAATGGTAACACAATTAAAACATTATAATATTACAATCAAAACTCCCCTTTATGATGTCATAATGTTAAGATGATGATAGCATTATGACATCACAATCATAACACCCCTTTCCGGTGTCATAATGATAAGACAACTAAATCACTATGATGTCATAATCAATACACTCTTTTATTATGTCATAATGGTAAAAGAATGATAGCATTATGATGTCACAATCAAAACACCTCTTTAGTATCTCATGATGGTAACACAATTAAAACATTATAATATTACAATCAAAACTCAACTTTATGATGTCATAATGTTAAGGTGATGATAGCATTGTGACATCACAATCATAAGACCCCTTTCCGGTGTCATAATGATAAGACAACTAAATCACTATGATGTCATAATCAATACACTCTTTTATTATGTCATAATGGTAAAAGAATGATAGCATTATGACGTCACAATCAAAACACCTCTTTAGTATCTCAAGATGGTAACACAATTAAAACATTATAATATTACAATCAAAACTCCCCTTTATGATGTCATAATGTTAGGGTGATGATAGCATTATGACATCACAATCATAAGACCCCTTTCCGGTGTCATAATGATAAGACAACTAAATCACTATGATGTCATAATCAATACACTCTTTTATTATGTCATAATGGTAAAAGAATGATAGCATTATGATGTCACAATCAAAACACCTCTTTAGTATCTCCTGATGGTAACACAGTTACAACATTATAATATTACAATCAAAACTCCCCTTTATGATGTCATATTGTTAAAATGATGATAGCATTATGACATCACAATCATAAGACTCCTTTCCGGTGTCATAATTATAAGACAATTAAATCATTATGATGTCATAATCAATACACTCTTTTATTATGTCATAATGGTAAAAGAATGATAGCATTATGATGTCACAATCAAAACACCTCTTTAGTATCTCATGATGGTAACACAATTAAAACATTATAATATTACAATCAAAACTCCCCTTTATGATGTCATAATGTTAAGGTGATGATAGCATTATGACATCACAATCATAAGACTCCTTTCCGGTGTCATAATGATAAGACAACTAAATGACTATGATGTCATAATCAATACACTCTTTTATTATGTCATAATGGTAAAAGAATGATAGCATTATGATGTCACAATCAAAACACCTCTTTAGTATCTCCTAACGGTAACACAATTAAAACATTATAATATTACAATCAAAACTCCCCTTTATGATGTCATATTGTTAAAATGATATTAGCATTATGACATCACAATCATAAGACTCCTTTCCGATGTCATAATTATAAGACAATTAAATCATTATGATGTCATAATCAATACACTCTTTTATTATGTCATAATGGTAAAAGAATGATAGTATTATTATTCTGCCTCACTTAACAAAGCTGTGAGATATGGGTTCCTGAGACCAACTGCTAAGTCTGTATTGACCAGTACTCACACAATGAAAGTTCAGCAGACAGTGTCAACTCAGCAAAACTGACATGTAGAAGAGGATCAGTAAAGTTTTAATCTTCAGGCTGACAATCCTTGAAAACATGTACAGATATGCAGGTGAAAAGACAGTAGTTCTTGCTAACAAATCACATAAAAATGGTTGCTACCAGACAGTATAGTTAACAGCACAGAATCTACCGGAAAGGGGAGGGGTTAGCTGAATACAACCTGACTAAGGGAGCCCAGCAGGGACAAATAACATACTAGCCAGTAGCAAACAGCATATAAATCAAAATACAAAATAAACCATGAGACATGACACTCCCCGCATGAAATCTTTAGATTTCAAAATTATCTGAAACACAATAACTATTAAAGTCCACAAGTGAAAGAAATGTTGCAATGGGGAATGCAGAGTGGAAGAACATATAATAATACAATTATAAACAGAATAAACATGAAGTTGAGCCGAAAGTCTCAAAGGTCATGTATCGATGATGTGAGCCATAGTCCAAGATGACAGGATTCAGAACTCTAACAAGTGGAACCGATCTTCAGGCTAGGGAAGCCGCACTAGGCCAAAACTTCCACCAACCCATGTTATACTCCAGTGAGGATAGAATGTTCCAAGAATGCTCTTGAGTGACACAGCTGGCAGTTCATAAACGCGTTCCGCCGAGCTGTGACCTGAGTAATAGACTGTCAAGTGGTTTCTTCCCTTGGCAGAAGAAGTACCAGTTCGGTGATTGGCCGGAAGAAACGGCGTTCAGCACCTCCTTTAGTCACCTTGACTTCTACCTTGCGGTTTCTTCCATCACCACTGGGCATGACCTGAGTGATAATACCCATTGGCCATTCGTTGCGATGAATCTCATTCTCCTTCAAAAGGACAAGGTCACCTACCTGAAGGTCAGGTTTAGACGTCTGCCATTTGTGACGGCTCTGAAGCATGTGTAAGTATTCGTTTCTCCAACGACGCCAAAATACATTAGACAGATGTTGTACCTGCTGCCATTGGCGTCTGAAAATATTGCTACAATCAAAGTTCCCAGGAGGAATTGCAGCAGTCCCGACCTTTTGGGTGAGTAGTGTAGCTGGGGTCAGAATTATAGGGGCATCAGATCCATACTTCTTTTCTCCTCTTTGAGCTGTCTTACTCAATCCGACAATAGCCACCACAGGAGAAGGGCTGCGACCATCTGGCAAAATGTGTGTTTTGAAGGAAGAGATCTTGGTGGGTATCTTCATTTTGCCTGTACAGATATTGCCTATGATAACCCAACCTAGATCAAGGCGTTGGGCGAATGGAGCATCATGTGGTCCATTAATTTGTTGACGTACCTTGTGTACTGGGAGAATGTCTCTGCCCAGGAGAAGTAGGATATCTGTGTTCTTGTCGAAGGCTGGCAACTCTTTAGCTATAGCCCTAAGATGAGGATGGTGAAGAGCAGCTTCCGGTGTGGGAATCTCTTCTTTATTGGATGGGATCTGGTTGCACTCGACGAGTGTAGGTAAGGGGAACTCCAGATCACCCTTGAGAGAAGATAATACGAGTCCACTGGCTCTTCTTCCAGAGACCTCTGTAATACCGCTGCATGTACCCAAAGTGTAAGGGTAGGTGTCTCCCTTTAAGCTGAAATAATCAAAGATTTCCGATCTTGCAAGGGACCGATTGCTCTGATCATCTAGGATGGCATACGCTTTAAGAGACCTTTCTGGGTGACCTTTTGGATATATTTTAACTAAACATATTCTAGCACAGGACTTGTCACAAAGGTCTTGTCCGCAGATTTCTGTGCAGGAAGAAGACACTAAGGTTGCTACTTGGTCTGTAGTCTCCCCGCCGTACCTTGACACAGGAGGGGAGTCTGCAGAAGTTGCAGGGATGTACTGAGATGGATGTAGCGCCTGCACGTGATCCTCACAATTGCACTCTGTGCACTTGATGGGGGTTTTGCAGTCTTTGGCAAAATGTTCAGTAGAAGCACAACACCTGAAACACACCCCATATGTCTTTAGGAGCTCCTTGCGCTCTTGGAGAGGTTTCTTTCTAAAGCCAATGCACTTTTTGAGGGGATGAGGTTTCTTATGAATAGGACATAGGCGGTTAGGATTCTCAATCTTTTTACCTTGACTGTTCTCGTCAGGAGTTGATGTAGGAGGTGGAAGGACATTAGTCTTTTTCACCGATAGTGGACCCCTGTAGTTTCTAAGATTAGAGTGCGGTCTGTCGTAGGCCTGAGGGGGGATGCCAAGGGCATTGAGCTCATTGTAGGAGAAACTAGGGTCATTCTTAGTTTCTGCAATATTCTTGACAAACTCACAGAAGTAAGAGAATGGGGGAAAGGAGACTTTATTCTCTCTTTTATACTTTGACCCAAGCGTTACCCATTTTTCCTGAATATTGTATGGCAGCTTGGAAACTATAGGGTTTACTCCACGAGCAGTGTCTAGATAACTGAGGCCAGGGAGGTAAACGTCTGCTTTGGCCAGCTGGAGCTCTAAGAGAAGGTCACTGAGTTCCAGGAATTTCTGATTGTCCTTACCGGATATTTTTGGAAAATTCTGCAGTCGTTTAAACAAAGCATCCTCTATGGCTTCAGGGCTACCAAAACTTTGTTCTAGTCTTTGCCAAGCAGCGATGAGGCCGGCTGCGGGGTTATCAATGTGGACAGCCCTGAGTCTCTTGACACGCTCTGTAGACTGTGGGCCAAGCCACCTGATCAGCAGGTCAAGCTCCTCAGCAGGAGTAATGCCAAGGCCACTAATTGTAGTTCGGAAGGTGCTTTTCCAGCTTCTGTAATTTTCAGGCTGGTCATCGAACTTGGAAAGGCTAGTTTTGGTGAGTTCGTGGCGAACCATATACTTTGCTAACTCTGACATCTCGAAGTTTGGGCAGGGAATAGCAGGTTGAAAGGTGTTGATCATGTTGTCTGTGGTATTCTGGTTGAGCAACTTAGGGTAGTATGGGGTCGCATAGGTATTTATCCCTGGTGGCGGTTTATAGTCTGTAGACCTGGTCAGGGATACATTTGGAGCAGTATTGTTGCCAGCGATTTGGCGCACTGCAGGAGAGTAGATTCGCATCTGGGGTTTTATGTGTTGAGCTTGCTGATGCATTATGGTGTGTGAAGAAAGGTCAGGGCAGTTAGTGGTTAGTGCATTGTACAGACCTTGGGCGCAGGGGTCTGCCAAAGAGTCGGTGCCGTGTTGCTTTGGAGGAATATCTCTACTGTCAGGAACATTTGAGGCAATGAGGAGATCACTATTTTGGTTTAGTACATAGTCATTGGTGCGCTTAAGGGGATCCTCGATATCCAAGTCACTTAAGCTGGCACTGTCTCCCTCACTCCCGTTGGCAGCTTGTTCTAGAACTCTTAGTGTTGCCATGGCTGTGGCGTGCTCACATTGTTTCTCTAGAGCTACCATTTCTATTTTAGCCTTCCTTTGCGCAAAGGCTGCCTGTATCTTAGTAGCCTCTGCTTTAGCACGGGCTTGGATAAGCTGCTGGTTGAGTGTTGAACTCTTTGAACATTGCGAGGATTTTGACCTTGAGAAGTTTGAGCGCTTTGAATGCTTGCTAGATGCCGAAGTGTGAGAAGCAATCTCTTGGAGTTGAGCAATTCTCTCCTTGGCTTTTACATTGGTTTCATGTACTAAATTGTCTCTTTCTGAATTAAGGCATTGGAAATGTTCTATTTCCTTTAAAGCATCTTCTGAATTAATCTTCTGTAAATTAGAGACATAAATTTGGCTGTGAGCAAGATATTGTGAATGTGCTGTAGAGAGCTGTCCTAGAGCTTCCTCTAGTAATGACACATCAGAAGCGGTCTGTGTGATAGTGGTGGTACAACTCATCACCTGTTCCCAAAGACATTCCATGTGTTGCAATGTTTCACAGTTTATGTCTTTAAGTGCCTCAATGATCTTCCAGGTAGGCCTTATGCTGCGTTTGCTTCTAGCTGAATTGACATCTATGATTTCCTCATTTGAGGCATGTTGCTTTTCCTGTGATGATAGTGAGCTACTTCTTTCTGCCATGTTTCACACAGATGAGGTAGCTGGCTGTCTAACAGGCTTATGAGGCAGAGGTATTACTTATCTACACAGGTCCAGTACAATAGGGCTGCTAAGCTGTGTTGCTAGCAGTTGTAACTGTCTTTTCACTATTCTGCCTCACTTAACAAAGCTGTGAGATATGGGTTCCTGAGACCAACTGCTAAGTCTGTATTGACCAGTACTCACACAATGAAAGTTCAGCAGACAGTGTCAACTCAGCAAAACTGACATGTAGAAGAGGATCAGTAAAGTTTTAATCTTCAGGCTGACAATCCTTGAAAACATGTACAGATATGCAGATGAAAAGACAGTAGTTCTTGCTAACAAATCACATAAAAATGGTTGCTACCAGACAGTATAGTTAACAGCACAGAATCTACCGGAAAGGGGAGGGGTTAGCTGAATACAACCTGACTAAGGGAGCCCAGCAGGGACAAATAACATACTAGCCAGTAGCAAACAGCATATAAATCAAAATACAAAATAAACCATGAGACATGACAATTATGATGTCACAATCAAAACACCTCTTTAGTATCTCCTAATGGTAACACAATTAAAACATTATAATATTACAATCAAAACTCCCCTTTATGATGTCATAATGTTAAGGTGATGATAGCATTATGACATCACAATCATAAGACCCCTTTTCGGTGTCATAATGATAAGACAATTAAATCACTATGATGTCATAATCAATACACTCTTTTATTATGTCATAATGGTAAAAGAATGATAGCATTATGATGTCACAATCAAAACACCTCTTTAGTATCTCATGATGGTAACACAATTAAAACATTATAATATTACAATCAAAACTCCCCTTTATGATGTCATAATGTTAAGGTGATGATAGCATTGTGACATCACAATCATAAGACCCCTTTCCGGTGTCATAATGATAAGACAACTAAATCACTATGATGTCATAATCAATACACTCTTTTATTATGTCATAATGGTAAAAGAATGATAGCATTATGATGTCACAATCAAAACACCTCTTTAGTATCTCATGATGGTAACACAACTAAAACATTATAATATTACAATCAAAACTCCCCTTTATGATGTCATATTGTTAAAATGATGATAGCATTATGACATCACAATCATAAGACCCCTTTCCGGTGTCATAATGATAAGACAACTAAATCACTATGATGTCATAATCAATACACTCTTTTATTATGTCATAATGGTAAAAGAATGATAGCATTATGATGTCACAATCAAAACACCTCTTTAGTATCTCCTAATGGTAACACAATTAAAACATTATAATATTACAATCAAAACTCCCCTTTATGATGTCATATTGTTAAAATGATGATAGCATTATGACATCACAATCATAAGACTCCTTTCCGGTGTCATAATTATAAGACAATTAAATCAGTATGATGTCATAATCAATACACTCTTTTATTATGTCATAATGGTAATAGAATGATAGCATTATGATGTCACAATCAAAACACCTCTTTAGTATCTCCTAATGGTAACACAATTAAAACATTATAATATTACAATCAAAACTCCCCTTTATGATGTCATAATGTTAAGATGATGATAGCATTATGACATCACAATCATAAGACCCCTTTCCGGTGTCATAATGATAAGACAACTAAATCACTATGATGTCATAATCAATACACTCTTTTATTATGTCATAATGGTAAAAGAATGATAGCATTATGATGTCACAATCAAAACACCTCTTTAGTATCTCCTAATGGTAACACAATTAAAACATTATAATATTACATTCAAAACTCCCCTTTATGATGTCATATTGTTAAAATGATGATAGCATTATGACATCACAATCATAAGACCCCTTTCCGGTGTCATAATGATAAGACAACTAAATCACTATGATGTCATAATCAATACACTCTTTTATTATGTCATAGTGGTAAAAGAATGATAGCATTATGATGTCACAATCAAAACACCTCTTTAGTATCTCATGATGGTAACACAATTAAAACATTATAATATTACAATCAAAACTCCCCTTTATGATGTCATAATGTTAAGGTGATGATAGCATTATGACATCACAATCATAAGACCCCTTTCCGGTGTCATAATGATAAGACAACTAAATCACTATGATGTCATAATCAATACACTCTTTTATTATGTCATAATGGTAAAAGAATGATAGCATTATGATGTCACAATCAAAACACCTCTTTAGTATCTCCTAACGGTAACACAATTAAAACATTATAATATTACAATCAAAACTCCCCTTTATGATGTCATATTGTTAAAATGATGATAGCATTATGACATCACAATCATAAGACTCCTTTCCGGTGTCATAATTATAAGACAATTAAATCAGTATGATGTCATAATCAATACACTCTTTTATTATGTCATAATGGTAAAAGAATGATAGCATTATGATGTCACAATCAAAACACCTCTTTAGTATCTCCTAATGGTAACACAATTAAAACATTATAATATTACAATCAAAACTCCCCTTTATGATGTCATAATGTTAAGATGATGATAGCATTATGACATCACAATCATAAGACCCCTTTCCGGTGTCATAATGATAAGACAACTAAATCACTATGATGTCATAATCAATACACTCTTTTATTATGTCATAATGGTAAAAGAATGATAGCATTATGATGTCACAATCAAAACACCTCTTTAGTATCTCCTAATGGTAACACAATTAAAACATTATAATATTACATTCAAAACTCCCCTTTATGATGTCATATTGTTAAAATGATGATAGCATTATGACATCACAATCATAAGACCCCTTTCCGGTGTCATAATGATAAGACAACTAAATCACTATGATGTCATAATCAATACACTCTTTTATTATGTCATAGTGGTAAAAGAATGATAGCATTATGATGTCACAATCAAAACACCTCTTTAGTATCTCATGATGGTAACACAATTAAAACATTATAATATTACAATCAAAACTCCCCTTTATGATGTCATAATGTTAAGGTGATGATAGCATTATGACATCACAATCATAAGACCCCTTTCCGGTGTCATAATGATAAGACAACTAAATCACTATGATGTCATAATCAATACACTCTTTTATTATGTCATAATGGTAAAAGAATGATAGCATTATGATGTCACAATCAAAACACCTCTTTAGTATCTCCTAACGGTAACACAATTAAAACATTATAATATTACAATCAAAACTCCCCTTTATGATGTCATATTGTTAAAATGATATTAGCATTATGACATCACAATCATAAGACTCCTTTCCGGTGTCATAATTATAAGACAATTAAATCATTATGATGTCATAATCAATACACTCTTTTATTATGTCATAATGGTAAAAGAATGATAGTATTATGATGTCACAATCAAAACACCTCTTTAGTATCTCCTAATGGTAACACAATTAAAACCTTATAATATTACAATCAAAACTCCCCTTTATGATGTCATAATGTTAAGGTGATGATAGCATTATGACATCACAATCATAAGACCCCTTTTCGGTGTCATAATGATAAGACAATTAAATCACTATGATGTCATAATCAATACACTCTTTTATTATGTCATAATGGTAAAAGAATGATAGCATTATGATGTCACAATCAAAACACCTCTTTAGTATCTCATGATGGTAACACAATTAAAACATTATAATATTACAATCAAAACTCCCCTTTATGATGTCATAATGTTAAGGTGATGATAGCATTATGACATCACAATCATAAGACCCCTTTCCGCTGTCATAATGATAAGACAACTAAATGACTATGATGTCATAATCAATACACTCTTTTATTATGTCATAATGGTAAAAGAATGATAGCATTATGATGTCACAATCAAAACACCTCTTTAGTATCTCCTAATGGTAACACAATTAAAACATTATAATATTACAATCAAAACTCCCCTTTCTGATGTCATATTGTTAAAATGATGATAGCATTATGACATCACAATCATAAGACTCCTTTCCGGTGTCATAATTATAAGACAATTAAATCAGTATGATGTCATAATCAATACACTCTTTTATTATGTCATAATGGTAAAAGAATGATAGCATTATGATGTCACAATCAAAACACCTCTTTAGTATCTCATGATGGTAACACAATTAAAACATTATAATATTACAATCAAAACTCCCCTTTATGATGTCATAATGTTAAGATGATGATAGCATTATGACATCACAATCATAAGACCCCTTTCCGGTGTCATAATGATAAGACAACTAAATCACTATGATGTCATAATCAATACACTCTTTTATTATGTCATAATGGTAAAAGAATGATAGCATTATGATGTCACAATCAAAACACCTCTTTAGTATCTCCTAATGGTAACACAATTAAAACATTATAATATTACAATCAAAACTCCCCTTTATGATGTCATATTGTTAAAATGATGATAGCATTATGACATCACAATCATAAGACTCCTTTCCGGTGTCATAATTATAAGACAATTAAATCATTATGATGTCATTATCAATACACTCTTTTATTATGTCATAATGGTAAAAGAATGATAGCATTATGATGTCACAATCAAAACACCTCTTTAGTATCTCATGATGGTAACACAATTAAAACATTATAATATTACAATCAAAACTCCCCTTTATGATGTCATAATGTTAAGGTGATGATAGCATTGTGACATCACAATCATAAGACACCTTTCCGGTGTCATAATGATAAGACAACTAAATCACTATGATGTCATAATCAATACACTCTTTTATTATGTCATAATGGTAAAAGAATGATAGCATTATGATGTCACAATCAAAACACCTCTTTAGTATCTCATGATGGTAACACAATTAAAACATTATAATATTACAATCAAAACTCCCCTTTATGATGTCATAATGTTAAGGTGATGATAGCATTGTGACATCACAATCATAAGACCCCTTTCCGGTGTCATAATGATAAGACAACTAAATCACTATGATGTCATAATCAATACACTCTTTTATTATGGCATAATGGTAAAAGAATGATAGCATTATGATGTCACAATCAAAACACCTCTTTAGTATCTCCTGATGGTAACACAGTTACAACATTATAATATTACAATCAAAACTCCCCTTTATGATGTCATATTGTTAAAATGATGATAGCATTATGACATCACAATCATAAGACTCCTTTCCGGTGTCATAATTATAAGACAATTAAATCATTATGATGTCATAATCAATACACTCTTTTATTATGTCATAATGGTAAAAGAATGATAGCATTATGATGTCACAATCAAAACACCTCTTTAGTATCTCATGATGGTAACACAATTAAAACATTATAATATTACAATCAAAACTCCCCTTTATGATGTCATAATGTTAAGGTGATGATAGCATTATGACATCACAATCATAAGATCCCTTTCCGGTGTCATAATGATAAGACAACTAAATCACTATGATGTCATAATCAATACACTCTTTTATTATGTCATAATGGTAAAAGAATGATAGCATTATGATGTCACAATCAAAACACCTCTTTAGTATCTCATGATGGTAACACAATTAAAACATTATAATATTACAATCAAAACTCCCCTTTATGATGTCATAATGTTAAGTTGATGGTAGCATTATGACATCACAATCATAAGACCCCTTTCCGGTGTCATAATGATAAGACAACTAAATCACTATGATGTCATGATCAATACACTCTTTTATTATGTCATAATGGTAAAAGAATGATAGCATTATGATGTCACAATCAAAACACCTCTTTAGTATCTCCTAACGGTAACACAATTAAAACATTATAATATTACAATCAAAACTCCCCTTTATGATGTCATATTGTTAAAATGATATTAGCATTATGACATCACAATCATAAGACTCCTTTCCGGTTTCATAATTATAAGACAATTAAATCATTATGATGTCATAATCAATACACTCTTTTATTATGTCATAATGGTACAAGAATGATAGTATTATGATGTCACAATCAAAACACCTCTTTAGTATCTCCTAATGGTAACACAATTAAAACATTATAATATTACAATCAAAACTCCCCTTTATGATGTCATAATGTTAAGGTGATGATAGCATTATGACATCACAATCATAAGACCCCTTTTCGGTGTCATAATGATAAGACAATTAAATCACTATGATGTCATAATCAATACACTCTTTTATTATGTCATAATGGTAAAAGAATGATAGCATTATGATGTCACAATCAAAACACCTCTTTAGTAACTCATGATGGTAACACAATTAAAACATTATAATATTACAATCAAAACTCCCCTTTATGATGTCATAATGTTAAGGTGATGATAGCATTGTGACATCACAATCATAAGACCCCTTTCCGGTGTCATAATGATAAGACAACTAAATCACCATGATGTCATAATCAATACACTCTTTTATTATGTCATAATGGTAAAAGAATGATAGCATTATGATGTCACAATCAAAACACCTCTTTAGTATCTCATGATGGTAACACAATTAAAACATTATAATATTACAATCAAAACTCCCCTTTATGATGTCATATTGTTAAAATGATGATAGCATTATGACATCACAATCATAAGACCCATTTCCGGTGTCATAATGATAAGACAACTAAATCACTATGATGTCATAATCAATACACTCTTTTATTATGTCATAATGGTAAAAGAATGATAGCATTATGATGTCACAATCAAAACACCTCTTTAGTATCTCCTAATGGTAACACAATTAAAACATTATAATATTACAATCAAAACTCCCCTTTATGATGTCATAATGTTAAGTTGATGATAGCATTATGACATCACAATCATAAGACCCCTTTCCGGTGTCATAATGATAAGACAACTAAATCACTATGATGTCATAATCAATACACTCTTTTATTATGTCATAATGGTAAAAGAATGATAGCATTATGATGTCACAATCAAAACACCTCTTTAGTATCTCCTAATGGTAACACAATTAAAACATTATAATATTACAATCAAAACTCCCCTTTCTGATGTCATATTGTTAAAATGATGATAGCATTATGACATCACAATCATAAGACTCCTTTCCGGTGTCATAATTATAAGACAATTAAATCAGTATGATGTCATAATCAATACACTCTTTTATTATGTCATAATGGTAAAAGAATGATAGCATTATGATGTCACAATCAAAACACCTCTTTAGTATCTCCTAATGGTAACACAATTAAAACATTATAATATTACAATCAAAACTCCCCTTTATGATGTCATAATGTTAAGATGATGATAGCATTATGACATCACAATCATAACACCCCTTTCCGGTGTCATAATGATAAGACAACTAAATCACTATGATGTCATAATCAATACACTCTTTTATTATGTCATAATGGTAAAAGAATGATAGCATTATGATGTCACAATCAAAACACCTCTTTAGTATCTCATGATGGTAACACAATTAAAACATTATAATATTACAATCAAAACTCAACTTTATGATGTCATAATGTTAAGGTGATGATAGCATTGTGACATCACAATCATAAGACCCCTTTCCGGTGTCATAATGATAAGACAACTAAATCACTATGATGTCATAATCAATACACTCTTTTATTATGTCATAATGGTAAAAGAATGATAGCATTATGACGTCACAATCAAAACACCTCTTTAGTATCTCAAGATGGTAACACAATTAAAACATTATAATATTACAATCAAAACTCCCCTTTATGATGTCATAATGTTAGGGTGATGATAGCATTATGACATCACAATCATAAGACCCCTTTCCGGTGTCATAATGATAAGACAACTAAATCACTATGATGTCATAATCAATACACTCTTTTATTATGTCATAATGGTAAAAGAATGATAGCATTATGATGTCACAATCAAAACACCTCTTTAGTATCTCCTGATGGTAACACAGTTACAACATTATAATATTACAATCAAAACTCCCCTTTATGATGTCATATTGTTAAAATGATGATAGCATTATGACATCACAATCATAAGACTCCTTTCCGGTGTCATAATTATAAGACAATTAAATCATTATGATGTCATAATCAATACACTCTTTTATTATGTCATAATGGTAAAAGAATGATAGCATTATGATGTCACAATCAAAACACCTCTTTAGTATCTCATGATGGTAACACAATTAAAACATTATAATATTACAATCAAAACTCCCCTTTATGATGTCATAATGTTAAGGTGATGATAGCATTATGACATCACAATCATAAGACCCCTTTCCGGTGTCATAATGATAAGACAACTAAATGACTATGATGTCATAATCAATACACTCTTTTATTATGTCATAATGGTAAAAGAATGATAGCATTATGATGTCACAATCAAAACACCTCTTTAGTATCTCCTAACGGTAACACAATTAAAACATTATAATATTACAATCAAAACTCCCCTTTATGATGTCATATTGTTAAAATGATATTAGCATTATGACATCACAATCATAAGACTCCTTTCCGGTGTCATAATTATAAGACAATTAATTCATTATGATGTCATAATCAATACACTCTTTTATTATGTCATAATGGTAAAAGAATGATAGTATTATGATGTCACAATCAAAACACCTCTTTAGTATCTCCTAATGGTAACACAATTAAAACATTATAATATTACAATCAAAACTCCCCTTTATGATGTCATAATGTTAAGGTGATGATAGCATTATGACATCACAATCATAAGACCCCTTTTCGGTGTCATAATGATAAGACAATTAAATCACTATGATGTCATAATCAATACACTCTTTTATTATGTCATAATGGTAAAAGAATGATAGCATTATGATGTCACAATCAAAACACCTCTTTAGTATCTCATGATGGTAACACAATTAAAGCATTATAATATTACAATCAAAACTCCCCTTTATGATGTCATAATGTTAAGTTAATGATAGCATTATGACATCACAATCATAAGACCCCTTTCCGGTGTCATAATGATAAGACAACTAAATCACTATGATGTCATAATCAATACACTCTTTTATTATGTCATAATGGTAAAAGAATGATAGCATTATGATGTCACAATCAAAACACCTCTTTAGTATCTCCTAATGGTAACACAATTAAAACATTATAATATTACATTCAAAACTCCCCTTTATGATGTCATATTGTTAAAATGATGATAGCATTATGACATCACAATCATAAGACTCCTTTCCGGTGTCATAATTATAAGACAATTAAATCAGTATGATGTCATAATCAATACACTCTTTTATTATGTCATAATGGTAAAAGAATGATAGCATTATGATGTCACAATCAAAACACCTCTTTAGTATCTCCTAATGGTAACACAATTAAAACATTATAATATTACAATCAAAACTCCCCTTTATGATGTCATAATGTTAAGATGATGATAGCATTATGACATCACAATCATAAGACCCCTTTCCGGTGTCATAATGATAAGACAACTAAATCACTATGATGTCATAATCAATACACTCTTTTATTATGTCATAATGGTAAAAGAATGATAGCATTATGATGTCACAATAAAAACACCTCTTTAGTATCTCCTAATGGTAACACAATTAAAACATTATAATATTACATTCAAAACTCCCCTTTATGATGTCATATTGTTAAAATGATGATAGCATTATGACATCACAATCATAAGACCCCTTTCTGGTGTCATAATGATAAGACAACTAAATCACTATGATGTCATAATCAATACACTCTTTTATTATGTCATAATGGTAAAAGAATGATAGCATTATGATGTCACAATCAAAACACCTCTTTAGTATCTCCTAATGGTAACACAATTAAAACATTATAATATTACAATCAAAACTCCCCTTTATGATGTCATATTGTTAAAATGATGATAGCATTATGACATCACAATCATAAGACTCCTTTCCGGTGTCATAATTATAAGACAATTAAATCATTATGATGTCATAATCAATACACTATTTTATTATGTCATAATGGTAAAAGAATGATAGCATTATGATGTCACAATCAAAACACCTCTTTAGTATCTCCTAATGGTAACACAATTAGAACATTATAATATTACAATCAAAACTCCCCTTTATGATGTCATATTGTTAAAATGATGATAGCATTATGACATCACAGTCATAAGACTCCTTTCCGGTGTCATAATTATAAGACAATTAAATCATTATGATGTCATCATCAATACACTCTTTTATTATGTCATAATGGTAAAAGAATGATAGCATTATGATGTCACAATCAAAACACCTCTTTAGTATCTCATGATGGTAACACAATTAAAACATTATAATATTACAATCAAAACTCCCCTTTATGATGTCATAATGTTAAGGTGATGATAGCATTGTGACATCACAATCATAAGACCCCTTTCCGGTGTCATAATGATAAGACAACTAAATCACTATGATGTCATAATCAATACACTCTTTTATTATGTCATAATGGTAAAAGAATGATAGCATTATGATGTCACAATCAAAACACCTCTTTAGTATCTCATGATCGTAACACAATTAAAACATTATAATATTACAATCAAAACTCCCCTTTATGATGTCATAATGTTAAGGTGATGATAGCATTGTGACATCACAATCATAAGACCCCTTTCCGGTGTCATAATGATAAGACAACTAAATCACTATGATGTCATAATCAATACACTCTTTTATTATGTCATAATGGTAAAAGAATGATAGCATTATGACGTCACAATCAAAACACCTCTTTAGAATCTCAAGATGGTAACACAATTAAAACATTATAATATTACAATCAAAACTCCCCTTTATGATGTCATAATGTTAGGGTGATGATAGCATTATGACATCACAATCATAAGACCCCTTTCCGGTGTCATAATGATAAGACAACTAAATCACTATGATGTCATAATCAATACACTCTTTTATTATGGCATAATGGTAAAAGAATGATAGCATTATGATGTCACAATCAAAACACCTCTTTAGTATCTCCTGATGGTAACACAGTTACAACATTATAAT
This sequence comes from Spea bombifrons, assembly GCF_027358695.1. Classification (NCBI taxonomy): domain Eukaryota; kingdom Metazoa; phylum Chordata; class Amphibia; order Anura; family Pelobatidae; genus Spea; species Spea bombifrons. The sequence continues at coordinate 41,699,748 of NC_071088.1, forward strand.
ATTACAATCAAAACTCCCCTTTATGATGTCATATTGTTAAAATGATGATAGCATTATGACATCACAATCATAAGACTCCTTTCCGGTGTCATAATTATAAGACAATTAAATCATTATGATGTCATAATCAATACACTCTTTTATTATGTCATAATGGTAAAAGAATGATAGCATTATGATGTCACAATCAAAACACCTCTTTAGTATCTCATGATGGTAACACAATTAAAACATTATAATATTACAATCAAAACTCCCCTTTATGATGTCATAATGTTAAGGTGATGATAGCATTATGACATCGCAATCATAAGACCCCTTTCCGGTGTCATAATGATAAGACAACTAAATGACTATGATGTCATAATCAATACACTCTTTTATTATGTCATAATGGTAAAAGAATGATAGCATTATGATGTCACAATCAAAACACCTCTTTAGTATCTCATGATGGTAACACAATTAAAACATTATAATATTACAATCAAAACTCCCCTTTATGATGTCATAATGTTAAGTTGATGATAGCATTATGACATCACAATCATAAGACCCCTTTCCGGTGTCATAATGATAAGACAACTAAATCACTATGATGTCATAATCAATACACTCTTTTATTATGTCATAATGGTAAAAGAATGATAGCATTATGATGTCACAATCAAAACACCTCTTTAGTATCTCCTGATGGTAACACAGTTACAACATTATAATATTACAATCAAAACTCCCCTTTATGATGTCATATTGTTAAAATGATGATAGCATTATGACATCACAATCATAAGACTCCTTTCCGGTGTCATAATTATAAGACAATTAAATCATTATGATGTCATAATCAATACACTCTTTTATTATGTCATAATGGTAAAAGAATGATAGCATTATGATGTCACAATCAAAACACCTCTTTAGTATCTCATGATGGTAACACAATTAAAACATTATAATATTACAATCAAAACTCCCCTTTATGATGTCATAATGTTAAGGTGATGATAGCATTATGACATCGCAATCATAAGACCCCTTTCCGGTGTCATAATGATAAGACAACTAAATGACTATGATGTCATAATCAATACACTCTTTTATTATGTCATAATGGTAAAAGAATGATAGCGTTATGATGTCACAATCAAAACACCTCTTTAGTATCTCATGATGGTAACACAATTAAAACATTATAATATTACAATCAAAACTCCCCTTTATGATGTCATAATGTTAAGTTGATGATAGCATTATGACATCACAATCATAAGACCCCTTTCCGGTGTCATAATGATAAGACAACTAAATCACTATGATGTCATAATCAATACACTCTTTTATTATGTCATAATGGTAAAAGAATGATAGCATTATGATGTCACAATCAAAACACCTCTTTAGTATCTCCTAACGGTAACACAATTAAAACATTATAATATTACAATCAAAACTCCCCTTTATGATGTCATATTGTTAAAATGATATTAGCATTATGACATCACAATCATAAGACTCCTTTCCGGTGTCATAATTATAAGACAATTAAATCATTATGATGTCATAATCAATACACTCTTTTATTATGTCATAATGGTAAAAGAATGATAGTATTATGATGTCACAATCAAAACACCTCTTTAGTATCTCCTAATGGTAACACAATTAAAACATTATAATATTACAATCAAAACTCCCCTTTATGATGTCATAATGTTAAGGTGATGATAGCATTATGACATCACAATCATAAGACCCCTTTTCGGTGTCATAATGATAAGACAATTAAATCACTATGATGTCATAATCAATACACTCTTTTATTATGTCATAATGGTAAAAGAATGATAGCATTATGATGTCACAATCAAAACACCTCTTTAGTATCTCATGATGGTAACACAATTAAAACATTATAATATTACAATCAAAACTCCCCTTTATGATGTCATAATGTTAAGGTGATGATAGCATTGTGACATCACAATCATAAGACCCCTTTCCGGTGTCATAATGATAAGACAACTAAATCACCATGATGTCATAATCAATACACTCTTTTATTATGTCATAATGGTAAAAGAATGATAGCATTATGATGTCACAATCAAAACACCTCTTTAGTATCTCATGATGGTAACACAATTAAAACATTATAATATTACAATCAAAACTCCCCTTTATGATGTCATATTGTTAAAATGATGATAGCATTATGACATCACAATCATAAGACCCATTTCCGGTGTCATAATGATAAGACAACTAAATCACTATGATGTCATAATCAATACACTCTTTTATTATGTCATAATGGTAAAAGAATGATAGCATTATGATGTCACAATCAAAACACCTCTTTAGTATCTCCTAATGGTAACACAATTAAAACATTATAATATTACAATCAAAACTCCCCTTTATGATGTCATAATGTTAAGTTGATGATAGCATTATGACATCACAATCATAAGACCCCTTTCCGGTGTCATAATGATAAGACAACTAAATCACTATGATGTCATAATCAATACACTCTTTTATTATGTCATAATGGTAAAAGAATGATAGCATTATGATGTCACAATCAAAACACCTCTTTAGTATCTCCTAATGGTAACACAATTAAAACATTATAATATTACAATCAAAACTCCCCTTTCTGATGTCATATTGTTAAAATGATGATAGCATTATGACATCACAATCATAAGACTCCTTTCCGGTGTCATAATTATAAGACAATTAAATCAGTATGATGTCATAATCAATACACTCTTTTATTATGTCATAATGGTAAAAGAATGATAGCATTATGATGTCACAATCAAAACACCTCTTTAGTATCTCATGATGGTAACACAATTAAAACATTATAATATTACAATCAAAACTCCCCTTTATGATGTCATAATGTTAAGATGATGATAGCATTATGACATCACAATCATAAGACCCCTTTCCGGTGTCATAATGATAAGACAACTAAATCACTATGATGTCATAATCAATACACTCTTTTATTATGTCATAATGGTAAAAGAATGATAGCATTATGATGTCACAATCAAAACACCTCTTTAGTATCTCCTAATGGTAACACAATTAAAACATTATAATATTACAATCAAAACTCCCCTTTATGATGTCATATTGTTAAAATGATGATAGCATTATGACATCACAATCATAAGACTCCTTTCCGGTGTCATAATTATAAGACAATTAAATCATTATGATGTCATAATCAATACACTATTTTATTATGTCATAATGGTAAAAGAATGATAGCATTATGATGTCACAATCAAAACACCTCTTTAGTATCTCCTAATGGTAACACAATTAGAACATTATAATATTACAATCAAAACTCCCCTTTATGATGTCATATTGTTAAAATGATGATAGCATTATGACATCACAATCATAAGACTCCTTTCCGGTGTCATAATTATAAGACAATTAAATCATTATGATGTCATCATCAATACACTCTTTTATTATGTCATAATGGTAAAAGAATGATAGCATTATGATGTCACAATCAAAACACCTCTTTAGTATCTCATGATGGTAACACAATTAAAACATTATAATATTACAATCAAAACTCCCCTTTATGATGTCATAATGTTAAGGTGATGATAGCATTGTGACATCACAATCATAAGACACCTTTCCGGTGTCATAATGATAAGACAACTAAATCACTATGATGTCATAATCAATACACTCTTTTATTATGTCATAATGGTAAAAGAATGATAGCATTATGATGTCACAATCAAAACACCTCTTTAGTATCTCATGATGGTAACACAATTAAAACATTATAATATTACAATCAAAACTCCCCTTTATGATGTCATAATGTTAAGGTGATGATAGCATTGTGACATCACAATCATAAGACCCCTTTCCGGTGTCATAATGATAAGACAACTAAATCACTATGATGTCATAATCAATACACTCTTTTATTATGTCATAATGGTAAAAGAATGATAGCATTATGACGTCACAATCAAAACACCTCTTTAGAATCTCAAGATGGTAACACAATTAAAACATTATAATATTACAATCAAAACTCCCCTTTATGATGTCATAATGTTAGGGTGATGATAGCATTATGACATCACAATCATAAGACCCCTTTCCGGTGTCATAATGATAAGACAACTAAATCACTATGATGTCATAATCAATACAGACTTTTATTATGGCATAATGGTAAAAGAATGATAGCATTATGATGTCACAATCAAAACACCTCTTTAGTATCTCCTGATGGTAACACAGTTACAACATTATAATATTACAATCAAAACTCCCCTTTATGATATCATATTGTTAAAATGATGATAGCACTATGACATCACAATCATAAGACTCCTTTCCGGTGTCATAATTATAAGACAATTAAATCATTATGATGTCATAATCAATACACTCTTTTATTATGTCATAATGGTAAAAGAATGATAGCATTATGATGTCACAATCAAAACACCTCTTTAGTATCTCATGATGGTAACACAATTAAAACATTATAATATTACAATCAAAACTCCCCTTTATGATGTCATAATGTTAAGGTGATGATAGCATTATGACATCACAATCATAAGACCCCTTTCCGGTGTCATAATGATAAGACAACTAAATGACTATGATGTCATAATCAATACACTCTTTTATTATGTCATAATGGTAAAAGAATGATAGCATTATGATGTCACAATCAAAACACCTCTTTAGTATCTCATGATGGTAACACAATTAAAACATTATAATATTACAATCAAAACTCCCCTTTATGATGTCATAATGTTAAGTTGATGATAACATTATGACATCACAATCATAAGACCCCTTTCCGGTGTCATAATGATAAGACAACTAAATCACTATGATGTCATAATCAATACACTCTTTTATTATGTCATAATGGTAAAAGAATGATAGCATTATGATGTCACAATCAAAACACCTCTTTAGTATCTCCTAACGGTAACACAATTAAAACATTATAATATTACAATCAAAACTCCCCTTTATGATGTCATATTGTTAAAATGATATTAGCATTATGACATCACAATCATAAGACTCCTTTCCGGTTTCATAATTATAAGACAACTAAATCACTATGATGTCATAATCAATACACTCTTTTATTATGTCATAATGGTAAAAGAATGATAGCATTATGATGTCACAATCAAAACACCTCTTTAGTATCTCATGATGGTAACACAATTAAAACATTATAATATTACAATCAAAACTCCCCTTTATGATGTCATAATGTTAAGGTGATGATAGCATTATGACATCACAATCATAAGACCCCTTTCCGCTGTCATAATGATAAGACAACTAAATGACTATGATGTCATAATCAATACACTCTTTTATTATGTCATAATGGTAAAAGAATGATAGCATTATGATGTCACAATCAAAACACCTCTTTAGTATCTCATGATGGTAACACAATTAAAACATTATAATATTACAATCAAAACTCCCCTTTATGATGTCATAATGTTAAGATGATGATAGCATTATGACATCACAATCATAAGACCCCTTTCCGGTGTCATAATGATAAGACAACTAAATCACTATGATGTCATAATCAATACACTCTTTTATTATGTCATAATGGTAAAAGAATGATAGCATTATGATGTCACAATAAAAACACCTCTTTAGTATCTCCTAATGGTAACACAATTAAAACATTATAATATTACATTCAAAACTCCCCTTTATGATGTCATATTGTTAAAATGATGATAGCATTATGACATCACAATCATAAGACCCCTTTCCGGTGTCATAATGATAAGACAACTAAATCACTATGATGTCATAATCAATACACTCTTTTATTATGTCATAATGGTAAAAGAATGATAGCATTATGATGTCACAATCAAAACACCTCTTTAGTATCTCCTAATGGTAACACAATTAAAACATTATAATATTACAATCAAAACTCCCCTTTATGATGTCATATTGTTAAAATGATGATAGCATTATGACATCACAATCATAAGACTCCTTTCCGGTGTCATAATTATAAGACAATTAAATCATTATGATGTCATAATCAATACACTATTTTATTATGTCATAATGGTAAAAGAATGATAGCATTATGATGTCACAATCAAAACACCTCTTTAGTATCTCCTAATGGTAACACAATTAGAACATTATAATATTACAATCAAAACTCCCCTTTATGATGTCATATTGTTAAAATGATGATAGCATTATGACATCACAATCATAAGACTCCTTTCCGGTGTCATAATTATAAGACAATTAAATCATTATGATGTCATCATCAATACACTCTTTTATTATGTCATAATGGTAAAAGAATGATAGCATTATGATGTCACAATCAAAACACCTCTTTAGTATCTCATGATGGTAACACAATTAAAACATTATAATATTACAATCAAAACTCCCCTTTATGATGTCATAATGTTAAGGTGATGATAGCATTGTGACATCACAATCATAAGACCCCTTTCCGGTGTCATAATGATAAGACAACTAAATCACTATGATGTCATAATCAATACACTCTTTTATTATGTCATAATGGTAAAAGAATGATAGCATTATGATGTCACAATCAAAACACCTCTTTAGTATCTCATGATCGTAACACAATTAAAACATTATAATATTACAATCAAAACTCCCCTTTATGATGTCATAATGTTAAGGTGATGATAGCATTGTGACATCACAATCATAAGACCCCTTTCCGGTGTCATAATGATAAGACAACTAAATCACTATGATGTCATAATCAATACACTCTTTTATTATGTCATAATGGTAAAAGAATGATAGCATTATGACGTCACAATCAAAACACCTCTTTAGAATCTCAAGATGGTAACACAATTAAAACATTATAATATTACAATCAAAACTCCCCTTTATGATGTCATATTGTTAAAATGATGATAGCATTATGACATCACAATCATAAGACTCCTTTCCGGTGTCATAATTATAAGACAATTAAATCATTATGATGTCATAATCAATACACTCTTTTATTATGTCATAATGGTAAAAGAATGATAGCATTATGATGTCACAATCAAAACACCTCTTTAGTATCTCATGATGGTAACACAATTAAAACATTATAATATTACAATCAAAACTCCCCTTTATGATGTCATAATGTTAAGGTGATGATAGCATTATGACATCACAATCATAAGACCCCTTTCCGGTGTCATAATGATAAGACAACTAAATGACTATGATGTCATAATCAATACACTCTTTTATTATGTCATAATGGTAAAAGAATGATAGCATTATGATGTCACAATCAAAACACCTCTTTAGTATCTCATGATGGTAACACAATTAAAACATTATAATATTACAATCAAAACTCCCCTTTATGATGTCATAATGTTAAGTTGATGATAGCATTATGACATCACAATCATAAGACCCCTTTCCGGTGTCATAATGATAAGACAACTAAATCACTATGATGTCATAATCAATACACTCTTTTATTATGTCATAATGGTAAAAGAATGATAGCATTATGATGTCACAATCAAAACACCTCTTTAGTATCTCCTAACGGTAACACAATTAAAACATTATAATATTACAATCAAAACTCCCCTTTATGATGTCATATTGTTAAAATGATATTAGCATTATGACATCACAATCATAAGACTCCTTTCCGGTGTCATAATTATAAGACAATTAAATCATTATGATGTCATAATCAATACACTCTTTTATTATGTCATAATGGTAAAAGAATGATAGCATTATGATGTCACAATCAAAACACCTCTTTAGTATCTCATGATGGTAACACAATTAAAACATTATAATATTACAATCAAAACTCCCCTTTATGATGTCATAATGTTAAGGTGATGATAGCATTGTGACATCACAATCATAAGACTCCTTTCCGGTGTCATAATGATAAGACAACTAAATCACTATGATGTCATAATCAATACACTCTTTTATTATGTCATAATGGTAAAAGAATGATAGCATTATGACGTCACAATCAAAACACCTCTTTAGTATCTCAAGATGGTAACACAATTAAAACATTATAATATTACAATCAAAACTCCCCTTTATGATGTCATAATGTTAAGGTGATGATAGCATTATGACATCACAATCATAAGACCCCTTTCCGGTGTCATAATGATAAGACAACTAAATCACTATGATGTCATAATCAATACACTCTTTTATTATGTCATAATGGTAAAAGAATGATAGCATTATGATGTCACAATCAAAACACCTCTTTAGTATCTCATGATGGTAACACAATTAAAACATTATAATATTACAATCAAAACTCCCCTTTATGATGTCATAATGTTAAGTTGATGATAGCATTATGACATCACAATCATAAGACCCCTTTCCGGTGTCATAATGATAAGACAACTAAATCACTATGATGTCATAATCAATACACTCTTTTATTATGTCATAATGGTAAAAGAATGATAGCATTATGATGTCACAATCAAAACACCACTTTAGTATCTCCTAATGGTAACACAATTAAAACATTATAATATTAAATTCAAAACTCCCCTTTATGATGTCATATTGTTAAAATGATGATAGCATTATGACATCACAATCATAAGACCCATTTCCGGTGTCATAATGATAAGACAACTAAATCACTATGATGTCATAATCAATACACTCTTTTATTATGTCATAATGGTAAAAGAATGATAGCATTATGATGTCACAATCAAAACACCTCTTTAGTATCTCCTAATGGTAACACAATTAAAACATTATAATATTACAATCAAAACTCCCCTTTATGATGTCATAATGTTAAGTCGATGATAGCATTATGACATCACAATCATAAGACCCCTTTCCGGTGTCATAATGATAAGACAACTAAATCACTATGATGTCATAATCAATACACTCTTTTATTATGTCATAATGGTAAAAGAATGATAGCATTATGATGTCACAATCAAAACACCTCTTTAGTATCTCCTAATGGTAACACAATTAAAACATTATAATATTACAATCAAAACTCCCCTTTCTGATGTCATATTGTTAAAATGATGATAGCATTATGACATCACAATCATAAGACTCCTTTCCGGTGTCATAATTATAAGACAATTAAATCAGTATGATGTCATAATCAATACACTCTTTTATTATGTCATAATGGTAAAAGAATGATAGCATTATGATGTCACAATCAAAACACCTCTTTAGTATCTCCTAATGGTAACACAATTAAAACATTATAATATTACAATCAAAACTCCCCTTTATGATGTCATAATGTTAAGATGATGATAGCATTATGACATCACAATCATAAGACCCCTTTCCGGTGTCATAATGATAAGACAACTAAATCACTATGATGTCATAATCAATACACTCTTTTATTATGTCATAATGGTAAAAGAATGATAGCATTATGATGTCACAATCAAAACACCTCTTTAGTATCTCCTAATGGTAACACAATTAAAACATTATAATATTACATTCAAAACTCCCCTTCATGATGTCATATTGTTAAAATGATGATAGCATTATGACATCACAATCATAAGACCCCTTTCCGGTGTCATAATGATAAGACAACTAAATCACTATGATGTCATAATCAATACACACTTTTATTATGTCATAATGGTAAAAGAATGATAGCATTATGATGTCACAATCAAAACACCTCTTTAGTATCTCCTAATGGTAACACAATTAAAACATTATAATATTACAATCAAAACTCCCCTTTATTATGTCATATTGTTAAAATGATGATAGCATTATGACATCACAATCATAAGACTCCTTTCCGGTGTCATAATTATAAGACAATTAAATCATTATGATGTCATAATCAATACACTCTTTTATTATGTCATAATGGTAAAAGAATGATAGCATTATGATGTCACAATCAAAACACCTCTTTAGTATCTCATGATGGTAACACAATTAAAACATTATAATATTACAATCAAAACTCCCCTTTACGATGTCATAATGTTAAGGTGATGATAGCATTATGACATCACAATCATAAGACCCCTTTCCGGTGTCATAATGATAAGACAACTAAATCACTATGATGTCATAATCAATACACTCTTTTATTATGTCATAATGGTAAAAGAATGATAGCATTATGATGTCACAATCAAAACACCTCTTTAGTATCTCCTAACGGTAACACAATTAAAACATTATAATATTACAATCAAAACTCCCCTTTATGATGTCATATTGTTAAAATGATATTAGCATTATGACATCACAATCATACGACTCCTTTCCGGTGTCATAATTATAAGACAATTAAATCATTATGATGTCATAATCAATACACTCTTTTATTATGTCATAATGGTAAAAGAATGATAGTATTATGATGTCACAATCAAAACACCTCTTTAGTATCTCCTAATGGTAACACAATTAAAACCTTATAATATTACAATCAAAACTCCCCTTTATGATGTCATAATGTTAAGGTGATGATAGCATTATGACATCACAATCATAAGACCCCTTTTCGGTGTCATAATGATAAGACAATTAAATCACTATGATGTCATAATCAATACACTCTTTTATTATGTCATAATGGTAAAAGAATGATAGCATTATGATGTCACAATCAAAACACCTCTTTAGTATCTCATGATGGTAACACAATTAAAACATTATAATATTACAATCAAAACTCCCCTTTATGATGTCATAATGTTAAGGTGATGATAGCATTGTGACATCACAATCATAAGACCCCTTTCCGGTGTCATAATGATAAGACAACTAAATCACTATGATGTCATAATCAATACACTCTTTTATTATGTCATAATGGTAAAAGAATGATAGCATTATGATGTCACAATCAAAACACCTCTTTAGTATCTCATGATGGTAACACAATTAAAACATTATAATATTACAATCAAAACTCCCCTTTATGATGTCATAATGTTAAGATGATGATAGCATTATGACATCACAATCATAAGACCCCTTTCCGGTGTCATAATGATAAGACAACTAAATCACTATGATGTCATAATCAATACACTCTTTTATTATGTCATAATGGTAAAAGAATGATAGCATTATGATGTCACAATCAAAACACCTCTTTAGTATCTCCTAATGGTAACACAATTAAAACATTATAATATTACATTCAAAACTCCCCTTTATGATGTCATATTGTTAAAATGATGATAGCATTATGACATCACAATCATAAGACCCCTTTCCGGTGTCATAATGATAAGACAACTAAATCACTATGATGTCATAATCAATACACTCTTTTATTATGTCATAATGGTAAAAGAATGATAGCATTATGATGTCACAATCAAAACACCTCTTTAGTATCTCCTAATGGTAACACAATTAAAACATTATAATATTACAATCAAAACTCCCCTTTATGATGTCATATTGTTAAAATGATGATAGCATTATGACATCACAATCATAAGACTCCTTTCCGGTGTCATAATTATAAGACAATTAAATCATTATGATGTCATAATCAATACACTATTTTATTATGTCATAATGGTAAAAGAATGATAGCATTATGATGTCACAATCAAAACACCTCTTTAGTATCTCCTAATGGTAACACAATTAGAACATTATAATATTACAATCAAAACTCCCCTTTATGATGTCATATTGTTAAAATGATGATAGCATTATGACATCACAATCATAAGACTCCTTTCCGGTGTCATAATTATAAGACAATTAAATCATTATGATGTCATCATCAATACACTCTTTTATTATGTCATAATGGTAAAAGAATGATAGCATTATGATGTCACAATCAAAACACCTCTTTAGTATCTCATGATGGTAACACAATTAAAACATTATAATATTACAATCAAAACTCCCCTTTATGATGTCATAATGTTAAGGTGATGATAGCATTGTGACATCACAATCATAAGACCCCTTTCCGGTGTCATAATGATAAGACAACTAAATCACTATGATGTCATAATCAATACACTCTTTTATTATGTCATAATGGTAAAAGAATGATAGCATTATGATGTCACAATCAAAACACCTCTTTAGTATCTCATGATCGTAACACAATTAAAACATTATAATATCACAATCAAAACTCCCCTTTATGATGTCATAATGTTAAGGTGATGATAGCATTGTGACATCACAATCATAAGACCCCTTTCCGGTGTCATAATGATAAGACAACTAAATCACTATGATGTCATAATCAATACACTCTTTTATTATGTCATAATGGTAAAAGAATGATAGCATTATGACGTCACAATCAAAACACCTCTTTAGAATCTCAAGATGGTAACACAATTAAAACATTATAATATTACAATCAAAACTCCCCTTTATGATGTCATAATGTTAGGGTGATGATAGCATTATGACATCACAATCATAAGACCCCTTTCCGGTGTCATAATGATAAGACAACTAAATCACTATGATGTCATAATCAATACACTCTTTTATTATGGCATAATGGTAAAAGAATGATAGCATTATGATGTCACAATCAAAACACCTCTTTAGTATCTCCTGATGGTAACACAGTTACAACATTATAATATTACAATCAAAACTCCCCTTTATGATGTCATATTGTTAAAATGATGATAGCATTATGACATCACAATCATAAGACTCCTTTCCGGTGTCATAATTATAAGACAATTAAATCATTATGATGTCATAATCAATACACTCTTTTATTATGTCATAATGGTAAAAGAATGATAGCATTATGATGTCACAATCAAAACACCTCTTTAGTATCTCATGATGGTAACACAATTAAAACATTATAATATTACAATCAAAACTCCCCTTTATGATGTCATAATGTTAAGGTGATGATAGCATTATGACATCGCAATCATAAGACCCCTTTCCGGTGTCATAATGATAAGACAACTAAATGACTATGATGTCATAATCAATACACTCTTTTATTATGTCATAATGGTAAAAGAATGATAGCATTATGATGTCACAATCAAAACACCTCTTTAGTATCTCATGATGGTAACACAATTAAAACATTATAATATTACAATCAAAACTCCCCTTTATGATGTCATAATGTTAAGTTGATGATAGCATTATGACATCACAATCATAAGACCCCTTTCCGGTGTCATAATGATAAGACACCTAAATCACTATGATGTCATAATCAATACACTCTTTTATTATGTCATAATGGTAAAAGAATGATAGCATTATGATGTCACAATCAAAACACCTCTTTAGTATCTCCTGATGGTAACACAGTTACAACATTATAATATTACAATCAAAACTCCCCTTTATGATGTCATATTGTTAAAATGATGATAGCATTATGACATCACAATCATAAGACTCCTTTCCGGTGTCATAATTATAAGACAATTAAATCATTATGATGTCATAATCAATACACTCTTTTATTATGTCATAATGGTAAAAGAATGATAGCATTATGACGTCACAATCAAAACACCTCTTTAGAATCTCAAGATGGTAACACAATTAAAACATTATAATATTACAATCAAAACTCCCCTTTATGATGTCATATTGTTAAAATGATGATAGCATTATGACATCACAATCATAAGACTCCTTTCCGGTGTCATAATTATAAGACAATTAAATCATTATGATGTCATAATCAATACACTCTTTTATTATGTCATAATGGTAAAAGAATGATAGCATTATGATGTCACAATCAAAACACCTCTTTAGTATCTCATGATGGTAACACAATTAAAACATTATAATATTACAATCAAAACTCCCCTTTATGATGTCATAATGTTAAGGTGATGGTAGCATTATGACATCACAATCATAAGACCCCTTTCCGGTGTCATAATGATAAGACAACTAAATGACTATGATGTCATAATCAATACACTCTTTTATTATGTCATAATGGTAAAAGAATGATAGCATTATGATGTCACAATCAAAACACCTCTTTAGTATCTCATGATGGTAACACAATTAAAACATTATAATATTACAATCAAAACTCCCCTTTATGATGTCATAATGTTAAGTTGATGATAGCATTATGACATCACAATCATAAGACCCCTTTCCGGTGTCATAATGATAAGACAACTAAATCACTATGATGTCATAATCAATACACTCTTTTATTATGTCATAATGGTAAAAGAATGATAGCATTATGATGTCACAATCAAAACACCTCTTTAGTATCTCCTAACGGTAACACAATTAAAACATTATAATATTACAATCAAAACTCCCCTTTATGATGTCATATTGTTAAAATGATATTAGCATTATGACATCACAATCATAAGACTCCTTTCCGGTGTCATAATTATAAGACAATTAAATCATTATGATGTCATAATCAATACACTCTTTTATTATGTCATAATGGTAAAAGAATGATAGCATTATGATGTCACAATCAAAACACCTCTTTAGTATCTCATGATGGTAACACAATTAAAACATTATAATATTACAATCAAAACTCCCCTTTATGATGTCATAATGTTAAGGTGATGATAGCATTGTGACATCACAATCATAAGACTCCTTTCCGGTGTCATAATGATAAGACAACTAAATCACTATGATGTCATAATCAATACACTCTTTTATTATGTCATAATGGTAAAAGAATGATAGCATTATGACGTCACAATCAAAACACCTCTTTAGTATCTCAAGATGGTAACACAATTAAAACATTATAATATTACAATCAAAACTCCCCTTTATGATGTCATAATGTTAAGGTGATGATAGCATTATGACATCACAATCATAAGACCCCTTTCCGGTGTCATAATGATAAGACAACTAAATGACTATGATGTCATAATCAATACACTCTTTTATTATGTCATAATGGTAAAAGAATGATAGCATTATGATGTCACAATCAAAACACCTCTTTAGTATCTCATGATGGTAACACAATTAAAACATTATAATATTACAATCAAAACTCCCCTTTATGATGTCATAATGTTAAGTTGATGATAGCATTATGACATCACAATCATAAGACCCCTTTCCGGTGTCATAATGATAAGACAACTAAATCACTATGATGTCATAATCAATACACTCTTTTATTATGTCATAATGGTAAAAGAATGATAGCATTATGATGTCACAATCAAAACACCACTTTAGTATCTCCTAATGGTAACACAATTAAAACATTATAATATTAAATTCAAAACTCCCCTTTATGATGTCATATTGTTAAAATGATGATAGCATTATGACATCACAATCATAAGACCCATTTCCGGTGTCATAATGATAAGACAACTAAATCACTATGATGTCATAATCAATACACTCTTTTATTATGTCATAATGGTAAAAGAATGATAGCATTATGATGTCACAATCAAAACACCTCTTTAGTATCTCCTAATGGTAACACAATTAAAACATTATAATATTACAATCAAAACTCCCCTTTATGATGTCATAATGTTAAGTCGATGATAGCATTATGACATCACAATCATAAGACCCCTTTCCGGTGTCATAATGATAAGACAACTAAATCACTATGATGTCATAATCAATACACTCTTTTATTATGTCATAATGGTAAAAGAATGATAGCATTATGATGTCACAATCAAAACACCTCTTTAGTATCTCCTAATGGTAACACAATTAAAACATTATAATATTACAATCAAAACTCCCCTTTCTGATGTCATATTGTTAAAATGATGATAGCATTATGACATCACAATCATAAGACTCCTTTCCGGTGTCATAATTATAAGACAATTAAATCAGTATGATGTCATAATCAATACACTCTTTTATTATGTCATAATGGTAAAAGAATGATAGCATTATGATGTCACAATCAAAACACCTCTTTAGTATCTCCTAATGGTAACACAATTAAAACATTATAATATTACAATCAAAACTCCCCTTTATGATGTCATAATGTTAAGATGATGATAGCATTATGACATCACAATCATAAGACCCCTTTCCGGTGTCATAATGATAAGACAACTAAATCACTATGATGTCATAATCAATACACTCTTTTATTATGTCATAATGGTAAAAGAATGATAGCATTATGATGTCACAATCAAAACACCTCTTTAGTATCTCCTAATGGTAACACAATTAAAACATTATAATATTACATTCAAAACTCCCCTTCATGATGTCATATTGTTAAAATGATGATAGCATTATGACATCACAATCATAAGACCCCTTTCCGGTGTCATAATGATAAGACAACTAAATCACTATGATGTCATAATCAATACACTCTTTTATTATGTCATAATGGTAAAAGAATGATAGCATTATGATGTCACAATCAAAACACCTCTTTAGTATCTCCTAATGGTAACACAATTAAAACATTATAATATTACAATCAAAACTCCCCTTTATTATGTCATATTGTTAAAATGATGATAGCATTATGACATCACAATCATAAGACTCCTTTCCGGTGTCATAATTATAAGACAATTAAATCATTATGATGTCATAATCAATACACTCTTTTATTATGTCATAATGGTAAAAGAATGATAGCATTATGATGTCACAATCAAAACACCTCTTTAGTATCTCATGATGGTAACACAATTAAAACATTATAATATTACAATCAAAACTCCCCTTTACGATGTCATAATGTTAAGGTGATGATAGCATTATGACATCACAATCATAAGACCCCTTTCCGGTGTCATAATGATAAGACAACTAAATCACTATGATGTCATAATCAATACACTCTTTTATTATGTCATAATGGTAAAAGAATGATAGCATTATGATGTCACAATCAAAACACCTCTTTAGTATCTCCTAACGGTAACACAATTAAAACATTATAATATTACAATCAAAACTCCCCTTTATGATGTCATATTGTTAAAATGATATTAGCATTATGACATCACAATCATACGACTCCTTTCCGGTGTCATAATTATAAGACAATTAAATCATTATGATGTCATAATCAATACACTCTTTTATTATGTCATAATGGTAAAAGAATGATAGTATTATGATGTCACAATCAAAACACCTCTTTAGTATCTCCTAATGGTAACACAATTAAAACCTTATAATATTACAATCAAAACTCCCCTTTATGATGTCATAATGTTAAGGTGATGATAGCATTATGACATCACAATCATAAGACCCCTTTTCGGTGTCATAATGATAAGACAATTAAATCACTATGATGTCATAATCAATACACTCTTTTATTATGTCATAATGGTAAAAGAATGATAGCATTATGATGTCACAATCAAAACACCTCTTTAGTATCTCATGATGGTAACACAATTAAAACATTATAATATTACAATCAAAACTCCCCTTTATGATGTCATAATGTTAAGGTGATGATAGCATTGTGACATCACAATCATAAGACCCCTTTCCGGTGTCATAATGATAAGACAACTAAATCACTATGATGTCATAATCAATACACTCTTTTATTATGTCATAATGGTAAAAGAATGATAGCATTATGATGTCACAATCAAAACACCTCTTTAGTATCTCATGATGGTAACACAATTAAAACATTATAATATTACAATCAAAACTCCCCTTTATGATGTCATAATGTTAAGATGATGATAGCATTATGACATCACAATCATAAGACCCCTTTCCGGTGTCATAATGATAAGACAACTAAATCACTATGATGTCATAATCAATACACTCTTTTATTATGTCATAATGGTAAAAGAATGATAGCATTATGATGTCACAATCAAAACACCTCTTTAGTATCTCCTAATGGTAACACAATTAAAACATTATAATATTACATTCAAAACTCCCCTTTATGATGTCATATTGTTAAAATGATGATAGCATTATGACATCACAATCATAAGACCCCTTTCCGGTGTCATAATGATAAGACAACTAAATCACTATGATGTCATAATCAATACACTCTTTTATTATGTCATAATGGTAAAAGAATGATAGCATTATGATGTCACAATCAAAACACCTCTTTAGTATCTCCTAATGGTAACACAATTAAAACATTATAATATTACAATCAAAACTCCCCTTTATGATGTCATATTGTTAAAATGATGATAGCATTATGACATCACAATCATAAGACTCCTTTCCGGTGTCATAATTATAAGACAATTAAATCATTATGATGTCATAATCAATACACTATTTTATTATGTCATAATGGTAAAAGAATGATAGCATTATGATGTCACAATCAAAACACCTCTTTAGTATCTCCTAATGGTAACACAATTAGAACATTATAATATTACAATCAAAACTCCCCTTTATGATGTCATATTGTTAAAATGATGATAGCATTATGACATCACAATCATAAGACTCCTTTCCGGTGTCATAATTATAAGACAATTAAATCATTATGATGTCATCATCAATACACTCTTTTATTATGTCATAATGGTAAAAGAATGATAGCATTATGATGTCACAATCAAAACACCTCTTTAGTATCTCATGATGGTAACACAATTAAAACATTATAATATTACAATCAAAACTCCCCTTTATGATGTCATAATGTTAAGGTGATGATAGCATTGTGACATCACAATCATAAGACCCCTTTCCGGTGTCATAATGATAAGACAACTAAATCACTATGATGTCATAATCAATACACTCTTTTATTATGTCATAATGGTAAAAGAATGATAGCATTATGATGTCACAATCAAAACACCTCTTTAGTATCTCATGATCGTAACACAATTAAAACATTATAATATTACAATCAAAACTCCCCTTTATGATGTCATAATGTTAAGGTGATGATAGCATTGTGACATCACAATCATAAGACCCCTTTCCGGTGTCATAATGATAAGACAACTAAATCACTATGATGTCATAATCAATACACTCTTTTATTATGTCATAATGGTAAAAGAATGATAGCATTATGACGTCACAATCAAAACACCTCTTTAGAATCTCAAGATGGTAACACAATTAAAACATTATAATATTACAATCAAAACTCCCCTTTATGATGTCATAATGTTAGGGTGATGATAGCATTATGACATCACAATCATAAGACCCCTTTCCGGTGTCATAATGATAAGACAACTAAATCACTATGATGTCATAATCAATACACTCTTTTATTATGGCATAATGGTAAAAGAATGATAGCATTATGATGTCACAATCAAAACACCTCTTTAGTATCTCCTGATGGTAACACAGTTACAACATTATAATATTACAATCAAAACTCCCCTTTATGATGTCATATTGTTAAAATGATGATAGCATTATGACATCACAATCATAAGACTCCTTTCCGGTGTCATAATTATAAGACAATTAAATCATTATGATGTCATAATCAATACACTCTTTTATTATGTCATAATGGTAAAAGAATGATAGCATTATGATGTCACAATCAAAACACCTCTTTAGTATCTCATGATGGTAACACAATTAAAACATTATAATATTACAATCAAAACTCCCCTTTATGATGTCATAATGTTAAGGTGATGATAGCATTATGACATCGCAATCATAAGACCCCTTTCCGGTGTCATAATGATAAGACAACTAAATGACTATGATGTCATAATCAATACACTCTTTTATTATGTCATAATGGTAAAAGAATGATAGCATTATGATGTCACAATCAAAACACCTCTTTAGTATCTCATGATGGTAACACAATTAAAACATTATAATATTACAATCAAAACTCCCCTTTATGATGTCATAATGTTAAGTTGATGATAGCATTATGACATCACAATCATAAGACCCCTTTCCGGTGTCATAATGATAAGACAACTAAATCACTATGATGTCATAATCAATACACTCTTTTATTATGTCATAATGGTAAAAGAATGATAGCATTATGATGTCACAATCAAAACACCTCTTTAGTATCTCCTGATGGTAACACAGTTACAACATTATAATATTACAATCAAAACTCCCCTTTATGATGTCATATTGTTAAAATGATGATAGCATTATGACATCACAATCATAAGACTCCTTTCCGGTGTCATAATTATAAGACAATTAAATCATTATGATGTCATAATCAATACACTCTTTTATTATGTCATAATGGTAAAAGAATGATAGCATTATGATGTCACAATCAAAACACCTCTTTAGTATCTCATGATGGTAACACAATTAAAACATTATAATATTACAATCAAAACTCCCCTTTATGATGTCATAATGTTAAGGTGATGATAGCATTATGACATCGCAATCATAAGACCCCTTTCCGGTGTCATAATGATAAGACAACTAAATGACTATGATGTCATAATCAATACACTCTTTTATTATGTCATAATGGTAAAAGAATGATAGCATTATGATGTCACAATCAAAACACCTCTTTAGTATCTCAGGATGGTAACACAATTAAAACATTATAATATTACAATCAAAACTCCCCTTTATGATGTCATAATGTTAAGTTGATGATAGCATTATGACATCACAATCATAAGACCCCTTTCCGGTGTCATAATGATAAGACAACTAAATCACTATGATGTCATAATCAATACACTCTTTTATTATGTCATAATGGTAAAAGAATGATAGCATTATGATGTCACAATCAAAACACCTCTTTAGTATCTCCTAACGGTAACACAATTAAAACATTATAATATTACAATCAAAACTCCCCTTTATGATGTCATATTGTTAAAATGATATTAGCATTATGACATCACAATCATAAGACTCCTTTCCGGTGTCATAATTATAAGACAATTAAATCATTATGATGTCATAATCAATACACTCTTTTATTATGTCATAATGGTAAAAGAATGATAGTATTATGATGTCACAATCAAAACACCTCTTTAGTATCTCCTAATGGTAACACAATTAAAACATTATAATATTACAATCAAAACTCCCCTTTATGATGTCATAATGTTAAGGTGATGATAGCATTATGACATCACAATCATAAGACCCCTTTTCGGTGTCATAATGATAAGACAATTAAATCACTATGATGTCATAATCAATACACTCTTTTATTATGTCATAATGGTAAAAGAATGATAGCATTATGATGTCACAATCAAAACACCTCTTTAGTATCTCATGATGGTAACACAATTAAAACATTATAATATTACAATCAAAACTCCCCTTTATGATGTCATTATGTTAAGGTGATGATAGCATTGTGACATCACAATCATAAGACCCCTTTCCGGTGTCATAATGATAAGACAACTAAATCACCATGATGTCATAATCAATACACTCTTTTATTATGTCATAATGGTAAAAGAATGATAGCATTATGATGTCACAATCAAAACACCTCTTTAGTATCTCATGATGGTAACACAATTAAAACATTATAATATTACAATCAAAACTCCCCTTTATGATGTCATATTGTTAAAATGATGATAGCATTATGACATCACAATCATAAGACCCATTTCCGGTGTCATAATGATAAGACAACTAAATCACTATGATGTCATAATCAATACACTCTTTTATTATGTCATAATGGTAAAAGAATGATAGCATTATGATGTCACAATCAAAACACCTCTTTAGTATCTCCTAATGGTAACACAATTAAAACATTATAATATTACAATCAAAACTCCCCTTTATGATGTCATAATGTTAAGTTGATGATAGCATTATGACATCACAATCATAAGACCCCTTTCCGAGAAGATCCTTTAACATTATAATTGAAAAATTAAAAAAGAAAGATATAAAATTTTGGTGGGGATACCCACTAAAGCTTCATATCTTGTATAATGGAATATCTAAAGTATTTGAAAATTCTAAAGATGCGCAAGGTTGGATGGAAAAGGAGTTGGATAAATAAAGCAGTATAAGACTAATCTAATATGATTTAAGACTTGAAGAAATATATATAATTCCTTATTTTTTTATTTTTTTTTTCTCTTTCTTTGAGGTGGTATAACACTTTTTATTTGTAATAACTAGAAGATTAATTCTGCAATAAGCAGGAATATTATTATAATTACACATATCATATTAACACTACACAATTTCACTATTCATATAGACATGATAATATTCAGTTATATTTCACTTATTAAAATGTAAAAAAAAAATTTTCTCCTTTTTTTTTTTTTTTTTTTTTTTTTTTTAATTTTATTCTTTTTTCTATATTAGATCACGAGTATATAGTAAACACTTGTTTTATTTAAATACACCCTGCATAATTGCAGAAGATGTTAACTTTACATCTCTCTACATATACACTAATAATATTATTCGGAAGAAATTTCACAACCATACACTTAAGTGTTTTTTGAGATTTTTTTAAACACATTTTAAATACACTCTGCAATATTGCAGAAGGTGTTAATATAATTATATACACATTAATATTATTAATTAGAAGGAATCTCACAACTATACACACACACGACACAATTATTTAATTATATTATTTTATAGATAACAAATTTTTTTTTTTTTTTTTTTTTTTTTTTTTTTTCTCCCCTTTCTGTTGGCATCGCCTTAACCAACTATCTAATTGTGATGAGGCAAAGGGGTATATTTACCTTACACAATAGAGATAAATATAGATATGTTATGTATTGTATAATTTATGTTATATGTTGTATATGGTATTGTGATATGTTAAATCCAAAGTGGGTCTATGATAACTTTTCTTCTCTCCTCATAAGGAATTTCAAAAAGTATTATAATCAATTGATGAAAAAATGGTTTCAAGGTTTTTTTCATTAAATGTGCAGGGTATGAATCTTCCCCAAAAAAGAATTACTTTAATTAATCATCTTGTAGAGAATAAAATTGAGGTTGCAATAATCCAGGAAACTCATTGGACAGATACATTTGCGCAGAAACTCTCCTTTAGGAAATATCCGGTAATAGAA
Organism: Spea bombifrons; assembly: GCF_027358695.1. Taxonomy (NCBI): domain Eukaryota; kingdom Metazoa; phylum Chordata; class Amphibia; order Anura; family Pelobatidae; genus Spea; species Spea bombifrons. The sequence goes on from NC_071088.1 coordinate 41,722,880, forward strand.
CATGCCTCATTAGGAAATCAGAAAAAGAGAGGAGTAGCAATTCTTATTGCAAGAGAGATAAAATATGAGAAGATCTATGTCCAGCGAGATAAGGAAGGTCGGTTTTTAATTTTAATTTGTAGATTGAATGATAGAATATACTCGATAATAAATATATATGCTCCAAATAGCAAACAGATTCATTTTCTCAATAGCCTTATGAAAAAAATTCAGATATATATTCAAGGTACACTAATAGTGGCAGGCGATTTCAATTGTGTAGTAGATCTAGATATGGATAAATTGACTACTGAATATAAAAAAAAAGACCGGATAGAATTAGAAAAGGTAAAATCTTTCAATGATTTCTTAGGGAGAAATAGATTATATGATCTATGGCGATCATTACATCCAGAAGATCGAGATTATACCTACTATTCAAGCTGCCATAAATCATTTTCCAGAATAGATCTGGTTCTAGTTAACGCACCATTAATAAGAGAATGTAAGCGAATTTGGATAAAAGAGATCCCTTGGTCGGACCACGACTCAATTATGATAATACTAAAAGGAACCCATAGAAGTATAAGACCTACATGGAGATTAAATAAAAATCTATTAATGAATGCATTATATAAGAAGGAACTGGAAAAAATTACTAAACAATTTTTTGAGGAAAATAATCCTATTGAGACGTCTTTTGCAAATACTTGGTGTACATATAAATGTGTTATTCGGGGACACTTGATTAGTAGAACAGCACATCTGAATAAAACAAAATCTAAAACACTTTCTGATTTATATATCCATCTCGAAGATCTATGTAGGAGAAATAAGATAAGGCTAGATTCGGAATTGAAATCTGAAATGGAATTAATAAAAAAAACAATTAATGAGCTACTGATGGAAAAGGCTAATAAGATATTAACTAAATATAAGCAAAAATGGTATTATTTGGGGAATCGTCCGGATCAGCTTCTCTCTCGCCAATTATCAATACGAACAGCTAACTCTAGAATACATAAAATTATTTATAAAGATAAAAATTGCATTTCACCAGCACACATTGGAGAAGCTTTTCGTATATTCTACACAGAATTATATAATATTCATGATAATAGCCATAAGCGAGATATAATTAAAAAGTATTTAAGATCTTCTAAAATAACACAAATATCGACAGCCCAAGCTAAAATCTTAGATCGCCCTATAGAAGAAAATGAAGTGATAAAAATAATAAAGCAATTAAAAAAGGGTAAATCGCCGGGCCCTGATGGATACATTGCTGAATTTTTTCAATGTTTGGAAACCAGTCTGACTCCTTATTTGTGTAATATGTTTAATGAAATAAAAAGTCAGAAAAAATTCCCACGAGAAATGCTACAAGCACATATATGCCCTATCTTGAAACCCGATAAATCTGCCTTAGATATTAAAAACTATAGACCAATATCTCTGATAAATTTAGATACTAAAATATATTCTGCGATAATAGCAAATAGGATTAGACCTAATTTAGAGATACTAATACATAAAGATCAAACAGGTTTTATAAAATCAAGATCTTCTAGTGACAATGTCAGAAAGATAATAGACATCTGTAACTATGCAAATATTACCCAGGCCCCCTTGCTGGCCCTGTCATTAGATGCTGAAAAAGCATTTGACAGGGTCAGCTGGGAGTTCCTGGAAGAGACTTTAAAGGAGATGGGCTTTGGACCGGGTTTAATTGATGCTATTATGGCATTATATACTACTCCCACAGCCAAAATAGTGGGGCAAGGATTTGAATCTCAATGGCTTAATATATCTAACGGCACAAGACAGGGATGTCCCTTAGCCCCTATATTATATATTATTTCTTTAGAACCTTTTGCCTCTAGAATAAGATATAATTCTAATATTCCTGGAATTAAAATTGGTCAATTAGAAATGAAAATGTCTCTTTACGCAGATGATATTCTCATTATTTTAGATAAACCTAATGTCTCGATTCTACTTTTATTACAAGAGATTGAATTATATGGCACTATATCTAATTACAAGTTAAATATGGGGAAATCACAGGCAATATGTATTGCAATGTCAGAAGAAGAGAAAAATCTAATAAAATCTAGGTTTAAATTCTTGTGGCCAGATACAGGTATAGATTACCTAGGAATAAAAATTTCGGCAGAAGGCACTAAGATACTGGAAAGAAATTGTCAAATTCTTTTAAAGCAGACACAAGAGAAACTAAATAAGTGGAAGTCTCTTCCAATATCCTGGATGGGGAGAATTAATATTATAAAATCATATATATTACCAGCATGGTTATATAGATTCAGAATGGTCCCGGATATGCTGACTAAAGATTGGATTAACATATTACAATCAAAATTAATGAAATTTATATGGCGGGATAAACATCCTAGAATCCAAAAAAACACTTTATTTTTACCTAGGAGTCGGGGAGGACTGGGCCTTCCTAAACTACTTAATTATTGGTATGCATCTATGCTATCCCATATATATAAAATGCAACTGTTGCAATCTAAGGAGTCAGACTGGTATCTAATTGAAAAAACTATTTTGGGCTTGAAAGATCTAGAAATAGCCCTTTGGCTACAGAAAAGAGATCTAAAGGAATATACGAAACATTTCAAAGGGACACTACTTAATTCAACACTATTATTTTGGCAGAATTTTAAGAAGAAAATTGGTTTAAATGATCTTATAATTAAAAAGGCCCCGTTACAGACTCTAAATAAAAATATTCAGGATATAAACCTCAACGAGTGGGAAAAATGTAGGATAAAAAGAATAGAGGAACTTATGATGGGAAATAAACTTAAAGATTTTTCTACCTTGTGTATCGAGTTCGGTCTTACTAATAAAGAAATATTTAATTACATGAGAATTAAGAACTATTTATCTCACTCTCTTGTGGAGGAAAATAAAGATGAACATGTGATAAAGTTTATGAAAATATTTGATAACCAGACTAAACAGAAATCTTTAAAACTTTGTTCAGACTTAATTGTGGATATAGATGATCTTAAAGCTCCACCTGCCTGGAAAAAATGGGAGATTGATTTAAATATAGATAATGCCTCCCTTACAGCAGATCGCTGGATAAAAGCTTGGAATCAAGTTATGAAAAATGCTCATTGCTTGAACCTACAGGAGACTTATTTTAAAATTGTCAATCGATGGTATATGGTCCCAGAAAGGCTCCATAAGATAAACCCAGCAAATCAAAATCTATGCTGGAGATGTCAAAGAGCTGAGGGAACATGGATTCACATCTGGTGGTCATGCACTAAAATAATGGAATGTTGGGATAAGATATTTAATATCATATCTGGTATAGTGGAGAAACAAATAGATAAGTCACCGCTTAGAGCATTATTACTTCAAGATTGGGAGATGATTCCGGTAAAACAAAAAAACTTGATAGATCATGTGATCCTAGCGATGCTGGTAGTTATAGCTAGAAATTGGAGGCAAAAAAAGATAATCTCCTGGACATATGTCAAAAATCAAATTATTAATCAAAAGAATATGGAATATGGTTATTATAGAGCTAATGGGCTTATGCATAAATACTGGGAAATATGGGGAAGACTTACCCTATAAATTTCTATAAATTAGAGGAGAGAAGATCAACCCACTTTGGAGATACATACATGAAAGGACTGTACAGATACCAGTTATCTTTGTTATTTCTGTCTTTTTTTTTTTTTTGTTTTGTTTTTTTGTTTTGTCATAATGTTATCTATAATTGTAATATGCACGCATGGAAAACTGTAGTACAATGAATGAAGAAACTATATAGACCTCTACTCATAATGGAGCCCTATGAGGACCAGTAATAAGTAATTTCATATGCTGCTAATGTATTGTAACTTATTGTCTTTTTATATGTTTTGTACCTTTTGTATAATAAAGAATTTAAAAAAAAAAAAAAAAAAAAAAAAAAAAAAAAAATAAGACCCCTTTCCGGTGTCATAATGATAAGACAACTAAATCACTATGATGTCATAATCAATACACTCTTTTATTATGTCATAATGGTAAAAGAATGATAGCATTATGATGTCACAATCAAAACACCTCTTTAGTATCTCCTAATGGTAACACAATTAAAACATTATAATATTACAATCAAAACTCCCCTTTCTGATGTCATATTGTTAAAATGATGATAGCATTATGACATCACAATCATAAGACTCCTTTCCGGTGTCATAATTATAAGACAATTAAATCAGTATGATGTCATAATCAATACACTCTTTTATTATGTCATAATGGTAAAAGAATGATAGCATTATGATGTCACAATCAAAACACCTCTTTAGTATCTCATGATGGTAACACAATTAAAACATTATAATATTACAATCAAAACTCCCCTTTATGATGTCATAATGTTAAGATGATGATAGCATTATGACATCACAATCATAAGACCCCTTTCCGGTGTCATAATGATAAGACAACTAAATCACTATGATGTCATAATCAATACACTCTTTTATTATGTCATAATGGTAAAAGAATGATAGCATTATGATGTCACAATCAAAACACCTCTTTAGTATCTCCTAATGGTAACACAATTAAAACATTATAATATTACAATCAAAACTCCCCTTTATGATGTCATATTGTTAAAATGATGATAGCATTATGACATCACAATCATAAGACTCCTTTCCGGTGTCATAATTATAAGACAATTAAATCATTATGATGTCATAATCAATACACTATTTTATTATGTCATAATGGTAAAAGAATGATAGCATTATGATGTCACAATCAAAACACCTCTTTAGTATCTCATGATGGTAACACAATTAAAACATTATAATATTACAATCAAAACTCCCCTTTATGATGTCATAATGTTAAGGTGATGATAGCATTGTGACATCACAATCATAAGACACCTTTCCGGTGTCATAATGATAAGACAACTAAATCACTATGATGTCATAATCAATACACTCTTTTATTATGTCATAATGGTAAAAGAATGATAGCATTATGATGTCACAATCAAAACACCTCTTTAGTATCTCATGATGGTAACACAATTAAAACATTATAATATTACAATCAAAACTCCCCTTTATGATGTCATAATGTTAAGGTGATGATAGCATTGTGACATCACAATCATAAGACCCCTTTCCGGTGTCATAATGATAAGACAACTAAATCACTATGATGTCATAATCAATACACTCTTTTATTATGTCATAATGGTAAAAGAATGATAGCATTATGACGTCACAATCAAAACACCTCTTTAGAATCTCAAGATGGTAACACAATTAAAACATTATAATATTACAATCAAAACTCCCCTTTATGATGTCATAATGTTAGGGTGATGATAGCATTATGACATCACAATCATAAGACCCCTTTCCGGTGTCATAATGATAAGACAACTAAATCACTATGATGTCATAATCAATACAGACTTTTATTATGGCATAATGGTAAAAGAATGATAGCATTATGATGTCACAATCAAAACACCTCTTTAGTATCTCCTGATGGTAACACAGTTACAACATTATAATATTACAATCAAAACTCCCCTTTATGATATCATATTGTTAAAATGATGATAGCACTATGACATCACAATCATAAGACTCCTTTCCGGTGTCATAATTATAAGACAATTAAATCATTATGATGTCATAATCAATACACTCTTTTATTATGTCATAATGGTAAAAGAATGATAGCATTATGATGTCACAATCAAAACACCTCTTTAGTATCTCATGATGGTAACACAATTAAAACATTATAATATTACAATCAAAACTCCCCTTTATGATGTCATAATGTTAAGGTGATGATAGCATTATGACATCACAATCATAAGACCCCTTTCCGGTGTCATAATGATAAGACAACTAAATGACTATGATGTCATAATCAATACACTCTTTTATTATGTCATAATGGTAAAAGAATGATAGCATTATGATGTCACAATCAAAACACCTCTTTAGTATCTCATGATGGTAACACAATTAAAACATTATAATATTACAATCAAAACTCCCCTTTATGATGTCATAATGTTAAGTTGATGATAACATTATGACATCACAATCATAAGACCCCTTTCCGGTGTCATAATGATAAGACAACTAAATCACTATGATGTCATAATCCTTACACTCTTTTATTATGTCATAATGGTAAAAGAATGATAGCATTATGATGTCACAATCAAAACACCTCTTTAGTATCTCCTAACGGTAACACAATTAAAACATTATAATATTACAATCAAAACTCCCCTTTATGATGTCATATTGTTAAAATGATATTAGCATTATGACATCACAATCATAAGACTCCTTTCCGGTTTCATAATTATAAGACAACTAAATCACTATGATGTCATAATCAATACACTCTTTTATTATGTCATAATGGTAAAAGAATGATAGCATTATGATGTCACAATCAAAACACCTCTTTAGTATCTCATGATGGTAACACAATTAAAACATTATAATATTACAATCAAAACTCCCCTTTATGATGTCATAATGTTAAGGTGATGATAGCATTATGACATCACAATCATAAGACCCCTTTCCGCTGTCATAATGATAAGACAACTAAATGACTATGATGTCATAATCAATACACTCTTTTATTATGTCATAATGGTAAAAGAATGATAGCATTATGATGTCACAATCAAAACACCTCTTTAGTATCTCATGATGGTAACACAATTAAAACATTATAATATTACAATCAAAACTCCCCTTTATGATGTCATAATGTTAAGATGATGATAGCATTATGACATCACAATCATAAGACCCCTTTCCGGTGTCATAATGATAAGACAACTAAATCACTATGATGTCATAATCAATACACTCTTTTATTATGTCATAATGGTAAAAGAATGATAGCATTATGATGTCACAATAAAAACACCTCTTTAGTATCTCCTAATGGTAACACAATTAAAACATTATAATATTACATTCAAAACTCCCCTTTATGATGTCATATTGTTAAAATGATGATAGCATTATGACATCACAATCATAAGACCCCTTTCCGGTGTCATAATGATAAGACAACTAAATCACTATGATGTCATAATCAATACACTCTTTTATTATGTCATAATGGTAAAAGAATGATAGCATTATGATGTCACAATCAAAACACCTCTTTAGTATCTCCTAATGGTAACACAATTAAAACATTATAATATTACAATCAAAACTCCCCTTTATGATGTCATATTGTTAAAATGATGATAGCATTATGACATCACAATCATAAGACTCCTTTCCGGTGTCATAATTATAAGACAATTAAATCATTATGATGTCATAATCAATACACTATTTTATTATGTCATAATGGTAAAAGAATGATAGCATTATGATGTCACAATCAAAACACCTCTTTAGTATCTCCTAATGGTAACACAATTAGAACATTATAATTTTACAATCAAAACTCCCCTTTATGATGTAATATTGTTAAAATGATGATAGCATTATGACATCACAATCATAAGACTCCTTTCCGGTGTCATAATTATAAGACAATTAAATCATTATGATGTCATCATCAATACACTCTTTTATTATGTCATAATGGTAAAAGAATGATAGCATTATGATGTCACAATCAAAACACCTCTTTAGTATCTCATGATGGTAACACAATTAAAACATTATAATATTACAATCAAAACTCCCCTTTATGATGTCATAATGTTAAGGTGATGATAGCATTGTGACATCACAATCATAAGACCCCTTTCCGGTGTCATAATGATAAGACAACTAAATCACTATGATGTCATAATCAATACACTCTTTTATTATGTCAAAATGGTAAAAGAATGATAGCATTATGACGTCACAATCAAAACACCTCTTTAGAATCTCAAGATGGTAACACAATTAAAACATTATAATATTACAATCAAAACTCCCCTTTATGATGTCATATTGTTAAAATGATGATAGCATTATGACATCACAATCATAAGACTCCTTTCCGGTGTCATAATTATAAGACAATTAAATCATTATGATGTCATAATCAATACACTCTTTTATTATGTCATAATGGTAAAAGAATGATAGCATTATGATGTCACAATCAAAACACCTCTTTAGTATCTCATGATGGTAACACAATTAAAACATTATAATATTACAATCAAAACTCCCCTTTATGATGTCATAATGTTAAGGTGATGATAGCATTATGACATCACAATCATAAGACCCCTTTCCGGTGTCATAATGATAAGACAACTAAATGACTATGATGTCATAATCAATACACTCTTTTATTATGTCATAATGGTAAAAGAATGATAGCATTATGATGTCACAATCAAAACACCTCTTTAGTATCTCATGATGGTAACACAATTAAAACATTATAATATTACAATCAAAACTCCCCTTTATGATGTCATAATGTTAAGTTGATGATAGCATTATGACATCACAATCATAAGACCCCTTTCCGGTGTCATAATGATAAGACAACTAAATCACTATGATGTCATAATCAATACACTCTTTTATTATGTCATAATGGTAAAAGAATGATAGCATTATGATGTCACAATCAAAACACCTCTTTAGTATCTCCTAATGGTAACACAATTAAAACATTATAATATTACAATCAAAACTCCCCTTTATGATGTCATATTGTTAAAATGATATTAGCATTATGACATCACAATCATAAGACTCCTTTCCGGTGTCATAATTATAAGACAATTAAATCATTATGATGTCATAATCAATACACTCTTTTATTATGTCATAATGGTAAAAGAATGATAGCATTATGATGTCACAATCAAAACACCTCTTTAGTATCTCCTAATGGTAACACAATTAAAACATTATAATATTACAATCAAAACTCCCCTTTATGATGTCATAATGTTAAGATGATGATAGCATTATGACATCACAATCATAAGACCCCTTTCCGGTGTCATAATGATAAGACAACTAAATCACTATGATGTCATAATCAATACACTCTTTTATTATGTCATAATGGTAAAAGAATGATAGCATTATGATGTCACAATCAAAACACCTCTTTAGTATCTCCTAATGGTAACACAATTAAAACATTATAATATTAAATTCAAAACTCCCCTTTATGATGTCATATTGTTAAAATGATGATAGCATTATGACATCACAATCATAAGACCCCTTTCCGGTGTCATAATGATAAGACAACTAAATCACTATGATGTCATAATCAATACACTCTTTTATTATGTCATAATGGTAAAAGAATGATAGCATTATGATGTCACAATCAAAACACCTCTTTAGTATCTCATGATGGTAACACAATTAAAACATTATAATATTACAATCAAAACTCCCCTTTATGATGTCATAATGTTAAGGTGATGATAGCATTATGACATCACAATCATAAGACCCCTTTCCGCTGTCATAATGATAAGACAACTAAATGACTATGATGTCATAATCAATACACTCTTTTATTATGTCATAATGGTAAAAGAATGATAGCATTATGATGTCACAATCAAAACACCTCTTTAGTATCTCATGATGGTAACACAATTAAAACATTATAATATTACAATCAAAACTCCCCTTTATGATGTCATAATGTTAAGTTAATGATAGCATTTTGACATCACAATCATAAGACCCCTTTCCGGTGTCATAATGATAAGACAACTAAATCACTATGATGTCATAATCAATACACTCTTTTATTATGTCATAATGGTAAAAGAATGATAGCATTATGATGTCACAATCAAAACACCTCTTTAGTATCTCCTAATGGTAACACAATTAAAACATTATAATATTACATTCAAAACTCCCCTTTATGATGTCATATTGTTAAAATGATGATAGCATTATGACATCACAATCATAAGACCCATTTCCGGTGTCATAATGATAAGACAACTAAATCACTATGATGTCATAATCAATACACTCTTTTATTATGTCATAATGGTAAAAGAATAATAGCATTATGATGTCACAATCAAAACACCTCTTTAGTATCTCCTAACGGTAACACAATTAAAACATTATAATATTACAATCAAAACTCCCCTTTATGATGTCATATTGTTAAAATGATATTAGCATTATGACATCACAATCATAAGACTCCTTTCCGGTGTCATAATTATAAGACAATTAAATCATTATGATGTCATAATCAATACACTCTTTTATTATGTCATAATGGTAAAAGAATGATAGCATTATGATGTCACAATCAAAACACCTCTTTAGTATCTCATGATGGTAACACAATTAAAACATTATAATATTACAATCAAAACTCCCCTTTATGATGTCATAATGTTAAGGTGATGATAGCATTGTGACATCACAATCATAAGACTCCTTTCCGGTGTCATAATGATAAGACAACTAAATCACTATGATGTCATAATCAATACACTCTTTTATTATGTCATAATGGTAAAAGAATGATAGCATTATGACGTCACAATCAAAACACCTCTTTAGTATCTCAAGATGGTAACACAATTAAAACATTATAATATTACAATCAAAACTCCCCTTTATGATGTCATAATGTTAAGGTGATGATAGCATTATGACATCACAATCATAAGACCCCTTTCCGGTGTCATAATGATAAGACAACTAAATGACTATGATGTCATAATCAATACACTCTTTTATTATGTCATAATGGTAAAAGAATGATAGCATTATGATGTCACAATCAAAACACCTCTTTAGTATCTCATGATGGTAACACAATTAAAACATTATAATATTACAATCAAAACTCCCCTTTATGATGTCATAATGTTAAGTTGATGATAGCATTATGACATCACAATCATAAGACCCCTTTCCGGTGTCATAATGATAAGACAACTAAATCACTATGATGTCATAATCAATACACTCTTTTATTATGTCATAATGGTAAAAGAATGATAGCATTATGATGTCACAATCAAAACACCACTTTAGTATCTCCTAATGGTAACACAATTAAAACATTATAATATTAAATTCAAAACTCCCCTTTATGATGTCATATTGTTAAAATGATGATAGCATTATGACATCACAATCATAAGACCCATTTCCGGTGTCATAATGATAAGACAACTAAATCACTATGATGTCATAATCAATACACTCTTTTATTATGTCATAATGGTAAAAGAATGATAGCATTATGATGTCACAATCAAAACACCTCTTTAGTATCTCCTAATGGTAACACAATTAAAACATTATAATATTACAATCAAAACTCCCCTTTATGATGTCATAATGTTAAGTCGATGATAGCATTATGACATCACAATCATAAGACCCCTTTCCGGTGTCATAATGATAAGACAACTAAATCACTATGATGTCATAATCAATACACTCTTTTATTATGTCATAATGGTAAAAGAATGATAGCATTATGATGTCACAATCAAAACACCTCTTTAGTATCTCCTAATGGTAACACAATTAAAACATTATAATATTACAATCAAAACTCCCCTTTCTGATGTCATATTGTTAAAATGATGATAGCATTATGACATCACAATCATAAGACTCCTTTCCGGTGTCATAATTATAAGACAATTAAATCAGTATGATGTCATAATCAATACACTCTTTTATTATGTCATAATGGTAAAAGAATGATAGCATTATGATGTCACAATCAAAACACCTCTTTAGTATCTCCTAATGGTAACACAATTAAAACATTATAATATTACAATCAAAACTCCCCTTTATGATGTCATAATGTTAAGATGATGATGATAGCATTATGACATCACAATCATAAGACCCCTTTCCGGTGTCATAATGATAAGACAACTAAATCACTATGATGTCATAATCAATACACTCTTTTATTATGTCATAATGGTAAAAGAATGATAGCATTATGATGTCACAATCAAAACACCTCTTTAGTATCTCCTAATGGTAACACAATTAAAACATTATAATATTACATTCAAAACTCCCCTTCATGATGTCATATTGTTAAAATGATGATAGCATTATGACATCACAATCATAAGACCCCTTTCCGGTGTCATAATGATAAGACAACTAAATCACTATGATGTCATAATCAATACACTCTTTTATTATGTCATAATGGTAAAAGAATGATAGCATTATGATGTCACAATCAAAACACCTCTTTAGTATCTCCTAATGGTAACACAATTAAAACATTATAATATTACAATCAAAACTCCCCTTTATTATGTCATATTGTTAAAATGATGATAGCATTATGACATCACAATCATAAGACTCCTTTCCGGTGTCATAATTATAAGACAATTAAATCGTTATGATGTCATAATCAATACACTCTTTTATTATGTCATAATGGTAAAAGAATGATAGCATTATGATGTCACAATCAAAACACCTCTTTAGTATCTCATGATGGTAACACAATTAAAACATTATAATATTACAATCAAAACTCCCCTTTACGATGTCATAATGTTAAGGTGATGATAGCATTATGACATCACAATCATAAGACCCCTTTCCGGTGTCATAATGATAAGACAACTAAATCACTATGATGTCATAATCAATACACTCTTTTATTATGTCATAATGGTAAAAGAATGATAGCATTATGATGTCACAATCAAAACACCTCTTTAGTATCTCCTAACGGTAACACAATTAAAACATTATAATATTACAATCAAAACTCCCCTTTATGATGTCATATTGTTAAAATGATATTAGCATTATGACATCACAATCATACGACTCCTTTCCGGTGTCATAATTATAAGACAATTAAATCATTATGATGTCATAATCAATACACTCTTTTATTATGTCATAATGGTAAAAGAATGATAGTATTATGATGTCACAATCAAAACACCTCTTTAGTATCTCCTAATGGTAACACAATTAAAACCTTATAATATTACAATGAAAACTCCCCTTTATGATGTCATAATGTTAAGGTGATGATAGCATTATGACATCACAATCATAAGACCCCTTTTCGGTGTCATAATGATAAGACAATTAAATCACTATGATGTCATAATCAATACACTCTTTTATTATGTCATAATGGTAAAAGAATGATAGCATTATGATGTCACAATCAAAACACCTCTTTAGTATCTCATGATGGTAACACAATTAAAACATTATAATATTACAATCAAAACTCCCCTTTATGATGTCATAATGTTAAGGTGATGATAGCATTGTGACATCACAATCATAAGACCCCTTTCCGGTGTCATAATGATAAGACAACTAAATCACTATGATGTCATAATCAATACACTCTTTTATTATGTCATAATGGTAAAAGAATGATAGCATTATGATGTCACAATCAAAACACCTCTTTAGTATCTCATGATGGTAACACAATTAAAACATTATAATATTACAATCAAAACTCCCCTTTATGATGTCATAATGTTAAGATGATGATAGCATTATGACATCACAATCATAAGACCCCTTTCCGGTGTCATAATGATAAGACAACTAAATCACTATGATGTCATAATCAATACACTCTTTTATTATGTCATAATGGTAAAAGAATGATAGCATTATGATGTCACAATCAAAACACCTCTTTAGTATCTCCTAATGGTAACACAATTAAAACATTATAATATTACATTCAAAACTCCCCTTTATGATGTCATATTGTTAAAATGATGATAGCATTATGACATCACAATCATAAGACCCCTTTCCGGTGTCATAATGATAAGACAACTAAATCACTATGATGTCATAATCAATACACTCTTTTATTATGTCATAATGGTAAAAGAATGATAGCATTATGATGTCACAATCAAAACACCTCTTTAGTATCTCCTAATGGTAACACAATTAAAACATTATAATATTACAATCAAAACTCCCCTTTATGATGTCATATTGTTAAAATGATGATAGCATTATGACATCACAATCATAAGACTCCTTTCCGGTGTCATAATTATAAGACAATTAAATCATTATGATGTCATAATCAATACACTCTTTTATTATGTCATAATGGTAAAAGAATGATAGCATTATGATTTCACAATCAAAACACCTCTTTAGTATCTCCTAATGGTAACACAATTAGAACATTATAATATTACAATCAAAACTCCCCTTTATGATGTCATATTGTTAAAATGATGATAGCATTATGACATCACAATCATAAGACTCCTTTCCGGTGTCATAATTATAAGACAATTAAATCATTATGATGTCATCATCAATACACTCTTTTATTATGTCATAATGGTAAAAGAATGATAGCATTATGATGTCACAATCAAAACACCTCTTTAGTATCTCACGATGGTAACACAATTAAAACATTATAATATTACAATCAAAACTCCCCTTTATGATGTCATAATGTTAAGGTGATGATAGCATTATGACATCACAATCATAAGACCCCTTTTCGGTGTCATAATGATAAGACAATTCAATCACTATGATGTCATAATCAATACACTCTTTTATTATGTCATAATGGTAAAAGAATGATAGCATTATGATGTCACAATCAAAACACCTCTTTAGTATCTCATGATGGTAACACAATTAAAACATTATAATATTACAATCAAAACTCCCCTTTATGATGTCATAATGTTAAGGTGATGATAGCATTGTGACATCACAATCATAAGACCCCTTTCCGGTGTCATAATGATAAGACAACTAAATGACTATGATGTCATAATCAATACACTCTTTTATTATGTCATAATGGTAAAAGAATGATAGCATTATGATGTCACAATCAAAACACCTCTTTAGTATCTCATGATGGTAACACAATTAAAACATTATAATATTACAATCAAAACTCCCCTTTATGATGTCATAATGTTAAGGTGATGATAGCATTGTGACATCACAATCATAAGACCCCTTTCCGGTGTCATAATGATAAGACAACTAAATCACTATGATGTCATAATCAATACACTCTTTTATTATGTCATAATGGTAAAAGAATGATAGCATTATGACGTCACAATCAAAACACCTCTTTAGTATCTCAAGATGGTAACACAATTAAAACATTATAATATTACAATCAAAACTCCCCTTTATGATGTCATAATGTTAAGGTGATGATAGCATTATGACATCACAATCATAAGACCCCTTTCCGGTGTCATAATGATAAGACAACTAAATCACTATGATGTCATAATCAATACACTCTTTTATTATGTCATAATGGTAAAAGAATGATAGCATTATGATGTCACAATCAAAACACCTCTTTAGTATCTCATGATGGTAACACAATTAAAACATTATAATATTACAATCAAAACTCCCCTTTATGATGTCATAATGTTAAGGTGATGATAGCATTATGACATCACAATCATAAGACCCCTTTCCGGTGTCATAATGATAAGACAACTAAATCACTATGATGTCATAATCAATACACTCTTTTATTATGTCATAATGGTAAAAGAATGATAGCATTATGATGTCACAATCAAAACACCTCTTTAGTATCTCCTGATGGTAACACAATTAAAACATTATAATATTACAATCAAAACTCCCCTTTATGATGTCATATTGTTAAAATGATGATAGCATTATGACATCACAATCATAAGACTCCTTTCCTGTGTCATAATTATAAGACAATTAAATCATTATGATGTCATAATCAATACACTCTTTTATTATGTCATAATGGTAAAAGAATGATAGCATTATGATGTCACAATCAAAACACCTCTTTAGTATCCCATGATGGTAAGACAATTAAAACATTATAATATTACAATCAAAACTCCCCTTTATGATGTCATAATGTTAAGGTGATGATAGCATTATGACATCACAATCATAAGACCCCTTTCAGGTGTCATAATGATAAGACAACTAAATCACTATGATGTCATAATCAATACACTCTTTTATTATGTCATAATGGTAAAAGAATGATAGCATTATGATGTCACAATCAAAACACCTCTTTAGTATCTCATGATGGTAACACAATTAAAACATTATAATATTACAATCAAAACTCCCCTTTATGATGTCATAATGTTAAGGTGATGATAGCATTATGACATCACAATCATAAGACCCCTTTCCGGTGTCATAATGATAAGACAACTAAATCACTATGATGTCATAATCAATACACTCTTTTATTATGTCATAATGGTAAAAGAATGATAGCATTATGATGTCACAATCAAAACACCTCTTTAGTATCTCCTAATGGTAACACAATTAAAACATTATAATATTACAATCAAAACTCCCCTTTATGATGTCATATTGTTAAAATGATGATAGCATTATGACATCACAATCATAAGACTCCTTTCCGGTGTCATAATTATAAGACAATTAAATCATTATGATGTCATAATCAATACACTCTTTTATTATGTCATAATGGTAAAAGAATGATAGCATTATGATGTCACAATCAAAACACCTCTTTAGTATCTCCTAATGGTAACACAATTAAAACATTATAATATTACATTCAAAACTCCCCTTTATGATGTCATATTGTTAAAATGATGATAGCATTATGACATCACAATCATAAGACCCCTTTCCGGTGTCATAATGATAAGACAACTAAATCACTATGATGTCATAATCAATACACTCTTTTATTATGTCATAATGGTAAAAGAATGATAGCATTATGATGTCACAATCAAAACACCTCTTTAGTATCTCCTAATGGTAACACAATTAAAACATTATAATATTACATTCAAAACTCCCCTTTATGATGTCATATTGTTAAAATGATGATAGCATTATGACATCACAATCATAAGACCCCTTTCCGGTGTCATAATGATAAGACAACTAAATCACTATGATGTCATAATCAATACACTCTTTTATTATGTCATAATGGTAAAAGAATGATAGCATTATGATGTCACAATCAAAACACCTCTTTAGTATCTCCTGATGGTAACACAATTAAAACATTATAATATTACAATCAAAACTCCCCTTTATGATGTCATATTGTTAAAATGATGATAGCATTATGACATCACAATCATAAGACTCCTTTCCGGTGTCATAATTATAAGACAATTAAATCATTATGATGTCATAATCAATACACTCTTTTATTATGTCATAATGGTAAAAGAATGATAGCATTATGATGTCACAATCAAAACACCTCTTTAGTATCCCATGATGGTAACACAATTAAAACATTATAATATTACAATCAAAACTCCCCTTTATGATGTCATAATGTTAAGGTGATGATAGCATTATGACATCACAATCATAAGACCCCTTTCAGGTGTCATAATGATAAGACAACTAAATCACTATGATGTCATAATCAATACACTCTTTTATTATGTCATAATGGTAAAAGAATGATAGCATTATGATGTCACAATCAAAACACCTCTTTAGTATCTCATGATGGTAACACAATTAAAACATTATAATATTACAATCAAAACTCCCCTTTATGATGTCATAATGTTAAGGTGATGATAGCATTATGACATCACAATCATAAGACCCCTTTCCGGTGTCATAATGATAAGACAACTAAATCACTATGATGTCATAATCAATACACTCTTTTATTATGTCATAATGGTAAAAGAATGATAGCATTATGATGTCACAATCAAAACACCTCTTTAGTATCTCCTAATGGTAACACAATTAAAACATTATAATATTACATTCAAAACTCCCCTTTATGATGTCATATTGTTAAAATTATGATAGCATTATGACATCACAATCATAAGACCCCTTTCCGGTGTCATAATGATAAGACAACTAAATCACTATGATGTCATAATCAGTACACTCTTTTATTATGTCATAATGGTAAAAGAATGATAGCATTATGATGTCACAATCAAAACACCTCTTTAGTATCTCCTAATGGTAACACAATTAAAACATTATAATATTACATTCAAAACTCCCCTTTATGATGTCATATTGTTAAAATAATGATAGCATTATGACATCACAATCATAAGACCCCTTTCCGGTGTCATAATGATAAGACAACTAAATCACTATGATGTCATTATCAATACACTCTTTTATTATGTCATAATGGTAAAAGAATGATAGCATTATGATGTCACAATCAAAACACCTCTTTAGTATCTCCTAATGGTAACACAATTAAAACATTATAATATTACAATCAAAACTCCCCTTTATGATGTCATATTGTTAAAATGATGATAGCATTATGACATCACAATCATAAGACTCCTTTCCGGTGTCATAATTATAAGACAATTAAATCATTATGATGTCATAATCAATACACTATTTTATTATGTCATAATGGTAAAAGAATGATAGCATTATGATGTCACAATCAAAACACTTCTTTAGTATCTCCTAATGGTAACACAATTAGAACATTATAATATTACAATCAAAACTCCCCTTTATGATGTCATATTGTTAAAATGATGATAGCATTATGACATCACAATCATAAGACTCCTTTCCGGTGTCATAATTATAAGACAATGAAATCATTATGATGTCATAATCAATACACTCTTTTATTATGTCATAATGGTAAAAGAATGATAGCATTATGATGTCACAATCAAAACACCTCTTTAGTATCTCACGATGGTAACACAATTAAAACATTATAATATTACAATCAAAACTCCCCTTTATGATGTCATAATGTTAAGGTGATGATAGCATTGTGACATCACAATCATAAGACCCCTTTCCGGTGTCATAATGATAAGACAACTAAATCACTATGATGTCATAATCAATACACTCTTTTATTATGTCATAATGGTAAAAGAATAATAGCATTATGATGTCACAATCAAAACACCTCTTTAGTATCTCCTAACGGTAACACAATTAAAACATTATAATATTACAATCAAAACTCCCCTTTATGATGTCATATTGTTAAAATGATATTAGCATTATGACATCACAATCATAAGACTCCTTTCCGGTGTCATAATTATAAGACAATTAAATCATTATGATGTCATAATCAATACACTCTTTTATTATGTCATAATGGTAAAAGAATGATAGCATTATGATGTCACAATCAAAACACCTCTTTAGTATCTCATGATGGTAACACAATTAAAACATTATAATATTACAATCAAAACTCCCCTTTATGATGTCATAATGTTAAGGTGATGATAGCATTGTGACATCACAATCATAAGACTCCTTTCCGGTGTCATAATGATAAGACAACTAAATCACTATGATGTCATAATCAATACACTCTTTTATTATGTCATAATGGTAAAAGAATGATAGCATTATGACGTCACAATCAAAACACCTCTTTAGTATCTCAAGATGGTAACACAATTAAAACATTATAATATTACAATCAAAACTCCCCTTTATGATGTCATAATGTTAAGGTGATGATAGCATTATGACATCACAATCATAAGACCCCTTTCCGGTGTCATAATGATAAGACAACTAAATGACTATGATGTCATAATCAATACACTCTTTTATTATGTCATAATGGTAAAAGAATGATAGCATTATGATGTCACAATCAAAACACCTCTTTAGTATCTCATGATGGTAACACAATTAAAACATTATAATATTACAATCAAAACTCCCCTTTATGATGTCATAATGTTAAGTTGATGATAGCATTATGACATCACAATCATAAGACCCCTTTCCGGTGTCATAATGATAAGACAACTAAATCACTATGATGTCATAATCAATACACTCTTTTATTATGTCATAATGGTAAAAGAATGATAGCATTATGATGTCACAATCAAAACACCACTTTAGTATCTCCTAATGGTAACACAATTAAAACATTATAATATTAAATTCAAAACTCCCCTTTATGATGTCATATTGTTAAAATGATGATAGCATTATGACATCACAATCATAAGACCCATTTCCGGTGTCATAATGATAAGACAACTAAATCACTATGATGTCATAATCAATACACTCTTTTATTATGTCATAATGGTAAAAGAATGATAGCATTATGATGTCACAATCAAAACACCTCTTTAGTATCTCCTAATGGTAACACAATTAAAACATTATAATATTACAATCAAAACTCCCCTTTATGATGTCATAATGTTAAGTCGATGATAGCATTATGACATCACAATCATAAGACCCCTTTCCGGTGTCATAATGATAAGACAACTAAATCACTATGATGTCATAATCAATACACTCTTTTATTATGTCATAATGGTAAAAGAATGATAGCATTATGATGTCACAATCAAAACACCTCTTTAGTATCTCCTAATGGTAACACAATTAAAACATTATAATATTACAATCAAAACTCCCCTTTCTGATGTCATATTGTTAAAATGATGATAGCATTATGACATCACAATCATAAGACTCCTTTCCGGTGTCATAATTATAAGACAATTAAATCAGTATGATGTCATAATCAATACACTCTTTTATTATGTCATAATGGTAAAAGAATGATAGCATTATGATGTCACAATCAAAACACCTCTTTAGTATCTCCTAATGGTAACACAATTAAAACATTATAATATTACAATCAAAACTCCCCTTTATGATGTCATAATGTTAAGATGATGATAGCATTATGACATCACAATCATAAGACCCCTTTCCGGTGTCATAATGATAAGACAACTAAATCACTATGATGTCATAATCAATACACTCTTTTATTATGTCATAATGGTAAAAGAATGATAGCATTATGATGTCACAATCAAAACACCTCTTTAGTATCTCCTAATGGTAACACAATTAAAACATTATAATATTACATTCAAAACTCCCCTTCATGATGTCATATTGTTAAAATGATGATAGCATTATGACATCACAATCATAAGACCCCTTTCCGGTGTCATAATGATAAGACAACTAAATCACTATGATGTCATAATCAATACACTCTTTTATTATGTCATAATGGTAAAAGAATGATAGCATTATGATGTCACAATCAAAACACCTCTTTAGTATCTCCTAATGGTAACACAATTAAAACATTATAATATTACAATCAAAACTCCCCTTTATTATGTCATATTGTTAAAATGATGATAGCATTATGACATCACAATCATAAGACTCCTTTCCGGTGTCATAATTATAAGACAATTAAATCATTATGATGTCATAATCAATACACTCTTTTATTATGTCATAATGGTAAAAGAATGATAGCATTATGATGTCACAATCAAAACACCTCTTTAGTATCTCATGATGGTAACACAATTAAAACATTATAATATTACAATCAAAACTCCCCTTTACGATGTCATAATGTTAAGGTGATGATAGCATTATGACATCACAATCATAAGACCCCTTTCCGGTGTCATAATGATAAGACAACTAAATCACTATGATGTCATAATCAATACACTCTTTTATTATGTCATAATGGTAAAAGAATGATAGCATTATGATGTCACAATCAAAACACCTCTTTAGTATCTCCTAACGGTAACACAATTAAAACATTATAATATTACAATCAAAACTCCCCTTTATGATGTCATATTGTTAAAATGATATTAGCATTATGACATCACAATCATACGACTCCTTTCCGGTGTCATAATTATAAGACAATTAAATCATTATGATGTCATAATCAATACACTCTTTTATTATGTCATAATGGTAAAAGAATGATAGTATTATGATGTCACAATCAAAACACCTCTTTAGTATCTCCTAATGGTAACACAATTAAAACCTTATAATATTACAATCAAAACTCCCCTTTATGATGTCATAATGTTAAGGTGATGATAGCATTATGACATCACAATCATAAGACCCCTTTTCGGTGTCATAATGATAAGACAATTAAATCACTATGATGTCATAATCAATACACTCTTTTATTATGTCATAATGGTAAAAGAATGATAGCATTATGATGTCACAATCAAAACACCTCTTTAGTATCTCATGATGGTAACACAATTAAAACATTATAATATTACAATCAAAACTCCCCTTTATGATGTCATAATGTTAAGGTGATGATAGCATTGTGACATCACAATCATAAGACCCCTTTCCGGTGTCATAATGATAAGACAACTAAATCACTATGATGTCATAATCAATACACTCTTTTATTATGTCATAATGGTAAAAGAATGATAGCATTATGATGTCACAATCAAAACACCTCTTTAGTATCTCATGATGGTAACACAATTAAAACATTATAATATTACAATCAAAACTCCCCTTTATGATGTCATAATGTTAAGATGATGATAGCATTATGACATCACAATCATAAGACCCCTTTCCGGTGTCATAATGATAAGACAACTAAATCACTATGATGTCATAATCAATACACTCTTTTATTATGTCATAATGGTAAAAGAATGATAGCATTATGATGTCACAATCAAAACACCTCTTTAGTATCTCCTAATGGTAACACAATTAAAACATTATAATATTACATTCAAAACTCCCCTTTATGATGTCATATTGTTAAAATGATGATAGCATTATGACATCACAATCATAAGACCCCTTTCCGGTGTCATAATGATAAGACAACTAAATCACTATGATGTCATAATCAATACACTCTTTTATTATGTCATAATGGTAAAAGAATGATAGCATTATGATGTCACAATCAAAACACCTCTTTAGTATCTCCTAATGGTAACACAATTAAAACATTATAATATTACAATCAAAACTCCCCTTTATGATGTCATATTGTTAAAATGATGATAGCATTATGACATCACAATCATAAGACTCCTTTCCGGTGTCATAATTATAAGACAATTAAATCATTATGATGTCATAATCAATACACTCTTTTATTATGTCATAATGGTAAAAGAATGATAGCATTATGATGTCACAATCAAAACACCTCTTTAGTATCTCCTAATGGTAACACAATTAGAACATTATAATATTACAATCAAAACTCCCCTTTATGATGTCATATTGTTAAAATGATGATAGCATTATGACATCACAATCATAAGACTCCTTTCCGGTGTCATAATTATAAGACAATTAAATCATTATGATGTCATCATCAATACACTCTTTTATTATGTCATAATGGTAAAAGAATGATAGCATTATGATGTCACAATCAAAACACCTCTTTAGTATCTCCTAATGGTAACACAATTAAAACCTTATAATATTACAATCAAAACTCCCCTTATGATGTCATAATGTTAAGGTGATGATAGCATTATGACATCACAATCATAAGACCCCTTTTCGGTGTCATAATGATAAGACAATTAAATCACTATGATGTCATAATCAATACACTCTTTTATTATGTCATAATGGTAAAAGAATGATAGCATTATGATGTCACAATCAAAACACCTCTTTAGTATCTCATGATGGTAACACAATTAAAACATTATAATATTACAATCAAAACTCCCCTTTATGATGTCATAATGTTAAGGTGATGATAGCATTGTGACATCACAATCATAAGACCCCTTTCCGGTGTCATAATGATAAGACAACTAAATCACTATGATGTCATAATCAATACACTCTTTTATTATGTCATAATGGTAAAAGAATGATAGCATTATGATGTCACAATCAAAACACCTCTTTAGTATCTCATGATGGTAACACAATTAAAACATTATAATATTACAATCAAAACTCCCCTTTATGATGTCATAATGTTAAGATGATGATAGCATTATGACATCACAATCATAAGACCCCTTTCCGGTGTCATAATGATAAGACAACTAAATCACTATGATGTCATAATCAATACACTCTTTTATTATGTCATAATGGTAAAAGAATGATAGCATTATGATGTCACAATCAAAACACCTCTTTAGTATCTCCTAATGGTAACACAATTAAAACATTATAATATTACATTCAAAACTCCCCTTTATGATGTCATATTGTTAAAATGATGATAGCATTATGACATCACAATCATAAGACCCCTTTCCGGTGTCATAATGATAAGACAACTAAATCACTATGATGTCATAATCAATACACTCTTTTATTATGTCATAATGGTAAAAGAATGATAGCATTATGATGTCACAATCAAAACACCTCTTTAGTATCTCCTGATGGTAACACAATTAAAACATTATAATATTACAATCAAAACTCCCCTTTATGATGTCATATTGTTAAAATGATGATAGCATTATGACATCACAATCATAAGACTCCTTTCCGGTGTCATAATTATAAGACAATTAAATCATTATGATGTCATAATCAATACACTCTTTTATTATGTCATAATGGTAAAAGAATGATAGCATTATGATGTCACAATCAAAACACCTCTTTAGTATCCCATGATGGTAACACAATTAAAACATTATAATATTACAATCAAAACTCCCCTTTATGATGTCATAATGTTAAGGTGATGATAGCATTATGACATCACAATCATAAGACCCCTTTCAGGTGTCATAATGATAAGACAACTAAATCACTATGATGTCATAATCAATACACTCTTTTATTATGTCATAATGGTAAAAGAATGATAGCATTATGATGTCACAATCAAAACACCTCTTTAGTATCTCATGATGGTAACACAATTAAAACATTATAATATTACAATCAAAACTCCCCTTTATGATGTCATAATGTTAAGGTGATGATAGCATTATGACATCACAATCATAAGACCCCTTTCCGGTGTCATAATGATAAGACAACTAAATCACTATGATGTCATAATCAATACACTCTTTTATTATGTCATAATGGTAAAAGAATGATAGCATTATGATGTCACAATCAAAACACCTCTTTAGTATCTCCTAATGGTAACACAATTAAAACATTATAATATTACATTCAAAACTCCCCTTTATGATGTCATATTGTTAAAATTATGATAGCATTATGACATCGCAATCATAAGACCCCTTTCCGGTGTCATAATGATAAGACAACTAAATCACTATGATGTCATAATCAATACACTCTTTTATTATGTCATAATGGTAAAAGAATGATAGCATTATGATGTCACAATCAAAACACCTCTTTAGTATCTCCTAATGGTAACACAATTAAAACATTATAATATTACATTCAAAACTCAACTTTATGATGTCATATTGTTAAAATAATGATAGCATTATGACATCACAATCATAAGACCCCTTTCCGGTGTCATAATGATAAGACAACTAAATCACTATGATGTCATAATCAATACACTCTTTTATTATGTCATAATGGTAAAAGAATGATAGCATTATGATGTCACAATCAAAACACCTCTTTAGTATCTCCTAATGGTAACACAATTAAAACATTATAATATTACAATCAAAACTCCCCTTTATGATGTCATATTGTTAAAATGATGATAGCATTATGACATCACAATCATAAGACTCCTTTCCGGTGTCATAATTATAAGACAATTAAATCATTATGATGTCATAATCAATACACTATTTTATTATGTCATAATGGTAAAAGAATGATAGCATTATGATGTCACAATCAAAACACTTCTTTAGTATCTCCTAATGGTAACACAATTAGAACATTATAATATTACAATCAAAACTCCCCTTTATGATGTCATATTGTTAAAATGATGATAGCATTATGACATCACAATCATAAGACTCCTTTCCGGTGTCATAATTATAAGACAATGAAATCATTATGATGTCATAATCAATACACTCTTTTATTATGTCATAATGGTAAAAGAATGATAGCATTATGATGTCACAATCAAAACACCTCTTTAGTATCTCACGATGGTAACACAATTAAAACATTATAATATTACAATCAAAACTCCCCTTTATGATGTCATAATGTTAAGGTGATGATAGCATTGTGACATCACAATCATAAGACCCCTTTCCGGTGTCATAATGATAAGACAACTAAATCACTATGATGTCATAATCAATACACTCTTTTATTATGTCATAATGGTAAAAGAATGATAGCATTATGATGTCACAATCAAAACACCTCTTTAGTATCTCATGATGGTAACACAATTAAAACATTATAATATTACAATCAAAACTCCCCTTTATGATGTCATAATGTTAAGGTGATGATAGCATTGTGACATCACAATCATAAGATCCCTTTCCGGTGTCATAATGATGAGACAACTAAATCACTATGATGTCATAATCAATACACTCTTTTATTATGTCATAATGGTAAAAGAATGATAGCATTATGACGTCACAATCAAAACACCTCTTTAGTATCTCAAGATGGTAACACAATTAAAACATTATAATATTACAATCAAAACTCCCCTTTATGATGTCATATTGTTAAAATGATGATAGCATTATGACATCATAATCATAAGACCCCTTTCCGGTGTCATAATTATAAGACAACTAAATCATTATGATGTCATAATCAATACACTCTTTTATTATGTCATAATGGTAAAAGAATGATAGCATTAGGATGTCACAATCAAAACACCTCTTTAGTATCTCCTAATGGTAACACAATTAAAACATTATAATATTACAATCAAAACTCCCCTTTATGATGTCATATTGTTAAAATGATGATAGCATTATGACATCACAATCATAAGACCCCTTTCCGGTGTCATAATTATAAGACAATTAAATCATTATGATGTCATAATCAATACACTCTTTTATTATGTCATAATGGTAAAAGAATGATAGTATTATGATGTCACAATCAAAACACCTCTTTAGTATCTCCTAATGGTAACACAATTAAAACATTATAATATTACAATGAAAACTCCCCTTTATGATGTCATAATGTTAAGGTGATGATAGCATTATGACATCACAATCATAAGACCCCTTTCCGGTGTCATAATGATAAGACAATTAAATCACTATGATGTCATAATCAATACACTCTTTTATTATGTCATAATGGTAAAAGAATGATAGCATTATGATGTCACAATCAAAACACCTCTTTAGTATCTCATGATGGTAACACAATTAAAACATTATAATATTACAATCAAAACTCCCCTTTATGATGTCATAATGTTAAGGTGATGATAGCATTATGACATCACAATCATAAGACCCCTTTCCGCTGTCATAATGATAAGACAACTAAATGACTATGATGTCATAATCAATACACTCTTTTATTATGTCATAATGGTAAAAGAATGATAGCATTATGATGTCACAATCAAAACACCTCTTTAGTATCTCATGATGGTAACACAATTAAAACATTATAATATTACAATCAAAACTCCGCTTTATGATGTCATAATGTTAAGTTAATGATAGCATTATGACATCACAATCATAAGACCCCTTTCCGGTGTCATAATGATAAGACAACTAAATCACTATGATGTCATAATCAATACACTCTTTTATTATGTCATAATGGTAAAAGAATGATAGCATTATGATGTCACAATCAAAACACCTCTTTAGTATCTCCTAATGGTAACACAATTAAAACATTATAATATTACATTCAAAACTCCCCTTTATGATGTCATATTGTTAAAATGATGATAGCATTATGACATCACAATCATAAGACCCCTTTCCGGTGTCATAATGATAAGACAACTAAATCACTATGATGTCATAATCAATACACTCTTTTATTATGTCATAGTGGTAAAAGAATGATAGCATTATGATGTCACAATCAAAACACCTCTTTAGTATCTCCTAATGGTAACACAATTAAAACATTATAATATTACATTCAAAACTCCCCTTTATGATGTCATATTGTTAAAATGATGATAGCATTATGACATCACAATCATAAGACCCATTTCCGGTGTCATAATGATAAGACAACTAAATCACTATGATGTCATAATCAATACACTCTTTTATTATGTCATAATGGTAAAAGAATGATAGCATTATGATGTCACAATCAAAACACCTCTTTAGTATCTCCTAATGGTAACACAATTAAAACATTATAACATTACAATCAAAACTCCCCTTTCTGATGTCATATTGTTAAAATGATGATAGCATTATGACATCACAATCATAAGACTCCTTTCCGGTGTCATAATTATAAGACAATTAAATCAGTATGATGTCATAATCAATACACTCTTTTATTATGTCATAATGGTAAAAGAATGATAGCATTATGATGTCACAATCAAAACACCTCTTTAGTATCTCCTAATGGTAACACAATTAAAACATTATAATATTACAATCAAAACTCCCCTTTATGATGTCATAATGTTAAGATGATGATAGCATTATGACATCACAATCATAAGACCCCTTTCCGGTGTCATAATGATAAGACAACTAAATCACTATGATGTCATAATCAATACACTCTTTTATTATGTCATAATGGTAAAAGAATGATAGCATTATGATGTCACAATCAAAACACCTCTTTAGTATCTCCTAATGGTAACACAATTAAAACATTATAATATTACATTCAAAACTCCCCTTTATGATGTCATATTTTTAAAATGATGATAGCATTATGACATCACAATCATAAGACCCCTTTCCGGTGTCATAATGATAAGACAACTAAATCACTATGATGTCATAATCAATACACTCTTTTATTTTGTCATAATGGTAAAAGAATGATAGCATTATGATGTCACAATCAAAACACCTCTTTAGTATCTCCTAACGGTAACACAATTAAAACATTATAATATTACAATCAAAACTCCCCTTTATGATGTCATATTGTTAAAATGATATTAGCATTATGACATCACAATCATAAGACTCCTTTCCGGTGTCATAATTATAAGACAATTAAATCATTATGATGTCATAATCAATACACTCTTTTATTATGTCATAATGGTAAAAGAATGATAGTATTATGATGTCACAATCAAAACACCTCTTTAGTATCTCCTAATGGTAACACAATTAAAACATTATAATATTACAATCAAAACTCCCCTTTATGATGTCATAATGTTAAGGTGATGATAGCATTATGACATCACAATCATAAGACCCCTTTTCGGTGTCATAATGATAAGACAATTAAATCACTATGATGTCATAATCAATACACTCTTTTATTATGTCATAATGGTAAAAGAATGATAGCATTATGATGTCACAATCAAAACACCTCTTTAGTATCTCATGATGGTAACACAATTAAAACATTATAATATTACAATCAAAACTCCCCTTTATGATGTCATAATGTTAAGGTGATGATAGCATTGTGACATCACAATCATAAGACCCCTTTCCGGTGTCATAATGATAAGACAACTAAATCACTATGATGTCATAATCAATACACTCTTTTATTATGTCATAATGGTAAAAGAATGATAGCATTATGATGTCACAATCAAAACACCTCTTTAGTATCTCATGATGGTAACACAATTAAAACATTATAATATTACAATCAAAACTCCCCTTTATGATGTCATATTGTTAAAATGATGATAGCATTATGACATCACAATCATAAGACCCATTTCCGGTGTCATAATGATAAGACAACTAAATCACTATGATGTCATAATCAATACACTTTTTTATTATGTCATAATGGTAAAAGAATGATAGCATTATGATGTCACAATCAAAACACCTCTTTAGTATCTCCTAATGGTAACACAATTAAAACATTATAATATTACAATCAAAACTCCCCTTTATGATGTCATAATGTTAAGTTGATGATAGCATTATGACATCACAATCATAAGACCCCTTTCCGGTGTCATAATGATAAGACAACTAAATCACTATGATGTCATAATCAATACACTCTTTTATTATGTCATAATGGTAAAAGAATGATAGCATTATGATGTCACAATCAAAACACCTCTTTAGTATCTCCTAATGGTAACACAATTAAAACATTATAATATTACAATCAAAACTCCCCTTTCTGATGTCATATTGTTAAAATGATGATAGCATTATGACATCACAATCATAAGACTCCTTTCCGGTGTCATAATTATAAGACAATTAAATCAGTATGATGTCATAATCAATACACTCTTTTATTATGTCATAATGGTAAAAGAATGATAGCATTATGATGTCACAATCAAAACACCTCTTTAGTATCTCCTAATGGTAACACAATTAAAACATTATAATATTACAATCAAAACTCCCCTTTATGATGTCATAATGTTAAGATGATGATAGCATTATGACATCACAATCATAAGACCCCTTTCCGGTGTCATAATGATAAGACAACTAAATCACTATGATGTCATAATCAATACACTCTTTTATTATGTCATAATGGTAAAAGAATGATAGCATTATGATGTCACAATCAAAACACCTCTTTAGTATCTCCTAATGGTAACACAATTAAAACATTATAATATTACAT
Organism: Spea bombifrons; assembly: GCF_027358695.1. Lineage (NCBI taxonomy): Eukaryota > Metazoa > Chordata > Amphibia > Anura > Pelobatidae > Spea > Spea bombifrons. The sequence continues at coordinate 41,753,407 of NC_071088.1, forward strand.
TCAAAACTCCCCTTTATGATGTCATATTGTTAAAATGATGATAGCATTATGACATCACAATCATAAGACCCCTTTCCGGTGTCATAATGATAAGACAACTAAATCACTATGATGTCATAATCAATACACTCTTTTATTATGTCATAGTGGTAAAAGAATGATAGCATTATGATGTCACAATCAAAACACCTCTTTAGTATCTCATGATGGTAACACAATTAAAACATTATAATATTACAATCAAAACTTCCCTTTATGATGTCATAATGTTAAGGTGATGATAGCATTATGACATCACAATCATAAGACCCCTTTCCGGTGTCATAATGATAAGACAACTAAATCACTATGATGTCATAATCAATACACTCTTTTATTATGTCATAATGGTAAAAGAATGATAGCATTATGATGTCACAATCAAAACACCTCTTTAGTATCTCCTAACGGTAACATAATTAAAACATTATAATATTACAATCAAAACTCCCCTTTATGATGTCATATTGTTAAAATGATATTAGCATTATGACATCACAATCATAAGACTCCTTTCCGGTGTCATAATTATAAGACAATTAAATCATTATGATGTCATAATCAATACACTCTTTTATTATGTCATAATGGTAAAAGAATGATAGTATTATGATGTCACAATCAAAACACCTCTTTAGTATCTCCTAATGGTAACACAATTAAAACCTTATAATATTACAATCAAAACTCCCCTTTATGATGTCATAATGTTAAGGTGATGATAGCATTATGACATCACAATCATAAGACCCCTTTTCGGTGTCATAATGATAAGACAATTAAATCACTATGATGTCATAATCAATACACTCTTTTATTATGTCATAATGGTAAAAGAATGATAGCATTATGATGTCACAATCAAAACACCTCTTTAGTATCTCATGATGGTAACACAATTAAAACATTATAATATTACAATCAAAACTCCCCTTTATGATGTCATAATGTTAAGGTGATGATAGCATTGTGACATCACAATCATAAGACCCCTTTCCGGTGTCATAATGATAAGACAACTAAATCACTATGATGTCATAATCAATACACTCTTTTATTATGTCATAATGGTAAAAGAATGATAGCATTATGATGTCACAATCAAAACACCTCTTTAGTATCTCATGATGGTAACACAATTAAAACATTATAATATTACAATCAAAACTCCCCTTTATGATGTCATAATGTTAAGGTGATGATAGCATTATGACATCACAATCATAAGACCCCTTTCCGCTGTCATAATGATAAGACAACTAAATGACTATGATGTCATAATCAATACACTCTTTTATTATGTCATAATGGTAAAAGAATGATAGCATTATGATGTCACAATCAAAACACCTCTTTAGTATCTCATGATGGTAACACAATTAAAACATTATAATATTACAATCAAAACTCCCCTTTATGATGTCATAATGTTAAGTTAATGATAGCATTATGACATCACAATCATAAGACCCCTTTCCGGTGTCATAATGATAAGACAACTAAATCACTATGATGTCATAATCAATACACTCTTTTATTATGTCATAATGGTAAAAGAATGATAGCATTATGATGTCACAATCAAAACACCTCTTTAGTATCTCCTAATGGTAACACAATTAAAACATTATAATATTACATTCAAAACTCCCCTTTATGATGTCATATTGTTAAAATGATGATAGCATTATGACATCACAATCATAAGACTCCTTTCCGGTGTCATAATTATAAGACAATTAAATCAGTATGATGTCATAATCAATACACTCTTTTATTATGTCATAATGGTAAAAGAATGATAGCATTATGATGTCACAATCAAAACACCTCTTTAGTATCTCCTAATGGTAACACAATTAAAACATTATAATATTACAATCAAAACTCCCCTTTATGATGTCATAATGTTAAGATGATGATAGCATTATGACATCACAATCATAAGACCCCTTTCCGGTGTCATAATGATAAGACAACTAAATCACTATGATGTCATAATCAATACACTCTTTTATTATGTCATAATGGTAAAAGAATGATAGCATTATGATGTCACAATCAAAACACCTCTTTAGTATCTCCTAATGGTAACACAATTAAAACATTATAATATTACATTCAAAACTCCCCTTTATGATGTCATATTGTTAAAATGATGATAGCATTATGACATCACAATCATAAGACCCCTTTCCGGTGTCATAATGATAAGACAACTAAATCACTATGATGTCATAATCAATACACTCTTTTATTATGTCATAATGGTAAAAGAATGATAGCATTATGATGTCACAATCAAAACACCTCTTTAGTATCTCCTAATGGTAACACAATTAAAACATTATAATATTACAATCAAAACTCCCCTTTATGATGTCATATTGTTAAAATGATGATAGCATTATGACATCACAATCATAAGACTCCTTTCCGGTGTCATAATTATAAGACAATTAAATCATTATGATGTCATAATCAATACACTATTTTATTATGTCATAATGGTAAAAGAATGATAGCATTATGATGTCACAATCAAAACACCTCTTTAGTATCTCCTAATGGTAACACAATTAGAACATTATAATATTACAATCAAAACTCCCCTTTATGATGTCATATTGTTAAAATGATGATAGCATTATGACATCACAATCATAAGACTCCTTTCCGGTGTCATAATTATAAGACAATTAAATCATTATGATGTCATCATCAATACACTCTTTTATTATGTCATAATGGTAAAAGAATGATAGCATTATGATGTCACAATCAAAACACCTCTTTAGTATCTCATGATGGTAACACAATTAAAACATTATAATATTACAATCAAAACTCCCCTTTATGATGTCATAATGTTAAGGTGATGATAGCATTGTGACATCACAATCATAAGACCCCTTTCCGGTGTCATAATGATAAGACAACTAAATCACTATGATGTCATAATCAATACACTCTTTTATTATGTCATAATGGTAAAAGAATGATAGCATTATGATGTCACAATCAAAACACCTCTTTAGTATCTCCTAATGGTAACACAATTAAAACATTATAATATTACATTCAAAACTCCCCTTTATGATGTCATATTGTTAAAATGATGATAGCATTATGACATCACAATCATAAGACTCCTTTCCGGTGTCATAATTATAAGACAATTAAATCAGTATGATGTCATAATCAATACACTCTTTTATTATGTCATAATGGTAAAAGAATGATAGCATTATGATGTCACAATCAAAACACCTCTTTAGTATCTCCTAATGGTAACACAATTAAAACATTATAATATTACAATCAAAACTCCCCTTTATGATGTCATAATGTTAAGATGATGATAGCATTATGACATCACAATCATAAGACCCCTTTCCGGTGTCATAATGATAAGACAACTAAATCACTATGATGTCATAATCAATACACTCTTTTATTATGTCATAATGGTAAAAGAATGATAGCATTATGATGTCACAATCAAAACACCTCTTTAGTATCTCCTAATGGTAACACAATTAAAACATTATAATATTACATTCAAAACTCCCCTTTATGATGTCATATTGTTAAAATGATGATAGCATTATGACATCACAATCATAAGACCCCTTTCCGGTGTCATAATGATAAGACAACTAAATCACTATGATGTCATAATCAATACACTCTTTTATTATGTCATAATGGTAAAAGAATGATAGCATTATGATGTCACAATCAAAACACCTCTTTAGTATCTCCTAATGGTAACACAATTAAAACATTATAATATTACAATCAAAACTCCCCTTTATGATGTCATATTGTTAAAATGATGATAGCATTATGACATCACAATCATAAGACTCCTTTCCGGTGTCATAATTATAAGACAATTAAATCATTATGATGTCATAATCAATACACTATTTTATTATGTCATAATGGTAAAAGAATGATAGCATTATGATGTCACAATCAAAACACCTCTTTAGTATCTCCTAATGGTAACACAATTAGAACATTATAATATTACAATCAAAACTCCCCTTTATGATGTCATATTGTTAAAATGATGATAGCATTATGACATCACAATCATAAGACTCCTTTCCGGTGTCATAATTATAAGACAATTAAATCATTATGATGTCATCATCAATACACTCTTTTATTATGTCATAATGGTAAAAGAATGATAGCATTATGATGTCACAATCAAAACACCTCTTTAGTATCTCATGATGGTAACACAATTAAAACATTATAATATTACAATCAAAACTCCCCTTTATGATGTCATAATGTTAAGGTGATGATAGCATTGTGACATCACAATCATAAGACCCCTTTCCGGTGTCATAATGATAAGACAACTAAATCACTATGATGTCATAATCAATACACTCTTTTATTATGTCATAATGGTAAAAGAATGATAGCATTATGATGTCACAATCAAAACACCTCTTTAGTATCTCATGATGGTAACACAATTAAAACATTATAATATTACAATCAAAACTCCCCTTTATGATGTCATAATGTTAAGGTGATGATAGCATTGTGACATCACAATCATAAGACCCCTTTCCGGTGTCATAATGATAAGACAACTAAATCACTATGATGTCATAATCAATACACTCTTTTATTATGTCATAATGGTAAAAGAATGATAGCATTATGACGTCACAATCAAAACACCTCTTTAGAATCTCAAGATGGTAACACAATTAAAACATTATAATATTACAATCAAAACTCCCCTTTATGATGTCATAATGTTAGGGTGATGATAGCATTATGACATCACAATCATAAGACCCCTTTCCGGTGTCATAATGATAAGACAACTAAATCACTATGATGTCATAATCAATACACTCTTTTATTATGGCATAATGGTAAAAGAATGATAGCATTATGATGTCACAATCAAAACACCTCTTTAGTATCTCCTGATGGTAACACAGTTACAACATTATAATATTACAATCAAAACTCCCCTTTATGATGTCATATTGTTAAAATGATGATAGCATTATGACATCACAATCATAAGACTCCTTTCCGGTGTCATAATTATAAGACAATTAAATCATTATGATGTCATAATCAATACACTCTTTTATTATGTCATAATGGTAAAAGAATGATAGCATTATGATGTCACAATCAAAACACCTCTTTAGTATCTCATGATGGTAACACAATTAAAACATTATAATATTACAATCAAAACTCCCCTTTATGATGTCATAATGTTAAGGTGATGATAGCATTATGACATCACAATCATAAGACCCCTTTCCGGTGTCATAATGATAAGACAACTAAATCACTATGATGTCATAATCAATACACTCTTTTATTATGTCATAATGGTAAAAGAATGATAGCATTATGATGTCACAATCAAAACACCTCTTTAGTATCTCCTAATGGTAACACAATTAAAACATTATAATATTACAATCAAAACTCCCCTTTCTGATGTCATATTGTTAAAATGATGATAGCATTATGACATCACAATCATAAGACTCCTTTCCGGTGTCATAATTATAAGACAATTAAATCAGTATGATGTCATAATCAATAAACTCTTTTATTATGTCATAATGGTAAAAGAATGATAGCATTATGATGTCACAATCAAAACACCTCTTTAGTATCTCCTAATGGTAACACAATTAAAACATTATAATATTACAATCAAAACTCCCCTTTATGATGTCATAATGTTAAGATGATGATAGCATTATGACATCACAATCATAAGACCCCTTTCCGGTGTCATAATGATAAGACAACTAAATCACTATGATGTCATAATCAATACACTCTTTTATTATGTCATAATGGTAAAAGAATGATAGCATTATGATGTCACAATCAAAACACCTCTTTAGTATCTCCTAATGGTAACACAATTAAAACATTATAATATTACATTCAAAACTCCCCTTTATGATGTCATATTGTTAAAATGATGATAGCATTATGACATCACAATCATAAGACCCCTTTCCGGTGTCATAATGATAAGACAACTAAATCACTATGATGTCATAATCAATACACTCTTTTATTATGTCATAGTGGTAAAAGAATGATAGCATTATGATGTCACAATCAAAACACCTCTTTAGTATCTCATGATGGTAACACAATTAAAACATTATAATATTACAATCAAAACTCCCCTTTATGATGTCATAATGTTAAGGTGATGATAGCATTATGACATCACAATCATAAGACCCCTTTCCGGTGTCATAATGATAAGACAACTAAATCACTATGATGTCATAATCAATACACTCTTTTATTATGTCATAATGGTAAAAGAATGATAGCATTATGATGTCACAATCAAAACACCTCTTTAGTATCTCCTAACGGTAACACAATTAAAACATTATAATATTACAATCAAAACTCCCCTTTATGATGTCATATTGTTAAAATGATATTAGCATTATGACATCACAATCATAAGACTCCTTTCCGGTGTCATAATTATAAGACAATTAAATCATTATGATGTCATAATCAATACACTCTTTTATTATGTCATAATGGTAAAAGAATGATAGTATTATGATGTCACAATCAAAACACCTCTTTAGTATCTCCTAATGGTAACACAATTAAAACCTTATAATATTACAATCAAAACTCCCCTTTATGATGTCATAATGTTAAGGTGATGATAGCATTATGACATCACAATCATAAGACCCCTTTTCGGTGTCATAATGATAAGACAATTAAATCACTATGATGTCATAATCAATACACTCTTTTATTATGTCATAATGGTAAAAGAATGATAGCATTATGATGTCACAATCAAAACACCTCTTTAGTATCTCATGATGGTAACACAATTAAAACATTATAATATTACAATCAAAACTCCCCTTTATGATGTCATAATGTTAAGGTGATGATAGCATTGTGACATCACAATCATAAGACCCCTTTCCGGTGTCATAATGATAAGACAACTAAATCGCTATGATGTCATAATCAATACACTCTTTTATTATGTCATAATGGTAAAAGAATGATAGCATTATGATGTCACAATCAAAACACCTCTTTAGTATCTCATGATGGTAACACAATTAAAACATTATAATATTACAATCAAAACTCAACTTTATGATGTCATAATGTTAAGGTGATGATAGCATAGTGACATCACAATCATAAGACCCCTTTCCGGTGTCATAATGATAAGACAACTAAATCACTATGATGTCATAATCAATACACTCTTTTATTATGTCATAATGGTAAAAGAATGATAGCATTATGATGTCACAATCAAAACACCTCTTTAGTATCTCCTAACGGTAACACAATTAAAACATTATAATATTACAATCAAAACTCCCCTTTATGATGTCATATTGTTAAAATGATATTAGCACTATGACATCACAATCATAAGACTCCTTTCCGGTGTCATAATTATAAGACAATTAAATCATTATGATGTTATAATCAATACACTCTTTTATTATGTCATAATGGTAAAAGAATGATAGTATTATGATGTCACAATCAAAACACCTCTTTAGTATCTCCTAATGGTAACACAATTAAAACATTATAATATTACAATCAAAACTCCCCTTTATGATGTCATAATGTTAAGGTGATGATAGCATTATGACATCACAATCATAAGACCCCTTTTCGGTGTCATAATGATAAGACAATTAAATCACTATGATGTCATAATCAATACACTCTTTTATTATGTCATAATGGTAAAAGAATGATAGCATTATGATGTCACAATCAAAACACCTCTTTAGTATCTCATGATGGTAACACAATTAAAACATTATAATATTACAATCAAAACTCCCCTTTATGATGTCATAATGTTAAGGTGATGATAGCATTGTGACATCACAATCATAAGACCCCTTTCCGGTGTCATAATGATAAGACAACTAAATCACTATGATGTCATAATCAATACACTCTTTTATTATGTCATAATGGTAAAAGAATGATAGCATTATGATGTCACAATCAAAACACCTCTTTAGTATCTCATGATGGTAACACAATTAAAACATTATAATATTACAATCAAAACTCCCCTTTATGATGTCATATTGTTAAAATGATGATAGCATTATGACATCACAATCATAAGACCCATTTCCGGTGTCATAATGATAAGACAACTAAATCACTATGATGTCATAATCAATACACTCTTTTATTATGTCATAATGGTAAAAGAATGATAGCATTATGATGTCACAATCAAAACACCTCTTTAGTATCTCCTAATGGTAACACAATTAAAACATTATAATATTACAATCAAAACTCCCCTTTATGATGTCATAATGTTAAGTTGATGATAGCATTATGACATCACAATCATAAGACCCCTTTCCGGTGTCATAATGATAAGACAACTAAATCACTATGATGTCATAATCAATACACTCTTTTATTATGTCATAATGGTAAAAGAATGATAGCATTATGATGTCACAATCAAAACACCTCTTTAGTATCTCCTAATGGTAACACAATTAAAACATTATAATATTACAATCAAAACTCCCCTTTCTGATGTCATATTGTTAAAATGATGATAGCATTATGACATCACAATCATAAGACTCCTTTCCGGTGTCATAATTATAAGACAATTAAATCAGTATGATGTCATAATCAATACACTCTTTTATTATGTCATAATGGTAAAAGAATGATAGCATTATGATGTCACAATCAAAACACCTCTTTAGTATCTCCTAATGGTAACACAATTAAAACATTATAATATTACAATCAAAACTCCCCTTTATGATGTCATAATGTTAAGATGATGATAGCATTATGACATCACAATCATAAGACCCCTTTCCGGTGTCATAATGATAAGACAACTAAATCACTATGATGTCATAATCAATACACTCTTTTATTATGTCATAATGGTAAAAGAATGATAGCATTATGATGTCACAATCAAAACACCTCTTTAGTATCTCCTAATGGTAACACAATTAAAACATTATAATATTACATTCAAAACTCCCCTTTATGATGTCATATTGTTAAAATGATGATAGCATTATGACATCACAATCATAAGACCCCTTTCCGGTGTCATAATGATAAGACAACTAAATCACTATGATGTCATAATCAATACACTCTTTTATTATGTCATAGTGGTAAAAGAATGATAGCATTATGATGTCACAATCAAAACACCTCTTTAGTATCTCATGATGGTAACACAATTAAAACATTATAATATTACAATCAAAACTCCCCTTTATGATGTCATAATGTTAAGGTGATGATAGCATTATGACATCACAATCATAAGACCCCTTTCCGGTGTCATAATGATAAGACAACTAAATCACTATGATGTCATAATCAATACACTCTTTTATTATGTCATAATGGAAAAAGAATGATAGCATTATGATGTCACAATCAAAACACCTCTTTAGTATCTCCTAACGGTAACACAATTAAAACATTATAATATTACAATCAAAACTCCCCTTTATGATGTCATATTGTTAAAATGATATTAGCATTATGACATCACAATCATAAGACTCCTTTCCGGTGTCATAATTATAAGACAATTAAATCATTATGATGTCATAATCAATACACTCTTTTATTATGTCATAATGGTAAAAGAATGATAGTATTATGATGTCACAATCAAAACACCTCTTTAGTATCTCCTAATGGTAACACAATTAAAACCTTATAATATTACAATCAAAACTCCCCTTTATGATGTCATAATGTTAAGGTGATGATAGCATTATGACATCACAATCATAAGACCCCTTTTCGGTGTCATAATGATAAGACAATTAAATCACTATGATGTCATAATCAATACACTCTTTTATTATGTCATAATGGTAAAAGAATGATAGCATTATGATGTCACAATCAAAACACCTCTTTAGTATCTCTTGATGGTAACACAATTAAAACATTATAATATTACAATCAAAACTCCCCTTTATGATGTCATAATGTTAAGGTGATGATAGCATTATGACATCACAATCATAAGACCCCTTTCCGCTGTCATAATGATAAGACAACTAAATGACTATGATGTCATAATCAATACACTCTTTTATTATGTCATAATGGTAAAAGAATGATAGCATTATGATGTCACAATCAAAACACCTCTTTAGTATCTCATGATGGTAACACAATTAAAACATTATAATATTACAATCAAAACTCCGCTTTATGATGTCATAATGTTAAGTTAATGATAGCATTATGACATCACAATCATAAGACCCCTTTCCGGTGTCATAATGATAAGACAACTAAATCACTATGATGTCATAATCAATACACTCTTTTATTATGTCATAATGGTAAAAGAATGATAGCATTATGATGTCACAATCAAAACACCTCTTTAGTATCTCCTAATGGTAACACAATTAAAACATTATAATATTACATTCAAAACTCCCCTTTATGATGTCATATTGTTAAAATGATGATAGCATTATGACATCACAATCATAAGACTCCTTTCCGGTGTCATAATTATAAGACAATTAAATCAGTATGATGTCATAATCAATACACTCTTTTATTATGTCATAATGGTAAAAGAATGATAGCATTATGATGTCACAATCAAAACACCTCTTTAGTATCTCCTAATGGTAACACAATTAAAACATTATAATATTACAATCAAAACTCCCCTTTATGATGTCATAATGTTAAGATGATGATAGCATTATGACATCACAATCATAAGACCCCTTTCCGGTGTCATAATGATAAGACAACTAAATCACTATGATGTCATAATCAATACACTCTTTTATTATGTCATAATGGTAAAAGAATGATAGCATTATGATGTCACAATCAAAACACCTCTTTAGTATCTCCTAATGGTAACACAATTAAAACATTATAATATTACATTCAAAACTCCCCTTTATGATGTCATATTGTTAAAATGATGATAGCATTATGACATCACAATCATAAGACCCCTTTCCGGTGTCATAATGATAAGACAACTAAATCACTATGATGTCATAATCAATACACTCTTTTATTATGTCATAATGGTAAAAGAATGATAGCATTATGATGTCACAATCAAAACACCTCTTTAGTATCTCCTAATGGTAACACAATTAAAACATTATAATATTACAATCAAAACTCCCCTTTATGATGTCATATTGTTAAAATGATGATAGCGTTATGACATCACAATCATAAGACTCCTTTCCGGTGTCATAATTATAAGACAATTAAATCATTATGATGTCATAATCAATACACTATTTTATTATGTCATAATGGTAAAAGAATGATAGCATTATGATGTCACAATCAAAACACCTCTTTAGTATCTCCTAATGGTAACACAATTAGAACATTATAATATTACAATCAAAACTCCCCTTTATGATGTCATATTGTTAAAATGATGATAGCATTATGACATCACAATCATAAGACTCCTTTCCGGTGTCATAATTATAAGACAATTAAATCATTATGATGTCATCATCAATACACTCTTTTATTATGTCATAATGGTAAAAGAATGATAGCATTATGATGTCACAATCAAAACACCTCTTTAGTATCTCATGATGGTAACACAATTAAAACATTATAATATTACAATCAAAACTCCCCTTTATGATGTCATAATGTTAAGGTGATGATGGCATTGTGACATCACAATCATAAGACCCCTTTCCGGTGTCATAATGATAAGACAACTAAATCACTATGATGTCATAATCAATACACTCTTTTATTATGTCATAATGGTAAAAGAATGATAGCATTATGATGTCACAATCAAAACACCTCTTTAGTATCTCATGATGGTAACACAATTAAAACATTATAATATTACAATCAAAACTCCCCTTTATGATGTCATAATGTTAAGGTGATGATAGCATTGTGACATCACAATCATAAGACCCCTTTCCGGTGTCATAATGATAAGACAACTAAATCACTATGATGTCATAATCAATACACTCTTTTATTATGTCATAATGGTAAAAGAATGATAGCATTATGACGTCACAATCAAAACACCTCTTTAGAATCTCAAGATGGTAACACAATTAAAACATTATAATATTACAATCAAAACTCCCCTTTATGATGTCATAATGTTAGGGTGATGATAGCATTATGACATCACAATCATAAGACCCCTTTCCGGTGTCATAATAATAAGACAACTAAATCACTATGATGTCATAATCAATACACTCTTTTATTATGGCATAATGGTAAAAGAATGATAGCATTATGATGTCACAATCAAAACACCTCTTTAGTATCTCCTGATGGTAACACAGTTACAACATTATAATATTACAATCAAAACTCCCCTTTATGATGTCATATTGTTAAAATGATGATAGCATTATGACATCACAATCATAAGACTCCTTTCCGGTGTCATAATTATAAGACAATTAAATCATTATGATGTCATAATCAATACACTCTTTTATTATGTCATAATGGTAAAAGAATGATAGCATTATGATGTCACAATCAAAACACCTCTTTAGTATCTCATGATGGTAACACAATTAAAACATTATAATATTACAATCAAAACTCCCCTTTATGATGTCATAATGTTAAGGTGATGATAGCATTATGACATCACAATCATAAGACCCCTTTCCGGTGTCATAATGATAAGACAACTAAATCACTATGATGTCATAATCAATACACTCTTTTATTATGTCATAATGGTAAAAGAATGATAGCATTATGATGTCACAATCAAAACACCTCTTTAGTATCTCATGATGGTAACACAATTAAAACATTATAATATTACAATCAAAACTCCCCTTTATGATGTCATAATGTTAAGGTGATGATAGCATTATGACATCACAATCATAAGACCCCTTTCCGGTGTCATAATGATAAGACAACTAAATCACTATGATGTCATAATCAATACACTCTTTTATTATGTCATAATGGTAAAAGAATGATAGCATTATGATGTCACAATCAAAACACCTCTTTAGTATCTCCTAATGGTAACACAATTAAAACATTATAATATTACAATCAAAACTCCCCTTTCTGATGTCATATTGTTAAAATGATGATAGCATTATGACATCACAATCATAAGACTCCTTTCCGGTGTCATAATTATAAGACAATTAAATCAGTATGATGTCATAATCAATACACTCTTTTATTATGTCATAATGGTAAAAGAATGATAGCATTATGATGTCACAATCAAAACACCTCTTTAGTATCTCCTAATGGTAACACAATTAAAACATTATAATATTACAATCAAAACTCCCCTTTATGATGTCATAATGTTAAGATGATGATAGCATTATGACATCACAATCATAAGACCCCTTTCCGGTGTCATAATGATAAGACAACTAAATCACTATGATGTCATAATCAATACACTCTTTTATTATGTCATAATGGTAAAAGAATGATAGCATTATGATGTCACAATCAAAACACCTCTTTAGTATCTCCTAATGGTAACACAATTAAAACATTATAATATTACATTCAAAACTCCCCTTTATGATGTCATATTGTTAAAATGATGATAGCATTATGACATCACAATCATAAGACCCCTTTCCGGTGTCATAATGATAAGACAACTAAATCACTATGATGTCATAATCAATACACTCTTTTATTATGTCATAGTGGTAAAAGAATGATAGCATTATGATGTCACAATCAAAACACCTCTTTAGTATCTCATGATGGTAACACAATTAAAACATTATAATATTACAATCAAAACTCCCCTTTATGATGTCATAATGTTAAGGTGATGATAGCATTATGACATCACAATCATAAGACCCCTTTCCGGTGTCATAATGATAAGACAACTAAATCACTATGATGTCATAATCAATACACTCTTTTATTATGTCATAATGGTAAAAGAATGATAGCATTATGATGTCACAATCAAAACACCTCTTTAGTATCTCCTAACGGTAACACAATTAAAACATTATAATATTACAATCAAAACTCCCCTTTATGATGTCATATTGTTAAAATGATATTAGCATTATGACATCACAATCATAAGACTCCTTTCCGGTGTCATAATTATAAGACAATTAAATCATTATGATGTCATAATCAATACACTCTTTTATTATGTCATAATGGTAAAAGAATGATAGTATTATGATGTCACAATCAAAACACCTCTTTAGTATCTCCTAATGGTAACACAATTAAAACCTTATAATATTACAATCAAAACTCCCCTTTATGATGTCATAATGTTAAGGTGATGATAGCATTATGACATCACAATCATAAGACCCCTTTTCGGTGTCATAATGATAAGACAATTAAATCACTATGATGTCATAATCAATACACTCTTTTATTATGTCATAATGGTAAAAGAATGATAGCATTATGATGTCACAATCAAAACACCTCTTTAGTATCTCATGATGGTAACACAATTAAAACATTATAATATTACAATCAAAACTCCCCTTTATGATGTCATAATGTTAAGGTGATGATAGCATTGTGACATCACAATCATAAGACCCCTTTCCGGTGTCATAATGATAAGACAACTAAATCACTATGATGTCATAATCAATACACTCTTTTATTATGTCATAATGGTAAAAGAATGATAGCATTATGATGTCACAATCAAAACACCTCTTTAGTATCTCATGATGGTAACACAATTAAAACATTATAATATTACAATCAAAACTCCCCTTTATGATGTCATAATGTTAAGGTGATGATAGCATTATGACATCACAATCATAAGACCCCTTTCCGCTGTCATAATGATAAGACAACTAAATGACTATGATGTCATAATCAATACACTCTTTTATTATGTCATAATGGTAAAAGAATGATAGCATTATGATGTCACAATCAAAACACCTCTTTAGTATCTCATGATGGTAACACAATTAAAACATTATAATATTACAATCAAAACTCCCCTTTATGATGTCATAATGTTAAGTTAATGATAGCATTATGACATCACAATCATAAGACCCCTTTCCGGTGTCATAATGATAAGACAACTAAATCACTATGATGTCATAATCAATACACTCTTTTATTATGTCATAATGGTAAAAGAATGATAGCATTATGATGTCACAATCAAAACACCTCTTTAGTATCTCCTAATGGTAACACAATTAAAACATTATAATATTACATTCAAAACTCCCCTTTATGATGTCATATTGTTAAAATGATGATAGCATTATGACATCACAATCATAAGACTCCTTTCCGGTGTCATAATTATAAGACAATTAAATCAGTATGATGTCATAATCAATACACTCTTTTATTATGTCATAATGGTAAAAGAATGATAGCATTATGATGTCACAATCAAAACACCTCTTTAGTATCTCCTAATGGTAACACAATTAAAACATTATAATATTACAATCAAAACTCCCCTTTATGATGTCATAATGTTAAGATGATGATAGCATTATGACATCACAATCATAAGACCCCTTTCCGGTGTCATAATGATAAGACAACTAAATCACTATGATGTCATAATCAATACACTCTTTTATTATGTCATAATGGTAAAAGAATGATAGCATTATGATGTCACAATCAAAACACCTCTTTAGTATCTCCTAATGGTAACACAATTAAAACATTATAATATTACAATCAAAACTCCCCTTTATGATGTCATATTGTTAAAATGATGATAGCATTATGACATCACAATCATAAGACTCCTTTCCGGTGTCATAATTATAAGACAATTAAATCATTATGATGTCATAATCAATACACTATTTTATTATGTCATAATGGTAAAAGAATGATAGCATTATGATGTCACAATCAAAACACCTCTTTAGTATCTCCTAATGGTAACACAATTAGAACATTATAATATTACAATCAAAACTCCCCTTTATGATGTCATATTGTTAAAATGATGATAGCATTATGACATCACAATCATAAGACTCCTTTCCGGTGTCATAATTATAAGACAATTAAATCATTATGATGTCATCATCAATACACTCTTTTATTATGTCATAATGGTAAAAGAATGATAGCATTATGATGTCACAATCAAAACACCTCTTTAGTATCTCATGATGGTAACACAATTAAAACATTATAATATTACAATCAAAACTCCCCTTTATGATGTCATAATGTTAAGTTGATGATAGCATTATGACATCACAATCATAAGACCCCTTTCCGGTGTCATAATGATAAGACAACTAAATCACTATGATGTCATAATCAATACACTCTTTTATTATGTCATAATGGTAAAAGAATGATAGCATTATGATGTCACAATCAAAACACCACTTTAGTATCTCCTAATGGTAACACAATTAAAACATTATAATATTAAATTCAAAACTCCCCTTTATGATGTCATATTGTTAAAATGATGATAGCATTATGACATCACAATCATAAGACCCATTTCCGGTGTCATAATGATAAGACAACTAAATCACTATGATGTCATAATCAATACACTCTTTTATTATGTCATAATGGTAAAAGAATGATAGCATTATGATGTCACAATCAAAACACCTCTTTAGTATCTCCTAATGGTAACACAATTAAAACATTATAATATTACAATCAAAACTCCCCTTTATGATGTCATAATGTTAAGTCGATGATAGCATTATGACATCACAATCATAAGACCCCTTTCCGGTGTCATAATGATAAGACAACTAAATCACTATGATGTCATAATCAATACACTCTTTTATTATGTCATAATGGTAAAAGAATGATAGCATTATGATGTCACAATCAAAACACCTCTTTAGTATCTCCTAATGGTAACACAATTAAAACATTATAATATTACAATCAAAACTCCCCTTTCTGATGTCATATTGTTAAAATGATGATAGCATTATGACATCACAATCATAAGACTCCTTTCCGGTGTCATAATTATAAGACAATTAAATCAGTATGATGTCATAATCAATACACTCTTTTATTATGTCATAATGGTAAAAGAATGATAGCATTATGATGTCACAATCAAAACACCTCTTTAGTATCTCCTAATGGTAACACAATTAAAACATTATAATATTACAATCAAAACTCCCCTTTATGATGTCATAATGTTAAGATGATGATAGCATTATGACATCACAATCATAAGACCCCTTTCCGGTGTCATAATGATAAGACAACTAAATCACTATGATGTCATAATCAATACACTCTTTTATTATGTCATAATGGTAAAAGAATGATAGCATTATGATGTCACAATCAAAACACCTCTTTAGTATCTCCTAATGGTAACACAATTAAAACATTATAATATTACATTCAAAACTCCCCTTCATGATGTCATATTGTTAAAATGATGATAGCATTATGACATCACAATCATAAGACCCCTTTCCGGTGTCATAATGATAAGACAACTAAATCACTATGATGTCATAATCAATACACTCTTTTATTATGTCATAATGGTAAAAGAATGATAGCATTATGATGTCACAATCAAAACACCTCTTTAGTATCTCCTAATGGTAACACAATTAAAACATTATAATATTACAATCAAAACTCCCCTTTATTATGTCATATTGTTAAAATGATGATAGCATTATGACATCACAATCATAAGACTCCTTTCCGGTGTCATAATTATAAGACAATTAAATCATTATGATGTCATAATCAATACACTCTTTTATTATGTCATAATGGTAAAAGAATGATAGCATTATGATGTCACAATCAAAACACCTCTTTAGTATCTCATGATGGTAACACAATTAAAACATTATAATATTACAATCAAAACTCCCCTTTACGATGTCATAATGTTAAGGTGATGATAGCATTATGACATCACAATCATAAGACCCCTTTCCGGTGTCATAATGATAAGACAACTAAATCACTATGATGTCATAATCAATACACTCTTTTATTATGTCATAATGGTAAAAGAATGATAGCATTATGATGTCACAATCAAAACACCTCTTTAGTATCTCCTAACGGTAACACAATTAAAACATTATAATATTACAATCAAAACTCCCCTTTATGATGTCATATTGTTAAAATGATATTAGCATTATGACATCACAATCATACGACTCCTTTCCGGTGTCATAATTATAAGACAATTAAATCATTATGATGTCATAATCAATACACTCTTTTATTATGTCATAATGGTAAAAGAATGATAGTATTATGATGTCACAATCAAAACACCTCTTTAGTATCTCCTAATGGTAACACAATTAAAACCTTATAATATTACAATCAAAACTCCCCTTTATGATGTCATAATGTTAAGGTGATGATAGCATTATGACATCACAATCATAAGACCCCTTTTCGGTGTCATAATGATAAGACAATTAAATCACTATGATGTCATAATCAATACACTCTTTTATTATGTCATAATGGTAAAAGAATGATAGCATTATGATGTCACAATCAAAACACCTCTTTAGTATCTCATGATGGTAACACAATTAAAACATTATAATATTACAATCAAAACTCCCCTTTATGATGTCATAATGTTAAGGTGATGATAGCATTGTGACATCACAATCATAAGACCCCTTTCCGGTGTCATAATGATAAGACAACTAAATCACTATGATGTCATAATCAATACACTCTTTTATTATGTCATAATGGTAAAAGAATGATAGCATTATGATGTCACAATCAAAACACCTCTTTAGTATCTCATGATGGTAACACAATTAAAACATTATAATATTACAATCAAAACTCCCCTTTATGATGTCATAATGTTAAGATGATGATAGCATTATGACATCACAATCATAAGACCCCTTTCCGGTGTCATAATGATAAGACAACTAAATCACTATGATGTCATAATCAATACACTCTTTTATTATGTCATAATGGTAAAAGAATGATAGCATTATGATGTCACAATCAAAACACCTCTTTAGTATCTCCTAATGGTAACACAATTAAAACATTATAATATTACATTCAAAACTCCCCTTTATGATGTCATATTGTTAAAATGATGATAGCATTATGACATCACAATCATAAGACCCCTTTCCGGTGTCATAATGATAAGACAACTAAATCACTATGATGTCATAATCAATACACTCTTTTATTATGTCATAATGGTAAAAGAATGATAGCATTATGATGTCACAATCAAAACACCTCTTTAGTATCTCCTAATGGTAACACAATTAAAACATTATAATATTACAATCAAAACTCCCCTTTATGATGTCATATTGTTAAAATGATGATAGCATTATGACATCACAATCATAAGACTCCTTTCCGGTGTCATAATTATAAGACAATTAAATCATTATGATGTCATAATCAATACACTCTTTTATTATGTCATAATGGTAAAAGAATGATAGCATTATGATGTCACAATCAAAACACCTCTTTAGTATCTCCTAATGGTAACACAATTAGAACATTATAATATTACAATCAAAACTCCCCTTTATGATGTCATATTGTTAAAATGATGATAGCATTATGACATCACAATCATAAGACTCCTTTCCGGTGTCATAATTATAAGACAATTAAATCATTATGATGTCATCATCAATACACTCTTTTATTATGTCATAATGGTAAAAGAATGATAGCATTATGATGTCACAATCAAAACACCTCTTTAGTATCTCCTAATGGTAACACAATTAAAACCTTATAATATTACAATCAAAACTCCCCTTATGATGTCATAATGTTAAGGTGATGATAGCATTATGACATCACAATCATAAGACCCCTTTTCGGTGTCATAATGATAAGACAATTAAATCACTATGATGTCATAATCAATACACTCTTTTATTATGTCATAATGGTAAAAGAATGATAGCATTATGATGTCACAATCAAAACACCTCTTTAGTATCTCATGATGGTAACACAATTAAAACATTATAATATTACAATCAAAACTCCCCTTTATGATGTCATAATGTTAAGGTGATGATAGCATTGTGACATCACAATCATAAGACCCCTTTCCGGTGTCATAATGATAAGACAACTAAATCACTATGATGTCATAATCAATACACTCTTTTATTATGTCATAATGGTAAAAGAATGATAGCATTATGATGTCACAATCAAAACACCTCTTTAGTATCTCATGATGGTAACACAATTAAAACATTATAATATTACAATCAAAACTCCCCTTTATGATGTCATAATGTTAAGATGATGATAGCATTATGACATCACAATCATAAGACCCCTTTCCGGTGTCATAATGATAAGACAACTAAATCACTATGATGTCATAATCAATACACTCTTTTATTATGTCATAATGGTAAAAGAATGATAGCATTATGATGTCACAATCAAAACACCTCTTTAGTATCTCCTAATGGTAACACAATTAAAACATTATAATATTACATTCAAAACTCCCCTTTATGATGTCATATTGTTAAAATGATGATAGCATTATGACATCACAATCATAAGACCCCTTTCCGGTGTCATAATGATAAGACAACTAAATCACTATGATGTCATAATCAATACACTCTTTTATTATGTCATAATGGTAAAAGAATGATAGCATTATGATGTCACAATCAAAACACCTCTTTAGTATCTCCTGATGGTAACACAATTAAAACATTATAATATTACAATCAAAACTCCCCTTTATGATGTCATATTGTTAAAATGATGATAGCATTATGACATCACAATCATAAGACTCCTTTCCGGTGTCATAATTATAAGACAATTAAATCATTATGATGTCATAATCAATACACTCTTTTATTATGTCATAATGGTAAAAGAATGATAGCATTATGATGTCACAATCAAAACACCTCTTTAGTATCCCATGATGGTAACACAATTAAAACATTATAATATTACAATCAAAACTCCCCTTTATGATGTCATAATGTTAAGGTGATGATAGCATTATGACATCACAATCATAAGACCCCTTTCAGGTGTCATAATGATAAGACAACTAAATCACTATGATGTCATAATCAATACACTCTTTTATTATGTCATAATGGTAAAAGAATGATAGCATTATGATGTCACAATCAAAACACCTCTTTAGTATCTCATGATGGTAACACAATTAAAACATTATAATATTACAATCAAAACTCCCCTTTATGATGTCATAATGTTAAGGTGATGATAGCATTATGACATCACAATCATAAGACCCCTTTCCGGTGTCATAATGATAAGACAACTAAATCACTATGATGTCATAATCAATACACTCTTTTATTATGTCATAATGGTAAAAGAATGATAGCATTATGATGTCACAATCAAAACACCTCTTTAGTATCTCCTAATGGTAACACAATTAAAACATTATAATATTACATTCAAAACTCCCCTTTATGATGTCATATTGTTAAAATTATGATAGCATTATGACATCGCAATCATAAGACCCCTTTCCGGTGTCATAATGATAAGACAACTAAATCACTATGATGTCATAATCAATACACTCTTTTATTATGTCATAATGGTAAAAGAATGATAGCATTATGATGTCACAATCAAAACACCTCTTTAGTATCTCCTAATGGTAACACAATTAAAACATTATAATATTACATTCAAAACTCAACTTTATGATGTCATATTGTTAAAATAATGATAGCATTATGACATCACAATCATAAGACCCCTTTCCGGTGTCATAATGATAAGACAACTAAATCACTATGATGTCATAATCAATACACTCTTTTATTATGTCATAATGGTAAAAGAATGATAGCATTATGATGTCACAATCAAAACACCTCTTTAGTATCTCCTAATGGTAACACAATTAAAACATTATAATATTACAATCAAAACTCCCCTTTATGATGTCATATTGTTAAAATGATGATAGCATTATGACATCACAATCATAAGACTCCTTTCCGGTGTCATAATTATAAGACAATTAAATCATTATGATGTCATAATCAATACACTATTTTATTATGTCATAATGGTAAAAGAATGATAGCATTATGATGTCACAATCAAAACACTTCTTTAGTATCTCCTAATGGTAACACAATTAGAACATTATAATATTACAATCAAAACTCCCCTTTATGATGTCATATTGTTAAAATGATGATAGCATTATGACATCACAATCATAAGACTCCTTTCCGGTGTCATAATTATAAGACAATGAAATCATTATGATGTCATAATCAATACACTCTTTTATTATGTCATAATGGTAAAAGAATGATAGCATTATGATGTCACAATCAAAACACCTCTTTAGTATCTCACGATGGTAACACAATTAAAACATTATAATATTACAATCAAAACTCCCCTTTATGATGTCATAATGTTAAGGTGATGATAGCATTGTGACATCACAATCATAAGACCCCTTTCCGGTGTCATAATGATAAGACAACTAAATCACTATGATGTCATAATCAATACACTCTTTTATTATGTCATAATGGTAAAAGAATGATAGCATTATGATGTCACAATCAAAACACCTCTTTAGTATCTCATGATGGTAACACAATTAAAACATTATAATATTACAATCAAAACTCCCCTTTATGATGTCATAATGTTAAGGTGATGATAGCATTGTGACATCACAATCATAAGATCCCTTTCCGGTGTCATAATGATGAGACAACTAAATCACTATGATGTCATAATCAATACACTCTTTTATTATGTCATAATGGTAAAAGAATGATAGCATTATGACGTCACAATCAAAACACCTCTTTAGTATCTCAAGATGGTAACACAATTAAAACATTATAATATTACAATCAAAACTCCCCTTTATGATGTCATATTGTTAAAATGATGATAGCATTATGACATCATAATCATAAGACCCCTTTCCGGTGTCATAATTATAAGACAACTAAATCATTATGATGTCATAATCAATACACTCTTTTATTATGTCATAATGGTAAAAGAATGATAGCATTAGGATGTCACAATCAAAACACCTCTTTAGTATCTCCTAATGGTAACACAATTAAAACATTATAATATTACAATCAAAACTCCCCTTTATGATGTCATATTGTTAAAATGATGATAGCATTATGACATCACAATCATAAGACCCCTTTCCGGTGTCATAATTATAAGACAATTAAATCATTATGATGTCATAATCAATACACTCTTTTATTATGTCATAATGGTAAAAGAATGATAGTATTATGATGTCACAATCAAAACACCTCTTTAGTATCTCCTAATGGTAACACAATTAAAACATTATAATATTACAATGAAAACTCCCCTTTATGATGTCATAATGTTAAGGTGATGATAGCATTATGACATCACAATCATAAGACCCCTTTCCGGTGTCATAATGATAAGACAATTAAATCACTATGATGTCATAATCAATACACTCTTTTATTATGTCATAATGGTAAAAGAATGATAGCATTATGATGTCACAATCAAAACACCTCTTTAGTATCTCATGATGGTAACACAATTAAAACATTATAATATTACAATCAAAACTCCCCTTTATGATGTCATAATGTTAAGGTGATGATAGCATTATGACATCACAATCATAAGACCCCTTTCCGCTGTCATAATGATAAGACAACTAAATGACTATGATGTCATAATCAATACACTCTTTTATTATGTCATAATGGTAAAAGAATGATAGCATTATGATGTCACAATCAAAACACCTCTTTAGTATCTCATGATGGTAACACAATTAAAACATTATAATATTACAATCAAAACTCCGCTTTATGATGTCATAATGTTAAGTTAATGATAGCATTATGACATCACAATCATAAGACCCCTTTCCGGTGTCATAATGATAAGACAACTAAATCACTATGATGTCATAATCAATACACTCTTTTATTATGTCATAATGGTAAAAGAATGATAGCATTATGATGTCACAATCAAAACACCTCTTTAGTATCTCCTAATGGTAACACAATTAAAACATTATAATATTACATTCAAAACTCCCCTTTATGATGTCATATTGTTAAAATGATGATAGCATTATGACATCACAATCATAAGACCCCTTTCCGGTGTCATAATGATAAGACAACTAAATCACTATGATGTCATAATCAATACACTCTTTTATTATGTCATAGTGGTAAAAGAATGATAGCATTATGATGTCACAATCAAAACACCTCTTTAGTATCTCCTAATGGTAACACAATTAAAACATTATAATATTACATTCAAAACTCCCCTTTATGATGTCATATTGTTAAAATGATGATAGCATTATGACATCACAATCATAAGACCCATTTCCGGTGTCATAATGATAAGACAACTAAATCACTATGATGTCATAATCAATACACTCTTTTATTATGTCATAATGGTAAAAGAATGATAGCATTATGATGTCACAATCAAAACACCTCTTTAGTATCTCCTAATGGTAACACAATTAAAACATTATAACATTACAATCAAAACTCCCCTTTCTGATGTCATATTGTTAAAATGATGATAGCATTATGACATCACAATCATAAGACTCCTTTCCGGTGTCATAATTATAAGACAATTAAATCAGTATGATGTCATAATCAATACACTCTTTTATTATGTCATAATGGTAAAAGAATGATAGCATTATGATGTCACAATCAAAACACCTCTTTAGTATCTCCTAATGGTAACACAATTAAAACATTATAATATTACAATCAAAACTCCCCTTTATGATGTCATAATGTTAAGATGATGATAGCATTATGACATCACAATCATAAGACCCCTTTCCGGTGTCATAATGATAAGACAACTAAATCACTATGATGTCATAATCAATACACTCTTTTATTATGTCATAATGGTAAAAGAATGATAGCATTATGATGTCACAATCAAAACACCTCTTTAGTATCTCCTAATGGTAACACAATTAAAACATTATAATATTACATTCAAAACTCCCCTTTATGATGTCATATTTTTAAAATGATGATAGCATTATGACATCACAATCATAAGACCCCTTTCCGGTGTCATAATGATAAGACAACTAAATCACTATGATGTCATAATCAATACACTCTTTTATTTTGTCATAATGGTAAAAGAATGATAGCATTATGATGTCACAATCAAAACACCTCTTTAGTATCTCCTAACGGTAACACAATTAAAACATTATAATATTACAATCAAAACTCCCCTTTATGATGTCATATTGTTAAAATGATATTAGCATTATGACATCACAATCATAAGACTCCTTTCCGGTGTCATAATTATAAGACAATTAAATCATTATGATGTCATAATCAATACACTCTTTTATTATGTCATAATGGTAAAAGAATGATAGTATTATGATGTCACAATCAAAACACCTCTTTAGTATCTCCTAATGGTAACACAATTAAAACATTATAATATTACAATCAAAACTCCCCTTTATGATGTCATAATGTTAAGGTGATGATAGCATTATGACATCACAATCATAAGACCCCTTTTCGGTGTCATAATGATAAGACAATTAAATCACTATGATGTCATAATCAATACACTCTTTTATTATGTCATAATGGTAAAAGAATGATAGCATTATGATGTCACAATCAAAACACCTCTTTAGTATCTCATGATGGTAACACAATTAAAACATTATAATATTACAATCAAAACTCCCCTTTATGATGTCATAATGTTAAGGTGATGATAGCATTGTGACATCACAATCATAAGACCCCTTTCCGGTGTCATAATGATAAGACAACTAAATCACTATGATGTCATAATCAATACACTCTTTTATTATGTCATAATGGTAAAAGAATGATAGCATTATGATGTCACAATCAAAACACCTCTTTAGTATCTCATGATGGTAACACAATTAAAACATTATAATATTACAATCAAAACTCCCCTTTATGATGTCATATTGTTAAAATGATGATAGCATTATGACATCACAATCATAAGACCCATTTCCGGTGTCATAATGATAAGACAACTAAATCACTATGATGTCATAATCAATACACTTTTTTATTATGTCATAATGGTAAAAGAATGATAGCATTATGATGTCACAATCAAAACACCTCTTTAGTATCTCCTAATGGTAACACAATTAAAACATTATAATATTACAATCAAAACTCCCCTTTATGATGTCATAATGTTAAGTTGATGATAGCATTATGACATCACAATCATAAGACCCCTTTCCGGTGTCATAATGATAAGACAACTAAATCACTATGATGTCATAATCAATACACTCTTTTATTATGTCATAATGGTAAAAGAATGATAGCATTATGATGTCACAATCAAAACACCTCTTTAGTATCTCCTAATGGTAACACAATTAAAACATTATAATATTACAATCAAAACTCCCCTTTCTGATGTCATATTGTTAAAATGATGATAGCATTATGACATCACAATCATAAGACTCCTTTCCGGTGTCATAATTATAAGACAATTAAATCAGTATGATGTCATAATCAATACACTCTTTTATTATGTCATAATGGTAAAAGAATGATAGCATTATGATGTCACAATCAAAACACCTCTTTAGTATCTCCTAATGGTAACACAATTAAAACATTATAATATTACAATCAAAACTCCCCTTTATGATGTCATAATGTTAAGATGATGATAGCATTATGACATCACAATCATAAGACCCCTTTCCGGTGTCATAATGATAAGACAACTAAATCACTATGATGTCATAATCAATACACTCTTTTATTATGTCATAATGGTAAAAGAATGATAGCATTATGATGTCACAATCAAAACACCTCTTTAGTATCTCCTAATGGTAACACAATTAAAACATTATAATATTACATTCAAAACTCCCCTTTATGATGTCATATTGTTAAAATGATGATAGCATTATGACATCACAATCATAAGACCCCTTTCCGGTGTCATAATGATAAGACAACTAAATCACTATGATGTCATAATCAATACACTCTTTTATTATGTCATAGTGGTAAAAGAATGATAGCATTATGATGTCACAATCAAAACACCTCTTTAGTATCTCATGATGGTAACACAATTAAAACATTATAATATTACAATCAAAACTTCCCTTTATGATGTCATAATGTTAAGGTGATGATAGCATTATGACATCACAATCATAAGACCCCTTTCCGGTGTCATAATGATAAGACAACTAAATCACTATGATGTCATAATCAATACACTCTTTTATTATGTCATAATGGTAAAAGAATGATAGCATTATGATGTCACAATCAAAACACCTCTTTAGTATCTCCTAACGGTAACATAATTAAAACATTATAATATTACAATCAAAACTCCCCTTTATGATGTCATATTGTTAAAATGATATTAGCATTATGACATCACAATCATAAGACTCCTTTCCGGTGTCATAATTATAAGACAATTAAATCATTATGATGTCATAATCAATACACTCTTTTATTATGTCATAATGGTAAAAGAATGATAGTATTATGATGTCACAATCAAAACACCTCTTTAGTATCTCCTAATGGTAACACAATTAAAACCTTATAATATTACAATCAAAACTCCCCTTTATGATGTCATAATGTTAAGGTGATGATAGCATTATGACATCACAATCATAAGACCCCTTTTCGGTGTCATAATGATAAGACAATTAAATCACTATGATGTCATAATCAATACACTCTTTTATTATGTCATAATGGTAAAAGAATGATAGCATTATGATGTCACAATCAAAACACCTCTTTAGTATCTCATGATGGTAACACAATTAAAACATTATAATATTACAATCAAAACTCCCCTTTATGATGTCATAATGTTAAGGTGATGATAGCATTGTGACATCACAATCATAAGACCCCTTTCCGGTGTCATAATGATAAGACAACTAAATCACTATGATGTCATAATCAATACACTCTTTTATTATGTCATAATGGTAAAAGAATGATAGCATTATGATGTCACAATCAAAACACCTCTTTAGTATCTCATGATGGTAACACAATTAAAACATTATAATATTACAATCAAAACTCCCCTTTATGATGTCATAATGTTAAGGTGATGATAGCATTATGACATCACAATCATAAGACCCCTTTCCGCTGTCATAATGATAAGACAACTAAATGACTATGATGTCATAATCAATACACTCTTTTATTATGTCATAATGGTAAAAGAATGATAGCATTATGATGTCACAATCAAAACACCTCTTTAGTATCTCATGATGGTAACACAATTAAAACATTATAATATTACAATCAAAACTCCCCTTTATGATGTCATAATGTTAAGTTAATGATAGCATTATGACATCACAATCATAAGACCCCTTTCCGGTGTCATAATGATAAGACAACTAAATCACTATGATGTCATAATCAATACACTCTTTTATTATGTCATAATGGTAAAAGAATGATAGCATTATGATGTCACAATCAAAACACCTCTTTAGTATCTCCTAATGGTAACACAATTAAAACATTATAATATTACATTCAAAACTCCCCTTTATGATGTCATATTGTTAAAATGATGATAGCATTATGACATCACAATCATAAGACTCCTTTCCGGTGTCATAATTATAAGACAATTAAATCAGTATGATGTCATAATCAATACACTCTTTTATTATGTCATAATGGTAAAAGAATGATAGCATTATGATGTCACAATCAAAACACCTCTTTAGTATCTCCTAATGGTAACACAATTAAAACATTATAATATTACAATCAAAACTCCCCTTTATGATGTCATAATGTTAAGATGATGATAGCATTATGACATCACAATCATAAGACCCCTTTCCGGTGTCATAATGATAAGACAACTAAATCACTATGATGTCATAATCAATACACTCTTTTATTATGTCATAATGGTAAAAGAATGATAGCATTATGATGTCACAATCAAAACACCTCTTTAGTATCTCCTAATGGTAACACAATTAAAACATTATAATATTACATTCAAAACTCCCCTTTATGATGTCATATTGTTAAAATGATGATAGCATTATGACATCACAATCATAAGACCCCTTTCCGGTGTCATAATGATAAGACAACTAAATCACTATGATGTCATAATCAATACACTCTTTTATTATGTCATAATGGTAAAAGAATGATAGCATTATGATGTCACAATCAAAACACCTCTTTAGTATCTCCTAATGGTAACACAATTAAAACATTATAATATTACAATCAAAACTCCCCTTTATGATGTCATATTGTTAAAATGATGATAGCATTATGACATCACAATCATAAGACTCCTTTCCGGTGTCATAATTATAAGACAATTAAATCATTATGATGTCATAATCAATACACTATTTTATTATGTCATAATGGTAAAAGAATGATAGCATTATGATGTCACAATCAAAACACCTCTTTAGTATCTCCTAATGGTAACACAATTAGAACATTATAATATTACAATCAAAACTCCCCTTTATGATGTCATATTGTTAAAATGATGATAGCATTATGACATCACAATCATAAGACTCCTTTCCGGTGTCATAATTATAAGACAATTAAATCATTATGATGTCATCATCAATACACTCTTTTATTATGTCATAATGGTAAAAGAATGATAGCATTATGATGTCACAATCAAAACACCTCTTTAGTATCTCATGATGGTAACACAATTAAAACATTATAATATTACAATCAAAACTCCCCTTTATGATGTCATAATGTTAAGGTGATGATAGCATTGTGACATCACAATCATAAGACCCCTTTCCGGTGTCATAATGATAAGACAACTAAATCACTATGATGTCATAATCAATACACTCTTTTATTATGTCATAATGGTAAAAGAATGATAGCATTATGATGTCACAATCAAAACACCTCTTTAGTATCTCCTAATGGTAACACAATTAAAACATTATAATATTACATTCAAAACTCCCCTTTATGATGTCATATTGTTAAAATGATGATAGCATTATGACATCACAATCATAAGACTCCTTTCCGGTGTCATAATTATAAGACAATTAAATCAGTATGATGTCATAATCAATACACTCTTTTATTATGTCATAATGGTAAAAGAATGATAGCATTATGATGTCACAATCAAAACACCTCTTTAGTATCTCCTAATGGTAACACAATTAAAACATTATAATATTACAATCAAAACTCCCCTTTATGATGTCATAATGTTAAGATGATGATAGCATTATGACATCACAATCATAAGACCCCTTTCCGGTGTCATAATGATAAGACAACTAAATCACTATGATGTCATAATCAATACACTCTTTTATTATGTCATAATGGTAAAAGAATGATAGCATTATGATGTCACAATCAAAACACCTCTTTAGTATCTCCTAATGGTAACACAATTAAAACATTATAATATTACATTCAAAACTCCCCTTTATGATGTCATATTGTTAAAATGATGATAGCATTATGACATCACAATCATAAGACCCCTTTCCGGTGTCATAATGATAAGACAACTAAATCACTATGATGTCATAATCAATACACTCTTTTATTATGTCATAATGGTAAAAGAATGATAGCATTATGATGTCACAATCAAAACACCTCTTTAGTATCTCCTAATGGTAACACAATTAAAACATTATAATATTACAATCAAAACTCCCCTTTATGATGTCATATTGTTAAAATGATGATAGCATTATGACATCACAATCATAAGACTCCTTTCCGGTGTCATAATTATAAGACAATTAAAT
Organism: Spea bombifrons; assembly: GCF_027358695.1. Classification (NCBI taxonomy): domain Eukaryota; kingdom Metazoa; phylum Chordata; class Amphibia; order Anura; family Pelobatidae; genus Spea; species Spea bombifrons. Next base: position 41,784,470 of record NC_071088.1, read on the forward strand.
CATTATGATGTCATAATCAATACACTATTTTATTATGTCATAATGGTAAAAGAATGATAGCATTATGATGTCACAATCAAAACACCTCTTTAGTATCTCCTAATGGTAACACAATTAGAACATTATAATATTACAATCAAAACTCCCCTTTATGATGTCATATTGTTAAAATGATGATAGCATTATGACATCACAATCATAAGACTCCTTTCCGGTGTCATAATTATAAGACAATTAAATCATTATGATGTCATCATCAATACACTCTTTTATTATGTCATAATGGTAAAAGAATGATAGCATTATGATGTCACAATCAAAACACCTCTTTAGTATCTCATGATGGTAACACAATTAAAACATTATAATATTACAATCAAAACTCCCCTTTATGATGTCATAATGTTAAGGTGATGATAGCATTGTGACATCACAATCATAAGACCCCTTTCCGGTGTCATAATGATAAGACAACTAAATCACTATGATGTCATAATCAATACACTCTTTTATTATGTCATAATGGTAAAAGAATGATAGCATTATGATGTCACAATCAAAACACCTCTTTAGTATCTCATGATGGTAACACAATTAAAACATTATAATATTACAATCAAAACTCCCCTTTATGATGTCATAATGTTAAGGTGATGATAGCATTGTGACATCACAATCATAAGACCCCTTTCCGGTGTCATAATGATAAGACAACTAAATCACTATGATGTCATAATCAATACACTCTTTTATTATGTCATAATGGTAAAAGAATGATAGCATTATGACGTCACAATCAAAACACCTCTTTAGAATCTCAAGATGGTAACACAATTAAAACATTATAATATTACAATCAAAACTCCCCTTTATGATGTCATAATGTTAGGGTGATGATAGCATTATGACATCACAATCATAAGACCCCTTTCCGGTGTCATAATGATAAGACAACTAAATCACTATGATGTCATAATCAATACACTCTTTTATTATGGCATAATGGTAAAAGAATGATAGCATTATGATGTCACAATCAAAACACCTCTTTAGTATCTCCTGATGGTAACACAGTTACAACATTATAATATTACAATCAAAACTCCCCTTTATGATGTCATATTGTTAAAATGATGATAGCATTATGACATCACAATCATAAGACTCCTTTCCGGTGTCATAATTATAAGACAATTAAATCATTATGATGTCATAATCAATACACTCTTTTATTATGTCATAATGGTAAAAGAATGATAGCATTATGATGTCACAATCAAAACACCTCTTTAGTATCTCATGATGGTAACACAATTAAAACATTATAATATTACAATCAAAACTCCCCTTTATGATGTCATAATGTTAAGGTGATGATAGCATTATGACATCACAATCATAAGACCCCTTTCCGGTGTCATAATGATAAGACAACTAAATCACTATGATGTCATAATCAATACACTCTTTTATTATGTCATAATGGTAAAAGAATGATAGCATTATGATGTCACAATCAAAACACCTCTTTAGTATCTCCTAATGGTAACACAATTAAAACATTATAATATTACAATCAAAACTCCCCTTTCTGATGTCATATTGTTAAAATGATGATAGCATTATGACATCACAATCATAAGACTCCTTTCCGGTGTCATAATTATAAGACAATTAAATCAGTATGATGTCATAATCAATAAACTCTTTTATTATGTCATAATGGTAAAAGAATGATAGCATTATGATGTCACAATCAAAACACCTCTTTAGTATCTCCTAATGGTAACACAATTAAAACATTATAATATTACAATCAAAACTCCCCTTTATGATGTCATAATGTTAAGATGATGATAGCATTATGACATCACAATCATAAGACCCCTTTCCGGTGTCATAATGATAAGACAACTAAATCACTATGATGTCATAATCAATACACTCTTTTATTATGTCATAATGGTAAAAGAATGATAGCATTATGATGTCACAATCAAAACACCTCTTTAGTATCTCCTAATGGTAACACAATTAAAACATTATAATATTACATTCAAAACTCCCCTTTATGATGTCATATTGTTAAAATGATGATAGCATTATGACATCACAATCATAAGACCCCTTTCCGGTGTCATAATGATAAGACAACTAAATCACTATGATGTCATAATCAATACACTCTTTTATTATGTCATAGTGGTAAAAGAATGATAGCATTATGATGTCACAATCAAAACACCTCTTTAGTATCTCATGATGGTAACACAATTAAAACATTATAATATTACAATCAAAACTCCCCTTTATGATGTCATAATGTTAAGGTGATGATAGCATTATGACATCACAATCATAAGACCCCTTTCCGGTGTCATAATGATAAGACAACTAAATCACTATGATGTCATAATCAATACACTCTTTTATTATGTCATAATGGTAAAAGAATGATAGCATTATGATGTCACAATCAAAACACCTCTTTAGTATCTCCTAACGGTAACACAATTAAAACATTATAATATTACAATCAAAACTCCCCTTTATGATGTCATATTGTTAAAATGATATTAGCATTATGACATCACAATCATAAGACTCCTTTCCGGTGTCATAATTATAAGACAATTAAATCATTATGATGTCATAATCAATACACTCTTTTATTATGTCATAATGGTAAAAGAATGATAGTATTATGATGTCACAATCAAAACACCTCTTTAGTATCTCCTAATGGTAACACAATTAAAACCTTATAATATTACAATCAAAACTCCCCTTTATGATGTCATAATGTTAAGGTGATGATAGCATTATGACATCACAATCATAAGACCCCTTTTCGGTGTCATAATGATAAGACAATTAAATCACTATGATGTCATAATCAATACACTCTTTTATTATGTCATAATGGTAAAAGAATGATAGCATTATGATGTCACAATCAAAACACCTCTTTAGTATCTCATGATGGTAACACAATTAAAACATTATAATATTACAATCAAAACTCCCCTTTATGATGTCATAATGTTAAGGTGATGATAGCATTGTGACATCACAATCATAAGACCCCTTTCCGGTGTCATAATGATAAGACAACTAAATCGCTATGATGTCATAATCAATACACTCTTTTATTATGTCATAATGGTAAAAGAATGATAGCATTATGATGTCACAATCAAAACACCTCTTTAGTATCTCATGATGGTAACACAATTAAAACATTATAATATTACAATCAAAACTCAACTTTATGATGTCATAATGTTAAGGTGATGATAGCATAGTGACATCACAATCATAAGACCCCTTTCCGGTGTCATAATGATAAGACAACTAAATCACTATGATGTCATAATCAATACACTCTTTTATTATGTCATAATGGTAAAAGAATGATAGCATTATGATGTCACAATCAAAACACCTCTTTAGTATCTCCTAACGGTAACACAATTAAAACATTATAATATTACAATCAAAACTCCCCTTTATGATGTCATATTGTTAAAATGATATTAGCACTATGACATCACAATCATAAGACTCCTTTCCGGTGTCATAATTATAAGACAATTAAATCATTATGATGTTATAATCAATACACTCTTTTATTATGTCATAATGGTAAAAGAATGATAGTATTATGATGTCACAATCAAAACACCTCTTTAGTATCTCCTAATGGTAACACAATTAAAACATTATAATATTACAATCAAAACTCCCCTTTATGATGTCATAATGTTAAGGTGATGATAGCATTATGACATCACAATCATAAGACCCCTTTTCGGTGTCATAATGATAAGACAATTAAATCACTATGATGTCATAATCAATACACTCTTTTATTATGTCATAATGGTAAAAGAATGATAGCATTATGATGTCACAATCAAAACACCTCTTTAGTATCTCATGATGGTAACACAATTAAAACATTATAATATTACAATCAAAACTCCCCTTTATGATGTCATAATGTTAAGGTGATGATAGCATTGTGACATCACAATCATAAGACCCCTTTCCGGTGTCATAATGATAAGACAACTAAATCACTATGATGTCATAATCAATACACTCTTTTATTATGTCATAATGGTAAAAGAATGATAGCATTATGATGTCACAATCAAAACACCTCTTTAGTATCTCATGATGGTAACACAATTAAAACATTATAATATTACAATCAAAACTCCCCTTTATGATGTCATATTGTTAAAATGATGATAGCATTATGACATCACAATCATAAGACCCATTTCCGGTGTCATAATGATAAGACAACTAAATCACTATGATGTCATAATCAATACACTCTTTTATTATGTCATAATGGTAAAAGAATGATAGCATTATGATGTCACAATCAAAACACCTCTTTAGTATCTCCTAATGGTAACACAATTAAAACATTATAATATTACAATCAAAACTCCCCTTTATGATGTCATAATGTTAAGTTGATGATAGCATTATGACATCACAATCATAAGACCCCTTTCCGGTGTCATAATGATAAGACAACTAAATCACTATGATGTCATAATCAATACACTCTTTTATTATGTCATAATGGTAAAAGAATGATAGCATTATGATGTCACAATCAAAACACCTCTTTAGTATCTCCTAATGGTAACACAATTAAAACATTATAATATTACAATCAAAACTCCCCTTTCTGATGTCATATTGTTAAAATGATGATAGCATTATGACATCACAATCATAAGACTCCTTTCCGGTGTCATAATTATAAGACAATTAAATCAGTATGATGTCATAATCAATACACTCTTTTATTATGTCATAATGGTAAAAGAATGATAGCATTATGATGTCACAATCAAAACACCTCTTTAGTATCTCCTAATGGTAACACAATTAAAACATTATAATATTACAATCAAAACTCCCCTTTATGATGTCATAATGTTAAGATGATGATAGCATTATGACATCACAATCATAAGACCCCTTTCCGGTGTCATAATGATAAGACAACTAAATCACTATGATGTCATAATCAATACACTCTTTTATTATGTCATAATGGTAAAAGAATGATAGCATTATGATGTCACAATCAAAACACCTCTTTAGTATCTCCTAATGGTAACACAATTAAAACATTATAATATTACATTCAAAACTCCCCTTTATGATGTCATATTGTTAAAATGATGATAGCATTATGACATCACAATCATAAGACCCCTTTCCGGTGTCATAATGATAAGACAACTAAATCACTATGATGTCATAATCAATACACTCTTTTATTATGTCATAGTGGTAAAAGAATGATAGCATTATGATGTCACAATCAAAACACCTCTTTAGTATCTCATGATGGTAACACAATTAAAACATTATAATATTACAATCAAAACTCCCCTTTATGATGTCATAATGTTAAGGTGATGATAGCATTATGACATCACAATCATAAGACCCCTTTCCGGTGTCATAATGATAAGACAACTAAATCACTATGATGTCATAATCAATACACTCTTTTATTATGTCATAATGGAAAAAGAATGATAGCATTATGATGTCACAATCAAAACACCTCTTTAGTATCTCCTAACGGTAACACAATTAAAACATTATAATATTACAATCAAAACTCCCCTTTATGATGTCATATTGTTAAAATGATATTAGCATTATGACATCACAATCATAAGACTCCTTTCCGGTGTCATAATTATAAGACAATTAAATCATTATGATGTCATAATCAATACACTCTTTTATTATGTCATAATGGTAAAAGAATGATAGTATTATGATGTCACAATCAAAACACCTCTTTAGTATCTCCTAATGGTAACACAATTAAAACCTTATAATATTACAATCAAAACTCCCCTTTATGATGTCATAATGTTAAGGTGATGATAGCATTATGACATCACAATCATAAGACCCCTTTTCGGTGTCATAATGATAAGACAATTAAATCACTATGATGTCATAATCAATACACTCTTTTATTATGTCATAATGGTAAAAGAATGATAGCATTATGATGTCACAATCAAAACACCTCTTTAGTATCTCTTGATGGTAACACAATTAAAACATTATAATATTACAATCAAAACTCCCCTTTATGATGTCATAATGTTAAGGTGATGATAGCATTATGACATCACAATCATAAGACCCCTTTCCGCTGTCATAATGATAAGACAACTAAATGACTATGATGTCATAATCAATACACTCTTTTATTATGTCATAATGGTAAAAGAATGATAGCATTATGATGTCACAATCAAAACACCTCTTTAGTATCTCATGATGGTAACACAATTAAAACATTATAATATTACAATCAAAACTCCGCTTTATGATGTCATAATGTTAAGTTAATGATAGCATTATGACATCACAATCATAAGACCCCTTTCCGGTGTCATAATGATAAGACAACTAAATCACTATGATGTCATAATCAATACACTCTTTTATTATGTCATAATGGTAAAAGAATGATAGCATTATGATGTCACAATCAAAACACCTCTTTAGTATCTCCTAATGGTAACACAATTAAAACATTATAATATTACATTCAAAACTCCCCTTTATGATGTCATATTGTTAAAATGATGATAGCATTATGACATCACAATCATAAGACTCCTTTCCGGTGTCATAATTATAAGACAATTAAATCAGTATGATGTCATAATCAATACACTCTTTTATTATGTCATAATGGTAAAAGAATGATAGCATTATGATGTCACAATCAAAACACCTCTTTAGTATCTCCTAATGGTAACACAATTAAAACATTATAATATTACAATCAAAACTCCCCTTTATGATGTCATAATGTTAAGATGATGATAGCATTATGACATCACAATCATAAGACCCCTTTCCGGTGTCATAATGATAAGACAACTAAATCACTATGATGTCATAATCAATACACTCTTTTATTATGTCATAATGGTAAAAGAATGATAGCATTATGATGTCACAATCAAAACACCTCTTTAGTATCTCCTAATGGTTACACAATTAAAACATTATAATATTACATTCAAAACTCCCCTTTATGATGTCATATTGTTAAAATGATGATAGCATTATGACATCACAATCATAAGACCCCTTTCCGGTGTCATAATGATAAGACAACTAAATCACTATGATGTCATAATCAATACACTCTTTTATTATGTCATAATGGTAAAAGAATGATAGCATTATGATGTCACAATCAAAACACCTCTTTAGTATCTCCTAATGGTAACACAATTAAAACATTATAATATTACAATCAAAACTCCCCTTTATGATGTCATATTGTTAAAATGATGATAGCGTTATGACATCACAATCATAAGACTCCTTTCCGGTGTCATAATTATAAGACAATTAAATCATTATGATGTCATAATCAATACACTATTTTATTATGTCATAATGGTAAAAGAATGATAGCATTATGATGTCACAATCAAAACACCTCTTTAGTATCTCCTAATGGTAACACAATTAGAACATTATAATATTACAATCAAAACTCCCCTTTATGATGTCATATTGTTAAAATGATGATAGCATTATGACATCACAATCATAAGACTCCTTTCCGGTGTCATAATTATAAGACAATTAAATCATTATGATGTCATCATCAATACACTCTTTTATTATGTCATAATGGTAAAAGAATGATAGCATTATGATGTCACAATCAAAACACCTCTTTAGTATCTCATGATGGTAACACAATTAAAACATTATAATATTACAATCAAAACTCCCCTTTATGATGTCATAATGTTAAGGTGATGATGGCATTGTGACATCACAATCATAAGACCCCTTTCCGGTGTCATAATGATAAGACAACTAAATCACTATGATGTCATAATCAATACACTCTTTTATTATGTCATAATGGTAAAAGAATGATAGCATTATGATGTCACAATCAAAACACCTCTTTAGTATCTCATGATGGTAACACAATTAAAACATTATAATATTACAATCAAAACTCCCCTTTATGATGTCATAATGTTAAGGTGATGATAGCATTGTGACATCACAATCATAAGACCCCTTTCCGGTGTCATAATGATAAGACAACTAAATCACTATGATGTCATAATCAATACACTCTTTTATTATGTCATAATGGTAAAAGAATGATAGCATTATGACGTCACAATCAAAACACCTCTTTAGAATCTCAAGATGGTAACACAATTAAAACATTATAATATTACAATCAAAACTCCCCTTTATGATGTCATAATGTTAGGGTGATGATAGCATTATGACATCACAATCATAAGACCCCTTTCCGGTGTCATAATAATAAGACAACTAAATCACTATGATGTCATAATCAATACACTCTTTTATTATGGCATAATGGTAAAAGAATGATAGCATTATGATGTCACAATCAAAACACCTCTTTAGTATCTCCTGATGGTAACACAGTTACAACATTATAATATTACAATCAAAACTCCCCTTTATGATGTCATATTGTTAAAATGATGATAGCATTATGACATCACAATCATAAGACTCCTTTCCGGTGTCATAATTATAAGACAATTAAATCATTATGATGTCATAATCAATACACTCTTTTATTATGTCATAATGGTAAAAGAATGATAGCATTATGATGTCACAATCAAAACACCTCTTTAGTATCTCATGATGGTAACACAATTAAAACATTATAATATTACAATCAAAACTCCCCTTTATGATGTCATAATGTTAAGGTGATGATAGCATTATGACATCACAATCATAAGACCCCTTTCCGGTGTCATAATGATAAGACAACTAAATCACTATGATGTCATAATCAATACACTCTTTTATTATGTCATAATGGTAAAAGAATGATAGCATTATGATGTCACAATCAAAACACCTCTTTAGTATCTCATGATGGTAACACAATTAAAACATTATAATATTACAATCAAAACTCCCCTTTATGATGTCATAATGTTAAGGTGATGATAGCATTATGACATCACAATCATAAGACCCCTTTCCGGTGTCATAATGATAAGACAACTAAATCACTATGATGTCATAATCAATACACTCTTTTATTATGTCATAATGGTAAAAGAATGATAGCATTATGATGTCACAATCAAAACACCTCTTTAGTATCTCCTAATGGTAACACAATTAAAACATTATAATATTACAATCAAAACTCCCCTTTCTGATGTCATATTGTTAAAATGATGATAGCATTATGACATCACAATCATAAGACTCCTTTCCGGTGTCATAATTATAAGACAATTAAATCAGTATGATGTCATAATCAATACACTCTTTTATTATGTCATAATGGTAAAAGAATGATAGCATTATGATGTCACAATCAAAACACCTCTTTAGTATCTCCTAATGGTAACACAATTAAAACATTATAATATTACAATCAAAACTCCCCTTTATGATGTCATAATGTTAAGATGATGATAGCATTATGACATCACAATCATAAGACCCCTTTCCGGTGTCATAATGATAAGACAACTAAATCACTATGATGTCATAATCAATACACTCTTTTATTATGTCATAATGGTAAAAGAATGATAGCATTATGATGTCACAATCAAAACACCTCTTTAGTATCTCCTAATGGTAACACAATTAAAACATTATAATATTACATTCAAAACTCCCCTTTATGATGTCATATTGTTAAAATGATGATAGCATTATGACATCACAATCATAAGACCCCTTTCCGGTGTCATAATGATAAGACAACTAAATCACTATGATGTCATAATCAATACACTCTTTTATTATGTCATAGTGGTAAAAGAATGATAGCATTATGATGTCACAATCAAAACACCTCTTTAGTATCTCATGATGGTAACACAATTAAAACATTATAATATTACAATCAAAACTCCCCTTTATGATGTCATAATGTTAAGGTGATGATAGCATTATGACATCACAATCATAAGACCCCTTTCCGGTGTCATAATGATAAGACAACTAAATCACTATGATGTCATAATCAATACACTCTTTTATTATGTCATAATGGTAAAAGAATGATAGCATTATGATGTCACAATCAAAACACCTCTTTAGTATCTCCTAACGGTAACACAATTAAAACATTATAATATTACAATCAAAACTCCCCTTTATGATGTCATATTGTTAAAATGATATTAGCATTATGACATCACAATCATAAGACTCCTTTCCGGTGTCATAATTATAAGACAATTAAATCATTATGATGTCATAATCAATACACTCTTTTATTATGTCATAATGGTAAAAGAATGATAGTATTATGATGTCACAATCAAAACACCTCTTTAGTATCTCCTAATGGTAACACAATTAAAACCTTATAATATTACAATCAAAACTCCCCTTTATGATGTCATAATGTTAAGGTGATGATAGCATTATGACATCACAATCATAAGACCCCTTTTCGGTGTCATAATGATAAGACAATTAAATCACTATGATGTCATAATCAATACACTCTTTTATTATGTCATAATGGTAAAAGAATGATAGCATTATGATGTCACAATCAAAACACCTCTTTAGTATCTCATGATGGTAACACAATTAAAACATTATAATATTACAATCAAAACTCCCCTTTATGATGTCATAATGTTAAGGTGATGATAGCATTATGACATCACAATCATAAGACCCCTTTCCGCTGTCATAATGATAAGACAACTAAATGACTATGATGTCATAATCAATACACTCTTTTATTATGTCATAATGGTAAAAGAATGATAGCATTATGATGTCACAATCAAAACACCTCTTTAGTATCTCATGATGGTAACACAATTAAAACATTATAATATTACAATCAAAACTCCGCTTTATGATGTCATAATGTTAAGTTAATGATAGCATTATGACATCACAATCATAAGACCCCTTTCCGGTGTCATAATGATAAGACAACTAAATCACTATGATGTCATAATCAATACACTCTTTTATTATGTCATAATGGTAAAAGAATGATAGCATTATGATGTCACAATCAAAACACCTCTTTAGTATCTCCTAATGGTAACACAATTAAAACATTATAATATTACATTCAAAACTCCCCTTTATGATGTCATATTGTTAAAATGATGATAGCATTATGACATCACAATCATAAGACTCCTTTCCGGTGTCATAATTATAAGACAATTAAATCAGTATGATGTCATAATCAATACACTCTTTTATTATGTCATAATGGTAAAAGAATGATAGCATTATGATGTCACAATCAAAACACCTCTTTAGTATCTCCTAATGGTAACACAATTAAAACATTATAATATTACAATCAAAACTCCCCTTTATGATGTCATAATGTTAAGATGATGATAGCATTATGACATCACAATCATAAGACCCCTTTCCGGTGTCATAATGATAAGACAACTAAATCACTATGATGTCATAATCAATACACTCTTTTATTATGTCATAATGGTAAAAGAATGATAGCATTATGATGTCACAATCAAAACACCTCTTTAGTATCTCCTAATGGTAACACAATTAAAACATTATAATATTACATTCAAAACTCCCCTTTATGATGTCATATTGTTAAAATGATGATAGCATTATGACATCACAATCATAAGACCCCTTTCCGGTGTCATAATGATAAGACAACTAAATCACTATGATGTCATAATCAATACACTCTTTTACTATGTCATAATGGTAAAAGAATGATAGCATTATGATGTCACAATCAAAACACCTCTTTAGTATCTCCTAATGGTAACACAATTAAAACATTATAATATTACAATCAAAACTCCCCTTTATGATGTCATATTGTTAAAATGATGATAGCATTATGACATCACAATCATAAGACTCCTTTCCGGTGTCATAATTATAAGACAATTAAATCATTATGATGTCATAATCAATACACTATTTTATTATGTCATAATGGTAAAAGAATGATAGCATTATGATGTCACAATCAAAACACCTCTTTAGTATCTCCTAATGGTAACACAATTAGAACATTATAATATTACAATCAAAACTCCCCTTTATGATGTCATAATGTTAAGGTGATGATAGCATTATGACATCACAATCATAAGACCCCTTTCCGCTGTCATAATGATAAGACAACTAAATGACTATGATGTCATAATCAATACACTCTTTTATTATGTCATAATGGTAAAAGAATGATAGCATTATGATGTCACAATCAAAACACCTCTTTAGTATCTCATGATGGTAACACAATTAAAACATTATAATATTACAATCAAAACTCCGCTTTATGATGTCATAATGTTAAGTTAATGATAGCATTATGACATCACAATCATAAGACCCCTTTCCGGTGTCATAATGATAAGACAACTAAATCACTATGATGTCATAATCAATACACTCTTTTATTATGTCATAATGGTAAAAGAATGATAGCATTATGATGTCACAATCAAAACACCTCTTTAGTATCTCCTAATGGTAACACAATTAAAACATTATAATATTACATTCAAAACTCCCCTTTATGATGTCATATTGTTAAAATGATGATAGCATTATGACATCACAATCATAAGACTCCTTTCCGGTGTCATAATTATAAGACAATTAAATCAGTATGATGTCATAATCAATACACTCTTTTATTATGTCATAATGGTAAAAGAATGATAGCATTATGATGTCACAATCAAAACACCTCTTTAGTATCTCCTAATGGTAACACAATTAAAACATTATAATATTACATTCAAAACTCCCCTTTATGATGTCATATTGTTAAAATGATGATAGCATTATGACATCACAATCATAAGACCCCTTTCCGGTGTCATAATGATAAGACAACTAAATCACTATGATGTCATAATCAATACACTCTTTTATTATGTCATAATGGTAAAAGAATGATAGCATTATGATGTCACAATCAAAACACCTCTTTAGTATCTCCTAATGGTAACACAATTAAAACATTATAATATTACAATCAAAACTCCCCTTTATGATGTCATATTGTTAAAATGATGATAGCGTTATGACATCACAATCATAAGACTCCTTTCCGGTGTCATAATTATAAGACAATTAAATCATTATGATGTCATAATCAATACACTATTTTATTATGTCATAATGGTAAAAGAATGATAGCATTATGATGTCACAATCAAAACACCTCTTTAGTATCTCCTAATGGTAACACAATTAGAACATTATAATATTACAATCAAAACTCCCCTTTATGATGTCATATTGTTAAAATGATGATAGCATTATGACATCACAATCATAAGACTCCTTTCCGGTGTCATAATTATAAGACAATTAAATCATTATGATGTCATCATCAATACACTCTTTTATTATGTCATAATGGTAAAAGAATGATAGCATTATGATGTCACAATCAAAACACCTCTTTAGTATCTCATGATGGTAACACAATTAAAACATTATAATATTACAATCAAAACTCCCCTTTATGATGTCATAATGTTAAGGTGATGATGGCATTGTGACATCACAATCATAAGACCCCTTTCCGGTGTCATAATGATAAGACAACTAAATCACTATGATGTCATAATCAATACACTCTTTTATTATGTCATAATGGTAAAAGAATGATAGCATTATGATGTCACAATCAAAACACCTCTTTAGTATCTCATGATGGTAACACAATTAAAACATTATAATATTACAATCAAAACTCCCCTTTATGATGTCATAATGTTAAGGTGATGATAGCATTGTGACATCACAATCATAAGACCCCTTTCCGGTGTCATAATGATAAGACAACTAAATCACTATGATGTCATAATCAATACACTCTTTTATTATGTCATAATGGTAAAAGAATGATAGCATTATGACGTCACAATCAAAACACCTCTTTAGAATCTCAAGATGGTAACACAATTAAAACATTATAATATTACAATCAAAACTCCCCTTTATGATGTCATAATGTTAGGGTGATGATAGCATTATGACATCACAATCATAAGACCCCTTTCCGGTGTCATAATAATAAGACAACTAAATCACTATGATGTCATAATCAATACACTCTTTTATTATGGCATAATGGTAAAAGAATGATAGCATTATGATGTCACAATCAAAACACCTCTTTAGTATCTCCTGATGGTAACACAGTTACAACATTATAATATTACAATCAAAACTCCCCTTTATGATGTCATATTGTTAAAATGATGATAGCATTATGACATCACAATCATAAGACTCCTTTCCGGTGTCATAATTATAAGACAATTAAATCATTATGATGTCATAATCAATACACTCTTTTATTATGTCATAATGGTAAAAGAATGATAGCATTATGATGTCACAATCAAAACACCTCTTTAGTATCTCATGATGGTAACACAATTAAAACATTATAATATTACAATCAAAACTCCCCTTCATGATGTCATAATGTTAAGGTGATGATAGCATTATGACATCACAATCATAAGACCCCTTTCCGGTGTCATAATGATAAGACAACTAAATCACTATGATGTCATAATCAATACACTCTTTTATTATGTCATAATGGTAAAAGAATGATAGCATTATGATGTCACAATCAAAACACCTCTTTAGTATCTCATGATGGTAACACAATTAAAACATTATAATATTACAATCAAAACTCCCCTTTATGATGTCATAATGTTAAGGTGATGATAGCATTATGACATCACAATCATAAGACCCCTTTCCGGTGTCATAATGATAAGACAACTAAATCACTATGATGTCATAATCAATACACTCTTTTATTATGTCATAATGGTAAAAGAATGATAGCATTATGATGTCACAATCAAAACACCTCTTTAGTATCTCCTAATGGTAACACAATTAAAACATTATAATATTACAATCAAAACTCCCCTTTCTGATGTCATATTGTTAAAATGATGATAGCATTATGACATCACAATCATAAGACTCCTTTCCGGTGTCATAATTATAAGACAATTAAATCAGTATGATGTCATAATCAATACACTCTTTTATTATGTCATAATGGTAAAAGAATGATAGCATTATGATGTCACAATCAAAACACCTCTTTAGTATCTCCTAATGGTAACACAATTAAAACATTATAATATTACAATCAAAACTCCCCTTAATGATGTCATAATGTTAAGATGATGATAGCATTATGACATCACAATCATAAGACCCCTTTCCGGTGTCATAATGATAAGACAACTAAATCACTATGATGTCATAATCAATACACTCTTTTATTATGTCATAATGGTAAAAGAATGATAGCATTATGATGTCACAATCAAAACACCTCTTTAGTATCTCCTAATGGTAACACAATTAAAACATTATAATATTACATTCAAAACTCCCCTTTATGATGTCATATTGTTAAAATGATGATAGCATTATGACATCACAATCATAAGACCCCTTTCCGGTGTCATAATGATAAGACAACTAAATCACTATGATGTCATAATCAATACACTCTTTTATTATGTCATAGTGGTAAAAGAATGATAGCATTATGATGTCACAATCAAAACACCTCTTTAGTATCTCATGATGGTAACACAATTAAAACATTATAATATTACAATCAAAACTCCCCTTTATGATGTCATAATGTTAAGGTGATGATAGCATTATGACATCACAATCATAAGACCCCTTTCCGGTGTCATAATGATAAGACAACTAAATCACTATGATGTCATAATCAATACACTCTTTTATTATGTCATAATGGTAAAAGAATGATAGCATTATGATGTCACAATCAAAACACCTCTTTAGTATCTCCTAACGGTAACACAATTAAAACATTATAATATTACAATCAAAACTCCCCTTTATGATGTCATATTGTTAAAATGATATTAGCATTATGACATCACAATCATAAGACTCCTTTCCGGTGTCATAATTATAAGACAATTAAATCATTATGATGTCATAATCAATACACTCTTTTATTATGTCATAATGGTAAAAGAATGATAGTATTATGATGTCACAATCAAAACACCTCTTTAGTATCTCCTAATGGTAACACAATTAAAACCTTATAATATTACAATCAAAACTCCCCTTTATGATGTCATAATGTTAAGGTGATGATAGCATTATGACATCACAATCATAAGACCCCTTTTCGGTGTCATAATGATAAGACAATTAAATCACTATGATGTCATAATCAATACACTCTTTTATTATGTCATAATGGTAAAAGAATGATAGCATTATGATGTCACAATCAAAACACCTCTTTAGTATCTCATGATGGTAACACAATTAAAACATTATAATATTACAATCAAAACTCCCCTTTATGATGTCATAATGTTAAGGTGATGATAGCATTATGACATCACAATCATAAGGCCCCTTTCCGCTGTCATAATGATAAGACAACTAAATGACTATGATGTCATAATCAATACACTCTTTTATTATGTCATAATGGTAAAAGAATGATAGCATTATGATGTCACAATCAAAACACCTCTTTAGTATCTCATGATGGTAACACAATTAAAACATTATAATATTACAATCAAAACTCCGCTTTATGATGTCATAATGTTAAGTTAATGATAGCATTATGACATCACAATCATAAGACCCCTTTCCGGTGTCATAATGATAAGACAACTAAATCACTATGATGTCATAATCAATACACTCTTTTATTATGTCATAATGGTAAAAGAATGATAGCATTATGATGTCACAATCAAAACACCTCTTTAGTATCTCCTAATGGTAACACAATTAAAACATTATAATATTACATTCAAAACTCCCCTTTATGATGTCATATTGTTAAAATGATGATAGCATTATGACATCACAATCATAAGACTCCTTTCCGGTGTCATAATTATAAGACAATTAAATCAGTATGATGTCATAATCAATACACTCTTTTATTATGTCATAATGGTAAAAGAATGATAGCATTATGATGTCACAATCAAAACACCTCTTTAGTATCTCCTAATGGTAACACAATTAAAACATTATAATATTACAATCAAAACTCCCCTTTATGATGTCATAATGTTAAGATGATGATAGCATTATGACATCACAATCATAAGACCCCTTTTCGGTGTCATAATGATAAGACAACTAAATCACTATGATGTCATAATCAATACACTCTTTTATTATGTCATAATGGTAAAAGAATGATAGCATTATGATGTCACAATCAAAACACCTCTTTAGTATCTCCTAATGGTAACACAATTAAAACATTATAATATTACATTCAAAACTCCCCTTTATGATGTCATATTGTTAAAATGATGATAGCATTATGACATCACAATCATAATACCCCTTTCCGGTGTCATAATGATAAGACAACTAAATCACTATGATGTCATAATCAATACACTCTTTTATTATGTCATAATGGTAAAAGAATGATAGCATTATGATGTCACAATCAAAACACCTCTTTAGTATCTCCTAATGGTAACACAATTAAAACATTATAATATTACAATCAAAACTCCCCTTTATGATGTCATATTGTTAAAATGATGATAGCATTATGACATCACAATCATAAGACTCCTTTCCGGTGTCATAATTATAAGACAATTAAATCATTATGATGTCATAATCAATACACTATTTTATTATGTCATAATGGTAAAAGAATGATAGCATTATGATGTCACAATCAAAACACCTCTTTAGTATCTCCTAATGGTAACACAATTAGAACATTATAATATTACAATCAAAACTCCCCTTTATGATGTCATATTGTTAAAATGATGATAGCATTATGACATCACAATCATAAGACTCCTTTCCGGTGTCATAATTATAAGACAATTAAATCATTATGATGCCATCATCAATACACTCTTTTATTATGTCATAATGGTAAAAGAATGATAGCATTATGATGTCACAATCAAAACACCTCTTTAGTATCTCATGATGGTAACACAATTAAAACCTTACAATATTACAATCAAAACTCCCCTTTATGATGTCATAATGTTAAGGTGATGATAGCATTATGACATCACAATCATAAGACCCCTTTTCGGTGTCATAATGATAAGACAATTAAATCACTATGATGTCATAATCAATACACTCTTTTATTATGTCATAATGGTAAAAGAATGATAGCATTATGATGTCACAATCAAAACACCTCTTTAGTATCTCATGATGGTAACACAATTAAAACATTATAATATTACAATCAAAACTCCCCTTTATGATGTCATAATGTTAAGGTGATGATAGCATTATGACATCACAATCATAAGACCCCTTTCCGCTGTCATAATGATAAGACAACTAAATGACTATGATGTCATAATCAATACACTCTTTTATTATGTCATAATGGTAAAAGAATGATAGCATTATGATGTCACAATCAAAACACCTCTTTAGTATCTCATGATGGTAACACAATTAAAACATTATAATATTACAATCAAAACTCCCCTTTATGATGTCATAATGTTAAGTTAATGATAGCATTATGACATCACAATCATAAGACCCCTTTCCGGTGTCATAATGATAAGACAACTAAATCACTATGATGTCATAATCAATACACTCTTTTATTATGTCATAATGGTAAAAGAATGATAGCATTATGATGTCACAATCAAAACACCTCTTTAGTATCTCCTAATGGTAACACAATTAAAACATTATAATATTACATTCAAAACTCCCCTTTATGATGTCATATTGTTAAAATGATGATAGCATTATGACATCACAATCATAAGACCCCTTTCCGGTGTCATAATGATAAGACAACTAAATCACTATGATGTCATAATCAATACACTCTTTTATTATGTCATAGTGGTAAAAGAATGATAGCATTATGATGTCACAATCAAAACACCTCTTTAGTATCTCCTAATGGTAACACAATTAAAACATTATAATATTACATTCAAAACTCCCCTTTATGATGTCATATTGTTAAAATGATGATAGCATTATGACATCACAATCATAAGACCCATTTCCGGTGTCATAATGATAAGACAACTAAATCACTATGATGTCATAATCAATACACTCTTTTATTATGTCATAATGGTAAAAGAATGATAGCATTATGATGTCACAATCAAAACACCTCTTTAGTATCTCCTAATGGTAACACAATTAAAACATTATAATATTACAATCAAAACTCCCCTTTCTGATGTCATATTGTTAAAATGATGATAGCATTATGACATCACAATCATAAGACTCCTTTCCGGTGTCATAATTATAAGACAATTAAATCAGTATGATGTCATAATCAATACACTCTTTTATTATGTCATAATGGTAAAAGAATGATAGCATTATGATGTCACAATCAAAACACCTCTTTAGTATCTCCTAATGGTAACACAATTAAAACATTATAATATTACAATCAAAACTCCCCTTTATGATGTCATAATGTTAAGATGATGATAGCATTATGACATCACAATCATAAGACCCCTTTCCGGTGTCATAATGATAAGACAACTAAATCACTATGATGTCATAATCAATACACTCTTTTATTATGTCATAATGGTAAAAGAATGATAGCATTATGATGTCACAATCAAAACACCTCTTTAGTATCTCCTAATGGTAACACAATTAAAA
The DNA here is from genome assembly GCF_027358695.1 of Spea bombifrons. Classification (NCBI taxonomy): domain Eukaryota; kingdom Metazoa; phylum Chordata; class Amphibia; order Anura; family Pelobatidae; genus Spea; species Spea bombifrons. The sequence continues at coordinate 41,804,270 of NC_071088.1, forward strand.
CATTATAATATTACATTCAAAACTCCCCTTTATGATGTCATATTGTTAAAATGATGATAGCATTATGACATCACAATCATAAGACCCCTTTCCGGTGTCATAATGATAAGACAACTAAATCACTATGATGTCATAATCAATACACTCTTTTATTATGTCATAATGGTAAAAGAATGATAGCATTATGATGTCACAATCAAAACACCTCTTTAGTATCTCCTAATGGTAACACAATTAAAACATTATAATATTACAATCAAAACTCCCCTTTATGATGTCATATTGTTAAAATGATGATAGCATTATGACATCACAATCATAAGACTCCTTTCCGGTGTCATAATTATAAGACAATTAAATCATTATGATGTCATAATCAATACACTATTTTATTATGTCATAATGGTAAAAGAATGATAGCATTATGATGTCACAATCAAAACACCTCTTTAGTATCTCCTAATGGTAACACAATTAGAACATTATAATATTACAATCAAAACTCCCCTTTATGATGTCATATTGTTAAAATGATGATAGCATTATGACATCACAATCATAAGACTCCTTTCCGGTGTCATAATTATAAGACAATTAAATCATTATGATGTCATCATCAATACACTCTTTTATTATGTCATAATGGTAAAAGAATGATAGCATTATGATGTCACAATCAAAACACCTCTTTAGTATCTCATGATGGTAACACAATTAAAACATTATAATATTACAATCAAAACTCCCCTTTATGATGTCATAATGTTAAGGTGATGATAGCATTGTGACATCACAATCATAAGACCCCTTTCCGGTGTCATAATGATAAGACAACTAAATCACTATGATGTCATAATCAATACACTCTTTTATTATGTCATAATGGTAAAAGAATGATAGCATTATGATGTCACAATCAAAACACCTCTTTAGTATCTCATGATGGTAACACAATTAAAACATTATAATATTACAATCAAAACTCCCCTTTATGATGTCATAATGTTAAGGTGATGATAGCATTGTGACATCACAATCATAAGACCCCTTTCCGGTGTCATAATGATAAGACAACTAAATCACTATGATGTCATAATCAATACACTCTTTTATTATGTCATAATGGTAAAAGAATGATAGCATTATGACGTCACAATCAAAACACCTCTTTAGAATCTCAAGATGGTAACACAATTAAAACATTATAATATTACAATCAAAACTCCCCTTTATGATGTCATAATGTTAGGGTGATGATAGCATTATGACATCACAATCATAAGACCCCTTTCCGGTGTCATAATGATAAGACAACTAAATCACTATGATGTCATAATCAATACACTCTTTTATTATGGCATAATGGTAAAAGAATGATAGCATTATGATGTCACAATCAAAACACCTCTTTAGTATCTCCTGATGGTAACACAGTTACAACATTATAATATTACAATCAAAACTCCCCTTTATGATGTCATATTGTTAAAATGATGATAGCATTATGACATCACAATCATAAGACTCCTTTCCGGTGTCATAATTATAAGACAATTAAATCATTATGATGTCATAATCAATACACTCTTTTATTATGTCATAATGGTAAAAGAATGATAGCATTATGATGTCACAATCAAAACACCTCTTTAGTATCTCATGATGGTAACACAATTAAAACATTATAATATTACAATCAAAACTCCCCTTTATGATGTCATAATGTTAAGGTGATGATAGCATTATGACATCACAATCATAAGACCCCTTTCCGGTGTCATAATGATAAGACAACTAAATCACTATGATGTCATAATCAATACACTCTTTTATTATGTCATAATGGTAAAAGAATGATAGCATTATGATGTCACAATCAAAACACCTCTTTAGTATCTCCTAATGGTAACACAATTAAAACATTATAATATTACAATCAAAACTCCCCTTTCTGATGTCATATTGTTAAAATGATGATAGCATTATGACATCACAATCATAAGACTCCTTTCCGGTGTCATAATTATAAGACAATTAAATCAGTATGATGTCATAATCAATACACTCTTTTATTATGTCATAATGGTAAAAGAATGATAGCATTATGATGTCACAATCAAAACACCTCTTTAGTATCTCCTAATGGTAACACAATTAAAACATTATAATATTACAATCAAAACTCCCCTTTATGATGTCATAATGTTAAGATGATGATAGCATTATGACATCACAATCATAAGACCCCTTTCCGGTGTCATAATGATAAGACAACTAAATCACTATGATGTCATAATCAATACACTCTTTTATTATGTCATAATGGTAAAAGAATGATAGCATTATGATGTCACAATCAAAACACCTCTTTAGTATCTCCTAATGGTAACACAATTAAAACATTATAATATTACATTCAAAACTCCCCTTTATGATGTCATATTGTTAAAATGATGATAGCATTATGACATCACAATCATAAGACCCCTTTCCGGTGTCATAATGATAAGACAACTAAATCACTATGATGTCATAATCAATACACTCTTTTATTATGTCATAGTGGTAAAAGAATGATAGCATTATGATGTCACAATCAAAACACCTCTTTAGTATCTCATGATGGTAACACAATTAAAACATTATAATATTACAATCAAAACTCCCCTTTATGATGTCATAATGTTAAGGTGATGATAGCATTATGACATCACAATCATAAGACCCCTTTCCGGTGTCATAATGATAAGACAACTAAATCACTATGATGTCATAATCAATACACTCTTTTATTATGTCATAATGGTAAAAGAATGATAGCATTATGATGTCACAATCAAAACACCTCTTTAGTATCTCCTAACGGTAACACAATTAAAACATTATAATATTACAATCAAAACTCCCCTTTATGATGTCATATTGTTAAAATGATATTAGCATTATGACATCACAATCATAAGACTCCTTTCCGGTGTCATAATTATAAGACAATTAAATCATTATGATGTCATAATCAATACACTCTTTTATTATGTCATAATGGTAAAAGAATGATAGTATTATGATGTCACAATCAAAACACCTCTTTAGTATCTCCTAATGGTAACACAATTAAAACCTTATAATATTACAATCAAAACTCCCCTTTATGATGTCATAATGTTAAGGTGATGATAGCATTATGACATCACAATCATAAGACCCCTTTTCGGTGTCATAATGATAAGACAATTAAATCACTATGATGTCATAATCAATACACTCTTTTATTATGTCATAATGGTAAAAGAATGATAGCATTATGATGTCACAATCAAAACACCTCTTTAGTATCTCATGATGGTAACACAATTAAAACATTATAATATTACAATCAAAACTCCCCTTTATGATGTCATAATGTTAAGGTGATGATAGCATTATGACATCACAATCATAAGACCCCTTTCCGCTGTCATAATGATAAGACAACTAAATGACTATGATGTCATAATCAATACACTCTTTTATTATGTCATAATGGTAAAAGAATGATAGCATTATGATGTCACAATCAAAACACCTCTTTAGTATCTCATGATGGTAACACAATTAAAACATTATAATATTACAATCAAAACTCCGCTTTATGATGTCATAATGTTAAGTTAATGATAGCATTATGACATCACAATCATAAGACCCCTTTCCGGTGTCATAATGATAAGACAACTAAATCACTATGATGTCATAATCAATACACTCTTTTATTATGTCATAATGGTAAAAGAATGATAGCATTATGATGTCACAATCAAAACACCTCTTTAGTATCTCCTAATGGTAACACAATTAAAACATTATAATATGACATTCAAAACTCCCCTTTATGATGTCATATTGTTAAAATGATGATAGCATTATGACATCACAATCATAAGACCCATTTCCGGTGTCATAATGATAAGACAACTAAATCACTATGATGTCATAATCAATACACTCTTTTATTATGTCATAATGGTAAAAGAATGATAGCATTATGATGTCACAATCAAAACACCTCTTTAGTATCTCCTAATGGTAACACAATTAAAACATTATAATATTACAATCAAAACTCCCCTTTCTGATGTCATATTGTTAAAATGATGATAGCATTATGACATCACAATCATAAGACTCCTTTCCGGTGTCATAATTATAAGACAATTAAATCAGTATGATGTCATAATCAATACACTCTTTTATTATGTCATAATGGTAAAAGAATGATAGCATTATGATGTCACAATCAAAACACCTCTTTAGTATCTCCTAATGGTAACACAATTAAAACATTATAATATTACAATCAAAACTCCCCTTTATGATGTCATAATGTTAAGATGATGATAGCATTATGACATCACAATCATAAGACCCCTTTCCGGTGTCATAATGATAAGACAACTAAATCACTATGATGTCATAATCAATACACTCTTTTATTATGTCATAATGGTAAAAGAATGATAGCATTATGATGTCACAATCAAAACACCTCTTTAGTATCTCCTAATGGTAACACAATTAAAACATTATAATATTACATTCAAAACTCCCCTTTATGATGTCATATTGTTAAAATGATGATAGCATTATGACATCACAATCATAAGACCCCTTTCCGGTGTCATAATGATAAGACAACTAAATCACTATGATGTCATAATCAATACACTCTTTTATTATGTCATAATGGTAAAAGAATGATAGCATTATGATGTCACAATCAAAACACCTCTTTAGTATCTCCTAATGGTAACACAATTAAAACATTATAATATTACAATCAAAACTCCCCTTTATGATGTCATATTGTTAAAATGATGATAGCATTATGACATCACAATCATAAGACTCCTTTCCGGTGTCATAATTATAAGACAATTAAATCATTATGATGTCATAATCAATACACTATTTTATTATGTCATAATGGTAAAAGAATGATAGCATTATGATGTCACAATCAAAACACCTCTTTAGTATCTCCTAATGGTAACACAATTAGAACATTATAATATTACAATCAAAACTCCCCTTTATGATGTCATATTGTTAAAATGATGATAGCATTATGACATCACAATCATAAGACTCCTTTCCGGTGTCATAATTATAAGACAATTAAATCATTATGATGTCATCATCAATACACTCTTTTATTATGTCATAATGGTAAAAGAATGATAGCATTATGATGTCACAATCAAAACACCTCTTTAGTATCTCATGATGGTAACACAATTAAAACATTATAATATTACAATCAAAACTCCCCTTTATGATGTCATAATGTTAAGGTGATGATAGCATTGTGACATCACAATCATAAGACCCCTTTCCGGTGTCATAATGATAAGACAACTAAATCACTATGATGTCATAATCAATACACTCTTTTATTATGTCATAATGGTAAAAGAATGATAGCATTATGATGTCACAATCAAAACACCTCTTTAGTATCTCATGATGGTAACACAATTAAAACATTATAATATTACAATCAAAACTCCCCTTTATGATGTCATAATGTTAAGGTGATGATAGCATTGTGACATCACAATCATAAGACCCCTTTCCGGTGTCATAATGATAAGACAACTAAATCACTATGATGTCATAATCAATACACTCTTTTATTATGTCATAATGGTAAAAGAATGATAGCATTATGACGTCACAATCAAAACACCTCTTTAGAATCTCAAGATGGTAACACAATTAAAACATTATAATATTACAATCAAAACTCCCCTTTATGATGTCATAATGTTAGGGTGATGATAGCATTATGACATCACAATCATAAGACCCCTTTCCGGTGTCATAATGATAAGACAACTAAATCACTATGATGTCATAATCAATACACTCTTTTATTATGGCATAATGGTAAAAGAATGATAGCATTATGATGTCACAATCAAAACACCTCTTTAGTATCTCCTGATGGTAACACAGTTACAACATTATAATATTACAATCAAAACTCCCCTTTATGATGTCATATTGTTAAAATGATGATAGCATTATGACATCACAATCATAAGACTCCTTTCCGGTGTCATAATTATAAGACAATTAAATCATTATGATGTCATAATCAATACACTCTTTTATTATGTCATAATGGTAAAAGAATGATAGCATTATGATGTCACAATCAAAACACCTCTTTAGTATCTCATGATGGTAACACAATTAAAACATTATAATATTACAATCAAAACTCCCCTTTATGATGTCATAATGTTAAGGTGATGATAGCATTATGACATCACAATCATAAGACCCCTTTCCGGTGTCATAATGATAAGACAACTAAATCACTATGATGTCATAATCAATACACTCTTTTATTATGTCATAATGGTAAAAGAATGATAGCATTATGATGTCACAATCAAAACACCTCTTTAGTATCTCCTAATGGTAACACAATTAAAACATTATAATATTACAATCAAAACTCCCCTTTCTGATGTCATATTGTTAAAATGATGATAGCATTATGACATCACAATCATAAGACTCCTTTCCGGTGTCATAATTATAAGACAATTAAATCAGTATGATGTCATAATCAATACACTCTTTTATTATGTCATAATGGTAAAAGAATGATAGCATTATGATGTCACAATCAAAACACCTCTTTAGTATCTCCTAATGGTAACACAATTAAAACATTATAATATTACAATCAAAACTCCCCTTTATGATGTCATAATGTTAAGATGATGATAGCATTATGACATCACAATCATAAGACCCCTTTCCGGTGTCATAATGATAAGACAACTAAATCACTATGATGTCATAATCAATACACTCTTTTATTATGTCATAATGGTAAAAGAATGATAGCATTATGATGTCACAATCAAAACACCTCTTTAGTATCTCCTAATGGTAACACAATTAAAACATTATAATATTACATTCAAAACTCCCCTTTATGATGTCATATTGTTAAAATGATGATAGCATTATGACATCACAATCATAAGACCCCTTTCCGGTGTCATAATGATAAGACAACTAAATCACTATGATGTCATAATCAATACACTCTTTTATTATGTCATAGTGGTAAAAGAATGATAGCATTATGATGTCACAATCAAAACACCTCTTTAGTATCTCATGATGGTAACACAATTAAAACATTATAATATTACAATCAAAACTCCCCTTTATGATGTCATAATGTTAAGGTGATGATAGCATTATGACATCACAATCATAAGACCCCTTTCCGGTGTCATAATGATAAGACAACTAAATCACTATGATGTCATAATCAATACACTCTTTTATTATGTCATAATGGTAAAAGAATGATAGCATTATGATGTCACAATCAAAACACCTCTTTAGTATCTCCTAACGGTAACACAATTAAAACATTATAATATTACAATCAAAACTCCCCTTTATGATGTCATATTGTTAAAATGATATTAGCATTATGACATCACAATCATAAGACTCCTTTCCGGTGTCATAATTATAAGACAATTAAATCATTATGATGTCATAATCAATACACTCTTTTATTATGTCATAATGGTAAAAGAATGATAGTATTATGATGTCACAATCAAAACACCTCTTTAGTATCTCCTAATGGTAACACAATTAAAACCTTATAATATTACAATCAAAACTCCCCTTTATGATGTCATAATGTTAAGGTGATGATAGCATTATGACATCACAATCATAAGACCCCTTTTCGGTGTCATAATGATAAGACAATTAAATCACTATGATGTCATAATCAATACACTCTTTTATTATGTCATAATGGTAAAAGAATGATAGCATTATGATGTCACAATCAAAACACCTCTTTAGTATCTCATGATGGTAACACAATTAAAACATTATAATATTACAATCAAAACTCCCCTTTATGATGTCATAATGTTAAGGTGATGATAGCATTATGACATCACAATCATAAGACCCCTTTCCGCTGTCATAATGATAAGACAACTAAATGACTATGATGTCATAATCAATACACTCTTTTATTATGTCATAATGGTAAAAGAATGATAGCATTATGATGTCACAATCAAAACACCTCTTTAGTATCTCATGATGGTAACACAATTAAAACATTATAATATTACAATCAAAACTCCGCTTTATGATGTCATAATGTTAAGTTAATGATAGCATTATGACATCACAATCATAAGACCCCTTTCCGGTGTCATAATGATAAGACAACTAAATCACTATGATGTCATAATCAATACACTCTTTTATTATGTCATAATGGTAAAAGAATGATAGCATTATGATGTCACAATCAAAACACCTCTTTAGTATCTCCTAATGGTAACACAATTAAAACATTATAATATGACATTCAAAACTCCCCTTTATGATGTCATATTGTTAAAATGATGATAGCATTATGACATCACAATCATAAGACCCATTTCCGGTGTCATAATGATAAGACAACTAAATCACTATGATGTCATAATCAATACACTCTTTTATTATGTCATAATGGTAAAAGAATGATAGCATTATGATGTCACAATCAAAACACCTCTTTAGTATCTCCTAATGGTAACACAATTAAAACATTATAATATTACAATCAAAACTCCCCTTTCTGATGTCATATTGTTAAAATGATGATAGCATTATGACATCACAATCATAAGACTCCTTTCCGGTGTCATAATTATAAGACAATTAAATCAGTATGATGTCATAATCAATACACTCTTTTATTATGTCATAATGGTAAAAGAATGATAGCATTATGATGTCACAATCAAAACACCTCTTTAGTATCTCCTAATGGTAACACAATTAAAACATTATAATATTACAATCAAAACTCCCCTTTATGATGTCATAATGTTAAGATGATGATAGCATTATGACATCACAATCATAAGACCCCTTTCCGGTGTCATAATGATAAGACAACTAAATCACTATGATGTCATAATCAATACACTCTTTTATTATGTCATAATGGTAAAAGAATGATAGCATTATGATGTCACAATCAAAACACCTCTTTAGTATCTCCTAATGGTAACACAATTAAAACATTATAATATTACATTCAAAACTCCCCTTTATGATGTCATATTGTTAAAATGATGATAGCATTATGACATCACAATCATAAGACCCCTTTCCGGTGTCATAATGATAAGACAACTAAATCACTATGATGTCATAATCAATACACTCTTTTATTATGTCATAATGGTAAAAGAATGATAGCATTATGATGTCACAATCAAAACACCTCTTTAGTATCTCCTAATGGTAACACAATTAAAACATTATAATATTACAATCAAAACTCCCCTTTATGATGTCATATTGTTAAAATGATGATAGCATTATGACATCACAATCATAAGACTCCTTTCCGGTGTCATAATTATAAGACAATTAAATCATTATGATGTCATAATCAATACACTATTTTATTATGTCATAATGGTAAAAGAATGATAGCATTATGATGTCACAATCAAAACACCTCTTTAGTATCTCCTAATGGTAACACAATTAGAACATTATAATATTACAATCAAAACTCCCCTTTATGATGTCATATTGTTAAAATGATGATAGCATTATGACATCACAATCATAAGACTCCTTTCCGGTGTCATAATTATAAGACAATTAAATCATTATGATGTCATCATCAATACACTCTTTTATTATGTCATAATGGTAAAAGAATGATAGCATTATGATGTCACAATCAAAACACCTCTTTAGTATCTCATGATGGTAACACAATTAAAACATTATAATATTACAATCAAAACTCCCCTTTATGATGTCATAATGTTAAGGTGATGATAGCATTGTGACATCACAATCATAAGACCCCTTTCCGGTGTCATAATGATAAGACAACTAAATCACTATGATGTCATAATCAATACACTCTTTTATTATGTCATAATGGTAAAAGAATGATAGCATTATGATGTCACAATCAAAACACCTCTTTAGTATCTCATGATGGTAACACAATTAAAACATTATAATATTACAATCAAAACTCCCCTTTATGATGTCATAATGTTAAGGTGATGATAGCATTGTGACATCACAATCATAAGACCCCTTTCCGGTGTCATAATGATAAGACAACTAAATCACTATGATGTCATAATCAATACACTCTTTTATTATGTCATAATGGTAAAAGAATGATAGCATTATGACGTCACAATCAAAACACCTCTTTAGAATCTCAAGATGGTAACACAATTAAAACATTATAATATTACAATCAAAACTCCCCTTTATGATGTCATAATGTTAGGGTGATGATAGCATTATGACATCACAATCATAAGACCCCTTTCCGGTGTCATAATGATAAGACAACTAAATCACTATGATGTCATAATCAATACACTCTTTTATTATGGCATAATGGTAAAAGAATGATAGCATTATGATGTCACAATCAAAACACCTCTTTAGTATCTCCTGATGGTAACACAGTTACAACATTATAATATTACAATCAAAACTCCCCTTTATGATGTCATATTGTTAAAATGATGATAGCATTATGACATCACAATCATAAGACTCCTTTCCGGTGTCATAATTATAAGACAATTAAATCATTATGATGTCATAATCAATACACTCTTTTATTATGTCATAATGGTAAAAGAATGATAGCATTATGATGTCACAATCAAAACACCTCTTTAGTATCTCATGATGGTAACACAATTAAAACATTATAATATTACAATCAAAACTCCCCTTTATGATGTCATAATGTTAAGGTGATGATAGCATTATGACATCACAATCATAAGACCCCTTTCCGGTGTCATAATGATAAGACAACTAAATCACTATGATGTCATAATCAATACACTCTTTTATTATGTCATAATGGTAAAAGAATGATAGCATTATGATGTCACAATCAAAACACCTCTTTAGTATCTCCTAATGGTAACACAATTAAAACATTATAATATTACAATCAAAACTCCCCTTTCTGATGTCATATTGTTAAAATGATGATAGCATTATGACATCACAATCATAAGACTCCTTTCCGGTGTCATAATTATAAGACAATTAAATCAGTATGATGTCATAATCAATACACTCTTTTATTATGTCATAATGGTAAAAGAATGATAGCATTATGATGTCACAATCAAAACACCTCTTTAGTATCTCCTAATGGTAACACAATTAAAACATTATAATATTACAATCAAAACTCCCCTTTATGATGTCATAATGTTAAGATGATGATAGCATTATGACATCACAATCATAAGACCCCTTTCCGGTGTCATAATGATAAGACAACTAAATCACTATGATGTCATAATCAATACACTCTTTTATTATGTCATAATGGTAAAAGAATGATAGCATTATGATGTCACAATCAAAACACCTCTTTAGTATCTCCTAATGGTAACACAATTAAAACATTATAATATTACATTCAAAACTCCCCTTTATGATGTCATATTGTTAAAATGATGATAGCATTATGACATCACAATCATAAGACCCCTTTCCGGTGTCATAATGATAAGACAACTAAATCACTATGATGTCATAATCAATACACTCTTTTATTATGTCATAGTGGTAAAAGAATGATAGCATTATGATGTCACAATCAAAACACCTCTTTAGTATCTCATGATGGTAACACAATTAAAACATTATAATATTACAATCAAAACTCCCCTTTATGATGTCATAATGTTAAGGTGATGATAGCATTATGACATCACAATCATAAGACCCCTTTCCGGTGTCATAATGATAAGACAACTAAATCACTATGATGTCATAATCAATACACTCTTTTATTATGTCATAATGGTAAAAGAATGATAGCATTATGATGTCACAATCAAAACACCTCTTTAGTATCTCCTAACGGTAACACAATTAAAACATTATAATATTACAATCAAAACTCCCCTTTATGATGTCATATTGTTAAAATGATATTAGCATTATGACATCACAATCATAAGACTCCTTTCCGGTGTCATAATTATAAGACAATTAAATCATTATGATGTCATAATCAATACACTCTTTTATTATGTCATAATGGTAAAAGAATGATAGTATTATGATGTCACAATCAAAACACCTCTTTAGTATCTCCTAATGGTAACACAATTAAAACCTTATAATATTACAATCAAAACTCCCCTTTATGATGTCATAATGTTAAGGTGATGATAGCATTATGACATCACAATCATAAGACCCCTTTTCGGTGTCATAATGATAAGACAATTAAATCACTATGATGTCATAATCAATACACTCTTTTATTATGTCATAATGGTAAAAGAATGATAGCATTATGATGTCACAATCAAAACACCTCTTTAGTATCTCATGATGGTAACACAATTAAAACATTATAATATTACAATCAAAACTCCCCTTTATGATGTCATAATGTTAAGGTGATGATAGCATTATGACATCACAATCATAAGACCCCTTTCCGCTGTCATAATGATAAGACAACTAAATGACTATGATGTCATAATCAATACACTCTTTTATTATGTCATAATGGTAAAAGAATGATAGCATTATGATGTCACAATCAAAACACCTCTTTAGTATCTCATGATGGTAACACAATTAAAACATTATAATATTACAATCAAAACTCCGCTTTATGATGTCATAATGTTAAGTTAATGATAGCATTATGACATCACAATCATAAGACCCCTTTCCGGTGTCATAATGATAAGACAACTAAATCACTATGATGTCATAATCAATACACTCTTTTATTATGTCATAATGGTAAAAGAATGATAGCATTATGATGTCACAATCAAAACACCTCTTTAGTATCTCCTAATGGTAACACAATTAAAACATTATAATATGACATTCAAAACTCCCCTTTATGATGTCATATTGTTAAAATGATGATAGCATTATGACATCACAATCATAAGACCCATTTCCGGTGTCATAATGATAAGACAACTAAATCACTATGATGTCATAATCAATACACTCTTTTATTATGTCATAATGGTAAAAGAATGATAGCATTATGATGTCACAATCAAAACACCTCTTTAGTATCTCCTAATGGTAACACAATTAAAACATTATAATATTACAATCAAAACTCCCCTTTCTGATGTCATATTGTTAAAATGATGATAGCATTATGACATCACAATCATAAGACTCCTTTCCGGTGTCATAATTATAAGACAATTAAATCAGTATGATGTCATAATCAATACACTCTTTTATTATGTCATAATGGTAAAAGAATGATAGCATTATGATGTCACAATCAAAACACCTCTTTAGTATCTCCTAATGGTAACACAATTAAAACATTATAATATTACAATCAAAACTCCCCTTTATGATGTCATAATGTTAAGATGATGATAGCATTATGACATCACAATCATAAGACCCCTTTCCGGTGTCATAATGATAAGACAACTAAATCACTATGATGTCATAATCAATACACTCTTTTATTATGTCATAATGGTAAAAGAATGATAGCATTATGATGTCACAATCAAAACACCTCTTTAGTATCTCCTAATGGTAACACAATTAAAACATTATAATATTACATTCAAAACTCCCCTTTATGATGTCATATTGTTAAAATGATGATAGCATTATGACATCACAATCATAAGACCCCTTTCCGGTGTCATAATGATAAGACAACTAAATCACTATGATGTCATAATCAATACACTCTTTTATTATGTCATAATGGTAAAAGAATGATAGCATTATGATGTCACAATCAAAACACCTCTTTAGTATCTCCTAATGGTAACACAATTAAAACATTATAATATTACAATCAAAACTCCCCTTTATGATGTCATATTGTTAAAATGATGATAGCATTATGACATCACAATCATAAGACTCCTTTCCGGTGTCATAATTATAAGACAATTAAATCATTATGATGTCATAATCAATACACTCTTTTATTATGTCATAATGGTAAAAGAATGATAGCATTATGATGTCACAATCAAAACACCTCTTTAGTATCTCATGATGGTAACACAATTAAAACATTATAATATTACAATCAAAACTCCCCTTTATGATGTCATATTGTTAAAATGATGATAGCATTATGACATCACAATCATAAGACTCCTTTCCGGTGTCATAATTATAAGACAATTAAATCATTATGATGTCATCATCAATACACTCTTTTATTATGTCATAATGGTAAAAGAATGATAGCATTATCATATCCCAATCACAACACCTCTTTAGTATCTCATGATGGTAACACAATTAAAACATTATAATATTACAATCAAAACTCCCCTTTATGATGTCATAATGTTAAGGTGATGATAGCATTATGACATCACAATCATAAGACCCCTTTCCGGTGTCATAATGATAAGACAACTAAATCACTATGATGTCATAATCAATACACTCTTTTATTATGTCATAATGGTAAAAGAATGATAGCATTATGATGTCACAATCAAAACACCTCTTTAGTATCTCCTAATGGTAACCCAATTAAAACATTATAATATTACATTCAAAACTCCCCTTTATGATGTCATATTGTTAAAATGATGATAGCATTATGACATCACAATCATAAGACCCATTTCCGGTGTCATAATGATAAGACAACTAAATCACTATGATGTCATAATCAATACACTCTTTTATTATGTCATAATGGTAAAAGAATGATAGCATTATGATGTCACAATCAAAACACCTATTTAGTATCTCCTAATGGTAACACAATTAAAACATTATAATATTACAATCAAAACTCCCCTTTATGATGTCATAATGTTAAGTTGATGATAGCATTATGACATCACAATCATAAGACCCCTTTCCGGTGTCATAATGATAAGACAACTAAATCACTATGATGTCATAATCAATACACTCTTTTATTATGTCATAATGGTAAAAGAATGATAGCATTATGATGTCACAATCAAAACACCTCTTTAGTATCTCCTAATGGTAACACAATTAAAACATTATAATATTACAATCAAAACTCCCCTTTCTGATGTCATATTGTTAAAATGATGATAGCATTATGACATCACAATCATAAGACTCCTTTCCGGTGTCATAATTATAAGACAATTAAATCAGTATGATGTCATAATCAATACACTCTTTTATTATGTCATAATGGTAAAAGAATGATAGCATTATGATGTCACAATCAAAACACCTCTTTAGTATCTCCTAATGGTAACACAATTAAAACATTATAATATTACAATCAAAACTCCCCTTTATGATGTCATAATGTTAAGATGATGATAGCATTATGACATCACAATCATAAGACCCCTTTCCGGTGTCATAATTATAAGACAATTAAATCAGTATGATGTCATAATCAATACACTCTTTTATTATGTCATAATGGTAAAAGAATGATAGCATTATGATGTCACAATCAAAACACCTCTTTAGTATCTCCTAATGGTAACACAATTAAAACATTATAATATTACAATCAAAACTCCCCTTTATGATGTCATAATGTTAAGATGATGATAGCATTATGACATCACAATCATAAGACCCCTTTCCGGTGTCATAATGATAAGACAACTAAATCACTATGATGTCATAATCAATACACTCTTTTATTATGTCATAATGGTAAAAGAATGATAGCATTATGATGTCACAATCAAAACACCTCTTTAGTATCTCCTAATGGTAACACAATTAAAACATTATAATATTACATTCAAAACTCCCCTTTATGATGTCATATTGTTAAAATGATGATAGCATTATGACATCACAATCATAAGACCCCTTTCCGGTGTCATAATGATAAGACAACTAAATCACTATGATGTCATAATCAATACACTCTTTTATTATGTCATAGTGGTAAAAGAATGATAGCATTATGATGTCACAATCAAAACACCTCTTTAGTATCTCATGATGGTAACACAATTAAAACATTATAATATTACAATCAAAACTCCCCTTTATGATGTCATAATGTTAAGGTGATGATAGCATTATGACATCACAATCATAAGACCCCTTTCCGGTGTCATAATGATAAGACAACTAAATCACTATGATGTCATAATCAATACACTCTTTTATTATGTCATAATGGTAAAAGAATGATAGCATTATGATGTCACAATCAAAACACCTCTTTAGTATCTCCTAACGGTAACACAATTAAAACATTATAATATTACAATCAAAACTCCCCTTTATGATGTCATATTGTTAAAATGATATTAGCATTATGACATCACAATCATAAGACTCCTTTCCGGTGTCATAATTATAAGACAATTAAATCATTATGATGTCATAATCAATACACTCTTTTATTATGTCATAATGGTAAAAGAATGATAGTATTATGATGTCACAATCAAAACACCTCTTTAGTATCTCCTAATGGTAACACAATTAAAACCTTATAATATTACAATCAAAACTCCCCTTTATGATGTCATAATGTTAAGGTGATGATAGCATTATGACATCACAATCATAAGACCCCTTTTCGGTGTCATAATGATAAGACAATTAAATCACTATGATGTCATAATCAATACACTCTTTTATTATGTCATAATGGTAAAAGAATGATAGCATTATGATGTCACAATCAAAACACCTCTTTAGTATCTCATGATGGTAACACAATTAAAACATTATAATATTACAATCAAAACTCCCCTTTATGATGTCATAATGTTAAGGTGATGATAGCATTATGACATCACAATCATAAGACCCCTTTCCGCTGTCATAATGATAAGACAACTAAATGACTATGATGTCATAATCAATACACTCTTTTATTATGTCATAATGGTAAAAGAATGATAGCATTATGATGTCACAATCAAAACACCTCTTTAGTATCTCATGATGGTAACACAATTAAAACATTATAATATTACAATCAAAACTCCGCTTTATGATGTCATAATGTTAAGTTAATGATAGCATTATGACATCACAATCATAAGACCCCTTTCCGGTGTCATAATGATAAGACAACTAAATCACTATGATGTCATAATCAATACACTCTTTTATTATGTCATAATGGTAAAAGAATGATAGCATTATGATGTCACAATCAAAACACCTCTTTAGTATCTCCTAATGGTAACACAATTAAAACATTATAATATGACATTCAAAACTCCCCTTTATGATGTCATATTGTTAAAATGATGATAGCATTATGACATCACAATCATAAGACCCATTTCCGGTGTCATAATGATAAGACAACTAAATCACTATGATGTCATAATCAATACACTCTTTTATTATGTCATAATGGTAAAAGAATGATAGCATTATGATGTCACAATCAAAACACCTCTTTAGTATCTCCTAATGGTAACACAATTAAAACATTATAATATTACAATCAAAACTCCCCTTTCTGATGTCATATTGTTAAAATGATGATAGCATTATGACATCACAATCATAAGACTCCTTTCCGGTGTCATAATTATAAGACAATTAAATCAGTATGATGTCATAATCAATACACTCTTTTATTATGTCATAATGGTAAAAGAATGATAGCATTATGATGTCACAATCAAAACACCTCTTTAGTATCTCCTAATGGTAACACAATTAAAACATTATAATATTACAATCAAAACTCCCCTTTATGATGTCATAATGTTAAGATGATGATAGCATTATGACATCACAATCATAAGACCCCTTTCCGGTGTCATAATGATAAGACAACTAAATCACTATGATGTCATAATCAATACACTCTTTTATTATGTCATAATGGTAAAAGAATGATAGCATTATGATGTCACAATCAAAACACCTCTTTAGTATCTCCTAATGGTAACACAATTAAAACATTATAATATTACATTCAAAACTCCCCTTTATGATGTCATATTGTTAAAATGATGATAGCATTATGACATCACAATCATAAGACCCCTTTCCGGTGTCATAATGATAAGACAACTAAATCACTATGATGTCATAATCAATACACTCTTTTATTATGTCATAATGGTAAAAGAATGATAGCATTATGATGTCACAATCAAAACACCTCTTTAGTATCTCCTAATGGTAACACAATTAAAACATTATAATATTACAATCAAAACTCCCCTTTATGATGTCATATTGTTAAAATGATGATAGCATTATGACATCACAATCATAAGACTCCTTTCCGGTGTCATAATTATAAGACAATTAAATCATTATGATGTCATAATCAATACACTCTTTTATTATGTCATAATGGTAAAAGAATGATAGCATTATGATGTCACAATCAAAACACCTCTTTAGTATCTCATGATGGTAACACAATTAAAACATTATAATATTACAATCAAAACTCCCCTTTATGATGTCATATTGTTAAAATGATGATAGCATTATGACATCACAATCATAAGACTCCTTTCCGGTGTCATAATTATAAGACAATTAAATCATTATGATGTCATCATCAATACACTCTTTTATTATGTCATAATGGTAAAAGAATGATAGCATTATCATATCCCAATCACAACACCTCTTTAGTATCTCATGATGGTAACACAATTAAAACATTATAATATTACAATCAAAACTCCCCTTTATGATGTCATAATGTTAAGGTGATGATAGCATTATGACATCACAATCATAAGACCCCTTTCCGGTGTCATAATGATAAGACAACTAAATCACTATGATGTCATAATCAATACACTCTTTTATTATGTCATAATGGTAAAAGAATGATAGCATTATGATGTCACAATCAAAACACCTCTTTAGTATCTCCTAATGGTAACCCAATTAAAACATTATAATATTACATTCAAAACTCCCCTTTATGATGTCATATTGTTAAAATGATGATAGCATTATGACATCACAATCATAAGACCCATTTCCGGTGTCATAATGATAAGACAACTAAATCACTATGATGTCATAATCAATACACTCTTTTATTATGTCATAATGGTAAAAGAATGATAGCATTATGATGTCACAATCAAAACACCTATTTAGTATCTCCTAATGGTAACACAATTAAAACATTATAATATTACAATCAAAACTCCCCTTTATGATGTCATAATGTTAAGTTGATGATAGCATTATGACATCACAATCATAAGACCCCTTTCCGGTGTCATAATGATAAGACAACTAAATCACTATGATGTCATAATCAATACACTCTTTTATTATGTCATAATGGTAAAAGAATGATAGCATTATGATGTCACAATCAAAACACCTCTTTAGTATCTCCTAATGGTAACACAATTAAAACATTATAATATTACAATCAAAACTCCCCTTTCTGATGTCATATTGTTAAAATGATGATAGCATTATGACATCACAATCATAAGACTCCTTTCCGGTGTCATAATTATAAGACAATTAAATCAGTATGATGTCATAATCAATACACTCTTTTATTATGTCATAATGGTAAAAGAATGATAGCATTATGATGTCACAATCAAAACACCTCTTTAGTATCTCCTAATGGTAACACAATTAAAACATTATAATATTACAATCAAAACTCCCCTTTATGATGTCATAATGTTAAGATGATGATAGCATTATGACATCACAATCATAAGACCCCTTTCCGGTGTCATAATGATAAGACAACTAAATCACTATGATGTCATAATCAATACACTCTTTTATTATGTCATAATGGTAAAAGAATGATAGCATTATGATGTCACAATCAAAACACCTCTTTAGTATCTCCTAATGGTAACACAATTAAAACATTATAATATTACATTCAAAACTCCCCTTTATGATGTCATATTGTTAAAATGATGATAGCATTATGACATCACAATCATAAGACCCCTTTCCGGTGTCATAATGATAAGACAACTAAATCACTATGATGTCATAATCAATACACTCTTTTATTATGTCATAATGGTAAAAGAATGATAGCATTATGATGTCACAATCAAAACACCTCTTTAGTATCTCCTAACGGTAACACAATTAAAACATTATAATATTACAATCAAAACTCCCCTTTATGATGTCATATTGTTAAAATGATATTAGCATTATGACATCACAATCATAAGACTCCTTTCCGGTGTCATAATTATAAGACAATTAAATCATTATGATGTCATAATCAATACACTCTTTTATTATGTCATAATGGTAAAAGAATGATAGTATTATGATGTCACAATCAAAACACCTCTTTAGTATCTCCTAATGGTAACACAATTAAAACATTATAATATTACAATCAAAACTCCCCTTTATGATGTCATAATGTTAAGGTGATGATAGCATTATGACATCACAATCATAAGACCCCTTTTCGGTGTCATAATGATAAGACAATTAAATCACTATGATGTCATAATCAATACACTCTTTTATTATGTCATAATGGTAAAAGAATGATAGCATTATGATGTCACAATCAAAACACCTCTTTAGTATCTCATGATGGTAACACAATTAAAACATTATAATATTACAATCAAAACTCCCCTTTATGATGTCATAATGTTAAGGTGATGATAGCATTGTGACATCACAATCATAAGACCCCTTTCCGGTGTCATAATGATAAGACAACTAAATCACTATGATGTCATAATCAATACACTCTTTTATTATGTCATAATGGTAAAAGAATGATAGCATTATGATGTCACAATCAAAACACCTCTTTAGTATCTCATGATGGTAACACAATTAAAACATTATAATATTACAATCAAAACTCCCCTTTATGATGTCATATTGTTAAAATGATGATAGCATTATGACATCACAATCATAAGACCCATTTCCGGTGTCATAATGATAAGACAACTAAATCACTATGATGTCATAATCAATACACTCTTTTATTATGTCATAATGGTAAAAGAATGATAGCATTATGATGTCACAATCAAAACACCTCTTTAGTATCTCCTAATGGTAACACAATTAAAACATTATAATATTACAATCAAAACTCCCCTTTATGATGTCATAATGTTAAGTTGATGATAGCATTATGACATCACAATCATAAGACCCCTTTCCGGTGTCATAATGATAAGACAATTAAATCACTATGATGTCATAATCAATACACTCTTTTATTATGTCATAATGGTAAAAGAATGATAGCATTATGATGTCACAATCAAAACACCTCTTTAGTATCTCCTAATGGTAACACAATTAAAACATTATAATATTACAATCAAAACTCCCCTTTCTGATGTCATATTGTTAAAATGATGATAGCATTATGACATCACAATCATAAGACTCCTTTCCGGTGTCATAATTATAAGACAATTAAATCAGTATGATGTCATAATCAATACACTCTTTTATTATGTCATAATGGTAAAAGAATGATAGCATTATGATGTCACAATCAATACACCTCTTTAGTATCTCCTAATGGTAACACAATTAAAACATTATAATATTACAATCAAAACTCCCCTTTATGATGTCATAATGTGAAGATGATGATAGCATTATGACATCACAATCATAAGACCCCTTTCCGGTGTCATAATGATAAGACAACTAAATCACTATGATGTCATAATCAATACACTCTTTTATTATGTCATAATGGTAAAAGAATGATAGCATTATGATGTCACAATCAAAACACCTCTTTAGTATCTCCTAATGGTAACACAATTAAAACATTATAATATTACATTCAAAACTCCCCTTTATGATGTCATATTGTTAAAATGATGATAGCATTATGACATCACAATCATAAGACCCCTTTCCGGTGTCATAATGATAAGACAACTAAATCACTATGATGTCATAATCAATACACTCTTTTATTATGTCATAGTGGTAAAAGAATGATAGCATTATGATGTCACAATCAAAACACCTCTTTAGTATCTCATGATGGTAACACAATTAAAACATTATAATATTACAATCAAAACTCCCCTTTATGATGTCATAATGTTAAGGTGATGATAGCATTATGACATCACAATCATAAGACCCCTTTCCGGTGTCATAATGATAAGACAACTAAATCACTATGATGTCATAATCAATACACTCTTTTATTATGTCATAATGGTAAAAGAATGATAGCATTATGATGTCACAATCAAAACACCTCTTTAGTATCTCCTAACGGTAACACAATTAAAACATTATAATATTACAATCAAAACTCCCCTTTATGATGTCATATTGTTAAAATGATATTAGCATTATGACATCACAATCATAAGACTCCTTTCCGGTGTCATAATTATAAGACAATTAAATCATTATGATGTCATAATCAATACACTCTTTTATTATGTCATAATGGTAAAAGAATGATAGTATTATGATGTCACAATCAAAACACCTCTTTAGTATCTCCTAATGGTAACACAATTAAAACCTTATAATATTACAATCAAAACTCCCCTTTATGATGTCATAATGTTAAGGTGATGATAGCATTATGACATCACAATCATAAGACCCCTTTTCGGTGTCATAATGATAAGACAATTAAATCACTATGATGTCATAATCAATACACTCTTTTATTATGTCATAATGGTAAAAGAATGATAGCATTATGATGTCACAATCAAAACACCTCTTTAGTATCTCATGATGGTAACACAATTAAAACATTATAATATTACAATCAAAACTCCCCTTTATGATGTCATAATGTTAAGGTGATGATAGCATTATGACATCACAATCATAAGACCCCTTTCCGCTGTCATAATGATAAGACAACTAAATGACTATGATGTCATAATCAATACACTCTTTTATTATGTCATAATGGTAAAAGAATGATAGCATTATGATGTCACAATCAAAACACCTCTTTAGTATCTCATGATGGTAACACAATTAAAACATTATAATATTACAATCAAAACTCCCCTTTATGATGTCATAATGTTAAGTTAATGATAGCATTATAACATCACAATCATAAGACCCCTTTCCGGTGTCATAATGATAAGACAACTAAATCACTATGATGTCATAATCAATCCACTCTTTTATTATGTCATAATGGTAAAAGAATGATAGCATTATGATGTCACAATCAAAACACCTCTTTAGTATCTCCTAATGGTAACACAATTAAAACATTATAATATTACATTCAAAACTCCCCTTTATGATGTCATATTGTTAAAATGATAATAGCATTATGACATCACAATCATAAGACTCCTTTCCGGTGTCATAATTATAAGACAATTAAATCAGTATGATGTCATAATCAATACACTCTTTTATTATGTCATAATGGTAAAAGAATGATAGCATTATGATGTCACAATCAAAACACCTCTTTAGTATCTCCTAATGGTAACACAATTAAAACATTATAATATTACAATCAAAACTCCCCTTTATGATGTCATAATGTTAAGATGATGATAGCATTATGACATCACAATCATAAGACTCCTTTCCGGTGTCATAATTATAAGACAATTAAATCATTATGATGTCATCATCAATACACTCTTTTATTATGTCATAATGGTAAAAGAATGATAGCATTATGATGTCACAATCAAAACACCTCTTTAGTATCTCATGATGGTAACACAATTAAAACATTATAATATTACAATCAAAACTCCCCTTTATGATGTCATAATGTTAAGGTGATGATAGCATTGTGACATCACAATCATAAGACCCCTTTCCGGTGTCATAATGATAAGACAACTAAATCACTATGATGTCATAATCAATACACTCTTTTATTATGTCATAATGGTAAAAGAATGATAGCATTATGACGTCACAATCAAAACACCTCTTTAGAATCTCAAGATGGTAACACAACTAAAACATTATAATATTACAATCAAAACTCCCCTTTATGATGTCATAATGTTAGGGTGATGATAGCATTATGACATCACAATCATAAGACCCCTTTCCGGTGTCATAATGATAAGACAACTAAATCACTATGATGTCATAATCAATACACTCTTTTATTATGTCATAGTGGTAAAAGAATGATAGCATTATGATGTCACAATCAAAACACCTCTTTAGTATCTCCTAATGGTAACACAATTAAAACATTATAATATTACATTCAAAACTCCCCTTTATGATGTCATATTGTTAAAATGATGATAGCATTATGACATCACAATCATAAGACTCCTTTCCGGTGTCATAATTATAAGACAATTAAATCATTATGATGTCATAATCAATACACTCTTTTATTATGTCATAATGGTAAAAGAATGATAGCATTATGATGTCACAATCAAAACACCTCTTTAGTATCTCATGATGGTAACACAATTAAAACATTATAATATTACAATCAAAACTCCCCTTTATGATGTCATAATGTTAAGGTGATGATAGCATTATGACATCACAATCATAAGACCCCTTTCCGGTGTCATAATGATAAGACAACTAAATCACTATGATGTCATAATCAATACACTCTTTTATTATGTCATAATGGTAAAAGAATGATAGCATTATGATGTCACAATCAAAACACCTCTTTAGTATCTCCTAATGGTAACACAATTAAAACATTATAATATTACAATCAAAACTCCCCTTTCTGATGTCATATTGTTAAAATGATGATAGCATTATGACATCACAATCATAAGACTCCTTTCCGGTGTCATAATTATAAGACAATTAAATCAGTATGATGTCATAATCAATAAACTCTTTTATTATGTCATAATGGTAAAAGAATGATAGCATTATGATGTCACAATCAAAACACCTCTTTAGTATCTCCTAATGGTAACACAATTAAAACATTATAATATTACAATCAAAACTCCCCTTTATGATGTCATAATGTTAAGATGATGATAGCATTATGACATCACAATCATAAGACCCCTTTCCGGTGTCATAATGATAAGACAACTAAATCACTATGATGTCATAATCAATACACTCTTTTATTATGTCATAATGGTAAAAGAATGATAGCATTATGATGTCACAATCAAAACACCTCTTTAGTATCTCCTAATGGTAACACAATTAAAACATTATAATATTACATTCAAAACTCCCCTTTATGATGTCATATTGTTAAAATGATGATAGCATTATGACATCACAATCATAAGACCCCTTTCCGGTGTCATAATGATAAGACAACTAAATCACTATGATGTCATAATCAATACACTCTTTTATTATGTCATAGTGGTAAAAGAATGATAGCATTATGATGTCACAATCAAAACACCTCTTTAGTATCTCATGATGGTAACACAATTAAAACATTATAATATTACAATCAAAACTCCCCTTTATGATGTCATAATGTTAAGGTGATGATAGCATTATGACATCACAATCATAAGACCCCTTTCCGGTGTCATAATGATAAGACAACTAAATCACTATGATGTCATAATCAATACACTCTTTTATTATGTCATAATGGTAAAAGAATGATAGCATTATGATGTCACAATCAAAACACCTCTTTAGTATCTCCTAACGGTAACACAATTAAAACATTATAATATTACAATCAAAACTCCCCTTTATGATGTCATATTGTTAAAATGATATTAGCATTATGACATCACAATCATAAGACTCCTTTCCGGTGTCATAATTATAAGACAATTAAATCATTATGATGTCATAATCAATACACTCTTTTATTATGTCATAATGGTAAAAGAATGATAGTATTATGATGTCACA
Source organism: Spea bombifrons (assembly GCF_027358695.1). NCBI lineage: Eukaryota > Metazoa > Chordata > Amphibia > Anura > Pelobatidae > Spea > Spea bombifrons. The sequence continues at coordinate 41,830,145 of NC_071088.1, forward strand.
ATCAAAACACCTCTTTAGTATCTCCTAATGGTAACACAATTAAAACCTTATAATATTACAATCAAAACTCCCCTTTATGATGTCATAATGTTAAGGTGATGATAGCATTATGACATCACAATCATAAGACCCCTTTTCGGTGTCATAATGATAAGACAATTAAATCACTATGATGTCATAATCAATACACTCTTTTATTATGTCATAATGGTAAAAGAATGATAGCATTATGATGTCACAATCAAAACACCTCTTTAGTATCTCATGATGGTAACACAATTAAAACATTATAATATTACAATCAAAACTCCCCTTTATGATGTCATAATGTTAAGGTGATGATAGCATTGTGACATCACAATCATAAGACCCCTTTCCGGTGTCATAATGATAAGACAACTAAATCACTATGATGTCATAATCAATACACTCTTTTATTATGTCATAATGGTAAAAGAATGATAGCATTATGATGTCACAATCAAAACACCTCTTTAGTATCTCATGATGGTAACACAATTAAAACATTATAATATTACAATCAAAACTCCCCTTTATGATGTCATAATGTTAAGGTGATGATAGCATTATGACATCACAATCATAAGACCCCTTTCCGCTGTCATAATGATAAGACAACTAAATGACTATGATGTCATAATCAATACACTCTTTTATTATGTCATAATGGTAAAAGAATGATAGCATTATGATGTCACAATCAAAACACCTCTTTAGTATCTCATGATGGTAACACAATTAAAACATTATAATATTACAATCAAAACTCCCCTTTATGATGTCATAATGTTAAGTTAATGATAGCATTATGACATCACAATCATAAGACCCCTTTCCGGTGTCATAATGATAAGACAACTAAATCACTATGATGTCATAATCAATACACTCTTTTATTATGTCATAATGGTAAAAGAATGATAGCATTATGATGTCACAATCAAAACACCTCTTTAGTATCTCCTAATGGTAACACAATTAAAACATTATAATATTACATTCAAAACTCCCCTTTATGATGTCATATTGTTAAAATGATGATAGCATTATGACATCACAATCATAAGACTCCTTTCCGGTGTCATAATTATAAGACAATTAAATCATTATGATGTCATCATCAATACACTCTTTTATTATGTCATAATGGTAAAAGAATGATAGCATTATGATGTCACAATCAAAACACCTCTTTAGTATCTCATGATGGTAACACAATTAAAACATTATAATATTACAATCAAAACTCCCCTTTATGATGTCATAATGTTAAGGTGATGATAGCATTGTGACATCACAATCATAAGACACCTTTCCGGTGTCATAATGATAAGACAACTAAATCACTATGATGTCATAATCAATACACTCTTTTATTATGTCATAATGGTAAAAGAATGATAGCATTATGATGTCACAATCAAAACACCTCTTTAGTATCTCATGATGGTAACACAATTAAAACATTATAATATTACAATCAAAACTCCCCTTTATGATGTCATAATGTTAAGGTGATGATAGCATTGTGACATCACAATCATAAGACCCCTTTCCGGTGTCATAATGATAAGACAATTAAATCACTATGATGTCATAATCAATACACTCTTTTATTATGTCATAATGGTAAAAGAATGATAGCATTATGATGTCACAATCAAAACACCTCTTTAGTATCTCCTAATGGTAACACAATTAAAACATTACAATATTACAATCAAAACTCCCCTTTATGATGTCATAATGTTAAGTTGATGATAGCATTATGACATCACAATCATAAGACCCCTTTCCGGTGTCATAATGATAAGACAACTAAATCACTATGATGTCATAATCAATACACTCTTTTATTATGTCATAATGGTAAAAGAATGATAGCATTATGATGTCACAATCAAAACACCTCTTTAGTATCTCCTAATGGTAACACAATTAAAACATTATAATATTACAATCAAAACTCCCCTTTCTGATGTCATATTGTTAAAATGATGATAGCATTATGACATCACAATCATAAGACTCCTTTCCGGTGTCATAATTATAAGACAATTAAATCAGTATGATGTCATAATCAATACACTCTTTTATTATGTCATAATGGTAAAAGAATGATAGCATTATGATGTCACAATCAAAACACCTCTTTAGTTTCTCATGATGGTAACACAATTAAAACATTATAATATTACAATCAAAACTCCCCTTTATGATGTCATAATGTTAAGATGATGATAGCATTATGATATCACAATCATAAGACCCCTTTCCGGTGTCATAATGATAAGACAACTAAATCACTATGATGTCATAATCAATACACTCTTTTATTATGTCATAATGGTAAAAGAATGATAGCATTATGATGTCACAATCAAAACACCTCTTTAGTATCTCCTAATGGTAACACAATTAAAACATTATAATATTACAATCAAAACTCCCCTTTATGATGTCATATTGTTAAAATGATGATAGCATTATGACATCACAATCATAAGACTCCTTTCCGGTGTCATAATTATAAGACAATTAAATCATTATGATGTCATAATCAATACACTATTTTATTATGTCATAATGGTAAAAGAATGATAGCATTATGATGTCACAATCAAAACACCTCTTTAGTATCTCCTAATGGTAACACAATTAGAACATTATAATATTACAATCAAAACTCCCCTTTATGATGTCATATTGTTAAAATGATGATAGCATTATGACATCACAATCATAAGACTCCTTTCCGGTGTCATAATTATAAGACAATTAAATCATTATGATGTCATCATCAATACACTCTTTTATTATGTCATAATGGTAAAAGAATGATAGCATTATGATGTCACAATCAAAACACCTCTTTAGTATCTCATGATGGTAACACAATTAAAACATTATAATATTACAATCAAAACTCCCCTTTATGATGTCATAATGTTAAGGTGATGATAGCATTGTGACATCACAATCATAAGACACCTTTCCGGTGTCATAATGATAAGACAACTAAATCACTATGATGTCATAATCAATACACTCTTTTATTATGTCATAATGGTAAAAGAATGATAGCATTATGACGTCACAATCAAAACACCTCTTTAGAATCTCAAGATGGTAACACAATTAAAACATTATAATATTACAATCAAAACTCCCCTTTATGATGTCATAATGTTAGGGTGATGATAGCATTATGACATCACAATCATAAGACCCCTTTCCGGTGTCATAATGATAAGACAACTAAATCACTATGATGTCATAATCAATACAATCTTTTATTATGGCATAATGGTAAAAGAATGATAGCATTATGATGTCACAATCAAAACACCTCTTTAGTATCTCCTGATGGTAACACAGTTACAACATTATAATATTACAATCAAAACTCCCCTTTATGATGTCATATTGTTAAAATGATGATAGCATTATGACATCACAATCATAAGACTCCTTTCCGGTGTCATAATTATAAGACAATTAAATCATTATGATGTCATAATCAATACACTCTTTTATTATGTCATAATGGTAAAAGAATGATAGCATTATGACGTCACAATCAAAACACCTCTTTAGAATCTCAAGATGGTAACACAATTAAAACATTATAATATTACAATCAAAACTCCCCTTTATGATGTCATAATGTTAGGGTGATGATAGCATTATGACATCACAATCATAAGACCCCTTTCCGGTGTCATAATGATAAGACAACTAAATCACTATGATGTCATAATCAATACACTCTTTTATTATGGCATAATGGTAAAAGAATGATAGCATTATGATGTCACAATCAAAACACCTCTTTAGTATCTCCTAACGGTAACACAATTAAAACATTATAATATTACAATCAAAACTCCCCTTTATGATGTCATATTGTTAAAATGATATTAGCATTATGACATCACAATCATAAGACTCCTTTCCGGTGTCATAATTATAAGACAATTAAATCATTATGATGTCATAATCAATACACTCTTTTATTATGTCATAATGGTAAAAGAATGATAGTATTATGATGTCACAATCAAAACACCTCTTTAGTATCTCCTAATGGTAACACAATTAAAACCTTATAATATTACAATCAAAACTCCCCTTTATGATGTCATAATGTTAAGGTGATGATAGCATTATGACATCACAATCATAAGACCCCTTTTCGGTGTCATAATGATAAGACAATTAAATCACTATGATGTCATAATCAATACACTCTTTTATTATGTCATAATGGTAAAAGAATGATAGCATTATGATGTCACAATCAAAACACCTCTTTAGTATCTCATGATGGTAACACAATTAAAACATTATAATATTACAATCAAAACTCCCCTTTATGATGTCATAATGTTAAGGTGATGATAGCATTGTGACATCACAATCATAAGACCCCTTTCCGGTGTCATAATGATAAGACAACTAAATCACTATGATGTCATAATCAATACACTCTTTTATTATGTCATAATGGTAAAAGAATGATAGCATTATGATGTCACAATCAAAACACCTCTTTAGTATCTCATGATGGTAACACAATTAAAACATTATAATATTACAATCAAAACTCCCCTTTATGATGTCATAATGTTAAGGTGATGATAGCATTATGACATCACAATCATAAGACCCCTTTCCGCTGTCATAATGATAAGACAACTAAATGACTATGATGTCATAATCAATACACTCTTTTATTATGTCATAATGGTAAAAGAATGATAGCATTATGATGTCACAATCAAAACACCTCTTTAGTATCTCATGATGGTAACACAATTAAAACATTATAATATTACAATCAAAACTCCCCTTTATGATGTCATAATGTTAAGTTAATGATAGCATTATGACATCACAATCATAAGACCCCTTTCCGGTGTCATAATGATAAGACAACTAAATCACTATGATGTCATAATCAATACACTCTTTTATTATGTCATAATGGTAAAAGAATGATAGCATTATGATGTCACAATCAAAACACCTCTTTAGTATCTCATGATGGTAACACAATTAAAACATTATAATATTACAATCAAAACTCCCCTTTATGATGTCATAATGTTAAGGTGATGATAGCATTGTGACATCACAATCATAAGACACCTTTCCGGTGTCATAATGATAAGACAACTAAATCACTATGATGTCATAATCAATACACTCTTTTATTATGTCATAATGGTAAAAGAATGATAGCATTATGACGTCACAATCAAAACACCTCTTTAGAATCTCAAGATGGTAACACAATTAAAACATTATAATATTACAATCAAAACTCCCCTTTATGATGTCATAATGTTAGGGTGATGATAGCATTATGACATCACAATCATAAGACCCCTTTCCGGTGTCATAATGATAAGACAACTAAATCACTATGATGTCATAATCAATACAATCTTTTATTATGGCATAATGGTAAAAGAATGATAGCATTATGATGTCACAATCAAAACACCTCTTTAGTATCTCCTGATGGTAACACAGTTACAACATTATAATATTACAATCAAAACTCCCCTTTATGATGTCATATTGTTAAAATGATGATAGCATTATGACATCACAATCATAAGACTCCTTTCCGGTGTCATAATTATAAGACAATTAAATCATTATGATGTCATAATCAATACACTCTTTTATTATGTCATAATGGTAAAAGAATGATAGCATTATGACGTCACAATCAAAACACCTCTTTAGAATCTCAAGATGGTAACACAATTAAAACATTATAATATTACAATCAAAACTCCCCTTTATGATGTCATAATGTTAGGGTGATGATAGCATTATGACATCACAATCATAAGACCCCTTTCCGGTGTCATAATGATAAGACAACTAAATCACTATGATGTCATAATCAATACACTCTTTTATTATGGCATAATGGTAAAAGAATGATAGCATTATGATGTCACAATCAAAACACCTCTTTAGTATCTCCTAACGGTAACACAATTAAAACATTATAATATTACAATCAAAACTCCCCTTTATGATGTCATATTGTTAAAATGATATTAGCATTATGACATCACAATCATAAGACTCCTTTCCGGTGTCATAATTATAAGACAATTAAATCATTATGATGTCATAATCAATACACTCTTTTATTATGTCATAATGGTAAAAGAATGATAGTATTATGATGTCACAATCAAAACACCTCTTTAGTATCTCCTAATGGTAACACAATTAAAACCTTATAATATTACAATCAAAACTCCCCTTTATGATGTCATAATGTTAAGGTGATGATAGCATTATGACATCACAATCATAAGACCCCTTTTCGGTGTCATAATGATAAGACAATTAAATCACTATGATGTCATAATCAATACACTCTTTTATTATGTCATAATGGTAAAAGAATGATAGCATTATGATGTCACAATCAAAACACCTCTTTAGTATCTCATGATGGTAACACAATTAAAACATTATAATATTACAATCAAAACTCCCCTTTATGATGTCATAATGTTAAGGTGATGATAGCATTGTGACATCACAATCATAAGACCCCTTTCCGGTGTCATAATGATAAGACAACTAAATCACTATGATGTCATAATCAATACACTCTTTTATTATGTCATAATGGTAAAAGAATGATAGCATTATGATGTCACAATCAAAACACCTCTTTAGTATCTCATGATGGTAACACAATTAAAACATTATAATATTACAATCAAAACTCCCCTTTATGATGTCATAATGTTAAGGTGATGATAGCATTATGACATCACAATCATAAGACCCCTTTCCGCTGTCATAATGATAAGACAACTAAATGACTATGATGTCATAATCAATACACTCTTTTATTATGTCATAATGGTAAAAGAATGATAGCATTATGATGTCACAATCAAAACACCTCTTTAGTATCTCATGATGGTAACACAATTAAAACATTATAATATTACAATCAAAACTCCCCTTTATGATGTCATAATGTTAAGTTAATGATAGCATTATGACATCACAATCATAAGACCCCTTTCCGGTGTCATAATGATAAGACAACTAAATCACTATGATGTCATAATCAATACACTCTTTTATTATGTCATAATGGTAAAAGAATGATAGCATTATGATGTCACAATCAAAACACCTCTTTAGTATCTCATGATGGTAACACAATTAAAACATTATAATATTACAATCAAAACTCCCCTTTATGATGTCATAATGTTAAGGTGATGATAGCATTGTGACATCACAATCATAAGACACCTTTCCGGTGTCATAATGATAAGACAACTAAATCACTATGATGTCATAATCAATACACTCTTTTATTATGTCATAATGGTAAAAGAATGATAGCATTATGACGTCACAATCAAAACACCTCTTTAGAATCTCAAGATGGTAACACAATTAAAACATTATAATATTACAATCAAAACTCCCCTTTATGATGTCATAATGTTAGGGTGATGATAGCATTATGACATCACAATCATAAGACCCCTTTCCGGTGTCATAATGATAAGACAACTAAATCACTATGATGTCATAATCAATACAATCTTTTATTATGGCATAATGGTAAAAGAATGATAGCATTATGATGTCACAATCAAAACACCTCTTTAGTATCTCCTGATGGTAACACAGTTACAACATTATAATATTACAATCAAAACTCCCCTTTATGATGTCATATTGTTAAAATGATGATAGCATTATGACATCACAATCATAAGACTCCTTTCCGGTGTCATAATTATAAGACAATTAAATCATTATGATGTCATAATCAATACACTCTTTTATTATGTCATAATGGTAAAAGAATGATAGCATTATGACGTCACAATCAAAACACCTCTTTAGAATCTCAAGATGGTAACACAATTAAAACATTATAATATTACAATCAAAACTCCCCTTTATGATGTCATAATGTTAGGGTGATGATAGCATTATGACATCACAATCATAAGACCCCTTTCCGGTGTCATAATGATAAGACAACTAAATCACTATGATGTCATAATCAATACACTCTTTTATTATGGCATAATGGTAAAAGAATGATAGCATTATGATGTCACAATCAAAACACCTCTTTAGTATCTCCTAACGGTAACACAATTAAAACATTATAATATTACAATCAAAACTCCCCTTTATGATGTCATATTGTTAAAATGATATTAGCATTATGACATCACAATCATAAGACTCCTTTCCGGTGTCATAATTATAAGACAATTAAATCATTATGATGTCATAATCAATACACTCTTTTATTATGTCATAATGGTAAAAGAATGATAGTATTATGATGTCACAATCAAAACACCTCTTTAGTATCTCCTAATGGTAACACAATTAAAACCTTATAATATTACAATCAAAACTCCCCTTTATGATGTCATAATGTTAAGGTGATGATAGCATTATGACATCACAATCATAAGACCCCTTTTCGGTGTCATAATGATAAGACAATTAAATCACTATGATGTCATAATCAATACACTCTTTTATTATGTCATAATGGTAAAAGAATGATAGCATTATGATGTCACAATCAAAACACCTCTTTAGTATCTCATGATGGTAACACAATTAAAACATTATAATATTACAATCAAAACTCCCCTTTATGATGTCATAATGTTAAGGTGATGATAGCATTGTGACATCACAATCATAAGACCCCTTTCCGGTGTCATAATGATAAGACAACTAAATCACTATGATGTCATAATCAATACACTCTTTTATTATGTCATAATGGTAAAAGAATGATAGCATTATGATGTCACAATCAAAACACCTCTTTAGTATCTCATGATGGTAACACAATTAAAACATTATAATATTACAATCAAAACTCCCCTTTATGATGTCATAATGTTAAGGTGATGATAGCATTATGACATCACAATCATAAGACCCCTTTCCGCTGTCATAATGATAAGACAACTAAATGACTATGATGTCATAATCAATACACTCTTTTATTATGTCATAATGGTAAAAGAATGATAGCATTATGATGTCACAATCAAAACACCTCTTTAGTATCTCATGATGGTAACACAATTAAAACATTATAATATTACAATCAAAACTCCCCTTTATGATGTCATAATGTTAAGTTAATGATAGCATTATGACATCACAATCATAAGACCCCTTTCCGGTGTCATAATGATAAGACAACTAAATCACTATGATGTCATAATCAATACACTCTTTTATTATGTCATAATGGTAAAAGAATGATAGCATTATGATGTCACAATCAAAACACCTCTTTAGTATCTCATGATGGTAACACAATTAAAACATTATAATATTACAATCAAAACTCCCCTTTATGATGTCATAATGTTAAGGTGATGATAGCATTGTGACATCACAATCATAAGACACCTTTCCGGTGTCATAATGATAAGACAACTAAATCACTATGATGTCATAATCAATACACTCTTTTATTATGTCATAATGGTAAAAGAATGATAGCATTATGACGTCACAATCAAAACACCTCTTTAGAATCTCAAGATGGTAACACAATTAAAACATTATAATATTACAATCAAAACTCCCCTTTATGATGTCATAATGTTAGGGTGATGATAGCATTATGACATCACAATCATAAGACCCCTTTCCGGTGTCATAATGATAAGACAACTAAATCACTATGATGTCATAATCAATACAATCTTTTATTATGGCATAATGGTAAAAGAATGATAGCATTATGATGTCACAATCAAAACACCTCTTTAGTATCTCCTGATGGTAACACAGTTACAACATTATAATATTACAATCAAAACTCCCCTTTATGATGTCATATTGTTAAAATGATGATAGCATTATGACATCACAATCATAAGACTCCTTTCCGGTGTCATAATTATAAGACAATTAAATCATTATGATGTCATAATCAATACACTCTTTTATTATGTCATAATGGTAAAAGAATGATAGCATTATGACGTCACAATCAAAACACCTCTTTAGAATCTCAAGATGGTAACACAATTAAAACATTATAATATTACAATCAAAACTCCCCTTTATGATGTCATAATGTTAGGGTGATGATAGCATTATGACATCACAATCATAAGACCCCTTTCCGGTGTCATAATGATAAGACAACTAAATCACTATGATGTCATAATCAATACACTCTTTTATTATGGCATAATGGTAAAAGAATGATAGCATTATGATGTCACAATCAAAACACCTCTTTAGTATCTCCTAACGGTAACACAATTAAAACATTATAATATTACAATCAAAACTCCCCTTTATGATGTCATATTGTTAAAATGATATTAGCATTATGACATCACAATCATAAGACTCCTTTCCGGTGTCATAATTATAAGACAATTAAATCATTATGATGTCATAATCAATACACTCTTTTATTATGTCATAATGGTAAAAGAATGATAGTATTATGATGTCACAATCAAAACACCTCTTTAGTATCTCCTAATGGTAACACAATTAAAACCTTATAATATTACAATCAAAACTCCCCTTTATGATGTCATAATGTTAAGGTGATGATAGCATTATGACATCACAATCATAAGACCCCTTTTCGGTGTCATAATGATAAGACAATTAAATCACTATGATGTCATAATCAATACACTCTTTTATTATGTCATAATGGTAAAAGAATGATAGCATTATGATGTCACAATCAAAACACCTCTTTAGTATCTCCTAATGGTAACACAATTAAAACATTATAATATTACATTCAAAACTCCCCTTTATGATGTCATATTGTTAAAATGATGATAGCATTATGACATCACAATCATAAGACTCCTTTCCGGTGTCATAATTATAAGACAATTAAATCAGTATGATGTCATAATCAATACACTCTTTTATTATGTCATAATGGTAAAAGAATGATAGCATTATGATGTCACAATCAAAACACCTCTTTAGTATCTCCTAATGGTAACACAATTAAAACATTATAATATTACAATCAAAACTCCCCTTTATGATGTCATAATGTTAAGATGATGATAGCATTATGACATCACAATCATAAGACCCCTTTCCGGTGTCATAATGATAAGACAACTAAATCACTATGATGTCATAATCAATACACTCTTTTATTATGTCATAATGGTAAAAGAATGATAGCATTATGATGTCACAATCAAAACACCTCTTTAGTATCTCCTAATGGTAACACAATTAAAACATTATAATATTACATTCAAAACTCCCCTTTATGATGTCATATTGTTAAAATGATGATAGCATTATGACATCACAATCATAAGACCCCTTTCCGGTGTCATAATGATAAGACAACTAAATCACTATGATGTCATAATCAATACACTCTTTTATTATGTCATAATGGTAAAAGAATGATAGCATTATGATGTCACAATCAAAACACCTCTTTAGTATCTCCTAATGGTAACACAATTAAAACATTATAATATTACAATCAAAACTCCCCTTTATGATGTCATATTGTTAAAATGATGATAGCATTATGACATCACAATCATAAGACTCCTTTCCGGTGTCATAATTATAAGACAATTAAATCATTATGATGTCATCATCAATACACTCTTTTATTATGTCATAATGGTAAAAGAATGATAGCATTATGATGTCACAATCAAAACACCTCTTTAGTATCTCATGATGGTAACACAATTAAAACATTATAATATTACAATCAAAACTCCCCTTTATGATGTCATAATGTTAAGGTGATGATAGCATTGTGACATCACAATCATAAGACCCCTTTCCGGTGTCATAATGATAAGACAACTAAATCACTATGATGTCATAATCAATACACTCTTTTATTATGTCATAATGGTAAAAGAATGATAGCATTATGATGTCACAATCAAAACACCTCTTTAGTGTCTCCTAACGGTAACACAATTAAAACATTATAATATTACAATCAAAACTCCCCTTTATGATGTCATATTGTTAAAATGATATTAGCATTATGACATCACAATCATAAGACTCCTTTCCGGTGTCATAATTATAAGACAATTAAATCATTATGATGTCATAATCAATACACTCTTTTATTATGTCATAATGGTAAAAGAATGATAGTATTATGATGTCACAATCAAAACACCTCTTTAGTATCTCCTAATGGTAACACAATTAAAACATTATAATATTACAATCAAAACTCCCCTTTATGATGTCATAATGTTAAGGTGATGATAGCATTATGACATCACAATCATAAGACCCCTTTTCGGTGTCATAATGATAAGACAATTAAATCACTATGATGTCATAATCAATACACTCTTTTATTATGTCATAATGGTAAAAGAATGATAGCATTATGATGTCACAATCAAAACACCTCTTTAGTATCTCATGATGGTAACACAATTAAAACATTATAATATTACAATCAAAACTCCCCTTTATGATGTCATAATGTTAAGGTGATGATAGCATTGTGACATCACAATCATAAGACCCCTTTCCGGTGTCATAATGATAAGACAACTAAATCACTATGATGTCATAATCAATACACTCTTTTATTATGTCATAATGGTAAAAGAATGATAGCATTATGATGTCACAATCAAAACACCTCTTTAGTATCTCATGATGGTAACACAATTAAAACATTATAATATTACAATCAAAACTCCCCTTTATGATGTCATAATGTTAAGGTGATGATAGCATTATGACATCACAATCATAAGACCCCTTTCCGCTGTCATAATGATAAGACAACTAAATGACTATGATGTCATAATCAATACACTCTTTTATTATGTCATAATGGTAAAAGAATGATAGCATTATGATGTCACAATCAAAACACCTCTTTAGTATCTCCTAATGGTAACACAATTAAAACATTATAATATTACATTCAAAACTCCCCTTTATGATGTCATAATGTTAAGTTAATGATAGCATTATGACATCACAATCATAAGACCCCTTTCCGGTGTCATAATGATAAGACAACTAAATCACTATGATGTCATAATCAATACACTCTTTTATTATGTCATAATGGTAAAAGAATGATAGCATTATGATGTCACAATCAAAACACCTCTTTAGTATCTCCTAATGGTAACACAATTAAAACATTATAATATTACATTCAAAACTCCCCTTTATGATGTCATATTGTTAAAATGATGATAGCATTATGACATCACAATCATAAGACCCATTTACGGTGTCATAATGATAAGACAACTAAATCACTATGATGTCATAATCAATACACTCTTTTATTATGTCATAATGGTAAAAGAATAATAGCATTATGATGTCACAATCAAAACACCTCTTTAGTATCTGCTAATGGTAACACAATTAAAACATTATAATATTACAATCAAAACTCCCCTTTATGATGTCATAATGTTAAGATGATGATAGCATTATGACATCACAATCATAAGACCCCTTTCCGGTGTCATAATGATAAGACAACTAAATCACTATGATGTCATAATCAATACACTCTTTTATTATGTCATAATGGTAAAAGAATGATAGCATTATGATGTCACAATCAAAACACCTCTTTAGTATCTCCTAATGGTAACACAATTAAAACATTATAATATTACAATCAAAACTCCCCTTTATGATGTCATATTGTTAAAATGATGATAGCATTATGACATCACAATCATAAGACTCCTTTCCGGTGTCATAATTATAAGACAATTAAATCATTATGATGTCATAATCAATACACTATTTTATCATGTCATAATGGTAAAAGAATGATAGCATTATGGTGTCACAATCAAAACACCTCTTTAGTATCTCCTAATGGTAACACAATTAGAACATTATAATATTACAATCAAAACTCCCCTTTATGATGTCATATTGTTAAAATGATGATAGCATTATGACATCACAATCATAAGACTCCTTTCCGGTGTCATAATTATAAGACAATTAAATCATTATGATGTCATCATCAATACACTCTTTTATTATGTCATAATGGTAAAAGAATGATAGCATTATGATGTCACAATCAAAACACCTCTTTAGTATCTCATGATGGTAACACAATTAAAACATTATAATATTACAATCAAAACTCCCCTTTATGATGTCATAATGTTAAGGTGATGATAGCATTGTGACATCACAATCATAAGACCCCTTTCCGGTGTCATAATGATAAGACAACTAAATCACTATGATGTCATAATCAATACACTCTTTTATTATGTCATAATGGTAAAAGAATGATAGCATTATGATGTCACAATCAAAACACCTCTTTAGTTTCTCATGATGGTAACACAATTAAAACATTATAATATTACAATCAAAACTCCCCTTTATGATGTCATAATGTTAAGGTGATGATAGCATTGTGACATCACAATCATAAGACCCCTTTCCGGTGTCATAATGATAAGACAACTAAATCACTATGATGTCATAATCAATACACTCTTTTATTATGTCATAATGGTAAAAGAATGATAGCATTATGACGTCACAATCAAAACACCTCTTTAGTATCTCAAGATGGTAACACAATTAAAACATTATAATATTACAATCAAAACTCCCCTTTATGATGTCATAATGTTAGGGTGATGATAGCATTATGACATCACAATCATAAGACCCCTTTCCGGTGTCATAATGATAAGACAACTAAATCAATATGATGTCATAATCAATACACTCTTTTATTATGGCATAATGGTAAAAGAATGATAGCATTATGATGTCACAATCAAAACACCTCTTTAGTATCTCCTGATGGTAACACAATTACAACATTATAATATTACAATCAAAACTCCCCTTTATGATGTCATATTGTTAAAATGATGATAGCATTATGACATCACAATCATAAGACTCCTTTCCGGTGTCATAATTATAAGACAATTAAATCATTATGATGTCATAATCAATACACTCTTTTATTATGTCATAATGGTAAAAGAATGATAGCATTATGATGTCACAATCAAAACACCTCTTTAGTATCTCATGATGGTAACACAATTAAAACATTATAATATTACAATCAAAACTCCCCTTTATGATGTCATAATGTTAAGGTGATGATAGCATTATGACATCACAATCATAAGACCCCTTTCCGGTGTCATAATGATAAGACAACTAAATCACTATGATGTCATAATCAATACACTCTTTTATTATGTCATAATGGTAAAAGAATGATAGCATTATGATGTCACAATCAAAACACCTCTTTAGTATCTCATGATGGTAACACAATTAAAACATTATAATATTACAATCAAAACTCCCCTTTATGATGTCATAATGTTATGTTGATGATAGCATTATGACATCACAATCATAAGACCCCTTTCCGGTGTCATAATGATAAGACAACTAAATCACTATGATGTCATAATCAATACACTCTTTTATTATGTCATGGTAAAAGAATGATAGCATTATGATGTCACAATCAAAACACCTCTTTAGTATCTCCTAACGGTAACACAATTAAAACATTATAATATTACAATCAAAACTCCCCTTTATGATGTCATATTGTTAAAATGATATTAGCATTATGAAATCACAATCATAAGACTCCTTTCCGGTGTCATAATTATAAGACAATTAAATCATTATGATGTCATAATCAATACACTATTTTATCATGTCATAATGGTAAAAGAATGATAGCATTATGATGTCACAATCAAAACACCTCTTTAGTATCTCCTAATGGTAACACAATTAGAACATTATAATATTACAATCAAAACTCCCCTTTATGATGTCATATTGTTAAAATGATGATAGCATTATGACATCACAATCATAAGACTCCTTTCCGGTGTCATAATTATAAGACAATTAAATCATTATGATGTCATCATCAATACACTCTTTTATTATGTCATAATGGTAAAAGAATGATAGCATTATGATGTCACAATCAAAACACCTCTTTAGTATCTCATGATGGTAACACAATTAAAACATTATAATATTACAATCAAAACTCCCCTTTATGATGTCATAATGTTAAGGTGATGATAGCATTGTGACATCACAATCATAAGACCCCTTTCCGGTGTCATAATGATAAGACAACTAAATCACTATGATGTCATAATCAATACACTCTTTTATTATGTCATAATGGTAAAAGAATGATAGCATTATGATGTCACAATCAAAACACCTCTTTAGTATCTCATGATGGTAACACAATTAAAACATTATAATATTACAATCAAAACTCCCCTTTATGATGTCATAATGTTAAGGTGATGATAGCATTGTGACATCACAATCATAAGACCCCTTTCCGGTGTCATAATGATAAGACAACTAAATCACTATGATGTCATAATCAATACACTCTTTTATTATGTCATAATGGTAAAAGAATGATAGCATTATGACGTCACAATCAAAACACCTCTTTAGTATCTCAAGATGGTAACACAATTAAAACATTATAATATTACAATCAAAACTCCCCTTTATGATGTCATAATGTTAAGGTGATGATAGCATTATGACATCACAATCATAAGACCCCTTTCCGGTGTCATAATGATAAGACAACTAAATGACTATGATGTCATAATCAATACACTCTTTTATTATGTCATAATGGTAAAAGAATGATAGCATTATGATGTCACAATCAAAACACCTCTTTAGTATCTCCTAATGGTAACACAATTAAAACATTATAATATTAAATTCAAAACTCCCCTTTATGATGTCATATTGTTAAAATGATGATAGCATTATGACATCACAATCATAAGACCCATTTCCGGTGTCATAATGATAAGACAACTAAATCACTATGATGTCATAATCAATACACTCTTTTATTATGTCATAATGGTAAAAGAATGATAGCATTATGATGTCACAATCAAAACACCTCTTTAGTATCTCCTAATGGTAACACAATTAAAACATTATAATATTACAATCAAAACTCCCCTTTATGATGTCATAATGTTAAGTCGATGATAGCATTATGACATCACAATCATAAGACCCCTTTCCGGTGTCATAATGATAAGACAACTAAATCACTATGATGTCATAATCAATACACTCTTTTATTATGTCATAATGGTAAAAGAATGATAGCATTATGATGTCACAATCAAAACACCTTTTTAGTATCTCCTAATGGTAACACAATTAAAACATTATAATATTACAATCAAAACTCCCCTTTCTGATGTCATATTGTTAAAATGATGATAGCATTATGACATCACAATCATAAGACTCCTTTCCGGTGTCATAATTATAAGACAATTAAATCAGTATGATGTCATAATCAATACACTCTTTTATTATGTCATAATGGTAAAAGAATGATAGCATTATGATGTCACAATCAAAACACCTCTTTAGTATCTCCTAATGGTAACACAATTAAAACATTATAATATTACAATCAAAACTCCCCTTTATGATGTCATAATGTTAAGATGATGATAGCATTATGACATCACAATCATAAGACCCCTTTCCGGTGTCATAATGATAAGACAACTAAATCACTATGATGTCATAATCAATACACTCTTTTATTATGTCATAATGCTAAAAGAATGATAGCATTATGATGTCACAATCAAAACACCTCTTTAGTATCTCCTAATGGTAACACAATTAAAACATTATAATATTACATTCAAAACTCCCCTTCATGATGTCATATTGTTAAAATGATGATAGCATTATGACATCACAATCATAAGACCCCTTTCCGGTGTCATAATGATAAGACAACTAAATCACTATGATGTCATAATCAATACACTCTTTTATTATGTCATAATGGTAAAAGAATGATAGCATTATGATGTCACAATCAAAACACCTCTTTAGTATCTCCTAATGGTAACACAATTAAAACATTATAATATTACAATCAAAACTCCCCTTTATTATGTCATATTGTTAAAATGATGATAGCATTATGACATCACAATCATAAGACTCCTTTCCGGTGTCATAATTATAAGACAATTAAATCATTATGATGTCATAATCAATACACTCTTTTATTATGTCATAATGGTAAAAGAATGATAGCATTATGATGTCACAATCAAAACACCTCTTTAGTATCTCATGATGGTAACACAATTAAAACATTATAATATTACAATCAAAACTCCCCTTTACGATGTCATAATGTTAAGGTGATGATAGCATTATGACATCACAATCATAAGACCCCTTTCCGGTGTCATAATGATAAGACAACTAAATCACTATGATGTCATAATCAATACACTCTTTTATTATGTCATAATGGTAAAAGAATGATAGCATTATGACGTCACAATCAAAACACCTCTTTAGTATCTCAAGATGGTAACACAATTAAAACATTATAATATTACAATCAAAACTCCCCTTTATGATGTCATAATGTTAAGGTGATGATAGCATTATGACATCACAATCATAAGACCCCTTTCCGGTGTCATAATGATAAGACAACTAAATGACTATGATGTCATAATCAATACACTCTTTTATTATGTCATAATGGTAAAAGAATGATAGCATTATGATGTCACAATCAAAACACCTCTTTAGTATCTCCTAATGGTAACACAATTAAAACATTATAATATTAAATTCAAAACTCCCCTTTATGATGTCATATTGTTAAAATGATGATAGCATTATGACATCACAATCATAAGACCCATTTCCGGTGTCATAATGATAAGACAACTAAATCACTATGATGTCATAATCAATACACTCTTTTATTATGTCATAATGGTAAAAGAATGATAGCATTATGATGTCACAATCAAAACACCTCTTTAGTATCTCCTAATGGTAACACAATTAAAACATTATAATATTACAATCAAAACTCCCCTTTATGATGTCATAATGTTAAGTCGATGATAGCATTATGACATCACAATCATAAGACCCCTTTCCGGTGTCATAATGATAAGACAACTAAATCACTATGATGTCATAATCAATACACTCTTTTATTATGTCATAATGGTAAAAGAATGATAGCATTATGATGTCACAATCAAAACACCTCTTTAGTATCTCCTAATGGTAACACAATTAAAACATTATAATATTACATTCAAAACTCCCCTTTATGATGTCATATTGTTAAAATGATGATAGCATTATGACATCACAATCATAAGACCCATTTCCGGTGTCATAATGATAAGACAACTAAATCACTATGATGTCATAATCAATACACTCTTTTATTATGTCATAATGGTAAAAGAATAATAGCATTATGATGTCACAATCAAAACACCTCTTTAGTATCTCCTAATGGTAACACAATTAAAACATTATAATATTACAATCAAAACTCCCCTTTATGATGTCATAATGTTAAGATGATGATAGCATTATGACATCACAATCATAAGACCCCTTTCCGGTGTCATAATGATAAGACAATTAAATCATTATGATGTCATAATCAATACACTATTTTATCATGTCATAATGGTAAAAGAATGATAGCATTATGATGTCACAATCAAAACACCTCTTTAGTATCTCCTAATGGTAACACAATTAGAACATTATAATATTACAATCAAAACTCCCCTTTATGATGTCATATTGTTAAAATGATGATAGCATTATGACATCACAATCATAAGACTCCTTTCCGGTGTCATAATTATAAGACAATTAAATCATTATGATGTCATCATCAATACACTCTTTTATTATGTCATAATGGTAAAAGAATGATAGCATTATGATGTCACAATCAAAACACCTCTTTAGTATCTCCTAACGGTAACACAATTAAAACATTATAATATTACAATCAAAACTCCCCTTTATGATGTCATATTGTTAAAATGATATTAGCATTATGACATCACAATCATAAGACTCCTTTCCGGTGTCATAATTATAAGACAATTAAATCATTATGATGTCATAATCAATACACTCTTTTATTATGTCATAATGGTAAAAGAATGATAGTATTATGATGTCACCATCAAAACACCTCTTTAGTATCTCCTAATGGTAACACAATTAAAACATTATAATATTACAATCAAAACTCCCCTTTATGATGTCATAATGTTAAGGTGATGATAGCATTATGACATCACAATCATAAGACCCCTTTCCGGTGTCATAATGATAAGACAACTAAATCACTATGATGTCATAATCAATACACTCTTTTATTATGTCATAATGGTAAAAGAATGATAGCATTATGATGTCACAATCAAAACACCTCTTTAGTATCTCATGATGGTAACACAATTAAAACATTATAATATTACAATCAAAACTCCCCTTTATGATGTCATAATGTTAAGGTGATGATAGCATTATGACATCACAATCATAAGACCCCTTTCCGCTGTCATAATGATAAGACAACTAAATGACTATGATGTCATAATCAATACACTCTTTTATTATGTCATAATGGTAAAAGAATGATAGCATTATGATGTCACAATCAAAACACCTCTTTAGTATCTCATGATGGTAACACAATTAAAACATTATAATATTACAATCAAAACTCCCCTTTATGATGTCATAATGTTAAGTTAATGATAGCATTATGACATCACAATCATAAGACCCCTTTCCGGTGTCATAATGATAAGACAACTAAATCACTATGATGTCATAATCAATACACTCTTTTATTATGTCATAATGGTAAAAGAATGATAGCATTATGATGTCACAATCAAAACACCTCTTTAGTATCTCCTAATGGTAACACAATTAAAACATTATAATATTACATTCAAAACTCCCCTTTATGATGTCATATTGTTAAAATGATGATAGCATTATGACATCACAATCATAAGACCCATTTCCGGTGTCATAATGATAAGACAACTAAATCACTATGATGTCATAATCAATACACTCTTTTATTATGTCATAATGGTAAAAGAATAATAGCATTATGATGTCACAATCAAAACACCTCTTTAGTATCTCCTAATGGTAACACAATTAAAACATTATAATATTACAATCAAAACTCCCCTTTATGATGTCATAATGTTAAGATGATGATAGCATTATGACATCACAATCATAAGACCCCTTTCCGGTGTCATAATGATAAGACAATTAAATCATTATGATGTCATAATCAATACACTATTTTATCATGTCATAATGGTAAAAGAATGATAGCATTATGATGTCACAATCAAAACACCTCTTTAGTATCTCCTAATGGTAACACAATTAGAACATTATAATATTACAATCAAAACTCCCCTTTATGATGTCATATTGTTAAAATGATGATAGCATTATGACATCACAATCATAAGACTCCTTTCCGGTGTCATAATTATAAGACAATTAAATCATTATGATGTCATCATCAATACACTCTTTTATTATGTCATAATGGTAAAAGAATGATAGCATTATGATGTCACAATCAAAACACCTCTTTAGTATCTCCTAACGGTAACACAATTAAAACATTATAATATTACAATCAAAACTCCCCTTTATGATGTCATATTGTTAAAATGATATTAGCATTATGACATCACAATCATAAGACTCCTTTCCGGTGTCATAATTATAAGACAATTAAATCATTATGATGTCATAATCAATACACTCTTTTATTATGTCATAATGGTAAAAGAATGATAGTATTATGATGTCACCATCAAAACACCTCTTTAGTATCTCCTAATGGTAACACAATTAAAACATTATAATATTACAATCAAAACTCCCCTTTATGATGTCATAATGTTAAGGTGATGATAGCATTATGACATCACAATCATAAGACCCCTTTTCGGTGTCATAATGATAAGACAATTAAATCATTATGATGTCATAATCAATACACTCTTTTATTATGTCATAATGGTAAAAGAATGATAGCATTATGATGTCACAATCAAAACACCTCTTTAGTATCTCATGATGGTAACACAATTAAAACATTATAATATTACAATCAAAACTCCCCTTTATGATGTCATAATGTTAAGGTGATGATAGCATTGTGACATCACAATCATAAGACCCCTTTCCGGTGTCATAATGATAAGACAACTAAATCACTATGATGTCATAATCAATACACTCTTTTATTATGTCATAATGGTAAAAGAATGATAGCATTATGATGTCACAATCAAAACACCTCTTTAGTATCTCATGATGGTAACACAATTAAAACATTATAATATTACAATCAAAACTCCCCTTTATGATGTCATAATGTTAAGGTGATGATAGCATTGTGACATCACAATCATAAGACCCCTTTCCGGTGTCATAATGATAAGACAACTAAATCACTATGATGTCATAATCAATACACTCTTTTATTATGTCATAATGGTAAAAGAATGATAGCATTATGACGTCACAATCAAAACACCTCTTTAGTATCTCAAGATGGTAACACAATTAAAACATTATAATATTACAATCAAAACTCCCCTTTATGATGTCATAATGTTAAGGTGATGATAGCATTATGACATCACAATCATAAGACCCCTTTCCGGTGTCATAATGATAAGACAACTAAATGACTATGATGTCATAATCAATACACTCTTTTATTATGTCATAATGGTAAAAGAATGATAGCATTATGATGTCACAATCAAAACACCTCTTTAGTATCTCCTAATGGTAACACAATTAAAACATTATAATATTAAATTCAAAACTCCCCTTTATGATGTCATATTGTTAAAATGATGATAGCATTATGACATCACAATCATAAGACCCATTTCCGGTGTCATAATGATAAGACAACTAAATCACTATGATGTCATAATCAATACACTCTTTTATTATGTCATAATGGTAAAAGAATGATAGCATTATGATGTCACAATCAAAACACCTCTTTAGTATCTCCTAATGGTAACACAATTAAAACATTATAATATTACAATCAAAACTCCCCTTTATGATGTCATAATGTTAAGTCGATGATAGCATTATGACATCACAATCATAAGACCCCTTTCCGGTGTCATAATGATAAGACAACTAAATCACTATGATGTCATAATCAATACACTCTTTTATTATGTCATAATGGTAAAAGAATGATAGCATTATGATGTCACAATCAAAACACCTTTTTAGTATCTCCTAATGGTAACACAATTAAAACATTATAATATTACAATCAAAACTCCCCTTTCTGATGTCATATTGTTAAAATGATGATAGCATTATGACATCACAATCATAAGACTCCTTTCCGGTGTCATAATTATAAGACAATTAAATCAGTATGATGTCATAATCAATACACTCTTTTATTATGTCATAATGGTAAAAGAATGATAGCATTATGATGTCACAATCAAAACACCTCTTTAGTATCTCCTAATGGTAACACAATTAAAACATTATAATATTACAATCAAAACTCCCCTTTATGATGTCATAATGTTAAGATGATGATAGCATTATGACATCACAATCATAAGACCCCTTTCCGGTGTCATAATGATAAGACAACTAAATCACTATGATGTCATAATCAATACACTCTTTTATTATGTCATAATGCTAAAAGAATGATAGCATTATGATGTCACAATCAAAACACCTCTTTAGTATCTCCTAATGGTAACACAATTAAAACATTATAATATTACATTCAAAACTCCCCTTCATGATGTCATATTGTTAAAATGATGATAGCATTATGACATCACAATCATAAGACCCCTTTCCGGTGTCATAATGATAAGACAACTAAATCACTATGATGTCATAATCAATACACTCTTTTATTATGTCATAATGGTAAAAGAATGATAGCATTATGATGTCACAATCAAAACACCTCTTTAGTATCTCCTAATGGTAACACAATTAAAACATTATAATATTACAATCAAAACTCCCCTTTATTATGTCATATTGTTAAAATGATGATAGCATTATGACATCACAATCATAAGACTCCTTTCCGGTGTCATAATTATAAGACAATTAAATCATTATGATGTCATAATCAATACACTCTTTTATTATGTCATAATGGTAAAAGAATGATAGCATTATGATGTCACAATCAAAACACCTCTTTAGTATCTCATGATGGTAACACAATTAAAACATTATAATATTACAATCAAAACTCGCCTTTACGATGTCATAATGTTAAGGTGATGATAGCATTATGACATCACAATCATAAGACCCCTTTCCGGTGTCATAATGATAAGACAACTAAATCACTATGATGTCATAATCAATACACTCTTTTATTATGTCATAATGGTAAAAGAATGATAGCATTATGACGTCACAATCAAAACACCTCTTTAGTATCTCAAGATGGTAACACAATTAAAACATTATAATATTACAATCAAAACTCCCCTTTATGATGTCATAATGTTAAGGTGATGATAGCATTATGACATCACAATCATAAGACCCCTTTCCGGTGTCATAATGATAAGACAACTAAATGACTATGATGTCATAATCAATACACTCTTTTATTATGTCATAATGGTAAAAGAATGATAGCATTATGATGTCACAATCAAAACACCTCTTTAGTATCTCCTAATGGTAACACAATTAAAACATTATAATATTAAATTCAAAACTCCCCTTTATGATGTCATATTGTTAAAATGATGATAGCATTATGACATCACAATCATAAGACCCATTTCCGGTGTCATAATGATAAGACAACTAAATCACTATGATGTCATAATCAATACACTCTTTTATTATGTCATAATGGTAAAAGAATGATAGCATTATGATGTCACAATCAAAACACCTCTTTAGTATCTCCTAATGGTAACACAATTAAAACATTATAATATTACAATCAAAACTCCCCTTTATGATGTCATAATGTTAAGTCGATGATAGCATTATGACATCACAATCATAAGACCCCTTTCCGGTGTCATAATGATAAGACAACTAAATCACTATGATGTCATAATCAATACACTCTTTTATTATGTCATAATGGTAAAAGAATGATAGCATTATGATGTCACAATCAAAACACCTTTTTAGTATCTCCTAATGGTAACACAATTAAAACATTATAATATTACAATCAAAACTCCCCTTTCTGATGTCATATTGTTAAAATGATGATAGCATTATGACATCACAATCATAAGACTCCTTTCCGGTGTCATAATTATAAGACAATTAAATCAGTATGATGTCATAATCAATACACTCTTTTATTATGTCATAATGGTAAAAGAATGATAGCATTATGATGTCACAATCAAAACACCTCTTTAGTATCTCCTAATGGTAACACAATTAAAACATTATAATATTACAATCAAAACTCCCCTTTATGATGTCATAATGTTAAGATGATGATAGCATTATGATATCACAATCATAAGACCCCTTTCCGGTGTCATAATGATAAGACAACTAAATCACTATGATGTCATAATCAATACACTCTTTTATTATGTCATAATGCTAAAAGAATGATAGCATTATGATGTCACAATCAAAACACCTCTTTAGTATCTCCTAATGGTAACACAATTAAAACATTATAATATTACATTCAAAACTCCCCTTCATGATGTCATATTGTTAAAATGATGATAGCATTATGACATCACAATCATAAGACCCCTTTCCGGTGTCATAATGATAAGACAACTAAATCACTATGATGTCATAATCAATACACTCTTTTATTATGTCATAATGGTAAAAGAATGATAGCATTATGATGTCACAATCAAAACACCTTTTTAGTATCTCCTAATGGTAACACAATTAAAACATTATAATATTACAATCAAAACTCCCCTTTATTATGTCATATTGTTAAAATGATGATAGCATTATGACATCACAATCATAAGACTCCTTTCCGGTGTCATAATTATAAGACAATTAAATCATTATGATGTCATAATCAATACACTCTTTTATTATGTCATAATGGTAAAAGAATGATAGCATTATGATGTCACAATCAAAACACCTCTTTAGTATCTCATGATGGTAACACAATTAAAACATTATAATATTACAATCAAAACTCCCCTTTACGATGTCATAATGTTAAGGTGATGATAGCATTATGACATCACAATCATAAGACCCCTTTCCGGTGTCATAATGATAAGACAACTAAATCACTATGATGTCATAATCAATACACTCTTTTATTATGTCATAATGGTAAAAGAATGATAGCATTATGATGTCACAATCAAAACACCTCTTTAGTATCTCCTAACGGTAACACAATTAAAACATTATAATATTACAATCAAAACTCCCCTTTATGATGTCATATTGTTAAAATGATATTAGCATTATGACATCACAATCATAAGACTCCTTTCCGGTGTCATAATTATAAGACAATTAAATCATTATGATGTCATAATCAATACACTCTTTTATTATGTCATAATGGTAAAAGAATGATAGTATTATGATGTCACAATCAAAACACCTCTTTAGTATCTCCTAATGGTAACACAATTAAAACCTTATAATATTACAATCAAAACTCCCCTTTATGATGTCATAATGTTAAGGTGATGATAGCATTATGACATCACAATCATAAGACCCCTTTTCGGTGTCATAATGATAAGACAATTAAATCACTATGATGTCATAATCAAAACACTCTTTTATTATGTCATAATGGTAAAAGAATGATAGCATTATGATGTCACAATCAAAACACCTCTTTAGTATCTCATGATGGTAACACAATTAAAACATTATAATATTACAATCAAAACTCCCCTTTATGATGTCATAATGTTAAGGTGATGATAGCATTGTGACATCACAATCATAAGACCCCTTTCCGGTGTCATAATGATAAGACAACTAAATCACTATGATGTCATAATCAATACACTCTTTTATTATGTCATAATGGTAAAAGAATGATAGCATTATGATGTCACAATCAAAACACCTCTTTAGTATCTCATGATGGTAACACAATTAAAACATTATAATATTACAATCAAAACTCCCCTTTATGATGCAATAATGTTAAGATGATGATAGCATTATGACATCACAATCATAAGACCCCTTTCCGGTGTCATAATGATAAGACAACTAAATCACTATGATGTCATAATCAATACACTCTTTTATTATGTCATAATGGTAAAAGAATGATAGCATTATGATGTCACAATCAAAACACCTCTTTAGTATCTCCTAATGGTAACACAATTAAAACATTATAATATTACATTCAAAACTCCCCTTTATGATGTCATATTGTTAAAATGATGATAGCATTATGACATCACAATCATAAGACCCCTTTCCGGTGTCATAATGATAAGACAACTAAATCACTATGATGTCATAATCAATACACTCTTTTATTATGTCATAATGGTAAAAGAATGATAGCATTATGATGTCACAATCAAAACACCTCTTTAGTATCTCCTAATGGTAACACAATTAAAACATTATAATATTACAATCAAAACTCCCCTTTATGATGTCATATTGTTAAAATGATGATAGCATTATGACATCACAATCATAAGACTCCTTTCCGGTGTCATAATGATAAGACAATTAAATCACTATGATGTCATAATCAATACACTCTTTTATTATGTCATAATGGTAAAAGAATGATAGCATTATGATGTCACAATCAAAACACATCTTTAGTATCTCATGATGGTAACACAATTAAAACATTATAATATTAAAATCAAAAATCCCCTTTATGATGTCATAATGTTAAGGTGATGATAGCATTATGACATCACAATCATAAGACCCCTTTCCGGTGTCATAATGGTAAGACAACTAAATCACTATGATGTCATAATCAATACATTATTTTATTATGTCATAATGGGAAAAGAATGATAGCATTATGATGTCACAATCAAAACACCTCTTTAGTATCTTCTAATGGTAACAGAATTAAAACATTATAATATTACAATCAAAACTCCCCTTTATGATGTCATAATGTTAAGGTGATGATAGCATTATGACATCACAATCATAAGACCCCTTTCCGGTGTCATAACGATAAGACAACTAAATCACTATGATGTCATAATCAATACACTCTTTTATTATGTCATAATGGTAAAAGAATGATAGCATTATGATGTCACAATCAAAACACCTCTTTAGTATCTCATGATGGTAACACAATTAAAACATTATAATATTACAATCAAAACTCCCCTTTATGATGTCATAATGTTAAGGTGATGATAGCATTATGACATCACAATCATAAGACCCCTTTCCGGTGTCATAATGGTAAGACAACTAAATCACTATGATGTCATAATCAATACACTCTTTTATTATGTCATAATGGTAAAAGAATGATAGCATTATGATGTCACAATCAAAACACCTCTTTAGTATCTCCTAATGGTAACACAATTAAAACATTATAATATTACAATCAAAACTCCCCTTTATGATGTCATATTGTTAAAATGATGATAGCATTATGACATCACAATCATAAGACCCCTTTCCGGTGTCATAATTATAAGACCATTAAATCATTATGGTGTCATAATCAATACACTCTTTTATTATGTCATAATGGTAAAAGAATGATAGCATTATGATGTCACAATCAAAACACCTCTTTAGTATCTCCTAATGGTAACACAATTAAAACATTATAATATTACAATCAAAACTCCCCTTTATGATGTCATAATGTTAAGGTGATGATAGCATTATGACATCACAATCATAAGACCCCTTTCCGGTGTCATAATGATAAGACAATTAAATCACTATGATGTCATAATCAATACACTCTTTTATTATGTCATAATGGTAAAAGAATGATAGCATTATGATGTCACAATCAAAACACCTCTTTAGTATCTCCTAATGGTAACACAATTAAAACATTATAATATTACAATCAAAACTCCCCTTTATGATGTCATAATGTTAAGGTGATGATAGCATTATGACATCACAATCATAAGACCCCTTTACGGGGTCATAATGATAAGACAACTAAATCACTATGATGTCATAATCAAGACACTCTTTTATTATGTCATAATGGTAAAAGAATGATAGCATTATGATGTCACAATCAAAACACCTCTTTAGTATCTCCTAATGGTAACACAATTAAAACATTATAATATTACAATCAAAACTCCCCTTTATGATGTCATATTGTTAAAATGATGATAGCATTATGACATCACACTCATAAGACTCCTTTCCGGTGTCATAATTATAAGACAATTAAATCATTATGATGTCATAATCAATACACTCTTTTATTATGTCATAATGGTAAAAGAATGATAGCATTATGATGTCACAATCAAAACACCTCTTTAGTATCTCCTAATGGTAACACAATTAAAACATTATAATATTACAATCAAAACTCCCCTTTATGATGTCATATTGTTAAAATGATGATAGCATTATGACATCACAATCATAAGACCCCTTTCCGGTGTCATAATGATAAGACAACTAAATCACTATGATGTCATAATCAAGACACTCTTTTATTATGTCATAATGGTAAAAGAATGATAGCATTATGATGTCACAATCAAAACACATCTTTAGTATCTCATGATGGTAACACAATTAAAACATTATAATATTACAATCAAAACTCCCCTTTATGATGTCATAATGTTAAGGTGATGATAGCATTATGACATCACAATCATAAGACCCCTTTCCGGTGTCATAATGGTAAGACAACTAAATCACTATGATGTCATAATCAATACACTCTTTTATTATGTCATAATGGGAAAAGAATGATAGCATTATGATGTCACAATCAAAACACCTCTTTAGTATCTCCTAATGGCAACACAATTAAAACATTGTAATATTACAATCAAAACTCCCCTTTATGATGTCATAATGTTAAGGTGATGAAAGCATTATGACATCACAATCATAAGTACCCTTTCCGGTGTCATAATGATAAGACAACTAAATCACTATGATGTCATAATCAATACACTCTTTTATTATGTCATAATGGTAAAAGAATGATAGCATTATGATGTCATAGCATTTATGATGTCATAATGTTAAGGTGATGATAGCATTATGACATCACAATCATAAGACCCCTTTCCGGTGTCATAATGGTAAGACAACTAAATCACTATGATGTCATAATCAATACACTCTTTTATTATGTCATAATGGGAAAAGAATGATAGCATTATGATGTCACAATCAAAACACCTCTTTAGTATCTCCGAATGGTAACACAATTAAAACATTGTAATATTACAATCAAAACTCCCCTTTATGATGTCATAATGTTAAGGTGATGAAAGCATTATGACATCACAATCATAAGACCCCTTTCCGGTGTCATAATGATAAGACAACTAAATCACTATGATGTCATAATCAATACACTCTTTTATTATGTCATAATGGTAAAAGAATGATAGCATTATGATGTCACAATCAAAACACCTCTTTAGTATCTCCTAATGGTAACACAATTAAAACATTATAATATTACAATCAAAACTCCCCTTTATGATGTCATATTGTTAAAATGATGATAGCATTATGACATCACAATCATAAGACTCCTTTCCGGTGTCATAATTATAAGACAATTAAATCATTATGATGTCATAATCAATACACTCTTTTATTATGTCATAATGGTAAAAGAATGATAGCATTATGATGTCACAATCAAAACACCTCTTTAGTATCTCCTAATGGTAACACAATTAAAACATTATAATATTACAATCAAAACTCCCCTTTATGATGTCATATTGTTAAAATGATGATAGCATTATGACATCACAATCATAAGACCCCTTTGCGGTGTCATAATGATAAGACAACTAATTCACTATGATGTCATAATCAAGACACTCTTTTATTATGTCATAATGGTAAAAGAATGATAGCATTATGATGTCACAATCAAAACACCTCTTTAGTATCTCCTAATGGTAACACAATTAAAACATTATAATATTACAATCAAAACTCCCCTTTATGATGTCATATTGTTAAAATGATGATAGCATTATGACATCACAATCATAAGACCCCTTTCCGGTGTCATAACGATAAGACAACTAAATCACTATGATGTCATAATCAATACACTCTTTTATTATGTCATAATGGTAAAAGAATGATAGCATTATGATGTCACAATCAAAACACCTCTTTAGTATCTCCTAATGGTAACAAAATTAAAACATTATAATATTACAATCAAAACTCCCCTTTATGATGTCATAATGTTAAGGTGATGATAGCATTATGACATCACAATCATAAGACCCCTTTCCGGTGTCATAATGATAAGACAACTAAAGCACTATGATGTCATAATCAATACACTCTTTTATTATGTCATAATGGTAAAAGAATGATAGCATTATGATGTCACAATCAAAACACCTCTTTAGTATCTCATGATGGTAACACAATTAAAACATTATAATATTACAATCAAAACTCCCCTTTATGATGTCATAATGTTAAGGTGATGATAGCATTATGACATCACAATCATAAGACCCCTTTCCGGTGTCATAATGATAAGACAACTAAATCACTATGATATCATAATCAATACACTCTTTTATTATGTCATAATGATAAAAGAATGATAGCATTATGATGTCACAATCAAAACACCTCTTTAGTATCTCCTAATGGTAACACAATTAAAACATTATAATATTACAATCAAAACTCCCCTTTATGATGTCATATTGTAAAAATGATGATAGCATTATGACATCACAATCATAAGACCCCTTTCCGGTAACATAATGATAAGACAACTAAATCACTATGATGTCATAATCAATACACTCTTTTATTATGTCATAATGATGAAAGAATGATAGCATTATGATGTCACAATCAAAACACCTCTTTAGTATCTCCTAATGGTAACACAATTAAAACATTATAATATTACAATCAAAACTCCCCTTTATGATGTCATAATGTTAAGGTGATGATAGCATTATGACATCACAATCATAAGACCCCTTTCCGGTGTCATAACGATAAGACAACTAAATCACTATGATGTCATAATCAATACACTCTTTTATTATGTCATAATGGTAAAAGAATGATAGCATTATGATGTCACAATCAAAACACCTCTTTAGTACCTCATGATGGTAACACAATTAAAACATTATAATATTACAATCAAAACTCCCCTTTATGATGTCATAATGTTAAGGTGATGATAGCATTATGACATCACAATCATAAGACCCCTTTGCGGTGTCATAATGGTAAGACAACTAAATCACTATGATGTCATAATCAATACACTCTTTTATTATGTCATAATGGGAAAAGAATGATAGCATTATGATGTCACAATCAAAACACCTCTTTAGTATCTCCTAATGGTAACACAATTAAAACATTATAATATTACAATCAAAACTCCCCTTTATGATGTCATATTGTTAAAATGATGATAGCATTATGACATCACAATCATAAGACCCCTTTCCGGTGTCATAATGATAAGACAACTAAATCACTATGATGTCATAATCAAGACACTCTTTTATTATGTCATAATGGTAAAAGAATGATAGCATTATGATGTCACAATCAAAACACCTCTTTAGTATCTCCTAATGGTAACACAATTAAAACATTATAATATTACAATCAAAACTCCCCTTTATGATGTCATATTGTTAAAATGATGATAGCATTATGACATCACAATCATAAGACCCCTTTCCGGTGTCATAACGATAAGACAACTAAATCACTATGATGTCATAATCAATACACTCTTTTATTATGTCATAATGGTAAAAGAATGATAGCATTATGATGTCACAATCAAAACACCTCTTTAGTATCTCATGATGGTAACACAATTAAAACATTATAATATTACAATCAAAACTCCCCTTTATGATGTCATAATGTTAAGGTGATGATAGCATTATGACATCACAATCATAAGACCCCTTTCCGGTGTCATAATGGTAAGACAACTAAATCACTATGATGTCATAATCAAGACACTCTTTTATTATCTCATAATGGTAAAAGAATGATAGCATTATGATGTCACAATCAAAACACCTCTTTAGTATCTCCTAATGGTAACACAATGAAAACATTATAATATTACAATCAAAACTCCCCTTTATGATGTCATAATGTTAAGGTGATGATAGCATTATGACATCACAATCATAAGACCCCTTTCCGGTGTCATAATGATAAGACAACTAAATCACTATGATGTCATAATCAATACACTCTTTTATTATGTCATAATGGTAAAAGAATGATAGCATTATGATGTCACAATCAAAACACCTCTTTAGTATCTCCTAATGGTAACACAATTAAAACATTATAATATTACAATCAAAACTCCCCTTTATGATGTCATAATGTAAAAATGATGATAGCATTATGACATCACAATCATAAGACCCCTTTCCGGTGTCATAATGATAAGACAACTAAATCACTATGATGTCATAATCAATACACTCTTTTATTATGTCATAATGGTAAAAGAATGATAGCATTATGATGTCACAATCAAAACACCTCTTTAGTATCTCCTAATGGTAACACAATTAAAACATTATAATATTACAATCAAAACTCCCCTTTATGATGTCATATTGTTAAAATGATGATAGCATTATGACATCACAATCATAAGACCCCTTTCCGGTGTCATAATGATAAGACAACTAAATCACTATGATATCATAATCAATACACTCTTTTATTATGTCATAATGATAAAAGAATGATAGCATTATGATGTCACAATCAAAACACATCTTTAGTATCTCATGATGGTAACACAATTAAAACATTATAATATTACAATCAAAACTCCCCTTTATGATGTCATAATGTTAAGATGATGATAGCATTATGACATCACAATCATAAGACCCCTTTCCGGTGTCATAATGATAAGACAATTAAATCACTATGATGTCATAATCAATACACTCTTTTATTATGTCATAATGGTAAAAGAATGATAGCATTATGATGTCACAAT
Organism: Spea bombifrons; assembly: GCF_027358695.1. Lineage (NCBI taxonomy): Eukaryota > Metazoa > Chordata > Amphibia > Anura > Pelobatidae > Spea > Spea bombifrons. The sequence continues at coordinate 41,864,394 of NC_071088.1, forward strand.
CAAAACACCTCTTTAGTATCTCCTAATGGTAACACAATTAAAACATTATAATATTACAATCAAAACTCCCCTTTATGATGTCATAATGTTAAGCTGATGATAGCATCATGACATCACAATCATAAGACCCCTTTCCGGTGTCATAATGATAAGACAACTAAATCACTATGATGTCATAATCAATACACTCTTTTATTATGTCATAATGGTAAAAGAATGATAGCATTATGATGTCACAATCAAAACACATCTTTAGTATCTCATGATGGTAACACAATTAAAACATTATAATATTACAATCAAAACTCCCCTTTATGATGTCATAATGTTAAGCTGATGATAGCATCATGACATCACAATCATAAGACCCCTTTCCGGTGTCATAATGGTAAGACAACTAAATCACTAGGATGTCATAATCAATACACTCTTTTATTATGTCATAATGGTAAAAGAATGATAGCATTATGATGTCACAATCAAAACACCTCTTTAGTATCTCCTAATGGTAACACAATTAAAACATTATAATATTACAATCAAAACTCCCCTTTATGATGTCATATTGTTAAAATGATGATAGCATTATGACATCACAATCATAAGACCCCTTTCCGGTGTCATAATGATAAGACAACTAAATCACTATGATGTCATAATCAATACACTCTTTTATTATGTCATAATGATGAAAGAATGATAGCATTATGATGTCACAATCAAAACACCTCTTTAGTATCTCCTAATGGTAACACAATTAAAACATTATAATATTACAATCAAAACTCCCCTTTATGATGTCATATTGTAAAAATGATGATAGCATTATGACATCACAATCATAAGACCCCTTTCCGGTGTCATAATGATAAGACAACTAAATCACTATGATGTCATAATCAATACACTCTTTTATTATGTCATAATGATGAAAGAATGATAGCATTATGATGTCACAATCAAAACACCTCTTTAGTATCTCCTAATGGTAACACAATTAAAACATTATAATATTACAATCAAAACTCCCCTTTATGATGTCATAATGTTAAGGTGATGATAGCATTATGACATCACAATCATAAGACCCCTTTCCGGTGTCATAACGATAAGACAACTAAATCACTATGATGTCATAATCAATACACTCTTTTATTATGTCATAATGGTAAAAGAATGATAGCATTATGATGTCACAATCAAAACACCTCTTTAGTATCTCATGATGGTAACACAATTAAAACATTATAATATTACAATCAAAACTCCCCTTTATGATGTCATAATGTTAAGGTGATGATAGCATTATGACATCACAATCATAAGACCCCTTTCCGGTGTCATAATGGTAAGACAACTAAATCACTATGATGTCATAATCAAGACACTCTTTTATTATGTCATAATGGTAAAAGAATGATAGCATTATGATGTCACAATCAAAACACCTCTTTAGTATCTCCTAATGGTAACACAATTAAAACATTATAATATTACAATCAAAACTCCCCTTTATGATGTCATAATGTTAAGGTGATGATAGCATTATGACATCACAATCATAAGACCCCTTTCCGGTGTCATAATGATAAGACAACTAAATCACTATGATGTCATAATCAATACACTCTTTTTTTATGTCATAATGGTAAAAGAATGATAGCATTATGATGTCACAATCAAAACACCTCTTTAGTATCTCCTAATGGTAACACAATTAAAACATAATAATATTACAATCAAAACTCCCCTTTATGATGTCATATTGTTAAAATGATGATAGCATTATGACATCACAATCATAAGACCCCTTTCCGGTGTCATAATGATAAGACAACTAAATCACTATGATGTCATAATCAATACACTCTTTTATTATGTCATAATGGTAAAAGAATGATAGCATTATGATGTCACAATCAAAACACCTCTTTAGTATCTCCTAATGGTAACACAATTAAAACATTATAATATTACAATCAAAACTCCCCTTTATGATGTCATATTGTTAAAATGATGATAGCATTATGACATCACAATCATAAGACCCCTTTCCGGTGTCATAACGATAAGACAACTAAATCACTATGATGTCATAATCAATACACTCTTTTATTATGTCATAATGGTAAAAGAATGATAGCATTATGATGTCACAATCAAAACACCTCTTTAGTATCTCATGATGGTAACACAATTAAAACATTATAATATTACAATCAAAACTCCCCTTTATGATGTCATAATGTTAAGGTGATGATAGCATTATGACATCACAATCATAAGACCCCTTTCCGGTGTCATAATGGTAAGACAACTAAATCACTATGATGTCATAATCAATACACTCTTTTATTATGTCATAATGGGAAAAGAATGATAGCATTATGATGTCACAATCAAAACACCTCTTTAGTATCTCCTAATGGTAACACAATTAAAACATTATAATATTACAATCAAAACTCCCCTTTATGATGTCATAATGTTAAGCTGATGATAGCATCATGACATCACAATCATAAGACCCCTTTCCGGTGTCATAATGATAAGACAACTAAATCACTATGATGTCATAATCAATACACTCTTTTATTATGTCATAATGGTAAAAGAATGATAGCATTATGATGTCACAATCAAAACACATCTTTAGTATCTCATGATGGTAACACAATTAAAACATTATAATATTATAATCAAAACTCCCCTTTATGATGTCATAATGTTAAGGTGATGATAGCATTATGACATCACAATCATAAGACCCCTTTCCGGTGTCATAATGGTAAGACAACTAAATCACTAGGATGTCATAATCAATACACTCTTTTATTATGTCATAATGGTAAAAGAATGATAGCATTATGATGTCACAATCAAAACACCTCTTTAGTATCTCCTAATGGTAACACAATTAAAACATTATAATATTACAATCAAAACTCCCCTTTATGATGTCATATTGTTAAAATGATGATAGCATTATGACATCACAATCATAAGACCCCTTTCCGGTGTCATAATGATAAGACAACTAAATCACTATGATGTCATAATCAATACACTCTTTTATTATGTCATAATGATGAAAGAATGATAGCATTATGATGTCACAATCAAAACACCTCTTTAGTATCTCCTAATGGTAACACAATTAAAACATAATAATATTACAATCAAAACTCCCCTTTATGATGTCATATTGTTAAAATGATGATAGCATTATGACATCACAATCATAAGACCCCTTTCCGGTGTCATAATGATAAGACAACTAAATCACTATGATGTCATAATCAATACACTCTTTTATTATGTCATAATGGTAAAAGAATGATAGCATTATGATGTCACAATCAAAACACCTCTTTAGTATCTCCTAATGGTAACACAATTAAAACATTATAATATTACAATCAAAACTCCCCTTTATGATGTCATATTGTTAAAATGATGATAGCATTATGACATCACAATCATAAGACCCCTTTCCGGTGTCATAACGATAAGACAACTAAATCACTATGATGTCATAATCAATACACTCTTTTATTATGTCATAATGGTAAAAGAATGATAGCATTATGATGTCACAATCAAAACACCTCTTTAGTATCTCATGATGGTAACACAATTAAAACATTATAATATTACAATCAAAACTCCCCTTTATGATGTCATAATGTTAAGGTGATGATAGCATTATGACATCACAATCATAAGACCCCTTTCCGGTGTCATAATGGTAAGACAACTAAATCACTATGATGTCATAATCAATACACTCTTTTATTATGTCATAATGGGAAAAGAATGATAGCATTATGATGTCACAATCAAAACACCTCTTTAGTATCTCCTAATGGTAACACAATTAAAACATTACAATATAACAATCAAAACTCCCCTTTATGATGTCATAATGTTAAGGTGATGAAAGCATTATGACATCACAATCATAAGACCCCTTTCCGGTGTCATAATGATAAGACAACTAAATCACTATGATGTCATAATCAATACACTCTTTTATTATGTCATAATGGTAAAAGAATGATACCATTATGATGTCACAATCAAAACACCTATTTAGTATCTCCTAATGGTAACACAATTAAAACATTATAATATTACAATCAAAACTCCCCTTTATGATGTCATATTGTTAAAATGATGATAGCATTATGACATCACAATCATAAGACTCCTTTCCGGGGTCATAATTATAAGACAATTAAATCATTATGATGTCATAATCAATACACTCTTTTATTACGTCATAATGGTAAAAGAATGATAGCATTATGATGTCACAATCAAAACACCTCTTTAGTATCTCCTAATGGTAACACAATTAAAACATTATAATATTACAATCAAAACTCCCCTTTATGATGTCATATTGTTAAAATGATGATAGCATTATGACATCACAATCATAAGACCCCTTTCCGGTGTCATAACGATAAGACAACTAAATCACTATGATGTCATAATCAATACACTCTTTTATTATGTCATAATGGTAAAAGAATGATAGCATTATGATGTCACAATCAAAACACCTCTTTAGTATCTCATGATGGTAACACAATTAAAACATTATAATATTACAATCAAAACTCCCCTTTATGATGTCATAATGTTAAGGTGATGATAGCATTATGACATCACAATCATAAGACCCCTTTCCGGTGTCATAATGGTAAGACAACTAAATCACTATGATGTCATAATCAATACACTCTTTTATTATGTCATAATGGGAAAAGAATGATAGCATTATGATGTCACAATCAAAACACCTCTTTAGTATCTCCTAATGGTAACACAATTAAAACATTACAATATAACAATCAAAACTCCCCTTTATGATGTCATAATGTTAAGGTGATGAAAGCATTATGACATCACAATCATAAGACCCCTTTCCGGTGTCATAATGATAAGACAACTAAATCACTATGATGTCATAATCAATACACTCTTTTATTATGTCATAATGGTAAAAGAATGATACCATTATGATGTCACAATCAAAACACCTATTTAGTATCTCCTAATGGTAACACAATTAAAACATTATAATATTACAATCAAAACTCCCCTTTATGATGTCATATTGTTAAAATGATGATAGCATTATGACATCACAATCATAAGACTCCTTTCCGGGGTCATAATTATAAGACAATTAAATCATTATGATGTCATAATCAATACACTCTTTTATTACGTCATAATGGTAAAAGAATGATAGCATTATGATGTCACAATCAAAACACCTCTTTAGTATCTCCTAATGGTAACACAATTAAAACATTATAATATTACAATCAAAACTCCCCTTTATGATGTCATATTGTTAAAATGATGATAGCATTATGACATCACAATCATAAGACCCCTTTCCGGTGTCATAATGATAAGACAACTAAATCACTATGATGTCATAATCAAGACACTCTTTTATTATGTCATAATGGTAAAAAGAATGATAGCATTATGATGTCACAATCAAAACATCTCTTTAGTATCTCCTAATGGTAACACAATTAAAACATTATAATATTACAATCAAAACTCCCCTTTATGATGTCATATTGTTAAAATGATGATAGCATTATGACATCACAATCATAAGACCCCTTTCCGGTGTCATAATGATAAGACAACTAAATCACTATGATGTCATAATCAATACACTCTTTTATTATGTCATAATGGTAAAAGAATGATAGCATTATGATGTCACAATCAAAACACCTCTTTAGTATCTCCTAATGGTAACAAAATTAAAACATTATAATATTACAATCAAAACTCCCCTTTATGATGTCATAATGTTAAGGTGATGATAGCATTATGACATCACAATCATAAGACCCCTTTCCGGTGTCATAATGATAAGACAACTAAAGCACTATGATGTCATAATCAATACACTCTTTTATTATGTCATAATGGTAAAAGAATGATAGCATTATGATGTCACAATCAAAACACCTCTTTAGTATCTCATGATGGTAACACAATTAAAACATTATAATATTACAATCAAAACTCCCCTTTATGATGTCATAATGTTAAGGTGATGATAGCATTATGACATCACAATCATAAGACCCCTTTCCGGTGTCATAATGGTAAGACAACTAAATCACTATGATGTCATAATCAAGACACTCTTTTATTATGTCATAATGGTAAAAGAATGATAGCATTATGATGTCACAATCAAAACACCTCTTTAGTATCTCCTGATGGTAACACAATTAAAACACAATAATATTACAATCAAAACTCCCCTTTCTGATGTCATATTGTTAAAATGATGATAGCATTATGACATCACAATCATAAGACCCCTTTCCGGTGTCATAATGATAAGACAACTAAATCACTATGATGTCATAATCAATACACTCTTTTATTATGTCATAATGGTAAAAGAATGATAGCATTATGATGTCACAATCAAAACACCTCTTTAGTATCTCCTAATGGTAACACAATTAAAACATTATAATATTACAATCAAAACTCCCCTTTATGATGTCATATTGTTAAAATGATGATAGCATTATGACATCACAATCATAAGACCCCTTTCCGGTGTCATAATGATAAGACAACTAAATCACTATGATGTCATAATCAATACACTCTTTTATTATGTCATAATGGTAAAAGAATGATAGCATTATGATGTCACAATCAAAACACATCTTTAGTATCTCATGATGGTAACACAATTAAAACATTATAATATTAAAATCAAAACTCCCCTTTATGATGTCATAATGTTAAGGTGATGATAGCATTATGACATCACAATCATAAGACCCCTTTCCGGTGTCATAATGGTAAGACAACTAAATCACTATGATGTCATGATCAATACATTATTTTATTATGTCATAATGGGAAAAGAATGATAGCATTATGATGTCACAATCAAAACACCTCTTTAGTATCTTCTAATGGTAACAGAATTAAAACATTATAATATTACAATCAAAACTCCCCTTTATGATGTCATAATGTTAAGGTGATGATAGCATTATGACATCACAATCATAAGACCCCTTTCTGGTGTCATAATGATAAGACAACTAAATCACTATGATGTCATAATCAATACACTCTTTTATTATGTCATAATGGTAAAAGAATGATAGCATTATGATGTCACAATCAAAACACCTCTTTAGTATCTCATGATGGTAACACAATTAAAACATTATAATATTACAATCAAAACTCCCCTTTATGATGTCATATTGTTAAAATGATGATAGCATTATGACATCACAATCATAAGACTCCTTTCCGGTGTCATAATTATAAGACAATTAAATCATTATGATGTCATAATCAATACACTCTTTTATTATGTCATAATGGTAAAAGAAGGATAGCATTATGATGTCACAATCAAAACACCTCTTTAGTATCTCCTAATGGTAACACAATTAAAACATTATAATATTACAATCAAAACTCCCCTTTATGATGTCATATTGTTAAAATGATGATAGCATTATGACATCACAATCATAAGACCCCTTTCCGGTGTCATAACGATAAGACAACTAAATCACTATGATGTCATAATCAATACACTCTTTTATTATGTCATAATGGTAAAAGAATGATAGCATTATGATGTCACAATCAAAACACCTCTTTAGTATCTCATGATGGTAACACAATTAAAACATTATAATATTACAATCAAAACTCCCCTTTATGATGTCATAATGTTAAGGTGATGATAGCATTATGACATCACAATCATAAGACCCCTTTCCGGTGTCATAATGGTAAGACAACTAAATCACTATGATGTCATAATCAAGACACTCTTTTATTATGTCATAATGGTAAAAGAATGATAGCATTATGATGTCACAATCAAAACACCTCTTTAGTATCTCCTAATGGTAACACAATGAAAACATTATAATATTACAATCAAAACTCCCCTTTATGATGTCATAATGTTAAGGTGATGATAGCATTATGACATCACAATCATAAGACCCCTTTCCGGTGTCATAATGATAAGACAACTAAATCACTATGATGTCATAATCAATACACTCTTTTATTATGTCATAATGGTAAAAGAATGATAGCATTATGATGTCACAATCAAAACACCTCTTTAGTATCTCCTAATGGTAACACAATTAAAACATTATAATATTACAATCAAAACTCCCCTTTATGATGTCATATTGTAAAAATGATGATAGCATTATGACATCACAATCATAAGACCCCTTTCCGGTGTCATAATGATAAGACAACTAAATCACTATGATGTCATAATCAATACACTCTTTTATTATGTCATAATGGTAAAAGAATGATAGCATTATGATGTCACAATCAAAACACCTCTTTAGTATCTCCTAATGGTAACACAATTAAAACATTATAATATTACAATCAAAACTCCCCTTTATGATGTCATATTGTTAAAATGATGATAGCATTATGACATCACAATCATAAGACCCCTTTCCGGTGTCATAATGATAAGACAACTAAATCACTATGATATCATAATCAATACACTCTTTTATTATGTCATAATGATAAAAGAATGATAGCATTATGATGTCACAATCAAAACACATCTTTAGTATCTCATGATGGTAACACAATTAAAACATTATAATATTACAATCAAAACTCCCCTTTATGATGTCATAATGTTAAGATGATGATAGCATTATGACATCACAATCATAAGACCCCTTTCCGGTGTCATAATGATAAGACAATTAAATCACTATGATGTCATAATCAATACACTCTTTTATTATGTCATAATGGTAAAAGAATGATAGCATTATGATGTCACAATCAAAACACCTCTTTAGTATCTCCTAATGGTAACACAATTAAAACATTATAATATTACAATCAAAACTCCCCTTTATGATGTCATAATGTTAAGGTGATGATAGCATCATGACATCACAATCATAAGACCCCTTTCCGGTGTCATAATGATAAGACAACTAAATCACTATGATGTCATAATCAATACACTCTTTTATTATGTCATAATGGTAAAAGAATGATAGCATTATGATGTCACAATCAAAACACATCTTTAGTATCTCATGATGGTAACACAATTAAAACATTATAATATTATAATCAAAACTCCCCTTTATGATGTCATAATGTTAAGGTGATGATAGCATTATGACATCACAATCATAAGACCCCTTTCCGGTGTCATAATGGTAAGACAACTAAATCACTAGGATGTCATAATCAATACACTCTTTTATTATGTCATAATGGTAAAAGAATGATAGCATTATGATGTCACAATCAAAACACCTCTTTAGTATCTCCTAATGGTAACACAATTAAAACATTATAATATTACAATCAAAACTCCCCTTTATGATGTCATATTGTTAAAATGATGATAGCATTATGACATCACAATCATAAGACCCCTTTCCGGTGTCATAATGATAAGACAACTAAATCACTATGATGTCATAATCAATACACTCTTTTATTATGTCATAATGATGAAAGAATGATAGCATTATGATGTCACAATCAAAACACCTCTTTAGTATCTCCTAATGGTAACACAATTAAAACATTATAATATTACAATCAAAACTCCCCTTTATGATGTCATATTGTAAAAATGATGATAGCATTATGACATCACAATCATAAGACCCCTTTCCGGTGCCATAATGATAAGACAACTAAATCACTATGATGTCATAATCAATACACTCTTTTATTATGTCATAATGATGAAAGAATGATAGCATTATGATGTCACAATCAAAACACCTCTTTAGTATCTCCTAATGGTAACACAATTAAAACATTATAATATTACAATCAAAACTCCCCTTTATGATGTCATAATGTTAAGGTGATGATAGCATTATGACATCACAATCATAAGACCCCTTTCCGGTGTCATAACGATAAGACAACTAAATCACTATGATGTCATAATCAATACACTCTTTTATTATGTCATAATGGTAAAAGAATGATAGCATTATGATGTCACAATCAAAACACCTCTTTAGTACCTCATGATGGTAACACAATTAAAACATTATAATATTACAATCAAAACTCCCCTTTATGATGTCATAATGTTAAGGTGATGATAGCATTATGACATCACAATCATAAGACCCCTTTGCGGTGTCATAATGGTAAGACAACTAAATCACTATGATGTCATAATCAATACACTCTTTTATTATGTCATAATGGGAAAAGAATGATAGCATTATGATGTCACAATCAAAACACCTCTTTAGTATCTCCTAATGGTAACACAATTAAAACATTATAATATTACAATCAAAACTCCCCTTTATGATGTCATATTGTTAAAATGATGATAGCATTATGACATCACAATCATAAGACCCCTTTCCGGTGTCATAATGATAAGACAACTAAATCACTATGATGTCATAATCAAGACACTCTTTTATTATGTCATAATGGTAAAAGAATGATAGCATTATGATGTCACAATCAAAACACCTCTTTAGTATCTCCTAATGGTAACACAATTAAAACATTATAATATTACAATCAAAACTCCCCTTTATGATGTCATATTGTTAAAATGATGATAGCATTATGACATCACAATCATAAGACCCCTTTCCGGTGTCATAACGATAAGACAACTAAATCACTACGATGTCATAATCAATACACTCTTTTATTATGTCATAATGGTAAAAGAATGATAGCATTATGATGTCACAATCAAAACACCTCTTTAGTATCTCCTAATGGTAACACAATTAAAACATTATAATATTACAATCAAAACTCCCCTTTATGATGTCATAATGTTAAGGTGATGATAGCATTATGACATCACAATCATAAGACCCCTTTCCGGTGTCATAATGGTAAGACAACTAAATCACTATGATGTCATAATCAAGACACTCTTTTATTATGTCATAATGGTAAAAGAATGATAGCATTATGATGTCACAATCAAAACACCTCTTTAGTATCTCCTAATGGTAACACAATGAAAACATTATAATATTACAATCAAAACTCCCCTTTATGATGTCATAATGTTAAGGTGATGATAGCATTATGACATCACAATCATAAGACCCCTTTCCGGTGTCATAATGATAAGACAACTAAATCACTATGATGTCATAATCAATACACTCTTTTATTATGTCATAATGGTAAAAGAATGATAGCATTATGATGTCACAATCAAAACACCTCTTTAGTATCTCCTAATGGTAACACAATTAAAACATTATAATATTACAATCAAAACTCCCCTTTATGATGTCATAATGTAAAAATGATGATAGCATTATGACATCACAATCATAAGACCCCTTTCCGGTGTCATAACGATAAGACAACTAAATCACTACGATGTCATAATCAATACACTCTTTTATTATGTCATAATGGTAAAAGAATGATAGCATTATGATGTCACAATCAAAACACCTCTTTAGTATCTCCTAATGGTAACACAATTAAAACATTATAATATTACAATCAAAACTCCCCTTTATGATGTCATAATGTTAAGGTGATGATAGCATTATGACATCACAATCATAAGACCCCTTTCCGGTGTCATAATGGTAAGACAACTAAATCACTATGATGTCATAATCAAGACACTCTTTTATTATGTCATAATGGTAAAAGAATGATAGCATTATGATGTCACAATCAAAACACCTCTTTAGTATCTCCTAATGGTAACACAATGAAAACATTATAATATTACAATCAAAACTCCCCTTTATGATGTCATAATGTTAAGGTGATGATAGCATTATGACATCACAATCATAAGACCCCTTTCCGGTGTCATAATGATAAGACAACTAAATCACTATGATGTCATAATCAATACACTCTTTTATTATGTCATAATGGTAAAAGAATGATAGCATTATGATGTCACAATCAAAACACCTCTTTAGTATCTCCTAATGGTAACACAATTAAAACATTATAATATTACAATCAAAACTCCCCTTTATGATGTCATAATGTAAAAATGATGATAGCATTATGACATCACAATCATAAGACCCCTTTCCGGTGTCATAATGATAAGACAACTAAATCACTATGATGTCATAATCAATACACTCTTTTATTATGTCATAATGGTAAAAGAATGATAGCATTATGATGTCACAATCAAAACACCTCTTTAGTATCTCCTAATGGTAACACAATTAAAACATTATAATATTACAATCAAAACTCCCCTTTATGATGTCATATTGTTAAAATGATGATAGCATTATGACATCACAATCATAAGACCCCTTTCCGGTGTCATAATGATAAGACAACTAAATCACTATGATATCATAATCAATACACTCTTTTATTATGTCATAATGATAAAAGAATGATAGCATTATGATGTCACAATCAAAACACATCTTTAGTATCTCATGATGGTAACACAATTAAAACATTATAATATTACAATCAAAACTCCCCTTTATGATGTCATAATGTTAAGATGATGATAGCATTATGACATCACAATCATAAGACCCCTTTCCGGTGTCATAATGATAAGACAATTAAATCACTATGATGTCATAATCAATACACTCTTTTATTATGTCATAATGGTAAAAGAATGATAGCATTATGATGTCACAATCAAAACACCTCTTTAGTATCTCCTAATGGTAACACAATTAAAACATTACAATATAACAATCAAAACTCCCCTTTATGATGTCATAATGTTAAGGTGATGAAAGCATTATGACATCACAATCATAAGACCCCTTTCCGGTGTCATAATGATAAGACAACTAAATCACTATGATGTCATAATCAATACACTCTTTTATTATGTCATAATGGTAAAAGAATGATACCATTATGATGTCACAATCAAAACACCTATTTAGTGTGAGAGAGAACCGCTGGGCCTGTCTTCGCCGGAGGTGGTGGAGTGGAGTTGGATCCAGGCTTGTTTTTGGCCTACTTTGCACACGGACCATGTGGTCTGAAGTTTTAAATAGAGATCTGCACTGAGGAAAGCTATCAATCTTAAAGATCTTAAAGAATGGAGGACGCTAAAGACTTCTAAGCAAAGCAAGCGGAGCTCAGTGGAAAACTAAAAAAGAGCTGATTCCGTGGGATAAGTACCTCTATTAATTTCCATTTATAATTTTGTATTTTTATGTTTTATGAATATAAATAACATCAGTTAAGCTATTTATATTGCTTCTGAAGCGAAGGAAATACTGAAATATATGAACAGCTGAGCATCTTTAAAGTGTTTGGGCCTATAAACCCCTCATTGGTACACTACTTTAAGAGGGAAGGAAGAGGAGATAAAGAGGAGATGAGGATAGAAGAGAAAGAGTAAAGTAAATTAAAAGAAAAGGGAAAAGAAAAGAAAAAGAGAGAGAGGAAGGAAAAAAAAAAAAAAAAAAAAAAAAAAAAAAAAAAAAAAAAAAATTCTGTTTTGGAGGCACATCTATGTAGTAATATCTTCGAAGTGAATTTGACAATCTGACAACTCGATACCCTTGAGAGAACACGGTTTAAATAATGGCTTCCAAAAAGACTCAAGAAAAAACTATGAGAAAAGACAGAAAAGATCAGAAAACAGAAAAAAGACTCTCCTTTTTTACTCCGCCCATTAAGCACGATCAAAGAGGATTAAATGTGGAGGAAAGTATTATTGGACTTAATCAAACTGATGCAGATATTTCCCACATAAGTCCCTCATCAACAACAATGGATATGAAACAGTTTATACAAGACCAGTTAGATGCTCAGCTTGATCAGATTAAACAATTACTGCAGAATGCTATTCAGGAGTTAAAAACTGATTTATTAGCAATTACAATGAGAGTAAAACAAAATGAAGAAAAATTGGAGTACTTAGAAACTCAACTTGAAACTTATCAGGACACTATTAAGCAGAGTGACAACAAAATGAACTTCTTGGAGCAAAAAATAGCAGATCAGGAAGATCGGTCCAGACAAAATAATCTTAGATTTAGAGGAATTCCAGAAACCATCCTGAATGATAACCTTCAAGAATATTTCGAAACATTTATTGATATGCTTGGTATTAAAAAGCAGGATAACATAAAGATCTGGAATAAATGTTATAGAATTTCTAAACCTACCAATATACCATCGGAATCTCCCAGAGATGTCCTGATATCATTCACCTCAACTACATTAAAAGATAATATTCTAACTAAGATAAGGAATACACCCCTACGTATCCCCTATGATACTCTTAGAATATTACCGGATATATCCTATTTTACAAGAACGCAAAGGAGAAGATATGCAGAAGCAACGGGGATTTTGAAACAAAAAAACATTCGTTATAGATGGACTTTCCCAGGGAAGATCACAGTAATGTTTGATTACAAAAACTTTAGCTTTGACTCTCCTGAAAAATTAGAAACTTGGATGCAATTGAATAAGATTTATTGATGCCCAATTAATGTTTTTTTGAGGCAGGTTTTTTGATTAGGTAAAGTTTTTATTTATTTATTTATTTATTTTTATTATTATTTATTTATTTATTTATTTATTTATTTATTTATTTATTTATTTATTTATATATTTTTTTTTTTTTTTTTTTTTTACAATATCCCATATGATCTATTAATTATTGATTTTCACATATTATTTGATTTAACACAAAGGACATAACTTAAATTATCACTAATACTGGTTCTCTGGAATAAATATAAGGGAAGCACTATGAATTTAATGCACTTAAATTTTTCAATGAATATGGCTTAACTAAAGGTATCCACGGAGCCTTTGGCATAGTAATCCTCTAGGATGATGATAAAAAATGTTTGATTTAAACAGAATAATACTTATTATCTTACAAAGTTGTGAAACACTGTTTTATGTTGGAATTATCTGAATTTATTATTTACTTACGTTTATTTATTTATTACTATTTTTTTTTTTTTTTTTTTTTTTTTTTTTTTTTTTTTTCTTCCTCTCTAGTGAGTCACAAATATGATTTGATACGACATAAAGGGTAGTTTTCCTATTTTGAAATAATCATGAGGGATATATCAGGATCCCAAATATTAACTTAAACTATTAATACATAGGGTTTTGGTACCCATGTAGTCTGCTATAGTAACCCTTTAGGTTTAAGATATAAAATGCAAACTTATACACAACAATATTTACTATACTATAAAGTTGTGATTTGGTAACCCAATTTGGGACTTTCTTTTTTTTTTTTTTTTTTTTTTTTTTTGTTTTTTTTTTTTTTTTTTGAGAAATATTTCACATGATTCATTAAATATTGAGTTCCACATATTATTTGATTTATCACAAAGGATATAACTAAATTTATCACTAATATTGGTTTTCAGAACGTATAAGAGAAGCATTATGAATTTAAATATTTAATGGATATGGTTTAATCGTATCTTTGAAATTTTTGGTATAGCAACCCTTTAGGGCGAAGATAAAATATTTTAAAATATTTTAAATTTAAACACAATAATATTCACTATTATATAAGGTTGTGAATCACTATTTTATTTGGAATTTTCTGGAATTATTCGAACCTATTTACTTTTTTTTTTTTTTTTTTTTTTTTTTTTTTTTTTTTTTTTTTTTTTTTTTCTTTTCTCTCTCCTGCCTTATTAGGAATACCCCATTAATTCCGACAACCATCGGTAGGATGGTAAATATTCCGCTTGTATCTCTCGCAATTGAGGGATTTAGGGAGAGACTCATGCGGATGTATATTTCTCATTTTAAAATTGAGCTGTATACTGTACAAAGTCTTAAATGTTGTCTTATTGTGTTATGTATGTATACATTTTTTTTAGTTTATGACAGATTAGTAAGCATCACCAGGGTAGTAAAATATATTGATCAAGTTGAAAACAATGCTTAAGTTTGCTACGATAAATGCCCAAGGTCTAAATTCTCCCTTAAAACGAACATTACTTTTGGATAGATTATGGTCTGAAAAAATACATATTTGTTGTATTCAAGAGACACACTGGAGATTAAATGATAAAATAAATATGAAAACTCAGAGATTCCCCATTATATTTGAGGCCTCACTGAAAGAGAAAAAAAAGAGAGGAGTAGCAATTTTGTTTAGTAAAGATATAGATGTTGACATAAAGTTAATAGAATTAGACCCAGACGGGAGATACATAATAATGATTATTGAAATAAATAAAAAATTAATGACATTGGTTAATGTATATGCACCAAACAGTTCACAAGTTTATTTTCTCACAGCTCTTTTTAAAAAGATAATGAAAATTAAACAGGGTTTCTTGATGATCTTAGGGGATTTTAATTGTATATTGAATCCAGATCTAGACAAAATGACTCAAAAAGGTACGACGAAAGACAAAAAAGTGATTGCACAAGCTAAAAGATTTCAAACGCTGCTACACAATCATTTCCTATTTGATATTTGGAGAACCATGTATCCTAATGAGAGAGACTATACTTGTTTCTCCAAATCATATAAATCTTATTCAAGGATAGATCTGGCGGTAGGGGACTTAGGTTTGATGTCTAGAGTTTCAAGTTCAAAAATACACGAAATTACCTGGTCTGATCATAACTTACTGACAGTACTGGTAGAAGGGTTAATCTTTAAACATCGCCCTGAATGGATATTAAATGATAATTTAATGAAGAAAGACCAAGACATTGCATACATAGATGAGACCACTAAATTATATTTTAAAGAGAATGATGTAGAAGGAATATCAGCAGGTAGCCTATGGTGTGCATATAAGGCGGTAATTAGAGGCCATTTTATAAAACTAGAAGCTCAAAAGAAAAGAGTTTTTGAATCCTCCCTGTCAGAATTATATATTAATCTTTATTTAGTAACAACAGAAAATAAAAAATCTCCATCAGCTCATGGGACCGAGAAGATTGAAGAAATAAAAAATAAGATTAATAATCTTCTATTAGAGAAAGTGAATAAAACCCTAAATTCCCTAAAAATGAATAGATACTATAAAGGGAACAGAGCGGATAAACTGCTCACTAACTTACTTAAGAAAAAAAGGGCAAAAAAGCGAATTACAAGATTAGTTTATAAAGGTAAAACCCTGTTGAATCCCAGAGCAATTGGGGAAGCTTTTAATGAGTTTTATAGTATGTTATATAATACTCCGCAGAAATGTTCGGTATCGGAAATTAAAAAATATTTTAGCAGTAGAGTTTTCCCTAAACCTACAAGAGAAATGCTTAAAGAGCTCAATAAAACGATAACAATTGAGGAAGTTCAAAACAGAATTAGAACATTAAAACTAAAAAAATCCCCTGGTCCGGACGGATTTAATGCCAATTTTTATAAAATATTTATAGACCGAGTTTCTGCTAATTTGACCACCTTTTTTAATGAGGTTATGAAAACAGGGAATATTCCCAGGGAACTTTTAAGAGGTAATATAATACCTATTCTGAAAGCAGGAAAAAACCCAGAGGACTTGGTCAGCTATAGGCCAATAACTCTATTGAATTTGGATCTCAAAATCTATACGGGTATCCTGGCCCAAAGACTAAAAAAAGTTCTTCCCTGTCTGATCCATAAGGACCAGGCAGGATTTATTATAGGTAGATCTTCTGCAAGCCATGTAAGGTTTCTTGCAGATCTATTGGAACACTCAAGCAGGAGGGGAGTTCCCCAACTGACCCTGTCATTGGACGCGGAAAAGGCCTTTGACAGGGTCAGCTGGGTATATATGTCAGAGGCCTTGCTTTCATTCGGTATGGATGGTGATTTTCACCGAGCTATTATGGCCCTATATACAACCCCTATGGGGAGAGTAGTCGGACCAGGAATTGAGTCCCTTTGGTTTTCATTAACGAACGGCACCCGACAGGGTTGCCCACTTTCTCCCCTTCTTTATATTATTTCATTAGAACCTCTTGCAATAGAGATTAGATCTAGTCCAGGAATCAAAGGATGTGGGAAAGACGAGACCCATAAAATAAAATTATATGCGGACGATATCCTAATAACAATTGAAGATCCGATAAGATCAACAGAGAGTCTCATGACAGTGATTAATCAATATAGCTTATTATCGAATTACAAATTAAATGTTTCAAAAACAGTGGCTCTACCTTTATTTATTAATAAAAGTCAGAAATCACAGATAGAAAAATTCGGGTTTTTTTGGGCTAAAGATTCAATAGAATATTTAGGAATAAAAATCTCAGTTAATCCCGCAGATTGGTTAGAAATAAATCTATTGCCAGCTATAAAAGAAATGAATCAATCACTTAAAAATTGGCAAAAATTATATATTTCATGGATGGGAAGGATAAATGCGGTTAAATCATATTTACTACCAAAATTTATATATATTTTTAGATTAATACCATTTTCTGTTCCCGATCCTTGGCTAGAACTAATACAACAAGCATTTACACAATTTATATGGGCAAAAAAAAAACCTAGATTGAACTCCCAATTATTAGCAAAAAAGTTATATGAAGGAGGCCTGGGTTTTCCAATCATTAAGCATTATGCTTTGGCTGCGCAATTTACTAATATATTAATGACCTTATTGGATAATGCACAATATGAATCTTGGTATGACTTAGAACTGTTAAATAATACTCCCTTTAAAGATCTCCAAACACTTTTTTGGCTACCTAAAAAGGAAACTATGGAATATGTTAAGACATGTAACAAGTTAATTTTGATAGACTTATTAAAGGTTTGGATTCAAATAAGGAAAAAAATAGGACTTGAAAATAAAATTATTGTGTCCTTATCATTGAGTACCATAGAAAATTTAATACAGGATATAACCCTGACCACATGGAAACACGCGGGTATATCAAAGATCTCAGATCTATATGAAGATCAGATCCTTAAAAGCTTTACGACTTTACAAATACAATATAATCTTTCCCCGGGTGAATGTTTTAAATATCTAAGAATTAAGTCATTCCTGAACAAAAATATTTGTTTTGATAATAAAAATAGCACTATCTCCTTGTTTACAAAAATATTAAAATCTAAGGAACATAATAAAATGACTACTAAATCTTTGGCCATAATCCATTCTTATAAAAAAATCCCGCTCCCTCCAGCGCTAAAAAATTGGGGAAAAGATTTAAATTGCGAAATAAATTTAGAGGAATGGAATTATGCTTTGAAACTTACTATGAAACATGTTCACTGTTTAAACTTAAATGAATTACAGTTTAAATTAATGAATAGATGGTATAGAGTTCCAGCACTATTAGCAAAAATGTATCGCAATGCTATACCTAATTGCTGGAGATGCGGAGAACCAAAGGGAGATGAAATACATATTTGGTGGAGTTGTATAGCAATTAAAAATTTTTGGAGTTCTATATCCTCCCGTTTGCAAATGATTTTTGGAAAAAAATGGAATCTGACTCCTGATCAAGCTTTGTTGCATCTAAATCTTCCCAATACAAATAATAACGATCTGAGATTCCTTCTTCACTTATTAACAGCTGTAAAAATAGAAATTGCTAGGAATTGGAAAAAGACAGAAGGGATTATTTGGGAAAAAGTTAAGGCACAAGTTATATATCAATGTCAGATGGAGAGAGGAATTGCAACCTACCCAATTTTCTATAAAGAAAAATATAATTTCTGGAATAGATGGATAGACCAATTACAAATGGGCAAACTGGATTAATATCAATACTTAAGTTAGCTCAAATTTCTGTAACTTGATGAATAGTTACAATCTACCCTGGTGATGCGGGGACGATAATATATGCATGTTAAGATGTGAATGAATATATATTTCAATGTGGTACTTGCTGCCCTATCTGCCTATGTTTATTGTTTAGTATTTATGTATGCTGTTATCCTTTTTTTTTTTTTTTTTTTTTCTTTTCCTTGTGGTTAATGTTTTTTTCTCTGTCTTTTTTTTGCTGTTATGTCGCAGTTCGCCTGGTGGATACAGGCGAAGTCTGTTCTTATTCCTTTTTTCTTTTCATGTATAAATTTTGAAAAACCAAATAAAGAAAAAAAAAAAAAAAAAAAAAAAAACACCTATTTAGTATCTCCTAATGGTAACACAATTAAAACATTATAATATTACAATCAAAACTCCCCTTTATGATGTCATATTGTTAAAATGATGATAGCATTATGACATCACAATCATAAGACTCCTTTCCGGGGTCATAATTATAAGACAATTAAATCATTATGATGTCATAATCAATACACTCTTTTATTACGTCATAATGGTAAAAGAATGATAGCATTATGATGTCACAATCAAAACACCTCTTTAGTATCTCCTAATGGTAACACAATTAAAACATTATAATATTACAATCAAAACTCCCCTTTATGATGTCATATTGTTAAAATGATGATAGCATTATGACATCACAATCATAAGACCCCTTTCCGGTGTCATAATGATAAGACAACTAAATCACTATGATGTCATAATCAAGACACTCTTTTATTATGTCATAATGGTAAAAAGAATGATAGCATTATGATGTCACAATCAAAACACCTCTTTAGTATCTCCTAATGGTAACACAATTAAAACATTATAATATTACAATCAAAACTCCCCTTTATGATGTCATATTGTTAAAATGATGATAGCATTATGACATCACAATCATAAGACCCCTTTCCGGTGTCATAACGATAAGACAACTAAATCACTATGATGTCATAATCAATACACTCTTTTATTATGTCATAATGGTAAAAGAATGATAGCATTATGATGTCACAATCAAAACACCTCTTTAGTATCTCCTAATGGTAACAAAATTAAAACATTATAATATTACAATCAAAACTCCCCTTTATGATGTCATAATGTTAAGGTGATGATAGCATTATGACATCACAATCATAAGACCCCTTTCCGGTCTCATAATGATAAGACAACTAAATCACTATGATGTCATAATCAATACACTCTTTTATTATGTCATAATGGTAAAAGAATGATAGCATTATGATGTCACAATCAAAACACCTCTTTAGTATCTCATGATGGTAACACAATTAAAACATTATAATATTACAATCAAAACTCCCCTTTATGATGTCATAATGTTAAGGTGATGATAGCATTATGACATCACAATCATAAGACCCCTTTCCGGTGTCATAATGGTAAGACAACTAAATCACTATGATGTCATAATCAATACACTCTTTTATTATGTCATAATGGTAAAAGAATGATAGCATTATGATGTCACAATCAAAACACCTCTTTAGTATCTCCTAATGGTAACACAATTAAAACATTATAATATTACAATCAAAACTCCCCTTTATGATGTCATAATGTTAAGGTGATGATAGCATCATGACATCACAATCATAAGACCCCTTGACGGTGTCATAATGATAAGACAACTAAATCACTATGATGTCATAATCAATACACTCTTTTATTATGTCATAATGGTAAAAGAATGATAGCATTATGATGTCACAATCAAAACACATCTTTAGTATCTCATGATGGTAACACAATTAAAACATTATAATATTACAATCAAAACTCCCCTTTATGATGTCATAATGTTAAGGTGATGATAGCATTATGACATCACAATCATAAGACCCCTTTCCGGTGTCATAATGGTAAGACAACTAAATCACTATGATGTCATAATCAATACACTCTTTTATTATGTCATAATGGTAAAAGAATGATAGCATTATGATGTCACAATCAAAACACCTCTTTAGTATCTCCTAATGGTAACACAATTAAAACATTATAATATTACAATCAAAACTCCCCTTTATGATGTCATATTGTTAAAATGATGATAGCATTCTGACATCACAATCATAAGACCCCTTTCCGGTGTCATAATGATAAGACAACTAAATCACTATGATGTCATAATCAATACACTCTTTTATTATGTCATAATGATGAAAGAATGATAGCATTATGATGTCACAATCAAAACACCTCTTTAGTATCTCCTAATGGTAACACAATTAAAACATTATAATATTACAATCAAAACTCCCCTTTATGATGTCATATTGTAAAAATGATGATAGCATTATGACATCACAATCATAAGACCCCTTTCCGGTGTCATAATGATAAGACAACTAAATCACTATGATGTCATAATCAATACACTCTTTTATTATGTCATAATGGTAAAAGAATGATAGCATTATGATGTCACAATCAAAACACATCTTTAGTATCTCATGATGGTAACACAATTAAAACATTATAATATTACAATCAAAACTCCCCTTTATGATGTCATAATGTTAAGGTGATGATAGCATTATGACATCACAATCATAAGACCCCTTTGCGGTGTCATAATGGTAAGACAACTAAATCACTATGATGTCATAATCAATACACTCTTTTATTATGTCATAATGGGAAAAGAATGATAGCATTATGATGTCACAATCAAAACACCTCTTTAGTATCTCCTAATGGTAACACAATTAAAACATTATAATATTACAATCAAAACTCCCCTTTATGATGTCATATTGTTAAAATGATGATAGCATTATGACATCACAATCATAAGACCCCTTTCCGGTGTCATAATGATAAGACAACTAAATCACTATGATGTCATAATCAAGACACTCTTTTATTATGTCATAATGGTAAAAGAATGATAGCATTATGATGTCACAATCAAAACACCTCTTTAGTATCTCCTAATGGTAACACAATTAAAACATTATAATATTACAATCAAAACTCCCCTTTATGATGTCATAATGTTAAGGTGATGATAGCATTATGACATCACAATCATAAGACCCCTTTCCGGTGTCATAATGATAAGACAACTAAATCACTATGATGTCATAATCAATACACTCTTTTATTATGTCATAATGGTAAAAGAATGATAGCATTATGATGTCACAATCAAAACACCTCTTTAGTATCTCATGATGGTAACACAATTAAAACATTATAATATTACAATCAAAACTCCCCTTTATGATGTCATTTTGTTAAAATGATGATAGCATTATGACATCACAATCATAAGACTCCTTTCCGGTGTCATAATTATAAGACAATTAAATCATTATGAGGTCATAATCAATACACTCTTTTATTATGTCATAATGGTAAAAGAATGATAGCATTATGATGTCACAATCAAAACACCTCTTTAGTATCTCCTAATGGTAACACAATTAAAACATTATAATATTACAATCAAAACTCCCCTTTATGATGTCATATTGTTAAAATGATGATAGCATTATGACATCACAATCATAAGACCCCTTTCCGGTGTCATAATGATAAGACAACTAAATCACTATGATGTCATAATCAATACACTCTTTTATTATGTCATAATGGTAAAAGAATGATAGCATTATGATGTCACAATCAAAACACCTCTTTAGTATCTCCTAATGGTAACACAATTAAAACATTATAATATTACAATCAAAACTCCCCTTTATGATGTCATATTGTAAAAATGATGATAGCATTATGACATCACAATCATAAGACCCCTTTCCGGTGTCATAATGATAAGACAACTAAATCACTATGATGTCATAATCAATACACTCTTTTATTATGTCATAATGGTAAAAGAATGATAGCATTATGATGTCACAATCAAAATACCTCTTTAGTATCTCCTAATGGTAACACAATTAAAACATTATAATATTACAATCAAAACTCCCCTTTATGATGTCATATTGTTAAAATGATGATAGCATTATGACATCACAATCATGAGACCCCTTTCCGGTGTCATAATGATAAGACAACTAAATCACTATGATGTCATAATCAATACACTCTTTTATTATGTCATAATGGTAAAAGAATGATAGCATTATGATGTCACAATCAAAACACCTCTTTAGTAGCTCCTGATGGTAACACAATTAAAACATTATAATATTAAAATCAAAACTCCCCTTTATGATGTCATAATGTTAAGGTGATGATAGCATTATGACATCACAATCATAAGACCCCTTTCCGGTGTCATAATGGAAAGACAACTAAATCACTATGATGTCATAATCAATACACTCTTTTATTATGTCATAATGGTAAAAGAATGATAGCATTATGATGTCACAATCAAAACACCTCTTTAGTATCTCCTAATGGTAACACAATTAAAACATTATAATATTACAATCAAAACTCCCCTTTATGATGTCATAATGTTAAGGTGATGATAGCATTATGACATCACAATCATAAGACCCCTTTCCGGTGTCATAATGATAAGACAACTAAATCACTATGATGTCATAATCAATACACTCTTTTATTGTGTCATAATGGTAAAAGAATGATAGCATTATGATGTCACAATCAAAACACCTCTTTAGTATCTCCTAATGGTAACACAATTAAAACATTATAATATTACAATCAAAACTCCCCTTTATGATGTCATATTGTTAAAATGATGATAGCATTATGACATCACAATCATAAGACCCCTTTCCGGTGTCATAATGATAAGACAACTAAATCACTATGATGTCATAATCAAGACACTCTTTTATTATGTCATAATGGTAAAAGAATGATAGCATTATGATGTCACAATCAAAACACCTCTTTAGTATCTCCTAATGGTAACACAATTAAAACATTATAATATTACAATCAAAACTCCCCTTTATGATGTCATATTGTAAAAATGATGATAGCATTATGACATCACAATCATAAGACCCCTTTCCGGTGTCATAATGATAAGACAACTAAATCACTATGATGTCATAATCAATACACTCTTTTATTATGTCATAATGGTAAATGAATGATAGCATTATGATGTCACAATCAAAACACCTCTTTAGTATCTCATGATGGTAACACAATTAAAACATTATAATATTACAATCAAAACTCCCCTTTATGATGTCATAATGTTAAGGTGATGATAGCATTATGACATCACAATCATAAGACCCCTTTCCGGTGTCATAATGGTAAGACAACTAAATCACTATGATGTCATAATCAATACACTCTTTTATTATGTCATAATGGGAAAAGAATGATAGCATTATGATGTCACAATCAAAACACCTCTTTAGTATCTCCTAATGGTAACACAATTAAAACATTATAATATTACAATCAAAACTCCCCTTTATGATGTCATATTGTTAAGGTGATGATAGCATTATGACATCACAATCATAAGACCCCTTTCCGGTGTCATAATGATAAGACAACTAAATCACTATGATGTCATAATCAATACACTCTTTTATTATGTCATAATGGTAAAAGAATGATAGCATTATGATGTCACAATCAAAACACCTCTTTAGTATCTCCTAATGGTAACACAATTAAAACATTATAATATTACAATCAAAACTCCCCTTTATGATGTCATATTGTTAAAATGATGATAGCATTATGACATCACAATCATAAGACCCCTTTCCGGTGTCATAATGATAAGACAACTAAATCACTATGATGTCATAATCAATACACTCTTTTATTATGTCATAATGGTAAAAGAATGATAACATTATGATGTCACAATCAAAACACCTCTTTAGTATCTCCTAATGGTAACACAATTAAAACATTATAATATTACAATCAAAACTCCCCTTTATGATGTCATATTGTTAAAATGATGATAGCATTATGACATCACAATCATAAGACCCCTTTCCGGTGTCATAATGATAAGACAACTAAATCACTGTGATGTCATAATCAATACACTCTTTTATTATGTCATAATGGTAAAAGAATGATAGCATTATGATGTCACAATCAAAACACCTCTTTAGTAGCTCCTAATGGTAACACAATTAAAACATTATAATATTACAATCAAAACTCCCCTTTATGATGTCATATTGTTAAAATGATGATAGCATTATGACATCACAATCATAAGACTCCTTTCCGGTGTCATAATTATAAGACAATTAAATCACTATGATGTCATAATCAATACACTCTTTTATTATGTCATAATGGTAAAAGAATGATAGCATTATGATGTCACAATCAAAACACCTCTTTAGTATCTCCTAATGGTAACACAATTAAAACATTATAATATTACAATCAAAACTCCCCTTTATGATGTCATATTGTTAAAATGATGATAGCATTATGACATCACAATCATAAGACCCCTTTCCGGTGTCATAATGATAAGACAACTAAATCACTATGATGTCATAATCAAGACACTCTTTTATTATGTCATAATGGTAAAAAGAATGATAGCATTATGATGTCACAATCAAAACACCTCTTTAGTATCTCCTAATGGTAACACAATTAAAACATTATAATATTACAATCAAAACTCCCCTTTATGATGTCATATTGTTAAAATGATGATAGCATTATGACATCACAATCATAAGACCCCTTTCCGGTGTCATAACGATAAGACAACTAAATCACTATGATGTCATAATCAATACACTCTTTTATTATGTCATAATGGTAAAAGAATGATAGCATTATGATGTCACAATCAAAACACCTCTTTAGTATCTCCTAATGGTAACAAAATTAAAACATTATAATATTACAATCAAAACTCCCCTTTATGATGTCATAATGTTAAGGTGATGATAGCATTATGACATCACAATCATAAGACCCCTTTCCGGTCTCATAATGATAAGACAACTAAATCACTATGATGTCATAATCAATACACTCTTTTATTATGTCATAATGGTAAAAGAATGATAGCATTATGATGTCACAATCAAAACACCTCTTTAGTATCTCATGATGGTAACACAATTAAAACATTATAATATTACAATCAAAACTCCCCTTTATGATGTCATAATGTTAAGGTGATGATAGCATTATGACATCACAATCATAAGACCCCTTTCCGGTGTCATAATGGTAAGACAACTAAATCACTATGATGTCATAATCAATACACTCTTTTATTATGTCATAATGGTAAAAGAATGATAGCATTATGATGTCACAATCAAAACACCTCTTTAGTATCTCCTAATGGTAACACAATTAAAACATTATAATATTACAATCAAAACTCCCCTTTATGATGTCATAATGTTAAGGTGATGATAGCATCATGACATCACAATCATAAGACCCCTTTCCAGTGTCATAATGATAAGACAACTAAATCACTATGATGTCATAATCAATACACTCTTTTATTATGTCATAATGGTAAAAGAATGATAGCATTATGATGTCACAATCAAAACACATCTTTAGTATCTCATGATGGTAACACAATTAAAACATTATAATATTACAATCAAAACTCCCCTTTATGATGTCATAATGTTAAGGTGATGATAGCATTATGACATCACAATCATAAGACCCCTTTCCGGTGTCATAATGGTAAGACAACTAAATCACTATGATGTCATAATCAATACACTCTTTTATTATGTCATAATGGTAAAAGAATGATAGCATTATGATGTCACAATCAAAACACCTCTTTAGTATCTCCTAATGGTAACACAATTAAAACATTATAATATTACAATCAAAACTCCCCTTTATGATGTCATATTGTTAAAATGATGATAGCATTCTGACATCACAATCATAAGACCCCTTTCCGGTGTCATAATGATAAGACAACTAAATCACTATGATGTCATAATCAATACACTCTTTTATTATGTCATAATGATGAAAGAATGATAGCATTATGATGTCACAATCAAAACACCTCTTTAGTATCTCCTAATGGTAACACAATTAAAACATTATAATATTACAATCAAAACTCCCCTTTATGATGTCATATTGTAAAAATGATGATAGCATTATGACATCACAATCATAAGACCCCTTTCC
Organism: Spea bombifrons; assembly: GCF_027358695.1. Classification (NCBI taxonomy): domain Eukaryota; kingdom Metazoa; phylum Chordata; class Amphibia; order Anura; family Pelobatidae; genus Spea; species Spea bombifrons. The sequence goes on from NC_071088.1 coordinate 41,892,311, forward strand.
GGTGTCATAATGATAAGACAACTAAATCACTATGATGTCATAATCAATACACTCTTTTATTATGTCATAATGGTAAAAGAATGATAGCATTATGATGTCACAATCAAAACACATCTTTAGTATCTCATGATGGTAACACAATTAAAACATTATAATATTACAATCAAAACTCCCCTTTATGATGTCATAATGTTAAGGTGATGATAGCATTATGACATCACAATCATAAGACCCCTTTGCGGTGTCATAATGGTAAGACAACTAAATCACTATGATGTCATAATCAATACACTCTTTTATTATGTCATAATGGGAAAAGAATGATAGCATTATGATGTCACAATCAAAACACCTCTTTAGTATCTCCTAATGGTAACACAATTAAAACATTATAATATTACAATCAAAACTCCCCTTTATGATGTCATATTGTTAAAATGATGATAGCATTATGACATCACAATCATAAGACCCCTTTCCGGTATCATAATGATAAGACAACTAAATCACTATGATGTCATAATCAAGACACTCTTTTATTATGTCATAATGGTAAAAGAATGATAGCATTATGATGTCACAATCAAAACACCTCTTTAGTATCTCCTAATGGTAACACAATTAAAACATTATAATATTACAATCAAAACTCCCCTTCATGATGTCATAATGTTAAGGTGATGATAGCATTATGACATCACAATCATAAGACCCCTTTCCGGTGTCATAATGATAAGACAACTAAATCACTATGATGTCATAATCAATACACTCTTTTATTATGTCATAATGGTAAAAGAATGATAGCATTATGATGTCACAATCAAAACACCTCTTTAGTATCTCATGATGGTAACACAATTAAAACATTATAATATTACAATCAAAACTCCCCTTTATGATGTCATTTTGTTAAAATGATGATAGCATTATGACATCACAATCATAAGACTCCTTTCCGGTGTCATAATTATAAGACAATTAAATCATTATGATGTCATAATCAATACACTCTTTTATTATGTCATAATGGTAAAAGAATGATAGCATTATGATGTCACAATCAAAACACCTCTTTAGTATCTCCTAATGGTAACACAATTAAAACATTATAATATTACAATCAAAACTCCCCTTTATGATGTCATATTGTTAAAATGATGATAGCATTATGACATCACAATCATAAGACCCCTTTCCGGTGTCATAATGATAAGACAACTAAATCACTATGATGTCATAATCAATACACTCTTTTATTATGTCATAATGATAAAAGAATGATAGCATTATGATGTCACAATCAGAACACCTCTTTAGTATCTCCTAATGGTAACACAATTAAAACATTATAATATTACAATCAAAACTCCCCTTTATGATGTCATATTGTAAAAATGATGATAGCATTATGACATCACAATCATAAGACCCCTTTCCGGTGTCATAATGATAAGACAACTAAATCACTATGATGTCATAATCAATACACTCTTTTATTATGTCATAATGGTAAAAGAATGATAGCATTATGATGTCACAATCAAAACACCTCTTTAGTATCTCCTAATGGTAACACAATTAAAACATTATAATATTACAATCAAAACTCCCCTTTATGATGTCATATTGTTAAAATGATGATAGCATTATGACATCACACTCATAAGACTCCTTTCCGGTGTCATAATTATAAGACAATTAAATCATTATGATGTCATAATCAATACACTCTTTTATTATGTCATAATGGTAAAAGAATGATAGCATTATGATGTCACAATCAAAACACCTCTTTAGTATCTCCTAATGGTAACACAATTAAAACATTATAATATTACAATCAAAACTCCCCTTTATGATGTCATATTGTTAAAATGATGATAGCATTATGACATCACAATCATAAGACCCCTTTCCGGTGTCATAACGATAAGACAACTAAATCACTATGATGTCATAATCAATACACTCTTTTATTATGTCATAATGGTAAAAGAATGATAGCATTATGATGTCACAATCAAAACACCTCTTTAGTATCTCATGATGGTAACACAATTAAAACATTATAATATTACAATCAAAACTCCCCTTTATGATGTCATAATGTTAAGGTGATGATAGCATTATGACATCACAATCATAAGACCCCTTTCCGGTGTCATAATGGTAAGACAACTAAATCACTATGATGTCATAATCAAGACACTCTTTTATTATGTCATAATGGTAAAAGAATGATAGCATTATGATGTCACAATCAAAACACCTCTTTAGTATCTCCTAATGGTAACACAATTAAAACATTATAATATTACAATCAAAACTCCCCTTTATGATGTCATATTGTAAAAATGATGATAGCATTATGACATCACAATCATAAGACCCCTTTCCGGTGTCATAATGATAAGACAACTAAATCACTATGATGTCATAATCAATACACTCTTTTATTATGTCATAATGGTAAAAGAATGATAGCATTATGATGTCACAATCAAAACACCTCTTTAGTATCTCCTAATGGTAACACAATTAAAACATTACAATATAACAATCAAAACTCCCCTTTATGATGTCATAATGTTAAGGTGATGAAAGCATTATGACATCACAATCATAAGACCCCTTTCCGGTGTCATAATGATAAGACAACTAAATCACTATGATGTCATAATCAATACACTCTTTTATTATGTCATAATGGTAAAAGAATGATACCATTATGATGTCACAATCAAAACACCTATTTAGTATCTCCTAATGGTAACACAATTAAAACATTATAATATTACAATCAAAACTCCCCTTTATGATGTCATATTGTTAAAATGATGATAGCATTATGACATCACAATCATAAGACTCCTTTCCGGGGTCATAATTATAAGACAATTAAATCATTATGATGTCATAATCAATACACTCTTTTATTACGTCATAATGGTAAAAGAATGATAGCATTATGATGTCACAATCAAAACACCTCTTTAGTATCTCCTAATGGTAACACAATTAAAACATTATAATATTACAATCAAAACTCCCCTTTATGATGTCATATTGTTAAAATGATGATAGCATTATGACATCACAATCATAAGACCCCTTTCCGGTGTCATAATGATAAGACAACTAAATCACTATGATGTCATAATCAAGACACTCTTTTATTATGTCATAATGGTAAAAAGAATGATAGCATTATGATGTCACAATCAAAACACCTCTTTAGTATCTCCTAATGGTAACACAATTAAAACATTATAATATTACAATCAAAACTCCCCTTTATGATGTCATATTGTTAAAATGATGATAGCATTATGACATCACAATCATAAGACCCCTTTCCGGTGTCATAACGATAAGACAACTAAATCACTATGATGTCATAATCAATACACTCTTTTATTATGTCATAATGGTAAAAGAATGATAGCATTATGATGTCACAATCAAAACACCTCTTTAGTATCTCCTAATGGTAACAAAATTAAAACATTATAATATTACAATCAAAACTCCCCTTTATGATGTCATAATGTTAAGGTGATGATAGCATTATGACATCACAATCATAAGACCCCTTTCCGGTGTCATAATGATAAGACAACTAAATCACTATGATATCATAATCAATACACTCTTTTATTATGTCATAATGATAAAAGAATGATAGCATTATGATGTCACAATCAAAACACATCTTTAGTATCTCATGATGGTAACACAATTAAAACATTATAATATTACAATCAAAACTCCCCTTTATGATGTCATAATGTTAAGATGATGATAGCATTATGACATCACAATCATAAGACCCCTTTCCGGTGTCATAATGATAAGACAATTAAATCACTATGATGTCATAATCAATACACTCTTTTATTATGTCATAATGGTAAAAGAATGATAGCATTATGATGTCACAATCAAAACACCTCTTTAGTATCTCCTAATGGTAACACAATTAAAACATTATAATATTACAATCAAAACTCCCCTTTATGATGTCATAATGTTAAGGTGATGATAGCATTATGACATCACAATCATAAGACCCCTTTACGGGGTCATAATGATAAGACAACTAAATCACTATGATGTCATAATCAATACACTCTTTTATTATGTCATAATGGTAAAAGAATGATAGCATTATGATGTCACAATCAAAACACCTCTTTAGTATCTCCTAATGGTAACACAATTAAAACATTATAATATTACAATCAAAACTCCCCTTTATGATGTCATATTGTTAAAATGATGATAGCATTATGACATCACACTCATAAGACTCCTTTCCGGTGTCATAATTATAAGACAATTAAATCATTATGATGTCATAATCAATACACTCTTTTATTATGTCATAATGGTAAAAGAATGATAGCATTATGATGTCACAATCAAAACACCTCTTTAGTATCTCCTAATGGTAACACAATTAAAACATTATAATATTACAATCAAAACTCCCCTTTATGATGTCATATTGTTAAAATGATGATAGCATTATGACATCACAATCATAAGACCCCTTTGCGGTGTCATAATGATAAGACAACTAAATCACTATGATGTCATAATCAAGACACTCTTTTATTATGTCATAATGGTAAAAGAATGATAGCATTATGATGTCACAATCAAAACACCTCTTTAGTATCTCCTAATGGTAACACAATTAAAACATTATAATATTACAATCAAAACTCCCCTTTATGATGTCATATTGTTAAAATGATGATAGCATTATGACATCACAATCATAAGACCCCTTTCCGGTGTCATAACGATAAGACAACTAAATCACTATGATGTCATAATCAATACACTCTTTTATTATGTCATAATGGTAAAAGAATGATAGCATTATGATGTCACAATCAAAACACCTCTTTAGTATCTCCTAATGGTAACAAAATTAAAACATTATAATATTACAATCAAAACTCCCCTTTATGATGTCATAATGTTAAGGTGATGATAGCATTATGACATCACAATCATAAGACCCCTTTCCGGTGTCATAATGATAAGACAACTAAATCACTATGATGTCATAATCAATACACTCTTTTATTATGTCATAATGGTAAAAGAATGATAGCATTATGATGTCACAATCAAAACACCTCTTTAGTATCTCATGATGGTAACACAATTAAAACATTATAATATTACAATCAAAACTCCCCTTTATGATGTCATAATGTTAAGGTGATGATAGCATTATGACATCACAATCATAAGACCCCTTTCCGGTGTCATAATGGTAAGACAACTAAATCACTATGATGTCATAATCAAGACACTCTTTTATTATGTCATAATGGTAAAAGAATGATAGCGTTATGATGTCACAATCAAAACACCTCTTTAGTATCTCCTAATGGTAACACAATTAAAACATTATAATATTACAATTAAAACTCCCCTTTATGATGTCATAATGTTAAGGTGATGATAGCATTATGACATCACAATCATAAGACCCCTTTCCGGTGTCATAATGATAAGACAACTAAATCACTATGATGTCATAATCAATACACTCTTTTATTATGTCATAATGGTAAAAGAATGATAGCATTATGATGTCACAATCAAAACACCTCTTTAGTATCTCCTAATGGTAACACAATTAAAACATTATAATATTACAATCAAAACTCCCCTTTATGATGTCATATTGTTAAAATGATGATAGCATTATGACATCACAATCATAAGACTCCTTTCCGGTGTCATAATTATAAGACAATTAAATCATTATGATGTCATAATCAATACACTCTTTTATTATGTCATAATGGTAAAAGAATGATAGCATTATGATGTCACAATCAAAACACCTCTTTAGTATCTCCTAATGGTAACACAATTAAAACATAATATTACAATCAAAACTCCCCTTTATGATGTCATATTGTTAAAATGATGATAGCATTATGACATCACAATCATAAGACCCCTTTCCGGTGTCATAATGATAAGACAACTAAATCATTATGATGTCATAATCAATACACTCTTTTATTATGTCATAATGGTAAAAGAATGATAGCATTATGATGTCACAATCAAAACACCTCTTTAGTATCTCCTAATGGTAACACAATTAAAACATTATAATATTACAATCAAAACTCCCCTTTATGATGTCATATTGTTAAAATGATGATAGCATTATGACATCACAATCATAAGACCCCTTTCCGGTGTCATAATGATAAGACAACTAAATCACTGTGATGTCATAATCAATACACTCTTTTATTATGTCATAATGGTAAAAGAATGATAGCATTATGATGTCACAATCAAAACACCTCTTTAGTAGCTCCTAATGGTAACACAATTAAAACATTATAATATTACAATCAAAACTCCCCTTTATGATGTCATATTGTTAAAATGATGATAGCATTATGACATCACAATCATAAGACTCCTTTCCGGTGTCATAATTATAAGACAATTAAATCACTATGATGTCATAATCAATACACTCTTTTATTATGTCATAATGGTAAAAGAATGATAGCATTATGATGTCACAATCAAAACACCTCTTTAGTATCTCATGATGGTAACACAATTAAAACATTATAATATTACAATCAAAACTCCCCTTTATGATGTCATAATGTTAAGGTGATGATAGCATTATGACATCACAATCATAAGACCCCTTTCCGGTGTCATAATGGTAAGACAACTAAATCACTATGATGTCATAATCAAGACACTCTTTTATTATGTCATAATGGTAAAAGAATGATAGCATTATGATGTCACAATCAAAACACCTCTTTAGTATCTCCTAATGGTAACACAATTAAAACATTATAATATTACAATCAAAACTCCCCTTTATGATGTCATATTGTTAAAATGATGATAGCATTATGACATCACAATCATAAGACCCCTTTCCGGTGTCATAATGATAAGACAACTAAATCACTATGATATCATAATCAATACACTCTTTTATTATGTCATAATGATAAAAGAATGATAGCATTATGATGTCACAATCAAAACACATCTTTAGTATCTCATGATGGTAACACAATTAAAACATTATAATATTACAATCAAAACTCCCCTTTATGATGTCATAATGTTAAGGTGATGATAGCATCATGACATCACAATCATAAGACCCCTTTCCGGTGTCATAATGATAAGACAACTAAATCACTATGATGTCATAATCAATACACTCTTTTATTATGTCATAATGGTAAAAGAATGATAGCATTATGATGTCACAATCAAAACACATCTTTAGTATCTCATGATGGTAACACAATTAAAACATTATAATATTATAATCAAAACTCCCCTTTATGATGTCATAATGTTAAGGTGATGATAGCATTATGACATCACAATCATAAGACCCCTTTCCGGTGTCATAATGGTAAGACAACTAAATCACTATGATGTCATAATCAATACACTCTTTTATTATGTCATAATGGTAAAAGAATGATAGCATTATGATGTCACAATCAAAACACATCTTTAGTATCTCATGATGGTAACACAATTAAAACATTATAATATTACAATCAAAACTCCCCTTTATGATGTCATAATGTTAAGGTGATGATAGCATTATGACATCACAATCATAAGACCCCTTTCCGGTGTCATAACGATAAGACAACTAAATCACTATGATGTCATAATCAATACACTCTTTTATTATGTCATAATGGTAAAAGAATGATAGCATTATGATGTCACAATCAAAACACCTCTTTAGTATCTCCTAATGGTAACAAAATTAAAACATTATAATATTACAATCAAAACTCCCCTTTATGATGTCATAATGTTAAGGTGATGATAGCATTATGACATCACAATCATAAGACCCCTTTCCGGTCTCATAATGATAAGACAACTAAATCACTATGATGTCATAATCAATACACTCTTTTATTATGTCATAATGGTAAAAGAATGATAGCATTATGATGTCACAATCAAAACACCTCTTTAGTATCTCATGATGGTAACACAATTAAAACATTATAATATTACAATCAAAACTCCCCTTTATGATGTCATAATGTTAAGGTGATGATAGCATTATGACATCACAATCATAAGACCCCTTTCCGGTGTCATAATGGTAAGACAACTAAATCACTATGATGTCATAATCAATACACTCTTTTATTATGTCATAATGGTAAAAGAATGATAGCATTATGATGTCACAATCAAAACACCTCTTTAGTATCTCCTAATGGTAACACAATTAAAACATTATAATATTACAATCAAAACTCCCCTTTATGATGTCATAATGTTAAGGTGATGATAGCATCATGACATCACAATCATAAGACCCCTTTCCGGTGTCATAATGATAAGACAACTAAATCACTATGATGTCATAATCAATACACTCTTTTATTATGTCATAATGGTAAAAGAATGATAGCATTATGATGTCACAATCAAAACACATCTTTAGTATCTCATGATGGTAACACAATTAAAACATTATAATATTACAATCAAAACTCCCCTTTATGATGTCATAATGTTAAGGTGATGATAGCATTATGACATCACAATCATAAGACCCCTTTCCGGTGTCATAATGGTAAGACAACTAAATCACTATGATGTCATAATCAATACACTCTTTTATTATGTCATAATGGTAAAAGAATGATAGCATTATGATGTCACAATCAAAACACCTCTTTAGTATCTCCTAATGGTAACACAATTAAAACATTATAATATTACAATCAAAACTCCCCTTTATGATGTCATATTGTTAAAATGATGATAGCATTCTGACATCACAATCATAAGACCCCTTTCCGGTGTCATAATGATAAGACAACTAAATCACTATGATGTCATAATCAATACACTCTTTTATTATGTCATAATGATGAAAGAATGATAGCATTATGATGTCACAATCAAAACACCTCTTTAGTATCTCCTAATGGTAACACAATTAAAACATTATAATATTACAATCAAAACTCCCCTTTATGATGTCATATTGTAAAAATGATGATAGCATTATGACATCACAATCATAAGACCCCTTTCCGGTGTCATAATGATAAGACAACTAAATCACTATGATGTCATAATCAATACACTCTTTTATTATGTCATAATGGTAAAAGAATGATAGCATTATGATGTCACAATCAAAACACATCTTTAGTATCTCATGATGGTAACACAATTAAAACATTATAATATTACAATCAAAACTCCCCTTTATGATGTCATAATGTTAAGGTGATGATAGCATTATGACATCACAATCATAAGACCCCTTTGCGGTGTCATAATGGTAAGACAACTAAATCACTATGATGTCATAATCAATACACTCTTTTATTATGTCATAATGGGAAAAGAATGATAGCATTATGATGTCACAATCAAAACACCTCTTTAGTATCTCCTAATGGTAACACAATTAAAACATTATAATATTACAATCAAAACTCCCCTTTATGATGTCATATTGTTAAAATGATGATAGCATTATGACATCACAATCATAAGACCCCTTTCCGGTATCATAATGATAAGACAACTAAATCACTATGATGTCATAATCAAGACACTCTTTTATTATGTCATAATGGTAAAAGAATGATAGCATTATGATGTCACAATCAAAACACCTCTTTAGTATCTCCTAATGGTAACACAATTAAAACATTATAATATTACAATCAAAACTCCCCTTCATGATGTCATAATGTTAAGGTGATGATAGCATTATGACATCACAATCATAAGACCCCTTTCCGGTGTCATAATGATAAGACAACTAAATCACTATGATGTCATAATCAATACACTCTTTTATTATGTCATAATGGTAAAAGAATGATAGCATTATGATGTCACAATCAAAACACCTCTTTAGTATCTCATGATGGTAACACAATTAAAACATTATAATATTACAATCAAAACTCCCCTTTATGATGTCATTTTGTTAAAATGATGATAGCATTATGACATCACAATCATAAGACTCCTTTCCGGTGTCATAATTATAAGACAATTAAATCATTATGATGTCATAATCAATACACTCTTTTATTATGTCATAATGGTAAAAGAATGATAGCATTATGATGTCACAATCAAAACACCTCTTTAGTATCTCCTAATGGTAACACAATTAAAACATTATAATATTACAATCAAAACTCCCCTTTATGATGTCATATTGTTAAAATGATGATAGCATTATGACATCACAATCATAAGACCCCTTTCCGGTGTCATAATGATAAGACAACTAAATCACTATGATGTCATAATCAATACACTCTTTTATTATGTCATAATGATAAAAGAATGATAGCATTATGATGTCACAATCAGAACACCTCTTTAGTATCTCCTAATGGTAACACAATTAAAACATTATAATATTACAATCAAAACTCCCCTTTATGATGTCATATTGTAAAAATGATGATAGCATTATGACATCACAATCATAAGACCCCTTTCCGGTGTCATAATGATAAGACAACTAAATCACTATGATGTCATAATCAATACACTCTTTTATTATGTCATAATGGTAAAAGAATGATAGCATTATGATGTCACAATCAAAACACCTCTTTAGTATCTCCTAATGGTAACACAATTAAAACATTATAATATTACAATCAAAACTCCCCTTTATGATGTCATATTGTTAAAATGATGATAGCATTATGACATCACACTCATAAGACTCCTTTCCGGTGTCATAATTATAAGACAATTAAATCATTATGATGTCATAATCAATACACTCTTTTATTATGTCATAATGGTAAAAGAATGATAGCATTATGATGTCACAATCAAAACACCTCTTTAGTATCTCCTAATGGTAACACAATTAAAACATTATAATATTACAATCAAAACTCCCCTTTATGATGTCATATTGTTAAAATGATGATAGCATTATGACATCACAATCATAAGACCCCTTTCCGGTGTCATAACGATAAGACAAATAAATCACTATGATGTCATAATCAATACACTCTTTTATTATGTCATAATGGTAAAAGAATGATAGCATTATGATGTCACAATCAAAACACCTCTTTAGTATCTCATGATGGTAACACAATTAAAACATTATAATATTACAATCAAAACTCCCCTTTATGATGTCATAATGTTAAGGTGATGATAGCATTATGACATCACAATCATAAGACCCCTTTCCGGTGTCATAATGGTAAGACAACTAAATCACTATGATGTCATAATCAAGACACTCTTTTATTATGTCATAATGGTAAAAGAATGATAGCATTATGATGTCACAATCAAAACACATCTTTAGTATCTCATGATGGTAACACAATTAAAACATTATAATATTACAATCAAAACTCCCCTTTATGATGTCATAATGTTAAGGTGATGATAGCATTATGACATCACAATCATAAGACCCCTTTGCGGTGTCATAATGGTAAGACAACTAAATCACTATGATGTCATAATCAATACACTCTTTTATTATGTCATAATGGTAAAAGAATGATAGCATTATGATGTCACAATCAAAACACCTCTTTAGTATCTCCTAATGGTAACACAATTAAAACATTATAATATTACAATCAAAACTCCCCTTTATGATGTCATATTGTTAAAATGATGATAGCATTATGACATCACAATCATAAGACCCCTTTCCGGTGTCATAATGATAAGACAACTAAATCACTATGATGTCATAATCAAGACACTCTTTTATTATGTCATAATGGTAAAAGAATGATAGCATTATGATGTCACAATCAAAACACCTCTTTAGTATCTCCTAATGGTAACACAATTAAAACATTATAATATTACAATCAAAACTCCCCTTTATGATGTCATAATGTTAAGGTGATGATAGCATTATGACATCACAATCATAAGACCCCTTTCCGGTGTCATAATGATAAGACAACTAAATCACTATGATGTCATAATCAATACACTCTTTTATTATGTCATAATGGTAAAAGAATGATAGCATTATGATGTCACAATCAAAACACCTCTTTAGTATCTCATGATGGTAACACAATTAAAACATTATAATATTACAATCAAAACTCCCCTTTATGATGTCATTTTGTTAAAATGATGATAGCATTATGACATCACAATCATAAGACTCCTTTCCGGTGTCATAATTATAAGACAATTAAATCATTATGAGGTCATAATCAATACACTCTTTTATTATGTCATAATGGTAAAAGAATGATAGCATTATGATGTCACAATCAAAACACCTCTTTAGTATCTCCTAATGGTAACACAATTAAAACATTATAATATTACAATCAAAACTCCCCTTTATGATGTCATATTGTTAAAATGATGATAGCATTATGACATCACAATCATAAGACCCCTTTCCGGTGTCATAATGATAAGACAACTAAATCACTATGATGTCATAATCAATACACTCTTTTATTATGTCATAATGATAAAAGAATGATAGCATTATGATGTCACAATCAGAACACCTCTTTAGTATCTCCTAATGGTAACACAATTAAAACATTATAATATTACAATCAAAACTCCCCTTTATGATGTCATATTGTAAAAATGATGATAGCATTATGACATCACAATCATAAGACCCCTTTCCGGTGTCATAATGATAAGACAACTAAATCACTATGATGTCATAATCAATACACTCTTTTATTATGTCATAATGGTAAAAGAATGATAGCATTATGATGTCACAATCAAAACACCTCTTTAGTATCTCCTAATGGTAACACAATTAAAACATTATAATATTACAATCAAAACTCCCCTTTATGATGTCATATTGTTAAAATGATGATAGCATTATGACATCACAATCATAAGACCCCTTTCCGGTGTCATAATGATAAGACAACTAAATCACTATGATATCATAATCAATACACTCTTTTATTATGTCATAATGATAAAAGAATGATAGCATTATGATGTCACAATCAAAACACATCTTTAGTATCTCATGATGGTAACACAATTAAAACATTATAATATTACAATCAAAACTCCCCTTTATGATGTCATAATGTTAAGATGATGATAGCATTATGACATCACAATCATAAGACCCCTTTCCGGTGTCATAATGATAAGACAATTAAATCACTATGATGTCATAATCAATACACTCTTTTATTATGTCATAATGGTAAAAGAATGATAGCATTATGATGTCACAATCAAAACACCTCTTTAGTATCTCCTAATGGTAACACAATTAAAACATTATAATATTACAATCAAAACTCCCCTTTATGATGTCATAATGTTAAGGTGATGATAGCATTATGACATCACAATCATAAGACCCCTTTACGGGGTCATAATGATAAGACAACTAAATCACTATGATGTCATAATCAATACACTCTTTTATTATGTCATAATGGTAAAAGAATGATAGCATTATGATGTCACAATCAAAACACCTCTTTAGTATCTCCTAATGGTAACACAATTAAAACATTATAATATTACAATCAAAACTCCCCTTTATGATGTCATATTGTTAAAATGATGATAGCATTATGACATCACACTCATAAGACTCCTTTCCGGTGTCATAATTATAAGACAATTAAATCATTATGATGTCATAATCAATACACTCTTTTATTATGTCATAATGGTAAAAGAATGATAGCATTATGATGTCACAATCAAAACACCTCTTTAGTATCTCCTAATGGTAACACAATTAAAACATTATAATATTACAATCAAAACTCCCCTTTATGATGTCATATTGTTAAAATGATGATAGCATTATGACATCACAATCATAAGACCCCTTTGCGGTGTCATAATGATAAGACAACTAAATCACTATGATGTCATAATCAAGACACTCTTTTATTATGTCATAATGGTAAAAGAATGATAGCATTATGATGTCACAATCAAAACACCTCTTTAGTATCTCCTAATGGTAACACAATTAAAACATTATAATATTACAATCAAAACTCCCCTTTATGATGTCATATTGTTAAAATGATGATAGCATTATGACATCACAATCATAAGACCCCTTTCCGGTGTCATAACGATAAGACAACTAAATCACTATGATGTCATAATCAATACACTCTTTTATTATGTCATAATGGTAAAAGAATGATAGCATTATGATGTCACAATCAAAACACCTCTTTAGTATCTCCTAATGGTAACAAAATTAAAACATTATAATATTACAATCAAAACTCCCCTTTATGATGTCATAATGTTAAGGTGATGATAGCATTATGACATCACAATCATAAGACCCCTTTCCGGTGTCATAATGATAAGACAACTAAATCACTATGATGTCATAATCAATACACTCTTTTATTATGTCATAATGGTAAAAGAATGATAGCATTATGATGTCACAATCAAAACACCTCTTTAGTATCTCATGATGGTAACACAATTAAAACATTATAATATTACAATCAAAACTCCCCTTTATGATGTCATAATGTTAAGGTGATGATAGCATTATGACATCACAATCATAAGACCCCTTTCCGGTGTCATAATGGTAAGACAACTAAATCACTATGATGTCATAATCAAGACACTCTTTTATTATGTCATAATGGTAAAAGAATGATAGCGTTATGATGTCACAATCAAAACACCTCTTTAGTATCTCCTAATGGTAACACAATTAAAACATTATAATATTACAATTAAAACTCCCCTTTATGATGTCATAATGTTAAGGTGATGATAGCATTATGACATCACAATCATAAGACCCCTTTCCGGTGTCATAATGATAAGACAACTAAATCACTATGATGTCATAATCAATACACTCTTTTATTATGTCATAATGGTAAAAGAATGATAGCATTATGATGTCACAATCAAAACACCTCTTTAGTATCTCCTAATGGTAACACAATTAAAACATTATAATATTACAATCAAAACTCCCCTTTATGATGTCATATTGTTAAAATGATGATAGCATTATGACATCACAATCATAAGACTCCTTTCCGGTGTCATAATTATAAGACAATTAAATCATTATGATGTCATAATCAATACACTCTTTTATTATGTCATAATGGTAAAAGAATGATAGCATTATGATGTCACAATCAAAACACCTCTTTAGTATCTCCTAATGGTAACACAATTAAAACATAATATTACAATCAAAACTCCCCTTTATGATGTCATATTGTTAAAATGATGATAGCATTATGACATCACAATCATAAGACCCCTTTCCGGTGTCATAATGATAAGACAACTAAATCATTATGATGTCATAATCAATACACTCTTTTATTATGTCATAATGATAAAAGAATGATAGCATTATGATGTCACAATCAAAACACCTCTTTAGTATCTCCTAATGGTAACACAATTAAAACATTATAATATTACAATCAAAACTCCCCTTTATGATGTCATATTGTAAAAATGATGATAGCATTATGACATCACAATCATAAGACCCCTTTCCGGTGTCATAATGATAAGACAACTAAATCACTATGATGTCATAATCAATACACTCTTTTATTATGTCATAATGGTAAAAGAATGATAGCATTATGATGTCACAATCAAAACACCTCTTTAGTATCTCCTAATGGTAACACAATTAAAACATTATAATATTACAATCAAAACTCCCCTTTATGATGTCATATTGTTAAAATGATGATAGCATTATGACATCACAATCATAAGACCCCTTTCCGGTGTCATAATGATAAGACAACTAAATCACTATGATGTCATAATCAAGACACTCTTTTATTATGTCATAATGGTAAAAGAATGATAGCATTATGATGTCACAATCAAAACACCTCTTTAGTATCTCCTAATGGTAACACAATTAAAACATTATAATATTACAATCAAAACTCCCCTTTATGATGTCATATTGTAAAAATGATGATAGCATTATGACATCACAATCATAAGACCCCTTTCCGGTGTCATAATGATAAGACAACTAAATCACTATGATGTCATAATCAATACACTCTTTTATTATGTCATAATGGTAAAAGAATGATAGCATTATGATGTCACAATCAAAACACATCTTTAGTATCTCATGATGGTAACACAATTAAAACATTATAATATTACAATCAAAACTCCCCTTTATGATGTCATAATGTTAAGGTGATGATAGCATTATGACATCACAATCATAAGACCCCTTTCCGGTGTCATAATGGTAAGACAACTAAATCACTATGATGTCATAATCAATACACTCTTTTATTATGTCATAATGGGAAAAGAATGATAGCATTATGATGTCACAATCAAAACACCTCTTTAGTATCTCCTAATGGTAACACAATTAAAACATTATAATATTACAATCAAAACTCCCCTTTATGATGTCATAATGTTAAGGTGATGATAGCATTATGACATCACAATCATAAGACCCCTTTCCGGTGTCATAATGATAAGACAACTAAATCACTATGATGTCATAATCAATACACTCTTTTATTATGTCATAATGGTAAAAGAATGATAGCATTATGATGTCACAATCAAAACACCTCTTTAGTATCTCCTAATGGTAACACAATTAAAACATTATAATATTACAATCAAAACTCCCATTTATGATGTCATATTGTTAAAATGATGATAGCATTATGACATCACAATTATAAGACCCCTTTCCGGTGTCATAATGATAAGACAACTAAATCACTATGATGTCATAATCAATACACTCTTTTATTATGTCATAATGGTAAAAGAATGATAGCATTATGATGTCACAATCAAAACACCTCTTTAGTATCTCCTAATGGTAACACAATTAAAACATTATAATATTACAATCAAAACTCCCCTTTATGATGTCATATTGTTAAAATGATGATAGCATTATGACATCACAATCATAAGACCCCTTTCCGGTGTCATAATGATAAGACAACTAAATCACTGTGATGTCATAATCAATACACTCTTTTATTATGTCATAATGGTAAAAGAATGATAGCATTATGATGTCACAATCAAAACACCTCTTTAGTAGCTCCTAATGGTAACACAATTAAAACATTATAATATTACAATCAAAACTCCCCTTTATGATGTCATATTGTTAAAATGATGATAGCATTATGACATCACAATCATAAGACTCCTTTCCGGTGTCATAATTATAAGACAATTAAATCACTATGATGTCATAATCAATACACTCTTTTATTATGTCATAATGGTAAAAGAATGATAGCATTATGATGTCACAATCAAAACACCTCTTTAGTATCTCATGATGGTAACACAATTAAAACATTATAATATTACAATCAAAACTCCCCTTTATGATGTCATAATGTTAAGGTGATGATAGCATTATGACATCACAATCATAAGACCCCTTTCCGGTGTCATAATGGTAAGACAACTAAATCACTATGATGTCATAATCAAGACACTCTTTTATTATGTCATAATGGTAAAAGAATGATAGCATTATGATGTCACAATCAAAACACCTCTTTAGTATCTCCTAATGGTAACACAATTAAAACATTATAATATTACAATCAAAACTCCCCTTTATGATGTCATATTGTTAAAATGATGATAGCATTATGACATCACAATCATAAGACCCCTTTCCGGTGTCATAATGATAAGACAACTAAATCACTATGATATCATAATCAATACACTCTTTTATTATGTCATAATGATAAAAGAATGATAGCATTATGATGTCACAATCAAAACACATCTTTAGTATCTCATGATGGTAACACAATTAAAACATTATAATATTACAATCAAAACTCCCCTTTATGATGTCATAATGTTAAGATGATGATAGCATTATGACATCACAATCATAAGACCCCTTTCCGGTGTCATAATGATAAGACAATTAAATCACTATGATGTCATAATCAATACACTCTTTTATTATGTCATAATGGTAAAAGAATGATAGCATTATGATGTCACAATCAAAACACCTCTTTAGTATCTCCTAATGGTAACACAATTAAAACATTATAATATTACAATCAAAACTCCCCTTTATGATGTCATAATGTTAAGGTGATGATAGCATCATGACATCACAATCATAAGACCCCTTTCCGGTGTCATAATGATAAGACAACTAAATCACTATGATGTCATAATCAATACACTCTTTTATTATGTCATAATGGTAAAAGAATGATAGCATTATGATGTCACAATCAAAACACATCTTTAGTATCTCATGATGGTAACACAATTAAAACATTATAATATTATAATCAAAACTCCCCTTTATGATGTCATAATGTTAAGGTGATGATAGCATTATGACATCACAATCATAAGACCCCTTTCCGGTGTCATAATGGTAAGACAACTAAATCACTATGATGTCATAATCAATACACTCTTTTATTATGTCATAATGGTAAAAGAATGATAGCATTATGATGTCACAATCAAAACACATCTTTAGTATCTCATGATGGTAACACAATTAAAACATTATAATATTACAATCAAAACTCCCCTTTATGATGTCATAATGTTAAGGTGATGATAGCATTATGACATCACAATCATAAGACCCCTTTCCGTTGTCATAATGGTAAGACAACTAAATCACTATGATGTCATAATCAATACACTCTTTTATTATGTCATAATGGGAAAAGAATGATAGCATTATGATGTCACAATCAAAACACCTCTTTAGTATCTCCTAATGGTAACACAATTAAAACATTATAATATTACAATCAAAACTCCCCTTTATGATGTCATAATGTTAAGGTGATGATAGCATTATGACATCACAATCATAAGACCCCTTTCCGGTGTCATAATGATAAGACAACTAAATCACTATGATGTCATAATCAATACACTCTTTTATTATGTCATAATGGTAAAAGAATGATAGCATTATGATGTCACAATCAAAACACCTCTTTAGTATCTCCTAATGGTAACACAATTAAAACATTATAATATTACAATCAAAACTCCCATTTATGATGTCATATTGTTAAAATGATGATAGCATTATGACATCACAATTATAAGACCCCTTTCCGGTGTCATAATGATAAGACAACTAAATCACTATGATGTCATAATCAATACACTCTTTTATTATGTCATAATGGTAAAAGAATGATAGCATTATGATGTCACAATCAAAACACCTCTTTAGTATCTCCTAATGGTAACACAATTAAAACATTATAATATTACAATCAAAACTCCCCTTTATGATGTCATAATGTTAAGGTGATGATAGCATTATGACATCACAATCATAAGACCCCTTTCCGGTGTCATAATGGTAAGACAACTAAATCACTATGATGTCATAATCAAGACACTCTTTTATTATGTCATAATGGTAAAAGAATGATAGCATTATGATGTCACAATCAAAACACCTCTTTAGTATCTCCTAATGGTAACACAATTAAAACATTATAATATTACAATCAAAACTCCCCTTTATGATGTCATATTGTTAAAATGATGATAGCATTATGACATCACAATCATAAGACCCCTTTCCGGTGTCATAATGATAAGACAACTAAATCACTATGATATCATAATCAATACACTCTTTTATTATGTCATAATGATAAAAGAATGATAGCATTATGATGTCACAATCAAAACACATCTTTAGTATCTCATGATGGTAACACAATTAAAACATTATAATATTACAATCAAAACTCCCCTTTATGATGTCATAATGTTAAGATGATGATAGCATTATGACATCACAATCATAAGACCCCTTTCCGGTGTCATAATGATAAGACAATTAAATCACTATGATGTCATAATCAATACACTCTTTTATTATGTCATAATGGTAAAAGAATGATAGCATTATGATGTCACAATCAAAACACCTCTTTAGTATCTCCTAATGGTAACACAATTAAAACATTATAATATTACAATCAAAACTCCCCTTTATGATGTCATAATGTTAAGGTGATGATAGCATCATGACATCACAATCATAAGACCCCTTTCCGGTGTCATAATGATAAGACAACTAAATCACTATGATGTCATAATCAATACACTCTTTTATTATGTCATAATGGTAAAAGAATGATAGCATTATGATGTCACAATCAAAACACATCTTTAGTATCTCATGATGGTAACACAATTAAAACATTATAATATTATAATCAAAACTCCCCTTTATGATGTCATAATGTTAAGGTGATGATAGCATTATGACATCACAATCATAAGACCCCTTTCCGGTGTCATAATGGTAAGACAACTAAATCACTATGATGTCATAATCAATACACTCTTTTATTATGTCATAATGGTAAAAGAATGATAGCATTATGATGTCACAATCAAAACACCTCTTTAGTATCTCCTAATGGTAACACAATTAAAACATTATAATATTACAATCAAAACTCCCCTTTATGATGTCATATTGTTAAAATGATGATAGCATTATGACATCACAATCATAAGACCCCTTTCCGGTGTCATAATGATAAGACAACTAAATCACTATGATGTCATAATCAATACACTCTTTTATTATGTCATAATGATGAAAGAATGATAGCATTATGATGTCACAATCAAAACACCTCTTTAGTATCTCCTAATGGTAACACAATTAAAACATTATAATATTACAATCAAAACTCCCCTTTATGATGTCATATTGTAAAAATGATGATAGCATTATGACATCACAATCATAAGACCCCTTTCCGGTGTCATAATGATAAGACAACTAAATCACTATGATGTCATAATCAATACACTCTTTTATTATGTCATAATGATGAAAGAATGATAGCATTATGATGTCACAATCAAAACACCTCTTTAGTATCTCCTAATGGTAACACAATTAAAACATTATAATATTACAATCAAAACTCCCCTTTATGATGTCATAATGTTAAGGTGATGATAGCATTATGACATCACAATCATAAGACCCCTTTCCGGTGTCATAACGATAAGACAACTAAATCACTATGATGTCATAATCAATACACTCTTTTATTATGTCATAATGGTAAAAGAATGAGAGCGTTATGATGTCACAATCAAAACACCTCTTTAGTATCTCCTAATGGTAACACAATTAAAACATTATAATATTACAATCAAAACTCCCCTTTATGATGTCATAATGTTAAGATGATGATAGCATTATGACATCACAATCATAAGACCCCTTTCCGGTGTCATAATGATAAGACAATTAAATCACTATGATGTCATAATCAATACACTCTTTTATTATGTCATAATGGGAAAAGAATGATAGCATTATGATGTCACAATCAAAACACCTCTTTAGTATCTCCTAATGGTAACACAATTAAAACATTATAATATTACAATCAAAACTCCCCTTTATGATGTCATAATGTTAAGGTGATGATAGCATTATGACATCACAATCATAAGACCCCTTTACGGGGTCATAATGATAAGACAACTAAATCACTATGATGTCATAATCAATACACTCTTTTATTATGTCATAATGGTAAAAGAATGATAGCATTATGATGTCACAATCAAAACACCTCTTTAGTATCTCCTAATGGTAACACAATTAAAACATTATAATATTACAATCAAAACTCCCCTTTATGATGTCATATTGTTAAAATGATGATAGCATTATGACATCACACTCATAAGACTCCTTTCCGGTGTCATAATTATAAGACAATTAAATCATTATGATGTCATAATCAATACACTCTTTTATTATGTCATAATGGTAAAAGAATGATAGCATTATGATGTCACAATCAAAACACCTCTTTAGTATCTCCTAATGGTAACACAATTAAAACATTATAATATTACAATCAAAACTCCCCTTTATGATGTCATATTGTTAAAATGATGATAGCATTATGACATCACAATCATAAGACCCCTTTCCGGTGTCATAATGATAAGACAACTAAATCACTATGATGTCATAATCAAGACACTCTTTTATTATGTCATAATGGTAAAAGAATGATAGCATTATGATGTCACAATCAAAACACCTCTTTAGTATCTCCTAATGGTAACACAATTAAAACATTATAATATTACAATCAAAACTCCCCTTTATGATGTCATATTGTTAAAATGATGATAGCATTATGACATCACAATCATAAGACCCCTTTCTGGTGTCATAATGATAAGACAACTAAATCACTATGATGTCATAATCAATACACTCTTTTATTATGTCATAATGATGAAAGAATGATAGCATTATGATGTCACAATCAAAACACCTCTTTAGTATCTCCTAATGGTAACACAATTAAAACATTATAATATTACAATCAAAACTCCCCTTTATGATGTCATATTGTAAAAATGATGATAGCATTATGACATCACAATCATAAGACCCATTTCCGGTGTCATAATGATAAGACAACTAAATCACTATGATGTCATAATCAATACACTCTTTTATTATGTCATAATGGTAAAAGAATGATAGCATTATGATGTCACAATCAAAACACATCTTTAGTATCTCATGATGGTAACACAATTAAAACATTATAATATTACAATCAAAACTCCCCTTTATGATGTCATAATGTTAAGGTGATGATAGCATTATGACATCACAATCATAAGACCCCTTTCCGGTGTCATAATGGTAAGACAACTAAATCACTATGATGTCATAATCAATACACTCTTTTATTATGTCATAATGGGAAAAGAATGATAGCATTATGATGTCACAATCAAAACACCTCTTTAGTATCTCCTAATGGTAACACAATTAAAACATTACAATATAACAATCAAAACTCCCCTTTATGATGTCATAATGTTAAGGTGATGAAAGCATTATGACATCACAATCATAAGACCCCTTTCCGGTGTCATAATGATAAGACAACTAAATCACTATGATGTCATAATCAATACACTCTTTTATTATGTCATAATGGTAAAAGAATGATACCATTATGATGTCACAATCAAAACACCTATTTAGTATCTCCTAATGGTAACACAATTAAAACATTATAATATTACAATCAAAACTCCCCTTTATGATGTCATATTGTTAAAATGATGATAGCACTATGACATCACAATCATAAGACTCCTTTCCGGGGTCATAATTATAAGACAATTAAATCATTATGATGTCATAATCAATACACTCTTTTATTACGTCATAATGGTAAAAGAATGATAGCATTATGATGTCACAATCAAAACACCTCTTTAGTATCTCCTAATGGTAACACAATTAAAACATTATAATATTACAATCAAAACTCCCCTTTATGATGTCATATTGTTAAAATGATGATAGCATTATGACATCACAATCATAAGACCCCTTTGCGGTGTCATAATGATAAGACAACTAAATCACTATGATGTCATAATCAAGACACTCTTTTATTATGTCATAATGGTAAAAGAATGATAGCATTATGATGTCACAATCAAAACACCTCTTTAGTATCTCCTAATGGTAACACAATTAAAACATTATAATATTACAATCAAAACTCCCCTTTATGATGTCATATTGTTAAAATGATGATAGCATTATGACATCACAATCATAAGACCCCTTTCCGGTGTCATAACGATAAGACAACTAAATCACTATGATGTCATAATCAATACACTCTTTTATTATGTCATAATGGTAAAAGAATGATAGCATTATGATGTCACAATCAAAACACCTCTTTAGTATCTCCTAATGGTAACAAAATTAAAACATTATAATATTACAATCAAAACTCCCCTTTATGATGTCATAATGTTAAGGTGATGATAGCATTATGACATCACAATCATAAGACCCCTTTCCGGTGTCATAATGATAAGACAACTAAATCACTATGATGTCATAATCAATACACTCTTTTATTATGTCATAATGGTAAAAGAATGATAGCATTATGATGTCACAATCAAAACACCTCTTTAGTATCTCATGATGGTAACACAATTAAAACATTATAATATTACAATCAAAACTCCCCTTTATGATGTCATAATGTTAAGGTGATGATAGCATTATGACATCACAATCATAAGACCCCTTTCCGGTGTCATAATGGTAAGACAACTAAATCACTATGATGTCATAATCAAGACACTCTTTTATTATGTCATAATGGTAAAAGAATGATAGCGTTATGATGTCACAATCAAAACACCTCTTTAGTATCTCCTAATGGTAACACAATTAAAACATTATAATATTACAATTAAAACTCCCCTTTATGATGTCATAATGTTAAGGTGATGATAGCATTATGACATCACAATCATAAGACCCCTTTCCGGTGTCATAATGATAAGACAACTAAATCACTATGATGTCATAATCAATACACTCTTTTATTATGTCATAATGGTAAAAGAATGATAGCATTATGATGTCACAATCAAAACACCTCTTTAGTATCTCCTAATGGTAACACAATTAAAACATTATAATATTACAATCAAAACTCCCCTTTATGATGTCATATTGTTAAAATGATGATAGCATTATGACATCACAATCATAAGACTCCTTTCCGGTGTCATAATTATAAGACAATTAAATCATTATGATGTCATAATCAATACACTCTTTTATTATGTCATAATGGTAAAAGAATGATAGCATTATGATGTCACAATCAAAACACCTCTTTAGTATCTCCTAATGGTAACACAATTAAAACATAATATTACAATCAAAACTCCCCTTTATGATGTCATATTGTTAAAATGATGATAGCATTATGACATCACAATCATAAGACCCCTTTCCGGTGTCATAATGATAAGACAACTAAATCATTATGATGTCATAATCAATACACTATTTTATTATGTCATAATGATAAAAGAATGATAGCATTATGATGTCACAATCAAAACACCTCTTTAGTATCTCCTAATGGTAACACAATTAAAACATTATAATATTACAATCAAAACTCCCCTTTATGATGTCATATTGTAAAAATGATGATAGCATTATGACATCACAATCATAAGACCCCTTTCCGGTGTCATAATGATAAGACAACTAAATCACTATGATGTCATAATCAATACACTCTTTTATTATGTCATAATGGTAAAAGAATGATAGCATTATGATGTCACAATCAAAACACCTCTTTAGTATCTCCTAATGGTAACACAATTAAAACATTATAATATTACAATCAAAACTCCCCTTTATGATGTCATATTGTTAAAATGATGATAGCATTATGACATCACAATCATAAGACCCCTTTCCGGTGTCATAATGATAAGACAACTAAATCACTATGATGTCATAATCAAGACACTCTTTTATTATGTCATAATGGTAAAAGAATGATAGCATTATGATGTCACAATCAAAACACCTCTTTAGTATCTCCTAATGGTAACACAATTAAAACATTATAATATTACAATCAAAACTCCCCTTTATGATGTCATATTGTAAAAATGATGATAGCATTATGACATCACAATCATAAGACCCCTTTCCGGTGTCATAATGATAAGACAACTAAATCACTATGATGTCATAATCAATACACTCTTTTATTATGTCATAATGGTAAAAGAATGATAGCATTATGATGTCACAATCAAAACACATCTTTAGTATCTCATGATGGTAACACAATTAAAACATTATAATATTACAATCAAAACTCCCCTTTATGATGTCATAATGTTAAGGTGATGATAGCATTATGACATCACAATCATAAGACCCCTTTCCGGTGTCATAATGGTAAGACAACTAAATCACTATGATGTCATAATCAATACACTCTTTTATTATGTCATAATGGGAAAAGAATGATAGCATTATGATGTCACAATCAAAACACCTCTTTAGTATCTCCTAATGGTAACACAATTAAAACATTATAATATTACAATCAAAACTCCCCTTTATGATGTCATAATGTTAAGGTGATGATAGCATTATGACATCACAATCATAAGACCCCTTTCCGGTGTCATAATGATAAGACAACTAAATCACTATGATGTCATAATCAATACACTCTTTTATTATGTCATAATGGTAAAAGAATGATAGCATTATGATGTCACAATCAAAACACCTCTTTAGTATCTCCTAATGGTAACACAATTAAAACATTATAATATTACAATCAAAACTCCCATTTATGATGTCATATTGTTAAAATGATGATAGCATTATGACATCACAATTATAAGACCCCTTTCCGGTGTCATAATGATAAGACAACTAAATCACTATGATGTCATAATCAATACACTCTTTTATTATGTCATAATGGTAAAAGAATGATAGCATTATGATGTCACAATCAAAACACCTCTTTAGTATCTCCTAATGGTAACACAATTAAAACATTATAATATTACAATCAAAACTCCCCTTTATGATGTCATATTGTTAAAATGATGATAGCATTATGACATCACAATCATAAGACCCCTTTCCGGTGTCATAATGATAAGACAACTAAATCACTGTGATGTCATAATCAATACACTCTTTTATTATGTCATAATGGTAAAAGAATGATAGCATTATGATGTCACAATCAAAACACCTCTTTAGTAGCTCCTAATGGTAACACAATTAAAACATTATAATATTACAATCAAAACTCCCCTTTATGATGTCATATTGTTAAAATGATGATAGCATTATGACATCACAATCATAAGACTCCTTTCCGGTGTCATAATTATAAGACAATTAAATCACTATGATGTCATAATCAATACACTCTTTTATTATGTCATAATGGTAAAAGAATGATAGCATTATGATGTCACAATCAAAACACCTCTTTAGTATCTCATGATGGTAACACAATTAAAACATTATAATATTACAATCAAAACTCCCCTTTATGATGTCATAATGTTAAGGTGATGATAGCATTATGACATCACAATCATAAGACCCCTTTCCGGTGTCATAATGGTAAGACAACTAAATCACTATGATGTCATAATCAAGACACTCTTTTATTATGTCATAATGGTAAAAGAATGATAGCATTATGATGTCACAATCAAAACACCTCTTTAGTATCTCCTAATGGTAACACAATTAAAACATTATAATATTACAATCAAAACTCCCCTTTATGATGTCATATTGTTAAAATGATGATAGCATTATGACATCACAATCATAAGACCCCTTTCCGGTGTCATAATGATAAGACAACTAAATCACTATGATATCATAATCAATACACTCTTTTATTATGTCATAATGATAAAAGAATGATAGCATTATGATGTCACAATCAAAACACATCTTTAGTATCTCATGATGGTAACACAATTAAAACATTATAATATTACAATCAAAACTCCCCTTTATGATGTCATAATGTTAAGATGATGATAGCATTATGACATCACAATCATAAGACCCCTTTCCGGTGTCATAATGATAAGACAATTAAATCACTATGATGTCATAATCAATACACTCTTTTATTATGTCATAATGGTAAAAGAATGATAGCATTATGATGTCACAATCAAAACACCTCTTTAGTATCTCCTAATGGTAACACAATTAAAACATTATAATATTACAATCAAAACTCCCCTTTATGATGTCATAATGTTAAGGTGATGATAGCATCATGACATCACAATCATAAGACCCCTTTCCGGTGTCATAATGATAAGACAACTAAATCACTATGATGTCATAATCAATACACTCTTTTATTATGTCATAATGGTAAAAGAATGATAGCATTATGATGTCACAATCAAAACACATCTTTAGTATCTCATGATGGTAACACAATTAAAACATTATAATATTATAATCAAAACTCCCCTTTATGATGTCATAATGTTAAGGTGATGATAGCATTATGACATCACAATCATAAGACCCCTTTCCGGTGTCATAATGGTAAGACAACTAAATCACTATGATGTCATAATCAATACACTCTTTTATTATGTCATAATGGTAAAAGAATGATAGCATTATGATGTCACAATCAAAACACATCTTTAGTATCTCATGATGGTAACACAATTAAAACATTATAATATTACAATCAAAACTCCCCTTTATGATGTCATAATGTTAAGGTGATGATAGCATTATGACATCACAATCATAAGACCCCTTTCCGTTGTCATAATGGTAAGACAACTAAATCACTATGATGTCATAATCAATACACTCTTTTATTATGTCATAATGGGAAAAGAATGATAGCATTATGATGTCACAATCAAAACACCTCTTTAGTATCTCCTAATGGTAACACAATTAAAACATTATAATATTACAATCAAAACTCCCCTTTATGATGTCATAATGTTAAGGTGATGATAGCATTATGACATCACAATCATAAGACCCCTTTCCGGTGTCATAATGATAAGACAACTAAATCACTATGATGTCATAATCAATACACTCTTTTATTATGTCATAATGGTAAAAGAATGATAGCATTATGATGTCACAATCAAAACACCTCTTTAGTATCTCCTAATGGTAACACAATTAAAACATTATAATATTACAATCAAAACTCCCATTTATGATGTCATATTGTTAAAATGATGATAGCATTATGACATCACAATTATAAGACCCCTTTCCGGTGTCATAATGATAAGACAACTAAATCACTATGATGTCATAATCAATACACTCTTTTATTATGTCATAATGGTAAAAGAATGATAGCATTATGATGTCACAATCAAAACACCTCTTTAGTATCTCCTAATGGTAACACAATTAAAACATTATAATATTACAATCAAAACTCCCCTTTATGATGTCATAATGTTAAGGTGATGATAGCATTATGACATCACAATCATAAGACCCCTTTCCGGTGTCATAATGGTAAGACAACTAAATCACTATGATGTCATAATCAAGACACTCTTTTATTATGTCATAATGGTAAAAGAATGATAGCATTATGATGTCACAATCAAAACACCTCTTTAGTATCTCCTAATGGTAACACAATTAAAACATTATAATATTACAATCAAAACTCCCCTTTATGATGTCATATTGTTAAAATGATGATAGCATTATGACATCACAATCATAAGACCCCTTTCCGGTGTCATAATGATAAGACAACTAAATCACTATGATATCATAATCAATACACTCTTTTATTATGTCATAATGATAAAAGAATGATAGCATTATGATGTCACAATCAAAACACATCTTTAGTATCTCATGATGGTAACACAATTAAAACATTATAATATTACAATCAAAACTCCCCTTTATGATGTCATAATGTTAAGATGATGATAGCATTATGACATCACAATCATAAGACCCCTTTCCGGTGTCATAATGATAAGACAATTAAATCACTATGATGTCATAATCAATACACTCTTTTATTATGTCATAATGGTAAAAGAATGATAGCATTATGATGTCACAATCAAAACACCTCTTTAGTATCTCCTAATGGTAACACAAATAAAACATTATAATATTACAATCAAAACTCCCCTTTATGATGTCATAATGTTAAGGTGATGATAGCATCATGACATCACAATCATAAGACCCCTTTCCGGTGTCATAATGATAAGACAACTAAATCACTATGATGTCATAATCAATACACTCTTTTATTATGTCATAATGGTAAAAGAATGATAGCATTATGATGTCACAATCAAAACACATCTTTAGTATCTCATGATGGTAACACAATTAAAACATTATAATATTATAATCAAAACTCCCCTTTATGATGTCATAATGTTAAGGTGATGATAGCATTATGACATCACAATCATAAGACCCCTTTCCGGTGTCATAATGGTAAGACAACTAAATCACTATGATGTCATAATCAATACACTCTTTTATTATGTCATAATGGTAAAAGAATGATAGCATTATGATGTCACAATCAAAACACCTCTTTAGTATCTCCTAATGGTAACACAATTAAAACATTATAATATTACAATCAAAACTCCCCTTTATGATGTCATATTGTTAAAATGATGATAGCATTATGACATCACAATCATAAGACCCCTTTCCGGTGTCATAATGATAAGACAACTAAATCACTATGATGTCATAATCAATACACTCTTTTATTATGTCATAATGATGAAAGAATGATAGCATTATGATGTCACAATCAAAACACCTCTTTAGTATCTCCTAATGGTAACACAATTAAAACATTATAATATTACAATCAAAACTCCCCTTTATGATGTCATATTGTAAAAATGATGATAGCATTATGACATCACAATCATAAGACCCCTTTCCGGTGTCATAATGATAAGACAACTAAATCACTATGATGTCATAATCAATACACTCTTTTATTATGTCATAATGATGAAAGAATGATAGCATTATGATGTCACAATCAAAACACCTCTTTAGTATCTCCTAATGGTAACACAATTAAAACATTATAATATTACAATCAAAACTCCCCTTTATGATGTCATAATGTTAAGGTGATGATAGCATTATGACATCACAATCATAAGACCCCTTTCCGGTGTCATAACGATAAGACAACTAAATCACTATGATGTCATAATCAATACACTCTTTTATTATGTCATAATGGTAAAAGAATGATAGCATTATGATGTCACAATCAAAACACCTCTTTAGTATCTCCTAATGGTAACACAATTAAAACATTATAATATTACAATCAAAACTCCCCTTTATGATGTCATAATGTTAAGATGATGATAGCATTATGACATCACAATCATAAGACCCCTTTCCGGTGTCATAATGATAAGACAATTAAATCACTATGATGTCATAATCAATACACTCTTTTATTATGTCATAATGGGAAAAGAATGATAGCATTATGATGTCACAATCAAAACACCTCTTTAGTATCTCCTAATGGTAACACAATTAAAACATTATAATATTACAATCAAAACTCCCCTTTATGATGTCATAATGTTAAGGTGATGATAGCATTATGACATCACAATCATAAGACCCCTTTACGGGGTCATAATGATAAGACAACTAAATCACTATGATGTCATAATCAATACACTCTTTTATTATGTCATAATGGTAAAAGAATGATAGCATTATGATGTCACAATCAAAACACCTCTTTAGTATCTCCTAATGGTAACACAATTAAAACATTATAATATTACAATCAAAACTCCCCTTTATGATGTCATATTGTTAAAATGATGATAGCATTATGACATCACACTCATAAGACTCCTTTCCGGTGTCATAATTATAAGACAATTAAATCATTATGATGTCATAATCAATACACTCTTTTATTATGTCATAATGGTAAAAGAATGATAGCATTATGATGTCACAATCAAAACACCTCTTTAGTATCTCCTAATGGTAACACAATTAAAACATTATAATATTACAATCAAAACTCCCCTTTATGATGTCATATTGTTAAAATGATGATAGCATTATGACATCACAATCATAAGACCCCTTTCCGGTGTCATAATGATAAGACAACTAAATCACTATGATGTCATAATCAAGACACTCTTTTATTATGTCATAATGGTAAAAGAATGATAGCATTATGATGTCACAATCAAAACACCTCTTTAGTATCTCCTAATGGTAACACAATTAAAACATTATAATATTACAATCAAAACTCCCCTTTATGATGTCATATTGTTAAAATGATGATAGCATTATGACATCACAATCATAAGACCCCTTTCTGGTGTCATAATGATAAGACAACTAAATCACTATGATGTCATAATCAATACACTCTTTTATTATGTCATAATGATGAAAGAATGATAGCATTATGATGTCACAATCAAAACACCTCTTTAGTATCTCCTAATGGTAACACAATTAAAACATTATAATATTACAATCAAAACTCCCCTTTATGATGTCATATTGTAAAAATGATGATAGCATTATGACATCACAATCATAAGACCCCTTTCCGGTGTCATAATGATAAGACAACTAAATCACTATGATGTCATAATCAATACACTCTTTTATTATGTCATAATGGTAAAAGAATGATAGCATTATGATGTCACAATCAAAACACATCTTTAGTATCTCATGATGGTAACACAATTAAAACATTATAATATTACAATCAAAACTCCCCTTTATGATGTCATAATGTTAAGGTGATGATAGCATTATGACATCACAATCATAAGACCCCTTTCCGGTGTCATAATGGTAAGACAACTAAATCACTATGATGTCATAATCAATACACTCTTTTATTATGTCATAATGGGAAAAGAATGATAGCATTATGATGTCACAATCAAAACACCTCTTTAGTATCTCCTAATGGTAACACAATTAAAACATTACAATATAACAATCAAAACTCCCCTTTATGATGTCATAATGTTAAGGTGATGAAAGCATTATGACATCACAATCATAAGACCCCTTTCCGGTGTCATAATGATAAGACAACTAAATCACTATGATGTCATAATCAATACACTCTTTTATTATGTCATAATGGTAAAAGAATGATACCATTATGATGTCACAATCAAAACACCTATTTAGTATCTCCTAATGGTAACACAATTAAAACATTATAATATTACAATCAAAACTCCCCTTTATGATGTCATATTGTTAAAATGATGATAGCACTATGACATCACAATCATAAGACTCCTTTCCGGGGTCATAATTATAAGACAATTAAATCATTATGATGTCATAATCAATACACTCTTTTATTACGTCATAATGGTAAAAGAATGATAGCATTATGATGTCACAATCAAAACACCTCTTTAGTATCTCCTAATGGTAACACAATTAAAACATTATAATATTACAATCAAAACTCCCCTTTATGATGTCATATTGTTAAAATGATGATAGCATTATGACATCACAATCATAAGACCCCTTTGCGGTGTCATAATGATAAGACAACTAAATCACTATGATGTCATAATCAAGACACTCTTTTATTATGTCATAATGGTAAAAGAATGATAGCATTATGATGTCACAATCAAAACACCTCTTTAGTATCTCCTAATGGTAACACAATTAAAACATTATAATATTACAATCAAAACTCCCCTTTATGATGTCATATTGTTAAAATGATGATAGCATTATGACATCACAATCATAAGACCCCTTTCCGGTGTCATAACGATAAGACAACTAAATCACTATGATGTCATAATCAATACACTCTTTTATTATGTCATAATGGTAAAAGAATGATAGCATTATGATGTCACAATCAAAACACCTCTTTAGTATCTCCTAATGGTAACAAAATTAAAACATTATAATATTACAATCAAAACTCCCCTTTATGATGTCATAATGTTAAGGTGATGATAGCATTATGACATCACAATCATAAGACCCCTTTCCGGTGTCATAATGATAAGACAACTAAATCACTATGATGTCATAATCAATACACTCTTTTATTATGTCATAATGGTAAAAGAATGATAGCATTATGATGTCACAATCAAAACACCTCTTTAGTATCTCATGATGGTAACACAATTAAAACATTATAATATTACAATCAAAACTCCCCTTTATGATGTCATAATGTTAAGGTGATGATAGCATTATGACATCACAATCATAAGACCCCTTTCCGGTGTCATAATGGTAAGACAACTAAATCACTATGATGTCATAATCAAGACACTCTTTTATTATGTCATAATGGTAAAAGAATGATAGCGTTATGATGTCACAATCAAAACACCTCTTTAGTATCTCCTAATGGTAACACAATTAAAACATTATAATATTACAATTAAAACTCCCCTTTATGATGTCATAATGTTAAGGTGATGATAGCATTATGACATCACAATCATAAGACCCCTTTCCGGTGTCATAATGATAAGACAACTAAATCACTATGATGTCATAATCAATACACTCTTTTATTATGTCATAATGGTAAAAGAATGATAGCATTATGATGTCACAATCAAAACACCTCTTTAGTATCTCCTAATGGTAACACAATTAAAACATTATAATATTACAATCAAAACTCCCCTTTATGATGTCATATTGTTAAAATGATGATAGCATTATGACATCACAATCATAAGACTCCTTTCCGGTGTCATAATTATAAGACAATTAAATCATTATGATGTCATAATCAATACACTCTTTTATTATGTCATAATGGTAAAAGAATGATAGCATTATGATGTCACAATCAAAACACCTCTTTAGTATCTCCTAATGGTAACACAATTAAAACATAATATTACAATCAAAACTCCCCTTTATGATGTCATATTGTTAAAATGATGATAGCATTATGACATCACAATCATAAGACCCCTTTCCGGTGTCATAATGATAAGACAACTAAATCATTATGATGTCATAATCAATACACTCTTTTATTATGTCATAATGATAAAAGAATGATAGCATTATGATGTCACAATCAAAACACCTCTTTAGTATCTCCTAATGGTAACACAATTAAAACATTATAATATTACAATCAAAACTCCCCTTTATGATGTCATATTGTAAAAATGATGATAGCATTATGACATCACAATCATAAGACCCCTTTCCGGTGTCATAATGATAAGACAACTAAATCACTATGATGTCATAATCAATACACTCTTTTATTATGTCATAATGGTAAAAGAATGATAGCATTATGATGTCACAATCAAAACACCTCTTTAGTATCTCCTAATGGTAACACAATTAAAACATTATAATATTACAATCAAAACTCCCCTTTATGATGTCATATTGTTAAAATGATGATAGCATTATGACATCACAATCATAAGACCCCTTTCCGGTGTCATAATGATAAGACAACTAAATCACTATGATGTCATAATCAAGACACTCTTTTATTATGTCATAATGGTAAAAGAATGATAGCATTATGATGTCACAATCAAAACACCTCTTTAGTATCTCCTAATGGTAACACAATTAAAACATTATAATATTACAATCAAAACTCCCCTTTATGATGTCATATTGTAAAAATGATGATAGCATTATGACATCACAATCATAAGACCCCTTTCCGGTGTCATAATGATAAGACAACTAAATCACTATGATGTCATAATCAATACACTCTTTTATTATGTCATAATGGTAAAAGAATGATAGCATTATGATGTCACAATCAAAACACATCTTTAGTATCTCATGATGGTAACACAATTAAAACATTATAATATTACAATCAAAACTCCCCTTTATGATGTCATAATGTTAAGGTGATGATAGCATTATGACATCACAATCATAAGACCCCTTTCCGGTGTCATAATGGTAAGACAACTAAATCACTATGATGTCATAATCAATACACTCTTTTATTATGTCATAATGGGAAAAGAATGATAGCATTATGATGTCACAATCAAAACACCTCTTTAGTATCTCCTAATGGTAACACAATTAAAACATTATAATATTACAATCAAAACTCCCCTTTATGATGTCATAATGTTAAGGTGATGATAGCATTATGACATCACAATCATAAGACCCCTTTCCGGTGTCATAATGATAAGACAACTAAATCACTATGATGTCATAATCAATACACTCTTTTATTATGTCATAATGGTAAAAGAATGATAGCATTATGATGTCACAATCAAAACACCTCTTTAGTATCTCCTAATGGTAACACAATTAAAACATTATAATATTACAATCAAAACTCCCATTTATGATGTCATATTGTTAAAATGATGATAGCATTATGACATCACAATTATAAGACCCCTTTCCGGTGTCATAATGATAAGACAACTAAATCACTATGATGTCATAATCAATACACTCTTTTATTATGTCATAATGGTAAAAGAATGATAGCATTATGATGTCACAATCAAAACACCTCTTTAGTATCTCCTAATGGTAACACAATTAAAACATTATAATATTACAATCAAAACTCCCCTTTATGATGTCATATTGTTAAAATGATGATAGCATTATGACATCACAATCATAAGACCCCTTTCCGGTGTCATAATGATAAGACAACTAAATCACTGTGATGTCATAATCAATACACTCTTTTATTATGTCATAATGGTAAAAGAATGATAGCATTATGATGTCACAATCAAAACACCTCTTTAGTAGCTCCTAATGGTAACACAATTAAAACATTATAATATTACAATCAAAACTCCCCTTTATGATGTCATATTGTTAAAATGATGATAGCATTATGACATCACAATCATAAGACTCCTTTCCGGTGTCATAATTATAAGACAATTAAATCACTATGATGTCATAATCAATACACTCTTTTATTATGTCATAATGGTAAAAGAATGATAGCATTATGATGTCACAATCAAAACACCTCTTTAGTATCTCATGATGGTAACACAATTAAAACATTATAATATTACAATCAAAACTCCCCTTTATGATGTCATAATGTTAAGGTGATGATAGCATTATGACATCACAATCATAAGACCCCTTTCCGGTGTCATAATGGTAAGACAACTAAATCACTATGATGTCATAATCAAGACACTCTTTTATTATGTCATAATGGTAAAAGAATGATAGCATTATGATGTCACAATCAAAACACCTCTTTAGTATCTCCTAATGGTAACACAATTAAAACATTATAATATTACAATCAAAACTCCCCTTTATGATGTCATATTGTTAAAATGATGATAGCATTATGACATCACAATCATAAGACCCCTTTCCGGTGTCATAATGATAAGACAACTAAATCACTATGATATCATAATCAATACACTCTTTTATTATGTCATAATGATAAAAGAATGATAGCATTATGATGTCACAATCAAAACACATCTTTAGTATCTCATGATGGTAACACAATTAAAACATTATAATATTACAATCAAAACTCCCCTTTATGATGTCATAATGTTAAGATGATGATAGCATTATGACATCACAATCATAAGACCCCTTTCCGGTGTCATAATGATAAGACAATTAAATCACTATGATGTCATAATCAATACACTCTTTTATTATGTCATAATGGTAAAAGAATGATAGCATTATGATGTCACAATCAAAACACCTCTTTAGTATCTCCTAATGGTAACACAATTAAAACATTATAATATTACAATCAAAACTCCCCTTTATGATGTCATAATGTTAAGGTGATGATAGCATCATGACATCACAATCATAAGACCCCTTTCCGGTGTCATAATGATAAGACAACTAAATCACTATGATGTCATAATCAATACACTCTTTTATTATGTCATAATGGTAAAAGAATGATAGCATTATGATGTCACAATCAAAACACATCTTTAGTATCTCATGATGGTAACACAATTAAAACATTATAATATTATAATCAAAACTCCCCTTTATGATGTCATAATGTTAAGGTGATGATAGCATTATGACATCACAATCATAAGACCCCTTTCCGGTGTCATAATGGTAAGACAACTAAATCACTATGATGTCATAATCAATACACTCTTTTATTATGTCATAATGGTAAAAGAATGATAGCATTATGATGTCACAATCAAAACACATCTTTAGTATCTCATGATGGTAACACAATTAAAACATTATAATATTACAATCAAAACTCCCCTTTATGATGTCATAATGTTAAGGTGATGATAGCATTATGACATCACAATCATAAGACCCCTTTCCGTTGTCATAATGGTAAGACAACTAAATCACTATGATGTCATAATCAATACACTCTTTTATTATGTCATAATGGGAAAAGAATGATAGCATTATGATGTCACAATCAAAACACCTCTTTAGTATCTCCTAATGGTAACACAATTAAAACATTATAATATTACAATCAAAACTCCCCTTTATGATGTCATAATGTTAAGGTGATGATAGCATTATGACATCACAATCATAAGACCCCTTTCCGGTGTCATAATGATAAGACAACTAAATCACTATGATGTCATAATCAATACACTCTTTTATTATGTCATAATGGTAAAAGAATGATAGCATTATGATGTCACAATCAAAACACCTCTTTAGTATCTCCTAATGGTAACACAATTAAAACATTATAATATTACAATCAAAACTCCCATTTATGATGTCATATTGTTAAAATGATGATAGCATTATGACATCACAATTATAAGACCCCTTTCCGGTGTCATAATGATAAGACAACTAAATCACTATGATGTCATAATCAATACACTCTTTTATTATGTCATAATGGTAAAAGAATGATAGCATTATGATGTCACAATCAAAACACCTCTTTAGTATCTCCTAATGGTAACACAATTAAAACATTATAATATTACAATCAAAACTCCCCTTTATGATGTCATAATGTTAAGGTGATGATAGCATTATGACATCACAATCATAAGACCCCTTTCCGGTGTCATAATGGTAAGACAACTAAATCACTATGATGTCATAATCAAGACACTCTTTTATTATGTCATAATGGTAAAAGAATGATAGCATTATGATGTCACAATCAAAACACCTCTTTAGTATCTCCTAATGGTAACACAATTAAAACATTATAATATTACAATCAAAACTCCCCTTTATGATGTCATATTGTTAAAATGATGATAGCATTATGACATCACAATCATAAGACCCCTTTCCGGTGTCATAATGATAAGACAACTAAATCACTATGATATCATAATCAATACACTCTTTTATTATGTCATAATGATAAAAGAATGATAGCATTATGATGTCACAATCAAAACACATCTTTAGTATCTCATGATGGTAACACAATTAAAACATTATAATATTACAATCAAAACTCCCCTTTATGATGTCATAATGTTAAGATGATGATAGCATTATGACATCACAATCATAAGACCCCTTTCCGGTGTCATAATGATAAGACAATTAAATCACTATGATGTCATAATCAATACACTCTTTTATTATGTCATAATGGTAAAAGAATGATAGCATTATGATGTCACAATCAAAACACCTCTTTAGTATCTCCTAATGGTAACACAATTAAAACATTATAATATTACAATCAAAACTCCCCTTTATGATGTCATAATGTTAAGGTGATGATAGCATCATGACATCACAATCATAAGACCCCTTTCCGGTGTCATAATGATAAGACAACTAAATCACTATGATGTCATAATCAATACACTCTTTTATTATGTCATAATGGTAAAAGAATGATAGCATTATGATGTCACAATCAAAACACATCTTTAGTATCTCATG
Organism: Spea bombifrons; assembly: GCF_027358695.1. NCBI lineage: Eukaryota > Metazoa > Chordata > Amphibia > Anura > Pelobatidae > Spea > Spea bombifrons. The sequence goes on from NC_071088.1 coordinate 41,931,789, forward strand.
ATGGTAACACAATTAAAACATTATAATATTATAATCAAAACTCCCCTTTATGATGTCATAATGTTAAGGTGATGATAGCATTATGACATCACAATCATAAGACCCCTTTCCGGTGTCATAATGGTAAGACAACTAAATCACTATGATGTCATAATCAATACACTCTTTTATTATGTCATAATGGTAAAAGAATGATAGCATTATGATGTCACAATCAAAACACCTCTTTAGTATCTCCTAATGGTAACACAATTAAAACATTATAATATTACAATCAAAACTCCCCATTATGATGTCATATTGTTAAAATGATGATAGCATTATGACATCACAATCATAAGACCCCTTTCCGGTGTCATAATGATAAGACAACTAAATCACTATGATGTCATAATCAATACACTCTTTTATTATGTCATAATGATGAAAGAATGATAGCATTATGATGTCACAATCAAAACACCTCTTTAGTATCTCCTAATGGTAACACAATTAAAACATTATAATATTACAATCAAAACTCCCCTTTATGATGTCATATTGTAAAAATGATGATAGCATTATGACATCACAATCATAAGACCCCTTTCCGGTGTCATAATGATAAGACAACTAAATCACTATGATGTCATAATCAATACACTCTTTTATTATGTCATAATGATGAAAGAATGATAGCATTATGATGTCACAATCAAAACACCTCTTTAGTATCTCCTAATGGTAACACAATTAAAACATTATAATATTACAATCAAAACTCCCCTTTATGATGTCATAATGTTAAGGTGATGATAGCATTATGACATCACAATCATAAGACCCCTTTCCGGTGTCATAACGATAAGACAACTAAATCACTATGATGTCATAATCAATACACTCTTTTATTATGTCATAATGGTAAAAGAATGATAGCATTATGATGTCACAATCAAAACACCTCTTTAGTATCTCCTAATGGTAACACAATTAAAACATTATAATATTACAATCAAAACTCCCCTTTATGATGTCATAATGTTAAGATGATGATAGCATTATGACATCACAATCATAAGACCCCTTTCCGGTGTCATAATGATAAGACAATTAAATCACTATGATGTCATAATCAATACACTCTTTTATTATGTCATAATGGGAAAAGAATGATAGCATTATGATGTCACAATCAAAACACCTCTTTAGTATCTCCTAATGGTAACACAATTAAAACATTATAATATTACAATCAAAACTCCCCTTTATGATGTCATAATGTTAAGGTGATGATAGCATTATGACATCACAATCATAAGACCCCTTTACGGGGTCATAATGATAAGACAACTAAATCACTATGATGTCATAATCAATACACTCTTTTATTATGTCATAATGGTAAAAGAATGATAGCATTATGATGTCACAATCAAAACACCTCTTTAGTATCTCCTAATGGTAACACAATTAAAACATTATAATATTACAATCAAAACTCCCCTTTATGATGTCATATTGTTAAAATGATGATAGCATTATGACATCACACTCATAAGACTCCTTTCCGGTGTCATAATTATAAGACAATTAAATCATTATGATGTCATAATCAATACACTCTTTTATTATGTCATAATGGTAAAAGAATGATAGCATTATGATGTCACAATCAAAACACCTCTTTAGTATCTCCTAATGGTAACACAATTAAAACATTATAATATTACAATCAAAACTCCCCTTTATGATGTCATATTGTTAAAATGATGATAGCATTATGACATCACAATCATAAGACCCCTTTCCGGTGTCATAATGATAAGACAACTAAATCACTATGATGTCATAATCAAGACACTCTTTTATTATGTCATAATGGTAAAAGAATGATAGCATTATGATGTCACAATCAAAACACCTCTTTAGTATCTCCTAATGGTAACACAATTAAAACATTATAATATTACAATCAAAACTCCCCTTTATGATGTCATATTGTTAAAATGATGATAGCATTATGACATCACAATCATAAGACCCCTTTCCGGTGTCATAATGATAAGACAACTAAATCACTATGATGTCATAATCAATACACTCTTTTATTATGTCATAATGATGAAAGAATGATAGCATTATGATGTCACAATCAAAACACCTCTTTAGTATCTCCTAATGGTAACACAATTAAAACATTATAATATTACAATCAAAACTCCCCTTTATGATGTCATATTGTAAAAATGATGATAGCATTATGACATCACAATCATAAGACCCCTTTCCGGTGTCATAATGATAAGACAACTAAATCACTATGATGTCATAATCAATACACTCTTTTATTATGTCATAATGGTAAAAGAATGATAGCATTATGATGTCACAATCAAAACACATCTTTAGTATCTCATGATGGTAACACAATTAAAACATTATAATATTACAATCAAAACTCCCCTTTATGATGTCATAATGTTAAGGTGATGATAGCATTATGACATCACAATCATAAGACCCCTTTCCGGTGTCATAATGATAAGACAACTAAATCACTATGATGTCATAATCAATACACTCTTTTATTATGTCATAATGATGAAAGAATGATAGCATTATGATGTCACAATCAAAACACCTCTTTAGTATCTCCTAATGGTAACACAATTAAAACATTATAATATTACAATCAAAACTCCCCTTTATGATGTCATAATGTTAAGGTGATGATAGCATTATGACATCACAATCATAAGACCCCTTTCCGGTGTCATAACGATAAGACAACTAAATCACTATGATGTCATAATCAATACACTCTTTTATTATGTCATAATGGTAAAAGAATGATAGCATTATGATGTCACAATCAAAACACCTCTTTAGTATCTCCTAATGGTAACACAATTAAAACATTATAATATTACAATCAAAACTCCCCTTTATGATGTCATAATGTTAAGATGATGATAGCATTATGACATCACAATCATAAGACCCCTTTCCGGTGTCATAATGATAAGACAATTAAATCACTATGATGTCATAATCAATACACTCTTTTATTATGTCATAATGGGAAAAGAATGATAGCATTATGATGTCACAATCAAAACACCTCTTTAGTATCTCCTAATGGTAACACAATTAAAACATTATAATATTACAATCAAAACTCCCCTTTATGATGTCATAATGTTAAGGTGATGATAGCATTATGACATCACAATCATAAGACCCCTTTACGGGGTCATAATGATAAGACAACTAAATCACTATGATGTCATAATCAATACACTCTTTTATTATGTCATAATGGTAAAAGAATGATAGCATTATGATGTCACAATCAAAACACCTCTTTAGTATCTCCTAATGGTAACACAATTAAAACATTATAATATTACAATCAAAACTCCCCTTTATGATGTCATATTGTTAAAATGATGATAGCATTATGACATCACACTCATAAGACTCCTTTCCGGTGTCATAATTATAAGACAATTAAATCATTATGATGTCATAATCAATACACTCTTTTATTATGTCATAATGGTAAAAGAATGATAGCATTATGATGTCACAATCAAAACACCTCTTTAGTATCTCCTAATGGTAACACAATTAAAACATTATAATATTACAATCAAAACTCCCCTTTATGATGTCATATTGTTAAAATGATGATAGCATTATGACATCACAATCATAAGACCCCTTTCCGGTGTCATAATGATAAGACAACTAAATCACTATGATGTCATAATCAAGACACTCTTTTATTATGTCATAATGGTAAAAGAATGATAGCATTATGATGTCACAATCAAAACACCTCTTTAGTATCTCCTAATGGTAACACAATTAAAACATTATAATATTACAATCAAAACTCCCCTTTATGATGTCATATTGTTAAAATGATGATAGCATTATGACATCACAATCATAAGACCCCTTTCCGGTGTCATAATGATAAGACAACTAAATCACTATGATGTCATAATCAATACACTCTTTTATTATGTCATAATGATGAAAGAATGATAGCATTATGATGTCACAATCAAAACACCTCTTTAGTATCTCCTAATGGTAACACAATTAAAACATTATAATATTACAATCAAAACTCCCCTTTATGATGTCATATTGTAAAAATGATGATAGCATTATGACATCACAATCATAAGACCCCTTTCCGGTGTCATAATGATAAGACAACTAAATCACTATGATGTCATAATCAATACACTCTTTTATTATGTCATAATGGTAAAAGAATGATAGCATTATGATGTCACAATCAAAACACATCTTTAGTATCTCATGATGGTAACACAATTAAAACATTATAATATTACAATCAAAACTCCCCTTTATGATGTCATAATGTTAAGGTGATGATAGCATTATGACATCACAATCATAAGACCCCTTTCCGGTGTCATAATGGTAAGACAACTAAATCACTATGATGTCATAATCAATACACTCTTTTATTATGTCATAATGGGAAAAGAATGATAGCATTATGATGTCACAATCAAAACACCTCTTTAGTATCTCCTAATGGTAACACAATTAAAACATTACAATATAACAATCAAAACTCCCCTTTATGATGTCATAATGTTAAGGTGATGAAAGCATTATGACATCACAATCATAAGACCCCTTTCCGGTGTCATAATGATAAGACAACTAAATCACTATGATGTCATAATCAATACACTCTTTTATTATGTCATAATGGTAAAAGAATGATACCATTATGATGTCACAATCAAAACACCTATTTAGTATCTCCTAATGGTAACACAATTAAAACATTATAATATTACAATCAAAACTCCCCTTTATGATGTCATATTGTTAAAATGATGATAGCACTATGACATCACAATCATAAGACTCCTTTCCGGGGTCATAATTATAAGACAATTAAATCATTATGATGTCATAATCAATACACTCTTTTATTACGTCATAATGGTAAAAGAATGATAGCATTATGATGTCACAATCAAAACACCTCTTTAGTATCTCCTAATGGTAACACAATTAAAACATTATAATATTACAATCAAAACTCCCCTTTATGATGTCATATTGTTAAAATGATGATAGCATTATGACATCACAATCATAAGACCCCTTTGCGGTGTCATAATGATAAGACAACTAAATCACTATGATGTCATAATCAAGACACTCTTTTATTATGTCATAATGGTAAAAGAATGATAGCATTATGATGTCACAATCAAAACACCTCTTTAGTATCTCCTAATGGTAACACAATTAAAACATTATAATATTACAATCAAAACTCCCCTTTATGATGTCATATTGTTAAAATGATGATAGCATTATGACATCACAATCATAAGACCCCTTTCCGGTGTCATAACGATAAGACAACTAAATCACTATGATGTCATAATCAATACACTCTTTTATTATGTCATAATGGTAAAAGAATGATAGCATTATGATGTCACAATCAAAACACCTCTTTAGTATCTCCTAATGGTAACAAAATTAAAACATTATAATATTACAATCAAAACTCCCCTTTATGATGTCATAATGTTAAGGTGATGATAGCATTATGACATCACAATCATAAGACCCCTTTCCGGTGTCATAATGATAAGACAACTAAATCACTATGATGTCATAATCAATACACTCTTTTATTATGTCATAATGGTAAAAGAATGATAGCATTATGATGTCACAATCAAAACACCTCTTTAGTATCTCATGATGGTAACACAATTAAAACATTATAATATTACAATCAAAACTCCCCTTTATGATGTCATAATGTTAAGGTGATGATAGCATTATGACATCACAATCATAAGACCCCTTTCCGGTGTCATAATGGTAAGACAACTAAATCACTATGATGTCATAATCAAGACACTCTTTTATTATGTCATAATGGTAAAAGAATGATAGCGTTATGATGTCACAATCAAAACACCTCTTTAGTATCTCCTAATGGTAACACAGTTAAAACATTATAATATTACAATTAAAACTCCCCTTTATGATGTCATAATGTTAAGGTGATGATAGCATTATGACATCACAATCATAAGACCCCTTTCCGGTGTCATAATGATAAGACAACTAAATCACTATGATGTCATAATCAATACACTCTTTTATTATGTCATAATGGTAAAAGAATGATAGCATTATGATGTCACAATCAAAACACCTCTTTAGTATCTCCTAATGGTAACACAATTAAAACATTATAATATTACAATCAAAACTCCCCTTTATGATGTCATATTGTTAAAATGATGATAGCATTATGACATCACAATCATAAGACTCCTTTCCGTTGTCATAATTATAAGACAATTAAATCATTATGATGTCATAATCAATACACTCTTTTATTATGTCATAATGATAAAAGAATGATAGCATTATGATGTCACAATCAAAACACCTCTTTAGTATCTCCTAATGGTAACACAATTAAAACATTATAATATTACAATCAAAACTCCCCTTTATGATGTCATATTGTAAAAATGATGATAGCATTATGACATCACAATCATAAGACCCCTTTCCGGTGTCATAATGATAAGACAACTAAATCACTATGATGTCATAATCAATACACTCTTTTATTATGTCATAATGGTAAAAGAATGATAGCATTATGATGTCACAATCAAAACACCTCTTTAGTATCTCCTAATGGTAACACAATTAAAACATTATAATATTACAATCAAAACTCCCCTTTATGATGTCATATTGTTAAAATGATGATAGCATTATGACATCACAATCATAAGACCCCTTTCCGGTGTCATAATGATAAGACAACTAAATCACTATGATGTCATAATCAAGACACTCTTTTATTATGTCATAATGGTAAAAGAATGATAGCATTATGATGTCACAATCAAAACACCTCTTTAGTATCTCCTAATGGTAACACAATTAAAACATTATAATATTACAATCAAAACTCCCCTTTATGATGTCATATTGTAAAAATGATGATAGCATTATGACATCACAATCATAAGACCCCTTTCCGGTGCCATAATGATAAGACAACTAAATCACTATGATGTCATAATCAATACACTCTTTTATTATGTCATAATGATGAAAGAATGATAGCATTATGATGTCACAATCAAAACACCTCTTTAGTATCTCCTAATGGTAACACAATTAAAACATTATAATATTACAATCAAAACTCCCCTTTATGATGTCATAATGTTAAGGTGATGATAGCATTATGACATCACAATCATAAGACCCCTTTCCGGTGTCATAACGATAAGACAACTAAATCACTATGATGTCATAATCAATACACTCTTTTATTATGTCATAATGGTAAAAGAATGATAGCATTATGATGTCACAATCAAAACACCTCTTTAGTACCTCATGATGGTAACACAATTAAAACATTATAATATTACAATCAAAACTCCCCTTTATGATGTCATAATGTTAAGGTGATGATAGCATTATGACATCACAATCATAAGACCCCTTTGCGGTGTCATAATGGTAAGACAACTAAATCACTATGATGTCATAATCAATACACTCTTTTATTATGTCATAATGGGAAAAGAATGATAGCATTATGATGTCACAATCAAAACACCTCTTTAGTATCTCCTAATGGTAACACAATTAAAACATTATAATATTACAATCAAAACTCCCCTTTATGATGTCATATTGTTAAAATGATGATAGCATTATGACATCACAATCATAAGACCCCTTTCCGGTGTCATAATGATAAGACAACTAAATCACTATGATGTCATAATCAAGACACTCTTTTATTATGTCATAATGGTAAAAGAATGATAGCATTATGATGTCACAATCAAAACACCTCTTTAGTATCTCCTAATGGTAACACAATTAAAACATTATAATATTACAATCAAAACTCCCCTTTATGATGTCATATTGTTAAAATGATGATAGCATTATGACATCACAATCATAAGACCCCTTTCCGGTGTCATAACGATAAGACAACTAAATCACTATGATGTCATAATCAATACACTCTTTTATTATGTCATAATGGTAAAAGAATGATAGCATTATGATGTCACAATCAAAACACATCTTTAGTATCTCATGATGGTAACACAATTAAAACATTATAATATTACAATAAAAACTCCCCTTTATGATGTCATAATGTTAAGATGATGATAGCATTATGACATCACAATCATAAGACCCCTTTCCGGTGTCATAATGATAAGACAATTAAATCACTATGATGTCATAATCAATACACTCTTTTATTATGTCATAATGGTAAAAGAATGATAGCATTATGATGTCACAATCAAAACACCTCTTTAGTATCTCCTAATGGTAACACAATTAAAACATTATAATATTACAATCAAAACTCCCCTTTATGATGTCATAATGTTAAGGTGATGATAGCATCATGACATCACAATCATAAGACCCCTTTCCGGTGTCATAATGATAAGACAACTAAATCACTATGATGTCATAATCAATACACTCTTTTATTATGTCATAATGGTAAAAGAATGATAGCATTATGATGTCACAATCAAAACACATCTTTAGTATCTCATGATGGTAACACAATTAAAACATTATAATATTATAATCAAAACTCCCCTTTATGATGTCATAATGTTAAGGTGATGATAGCATTATGACATCACAATCATAAGACCCCTTTCCGGTGTCATAATGGTAAGACAACTAAATCACTATGATGTCATAATCAATACACTCTTTTATTATGTCATAATGGTAAAAGAATGATAGCATTATGATGTCACAATCAAAACACATCTTTAGTATCTCATGATGGTAACACAATTAAAACATTATAATATTACAATCAAAACTCCCCTTTATGATGTCATAATGTTAAGGTGATGATAGCATTATGACATCACAATCATAAGACCCCTTTCCGTTGTCATAATGGTAAGACAACTAAATCACTATGATGTCATAATCAATACACTCTTTTATTATGTCATAATGGGAAAAGAATGATAGCATTATGATGTCACAATCAAAACACCTCTTTAGTATCTCCTAATGGTAACACAATTAAAACATTATAATATTACAATCAAAACTCCCCTTTATGATGTCATAATGTTAAGGTGATGATAGCATTATGACATCACAATCATAAGACCCCTTTCCGGTGTCATAATGATAAGACAACTAAATCACTATGATGTCATAATCAATACACTCTTTTATTATGTCATAATGGTAAAAGAATGATAGCATTATGATGTCACAATCAAAACACCTCTTTAGTATCTCCTAATGGTAACACAATTAAAACATTATAATATTACAATCAAAACTCCCATTTATGATGTCATATTGTTAAAATGATGATAGCATTATGACATCACAATTATAAGACCCCTTTCCGGTGTCATAATGATAAGACAACTAAATCACTATGATGTCATAATCAATACACTCTTTTATTATGTCATAATGGTAAAAGAATGATAGCATTATGATGTCACAATCAAAACACCTCTTTAGTATCTCCTAATGGTAACACAATTAAAACATTATAATATTACAATCAAAACTCCCCTTTATGATGTCATAATGTTAAGGTGATGATAGCATTATGACATCACAATCATAAGACCCCTTTCCGGTGTCATAATGGTAAGACAACTAAATCACTATGATGTCATAATCAAGACACTCTTTTATTATGTCATAATGGTAAAAGAATGATAGCATTATGATGTCACAATCAAAACACCTCTTTAGTATCTCCTAATGGTAACACAATTAAAACATTATAATATTACAATCAAAACTCCCCTTTATGATGTCATATTGTTAAAATGATGATAGCATTATGACATCACAATCATAAGACCCCTTTCCGGTGTCATAATGATAAGACAACTAAATCACTATGATATCATAATCAATACACTCTTTTATTATGTCATAATGATAAAAGAATGATAGCATTATGATGTCACAATCAAAACACATCTTTAGTATCTCATGATGGTAACACAATTAAAACATTATAATATTACAATCAAAACTCCCCTTTATGATGTCATAATGTTAAGATGATGATAGCATTATGACATCACAATCATAAGACCCCTTTCCGGTGTCATAATGATAAGACAATTAAATCACTATGATGTCATAATCAATACACTCTTTTATTATGTCATAATGGTAAAAGAATGATAGCATTATGATGTCACAATCAAAACACCTCTTTAGTATCTCCTAATGGTAACACAATTAAAACATTATAATATTACAATCAAAACTCCCCTTTATGATGTCATAATGTTAAGGTGATGATAGCATCATGACATCACAATCATAAGACCCCTTTCCGGTGTCATAATGATAAGACAACTAAATCACTATGATGTCATAATCAATACACTCTTTTATTATGTCATAATGGTAAAAGAATGATAGCATTATGATGTCACAATCAAAACACATCTTTAGTATCTCATGATGGTAACACAATTAAAACATTATAATATTATAATCAAAACTCCCCTTTATGATGTCATAATGTTAAGGTGATGATAGCATTATGACATCACAATCATAAGACCCCTTTCCGGTGTCATAATGGTAAGACAACTAAATCACTATGATGTCATAATCAATACACTCTTTTATTATGTCATAATGGTAAAAGAATGATAGCATTATGATGTCACAATCAAAACACCTCTTTAGTATCTCCTAATGGTAACACAATTAAAACATTATAATATTACAATCAAAACTCCCCTTTATGATGTCATATTGTTAAAATGATGATAGCATTATGACATCACAATCATAAGACCCCTTTCCGGTGTCATAATGATAAGACAACTAAATCACTATGATGTCATAATCAATACACTCTTTTATTATGTCATAATGATGAAAGAATGATAGCATTATGATGTCACAATCAAAACACCTCTTTAGTATCTCCTAATGGTAACACAATTAAAACATTATAATATTACAATCAAAACTCCCCTTTATGATGTCATAATGTTAAGGTGATGATAGCATTATGACATCACAATCATAAGACCCCTTTCCGGTGTCATAACGATAAGACAACTAAATCACTATGATGTCATAATCAATACACTCTTTTATTATGTCATAATGGTAAAAGAATGATAGCATTATGATGTCACAATCAAAACACCTCTTTAGTATCTCATGATGGTAACACAATTAAAACATTATAATATTACAATCAAAACTCCCCTTTATGATGTCATAATGTTAAGATGATGATAGCATTATGACATCACAATCATAAGACCCCTTTCCGGTGTCATAATGATAAGACAATTAAATCACTATGATGTCATAATCAATACACTCTTTTATTATGTCATAATGGGAAAAGAATGATAGCATTATGATGTCACAATCAAAACACCTCTTTAGTATCTCCTAATGGTAACACAATTAAAACATTATAATATTACAATCAAAACTCCCCTTTATGATGTCATAATGTTAAGGTGATGATAGCATTATGACATCACAATCATAAGACCCCTTTACGGGGTCATAATGATAAGACAACTAAATCACTATGATGTCATAATCAATACACTCTTTTATTATGTCATAATGGTAAAAGAATGATAGCATTATGATGTCACAATCAAAACACCTCTTTAGTATCTCCTAATGGTAACACAATTAAAACATTATAATATTACAATCAAAACTCCCCTTTATGATGTCATATTGTTAAAATGATGATAGCATTATGACATCACACTCATAAGACTCCTTTCCGGTGTCATAATTATAAGACAATTAAATCATTATGATGTCATAATCAATACACTCTTTTATTATGTCATAATGGTAAAAGAATGATAGCATTATGATGTCACAATCAAAACACCTCTTTAGTATCTCCTAATGGTAACACAATTAAAACATTATAATATTACAATCAAAACTCCCCTTTATGATGTCATATTGTTAAAATGATGATAGCATTATGACATCACAATCATAAGACCCCTTTCCGGTGTCATAATGATAAGACAACTAAATCACTATGATGTCATAATCAAGACACTCTTTTATTATGTCATAATGGTAAAAGAATGATAGCATTATGATGTCACAATCAAAACACCTCTTTAGTATCTCCTAATGGTAACACAATTAAAACATTATAATATTACAATCAAAACTCCCCTTTATGATGTCATATTGTTAAAATGATGATAGCATTATGACATCACAATCATAAGACCCCTTTCCGGTGTCATAATGATAAGACAACTAAATCACTATGATGTCATAATCAATACACTCTTTTATTATGTCATAATGATGAAAGAATGATAGCATTATGATGTCACAATCAAAACACCTCTTTAGTATCTCCTAATGGTAACACAATTAAAACATTATAATATTACAATCAAAACTCCCCTTTATGATGTCATATTGTTAAAATGATGATAGCATTATGACATCACAATCATAAGACCCCTTTCCGGTGTCATAATGATAAGACAACTAAATCACTATGATGTCATAATCAATACACTCTTTTATTATGTCATAATGGTAAAAGAATGATAGCATTATGATGTCACAATCAAAACACATCTTTAGTATCTCATGATGGTAACACAATTAAAACATTATAATATTACAATCAAAACTCCCCTTTATGATGTCATAATGTTAAGGTGATGATAGCATTATGACATCACAATCATAAGACCCCTTTCCGGTGTCATAATGGTAAGACAACTAAATCACTATGATGTCATAATCAATACACTCTTTTATTATGTCATAATGGGAAAAGAATGATAGCATTATGATGTCACAATCAAAACACCTCTTTAGTATCTCCTAATGGTAACACAATTAAAACATTACAATATAACAATCAAAACTCCCCTTTATGATGTCATAATGTTAAGGTGATGAAAGCATTATGACATCACAATCATAAGACCCCTTTCCGGTGTCATAATGATAAGACAACTAAATCACTATGATGTCATAATCAATACACTCTTTTATTATGTCATAATGGTAAAAGAATGATACCATTATGATGTCACAATCAAAACACCTATTTAGTATCTCCTAATGGTAACACAATTAAAACATTATAATATTACAATCAAAACTCCCCTTTATGATGTCATATTGTTAAAATGATGATAGCATTATGACATCACAATCATAAGACTCCTTTCCGGGGTCATAATTATAAGACAATTAAATCATTATGATGTCATAATCAATACACTCTTTTATTACGTCATAATGGTAAAAGAATGATAGCATTATGATGTCACAATCAAAACACCTCTTTAGTATCTCCTAATGGTAACACAATTAAAACATTATAATATTACAATCAAAACTCCCCTTTATGATGTCATATTGTTAAAATGATGATAGCATTATGACATCACAATCATAAGACCCCTTTGCGGTGTCATAATGATAAGACAACTAAATCACTATGATGTCATAATCAAGACACTCTTTTATTATGTCATAATGGTAAAAGAATGATAGCATTATGATGTCACAATCAAAACACCTCTTTAGTATCTCCTAATGGTAACACAATTAAAACATTATAATATTACAATCAAAACTCCCCTTTATGATGTCATATTGTTAAAATGATGATAGCATTATGACATCACAATCATAAGACCCCTTTCCGGTGTCATAACGATAAGACAACTAAATCACTATGATGTCATAATCAATACACTCTTTTATTATGTCATAATGGTAAAAGAATGATAGCATTATGATGTCACAATCAAAACACCTCTTTAGTATCTCCTAATGGTAACAAAATTAAAACATTATAATATTACAATCAAAACTCCCCTTTATGATGTCATAATGTTAAGGTGATGATAGCATTATGACATCACAATCATAAGACCCCTTTCCGGTGTCATAATGATAAGACAACTAAATCACTATGATGTCATAATCAATACACTCTTTTATTATGTCATAATGGTAAAAGAATGATAGCATTATGATGTCACAATCAAAACACCTCTTTAGTATCTCATGATGGTAACACAATTAAAACATTATAATATTACAATCAAAACTCCCCTTTATGATGTCATAATGTTAAGGTGATGATAGCATTATGACATCACAATCATAAGACCCCTTTCCGGTGTCATAATGGTAAGACAACTAAATCACTATGATGTCATAATCAAGACACTCTTTTATTATGTCATAATGGTAAAAGAATGATAGCGTTATGATGTCACAATCAAAACACCTCTTTAGTATCTCCTAATGGTAACACAATTAAAACATTATAATATTACAATTAAAACTCCCCTTTATGATGTCATAATGTTAAGGTGATGATAGCATTATGACATCACAATCATAAGACCCCTTTCCGGTGTCATAATGATAAGACAACTAAATCACTATGATGTCATAATCAATACACTCTTTTATTATGTCATAATGGTAAAAGAATGATAGCATTATGATGTCACAATCAAAACACCTCTTTAGTATCTCCTAATGGTAACACAATTAAAACATTATAATATTACAATCAAAACTCCCCTTTATGATGTCATATTGTTAAAATGATGATAGCATTATGACATCACAATCATAAGACTCCTTTCCGTTGTCATAATTATAAGACAATTAAATCATTATGATGTCATAATCAATACACTCTTTTATTATGTCATAATGATAAAAGAATGATAGCATTATGATGTCACAATCAAAACACCTCTTTAGTATCTCCTAATGGTAACACAATTAAAACATTATAATATTACAATCAAAACTCCCCTTTATGATGTCATATTGTAAAAATGATGATAGCATTATGACATCACAATCATAAGACCCCTTTCCGGTGTCATAATGATAAGACAACTAAATCACTATGATGTCATAATCAATACACTCTTTTATTATGTCATAATGGTAAAAGAATGATAGCATTATGATGTCACAATCAAAACACCTCTTTAGTATCTCCTAATGGTAACACAATTAAAACATTATAATATTACAATCAAAACTCCCCTTTATGATGTCATATTGTTAAAATGATGATAGCATTATGACATCACAATCATAAGACCCCTTTCCGGTGTCATAATGATAAGACAACTAAATCACTATGATGTCATAATCAAGACACTCTTTTATTATGTCATAATGGTAAAAGAATGATAGCATTATGATGTCACAATCAAAACACCTCTTTAGTATCTCCTAATGGTAACACAATTAAAACATTATAATATTACAATCAAAACTCCCCTTTATGATGTCATATTGTAAAAATGATGATAGCATTATGACATCACAATCATAAGACCCCTTTCCGGTGTCATAATGATAAGACAACTAAATCACTATGATGTCATAATCAATACACTCTTTTATTATGTCATAATGATGAAAGAATGATAGCATTATGATGTCACAATCAAAACACCTCTTTAGTATCTCCTAATGGTAACACAATTAAAACATTATAATATTACAATCAAAACTCCCCTTTATGATGTCATATTGTAAAAATGATGATAGCATTATGACATCACAATCATAAGACCCCTTTCCGGTGCCATAATGATAAGACAACTAAATCACTATGATGTCATAATCAATACACTCTTTTATTATGTCATAATGATGAAAGAATGATAGCATTATGATGTCACAATCAAAACACCTCTTTAGTATCTCCTAATGGTAACACAATTAAAACATTATAATATTACAATCAAAACTCCCCTTTATGATGTCATAATGTTAAGGTGATGATAGCATTATGACATCACAATCATAAGACCCCTTTCCGGTGTCATAACGATAAGACAACTAAATCACTATGATGTCATAATCAATACACTCTTTTATTATGTCATAATGGTAAAAGAATGATAGCATTATGATGTCACAATCAAAACACCTCTTTAGTACCTCATGATGGTAACACAATTAAAACATTATAATATTACAATCAAAACTCCCCTTTATGATGTCATAATGTTAAGGTGATGATAGCATTATGACATCACAATCATAAGACCCCTTTGCGGTGTCATAATGGTAAGACAACTAAATCACTATGATGTCATAATCAATACACTCTTTTATTATGTCATAATGGGAAAAGAATGATAGCATTATGATGTCACAATCAAAACACCTCTTTAGTATCTCCTAATGGTAACACAATTAAAACATTATAATATTACAATCAAAACTCCCCTTTATGATGTCATATTGTTAAAATGATGATAGCATTATGACATCACAATCATAAGACCCCTTTCCGGTGTCATAATGATAAGACAACTAAATCACTATGATGTCATAATCAAGACACTCTTTTATTATGTCATAATGGTAAAAGAATGATAGCATTATGATGTCACAATCAAAACACCTCTTTAGTATCTCCTAATGGTAACACAATTAAAACATTATAATATTACAATCAAAACTCCCCTTTATGATGTCATATTGTTAAAATGATGATAGCATTATGACATCACAATCATAAGACCCCTTTCCGGTGTCATAACGATAAGACAACTAAATCACTATGATGTCATAATCAATACACTCTTTTATTATGTCATAATGGTAAAAGAATGATAGCATTATGATGTCACAATCAAAACACCTCTTTAGTATCTCATGATGGTAACACAATTAAAACATTATAATATTACAATCAAAACTCCCCTTTATGATGTCATAATGTTAAGGTGATGATAGCATTATGACATCACAATCATAAGACCCCTTTCCGGTGTCATAATGGTAAGACAACTAAATCACTATGATGTCATAATCAAGACACTCTTTTATTATGTCATAATGGTAAAAGAATGATAGCATTATGATGTCACAATCAAAACACCTCTTTAGTATCTCCTAATGGTAACACAATGAAAACATTATAATATTACAATCAAAACTCCCCTTTATGATGTCATAATGTTAAGGTGATGATAGCATTATGACATCACAATCATAAGACCCCTTTCCGGTGTCATAATGATAAGACAACTAAATCACTATGATGTCATAATCAATACACTCTTTTATTATGTCATAATGGTAAAAGAATGATAGCATTATGATGTCACAATCAAAACACCTCTTTAGTATCTCCTAATGGTAACACAATTAAAACATTATAATATTACAATCAAAACTCCCCTTTATGATGTCATAATGTAAAAATGATGATAGCATTATGACATCACAATCATAAGACCCCTTTCCGGTGTCATAATGATAAGACAACTAAATCACTATGATGTCATAATCAATACACTCTTTTATTATGTCATAATGGTAAAAGAATGATAGCATTATGATGTCACAATCAAAACACCTCTTTAGTATCTCCTAATGGTAACACAATTAAAACATTATAATATTACAATCAAAACTCCCCTTTATGATGTCATATTGTTAAAATGATGATAGCATTATGACATCACAATCATAAGACCCCTTTCCGGTGTCATAATGATAAGACAACTAAATCACTATGATATCATAATCAATACACTCTTTTATTATGTCATAATGATAAAAGAATGATAGCATTATGATGTCACAATCAAAACACATCTTTAGTATCTCATGATGGTAACACAATTAAAACATTATAATATTACAATCAAAACTCCCCTTTATGATGTCATAATGTTAAGATGATGATAGCATTATGACATCACAATCATAAGACCCCTTTCCGGTGTCATAATGATAAGACAATTAAATCACTATGATGTCATAATCAATACACTCTTTTATTATGTCATAATGGTAAAAGAATGATAGCATTATGATGTCACAATCAAAACACCTCTTTAGTATCTCCTAATGGTAACACAATTAAAACATTATAATATTACAATCAAAACTCCCCTTTATGATGTCATAATGTTAAGCTGATGATAGCATCATGACATCACAATCATAAGACCCCTTTCCGGTGTCATAATGATAAGACAACTAAATCACTATGATGTCATAATCAATACACTCTTTTATTATGTCATAATGGTAAAAGAATGATAGCATTATGATGTCACAATCAAAACACATCTTTAGTATCTCATGATGGTAACACAATTAAAACATTATAATATTATAATCAAAACTCCCCTTTATGATGTCATAATGTTAAGGTGATGATAGCATTATGACATCACAATCATAAGACCCCTTTCCGGTGTCATAATGGTAAGACAACTAAATCACTAGGATGTCATAATCAATACACTCTTTTATTATGTCATAATGGTAAAAGAATGATAGCATTATGATGTCACAATCAAAACACCTCTTTAGTATCTCCTAATGGTAACACAATTAAAACATTATAATATTACAATCAAAACTCCCCTTTATGATGTCATATTGTTAAAATGATGATAGCATTATGACATCACAATCATAAGACCCCTTTCCGGTGTCATAATGATAAGACAACTAAATCACTATGATGTCATAATCAATACACTCTTTTATTATGTCATAATGATGAAAGAATGATAGCATTATGATGTCACAATCAAAACACCTCTTTAGTATCTCCTAATGGTAACACAATTAAAACATTATAATATTACAATCAAAACTCCCCTTTATGATGTCATATTGTAAAAATGATGATAGCATTATGACATCACAATCATAAGACCCCTTTCCGGTGTCATAATGATAAGACAACTAAATCACTATGATGTCATAATCAATACACTCTTTTATTATGTCATAATGATGAAAGAATGATAGCATTATGATGTCACAATCAAAACACCTCTTTAGTATCTCCTAATGGTAACACAATTAAAACATTATAATATTACAATCAAAACTCCCCTTTATGATGTCATAATGTTAAGGTGATGATAGCATTATGACATCACAATCATAAGACCCCTTTCCGGTGTCATAACGATAAGACAACTAAATCACTATGATGTCATAATCAATACACTCTTTTATTATGTCATAATGGTAAAAGAATGATAGCATTATGATGTCACAATCAAAACACCTCTTTAGTATCTCATGATGGTAACACAATTAAAACATTATAATATTACAATCAAAACTCCCCTTTATGATGTCATAATGTTAAGGTGATGATAGCATTATGACATCACAATCATAAGACCCCTTTCCGGTGTCATAATGGTAAGACAACTAAATCACTATGATGTCATAATCAAGACACTCTTTTATTATGTCATAATGGTAAAAGAATGATAGCATTATGATGTCACAATCAAAACACCTCTTTAGTATCTCCTAATGGTAACACAATTAAAACATTATAATATTACAATCAAAACTCCCCTTTATGATGTCATAATGTTAAGGTGATGATAGCATTATGACATCACAATCATAAGACCCCTTTCCGGTGTCATAATGATAAGACAACTAAATCACTATGATGTCATAATCAATACACTCTTTTTTTATGTCATAATGGTAAAAGAATGATAGCATTATGATGTCACAATCAAAACACCTCTTTAGTATCTCCTAATGGTAACACAATTAAAACATAATAATATTACAATCAAAACTCCCCTTTATGATGTCATATTGTTAAAATGATGATAGCATTATGACATCACAATCATAAGACCCCTTTCCGGTGTCATAATGATAAGACAACTAAATCACTATGATGTCATAATCAATACACTCTTTTATTATGTCATAATGGTAAAAGAATGATAGCATTATGATGTCACAATCAAAACACCTCTTTAGTATCTCCTAATGGTAACACAATTAAAACATTATAATATTACAATCAAAACTCCCCTTTATGATGTCATATTGTTAAAATGATGATAGCATTATGACATCACAATCATAAGACCCCTTTCCGGTGTCATAACGATAAGACAACTAAATCACTATGATGTCATAATCAATACACTCTTTTATTATGTCATAATGGTAAAAGAATGATAGCATTATGATGTCACAATCAAAACACCTCTTTAGTATCTCATGATGGTAACACAATTAAAACATTATAATATTACAATCAAAACTCCCCTTTATGATGTCATAATGTTAAGGTGATGATAGCATTATGACATCACAATCATAAGACCCCTTTCCGGTGTCATAATGGTAAGACAACTAAATCACTATGATGTCATAATCAATACACTCTTTTATTATGTCATAATGGGAAAAGAATGATAGCATTATGATGTCACAATCAAAACACCTCTTTAGTATCTCCTAATGGTAACACAATTAAAACATTACAATATAACAATCAAAACTCCCCTTTATGATGTCATAATGTTAAGGTGATGAAAGCATTATGACATCACAATCATAAGACCCCTTTCCGGTGTCATAATGATAAGACAACTAAATCACTATGATGTCATAATCAATACACTCTTTTATTATGTCATAATGGTAAAAGAATGATACCATTATGATGTCACAATCAAAACACCTATTTAGTATCTCCTAATGGTAACACAATTAAAACATTATAATATTACAATCAAAACTCCCCTTTATGATGTCATATTGTTAAAATGATGATAGCATTATGACATCACAATCATAAGACTCCTTTCCGGGGTCATAATTATAAGACAATTAAATCATTATGATGTCATAATCAATACACTCTTTTATTACGTCATAATGGTAAAAGAATGATAGCATTATGATGTCACAATCAAAACACCTCTTTAGTATCTCCTAATGGTAACACAATTAAAACATTATAATATTACAATCAAAACTCCCCTTTATGATGTCATATTGTTAAAATGATGATAGCATTATGACATCACAATCATAAGACCCCTTTCCGGTGTCATAACGATAAGACAACTAAATCACTATGATGTCATAATCAATACACTCTTTTATTATGTCATAATGGTAAAAGAATGATAGCATTATGATGTCACAATCAAAACACCTCTTTAGTATCTCATGATGGTAACACAATTAAAACATTATAATATTACAATCAAAACTCCCCTTTATGATGTCATAATGTTAAGGTGATGATAGCATTATGACATCACAATCATAAGACCCCTTTCCGGTGTCATAATGGTAAGACAACTAAATCACTATGATGTCATAATCAATACACTCTTTTATTATGTCATAATGGGAAAAGAATGATAGCATTATGATGTCACAATCAAAACACCTCTTTAGTATCTCCTAATGGTAACACAATTAAAACATTACAATATAACAATCAAAACTCCCCTTTATGATGTCATAATGTTAAGGTGATGAAAGCATTATGACATCACAATCATAAGACCCCTTTCCGGTGTCATAATGATAAGACAACTAAATCACTATGATGTCATAATCAATACACTCTTTTATTATGTCATAATGGTAAAAGAATGATACCATTATGATGTCACAATCAAAACACCTATTTAGTATCTCCTAATGGTAACACAATTAAAACATTATAATATTACAATCAAAACTCCCCTTTATGATGTCATATTGTTAAAATGATGATAGCATTATGACATCACAATCATAAGACTCCTTTCCGGGGTCATAATTATAAGACAATTAAATCATTATGATGTCATAATCAATACACTCTTTTATTACGTCATAATGGTAAAAGAATGATAGCATTATGATGTCACAATCAAAACACCTCTTTAGTATCTCCTAATGGTAACACAATTAAAACATTATAATATTACAATCAAAACTCCCCTTTATGATGTCATATTGTTAAAATGATGATAGCATTATGACATCACAATCATAAGACCCCTTTCCGGTGTCATAATGATAAGACAACTAAATCACTATGATGTCATAATCAAGACACTCTTTTATTATGTCATAATGGTAAAAAGAATGATAGCATTATGATGTCACAATCAAAACACCTCTTTAGTATCTCCTAATGGTAACACAATTAAAACATTATAATATTACAATCAAAACTCCCCTTTATGATGTCATATTGTTAAAATGATGATAGCATTATGACATCACAATCATAAGACCCCTTTCCGGTGTCATAACGATAAGACAACTAAATCACTATGATGTCATAATCAATACACTCTTTTATTATGTCATAATGGTAAAAGAATGATAGCATTATGATGTCACAATCAAAACACCTCTTTAGTATCTCCTAATGGTAACAAAATTAAAACATTATAATATTACAATCAAAACTCCCCTTTATGATGTCATAATGTTAAGGTGATGATAGCATTATGACATCACAATCATAAGACCCCTTTCCGGTCTCATAATGATAAGACAACTAAATCACTATGATGTCATAATCAATACACTCTTTTATTATGTCATAATGGTAAAAGAATGATAGCATTATGATGTCACAATCAAAACACCTCTTTAGTATCTCATGATGGTAACACAATTAAAACATTATAATATTACAATCAAAACTCCCCTTTATGATGTCATAATGTTAAGGTGATGATAGCATTATGACATCACAATCATAAGACCCCTTTCCGGTGTCATAATGGTAAGACAACTAAATCACTATGATGTCATAATCAATACACTCTTTTATTATGTCATAATGGTAAAAGAATGATAGCATTATGATGTCACAATCAAAACACCTCTTTAGTATCTCCTAATGGTAACACAATTAAAACATTATAATATTACAATCAAAACTCCCCTTTATGATGTCATAATGTTAAGGTGATGATAGCATCATGACATCACAATCATAAGACCCCTTAACGGTGTCATAATGATAAGACAACTAAATCACTATGATGTCATAATCAATACACTCTTTTATTATGTCATAATGGTAAAAGAATGATAGCATTATGATGTCACAATCAAAACACATCTTTAGTATCTCATGATGGTAACACAATTAAAACATTATAATATTACAATCAAAACTCCCCTTTATGATGTCATAATGTTAAGGTGATGATAGCATTATGACATCACAATCATAAGACCCCTTTCCGGTGTCATAATGGTAAGACAACTAAATCACTATGATGTCATAATCAATACACTCTTTTATTATGTCATAATGGTAAAAGAATGATAGCATTATGATGTCACAATCAAAACACCTCTTTAGTATCTCCTAATGGTAACACAATTAAAACATTATAATATTACAATCAAAACTCCCCTTTATGATGTCATATTGTTAAAATGATGATAGCATTCTGACATCACAATCATAAGACCCCTTTCCGGTGTCATAATGATAAGACAACTAAATCACTATGATGTCATAATCAATACACTCTTTTATTATGTCATAATGATGAAAGAATGATAGCATTATGATGTCACAATCAAAACACCTCTTTAGTATCTCCTAATGGTAACACAATTAAAACATTATAATATTACAATCAAAACTCCCCTTTATGATGTCATATTGTAAAAATGATGATAGCATTATGACATCACAATCATAAGACCCCTTTCCGGTGTCATAATGATAAGACAACTAAATCACTATGATGTCATAATCAATACACTCTTTTATTATGTCATAATGGTAAAAGAATGATAGCATTATGATGTCACAATCAAAACACATCTTTAGTATCTCATGATGGTAACACAATTAAAACATTATAATATTACAATCAAAACTCCCCTTTATGATGTCATAATGTTAAGGTGATGATAGCATTATGACATCACAATCATAAGACCCCTTTGCGGTGTCATAATGGTAAGACAACTAAATCACTATGATGTCATAATCAATACACTCTTTTATTATGTCATAATGGGAAAAGAATGATAGCATTATGATGTCACAATCAAAACACCTCTTTAGTATCTCCTAATGGTAACACAATTAAAACATTATAATATTACAATCAAAACTCCCCTTTATGATGTCATATTGTTAAAATGATGATAGCATTATGACATCACAATCATAAGACCCCTTTCCGGTGTCATAATGATAAGACAACTAAATCACTATGATGTCATAATCAAGACACTCTTTTATTATGTCATAATGGTAAAAGAATGATAGCATTATGATGTCACAATCAAAACACCTCTTTAGTATCTCCTAATGGTAACACAATTAAAACATTATAATATTACAATCAAAACTCCCCTTTATGATGTCATAATGTTAAGGTGATGATAGCATTATGACATCACAATCATAAGACCCCTTTCCGGTGTCATAATGATAAGACAACTAAATCACTATGATGTCATAATCAATACACTCTTTTATTATGTCATAATGGTAAAAGAATGATAGCATTATGATGTCACAATCAAAACACCTCTTTAGTATCTCATGATGGTAACACAATTAAAACATTATAATATTACAATCAAAACTCCCCTTTATGATGTCATTTTGTTAAAATGATGATAGCATTATGACATCACAATCATAAGACTCCTTTCCGGTGTCATAATGATAAGACAATTAAATCATTATGAGGTCATAATCAATACACTCTTTTATTATGTCATAATGGTAAAAGAATGATAGCATTATGATGTCACAATCAAAACACCTCTTTAGTATCTCCTAATGGTAACACAATTAAAACATTATAATATTACAATCAAAACTCCCCTTTATGATGTCATATTGTTAAAATGATGATAGCATTATGACATCACAATCATAAGACCCCTTTCCGGTGTCATAATGATAAGACAACTAAATCACTATGATGTCATAATCAATACACTCTTTTATTATGTCATAATGGTAAAAGAATGATAGCATTATGATGTCACAATCAAAACACCTCTTTAGTATCTCCTAATGGTAACACAATTAAAACATTATAATATTACAATCAAAACTCCCCTTTATGATGTCATATTGTAAAAATGATGATAGCATTATGACATCACAATCATAAGACCCCTTTCCGGTGTCATAATGATAAGACAACTAAATCACTATGATGTCATAATCAATACACTCTTTTATTATGTCATAATGGTAAAAGAATGATAGCATTATGATGTCACAATCAAAATACCTCTTTAGTATCTCCTAATGGTAACACAATTAAAACATTATAATATTACAATCAAAACTCCCCTTTATGATGTCATATTGTTAAAATGATGATAGCATTATGACATCACAATCATGAGACCCCTTTCCGGTGTCATAATGATAAGACAACTAAATCACTATGATGTCATAATCAATACACTCTTTTATTATGTCATAATGGTAAAAGAATGATAGCATTATGATGTCACAATCAAAACACCTCTTTAGTAGCTCCTGATGGTAACACAATTAAAACATTATAATATTAAAATCAAAACTCCCCTTTATGATGTCATAATGTTAAGGTGATGATAGCATTATGACATCACAATCATAAGACCCCTTTCCGGTGTCATAATGGAAAGACAACTAAATCACTATGATGTCATAATCAATACACTCTTTTATTATGTCATAATGGTAAAAGAATGATAGCATTATGATGTCACAATCAAAACACCTCTTTAGTATCTCCTAATGGTAACACAATTAAAACATTATAATATTACAATCAAAACTCCCCTTTATGATGTCATAATGTTAAGGTGATGATAGCATTATGACATCACAATCATAAGACCCCTTTCCGGTGTCATAATGATAAGACAACTAAATCACTATGATGTCATAATCAATACACTCTTTTATTGTGTCATAATGGTAAAAGAATGATAGCATTATGATGTCACAATCAAAACACCTCTTTAGTATCTCCTAATGGTAACACAATTAAAACATTATAATATTACAATCAAAACTCCCCTTTATGATGTCATATTGTTAAAATGATGATAGCATTATGACATCACAATCATAAGACCCCTTTCCGGTGTCATAATGATAAGACAACTAAATCACTATGATGTCATAATCAAGACACTCTTTTATTATGTCATAATGGTAAAAGAATGATAGCATTATGATGTCACAATCAAAACACCTCTTTAGTATCTCCTAATGGTAACACAATTAAAACATTATAATATTACAATCAAAACTCCCCTTTATGATGTCATATTGTAAAAATGATGATAGCATTATGACATCACAATCATAAGACCCCTTTCCGGTGTCATAATGATAAGACAACTAAATCACTATGATGTCATAATCAATACACTCTTTTATTATGTCATAATGGTAAATGAATGATAGCATTATGATGTCACAATCAAAACACATCTTTAGTATCTCATGATGGTAACACAATTAAAACATTATAATATTACAATCAAAACTCCCCTTTATGATGTCATAATGTTAAGGTGATGATAGCATTATGACATCACAATCATAAGACCCCTTTCCGGTGTCATAATGGTAAGACAACTAAATCACTATGATGTCATAATCAATACACTCTTTTATTATGTCATAATGGGAAAAGAATGATAGCATTATGATGTCACAATCAAAACACCTCTTTAGTATCTCCTAATGGTAACACAATTAAAACATTATAATATTACAATCAAAACTCCCCTTTATGATGTCATATTGTTAAGGTGATGATAGCATTATGACATCACAATCATAAGACCCCTTTCCGGTGTCATAATGATAAGACAACTAAATCACTATGATGTCATAATCAATACACTCTTTTATTATGTCATAATGGTAAAAGAATGATAGCATTATGATGTCACAATCAAAACACCTCTTTAGTATCTCCTAATGGTAACACAATTAAAACATTATAATATTACAATCAAAACTCCCCTTTATGATGTCATATTGTTAAAATGATGATAGCATTATGACATCACAATCATAAGACCCCTTTCCGGTGTCATAATGATAAGACAACTAAATCACTATGATGTCATAATCAATACACTCTTTTATTATGTCATAATGGTAAAAGAATGATAACATTATGATGTCACAATCAAAACACCTCTTTAGTATCTCCTAATGGTAACACAATTAAAACATTATAATATTACAATCAAAACTCCCCTTTATGATGTCATATTGTTAAAATGATGATAGCATTATGACATCACAATCATAAGACCCCTTTCCGGTGTCATAATGATAAGACAACTAAATCACTGTGATGTCATAATCAATACACTCTTTTATTATGTCATAATGGTAAAAGAATGATAGCATTATGATGTCACAATCAAAACACCTCTTTAGTAGCTCCTAATGGTAACACAATTAAAACATTATAATATTACAATCAAAACTCCCCTTTATGATGTCATATTGTTAAAATGATGATAGCATTATGACATCACAATCATAAGACTCCTTTCCGGTGTCATAATTATAAGACAATTAAATCATTATGATGTCATAATCAATACACTCTTTTATTATGTCATAATGGTAAAAGAATGATAGCATTATGATGTCACAATCAAAACACCTCTTTAGTATCTCCTAATGGTAACACAATTAAAACATTATAATATTACAATCAAAACTCCCCTTTATGATGTCATATTGTTAAAATGATGATAGCATTATGACATCACAATCATAAGACCCCTTTCCGGTGTCATAATGATAAGACAACTAAATCACTATGATGTCATAATCAAGACACTCTTTTATTATGTCATAATGGTAAAAAGAATGATAGCATTATGATGTCACAATCAAAACACCTCTTTAGTATCTCCTAATGGTAACACAATTAAAACATTATAATATTACAATCAAAACTCCCCTTTATGATGTCATATTGTTAAAATGATGATAGCATTATGACATCACAATCATAAGACCCCTTTCCGGTGTCATAACGATAAGACAACTAAATCACTATGATGTCATAATCAATACACTCTTTTATTATGTCATAATGGTAAAAGAATGATAGCATTATGATGTCACAATCAAAACACCTCTTTAGTATCTCCTAATGGTAACAAAATTAAAACATTATAATATTACAATCAAAACTCCCCTTTATGATGTCATAATGTTAAGGTGATGATAGCATTATGACATCACAATCATAAGACCCCTTTCCGGTGTCATAATGATAAGACAACTAAATCACTATGATGTCATAATCAATACACTCTTTTATTATGTCATAATGGTAAAAGAATGATAGCATTATGATGTCACAATCAAAACACCTCTTTAGTATCTCCTAATGGTAACACAATTAAAACATTATAATATTACAATCAAAACTCCCCTTTATGATGTCATATTGTTAAAATGATGATAGCATTATGACATCACAATCATAAGACCCCTTTCCGGTGTCATAATGATAAGACAACTAAATCACTATGATGTCATAATCAATACACTCTTTTATTATGTCATAATGGTAAAAGAATGATAACATTATGATGTCACAATCAAAACACCTCTTTAGTATCTCCTAATGGTAACACAATTAAAACATTATAATATTACAATCAAAACTCCCCTTTATGATGTCATATTGTTAAAATGATGATAGCATTATGACATCACAATCATAAGACCCCTTTCCGGTGTCATAATGATAAGACAACTAAATCACTGTGATGTCATAATCAATACACTCTTTTATTATGTCATAATGGTAAAAGAATGATAGCATTATGATGTCACAATCAAAACACCTCTTTAGTAGCTCCTAATGGTAACACAATTAAAACATTATAATATTACAATCAAAACTCCCCTTTATGATGTCATATTGTTAAAATGATGATAGCATTATGACATCACAATCATAAGACTCCTTTCCGGTGTCATAATTATAAGACAATTAAATCATTATGATGTCATAATCAATACACTCTTTTATTATGTCATAATGGTAAAAGAATGATAGCATTATGATGTCACAATCAAAACACCTCTTTAGTATCTCCTAATGGTAACACAATTAAAACATTATAATATTACAATCAAAACTCCCCTTTATGATGTCATATTGTTAAAATGATGATAGCATTATGACATCACAATCATAAGACCCCTTTCCGGTGTCATAATGATAAGACAACTAAATCACTATGATGTCATAATCAAGACACTCTTTTATTATGTCATAATGGTAAAAAGAATGATAGCATTATGATGTCACAATCAAAACACCTCTTTAGTATCTCCTAATGGTAACACAATTAAAACATTATAATATTACAATCAAAACTCCCCTTTATGATGTCATATTGTTAAAATGATGATAGCATTATGACATCACAATCATAAGACCCCTTTCCGGTGTCATAACGATAAGACAACTAAATCACTATGATGTCATAATCAATACACTCTTTTATTATGTCATAATGGTAAAAGAATGATAGCATTATGATGTCACAATCAAAACACCTCTTTAGTATCTCCTAATGGTAACAAAATTAAAACATTATAATATTACAATCAAAACTCCCCTTTATGATGTCATAATGTTAAGGTGATGATAGCATTATGACATCACAATCATAAGACCCCTTTCCGGTCTCATAATGATAAGACAACTAAATCACTATGAT
Source organism: Spea bombifrons (assembly GCF_027358695.1). NCBI lineage: Eukaryota > Metazoa > Chordata > Amphibia > Anura > Pelobatidae > Spea > Spea bombifrons. The sequence goes on from NC_071088.1 coordinate 41,961,459, forward strand.
GTCATAATCAATACACTCTTTTATTATGTCATAATGGTAAAAGAATGATAGCATTATGATGTCACAATCAAAACACCTCTTTAGTATCTCATGATGGTAACACAATTAAAACATTATAATATTACAATCAAAACTCCCCTTTATGATGTCATAATGTTAAGGTGATGATAGCATTATGACATCACAATCATAAGACCCCTTTCCGGTGTCATAATGGTAAGACAACTAAATCACTATGATGTCATAATCAATACACTCTTTTATTATGTCATAATGGTAAAAGAATGATAGCATTATGATGTCACAATCAAAACACCTCTTTAGTATCTCCTAATGGTAACACAATTAAAACATTATAATATTACAATCAAAACTCCCCTTTATGATGTCATAATGTTAAGGTGATGATAGCATCATGACATCACAATCATAAGACCCCTTTCCGGTGTCATAATGATAAGACAACTAAATCACTATGATGTCATAATCAATACACTCTTTTATTATGTCATAATGGTAAAAGAATGATAGCATTATGATGTCACAATCAAAACACATCTTTAGTATCTCATGATGGTAACACAATTAAAACATTATAATATTACAATCAAAACTCCCCTTTATGATGTCATAATGTTAAGGTGATGATAGCATTATGACATCACAATCATAAGACCCCTTTCCGGTGTCATAATGGTAAGACAACTAAATCACTATGATGTCATAATCAATACACTCTTTTATTATGTCATAATGGTAAAAGAATGATAGCATTATGATGTCACAATCAAAACACCTCTTTAGTATCTCCTAATGGTAACACAATTAAAACATTATAATATTACAATCAAAACTCCCCTTTATGATGTCATATTGTTAAAATGATGATAGCATTCTGACATCACAATCATAAGACCCCTTTCCGGTGTCATAATGATAAGACAACTAAATCACTATGATGTCATAATCAATACACTCTTTTATTATGTCATAATGATGAAAGAATGATAGCATTATGATGTCACAATCAAAACACCTCTTTAGTATCTCCTAATGGTAACACAATTAAAACATTATAATATTACAATCAAAACTCCCCTTTATGATGTCATATTGTAAAAATGATGATAGCATTATGACATCACAATCATAAGACCCCTTTCCGGTGTCATAATGATAAGACAACTAAATCACTATGATGTCATAATCAATACACTCTTTTATTATGTCATAATGGTAAAAGAATGATAGCATTATGATGTCACAATCAAAACACATCTTTAGTATCTCATGATGGTAACACAATTAAAACATTATAATATTACAATCAAAACTCCCCTTTATGATGTCATAATGTTAAGGTGATGATAGCATTATGACATCACAATCATAAGACCCCTTTGCGGTGTCATAATGGTAAGACAACTAAATCACTATGATGTCATAATCAATACACTCTTTTATTATGTCATAATGGGAAAAGAATGATAGCATTATGATGTCACAATCAAAACACCTCTTTAGTATCTCCTAATGGTAACACAATTAAAACATTATAATATTACAATCAAAACTCCCCTTTATGATGTCATATTGTTAAAATGATGATAGCATTATGACATCACAATCATAAGACCCCTTTCCGGTATCATAATGATAAGACAACTAAATCACTATGATGTCATAATCAAGACACTCTTTTATTATGTCATAATGGTAAAAGAATGATAGCATTATGATGTCACAATCAAAACACCTCTTTAGTATCTCCTAATGGTAACACAATTAAAACATTATAATATTACAATCAAAACTCCCCTTCATGATGTCATAATGTTAAGGTGATGATAGCATTATGACATCACAATCATAAGACCCCTTTCCGGTGTCATAATGATAAGACAACTAAATCACTATGATGTCATAATCAATACACTCTTTTATTATGTCATAATGGTAAAAGAATGATAGCATTATGATGTCACAATCAAAACACCTCTTTAGTATCTCATGATGGTAACACAATTAAAACATTATAATATTACAATCAAAACTCCCCTTTATGATGTCATTTTGTTAAAATGATGATAGCATTATGACATCACAATCATAAGACTCCTTTCCGGTGTCATAATTATAAGACAATTAAATCATTATGATGTCATAATCAATACACTCTTTTATTATGTCATAATGGTAAAAGAATGATAGCATTATGATGTCACAATCAAAACACCTCTTTAGTATCTCCTAATGGTAACACAATTAAAACATTATAATATTACAATCAAAACTCCCCTTTATGATGTCATATTGTTAAAATGATGATAGCATTATGACATCACAATCATAAGACCCCTTTCCGGTGTCATAATGATAAGACAACTAAATCACTATGATGTCATAATCAATACACTCTTTTATTATGTCATAATGATAAAAGAATGATAGCATTATGATGTCACAATCAGAACACCTCTTTAGTATCTCCTAATGGTAACACAATTAAAACATTATAATATTACAATCAAAACTCCCCTTTATGATGTCATATTGTAAAAATGATGATAGCATTATGACATCACAATCATAAGACCCCTTTCCGGTGTCATAATGATAAGACAACTAAATCACTATGATGTCATAATCAATACACTCTTTTATTATGTCATAATGGTAAAAGAATGATAGCATTATGATGTCACAATCAAAACACCTCTTTAGTATCTCCTAATGGTAACACAATTAAAACATTATAATATTACAATCAAAACTCCCCTTTATGATGTCATATTGTTAAAATGATGATAGCATTATGACATCACAATCATAAGACCCCTTTCCGGTGTCATAATGATAAGACAACTAAATCACTATGATATCATAATCAATACACTCTTTTATTATGTCATAATGATAAAAGAATGATAGCATTATGATGTCACAATCAAACACATCTTTAGTATCTCATGATGGTAACACAATTAAAACATTATAATATTACAATCAAAACTCCCCTTTATGATGTCATAATGTTAAGATGATGATAGCATTATGACATCACAATCATAAGACCCCTTTCCGGTGTCATAATGATAAGACAATTAAATCACTATGATGTCATAATCAATACACTCTTTTATTATGTCATAATGGTAAAAGAATGATAGCATTATGATGTCACAATCAAAACACCTCTTTAGTATCTCCTAATGGTAACACAATTAAAACATTATAATATTACAATCAAAACTCCCCTTTATGATGTCATAATGTTAAGGTGATGATAGCATTATGACATCACAATCATAAGACCCCTTTACGGGGTCATAATGATAAGACAACTAAATCACTATGATGTCATAATCAATACACTCTTTTATTATGTCATAATGGTAAAAGAATGATAGCATTATGATGTCACAATCAAAACACCTCTTTAGTATCTCCTAATGGTAACACAATTAAAACATTATAATATTACAATCAAAACTCCCCTTTATGATGTCATATTGTTAAAATGATGATAGCATTATGACATCACACTCATAAGACTCCTTTCCGGTGTCATAATTATAAGACAATTAAATCATTATGATGTCATAATCAATACACTCTTTTATTATGTCATAATGGTAAAAGAATGATAGCATTATGATGTCACAATCAAAACACCTCTTTAGTATCTCCTAATGGTAACACAATTAAAACATTATAATATTACAATCAAAACTCCCCTTTATGATGTCATATTGTTAAAATGATGATAGCATTATGACATCACAATCATAAGACCCCTTTCCGGTGTCATAACGATAAGACAACTAAATCACTATGATGTCATAATCAATACACTCTTTTATTATGTCATAATGGTAAAAGAATGATAGCATTATGATGTCACAATCAAAACACCTCTTTAGTATCTCATGATGGTAACACAATTAAAACATTATAATATTACAATCAAAACTCCCCTTTATGATGTCATAATGTTAAGGTGATGATAGCATTATGACATCACAATCATAAGACCCCTTTCCGGTGTCATAATGGTAAGACAACTAAATCACTATGATGTCATAATCAAGACACTCTTTTATTATGTCATAATGGTAAAAGAATGATAGCATTATGATGTCACAATCAAAACACCTCTTTAGTATCTCCTAATGGTAACACAATTAAAACATTATAATATTACAATCAAAACTCCCCTTTATGATGTCATATTGTAAAAATGATGATAGCATTATGACATCACAATCATAAGACCCCTTTCCGGTGTCATAATGATAAGACAACTAAATCACTATGATGTCATAATCAATACACTCTTTTATTATGTCATAATGGTAAAAGAATGATAGCATTATGATGTCACAATCAAAACACATCTTTAGTATCTCATGATGGTAACACAATTAAAACATTATAATATTACAATCAAAACTCCCCTTTATGATGTCATAATGTTAAGGTGATGATAGCATTATGACATCACAATCATAAGACCCCTTTCCGGTGTCATAATGGTAAGACAACTAAATCACTATGATGTCATAATCAATACACTCTTTTATTATGTCATAATGGGAAAAGAATGATAGCATTATGATGTCACAATCAAAACACCTCTTTAGTATCTCCTAATGGTAACACAATTAAAACATTACAATATAACAATCAAAACTCCCCTTTATGATGTCATAATGTTAAGGTGATGAAAGCATTATGACATCACAATCATAAGACCCCTTTCCGGTGTCATAATGATAAGACAACTAAATCACTATGATGTCATAATCAATACACTCTTTTATTATGTCATAATGGTAAAAGAATGATACCATTATGATGTCACAATCAAAACACCTATTTAGTATCTCCTAATGGTAACACAATTAAAACATTATAATATTACAATCAAAACTCCCCTTTATGATGTCATATTGTTAAAATGATGATAGCATTATGACATCACAATCATAAGACTCCTTTCCGGGGTCATAATTATAAGACAATTAAATCATTATGATGTCATAATCAATACACTCTTTTATTACGTCATAATGGTAAAAGAATGATAGCATTATGATGTCACAATCAAAACACCTCTTTAGTATCTCCTAATGGTAACACAATTAAAACATTATAATATTACAATCAAAACTCCCCTTTATGATGTCATATTGTTAAAATGATGATAGCATTATGACATCACAATCATAAGACCCCTTTCCGGTGTCATAATGATAAGACAACTAAATCACTATGATGTCATAATCAAGACACTCTTTTATTATGTCATAATGGTAAAAAGAATGATAGCATTATGATGTCACAATCAAAACACCTCTTTAGTATCTCCTAATGGTAACACAATTAAAACATTATAATATTACAATCAAAACTCCCCTTTATGATGTCATATTGTTAAAATGATGATAGCATTATGACATCACAATCATAAGACCCCTTTCCGGTGTCATAACGATAAGACAACTAAATCACTATGATGTCATAATCAATACACTCTTTTATTATGTCATAATGGTAAAAGAATGATAGCATTATGATGTCACAATCAAAACACCTCTTTAGTATCTCCTAATGGTAACAAAATTAAAACATTATAATATTACAATCAAAACTCCCCTTTATGATGTCATAATGTTAAGGTGATGATAGCATTATGACATCACAATCATAAGACCCCTTTCCGGTCTCATAATGATAAGACAACTAAATCACTATGATGTCATAATCAATACACTCTTTTATTATGTCATAATGGTAAAAGAATGATAGCATTATGATGTCACAATCAAAACACCTCTTTAGTATCTCATGATGGTAACACAATTAAAACATTATAATATTACAATCAAAACTCCCCTTTATGATGTCATAATGTTAAGGTGATGATAGCATTATGACATCACAATCATAAGACCCCTTTCCGGTGTCATAATGGTAAGACAACTAAATCACTATGATGTCATAATCAATACACTCTTTTATTATGTCATAATGGTAAAAGAATGATAGCATTATTATGTCACAATCAAAACACCTCTTTAGTATCTCCTAATGGTAACACAATTAAAACATTATAATATTACAATCAAAACTCCCCTTTATGATGTCATAATGTTAAGGTGATGATAGCATCATGACATCACAATCATAAGACCCCTTTCCGGTGTCATAATGATAAGACAACTAAATCACTATGATGTCATAATCAATACACTCTTTTATTATGTCATAATGGTAAAAGAATGATAGCATTATGATGTCACAATCAAAACACATCTTTAGTATCTCATGATGGTAACACAATTAAAACATTATAATATTACAATCAAAACTCCCCTTTATGATGTCATAATGTTAAGGTGATGATAGCATTATGACATCACAATCATAAGACCCCTTTCCGGTGTCATAATGGTAAGACAACTAAATCACTATGATGTCATAATCAATACACTCTTTTATTATGTCATAATGGTAAAAGAATGATAGCATTATGATGTCACAATCAAAACACCTCTTTAGTATCTCCTAATGGTAACACAATTAAACATTATAATATTACAATCAAAACTCCCCTTTATGATGTCATATTGTTAAAATGATGATAGCATTCTGACATCACAATCATAAGACCCCTTTCCGGTGTCATAATGATAAGACAACTAAATCACTATGATGTCATAATCAATACACTCTTTTATTATGTCATAATGATGAAAGAATGATAGCATTATGATGTCACAATCAAAACACCTCTTTAGTATCTCCTAATGGTAACACAATTAAAACATTATAATATTACAATCAAAACTCCCCTTTATGATGTCATATTGTAAAAATGATGATAGCATTATGACATCACAATCATAAGACCCCTTTCCGGTGTCATAATGATAAGACAACTAAATCACTATGATGTCATAATCAATACACTCTTTTATTATGTCATAATGGTAAAAGAATGATAGCATTATGATGTCACAATCAAAACACATCTTTAGTATCTCATGATGGTAACACAATTAAAACATTATAATATTACAATCAAAACTCCCCTTTATGATGTCATAATGTTAAGGTGATGATAGCATTATGACATCACAATCATAAGACCCCTTTGCGGTGTCATAATGGTAAGACAACTAAATCACTATGATGTCATAATCAATACACTCTTTTATTATGTCATAATGGTAAAAGAATGATAGCATTATGATGTCACAATCAAAACACCTCTTTAGTATCTCCTAATGGTAACACAATTAAAACATTATAATATTACAATCAAAACTCCCCTTTATGATGTCATATTGTTAAAATGATGATAGCATTATGACATCACAATCATAAGACCCCTTTCCGGTGTCATAATGATAAGACAACTAAATCACTATGATGTCATAATCAAGACACTCTTTTATTATGTCATAATGGTAAAAGAATGATAGCATTATGATGTCACAATCAAAACACCTCTTTAGTATCTCCTAATGGTAACACAATTAAAACATTATAATATTACAATCAAAACTCCCCTTTATGATGTCATAATGTTAAGGTGATGATAGCATTATGACATCACAATCATAAGACCCCTTTCCGGTGTCATAATGATAAGACAACTAAATCACTATGATGTCATAATCAATACACTCTTTTATTATGTCATAATGGTAAAAGAATGATAGCATTATGATGTCACAATCAAAACACCTCTTTAGTATCTCATGATGGTAACACAATTAAAACATTATAATATTACAATCAAAACTCCCCTTTATGATGTCATTTTGTTAAAATGATGATAGCATTATGACATCACAATCATAAGACTCCTTTCCGGTGTCATAATTATAAGACAATTAAATCATTATGAGGTCATAATCAATACACTCTTTTATTATGTCATAATGGTAAAAGAATGATAGCATTATGATGTCACAATCAAAACACCTCTTTAGTATCTCCTAATGGTAACACAATTAAAACATTATAATATTACAATCAAAACTCCCCTTTATGATGTCATATTGTTAAAATGATGATAGCATTATGACATCACAATCATAAGACCCCTTTCCGGTGTCATAATGATAAGACAACTAAATCACTATGATGTCATAATCAATACACTCTTTTATTATGTCATAATGATAAAAGAATGATAGCATTATGATGTCACAATCAGAACACCTCTTTAGTATCTCCTAATGGTAACACAATTAAAACATTATAATATTACAATCAAAACTCCCCTTTATGATGTCATATTGTAAAAATGATGATAGCATTATGACATCACAATCATAAGACCCCTTTCCGGTGTCATAATGATAAGACAACTAAATCACTATGATGTCATAATCAATACACTCTTTTATTATGTCATAATGGTAAAAGAATGATAGCATTATGATGTCACAATCAAAACACCTCTTTAGTATCTCCTAATGGTAACACAATTAAAACATTATAATATTACAATCAAAACTCCCCTTTATGATGTCATATTGTTAAAATGATGATAGCATTATGACATCACAATCATAAGACCCCTTTCCGGTGTCATAATGATAAGACAACTAAATCACTATGATATCATAATCAATACACTCTTTTATTATGTCATAATGATAAAAGAATGATAGCATTATGATGTCACAATCAAAACACATCTTTAGTATCTCATGATGGTAACACAATTAAAACATTATAATATTACAATCAAAACTCCCCTTTATGATGTCATAATGTTAAGATGATGATAGCATTATGACATCACAATCATAAGACCCCTTTCCGGTGTCATAATGATAAGACAATTAAATCACTATGATGTCATAATCAATACACTCTTTTATTATGTCATAATGGTAAAAGAATGATAGCATTATGATGTCACAATCAAAACACCTCTTTAGTATCTCCTAATGGTAACCCAATTAAAACATTATAATATTACAATCAAAACTCCCCTTTATGATGTCATAATGTTAAGGTGATGATAGCATTATGACATCACAATCATAAGACCCCTTTACGGGGTCATAATGATAAGACAACTAAATCACTATGATGTCATAATCAATACACTCTTTTATTATGTCATAATGGTAAAAGAATGATAGCATTATGATGTCACAATCAAAACACCTCTTTAGTATCTCCTAATGGTAACACAATTAAAACATTATAATATTACAATCAAAACTCCCCTTTATGATGTCATATTGTTAAAATGATGATAGCATTATGACATCACACTCATAAGACTCCTTTCCGGTGTCATAATTATAAGACAATTAAATCATTATGATGTCATAATCAATACACTCTTTTATTATGTCATAATGGTAAAAGAATGATAGCATTATGATGTCACAATCAAAACACCTCTTTAGTATCTCCTAATGGTAACACAATTAAAACATTATAATATTACAATCAAAACTCCCCTTTATGATGTCATATTGTTAAAATGATGATAGCATTATGACATCACAATCATAAGACCCCTTTGCGGTGTCATAATGATAAGACAACTAAATCACTATGATGTCATAATCAAGACACTCTTTTATTATGTCATAATGGTAAAAGAATGATAGCATTATGATGTCACAATCAAAACACCTCTTTAGTATCTCCTAATGGTAACACAATTAAAACATTATAATATTACAATCAAAACTCCCCTTTATGATGTCATATTGTTAAAATGATGATAGCATTATGACATCACAATCATAAGACCCCTTTCCGGTGTCATAACGATAAGACAACTAAATCACTATGATGTCATAATCAATACACTCTTTTATTATGTCATAATGGTAAAAGAATGATAGCATTATGATGTCACAATCAAAACACCTCTTTAGTATCTCCTAATGGTAACAAAATTAAAACATTATAATATTACAATCAAAACTCCCCTTTATGATGTCATAATGTTAAGGTGATGATAGCATTATGACATCACAATCATAAGACCCCTTTCCGGTGTCATAATGATAAGACAACTAAATCACTATGATGTCATAATCAATACACTCTTTTATTATGTCATAATGGTAAAAGAATGATAGCATTATGATGTCACAATCAAAACACCTCTTTAGTATCTCATGATGGTAACACAATTAAAACATTATAATATTACAATCAAAACTCCCCTTTATGATGTCATAATGTTAAGGTGATGATAGCATTATGACATCACAATCATAAGACCCCTTTCCGGTGTCATAATGGTAAGACAACTAAATCACTATGATGTCATAATCAAGACACTCTTTTATTATGTCATAATGGTAAAAGAATGATAGCGTTATGATGTCACAATCAAAACACCTCTTTAGTATCTCCTAATGGTAACACAATTAAAACATTATAATATTACAATTAAAACTCCCCTTTATGATGTCATAATGTTAAGGTGATGATAGCATTATGACATCACAATCATAAGACCCCTTTCCGGTGTCATAATGATAAGACAACTAAATCACTATGATGTCATAATCAATACACTCTTTTATTATGTCATAATGGTAAAAGAATGATAGCATTATGATGTCACAATCAAAACACCTCTTTAGTATCTCCTAATGGTAACACAATTAAAACATTATAATATTACAATCAAAACTCCCCTTTATGATGTCATATTGTTAAAATGATGATAGCATTATGACATCACAATCATAAGACTCCTTTCCGGTGTCATAATTATAAGACAATTAAATCATTATGATGTCATAATCAATACACTCTTTTATTATGTCATAATGGTAAAAGAATGATAGCATTATGATGTCACAATCAAAACACCTCTTTAGTATCTCCTAATGGTAACACAATTAAAACATAATATTACAATCAAAACTCCCCTTTATGATGTCATATTGTTAAAATGATGATAGCATTATGACATCACAATCATAAGACCCCTTTCCGGTGTCATAATGATAAGACAACTAAATCATTATGATGTCATAATCAATACACTCTTTTATTATGTCATAATGATAAAAGAATGATAGCATTATGATGTCACAATCAAAACACCTCTTTAGTATCTCCTAATGGTAACACAATTAAAACATTATAATATTACAATCAAAACTCCCCTTTATGATGTCATATTGTAAAAATGATGATAGCATTATGACATCACAATCATAAGACCCCTTTCCGGTGTCATAATGATAAGACAACTAAATCACTATGATGTCATAATCAATACACTCTTTTATTATGTCATAATGGTAAAAGAATGATAGCATTATGATGTCACAATCAAAACACCTCTTTAGTATCTCCTAATGGTAACACAATTAAAACATTATAATATTACAATCAAAACTCCCCTTTATGATGTCATATTGTTAAAATGATGATAGCATTATGACATCACAATCATAAGACCCCTTTCCGGTGTCATAATGATAAGACAACTAAATCACTATGATATCATAATCAATACACTCTTTTATTATGTCATAATGATAAAAGAATGATAGCATTATGATGTCACAATCAAAACACATCTTTAGTATCTCATGATGGTAACACAATTAAAACATTATAATATTACAATCAAAACTCCCCTTTATGATGTCATAATGTTAAGATGATGATAGCATTATGACATCACAATCATAAGACCCCTTTCCGGTGTCATAATGATAAGACAATTAAATCACTATGATGTCATAATCAATACACTCTTTTATTATGTCATAATGGTAAAAGAATGATAGCATTATGATGTCACAATCAAAACACCTCTTTAGTATCTCCTAATGGTAACACAATTAAAACATTATAATATTACAATCAAAACTCCCCTTTATGATGTCATAATGTTAAGGTGATGATAGCATTATGACATCACAATCATAAGACCCCTTTACGGGGTCATAATGATAAGACAACTAAATCACTATGATGTCATAATCAATACACTCTTTTATTATGTCATAATGGTAAAAGAATGATAGCATTATGATGTCACAATCAAAACACCTCTTTAGTATCTCCTAATGGTAACACAATTAAAACATTATAATATTACAATCAAAACTCCCCTTTATGATGTCATATTGTTAAAATGATGATAGCATTATGACATCACACTCATAAGACTCCTTTCCGGTGTCATAATTATAAGACAATTAAATCATTATGATGTCATAATCAATACACTCTTTTATTATGTCATAATGGTAAAAGAATGATAGCATTATGATGTCACAATCAAAACACCTCTTTAGTATCTCCTAATGGTAACACAATTAAAACATTATAATATTACAATCAAAACTCCCCTTTATGATGTCATATTGTTAAAATGATGATAGCATTATGACATCACAATCATAAGACCCCTTTCCGGTGTCATAACGATAAGACAACTAAATCACTATGATGTCATAATCAATACACTCTTTTATTATGTCATAATGGTAAAAGAATGATAGCATTATGATGTCACAATCAAAACACCTCTTTAGTATCTCATGATGGTAACACAATTAAAACATTATAATATTACAATCAAAACTCCCCTTTATGATGTCATAATGTTAAGGTGATGATAGCATTATGACATCACAATCATAAGACCCCTTTCCGGTGTCATAATGGTAAGACAACTAAATCACTATGATGTCATAATCAAGACACTCTTTTATTATGTCATAATGGTAAAAGAATGATAGCATTATGATGTCACAATCAAAACACCTCTTTAGTATCTCCTAATGGTAACACAATTAAAACATTATAATATTACAATCAAAACTCCCCTTTATGATGTCATATTGTAAAAATGATGATAGCATTATGACATCACAATCATAAGACCCCTTTCCGGTGTCATAATGATAAGACAACTAAATCACTATGATGTCATAATCAATACACTCTTTTATTATGTCATAATGGTAAAAGAATGATAGCATTATGATGTCACAATCAAAACACATCTTTAGTATCTCATGATGGTAACACAATTAAAACATTATAATATTACAATCAAAACTCCCCTTTATGATGTCATAATGTTAAGGTGATGATAGCATTATGACATCACAATCATAAGACCCCTTTCCGGTGTCATAATGGTAAGACAACTAAATCACTATGATGTCATAATCAATACACTCTTTTATTATGTCATAATGGGAAAAGAATGATAGCATTATGATGTCACAATCAAAACACCTCTTTAGTATCTCCTAATGGTAACACAATTAAAACATTATAATATTACAATCAAAACTCCCCTTTATGATGTCATATTGTTAAAATGATGATAGCATTATGACATCACAATCATAAGACCCCTTTCCGGTGTCATAATGATAAGACAACTAAATCACTATGATGTCATAATCAATACACTCTTTTATTATGTCATAATGATAAAAGAATGATAGCATTATGATGTCACAATCAGAACACCTCTTTAGTATCTCCTAATGGTAACACAATTAAAACATTATAATATTACAATCAAAACTCCCCTTTATGATGTCATATTGTAAAAATGATGATAGCATTATGACATCACAATCATAAGACCCCTTTCCGGTGTCATAATGATAAGACAACTAAATCACTATGATGTCATAATCAATACACTCTTTTATTATGTCATAATGGTAAAAGAATGATAGCATTATGATGTCACAATCAAAACACCTCTTTAGTATCTCCTAATGGTAACACAATTAAAACATTATAATATTACAATCAAAACTCCCCTTTATGATGTCATATTGTTAAAATGATGATAGCATTATGACATCACAATCATAAGACCCCTTTCCGGTGTCATAATGATAAGACAACTAAATCACTATGATATCATAATCAATACACTCTTTTATTATGTCATAATGATAAAAGAATGATAGCATTATGATGTCACAATCAAAACACATCTTTAGTATCTCATGATGGTAACACAATTAAAACATTATAATATTACAATCAAAACTCCCCTTTATGATGTCATAATGTTAAGATGATGATAGCATTATGACATCACAATCATAAGACCCCTTTCCGGTGTCATAATGATAAGACAATTAAATCACTATGATGTCATAATCAATACACTCTTTTATTATGTCATAATGGTAAAAGAATGATAGCATTATGATGTCACAATCAAAACACCTCTTTAGTATCTCCTAATGGTAACCCAATTAAAACATTATAATATTACAATCAAAACTCCCCTTTATGATGTCATAATGTTAAGGTGATGATAGCATTATGACATCACAATCATAAGACCCCTTTACGGGGTCATAATGATAAGACAACTAAATCACTATGATGTCATAATCAATACACTCTTTTATTATGTCATAATGGTAAAAGAATGATAGCATTATGATGTCACAATCAAAACACCTCTTTAGTATCTCCTAATGGTAACACAATTAAAACATTATAATATTACAATCAAAACTCCCCTTTATGATGTCATATTGTTAAAATGATGATAGCATTATGACATCACACTCATAAGACTCCTTTCCGGTGTCATAATTATAAGACAATTAAATCATTATGATGTCATAATCAATACACTCTTTTATTATGTCATAATGGTAAAAGAATGATAGCATTATGATGTCACAATCAAAACACCTCTTTAGTATCTCCTAATGGTAACACAATTAAAACATTATAATATTACAATCAAAACTCCCCTTTATGATGTCATATTGTTAAAATGATGATAGCATTATGACATCACAATCATAAGACCCCTTTGCGGTGTCATAATGATAAGACAACTAAATCACTATGATGTCATAATCAAGACACTCTTTTATTATGTCATAATGGTAAAAGAATGATAGCATTATGATGTCACAATCAAAACACCTCTTTAGTATCTCCTAATGGTAACACAATTAAAACATTATAATATTACAATCAAAACTCCCCTTTATGATGTCATATTGTTAAAATGATGATAGCATTATGACATCACAATCATAAGACCCCTTTCCGGTGTCATAACGATAAGACAACTAAATCACTATGATGTCATAATCAATACACTCTTTTATTATGTCATAATGGTAAAAGAATGATAGCATTATGATGTCACAATCAAAACACCTCTTTAGTATCTCCTAATGGTAACAAAATTAAAACATTATAATATTACAATCAAAACTCCCCTTTATGATGTCATAATGTTAAGGTGATGATAGCATTATGACATCACAATCATAAGACCCCTTTCCGGTGTCATAATGATAAGACAACTAAATCACTATGATGTCATAATCAATACACTCTTTTATTATGTCATAATGGTAAAAGAATGATAGCATTATGATGTCACAATCAAAACACCTCTTTAGTATCTCATGATGGTAACACAATTAAAACATTATAATATTACAATCAAAACTCCCCTTTATGATGTCATAATGTTAAGGTGATGATAGCATTATGACATCACAATCATAAGACCCCTTTCCGGTGTCATAATGGTAAGACAACTAAATCACTATGATGTCATAATCAAGACACTCTTTTATTATGTCATAATGGTAAAAGAATGATAGCGTTATGATGTCACAATCAAAACACCTCTTTAGTATCTCCTAATGGTAACACAATTAAAACATTATAATATTACAATTAAAACTCCCCTTTATGATGTCATAATGTTAAGGTGATGATAGCATTATGACATCACAATCATAAGACCCCTTTCCGGTGTCATAATGATAAGACAACTAAATCACTATGATGTCATAATCAATACACTCTTTTATTATGTCATAATGGTAAAAGAATGATAGCATTATGATGTCACAATCAAAACACCTCTTTAGTATCTCCTAATGGTAACACAATTAAAACATTATAATATTACAATCAAAACTCCCCTTTATGATGTCATATTGTTAAAATGATGATAGCATTATGACATCACAATCATAAGACTCCTTTCCGGTGTCATAATTATAAGACAATTAAATCATTATGATGTCATAATCAATACACTCTTTTATTATGTCATAATGGTAAAAGAATGATAGCATTATGATGTCACAATCAAAACACCTCTTTAGTATCTCCTAATGGTAACACAATTAAAACATAATATTACAATCAAAACTCCCCTTTATGATGTCATATTGTTAAAATGATGATAGCATTATGACATCACAATCATAAGACCCCTTTCCGGTGTCATAATGATAAGACAACTAAATCATTATGATGTCATAATCAATACACTCTTTTATTATGTCATAATGATAAAAGAATGATAGCATTATGATGTCACAATCAAAACACCTCTTTAGTATCTCCTAATGGTAACACAATTAAAACATTATAATATTACAATCAAAACTCCCCTTTATGATGTCATATTGTAAAAATGATGATAGCATTATGACATCACAATCATAAGACCCCTTTCCGGTGTCATAATGATAAGACAACTAAATCACTATGATGTCATAATCAATACACTCTTTTATTATGTCATAATGGTAAAAGAATGATAGCATTATGATGTCACAATCAAAACACCTCTTTAGTATCTCCTAATGGTAACACAATTAAAACATTATAATATTACAATCAAAACTCCCCTTTATGATGTCATATTGTTAAAATGATGATAGCATTATGACATCACAATCATAAGACCCCTTTCCGGTGTCATAATGATAAGACAACTAAATCACTATGATATCATAATCAATACACTCTTTTATTATGTCATAATGATAAAAGAATGATAGCATTATGATGTCACAATCAAAACACATCTTTAGTATCTCATGATGGTAACACAATTAAAACATTATAATATTACAATCAAAACTCCCCTTTATGATGTCATAATGTTAAGATGATGATAGCATTATGACATCACAATCATAAGACCCCTTTCCGGTGTCATAATGATAAGACAATTAAATCACTATGATGTCATAATCAATACACTCTTTTATTATGTCATAATGGTAAAAGAATGATAGCATTATGATGTCACAATCAAAACACCTCTTTAGTATCTCCTAATGGTAACACAATTAAAACATTATAATATTACAATCAAAACTCCCCTTTATGATGTCATAATGTTAAGGTGATGATAGCATTATGACATCACAATCATAAGACCCCTTTACGGGGTCATAATGATAAGACAACTAAATCACTATGATGTCATAATCAATACACTCTTTTATTATGTCATAATGGTAAAAGAATGATAGCATTATGATGTCACAATCAAAACACCTCTTTAGTATCTCCTAATGGTAACACAATTAAAACATTATAATATTACAATCAAAACTCCCCTTTATGATGTCATATTGTTAAAATGATGATAGCATTATGACATCACACTCATAAGACTCCTTTCCGGTGTCATAATTATAAGACAATTAAATCATTATGATGTCATAATCAATACACTCTTTTATTATGTCATAATGGTAAAAGAATGATAGCATTATGATGTCACAATCAAAACACCTCTTTAGTATCTCCTAATGGTAACACAATTAAAACATTATAATATTACAATCAAAACTCCCCTTTATGATGTCATATTGTTAAAATGATGATAGCATTATGACATCACAATCATAAGACCCCTTTCCGGTGTCATAACGATAAGACAACTAAATCACTATGATGTCATAATCAATACACTCTTTTATTATGTCATAATGGTAAAAGAATGATAGCATTATGATGTCACAATCAAAACACCTCTTTAGTATCTCATGATGGTAACACAATTAAAACATTATAATATTACAATCAAAACTCCCCTTTATGATGTCATAATGTTAAGGTGATGATAGCATTATGACATCACAATCATAAGACCCCTTTCCGGTGTCATAATGGTAAGACAACTAAATCACTATGATGTCATAATCAAGACACTCTTTTATTATGTCATAATGGTAAAAGAATGATAGCATTATGATGTCACAATCAAAACACCTCTTTAGTATCTCCTAATGGTAACACAATTAAAACATTATAATATTACAATCAAAACTCCCCTTTATGATGTCATATTGTAAAAATGATGATAGCATTATGACATCACAATCATAAGACCCCTTTCCGGTGTCATAATGATAAGACAACTAAATCACTATGATGTCATAATCAATACACTCTTTTATTATGTCATAATGGTAAAAGAATGATAGCATTATGATGTCACAATCAAAACACATCTTTAGTATCTCATGATGGTAACACAATTAAAACATTATAATATTACAATCAAAACTCCCCTTTATGATGTCATAATGTTAAGGTGATGATAGCATTATGACATCACAATCATAAGACCCCTTTCCGGTGTCATAATGGTAAGACAACTAAATCACTATGATGTCATAATCAATACACTCTTTTATTATGTCATAATGGGAAAAGAATGATAGCATTATGATGTCACAATCAAAACACCTCTTTAGTATCTCCTAATGGTAACACAATTAAAACATTACAATATAACAATCAAAACTCCCCTTTATGATGTCATAATGTTAAGGTGATGAAAGCATTATGACATCACAATCATAAGACCCCTTTCCGGTGTCATAATGATAAGACAACTAAATCACTATGATGTCATAATCAATACACTCTTTTATTATGTCATAATGGTAAAAGAATGATACCATTATGATGTCACAATCAAAACACCTATTTAGTATCTCCTAATGGTAACACAATTAAAACATTATAATATTACAATCAAAACTCCCCTTTATGATGTCATATTGTTAAAATGATGATAGCATTATGACATCACAATCATAAGACTCCTTTCCGGGGTCATAATTATAAGACAATTAAATCATTATGATGTCATAATCAATACACTCTTTTATTACGTCATAATGGTAAAAGAATGATAGCATTATGATGTCACAATCAAAACACCTCTTTAGTATCTCCTAATGGTAACACAATTAAAACATTATAATATTACAATCAAAACTCCCCTTTATGATGTCATATTGTTAAAATGATGATAGCATTATGACATCACAATCATAAGACCCCTTTCCGGTGTCATAATGATAAGACAACTAAATCACTATGATGTCATAATCAAGACACTCTTTTATTATGTCATAATGGTAAAAAGAATGATAGCATTATGATGTCACAATCAAAACACCTCTTTAGTATCTCCTAATGGTAACACAATTAAAACATTATAATATTACAATCAAAACTCCCCTTTATGATGTCATATTGTTAAAATGATGATAGCATTATGACATCACAATCATAAGACCCCTTTCCGGTGTCATAACGATAAGACAACTAAATCACTATGATGTCATAATCAATACACTCTTTTATTATGTCATAATGGTAAAAGAATGATAGCATTATGATGTCACAATCAAAACACCTCTTTAGTATCTCCTAATGGTAACAAAATTAAAACATTATAATATTACAATCAAAACTCCCCTTTATGATGTCATAATGTTAAGGTGATGATAGCATTATGACATCACAATCATAAGACCCCTTTCCGGTCTCATAATGATAAGACAACTAAATCACTATGATGTCATAATCAATACACTCTTTTATTATGTCATAATGGTAAAAGAATGATAGCATTATGATGTCACAATCAAAACACCTCTTTAGTATCTCATGATGGTAACACAATTAAAACATTATAATATTACAATCAAAACTCCCCTTTATGATGTCATAATGTTAAGGTGATGATAGCATTATGACATCACAATCATAAGACCCCTTTCCGGTGTCATAATGGTAAGACAACTAAATCACTATGATGTCATAATCAATACACTCTTTTATTATGTCATAATGGTAAAAGAATGATAGCATTATGATGTCACAATCAAAACACCTCTTTAGTATCTCCTAATGGTAACACAATTAAAACATTATAATATTACAATCAAAACTCCCCTTTATGATGTCATAATGTTAAGGTGATGATAGCATCATGACATCACAATCATAAGACCCCTTTCCGGTGTCATAATGATAAGACAACTAAATCACTATGATGTCATAATCAATACACTCTTTTATTATGTCATAATGGTAAAAGAATGATAGCATTATGATGTCACAATCAAAACACCTCTTTAGTATCTCCTAATGGTAACACAATTAAAACATTATAATATTACAATCAAAACTCCCCTTTATGATGTCATATTGTTAAAATGATGATAGCATTATGACATCACAATCATAAGACTCCTTTCCGGTGTCATAATTATAAGACAATTAAATCATTATGATGTCATAATCAATACACTCTTTTATTATGTCATAATGGTAAAAGAATGATAGCATTATGATGTCACAATCAAAACACCTCTTTAGTATCTCCTAATGGTAACACAATTAAAACATAATATTACAATCAAAACTCCCCTTTATGATGTCATATTGTTAAAATGATGATAGCATTATGACATCACAATCATAAGACCCCTTTCCGGTGTCATAATGATAAGACAACTAAATCATTATGATGTCATAATCAATACACTCTTTTATTATGTCATAATGATAAAAGAATGATAGCATTATGATGTCACAATCAAAACACCTCTTTAGTATCTCCTAATGGTAACACAATTAAAACATTATAATATTACAATCAAAACTCCCCTTTATGATGTCATATTGTAAAAATGATGATAGCATTATGACATCACAATCATAAGACCCCTTTCCGGTGTCATAATGATAAGACAACTAAATCACTATGATGTCATAATCAATACACTCTTTTATTATGTCATAATGGTAAAAGAATGATAGCATTATGATGTCACAATCAAAACACATCTTTAGTATCTCATGATGGTAACACAATTAAAACATTATAATATTACAATCAAAACTCCCCTTTATGATGTCATAATGTTAAGGTGATGATAGCATTATGACATCACAATCATAAGACCCCTTTCCGTTGTCATAATGGTAAGACAACTAAATCACTATGATGTCATAATCAATACACTCTTTTATTATGTCATAATGGGAAAAGAATGATAGCATTATGATGTCACAATCAAAACACCTCTTTAGTATCTCCTAATGGTAACACAATTAAAACATTATAATATTACAATCAAAACTCCCCTTTATGATGTCATAATGTTAAGGTGATGATAGCATTATGACATCACAATCATAAGACCCCTTTCCGGTGTCATAATGATAAGACAACTAAATCACTATGATGTCATAATCAATACACTCTTTTATTATGTCATAATGGTAAAAGAATGATAGCATTATGATGTCACAATCAAAACACCTCTTTAGTA
This sequence comes from Spea bombifrons, assembly GCF_027358695.1. Lineage (NCBI taxonomy): Eukaryota > Metazoa > Chordata > Amphibia > Anura > Pelobatidae > Spea > Spea bombifrons. The sequence continues at coordinate 41,982,896 of NC_071088.1, forward strand.
TCTCCTAATGGTAACACAATTAAAACATTATAATATTACAATCAAAACTCCCATTTATGATGTCATATTGTTAAAATGATGATAGCATTATGACATCACAATTATAAGACCCCTTTCCGGTGTCATAATGATAAGACAACTAAATCACTATGATGTCATAATCAATACACTCTTTTATTATGTCATAATGGTAAAAGAATGATAGCATTATGATGTCACAATCAAAACACCTCTTTAGTATCTCCTAATGGTAACACAATTAAAACATTATAATATTACAATCAAAACTCCCCTTTATGATGTCATATTGTTAAAATGATGATAGCATTATGACATCACAATCATAAGACCCCTTTCCGGTGTCATAATGATAAGACAACTAAATCACTGTGATGTCATAATCAATACACTCTTTTATTATGTCATAATGGTAAAAGAATGATAGCATTATGATGTCACAATCAAAACACCTCTTTAGTAGCTCCTAATGGTAACACAATTAAAACATTATAATATTACAATCAAAACTCCCCTTTATGATGTCATATTGTTAAAATGATGATAGCATTATGACATCACAATCATAAGACTCCTTTCCGGTGTCATAATTATAAGACAATTAAATCACTATGATGTCATAATCAATACACTCTTTTATTATGTCATAATGGTAAAAGAATGATAGCATTATGATGTCACAATCAAAACACCTCTTTAGTATCTCATGATGGTAACACAATTAAAACATTATAATATTACAATCAAAACTCCCCTTTATGATGTCATAATGTTAAGGTGATGATAGCATTATGACATCACAATCATAAGACCCCTTTCCGGTGTCATAATGGTAAGACAACTAAATCACTATGATGTCATAATCAAGACACTCTTTTATTATGTCATAATGGTAAAAGAATGATAGCATTATGATGTCACAATCAAAACACCTCTTTAGTATCTCCTAATGGTAACACAATTAAAACATTATAATATTACAATCAAAACTCCCCTTTATGATGTCATATTGTTAAAATGATGATAGCATTATGACATCACAATCATAAGACCCCTTTCCGGTGTCATAATGATAAGACAACTAAATCACTATGATATCATAATCAATACACTCTTTTATTATGTCATAATGATAAAAGAATGATAGCATTATGATGTCACAATCAAAACACATCTTTAGTATCTCATGATGGTAACACAATTAAAACATTATAATATTACAATCAAAACTCCCCTTTATGATGTCATAATGTTAAGATGATGATAGCATTATGACATCACAATCATAAGACCCCTTTCCGGTGTCATAATGATAAGACAATTAAATCACTATGATGTCATAATCAATACACTCTTTTATTATGTCATAATGGTAAAAGAATGATAGCATTATGATGTCACAATCAAAACACCTCTTTAGTATCTCCTAATGGTAACACAATTAAAACATTATAATATTACAATCAAAACTCCCCTTTATGATGTCATAATGTTAAGGTGATGATAGCATCATGACATCACAATCATAAGACCCCTTTCCGGTGTCATAATGATAAGACAACTAAATCACTATGATGTCATAATCAATACACTCTTTTATTATGTCATAATGGTAAAAGAATGATAGCATTATGATGTCACAATCAAAACACATCTTTAGTATCTCATGATGGTAACACAATTAAAACATTATAATATTATAATCAAAACTCCCCTTTATGATGTCATAATGTTAAGGTGATGATAGCATTATGACATCACAATCATAAGACCCCTTTCCGGTGTCATAATGGTAAGACAACTAAATCACTATGATGTCATAATCAATACACTCTTTTATTATGTCATAATGGTAAAAGAATGATAGCATTATGATGTCACAATCAAAACACCTCTTTAGTATCTCCTAATGGTAACACAATTAAAACATTATAATATTACAATCAAAACTCCCCTTTATGATGTCATATTGTTAAAATGATGATAGCATTATGACATCACAATCATAAGACCCCTTTCCGGTGTCATAATGATAAGACAACTAAATCACTATGATGTCATAATCAATACACTCTTTTATTATGTCATAATGATGAAAGAATGATAGCATTATGATGTCACAATCAAAACACCTCTTTAGTATCTCCTAATGGTAACACAATTAAAACATTATAATATTACAATCAAAACTCCCCTTTATGATGTCATATTGTAAAAATGATGATAGCATTATGACATCACAATCATAAGACCCCTTTCCGGTGTCATAATGATAAGACAACTAAATCACTATGATGTCATAATCAATACACTATTTTATTATGTCATAATGATGAAAGAATGATAGCATTATGATGTCACAATCAAAACACCTCTTTAGTATCTCCTAATGGTAACACAATTAAAACATTATAATATTACAATCAAAACTCCCCTTTATGATGTCATAATGTTAAGGTGATGATAGCATTATGACATCACAATCATAAGACCCCTTTCCGGTGTCATAACGATAAGACAACTAAATCACTATGATGTCATAATCAATACACTCTTTTATTATGTCATAATGGTAAAAGAATGATAGCATTATGATGTCACAATCAAAACACCTCTTTAGTATCTCATGATGGTAACACAATTAAAACATTATAATATTACAATCAAAACTCCCCTTTATGATGTCATAATGTTAAGATGATGATAGCATTATGACATCACAATCATAAGACCCCTTTCCGGTGTCATAATGATAAGACAATTAAATCACTATGATGTCATAATCAATACACTCTTTTATTATGTCATAATGGGAAAAGAATGATAGCATTATGATGTCACAATCAAAACACCTCTTTAGTATCTCCTAATGGTAACACAATTAAAACATTATAATATTACAATCAAAACTCCCCTTTATGATGTCATAATGTTAAGGTGATGATAGCATTATGACATCACAATCATAAGACCCCTTTACGGGGTCATAATGATAAGACAACTAAATCACTATGATGTCATAATCAATACACTCTTTTATTATGTCATAATGGTAAAAGAATGATAGCATTATGATGTCACAATCAAAACACCTCTTTAGTATCTCCTAATGGTAACACAATTAAAACATTATAATATTACAATCAAAACTCCCCTTTATGATGTCATATTGTTAAAATGATGATAGCATTATGACATCACACTCATAAGACTCCTTTCCGGTGTCATAATTATAAGACAATTAAATCATTATGATGTCATAATCAATACACTCTTTTATTATGTCATAATGGTAAAAGAATGATAGCATTATGATGTCACAATCAAAACACCTCTTTAGTATCTCCTAATGGTAACACAATTAAAACATTATAATATTACAATCAAAACTCCCCTTTATGATGTCATATTGTTAAAATGATGATAGCATTATGACATCACAATCATAAGACCCCTTTCCGGTGTCATAATGATAAGACAACTAAATCACTATGATGTCATAATCAAGACACTCTTTTATTATGTCATAATGGTAAAAGAATGATAGCATTATGATGTCACAATCAAAACACCTCTTTAGTATCTCCTAATGGTAACACAATTAAAACATTATAATATTACAATCAAAACTCCCCTTTATGATGTCATATTGTTAAAATGATGATAGCATTATGACATCACAATCATAAGACCCCTTTCCGGTGTCATAATGATAAGACAACTAAATCACTATGATGTCATAATCAATACACTCTTTTATTATGTCATAATGATGAAAGAATGATAGCATTATGATGTCACAATCAAAACACCTCTTTAGTATCTCCTAATGGTAACACAATTAAAACATTATAATATTACAATCAAAACTCCCCTTTATGATGTCATATTGTAAAAATGATGATAGCATTATGACATCACAATCATAAGACCCCTTTCCGGTGTCATAATGATAAGACAACTAAATCACTATGATGTCATAATCAATACACTCTTTTATTATGTCATAATGGTAAAAGAATGATAGCATTATGATGTCACAATCAAAACACATCTTTAGTATCTCATGATGGTAACACAATTAAAACATTATAATATTACAATCAAAACTCCCCTTTATGATGTCATAATGTTAAGGTGATGATAGCATTATGACATCACAATCATAAGACCCCTTTCCGGTGTCATAATGGTAAGACAACTAAATCACTATGATGTCATAATCAATACACTCTTTTATTATGTCATAATGGGAAAAGAATGATAGCATTATGATGTCACAATCAAAACACCTCTTTAGTATCTCCTAATGGTAACACAATTAAAACATTACAATATAACAATCAAAACTCCCCTTTATGATGTCATAATGTTAAGGTGATGAAAGCATTATGACATCACAATCATAAGACCCCTTTCCGGTGTCATAATGATAAGACAACTAAATCACTATGATGTCATAATCAATACACTCTTTTATTATGTCATAATGGTAAAAGAATGATACCATTATGATGTCACAATCAAAACACCTATTTAGTATCTCCTAATGGTAACACAATTAAAACATTATAATATTACAATCAAAACTCCCCTTTATGATGTCATATTGTTAAAATGATGATAGCATTATGACATCACAATCATAAGACTCCTTTCCGGGGTCATAATTATAAGACAATTAAATCATTATGATGTCATAATCAATACACTCTTTTATTACGTCATAATGGTAAAAGAATGATAGCATTATGATGTCACAATCAAAACACCTCTTTAGTATCTCCTAATGGTAACACAATTAAAACATTATAATATTACAATCAAAACTCCCCTTTATGATGTCATATTGTTAAAATGATGATAGCATTATGACATCACAATCATAAGACCCCTTTGCGGTGTCATAATGATAAGACAACTAAATCACTATGATGTCATAATCAAGACACTCTTTTATTATGTCATAATGGTAAAAGAATGATAGCATTATGATGTCACAATCAAAACACCTCTTTAGTATCTCCTAATGGTAACACAATTAAAACATTATAATATTACAATCAAAACTCCCCTTTATGATGTCATATTGTTAAAATGATGATAGCATTATGACATCACAATCATAAGACCCCTTTCCGGTGTCATAACGATAAGACAACTAAATCACTATGATGTCATAATCAATACACTCTTTTATTATGTCATAATGGTAAAAGAATGATAGCATTATGATGTCACAATCAAAACACCTCTTTAGTATCTCCTAATGGTAACAAAATTAAAACATTATAATATTACAATCAAAACTCCCCTTTATGATGTCATAATGTTAAGGTGATGATAGCATTATGACATCACAATCATAAGACCCCTTTCCGGTGTCATAATGATAAGACAACTAAATCACTATGATGTCATAATCAATACACTCTTTTATTATGTCATAATGGTAAAAGAATGATAGCATTATGATGTCACAATCAAAACACCTCTTTAGTATCTCATGATGGTAACACAATTAAAACATTATAATATTACAATCAAAACTCCCCTTTATGATGTCATAATGTTAAGGTGATGATAGCATTATGACATCACAATCATAAGACCCCTTTCCGGTGTCATAATGGTAAGACAACTAAATCACTATGATGTCATAATCAAGAAACTCTTTTATTATGTCATAATGGTAAAAGAATGATAGCGTTATGATGTCACAATCAAAACACCTCTTTAGTATCTCCTAATGGTAACACAATTAAAACATTATAATATTACAATTAAAACTCCCCTTTATGATGTCATAATGTTAAGGTGATGATAGCATTATGACATCACAATCATAAGACCCCTTTCCGGTGTCATAATGATAAGACAACTAAATCACTATGATGTCATAATCAATACACTCTTTTATTATGTCATAATGGTAAAAGAATGATAGCATTATGATGTCACAATCAAAACACCTCTTTAGTATCTCCTAATGGTAACACAATTAAAACATTATAATATTACAATCAAAACTCCCCTTTATGATGTCATATTGTTAAAATGATGATAGCATTATGACATCACAATCATAAGACTCCTTTCCGTTGTCATAATTATAAGACAATTAAATCATTATGATGTCATAATCAATACACTCTTTTATTATGTCATAATGATAAAAGAATGATAGCATTATGATGTCACAATCAAAACACCTCTTTAGTATCTCCTAATGGTAACACAATTAAAACATTATAATATTACAATCAAAACTCCCCTTTATGATGTCATATTGTAAAAATGATGATAGCATTATGACATCACAATCATAAGACCCCTTTCCGGTGTCATAATGATAAGACAACTAAATCACTATGATGTCATAATCAATACACTCTTTTATTATGTCATAATGGTAAAAGAATGATAGCATTATGATGTCACAATCAAAACACCTCTTTAGTATCTCCTAATGGTAACACAATTAAAACATTATAATATTACAATCAAAACTCCCCTTTATGATGTCATATTGTTAAAATGATGATAGCATTATGACATCACAATCATAAGACCCCTTTCCGGTGTCATAATGATAAGACAACTAAATCACTATGATGTCATAATCAAGACACTCTTTTATTATGTCATAATGGTAAAAGAATGATAGCATTATGATGTCACAATCAAAACACCTCTTTAGTATCTCCTAATGGTAACACAATTAAAACATTATAATATTACAATCAAAACTCCCCTTTATGATGTCATATTGTAAAAATGATGATAGCATTATGACATCACAATCATAAGACCCCTTTCCGGTGTCATAATGATAAGACAACTAAATCACTATGATGTCATAATCAATACACTCTTTTATTATGTCATAATGGTAAAAGAATGATAGCATTATGATGTCACAATCAAAACACATCTTTAGTATCTCATGATGGTAACACAATTAAAACATTATAATATTACAATCAAAACTCCCCTTTATGATGTCATAATGTTAAGGTGATGATAGCATTATGACATCACAATCATAAGACCCCTTTCCGTTGTCATAATGGTAAGACAACTAAATCACTATGATGTCATAATCAATACACTCTTTTATTATGTCATAATGGGAAAAGAATGATAGCATTATGATGTCACAATCAAAACACCTCTTTAGTATCTCCTAATGGTAACACAATTAAAACATTATAATATTACAATCAAAACTCCCCTTTATGATGTCATAATGTTAAGGTGATGATAGCATTATGACATCACAATCATAAGACCCCTTTCCGGTGTCATAATGATAAGACAACTAAATCACTATGATGTCATAATCAATACACTCTTTTATTATGTCATAATGGTAAAAGAATGATAGCATTATGATGTCACAATCAAAACACCTCTTTAGTATCTCCTAATGGTAACACAATTAAAACATTATAATATTACAATCAAAACTCCCCTTTATGATGTCATATTGTTAAAATGATGATAGCATTATGACATCACAATCATAAGACCCCTTTCCGGTGTCATAATGATAAGACAACTAAATCACTATGATGTCATAATCAATACACTCTTTTATTATGTCATAATGGTAAAAGAATGATAGCATTATGATGTCACAATCAAAACACATCTTTAGTATCTCATGATGGAAACACAATTAAAACATTATAATATTACAATCAAAACTCCCCTTTATGATGTCATAATGTTAAGGTGATGATAGCATTATGACATCACAATCATAAGACCCCTTTCCGGTGTCATAATGGTAAGACAACTAAATCACTATGATGTCATAATCAATACACTCTTTTATTATGTCATAATGGTAAAAGAATGATAGCATTATGATGTCACAATCAAAACACCTCTTTAGTATCTCCTAATGGTAACACAATTAAAACATTATAATATTACAATCAAAACTCCCCTTTATGATGTCATATTGTTAAAATGATGATAGCATTATGACATCACAATCATAAGACCCCTTTCCGGTGTCATAATGATAAGACAACTAAATCACTATGATATCATAATCAATACACTCTTTTATTATGTCATAATGATAAAAGAATGATAGCATTATGATGTCACAATCAAAACACATCTTTAGTATCTCATGATGGTAACACAATTAAAACATTATAATATTACAATCAAAACTCCCCTTTATGATGTCATAATGTTAAGATGATGATAGCATTATGACATCACAATCATAAGACCCCTTTCCGGTGTCATAATGATAAGACAATTAAATCACTATGATGTCATAATCAATACACTCTTTTATTATGTCATAATGGTAAAAGAATGATAGCATTATGATGTCACAATCAAAACACCTCTTTAGTATCTCCTAATGGTAACACAATTAAAACATTATAATATTACAATCAAAACTCCCCTTTATGATGTCATAATGTTAAGGTGATGATAGCATCATGACATCACAATCATAAGACCCCTTTCCGGTGTCATAATGATAAGACAACTAAATCACTATGATGTCATAATCAATACACTCTTTTATTATGTCATAATGGTAAAAGAATGATAGCATTATGATGTCACAATCAAAACACATCTTTAGTATCTCATGATGGTAACACAATTAAAACATTATAATATTATAATCAAAACTCCCCTTTATGATGTCATAATGTTAAGGTGATGATAGCATTATGACATCACCATCATAAGACCCCTTTCCGGTGTCATAATGGTAAGACAACTAAATCACTATGATGTCATAATCAATACACTCTTTTATTATGTCATAATGGTAAAAGAATGATAGCATTATGATGTCACAATCAAAACACCTCTTTAGTATCTCCTAATGGTAACACAATTAAAACATTATAATATTACAATCAAAACTCCCCTTTATGATGTCATATTGTTAAAATGATGATAGCATTATGACATCACAATCATAAGACCCCTTTCCGGTGTCATAATGATAAGACAACTAAATCACTATGATGTCATAATCAATACACTCTTTTATTATGTCATAATGATGAAAGAATGATAGCATTATGATGTCACAATCAAAACACCTCTTTAGTATCTCCTAATGGTAACACAATTAAAACATTATAATATTACAATCAAAACTCCCCTTTATGATGTCATATTGTAAAAATGATGATAGCATTATGACATCACAATCATAAGACCCCTTTCCGGTGTCATAATGATAAGACAACTAAATCACTATGATGTCATAATCAATACACTCTTTTATTATGTCATAATGATGAAAGAATGATAGCATTATGATGTCACAATCAAAACACCTCTTTAGTATCTCCTAATGGTAACACAATTAAAACATTATAATATTACAATCAAAACTCCCCTTTATGATGTCATAATGTTAAGGTGATGATAGCATTATGACATCACAATCATAAGACCCCTTTCCGGTGTCATAACGATAAGACAACTAAATCACTATGATGTCATAATCAATACACTCTTTTAGTATGTCATAATGGTAAAAGAATGATAGCATTATGATGTCACAATCAAAACACCTCTTTCGTATCTCATGATGGTAACACAATTAAAACATTATAATATTACAATCAAAACTCCCCTTTATGATGTCATAATGTTAAGGTGATGATAGCATTATGACATCACAATCATAAGACCCCTTTCCGGTGTCATAATGGTAAGACAACTAAATCACTATGATGTCATAATCAAGACACTCTTTTATTATGTCATAATGGTAAAAGAATGATAGCATTATGATGTCACAATCAAAACACCTCTTTAGTATCTCCTAATGGTAACACAATTAAAACATTATAATATTACAATCAAAACTCCCCTTTATGATGTCATAATGTTAAGGTGATGATAGCATTATGACATCACAATCATAAGACCCCTTTCCGGTGTCATAATGATAAGACAACTAAATCACTATGATGTCATAATCAATACACTCTTTTTTATGTCATAATGGTAAAAGAATGATAGCATTATGATGTCACAATCAAAACACCTCTTTAGTATCTCCTAATGGTAACACAATTAAAACATAATAATATTACAATCAAAACTCCCCTTTATGATGTCATATTGTTAAAATGATGATAGCATTATGACATCACAATCATAAGACCCCTTTCCGGTGTCATAATGATAAGACAACTAAATCACTATGATGTCATAATCAATACACTCTTTTATTATGTCATAATGGTAAAAGAATGATAACATTATGATGTCACAATCAAAACACCTCTTTAGTATCTCCTAATGGTAACACAATTAAAACATTATAATATTACAATCAAAACTCCCCTTTATGATGTCATATTGTTAAAATGATGATAGCATTATGACATCACAATCATAAGACCCCTTTCCGGTGTCATAATGATAAGACAACTAAATCACTGTGATGTCATAATCAATACACTCTTTTATTATGTCATAATGGTAAAAGAATGATAGCATTATGATGTCACAATCAAAACACCTCTTTAGTAGCTCCTAATGGTAACACAATTAAAACATTATAATATTACAATCAAAACTCCCCTTTATGATGTCATATTGTTAAAATGATGATAGCATTATGACATCACAATCATAAGACTCCTTTCCGGTGTCATAATTATAAGACAATTAAATCATTATGATGTCATAATCAATACACTCTTTTATTATGTCATAATGGTAAAAGAATGATAGCATTATGATGTCACAATCAAAACACCTCTTTAGTATCTCCTAATGGTAACACAATTAAAACATTATAATATTACAATCAAAACTCCCCTTTATGATGTCATATTGTTAAAATGATGATAGCATTATGACATCACAATCATAAGACCCCTTTCCGGTGTCATAATGATAAGACAACTAAATCACTATGATGTCATAATCAAGACACTCTTTTATTATGTCATAATGGTAAAAGAATGATAGCATTATGATGTCACAATCAAAACACCTCTTTAGTATCTCCTAATGGTAACACAATTAAAACATTATAATATTACAATCAAAACTCCCCTTTATGATGTCATATTGTTAAAATGATGATAGCATTATGACATCACAATCATAAGACCCCTTTCCGGTGTCATAACGATAAGACAACTAAATCACTATGATGTCATAATCAATACACTCTTTTATTATGTCATAATGGTAAAAGAATGATAGCGTTATGATGTCACAATCAAAACACCTCTTTAGTATCTCCTAATGGTAACACAATTAAAACATTATAATATTACAATTAAAACTCCCCTTTATGATGTCATAATGTTAAGGTGATGATAGCATTATGACATCACAATCATAAGACCCCTTTCCGGTGTCATAATGATAAGACAACTAAATCACTATGATGTCATAATCAATACACTCTTTTATTATGTCATAATGGTAAAAGAATGATAGCATTATGATGTCACAATCAAAACACCTCTTTAGTATCTCCTAATGGTAACACAATTAAAACATTATAATATTACAATCAAAACTCCCCTTTATGATGTCATATTGTTAAAATGATGATAGCATTATGACATCACAATCATAAGACCCCTTTCCGGTGTCATAATGATAAGACAACTAAATCACTATGATGTCATGATCAATACACTCTTTTATTATGTCATAATGGTAAAAGAATGATAGCATTATGATGTCACAATCAAAACACATCTTTAGTATCTCATGATGGTAACACAATTAAAACATTATAATATTACAATCAAAACTCCCCTTTATGATGTCATAATGTTAAGGTGATGATAGCATTATGACATCACAATCATAAGACCCCTTTCCGGTGTCATAATGATAAGACAACTAAATCACTATGATGTCATAATCAATACACTCTTTTATTATGTCATAATGGTAAAAGAATGATAGCATTATGATGTCACAATCAAAACACCTCTTTAGTATCTCCTAATGGTAACACAATTAAAACATTATAATATTACAATCAAAACTCCCCTTTATGATGTCATATTGTTAAAATGATGATAGCATTATGACATCACAATCATAAGACTCCTTTCCGGTGTCATAATTATAAGACAATTAAATCACTATGATGTCATAATCAATACACTCTTTTATTATGTCATAATGGTAAAAGAATGATAGCATTATGATGTCACAATCAAAACACCTCTTTAGTATCTCCTAATGGTAACACAATTAAAACATTATAATATTACAATCAAAACTCCCCTTTATGATGTCATATTGTTAAAATGATGATAGCATTATGACATCACAATCATAAGACTCCTTTCCGGTGTCATAATTATAAGACAATTAAATCATTATGATGTCATAATCAATACACTCTTTTATTATGTCATAATGGTAAAAGAATGATAGCATTATGATGTCACAATCAAAACACCTCTTTAGTATCTCCTAATGGTAACACAATTAAAACATAATATTACAATCAAAACTCCCCTTTATGATGTCATATTGTTAAAATGATGATAGCATTATGACATCACAATCATAAGACCCCTTTCCGGTGTCATAATGATAAGACAACTAAATCACTATGATGTCATAATCAATACACTCTTTTATTATGTCATAATGATAAAAGAATGATAGCATTATGATGTCACAATCAAAACACCTCTTTAGTATCTCCTAATGGTAACACAATTAAAACATTATAATATTACAATCAAAACTCCCCTTTATGATGTCATATTGTAAAAATGATGATAGCATTATGACATCACAATCATAAGACCCCTTTCCGGTGTCATAATGATAAGACAACTAAATCACTATGATGTCATAATCAATACACTCTTTTATTATGTCATAATGGTAAAAGAATGATAGCATTATGATGTCACAATCAAAACACATCTTTAGTATCTCATGATGGTAACACAATTAAAACATTATAATATTATAATCAAAACTCCCCTTTATGATGTCATAATGTTAAGGTGATGATAGCATTATGACATCACCATCATAAGACCCCTTTCCGGTGTCATAATGGTAAGACAACTAAATCACTATGATGTCATAATCAATACACTCTTTTATTATGTCATAATGGTAAAAGAATGATAGCATTATGATGTCACAATCAAAACACCTCTTTAGTATCTCCTAATGGTAACACAATTAAAACATTATAATATTACAATCAAAACTCCCCTTTATGATGTCATATTGTTAAAATGATGATAGCATTATGACATCACAATCATAAGACCCCTTTCCGGTGTCATAATGATAAGACAACTAAATCACTATGATGTCATAATCAATACACTCTTTTATTATGTCATAATGATGAAAGAATGATAGCATTATGATGTCACAATCAAAACACCTCTTTAGTATCTCCTAATGGTAACACAATTAAAACATTATAATATTACAATCAAAACTCCCCTTTATGATGTCATATTGTAAAAATGATGATAGCATTATGACATCACAATCATAAGACCCCTTTCCGGTGTCATAATGATAAGACAACTAAATCACTATGATGTCATAATCAATACACTCTTTTATTATGTCATAATGATGAAAGAATGATAGCATTATGATGTCACAATCAAAACACCTCTTTAGTATCTCCTAATGGTAACACAATTAAAACATTATAATATTACAATCAAAACTCCCCTTTATGATGTCATAATGTTAAGGTGATGATAGCATTATGACATCACAATCATAAGACCCCTTTCCGGTGTCATAACGATAAGACAACTAAATCACTATGATGTCATAATCAATACACTCTTTTAGTATGTCATAATGGTAAAAGAATGATAGCATTATGATGTCACAATCAAAACACCTCTTTCGTATCTCATGATGGTAACACAATTAAAACATTATAATATTACAATCAAAACTCCCCTTTATGATGTCATAATGTTAAGGTGATGATAGCATTATGACATCACAATCATAAGACCCCTTTCCGGTGTCATAATGGTAAGACAACTAAATCACTATGATGTCATAATCAAGACACTCTTTTATTATGTCATAATGGTAAAAGAATGATAGCATTATGATGTCACAATCAAAACACCTCTTTAGTATCTCCTAATGGTAACACAATTAAAACATTATAATATTACAATCAAAACTCCCCTTTATGATGTCATAATGTTAAGGTGATGATAGCATTATGACATCACAATCATAAGACCCCTTTCCGGTGTCATAATGATAAGACAACTAAATCACTATGATGTCATAATCAATACACTCTTTTTTATGTCATAATGGTAAAAGAATGATAGCATTATGATGTCACAATCAAAACACCTCTTTAGTATCTCCTAATGGTAACACAATTAAAACATAATAATATTACAATCAAAACTCCCCTTTATGATGTCATATTGTTAAAATGATGATAGCATTATGACATCACAATCATAAGACCCCTTTCCGGTGTCATAATGATAAGACAACTAAATCACTATGATGTCATAATCAATACACTCTTTTATTATGTCATAATGGTAAAAGAATGATAGCATTATGATGTCACAATCAAAACACCTCTTTAGTATCTCCTAATGGTAACACAATTAAAACATTATAATATTACAATCAAAACTCCCCTTTATGATGTCATATTGTTAAAATGATGATAGCATTATGACATCACAATCATAAGACCCCTTTCCGGTGTCATAATGATAAGACAACTAAATCACTATGATGTCATGATCAATACACTCTTTTATTATGTCATAATGGTAAAAGAATGATAGCATTATGATGTCACAATCAAAACACATCTTTAGTATCTCATGATGGTAACACAATTAAAACATTATAATATTACAATCAAAACTCCCCTTTATGATGTCATAATGTTAAGGTGATGATAGCATTATGACATCACAATCATAAGACCCCTTTCCGGTGTCATAATGATAAGACAACTAAATCACTATGATGTCATAATCAATACACTCTTTTATTATGTCATAATGGTAAAAGAATGATAGCATTATGATGTCACAATCAAAACACCTCTTTAGTATCTCCTAATGGTAACACAATTAAAACATTATAATATTACAATCAAAACTCCCCTTTATGATGTCATATTGTTAAAATGATGATAGCATTATGACATCACAATCATAAGACTCCTTTCCGGTGTCATAATTATAAGACAATTAAATCACTATGATGTCATAATCAATACACTCTTTTATTATGTCATAATGGTAAAAGAATGATAGCATTATGATGTCACAATCAAAACACCTCTTTAGTATCTCCTAATGGTAACACAATTAAAACATTATAATATTACAATCAAAACTCCCCTTTATGATGTCATATTGTTAAAATGATGATAGCATTATGACATCACAATCATAAGACTCCTTTCCGGTGTCATAATTATAAGACAATTAAATCATTATGATGTCATAATCAATACACTCTTTTATTATGTCATAATGGTAAAAGAATGATAGCATTATGATGTCACAATCAAAACACCTCTTTAGTATCTCCTAATGGTAACACAATTAAAACATAATATTACAATCAAAACTCCCCTTTATGATGTCATATTGTTAAAATGATGATAGCATTATGACATCACAATCATAAGACCCCTTTCCGGTGTCATAATGATAAGACAACTAAATCACTATGATGTCATAATCAATACACTCTTTTATTATGTCATAATGATAAAAGAATGATAGCATTATGATGTCACAATCAAAACACCTCTTTAGTATCTCCTAATGGTAACACAATTAAAACATTATAATATTACAATCAAAACTCCCCTTTATGATGTCATATTGTAAAAATGATGATAGCATTATGACATCACAATCATAAGACCCCTTTCCGGTGTCATAATGATAAGACAACTAAATCACTATGATGTCATAATCAATACACTCTTTTATTATGTCATAATGGTAAAAGAATGATAGCATTATGATGTCACAATCAAAACACCTCTTTAGTATCTCCTAATGGTAACACAATTAAAACATTATAATATTACAATCAAAACTCCCCTTTATGATGTCATATTGTTAAAATGATGATAGCATTATGACATCACAATCATAAGACCCCTTTCCGGTGTCATAATGATAAGACAACTAAATCACTATGATGTCATAATCAAGACACTCTTTTATTATGTCATAATGGTAAAAGAATGATAGCATTATGATGTCACAATCAAAACACCTCTTTAGTATCTCCTAATGGTAACACAATTAAAACATTATAATATTACAATCAAAACTCCCCTTTATGATGTCATATTGTAAAAATGATGATAGCATTATGACATCACAATCATAAGACCCCTTTCCGGTGTCATAATGATAAGACAACTAAATCACTATGATGTCATAATCAATACACTCTTTTATTATGTCATAATGGTAAAAGAATGATAGCATTATGATGTCACAATCAAAACACATCTTTAGTATCTCATGATGGTAACACAATTAAAACATTATAATATTACAATCAAAACTCCCCTTTATGATGTCATAATGTTAAGGTGATGATAGCATTATGACATCACAATCATAAGACCCCTTTCCGTTGTCATAATGGTAAGACAACTAAATCACTATGATGTCATAATCAATACACTCTTTTATTATGTCATAATGGGAAAAGAATGATAGCATTATGATGTCACAATCAAAACACCTCTTTAGTATCTCCTAATGGTAACACAATTAAAACATTATAATATTACAATCAAAACTCCCCTTTATGATGTCATAATGTTAAGGTGATGATAGCATTATGACATCACAATCATAAGACCCCTTTCCGGTGTCATAATGATAAGACAACTAAATCACTATGATGTCATAATCAATACACTCTTTTATTATGTCATAATGGTAAAAGAATGATAGCATTATGATGTCACAATCAAAACACCTCTTTAGTATCTCCTAATGGTAACACAATTAAAACATTATAATATTACAATCAAAACTCCCCTTTATGATGTCATATTGTTAAAATGATGATAGCATTATGACATCACAATCATAAGACCCCTTTCCGGTGTCATAATGATAAGACAACTAAATCACTATGATGTCATAATCAATACACTCTTTTATTATGTCATAATGGTAAAAGAATGATAGCATTATGATGTCACAATCAAAACACCTCTTTAGTATCTCCTAATGGTAACACAATTAAAACATTATAATATTACAATCAAAACTCCCCTTTATGATGTCATATTGTTAAAATGATGATAGCATTATGACATCACAATCATAAGACCCCTTTCCGGTGTCATAATGATAAGACAACTAAATCACTGTGATGTCATAATCAATACACTCTTTTATTATGTCATAATGGTAAAAGAATGATAGCATTATGATGTCACAATCAAAACACCTCTTTAGTAGCTCCTAATGGTAACACAATTAAAACATTATAATATTACAATCAAAACTCCCCTTTATGATGTCATATTATTAAAATGATGATAGCATTATGACATCACAATCATAAGACTCCTTTCCGGTGTCATAATTATAAGACAATTAAATCATTATGATGTCATAATCAATACACTCTTTTATTATGTCATAATGGTAAAAGAATGATAGCATTATGATGTCACAATCAAAACACATCTTTAGTATCTCATGATGGTAACACAATTAAAACATTATAATATTACAATCAAAACTCCCCTTTATGATGTCATAATGTTAAGGTGATGATAGCATTATGACATCACAATCATAAGACCCCTTTCCGGTGTCATAATGATAAGACAACTAAATCACTATGATGTCATAATCAATACACTCTTTTATTATGTCATAATGGTAAAAGAATGATAGCATTATGATGTCACAATCAAAACACCTCTTTAGTATCTCCTAATGGTAACACAATTAAAACATTATAATATTACAATCAAAACTCCCCTTTATGATGTCATATTGTTAAAATGATGATAGCATTATGACATCACAATCATAAGACTCCTTTCCGGTGTCATAATTATAAGACAATTAAATCACTATGATGTCATAATCAATACACTCTTTTATTATGTCATAATGGTAAAAGAATGATAGCATTATGATGTCACAATCAAAACACCTCTTTAGTATCTCCTAATGGTAACACAATTAAAACATTATAATATTACAATCAAAACTCCCCTTTATGATGTCATATTGTTAAAATGATGATAGCATTATGACATCACAATCATAAGACTCCTTTCCGGTGTCATAATTATAAGACAATTAAATCATTATGATGTCATAATCAATACACTCTTTTATTATGTCATAATGGTAAAAGAATGATAGCATTATGATGTCACAATCAAAACACCTCTTTAGTATCTCCTAATGGTAACACAATTAAAACATAATATTACAATCAAAACTCCCCTTTATGATGTCATATTGTTAAAATGATGATAGCATTATGACATCACAATCATAAGACCCCTTTCCGGTGTCATAATGATAAGACAACTAAATCACTATGATGTCATAATCAATACACTCTTTTATTATGTCATAATGATAAAAGAATGATAGCATTATGATGTCACAATCAAAACACCTCTTTAGTATCTCCTAATGGTAACACAATTAAAACATTATAATATTACAATCAAAACTCCCCTTTATGATGTCATATTGTAAAAATGATGATAGCATTATGACATCACAATCATAAGACCCCTTTCCGGTGTCATAATGATAAGACAACTAAATCACTATGATGTCATAATCAATACACTCTTTTATTATGTCATAATGGTAAAAGAATGATAGCATTATGATGTCACAATCAAAACACCTCTTTAGTATCTCCTAATGGTAACACAATTAAAACATTATAATATTACAATCAAAACTCCCCTTTATGATGTCATATTGTTAAAATGATGATAGCATTATGACATCACAATCATAAGACCCCTTTCCGGTGTCATAATGATAAGACAACTAAATCACTGTGATGTCATAATCAATACACTCTTTTATTATGTCATAATGGTAAAAGAATGATAGCATTATGATGTCACAATCAAAACACCTCTTTAGTAGCTCCTAATGGTAACACAATTAAAACATTATAATATTACAATCAAAACTCCCCTTTATGATGTCATATTGTTAAAATGATGATAGCATTATGACATCACAATCATAAGACTCCTTTCCGGTGTCATAATTATAAGACAATTAAATCATTATGATGTCATAATCAATACACTCTTTTATTATGTCATAATGGTAAAAGAATGATAGCATTATGATGTCACAATCAAAACACCTCTTTAGTATCTCCTAATGGTAACACAATTAAAACATTATAATATTACAATCAAAACTCCCCTTTATGATGTCATATTGTTAAAATGATGATAGCATTATGACATCACAATCATAAGACCCCTTTCCGGTGTCATAATTATAAGACAACTAAATCACTATGATGTCATAATCAAGACACTCTTTTATTATGTCATAATGGTAAAAAGAATGATAGCATTATGATGTCACAATCAAAACACCTCTTTAGTATCTCCTAATGGTAACACAATTAAAACATTATAATATTACAATCAAAACTCCCCTTTATGATGTCATATTGTTAAAATGATGATAGCATTATGACATCACAATCATAAGACCCCTTTCCGGTGTCATAATGATAAGACAACTAAATCACTATGATGTCATAATCAATACACTCTTTTATTATGTCATAATGGTAAAAGAATGATAGCATTATGATGTCACAATCAAAACACCTCTTTAGTATCTCCTAATGGTAACACAATTAAAACATTATAATATTACAATCAAAACTCCCCTTTATGATGTCATATTGTTAAAATGATGATAGCATTATGACATCACAATCATAAGACCCCTTTCCGGTGTCATAATGATAAGACAACTAAATCACTGTGATGTCATAATCAATACACTCTTTTATTATGTCATAATGGTAAAAGAATGATAGCATTATGATGTCACAATCAAAACACCTCTTTAGTAGCTCCTAATGGTAACACAATTAAAACATTATAATATTACAATCAAAACTCCCCTTTATGATGTCATATTGTTAAAATGATGATAGCATTATGACATCACAATCATAAGACCCCTTTCCGGTGTCATAATGATAAGACAACTAAATCACTATGATGTCATAATCAAGACACTCTTTTATTATGTCATAATGGTAAAAAGAATGATAGCATTATGATGTCACAATCAAAACACCTCTTTAGTATCTCCTAATGGTAACACAATTAAAACATTATAATATTACAATCAAAACTCCCCTTTATGATGTCATATTGTTAAAATGATGATAGCATTATGACATCACAATCATAAGACCCCTTTCCGGTGTCATAATGATAAGACAACTAAATCACTATGATGTCATAATCAAGACACTCTTTTATTATGTCATAATGGTAAAAGAATGATAGCATTATGATGTCACAATCAAAACACCTCTTTAGTATCTCCTAATGGTAACACAATTAAAACATTATAATATTACAATCAAAACTCCCCTTTATGATGTCATAATGTTAAGGTGATGATAGCATTATGACATCACAATCATAAGACCCCTTTCCGGTGTCATAATGATAAGACAACTAAATCACTATGATGTCATAATCAATACACTCTTTTATTATGTCATAATGGTAAAAGAATGATAGCATTATGATATCACAATCAAAACACCTCTTTAGTATCTCATGATGGTAACACAATTAAAACATTATAATATTACAATCAAAACTCCCCTTTATGATGTCATTTTGTTAAAATGATGATAGCATTATGACATCACAATCATAAGACTCCTTTCCGGTGTCATAATTATAAGACAATTAAATCATTATGAGGTCATAATCAATACACTCTTTTATTATGTCATAATGGTAAAAAGAATGATAGCATTATGATGTCACAATCAAAACACCTCTTTAGTATCTCCTAATGGTAACACAATTAAAACATTATAATATTACAATCAAAACTCCCCTTTATGATGTCATATTGTTAAAATGATGATAGCATTATGACATCACAATCATAAGACCCCTTTCCGGTGTCATAATGATAAGACAACTAAATCACTATGATGTCATAATCAAGACACTCTTTTATTATGTCATAATGGTAAAAGAATGATAGCATTATGATGTCACAATCAAAACACCTCTTTAGTATCTCCTAATGGTAACACAATTAAAACATTATAATATTACAATCAAAACTCCCCTTTATGATGTCATAATGTTAAGGTGATGATAGCATTATGACATCACAATCATAAGACCCCTTTCCGGTGTCATAATGATAAGACAACTAAATCACTATGATGTCATAATCAATACACTCTTTTATTATGTCATAATGGTAAAAGAATGATAGCATTATGATGTCACAATCAAAACACCTCTTTAGTATCTCATGATGGTAACACAATTAAAACATTATAATATTACAATCAAAACTCCCCTTTATGATGTCATTTTGTTAAAATGATGATAGCATTATGACATCACAATCATAAGACTCCTTTCCGGTGTCATAATTATAAGACAATTAAATCATTATGAGGTCATAATCAATACACTCTTTTATTATGTCATAATGGTAAAAGAATGATAGCATTATGATGTCACAATCAAAACACCTCTTTAGTATCTCCTAATGGTAACACAATTAAAACATTATAATATTACAATCAAAACTCCCCTTTATGATGTCATATTGTTAAAATGATGATAGCATTATGACATCACAATCATAAGACCCCTTTCCGGTGTCATAATGATAAGACAACTAAATCACTATGATGTCATAATCAATACACTCTTTTATTATGTCATAATGATAAAAGAATGATAGCATTATGATGTCACAATCAGAACACCTCTTTAGTATCTCCTAATGGTAACACAATTAAAACATTATAATATTACAATCAAAACTCCCCTTTATGATGTCATATTGTAAAAATGATGATAGCATTATGACATCACAATCATAAGACCCCTTTCCGGTGTCATAATGATAAGACAACTAAATCACTATGATGTCATAATCAATACACTCTTTTATTATGTCATAATGGTAAAAGAATGATAGCATTATGATGTCACAATCAAAACACCTCTTTAGTATCTCCTAATGGTAACACAATTAAAACATTATAATATTACAATCAAAACTCCCCTTTATGATGTCATATTGTTAAAATGATGATAGCATTATGACATCACAATCATAAGACCCCTTTCCGGTGTCATAATGATAAGACAACTAAATCACTATGATATCATAATCAATACACTCTTTTATTATGTCATAATGATAAAAGAATGATAGCATTATGATGTCACAATCAAAACACATCTTTAGTATCTCATGATGGTAACACAATTAAAACATTATAATATTACAATCAAAACTCCCCTTTATGATGTCATAATGTTAAGATGATGATAGCATTATGACATCACAATCATAAGACCCCTTTCCGGTGTCATAATGATAAGACAATTAAATCACTATGATGTCATAATCAATACACTCTTTTATTATGTCATAATGGTAAAAGAATGATAGCATTATGATGTCACAATCAAAACACCTCTTTAGTATCTCCTAATGGTAACACAATTAAAACATTATAATATTACAATCAAAACTCCCCTTTATGATGTCATAATGTTAAGGTGATGATAGCACTATGACATCACAATCATAAGACCCCTTTACGGGGTCATAATGATAAGACAACTAAATCACTATGATGTCATAATCAATACACTCTTTTATTATGTCATAATGGTAAAAGAATGATAGCATTATGATGTCACAATCAAAACACCTCTTTAGTATCTCCTAATGGTAACACAATTAAAACATTATAATATTACAATCAAAACTCCCCTTTATGATGTCATATTGTTAAAATGATGATAGCATTATGACATCACACTCATAAGACTCCTTTCCGGTGTCATAATTATAAGACAATTAAATCATTATGATGTCATAATCAATACACTCTTTTATTATGTCATAATGGTAAAAGAATGATAGCATTATGATGTCACAATCAAAACACCTCTTTAGTATCTCCTAATGGTAACACAATTAAAACATTATAATATTACAATCAAAACTCCCCTTTATGATGTCATATTGTTAAAATGATGATAGCATTATGACATCACAATCATAAGACCCCTTTGCGGTGTCATAATGATAAGACAACTAAATCACTATGATGTCATAATCAAGACACTCTTTTATTATGTCATAATGGTAAAAGAATGATAGCATTATGATGTCACAATCAAAACACCTCTTTAGTATCTCCTAATGGTAACACAATTAAAACATTATAATATTACAATCAAAACTCCCCTTTATGATGTCATATTGTTAAAATGATGATAGCATTATGACATCACAATCATAAGACCCCTTTCCTGTGTCATAATGATAAGACAACTAAATCACTGTGATGTCATAATCAATACACTCTTTTATTATGTCATAATGGTAAAAGAATGATAGCATTATGATGTCACAATCAAAACACCTCTTTAGTAGCTCCTAATGGTAACACAATTAAAACATTATAATATTACAATCAAAACTCCCCTTTATGATGTCATATTATTAAAATGATGATAGCATTATGACATCACAATCATAAGACTCCTTTCCGGTGTCATAATTATAAGACAATTAAATCATTATGATGTCATAATCAATACACTCTTTTATTATGTCATAATGGTAAAAAGAATGATAGCATTATGATGTCACAATCAAAACACCTCTTTAGTATCTCCTAATGGTAACACAATTAAAACATTATAATATTACAATCAAAACTCCCCTTTATGATGTCATATTGTTAAAATGATGATAGCATTATGACATCACAATCATAAGACCCCTTTCCGGTGTCATAATGATAAGACAACTAAATCACTATGATGTCATAATCAAGACACTCTTTTATTATGTCATAATGGTAAAAGAATGATAGCATTATGATGTCACAATCAAAACACCTCTTTAGTATCTCCTAATGGTAACACAATTAAAACATTATAATATTACAATCAAAACTCCCCTTTATGATGTCATAATGTTAAGGTGATGATAGCATTATGACATCACAATCATAAGACCCCTTTCCGGTGTCATAATGATAAGACAACTAAATCACTATGATGTCATAATCAATACACTCTTTTATTATGTCATAATGGTAAAAGAATGATAGCATTATGATGTCACAATCAAAACACCTCTTTAGTATCTCATGATGGTAACACAATTAAAACATTATAATATTACAATCAAAACTCCCCTTTATGATGTCATTTTGTTAAAATGATGATAGCATTATGACATCACAATCATAAGACTCCTTTCCGGTGTCATAATTATAAGACAATTAAATCATTATGAGGTCATAATCAATACACTCTTTTATTATGTCATAATGGTAAAAGAATGATAGCATTATGATGTCACAATCAAAACAC
The DNA here is from genome assembly GCF_027358695.1 of Spea bombifrons. Taxonomy (NCBI): domain Eukaryota; kingdom Metazoa; phylum Chordata; class Amphibia; order Anura; family Pelobatidae; genus Spea; species Spea bombifrons. The sequence goes on from NC_071088.1 coordinate 42,007,599, forward strand.
CTCTTTAGTATCTCCTAATGGTAACACAATTAAAACATTATAATATTACAATCAAAACTCCCCTTTATGATGTCATATTGTTAAAATGATGATAGCATTATGACATCACAATCATAAGACCCCTTTCCGGTGTCATAATGATAAGACAACTATATCACTATGATGTCATAATCAATACACTCTTTTATTATGTCATAATGATAAAAGAATGATAGCATTATGATGTCACAATCAGAACACCTCTTTAGTATCTCCTAATGGTAACACAATTAAAACATTATAATATTACAATCAAAACTCCCCTTTATGATGTCATATTGTAAAAATGATGATAGCATTATGACATCACAATCATAAGACCCCTTTCCGGTGTCATAATGATAAGACAACTAAATCACTATGATGTCATAATCAATACACTCTTTTATTATGTCATAATGGTAAAAGAATGATAGCATTATGATGTCACAATCAAAACACCTCTTTAGTATCTCCTAATGGTAACACAATTAAAACATTATAATATTACAATCAAAACTCCCCTTTATGATGTCATATTGTTAAAATGATGATAGCATTATGACATCACAATCATAAGACCCCTTTCCGGTGTCATAATGATAAGACAACTAAATCACTATGATATCATAATCAATACACTCTTTTATTATGTCATAATGATAAAAGAATGATAGCATTATGATGTCACAATCAAAACACATCTTTAGTATCTCATGATGGTAACACAATTAAAACATTATAATATTACAATCAAAACTCCCCTTTATGATGTCATAATGTTAAGATGATGATAGCATTATGACATCACAATCATAAGACCCCTTTCCGGTGTCATAATGATAAGACAATTAAATCACTATGATGTCATAATCAATACACTCTTTTATTATGTCATAATGGTAAAAGAATGATAGCATTATGATGTCACAATCAAAACACCTCTTTAGTATCTCCTAATGGTAACACAATTAAAACATTATAATATTACAATCAAAACTCCCCTTTATGATGTCATAATGTTAAGGTGATGATAGCATTATGACATCACAATCATAAGACCCCTTTACGGGGTCATAATGATAAGACAACTAAATCACTATGATGTCATAATCAATACACTCTTTTATTATGTCATAATGGTAAAAGAATGATAGCATTATGATGTCACAATCAAAACACCTCTTTAGTATCTCCTAATGGTAACACAATTAAAACATTATAATATTACAATCAAAACTCCCCTTTATGATGTCATATTGTTAAAATGATGATAGCATTATGACATCACACTCATAAGACTCCTTTCCGGTGTCATAATTATAAGACAATTAAATCATTATGATGTCATAATCAATACACTCTTTTATTATGTCATAATGGTAAAAGAATGATAGCATTATGATGTCACAATCAAAACACCTCTTTAGTATCTCCTAATGGTAACACAATTAAAACATTATAATATTACAATCAAAACTCCCCTTTATGATGTCATATTGTTAAAATGATGATAGCATTATGACATCACAATCATAAGACCCCTTTGCGGTGTCATAATGATAAGACAACTAAATCACTATGATGTCATAATCAAGACACTCTTTTATTATGTCATAATGGTAAAAGAATGATAGCATTATGATGTCACAATCAAAACACCTCTTTAGTATCTCCTAATGGTAACACAATTAAAACATTATAATATTACAATCAAAACTCCCCTTTATGATGTCATATTGTTAAAATGATGATAGCATTATGACATCACAATCATAAGACCCCTTTCCGGTGTCATAACGATAAGACAACTAAATCACTATGATGTCATAATCAATACACTCTTTTATTATGTCATAATGGTAAAAGAATGATAGCATTATGATGTCACAATCAAAACACCTCTTTAGTATCTCCTAATGGTAACAAAATTAAAACATTATAATATTACAATCAAAACTCCCCTTTATGATGTCATAATGTTAAGGTGATGATAGCATTATGACATCACAATCATAAGACCCCTTTCCGGTGTCATAATGATAAGACAACTAAATCACTATGATGTCATAATCAATACACTCTTTTATTATGTCATAATGGTAAAAGAATGATAGCATTATGATGTCACAATCAAAACACCTCTTTAGTATCTCATGATGGTAACACAATTAAAACATTATAATATTACAATCAAAACTCCCCTTTATGATGTCATAATGTTAAGGTGATGATAGCATTATGACATCACAATCATAAGACCCCTTTCCGGTGTCATAATGATAAGACAACTAAATCACTATGATGTCATAATCAATACACTCTTTTATTATGTCATAATGGTAAAAGAATGATAGCATTATGATGTCACAATCAAAACACCTCTTTAGTATCTCCTAATGGTAACACAATTAAAACATTATAATATTACAATCAAAACTCCCATTTATGATGTCATATTGTTAAAATGATGATAGCATTATGACATCACAATTATAAGACCCCTTTCCGGTGTCATAATGATAAGACAACTAAATCACTATGATGTCATAATCAATACACTCTTTTATTATGTCATAATGGTAAAAGAATGATAGCATTATGATGTCACAATCAAAACACCTCTTTAGTATCTCCTAATGGTAACACAATTAAAACATTATAATATTACAATCAAAACTCCCCTTTATGATGTCATATTGTTAAAATGATGATAGCATTATGACATCACAATCATAAGACCCCTTTCCGGTGTCATAATGATAAGACAACTAAATCACTGTGATGTCATAATCAATACACTCTTTTATTATGTCATAATGGTAAAAGAATGATAGCATTATGATGTCACAATCAAAACACCTCTTTAGTAGCTCCTAATGGTAACACAATTAAAACATTATAATATTACAATCAAAACTCCCCTTTATGATGTCATATTGTTAAAATGATGATAGCATTATGACATCACAATCATAAGACTCCTTTCCGGTGTCATAATTATAAGACAATTAAATCATTATGATGTCATAATCAATACACTCTTTTATTATGTCATAATGGTAAAAGAATGATAGCATTATGATGTCACAATCAAAACACCTCTTTAGTATCTCCTAATGGTAACACAATTAAAACATTATAATATTACAATCAAAACTCCCCTTTATGATGTCATATTGTTAAAATGATGATAGCATTATGACATCACAATCATAAGACCCCTTTCCGGTGTCATAATGATAAGACAACTAAATCACTATGATGTCATAATCAAGACACTCTTTTATTATGTCATAATGGTAAAAAGAATGATAGCATTATGATGTCACAATCAAAACACCTCTTTAGTATCTCCTAATGGTAACACAATTAAAACATTATAATATTACAATCAAAACTCCCCTTTATGATGTCATATTGTTAAAATGATGATAGCATTATGACATCACAATCATAAGACCCCTTTCCGGTGTCATAACGATAAGACAACTAAATCACTATGATGTCATAATCAATACACTCTTTTATTATGTCATAATGGTAAAAGAATGATAGCATTATGATGTCACAATCAAAACACCTCTTTAGTATCTCATGATGGTAACACAATTAAAACATTATAATATTACAATCAAAACTCCCCTTTATGATGTCATAATGTTAAGGTGATGATAGCATTATGACATCACAATCATAAGACCCCTTTCCGGTGTCATAATGGTAAGACAACTAAATCACTATGATGTCATAATCAAGACACTCTTTTATTATGTCATAATGGTAAAAGAATGATAGCATTATGATGTCACAATCAAAACACCTCTTTAGTATCTCCTAATGGTAACACAATTAAAACATTATAATATTACAATCAAAACTCCCCTTTATGATGTCATATTGTTAAAATGATGATAGCATTATGACATCACAATCATAAGACCCCTTTCCGGTGTCATAATGATAAGACAACTAAATCACTATGATATCATAATCAATACACTCTTTTATTATGTCATAATGATAAAAGAATGATAGCATTATGATGTCACAATCAAAACACATCTTTAGTATCTCATGATGGTAACACAATTAAAACATTATAATATTACAATCAAAACTCCCCTTTATGATGTCATAATGTTAAGATGATGATAGCATTATGACATCACAATCATAAGACCCCTTTCCGGTGTCATAATGATGAGACAATTAAATCACTATGATGTCATAATCAATACACTCTTTTATTATGTCATAATGGTAAAAGAATGATAGCATTATGATGTCACAATCAAAACACCTCTTTAGTATCTCCTAATGGTAACACAATTAAAACATTATAATATTACAATCAAAACTCCCCTTTATGATGTCATAATGTTAAGGTGATGATAGCATCATGACATCACAATCATAAGACCCCTTTCCGGTGTCATAATGATAAGACAACTAAATCACTATGATGTCATAATCAATACACTCTTTTATTATGTCATAATGGTAAAAGAATGATAGCATTATGATGTCACAATCAAAACACATCTTTAGTATCTCATGATGGTAACACAATTAAAACATTATAATATTATAATCAAAACTCCCCTTTATGATGTCATAATGTTAAGGTGATGATAGCATTATGACATCACAATCATAAGACCCCTTTCCGGTGTCATAATGGTAAGACAACTAAATCACTATGATGTCATAATCAATACACTCTTTTATTATGTCATAATGGTAAAAGAATGATAGCATTATGATGTCACAATCATAAGACCCCTTTCCGGTGTCATAATGATAAGACAACTAAATCACTATGATGTCATAATCAATACACTCTTTTATTATGTCATAATGGTAAAAGAATGATAGCATTATGATGTCACAATCAAAACACCTCTTTAGTATCTCCTAATGGTAACACAATTAAAACATTATAATATTACAATCAAAACTCCCCTTTATGATGTCATATTGTTAAAATGATGATAGCATTATGACATCACAATCATAAGACCCCTTTCCGGTGTCATAATGATAAGACAACTAAATCACTATGATGTCATAATCAAGACACTCTTTTATTATGTCATAATGGTAAAAGAATGATAGCATTATGATGTCACAATCAAAACACCTCTTTAGTATCTCCTAATGGTAACACAATTAAAACATTATAATATTACAATCAAAACTCCCCTTTATGATGTCATATTGTAAAAATGATGATAGCATTATGACATCACAATCATAAGACCCCTTTCCGGTGTCATAATGATAAGACAACTAAATCACTATGATGTCATAATCAATACACTCTTTTATTATGTCATAATGGTAAAAGAATGATAGCATTATGATGTCACAATCAAAACACATCTTTAGTATCTCATGATGGTAACACAATTAAAACATTATAATATTACAATCAAAACTCCCCTTTATGATGTCATAATGTTAAGGTGATGATAGCATTATGACATCACAATCATAAGACCCCTTTCCGTTGTCATAATGGTAAGACAACTAAATCACTATGATGTCATAATCAATACACTCTTTTATTATGTCATAATGGGAAAAGAATGATAGCATTATGATGTCACAATCAAAACACCTCTTTAGTATCTCCTAATGGTAACACAATTAAAACATTATAATATTACAATCAAAACTCCCCTTTATGATGTCATAATGTTAAGGTGATGATAGCATTATGACATCACAATCATAAGACCCCTTTCCGGTGTCATAATGATAAGACAACTAAATCACTATGATGTCATAATCAATACACTCTTTTATTATGTCATAATGGTAAAAGAATGATAGCATTATGATGTCACAATCAAAACACCTCTTTAGTATCTCCTAATGGTAACACAATTAAAACATTATAATATTACAATCAAAACTCCCCTTTATGATGTCATATTGTTAAAATGATGATAGCATTATGACATCACAATCATAAGACCCCTTTCCGGTGTCATAATGATAAGACAACTAAATCACTATGATGTCATAATCAATACACTCTTTTATTATGTAATAATGGTAAAAGAATGATAGCATTATGATGTCACAATCAAAACACCTCTTTAGTATCTCCTAATGGTAACACAATTAAAACATTATAATATTACAATCAAAACTCCCCTTTATGATGTCATATTGTTAAAATGATGATAGCATTATGACATCACAATCATAAGACCCCTTTCCGGTGTCATAATGATAAGACAACTAAATCACTGTGATGTCATAATCAATACACTCTTTTATTATGTCATAATGGTAAAAGAATGATAGCATTATGATGTCACAATCAAAACACCTCTTTAGTATCTCCTAATGGTAACACAATTAAAACATTATAATATTACAATCAAAACTCCCCTTTATGATGTCATATTGTTAAAATGATGATAGCATTATGACATCACAATCATAAGACCCCTTTCCGGTGTCATAATGATAAGACAACTAAATCACTATGATGTCATAATCAATACACTCTTTTATTATGTCATAATGATGAAAGAATGATAGCATTATGATGTCACAATCAAAACACCTCTTTAGTATCTCCTAATGGTAACACAATTAAAACATTATAATATTACAATCAAAACTCCCCTTTATGATGTCATATTGTAAAAATGATGATAGCATTATGACATCACAATCATAAGACCCCTTTCCGGTGTCATAATGATAAGACAACTAAATCACTATGATGTCATAATCAATACACTCTTTTATTATGTCATAATGATGAAAGAATGATAGCATTATGATGTCACAATCAAAACACCTCTTTAGTATCTCCTAATGGTAACACAATTAAAACATTATAATATTACAATCAAAACTCCCCTTTATGATGTCATAATGTTAAGGTGATGATAGCATTATGACATCACAATCATAAGACCCCTTTCCGGTGTCATAACGATAAGACAACTAAATCACTATGATGTCATAATCAATACACTCTTTTAGTATGTCATAATCGTAAAAGAATGATAGCATTATGATGTCACAATCAAAACACCTCTTTCGTATCTCATGATGGTAACACAATTAAAACATTATAATATTACAATCAAAACTCCCCTTTATGATGTCATAATGTTAAGGTGATGATAGCATTATGACATCACAATCATAAGACCCCTTTCCGGTGTCATAATGGTAAGACAACTAAATCACTATGATGTCATAATCAAGACACTCTTTTATTATGTCATAATGGTAAAAGAATGATAGCATTATGATGTCACAATCAAAACACCTCTTTAGTATCTCCTAATGGTAACACAATTAAAACATTATAATATTACAATCAAAACTCCCCTTTATGATGTCATAATCTTAAGGTGATGATAGCATTATGACATCACAATCATAAGACCCCTTTCCGGTGTCATAATGATAAGACAACTAAATCACTATGATGTCATAATCAATACACTCTTTTTTATGTCATAATGGTAAAAGAATGATAGCATTATGATGTCACAATCAAAACACCTCTTTAGTATCTCCTAATGGTAACACAATTAAAACATAATAATATTACAATCAAAACTCCCCTTTATGATGTCATATTGTTAAAATGATGATAGCATTATGACATCACAATCATAAGACCCCTTTCCGGTGTCATAATGATAAGACAACTAAATCACTATGATGTCATAATCAATACACTCTTTTATTATGTCATAATGGTAAAAGAATGATAACATTATGATGTCACAATCAAAACACCTCTTTAGTATCTCCTAATGGTAACACAATTAAAACATTATAATATTACAATCAAAACTCCCCTTTATGATGTCATATTGTTAAAATGATGATAGCATTATGACATCACAATCATAAGACCCCTTTCCGGTGTCATAATGATAAGACAACTAAATCACTGTGATGTCATAATCAATACACTCTTTTATTATGTCATAATGGTAAAAGAATGATAGCATTATGATGTCACAATCAAAACACCTCTTTAGTAGCTCCTAATGGTAACACAATTAAAACATTATAATATTACAATCAAAACTCCCCTTTATGATGTCATATTGTTAAAATGATGATAGCATTATGACATCACAATCATAAGACTCCTTTCCGGTGTCATAATTATAAGACAATTAAATCATTATGATGTCATAATCAATACACTCTTTTATTATGTCATAATGGTAAAAGAATGATAGCATTATGATGTCACAATCAAAACACCTCTTTAGTATCTCCTAATGGTAACACAATTAAAACATTATAATATTACAATCAAAACTCCCCTTTATGATGTCATATTGTTAAAATGATGATAGCATTATGACATCACAATCATAAGACCCCTTTCCGGTGTCATAATGATAAGACAACTAAATCACTATGATGTCATAATCAAGACACTCTTTTATTATGTCATAATGGTAAAAGAATGATAGCATTATGATGTCACAATCAAAACACCTCTTTAGTATCTCCTAATGGTAACACAATTAAAACATTATAATATTACAATCAAAACTCCCCTTTATGATGTCATATTGTTAAAATGATGATAGCATTATGACATCACAATCATAAGACCCCTTTCCGGTGTCATAACGATAAGACAACTAAATCACTATGATGTCATAATCAATACACTCTTTTATTATGTCATAATGGTAAAAGAATGATAGCGTTATGATGTCACAATCAAAACACCTCTTTAGTATCTCCTAATGGTAACACAATTAAAACATTATAATATTACAATTAAAACTCCCCTTTATGATGTCATAATGTTAAGGTGATGATAGCATTATGACATCACAATCATAAGACCCCTTTCCGGTGTCATAATGATAAGACAACTAAATCACTATGATGTCATAATCAATACACTCTTTTATTATGTCATAATGGTAAAAGAATGATAGCATTATGATGTCACAATCAAAACACCTCTTTAGTATCTCCTAATGGTAACACAATTAAAACATTATAATATTACAATCAAAACTCCCCTTTATGATGTCATATTGTTAAAATGATGATAGCATTATGACATCACAATCATAAGACCCCTTTCCGGTGTCATAATGATAAGACAACTAAATCACTATGATGTCATGATCAATACACTCTTTTATTATGTCATAATGGTAAAAGAATGATAGCATTATGATGTCACAATCAAAACACATCTTTAGTATCTCATGATGGTAACACAATTAAAACATTATAATATTACAATCAAAACTCCCCTTTATGATGTCATAATGTTAAGGTGATGATAGCATTATGACATCACAATCATAAGACCCCTTTCCGGTGTCATAATGATAAGACAACTAAATCACTATGATGTCATAATCAATACACTCTTTTATTATGTCATAATGGTAAAAGAATGATAGCATTATGATGTCACAATCAAAACACCTCTTTAGTATCTCCTAATGGTAACACAATTAAAACATTATAATATTACAATCAAAACTCCCCTTTATGATGTCATATTGTTAAAATGATGATAGCATTATGACATCACAATCATAAGACTCCTTTCCGGTGTCATAATTATAAGACAATTAAATCACTATGATGTCATAATCAATACACTCTTTTATTATGTCATAATGGTAAAAGAATGATAGCATTATGATGTCACAATCAAAACACCTCTTTAGTATCTCCTAATGGTAACACAATTAAAACATTATAATATTACAATCAAAACTCCCCTTTATGATGTCATATTGTTAAAATGATGATAGCATTATGACATCACAATCATAAGACTCCTTTCCGGTGTCATAATTATAAGACAATTAAATCATTATGATGTCATAATCAATACACTCTTTTATTATGTCATAATGGTAAAAGAATGATAGCATTATGATGTCACAATCAAAACACCTCTTTAGTATCTCCTAATGGTAACACAATTAAAACATAATATTACAATCAAAACTCCCCTTTATGATGTCATATTGTTAAAATGATGATAGCATTATGACATCACAATCATAAGACCCCTTTCCGGTGTCATAATGATAAGACAACTAAATCACTATGATGTCATAATCAATACACTCTTTTATTATGTCATAATGGTAAAAGAATGATAGCATTATGATGTCACAATCAAAACACCTCTTTAGTATCTCCTAATGGTAACACAATTAAAACATTATAATATTACAATCAAAACTCCCCTTTATGATGTCATATTGTAAAAATGATGATAGCATTATGACATCACAATCATAAGACCCCTTTCCGGTGTCATAATGATAAGACAACTAAATCACTATGATGTCATAATCAATACACTCTTTTATTATGTCATAATGGTAAAAGAATGATAGCATTATGATGTCACAATCAAAACACCTCTTTAGTATCTCCTAATGGTAACACAATTAAAACATTATAATATTACAATCAAAACTCCCCTTTATGATGTCATATTGTTAAAATGATGATAGCATTATGACATCACAATCATAAGACCCCTTTCCGGTGTCATAATGATAAGACAACTAAATCACTATGATGTCATAATCAATACACTCTTTTATTATGTCATAATGGTAAAAGAATGATAGCATTATGATGTCACAATCAAAACACCTCTTTAGTATCTCCTAATGGTAACACAATTAAAACATTATAATATTACAATCAAAACTCCCCTTTATGATGTCATATTGTAAAAATGATGATAGCATTATGACATCACAATCATAAGACCCCTTTCCGGTGTCATAATGATAAGACAACTAAATCACTATGATGTCATAATCAAGACACTCTTTTATTATGTCATAATGGTAAAAGAATGATAGCATTATGATGTCACAATCAAAACACCTCTTTAGTATCTCCTAATGGTAACACAATTAAAACATTATAATATTACAATCAAAACTCCCCTTTATGATGTCATATTGTAAAAATGATGATAGCATTATGACATCACAATCATAAGACCCCTTTCCGGTGTCATAATGATAAGACAACTAAATCACTATGATGTCATAATCAATACACTCTTTTATTATGTCATAATGGTAAAAGAATGATAGCATTATGATGTCACAATCAAAACACATCTTTAGTATCTCATGATGGTAACACAATTAAAACATTATAATATTACAATCAAAACTCCCCTTTATGATGTCATAATGTTAAGGTGATGATAGCATTATGACATCACAATCATAAGACCCCTTTCCGTTGTCATAATGGTAAGACAACTAAATCACTATGATGTCATAATCAATACACTCTTTTATTATGTCATAATGGGAAAAGAATGATAGCATTATGATGTCACAATCAAAACACCTCTTTAGTATCTCCTAATGGTAACACAATTAAAACATTATAATATTACAATCAAAACTCCCCTTTATGATGTCATAATGTTAAGGTGATGATAGCATTATGACATCACAATCATAAGACCCCTTTACGGGGTCATAATGATAAGACAACTAAATCACTATGATGTCATAATCAATACACTCTTTTATTATGTCATAATGATGAAAGAATGATAGCATTATGATGTCACAATCAAAACACCTCTTTAGTATCTCCTAATGGTAACACAATTAAAACATTATAATATTACAATCAAAACTCCCCTTTATGATGTCATATTGTAAAAATGATGATAGCATTATGACATCACAATCATAAGACCCCTTTCCGGTGTCATAATGATAAGACAACTAAATCACTATGATGTCATAATCAATACACTCTTTTATTATGTCATAATGATGAAAGAATGATAGCATTATGATGTCACAATCAAAACACCTCTTTAGTATCTCCTAATGGTAACACAATTAAAACATTATAATATTACAATCAAAACTCCCCTTTATGATGTCATAATGTTAAGGTGATGATAGCATTATGACATCACAATCATAAGACCCCTTTCCGGTGTCATAACGATAAGACAACTAAATCACTATGATGTCATAATCAATACACTCTTTTAGTATGTCATAATGGTAAAAGAATGATAGCATTATGATGTCACAATCAAAACACCTCTTTCGTATCTCATGATGGTAACACAATTAAAACATTATAATATTACAATCAAAACTCCCCTTTATGATGTCATAATGTTAAGGTGATGATAGCATTATGACATCACAATCATAAGACCCCTTTCCGGTGTCATAATGGTAAGACAACTAAATCACTATGATGTCATAATCAAGACACTCTTTTATTATGTCATAATGGTAAAAGAATGATAGCATTATGATGTCACAATCAAAACACCTCTTTAGTATCTCCTAATGGTAACACAATTAAAACATTATAATATTACAATCAAAACTCCCCTTTATGATGTCATAATCTTAAGGTGATGATAGCATTATGACATCACAATCATAAGACCCCTTTCCGGTGTCATAATGATAAGACAACTAAATCACTATGATGTCATAATCAATACACTCTTTTTTATGTCATAATGGTAAAAGAATGATAGCATTATGATGTCACAATCAAAACACCTCTTTAGTATCTCCTAATGGTAACACAATTAAAACATAATAATATTACAATCAAAACTCCCCTTTATGATGTCATATTGTTAAAATGATGATAGCATTATGACATCACAATCATAAGACCCCTTTCCGGTGTCATAATGATAAGACAACTAAATCACTATGATGTCATAATCAATACACTCTTTTATTATGTCATAATGGTAAAAGAATGATAACATTATGATGTCACAATCAAAACACCTCTTTAGTATCTCCTAATGGTAACACAATTAAAACATTATAATATTACAATCAAAACTCCCCTTTATGATGTCATATTGTTAAAATGATGATAGCATTATGACATCACAATCATAAGACCCCTTTCCGGTGTCATAATGATAAGACAACTAAATCACTGTGATGTCATAATCAATACACTCTTTTATTATGTCATAATGGTAAAAGAATGATAGCATTATGATGTCACAATCAAAACACCTCTTTAGTAGCTCCTAATGGTAACACAATTAAAACATTATAATATTACAATCAAAACTCCCCTTTATGATGTCATATTGTTAAAATGATGATAGCATTATGACATCACAATCATAAGACTCCTTTCCGGTGTCATAATTATAAGACAATTAAATCATTATGATGTCATAATCAATACACTCTTTTATTATGTCATAATGGTAAAAGAATGATAGCATTATGATGTCACAATCAAAACACCTCTTTAGTATCTCCTAATGGTAACACAATTAAAACATTATAATATTACAATCAAAACTCCCCTTTATGATGTCATATTGTTAAAATGATGATAGCATTATGACATCACAATCATAAGACCCCTTTCCGGTGTCATAATGATAAGACAACTAAATCACTATGATGTCATAATCAAGACACTCTTTTATTATGTCATAATGGTAAAAGAATGATAGCATTATGATGTCACAATCAAAACACCTCTTTAGTATCTCCTAATGGTAACACAATTAAAACATTATAATATTACAATCAAAACTCCCCTTTATGATGTCATATTGTTAAAATGATGATAGCATTATGACATCACAATCATAAGACCCCTTTCCGGTGTCATAATGATAAGACAACTAAATCACTGTGATGTCATAATCAATACACTCTTTTATTATGTCATAATGGTAAAAGAATGATAGCATTATGATGTCACAATCAAAACACCTCTTTAGTAGCTCCTAATGGTAACACAATTAAAACATTATAATATTACAATCAAAACTCCCCTTTATGATGTCATATTGTTAAAATGATGATAGCATTATGACATCACAATCATAAGACCCCTTTCCGGTGTCATAATGATAAGACAACTAAATCACTATGATATCATAATCAATACACTCTTTTATTATGTCATAATGATAAAAGAATGATAGCATTATGATGTCACAATCAAAACACATCTTTAGTATCTCATGATGGTAACACAATTAAAACATTATAATATTACAATCAAAACTCCCCTTTATGATGTCATAATGTTAAGATGATGATAGCATTATGACATCACAATCATAAGACCCCTTTCCGGTGTCATAATGATAAGACAATTAAATCACTATGATGTCATAATCAATACACTCTTTTATTATGTCATAATGGTAAAAGAATGATAGCATTATGATGTCACAATCAAAACACCTCTTTAGTATCTCCTAATGGTAACACAATTAAAACATTATAATATTACAATCAAAACTCCCCTTTATGATGTCATAATGTTAAGGTGATGATAGCATCATGACATCACAATCATAAGACCCCTTTCCGGTGTCATAATGATAAGACAACTAAATCACTATGATGTCATAATCAATACACTCTTTTATTATGTCATAATGGTAAAAGAATGATAGCATTATGATGTCACAATCAAAACACATCTTTAGTATCTCATGATGGTAACACAATTAAAACATTATAATATTATAATCAAAACTCCCCTTTATGATGTCATAATGTTAAGGTGATGATAGCATTATGACATCACCATCATAAGACCCCTTTCCGGTGTCATAATGGTAAGACAACTAAATCACTATGATGTCATAATCAATACACTCTTTTATTATGTCATAATGGTAAAAGAATGATAGCATTATGATGTCACAATCAAAACACCTCTTTAGTATCTCCTAATGGTAACACAATTAAAACATTATAATATTACAATCAAAACTCCCCTTTATGATGTCATATTGTTAAAATGATGATAGCATTATGACATCACAATCATAAGACCCCTTTCCGGTGTCATAATGATAAGACAACTAAATCACTATGATGTCATAATCAATACACTCTTTTATTATGTCATAATGATGAAAGAATGATAGCATTATGATGTCACAATCAAAACACCTCTTTAGTATCTCCTAATGGTAACACAATTAAAACATTATAATATTACAATCAAAACTCCCCTTTATGATGTCATATTGTAAAAATGATGATAGCATTATGACATCACAATCATAAGACCCCTTTCCGGTGTCATAATGATAAGACAACTAAATCACTATGATGTCATAATCAATACACTCTTTTATTATGTCATAATGATGAAAGAATGATAGCATTATGATGTCACAATCAAAACACCTCTTTAGTATCTCCTAATGGTAACACAATTAAAACATTATAATATTACAATCAAAACTCCCCTTTATGATGTCATAATGTTAAGGTGATGATAGCATTATGACATCACAATCATAAGACCCCTTTCCGGTGTCATAACGATAAGACAACTAAATCACTATGATGTCATAATCAATACACTCTTTTAGTATGTCATAATGGTAAAAGAATGATAGCATTATGATGTCACAATCAAAACACCTCTTTCGTATCTCATGATGGTAACACAATTAAAACATTATAATATTACAATCAAAACTCCCCTTTATGATGTCATAATGTTAAGGTGATGATAGCATTATGACATCACAATCATAAGACCCCTTTCCGGTGTCATAATGGTAAGACAACTAAATCACTATGATGTCATAATCAAGACACTCTTTTATTATGTCATAATGGTAAAAGAATGATAGCATTATGATGTCACAATCAAAACACCTCTTTAGTATCTCCTAATGGTAACACAATTAAAACATTATAATATTACAATCAAAACTCCCCTTTATGATGTCATAATCTTAAGGTGATGATAGCATTATGACATCACAATCATAAGACCCCTTTCCGGTGTCATAATGATAAGACAACTAAATCACTATGATGTCATAATCAATACACTCTTTTTTATGTCATAATGGTAAAAGAATGATAGCATTATGATGTCACAATCAAAACACCTCTTTAGTATCTCCTAATGGTAACACAATTAAAACATTATAATATTACAATCAAAACTCCCCTTTATGATGTCATATTGTTAAAATGATGATAGCATTATGACATCACAATCATAAGACCCCTTTCCGGTGTCATAATGATAAGACAACTAAATCACTATGATGTCATAATCAATACACTCTTTTATTATGTCATAATGGTAAAAGAATGATAACATTATGATGTCACAATCAAAACACCTCTTTAGTATCTCCTAATGGTAACACAATTAAAACATTATAATATTACAATCAAAACTCCCCTTTATGATGTCATATTGTTAAAATGATGATAGCATTATGACATCACAATCATAAGACCCCTTTCCGGTGTCATAATGATAAGACAACTAAATCACTGTGATGTCATAATCAATACACTCTTTTATTATGTCATAATGGTAAAAGAATGATAGCATTATGATGTCACAATCAAAACACCTCTTTAGTAGCTCCTAATGGTAACACAATTAAAACATTATAATATTACAATCAAAACTCCCCTTTATGATGTCATATTGTTAAAATGATGATAGCATTATGACATCACAATCATAAGACTCCTTTCCGGTGTCATAATTATAAGACAATTAAATCATTATGATGTCATAATCAATACACTCTTTTATTATGTCATAATGGTAAAAGAATGATAGCACTATGATGTCACAATCAAAACACCTCTTTAGTATCTCCTAATGGTAACACAATTAAAACATTATAATATTACAATCAAAACTCCCCTTTATGATGTCATATTGTTAAAATGATGATAGCATTATGACATCACAATCATAAGACCCCTTTCCGGTGTCATAATGATAAGACAACTAAATCACTATGATGTCATAATCAAGACACTCTTTTATTATGTCATAATGGTAAAAGAATGATAGCATTATGATGTCACAATCAAAACACCTCTTTAGTATCTCCTAATGGTAACACAATTAAAACATTATAATATTACAATCAAAACTCCCCTTTATGATGTCATATTGTTAAAATGATGATAGCATTATGACATCACAATCATAAGACCCCTTTCCGGTGTCATAACGATAAGACAACTAAATCACTATGATGTCATAATCAATACACTCTTTTATTATGTCATAATGGTAAAAGAATGATAGCGTTATGATGTCACAATCAAAACACCTCTTTAGTATCTCCTAATGGTAACACAATTAAAACATTATAATATTACAATTAAAACTCCCCTTTATGATGTCATAATGTTAAGGTGATGATAGCATTATGACATCACAATCATAAGACCCCTTTCCGGTGTCATAATGATAAGACAACTAAATCACTATGATGTCATAATCAATACACTCTTTTATTATGTCATAATGGTAAAAGAATGATAGCATTATGATGTCACAATCAAAACACCTCTTTAGTATCTCCTAATGGTAACACAATTAAAACATTATAATATTACAATCAAAACTCCCCTTTATGATGTCATATTGTTAAAATGATGATAGCATTATGACATCACAATCATAAGACCCCTTTCCGGTGTCATAATGATAAGACAACTAAATCACTATGATGTCATGATCAATACACTCTTTTATTATGTCATAATGGTAAAAGAATGATAGCATTATGATGTCACAATCAAAACACATCTTTAGTATCTCATGATGGTAACACAATTAAAACATTATAATATTACAATCAAAACTCCCCTTTATGATGTCATAATGTTAAGGTGATGATAGCATTATGACATCACAATCATAAGACCCCTTTCCGGTGTCATAATGATAAGACAACTAAATCACTATGATGTCATAATCAATACACTCTTTTATTATGTCATAATGGTAAAAGAATGATAGCATTATGATGTCACAATCAAAACACCTCTTTAGTATCTCCTAATGGTAACACAATTAAAACATTATAATATTACAATCAAAACTCCCCTTTATGATGTCATATTGTTAAAATGATGATAGCATTATGACATCACAATCATAAGACTCCTTTCCGGTGTCATAATTATAAGACAATTAAATCACTATGATGTCATAATCAATACACTCTTTTATTATGTCATAATGGTAAAAGAATGATAGCATTATGATGTCACAATCAAAACACCTCTTTAGTATCTCCTAATGGTAACACAATTAAAACATTATAATATTACAATCAAAACTCCCCTTTATGATGTCATATTGTTAAAATGATGATAGCATTATGACATCACAATCATAAGACTCCTTTCCGGTGTCATAATTATAAGACAATTAAATCATTATGATGTCATAATCAATACACTCTTTTATTATGTCATAATGGTAAAAGAATGATAGCATTATGATGTCACAATCAAAACACCTCTTTAGTATCTCCTAATGGTAACACAATTAAAACATAATATTACAATCAAAACTCCCCTTTATGATGTCATATTGTTAAAATGATGATAGCATTATGACATCACAATCATAAGACCCCTTTCCGGTGTCATAATGATAAGACAACTAAATCACTATGATGTCATAATCAATACACTCTTTTATTATGTCATAATGGTAAAAGAATGATAGCATTATGATGTCACAATCAAAACACCTCTTTAGTATCTCCTAATGGTAACACAATTAAAACATTATAATATTACAATCAAAACTCCCCTTTATGATGTCATATTGTAAAAATGATGATAGCATTATGACATCACAATCATAAGACCCCTTTCAAGTGTCATAATGATAAGACAACTAAATCACTATGATGTCATAATCAATACACTCTTTTATTATGTCATAATGGTAAAAGAATGATAGCATTATGATGTCACAATCAAAACACCTCTTTAGTATCTCCTAATGGTAACACAATTAAAACATTATAATATTACAATCAAAACTCCCCTTTATGATGTCATATTGTTAAAATGATGATAGCATTATGACATCACAATCATAAGACCCCTTTCCGGTGTCATAATGATAAGACAACTAAATCACTATGATGTCATAATCAATACACTCTTTTATTATGTCATAATGGTAAAAGAATGATAGCATTATGATGTCACAATCAAAACACCTCTTTAGTATCTCCTAATGGTAACACAATTAAAACATTATAATATTACAATCAAAACTCCCCTTTATGATGTCATATTGTAAAAATGATGATAGCATTATGACATCACAATCATAAGACCCCTTTCCGGTGTCATAATGATAAGACAACTAAATCACTATGATGTCATAATCAAGACACTCTTTTATTATGTCATAATGGTAAAAGAATGATAGCATTATGATGTCACAATCAAAACACCTCTTTAGTATCTCCTAATGGTAACACAATTAAAACATTATAATATTACAATCAAAACTCCCCTTTATGATGTCATATTGTAAAAATGATGATAGCATTATGACATCACAATCATAAGACCCCTTTCCGGTGTCATAATGATAAGACAACTAAATCACTATGATGTCATAATCAATACACTCTTTTATTATGTCATAATGGTAAAAGAATGATAGCATTATGATGTCACAATCAAAACACATCTTTAGTATCTCATGATGGTAACACAATTAAAACATTATAATATTACAATCAAAACTCCCCTTTATGATGTCATAATGTTAAGGTGATGATAGCATTATGACATCACAATCATAAGACCCCTTTCCGTTGTCATAATGGTAAGACAACTAAATCACTATGATGTCATAATCAATACACTCTTTTATTATGTCATAATGGGAAAAGAATGATAGCATTATGATGTCACAATCAAAACACCTCTTTAGTATCTCCTAATGGTAACACAATTAAAACATTATAATATTACAATCAAAACTCCCCTTTATGATGTCATAATGTTAAGGTGATGATAGCATTATGACATCACAATCATAAGACCCCTTTCCGGTGTCATAATGATAAGACAACTAAATCACTATGATGTCATAATCAATACACTCTTTTATTATGTCATAATGGTAAAAGAATGATAGCATTATGATGTCACAATCAAAACACCTCTTTAGTATCTCCTAATGGTAACACAATTAAAACATTATAATATTACAATCAAAACTCCCCTTTATGATGTCATATTGTTAAAATGATGATAGCATTATGACATCACAATCATAAGACCCCTTTCCGGTGTCATAATGATAAGACAACTAAATCACTATGATGTCATAATCAATACACTCTTTTATTATGTCATAATGGTAAAAGAATGATAGCATTATGATGTCACAATCAAAACACCTCTTTAGTATCTCCTAATGGTAACACAATTAAAACATTATAATATTACAATCAAAACTCCCCTTTATGATGTCATATTGTTAAAATGATGATAGCATTATGACATCACAATCATAAGACCCCTTTCCGGTGTCATAATGATAAGACAACTAAATCACTGTGATGTCATAATCAATACACTCTTTTATTATGTCATAATGGTAAAAGAATGATAGCATTATGATGTCACAATCAAAACACCTCTTTAGTAGCTCCTAATGGTAACACAATTAAAACATTATAATATTACAATCAAAACTCCCCTTTATGATGTCATATTATTAAAATGATGATAGCATTATGACATCACAATCATAAGACTCCTTTCCGGTGTCATAATTATAAGACAATTAAATCATTATGATGTCATAATCAATACACTCTTTTATTATGTCATAATGGTATAAGAATGATAGCATTATGATGTCACAATCAAAACACCTCTTTAGTATCTCCTAATGGTAACACAATTAAAACATTATAATATTACAATCAAAACTCCCCTTTATGATGTCATATTGTTAAAATGATGATAGCATTATGACATCACAATCATAAGACCCCTTTCCGGTGTCATAATGATAAGACAACTAAATCACTATGATGTCATAATCAAGACACTCTTTTATTATGTCATAATGGTAAAAAGAATGATAGCATTATGATGTCACAATCAAAACACCTCTTTAGTATCTCCTAATGGTAACACAATTAAAACATTATAATATTACAATCAAAACTCCCCTTTATGATGTCATATTGTTAAAATGATGATAGCATTATGACATCACAATCATAAGACCCCTTTCCGGTGTCATAACGATAAGACAACTAAATCACTATGATGTCATAATCAATACACTCTTTTATTATGTCATAATGGTAAAAGAATGATAGCATTATGATGTCACAATCAAAACACCTCTTTAGTATCTCATGATGGTAACACAATTAAAACATTATAATATTACAATCAAAACTCCCCTTTATGATGTCATAATGTTAAGGTGATGATAGCATTATGACATCACAATCATAAGACCCCTTTCCGGTGTCATAATGGTAAGACAACTAAATCACTATGATGTCATAATCAAGACACTCTTTTATTATGTCATAATGGTAAAAGAATGATAGCATTATGATGTCACAATCAAAACACCTCTTTAGTATCTCCTAATGGTAACACAATTAAAACATTATAATATTACAATCAAAACTCCCCTTTATGATGTCATATTGTTAAAATGATGATAGCATTATGACATCACAATCATAAGACCCCTTTCCGGTGTCATAATGATAAGACAACTAAATCACTATGATGTCATAATCAATACACTCTTTTATTATGTCATAATGATGAAAGAATGATAGCATTATGATGTCACAATCAAAACACCTCTTTAGTATCTCCTAATGGTAACACAATTAAAACATTATAATATTACAATCAAAACTCCCCTTTATGATGTCATATTGTAAAAATGATGATAGCATTATGACATCACAATCATAAGACCCCTTTCCGGTGTCATAATGATAAGACAACTAAATCACTATGATGTCATAATCAATACACTCTTTTATTATGTCATAATGATGAAAGAATGATAGCATTATGATGTCACAATCAAAACACCTCTTTAGTATCTCCTAATGGTAACACAATTAAAACATTATAATATTACAATCAAAACTCCCCTTTATGATGTCATAATCTTAAGGTGATGATAGCATTATGACATCACAATCATAAGACCCCTTTCCGGTGTCATAACGATAAGACAACTAAATCACTATGATGTCATAATCAATACACTCTTTTAGTATGTCATAATGGTAAAAGAATGATAGCATTATGATGTCACAATCAAAACACCTCTTTCGTATCTCATGATGGTAACACAATTAAAACATTATAATATTACAATCAAAACTCCCCTTTATGATGTCATAATGTTAAGGTGATGATAGCATTATGACATCACAATCATAAGACCCCTTTCCGGTGTCATAATGGTAAGACAACTAAATCACTATGATGTCATAATCAAGACACTCTTTTATTATGTCATAATGGTAAAAGAATGATAGCATTATGATGTCACAATCAAAACACCTCTTTAGTATCTCCTAATGGTAACACAATTAAAACATTATAATATTACAATCAAAACTCCCCTTTATGATGTCATAATCTTAAGGTGATGATAGCATTATGACATCACAATCATAAGACCCCTTTCCGGTGTCATAATGATAAGACAACTAAATCACTATGATGTCATAATCAATACACTCTTTTTTATGTCATAATGGTAAAAGAATGATAGCATTATGATGTCACAATCAAAACACCTCTTTAGTATCTCCTAATGGTAACACAATTAAAACATAATAATATTACAATCAAAACTCCCCTTTATGATGTCATATTGTTAAAATGATGATAGCATTATGACATCACAATCATAAGACCCCTTTCCGGTGTCATAATGATAAGACAACTAAATCACTATGATGTCATAATCAATACACTCTTTTATTATGTCATAATGGTAAAAGAATGATAACATTATGATGTCACAATCAAAACACCTCTTTAGTATCTCCTAATGGTAACACAATTAAAACATTATAATATTACAATCAAAACTCCCCTTTATGATGTCATATTGTTAAAATGATGATAGCATTATGACATCACAATCATAAGACCCCTTTCCGGTGTCATAATGATAAGACAACTAAATCACTGTGATGTCATAATCAATACACTCTTTTATTATGTCATAATGGTAAAAGAATGATAGCATTATGATGTCACAATCAAAACACCTCTTTAGTAGCTCCTAATGGTAACACAATTAAAACATTATAATATTACAATCAAAACTCCCCTTTATGATGTCATATTGTTAAAATGATGATAGCATTATGACATCACAATCATAAGACTCCTTTCCGGTGTCATAATTATAAGACAATTAAATCATTATGATGTCATAATCAATACACTCTTTTATTATGTCATAATGGTAAAAGAATGATAGCATTATGATGTCACAATCAAAACACCTCTTTAGTATCTCCTAATGGTAACACAATTAAAACATTATAATATTACAATCAAAACTCCCCTTTATGATGTCATATTGTTAAAATGATGATAGCATTATGACATCACAATCATAAGACCCCTTTCCGGTGTCATAATGATAAGACAACTAAATCACTATGATGTCATAATCAAGACACTCTTTTATTATGTCATAATGGTAAAAGAATGATAGCATTATGATGTCACAATCAAAACACCTCTTTAGTATCTCCTAATGGTAACACAATTAAAACATTATAATATTACAATCAAAACTCCCCTTTATGATGTCATATTGTTAAAATGATGATAGCATTATGACATCACAATCATAAGACCCCTTTCCGGTGTCATAACGATAAGACAACTAAATCACTATGATGTCATAATCAATACACTCTTTTATTATGTCATAATGGTAAAAGAATGATAGCGTTATGATGTCACAATCAAAACACCTCTTTAGTATCTCCTAATGGTAACACAATTAAAACATTATAATATTACAATTAAAACTCCCCTTTATGATGTCATAATGTTAAGGTGATGATAGCATTATGACATCACAATCATAAGACCCCTTTCCGGTGTCATAATGATAAGACAACTAAATCACTATGATGTCATAATCAATACACTCTTTTATTATGTCATAATGGTAAAAGAATGATAGCATTATGATGTCACAATCAAAACACCTCTTTAGTATCTCCTAATGGTAACACAATTAAAACATTATAATATTACAATCAAAACTCCCCTTTATGATGTCATATTGTTAAAATGATGATAGCATTATGACATCACAATCATAAGACCCCTTTCCGGTGTCATAATGATAAGACAACTAAATCACTATGATGTCATGATCAATACACTCTTTTATTATGTCATAATGGTAAAAGAATGATAGCATTATGATGTCACAATCAAAACACATCTTTAGTATCTCATGATGGTAACACAATTAAAACATTATAATATTACAATCAAAACTCCCCTTTATGATGTCATAATGTTAAGGTGATGATAGCATTATGACATCACAATCATAAGACCCCTTTCCGGTGTCATAATGATAAGACAACTAAATCACTATGATGTCATAATCAATACACTCTTTTATTATGTCATAATGGTAAAAGAATGATAGCATTATGATGTCACAATCAAAACACCTCTTTAGTATCTCCTAATGGTAACACAATTAAAACATTATAATATTACAATCAAAACTCCCCTTTATGATGTCATATTGTTAAAATGATGATAGCATTATGACATCACAATCATAAGACTCCTTTCCGGTGTCATAATTATAAGACAATTAAATCACTATGATGTCATAATCAATACACTCTTTTATTATGTCATAATGGTAAAAGAATGATAGCATTATGATGTCACAATCAAAACACCTCTTTAGTATCTCCTAATGGTAACACAATTAAAACATTATAATATTACAATCAAAACTCCCCTTTATGATGTCATATTGTTAAAATGATGATAGCATTATGACATCACAATCATAAGACTCCTTTCCGGTGTCATAATTATAAGACAATTAAATCATTATGATGTCATAATCAATACACTCTTTTATTATGTCATAATGGTAAAAGAATGATAGCATTATGATGTCACAATCAAAACACCTCTTTAGTATCTCCTAATGGTAACACAATTAAAACATAATATTACAATCAAAACTCCCCTTTATGATGTCATATTGTTAAAATGATGATAGCATTATGACATCACAATCATAAGACCCCTTTCCGGTGTCATAATGATAAGACAACTAAATCACTATGATGTCATAATCAATACACTCTTTTATTATGTCATAATGGTAAAAGAATGATAGCATTATGATGTCACAATCAAAACACCTCTTTAGTATCTCCTAATGGTAACACAATTAAAACATTATAATATTACAATCAAAACTCCCCTTTATGATGTCATATTGTAAAAATGATGATAGCATTATGACATCACAATCATAAGACCCCTTTCCGGTGTCATAATGATAAGACAACTAAATCACTATGATGTCATAATCAATACACTCTTTTATTATGTCATAATGGTAAAAGAATGATAGCATTATGATGTCACAATCAAAACACCTCTTTAGTATCTCCTAATGGTAACACAATTAAAACATTATAATATTACAATCAAAACTCCCCTTTATGATGTCATATTGTTAAAATGATGATAGCATTATGACATCACAATCATAAGACCCCTTTCCGGTATCATAATGATAAGACAACTAAATCACTATGATGTCATAATCAAGACACTCTTTTATTATGTCATAATGGTAAAAGAATGATAGCATTATGATGTCACAATCAAAACACCTCTTTAGTATCTCCTAATGGTAACACAATTAAAACATTATAATATTACAATCAAAACTCCCCTTTATGATGTCATATTGTAAAAATGATGATAGCATTATGACATCACAATCATAAGACCCCTTTCCGGTGTCATAATGATAAGACAACTAAATCACTATGATGTCATAATCAATACACTCTTTTATTATGTCATAATGGTAAAAGAATGATAGCATTATGATGTCACAATCAAAACACCTCTTTAGTATCTCCTAATGGTAACACAATTAAAACATTATAATATTACAATCAAAACTCCCCTTTATGATGTCATATTGTTAAAATGATGATAGCATTATGACATCACAATCATAAGACCCCTTTCCGGTGTCATAATGATAAGACAACTAAATCACTATGATGTCATAATCAAGACACTCTTTTATTATGTCATAATGGTAAAAGAATGATAGCATTATGATGTCACAATCAAAACACCTCTTTAGTATCTCCTAATGGTAACACAATTAAAACATTATAATATTACAATCAAAACTCCCCTTTATGATGTCATATTGTAAAAATGATGATAGCATTATGACATCACAATCATAAGACCCCTTTCCGGTGTCATAATGATAAGACAACTAAATCACTATGATGTCATAATCAATACACTCTTTTATTATGTCATAATGGTAAAAGAATGATAGCATTATGATGTCACAATCAAAACACATCTTTAGTATCTCATGATGGTAACACAATTAAAACATTATAATATTACAATCAAAACTCCCCTTTATGATGTCATAATGTTAAGGTGATGATAGCATTATGACATCACAATCATAAGACCCCTTTCCGTTGTCATAATGGTAAGACAACTAAATCACTATGATGTCATAATCAATACACTCTTTTATTATGTCATAATGGGAAAAGAATGATAGCATTATGATGTCACAATCAAAACACCTCTTTAGTATCTCCTAATGGTAACACAATTAAAACATTATAATATTACAATCAAAACTCCCCTTTATGATGTCATAATGTTAAGGTGATGATAGCATTATGACATCACAATCATAAGACCCCTTTCCGGTGTCATAATGATAAGACAACTAAATCACTATGATGTCATAATCAATACACTCTTTTATTATGTCATAATGGTAAAAGAATGATAGCATTATGATGTCACAATCAAAACACCTCTTTAGTATCTCCTAATGGTAACACAATTAAAACATTATAATATTACAATCAAAACTCCCCTTTATGATGTCATATTGTTAAAATGATGATAGCATTATGACATCACAATCATAAGACCCCTTTCCGGTGTCATAATGATAAGACAACTAAATCACTATGATGTCATAATCAATACACTCTTTTATTATGTCATAATGGTAAAAGAATGATAGCATTATGATGTCACAATCAAAACACCTCTTTAGTATCTCCTAATGGTAACACAATTAAAACATTATAATATTACAATCAAAACTCCCCTTTATGATGTCATATTGTTAAAATGATGATAGCATTATGACATCACAATCATAAGACCCCTTTCCGGTGTCATAATGATAAGACAACTAAATCACTGTGATGTCATAATCAATACACTCTTTTATTATGTCATAATGGTAAAAGAATGATAGCATTATGATGTCACAATCAAAACACCTCTTTAGTAGCTCCTAATGGTAACACAATTAAAACATTATAATATTACAATCAAAACTCCCCTTTATGATGTCATATTATTAAAATGATGATAGCATTATGACATCACAATCATAAGACTCCTTTCCGGTGTCATAATTATAAGACAATTAAATCATTATGATGTCATAATCAATACACTCTTTTATTATGTCATAATGGTATAAGAATGATAGCATTATGATGTCACAATCAAAACACCTCTTTAGTATCTCCTAATGGTAACACAATTAAAACATTATAATATTACAATCAAAACTCCCCTTTATGATGTCATATTGTTAAAATGATGATAGCATTATGACATCACAATCATAAGACCCCTTTCCGGTGTCATAATGATAAGACAACTAAATCACTATGATGTCATAATCAAGACACTCTTTTATTATGTCATAATGGTAAAAAGAATGATAGCATTATGATGTCACAATCAAAACACCTCTTTAGTATCTCCTAATGGTAACACAATTAAAACATTATAATATTACAATCAAAACTCCCCTTTATGATGTCATATTGTTAAAATGATGATAGCATTATGACATCACAATCATAAGACCCCTTTCCGGTGTCATAACGATAAGACAACTAAATCACTATGATGTCATAATCAATACACTCTTTTATTATGTCATAATGGTAAAAGAATGATAGCATTATGATGTCACAATCAAAACACCTCTTTAGTATCTCATGATGGTAACACAATTAAAACATTATAATATTACAATCAAAACTCCCCTTTATGATGTCATAATGTTAAGGTGATGATAGCATTATGACATCACAATCATAAGACCCCTTTCCGGTGTCATAATGGTAAGACAACTAAATCACTATGATGTCATAATCAAGACACTCTTTTATTATGTCATAATGGTAAAAGAATGATAGCATTATGATGTCACAATCAAAACACCTCTTTAGTATCTCCTAATGGTAACACAATTAAAACATTATAATATTACAATCAAAACTCCCCTTTATGATGTCATATTGTTAAAATGATGATAGCATTATGACATCACAATCATAAGACCCCTTTCCGGTGTCATAATGATAAGACAACTAAATCACTATGATATCATAATCAATACACTCTTTTATTATGTCATAATGATAAAAGAATGATAGCATTATGATGTCACAATCAAAACACATCTTTAGTATCTCATGATGGTAACACAATTAAAACATTATAATATTACAATCAAAACTCCCCTTTATGATGTCATAATGTTAAGATGATGATAGCATTATGACATCACAATCATAAGACCCCTTTCCGGTGTCATAATGATAAGACAATTAAATCACTATGATGTCATAATCAATACACTCTCTTATTATGTCATAATGGTAAAAGAATGATAGCATTATGATGTCACAATCAAAACACCTCTTTAGTATCTCCTAATGGTAACACAATTAAAACATTATAATATTACAATCAAAACTCCCCTTTATGATGTCATAATGTTAAGGTGATGATAGCATCATGACATCACAATCATAAGACCCCTTTCCGGTGTCATAATGATAAGACAACTAAATCACTATGATGTCATAATCAATACACTCTTTTATTATGTCATAATGGTAAAAGAATGATAGCATTATGATGTCACAATCAAAACACATCTTTAGTATCTCATGATGGTAACTCAATTAAAACATTATAATATTATAATCAAAACTCCCCTTTATGATGTCATAATGTTAAGGTGATGATAGCATTATGACATCACAATCATAAGACCCCTTTCCGGTGTCATAATGGTAAGACAACTAAATCACTATGATGTCATAATCAATACACTCTTTTATTATGTCATAATGGTAAAAGAATGATAGCATTATGATGTCACAATCAAAACACCTCTTTAGTATCTCCTAATGGTAACACAATTAAAACATTATAATATTACAATCAAAACTCCCCTTTATGATGTCATAATGTTAAGGTGATGATAGCATTATGACATCACAATCATAAGACCCCTTTCCGGTGTCATAATGATAAGACAACTAAATCACTATGATGTCATAATCAATACACTCTTTTATTGTGTCATAATGGTAAAAGAATGATAGCATTATGATGTCACAATCAAAACACCTCTTTAGTATCTCCTAATGGTAACACAATTAAAACATTATAATATTACAATCAAAACTCCCCTTTATGATGTCATATTGTTAAAATGATGATAGCATTATGACATCACAATCATAAGACCCCTTTCCGGTGTCATAATGATAAGACAACTAAATCACTATGATGTCATAATCAAGACACTCTTTTATTATGTCATAATGGTAAAAGAATGATAGCATTATGATGTCACAATCAAAACACCTCTTTAGTATCTCCTAATGGTAACACAATTAAAACATTATAATATTACATTCAAAACTCCCCTTTATGATGTCATATTGTAAAAATGATGATAGCATTATGACATCACAATCATAAGACCCCTTTCCGGTGTCATAATGATAAGACAACTAAATCACTATGATGTCATAATCAATACACTCTTTTATTATGTCATAATGGTAAATGAATGATAGCATTATGATGTCACAATCAAAACACATCTTTAGTATCTCATGATGGTAACACAATTAAAACATTATAATATTACAATCAAAACTCCCCTTTATGATGTCATAATGTTAAGGTGATGATAGCATTATGACATCACAATCATAAGACCCCTTTCCGGTGTCATAATGGTAAGACAACTAAATCACTATGATGTCATAATCAATACACTCTTTTATTATGTCATAATGGGAAAAGAATGATAGCATTATGATGTCACAATCAAAACACCTCTTTAGTATCTCCTAATGGTAACACAATTAAAACATTATAATATTACAATCAAAACTCCCCTTTATGATGTCATAATGTTAAGGTGATGATAGCATTATGACATCACAATCATAAGACCCCTTTCCGGTGTCATAATGATAAGACAACTAAATCACTATGATGTCATAATCAATACACTCTTTTATTATGTCATAATGGTAAAAGAATGATAGCATTATGATGTCACAATCAAAACACCTCTTTAGTATCTCCTAATGGTAACACAATTAAAACATTATAATATTACAATCAAAACTCCCCTTTATGATGTCATATTGTTAAAATGATGATAGCATTATGACATCACAATCATAAGACCCCTTTCCGGTGTCATAATGATAAGACAACTAAATCACTATGATGTCATAATCAATACACTCTTTTATTATGTCATAATGGTAAAATAATGATAACATTATGATGTCACAATCAAAACACCTCTTTAGTATCTCCTAATGGTAACACAATTAAAACATTATAATATTACAATCAAAACTCCCCTTTATGATGTCATATTGTTAAAATGATGATAGCATTATGACATCACAATCATAAGACCCCTTTCCGGTGTCATAATGATAAGACAACTAAATCACTATGATGTCATAATCAATACACTCTTTTATTATGTCATAATGGTAAAAGAATGATAGCATTATGATGTCACAATCAAAACACCTCTTTAGTAGCTCCTAATGGTAACACAATTAAAACATTATAATATTACAATCAAAACTCCCCTTTATGATGTCATATTGTTAAAATGATGATAGCATTATGACATCACAATCATAAGACTCCTTTCCGGTGTCATAATTATAAGACAATTAAATCATTATGATGTCATAATCAATACACTCTTTTATTATGTCATAATGGTAAAAGAATGATAGCATTATGATGTCACAATCAAAACACCTCTTTAGTATCTCCTAATGGTAACACAATTAAAACATTATAATATTACAATCAAAACTCCCCTTTATGATGTCATATTGTTAAAATGATGATAGCATTATGACATCACAATCATAAGACCCCTTTCCGGTGTCATAATGATAAGACAACTAAATCACTATGATGTCATAATCAAGACACTCTTTTATTATGTCATAATGGTAAAAAGAATGATAGCATTATGATGTCACAATCAAAACACCTCTTTAGTATCTCCTAATGGTAACACAATTAAAACATTATAATATTACAATCAAAACTCCCCTTTATGATGTCATATTGTTAAAATGATGATAGCATTATGACATCACAATCATAAGACCCCTTTCCGGTGTCATAACGATAAGACAACTAAATCACTATGATGTCATAATCAATACACTCTTTTATTATGTCATAATGGTAAAAGAATGATAGCATTATGATGTCACAATCAAAACACCTCTTTAGTATCTCCTAATGGTAACAAAATTAAAACATTATAATATTACAATCAAAACTCCCCTTTATGATGTCATAATGTTAAGGTGATGATAGCATTATGACATCACAATCATAAGACCCCTTTCCGGTGTCATAATGATAAGACAACTAAATCACTATGATGTCATAATCAATACACTCTTTTATTATGTCATAATGGTAAAAGAATGATAGCAGTATGATGTCACAATCAAAACACCTCTTTAGTATATCCTAATGGTAACACAATTAAAACATTATAATATTACAATCAAAACTCCCCTTTATGATGTCATATTGTTAAAATGATGATAGCATTATGACATCACAATCATAAGACCCCTTTCCGGTGTCATAATTATAAGACCATTAAATCATTATGATGTCATAATCAATACACTCTTTTATAATGTCATAATGGTAAAAGAATGATAGCATTATGATGTCACAATCAAAACACCTCTTTAGTATCTCCTAATGGTAACACAATTAAAACATTATAATATTACAATCAAAACTCCCCTTTATGATGTCATAATGTTAAGATGATGATAGCATTATGACATCACAATCATAAGACCCCTTTCCGGTGTCATAATGATAAGACAATTAAATCACTATGATGTCATAATCAATACACTCTTTTATTATGTCATAATGGTAAAAGAATGATAGCATTATGATGTCACAATCAAAACACCTCTTTAGTATCTCCTAATGGTAACACAATTAAAACATTATAATATTACAATCAAAACTCCCCTTTATGATGTCATAATGTTAAGGTGATGATAGCATTATGACATCACAATCATAAGACCCCTTTACGGGGTCATAATGATAAGACAACTAAATCACTATGATGTCATAATCAATACACTCTTTTATTATGTCATAATGGTAAAAGAATGATAGCATTATGATGTCACAATCAAAACACCTCTTTAGTATCTCCTAATGGTAACACAATTAAAACATTATAATATTACAATCAAAACTCCCCTTTATGATGTCATATTGTTAAAATGATGATAGCATTATGACATCACACTCATAAGACTCCTTTCCGGTGTCATAATTATAAGACAATTAAATAATTATGATGTCATAATCAATACACTCTTTTATTATGTCATAATGGTAAAAGAATGATAGCATTATGATGTCACAATCAAAACACCTCTTTAGTATCTCCTAATGGTAACACAATTAAAACATTATAATATTACAATCAAAACTCCCCTTTATGATGTCATATTGTTAAAATGATGATAGCATTATGACATCACAATCATAAGACCCCTTTCCGGTGTCATAATGATAAGACAACTAAATCACTATGATGTCATAATCAAGACACTCTTTTATTATGTCATAATGGTAAAAGAATGATAGCATTATGATGTCACAATCAAAACACCTCTTTAGTATCTCCTAATGGTAACACAATTAAAACATTATAATATTACAATCAAAACTCCCCTTTATGATGTCATAATGTTAAGGTGATGATAGCATTATGACATCACAATCATAAGACCCCTTTCCGGTGTCATAATGGTAAGACAACTAAATCACTATGATGTCATAATCAAGACACTCTTTTATTATGTCATAATGGTAAAAGAATGATAGCATTATGATGTCACAATCAAAACACCTCTTTAGTATCTCCTAATGGTAACACAATTAAAACATTATAATATTACAATCAAAACTCCCCTTTATGATGTCATATTGTTAAAATGATGATAGCATTATGACATCACAATCATAAGACCCCTTTCCGGTGTCATAATGATAAGACAACTAAATCACTATGATGTCATAATCAATACACTCTTTTATTATGTCATAATGATGAAAGAATGATAGCATTATGATGTCACAATCAAAACACCTCTTTAGTATCTCCTAATGGTAACACAATTAAAACATTATAATATTACAATCAAAACTCCCCTTTATGATGTCATATTGTAAAAATGATGATAGCATTATGACATCACAATCATAAGACCCCTTTCCGGTGTCATAATGATAAGACAACTAAATCACTATGATGTCATAATCAATACACTCTTTTATTATGTCATAATGATGAAAGAATGATAGCATTATGATGTCACAATCAAAACACCTCTTTAGTATCTCCTAATGGTAACACAATTAAAACATTATAATATTACAATCAAAACTCCCCTTTATGATGTCATAATGTTAAGGTGATGATAGCATTATGACATCACAATCATAAGACCCCTTTCCGGTGTCATAACGATAAGACAACTAAATCACTATGATGTCATAATCAATACACTCTTTTAGTATGTCATAATGGTAAAAGAATGATAGCATTATGATGTCACAATCAAAACACCTCTTTCGTATCTCATGATGGTAACACAATTAAAACATTATAATATTACAATCAAAACTCCCCTTTATGATGTCATAATGTTAAGGTGATGATAGCATTATGACATCACAATCATAAGACCCCTTTCCGGTGTCATAATGGTAAGACAACTAAATCACTATGATGTCATAATCAAGACACTCTTTTATTATGTCATAATGGTAAAAGAATGATAGCATTATGATGTCACAATCAAAACACCTCTTTAGTATCTCCTAATGGTAACACAATTAAAACATTATAATATTACAATCAAAACTCCCCTTTATGATGTCATAATCTTAAGGTGATGATAGCATTATGACATCACAATCATAAGACCCCTTTCCGGTGTCATAATGATAAGACAACTAAATCACTATGATGTCATAATCAATACACTCTTTTATTATGTCATAATGGTAAAAGAATGATAACATTATGATGTCACAATCAAAACACCTCTTTAGTATCTCCTAATGGTAACACAATTAAAACATTATAATATTACAATCAAAACTCCCCTTTATGATGTCATATTGTTAAAATGATGATAGCATTATGACATCACAATCATAAGACCCCTTTCCGGTGTCATAATGATAAGACAACTAAATCACTGTGATGTCATAATCAATACACTCTTTTATTATGTCATAATGGTAAAAGAATGATAGCATTATGATGTCACAATCAAAACACCTCTTTAGTAGCTCCTAATGGTAACACAATTAAAACATTATAATATTACAATCAAAACTCCCCTTTATGATGTCATATTGTTAAAATGATGATAGCATTATGACATCACAATCATAAGACTCCTTTCCGGTGTCATAATTATAAGACAATTAAATCATTATGATGTCATAATCAATACACTCTTTTATTATGTCATAATGGTAAAAGAATGATAGCATTATGATGTCACAATCAAAACACCTCTTTAGTATCTCCTAATGGTAACACAATTAAAACATTATAATATTACAATCAAAACTCCCCTTTATGATGTCATATTGTTAAAATGATGATAGCATTATGACATCACAATCATAAGACCCCTTTCCGGTGTCATAATGATAAGACAACTAAATCACTATGATGTCATAATCAAGACACTCTTTTATTATGTCATAATGGTAAAAGAATGATAGCATTATGATGTCACAATCAAAACACCTCTTTAGTATCTCCTAATGGTAACACAATTAAAACATTATAATATTACAATCAAAACTCCCCTTTATGATGTCATATTGTTAAAATGATGATAGCATTATGACATCACAATCATAAGACCCCTTTCCGGTGTCATAACGATAAGACAACTAAATCACTATGATGTCATAATCAATACACTCTTTTATTATGTCATAATGGTAAAAGAATGATAGCGTTATGATGTCACAATCAAAACACCTCTTTAGTATCTCCTAATGGTAACACAATTAAAACATTATAATATTACAATTAAAACTCCCCTTTATGATGTCATAATGTTAAGGTGATGATAGCATTATGACATCACAATCATAAGACCCCTTTCCGGTGTCATAATGATAAGACAACTAAATCACTATGATGTCATAATCAATACACTCTTTTATTATGTCATAATGGTAAAAGAATGATAGCATTATGATGTCACAATCAAAACACCTCTTTAGTATCTCCTAATGGTAACACAATTAAAACATTATAATATTACAATCAAAACTCCCCTTTATGATGTCATATTGTTAAAATGATGATAGCATTATGACATCACAATCATAAGACCCCTTTCCGGTGTCATAATGATAAGACAACTAAATCACTATGATGTCATGATCAATACACTCTTTTATTATGTCATAATGGTAAAAGAATGATAGCATTATGATGTCACAATCAAAACACATCTTTAGTATCTCATGATGGTAACACAATTAAAACATTATAATATTACAATCAAAACTCCCCTTTATGATGTCATAATGTTAAGGTGATGATAGCATTATGACATCACAATCATAAGACCCCTTTCCGGTGTCATAATGATAAGACAACTAAATCACTATGATGTCATAATCAATACACTCTTTTATTATGTCATAATGGTAAAAGAATGATAGCATTATGATGTCACAATCAAAACACCTCTTTAGTATCTCCTAATGGTAACACAATTAAAACATTATAATATTACAATCAAAACTCCCCTTTATGATGTCATATTGTTAAAATGATGATAGCATTATGACATCACAATCATAAGACTCCTTTCCGGTGTCATAATTATAAGACAATTAAATCACTATGATGTCATAATCAATACACTCTTTTATTATGTCATAATGGTAAAAGAATGATAGCATTATGATGTCACAATCAAAACACCTCTTTAGTATCTCCTAATGGTAACACAATTAAAACATTATAATATTACAATCAAAACTCCCCTTTATGATGTCATATTGTTAAAATGATGATAGCATTATGACATCACAATCATAAGACTCCTTTCCGGTGTCATAATTATAAGACAATTAAATCATTATGATGTCATAATCAATACACTCTTTTATTATGTCATAATGGTAAAAGAATGATAGCATTATGATGTCACAATCAAAACACCTCTTTAGTATCTCCTAATGGTAACACAATTAAAACATAATATTACAATCAAAACTCCCCTTTATGATGTCATATTGTTAAAATGATGATAGCATTATGACATCACAATCATAAGACCCCTTTCCGGTGTCATAATGATAAGACAACTAAATCACTATGATGTCATAATCAATACACTCTTTTATTATGTCATAATGGTAAAAGAATGATAGCATTATGATGTCACAATCAAAACACCTCTTTAGTATCTCCTAATGGTAACACAATTAAAACATTATAATATTACAATCAAAACTCCCCTTTATGATGTCATATTGTAAAAATGATGATAGCATTATGACATCACAATCATAAGACCCCTTTCCGGTGTCATAATGATAAGACAACTAAATCACTATGATGTCATAATCAATACACTCTTTTATTATGTCATAATGGTAAAAGAATGATAGCATTATGATGTCACAATCAAAACACCTCTTTAGTATCTCCTAATGGTAACACAATTAAAACATTATAATATTACAATCAAAACTCCCCTTTATGATGTCATATTGTTAAAATGATGATAGCATTATGACATCACAATCATAAGACCCCTTTCCGGTGTCATAATGATAAGACAACTAAATCACTATGATGTCATAATCAAGACACTCTTTTATTATGTCATAATGGTAAAAGAATGATAGCATTATGATGTCACAATCAAAACACCTCTTTAGTATCTCCTAATGGTAACACAATTAAAACATTATAATATTACAATCAAAACTCCCCTTTATGATGTCATATTGTAAAAATGATGATAGCATTATGACATCACAATCATAAGACCCCTTTCCGGTGTCATAATGATAAGACAACTAAATCACTATGATGTCATAATCAATACACTCTTTTATTATGTCATAATGGTAAAAGAATGATAGCATTATGATGTCACAATCAAAACACATCTTTAGTATCTCATGATGGTAACACAATTAAAACATTATAATATTACAATCAAAACTCCCCTTTATGATGTCATAATGTTAAGGTGATGATAGCATTATGACATCACAATCATAAGACCCCTTTCCGTTGTCATAATGGTAAGACAACTAAATCACTATGATGTCATAATCAATACACTCTTTTATTATGTCATAATGGGAAAAGAATGATAGCATTATGATGTCACAATCAAAACACCTCTTTAGTATCTCCTAATGGTAACACAATTAAAACATTATAATATTACAATCAAAACTCCCCTTTATGATGTCATAATGTTAAGGTGATGATAGCATTATGACATCACAATCATAAGACCCCTTTCCGGTGTCATAATGATAAGACAACTAAATCACTATGATGTCATAATCAATACACTCTTTTATTATGTCATAATGGTAAAAGAATGATAGCATTATGATGTCACAATCAAAACACCTCTTTAGTATCTCCTAATGGTAACACAATTAAAACATTATAATATTACAATCAAAACTCCCCTTTATGATGTCATATTGTTAAAATGATGATAGCATTATGACATCACAATCATAAGACCCCTTTCCGGTGTCATAATGATAAGACAACTAAATCACTATGATGTCATAATCAATACACTCTTTTATTATGTCATAATGGTAAAAGAATGATAGCATTATGATGTCACAATCAAAACACCTCTTTAGTATCTCCTAATGGTAACACAATTAAAACATTATAATATTACAATCAAAACTCCCCTTTATGATGTCATATTGTTAAAATGATGATAGCATTATGACATCACAATCATAAGACCCCTTTCCGGTGTCATAATGATAAGACAACTAAATCACTGTGATGTCATCATCAATACACTCTTTTATTATGTCATAATGGTAAAAGAATGATAGCATTATGATGTCACAATCAAAACACCTCTTTAGTAGCTCCTAATGGTAACACAATTAAAACATTATAATATTACAATCAAAACTCCCCTTTATGATGTCATATTATTAAAATGATGATAGCATTATGACATCACAATCATAAGACTCCTTTCCGGTGTCATAATTATAAGACAATTAAATCATTATGATGTCATAATCAATACACTCTTTTATTATGTCATAATGGTATAAGAATGATAGCATTATGATGTCACAATCAAAACACCTCTTTAGTATCTCCTAATGGTAACACAATTAAAACATTATAATATTACAATCAAAACTCCCCTTTATGATGTCATATTGTTAAAATGATGATAGCATTATGACATCACAATCATAAGACCCCTTTCCGGTGTCATAATGATAAGACAACTAAATCACTATGATGTCATAATCAAGACACTCTTTTATTATGTCATAATGGTAAAAAGAATGATAGCATTATGATGTCACAATCAAAACACCTCTTTAGTATCTCCTAATGGTAACACAATTAAAACATTATAATATTACAATCAAAACTCCCCTTTATGATGTCATATTGTTAAAATGATGATAGCATTATGACATCACAATCATAAGACCCCTTTCCGGTGTCATAACGATAAGACAACTAAATCACTATGATGTCATAATCAATACACTCTTTTATTATGTCATAATGGTAAAAGAATGATAGCATTATGATGTCACAATCAAAACACCTCTTTAGTATCTCATGATGGTAACACAATTAAAACATTATAATATTACAATCAAAACTCCCCTTTATGATGTCATAATGTTAAGGTGATGATAGCATTATGACATCACAATCATAAGACCCCTTTCCGGTGTCATAATGGTAAGACAACTAAATCACTATGATGTCATAATCAAGACACTCTTTTATTATGTCATAATGGTAAAAGAATGATAGCATTATGATGTCACAATCAAAACACCTCTTTAGTATCTCCTAATGGTAACACAATTA
Organism: Spea bombifrons; assembly: GCF_027358695.1. Taxonomy (NCBI): domain Eukaryota; kingdom Metazoa; phylum Chordata; class Amphibia; order Anura; family Pelobatidae; genus Spea; species Spea bombifrons. The sequence continues at coordinate 42,047,340 of NC_071088.1, forward strand.
AAACATTATAATATTACAATCAAAACTCCCCTTTATGATGTCATATTGTTAAAATGATGATAGCATTATGACATCACAATCATAAGACCCCTTTCCGGTGTCATAATGATAAGACAACTAAATCACTATGATATCATAATCAATACACTCTTTTATTATGTCATAATGATAAAAGAATGATAGCATTATGATGTCACAATCAAAACACATCTTTAGTATCTCATGATGGTAACACAATTAAAACATTATAATATTACAATCAAAACTCCCCTTTATGATGTCATAATGTTAAGATGATGATAGCATTATGACATCACAATCATAAGACCCCTTTCCGGTGTCATAATGATAAGACAATTAAATCACTATGATGTCATAATCAATACACTCTCTTATTATGTCATAATGGTAAAAGAATGATAGCATTATGATGTCACAATCAAAACACCTCTTTAGTATCTCCTAATGGTAACACAATTAAAACATTATAATATTACAATCAAAACTCCCCTTTATGATGTCATAATGTTAAGGTGATGATAGCATCATGACATCACAATCATAAGACCCCTTTCCGGTGTCATAATGATAAGACAACTAAATCACTATGATGTCATAATCAATACACTCTTTTATTATGTCATAATGGTAAAAGAATGATAGCATTATGATGTCACAATCAAAACACATCTTTAGTATCTCATGATGGTAACTCAATTAAAACATTATAATATTATAATCAAAACTCCCCTTTATGATGTCATAATGTTAAGGTGATGATAGCATTATGACATCACAATCATAAGACCCCTTTCCGGTGTCATAATGGTAAGACAACTAAATCACTATGATGTCATAATCAATACACTCTTTTATTATGTCATAATGGTAAAAGAATGATAGCATTATGATGTCACAATCAAAACACCTCTTTAGTATCTCCTAATGGTAACACAATTAAAACATTATAATATTACAATCAAAACTCCCCTTTATGATGTCATATTGTTAAAATGATGATAGCATTATGACATCACAATCATAAGACCCCTTTCCGGTGTCATAATGATAAGACAACTAAATCACTATGATGTCATAATCAATACACTCTTTTATTATGTCATAATGATGAAAGAATGATAGCATTATGATGTCACAATCAAAACACCTCTTTAGTATCTCCTAATGGTAACACAATTAAAACATTATAATATTACAATCAAAACTCCCCTTTATGATGTCATAATGTTAAGGTGATGATAGCATTATGACATCACAATCATAAGACCCCTTTCCGGTGTCATAATGATAAGACAACTAAATCACTATGATGTCATAATCAATACACTCTTTTATTATGTCATAATGGTAAAAGAATGATAGCATTATGATGTCACAATCAAAACACCTCTTTAGTATCTCATGATGGTAACACAATTAAAACATTATAATATTACAATCAAAACTCCCCTTTATGATGTCATAATGTTAAGGTGATGATAGCATTATGACATCACAATCATAAGACCCCTTTCCGGTGTCATAATGGTAAGACAACTAAATCACTATGATGTCATAATCAAGACACTCTTTTATTATGTCATAATGGTAAAAGAATGATAGCATTATGATGTCACAATCAAAACACCTCTTTAGTATCTCCTAATGGTAACACAATTAAAACATTATAATATTACAATCAAAACTCCCCTTTATGATGTCATAATGTTAAGGTGATGATAGCATTATGACATCACAATCATAAGACCCCTTCCCGGTGTCATAATGATAAGACAACTAAATCACTATGATGTCATAATCAATACACTCTTTTTTTATGTCATAATGGTAAAAGAATGATAGCATTATGATGTCACAATCAAAACACCTCTTTAGTATCTCCTAATGGTAACACAATTAAAACATAATAATATTACAATCAAAACTCCCCTTTATGATGTCATATTGTTAAAATGATGATAGCATTATGACATCACAATCATAAGACCCCTTTCCGGTGTCATAATGATAAGACAACTAAATCACTATGATGTCATAATCAATACACTCTTTTATTATGTCATAATGGTAAAAGAATGATAGCATTATGATGTCACAATCAAAACACCTCTTTAGTATCTCCTAATGGTAACACAATTAAAACATTATAATATTACAATCAAAACTCCCCTTTATGATGTCATATTGTTAAAATGATGATAGCATTATGACATCACAATCATAAGACCCCTTTCCGGTGTCATAATGATAAGACAACTAAATCACTATGATGTCATAATCAATACACTCTTTTATTATGTCATAATGGTAAAAGAATGATAGCATTATGATGTCACAATCAAAACACCTCTTTAGTAGCTCCTGATGGTAACACAATTAAAACATTATAATATTAAAATCAAAACTCCCCTTTATGATGTCATAATGTTAAGGTGATGATAGCATTATGACATCACAATCATAAGACCCCTTTCCGGTGTCATAATGGTAAGACAACTAAATCACTATGATGTCATAATCAATACACTCTTTTATTATGTCATAATGGTAAAAGAATGATAGCATTATGATGTCACAATCAAAACACCTCTTTAGTATCTCCTAATGGTAACACAATTAAAACATTATAATATTACAATCAAAACTCCCCTTTATGATGTCATAATGTTAAGGTGATGATAGCATTATGACATCACAATCATAAGACCCCTTTCCGGTGTCATAATGATAAGACAACTAAATCACTATGATGTCATAATCAATACACTCTTTTATTGTGTCATAATGGTAAAAGAATGATAGCATTATGATGTCACAATCAAAACACCTCTTTAGTATCTCCTAATGGTAACACAATTAAAACATTATAATATTACAATCAAAACTCCCCTTTATGATGTCATATTGTTAAAATGATGATAGCATTATGACATCACAATCATAAGACCCCTTTCCGGTGTCATAATGATAAGACAACTAAATCACTATGATGTCATAATCAAGACACTCTTTTATTATGTCATAATGGTAAAAGAATGATAGCATTATGATGTCACAATCAAAACACCTCTTTAGTATCTCCTAATGGTAACACAATTAAAACATTATAATATTACATTCAAAACTCCCCTTTATGATGTCATATTGTAAAAATGATGATAGCATTATGACATCACAATCATAAGACCCCTTTCCGGTGTCATAATGATAAGACAACTAAATCACTATGATGTCATAATCAATACACTCTTTTATTATGTCATAATGGTAAATGAATGATAGCATTATGATGTCACAATCAAAACACATCTTTAGTATCTCATGATGGTAACACAATTAAAACATTATAATATTACAATCAAAACTCCCCTTTATGATGTCATAATGTTAAGGTGATGATAGCATTATGACATCACAATCATAAGACCCCTTTCCGGTGTCATAATGGTAAGACAACTAAATCACTATGATGTCATAATCAATACACTCTTTTATTATGTCATAATGGGAAAAGAATGATAGCATTATGATGTCACAATCAAAACACCTCTTTAGTATCTCCTAATGGTAACACAATTAAAACATTATAATATTACAATCAAAACTCCCCTTTATGATGTCATAATGTTAAGGTGATGATAGCATTATGACATCACAATCATAAGACCCCTTTCCGGTGTCATAATGATAAGACAACTAAATCACTATGATGTCATAATCAATACACTCTTTTATTATGTCATAATGGTAAAAGAATGATAGCATTATGATGTCACAATCAAAACACCTCTTTAGTATCTCCTAATGGTAACACAATTAAAACATTATAATATTACAATCAAAACTCCCCTTTATGATGTCATATTGTTAAAATGATGATAGCATTATGACATCACAATCATAAGACCCCTTTCCGGTGTCATAATGATAAGACAACTAAATCACTATGATGTCATAATCAATACACTCTTTTATTATGTCATAATGGTAAAATAATGATAACATTATGATGTCACAATCAAAACACCTCTTTAGTATCTCCTAATGGTAACACAATTAAAACATTATAATATTACAATCAAAACTCCCCTTTATGATGTCATATTGTTAAAATGATGATAGCATTATGACATCACAATCATAAGACCCCTTTCCGGTGTCATAATGATAAGACAACTAAATCACTATGATGTCATAATCAATACACTCTTTTATTATGTCATAATGGTAAAAGAATGATAGCATTATGATGTCACAATCAAAACACCTCTTTAGTAGCTCCTAATGGTAACACAATTAAAACATTATAATATTACAATCAAAACTCCCCTTTATGATGTCATATTGTTAAAATGATGATAGCATTATGACATCACAATCATAAGACTCCTTTCCGGTGTCATAATTATAAGACAATTAAATCATTATGATGTCATAATCAATACACTCTTTTATTATGTCATAATGGTAAAAGAATGATAGCATTATGATGTCACAATCAAAACACCTCTTTAGTATCTCCTAATGGTAACACAATTAAAACATTATAATATTACAATCAAAACTCCCCTTTATGATGTCATATTGTTAAAATGATGATAGCATTATGACATCACAATCATAAGACCCCTTTCCGGTGTCATAATGATAAGACAACTAAATCACTATGATGTCATAATCAAGACACTCTTTTATTATGTCATAATGGTAAAAAGAATGATAGCATTATGATGTCACAATCAAAACACCTCTTTAGTATCTCCTAATGGTAACACAATTAAAACATTATAATATTACAATCAAAACTCCCCTTTATGATGTCATATTGTTAAAATGATGATAGCATTATGACATCACAATCATAAGACCCCTTTCCGGTGTCATAACGATAAGACAACTAAATCACTATGATGTCATAATCAATACACTCTTTTATTATGTCATAATGGTAAAAGAATGATAGCATTATGATGTCACAATCAAAACACCTCTTTAGTATCTCCTAATGGTAACAAAATTAAAACATTATAATATTACAATCAAAACTCCCCTTTATGATGTCATAATGTTAAGGTGATGATAGCATTATGACATCACAATCATAAGACCCCTTTCCGGTGTCATAATGATAAGACAACTAAATCACTATGATGTCATAATCAATACACTCTTTTATTATGTCATAATGGTAAAAGAATGATAGCAGTATGATGTCACAATCAAAACACCTCTTTAGTATATCCTAATGGTAACACAATTAAAACATTATAATATTACAATCAAAACTCCCCTTTATGATGTCATATTGTTAAAATGATGATAGCATTATGACATCACAATCATAAGACCCCTTTCCGGTGTCATAATTATAAGACCATTAAATCATTATGATGTCATAATCAATACACTCTTTTATAATGTCATAATGGTAAAAGAATGATAGCATTATGATGTCACAATCAAAACACCTCTTTAGTATCTCCTAATGGTAACACAATTAAAACATTATAATATTACAATCAAAACTCCCCTTTATGATGTCATAATGTTAAGATGATGATAGCATTATGACATCACAATCATAAGACCCCTTTCCGGTGTCATAATGATAAGACAATTAAATCACTATGATGTCATAATCAATACACTCTTTTATTATGTCATAATGGTAAAAGAATGATAGCATTATGATGTCACAATCAAAACACCTCTTTAGTATCTCCTAATGGTAACACAATTAAAACATTATAATATTACAATCAAAACTCCCCTTTATGATGTCATAATGTTAAGGTGATGATAGCATTATGACATCACAATCATAAGACCCCTTTACGGGGTCATAATGATAAGACAACTAAATCACTATGATGTCATAATCAATACACTCTTTTATTATGTCATAATGGTAAAAGAATGATAGCATTATGATGTCACAATCAAAACACCTCTTTAGTATCTCCTAATGGTAACACAATTAAAACATTATAATATTACAATCAAAACTCCCCTTTATGATGTCATATTGTTAAAATGATGATAGCATTATGACATCACACTCATAAGACTCCTTTCCGGTGTCATAATTATAAGACAATTAAATAATTATGATGTCATAATCAATACACTCTTTTATTATGTCATAATGGTAAAAGAATGATAGCATTATGATGTCACAATCAAAACACCTCTTTAGTATCTCCTAATGGTAACACAATTAAAACATTATAATATTACAATCAAAACTCCCCTTTATGATGTCATATTGTTAAAATGATGATAGCATTATGACATCACAATCATAAGACCCCTTTCCGGTGTCATAATGATAAGACAACTAAATCACTATGATGTCATAATCAAGACACTCTTTTATTATGTCATAATGGTAAAAGAATGATAGCATTATGATGTCACAATCAAAACACCTCTTTAGTATCTCCTAATGGTAACACAATTAAAACATTATAATATTACAATCAAAACTCCCCTTTATGATGTCATAATGTTAAGGTGATGATAGCATTATGACATCACAATCATAAGACCCCTTTCCGGTGTCATAATGATAAGACAACTAAATCACTATGATGTCATAATCAATACACTCTTTTTTTATGTCATAATGGTAAAAGAATGATAGCATTATGATGTCACAATCAAAACACCTCTTTAGTATCTCCTAATGGTAACACAATTAAAACATTATAATATTACATTCAAAACTCCCCTTTATGATGTCATATTGTAAAAATGATGATAGCATTATGACATCACAATCATAAGACCCCTTTCCGGTGTCATAATGATAAGACAACTAAATCACTATGATGTCATAATCAATACACTCTTTTATTATGTCATAATGGTAAATGATTGATAGCATTATGATGTCACAATCAAAACACATCTTTAGTATCTCATGATGGTAACACAATTAAAACATTATAATATTACAATCAAAACTCCCCTTTATGATGTCATAATGTTAAGGTGATGATAGCATTATGACATCACAATCATAAGACCCCTTTCCGGTGTCATAATGGTAAGACAACTAAATCACTATGATGTCATAATCAATACACTCTTTTATTATGTCATAATGGGAAAAGAATGATAGCATTATGATGTCACAATCAAAACACCTCTTTAGTATCTCCTAATGGTAACACAATTAAAACATTATAATATTACAATCAAAACTCCCCTTTATGATGTCATAATGTTAAGGTGATGATAGCATTATGACATCACAATCATAAGACCCCTTTCCGTTGTCATAATGATAAGACAACTAAATCACTATGATGTCATAATCAATACACTCTTTTATTATGTCATAATGGTAAAAGAATGATAGCATTATGATGTCACAATCAAAACACCTCTTTAGTATCTCCTAATGGTAACACAATTAAAACATTATAATATTACAATCAAAACTCCCCTTTATGATGTCATATTGTTAAAATGATGATAGCATTATGACATCACAATCATAAGACCCCTTTCCGGTGTCATAATGATAAGACAACTAAATCACTATCATGTCATAATCAATACACTCTTTTATTATGTCATAATGGTAAAAGAATGATAGCATTATGATGTCACAATCAAAACACCTCTTTAGTATCTCCTAATGGTAACACAATTAAAACATTATAATATTACAATCAAAACTCCCCTTTATGATGTCATATTGTTAAAATGATGATAGCATTATGACATCACAATCATAAGACCCCTTTCCGGTGTCATAATGATAAGACAACTAAATCACTGTGATGTCATAATCAATACACTCTTTTATTATGTCATAATGGTAAAAGAATGATAGCATTATGATGTCACAATCAAAACACCTCTTTAGTATCTCATGATGGTAACACAATTAAAACATTATAATATTACAATCAAAACTCCCCTTTATGATGTCATAATGTTAAGGTGATGATAGCATTATGACATCACAATCATAAGACCCCTTTCCGTTGTCATAATGGTAAGACAACTAAATCACTATGATGTCATAATCAATACACTCTTTTATTATGTCATAATGGGAAAAGAATGATAGCATTATGATGTCACAATCAAAACACCTCTTTAGTATCTCCTAATGGTAACACAATTAAAACATTATAATATTACAATCAAAACTCCCCTTTATGATGTCATAATGTTAAGGTGATGATAGCATTATGACATCACAATCATAAGACCCCTTTCCGTTGTCATAATGATAAGACAACTAAATCACTATGATGTCATAATCAATACACTCTTTTATTATGTCATAATGGTAAAAGAATGATAGCATTATGATGTCACAATCAAAACACCTCTTTAGTATCTCCTAATGGTAACACAATTAAAACATTATAATATTACAATCAAAACTCCCCTTTATGATGTCATATTGTTAAAATGATGATAGCATTATGACATCACAATCATAAGACCCCTTTCCGGTGTCATAATGATAAGACAACTAAATCACTATCATGTCATAATCAATACACTCTTTTATTATGTCATAATGGTAAAAGAATGATAGCATTATGATGTCACAATCAAAACACCTCTTTAGTATCTCCTAATGGTAACACAATTAAAACATTATAATATTACAATCAAAACTCCCCTTTATGATGTCATATTGTTAAAATGATGATAGCATTATGACATCACAATCATAAGACCCCTTTCCGGTGTCATAATGATAAGACAACTAAATCACTGTGATGTCATAATCAATACACTCTTTTATTATGTCATAATGGTAAAAGAATGATAGCATTATGATGTCACAATCAAAACACCTCTTTAGTAGCTCCTAATGGTAACACAATTAAAACATTATAATATTACAATCAAAACTCCCCTTTATGATGTCATATTGTTAAAATGATGATAGCATTATGACATCACAATCATAAGACTCCTTTCCGGTGTCATAATTATAAGACAATTAAATCATTATGATGTCATAATCAATACACTCTTTTATTATGTCATAATGGTAAAAGAATGATAGCATTATGATGTCACAATCAAAACACCTCTTTAGTATCTCCTAATGGTAACACAATTAAAACATTATAATATTACAATCAAAACTCCCCTTTATGATGTCATATTGTTAAAATGATGATAGCATTATGACATCACAATCATAAGACCCCTTTCCGGTGTCATAATTATAAGACAACTAAATCACTATGATGTCATAATCAAGACACTCTTTTATTATGTCATAATGGTAAAAAGAATGATAGCATTATGATGTCACAATCAAAACACCTCTTTAGTATCTCCTAATGGTAACACAATTAAAACATTATAATATTACAATCAAAACTCCCCTTTATGATGTCATATTGTTAAAATGATGATAGCATTATGACATCACAATCATAAGACCCCTTTCCGGTGTCATAACGATAAGACAACTAAATCACTGTGATGTCATAATCAATACACTCTTTTATTATGTCATAATGGTAAAAGAATGATAGCATTATGATGTCACAATCAAAACACCTCTTTAGTATCTCATGATGGTAACACAATTAAAACATTATAATATTACAATCAAAACTCCCCTTTATGATGTCATAATGTTAAGGTGATGATAGCATTATGACATCACAATCATAAGACCCCTTTCCGGTGTCATAATGGTAAGACAACTAAATCACTATGATGTCATAATCAAGACACTCTTTTATTATGTCATAATGGTAAAAGAATGATAGCATTATGATGTCACAATCAAAACACCTCTTTAGTATCTCCTAATGGTAACACAATTAAAACATAATAATATTACAATTAAAACTCCCCTTTATGATGTCATAATGTTAAGGTGATGATAGCATTATGACATCACAATCATAAGACCCCTTTCCGGTGTCATAATGATAAGACAACTAAATCACTATGATGTCATAATCAATACACTCTTTTATTATGTCATAATGGTAAAAGAATGATAGCATTATGATGTCACAATCAAAACACCTCTTTAGTATCTCCTAATGGTAACACAATTAAAACATAATAATATTACAATCAAAACTCCTCTTTATGATGTCATATTGTTAAAATGATGATAGCATTATGACATCACAATCATAAGACCCCTTTCCGGTGTCATAATGATAAGACAACTAAATCACTATGATGTCATAATCAATACACTCTTTTATTATGTCATAATGGTAAAAGAATGATAGCATTATGATGTCACAATCAAAACACCTCTTTAGTATCTCCTAATGGTAACACAATTAAAACATTATAATATTACAATCAAAACTCCCCTTTATGATGTCATATTGTTAAAATGATGATAGCATTATGACATCACAATCATAAGACCCCTTTCCGGTGTCATAATGATAAGACAACTAAATCACTATGATGTCATGATCAATACACTCTTTTATTATGTCATAATGGTAAAAGAATGATAGCATTATGATGTCACAATCAAAACACCTCTTTAGTATCTCCTAATGGTAACACAATTAAAACATTATAATATTACAATCAAAACTCCCCTTTATGATGTCATATTGTTAAAATGATGATAGCATTATGACATCACACTCATAAGACTCCTTTCCGGTGTCATAATTATAAGACAATTAAATCATTATGATGTCATAATCAATACACTCTTTTATTATGTCATAATGGTAAAAGAATGATAGCATTATGATGTCACAATCAAAACACCTCTTTAGTATCTCCTAATGGTAACACAATTAAAACATTATAATATTACAATCAAAACTCCCCTTTATGATGTCATATTGTTAAAATGATGATAGCATTATGACATCACAATCATAAGACCCCTTTCCGGTGTCATAATGATAAGACAACTAAATCACTATGATGTCATAATCAAGACACTCTTTTATTATGTCATAATGGTAAAAGAATGATAGCATTATGATGTCACAATCAAAACACCTCTTTAGTATCTCCTAATGGTAACACAATTAAAACATTATAATATTACAATCAAAACTCCCCTTTATGATGTCATATTGTTAAAATGATGATAGCATTATGACATCACAATCATAAGACCCCTTTCCGGTGTCATAATGATAAGACAACTAAATCACTATGATGTCATAATCAATACACTCTTTTATTATGTCATAATGATGAAAGAATGATAGCATTATGATGTCACAATCAAAACACCTCTTTAGTATCTCCTAATGGTAACACAATTAAAACATTATAATATTACAATCAAAACTCCCCTTTATGATGTCATATTGTAAAAATGATGATAGCATTATGACATCACAATCATAAGACCCCTTTCCGGTGTCATAATGATAAGACAACTAAATCACTATGATGTCATAATCAATACACTCTTTTATTATGTCATAATGGTAAAAGAATGATAGCATTATGATGTCACAATCAAAACACATCTTTAGTATCTCATGATGGTAACACAATTAAAACATTATAATATTACAATCAAAACTCCCCTTTATGATGTCATAATGTTAAGGTGATGATAGCATTATGACATCACAATCATAAGACCCCTTTCCGGTGTCATAACGATAAGACAACTAAATCACTATGATGTCATAATCAATACACTCTTTTATTATGTCATAATGGTAAAAGAATGATAGCATTATGATGTCACAATCAAAACACCTCTTTAGTATCTCCTAATGGTAACAAAATTAAAACATTATAATATTACAATCAAAACTCCCCTTTATGATGTCATAATGTTAAGGTGATGATAGCATTATGACATCACAATCATAAGACCCCTTTCCGGTGTCATAATGATAAGACAACTAAATCACTATGATGTCATAATCAATACACTCTTTTATTATGTCATAATGGTAAAAGAATGATAGCATTATGATGTCACAATCAAAACACCTCTTTAGTATCTCATGATGGTAACACAATTAAAACATTATAATATTACAATCAAAACTCCCCTTTATGATGTCATAATGTTAAGGTGATGATAGCATTATGACATCACAATCATAAGACCCCTTTCCGGTGTCATAATGGTAAGACAACTAAATCACTATGATGTCATAATCAAGACACTCTTTTATTATGTCATAATGGTAAAAGAATGATAGCGTTATGATGTCACAATCAAAACACCTCTTTAGTATCTCCTAATGGTAACACAATTAAAACATAATAATATTACAATCAAAACTCCTCTTTATGATGTCATATTGTTAAAATGATGATAGCATTATGACATCACAATCATAAGACCCCTTTCCGGTCTCATAATGATAAGACAACTAAATCACTATGATGTCATAATCAATACACTCTTTTATTATGTCATAATGGTAAAAGAATGATAGCATTATGATGTCACAATCAAAACACCTCTTTAGTATCTCCTAATGGTAACACAATTAAAACATTATAATATTACAATCAAAACTCCCCTTTATGATGTCATATTGTTAAAATGATGATAGCATTATGACATCACAATCATAAGACCCCTTTCCGGTGTCATAATGATAAGACAACTAAATCACTATGATGTCATAATCAAGACACTCTTTTATTATGTCATAATGGTAAAAGAATGATAGCATTATGATGTCACAATCAAAACACCTCTTTAGTATCTCCTAATGGTAACACAATTAAAACATTATAATATTACAATCAAAACTCCCCTTTATGATGTCATATTGTAAAAATGATGATAGCATTATGACATCACAATCATAAGACCCCTTTCCGGTGTCATAATGATAAGACAACTAAATCACTATGATGTCATAATCAATACACTCTTTTATTTTGTCATAATGGTAAAATAATGATAGCATTATGATGTCACAATCAAAACACATCTTTAGTATCTCATGATGGTAACACAATTAAAACATTATAATATTACAATCAAAACTCCCCTTTATGATGTCATAATGTTAAGGTGATGATAGCATTATGACATCACAATCATAAGACCCCTTTCCGGTGTCATAATGGTAAGACAACTAAATCACTATGATGTCATAATCAATACACTCTTTTATTATGTCATAATGGGAAAAGAATGATAGCATTATGATGTCACAATCAAAACACCTCTTTAGTATCTCCTAATGGTAACACAATTAAAACATTATAATATTACAATCAAAACTCCCCTTTATGATGTCATAATGTTAAGGTGATGATAGCATTATGACATCACAATCATAAGACCCCTTTCCGGTGTCATAATGATAAGACAACTAAATCACTATGATGTCATAATCAATACACTCTTTTATTATGTCATAATGATGAAAGAATGATAGCATTATGATGTCACAATCAAAACACCTCTTTAGTATCTCCTAATGGTAACACAATTAAAACATTATAATATTACAATCAAAACTCCCCTTTATGATGTCATATTGTAAAAATGATGATAGCATTATGACATCACAATCATAAGACCCCTTTCCGGTGTCATAATGATAAGACAACTAAATCACTGTGATGTCATAATCAATACACTCTTTTATTATGTCATAATGGTAAAAGAATGATAGCATTATGATGTCACAATCAAAACACATCTTTAGTATCTCATGATGGTAACACAATTAAAACATTATAATATTACAATCAAAACTCCCCTTTATGATGTCATAATGTTAAGGTGATGATAGCATTATGACATCACAATCATAAGACCCCTTTCCGGTGTCATAATGGTAAGACAACTAAATCACTATGATGTCATAATCAATACACTCTTTTATTATGTCATAATGGGAAAAGAATGATAGCATTATGATGTCACAATCAAAACACCTCTTTAGTATCTCCTAATGGTAACACAATTAAAACATTACAATATAACAATCAAAACTCCCCTTTATGATGTCATAATGTTAAGGTGATGAAAGCATTATGACATCACAATCATAAGACCCCTTTCCGTTGTCATAATGATAAGACAACTAAATCACTATGATGTCATAATCAATACACTCTTTTATTATGTCATAATGGTAAAAGAATGATACCATTATGATGTCACAATCAAAACACCTATTTAGTATCTCCTAATGGTAACACAATTAAAACATTATAATATTACAATCAAAACTCCCCTTTATGATGTCATATTGTTAAAATGATGATAGCATTATGACATCACAATCATAAGACTCCTTTCCGGGGTCATAATTATAAGACAATTAAATCATTATGATGTCATAATCAATACACTCTTTTATTACGTCATAATGGTAAAAGAATGATAGCATTATGATGTCACAATCAAAACCCCTCTTTAGTATCTCCTAATGGTAACACAATTAAAACATTATAATATTACAATCAAAACTCCCCTTTATGATGTCATATTGTTAAAATGATGATAGCATTATGACATCACAATCATAAGACCCCTTTGCGGTGTCATAATGATAAGACAACTAAATCACTATGATGTCATAATCAAGACACTCTTTTATTATGTCATAATGGTAAAAGAATGATAGCATTATGATGTCACAATCAAAACACCTCTTTAGTATCTCCTAATGGTAACACAATTAAAACATTATAATATTACAATCAAAACTCCCCTTTATGATGTCATATTGTTAAAATGATGATAGCATTATGACATCACAATCATAAGACCCCTTTCCGGTGTCATAACGATAAGACAACTAAATCACTATGATGTCATAATCAATACACTCTTTTATTATGTCATAATGGTAAAAGAATGATAGCATTATGATGTCACAATCAAAACACCTCTTTAGTATCTCCTAATGGTAACAAAATTAAAACATTATAATATTACAATCAAAACTCCCCTTTATGATGTCATAATGTTAAGGTGATGATAGCATTATGACATCACAATCATAAGACCCCTTTCCGGTGTCATAATGATAAGACAACTAAATCACTATGATGTCATAATCAATACACTCTTTTATTATGTCATAATGGTAAAAGAATGATAGCATTATGATGTCACAATCAAAACACCTCTTTAGTATCTCACGATGGTAACACAATTAAAACATTATAATATTACAATCAAAACTCCCCTTTATGATGTCATAATGTTAAGGTGATGATAGCATTATGACATCACAATCATAAGACCCCTTTCCGGTGTCATAATGGTAAGACAACTAAATCACTATGATGTCATAATCAAGACACTCTTTTATTATGTCATAATGGTAAAAGAATGATAGCGTTATGATGTCACAATCAAAACACCTCTTTAGTATCTCCTAATGGTAACACAATTAAAACATAATAATATTACAATCAAAACTCCTCTTTATGATGTCATATTGTTAAAATGATGATAGCATTATGACATCACAATCATAAGACCCCTTTCCGGTCTCATAATGATAAGACAACTAAATCACTATGATGTCATAATCAATACACTCTTTTATTATGTCATAATGGTAAAAGAATGATAGCATTATGATGTCACAATCAAAACACCTCTTTAGTATCTCCTAATGGTAACACAATTAAAACATTATAATATTACAATCAAAACTCCCCTTTATGATGTCATATTGTTAAAATGATGATAGCATTATGACATCACAATCATAAGACCCCTTTCCGGTGTCATAATGATAAGACAACTAAATCACTATGATGTCATAATCAAGACACTCTTTTATTATGTCATAATGGTAAAAGAATGATAGCATTATGATGTCACAATCAAAACACCTCTTTAGTATCTCATGATGGTAACACAATTAAAACATTATAATATTACAATCAAAACTCCCCTTTATGATGTCATAATGTTAAGGTGATGATAGCATTATGACATCACAATCATAAGACCCCTTTCCAGTGTCATAATGGTAAGACAACTAAATCACTATGATGTCATAATCAAGACACTCTTTTATTATGTCATAATGGTAAAAGAATGATAGCATTATGATGTCACAATCAAAACACCTCTTTAGTATCTCCTAATGGTAACACAATTAAAACATTATAATATTACAATTAAAACTCCGCTTTATGATGTCATAATGTTAAGGTGATGATAGCATTATGACATCACAATCATAAGACCCCTTTCCGGTGTCATAATGATAAGACAACTAAATCACTATGATGTCATAATCAATACACTCTTTTATTATGTCATAATGGTAAAAGAATGATAGCATTATGATGTCACAATCAAACACCTCTTTAGTATCTCCTAATGGTAACACAATTAAAACATAATAATATTACAATCAAAACTCCTCTTTATGATGTCATATTGTTAAAATGATGATAGCATTATGACATCACAATCATAAGACCCCTTTCCGGTGTCATAATGATAAGACAACTAAATCACTATGATGTCATAATCAATACACTCTTTTATTATGTCATAATGGTAAAAGAATGATAGCATTATGATGTCACAATCAAAACACCTCTTTAGTATCTCCTAATGGTAACACAATTAAAACATTATAATATTACAATCAAAACTCCCCTTTATGATGTCATATTGTTAAAATGATGATAGCATTATGACATCACAATCATAAGACCCCTTTCCGGTGTCATAATGATAAGACAACTAAATCACTATGATGTCATAATCAAGACACTCTTTTATTATGTCATAATGGTAAAAGAATGATAGCATTATGATGTCACAATCAAAACACCTCTTTAGTATCTCCTAATGGTAACACAATTAAAACATTATAATATTACATTCAAAACTCCCCTTTATGATGTCATATTGTAAAAATGATGATAGCATTATGACATCACAATCATAAGACCCCTTTCCGGTGTCATAATGATAAGACAACTAAATCACTATGATGTCATAATCAATACACTCTTTTATTATGTCATAATGGTAAAAGAATGATAGCATTATGATGTCACAATCAAAACACATCTTTAGTATCTCATGATGGTAACACAATTAAAACATTATAATATTACAATCAAAACTCCCCTTTATGATGTCATAATGTTAAGGTGATGATAGCATTATGACATCACAATCATAAGACCCCTTTCCGGTGTCATAATGGTAAGACAACTAAATCACTATGATGTCATAATCAATACACTCTTTTATTATGTCATAATGGGAAAAGAATGATAGCATTATGATGTCACAATCAAAACACCTCTTTAGTATCTCCTAATGGTAACACAATTAAAACATTATAATATTACAATCAAAACTCCCCTTTATGATGTCATAATGTTAAGGTGATGATAGCATTATGACATCACAATCATAAGACCCCTTTCCGGTGTCATAATGATAAGACAACTAAATCACTATGATGTCATAATCAATACACTCTTTTATTATGTCATAATGGTAAAAGAATGATAGCATTATGATGTCACAATCAAAACACCTCTTTAGTATCTCCTAATGGTAACACAATTAAAACATTATAATATTACAATCAAAACTCCCCTTTATGATGTCATATTGTTAAAATGATGATAGCATTATGACATCACAATCATAAGACCCCTTTCCGGTGTCATAATGATAAGACAACTAAATCACTATGATGTCATAATCAATACACTCTTTTATTATGTCATAATGGTAAAAGAATGATAGCATTATGATGTCACAATCAAAACACCTCTTTAGTATCTCCTAATGGTAACACAATTAAAACATTATAATATTACAATCAAAACTCCCCTTTATGATGTCATATTGTTAAAATGATGATAGCATTATGACATCACAATCATAAGACCCCTTTCCGGTGTCATAATGATAAGACAACTAAATCACTGTGATGTCATAATCAATACACTCTTTTATTATGTCATAATGGTAAAAGAATGATAGCATTATGATGTCACAATCAAAACACATCTTTAGTATCTCATGATGGTAACACAATTCAAACATTATAATATTACAATCAAAACTCCCCTTTATGATGTCATAATGTTAAGGTGATGATAGCATTATGACATCACAATCATAAGACCCCTTTCCGGTGTCATAATGGTAAGACAACTAAATCACTATGATGTCATAATCAATACACTCTTTTATTATGTCATAATGGGAAAAGAATGATAGCATTATGATGTCACAATCAAAACACCTCTTTAGTATCTCCTAATGGTAACACAATTAAAACATTATAATATTACAATCAAAACTCCCCTTTATGATGTCATAATGTTAAGGTGATGATAGCATTATGACATCACAATCATAAGACCCCTTTCCGGTGTCATAATGATAAGACAACTAAATCACTATGATGTCATAATCAATACACTCTTTTATTATGTCATAATGGTAAAAGAATGATAGCATTATGATGTCACAATCAAAACACCTCTTTAGTATCTCCTAATGGTAACACAATTAAAACATTATAACATTACAATCAAAACTCCCCTTTATGATGTCATATTGTTAAAATGATGATAGCATTATGACATCACAATCATAAGACCCCTTTCCGGTGTCATAATGATAAGACAACTAAATCACTATGATGTCATAATCAATACACTCTTTTATTATGTCATAATGGTAAAAGAATGATAGCATTATGATGTCACAATCAAAACACCTCTTTAGTATCTCCTAATGGTAACACAATTAAAACATTATAATATTACAATCAAAACTCCCCTTTATGATGTCATATTGTTAAAATGATGATAGCATTATGACATCACAATCATAAGACCCCTTTCCGGTGTCATAATGATAAGACAACTAAATCACTGTGATGTCATAATCAATACACTCTTTTATTATGTCATAATGGTAAAAGAATGATAGCATTATGATGTCACAATCAAAACACCTATTTAGTATCTCCTAATGGTAACACAATTAAAACATTATAATATTACAATCAAAACTCCCCTTTATGATGTCATATTGTAAAAATGATGATAGCATTATGACATCACAATCATAAGACCCCTTTCCGGTGTCATAATGATAAGACAACTAAATCACTATGATGTCATAATCAATACACTCTTTTATTATGTCATAATGGTAAAAGAATGATAGCATTATGATGTCACAATCAAAACACCTCTTTAGTATCTCATGATGGTAACACAATTAAAACATTATAATATTACAATCAAAACTCCCCTTTATGATGTCATAATGTTAAGGTGATGATAGCATTATGACATCACAATCATAAGACCCCTTTCCGGTGTCATAATGGTAAGACAACTAAATCACTATGATGTCATAATCAATACACTCTTTTATTATGTCATAATGGGAAAAGAATGATAGCATTATGATGTCACAATCAAAACACCTCTTTAGTATCTCCTAATGGTAACACAATTAAAACATTACAATATAACAATCAAAACTCCCCTTTATGATGTCATAATGTTAAGGTGATGAAAGCATTATGACATCACAATCATAAGACCCCTTTCCGTTGTCATAATGATAAGACAACTAAATCACTATGATGTCATAATCAATACACTCTTTTATTATGTCATAATGGTAAAAGAATGATACCATTATGATGTCACAATCAAAACACCTATTTAGTATCTCCTAATGGTAACACAATTAAAACATTATAATATTACAATCAAAACTCCCCTTTATGATGTCATATTGTTAAAATGATGATAGCATTATGACATCACAATCATAAGACTCCTTTCCGGGGTCATAATTATAAGACAATTAAATCATTATGATGTCATAATCAATACACTCTTTTATTACGTCATAATGGTAAAAGAATGATAGCATTATGATGTCACAATCAAAACCCCTCTTTAGTATCTCCTAATGGTAACACAATTAAAACATTATAATATTACAATCAAAACTCCCCTTTATGATGTCATATTGTTAAAATGATGATAGCATTATGACATCACAATCATAAGACCCCTTTGCGGTGTCATAATGATAAGACAACTAAATCACTATGATGTCATAATCAAGACACTCTTTTATTATGTCATAATGGTAAAAGAATGATAGCATTATGATGTCACAATCAAAACACCTCTTTAGTATCTCCTAATGGTAACACAATTAAAACATTATAATATTACAATCAAAACTCCCCTTTATGATGTCATATTGTTAAAATGATGATAGCATTATGACATCACAATCATAAGACCCCTTTCCGGTGTCATAACGATAAGACAACTAAATCACTATGATGTCATAATCAATACACTCTTTTATTATGTCATAATGGTAAAAGAATGATAGCATTATGATGTCACAATCAAAACACCTCTTTAGTATCTCCTAATGGTATCAAAATTAAAACATTATAATATTACAATCAAAACTCCCCTTTATGATGTCATATTGTAAAAATGATGATAGCATTATGACATCACAATCATAAGACCCCTTTCCGGTGTCATAATGATAAGACAACTAAATCACTATGATGTCATAATCAATACACTCTTTTATTATGTCATAATGGTAAAAGAATGATAGCATTATGATGTCACAATCAAAACACATCTTTAGTATCTCATGATGGTAACACAATTAAAACATTATAATATTACAATCAAAACTCCCCTTTATGATGTCATAATGTTAAGGTGATGATAGCATTATGACATCACAATCATAAGACCCCTTTCCGGTGTCATAACGATAAGACAACTAAATCACTATGATGTCATAATCAATACACTCTTTTATTATGTCATAATGGTAAAAGAATGATAGCATTATGATGTCACAATCAAAACACCTCTTTAGTATCTCCTAATGGTAACAAAATTAAAACATTATAATATTACAATCAAAACTCCCCTTTATGATGTCATAATGTTAAGGTGATGATAGCATTATGACATCACAATCATAAGACCCCTTTCCGGTGTCATAATGATAAGACAACTAAATCACTATGATGTCATAATCAATACACTCTTTTATTATGTCATAATGGTAAAAGAATGATAGCATTATGATGTCACAATCAAAACACCTCTTTAGTATCTCATGATGGTAACACAATTAAAACATTATAATATTACAATCAAAACTCCCCTTTATGATGTCATAATGTTAAGGTGATGATAGCATTATGACATCACAATCATAAGACCCCTTTCCGGTGTCATAATGGTAAGACAACTAAATCACTATGATGTCATAATCAAGACACTCTTTTATTATGTCATAATGGTAAAAGAATGATAGCGTTATGATGTCACAATCAAAACACCTCTTTAGTATCTCCTAATGGTAACACAATTAAAACATAATAATATTACAATCAAAACTCCTCTTTATGATGTCATATTGTTAAAATGATGATAGCATTATGACATCACAATCATAAGACCCCTTTCCGGTCTCATAATGATAAGACAACTAAATCACTATGATGTCATAATCAATACACTCTTTTATTATGTCATAATGGTAAAAGAATGATAGCATTATGATGTCACAATCAAAACACCTCTTTAGTATCTCCTAATGGTAACACAATTAAAACATTATAATATTACAATCAAAACTCCCCTTTATGATGTCATATTGTTAAAATGATGATAGCATTATGACATCACAATCATAAGACCCCTTTCCGGTGTCATAATGATAAGACAACTAAATCACTATGATGTCATAATCAAGACACTCTTTTATTATGTCATAATGGTAAAAGAATGATAGCATTATGATGTCACAATCAAAACACCTCTTTAGTATCTCCTAATGGTAACACAATTAAAACATTATAATATTACAATCAAAACTCCCCTTTATGATGTCATATTGTAAAAATGATGATAGCATTATGACATCACAATCATAAGACCCCTTTCCGGTGTCATAATGATAAGACAACTAAATCACTATGATGTCATAATCAATACACTCTTTTATTTTGTCATAATGGTAAAATAATGATAGCATTATGATGTCACAATCAAAACACATCTTTAGTATCTCATGATGGTAACACAATTAAAACATTATAATATTACAATCAAAACTCCCCTTTATGATGTCATAATGTTAAGGTGATGATAGCATTATGACATCACAATCATAAGACCCCTTTCCGGTGTCATAATGGTAAGACAACTAAATCACTATGATGTCATAATCAATACACTCTTTTATTATGTCATAATGGGAAAAGAATGATAGCATTATGATGTCACAATCAAAACACCTCTTTAGTATCTCCTAATGGTAACACAATTAAAACATTATAATATTACAATCAAAACTCCCCTTTATGATGTCATAATGTTAAGGTGATGATAGCATTATGACATCACAATCATAAGACCCCTTTCCGGTGTCATAATGATAAGACAACTAAATCACTATGATGTCATAATCAATACACTCTTTTATTATGTCATAATGATGAAAGAATGATAGCATTATGATGTCACAATCAAAACACCTCTTTAGTATCTCCTAATGGTAACACAATTAAAACATTATAATATTACAATCAAAACTCCCCTTTATGATGTCATATTGTAAAAATGATGATAGCATTATGACATCACAATCATAAGACCCCTTTCCGGTGTCATAATGATAAGACAACTAAATCACTATGATGTCATAATCAATACACTCTTTTATTATGTCATAATGGTAAAAGAATGATAGCATTATGATGTCACAATCAAAACACATCTTTAGTATCTCATGATGGTAACACAATTAAAACATTATAATATTACAATCAAAACTCCCCTTTATGATGTCATAATGTTAAGGTGATGATAGCATTATGACATCACAATCATAAGACCCCTTTCCGGTGTCATAATGGTAAGACAACTAAATCACTATGATGTCATAATCAATACACTCTTTTATTATGTCATAATGGGAAAAGAATGATAGCATTATGATGTCACAATCAAAACACCTCTTTAGTATCTCCTAATGGTAACACAATTAAAACATTACAATATAACAATCAAAACTCCCCTTTATGATGTCATAATGTTAAGGTGATGAAAGCATTATGACATCACAATCATAAGACCCCTTTCCGTTGTCATAATGATAAGACAACTAAATCACTATGATGTCATAATCAATACACTCTTTTATTATGTCATAATGGTAAAAGAATGATACCATTATGATGTCACAATCAAAACACCTATTTAGTATCTCCTAATGGTAACACAATTAAAACATTATAATATTACAATCAAAACTCCCCTTTATGATGTCATATTGTTAAAATGATGATAGCATTATGACATCACAATCATAAGACTCCTTTCCGGGGTCATAATTATAAGACAATTAAATCATTATGATGTCATAATCAATACACTCTTTTATTACGTCATAATGGTAAAAGAATGATAGCATTATGATGTCACAATCAAAACCCCTCTTTAGTATCTCCTAATGGTAACACAATTAAAACATTATAATATTACAATCAAAACTCCCCTTTATGATGTCATATTGTTAAAATGATGATAGCATTATGACATCACAATCATAAGACCCCTTTGCGGTGTCATAATGATAAGACAACTAAATCACTATGATGTCATAATCAAGACACTCTTTTATTATGTCATAATGGTAAAAGAATGATAGCATTATGATGTCACAATCAAAACACCTCTTTAGTATCTCCTAATGGTAACACAATTAAAACATTATAATATTACAATCAAAACTCCCCTTTATGATGTCATATTGTTAAAATGATGATAGCATTATGACATCACAATCATAAGACCCCTTTCCGGTGTCATAACGATAAGACAACTAAATCACTATGATGTCATAATCAATACACTCTTTTATTATGTCATAATGGTAAAAGAATGATAGCATTATGATGTCACAATCAAAACACCTCTTTAGTATCTCCTAATGGTAACAAAATTAAAACATTATAATATTACAATCAAAACTCCCCTTTATGATGTCATAATGTTAAGGTGATGATAGCATTATGACATCACAATCATAAGACCCCTTTCCGGTGTCATAATGATAAGACAACTAAATCACTATGATGTCATAATCAATACACTCTTTTATTATGTCATAATGGTAAAAGAATGATAGCATTATGATGTCACAATCAAAACACCTCTTTAGTATCTCACGATGGTAACACAATTAAAACATTATAATATTACAATCAAAACTCCCCTTTATGATGTCATAATGTTAAGGTGATGATAGCATTATGACATCACAATCATAAGACCCCTTTCCGGTGTCATAATGGTAAGACAACTAAATCACTATGATGTCATAATCAAGACACTCTTTTATTATGTCATAATGGTAAAAGAATGATAGCGTTATGATGTCACAATCAAAACACCTCTTTAGTATCTCCTAATGGTAACACAATTAAAACATAATAATATTACAATCAAAACTCCTCTTTATGATGTCATATTGTTAAAATGATGATAGCATTATGACATCACAATCATAAGACCCCTTTCCGGTCTCATAATGATAAGACAACTAAATCACTATGATGTCATAATCAATACACTCTTTTATTATGTCATAATGGTAAAAGAATGATAGCATTATGATGTCACAATCAAAACACCTCTTTAGTATCTCCTAATGGTAACACAATTAAAACATTATAATATTACAATCAAAACTCCCCTTTATGATGTCATATTGTTAAAATGATGATAGCATTATGACATCACAATCATAAGACCCCTTTCCGGTGTCATAATGATAAGACAACTAAATCACTATGATGTCATAATCAAGACACTCTTTTATTATGTCATAATGGTAAAAGAATGATAGCATTATGATGTCACAATCAAAACACCTCTTTAGTATCTCATGATGGTAACACAATTAAAACATTATAATATTACAATCAAAACTCCCCTTTATGATGTCATAATGTTAAGGTGATGATAGCATTATGACATCACAATCATAAGACCCCTTTCCAGTGTCATAATGGTAAGACAACTAAATCACTATGATGTCATAATCAAGACACTCTTTTATTATGTCATAATGGTAAAAGAATGATAGCATTATGATGTCACAATCAAAACACCTCTTTAGTATCTCCTAATGGTAACACAATTAAAACATTATAATATTACAATTAAAACTCCGCTTTATGATGTCATAATGTTAAGGTGATGATAGCATTATGACATCACAATCATAAGACCCCTTTCCGGTGTCATAATGATAAGACAACTAAATCACTATGATGTCATAATCAATACACTCTTTTATTATGTCATAATGGTAAAAGAATGATAGCATTATGATGTCACAATCAAACACCTCTTTAGTATCTCCTAATGGTAACACAATTAAAACATAATAATATTACAATCAAAACTCCTCTTTATGATGTCATATTGTTAAAATGATGATAGCATTATGACATCACAATCATAAGACCCCTTTCCGGTGTCATAATGATAAGACAACTAAATCACTATGATGTCATAATCAATACACTCTTTTATTATGTCATAATGGTAAAAGAATGATAGCATTATGATGTCACAATCAAAACACCTCTTTAGTATCTCCTAATGGTAACACAATTAAAACATTATAATATTACAATCAAAACTCCCCTTTATGATGTCATATTGTTAAAATGATGATAGCATTATGACATCACAATCATAAGACCCCTTTCCGGTGTCATAATGATAAGACAACTAAATCACTATGATGTCATAATCAAGACACTCTTTTATTATGTCATAATGGTAAAAGAATGATAGCATTATGATGTCACAATCAAAACACCTCTTTAGTATCTCCTAATGGTAACACAATTAAAACATTATAATATTACATTCAAAACTCCCCTTTATGATGTCATATTGTAAAAATGATGATAGCATTATGACATCACAATCATAAGACCCCTTTCCGGTGTCATAATGATAAGACAACTAAATCACTATGATGTCATAATCAATACACTCTTTTATTATGTCATAATGGTAAAAGAATGATAGCATTATGATGTCACAATCAAAACACATCTTTAGTATCTCATGATGGTAACACAATTAAAACATTATAATATTACAATCAAAACTCCCCTTTATGATGTCATAATGTTAAGGTGATGATAGCATTATGACATCACAATCATAAGACCCCTTTCCGGTGTCATAATGGTAAGACAACTAAATCACTATGATGTCATAATCAATACACTCTTTTATTATGTCATAATGGGAAAAGAATGATAGCATTATGATGTCACAATCAAAACACCTCTTTAGTATCTCCTAATGGTAACACAATTAAAACATTATAATATTACAATCAAAACTCCCCTTTATGATGTCATAATGTTAAGGTGATGATAGCATTATGACATCACAATCATAAGACCCCTTTCCGGTGTCATAATGATAAGACAACTAAATCACTATGATGTCATAATCAATACACTCTTTTATTATGTCATAATGGTAAAAGAATGATAGCATTATGATGTCACAATCAAAACACCTCTTTAGTATCTCCTAATGGTAACACAATTAAAACATTATAATATTACAATCAAAACTCCCCTTTATGATGTCATATTGTTAAAATGATGATAGCATTATGACATCACAATCATAAGACCCCTTTCCGGTGTCATAATGATAAGACAACTAAATCACTATGATGTCATAATCAATACACTCTTTTATTATGTCATAATGGTAAAAGAATGATAGCATTATGATGTCACAATCAAAACACCTCTTTAGTATCTCCTAATGGTAACACAATTAAAACATTATAATATTACAATCAAAACTCCCCTTTATGATGTCATATTGTTAAAATGATGATAGCATTATGACATCACAATCATAAGACCCCTTTCCGGTGTCATAATGATAAGACAACTAAATCACTGTGATGTCATAATCAATACACTCTTTTATTATGTCATAATGGTAAAAGAATGATAGCATTATGATGTCACAATCAAAACACATCTTTAGTATCTCATGATGGTAACACAATTCAAACATTATAATATTACAATCAAAACTCCCCTTTATGATGTCATAATGTTAAGGTGATGATAGCATTATGACATCACAATCATAAGACCCCTTTCCGGTGTCATAATGGTAAGACAACTAAATCACTATGATGTCATAATCAATACACTCTTTTATTATGTCATAATGGGAAAAGAATGATAGCATTATGATGTCACAATCAAAACACCTCTTTAGTATCTCCTAATGGTAACACAATTAAAACATTATAATATTACAATCAAAACTCCCCTTTATGATGTCATAATGTTAAGGTGATGATAGCATTATGACATCACAATCATAAGACCCCTTTCCGGTGTCATAATGATAAGACAACTAAATCACTATGATGTCATAATCAATACACTCTTTTATTATGTCATAATGGTAAAAGAATGATAGCATTATGATGTCACAATCAAAACACCTCTTTAGTATCTCCTAATGGTAACACAATTAAAACATTATAACATTACAATCAAAACTCCCCTTTATGATGTCATATTGTTAAAATGATGATAGCATTATGACATCACAATCATAAGACCCCTTTCCGGTGTCATAATGATAAGACAACTAAATCACTATGATGTCATAATCAATACACTCTTTTATTATGTCATAATGGTAAAAGAATGATAGCATTATGATGTCACAATCAAAACACCTCTTTAGTATCTCCTAATGGTAACACAATTAAAACATTATAATATTACAATCAAAACTCCCCTTTATGATGTCATATTGTTAAAATGATGATAGCATTATGACATCACAATCATAAGACCCCTTTCCGGTGTCATAATGATAAGACAACTAAATCACTGTGATGTCATAATCAATACACTCTTTTATTATGTCATAATGGTAAAAGAATGATAGCATTATGATGTCACAATCAAAACACCTATTTAGTATCTCCTAATGGTAACACAATTAAAACATTATAATATTACAATCAAAACTCCCCTTTATGATGTCATATTGTAAAAATGATGATAGCATTATGACATCACAATCATAAGACCCCTTTCCGGTGTCATAATGATAAGACAACTAAATCACTATGATGTCATAATCAATACACTCTTTTATTATGTCATAATGGTAAAAGAATGATAGCATTATGATGTCACAATCAAAACACCTCTTTAGTATCTCATGATGGTAACACAATTAAAACATTATAATATTACAATCAAAACTCCCCTTTATGATGTCATAATGTTAAGGTGATGATAGCATTATGACATCACAATCATAAGACCCCTTTCCGGTGTCATAATGGTAAGACAACTAAATCACTATGATGTCATAATCAATACACTCTTTTATTATGTCATAATGGGAAAAGAATGATAGCATTATGATGTCACAATCAAAACACCTCTTTAGTATCTCCTAATGGTAACACAATTAAAACATTACAATATAACAATCAAAACTCCCCTTTATGATGTCATAATGTTAAGGTGATGAAAGCATTATGACATCACAATCATAAGACCCCTTTCCGTTGTCATAATGATAAGACAACTAAATCACTATGATGTCATAATCAATACACTCTTTTATTATGTCATAATGGTAAAAGAATGATACCATTATGATGTCACAATCAAAACACCTATTTAGTATCTCCTAATGGTAACACAATTAAAACATTATAATATTACAATCAAAACTCCCCTTTATGATGTCATATTGTTAAAATGATGATAGCATTATGACATCACAATCATAAGACTCCTTTCCGGGGTCATAATTATAAGACAATTAAATCATTATGATGTCATAATCAATACACTCTTTTATTACGTCATAATGGTAAAAGAATGATAGCATTATGATGTCACAATCAAAACCCCTCTTTAGTATCTCCTAATGGTAACACAATTAAAACATTATAATATTACAATCAAAACTCCCCTTTATGATGTCATATTGTTAAAATGATGATAGCATTATGACATCACAATCATAAGACCCCTTTGCGGTGTCATAATGATAAGACAACTAAATCACTATGATGTCATAATCAAGACACTCTTTTATTATGTCATAATGGTAAAAGAATGATAGCATTATGATGTCACAATCAAAACACCTCTTTAGTATCTCCTAATGGTAACACAATTAAAACATTATAATATTACAATCAAAACTCCCCTTTATGATGTCATATTGTTAAAATGATGATAGCATTATGACATCACAATCATAAGACCCCTTTCCGGTGTCATAACGATAAGACAACTAAATCACTATGATGTCATAATCAATACACTCTTTTATTATGTCATAATGGTAAAAGAATGATAGCATTATGATGTCACAATCAAAACACCTCTTTAGTATCTCCTAATGGTATCAAAATTAAAACATTATAATATTACAATCAAAACTCCCCTTTATGATGTCATAATGTTAAGGTGAAGATAGCATTATGACATCACAATCATAAGACCCCTTTCCGGTGTCATAATGATAAGACAACTAAATCACTATGATGTCATAATCAATACACTCTTTTATTATGTCATAATGGTAAAAGAATGATAGCATTATGATGTCACAATCAAAACACCTCTTTAGTATCTCCTAATGGTAACACAATTAAAACATTATAATATTACAATCAAAACTCCCCTTTATGATGTCATATTGTTAAAATGATGATAGCATTATGACATCACAATCATAAGACCCCTTTCCGGTGTCATAATGATAAGACAACTAAATCACTATGATGTCATAATCAAGACACTCTTTTATTATGTCATAATGGTAAAAGAATGATAGCATTATGATGTCACAATCAAAACACCTCTTTAGTATCTCCTAATGGTAACACAATTAAAACATTATAATATTACAATCAAAACTCCCCTTTATGATGTCATATTGTAAAAATGATGATAGCATTATGACATCACAATCATAAGACCCCTTTCCGGTGTCATAATGATAAGACAACTAAATCACTATGATGTCATAATCAATACACTCTTTTATTATGTCATAATGGTAAAATAATGATAGCATTATGATGTCACAATCAAAACACATCTTTAGTATCTCATGATGGTAACACAATTAAAACATTATAATATTACAATCAAAACTCCCCTTTATGATGTCATAATGTTAAGGTGATGATAGCATTATGACATCACAATCATAAGACCCCTTTCCGGTGTCATAATGGTAAGACAACTAAATCACTATGATGTCATAATCAATACACTCTTTTATTATGTCATAATGGTAAAAGAATGATAGCATTATGATGTCACAATCAAAACACCTCTTTAGTATCTCCTAATGGTAACACAATTAAAACATTATAATATTACAATCAAAACTCCCCTTTATGATGTCATATTGTTAAAATGATGATAGCATTATGACATCACAATCATAAGACCCCTTTCCGGTGTCATAATGATAAGACAACTAAATCACTATGATGTCATAATCAAGACACTCTTTTATTATGTCATAATGGTAAAAGAATGATAGCATTATGATGTCACAATCAAAACACCTCTTTAGTATCTCCTAATGGTAACACAATTAAAACATTATAATATTACAATCAAAACTCCCCTTTATGATGTCATATTGTAAAAATGATGATAGCATTATGACATCACAATCATAAGACCCCTTTCCGGTGTCATAATGATAAGACAACTAAATCACTATGATGTCATAATCAATACACTCTTTTATTATGTCATAATGGTAAAAGAATGATAGTATTATGATGTCACAATCAAAACACATCTTTAGTATCTCATGATGGTAACACAATTAAAACATTATAATATTACAATCAAAACTCCCCTTTATGATGTCATAATGTTAAGGTGATGATAGCATTATGACATCACAATCATAAGACCCCTTTCCGGTGTCATAATGGTAAGACAACTAAATCACTATGATGTCATAATCAATACACTCTTTTATTATGTCATAATGGGAAAAGAATGATAGCATTATGATGTCACAATCAAAACACCTCTTTAGTATCTCCTAATGGTAACACAATTAAAACATTATAATATTACAATCAAAACTCCCCTTTATGATGTCATAATGTTAAGGTGATGATAGCATTATGACATCACAATCATAAGACCCCTTTCCGGTGTCATAATGATAAGACAACTAAATCACTATGATGTCATAATCAATACACTCTTTTATTATGTCATAATGGTAAAAGAATGATAGCATTATGATGTCACAATCAAAACACCTCTTTAGTATCTCCTAATGGTAACACAATTAAAACATTATAATATTACAATCAAAACTCCCCTTTATGATGTCATATTGTTAAAATGATGATAGCATTATGACATCACAATCATAAGACCCCTTTCCGGTGTCATAATGATAAGACAACTAAATCACTATGATGTCATAATCAATACACTCTTTTATTATGTCATAATGGTAAAAGAATGATAGCATTATGATGTCACAATCAAAACACCTCTTTAGTATCTCCTAATGGTAACACAATTAAAACATTATAATATTACAATCAAAACTCCCCTTTATGATGTCATATTGTTAAAATGATGATAGCATTATGACATCACAATCATAAGACCCCTTTCCGGTGTCATAATGATAAGACAACTAAATCACTGTGATGTCATAATCAATACACTCTTTTATTATGTCATAATGGTAAAAGAATGATAGCATTATGATGTCACAATCAAAACACATCTTTAGTATCTCATGATGGTAACACAATTCAAACATTATAATATTACAATCAAAACTCCCCTTTATGATGTCATAATGTTAAGGTGATGATAGCATTATGACATCACAATCATAAGACCCCTTTCCGGTGTCATAATGGTAAGACAACTAAATCACTATGATGTCATAATCAATACACTCTTTTATTATGTCATAATGGGAAAAGAATGATAGCATTATGATGTCACAATCAAAACACCTCTTTAGTATCTCCTAATGGTAACACAATTAAAACATTATAATATTACAATCAAAACTCCCCTTTATGATGTCATAATGTTAAGGTGATGATAGCATTATGACATCACAATCATAAGACCCCTTTCCGGTGTCATAATGATAAGACAACTAAATCACTATGATGTCATAATCAATACACTCTTTTATTATGTCATAATGGTAAAAGAATGATAGCATTATGATGTCACAATCAAAACACCTCTTTAGTATCTCCTAATGGTAACACAATTAAAACATTATAACATTACAATCAAAACTCCCCTTTATGATGTCATATTGTTAAAATGATGATAGCATTATGACATCACAATCATAAGACCCCTTTCCGGTGTCATAATGATAAGACAACTAAATCACTATGATGTCATAATCAATACACTCTTTTATTATGTCATAATGGTAAAAGAATGATAGCATTATGATGTCACAATCAAAACACCTCTTTAGTATCTCCTAATGGTAACACAATTAAAACATTATAATATTACAATCAAAACTCCCCTTTATGATGTCATATTGTTAAAATGATGATAGCATTATGACATCACAATCATAAGACCCCTTTCCGGTGTCATAATGATAAGACAACTAAATCACTGTGATGTCATAATCAATACACTCTTTTATTATGTCATAATGGTAAAAGAATGATAGCATTATGATGTCACAATCAAAACACCTATTTAGTATCTCCTAATGGTAACACAATTAAAACATTATAATATTACAATCAAAACTCCCCTTTATGATGTCATATTGTAAAAATGATGATAGCATTATGACATCACAATCATAAGACCCCTTTCCGGTGTCATAATGATAAGACAACTAAATCACTATGATGTCATAATCAATACACTCTTTTATTATGTCATAATGGTAAAAGAATGATAGCATTATGATGTCACAATCAAAACACCTCTTTAGTATCTCATGATGGTAACACAATTAAAACATTATAATATTACAATCAAAACTCCCCTTTATGATGTCATAATGTTAAGGTGATGATAGCATTATGACATCACAATCATAAGACCCCTTTCCGGTGTCATAATGGTAAGACAACTAAATCACTATGATGTCATAATCAATACACTCTTTTATTATGTCATAATGGGAAAAGAATGATAGCATTATGATGTCACAATCAAAACACCTCTTTAGTATCTCCTAATGGTAACACAATTAAAACATTACAATATAACAATCAAAACTCCCCTTTATGATGTCATAATGTTAAGGTGATGAAAGCATTATGACATCACAATCATAAGACCCCTTTCCGTTGTCATAATGATAAGACAACTAAATCACTATGATGTCATAATCAATACACTCTTTTATTATGTCATAATGGTAAAAGAATGATACCATTATGATGTCACAATCAAAACACCTATTTAGTATCTCCTAATGGTAACACAATTAAAACATTATAATATTACAATCAAAACTCCCCTTTATGATGTCATATTGTTAAAATGATGATAGCATTATGACATCACAATCATAAGACTCCTTTCCGGGGTCATAATTATAAGACAATTAAATCATTATGATGTCATAATCAATACACTCTTTTATTACGTCATAATGGTAAAAGAATGATAGCATTATGATGTCACAATCAAAACCCCTCTTTAGTATCTCCTAATGGTAACA
This sequence comes from Spea bombifrons, assembly GCF_027358695.1. NCBI lineage: Eukaryota > Metazoa > Chordata > Amphibia > Anura > Pelobatidae > Spea > Spea bombifrons. The sequence continues at coordinate 42,081,174 of NC_071088.1, forward strand.
CAATTAAAACATTATAATATTACAATCAAAACTCCCCTTTATGATGTCATATTGTTAAAATGATGATAGCATTATGACATCACAATCATAAGACCCCTTTGCGGTGTCATAATGATAAGACAACTAAATCACTATGATGTCATAATCAAGACACTCTTTTATTATGTCATAATGGTAAAAGAATGATAGCATTATGATGTCACAATCAAAACACCTCTTTAGCATCTCCTAATGGTAACACAATTAAAACATTATAATATTACAATCAAAACTCCCCTTTATGATGTCATATTGTTAAAATGATGATAGCATTATGACATCACAATCATAAGACCCCTTTCCGGTGTCATAACGATAAGACAACTAAATCACTATGATGTCATAATCAATACACTCTTTTATTATGTCATAATGGTAAAAGAATGATAGCATTATGATGTCACAATCAAAACACCTCTTTAGTATCTCCTAATGGTAACAAAATTAAAACATTATAATATTACAATCAAAACTCCCCTTTATGATGTCATAATGTTAAGGTGATGATAGCATTATGACATCACAATCATAAGACCCCTTTCCGGTGTCATAATGATAAGACAACTAAATCACTATGATGTCATAATCAATACACTCTTTTATTATGTCATAATGGTAAAAGAATGATAGCATTATGATGTCACAATCAAAACACCTCTTTAGTATCTCATGATGGTAACACAATTAAAACATTATAATATTACAATCAAAACTCCCCTTTATGATGTCATAATGTTAAGGTGATGATAGCATTATGACATCACAATCATAAGACCCCTTTCCGGTGTCATAATGGTAAGACAACTAAATCACTATGATGTCATAATCAAGACACTCTTTTATTATGTCATAATGGTAAAAGAATGATAGCGTTATGATGTCACAATCAAAACACCTCTTTAGTATCTCCTAATGGTAACACAATTAAAACATAATAATATTACAATCAAAACTCCTCTTTATGATGTCATATTGTTAAAATGATGATAGCATTATGACATCACAATCATAAGACCCCTTTCCGGTCTCATAATGATAAGACAACTAAATCACTATGATGTCATAATCAATACACTCTTTTATTATGTCATAATGGTAAAAGAATGATAGCATTATGATGTCACAATCAAAACACCTCTTTAGTATCTCCTAATGGTAACACAATTAAAACATTATAATATTACAATCAAAACTCCCCTTTATGATGTCATATTGTTAAAATGATGATAGCATTATGACATCACAATCATAAGACCCCTTTCCGGTGTCATAATGATAAGACAACTAAATCACTATGATGTCATAATCAAGACACTCTTTTATTATGTCATAATGGTAAAAGAATGATAGCATTATGATGTCACAATCAAAACACCTCTTTAGTATCTCCTAATGGTAACACAATTAAAACATTATAATATTACAATCAAAACTCCCCTTTATGATGTCATATTGTAAAAATGATGATAGCATTATGACATCACAATCATAAGACCCCTTTCCGGTGTCATAATGATAAGACAACTAAATCACTATGATGTCATAATCAATACACTCTTTTATTATGTCATAATGGTAAAATAATGATAGCATTATGATGTCACAATCAAAACACATCTTTAGTATCTCATGATGGTAACACAATTAAAACATTATAATATTACAATCAAAACTCCCCTTTATGATGTCATAATGTTAAGGTGATGATAGCATTATGACATCACAATCATAAGACCCCTTTCCGGTGTCATAATGGTAAGACAACTAAATCACTATGATGTCATAATCAATACACTCTTTTATTATGTCATAATGGGAAAAGAATGATAGCATTATGATGTCACAATCAAAACACCTCTTTAGTATCTCCTAATGGTAACACAATTAAAACATTATAATATTACAATCAAAACTCCCCTTTATGATGTCATAATGTTAAGGTGATGATAGCATTATGACATCACAATCATAAGACCCCTTTCCGGTGTCATAATGATAAGACAACTAAATCACTATGATGTCATAATCAATACACTCTTTTATTATGTCATAATGGTAAAAGAATGATAGCATTATGATGTCACAATCAAAACACCTCTTTAGTATCTCCTAATGGTAACACAATTAAAACATTATAATATTACAATCAAAACTCCCCTTTATGATGTCATATTGTTAAAATGATGATAGCATTATGACATCACAATCATAAGACCCCTTTCCGGTGTCATAATGGTAAGACAACTAAATCACTATGATGTCATAATCAATACACTCTTTTATTATGTCATAATGGGAAAAGAATGATAGCATTATGATGTCACAATCAAAACACCTCTTTAGTATCTCCTAATGGTAACACAATTAAAACATTATAATATTACAATCAAAACTCCCCTTTATGATGTCATAATGTTAAGGTGATGATAGCATTATGACATCACAATCATAAGACCCCTTTCCGGTGTCATAATGATAAGACAACTAAATCACTATGATGTCATAATCAATACACTCTTTTATTATGTCATAATGGTAAAAGAATGATAGCATTATGATGTCACAATAAAAACACCTCTTTAGTATCTCCTAATGGTAACACAATTAAAACATTATAATATTACAATCAAAACTCCCCTTTATGATGTCATATTGTTAAAATGATGATAGCATTATGACATCACAATCATAAGACCCCTTTCCGGTGTCATAATGATAAGACAACTAAATCACTATGATGTCATAATCAATACACTCTTTTATTATGTCATAATGGTAAAAGAATGATAGCATTATGATGTCACAATCAAAACACCTCTTTAGTATCTCCTAATGGTAACACAATTAAAACATTATAATATTACAATCAAAACTCCCCTTTATGATGTCATATTGTTAAAATGATGATAGCATTATGACATCACAATCATAAGACCCCTTTCCGGTGTCATAATGATAAGACAACTAAATCACTGTGATGTCATAATCAATACACTCTTTTATTATGTCATAATGGTAAAAGAATGATAGCATTATGATGTCACAATCAAAACACCTCTTTAGTAGCTCCTAATGGTAACACAATTAAAACATTATAATATTACAATCAAAACTCCCCTTTATGATGTCATATTGTTAAAATGATGATAGCATTATGACATCACAATCATAAGACTCCTTTCCGGTGTCATAATTATAAGACAATTAAATCATTATGATGTCATAATCAATACACTCTTTTATTATGTCATAATGGTAAAAGAATGATAGCATTATGATGTCACAATCAAAACACCTCTTTAGTATCTCCTAATGGTAACACAATTAAAACATTATAATATTACAATCAAAACTCCCCTTTATGATGTCATATTGTTAAAATGATGATAGCATTATGACATCACAATCATAAGACCCCTTTCCGGTGTCATAATGATAAGACAACTAAATCACTATGATGTCATAATCAAGACACTCTTTTATTATGTCATAATGGTAAAAAGAATGATAGCATTATGATGTCACAATCAAAACACCTCTTTAGTATCTCCTAATGGTAACACAATTAAAACATTATAATATTACAATCAAAACTCCCCTTTATGATGTCATATTGTTAAAATGATGATAGCATTATGACATCACAATCATAAGACCCCTTTCCGGTGTCATAATGATAAGACAACTAAATCACTATGATGTCATAATCAAGACACTCTTTTATTATGTCATAATGGTAAAAAGAATGATAGCATTATGATGTCACAATCAAAACACCTCTTTAGTATCTCCTAATGGTAACACAATTAAAACATTATAATATTACAATCAAAACTCCCCTTTATGATGTCATATTGTTAAAATGATGATAGCATTATGACATCACAATCATAAGACCCCTTTCCGGTGTCATAACGATAAGACAACTAAATCACTATGATGTCATAATCAATACACTCTTTTATTATGTCATAATGGTAAAAGAATGATAGCATTATGATGTCACAATCAAAACACCTCTTTAGTATCTCATGATGGTAACACAATTAAAACATTATAATATTACAATCAAAACTCCCCTTTATGATGTCATAATGTTAAGGTGATGATAGCATTATGACATCACAATCATAAGACCCCTTTCCGGTGTCATAATGGTAAGACAACTAAATCACTATGATGTCATAATCAAGACACTCTTTTATTATGTCATAATGGTAAAAGAATGATAGCATTATGATGTCACAATCAAAACACCTCTTTAGTATCTCCTAATGGTAACACAATTAAAACATTATAATATTACAATTAAAACTCCGCTTTATGATGTCATAATGTTAAGGTGATGATAGCATTATGACATCACAATCATAAGACCCCTTTCCGGTGTCATAATGATAAGACAACTAAATCACTATGATGTCATAATCAATACACTCTTTTATTATGTCATAATGGTAAAAGAATGATAGCATTATGATGTCACAATCAAAACACCTCTTTAGTATCTCCTAATGGTAACACAATTAAAACATAATAATATTACAATCAAAACTCCTCTTTATGATGTCATATTGTTAAAATGATGATAGCATTATGACATCACAATCATAAGACCCCTTTCCGGTGTCATAATGATAAGACAACTAAATCACTATGATGTCATAATCAATACACTCTTTTATTATGTCATAATGGTAAAAGAATGATAGCATTATGATGTCACAATCAAAACACCTCTTTAGTATCTCCTAATGGTAACACAATTAAAACATTATAATATTACAATCAAAACTCCCCTTTATGATGTCATATTGTTAAAATGATGATAGCATTATGACATCACAATCATAAGACCCCTTTCCGGTGTCATAATGATAAGACAACTAAATCACTATGATGTCATGATCAATACACTCTTTTATTATGTCATAATGGTAAAAGAATGATAGCATTATGATGTCACAATCAAAACACATCTTTAGTATCTCATGATGGTAACACAATTAAAACATTATAATATTACAATCAAAACTCCCCTTTATGATGTCATAATGTTAAGGTGATGATAGCATTATGACATCACAATCATAAGACCCCTTTCCGGTGTCATAATGATAAGACAACTAAATCACTATGATGTCATAATCAATACACTCTTTTATTATGTCATAATGGTAAAAGAATGATAGCATTATGATGTCACAATCAAAACACCTCTTTAGTATCTCCTAATGGTAACACAATTAAAACATTATAATATTACAATCAAAACTCCCCTTTATGATGTCATATTGTTAAAATGATGATAGCATTATGACATCACAATCATAAGACTCCTTTCCGGTGTCATAATTATAAGACAATTAAATCATTATGATGTCATAATCAATACACTCTTTTATTATGTCATAATGGTAAAAGAATGATAGCATTATGATGTCACAATCAAAACACCTCTTTAGTATCTCCTAATGGTAACACAATTAAAACATTATAATATTACAATCAAAACTCCCCTTTATGATGTCATATTGTTAAAATGATGATAGCATTATGACATCACAATCATAAGACCCCTTTCCGGTGTCATAATGATAAGACAACTAAATCACTATGATGTCATAATCAAGACACTCTTTTATTATGTCATAATGGTAAAAAGAATGATAGCATTATGATGTCACAATCAAAACACCTCTTTAGTATCTCCTAATGGTAACACAATTAAAACATTATAATATTACAATCAAAACTCGCCTTTATGATGTCATATTGTTAAAATGATGATAGCATTATGACATCACAATCATAAGACCCCTTTCCGGTGTCATAATGATAAGACAACTAAATCACTATGATGTCATAATCAAGACACTCTTTTATTATGTCATAATGGTAAAAAGAATGATAGCATTATGATGTCACAATCAAAACACCTCTTTAGTATCTCCTAATGGTAACACAATTAAAACATTATAATATTACAATCAAAACTCCCCTTTATGATGTCATATTGTTAAAATGATGATAGCATTATGACATCACAATCATAAGACCCCTTTCCGGTGTCATAACGATAAGACAACTAAATCACTATGATGTCATAATCAATACACTCTTTTATTATGTCATAATGGTAAAAGAATGATAGCATTATGATGTCACAATCAAAACACCTCTTTAGTATCTCATGATGGTAACACAATTAAAACATTATAATATTACAATCAAAACTCCCCTTTATGATGTCATAATGTTAAGGTGATGATAGCATTATGACATCACAATCATAAGACCCCTTTCCGGTGTCATAATGGTAAGACAACTAAATCACTATGATGTCATAATCAAGACACTCTTTTATTATGTCATAATGGTAAAAGAATGATAGCATTATGATGTCACAATCAAAACACCTCTTTAGTATCTCCTAATGGTAACACAATTAAAACATTATAATATTACAATTAAAACTCCGCTTTATGATGTCATAATGTTAAGGTGATGATAGCATTATGACATCACAATCATAAGACCCCTTTCCGGTGTCATAATGATAAGACAACTAAATCACTATGATGTCATAATCAATACACTCTTTTATTATGTCATAATGGTAAAAGAATGATAGCATTATGATGTCACAATCAAAACACCTCTTTAGTATCTCCTAATGGTAACACAATTAAAACATAATAATATTACAATCAAAACTCCTCTTTATGATGTCATATTGTTAAAATGATGATAGCATTATGACATCACAATCATAAGACCCCTTTCCGGTGTCATAATGATAAGACAACTAAATCACTATGATGTCATAATCAATACACTCTTTTATTATGTCATAATGGTAAAAGAATGATAGCATTATGATGTCACAATCAAAACACCTCTTTAGTATCTCCTAATGGTAACACAATTAAAATATTATAATATTACAATCAAAACTCCCCTTTATGATGTCATATTGTTAAAATGATGATAGCATTATGACATCACAATCATAAGACCCCTTTCCGGTGTCATAATGATAAGACAACTAAATCACTATGATGTCATGATCAATACACTCTTTTATTATGTCATAATGGTAAAAGAATGATAGCATTATGATGTCACAATCAAAACACATCTTTAGTATCTCATGATGGTAACACAATTAAAACATTATAATATTACAATCAAAACTCCCCTTTATGATGTCATAATGTTAAGGTGATGATAGCATTATGACATCACAATCATAAGACCCCTTTCCGGTGTCATAATGATAAGACAACTAAATCACTATGATGTCATAATCAATACACTCTTTTATTATGTCATAATGGTAAAAGAATGATAGCATTATGATGTCACAATCAAAACACCTCTTTAGTATCTCCTAATGGTAACACAATTAAAACATTATAATATTACAATCAAAACTCCCCTTTATGATGTCATATTGTTAAAATGATGATAGCATTATGACATCACAATCATAAGACTCCTTTCCGGTGTCATAATTATAAGACAATTAAAACATTATGATGTCATAATCAGTACACTCTTTTATTATGTCATAATGGTAAAAGAATGATAGCATTATGATGTCACAATCAAAACACCTCTTTAGTATCTCCTAATGGTAACACAATTAAAACATAATATTACAATCAAAACTCCCCTTTATGATGTCATATTGTTAAAATGATGATAGCATTATGACATCACAATCATAAGACCCCTTTCCGGTGTCATAATGATAAGACAACTAAATCACTATGATGTCATAATCAATACACTCTTTTATTATGTCATAATGATAAAAGAATGATAGCATTATGATGTCACAATCAAAACACCTCTTTAGTATCTCCTAATGGTAACAGAATTAAAACATTATAATATTACAATCAAAACTCCCCTTTATGATGTCATATTGTAAAAATGATGATAGCATTATGACATCACAATCATAAGACCCCTTTCTGGTGTCATAATGATAAGACAACTAAATCACTATGATGTCATAATCAATACACTCTTTTATTATGTCATAATGGTAAAAGAATGATAGCATTATGATGTCACAATCAAAACACCTCTTTAGTATCTCCTAATGGTAACACAATTAAAACATTATAATATTACAATCAAAACTCCCCTTTATGATGTCATATTGTTAAAATGATGATAGCATTATGACATCACAATCATAAGACCCCTTTCCGGTGTCATAATGATAAGACAACTAAATCACTATGATGTCATAATCAAGACACTCTTTTATTATGTCATAATGGTAAAAGAATGATAGCATTATGATGTCACAATCAAAACACCTCTTTAGTATCTCCTAATGGTAACACAATTAAAACATTATAATATTACAATCAAAACTCCCCTTTATGATGTCATATTGTAAAAATGATGATAGCATTATGACATCACAATCATAAGACCCCTTTCCGGTGTCATAATGATAAGACAACTAAATCACTATGATGTCATAATCAATACACTCTTTTATTATGTCATAATGGTAAAAGAATGATAGCATTATGATGTCACAATCAAAACACATCTTTAGTATCTCATGATGGTAACACAATTAAAACATTATAATATTACAATCAAAACTCCCCTTTATGATGTCATAATGTTAAGGTGATGATAGCATTATGACATCACAATCATAAGACCCCTTTCCGGTGTCATAATGGTAAGACAACTAAATCACTATGATGTCATAATCAATACACTCTTTTATTATGTCATAATGGGAAAAGAATGATAGCATTATGATGTCACAATCAAAACACCTCTTTAGTATCTCCTAATGGTAACACAATTAAAACATTATAATATTACAATCAAAACTCCCCTTTATGATGTCATAATGTTAAGGTGATGATAGCATTATGACATCACAATCATAAGACCCCTTTCCGGTGTCATAATGATAAGACAACTAAATCACTATGATGTCATAATCAATACACTCTTTTATTATGTCATAATGGTAAAAGAATGATAGCATTATGATGTCACAATCAAAACACCTCTTTAGTATCTCCTAATGGTAACACAATTAAAACATTATAATATTACAATCAAAACTCCCCTTTATGATGTCATATTGTTAAAATGATGATAGCATTATGACATCACAATCATAAGACCCCTTTCCGGTGTCATAATGATAAGACAACTAAATCACTATGATGTCATAATCAATACACTCTTTTATTATGTCATAATGGTAAAAGAATGATAGCATTATGATGTCACAATCAAAACACCTCTTTAGTATCTCCTAATGGTAACACAATTAAAACATTATAATATTACAATCAAAACTCCCCTTTATGATGTCATATTGTTAAAATGATGATAGCATTATGACATCACAATCATAAGACCCCTTTCCGGTGTCATAATGATAAGACAACTAAATCACTGTGATGTCATAATCAATACACTCTTTTATTATGTCATAATGGTAAAAGAATGATAGCATTATGATGTCACAATCAAAACACATCTTTAGTATCTCATGATGGTAACACAATTCAAACATTATAATATTACAATCAAAACTCCCCTTTATGATGTCATAATGTTAAGGTGATGATAGCATTATGACATCACAATCATAAGACCCCTTTCCGGTGTCATAATGGTAAGACAACTAAATCACTATGATGTCATAATCAATACACTCTTTTATTATGTCATAATGGGAAAAGAATGATAGCATTATGATGTCACAATCAAAACACCTCTTTAGTATCTCCTAATGGTAACACAATTAAAACATTATAATATTACAATCAAAACTCCCCTTTATGATGTCATAATGTTAAGGTGATGATAGCATTATGACATCACAATCATAAGACCCCTTTCCGGTGTCATAATGATAAGACAACTAAATCACTATGATGTCATAATCAATACACTCTTTTATTATGTCATAATGGAAAAAGAATGATAGCATTATGATGTCACAATCAAAACACCTCTTTAGTATCTCCTAATGGTAACACAATTAAAACATTATAACATTACAATCAAAACTCCCCTTTATGATGTCATATTGTTAAAATGATGATAGCATTATGACATCACAATCATAAGACCCCTTTCCGGTGTCATAATGATAAGACAACTAAATCACTATGATGTCATAATCAATACACTCTTTTATTATGTCATAATGGTAAAAGAATGATAGCATTATGATGTCACAATCAAAACACCTCTTTAGTATCTCCTAATGGTAACACAATTAAAACATTATAATATTACAATCAAAACTCCCCTTTATGATGTCATATTGTTAAAATGATGATAGCATTATGACATCACAATCATAAGACCCCTTTCCGGTGTCATAATGATAAGACAACTAAATCACTGTGATGTCATAATCAATACACTCTTTTATTATGTCATAATGGTAAAAGAATGATAGCATTATGATGTCACAATCAAAACACCTATTTAGTATCTCCTAATGGTAACACAATTAAAACATTATAATATTACAATCAAAACTCCCCTTTATGATGTCATATTGTAAAAATGATGATAGCATTATGACATCACAATCATAAGACCCCTTTCCGGTGTCATAATGATAAGACAACTAAATCACTATGATGTCATAATCAATACACTCTTTTATTATGTCATAATGGTAAAAGAATGATAGCATTATGATGTCACAATCAAAACACATCTTTAGTATCTCATGATGGTAACACAATTAAAACATTATAATATTACAATCAAAACTCCCCTTTATGATGTCATAATGTTAAGGTGATGATAGCATTATGACATCACAATCATAAGACCCCTTTCCGGTGTCATAATGGTAAGACAACTAAATCACTATGATGTCATAATCAATACACTCTTTTATTATGTCATAATGGGAAAAGAATGATAGCATTATGATGTCACAATCAAAACACCTCTTTAGTATCTCCTAATGGTAACACAATTAAAACATTACAATATAACAATCAAAACTCCCCTTTATGATGTCATAATGTTAAGGTGATGAAAGCATTATGACATCACAATCATAAGACCCCTTTCCGTTGTCATAATGATAAGACAACTAAATCACTATGATGTCATAATCAATACACTCTTTTATTATGTCATAATGGTAAAAGAATGATACCATTATGATGTCACTATCAAAACACCTATTTAGTATCTCCTAATGGTAACACAATTAAAACATTATAATATTACAATCAAAACTCCCCTTTATGATGTCATATTGTTAAAATGATGATAGCATTATGACATCACAATCATAAGACTCCTTTCCGGGGTCATAATTATAAGACAATTAAATCATTATGATGTCATAATCAATACACTCTTTTATTACGTCATAATGGTAAAAGAATGATAGCATTATGATGTCACAATCAAAACCCCTCTTTAGTATCTCCTAATGGTAACACAATTAAAACATTATAATATTACAATCAAAACTCCCCTTTATGATGTCATATTGTTAAAATGATGATAGCATTATGACATCACAATCATAAGACCCCTTTGCGGTGTCATAATGATAAGACAACTAAATCACTATGATGTCATAATCAAGACACTCTTTTATTATGTCATAATGGTAAAAGAATGATAGCATTATGATGTCACAATCAAAACACCTCTTTAGTATCTCCTAATGGTAACACAATTAAAACATTATAATATTACAATCAAAACTCCCCTTTATGATGTCATATTGTTAAAATGATGATAGCATTATGACATCACAATCATAAGACCCCTTTCCGGTGTCATAACGATAAGACAACTAAATCACTATGATGTCATAATCAATACACTCTTTTATTATGTCATAATGGTAAAAGAATGATAGCATTATGATGTCACAATCAAAACACCTCTTTAGTATCTCCTAATGGTAACAAAATTAAAACATTATAATATTACAATCAAAACTCCCCTTTATGATGTCATAATGTTAAGGTGATGATAGCATTATGACATCACAATCATAAGACCCCTTTCCGGTGTCATAATGATAAGACAACTAAATCACTATGATGTCATAATCAATACACTCTTTTATTATGTCATAATGGTAAAAGAATGATAGCATTATGATGTCACAATCAAAACACCTCTTTAGTATCTCATGATGGTAACACAATTAAAACATTATAATATTACAATCAAAACTCCCCTTTATGATGTCATAATGTTAAGGTGATGATAGCATTATGACATCACAATCATAAGACCCCTTTCCGGTGTCATAATGGTAAGACAACTAAATCACTATGATGTCATAATCAAGACACTCTTTTATTATGTCATAATGGTAAAAGAATGATAGCGTTATGATGTCACAATCAAAACACCTCTTTAGTATCTCCTAATGGTAACACAATTAAAACATAATAATATTACAATCAAAACTCCTCTTTATGATGTCATATTGTTAAAATGATGATAGCATTATGACATCACAATCATAAGACCCCTTTCCGGTCTCATAATGATAAGACAACTAAATCACTATGATGTCATAATCAATACACTCTTTTATTATGTCATAATGGTAAAAGAATGATAGCATTATGATGTCACAATCAAAACACCTCTTTAGTATCTCCTAATGGTAACACAATTAAAACATTATAATATTACAATCAAAACTCCCCTTTATGATGTCATATTGTTAAAATGATGATAGCATTATGACATCACAATCATAAGACCCCTTTCCGGTTTTATAATGATAAGACAACTAAATCACTATGATGTCATAATCAAGACACTCTTTTATTATGTCATAATGGTAAAAGAATGATAGCATTATGATGTCACAATCAAAACACCTCTTTAGTATCTCCTAATGGTAACACAATTAAAACATTATAATATTACAATCAAAACTCCCCTTTATGATGTCATATTGTAAAAATGATGATAGCATTATGACATCACAATCATAAGACCCCTTTCCGGTGTCATAATGATAAGACAACTAAATCACTATGATGTCATAATCAATACACTCTTTTATTATGTCATAATGGTAAAATAATGATAGCATTATGATGTCACAATCAAAACACATCTTTAGTATCTCATGATGGTAACACAATTAAAACATTATAATATTACAATCAAAACTCCCCTTTATGATGTCATAATGTTAAGGTGATGATAGCATTATGACATCACAATCATAAGACCCCTTTCCGGTGTCATAATGGTAAGACAACTAAATCACTATGATGTCATAATCAATACACTCTTTTATTATGTCATAATGGGAAAAGAATGATAGCATTATGATGTCACAATCAAAACACCTCTTTAGTATCTCCTAATGGTAACACAATTAAAACATTATAATATTACAATCAAAACTCCCCTTTATGATGTCATAATGTTAAGGTGATGATAGCATTATGACATCACAATCATAAGACCCCTTTCCGGTGTCATAATGATAAGACAACTAAATCACTATGATGTCATAATCAATACACTCTTTTATTATGTCATAATGGTAAAAGAATGATAGCATTATGATGTCACAATCAAAACACCTCTTTAGTATCTCCTAATGGTAACACAATTAAAACATTATAATATTACAATCAAAACTCCCCTTTATGATGTCATATTGTTAAAATGATGATAGCATTATGACATCACAATCATAAGACCCCTTTCCGGTGTCATAATGATAAGACAACTAAATCACTATGATGTCATAATCAATACACTCTTTTATTATGTCATAATGGTAAAAGAATGATAGCATTATGATGTCACAATCAAAACACCTCTTTAGTATCTCCTAATGGTAACACAATTAAAACATTATAATATTACAATCAAAACTCCCCTTTATGATGTCATATTGTTAAAATGATGATAGCATTATGACATCACAATCATAAGACCCCTTTCCGGTGTCATAATGATAAGACAACTAAATCACTGTGATGTCATAATCAATACACTCTTTTATTATGTCATAATGGTAAAAGAATGATAGCATTATGATGTCACAATCAAAACACCTCTTTAGTAGCTCCTAATGGTAACACAATTAAAACATTATAATATTACAATCAAAACTCCCCTTTATGATGTCATATTGTTAAAATGATGATAGCATTATGACATCACAATCATAAGACTCCTTTCCGGTGTCATAATTATAAGACAATTAAATCATTATGATGTCATAATCAATACACTCTTTTATTATGTCATAATGGTAAAAGAATGATAGCATTATGATGTCACAATCAAAACACCTCTTTAGTATCTCCTAATGGTAACACAATTAAAACATTATAATATTACAATCAAAACTCCCCTTTATGATGTCATATTGTTAAAATGATGATAGCATTATGACATCACAATCATAAGACCCCTTTCCGGTGTCATAATGATAAGACAACTAAATCACTATGATGTCATAATCAAGACACTCTTTTATTATGTCATAATGGTAAAAAGAATGATAGCATTATGATGTCACAATCAAAACACCTCTTTAGTATCTCCTAATGGTAACACAATTAAAACATTATAATATTACAATCAAAACTCCCCTTTATGATGTCATATTGTTAAAATGATGATAGCATTATGACATCACAATCATAAGACCCCTTTCCGGTGTCATAATGATAAGACAACTAAATCACTATGATGTCATAATCAAGACACTCTTTTATTATGTCATAATGGTAAAAAGAATGATAGCATTATGATGTCACAATCAAAACACCTCTTTAGTATCTCCTAATGGTAACACAATTAAAACATTATAATATTACAATCAAAACTCCCCTTTATGATGTCATATTGTTAAAATGATGATAGCATTATGACATCACAATCATAAGACCCCTTTCAGGTGTCATAACGATAAGACAACTAAATCACTATGATGTCATAATCAATACACTCTTTTATTATGTCATAATGGTAAAAGAATGATAGCATTATGATGTCACAATCAAAACACCTCTTTAGTATCTCATGATGGTAACACAATTAAAACATTATAATATTACAATCAAAACTCCCCTTTATGATGTCATAATGTTAAGGTGATGATAGCATTATGACATCACAATCATAAGACCCCTTTCCGGTGTCATAATGGTAAGACAACTAAATCACTATGATGTCATAATCAAGACACTCTTTTATTATGTCATAATGGTAAAAGAATGATAGCATTATGATGTCACAATCAAAACACCTCTTTAGTATCTCCTAATGGTAACACAATTAAAACATTATAATATTACAATTAAAACTCCGCTTTATGATGTCATAATGTTAAGGTGATGATAGCATTATGACATCACAATCATAAGACCCCTTTCCGGTGTCATAATGATAAGACAACTAAATCACTATGATGTCATAATCAATACACTCTTTTATTATGTCATAATGGTAAAAGAATGATAGCATTATGATGTCACAATCAAAACACCTCTTTAGTATCTCCTAATGGTAACACAATTAAAACATAATAATATTACAATCAAAACTCCTCTTTATGATGTCATATTGTTAAAATGATGATAGCATTATGACATCACAATCATAAGACCCCTTTCCGGTGTCATAATGATAAGACAACTAAATCACTATGATGTCATAATCAATACACTCTTTTATTATGTCATAATGGTAAAAGAATGATAGCATTATGATGTCACAATCAAAACACCTCTTTAGTATCTCCTAATGGTAACACAATTAAAACATTATAATATTACAATCAAAACTCCCCTTTATGATGTCATATTGTTAAAATGATGATAGCATTATGACATCACAATCATAAGACCCCTTTCCGGTGTCATAATGATAAGACAACTAAATCACTATGATGTCATAATCAATACACTCTTTTATTATGTCATAATGGTAAAAGAATGATAGCATTATGATGTCACAATCAAAACACCTCTTTAGTATCTCCTAATGGTAACACAATTAAAACATTATAATATTACAATCAAAACTCCCCTTTATGATGTCATATTGTTAAAATGATGATAGCATTATGACATCACAATCATAAGACCCCTTTCCGGTGTCATAATGATAAGACAACTAAATCACTATGATGTCATAATCAATACACTCTTTTATTATGTCATAATGGTAAAAGAATGATAGCATTATGATGTCACAATCAAAACACCTCTTTAGTATCTCCTAATGGTAACACAATTAAAACATTATAATATTACAATCAAAACTCCCCTTTATGATGTCATATTGTTAAAATGATGATAGCATTATGACATCACAATCATAAGACCCCTTTCCGGTGTCATAATGATAAGACAACTAAATCACTGTGATGTCATAATCAATACACTCTTTTATTATGTCATAATGGTAAAAGAATGATAGCATTATGATGTCACAATCAAAACACATCTTTAGTATCTCATGATGGTAACACAATTCAAACATTATAATATTACAATCAAAACTCCCCTTTATGATGTCATAATGTTAAGGTGATGATAGCATTATGACATCACAATCATAAGACCCCTTTCCGGTGTCATAATGGTAAGACAACTAAATCACTATGATGTCATAATCAATACACTCTTTTATTATGTCATAATGGGAAAAGAATGATAGCATTATGATGTCACAATCAAAACACCTCTTTAGTATCTCCTAATGGTAACACAATTAAAACATTATAATATTACAATCAAAACTCCCCTTTATGATGTCATAATGTTAAGGTGATGATAGCATTATGACATCACAATCATAAGACCCCTTTCCGGTGTCATAATGATAAGACAACTAAATCACTATGATGTCATAATCAATACACTCTTTTATTATGTCATAATGGTAAAAGAATGATAGCATTATGATGTCACAATCAAAACACCTCTTTAGTATCTCCTAATGGTAACACAATTAAAACATTATAACATTACAATCAAAACTCCCCTTTATGATGTCATATTGTTAAAATGATGATAGCATTATGACATCACAATCATAAGACCCCTTTCCGGTGTCATAATGATAAGACAACTAAATCACTATGATGTCATAATCAATACACTCTTTTATTATGTCATAATGGTAAAAGAATGATAGCATTATGATGTCACAATCAAAACACCTCTTTAGTATCTCCTAATGGTAACACAATTAAAACATTATAATATTACAATCAAAACTCCCCTTTATGATGTCATATTGTTAAAATGATGATAGCATTATGACATCACAATCATAAGACCCCTTTCCGGTGTCATAATGATAAGACAACTAAATCACTGTGATGTCATAATCAATACACTCTTTTATTATGTCATAATGGTAAAAGAATGATAGCATTATGATGTCACAATCAAAACACCTCTTTAGTATCTCCTAATGGTAACACAATTAAAACATTATAATATTACAATCAAAACTCCCCTTTATGATGTCATATTGTTAAAATGATGATAGCATTATGACATCACAATCATAAGACCCCTTTCCGGTGTCATAATGATAAGACAACTAAATCACTATGATGTCATAATCAAGACACTCTTTTATTATGTCATAATGGTAAAAAGAATGATAGCATTATGATGTCACAATCAAAACACCTCTTTAGTATCTCCTAATGGTAACACAATTAAAACATTATAATATTACAATCAAAACTCCCCTTTATGATGTCATGTTGTTAAAATGATGATAGCATTATGACATCACAATCATAAGACCCCTTTCCGGTGTCATAACGATAAGACAACTAAATCACTATGATGTCATAATCAATACACTCTTTTATTATGTCATAATGGTAAAAGAATGATAGCATTATGATGTCACAATCAAAACACCTCTTTAGTATCTCCTAATGGTAACAAAATTAAAACATTATAATATTACAATCAAAACTCCCCTTTATGATGTCATAATGTTAAGGTGATGATAGCATTATGACATCACAATCATAAGACCCCTTTCCGGTCTCATAATGATAAGACAACTTAATCACTATGATGTCATAATCAATACACTCTTTTATTATGTCATAATGGTAAAAGAATGATAGCATTATGATATCACAATCAAAACACCTCTTTAGTATCTCATGATGGTAACACAATTAAAACATTATAATATTACAATCAAAACTCCCCTTTATGATGTCATAATGTTAAGGTGATGATAGCATTATGACATCACAATCATAAGACCCCTTTCCGGTGTCATAATGGTAAGACAACTAAATCACTATGATGTCATAATCAATACACTCTTTTATTATGTCATAATGGTAAAAGAATGATAGCATTATGATGTCACAATCAAAACACCTCTTTAGTATCTCCTAATGGTAACACAATTAAAACATTATAATATTACAATCAAAACTCCCCTTTATGATGTCATAATGTTAAGATGATGATAGCATTATGACATCACAATCATAAGACCCCTTTCCGGTGTCATAATGATAAGACAATTAAATCACTATGATGTCATAATCAATACACTCTTTTATTATGTCATAATGGTAAAAGAATGATAGCATTATGATGTCACAATCAAAACACCTCTTTAGTATCTCCTAATGGTAACACAATTAAAACATTATAATATTACAATCAAAACTCCCCTTTATGATGTCATAATGTTAAGGTGATGATAGCATTATGACATCACAATCATAAGACCCCTTTACGGGGTCATAATGATAAGACAACTAAATCACTATGATGTCATAATCAATACACTCTTTTATTATGTCATAATGGTAAAAGAATGATAGCATTATGATGTCACAATCAAAACACCTCTTTAGTATCTCCTAATGGTAACACAATTAAAACATTATAATATTACAATCAAAACTCCCCTTTATGATGTCATATTGTTAAAATGATGATAGCATTATGACATCACACTCATAAGACTACTTTCCGGTGTCATAATTATAAGACAATTAAATCATTATGATGTCATAATCAATACACTCTTTTATTATGTCATAATGGTAAAAGAATGATAGCATTATGATGTCACAATCAAAACACCTCTTTAGTATCTCATGATGGTAACACAATTAAAACATTATAATATTACAATCAAAACTCCCCTTTATGATGTCATAATGTTAAGGTGATGATAGCATTATGACATCAAAATCATAAGACCCCTTTCCGGTCTCATAATGATAAGACAACTTAATCACTATGATGTCATAATCAATACACTCTTTTATTATGTCATAATGGTAAAAGAATGATAGCATTATGATATCACAATCAAAACACCTCTTTAGTATCTCATGATGGTAACACAATTAAAACATTATAATATTACAATCAAAACTCCCCTTTATGATGTCATAATGTTAAGGTGATGATAGCATTATGACATCACAATCATAAGACCCCTTTCCGGTGTCATAATGGTAAGACAACTAAATCACTATGATGTCATAATCAATACACTCTTTTATTTTGTCATAATGGTAAAAGAATGATAGCATTATGATGTCACAATCAAAACACCTCTTTAGTATCTCCTAATGGTAACACAATTAAAACATTATAATATTACAATCAAAACTCCCCTTTATGATGTCATAATGTTAAGATGATGATAGCATTATGACATCACAATCATAAGACCCCTTTCCGGTGTCATAATGATAAGACAATTAAATCACTATGATGTCATAATCAATACACTCTTTTATTATGTCATAATGGTAAAAGAATGATAGCATTATGATGTCACAATCAAAACACCTCTTTAGTATCTCCTAATGGTAACAGAATTAAAACATTATAATATTCCAATCAAAACTCCCCTTTATGATGTCATAATGTTAAGGTGATGATAGCATTATGACATCACAATCATAAGACCCCTTTACGGGGTCATAATGATAAGACATCTAAATCACTATGATGTCATAATCAATACACTCTTTTATTATGTCATAATGGTAAAAGAATGATAGCATTATGATGTCACAATCAAAACACCTCTTTAGTATCTCCTAATGGTAACACAATTAAAACATTATAATATTACAATCAAAACTCCCCTTTATGATGTCATATTGTTAAAATGATGATAGCATTATGACATCACACTCATAAGACTACTTTCCGGTGTCATAATTATAAGACAATTAAATCATTATGATGTCATAATCAATACACTCTTTTATTATGTCATAATGGTAAAAGAATGATAGCATTATGATGTCACAATCAAAACACCTCTTTAGTATCTCCTAATGGTAACACAATTAAAACATTATAATATTACAATCAAAACTCCCCTTTATGATGTCATATTGTTAAAATGATGATAGCATTATGACATCACAATCATAAGACCCCTTTCCGGTGTCATAATGATAAGACAACTAAATCACTATGATGTCATAATCAATACACTCTTTTATTATGTCATAATGATGAAAGAATGATAGCATTATGATGTCACAATCAAAACACCTCTTTAGTATATCCTAATGGTAACACAATTAAAACATTATAATATTACAATCAAAACTCCCCTTTATGATGTCATATTGTAAAAATGATGATAGCATTATGACATCACAATCATAAGACCCCTTTCCGGTGTCATAATGATAAGACAACTAAATCACTATGATGTCATAATCAATACACTCTTTTATTATGTCATAATGGTAAAAGAATGATAGCATTATGATGTCACAATCAAAACACATCTTTAGTATCTCATGATGGTAACACAATTAAAACATTATAATATTACAATCAAAACTCCCCTTTATGATGTCATAATGTTAAGGTGATGATAGCATTATGACATCACAATCATAAGACCCCTTTCTGGTGTCGTAATGGTAAGACAACTAAATCACTATGATGTCATAATCAATACACTCTTTTATTATGTCATAATGGGAAAAGAATGATAGCATTATGATGTCACAATCAAAACACCTCTTTAGTATCTCCTAATGGTAACATAATTAAAACATTATAATATTACAATCAAAACTCCCCTTTATGATGTCATAATGTTAAGGTGATGATAGCATTATGACATCACAATCATAAGACCCCTTTCCGGTGTCATAATGATAAGACAACTAAATCACTATGATGTCATAATCAATACACTCTTTTATTATGTCATAATGGTAAAAGAATGATAGCATTATGATGTCACAATCAAAACACCTCTTTAGTATCTCCTAATGGTAACACAATTAAAACATTATAATATTACAATCAAAACTCCCCTTTATGATGTCATATTGTTAAAATGATGATAGCATTATGACACCACAATCATAAGACTCCTTTCCGGTGTCATAATTATAAGACAATTAAATCACTATGATGTCATAATCAATACACTCTTTTATTATGTCATAATGGTAAAAGAATGATAGCATTATGATGTCACAATCAAAACACCTCTTTAGTATCTCCTAATGGTAACACAATTAAAACATTATAATATTACAATCAAAACTCCCCTTTATGATGTCATATTGTTAAAATGATGATAGCATTATGACATCACAATCATAAGACTCCTTTCCGGTGTCATAATTATAAGACAATTAAATCATTATGATGTCATAATCAATACACTCTTTTATTATGTCATAATGGTAAAAGAATGATAGCATTATGATGTCACAATCAAAACACCTCTTTAGTATCTCCTAATGGTAACACAATTAAAACATAATATTACAATCAAAACTCCCTTTATGATGTCATATTGTTAAAATGATGATAGCATTATGACATCACAATCATAAGACCCCTTTCCGGTGTCATAATGATAAGACAACTAAATCACTATGATGTCATAATCAATACACTCTTTTATTATGTCATAATGATAAAAGAATGATAGCATTATGATGTCACAATCAAAACACCTCTTTAGTATCTCCTAATGGTAACACAATTAAAACATTATAATATTACAATCAAAACTCCCCTTTATGATGTCATATTGTAAAAATGATGATAGCATTATGACATCACAATCATAAGACCCCTTTCCGGTGTCATAATGATAAGACAACTAAATCACTATGATGTCATAATCAATACACTCTTTTATTATGTCATAATGGTAAAAGAATGATAGCATTATGATGTCACAATCAAAACACCTCTTTAGTATCTCCTAATGGTAACACAATTAAAACATTATAATATTACAATCAAAACTCCCCTTTATGATGTCATATTGTTAAAATGATGATAGCATTATGACATCACAATCATAAGACCCCTTTCCGGTGTCATAATGATAAGACAACTAAATCACTATGATGTCATAATCAAGACACTCTTTTATTATGTCATAATGGTAAAAGAATGATAGCATTATGATGTCACAATCAAAACACCTCTTTAGTATCTCCTAATGGTAACACAATTAAAACATTATAATATTACAATCAAAACTCCCCTTTATGATGTCATATTGTAAAAATGATGATAGCATTATGACATCACAATCATAAGACCCCTTTCCGGTGTCATAATGATAAGACAACTAAATCACTATGATGTCATAATCAATACACTCTTTTATTATGTCATAATGGTAAAAGAATGATAGCATTATGATGTCACAATCAAAACACATCTTTAGTATCTCATGATGGTAACACAATTAAAACATTATAATATTACAATCAAAACTCCCCTTTATGATGTCATAATGTTAAGGTGATGATAGCATTATGACATCACAATCATAAGACCCCTTTCCGGTGTCATAATGGTAAGACAACTAAATCACTGTGATGTCATAATCAATACACTCTTTTATTATGTCATAATGGGAAAAGAATGATAGCATTATGATGTCACAATCAAAACACCTCTTTAGTATCTCCTAATGGTAACACAATTAAAACATTATAATATTACAATCAAAACTCCCCTTTATGATGTCATATTGTTAAAATGATGATAGCATTATGACATCACACTCATAAGACTACTTTCCGGTGTCATAATTATAAGACAATTAAATCATTATGATGTCATAATCAATACACTCTTTTATTATGTCATAATGGTAAAAGAATGATAGCATTATGATGTCACAATCAAAACACCTCTTTAGTATCTCCTAATGGTAACAAAATTAAAACATTATAATATTACAATCAAAACTCCCCTTTATGATGTCATAATGTTAAGGTGATGATAGCATTATGACATCACAATCATAAGACCCCTTTCCGGTCTCATAATGATAAGACAACTTAATCACTATGATGTCATAATCAATACACTCTTTTATTATGTCATAATGGTAAAAGAATGATAGCATTATGATATCACAATCAAAACACCTCTTTAGTATCTCATGATGGTAACACAATTAAAACATTATAATATTACAATCAAAACTCCCCTTTATGATGTCATAATGTTAAGGTGATGATAGCATTATGACATCACAATCATAAGACCCCTTTCCGGTGTCATAATGGTAAGACAACTAAATCACTATGATGTCATAATCAATACACTCTTTTATTATGTCATAATGGTAAAAGAATGATAGCATTATGATGTCACAATCAAAACACCTCTTTAGTATCTCCTAATGGTAACACAATTAAAACATTATAATATTACAATCAAAACTCCCCTTTATGATGTCATAATGTTAAGATGATGATAGCATTATGACATCACAATCATAAGACCCCTTTCCGGTGTCATAATGATAAGACAATTAAATCACTATGATGTCATAATCAATACACTCTTTTATTATGTCATAATGGTAAAAGAATGATAGCATTATGATGTCACAATCAAAACACCTCTTTAGTATCTCCTAATGGTAACACAATTAAAACATTATAATATTACAATCAAAACTCCCCTTTATGATGTCATAATGTTAAGGTGATGATAGCATTATGACATCACAATCATAAGACCCCTTTACGGGGTCATAATGATAAGACAACTAAATCACTATGATGTCATAATCAATACACTCTTTTATTATGTCATAATGGTAAAAGAATGATAGCATTATGATGTCACAATCAAAACACCTCTTTAGTATCTCCTAATGGTAACACAATTAAAACATTATAATATTACAATCAAAACTCCCCTTTATGATGTCATATTGTTAAAATGATGATAGCATTATGACATCACACTCATAAGACTACTTTCCGGTGTCATAATTATAAGACAATTAAATCATTATGATGTCATAATCAATACACTCTTTTATTATGTCATAATGGTAAAAGAATGATAGCATTATGATGTCACAATCAAAACACCTCTTTAGTATCTCCTAATGGTAACACAATTAAAACATTATAATATTACAATCAAAACTCCCCTTTATGATGTCATATTGTTAAAATGATGATAGCATTATGACATCACAATCATAAGACCCCTTTCCGGTGTCATAATGATAAGACAACTAAATCACTATGATGTCATAATCAATACACTCTTTTATTATGTCATAATGATGAAAGAATGATAGCATTATGATGTCACAATCAAAACACCTCTTTAGTATATCCTAATGGTAACACAATTAAAACATTATAATATTACAATCAAAACTCCCCTTTATGATGTCATATTGTAAAAATGATGATAGCATTATGACATCACAATCATAAGACCCCTTTCCGGTGTCATAATGATAAGACAACTAAATCACTATGATGTCATAATCAATACACTCTTTTATTATGTCATAATGGTAAAAGAATGATAGCATTATGATGTCACAATCAAAACACATCTTTAGTATCTCATGATGGTAACTCAATTAAAACATTATAATATTACAATCAAAACTCCCCTTTATGATGTCATAATGTTAAGGTGATGATAGCATTATGACATCACAATCATAAGACCCCTTTCTGGTGTCGTAATGGTAAGACAACTAAATCACTATGATGTCATAATCAATACACTCTTTTATTATGTCATAATGGGAAAAGAATGATAGCATTATGATGTCACAATCAAAACACCTCTTTAGTATCTCCTAATGGTAACATAATTAAAACATTATAATATTACAATCAAAACTCCCCTTTATGATGTCATAATGTTAAGGTGATGATAGCATTATGACATCACAATCATAAGACCCCTTTCCGGTGTCATAATGATAAGACAACTAAATCACTATGATGTCATAATCAATACACTCTTTTATTATGTCATAATGGTAAAAGAATGATAGCATTATGATGTCACAATCAAAACACCTCTTTAGTATCTCCTAATGGTAACACAATTAAAACATTATAATATTACAATCAAAACTCCCCTTTATGATGTCATATTGTTAAAATGATGATAGCATTATGACACCACAATCATAAGACTCCTTTCCGGTGTCATAATTATAAGACAATTAAATCACTATGATGTCATAATCAATACACTCTTTTATTATGTCATAATGGTAAAAGAATGATAGCATTATGATGTCACAATCAAAACACCTCTTTAGTATCTCCTAATGGTAACACAATTAAAACATTATAATATTACAATCAAAACTCCCCTTTATGATGTCATATTGTTAAAATGATGATAGCATTATGACATCACAATCATAAGACTCCTTTCCGGTGTCATAATTATAAGACAATTAAATCATTATGATGTCATAATCAATACACTCTTTTATTATGTCATAATGGTAAAAGAATGATAGCATTATGATGTCACAATCAAAACACCTCTTTAGTATCTCCTAATGGTAACACAATTAAAACATAATATTACAATCAAAACTCAATTTATGATGTCATATTGTTAAAATGATGATAGCATTATGACATCACAATCATAAGACCCCTTTCCGGTGTCATAATGATAAGACAACTAAATCACTATGATGTCATAATCAATACACTCTTTTATTATGTCATAATGATAAAAGAATGATAGCATTATGATGTCACAATCAAAACACCTCTTTAGTATCTCCTAATGGTAACACAATTAAAACATTATAATATTACAATCAAAACTCCCCTTTATGATGTCATATTGTAAAAATGATGATAGCATTATGACATCACAATCATAAGACCCCTTTCCGGTGTCATAATGATAAGACAACTAAATCACTATGATGTCATAATCAATACACTCTTTTATTATGTCATAATGGTAAAAGAATGATAGCATTATGATGTCACAATCAAAACACCTCTTTAGTATCTCCTAATGGTAACACAATTAAAACATTATAATATTACAATCAAAACTCCCCTTTATGATGTCATATTGTTAAAATGATGATAGCATTATGACATCACAATCATAAGACCCCTTTCCGGTGTCATAATGATAAGACAACTAAATCACTATGATGTCATAATCAAGACACTCTTTTATTATGTCATAATGGTAAAAGAATGATAGCATTATGATGTCACAATCAAAACACCTCTTTAGTATCTCCTAATGGTAACACAATTAAAACATTATAATATTACAATCAAAACTCCCCTTTATGATGTCATATTGTAAAAATGATGATAGCATTATGACATCACAATCATAAGACCCCTTTCCGGTGTCATAATGATAAGACAACTAAATCACTATGATGTCATAATCAATACACTCTTTTATTATGTCATAATGGTAAAAGAATGATAGCATTATGATGTCACAATCAAAACACATCTTTAGTATCTCATGATGGTAACACAATTAAAACATTATAATATTACAATCAAAACTCCCCTTTATGATGTCATAATGTTAAGGTGATGATAGCATTATGACATCACAATCATAAGACCCCTTTCCGGTGTCATAATGGTAAGACAACTAAATCACTGTGATGTCATAATCAATACACTCTTTTATTATGTCATAATGGGAAAAGAATGATAGCATTATGATGTCACAATCAAAACACCTCTTTAGTATCTCCTAATGGTAACACAATTAAAACATTATAATATTACAATCAAAACTCCCCTTTATGATGTCATATTGTTAAAATGATGATAGCATTATGACATCACACTCATAAGACTACTTTCCGGTGTCATAATTATAAGACAATTAAATCATTATGATGTCATAATCAATACACTCTTTTATTATGTCATAATGGTAAAAGAATGATAGCATTATGATGTCACAATCAAAACACCTCTTTAGTATCTCCTAATGGTAACACAATTAAAACATTATAATATTACAATCAAAACTCCCCTTTATGATGTCATATTGTTAAAATGATGATAGCATTATGACATCACAATCATAAGACCCCTTTCCGGTGTCATAATGATAAGACAACTAAATCACTATGATGTCATAATCAATACACTCTTTTATTATGTCATAATGATGAAAGAATGATAGCATTATGATGTCACAATCAAAACACCTCTTTAGTATATCCTAATGGTAACACAATTAAAACATTATAATATTACAATCAAAACTCCCCTTTATGATGTCATATTGTAAAAATGATGATAGCATTATGACATCACAATCATAAGACCCCTTTCCGGTGTCATAATGATAAGACAACTAAATCACTATGATGTCATAATCAATACACTCTTTTATTATGTCATAATGGTAAAAGAATGATAGCATTATGATGTCACAATCAAAACACATCTTTAGTATCTCATGATGGTAACACAATTAAAACATTATAATATTACAATCAAAACTCCCCTTTATGATGTCATAATGTTAAGGTGATGATAGCATTATGACATCACAATCATAAGACCCCTTTCTGGTGTCGTAATGGTAAGACAACTAAATCACTATGATGTCATAATCAATACACTCTTTTATTATGTCATAATGGGAAAAGAATGATAGCATTATGATGTCACAATCAAAACACCTCTTTAGTATCTCCTAATGGTAACATAATTAAAACATTATAATATTACAATCAAAACTCCCCTTTATGATGTCATAATGTTAAGGTGATGATAGCATTATGACATCACAATCATAAGACCCCTTTCCGGTGTCATAATGATAAGACAACTAAATCACTATGATGTCATAATCAATACACTCTTTTATTATGTCATAATGGTAAAAGAATGATAGCATTATGATGTCACAATCAAAACACCTCTTTAGTATCTCCTAATGGTAACACAATTAAAACATTATAATATTACAATCAAAACTCCCCTTTATGATGTCATATTGTTAAAATGATGATAGCATTATGACACCACAATCATAAGACTCCTTTCCGGTGTCATAATTATAAGACAATTAAATCACTATGATGTCATAATCAATACACTCTTTTATTATGTCATAATGGTAAAAGAATGATAGCATTATGATGTCACAATCAAAACACCTCTTTAGTATCTCCTAATGGTAACACAATTAAAACATTATAATATTACAATCAAAACTCCCCTTTATGATGTCATATTGTTAAAATGATGATAGCATTATGACATCACAATCATAAGACTCCTTTCCGGTGTCATAATTATAAGACAATTAAATCATTATGATGTCATAATCAATACACTCTTTTATTATGTCATAATGGTAAAAGAATGATAGCATTATGATGTCACAATCAAAACACCTCTTTAGTATCTCCTAATGGTAACACAATTAAAACATAATATTACAATCAAAACTCCCCTTTATGATGTCATATTGTTAAAATGATGATAGCATTATGACATCACAATCATAAGACCCCTTTCCGGTGTCATAATGATAAGACAACTAAATCACTATGATGTCATAATCAATACACTCTTTTATTATGTCATAATGATAAAAGAATGATAGCATTATGATGTCACAATCAAAACACCTCTTTAGTATCTCCTAATGGTAACACAATTAAAACATTATAATATTACAATCAAAACTCCCCTTTATGATGTCATATTGTAAAAATGATGATAGCATTATGACATCACAATCATAAGACCCCTTTCCGGTGTCATAATGATAAGACAACTAAATCACTATGATGTCATAATCAATACACTCTTTTATTATGTCATAATGGTAAAAGAATGATAGCATTATGATGTCACAATCAAAACACCTCTTTAGTATCTCCTAATGGTAACACAATTAAAACATTATAATATTACAATCAAAACTCCCCTTTATGATGTCATATTGTTAAAATGATGATAGCATTATGACATCACAATCATAAGACCCCTTTCCGGTGTCATAATGATAAGACAACTAAATCACTATGATGTCATAATCAAGACACTCTTTTATTATGTCATAATGGTAAAAGAATGATAGCATTATGATGTCACAATCAAAACACCTCTTTAGTATCTCCTAATGGTAACACAATTAAAACATTATAATATTACAATCAAAACTCCCCTTTATGATGTCATATTGTAAAAATGATGATAGCATTATGACATCACAATCATAAGACCCCTTTCCGGTGTCATAATGATAAGACAACTAAATCACTATGATGTCATAATCAATACACTCTTTTATTATGTCATAATGGTAAAAGAATGATAGCATTATGATGTCACAATCAAAACACATCTTTAGTATCTCATGATGGTAACACAATTAAAACATTATAATATTACAATCAAAACTCCCCTTTATGATGTCATAATGTTAAGGTGATGATAGCATTATGACATCACAATCATAAGACCCCTTTCCGGTGTCATAATGGTAAGACAACTAAATCACTGTGATGTCATAATCAATACACTCTTTTATTATGTCATAATGGGAAAAGAATGATAGCATTATGATGTCACAATCAAAACACCTCTTTAGTATCTCCTAATGGTAACACAATTAAAACATTATAATATTACAATCAAAACTCCCCTTTATGATGTCATAATGTTAAGGTGATGAAAGCATTATGACATCACAATCATAAGACCCCTTTCCGGTGTCATAATGATAAGACAACTAAATCACTATGATGTCATAATCAATACACTCTTTTATTATGTCATAATGGTAAAAGAATGATAGCATTATGATGTCACAATCAAAACACCTCTTTAGTATCTCCTAATGGTAACACAATTAAAACATTATAATATTACAATCAAAACTCCCCTTTATGATGTCATATTGTTAAAATGATGATAGCATTATGACATCACAATCATAAGACTCCTTTCCGGTGTCATAATTATAAGACAATTAAATCATTATGATGTCATAATCAAGACACTCTTTTATTATGTCATAATGGTAAAAGAATGATAGCATTATGATGTCACAATCAAAACACCTCTTTAGTATCTCCTAATGGTAACATGTAAAATATTCTAATACATTTTCTAACCTCAATTAAGAAATGGACCATATATAATTATTAGTATAGGCAATAGTCAAAGATATGTAATTATTGTTCATAAATAAATGATAATTAAGATATATTAATATGTTTCAAGGTTTCCTTGACCTTAAATATAGAATGAAGGATTTGCTGAACATGCAGTCTATAGATAGGATAGTAGCTTGCTAATGCATGGTATAGTTGTAACTCTAAAAGGGCATTACAATATACGTACAGCGAACACCTAAAATAGGGTTTGGGCGTAAGACCTAAGTGAACATGTTTGAACACCTAATTAGGTGAAGACCAATAGACTGACATCATTTTCAAATGGTATATAAGCTTGGTGTTAGAGAGGCATGGGAGGAGAGGTAGAGGAGAGATGTACTTGCCATCCACGGACTCTTCACGTCCCAACACTCCCTCCCTCCATCCTCAGGAATGCATAGGACAGATGCCATCAACTAAATTCCTTTCCAAAGGTTTTGTAAGACTTGTTTCGTATTATTTTTGTTATCTTCTTTTTATATTCTTCTTTTATTTTTGTTCGTATTAAATGTTTCACCTTCGTTTGCATCTAAGTGACTCTGCCTATTTTTGACGCACATACATTTATATGTGATCCAATTATTTGAAGTTTGTATTGGCCCTATATATTTTCTTACATATCTGGCGTGCCAGCCCTGCGTATTTTTTTCCTGACCTTTGCCCTCCAGCTTGCTCAGGGGGAAGGGCAGATATATCTGTACACTTTTTGCAAACTGTCGGGAGACAATTAAGAAAAGAACCTTTGAGGATACAGACTTTCAGATTTTATTGGAACCAAAAGTGCTAAAAGACGCTATTGACGGCAGACGCAAGAAAGCCATACAGCGTGAAACAACACCCACTCAAGGAGAGTTCACTAAACAGGGTAAGTCATGGATCTTATAAAAACATATGCTAACAAAAGTAAAATAACTTTTCAATTTGATAATTGTCCTACTAATGCACAGTTATGGGCTAGTATGTACAAACAATGTGAGCTAGAGAATATGAAAATAGATAAGAAATTGTTATGTATTGATAAACTTAAGAAGAAACTGCAAAATGTCCTAAGCATGTTTAAAACGTTTAATGACTTGATTGTGGAGGATTTACAACCTAGACAAAGTATTTGCATGATTAACAAAGTTGTACCAGAATCTAACCCTGATGACAATACTGACGACTTTAACAGCTGTCCCGACTGTTTTGTTTTAGCTCAGCAATTAGAGAACTTGGAGAGGGCTAGGGACAGACAAGCTCAGTTACTGTCTAAACTATGTTTAGAAAATAAGAAGGTGTCAGTTATCACAAGACAAGAAGGTAAGAAGGGTGTATCTTTTGTCCCTGAAATAGCTGGTACCTCAACAATAGATTCTGATGAGGAACTTGACGTAGGAGGAGTTGAGAGACAAAAGCTCAGAGACAGTGCAACAAAATTGACTTTAAAAATTAATGATCAATTAATGAAAATTGCCAAAGATATTCCTAAATATGACGATAAGATGGATGCATTCCATAATATTGATGTATTTGAAACAAATACAGACAAATTCCAATTAAGTAATAAACAAAGAAACGCCATTTTTAAGCTATGGATACCTTCACATATGTCCAAAAGGTTACAGGACACACCTACAGAGGATGCATTAGGTCAATTAGTGCATGCAAATGACATGGATAGATTGAAACAATTAATTCTGTTTACAACTGGTGACTCATCTCCATCTCTTGACTTAATCGAATCTCTAAAAGTAAATCTTCAAGATGATCCCTTTGCATTTTTGTTGAAATTTGAGAAAGCCTATAGAATGGTAATGGGAGTTGATGATGGAGATGAACCACAGGCAATGATTATAGCATTTGTAAGGAAATTTAAATATCTAGATCCTGTATCTGTTCAGCTTGCCTCTGAAAAACCTAGTTTGCAAGAAGCAGCCATATTCATTGATCGTATTAGAAGAGCGATGAAAATGTCAACTGTAAAGGTAAAAGTATCTACAGTACAGGAACTAATTGACAAACGGCCAGAATTAACTCATAATGACTGTCACAAGCCACAAACTAATCCTACTAATTTTGAACGATTTGATAATACTAACCGAAAGATATTCAGACCAAATGTTAGTTGTTATCATTGTGGTCAAAGAGGACATTTGAAGTGGCAGTGTAAACAATTTCTTCAAAATAGAAAATTTGTCCCTAGAACACAAAATTTTGGGAAAGAAAATGGGCTGATGCCAACAGCCCCACCTACTGGTGAACAATTTAAGTCAACGTCCCCATACACTCCACTAATAAGACAGGTGCAAGAGCTCACAACAAATAGTACTGCTACTAATGTAACAGGAAAGAATGTCAGGAGGGGTCTGACACCCTCTCAGTGACTAGATAAGAATCAATCACTCTGTAAGTTGACCTATGTAGCTCCAGTGTCAACTGACAACTGTGGCAGACCATATGTCAAGGGAAAATTACAGGGAAAAGAGATTACATTCCTAATTGATACAGGAGCTCAATTAAGTGTGACTAATCAAGCTTTACCTATAACATCTAACTCACCTGTTTGCACGATTGTAGGTTTTAGTGGTAAAGGTAATACTTCAGCAACTTTGGTTACTGGTGTTTTGTTTGAGATTCCTGGCTATTTGTGTACTGAAATTGATATCTGGCATTGTCCTAGCTCAGAAAATATCTTAGGGGCTGATGTAATGAGAGAACGAGGTTGGGTCATTGACTTAGGGAATCAAGTGATTTGGAGAAGTAATAACCTTAAAGGGCCTGTAGTAATTGATCCAAGTGACTACAGTGTAGTGGCCGTCATCAATTTAATTGAGGAGGTATCCCCAAATCATGTTTGGCCACAAATGGATTGTAATGACTTGACTCTTGTAGAAATTGTGCAGAAATATCCCTCGTTATGGGCTCAATCTAAGAATGAGGTAGGGACGATGAAAGATGTTGTTGTTAAAGTGGAAGGAACAGATCCCATAGCTCAGAAACAGTACCGATTGCCTCCAGATTCAATTGAGCCTTTGTCCAAAATTATTGAAGAACTACTTCAACAAGGCGTCATACGCAAATCAAATTCGGTGACAAACTATCCGTTATGGGCAGTTAAGAAACCAGATAATTCTTATAGAATGCTTCTAGATCTGCGTATGTTTAATAAATGTACCCCAAATGTGGCGCCAATTGTAGCAGATACCCCCGACATCATGTCTCGATTGAATGCTAAGGCAAAGTTTTTCTCGGTACTGGATATCAGTAATGGTTTTTTCAGTATTCAGATAGAGAGGAGTTGTCAATACAAATTTGCTTTTACTTTTCTGAATGAGCAATATGTATTTTGCAGATTACCACAAGGGGCGCACATGTCACCTAGTCTGTTTCATCAGGCATTGGCAAAAGTGTTATCAAAATTCTCAAGGCAAGATTGTATTCTACAGTATGTTGATGATATCTTGTTGGCAACAGAGAGTAGAGAGGAACATCTCACCTTGCTAGCAGAATTGTTTAATCTGTTGTACGAGTCAGGATTGAAATTAAATCCAAGGAAGGTCCAATTACTGAAACAAGAGGTTCAGTACTTGGGAGTTTTGATAAGTCCAGGCCAGAGACATCCTTTGCAGGAAAGAGTAGCAACAGTAGCAGCTTTGCCTGTACCTACAACTTTCAAAGCTTTAAGACAATTCCTGGGACTTGTAAATTTTTCTAGAGACTTCATAGAGGGCTTTGCTGAAAAAGCTAAACCCTTATATGACTTACTAAAAAGTACTGATGATGACAATTTGTTTGGTCCATGGGGAGATGAGCAGCAGAAAGCGTTTGAACAACTTAAACTTGATTTACAGAGAGCACCAGCTTTGACAACTGTGTATCCATCTAAGCCTTTTGCTTTACAAGTTCATACCTCGGAGACGGCTGTCTCGGCAGTTTTACTGCAGCTACAGGGAAAGGAATGGAGAATAGTTGGCTATTTTTCCAAACTCCTTTCACCTGTGGAAAAAGGGTTTGAAACGTGTGCAAGACCTCTGGTGGGTGTACACTTTGCAGTCAAGGCGACTGAACATATAGTTGGGTTTAACAAACTAATTCTGCAGACCCCTCACTCCACTTTGAAATTGCTTCTTGAAAAAAGTATCCCAGGAGTGTCACATCAAAGATTTGCACATTGGTTGTTGTCTTTATCTCCAAAACAGATTGAAGTGGATCATAAAGCTAAATATGTGCTCCCTCAACTAATGCAATATGAGGGTGAATCACATGAGTGTGTTGAGACATTTCAGGGGGATTTTCCATCCCTTTTTTAGAAAAGAAGTAGAGGAAACTGATGAACCAGTATTTGTAGATGGTTCTAGATTTTGTTTGAAAGGACAATATTATACCGGATATGCCATTTGGTTTCCAAAGAAAGGTCGAGCTATTCAGCATAGACTACCAGGACATTTTTCTGCACAGAGAGCAGAAATTGAAGCTGTTAAAACAGTGTTGGAAATTAATGAAAAAGAAAATAATGATCCTTTGGTAATCTATAGCGATAGTTCATATGTCGTACGTTCACTAACAGACTACTTACCTGTGTGGAAAAAACGAGGTTTTGTGGATTCATCTAACAAAATCTTAAGTCATGTTGATACATTGCAGACTATCTTTGAGCTTGCTTCTAAAAATCCTAACCGATATGCTATTGTCAAAGTACCTGGCCATAGCAGAGGGACTAGTGATTTAGCTTTGGGAAATGAGAAAGCAGATTCTCTAGCCAAGGAAGCAGCTTTGATAGGAGAGATAGTGATGGAACTAGAACCGTTGGAAGTACTACCAGTAAAGAGTAAGGAAGCAAATTTACCTTCATTTAGTGATGAACAGATGAAAGATCCGTTCATTGTGGAATGTAAGAATAAAATAACACCTCCTTTTGTTTGTGAAAATGGAGTGATTTGTTATGAAATGCAAGGTAATTTACTTCCAGTTGTGCCTAAACACTTGCAGACGGAATTCACCCGCTATAATCATGAAAGTTTAGGTCATGTGGGTCAGCAAAAGTTGCTGGAAATTCTCAAAGAGAAGTTTTATTGGGACAAAATGGAGGACTCTGTACAAAATGTTGTTCAGTCATGTCTCATTTGTGCTCAAGTAACCCCAGGCCTAAAGGACAAAAGCCTCCACTTCTAAGAATTGCACCTGCAGACGGTCCGTGGTCTACATTGCAGATTGACTACGTAGGTCCCCTACCTTCAGGTAAACAAGGTCTCAGGTACGCATTGGTTGTGGTAGATGTATTTTCTAAGTGGGTAGAACTGTTGCCTGTCAGGAAAGATGATGCTTTGTCCACGGCAAAAGCATTAGTGAACCATGTTTTTTGTACTTGGGGAATCCCAAGGATGATTTCATCTGACAGGGGGAGCCATTTTACTGGCAAAGTCATGCAGGCTGTTTGCGCAATCCTGGGGGTACGTCAACAATTCCATGTTCCATACCATCCTCAGTCCGCAGGTATTGTAGAAAGAATGAACAGAACGATTAAGTCTAGAATTGCAAAAATGTTACTTGATAAAGGAAATACTTGGGTTGATGCAGTACCTCTGGTATTGATGAGTATTAGGGGAACGAGCTCCTCAACTACCCAGTATACACCTTTTGAATTAATGACAGGAAGGAAAATGCCATTGATCTTTCCTCATGAACCGTTTTTGTCTACTCCACAGAAAGATGCCATTGCAAGAACTAAGTGGTTACAGATACTTCAGGAGAATTTAAAAACAATTCTTCCTCACGCAGCGTCTAGAATGCAGCGTATGGTACCGCCTCACTCTTCTAAATTTGTGAAAGGAGCATCAGTAATGATTAAGACTTTTAGGAAGGCGGGACCTTGGGAAAGTAATTGGGAAGGACCGTTTGAAATAATCGATACTATGGGTCAAGTTATGATCCTTGTTCAAAGAACAGAAAAGACTGTGAAAAATACCCGTAGGCAGCAGAAGCTGTGGGTACATGTTGACCAGTGTAAATTGTATGTTTCTAACTAAATTCTGTTCTTGCAGGAACACAGTTCTGCAAGAAAATGGAGGAACAAAACTGTTTACTATTGGACAAAGAACCTCCAAAGAAACAGCAATACAAGAAGCGTGACATCAAGATAGCGTGTTACATATTACTTCCATGGTTGTTGGTGCTGAGTTTTTTGATTGCTGTGTTGTTTGAACTATACCAGAAGCCAATTGGAATTGATGATCCGATAAAGGATTTACCACAGAAGACATTGTTATCACATAAAATAAGAGAAGTTCAGGTGGATCGACTCCTGACATCAGACATTGATACATCAAGAGACATTGTTGGACAAATTAGATTCGGTTATGGCTCCAGAGATCAACCTTGTTTGACTATATTTTTTGAGCATACCTCAGAAATCACGGTTCATGCAAAAGTAGGACCAAAAGCCAAATTCACACAGTCACAGGGGAATTATACCCATAATAATCAGACAGGTGTTTGGGAATGTCATCCTACTGAGTCCATGTGGTGGTCTATAACAATTAAGGGAGAAGAACATGCACAATGGACAGGTGATGTTACCAATGAGATGTTAACATCAGGGAAAATGGGAAGATCTAAGACAGAGATTTGGTATAAGACTCAGTCTTATGGGAAAATCTTAGATCCTTCACTGCTTTCTATATCAGCAGGGGATGATGATTGGACTAGGGTTTGGAACTTTCAGGTGGAAAGAGAGACAGCTTTGGTCAAAGTATCTTTTGTGTTTACGGTAACTAATTCTATAGCACCTGAAGTTAGAGTTAATCCCCGTAGTGTGAAAGTCCAAGAGGAATTGGAACCTATAGAACTACAATGTGGGACAAGGTTACCATTACCCCAGGAAGCATCACTCGTTTGGTCAAAAGGGAAAACATCTTTAGGAAGTTTTACGAATAATCCAACTCGTATACTTCATAAGGGTCAAATGGGGGAGGTACATTGGAATGGTATGCATTTTATGCTTAGATTAGATAGTCCAACTCGTAAAGACTCTGGGATATATGAATGTTGTGTATTACTGAAAGGAGATTACAAACACTGCGACAGAGCAAATGTCAGTGTTTGGTCCCCTGAAGATAATTTGTGTACTGGTACTACACTCAATCCAACCAATCCTTTTCAGGTTAATTATTTTCAATCTAAACCATTATTGAGGAATGGATCGTTTGTAACCCTAGTTTGGACTTTTAACATGACTGATTGGAAAATATCCACTTGGTTTCCTCAATGTTTGTCACACCTTACTAATATGGAAAAAGGTCTTGCCCAATGGTTTGGACAAAATCCATTGAGAATGACAAGAAGTAGACGAGGTGTTATTGAGGGAATCTTGGGGGGTGTTGGTTCGGTAGGAAGCTTACTGAATACTATGGATATAAATACTCTTAAATCCGATTTGGGATCCGTAAGTTATGTAGGAAGTCAGGGAGCAAAAGTACAAAAAGGGTTAAATCAGTTATTGGAACAAATGGTTCTAAGTTCTGCTACTGTGATTGGGTCGTCTGTATCTCACTTACAGGATGCCACTTTAGACTTAATAGAGAGTCAAGAGGAGAATCAAGTGTCAAGGGCATGCCTGGAAATACAGATAGAATATTCCACTAATCTAAAGATGATTGCACAGGCTTTACAGAGTGGTATTACACCTTTGGGTTTGTTGAAAAGCTTACCTGATAAATATAGTTTTGGTCTGGGTCATATTGATTTGTGGATTAATAAATGGATGGGTTGTGATCAGGATTTTTGTATTGGGACATCTTTAATCCCAGTGGCAGGAGTTGAACAAGTAATGGTACCAGTAACAGTTTTAGGAATTCCGGTCAGTGACACACAATTGATTCATTATAATTTAAGATATACAGATTTTGTATTTGATGGGGAAAATCTGGAACAATTAGATGTTTCAGCTTGTCTTCATTTTGTTTCCAAAGTAATATGTCTTCCAGGGCAAGAAAAAGTTGTCTATCATTCTTGTTTTCACAATCATTCATCATGTGAGGCCAGGATTGAAAGTGTTACATCTATGCATGAATTAATGACTCAAGTAAAGATAGGAAAAGTTTGTTTTCAGGTAATGAAGGAAGAGTCATTGGTCAGAGCATTCTTTTCAAATTGTATGCATAATGAAACTCTTCACAGAGGATTATATTGCATAGAAGGAGAATTGAAAAAGTTGGAGATAGATGGGAAAAAGTTTAATGTCTCCACTATGGGCATAGAGCGTTTAAAAACACTACCTCTGCAATTTAATCTCACACAGATAGACCATTTTCCTTGGAAAACATGGACTGAGGAAATAAAGAAAGATAAGGGATTATTGGCCATATTAAAACAACAATTGAAAGATGCCGAAATTGTTTTCAAACATAAACAAGGTGAATTAGAACAAATTCAACATCAATGGAATGATATGTCTGGAGTTAGTTGGTGGTCAAATTTTAAAAAATCAGTAAATATGTGGTCACAATCTTCGGTAAAATCCGCAGCTGGGAATATATTGTTGAATCCAATTGTTATTATAGCTATACTTGTTTTATTATGTATTATTTATCAAAGTTTTCTTATGTGTAGAATAAGTAAGATATATAAACATGTTAAGTATGAAGTAGATAAGGGAGATGGAATATTAAGGGAATTGATAAAAAGAGCACAATCCTCTCATTCCATAACAAATGTAGAGAAAAGGGTGTCTCATGCTAATGATTATCATATGGTCCCAGGTAAAGTGTGATGTGATTGTAGTATAAATGTGATACGAATGTGATACGAATGGTGAGTAAATGTGTATATTTGAAAAGATATGATAAGGATATTATCCTATCATCAGGGGGAATTGTAAAATATTCTAATACATTTTCTAACCTCAATTAAGAAATGGACCATATATAATTATTAGTATAGGCAATAGTCAAAGATATGTAATTATTGTTCATAAATAAATGATAATTAAGATATATTAATATGTTTCAAGGTTTCCTTGACCTTAAATATAGAATGAAGGATTTGCTGAACATGCAGTCTATAGATAGGATAGTAGCTTGCTAATGCATGGTATAGTTGTAACTCTAAAAGGGCATTACAATATACGTACAGCGAACACCTAAAATAGGGTTTGGGCGTAAGACCTAAGTGAACATGTTTGAACACCTAATTAGGTGAAGACCAATAGACTGACATCATTTTCAAATGGTATATAAGCTTGGTGTTAGAGAGGCATGGGAGGAGAGGTAGAGGAGAGATGTACTTGCCATCCACGGACTCTTCACGTCCCAACACTCCCTCCCTCCATCCTCAGGAATGCATAGGACAGATGCCATCAACTAAATTCCTTTCCAAAGGTTTTGTAAGACTTGTTTCGTATTATTTTTGTTATCTTCTTTTTATATTCTTCTTTTATTTTTGTTCGTATTAAATGTTTCACCTTCGTTTGCATCTAAGTGACTCTGCCTATTTTTGACGCACATACATTTATATGTGATCCAATTATTTGAAGTTTGTATTGGCCCTATATATTTTCTTACATAACACAATTAAAACATTATAATATTACAATCAAAACTCCCCTTTATGATGTCATATTGTTAAAATGATGATAGCATTATGACATCACAATCATAAGACCCCTTTCCGGTGTCATAATGATAAGACAACTAAATCACTATGATGTCATAATCAATACACTCTTTTATTATGTCATAATGGTAAAAGAATGATAGCATTATGATGTCACAATCAAAACACATCTTTAGTATCTCATGATGGTAACACAATTAAAACATTATAATATTAAAATCAAAACTCCCCTTTATGATGTCATAATGTTAAGGTGATGATAGCACTATGACATCACAATCATAAGACCCCTTTCCGGTGTCATAATGGTAAGACAACTAAATCACTATGATGTCATAATCAATACATTATTTTATTATGTCATAATGGGAAAAGAATGATAGCATTATGATGTCACAATCAAAACACCTCTTTAGTATCTCCTAATGGTAACACAATTAAAACATTATAATATTACAATCAAAACTCCCCTTTATGATGTCATAATGTTAAGGTGATGATAGCATTATGACATCACAATCATAAGACCCCTTTCCGGTGTCATAATGATAAGACAACTAAATCACTATGATGTCATAATCAATACACTCTTTTATTATGTCATAATGGTAAAAGAATGATAGCATTATGATGTCACAATCAAAACACCTCTTTAGTATCTCCTAATGGTAACACAATTAAAACATTATAATATTACAATCAAAACTCCCCTTTATGATGTCATATTGTTAAAATGATGATAGCATTATGACATCACAATCATAAGACTCCTTTCCGGTGTCATAATTATAAGACAATTAAATCATTATGATGTCATAATCAATACACTCTTTTATTATGTCATAATGGTAAAAGAAGGATAGCATTATGATGTCACAATCAAAACACCTCTTTAGTATCTCCTAATGGTAACACAATTAAAACATTATAATATTACAATCAAAACTCCCCTTTATGATGTCATATTGTTAAAATGATGATAGCATTATGACATCACAATCATAAGACCCCTTTCTGGTGTCATAATGATAAGACAACTAAATCACTATGATGTCATAATCAATACACTCTTTTATTATGTCATAATGATAAAAGAATGATAGCATTATGATGTCACAATCAAAACACCTCTTTAGTATCTCCTAATGGTAACACAATTAAAACATTATAATATTACAATCAAAACTCCCCTTTATGATGTCATATTATAAAAATGATGATAGCATTATGACATCACAATCATAAGACCCCTTTCCGGTGTCATAATGATAAGACAACTAAATCACTATGATGTCATAATCAATACACTC
Source organism: Spea bombifrons (assembly GCF_027358695.1). Lineage (NCBI taxonomy): Eukaryota > Metazoa > Chordata > Amphibia > Anura > Pelobatidae > Spea > Spea bombifrons. The sequence goes on from NC_071088.1 coordinate 42,122,615, forward strand.
TTTTATTATGTCATAATGGTAAAAGAATGATAGCATTATGATGTCACAATCAAAACACCTCTTTAGTATCTCCTAATGGTAACACAATTAAAACATTATAATATTACAATCAAAACTCCCCTTTATGATGTCATATTGTTAAAATGATGATAGCATTATGACATCACAATCATAAGACCCCTTTCCGGTGTCATAATGATAAGACAACTAAATCACTATGATGTCATAATCAAGACACTCTTTTATTATGTCATAATGGTAAAAGAATGATAGCATTATGATGTCACAATCAAAACACATCTTTAGTATCTCATGATGGTAACACAATTAAAACATTATAATATTACAATCAAAACTCCCCTTTATGATGTCATAATGTTAAGGTGATGATAGCATTATGACATCACAATCATAAGACCCCTTTCCGGTGTCATAATGGTAAGACAACTAAATCACTATGATGTCATAATCAAGACACTCTTTTATTATGTCATAATGGTAAAAGAATGATAGCATTATGATGTCACAATCAAAACACCTCTTTAGTATCTCCTAATGGTAACACAATTAAAACATTATAATATTACAATCAAAACTCCCCTTTATGATGTCATAATGTTAAGGTGATGATAGCATTATGACATCACAATCATAAGACCCCTTTCCGGTGTCATAATGATAAGACAACTAAATCACTATGATGTCATAATCAATACACTCTTTTATTATGTCATAATGGTAAAAGAATGATAGCATTATGATGTCACGATCAAAACACCTCTTTAGTATCTCCTAATGGTAACACAATTAAAACAAAATAATATTACAATCAAAACTCCCCTTTATGATGTCATATTGTTAAAATGATGATAGCATTATGACATCACAATCATAAGACCCCTTTCCGGTGTCATAATGATAAGACAACTAAATCACTATGATGTCATAATCAAGACACTCTTTTATTATGTCATAATGGTAAAAGAATGATAGCATTATGATGTCACAATCAAAACACCTCTTTAGTATCTCCTAATGGTAACACAATTAAAACATTATAATATTACAATCAAAACTCCCCTTTATGATGTCATATTGTTAAAATGATGATAGCATTATGACATCACAATCATAAGACCCCTTTCCGGTGTCATAATGATAAGACAACTAAATCACTATCATGTCATAATCAATACACTCTTTTATTATGTCATAATGGTAAAAGAATGATAGCATTATGATGTCACAATCAAAACACATCTTTAGTATCTCATGATGGTAACACAATTAAAACATTATAATATTACAATCAAAACTCCCCTTTATGATGTCATAATGTTAAGGTGATGATAGCATTATGACATCACAATCATAAGACCCCTTTCCGGTGTCATAATGGTAAGACAACTAAATCACTATGATGTCATAATCAATACACTCTTTTATTATGTCATAATGGGAAAAGAATGATAGCATTATGATGTCACAATCAAAACACCTCTTTAGTATCTCCTAATGGTAACACAATTAAAACATTATAATATTACAATCAAAACTCCCCTTTATGATGTCATATTGTTAAAATGATGATAGCATTATGACATCACAATCATAAGACCCCTTTCCGGTGTCATAATGATAAGACAACTAAATCACTATGATGTCATAATCAATACACTCTTTTATTATGTCATAATGGTAAAAGAATGATAGCATTATGATGTCACAATCAAAACACATCTTTAGTATCTCATGATGGTAACACAATTAAAACATTATAATATTACAATCAAAACTCCCCTTTATGATGTCATAATGTTAAGGTGATGATAGCATTATGACATCACAATCATAAGACCCCTTTCCGGTGTCATAATGGTAAGACAACTAAATCACTATGATGTCATAATCAATACACTCTTTTATTATGTCATAATGGTAAAAGAATGATAGCATTATGATGTCACAATCAAAACACCTCTTTAGTATCTCATGATGGTAACACAATTAAAACATTATAATATTACAATCAAAACTCCCCTTTATGATGTCATAATGTTAAGGTGATGATAGCATTATGACATCACAATCATAAGACCCCTTTCCGTTGTCATAATGGTAAGACAACTAAATCACTATGATGTCATAATCAATACACTCTTTTATTATGTCATAATGGGAAAAGAATGATAGCATTATGATGTCACAATCAAAACACCTCTTTAGTATCTCCTAATGGTAACACAATTAAAACATTATAATATTACAATCAAAACTCCCCTTTATGATGTCATATTGTTAAAATGATGATAGCATTATGACACCACAATCATAAGACTCCTTTCCGGTGTCATAATTATAAGACAATTAAATCACTATGATGTCATAATCAATACACTCTTTTATTATGTCATAATGGTAAAAGAATGATAGCATTATGATGTCACAATCAAAACACCTCTTTAGTATCTCCTAATGGTAACACAATTAAAACATTATAATATTACAATCAAAACTCCCCTTTATGATGTCATATTGTTAAAATGATGATAGCATTATGACATCACAATCATAAGACTCCTTTCCGGTGTCATAATTATAAGACAATTAAATCATTATGATGTCATAATCAATACACTCTTTTATTATGTCATAATGGTAAAAGAATGATAGCATTATGATGTCACAATCAAAACACCTCTTTAGTATCTCCTAATGGTAACACAATTAAAACATAATATTACAATCAAAACTCCCCTTTATGATGTCATATTGTTAAAATGATGATAGCATTATGACATCACAATCATAAGACCCCTTTCCGGTGTCATAATGATAAGACAACTAAATCACTATGATGTCATAATCAATACACTCTTTTATTATGTCATAATGATAAAAGAATGATAGCATTATGATGTCACAATCAAAACACCTCTTTAGTATCTCCTAATGGTAACACAATTAAAACATTATAATATTACAATCAAAACTCCCCTTTATGATGTCATATTGTAAAAATGATGATAGCATTATGACATCACAATCATAAGACCCCTTTCCGGTGTCATAATGATAAGACAACTAAATCACTATGATGTCATAATCAATACACTCTTTTATTATGTCATAATGGTAAAAGAATGATAGCATTATGATGTCACAATCAAAACACCTCTTTAGTATCTCCTAATGGTAACACAATTAAAACATTATAATATTACAATCAAAACTCCCCTTTATGATGTCATATTGTTAAAATGATGATAGCATTATGACATCACAATCATAAGACCCCTTTCCGGTGTCATAATGATAAGACAACTAAATCACTATGATGTCATAATCAAGACACTCTTTTATTATGTCATAATGGTAAAAGAATGATAGCATTATGATGTCACAATCAAAACACCTCTTTAGTATCTCCTAATGGTAACACAATTAAAACATTATAATATTACAATCAAAACTCCCCTTTATGATGTCATATTGTAAAAATGATGATAGCATTATGACATCACAATCATAAGACCCCTTTCCGGTGTCATAATGATAAGACAACTAAATCACTATGATGTCATAATCAATACACTCTTTTATTATGTCATAATGGTAAAAGAATGATAGCATTATGATGTCACAATCAAAACACATCTTTAGTATCTCATGATGGTAACACAATTAAAACATTATAATATTACAATCAAAACTCCCCTTTATGATGTCATAATGTTAAGGTGATGATAGCATTATGACATCACAATCATAAGACCCCTTTCCGGTGTCATAATGGTAAGACAACTAAATCACTGTGATGTCATAATCAATACACTCTTTTATTATGTCATAATGGGAAAAGAATGATAGCATTATGATGTCACAATCAAAACACCTCTTTAGTATCTCCTAATGGTAACACAATTAAAACATTATAATATTACAATCAAAACTCCCCTTTATGATGTCATAATGTTAAGGTGATGAAAGCATTATGACATCACAATCATAAGACCCCTTTCCGGTGTCATAATGATAAGACAACTAAATCACTATGATGTCATAATCAATACACTCTTTTATTATGTCATAATGGTAAAAGAATGATAGCATTATGATGTCACAATCAAAACACCTCTTTAGTATCTCCTAATGGTAACACAATTAAAACATTATAATATTACAATCAAAACTCCCCTTTATGATGTCATATTGTTAAAATGATGATAGCATTATGACATCACAATCATAAGACTCCTTTCCGGTGTCATAATTATAAGACAATTAAATCATTATGATGTCATAATCAAGACACTCTTTTATTATGTCATAATGGTAAAAGAATGATAGCATTATGATGTCACAATCAAAACACCTCTTTAGTATCTCCTAATGGTAACATGTAAAATATTCTAATACATTTTCTAACCTCAATTAAGAAATGGACCATATATAATTATTAGTATAGGCAATAGTCAAAGATATGTAATTATTGTTCATAAATAAATGATAATTAAGATATATTAATATGTTTCAAGGTTTCCTTGACCTTAAATATAGAATGAAGGATTTGCTGAACATGCAGTCTATAGATAGGATAGTAGCTTGCTAATGCATGGTATAGTTGTAACTCTAAAAGGGCATTACAATATACGTACAGCGAACACCTAAAATAGGGTTTGGGCGTAAGACCTAAGTGAACATGTTTGAACACCTAATTAGGTGAAGACCAATAGACTGACATCATTTTCAAATGGTATATAAGCTTGGTGTTAGAGAGGCATGGGAGGAGAGGTAGAGGAGAGATGTACTTGCCATCCACGGACTCTTCACGTCCCAACACTCCCTCCCTCCATCCTCAGGAATGCATAGGACAGATGCCATCAACTAAATTCCTTTCCAAAGGTTTTGTAAGACTTGTTTCGTATTATTTTTGTTATCTTCTTTTTATATTCTTCTTTTATTTTTGTTCGTATTAAATGTTTCACCTTCGTTTGCATCTAAGTGACTCTGCCTATTTTTGACGCACATACATTTATATGTGATCCAATTATTTGAAGTTTGTATTGGCCCTATATATTTTCTTACATATCTGGCGTGCCAGCCCTGCGTATTTTTTTCCTGACCTTTGCCCTCCAGCTTGCTCAGGGGGAAGGGCAGATATATCTGTACACTTTTTGCAAACTGTCGGGAGACAATTAAGAAAAGAACCTTTGAGGATACAGACTTTCAGATTTTATTGGAACCAAAAGTGCTAAAAGACGCTATTGACGGCAGACGCAAGAAAGCCATACAGCGTGAAACAACACCCACTCAAGGAGAGTTCACTAAACAGGGTAAGTCATGGATCTTATAAAAACATATGCTAACAAAAGTAAAATAACTTTTCAATTTGATAATTGTCCTACTAATGCACAGTTATGGGCTAGTATGTACAAACAATGTGAGCTAGAGAATATGAAAATAGATAAGAAATTGTTATGTATTGATAAACTTAAGAAGAAACTGCAAAATGTCCTAAGCATGTTTAAAACGTTTAATGACTTGATTGTGGAGGATTTACAACCTAGACAAAGTATTTGCATGATTAACAAAGTTGTACCAGAATCTAACCCTGATGACAATACTGACGACTTTAACAGCTGTCCCGACTGTTTTGTTTTAGCTCAGCAATTAGAGAACTTGGAGAGGGCTAGGGACAGACAAGCTCAGTTACTGTCTAAACTATGTTTAGAAAATAAGAAGGTGTCAGTTATCACAAGACAAGAAGGTAAGAAGGGTGTATCTTTTGTCCCTGAAATAGCTGGTACCTCAACAATAGATTCTGATGAGGAACTTGACGTAGGAGGAGTTGAGAGACAAAAGCTCAGAGACAGTGCAACAAAATTGACTTTAAAAATTAATGATCAATTAATGAAAATTGCCAAAGATATTCCTAAATATGACGATAAGATGGATGCATTCCATAATATTGATGTATTTGAAACAAATACAGACAAATTCCAATTAAGTAATAAACAAAGAAACGCCATTTTTAAGCTATGGATACCTTCACATATGTCCAAAAGGTTACAGGACACACCTACAGAGGATGCATTAGGTCAATTAGTGCATGCAAATGACATGGATAGATTGAAACAATTAATTCTGTTTACAACTGGTGACTCATCTCCATCTCTTGACTTAATCGAATCTCTAAAAGTAAATCTTCAAGATGATCCCTTTGCATTTTTGTTGAAATTTGAGAAAGCCTATAGAATGGTAATGGGAGTTGATGATGGAGATGAACCACAGGCAATGATTATAGCATTTGTAAGGAAATTTAAATATCTAGATCCTGTATCTGTTCAGCTTGCCTCTGAAAAACCTAGTTTGCAAGAAGCAGCCATATTCATTGATCGTATTAGAAGAGCGATGAAAATGTCAACTGTAAAGGTAAAAGTATCTACAGTACAGGAACTAATTGACAAACGGCCAGAATTAACTCATAATGACTGTCACAAGCCACAAACTAATCCTACTAATTTTGAACGATTTGATAATACTAACCGAAAGATATTCAGACCAAATGTTAGTTGTTATCATTGTGGTCAAAGAGGACATTTGAAGTGGCAGTGTAAACAATTTCTTCAAAATAGAAAATTTGTCCCTAGAACACAAAATTTTGGGAAAGAAAATGGGCTGATGCCAACAGCCCCACCTACTGGTGAACAATTTAAGTCAACGTCCCCATACACTCCACTAATAAGACAGGTGCAAGAGCTCACAACAAATAGTACTGCTACTAATGTAACAGGAAAGAATGTCAGGAGGGGTCTGACACCCTCTCAGTGACTAGATAAGAATCAATCACTCTGTAAGTTGACCTATGTAGCTCCAGTGTCAACTGACAACTGTGGCAGACCATATGTCAAGGGAAAATTACAGGGAAAAGAGATTACATTCCTAATTGATACAGGAGCTCAATTAAGTGTGACTAATCAAGCTTTACCTATAACATCTAACTCACCTGTTTGCACGATTGTAGGTTTTAGTGGTAAAGGTAATACTTCAGCAACTTTGGTTACTGGTGTTTTGTTTGAGATTCCTGGCTATTTGTGTACTGAAATTGATATCTGGCATTGTCCTAGCTCAGAAAATATCTTAGGGGCTGATGTAATGAGAGAACGAGGTTGGGTCATTGACTTAGGGAATCAAGTGATTTGGAGAAGTAATAACCTTAAAGGGCCTGTAGTAATTGATCCAAGTGACTACAGTGTAGTGGCCGTCATCAATTTAATTGAGGAGGTATCCCCAAATCATGTTTGGCCACAAATGGATTGTAATGACTTGACTCTTGTAGAAATTGTGCAGAAATATCCCTCGTTATGGGCTCAATCTAAGAATGAGGTAGGGACGATGAAAGATGTTGTTGTTAAAGTGGAAGGAACAGATCCCATAGCTCAGAAACAGTACCGATTGCCTCCAGATTCAATTGAGCCTTTGTCCAAAATTATTGAAGAACTACTTCAACAAGGCGTCATACGCAAATCAAATTCGGTGACAAACTATCCGTTATGGGCAGTTAAGAAACCAGATAATTCTTATAGAATGCTTCTAGATCTGCGTATGTTTAATAAATGTACCCCAAATGTGGCGCCAATTGTAGCAGATACCCCCGACATCATGTCTCGATTGAATGCTAAGGCAAAGTTTTTCTCGGTACTGGATATCAGTAATGGTTTTTTCAGTATTCAGATAGAGAGGAGTTGTCAATACAAATTTGCTTTTACTTTTCTGAATGAGCAATATGTATTTTGCAGATTACCACAAGGGGCGCACATGTCACCTAGTCTGTTTCATCAGGCATTGGCAAAAGTGTTATCAAAATTCTCAAGGCAAGATTGTATTCTACAGTATGTTGATGATATCTTGTTGGCAACAGAGAGTAGAGAGGAACATCTCACCTTGCTAGCAGAATTGTTTAATCTGTTGTACGAGTCAGGATTGAAATTAAATCCAAGGAAGGTCCAATTACTGAAACAAGAGGTTCAGTACTTGGGAGTTTTGATAAGTCCAGGCCAGAGACATCCTTTGCAGGAAAGAGTAGCAACAGTAGCAGCTTTGCCTGTACCTACAACTTTCAAAGCTTTAAGACAATTCCTGGGACTTGTAAATTTTTCTAGAGACTTCATAGAGGGCTTTGCTGAAAAAGCTAAACCCTTATATGACTTACTAAAAAGTACTGATGATGACAATTTGTTTGGTCCATGGGGAGATGAGCAGCAGAAAGCGTTTGAACAACTTAAACTTGATTTACAGAGAGCACCAGCTTTGACAACTGTGTATCCATCTAAGCCTTTTGCTTTACAAGTTCATACCTCGGAGACGGCTGTCTCGGCAGTTTTACTGCAGCTACAGGGAAAGGAATGGAGAATAGTTGGCTATTTTTCCAAACTCCTTTCACCTGTGGAAAAAGGGTTTGAAACGTGTGCAAGACCTCTGGTGGGTGTACACTTTGCAGTCAAGGCGACTGAACATATAGTTGGGTTTAACAAACTAATTCTGCAGACCCCTCACTCCACTTTGAAATTGCTTCTTGAAAAAAGTATCCCAGGAGTGTCACATCAAAGATTTGCACATTGGTTGTTGTCTTTATCTCCAAAACAGATTGAAGTGGATCATAAAGCTAAATATGTGCTCCCTCAACTAATGCAATATGAGGGTGAATCACATGAGTGTGTTGAGACATTTCAGGGGGATTTTCCATCCCTTTTTTAGAAAAGAAGTAGAGGAAACTGATGAACCAGTATTTGTAGATGGTTCTAGATTTTGTTTGAAAGGACAATATTATACCGGATATGCCATTTGGTTTCCAAAGAAAGGTCGAGCTATTCAGCATAGACTACCAGGACATTTTTCTGCACAGAGAGCAGAAATTGAAGCTGTTAAAACAGTGTTGGAAATTAATGAAAAAGAAAATAATGATCCTTTGGTAATCTATAGCGATAGTTCATATGTCGTACGTTCACTAACAGACTACTTACCTGTGTGGAAAAAACGAGGTTTTGTGGATTCATCTAACAAAATCTTAAGTCATGTTGATACATTGCAGACTATCTTTGAGCTTGCTTCTAAAAATCCTAACCGATATGCTATTGTCAAAGTACCTGGCCATAGCAGAGGGACTAGTGATTTAGCTTTGGGAAATGAGAAAGCAGATTCTCTAGCCAAGGAAGCAGCTTTGATAGGAGAGATAGTGATGGAACTAGAACCGTTGGAAGTACTACCAGTAAAGAGTAAGGAAGCAAATTTACCTTCATTTAGTGATGAACAGATGAAAGATCCGTTCATTGTGGAATGTAAGAATAAAATAACACCTCCTTTTGTTTGTGAAAATGGAGTGATTTGTTATGAAATGCAAGGTAATTTACTTCCAGTTGTGCCTAAACACTTGCAGACGGAATTCACCCGCTATAATCATGAAAGTTTAGGTCATGTGGGTCAGCAAAAGTTGCTGGAAATTCTCAAAGAGAAGTTTTATTGGGACAAAATGGAGGACTCTGTACAAAATGTTGTTCAGTCATGTCTCATTTGTGCTCAAGTAACCCCAGGCCTAAAGGACAAAAGCCTCCACTTCTAAGAATTGCACCTGCAGACGGTCCGTGGTCTACATTGCAGATTGACTACGTAGGTCCCCTACCTTCAGGTAAACAAGGTCTCAGGTACGCATTGGTTGTGGTAGATGTATTTTCTAAGTGGGTAGAACTGTTGCCTGTCAGGAAAGATGATGCTTTGTCCACGGCAAAAGCATTAGTGAACCATGTTTTTTGTACTTGGGGAATCCCAAGGATGATTTCATCTGACAGGGGGAGCCATTTTACTGGCAAAGTCATGCAGGCTGTTTGCGCAATCCTGGGGGTACGTCAACAATTCCATGTTCCATACCATCCTCAGTCCGCAGGTATTGTAGAAAGAATGAACAGAACGATTAAGTCTAGAATTGCAAAAATGTTACTTGATAAAGGAAATACTTGGGTTGATGCAGTACCTCTGGTATTGATGAGTATTAGGGGAACGAGCTCCTCAACTACCCAGTATACACCTTTTGAATTAATGACAGGAAGGAAAATGCCATTGATCTTTCCTCATGAACCGTTTTTGTCTACTCCACAGAAAGATGCCATTGCAAGAACTAAGTGGTTACAGATACTTCAGGAGAATTTAAAAACAATTCTTCCTCACGCAGCGTCTAGAATGCAGCGTATGGTACCGCCTCACTCTTCTAAATTTGTGAAAGGAGCATCAGTAATGATTAAGACTTTTAGGAAGGCGGGACCTTGGGAAAGTAATTGGGAAGGACCGTTTGAAATAATCGATACTATGGGTCAAGTTATGATCCTTGTTCAAAGAACAGAAAAGACTGTGAAAAATACCCGTAGGCAGCAGAAGCTGTGGGTACATGTTGACCAGTGTAAATTGTATGTTTCTAACTAAATTCTGTTCTTGCAGGAACACAGTTCTGCAAGAAAATGGAGGAACAAAACTGTTTACTATTGGACAAAGAACCTCCAAAGAAACAGCAATACAAGAAGCGTGACATCAAGATAGCGTGTTACATATTACTTCCATGGTTGTTGGTGCTGAGTTTTTTGATTGCTGTGTTGTTTGAACTATACCAGAAGCCAATTGGAATTGATGATCCGATAAAGGATTTACCACAGAAGACATTGTTATCACATAAAATAAGAGAAGTTCAGGTGGATCGACTCCTGACATCAGACATTGATACATCAAGAGACATTGTTGGACAAATTAGATTCGGTTATGGCTCCAGAGATCAACCTTGTTTGACTATATTTTTTGAGCATACCTCAGAAATCACGGTTCATGCAAAAGTAGGACCAAAAGCCAAATTCACACAGTCACAGGGGAATTATACCCATAATAATCAGACAGGTGTTTGGGAATGTCATCCTACTGAGTCCATGTGGTGGTCTATAACAATTAAGGGAGAAGAACATGCACAATGGACAGGTGATGTTACCAATGAGATGTTAACATCAGGGAAAATGGGAAGATCTAAGACAGAGATTTGGTATAAGACTCAGTCTTATGGGAAAATCTTAGATCCTTCACTGCTTTCTATATCAGCAGGGGATGATGATTGGACTAGGGTTTGGAACTTTCAGGTGGAAAGAGAGACAGCTTTGGTCAAAGTATCTTTTGTGTTTACGGTAACTAATTCTATAGCACCTGAAGTTAGAGTTAATCCCCGTAGTGTGAAAGTCCAAGAGGAATTGGAACCTATAGAACTACAATGTGGGACAAGGTTACCATTACCCCAGGAAGCATCACTCGTTTGGTCAAAAGGGAAAACATCTTTAGGAAGTTTTACGAATAATCCAACTCGTATACTTCATAAGGGTCAAATGGGGGAGGTACATTGGAATGGTATGCATTTTATGCTTAGATTAGATAGTCCAACTCGTAAAGACTCTGGGATATATGAATGTTGTGTATTACTGAAAGGAGATTACAAACACTGCGACAGAGCAAATGTCAGTGTTTGGTCCCCTGAAGATAATTTGTGTACTGGTACTACACTCAATCCAACCAATCCTTTTCAGGTTAATTATTTTCAATCTAAACCATTATTGAGGAATGGATCGTTTGTAACCCTAGTTTGGACTTTTAACATGACTGATTGGAAAATATCCACTTGGTTTCCTCAATGTTTGTCACACCTTACTAATATGGAAAAAGGTCTTGCCCAATGGTTTGGACAAAATCCATTGAGAATGACAAGAAGTAGACGAGGTGTTATTGAGGGAATCTTGGGGGGTGTTGGTTCGGTAGGAAGCTTACTGAATACTATGGATATAAATACTCTTAAATCCGATTTGGGATCCGTAAGTTATGTAGGAAGTCAGGGAGCAAAAGTACAAAAAGGGTTAAATCAGTTATTGGAACAAATGGTTCTAAGTTCTGCTACTGTGATTGGGTCGTCTGTATCTCACTTACAGGATGCCACTTTAGACTTAATAGAGAGTCAAGAGGAGAATCAAGTGTCAAGGGCATGCCTGGAAATACAGATAGAATATTCCACTAATCTAAAGATGATTGCACAGGCTTTACAGAGTGGTATTACACCTTTGGGTTTGTTGAAAAGCTTACCTGATAAATATAGTTTTGGTCTGGGTCATATTGATTTGTGGATTAATAAATGGATGGGTTGTGATCAGGATTTTTGTATTGGGACATCTTTAATCCCAGTGGCAGGAGTTGAACAAGTAATGGTACCAGTAACAGTTTTAGGAATTCCGGTCAGTGACACACAATTGATTCATTATAATTTAAGATATACAGATTTTGTATTTGATGGGGAAAATCTGGAACAATTAGATGTTTCAGCTTGTCTTCATTTTGTTTCCAAAGTAATATGTCTTCCAGGGCAAGAAAAAGTTGTCTATCATTCTTGTTTTCACAATCATTCATCATGTGAGGCCAGGATTGAAAGTGTTACATCTATGCATGAATTAATGACTCAAGTAAAGATAGGAAAAGTTTGTTTTCAGGTAATGAAGGAAGAGTCATTGGTCAGAGCATTCTTTTCAAATTGTATGCATAATGAAACTCTTCACAGAGGATTATATTGCATAGAAGGAGAATTGAAAAAGTTGGAGATAGATGGGAAAAAGTTTAATGTCTCCACTATGGGCATAGAGCGTTTAAAAACACTACCTCTGCAATTTAATCTCACACAGATAGACCATTTTCCTTGGAAAACATGGACTGAGGAAATAAAGAAAGATAAGGGATTATTGGCCATATTAAAACAACAATTGAAAGATGCCGAAATTGTTTTCAAACATAAACAAGGTGAATTAGAACAAATTCAACATCAATGGAATGATATGTCTGGAGTTAGTTGGTGGTCAAATTTTAAAAAATCAGTAAATATGTGGTCACAATCTTCGGTAAAATCCGCAGCTGGGAATATATTGTTGAATCCAATTGTTATTATAGCTATACTTGTTTTATTATGTATTATTTATCAAAGTTTTCTTATGTGTAGAATAAGTAAGATATATAAACATGTTAAGTATGAAGTAGATAAGGGAGATGGAATATTAAGGGAATTGATAAAAAGAGCACAATCCTCTCATTCCATAACAAATGTAGAGAAAAGGGTGTCTCATGCTAATGATTATCATATGGTCCCAGGTAAAGTGTGATGTGATTGTAGTATAAATGTGATACGAATGTGATACGAATGGTGAGTAAATGTGTATATTTGAAAAGATATGATAAGGATATTATCCTATCATCAGGGGGAATTGTAAAATATTCTAATACATTTTCTAACCTCAATTAAGAAATGGACCATATATAATTATTAGTATAGGCAATAGTCAAAGATATGTAATTATTGTTCATAAATAAATGATAATTAAGATATATTAATATGTTTCAAGGTTTCCTTGACCTTAAATATAGAATGAAGGATTTGCTGAACATGCAGTCTATAGATAGGATAGTAGCTTGCTAATGCATGGTATAGTTGTAACTCTAAAAGGGCATTACAATATACGTACAGCGAACACCTAAAATAGGGTTTGGGCGTAAGACCTAAGTGAACATGTTTGAACACCTAATTAGGTGAAGACCAATAGACTGACATCATTTTCAAATGGTATATAAGCTTGGTGTTAGAGAGGCATGGGAGGAGAGGTAGAGGAGAGATGTACTTGCCATCCACGGACTCTTCACGTCCCAACACTCCCTCCCTCCATCCTCAGGAATGCATAGGACAGATGCCATCAACTAAATTCCTTTCCAAAGGTTTTGTAAGACTTGTTTCGTATTATTTTTGTTATCTTCTTTTTATATTCTTCTTTTATTTTTGTTCGTATTAAATGTTTCACCTTCGTTTGCATCTAAGTGACTCTGCCTATTTTTGACGCACATACATTTATATGTGATCCAATTATTTGAAGTTTGTATTGGCCCTATATATTTTCTTACATAACACAATTAAAACATTATAATATTACAATCAAAACTCCCCTTTATGATGTCATATTGTTAAAATGATGATAGCATTATGACATCACAATCATAAGACCCCTTTCCGGTGTCATAATGATAAGACAACTAAATCACTATGATGTCATAATCAATACACTCTTTTATTATGTCATAATGGTAAAAGAATGATAGCATTATGATGTCACAATCAAAACACATCTTTAGTATCTCATGATGGTAACACAATTAAAACATTATAATATTAAAATCAAAACTCCCCTTTATGATGTCATAATGTTAAGGTGATGATAGCACTATGACATCACAATCATAAGACCCCTTTCCGGTGTCATAATGGTAAGACAACTAAATCACTATGATGTCATAATCAATACATTATTTTATTATGTCATAATGGGAAAAGAATGATAGCATTATGATGTCACAATCAAAACACCTCTTTAGTATCTCCTAATGGTAACACAATTAAAACATTATAATATTACAATCAAAACTCCCCTTTATGATGTCATAATGTTAAGGTGATGATAGCATTATGACATCACAATCATAAGACCCCTTTCCGGTGTCATAATGATAAGACAACTAAATCACTATGATGTCATAATCAATACACTCTTTTATTATGTCATAATGGTAAAAGAATGATAGCATTATGATGTCACAATCAAAACACCTCTTTAGTATCTCCTAATGGTAACACAATTAAAACATTATAATATTACAATCAAAACTCCCCTTTATGATGTCATATTGTTAAAATGATGATAGCATTATGACATCACAATCATAAGACTCCTTTCCGGTGTCATAATTATAAGACAATTAAATCATTATGATGTCATAATCAATACACTCTTTTATTATGTCATAATGGTAAAAGAAGGATAGCATTATGATGTCACAATCAAAACACCTCTTTAGTATCTCCTAATGGTAACACAATTAAAACATTATAATATTACAATCAAAACTCCCCTTTATGATGTCATATTGTTAAAATGATGATAGCATTATGACATCACAATCATAAGACCCCTTTCTGGTGTCATAATGATAAGACAACTAAATCACTATGATGTCATAATCAATACACTCTTTTATTATGTCATAATGATAAAAGAATGATAGCATTATGATGTCACAATCAAAACACCTCTTTAGTATCTCCTAATGGTAACACAATTAAAACATTATAATATTACAATCAAAACTCCCCTTTATGATGTCATATTATAAAAATGATGATAGCATTATGACATCACAATCATAAGACCCCTTTCCGGTGTCATAATGATAAGACAACTAAATCACTATGATGTCATAATCAATACACTCTTTTATTATGTCATAATGGTAAAAGAATGATAGCATTATGATGTCACAATCAAAACACCTCTTTAGTATCTCCTAATGGTAACACAATTAAAACATTATAATATTACAATCAAAACTCCCCTTTATGATGTCATATTGTTAAAATGATGATAGCATTATGACATCACAATCATAAGACCCCTTTCCGGTGTCATAATGATAAGACAACTAAATCACTATGATGTCATAATCAAGACACTCTTTTATTATGTCATAATGGTAAAAGAATGATAGCATTATGATGTCACAATCAAAACACATCTTTAGTATCTCATGATGGTAACACAATTAAAACATTATAATATTACAATCAAAACTCCCCTTTATGATGTCATAATGTTAAGGTGATGATAGCATTATGACATCACAATCATAAGACCCCTTTCCGGTGTCATAATGGTAAGACAACTAAATCACTATGATGTCATAATCAAGACACTCTTTTATTATGTCATAATGGTAAAAGAATGATAGCATTATGATGTCACAATCAAAACACCTCTTTAGTATCTCCTAATGGTAACACAATTAAAACATTATAATATTACAATCAAAACTCCCCTTTATGATGTCATAATGTTAAGGTGATGATAGCATTATGACATCACAATCATAAGACCCCTTTCCGGTGTCATAATGATAAGACAACTAAATCACTATGATGTCATAATCAATACACTCTTTTATTATGTCATAATGGTAAAAGAATGATAGCATTATGATGTCACGATCAAAACACCTCTTTAGTATCTCCTAATGGTAACACAATTAAAACAAAATAATATTACAATCAAAACTCCCCTTTATGATGTCATATTGTTAAAATGATGATAGCATTATGACATCACAATCATAAGACCCCTTTCCGGTGTCATAATGATAAGACAACTAAATCACTATGATGTCATAATCAATACACTCTTTTATTATGTCATAATGGTAAAAGAATGATAGCATTATGATGTCACAATCAAAACACCTCTTTAGTATCTCCTAATGGTAACACAATTAAAACATAATAATATTACAATCAAAACTCCCCTTTATGATGTCATATTGTTAAAATGATGATAGCATTATGACATCACAATCATAAGACCCCTTTCCGGTGTCATAATGATAAGACAACTAAATCACTATGATGTCATAATCAAGACACTCTTTTATTATGTCATAATGGTAAAAGAATGATAGCATTATGATGTCACAATCAAAACACCTCTTTAGTATCTCCTAATGGTAACACAATTAAAACATTATAATATTACAATCAAAACTCCCCTTTATGATGTCATATTGTTAAAATGATGATAGCATTATGACATCACAATCATAAGACCCCTTTCCGGTGTCATAATGATAAGACAACTAAATCACTATCATGTCATAATCAATACACTCTTTTATTATGTCATAATGGTAAAAGAATGATAGCATTATGATGTCACAATCAAAACACATCTTTAGTATCTCATGATGGTAACACAATTAAAACATTATAATATTACAATCAAAACTCCCCTTTATGATGTCATAATGTTAAGGTGATGATAGCATTATGACATCACAATCATAAGACCCCTTTCCGGTGTCATAATGGTAAGACAACTAAATCACTATGATGTCATAATCAATACACTCTTTTATTATGTCATAATGGGAAAAGAATGATAGCATTATGATGTCACAATCAAAACACCTCTTTAGTATCTCCTAATGGTAACACAATTAAAACATTATAATATTACAATCAAAACTCCCCTTTATGATGTCATGTTGTTAAAATGATGATAGCATTATGACATCACAATCATAAGACCCCTTTCCGGTGTCATAATGATAAGACAACTAAATCACTATGATGTCATAATCAATACACTCTTTTATTATGTCATAATGGTAAAAGAATGATAGCATTATGATGTCACAATCAAAACACATCTTTAGTATCTCATGATGGTAACACAATTAAAACATTATAATATTACAATCAAAACTCCCCTTTATGATGTCATAATGTTAAGGTGATGATAGCATTATGACATCACAATCATAAGACCCCTTTCCGGTGTCATAATGGTAAGACAACTAAATCACTATGATGTCATAATCAATACACTCTTTTATTATGTCATAATGGTAAAAGAATGATAGCATTATGATGTCACAATCAAAACACCTCTTTAGTATCTCATGATGGTAACACAATTAAAACATTATAATATTACAATCAAAACTCCCCTTTATGATGTCATAATGTTAAGGTGATGATAGCATTATGACATCACAATCATAAGACCCCTTTCCGTTGTCATAATGGTAAGACAACTAAATCACTATGATGTCATAATCAATACACTCTTTTATTATGTCATAATGGGAAAAGAATGATAGCATTATGATGTCACAATCAAAACACCTCTTTAGTATCTCCTAATGGTAACACAATTAAAACATTATAATATTACAATCAAAACTCCCCTTTATGATGTCATAATGTTAAGGTGATGATAGCATTATGACATCACAATCATAAGACCCCTTTCCGTTGTCATAATGATAAGACAACTAAATCACTATGATGTCATAATCAATACACTCTTTTATTATGTCATAATGGTAAAAGAATGATAGCATTATGATGTCACAATCAAAACACCTCTTTAGTATCTCCTAATGGTAACACAATTAAAACATTATAATATTACAATCAAAACTCCCCTTTATGATGTCATATTGTTAAAATGATGATAGCATTATGACATCACAATCATAAGACCCCTTTCCGGTGTCATAATGATAAGACAACTAAATCACTATGATGTCATAATCAATACACTCTTTTATTATGTCATAATGGTAAAAGAATGATAGCATTATGATGTCACAATCAAAACACCTCTTTAGTATCTCCTAATGGTAACACAATTAAAACATTATAATATTACAATCAAAACTCCCCTTTATGATGTCATATTGTTAAAATGATGATAGCATTATGACATCACAATCATAAGACCCCTTTCCGGTGTCATAATGATAAGACAATTAAATCATTATGATGTCATAATCAATACACTCTTTTATTATGTCATAATGGTAAAAGAATGATAGCATTATGATGTCACAATCAAAACACCTCTTTAGTATCTCCTAATGGTAACACAATTAAAACATTATAATATTACAATCAAAACTCCCCTTTATGATGTCATATTGTTAAAATGATGATAGCATTATGACATCACAATCATAAGACCCCTTTCCGGTGTCATAATTATAAGACAACTAAATCACTATGATGTCATAATCAAGACACTCTTTTATTATGTCATAATGGTAAAAAGAATGATAGCATTATGATGTCACAATCAAAACACCTCTTTAGTATCTCCTAATGGTAACACAATTAAAACATTATAATATTACAATCAAAACTCCCCTTTATGATGTCATATTGTTAAAATGATGATAGCATTATGACATCACAATCATAAGACCCCTTTCCGGTGTCATAACGATAAGACAACTAAATCACTGTGATGTCATAATCAATACACTCTTTTATTATGTCATAATGGTAAAAGAATGATAGCATTATGATGTCACAATCAAAACACCTCTTTAGTATCTCATGATGGTAACACAATTAAAACATTATAATATTACAATCAAAACTCCCCTTTATGATGTCATAATGTTAAGGTGATGATAGCATTATGACATCACAATCATAAGACCCCTTTCCGGTGTCATAATGGTAAGACAACTAAATCACTATGATGTCATAATCAAGACACTCTTTTATTATGTCATAATGGTAAAAGAATGATAGCATTATGATGTCACAATCAAAACACCTCTTTAGTATCTCCTAATGGTAACACAATTAAAACATTATAATATTACAATTAAAACTCCCCTTTATGATGTCATAATGTTAAGGTGATGATAGCATTATGACATCACAATCATAAGACCCCTTTCCGGTGTCATAATGATAAGACAACTAAATCACTATGATGTCATAATCAATACACTCTTTTATTATGTCATAATGGTAAAAGAATGATAGCATTATGATGTCACAATCAAAACACCTCTTTAGTATCTCCTAATGGTAACACAATTAAAACATAATAATATTACAATCAAAACTCCTCTTTATGATGTCATATTGTTAAAATGATGATAGCATTATGACATCACAATCATAAGACCCCTTTCCGGTGTCATAATGATAAGACAACTAAATCACTATGATGTCATAATCAATACACTCTTTTATTATGTCATAATGGTAAAAGAATGATAGCATTATGATGTCACAATCAAAACACCTCTTTAGTATCTCCTAATGGTAACACAATTAAAACATTATAATATTACAATCAAAACTCCCCTTTATGATGTCATATTGTTAAAATGATGATAGCATTATGACATCACAATCATAAGACCCCTTTCCGGTGTCATAATGATAAGACAACTAAATCACTGTGATGTCATAATCAATACACTCTTTTATTATGTCATAATGGTAAAAGAATGATAGCATTCTGATGTCACAATCAAAACACCTCTTTAGTAGCTCCTAATGGTAACACAATTAAAACATTATAATATTACAATCAAAACTCCCCTTTATGATGTCATATTGTTAAAATGATGATAGCATTATGACATCACAATCATAAGACTCCTTTCCGGTGTCATAATTATAAGACAATTAAATCATTATGATGTCATAATCAATACACTCTTTTATTATGTCATAATGGTAAAAGAATGATAGCATTATGATGTCACAATCAAAACACCTCTTTAGTATCTCCTAATGGTAACACAATTAAAACATTATAATATTACAATCAAAACTCCCCTTTATGATGTCATATTGTTAAAATGATGATAGCATTATGACATCACAATCATAAGACCCCTTTCCGGTGTCATAATTATAAGACAACTAAATCACTATGATGTCATAATCAAGACACTCTTTTATTATGTCATAATGGTAAAAAGAATGATAGCATTATGATGTCACAATCAAAACACCTCTTTAGTATCTCCTAATGGTAACACAATTAAAACATTATAATATTACAATCAAAACTCCCCTTTATGATGTCATATTGTTAAAATGATGATAGCATTATGACATCACAATCATAAGACCCCTTTCCGGTGTCATAACGATAAGACAACTAAATCACTGTGATGTCATAATCAATACACTCTTTTATTATGTCATAATGGTAAAAGAATGATAGCATTATGATGTCACAATCAAAACACCTCTTTAGTATCTCATGATGGTAACACAATTAAAACATTATAATATTACAATCAAAACTCCCCTTTATGATGTCATAATGTTAAGGTGATGATAGCATTATGACATCACAATCATAAGACCCCTTTCCGGTGTCATAATGGTAAGACAACTAAATCACTATGATGTCATAATCAAGACACTCTTTTATTATGTCATAATGGTAAAAGAATGATAGCATTATGATGTCACAATCAAAACACCTCTTTAGTATCTCCTAATGGTAACACAATTAAAACATTATAATATTACAATTAAAACTCCCCTTTATGATGTCATAATGTTAAGGTGATGATAGCATTATGACATCACAATCATAAGACCCCTTTCCGGTGTCATAATGATAAGACAACTAAATCACTATGATGTCATAATCAATACACTCTTTTATTATGTCATAATGGTAAAAGAATGATAGCATTATGATGTCACAATCAAAACACCTCTTTAGTATCTCCTAATGGTAACACAATTAAAACATAATAATATTACAATCAAAACTCCTCTTTATGATGTCATATTGTTAAAATGATGATAGCATTATGACATCACAATCATAAGACCCCTTTCCGGTGTCATAATGATAAGACAACTAAATCACTATGATGTCATAATCAATACACTCTTTTATTATGTCATAATGGTAAAAGAATGATAGCATTATGATGTCACAATCAAAACACCTCTTTAGTATCTCCTAATGGTAACACAATTAAAACATTATAATATTACAATCAAAACTCCCCTTTATGATGTCATATTGTTAAAATGATGATAGCATTATGACATCACAATCATAAGACCCCTTTCCGTTGTCATAATGATAAGACAACTAAATCACTATGATGTCATAATCAATACACTCTTTTATTATGTCATAATGGTAAAAGAATGATAGCATTATGATGTCACAATCAAAACACCTCTTTAGTATCTCCTAATGGTAACACAATTAAAACATTATAATATTACAATCAAAACTCCCCTTTATGATGTCATATTGTTAAAATGATGATAGCATTATGACATCACAATCATAAGACCCCTTTCCGGTGTCATAATGATAAGACAACTAAATCACTATGATGTCATAATCAATACACTCTTTTATTATGTCATAATGGTAAAAGAATGATAGCATTATGATGTCACAATCAAAACACCTCTTTAGTATCTCCTAATGGTAACACAATTAAAACATTATAATATTACAATCAAAACTCCCCTTTATGATGTCATATTGTTAAAATGATGATAGCATTATGACATCACAATCATAAGACCCCTTTCCGGTGTCATAATGATAAGACAACTAAATCACTGTGATGTCATAATCAATACACTCTTTTATTATGTCATAATGGTAAAAGAATGATAGCATTATGATGTCACAATCAAAACACCTCTTTAGTAGCTCCTAATGGTAACACAATTAAAACATTATAATATTACAATCAAAACTCCCCTTTATGATGTCATATTGTTAAAATGATGATAGCATTATGACATCACAATCATAAGACTCCTTTCCGGTGTCATAATTATAAGACAATTAAATCATTATGATGTCATAATCAATACACTCTTTTATTATGTCATAATGGTAAAAGAATGATAGCATTATGATGTCACAATCAAAACACCTCTTTAGTATCTCCTAATGGTAACACAATTAAAACATTATAATATTACAATCAAAACTCCCCTTTATGATGTCATATTGTTAAAATGATGATAGCATTATGACATCACAATCATAAGACCCCTTTCCGGTGTCATAATTATAAGACAACTAAATCACTATGATGTCATAATCAAGACACTCTTTTATTATGTCATAATGGTAAAAAGAATGATAGCATTATGATGTCACAATCAAAACACCTCTTTAGTATCTCCTAATGGTAACACAATTAAAACATTATAATATTACAATCAAAACTCCCCTTTATGATGTCATATTGTTAAAATGATGATAGCATTATGACATCACAATCATAAGACCCCTTTCCGGTGTCATAATGATAAGACAACTAAATCACTATGATGTCATAATCAATACACTCTTTTATTATGTCATAATGGTAAAAGAATGATAGCATTATGATGTCACAATCAAAACACCTCTTTAGTATCTCCTAATGGTAACACAATTAAAACATTATAATATTACAATCAAAACTCCCCTTTATGATGTCATATTGTTAAAATGATGATAGCATTATGACATCACAATCATAAGACCCCTTTCCGGTGTCATAATGATAAGACAACTAAATCACTATGATGTCATGATCAATACACTCTTTTATTATGTCATAATGGTAAAAGAATGATAGCATTATGATGTCACAATCAAAACACATCTTTAGTATCTCATGATGGTAACACAATTAAAACATTATAATATTACAATCAAAACTCCCCTTTATGATGTCATATTGTTAAAATGATGATAGCATTATGACATCACAATCATAAGACCCCTTTCCGGTGTCATAATGATAAGACAACTAAATCACTATGATGTCATAATCAATACACTCTTTTATTATGTCATAATGGTAAAAGAATGATAGCATTATGATGTCACAATCAAAACACCTCTTTAGTATCTACTAATGGTAACACAATTAAAACATTATAATATTACAATCAAAACTCCCCTTTATGATGTCATATTGTTAAAATGATGATAGCATTATGACATCACAATCATAAGACTCCTTTCCGGTGTCATAATTATAAGACAATTAAATCACTATGATGTCATAATCAATACACTCTTTTATTATGTCATAATGGTAAAAGAATGATAGCATTATGATGTCACAATCAAAACACCTCTTTAGTATCTCCTAATGGTAACACAATTAAAACATTATAATATTACAATCAAAACTCCCCTTTATGATGTCATATTGTTAAAATGATGATAGCATTATGACATCACAATCATAAGACTCCTTTCCGGTGTCATAATTATAAGACAATTAAATCATTATGATGTCATAATCAATACACTCTTTTATTATGTCATAATGGTAAAAGAATGATAGCATTATGATGTCACAATCAAAACACCTCTTTAGTATCTCCTAATGGTAACACAATTAAAACATAATATTACAATCAAAACTCCCCTTTATGATGTCATATTGTTAAAATGATGATAGCATTATGACATCACAATCATAAGACCCCTTTCCGGTGTCATAATGATAAGACAACTAAATCACTATGATGTCATAATCAATACACTCTTTTATTATGTCATAATGGTAAAAGAATGATAGCATTATGATGTCACAATCAAAACACCTCTTTAGTATCTCCTAATGGTAACACAATTAAAACATTATAATATTACAATCAAAACTCCCCTTTATGATGTCATATTGTTAAAATGATGATAGCATTATGACATCACACTCATAAGACTCCTTTCCGGTGTCATAATTATAAGACAATTAAATCATTATGATGTCATAATCAATACACTCTTTTATTATGTCATAATGGTAAAAGAATGATAGCATTATGATGTCACAATCAAAACACCTCTTTAGTATCTCCTAATGGTAACACAATTAAAACATTATAATATTACAATCAAAACTCCCCTTTATGATGTCATATTGTTAAAATGATGATAGCATTATGACATCACAATCATAAGACCCCTTTCCGGTGTCATAATGATAAGACAACTAAATCACTATGATGTCATAATCAAGACACTCTTTTATTATGTCATAATGGTAAAAGAATGATAGCATTATGATGTCACAATCAAAACACCTCTTTAGTATCTCCTAATGGTAACACAATTAAAACATTATAATATTACAATCAAAACTCCCCTTTATGATGTCATATTGTTAAAATGATGATAGCATTATGACATCACAATCATAAGACCCCTTTCCGGTGTCATAATGATAAGACAACTAAATCACTATGATGTCATAATCAATACACTCTTTTATTATGTCATAATGATGAAAGAATGATAGCATTATGATGTCACAATCAAAACACCTCTTTAGTATCTCCTAATGGTAACACAATTAAAACATTATAATATTACAATCAAAACTCCCCTTTATGATGTCATATTGTAAAAATGATGATAGCATTATGACATCACAATCATAAGACCCCTTTCCGGTGTCATAATGATAAGACAACTAAATCACTATGATGTCATAATCAATACACTCTTTTATTATGTCATAATGGTAAAAGAATGATAGCATTATGATGTCACAATCAAAACACATCTTTAGTATCTCATGATGGTAACACAATTAAAACATTATAATATTACAATCAAAACTCCCCTTTATGATGTCATAATGTTAAGGTGATGATAGCATTATGACATCACAATCATAAGACCCCTTTCCGGTGTTATAATGGTAAGACAACTAAATCACTATGATGTCATAATCAATACACTCTTTTATTATGTCATAATGGGAAAAGAATGATAGCATTATGATGTCACAATCAAAACACCTCTTTAGTATCTCCTAATGGTAACACAATTAAAACATTACAATATAACAATCAAAACTCCCCTTTATGATGTCATAATGTTAAGGTGATGAAAGCATTATGACATCACAATCATAAGACCCCTTTCCGTTGTCATAATGATAAGACAACTAAATCACTATGATGTCATAATCAATACACTCTTTTATTATGTCATAATGGTAAAAGAATGATACCATTATGATGTCACAATCAAAACACCTATTTAGTATCTCCTAATGGTAACACAATTAAAACATTATAATATTACAATCAAAACTCCCCTTTATGATGTCATATTGTTAAAATGATGATAGCATTATGACATCACAATCATAAGACTCCTTTCCGGGGTCATAATTATAAGACAATTAAATCATTATGATGTCATAATCAATACACTCTTTTATTACGTCATAATGGTAAAAGAATGATAGCATTATGATGTCACAATCAAAACCCCTCTTTAGTATCTCCTAATGGTAACACAATTAAAACATTATAATATTACAATCAAAACTCCCCTTTATGATGTCATATTGTTAAAATGATGATAGCATTATGACATCACAATCATAAGACCCCTTTGCGGTGTCATAATGATAAGACAACTAAATCACTATGATGTCATAATCAAGACACTCTTTTATTATGTCATAATGGTAAAAGAATGATAGCATTATGATGTCACAATCAAAACACCTCTTTAGTATCTCCTAATGGTAACACAATTAAAACATTATAATATTACAATCAAAACTCCCCTTTATGATGTCATATTGTTAAAATGATGATAGCATTATGACATCACAATCATAAGACCCCTTTCCGGTGTCATAACGATAAGACAACTAAATCACTATGATGTCATAATCAATACACTCTTTTATTATGTCATAATGGTAAAAGAATGATAGCATTATGATGTCACAATCAAAACACCTCTTTAGTATCTCCTAATGGTAACAAAATTAAAACATTATAATATTACAATCAAAACTCCCCTTTATGATGTCATAATGTTAAGGTGATGATAGCATTATGACATCACAATCATAAGACCCCTTTCCGGTGTCATAATGATAAGACAACTAAATCACTATGATGTCATAATCAATACACTCTTTTATTATGTCATAATGGTAAAAGAATGATAGCATTATGATGTCACAATCAAAACACCTCTTTAGTATCTCATGATGGTAACACAATTAAAACATTATAATATTACAATCAAAACTCCCCTTTATGATGTCATAATGTTAAGGTGATGATAGCATTATGACATCACAATCATAAGACCCCTTTCCGGTGTCATAATGGTAAGACAACTAAATCACTATGATGTCATAATCAAGACACTCTTTTATTATGTCATAATGGTAAAAGAATGATAGCGTTATGATGTCACAATCAAAACACCTCTTTAGTATCTCCTAATGGTAACACAATTAAAACATAATAATATTACAATCAAAACTCCTCTTTATGATGTCATATTGTTAAAATGATGATAGCATTATGACATCACAATCATAAGACCCCTTTCCGGTCTCATAATGATAAGACAACTAAATCACTATGATGTCATAATCAATACACTCTTTTATTATGTCATAATGGTAAAAGAATGATAGCATTATGATGTCACAATCAAAACACCTCTTTAGTATCTCCTAATGGTAACACAATTAAAACATTATAATATTACAATCAAAACTCCCCTTTATGATGTCATATTGTTAAAATGATGATAGCATTATGACATCACAATCATAAGACCCCTTTCCGGTGTCATAATGATAAGACAACTAAATCACTATGATGTCATAATCAAGACACTCTTTTATTATGTCATAATGGTAAAAGAATGATAGCATTATGATGTCACAATCAAAACACCTCTTTAGTATCTCCTAATGGTAACGCAATTAAAACATTATAATATTACAATCAAAACTCCCCTTTATGATGTCATATTGTAAAAATGATGATAGCATTATGACATCACAATCATAAGACCCCTTTCCGGTGTCATAATGATAAGACAACTAAATCACTATGATGTCATAATCAATACACTCTTTTATTATGTCATAATGGTAAAATAATGATAGCATTATGATGTCACAATCAAAACACATCTTTAGTATCTCATAATGGTAACACAATTAAAACATTATAATATTACAATCAAAACTCCCCTTTATGATGTCATAATGTTAAGGTGATGATAGCATTATGACATCACAATCATAAGACCCCTTTCCGGTGTCATAATGGTAAGACAACTAAATCACTATGATGTCATAATCAATACACTCTTTTATTATGTCATAATGGGAAAAGAATGATAGCATTATGATGTCACAATCAAAACACCTCTTTAGTATCTCCTAATGGTAACACAATTAAAACATTATAATATTACAATCAAAACTCCCCTTTATGATGTCATAATGTTAAGGTGATGATAGCATTATGACATCACAATCATAAGACCCCTTTCCGGTGTCATAATGATAAGACAACTAAATCACTATGATGTCATAATCAATACACTCTTTTATTATGTCATAATGGTAAAAGAATGATAGCATTATGATGTCACAATCAAAACACCTCTTTAGTATCTCCTAATGGTAACACAATTAAAACATTATAATATTACAATCAAAACTCCCCTTTATGATGTCATATTGTTAAAATGATGATAGCATTATGACATCACAATCATAAGACCCCTTTCCGGTGTCATAATGATAAGACAACTAAATCACTATGATGTCATAATCAAGACACTCTTTTATTATGTCATAATGGTAAAAAGAATGATAGCATTATGATGTCACAATCAAAACACCTCTTTAGTATCTCCTAATGGTAACACAATTAAAACATTATAATATTACAATCAAAACTCCCCTTTATGATGTCATATTGTTAAAATGATGATAGCATTATGACATCACAATCATAAGACCCCTTTCCGGTGTCATAACGATAAGACAACTAAATCACTATGATGTCATAATCAATACACTCTTTTATTATGTCATAATGGTAAAAGAATGATAGCATTATGATGTCACAATCAAAACACCTCTTTAGTATCTCCTAATGGTAACAAAATTAAAACATTATAATATTACAATCAAAACTCCCCTTTATGATGTCATAATGTTAAGGTGATGATAGCATTATGACATCACAATCATAAGACCCCTTTCCGGTGTCATAATGGTAAGACAACTAAATCACTATGATGTCATAATCAATACACTCTTTTATTATGTCATAATGGTAAAAGAATGATAGCATTATGATGTCACAATCAAAACACCTCTTTAGTATCTCCTAATGGTAACACAATTAAAACATTATAATATTACAATCAAAACTCCCCTTTATGATGTCATATTGTTAAAATGATGATAGCATTATGACATCACACTCATAAGACTCCTTTCCGGTGTCATAATTATAAGACAATTAAATCATTATGATGTCATAATCAATACACTCTTTTATTATGTCATAATGGTAAAAGAATGATAGCATTATGATGTCACAATCAAAACACCTCTTTAGTATCTCCTAATGGTAACACAATTAAAACATTATAATATTACAATCAAAACTCCCCTTTATGATGTCATATTGTTAAAATGATGATAGCATTATGACATCACAATCATAAGACCCCTTTCCGGTGTCATAATGATAAGACAACTAAATCACTATGATGTCATAATCAAGACACTCTTTTATTATGTCATAATGGTAAAAGAATGATAGCATTATGATGTCACAATCAAAACACCTCTTTAGTATCTCCTAATGGTAACACAATTAAAACATTATAATATTACAATCAAAACTCCCCTTTATGATGTCATATTGTTAAAATGATGATAGCATTATGACATCACAATCATAAGACCCCTTTCCGGTGTCATAATGATAAGACAACTAAATCACTATGATGTCATAATCAATACACTCTTTTATTATGTCATAATGATGAAAGAATGATAGCATTATGATGTCACAATCAAAACACCTCTTTAGTATCTCCTAATGGTAACACAATTAAAACATTATAATATTACAATCAAAACTCCCCTTTATGATGTCATATTGTAAAAATGATGATAGCATTATGACATCACAATCATAAGACCCCTTTCCGGTGTCATAATGATAAGACAACTAAATCACTATGATGTCATAATCAATACACTCTTTTATTATGTCATAATGGTAAAAGAATGATAGCATTATGATGTCACAATCAAAACACATCTTTAGTATCTCATGATGGTAACACAATTAAAACATTATAATATTACAATCAAAACTCCCCTTTATGATGTCATAATGTTAAGGTGATGATAGCATTATGACATCACAATCATAAGACCCCTTTCCGGTGTCATAATGGTAAGACAACTAAATCACTATGATGTCATAATCAATACACTCTTTTATTATGTCATAATGGGAAAAGAATGATAGCATTATGATGTCACAATCAAAACACCTCTTTAGTATCTCCTAATGGTAACACAATTAAAACATTACAATATAACAATCAAAACTCCCCTTTATGATGTCATAATGTTAAGGTGATGAAAGCATTATGACATCACAATCATAAGACCCCTTTCCGTTGTCATAATGATAAGACAACTAAATCACTATGATGTCATAATCAATACACTCTTTTATTATGTCATAATGGTAAAAGAATGATACCATTATGATGTCACAATCAAAACACCTATTTAGTATCTCCTAATGGTAACACAATTAAAACATTATAATATTACAATCAAAACTCCCCTTTATGATGTCATATTGTTAAAATGATGATAGCATTATGACATCACAATCATAAGACTCCTTTCCGGGGTCATAATTATAAGACAATTAAATCATTATGATGTCATAATCAATACACTCTTTTATTACGTCATAATGGTAAAAGAATGATAGCATTATGATGTCACAATCAAAACACCTCTTTAGTATCTCCTAATGGTAACACAATTAAAACATTATAATATTACAATCAAAACTCCCCTTTATGATGTCATATTGTTAAAATGATGATAGCATTATGACATCACAATCATAAGACCCCTTTGCGGTGTCATAATGATAAGACAACTAAATCACTATGATGTCATAATCAAGACACTCTTTTATTATGTCATAATGGTAAAAGAATGATAGCATTATGATGTCACAATCAAAACACCTCTTTAGTATCTCCTAATGGTAACACAATTAAAACATTATAATATTACAATCAAAACTCCCCTTTATGATGTCATATTGTTAAAATGATGATAGCATTATGACATCACAATCATAAGACCCCTTTCCGGTGTCATAACGATAAGACAACTAAATCACTATGATGTCATAATCAATACACTCTTTTATTATGTCATAATGGTAAAAGAATGATAGCATTATGATGTCACAATCAAAACACCTCTTTAGTATCTCCTAATGGTAACAAAATTAAAACATTATAATATTACAATCAAAACTCCCCTTTATGATGTCATAATGTTAAGGTGATGATAGCATTATGACATCACAATCATAAGACCCCTTTCCGGTGTCATAATGATAAGACAACTAAATCACTATGATGTCATAATCAATACACTCTTTTATTATGTCATAATGGTAAAAGAATGATAGCATTATGATGTCACAATCAAAACACCTCTTTAGTATCTCATGATGGTAACACAATTAAAACATTATAATATTACAATCAAAACTCCCCTTTATGATGTCATAATGTTAAGGTGATGATAGCATTATGACATCACAATCATAAGACCCCTTTCCGGTGTCATAATGGTAAGACAACTAAATCACTATGATGTCATAATCAATACACTCTTTTATTATGTCATAATGGTAAAAGAATGATAGCATTATGATGTCACAATCAAAACACCTCTTTAGTATCTCCTAATGGTAACACAATTAAAACATTATAATATTACAATCAAAACTCCCCTTTATGATGTCATATTGTTAAAATGATGATAGCATTATGACATCACAATCATAAGACCCCTTTCCGGTGTCATAATGATAAGACAACTAAATCACTATGATGTCATGATCAATACACTCTTTTATTATGTCATAATGGTAAAAGAATGATAGCATTATGATGTCACAATCAAAACACATCTTTAGTATCTCATGATGGTAACACAATTAAAACATTATAATATTACAATCAAAACTCCCCTTTATGATGTCATAATGTTAAGGTGATGATAGCATTATGACATCACAATCATAAGACCCCTTTCCGGTGTCATAATGATAAGACAACTAAATCACTATGATGTCATAATCAATACACTCTTTTATTATGTCATAATGGTAAAAGAATGATAGCATTATGATGTCACAATCAAAACACCTCTTTAGTATCTCCTAATGGTAACACAATTAAAACATTATAATATTACAATCAAAACTCCCCTTTATGATGTCATATTGTTAAAATGATGATAGCATTATGACATCACAATCATAAGACTCCTTTCCGGTGTCATAATTATAAGACAATTAAATCACTATGATGTCATAATCAATACACTCTTTTATTATGTCATAATGGTAAAAGAATGATAGCATTATGATGTCACAATCAAAACACCTCTTTAGTATCTCCTAATGGTAACACAATTAAAACATTATAATATTACAATCAAAACTCCCCTTTATGATGTCATATTGTTAAAATGATGATAGCATTATGACATCACAATCATAAGACTCCTTTCCGGTGTCATAATTATAAGACAATTAAATCATTATGATGTCATAATCAATACACTCTTTTATTATGTCATAATGGTAAAAGAATGATAGCATTATGATGTCACAATCAAAACACCTCTTTAGTATCTCCTAATGGTAACACAATTAAAACATAATATTACAATCAAAACTCCCCTTTATGATGTCATATTGTTAAAATGATGATAGCATTATGACATCACAATCATAAGACCCCTTTCCGGTGTCATAATGATAAGACAACTAAATCACTATGATGTCATAATCAATACACTCTTTTATTATGTCATAATGATAAAAGAATGATAGCATTATGATGTCACAATCAAAACACCTCTTTAGTATCTCCTAATGGTAACACAATTAAAACATTATAATATTACAATCAAAACTCCCCTTTATGATGTCATATTGTAAAAATGATGATAGCATTATGACATCACAATCATAAGACCCCTTTCCGGTGTCATAATGATAAGACAACTAAATCACTATGATGTCATAATCAATACACTCTTTTATTATGTCATAATGGTAAAAGAATGATAGCATTATGATGTCACAATCAAAACACATCTTTAGTATCTCATGATGGTAACACAATTAAAACATTATAATATTACAATCAAAACTCCCCTTTATGATGTCATAATGTTAAGGTGATGATAGCATTATGACATCACAATCATAAGACCCCTTTCCGGTGTCATAATGGTAAGACAACTAAATCACTATGATGTCATAATCAATACACTCTTTTATTATGTCATAATGGGAAAAGAATGATAGCATTATGATGTCACAATCAAAACACCTCTTTAGTATCTCCTAATGGTAACACAATTAAAACATTATAATATTACAATCAAAACTCCCCTTTATGATGTCATAATGTTAAGGTGATGATAGCATTATGACATCACAATCATAAGACCCCTTTCCGGTGTCATAATGATAAGACAACTAAATCACTATGATGTCATAATCAATACACTCTTTTATTATGTCATAATGGTAAAAGAATGATAGCATTATGATGTCACAATCAAAACACCTCTTTAGTATCTCCTAATGGTAACACAATTAAAACATTATAATATTACAATCAAAACTCCCCTTTATGATGTCATATTGTTAAAATGATGATAGCATTATGACATCACAATCATAAGACCCCTTTCCGGTGTCATAATGATAAGACAACTAAATCACTATGATGTCATAATCAATACACTCTTTTATTATGTCATAATGGTAAAAGAATGATAGCATTATGATGTCACAATCAAAACACCTCTTTAGTATCTCCTAATGGTAACACAATTAAAACATTATAATATTACAATCAAAACTCCCCTTTATGATGTCATATTGTTAAAATGATGATAGCATTATGACATCACAATCATAAGACCCCTTTCTGGTGTCATAATGATAAGACAACTAAATCACTGTGATGTCATAATCAATACACTCTTTTATTATGTCATAATGGTAAAAGAATGATAGCATTATGATGTCACAATCAAAACACATCTTTAGTATCTCATGATGGTAACACAATTAAAACATTATAATATTACAATCAAAACTCCCCTTTATGATGTCATAATGTTAAGGTGATGATAGCATTATGACATCACAATCATAAGACCCCTTTCCGGTGTCATAATGGTAAGACAACTAAATCACTATGATGTCATAATCAATACACTCTTTTATTATGTCATAATGGGAAAAGAATGATAGCATTATGATGTCACAATCAAAACACCTCTTTAGTATCTCCTAATGGTAACACAATTAAAACATTATAATATTACAATCAAAACTCCCCTTTATGATGTCATAATGTTAAGGTGATGATAGCATTATGACATCACAATCATAAGACCCCTTTCCGGTGTCATAATGATAAGACAACTAAATCACTATGATGTCATAATCAATACACTCTTTTATTATGTCATAATGGTAAAAGAATGATAGCATTATGATGTCACAATCAAAACACCTCTTTAGTATCTCCTAATGGTAACACAATTAAAACATTATAACATTACAATCAAAACTCCCCTTTATGATGTCATATTGTTAAAATGATGATAGCATTATGACATCACAATCATAAGACCCCTTTCCAGTGTCATAATGATAAGACAACTAAATCACTATGATGTCATAATCAATACACTCTTTTATTATGTCATAATGGTAAAAGAATGATAGCATTATGATGTCACAATCAAAACACCTCTTTAGTATCTCCTAATGGTAACACAATTAAAACATTATAATATTACAATCAAAACTCCCCTTTATGATGTCATATTGTTAAAATGATGATAGCATTATGACATCACAATCATAAGACCCCTTTCCGGTGTCATAATGATAAGACAACTAAATCACTGTGATGTCATAATCAATACACTCTTTTATTATGTCATAATGGTAAAAGAATGATAGCATTATGATGTCACAATCAAAACACCTCTTTAGTAGCTCCTAATGGTAACACAATTAAAACATTATAATATTACAATCAAAACTCCCCTTTATGATGTCATATTGTTAAAATGATGATAGCATTATGACATCACAATCATAAGACTCCTTTCCGGTGTCATAATTATAAGACAATTAAATCATTATGATGTCATAATCAATACACTCTTTTATTATGTCATAATGGTAAAAGAATGATAGCATTATGATGTCACAATCAAAACACCTCTTTAGTATCTCCTAATGGTAACACAATTAAAACATTATAATATTACAATCAAAACTCCCCTTTATGATGTCATATTGTTAAAATGATGATAGCATTATGACATCACAATCATAAGACCCCTTTCCGGTGTCATAATGATAAGACAACTAAATCACTATGATGTCATAATCAAGACACTCTTTTATTATGTCATAATGGTAAAAAGAATGATAGCATTATGATGTCACAATCAAAACACCTCTTTAGTATCTCCTAATGGTAACACAATTAAAACATTATAATATTACAATCAAAACTCCCCTTTATGATGTCATATTGTTAAAATGATGATAGCATTATGACATCACAATCATAAGACCCCTTTCCGTTGTCATAACGATAAGACAACTAAATCACTATGATGTCATAATCAATACACTCTTTTATTATGTCATAATGGTAAAAGAATGATAGCATTATGATGTCACAATCAAAACACCTCTTTAGTATCTCCTAATGGTAACAAAATTAAAACATTATAATATTACAATCAAAACTCCCCTTTATGATGTCATAATGTTAAGGTGATGATAGCATTATGACATCACAATCATAAGACCCCTTTCCGGTCTCATAATGATAAGACAACTTAATCACTATGATGTCATAATCAATACACTCTTTTATTATGTCATAATGGTAAAAGAATGATAGCATTATGATATCACAATCAAAACACCTCTTTAGTATCTCATGATGGTAACACAATTAAAACATTATAATATTACAATCAAAACTCCCCTTTATGATGTCATAATGTTAAGGTGATGATAGCATTATGACATCACAATCATAAGACCCCTTTCCGGTGTCATAATGGTAAGACAACTAAATCACTATGATGTCATAATCAATACACTCTTTTATTATGTCATAATGGTAAAAGAATGATAGCATTATGATGTCACAATCAAAACACCTCTTTAGTATCTCCTAATGGTAACACAATTAAAACATTATAACATTACAATCAAAACTCCCCTTTATGATGTCATATTGTTAAAATGATGATAGCATTATGACATCACAATCATAAGACTCCTTTCCGGTGTCATAATTATAAGACAATTAAATCATTATGATGTCATAATCAATACACTCTTTTATTATGTCATAATGGTAAAAGAATGATAGCATTATGATGTCACAATCAAAACACCTCTTTAGTATCTCCTAATGGTAACATAATTAAAACATTATAATATTACAATCAAAACTCCCCTTTATGATGTCATATTGTTAAAATGATGATAGCATTATGACATCACAATCATAAGACCCCTTTCCGGTGTCATAATGATAAGACAACTAAATCACTATGATGTCATAATCAAGACACTCTTTTATTATGTCATAATGGTAAAAAGAATGATAGCATTATGATGTCACAATCAAAACACCTCTTTAGTATCTCCTAATGGTAACACAATTAAAACATTATAATATTACAATCAAAACTCCCCTTTATGATGTCATATTGTTAAAATGATGATAGCATTATGACATCACAATCATAAGACCCCTTTCCGGTGTCATAACGATAAGACAACTAAATCACTATGATGTCATAATCAATACACTCTTTTATTATGTCATAATGGTAAAAGAATGATAGCATTATGATGTCACAATCAAAACACCTCTTTAGTATCTCCTAATGGTAACAAAATTAAAACATTATAATATTACAATCAAAACTCCCCTTTATGATGTCATAATGTTAAGGTGATGATAGCATTATGACATCACAATCATAAGACCCCTTTCCGGTCTCATAATGATAAGACAACTTAATCACTATGATGTCATAATCAATACACTCTTTTATTATGTCATAATGGTAAAAGAATGATAGCATTATGATATCACAATCAAAACACCTCTTTAGTATCTCATGATGGTAACACAATTAAAACATTATAATATTACAATCAAAACTCCCCTTTATGATGTCATAATGTTAAGGTGATGATAGCATTATGACATCACAATCATAAGACCCCTTTCCGGTGTCATAATGGTAAGACAACTAAATCACTATGATGTCATAATCAATACACTCTTTTATTATGTCATAATGGTAAAAGAATGATAGCATTATGATGTCACAATCAAAACACCTCTTTAGTATCTCCTAATGGTAACACAATTAAAACATTATAATATTACAATCAAAACTCCCCTTTATGATGTCATATTGTTAAAATGATGATAGCATTATGACATCACAATCATAAGACCCCTTTCCGGTGTCATAATTATAAGACCATTAAATCATTATGATGTCATAATCAATACACTCTTTTATTATGTCATAATGGTAAAAGAATGATAGCATTATGATGTCACAATCAAAACACCTCTTTAGTATCTCCTAATGGTAACACAATTAAAACATTATAATATTACAATCAAAACTCCCCTTTATGATGTCATAATGTTAAGATGATGATAGCATTATGACATCACAATCATAAGACCCCTTTCCGGTGTCATAATGATAAGACAATTAAATCACTATGATGTCATAATCAATACACTCTTTTATTATGTCATAATGGTAAAAGAATGATAGCATTATGATGTCACAATCAAAACACCTCTTTAGTATCTCCTAATGGTAACATGTAAAATATTCTAATACATTTTCTAACCTCAATTAAGAAATGGACCATATATAATTATTAGTATAGGCAATAGTCAAAGATATGTAATTATTGTTCATAAATAAATGATAATTAAGATATATTAATATGTTTCAAGGTTTCCTTGACCTTAAATATAGAATGAAGGATTTGCTGAACATGCAGTCTATAGATAGGATAGTAGCTTGCTAATGCATGGTATAGTTGTAACTCTAAAAGGGCATTACAATATACGTACAGCGAACACCTAAAATAGGGTTTGGGCGTAAGACCTAAGTGAACATGTTTGAACACCTAATTAGGTGAAGACCAATAGACTGACATCATTTTCAAATGGTATATAAGCTTGGTGTTAGAGAGGCATGGGAGGAGAGGTAGAGGAGAGATGTACTTGCCATCCACGGACTCTTCACGTCCCTACACTCCCTCCCTCCATCCTCAGGAATGCATAGGACAGATGCCATCAACTAAATTCCTTTCCAAAGGTTTTGTAAGACTTGTTTCGTATTATTTTTGTTATCTTCTTTTTATATTCTTCTTTTATTTTTGTTCGTATTAAATGTTTCACCTTCGTTTGCATCTAAGTGACTCTGCCTATTTTTGACGCACATACATTTATATGTGATCCAATTATTTGAAGTTTGTATTGGCCCTATATATTTTCTTACATATCTGGCGTGCGAGCCCTGCGTATTTTTTTCCTGACCTTTGCCCTCCAGCTTGCTCAGGGGGAAGGTCAGATATATCTGTACACTTTTTGCAAACTGTCGGGAGACAATTAAGAAAAGAACCTTTGAGGATACAGACTTTCAGATTTTATTGGAACCAAAAGTGCTAAAAGACGCTATTGACGGCAGACGCAAGAAAGCCATACAGCGTGAAACAACACCCACTCAAGGAGAGTTCACTAAACAGGGTAAGTCATGGATCTTATAAAAACATATGCTAACAAAAGTAAAATAACTTTTCAATTTGATAATTGTCCTACTAATGCACAGTTATGGGCTAGTATGTACAAACAATGTGAGCTAGAGAATATGAAAATAGATAAGAAATTGTTATGTATTGATAAACTTAAGAAGAAACTGCAAAATGTCCTAAGCATGTTTAAAACGTTTAATGACTTGATTGTGGAGGATTTACAACCTAGACAAAGTATTTGCATGATTAACAAAGTTGTACCAGAATCTAACCCTGATGACAATACTGACGACTTTAACAGCTGTCCCGACTGTTTTGTTTTAGCTCAGCAATTAGAGAACTTGGAGAGGGCTAGGGACAGACAAGCTCAGTTACTGTCTAAACTATGTTTAGAAAATAAGAAGGTGTCAGTTATCACAAGACAAGAAGGTAAGAAGGGTGTATCTTTTGTCCCTGAAATAGCTGGTACCTCAACAATAGATTCTGATGAGGAACTTGACGTAGGAGGAGTTGAGAGACAAAAGCTCAGAGACAGTGCAACAAAATTGACTTTAAAAATTAATGATCAATTAATGAAAATTGCCAAAGATATTCCTAAATATGACGATAAGATGGATGCATTCCATAATATTGATGTATTTGAAACAAATACAGACAAATTCCAATTAAGTAATAAACAAAGAAACGCCATTTTTAAGCTATGGATACCTTCACATATGTCCAAAAGGTTACAGGACACACCTACAGAGGATGCATTAGGTCAATTAGTGCATGCAAATGACATGGATAGATTGAAACAATTAATTCTGTTTACAACTGGTGACTCATCTCCATCTCTAAAAGTAAATCTTCAAGATGATCCCTTTGCATTTTTGTTGAAATTTGAGAAAGCCTATAGAATGGTAATGGGAGTTGATGATGGAGATGAACCACAGGCAATGATTATAGCATTTGTAAGGAAATTTAAATATCTAGATCCTGTATCTGTTCAGCTTGCCTCTGAAAAACCTAGTTTGCAAGAAGCAGCCATATTCATTGATCGTATTAGAAGAGCGATGAAAATGTCAACTG
The DNA here is from genome assembly GCF_027358695.1 of Spea bombifrons. Classification (NCBI taxonomy): domain Eukaryota; kingdom Metazoa; phylum Chordata; class Amphibia; order Anura; family Pelobatidae; genus Spea; species Spea bombifrons. Next base: position 42,162,159 of record NC_071088.1, read on the forward strand.
TAAAGGTAAAAGTATCTACAGTACAGGAACTAATTGACAAACGGCCAGAATTAACTCATAATGACTGTCACAAGCCACAAACTAATCCTACTAATTTTGAACGATTTGATAATACTAACCGAAAGATATTCAGACCAAATGTTAGTTGTTATCATTGTGGTCAAAGAGGACATTTGAAGTGGCAGTGTAAACAATTTCTTCAAAATAGAAAATTTGTCCCTAGAACACAAAATTTTGGGAAAGAAAATGGGCTGATGCCAACAGCCCCACCTACTGGTGAACAATTTAAGTCAACGTCCCCATACACTCCACTAATAAGACAGGTGCAAGAGCTCACAACAAATAGTACTGCTACTAATGTAACAGGAAAGAATGTCAGGAGGGGTCTGACACCCTCTCAGTGACTAGATAAGAATCAATCACTCTGTAAGTTGACCTATGTAGCTCCAGTGTCAACTGACAACTGTGGCAGACCATATGTCAAGGGAAAATTACAGGGAAAAGAGATTACATTCCTAATTGATACAGGAGCTCAATTAAGTGTGACTAATCAAGCTTTACCTATAACATCTAACTCACCTGTTTGCACGATTGTAGGTTTTAGTGGTAAAGGTAATACTTCAGCAACTTTGGTTACTGGTGTTTTGTTTGAGATTCCTGGCTATTTGTGTACTGAAATTGATATCTGGCATTGTCCTAGCTCAGAAAATATCTTAGGGGCTGATGTAATGAGAGAACGAGGTTGGGTCATTGACTTAGGGAATCAAGTGATTTGGAGAAGTAATAACCTTAAAGGGCCTGTAGTAATTGATCCAAGTGACTACAGTGTAGTGGCCGTCATCAATTTAATTGAGGAGGTATCCCCAAATCATGTTTGGCCACAAATGGATTGTAATGACTTGACTCTTGTAGAAATTGTGCAGAAATATCCCTCGTTATGGGCTCAATCTAAGAATGAGGTAGGGACGATGAAAGATGTTGTTGTTAAAGTGGAAGGAACAGATCCCATAGCTCAGAAACAGTACCGATTGCCTCCAGATTCAATTGAGCCTTTGTCCAAAATTATTGAAGAACTACTTCAACAAGGCGTCATACGCAAATCAAATTCGGTGACAAACTATCCGTTATGGGCAGTTAAGAAACCAGATAATTCTTATAGAATGCTTCTAGATCTGCGTATGTTTAATAAATGTACCCCAAATGTGGCGCCAATTGTAGCAGATACCCCCGACATCATGTCTCGATTGAATGCTAAGGCAAAGTTTTTCTCGGTACTGGATATCAGTAATGGTTTTTTCAGTATTCAGATAGAGAGGAGTTGTCAATACAAATTTGCTTTTACTTTTCTGAATGAGCAATATGTATTTTGCAGATTACCACAAGGGGCGCACATGTCACCTAGTCTGTTTCATCAGGCATTGGCAAAAGTGTTATCAAAATTCTCAAGGCAAGATTGTATTCTACAGTATGTTGATGATATCTTGTTGGCAACAGAGAGTAGAGAGGAACATCTCACCTTGCTAGCAGAATTGTTTAATCTGTTGTACGAGTCAGGATTGAAATTAAATCCAAGGAAGGTCCAATTACTGAAACAAGAGGTTCAGTACTTGGGAGTTTTGATAAGTCCAGGCCAGAGACATCCTTTGCAGGAAAGAGTAGCAACAGTAGCAGCTTTGCCTGTACCTACAACTTTCAAAGCTTTAAGACAATTCCTGGGACTTGTAAATTTTTCTAGAGACTTCATAGAGGGCTTTGCTGAAAAAGCTAAACCCTTATATGACTTACTAAAAAGTACTGATGATGACAATTTGTTTGGTCCATGGGGAGATGAGCAGCAGAAAGCGTTTGAACAACTTAAACTTGATTTACAGAGAGCACCAGCTTTGACAACTGTGTATCCATCTAAGCCTTTTGCTTTACAAGTTCATACCTCGGAGACGGCTGTCTCGGCAGTTTTACTGCAGCTACAGGGAAAGGAATGGAGAATAGTTGGCTATTTTTCCAAACTCCTTTCACCTGTGGAAAAAGGGTTTGAAACGTGTGCAAGACATCTGGTGGGTGTACACTTTGCAGTCAAGGCGACTGAACATATAGTTGGGTTTAACAAACTAATTCTGCAGACCCCTCACTCCACTTTGAAATTGCTTCTTGAAAAAAGTATCCCAGGAGTGTCACATCAAAGATTTGCACATTGGTTGTTGTCTTTATCTCCAAAACAGATTGAAGTGGATCATAAAGCTAAATATGTGCTCCCTCAACTAATGCAATATGAGGGTGAATCACATGAGTGTGTTGAGACATTTCAGGGGGATTTTCCATCCCTTTTTTAGAAAAGAAGTAGAGGAAACTGATGAACCAGTATTTGTAGATGGTTCTAGATTTTGTTTGAAAGGACAATATTATACCGGATATGCCATTTGGTTTCCAAAGAAAGGTCGAGCTATTCAGCATAGACTACCAGGACATTTTTCTGCACAGAGAGCAGAAATTGAAGCTGTTAAAACAGTGTTGGAAATTAATGAAAAAGAAAATAATGATCCTTTGGTAATCTATAGCGATAGTTCATATGTCGTACGTTCACTAACAGACTACTTACCTGTGTGGAAAAAACGAGGTTTTGTGGATTCATCTAACAAAATCTTAAGTCATGTTGATACATTGCAGACTATCTTTGAGCTTGCTTCTAAAAATCCTAACCGATATGCTATTGTCAAAGTACCTGGCCATAGCAGAGGGACTAGTGATTTAGCTTTGGGAAATGAGAAAGCAGATTCTCTAGCCAAGGAAGCAGCTTTGATAGGAGAGATAGTGATGGAACTAGAACCGTTGGAAGTACTACCAGTAAAGAGTAAGGAAGCAAATTTACCTTCATTTAGTGATGAACAGATGAAAGATCCGTTCATTGTGGAATGTAAGAATAAAATAACACCTCCTTTTGTTTGTGAAAATGGAGTGATTTGTTATGAAATGCAAGGTAATTTACTTCCAGTTGTGCCTAAACACTTGCAGACGGAATTCACCCGCTATAATCATGAAAGTTTAGGTCATGTGGGTCAGCAAAAGTTGCTGGAAATTCTCAAAGAGAAGTTTTATTGGGACAAAATGGAGGACTCTGTACAAAATGTTGTTCAGTCATGTCTCATTTGTGCTCAAGTAACCCCAGGCCTAAAGGACAAAAGCCTCCACTTCTAAGAATTGCACCTGCAGACGGTCCGTGGTCTACATTGCAGATTGACTACGTAGGTCCCCTACCTTCAGGTAAACAAGGTCTCAGGTACGCATTGGTTGTGGTAGATGTATTTTCTAAGTGGGTAGAACTGTTGCCTGTCAGGAAAGATGATGCTTTGTCCACGGCAAAAGCATTAGTGAACCATGTTTTTTGTACTTGGGGAATCCCAAGGATGATTTCATCTGACAGGGGGAGCCATTTTACTGGCAAAGTCATGCAGGCTGTTTGCGCAATCCTGGGGGTACGTCAACAATTCCATGTTCCATACCATCCTCAGTCCGCAGGTATTGTAGAAAGAATGAACAGAACGATTAAGTCTAGAATTGCAAAAATGTTACTTGATAAAGGAAATACTTGGGTTGATGCAGTACCTCTGGTATTGATGAGTATTAGGGGAACGAGCTCCTCAACTACCCAGTATACACCTTTTGAATTAATGACAGGAAGGAAAATGCCATTGATCTTTCCTCATGAACCGTTTTTGTCTACTCCACAGAAAGATGCCATTGCAAGAACTAAGTGGTTACAGATACTTCAGGAGAATTTAAAAACAATTCTTCCTCACGCAGCGTCTAGAATGCAGCGTATGGTACCGCCTCACTCTTCTAAATTTGTGAAAGGAGCATCAGTAATGATTAAGACTTTTAGGAAGGCGGGACCTTGGGAAAGTAATTGGGAAGGACCGTTTGAAATAATCGATACTATGGGTCAAGTTATGATCCTTGTTCAAAGAACAGAAAAGACTGTGAAAAATACCCGTAGGCAGCAGAAGCTGTGGGTACATGTTGACCAGTGTAAATTGTATGTTTCTAACTAAATTCTGTTCTTGCAGGAACACAGTTCTGCAAGAAAATGGAGGAACAAAACTGTTTACTATTGGACAAAGAACCTCCAAAGAAACAGCAATACAAGAAGCGTGACATCAAGATAGCGTGTTACATATTACTTCCATGGTTGTTGGTGCTGAGTTTTTTGATTGCTGTGTTGTTTGAACTATACCAGAAGCCAATTGGAATTGATGATCCGATAAAGGATTTACCACAGAAGACATTGTTATCACATAAAATAAGAGAAGTTCAGGTGGATCGACTCCTGACATCAGACATTGATACATCAAGAGACATTGTTGGACAAATTAGATTCGGTTATGGCTCCAGAGATCAACCTTGTTTGACTATATTTTTTGAGCATACCTCAGAAATCACGGTTCATGCAAAAGTAGGACCAAAAGCCAAATTCACACAGTCACAGGGGAATTATACCCATAATAATCAGACAGGTGTTTGGGAATGTCATCCTACTGAGTCCATGTGGTGGTCTATAACAATTAAGGGAGAAGAACATGCACAATGGACAGGTGATGTTACCAATGAGATGTTAACATCAGGGAAAATGGGAAGATCTAAGACAGAGATTTGGTATAAGACTCAGTCTTATGGGAAAATCTTAGATCCTTCACTGCTTTCTATATCAGCAGGGGATGATGATTGGACTAGGGTTTGGAACTTTCAGGTGGAAAGAGAGACAGCTTTGGTCAAAGTATCTTTTGTGTTTACGGTAACTAATTCTATAGCACCTGAAGTTAGAGTTAATCCCCGTAGTGTGAAAGTCCAAGAGGAATTGGAACCTATAGAACTACAATGTGGGACAAGGTTACCATTACCCCAGGAAGCATCACTCGTTTGGTCAAAAGGGAAAACATCTTTAGGAAGTTTTACGAATAATCCAACTCGTATACTTCATAAGGGTCAAATGGGGGAGGTACATTGGAATGGTATGCATTTTATGCTTAGATTAGATAGTCCAACTCGTAAAGACTCTGGGATATATGAATGTTGTGTATTACTGAAAGGAGATTACAAACACTGCGACAGAGCAAATGTCAGTGTTTGGTCCCCTGAAGATAATTTGTGTACTGGTACTACACTCAAACCATCCAATCCTTTTCAGGTTAATTATTTTCAATCTAAACCATTATTGAGGAATGGATCGTTTGTAACCCTAGTTTGGACTTTTAACATGACTGATTGGAAAATATCCACTTGGTTTCCTCAATGTTTGTCACACCTTACTAATATGGAAAAAGGTCTTGCCCAATGGTTTGGACAAAATCCATTGAGAATGACAAGAAGTAGACGAGGTGTTATTGAGGGAATCTTGGGGGGTGTTGGTTCGGTAGGAAGCTTACTGAATACTATGGATATAAATACTCTTAAATCCGATTTGGGATCCGTAAGTTATGTAGGAAGTCAGGGAGCAAAAGTACAAAAAGGGTTAAATCAGTTATTGGAACAAATGGTTCTAAGTTCTGCTACTGTGATTGGGTCGTCTGTATCTCACTTACAGGATGCCACTTTAGACTTAATAGAGAGTCAAGAGGAGAATCAAGTGTCAAGGGCATGCCTGGAAATACAGATAGAATATTCCACTAATCTAAAGATGATTGCACAGGCTTTACAGAGTGGTATTACACCTTTGGGTTTGTTGAAAAGCTTACCTGATAAATATAGTTTTGGTCTGGGTCATATTGATTTGTGGATTAATAAATGGATGGGTTGTGATCAGGATTTTTGTATTGGGACATCTTTAATCCCAGTGGCAGGAGTTGAACAAGTAATGGTACCAGTAACAGTTTTAGGAATTCCGGTCAGTGACACACAATTGATTCATTATAATTTAAGATATACAGATTTTGTATTTGATGGTGAAAATCTGGAACAATTAGATGTTTCAGCTTGTCTTCATTTTGTTTCCAAAGTAATATGTCTTCCAGGGCAAGAAAAAGTTGTCTATCATTCTTGTTTTCACAATCATTCATCATGTGAGGCCAGGATTGAAAGTGTTACATCTATGCATGAATTAATGACTCAAGTAAAGATAGGAAAAGTTTGTTTTCAGGTAATGAAGGAAGAGTCATTGGTCAGAGCATTCTTTTCAAATTGTATGCATAATGAAACTCTTCACAGAGGATTATATTGCATAGAAGGGGAATTGAAAAAGTTGGAGATAGATGGGAAAAAGTTTAATGTCTCCACTATGGGCATAGAGCGTTTAAAAACACTACCTCTGCAATTTAATCTCACACAGATAGACCATTTTCCTTGGAAAACATGGACTGAGGAAATAAAGAAAGATAAGGGATTATTGGCCATATTAAAACAACAATTGAAAGATGCCGAAATTGTTTTCAAACATAAACAAGGTGAATTAGAACAAATTCAACATCAATGGAATGATATGTCTGGAGTTAGTTGGTGGTCAAATTTTAAAAAATCAGTAAATATGTGGTCACAATCTTCGGTAAAATCCGCAGCTGGGAATATATTGTTGAATCCAATTGTTATTATAGCTATACTTGTTTTATTATGTATTATTTATCAAAGTTTTCTTATGTGTAGAATAAGTAAGATATATAAACATGTTAAGTATGAAGTAGATAAGGGAGATGGAATATTAAGGGAATTGATAAAAAGAGCACAATCCTCTCATTCCATAACAAATGTAGAGAAAAGGGTGTCTCATGCTAATGATTATCATATGGTCCCAGGTAAAGTGTGATGTGATTGTAGTATAAATGTGATACGAATGTGATACGAATGGTGAGTAAATGTGTATATTTGAAAAGATATGATAAGGATATTATCCTATCATCAGGGGGAATTGTAAAATATTCTAATACATTTTCTAACCTCAATTAAGAAATGGACCATATATAATTATTAGTATAGGCAATAGTCAAAGATATGTAATTATTGTTCATAAATAAATGATAATTAAGATATATTAATATGTTTCAAGGTTTCCTTGACCTTAAATATAGAATGAAGGATTTGCTGAACATGCAGTCTATAGATAGGATAGTAGCTTGCTAATGCATGGTATAGTTGTAACTCTAAAAGGGCATTACAATATACGTACAGCGAACACCTAAAATAGGGTTTGGGCGTAAGACCTAAGTGAACATGTTTGAACACCTAATTAGGTGAAGACCAATAGACTGACATCATTTTCAAATGGTATATAAGCTTGGTGTTAGAGAGGCATGGGAGGAGAGGTAGAGGAGAGATGTACTTGCCATCCACGGACTCTTCACGTCCCAACACTCCCTCCCTCCATCCTCAGGAATGCATAGGACAGATGCCATCAACTAAATTCCTTTCCAAAGGTTTTGTAAGACTTGTTTCGTATTATTTTTGTTATCTTCTTTTTATATTCTTCTTTTATTTTTGTTCGTATTAAATGTTTCACCTTCGTTTGCATCTAAGTGACTCCAATTATTTGAAGTTTGTATTGGCCCTATATATTTTCTTACATAACACAATTAAAACATTATAATATTACAATCAAAACTCCCCTTTATGATGTCATATTGTTAAAATGATGATAGCATTATGACATCACAATCATAAGACCCCTTTCCGCATTATGATGTCACAATCAAAACACCTCTTTAGTATCTCCTAATGGTAACACAATTAAAACATTATAATATTACAATCAAAACTCCCCTTTATGATGTCATATTGTTAAAATGATGATAGCATTATGACATCACAATCATAAGACCCCTTTCTGGTGTCATAATGATAAGACAACTAAATCACTATGATGTCATAATCAATACACTCTTTTATTATGTCATAATGGTAAAAGAATGATAGCATTATGATGTCACAATAAAAACACATCTTTAGTATCTCATGATGGTAACACAATTAAAACATTATAATATTAAAATCAAAACTCCCCTTTATGATGTCATAATGTTAAGGTGATGATAGCACTATGACATCACAATCATAAGACCCCTTTCCGGTGTCATAATGGTAAGACAACTAAATCACTATGATGTCATAATCAATACATTATTTTATTATGTCATAATGGTAAAAGAATGATAGCATTATGATGTCACAATCAAAACACCTCTTTAGTATCTCCTAATGGTAACACAATTAAAACATTATAATATTACAATCAAAACTCCCCTTTATGATGTCATAATGTTAAGGTGATGATAGCATTATGACATCACAATCATAAGACCCCTTTCCGGTGTCATAATGATAAGACAACTAAATCACTATGATGTCATAATCAATACACTCTTTTATTATGTCATAATGGTAAAAGAATGATAGCATTATGATGTCACAATCAAAACACCTCTTTAGTATCTCCTAATGGTAACACAATTAAAACATTATAATATTACAATCAAAACTCCCCTTTATGATGTCATATTGTTAAAATGATGATAGCATTATGACATCACAATCATAAGACTCCTTTCCGGTGTCATAATTATAAGACAATTAAATCATTATGATGTCATAATCAATACACTCTTTTATTATGTCATAATGGTAAAAGAAGGATAGCATTATGATGTCACAATCAAAACACCTCTTTAGTATCTCCTAATGGTAACACAATTAAAACATTATAATATTACAATCAAAACTCCCCTTTATGATGTCATATTGTTAAAATGATGATAGCATTATGACATCACAATCATAAGACCCCTTTCTGGTGTCATAATGATAAGACAACTAAATCACTATGATGTCATAATCAATACACTCTTTTATTATGTCATAATGATAAAAGAATGATAGCATTATGATGTCACAATCAAAACACCTCTTTAGTATCTCCTAATGGTAACACAATTAAAACATTATAATATTACAATCAAAACTCCCCTTTATGATGTCATATTATAAAAATGATGATAGCATTATGACATCACAATCATAAGACCCCTTTCCGGTGTCATAATGATAAGACAACTAAATCACTATGATGTCATAATCAATACACTCTTTTATTATGTCATAATGGTAAAAGAATGATAGCATTATGATGTCACAATCAAAACACCTCTTTAGTATCTCCTAATGGTAACACAATTAAAACATTATAATATTACAATCAAAACTCCCCTTTATGATGTCATATTGTTAAAATGATGATAGCATTATGACATCACAATCATAAGACCCCTTTCCGGTGTCATAATGATAAGACAACTAAATCACTATGATGTCATAATCAAGACACTCTTTTATTATGTCATAATGGTAAAAGAATGATAGCATTATGATGTCACAATCAAAACACATCTTTAGTATCTCATGATGGTAACACAATTAAAACATTATAATATTACAATCAAAACTCCCCTTTATGATGTCATAATGTTAAGGTGATGATAGCATTATGACATCACAATCATAAGACCCCTTTCCGGTGTCATAATGGTAAGACAACTAAATCACTATGATGTCATAATCAAGACACTCTTTTATTATGTCATAATGGTAAAAGAATGATAGCATTATGATGTCACAATCAAAACACCTCTTTAGTATCTCCTAATGGTAACACAATTAAAACATAATAATATTACAATCAAAACTCCCCTTTATGATGTCATATTGTTAAAATGATGATAGCATTATGACATCACAATCATAAGACCCCTTTCCGGTGTCATAATGATAAGACAACTAAATCACTATGATGTCATAATCAATACACTCTTTTATTATGTCATAATGGTAAAAGAATGATAGCATTATGATGTCACAATCAAAACACCTCTTTAGTATCTCCTAATGGTAACACAATTAAAACATTATAATATTACAATCAAAACTCCCCTTTATGATGTCATATTGTTAAAATGATGATAGCATTATGAAATAACAATCATAAGACCCCTTTCCGGTGTCATAACGATAAGACAACTAAATCACTATGATGTCATTATCAATACACTCTTTTATTATGTCATAATGGTAAAAGAATGATAGCATTATGATGTCACAATCAAAACACCTCTTTAGTATCTCCTAATGGTAACAAAATTAAAACATTATAATATTACAATCAAAACTCCCCTTTATGATGTCATAATGTTAAGGTGATGATAGCATTATGACATCACAATCATAAGACCCCTTTCCGGTGTCATAATGGTAAGACAACTAAATCACTATGATGTCATAATCAATACACTCTTTTATTATGTCATAATGGTAAAAGAATGATAGCATTATGATGTCACAATCAAAACACCTCTTTAGTATCTCCTAATGGTAACAGAATTAAAACATTATAATATTACAATCAAAACTCCCCTTTATGATGTCATATTGTTAAAATGATGATAGCATTATGACATCACAATCATAAGACTCCTTTCCGGTGTCATAATTATAAGACAATTAAATCATTATGATGTCATAATCAATACACTCTTTTATTATGTCATAATGGTAAAAGAAGGATAGCATTATGATGTCACAATCAAAACACCTCTTTAGTATCTCCTAATGGTAACACAATTAAAACATTATAATATTACAATCAAAACTCCCCTTTATGATGTCATATTGTTAAAATGATGATAGCATTATGACATCACAATCATAAGACCCCTTTCTGGTGTCATAATGATAAGACAACTAAATCACTATCATGTCATAATCAATACACTCTTTTATTATGTCATAATGGTAAAAGAATGATAGCATTATGATGTCACAATCAAAACACATCTTTAGTATCTCATGATGGTAACACAATTAAAACATTATAATATTACAATCAAAACTCCCCTTTATGATGTCATAATGTTAAGGTGATGATAGCATTATGACATCACAATCATAAGACCCCTTTCCGGTGTCATAATGGTAAGACAACTAAATCACTATGATGTCATAATCAATACACTCTTTTATTATGTCATAATGGGAAAAGAATGATAGCATTATGATGTCACAATCAAAACACCTCTTTAGTATCTCCTAATGGTAACACAATTAAAACATTATAATATTACAATCAAAACTCCCCTTTATGATGTCATATTGTTAAAATGATGATAGCATTATGACATCACAATCATAAGACCCCTTTCCGGTGTCATAATGATAAGACAACTAAATCACTATGATGTCATAATCAATACACTCTTTTATTATGTCATAATGGTAAAAGAATGATATCATTATGATGTCACAATCAAAACACCTCTTTAGTATCTCCTAATGGTAACACAATTAAAACATTATAATATTACAATCAAAACTCCCCTTTATGATGTCATAATGTTAAGGTGATGATAGCATTATGACATCACAATCATAAGACCCCTTTCCGGTGTCATAATGATAAGACAACTAAATCACTATGATGTCATAATCAATACACTCTTTTATTATGTCATAATGGTAAAAGAATGATAGCATTATGATGTCACAATCAAAACACCTCTTTAGTATCTCATGATGGTAACACAATTAAAACATTATAATATTACAATCAAAACTCCCCTTTATGATGTCATATTGTTAAAATGATGATAGCATTATGACATCACAATCATAAGACTCCTTTCCGGTGTCATAATTATAAGACAATTAAATCATTATGATGTCATAATCAATACACTCTTTTATTATGTCATAATGGTAAAAGAATGATAGCATTATGATATCACAATCAAAACACCTCTTTAGTATCTCCTAATGGTAACACAATTAAAACATTATAATATTACAATCAAAACTCCCCTTTATGATGTCATATTGTTAAAATGATGATAGCATTATGACATCACAATCATAAGACCCCTTTCCAGTGTCATAATGATAAGACAACTAAATCACTATGATGTCTTAATCAATACACTCTTTTATTATGTCATAATGGTAAAAGAATGATAGCATTATGATGTCACAATCAAAACACCTCTTTAGTATCTCCTAATGGTAACACAATTAAAACATTATAATATTACAATCAAAACTCCCCTTTATGATGTCATAATGTTAAGGTGATGATAGCATTATGACATCACAATCATAAGACCCCTTTCCGGTGTCAAAATGATAAGACAACTAAATCACTATGATGTCATAATCAATACACTATTTTATTATGTCATAATGGTAAAAGAATGATAGTATTATGATGTCACAATCAAAACACCTCTTTAGTATCTCATGATGGTAACACAATTAAAACATTATAATATTACAATCAAAACTCCCCTTTATGATGTCATATTGTTAAAATGATGATAGCATTATGACATCACAATCATAAGACTCCTTTCCGGTGTCATAATTATAAGACAATGAAATCATTATGATGTCATAATCAATACACTCTTTTATTATGTCATAATGGTAAAAGAATGATAGCATTATGATGTCACAATCAAAACACATCTTTAGTATCTCATGATGGTAACACAATTAAAACATTATAATATTACAATCAAAACTCCCCTTTATGATGTCATAATGTTAAGGTGATGATAGCATTATGACATCACAATCATAAGACCCCTTTCCGGTGTCATAATGATAAGACAACTAAATCACTATGATGTCATAATCAATACACTCTTTTATTATGTCATAATGGTAAAAGAATGATAGCATTATGATGTCACAATCAAAACACCTCTTTAGTATCTCATGATGGTAACACAATTAAAACATTATAATATTACAATCAAAACTCCCCTTTATGATGTCATATTGTTAAAATGATGATAGCATTATGACATCACAATCATAAGACTCCTTCCCGGTGTCATAATTATAAGACAATTAAATCATTATGATGTCATAATCAACCCACTCTTTTATTATGTCATAATGGTAAAAGAATGATAGCATTATGATGTCACAATCAAAACACCTCTTTAGTATCTCCTAATGGTAACACAATTAAAACATTATAATATTACAATCAAAACTCCCCTTTATGATGTCATATTGTTAAAATGATGATAGCATTATGACATCACAATCATAAGACCCCTTTCCGGTGTCATAATGATAAGACAACTAAACCACTATGATGTCATAATCAAGACACTCTTTTATTATGTCATAATGGTAAAAGAATGATAGCATTATGATGTCACAATCAAAACACCTCTTTAGTATCTCCTAATGGTAACACAATTAAAATATTATAATATTACAATCAAAACTCCCCTTTATGATGTATTATTGTTAAAATGATGATAGCATTATGACATCACAATCATAAGACCCCTTTCCGGTGTCATAACGATAAGACAACTAAATCACTATGATGTCATAATCAATACACTCTTTTATTATGTCATAATGGTAAAAGAATGATAGCATTATGATGTCACAATCAAAACACCTCTTTAGTATCTCCTAATGGTAACAAAATTAAAACATTATAATATTACAATCAAAACTCCCCTTTATGATGTCATAATGTTAAGGTGATGATAGCATTATGACATCACAATCATAAGACCCCTTTCCGGTGTCATAATGATAAGACAACTAAATCACTATGATGTCGTAATCAATACACTCTTTTATTATGTCATAATGGTAAAAGAATGATAGCATTATGATGTCACAATCAAAACACCTCTTTAGTATCTCATGATGGTAACACAATTAAAAAATTATAATATTACAATCAAAACTCCCCTTTATGATGTCATAATGTTAAGGTGATGATAGCATTATGACATCACAATCATAAGACCCCTTTCCGGTGTCATAATGGTAAGACAACTAAATCACTATGATGTCATAATCAATACACTCTTTTATTATGTCATAATGGTAAAAGAATGATAGCATTATGATGTCACAATCAAAACACCTCTTTAGTATCTCCTAATGGTAACACAATTAAAACATTATAATATTACAATCAAAACTCCCCTTTATGATGTCATAATGTTAAGGTGATGATAGCATTATGACATCACAATCATAAGACCCCTTTCCGGTGTCATAATGATAAGACAACTAAATCACTATGATGTCATAATCAATACACTCTTTTATTATGTCATAATGGTAAAAGAATGATAGCATTATGATGTCACAATCAAAACACCTCTTTAGTATCTCCTAATGGTAACACAATTAAAACATTATAATATTACAATCAAAACTCCCCTTTATGATGTCATATTGTTAAAATGATGATAGCATTATGACATCACAATCATAAGACCCCTTTCCGGTGTCATAATGATAAGACAACTAAATCACTATGATGTCATAATCAATACACTCTTTTATTATGTCATAATGGTAAAAGAATGATAGCATTATGATGTCACAATCAAAACACCTCTTTAGTATCTCCTAATGGTAACACAATTAAAACATTATAATATTACAATCAAAACTCCCCTTTATGATGTCATATTGTTAAAATGATGATAGCATTATGACATCACAATCATAAGACCCCTTTCCGGTGTCATAATGATAAGACAACTAAATCACTATCATGTCATAATCAATACACTCTTTTATTATGTCATAATGGTAAAAGAATGATAGCATTATGATGTCACAATCAAAACACATCTTTAGTATCTCATGATGGTAACACAATTAAAACATTATAATATTACAATCAAAACTCCCCTTTATGATGTCATAATGTTAAGGTGATGATAGCATTATGACATCACAATCATAAGACCCCTTTCCGGTGTCATAATGGTAAGACAACTAAATCACTATGATGTCATAATCAATACACTCTTTTATTATGTCATAATGGGAAAAGAATGATAGCATTATGATGTCACAATCAAAACACCTCTTTAGTATCTCCTAATGGTAACACAATTAAAACATTATAATATTACAATCAAAACTCCCCTTTATGATGTCATATTGTTAAAATGATGATAGCATTATGACATCACAATCATAAGACCCCTTTCCGGTGTCATAATGATAAGACAACTAAATCACTATGATGTCATAATCAATACACTCTTTTATTATGTCATAATGGTAAAAGAATGATATCATTATGATGTCACAATCAAAACACCTCTTTAGTATCTCCTAATGGTAACACAATTAAAACATTATAATATTACAATCAAAACTCCCCTTTATGATGTCATAATGTTAAGGTGATGATAGCATTATGACATCACAATCATAAGACCCCTTTCCGGTGTCATAATGATAAGACAACTAAATCACTATGATGTCATAATCAATACACTCTTTTATTATGTCATAATGGTAAAAGAATGATAGCATTATGATGTCACAATCAAAACACCTCTTTAGTATCTCATGATGGTAACACAATTAAAACATTATAATATTACAATCAAAACTCCCCTTTATGATGTCATATTGTTAAAATGATGATAGCATTATGACATCACAATCATAAGACCCCTTTCCAGTGTCATAATGATAAGACAACTAAATCACTATGATGTCTTAATCAATACACTCTTTTATTATGTCATAATGGTAAAAGAATGATAGCATTATGATGTCACAATCAAAACACCTCTTTAGTATCTCCTAATGGTAACACAATTAAAACATTATAATATTACAATCAAAACTCCCCTTTATGATGTCATAATGTTAAGGTGATGATAGCATTATGACATCACAATCATAAGACCCCTTTCCGGTGTCATAATGATAAGACAACTAAATCACTATGATGTCATAATCAATACACTCTTTTATTATGTCATAATGGTAAAAGAATGATAGCATTATGATGTCACAATCAAAACACCTCTTTAGTATCTCCTAATGGTAACACAATTAAAACATTATAATATTACAATCAAAACTCCCCTTTATGATGTCATAATGTTAAGGTGATGATAGCATTATGACATCACAATCATAAGACCCCTTTCCGGTGTCAAAATGATAAGACAACTAAATCACTATGATGTCATAATCAATACACTCTTTTATTATGTCATAATGGTAAAAGAATGATAGCATTATGATGTCACAATCAAAACACCTCTTTAGTATCTCATGATGGTAACACAATTAAAACATTATAATATTACAATCAAAACTCCCCTTTATGATGTCATATTGTTAAAATGATGATAGCATTATGACATCACAATCATAAGACTCCTTCCCGGTGTCATAATTATAAGACAATTAAATCATTATGATGTCATAATCAATCCACTCTTTTATTATGTCATAATGGTAAAAGAATGATAGCATTATGATGTCACAATCAAAACACCTCTTTAGTATCTCCTAATGGTAACACAATTAAAACATTATAATATTACAATCAAAACTCCCCTTTATGATGTCATATTGTTAAAATGATGATAGCATTATGACATCACAATCATAAGACCCCTTTCCGGTGTCATAATGATAAGACAACTAAACCACTATGATGTCATAATCAAGACACTCTTTTATTATGTCATAATGGTAAAAGAATGATAGCATTATGATGTCACAATCAAAACACCTCTTTAGTATCTCCTAATGGTAACACAATTAAAATATTATAATATTACAATCAAAACTCCCCTTTATGATGTATTATTGTTAAAATGATGATAGCATTATGACATCACAATCATAAGACCCCTTTCCGGTGTCATAACGATAAGACAACTAAATCACTATGATGTCATAATCAATACACTCTTTTATTATGTCATAATGGTAAAAGAATGATAGCATTATGATGTCACAATCAAAACACCTCTTTAGTATCTCCTAATGGTAACAAAATTAAAACATTATAATATTACAATCAAAACTCCCCTTTATGATGTCATAATGTTAAGGTGATGATAGCATTATGACATCACAATCATAAGACCCCTTTCCGGTGTCATAATGATAAGACAACTAAATCACTATGATGTCATAATCAATACACTCTTTTATTATGTCATAATGGTAAAAGAATGATAGCATTATGATGTCACAATCAAAACACCTCTTTAGTATCTCATGATGGTAACACAATTAAAACATTATAATATTACAATCAAAACTCCCCTTTATGATGTCATATTGTTAAAATGATGATAGCATTATGACATCACAATCATAAGACTCCTTTCCGGTGTCATAATTATAAGACAATTAAATCATTATGATGTCATAATCAATACACTCTTTTATTATGTCATAATGGTAAAAGAATGATAGCATTATGATATCACAATCAAAACACCTCTTTAGTATCTCCTAATGGTAACACAATTAAAACATTATAATATTACAATCAAAACTCCCCTTTATGATGTCATATTGTTAAAATGATGATAGCATTATGACATCACAATCATAAGACCCCTTTCCAGTGTCATAATGATAAGACAACTAAATCACTATGATGTCTTAATCAATACACTCTTTTATTATGTCATAATGGTAAAAGAATGATAGCATTATGATGTCACAATCAAAACACCTCTTTAGTATCTCCTAATGGTAACACAATTAAAACATTATAATATTACAATCAAAACTCCCCTTTATGATGTCATAATGTTAAGGTGATGATAGCATTATGACATCACAATCATAAGACCCCTTTCCGGTGTCATAATGATAAGACAACTAAATCACTATGATGTCATAATCAATACACTCTTTTATTATGTCATAATGGTAAAAGAATGATAGCATTGTGATGTCACAATCAAAACACCTCTTTAGTATCTCCTAATGGTAACACAATTAAAACATTATAATATTACAATCAAAACTCCCCTTTATGATGTCATAATGTTAAGGTGATGATAGCATTATGACATCACAATCATAAGACCCCTTTCCGGTGTCATAATGATAAGACAACTAAATCACTATGATGTCATAATCAATACACTCTTTTATTATGTCATAATGGTAAAAGAATGATAGCATTATGATGTCACAATCAAAACACCTCTTTAGTATCTCATGATGGTAACACAATTAAAACATTATAATATTACAATCAAAACTCCCCTTTATGATGTCATATTGTTAAAATGATGATAGCATTATGACATCACAATCATAAGACTCCTTTCCGGTGTCATAATTATAAGACAATTAAATCATTATGATGTCATAATCAATACACTCTTTTATTATGTCATAATGGTAAAAGAATGATAGCATTATGATATCACAATCAAAACACCTCTTTAGTATCTCCTAATGGTAACACAATTAAAACATTATAATATTACAATCAAAACTCCCCTTTATGATGTCATATTGTTAAAATGATGATAGCATTATGACATCACAATCATAAGACCCCTTTCCAGTGTCATAATGATAAGACAACTAAATCACTATGATGTCTTAATCAATACACTCTTTTATTATGTCATAATGGTAAAAGAATGATAGCATTATGATGTCACAATCAAAACACCTCTTTAGTATCTCCTAATGGTAACACAATTAAAACATTATAATATTACAATCAAAACTCCCCTTTATGATGTCATAATGTTAAGGTGATGATAGCATTATGACATCACAATCATAAGACCCCTTTCCGGTGTCATAATGATAAGACAACTAAATCACTATGATGTCATAATCAATACACTCTTTTATTATGTCATAATGGTAAAAGAATGATAGCATTATGATGTCACAATCAAAATACCTCTTTAGTATCTCCTAATGGTAACACAATTAAAACATTATAATATTACAATCAAAACTCCCCTTTCTGATGTCATAATGTTAAGGTGATGATAGCATTATGACATCACAATCATAAGACCCCTTTCCGGTGTCATAATGATAAGACAACTAAATCACTATGATGTCATAATCAATACACTCTTTTATTATGTCATAATGGTAAAAGAATGATAGCATTATGATGTCACAATCAAAACACCTCTTTAGTATCTCATGATGGTAACACAATTAAAACATTATAATATTACAATCAAAACTCCCCTTTATGATGTCATATTGTTAAAATGATGATAGCATTATGACATCACAATCATAAGACTCCTTTCCGGTGTCATAATTATAAGACAATTAAATCATTATGATGTCATAATCAATCCACTCTTTTATTATGTCATAATGGTAAAAGAATGATAGCATTATGATGTCACAATCAAAACACCTCTTTAGTATCTCCTAATGGTAACACAATTAAAACATTATAATATTACAATCAAAACTCCCCTTTATGATGTCATATTGTTAAAATGATGATAGCATTATGACATCACAATCATAAGACCCCTTTCCGGTGTCATAATGATAAGACAACTAAACCACTATGATGTCATAATCAAGACACTCTTTTATTATGTCATAATGGTAAAAGAATGATAGCATTATGATGTCACAATCAAAACACCTCTTTAGTATCTCCTAATGGTAACACAATTAAAATATTATAATATTACAATCAAAACTCCCCTTTATGATGTATTATTGTTAAAATGATGATAGCATTATGACATCACAATCATAAGACCCCTTTCCGGTGTCATAACGATAAGACAACTAAATCACTATGATGTCATAATCAATACACTCTTTTATTATGTCATAATGGTAAAAGAATGATAGCATTATGATGTCACAATCAAAACACCTCTTTAGTATCTCCTAATGGTAACAAAATTAAAACATTATAATATTACAATCAAAACTCCCCTTTATGATGTCATAATGTTAAGGTGATGATAGCATTATGACATCACAATCATAAGACCCCTTTCCGGTGTCATAAGGATAAGACAACTAAATCACTATGATGTCGTAATCAATACACTCTTTTATTATGTCATAATGGTAAAAGAATGATAGCATTATGATGTCACAATCAAAACACCTCTTTAGTATCTCATGATGGTAACACAATTAAAACATTATAATATTACAATCAAAACTCCCCTTTATGATGTCATAATGTTAAGGTGATGATAGCATTATGACATCACAATCATAAGACCCCTTTCCGGTGTCATAATGGTAAGACAACTAAATCACTATGATGTCATAATCAATACACTCTTTTATTATGTCATAATGGTAAAAGAATGATAGCATTATGATGTCACAATCAAAACACCTCTTTAGTATCTCCTAATGGTAACACAATTAAAACATTATAATATTACAATCAAAACTCCCCTTTATGATGTCATAATGTTAAGGTGATGATAGCATTATGACATCACAATCATAAGACCCCTTTCCGGTGTCATAATGATAAGACAACTAAATCACTATGATGTCATAATCAATACACTCTTTTATTATGTCACAATGGTAAAAGAATGATAGCATTATGATGTCACAATCAAAACACATCTTTAGTATCTCCTAATGGTAACACAATTAAAACATTATAATATTACAATCAAAACTCCCCTTTATGATGTCATAATGTTAAGGTGATGATAGCATTATGACATCACAATCATAAGACCCCTTTCCGGTGTCATAATGGTAAGACAACTAAATCACTATGATGTCATAATCAATACACTCTTTTATTATGTCATAATGGTAAAAGAATGATAGCATTATGATGTCACAATCAAAACACCTCTTTAGTATCTCCTAATGGTAACACAATTAAAACATTATAATATTACTATCAAAACTCCCCTTTATGATGTCATATTGTTAAGGTGATGATAGCATTATGACATCACAATCATAAGACCCCTTTCCGGTGTCATAATGATAAGACAACTAAATCACTATGATGTCATAATCAATACACTCTTTTATTATGTCATAATGATAAAAGAATGATAGCATTATGATGTCACAATCAAAACACCTCTTTAGTATCTCCTAATGGTAACACAATTAAATCATTATAATATTACAATCAAAACTCCCCTTTATGATGTCATATTGTAAAAATGATGATAGCATTATGACATCACAATCATAAGACCCCTTTCCGGTGTCATAATGATAAGACAACTAAATCACTATGATGTCATAATCAATACACTCTTTTATTATGTCATAATGGTAAAAGAATGATAGCATTATGATGTCACAATCAAAACACCTCTTTAGTATCTCCTAATGGTAACACAATTAAAACATTATAATATTACAATCAAAACTCCCCTTTATGATGTCATATTGTTAAAATGATGATAGCATTATGACATCACAATCATAAGACTCCTTTCGGGTGTCATAATTATAAGACAATTAAATCATTATGATGTCATAATCAATACACTCTTTTATTATGTCATAATGGTAAAAGAATGATAGCATTATGATGTGACAATCAAAACACCTCTTTAGTATCTCCTAATGGTAACACAATTAAAACATTATAATATTACAATCAAAACTCCCCTTTATGATGTCATATTGTTAAAATGATGATAGCATTATGACATCACAGTCATAAGACCCCTTTCCGGTGTCATAATGATAAGACAACTAAATCACTATGATGTCATAATCAATACACTCTTTTATTATTTCATAATGGTAAAAGAATTATAGCATTATGATGTCACAATCAAAACACCTCTTTAGTATCTCCTAATGGTAACACAATTAAAACATTATAATATTACAATCAAAACTCCCCTTTATGATGTCATATTGTTAAAATGATGATAGCATTATGACATCACAATCATAAGACCCCTTTCCGGTGTCATAATGATAAGACAACTAAATCACTGTGATGTCATAATCAATACACTCTTTTATTATGTCATAATGGTAAAAGAATGATAGCATTATGATGTGACAATCAAAACACCTCTTTAGTATCTCCTAATGGTAACACAATTAAAACATTATAATATTACAATCAAAACTCCCCTTTATGATGTCATATTGTTAAAATGATGATAGCATTATGACATCACAATCATAAGACCCCTTTCCGGTGTCATAATGATAAGACAACTAAATCACTATGATGTCATAATCAATACACTTTTATTATGTCATAATGGTAAAAGAATGATAGCATTATGATGTCACAATCAAAACACCTCTTTAGTATCTCCTAATGGTAACACAATTAAAACATTATAATATTACAATCAAAACTCCCCTTTATGATGTCATAATGTTAAGGTGATGATAGCATTATGACATCACAATCATAAGACCCCTTTCCGGTGTCATAATGATAAGACAACTAAATCACTATGATGTCATAATCAATACACTCTTTTATTATGTCATAATGGTAAAAGAATGATAGCATTATGATGTCACAATCAAAACACCTCTTTAGTATCTCCTAATGGTAACACAATTAAAACATTATAATATTACAATCAAAACTCCCCTTTATGATGTCATATTGTTAAAATGATGATAGCATTATGACATCACAATCATAAGACCCCTTTCCGGTGTCATAATGATAAGACAACTAAATCACTATGATGTCATAATCAATACACTCTTTTATTATGTCATAATGGTAAAAGAATGATAGCATTATGATGTCACAATCAAAACACCTCTTTAGTATCTCCTAATGGTAACACAATTAAAACATTATAATATTACAATCAAAACTCCCCTTTATGATGTCATATTGTTAAAATGATGATAGCATTATGACATCACAATCATAAGACCCCTTTCCGGTGTCATAATGATAAGACAACTAAATCACTATCATGTCATAATCAATACACTCTTTTATTATGTCATAATGGTAAAAGAATGATAGCATTATGATGTCACAATCAAAACACATCTTTAGTATCTCATGATGGTAACACAATTAAAACATTATAATATTACAATCAAAACTCCCCTTTATGATGTCATAATGTTAAGGTGATGATAGCATTATGACATCACAATCATAAGACCCCTTTCCGGTGTCATAATGGTAAGACAACTAAATCACTATGATGTCATAATCAATACACTCTTTTATTATGTCATAATGGTAAAAGAATGATAGCATTATGATGTCACAATCAAAACACCTCTTTAGTATCTCCTAATGGTAACACAATTAAAACATTATAATATTACAATCAAAACTCCCCTTTGTGATGTCATATTGTTAAAATGATGATAGCATTATGACATCACAATCATAAGACCCCTTTCCGGTGTCATAATGATAAGACAACTAAATCACTATGATGTCATAATCAATACACTCTTTTATTATGTCATAATGGTAAAAGAATGATATCATTATGATGTCACAATCAAAACACCTCTTTAGTATCTCCTAATGGTAACACAATTAAAACATTATAATATTACAATCAAAACTCCCCTTTATGATGTCATAATGTTAAGGTGATGATAGCATTATGACATCACAATCATAAGACCCCTTTCCGGTGTCATAATGATAAGACAACTAAATCACTATGATGTCATAATCAATACACTCTTTTATTATGTCATAATGGTAAAAGAATGATAGCATTATGATGTCACAATCAAAACACCTCTTTAGTATCTCATGATGGTAACACAATTAAAACATTATAATATTACAATCAAAACTCCCCTTTATGATGTCATATTGTTAAAATGATGATAGCATTATGACATCACAATCATAAGACCCCTTTCCAGTGTCATAATGATAAGACAACTAAATCACTATGATGTCTTAATCAATACACTCTTTTATTATGTCATAATGGTAAAAGAATGATAGCATTATGATGTCACAATCAAAACACCTCTTTAGTATCTCCTAATGGTAACACAATTAAAACATTATAATATTACAATCAAAACTCCCCTTTATGATGTCATAATGTTAAGGTGATGATAGCATTATGACATCACAATCATAAGACCCCTTTCCGGTGTCATAATGATAAGACAACTAAATCACTATGATGTCATAATCAATACACTCTTTTATTATGTCATAATGGTAAAAGAATGATAGCATTATGATGTCACAATCAAAACACCTCTTTAGTATCTCCTAATGGTAACACAATTAAAACATTATAATATTACAATCAAAACTCCCCTTTATGATGTCATAATGTTAAGGTGATGATAGCATTATGACATCACAATCATAAGACCCCTTTCCGGTGTCAAAATGATAAGACAACTAAATCACTATGATGTCATAATCAATACACTCTTTTATTATGTCATAATGGTAAAAGAATGATAGCATTATGATGTCACAATCAAAACACCTCTTTAGTATCTCATGATGGTAACACAATTAAAACATTATAATATTACAATCAAAACTCCCCTTTATGATGTCATATTGTTAAAATGATGATAGCATTATGACATCACAATCATAAGACTCCTTCCCGGTGTCATAATTATAAGACAATTAAATCATTATGATGTCATAATCAATCCACTCTTTTATTATGTCATAATGGTAAAAGAATGATAGCATTATGATGTCACAATCAAAACACCTCTTTAGTATCTCCTAATGGTAACACAATTAAAACATTATAATATTACAATCAAAACTCCCCTTTATGATGTCATATTGTTAAAATGATGATAGCATTATGACATCACAATCATAAGACCCCTTTCCGGTGTCATAATGATAAGACAACTAAACCACTATGATGTCATAATCAAGACACTCTTTTATTATGTCATAATGGTAAAAGAATGATAGCATTATGATGTCACAATCAAAACACCTCTTTAGTATCTCCTAATGGTAACACAATTAAAATATTATAATATTACAATCAAAACTCCCCTTTATGATGTATTATTGTTAAAATGATGATAGCATTATGACATCACAATCATAAGACCCCTTTCCGGTGTCATAACGATAAGACAACTAAATCACTATGATGTCATAATCAATACACTCTTTTATTATGTCATAATGGTAAAAGAATGATAGCATTATGATGTCACAATCAAAACACCTCTTTAGTATCTCCTAATGGTAACAAAATTAAAACATTATAATATTACAATCAAAACTCCCCTTTATGATGTCATAATGTTAAGGTGATGATAGCATTATGACATCACAATCATAAGACCCCTTTCCGGTGTCATAATGATAAGACAACTAAATCACTATGATGTCATAATCAATACACTCTTTTATTATGTCATAATGGTAAAAGAATGATAGCATTATGATGTCACAATCAAAACACCTCTTTAGTATCTCATGATGGTAACACAATTAAAACATTATAATATTACAATCAAAACTCCCCTTTATGATGTCATATTGTTAAAATGATGATAGCATTATGACATCACAATCATAAGACTCCTTTCCGGTGTCATAATTATAAGACAATTAAATCATTATGATGTCATAATCAATACACTCTTTTATTATGTCATAATGGTAAAAGAATGATAGCATTATGATATCACAATCAAAACACCTCTTTAGTATCTCCTAATGGTAACACAATTAAAACATTATAATATTACAATCAAAACTCCCCTTTATGATGTCATATTGTTAAAATGATGATAGCATTATGACATCACAATCATAAGACCCCTTTCCAGTGTCATAATGATAAGACAACTAAATCACTATGATGTCTTAATCAATACACTCTTTTATTATGTCATAATGGTAAAAGAATGATAGCATTATGATGTCACAATCAAAACACCTCTTTAGTATCTCCTAATGGTAACACAATTAAAACATTATAATATTACAATCAAAACTCCCCTTTATGATGTCATAATGTTAAGGTGATGATAGCATTATGACATCACAATCATAAGACCCCTTTCCGGTGTCATAATGATAAGACAACTAAATCACTATGATGTCATAATCAATACACTCTTTTATTATGTCATAATGGTAAAAGAATGATAGCATTGTGATGTCACAATCAAAACACCTCTTTAGTATCTCCTAATGGTAACACAATTAAAACATTATAATATTACAATCAAAACTCCCCTTTATGATGTCATAATGTTAAGGTGATGATAGCATTATGACATCACAATCATAAGACCCCTTTCCGGTGTCATAATGATAAGACAACTAAATCACTATGATGTCATAATCAATACACTCTTTTATTATGTCATAATGGTAAAAGAATGATAGCATTATGATGTCACAATCAAAACACCTCTTTAGTATCTCATGATGGTAACACAATTAAAACATTATAATATTACAATCAAAACTCCCCTTTATGATGTCATATTGTTAAAATGATGATAGCATTATGACATCACAATCATAAGACTCCTTTCCGGTGTCATAATTATAAGACAATTAAATCATTATGATGTCATAATCAATACACTCTTTTATTATGTCATAATGGTAAAAGAATGATAGCATTATGATATCACAATCAAAACACCTCTTTAGTATCTCCTAATGGTAACACAATTAAAACATTATAATATTACAATCAAAACTCCCCTTTATGATGTCATATTGTTAAAATGATGATAGCATTATGACATCACAATCATAAGACCCCTTTCCAGTGTCATAATGATAAGACAACTAAATCACTATGATGTCTTAATCAATACACTCTTTTATTATGTCATAATGGTAAAAGAATGATAGCATTATGATGTCACAATCAAAACACCTCTTTAGTATCTCCTAATGGTAACACAATTAAAACATTATAATATTACAATCAAAACTCCCCTTTATGATGTCATAATGTTAAGGTGATGATAGCATTATGACATCACAATCATAAGACCCCTTTCCGGTGTCATAATGATAAGACAACTAAATCACTATGATGTCATAATCAATACACTCTTTTATTATGTCATAATGGTAAAAGAATGATAGCATTATGATGTCACAATCAAAATACCTCTTTAGTATCTCCTAATGGTAACACAATTAAAACATTATAATATTACAATCAAAACTCCCCTTTCTGATGTCATAATGTTAAGGTGATGATAGCATTATGACATCACAATCATAAGACCCCTTTCCGGTGTCATAATGATAAGACAACTAAATCACTATGATGTCATAATCAATACACTCTTTTATTATGTCATAATGGTAAAAGAATGATAGCATTATGATGTCACAATCAAAACACCTCTTTAGTATCTCATGATGGTAACACAATTAAAACATTATAATATTACAATCAAAACTCCCCTTTATGATGTCATATTGTTAAAATGATGATAGCATTATGACATCACAATCATAAGACTCCTTTCCGGTGTCATAATTATAAGACAATTAAATCATTATGATGTCATAATCAATCCACTCTTTTATTATGTCATAATGGTAAAAGAATGATAGCATTATGATGTCACAATCAAAACACCTCTTTAGTATCTCCTAATGGTAACACAATTAAAACATTATAATATTACAATCAAAACTCCCCTTTATGATGTCATATTGTTAAAATGATGATAGCATTATGACATCACAATCATAAGACCCCTTTCCGGTGTCATAATGATAAGACAACTAAACCACTATGATGTCATAATCAAGACACTCTTTTATTATGTCATAATGGTAAAAGAATGATAGCATTATGATGTCACAATCAAAACACCTCTTTAGTATCTCCTAATGGTAACACAATTAAAATATTATAATATTACAATCAAAACTCCCCTTTATGATGTATTATTGTTAAAATGATGATAGCATTATGACATCACAATCATAAGACCCCTTTCCGGTGTCATAACGATAAGACAACTAAATCACTATGATGTCATAATCAATACACTCTTTTATTATGTCATAATGGTAAAAGAATGATAGCATTATGATGTCACAATCAAAACACCTCTTTAGTATCTCCTAATGGTAACAAAATTAAAACATTATAATATTACAATCAAAACTCCCCTTTATGATGTCATAATGTTAAGGTGATGATAGCATTATGACATCACAATCATAAGACCCCTTTCCGGTGTCATAAGGATAAGACAACTAAATCACTATGATGTCGTAATCAATACACTCTTTTATTATGTCATAATGGTAAAAGAATGATAGCATTATGATGTCACAATCAAAACACCTCTTTAGTATCTCATGATGGTAACACAATTAAAACATTATAATATTACAATCAAAACTCCCCTTTATGATGTCATAATGTTAAGGTGATGATAGCATTATGACATCACAATCATAAGACCCCTTTCCGGTGTCATAATGGTAAGACAACTAAATCACTATGATGTCATAATCAATACACTCTTTTATTATGTCATAATGGTAAAAGAATGATAGCATTATGATGTCACAATCAAAACACCTCTTTAGTATCTCCTAATGGTAACACAATTAAAACATTATAATATTACAATCAAAACTCCCCTTTATGATGTCATAATGTTAAGGTGATGATAGCATTATGACATCACAATCATAAGACCCCTTTCCGGTGTCATAATGATAAGACAACTAAATCACTATGATGTCATAATCAATACACTCTTTTATTATGTCACAATGGTAAAAGAATGATAGCATTATGATGTCACAATCAAAACACATCTTTAGTATCTCCTAATGGTAACACAATTAAAACATTATAATATTACAATCAAAACTCCCCTTTATGATGTCATAATGTTAAGGTGATGATAGCATTATGACATCACAATCATAAGACCCCTTTCCGGTGTCATAATGGTAAGACAACTAAATCACTATGATGTCATAATCAATACACTCTTTTATTATGTCATAATGGTAAAAGAATGATAGCATTATGATGTCACAATCAAAACACCTCTTTAGTATCTCCTAATGGTAACACAATTAAAACATTATAATATTACTATCAAAACTCCCCTTTATGATGTCATATTGTTAAGGTGATGATAGCATTATGACATCACAATCATAAGACCCCTTTCCGGTGTCATAATGATAAGACAACTAAATCACTATGATGTCATAATCAATACACTCTTTTATTATGTCATAATGATAAAAGAATGATAGCATTATGATGTCACAATCAAAACACCTCTTTAGTATCTCCTAATGGTAACACAATTAAATCATTATAATATTACAATCAAAACTCCCCTTTATGATGTCATATTGTAAAAATGATGATAGCATTATGACATCACAATCATAAGACCCCTTTCCGGTGTCATAATGATAAGACAACTAAATCACTATGATGTCATAATCAATACACTCTTTTATTATGTCATAATGGTAAAAGAATGATAGCATTATGATGTCACAATCAAAACACCTCTTTAGTATCTCCTAATGGTAACACAATTAAAACATTATAATATTACAATCAAAACTCCCCTTTATGATGTCATATTGTTAAAATGATGATAGCATTATGACATCACAATCATAAGACTCCTTTCGGGTGTCATAATTATAAGACAATTAAATCATTATGATGTCATAATCAATACACTCTTTTATTATGTCATAATGGTAAAAGAATGATAGCATTATGATGTCACAATCAAAACACCTCTTTAGTATCTCATAATGGTAACACAATTAAAACATTATAATATTACAATCAAAACTCCCCTTTATGATGTCATAATGTTAAGGTGATGATAGCATTATGACATCACAATCATAAGACCCCTTTCCGGTGTCATAATGATAAGACAACTAAATCACTATGATGTCATAATCAATACACTCTTTTATTATTTCATAATGGTAAAAGAATTATAGCATTATGATGTCACAATCAAAACACCTCTTTAGTATCTCCTAATGGTAACACAATTAAAACATTATAATATTACAATCAAAACTCCCCTTTATGATGTCATATTGTTAAAATGATGATAGCATTATGACATCACAATCATAAGACCCCTTTCCGGTGTCATAATGATAAGACAACTAAATCACTGTGATGTCATAATCAATACACTCTTTTATTATGTCATAATGGTAAAAGAATGATAGCATTATGATGTGACAATCAAAACACCTCTTTAGTATCTCCTAATGGTAACACAATTAAAACATTATAATATTACAATCAAAACTCCCCTTTATGATGTCATATTGTTAAAATGATGATAGCATTATGACATCACAGTCATAAGACCCCTTTCCGGTGTCATAATGATAAGACAACTAAATCACTATGATGTCATAATCAATACACTCTTTTATTATTTCATAATGGTAAAAGAATTATAGCATTATGATGTCACAATCAAAACACCTCTTTAGTATCTCCTAATGGTAACACAATTAAAACATTATAATATTACAATCAAAACTCCCCTTTATGATGTCATATTGTTAAAATGATGATAGCATTATGACATCACAATCATAAGACCCCTTTCCGGTGTCATAATGATAAGACAACTAAATCACTGTGATGTCATAATCAATACACTCTTTTATTATGTCATAATGGTAAAAGAATGATAGCATTATGATGTGACAATCAAAACACCTCTTTAGTATCTCCTAATGGTAACACAATTAAAACATTATAATATTACAATCAAAACTCCCCTTTATGATGTCATATTGTTAAAATGATGATAGCATTATGACATCACAATCATAAGACCCCTTTCCGGTGTCATAATGATAAGACAACTAAATCACTATGATGTCATAATCAATACACTCTTTTATTATGTCATAATGGTAAAAGAATGATAGCATTATGATGTCACAATCAAAACACCTCTTTAGTATCTCCTAATGGTAACACTATTAAAACATTATAATATTACAATCAAAACTCCCCTTTATGATGCCATATTGTTAAAATGATGATAGCATTATGACATCACAATCATAAGACCCCTTTCCGGTGTCATAATTATAAGACAATTAAATCATTATGATGTCATAATCAATACACTCTTTTATTATGTCATAATGGTAAAAGAATGATAGCATTATGATGTCACAATCAAAACACCTCTTTAGTATCTCCTAATGGTAACACAATTAAATCATTATAATATTACAATCAAAACTCCCCTTTATGATGTCATAATGTTAAGGTGATGATAGCATTATGACATCACAATCATAAGACCCCTTTCCGGTGTCATAATGATAAGACAACTAAATCACTATGATGTCATAATCAATACACTCTTTTATTATGTCATAATGGTAAAAGAATGATAGAATTATGATGTCACAATCAAAACACCTCTTTAGTATCTCCTAATGGTAACACAATTAAAACATTATAATATTACAATCAAAACTCCCCTTTATGATGTCATATTGTTAAAATGATGATAGCATTATGACATCACAATCATAAGACCCCTTTCCGGTGTCATAATGATAAGACAACTAAATCACTATGATGTCATAATCAATACACTCTTTTATTATGTCATAATGGTAAAAGAATGATAGCATTATGATGTCACAATCAAAACACCTCTTTAGTATCTCCTAATGGTAACACAATTAAAACATTATAATATTACAATCAAAACTCCCCTTTATGATGTCATATTGTTAAAATGATGATAGCATTATGACATCACAATCATAAGACCCCTTTCCGGTGTCATAATGATAAGACAACTAAATCACTATGATGTCATAATCAATACACTCTTTTATTATGTCATAATGGTAAAAGAATGATAGCATTATGATGTCACAATCAAAACACCTCTTTAGTATCTCCTAATGGTAACACAATTAAATCATTATAATATTACAATCAAAACTCCCCTTTATGATGTCATAATGTTAAGGTGATGATAGCATTATGACATCACAATCATAAGACCCCTTTCCGGTGTCATAATGATAAGACAACTAAATCACTATGATGTCATAATCAATACACTCTTTTATTATGTCATAATGGTAAAAGAATGATAGCATTATGATGTCACAATCAAAACACCTCTTTAGTTTCTCCTAATGGTAACACAATTAAAACATTATAATATTACAATCAAAACTCCCCTTTATGATGTCATATTGTTAAAATGATGATAGCATTATGACATCACAATCATAAGACCCCTTTCCGGTGTCATAATGATAAGACAACTAAATCACTATGATGTCATAATCAATACACTCTTTTATTATGTCATAATGGTAAAAGAATGATAGCATTATGATGTCACAATCAAAACACCTCTTTAGTATCTCTTAATGGTAACACAATTAAAACATTATAATATTACAATCAAAACTCCCCTTTATGATGTCATATTGTTAAAATGATGATAACATTATGACATCACAATCATAAGACCCCTTTCCGGTGTCATAATGATAAGACAACTAAATCACTATGATGTCATAATCAATACACTCTTTTATTATGTCATAATGATAAAAGAATGATAGCATTATGATGTCACAATCAAAACACCTCTTTAGTATCTCCTAATGGTAACACAATTAAAACATTATAATATTACAATCAAAACTCCCCTTTATGATGTCATATTGTAAAAATGATGATAGCATTATGACATCACAATCATAAGACCCCTTTCCGGTGTCATAATGATAAGACAACTAAATCACTATGATGTCATAATCAATACACTCTTTTATTATGTCATAATGGTAAAAGAATGATAGCATTATGATGTCACAATCAAAACACCTCTTTAGTATCTCCTAATGGTAACACAATTAAAACATTATAATATTACAATCAAAACTCCCCTTTATGATGTCATATTGTTAAAATGATGATAGCATTATGACATCACAATCATAAGACCCCTTTCCGGTGTCATAATGATAAGACAACTAAATCACTATGATGTCATAATCAATACACTCTTTTATTATGTCATAATGGTAAAAGAATGATAGCATTATGATGTCACAATCAAAACACCTCTTTAGTATCTCCTAATGGTAACACAATTAAATCATTATAATATTACAATCAAAACTCCCCTTTATGATGTCATAATGTTAAGGTGATGATAGCATTATGACATCACAATCATAAGACCCCTTTCCGGTGTCATAATGATAAGACAACTAAATCACTATGATGTCATAATCAATACACTCTTTTATTATGTCATAATGGTAAAAGAATGATAGCATTATGATGTCACAATCAAAACACCTCTTTAGTATCTCCTAATGGTAACACAATTAAAACATTATAATATTACAATCAAAACTCCCCTTTATGATGTCATATTGTTAAAATGATGATAGCATTATGACATCACAATCATAAGACCCCTTTCCGGTGTCATAATGATAAGACAACTAAATCACTATGATGTCATAATCAATACACTCTTTTATTATGTCATAATGATAAAAGAATGATAGCATTATGATGTCACAATCAAAACACCTCTTTAGTATCTCCTAATGGTAACACAATTAAAACATTATAATATTACAATCAAAACTCCCCTTTATGATGTCATAATGTTAAGGTGATGATAGCATTATGACATCACAATCATAAGACCCCTTTCCGGTGTCATAATGATAAGACAACTAAATCACTATGATGTCATAATCAATACACTCTTTTATTATGTCATAATGGTAAAAGAATGATAGCATTATGATGTCACAATCAAAACACCTCTTTAGTATCTCCTAATGGTAACACAATTAAATCATTATAATATTACAATCAAAACTCTACTTTATGATGTCATAACGTTAAGGTGATGATAGCATTATGACATCACAATCATAAGACCCCTTTCTGGTGTCATAATGATAAGACAACTAAATCACTATGATGTCATAATCAATACACTCTTTTATTATGTCATAATGGTAAAAGAATGGTAGCATTATAATGTCACAATCAAAACACCTCTTTAGTATCTCCTAATGGTAACACAATTAAAAGATTATAATATTACAATCAAAACTCCCCTTTATGATGTCATATTGTTAAAATGATGATAGCATTATGACATCACAATCATAAGACCCCTTTCCGGTGTCATAATGATAAGACAACTAAATCACTATGATGTCATAATCAATACACTCTTTTATTATTTCATAATGATAAAAGAATGATAGCATTATGATGTCACAATCAAAACACCTCTTTAGTATCTCCTAATGGTAACACAATTAAAACATTATAATATTACAATCAAAACTCCCCTTTATGATGTCATAATGTTAAGGTGATGATAGCATTATAACATCACAATCATAAGACCCCTTTCCGGTGTCATAATGATAAGACAACTAAATCACTATGATGTCATAATCAATACACTCTTTTATTATGTCATAATGGTAAAAGAATGATAGCATTATGATGTCACAATCAAAACACCTCTTTAGTATCTCCTAATGGTAACACAATTAAATCATTATAATATTACAATCAAAACTCCCCTTTATGATGTCATATTGTAAAAATGATGATAGCATTATGACATCACAATCATAAGACCCCTTTCCGGTGTCATAATGATAAGACAACTAAATCACTATGATGTCATAATCAATACACTCTTTTATTATGTCATAATGGTAAAAGAATGATAGCATTATGATGTCACAATCAAAACACCTCTTTAGTATCTCCTAATGGTAACACAATTAAAACATTATAATATTACAATCAAAACTCCCCTTTATGATGTCATATTGTTAAAATGATGATAGCATTATGACATCACAATCATAAGACCCCTTTCCGGTGTCATAATGATAAGACAACTAAATCACTATGATGTCATAATCAATACACTCTTTTATTATGTCATAATGGTAAAAGAATGATAGCATTATGATGTCACAATCAAAACACCTCTTTAGTATCTCCTAATGGTAACACAATTAAAACATTATAATATTACAATCAAAACTCCCCTTTATGATGTCATATTGTTAAAATGATGATAGCATTATGACATCACAATCATAAGACCCCTTTCCGGTGTCATAATGATAAGACAACTAAATCACTA
Organism: Spea bombifrons; assembly: GCF_027358695.1. Lineage (NCBI taxonomy): Eukaryota > Metazoa > Chordata > Amphibia > Anura > Pelobatidae > Spea > Spea bombifrons. The sequence goes on from NC_071088.1 coordinate 42,197,112, forward strand.
TCATGTCATAATCAATACACTCTTTTATTATGTCATAATGGTAAAAGAATGATAGCATTATGATGTCACAATCAAAACACATCTTTAGTATCTCATGATGGTAACACAATTAAAACATTATAATATTACAATCAAAACTCCCCTTTATGATGTCATAATGTTAAGGTGATGATAGCATTATGACATCACAATCATAAGACCCCTTTCCGGTGTCATAATGGTAAGACAACTAAATCACTATGATGTCATAATCAATACACTCTTTTATTATGTCATAATGGGAAAAGAATGATAGCATTATGATGTCACAATCAAAACACCTCTTTAGTATCTCCTAATGGTAACACAATTAAAACATTATAATATTACAATCAAAACTCCCCTTTATGATGTCATATTGTTAAAATGATGATAGCATTATGACATCACAATCATAAGACCCCTTTCCGGTGTCATAATGATAAGACAACTAAATCACTATGATGTCATAATCAATACACTCTTTTATTATGTCATAATGGTAAAAGAATGATATCATTATGATGTCACAATCAAAACACCTCTTTAGTATCTCCTAATGGTAACACAATTAAAACATTATAATATTACAATCAAAACTCCCCTTTATGATGTCATAATGTTAAGGTGATGATAGCATTATGACATCACAATCATAAGACCCCTTTCCGGTGTCATAATGATAAGACAACTAAATCACTATGATGTCATAATCAATACACTCTTTTATTATGTCATAATGGTAAAAGAATGATAGCATTATGATGTCACAATCAAAACACCTCTTTAGTATCTCATGATGGTAACACAATTAAAACATTATAATATTACAATCAAAACTCCCCTTTATGATGTCATATTGTTAAAATGATGATAGCATTATGACATCACAATCATAAGACCCCTTTCCAGTGTCATAATGATAAGACAACTAAATCACTATGATGTCTTAATCAATACACTCTTTTATTATGTCATAATGGTAAAAGAATGATAGCATTATGATGTCACAATCAAAACACCTCTTTAGTATCTCCTAATGGTAACACAATTAAAACATTATAATATTACAATCAAAACTCCCCTTTATGATGTCATAATGTTAAGGTGATGATAGCATTATGACATCACAATCATAAGACCCCTTTCCGGTGTCATAATGATAAGACAACTAAATCACTATGATGTCATAATCAATACACTCTTTTATTATGTCATAATGGTAAAAGAATGATAGCATTATGATGTCACAATCAAAACACCTCTTTAGTATCTCATGATGGTAACACAATTAAAACATTATAATATTACAATCAAAACTCCCCTTTATGATGTCATATTGTTAAAATGATGATAGCATTATGACATCACAATCATAAGACTCCTTTCCGGTGTCATAATTATAAGACAATTAAATCATTATGATGTCATAATCAATACACTCTTTTATTATGTCATAATGGTAAAAGAATGATAGCATTATGATATCACAATCAAAACACCTCTTTAGTATCTCCTAATGGTAACACAATTAAAACATTATAATATTACAATCAAAACTCCCCTTTATGATGTCATATTGTTAAAATGATGATAGCATTATGACATCACAATCATAAGACCCCTTTCCAGTGTCATAATGATAAGACAACTAAATCACTATGATGTCTTAATCAATACACTCTTTTATTATGTCATAATGGTAAAAGAATGATAGCATTATGATGTCACAATCAAAACACCTCTTTAGTATCTCCTAATGGTAACACAATTAAAACATTATAATATTACAATCAAAACTCCCCTTTATGATGTCATAATGTTAAGGTGATGATAGCATTATGACATCACAATCATAAGACCCCTTTCCGGTGTCATAATGATAAGACAACTAAATCACTATGATGTCATAATCAATACACTCTTTTATTATGTCATAATGGTAAAAGAATGATAGCATTATGATGTCACAATCAAAACACCTCTTTAGTATCTCCTAATGGTAACACAATTAAAACATTATAATATTACAATCAAAACTCCCCTTTCTGATGTCATAATGTTAAGGTGATGATAGCATTATGACATCACAATCATAAGACCCCTTTCCGGTGTCATAATGATAAGACAACTAAATCACTATGATGTCATAATCAATACACTCTTTTATTATGTCATAATGGTAAAAGAATGATAGCATTATGATGTCACAATCAAAACACCTCTTTAGTATCTCATGATGGTAACACAATTAAAACATTATAATATTACAATCAAAACTCCCCTTTATGATGTCATATTGTTAAAATGATGATAGCATTATGACATCACAATCATAAGACTCCTTTCCGGTGTCATAATTATAAGACAATTAAATCATTATGATGTCATAATCAATCCACTCTTTTATTATGTCATAATGGTAAAAGAATGATAGCATTATGATGTCACAATCAAAACACCTCTTTAGTATCTCCTAATGGTAACACAATTAAAACATTATAATATTACAATCAAAACTCCCCTTTATGATGTCATATTGTTAAAATGATGATAGCATTATGACATCACAATCATAAGACCCCTTTCCGGTGTCATAATGATAAGACAACTAAACCACTATGATGTCATAATCAAGACACTCTTTTATTATGTCATAATGGTAAAAGAATGATAGCATTATGATGTCACAATCAAAACACCTCTTTAGTATCTCCTAATGGTAACACAATTAAAATATTATAATATTACAATCAAAACTCCCCTTTATGATGTATTATTGTTAAAATGATGATAGCATTATGACATCACAATCATAAGACCCCTTTCCGGTGTCATAACGATAAGACAACTAAATCACTATGATGTCATAATCAATACACTCTTTTATTATGTCATAATGGTAAAAGAATGATAGCATTATGATGTCACAATCAAAACACCTCTTTAGTATCTCCTAATGGTAACAAAATTAAAACATTATAATATTACAATCAAAACTCCCCTTTATGATGTCATAATGTTAAGGTGATGATAGCATTATGACATCACAATCATAAGACCCCTTTCCGGTGTCATAAGGATAAGACAACTAAATCACTATGATGTCGTAATCAATACACTCTTTTATTATGTCATAATGGTAAAAGAATGATAGCATTATGATGTCACAATCAAAACACCTCTTTAGTATCTCATGATGGTAACACAATTAAAACATTATAATATTACAATCAAAACTCCCCTTTATGATGTCATAATGTTAAGGTGATGATAGCATTATGACATCACAATCATAAGACCCCTTTCCGGTGTCATAATGGTAAGACAACTAAATCACTATGATGTCATAATCAATACACTCTTTTATTATGTCATAATGGTAAAAGAATGATAGCATTATGATGTCACAATCAAAACACCTCTTTAGTATCTCCTAATGGTAACACAATTAAAACATTATAATATTACAATCAAAACTCCCCTTTATGATGTCATAATGTTAAGGTGATGATAGCATTATGACATCACAATCATAAGACCCCTTTCCGGTGTCATAATGATAAGACAACTAAATCACTATGATGTCATAATCAATACACTCTTTTATTATGTCACAATGGTAAAAGAATGATAGCATTATGATGTCACAATCAAAACACATCTTTAGTATCTCCTAATGGTAACACAATTAAAACATTATAATATTACAATCAAAACTCCCCTTTATGATGTCATAATGTTAAGGTGATGATAGCATTATGACATCACAATCATAAGACCCCTTTCCGGTGTCATAATGGTAAGACAACTAAATCACTATGATGTCATAATCAATACACTCTTTTATTATGTCATAATGGTAAAAGAATGATAGCATTATGATGTCACAATCAAAACACCTCTTTAGTATCTCCTAATGGTAACACAATTAAAACATTATAATATTACTATCAAAACTCCCCTTTATGATGTCATATTGTTAAGGTGATGATAGCATTATGACATCACAATCATAAGACCCCTTTCCGGTGTCATAATGATAAGACAACTAAATCACTATGATGTCATAATCAATACACTCTTTTATTATGTCATAATGATAAAAGAATGATAGCATTATGATGTCACAATCAAAACACCTCTTTAGTATCTCCTAATGGTAACACAATTAAATCATTATAATATTACAATCAAAACTCCCCTTTATGATGTCATATTGTAAAAATGATGATAGCATTATGACATCACAATCATAAGACCCCTTTCCGGTGTCATAATGATAAGACAACTAAATCACTATGATGTCATAATCAATACACTCTTTTATTATGTCATAATGGTAAAAGAATGATAGCATTATGATGTCACAATCAAAACACCTCTTTAGTATCTCCTAATGGTAACACAATTAAAACATTATAATATTACAATCAAAACTCCCCTTTATGATGTCATATTGTTAAAATGATGATAGCATTATGACATCACAATCATAAGACTCCTTTCGGGTGTCATAATTATAAGACAATTAAATCATTATGATGTCATAATCAATACACTCTTTTATTATGTCATAATGGTAAAAGAATGATAGCATTATGATGTCACAATCAAAACACCTCTTTAGTATCTCATAATGGTAACACAATTAAAACATTATAATATTACAATCAAAACTCCCCTTTATGATGTCATAATGTTAAGGTGATGATAGCATTATGACATCACAATCATAAGACCCCTTTCCGGTGTCATAATGATAAGACAACTAAATCACTATGATGTCATAATCAATACACTCTTTTATTATTTCATAATGGTAAAAGAATTATAGCATTATGATGTCACAATCAAAACACCTCTTTAGTATCTCCTAATGGTAACACAATTAAAACATTATAATATTACAATCAAAACTCCCCTTTATGATGTCATATTGTTAAAATGATGATAGCATTATGACATCACAATCATAAGACCCCTTTCCGGTGTCATAATGATAAGACAACTAAATCACTGTGATGTCATAATCAATACACTCTTTTATTATGTCATAATGGTAAAAGAATGATAGCATTATGATGTGACAATCAAAACACCTCTTTAGTATCTCCTAATGGTAACACAATTAAAACATTATAATATTACAATCAAAACTCCCCTTTATGATGTCATATTGTTAAAATGATGATAGCATTATGACATCACAATCATAAGACCCCTTTCCGGTGTCATAATGATAAGACAACTAAATCACTATGATGTCATAATCAATACACTCTTTTATTATTTCATAATGGTAAAAGAATTATAGCATTATGATGTCACAATCAAAACACCTCTTTAGTATCTCCTAATGGTAACACAATTAAAACATTATAATATTACAATCAAAACTCCCCTTTATGATGTCATATTGTTAAAATGATGATAGCATTATGACATCACAATCATAAGACCCCTTTCCGGTGTCATAATGATAAGACAACTAAATCACTGTGATGTCATAATCAATACACTCTTTTATTATGTCATAATGGTAAAAGAATGATAGCATTATGATGTGACAATCAAAACACCTCTTTAGTATCTCCTAATGGTAACACAATTAAAACATTATAATATTACAATCAAAACTCCCCTTTATGATGTCATATTGTTAAAATGATGATAGCATTATGACATCACAATCATAAGACCCCTTTCCGGTGTCATAATGATAAGACAACTAAATCACTATGATGTCATAATCAATACACTCTTTTATTATGTCATAATGGTAAAAGAATGATAGCATTATTATGTCACAATCAAAACACCTCTTTAGTATCTCCTAATGGTAACACTATTAAAACATTATAATATTACAATCAAAACTCCCCTTTATGATGCCATATTGTTAAAATGATGATAGCATTATGACATCACAATCATAAGACCCCTTTCCGGTGTCATAATTATAAGACAATTAAATCATTATGATGTCATAATCAATACACTCTTTTATTATGTCATAATGGTAAAAGAATGATAGCACTATGATGTCACAATCAAAACACCTCTTTCGTATCTCCTAATGGTAACACAATTAAATCATTATAATATTACAATCAAAACTCCCCTTTATGATGTCATAATGTTAAGGTGATGATAGCATTATGACATCACAATCATAAGACCCCTTTCCGGTGTCATAATGATAAGACAACTAAATCACTATGATGTCATAATCAATACACTCTTTTATTATGTCATAATGGTAAAAGAATGATAGAATTATGATGTCACAATCAAAACACCTCTTTAGTATCTCCTAATGGTAACACAATTAAAACATTATAATATTACAATCAAAACTCCCCTTTATGATGTCATATTGTTAAAATGATGATAGCATTATGACATCACAATCATAAGACCCCTTTCCGGTGTCATAATGATAAGACAACTAAATCACTATGATGTCATAATCAATACACTCTTTTATTATGTCATAATGGTAAAAGAATGATAGCATTATGATGTCACAATCAAAACACCTCTTTAGTATCTCCTAATGGTAACACAATTAAAACATTATAATATTACAATCAAAACTCCCCTTTATGATGTCATATTGTTAAAATGATGATAGCATTATGACATCACAATCATAAGACCCCTTTCCGGTGTCATAATGATAAGACAACTAAATCACTATGATGTCATAATCAATACACTCTTTTATTATGTCATAATGGTAAAAGAATGATAGCATTATGATGTCACAATCAAAACACCTCTTTAGTATCTCCTAATGGTAACACAATTAAATCATTATAATATTACAATCAAAACTCCCCTTTATGATGTCATAATGTTAAGGTGATGATAGCATTATGACATCACAATCATAAGACCCCTTTCCGGTGTCATAATGATAAGACAACTAAATCACTATGATGTCATAATCAATACACTCTTTTATTATGTCATAATGGTAAAAGAATGATAGCATTATGATGTCACAATCAAAACACCTCTTTAGTATCTCCTAATGGTAACACAATTAAAACATTATAATATTACAATCAAAACTCCCCTTTATGATGTCATATTGTTAAAATGATGATAGCATTATGACATCACAATCATAAGACCCCTTTCCGGTGTCATAATGATAAGACAACTAAATCACTATGATGTCATAATCAATACACTCTTTTATTATGTCATAATGGTAAAAGAATGATAGCATTATGATGTCACAATCAAAACACCTCTTTAGTATCTCCTAATGGTAACACAATTAAAACATTATAATATTACAATCAAAACTCCCCTTTATGATGTCATATTGTTAAAATGATGATAGCATTATGACATCACAATCATAAGACCCCTTTCCGGTGTCATAATGATAAGACAACTAAATCACTATGATGTCATAATCAATACACTCTTTTATTATGTCATAATGGTAAAAGAATGATAGCATTATGATGTCACAATCAAAACACCTCTTTAGTATCTCCTAATGGTAACACAATTAAAACATTATAATATTACAATCAAAACTCCCCTTTATGATGTCATATTGTTAAAATGATGATAGCATTATGACATCACAATCATAAGACCCCTTTCCGGTGTCATAATGATAAGACAACTAAATCACTATGATGTCATAATCAATACACTCTTTTATTATGTCATAATGGTAAAAGAATGATAGCATTATGATGTCACAATCAAAACACCTCTTTAGTATCTCCTAATGGTAACACAATTAAATCATTATAGTATTACAATCAAAACTCCCCTTTATGATGTCATAATGTTAAGGTGATGATAGCATTATGACATCACAATCATAAGACCCCTTTCCGGTGTCATAATGATAAGACAACTAAATCACTATGATGTCATAATCAATACACTCTTTTATTATGTCATAATGGTAAAAGAATGATAGCATTATGATGTCACAATCAAAACACCTCTTTAGTATCTCCTAATGGTAACACAATTAAAACATTATAATATTACAATCAAAACTCCCCTTTATGATGTCATATTGTTAAAATGATGATAGCATTATGACATCACAATCATAAGACCCCTTTCCGGTGTCATAATGATAAGACAACTAAATCACTATGATGTCATAATCAATACACTCTTTTATTATGTCATAATGGTAAAAGAATGATAGCATTATGATGTCACAATCAAAACACCTCTTTAGTATCTCCTAATGGTAACACAATTAAAACATTATAATATTACAATCAAAACTCCCCTTTATGATGTCATATTGTTAAAATGATGATAGCATTATGACATCACAATCATAAGACCCCTTTCCGGTGTCATAATGATAAGACAACTAAATCACTATGATGTCATAATCAATACACTCTTTTATTATGTCATAATGGTAAAAGAATGATAGCATTATGATGTCACAATCAAAACACCTCTTTAGTATCTCCTAATGGTAACACAATTAAAACATTATAATATTACAATCAAAACTCCCCTTTATGATGTCATATTGTTAAAATGATGATAGCATTATGACATCACAATCATAAGACCCCTTTCCGGTGTCATAATGATAAGACAACTAAATCACTATGATGTCATAATCAATACACTCTTTTATTATGTCATAATGGTAAAAGAATGATAGCATTATGATGTCACAATCAAAACACCTCTTTAGTATCTCCTAATGGTAACACAATTAAATCATTATAGTATTACAATCAAAACTCCCCTTTATGATGTCATAATGTTAAGGTGATGATAGCATTATGACATCACAATCATAAGACCCCTTTCCGGTGTCATAATGATAAGACAACTAAATCACTATGATGTCATAATCAATACACTCTTTTATTATGTCATAATGGTAAAAGAATGATAGCATTATGATGTCACAATCAAAACACCTCTTTAGTATCTCCTAATGGTAACACAATTAAAACATTATAATATTACAATCAAAACTCCCCTTTATGATGTCATATTGTTAAAATGATGATAACATTATGACATCACAATCATAAGACCCCTTTCCGGTGTCATAATGATAAGACAACTAAATCACTATGATGTCATAATCAATACACTCTTTTATTATGTCATAATGATAAAAGAATGATAGCATTATGATGTCACAATCAAAACACCTCTTTAGTATCTCCTAATGGTAACACAATTAAAACATTATAATATTACAATCAAAACTCCCCTTTATGATGTCATATTGTAAAAATGATGATAGCATTATGACATCACAATCATAAGACCCCTTTCCGGTGTCATAATGATAAGACAACTAAATCACTATGATGTCATAATCAATACACTCTTTTATTATGTCATAATGGTAAAAGAATGATAGCATTATGATGTCACAATCAAAACACCTCTTTAGTATCTCCTAATGGTAACACAATTAAAACATTATAATATTACAATCAAAACTCCCCTTTATGATGTCATATTGTTAAAATGATGATAGCATTATGACATCACAATCATAAGACCCCTTTCCGGTGTCATAATGATAAGACAACTAAATCACTATGATGTCATAATCAATACACTCTTTTATTATGTCATAATGGTAAAAGAATGATAGCATTATGATGTCACAATCAAAACACCTCTTTAGTATCTCCTAATGGTAACACAATTAAATCATTATAATATTACAATCAAAACTCCCCTTTATGATGTCATAATGTTAAGGTGATGATAGCATTATGACATCACAATCATAAGACCCCTTTCCGGTGTCATAATGATAAGACAACTAAATCACTATGATGTTATAATCAATACACTCTTTTATTATGTCATAATGGTAAAAGAATGATAGCATTATGATGTCACAATCAAAACACCTCTTTAGTATCTCCTAATGGTAACACAATTAAAACATTATAATATTACAATCAAAACTCCCCTTTATGATGTCATATTGTTAAAATGATGATAGCATTATGACATCACAATCATAAGACCCCTTTCCGGTGTCATAATGATAAGACAACTAAATCACTATGATGTCATAATCAATACACTCTTTTATTATGTCATAATGATAAAAGAATGATAGCATTATGATGTCACAATCAAAACACCTCTTTAGTATCTCCTAATGGTAACACAATTAAAACATTATAATATTACAATCAAAACTCCCCTTTATGATGTCATAATGTTAAGGTGATGATAGCATTATGACATCACAATCATAAGACCCCTTTCCGGTGTCATAATGATAAGACAACTAAATCACTATGATGTCATAATCAATACACTCTTTTATTATGTCATAATGGTAAAAGAATGATAGCATTATGATGTCACAATCAAAACACCTCTTTAGTATCTCCTAATGGTAACACAATTAAATCATTATAATATTACAATCAAAACTCCCCTTTATGATGTCATAACGTTAAGGTGATGATAGCATTATGACATCACAATCATAAGACCCCTTTCTGGTGTCATAATGATAAGACAACTAAATCACTATGATGTCATAATCAATACACTCTTTTATTATATCATAATGGTAAAAGAATGGTAGCATTATAATGTCACAATCAAAACACCTCTTTAGTATCTCCTAATGGTAACACAATTAAAAGATTATAATATTACAATCAAAACTCCCCTTTATGATGTCATATTGTTAAAATGATGATAGCATTATGACATCACAATCATAAGACCCCTTTCCGGTGTCATAATGATAAGACAACTAAATCACTATGATGTCATAATCAATACACTCTTTTATTATGTCATAATGATAAAAGAATGATAGCATTATGATGTCACAATCAAAACACCTCTTTAGTATCTCCTAATGGTAACACAATTAAAACATTATAATATTACAATCAAAACTCCCCTTTATGATGTCATAATGTTAAGGTGATGATAGCATTATGACATCACAATCATAAGACCCCTTTCCGGTGTCATAATGATAAGACAACTAAATCACTATGATGTCATAATCAATACACTCTTTTATTATGTCATAATGGTAAAAGAATGATAGCATTATGATGTCACAATCAAAACACCTCTTTAGTATCTCCTAATGGTAACACAATTAAATCATTATAATATTACAATCAAAACTCCCCTTTATGATGTCATATTGTAAAAATGATGATAGCATTATGACATCACAATCATAAGACCCCTTTCCGGTGTCATAATGATAAGACAACTAAATCACTATGATGTCATAATCAATACACTCTTTTATTATGTCATAATGGTAAAAGAATGATAGCATTATGATGTCACAATCAAAACACCTCTTTAGTATCTCCTAATGGTAACACAATTAAAACATTATAATATTACAATCAAAACTCCCCTTTATGATGTCATATTGTTAAAATGATGATAGCATTATGACATCACAATCATAAGACCCCTTTCCGGTGTCATAATGATAAGACAACTAAATCACTATGATGTCATAATCAATACACTCTTTTATTATGTCATAATGGTAAAAGAATGATAGCATTATGATGTCACAATCAAAACACCTCTTTAGTATCTCCTAATGGTAACACAATTAAATCATTATAATATTACAATCAAAACTCCCCTTTATGATGTCATAATGTTAAGGTGATGATAGCATTATGACATCACAATCATAAGACCCCTTTCCGGTGTCATAATGATAAGACAACTAAATCACTATGATGTCATAATCAATACACTCTTTTATTATGTCATAATGGTAAAAGAATGATAGCATTATGATGTCACAATCAAAACACCTCTTTAGTATCTCCTAATGGTAACACAATTAAAACATTATAATATTACAATCAAAACTCCCCTTTATGATGTCATATTGTTAAAATGATGATAGCATTATGACATCACAATCATAAGACCCCTTTCCGGTGTCATAATGATAAGACAACTAAATCACTATGATGTCATAATCAATACACTCTTTTATTATGTCATAATGATAAAAGAATTATAGCATTATGATGTCACAATCAAAACACCTCTTTAGTATCTCCTAATGGTAACACAATTAAAACATTATAATATTACAATCAAAACTCCCCTTTATGATGTCATATTGTAAAAATGATGATAGCATTATGACATCACAATCATAAGACCCCTTTCCGGTGTCATAATGATAAGACAACTAAATCACTATGATGTCATAATCAATACACTCTTTTATTATGTCATAATGGTAAAAGAATGATAGCATTATGATGTCACAATCAAAACACCTCTTTAGTATCTCACAATGGTAACACAATTAAAACATTATAATATTACAATCAAAACTCCCCTTTATGATGTCATAATGTTAAGGTGATGATAGCATTATGACATCACAATCATAAGACCCCTTTCCGGTGTCATAATGATAAGACAACTAAATCACTATGATGTCATAATCAATACACTCTTTTATTATGTCATAATGGTAAAAGAATGATAGCATTATGATGTCACAATCAAAACACCTCTTTAGTATCTCCTAATGGTAACACAATTAAAACATTATAATATTACAATCAAAACTCCCCTTTATGATGTCATAATGTTAAGGTGATGATAACATTATGACATCACAATCATAAGACCCCTTTCCGGTGTCATAATGATAAGACAACTAAATCACTATGATGTCATAATCAATACACTCTTTTATTATGTCATAATGGTAAAAGAATGATAGCATTATGATGTCACAATCAAAACACCTCTTTAGTATCTCCTAATGGTAACACAATTAAAACATTATAATATTACAATCAAAACTCCCCTTTATGATGTCATATTGTTAAAATGATGATAGCATTATGACATCACAATCATAAGACCCCTTTCCGGTGTCATAATGATAAGACAACTAAATCACTATGATGTCATAATCAATACACTCTTTTATTATGTCATAATGGTAAAAGAATGATAGCATTATGATGTCACAATCAAAACACCTCTTTAGTATCTCCTAATGGTAACACAATTAAAACATTATAATATTACAATCAAAACTCCCCTTTATGATGTCATATTGTTAAAATGATGATAGCATTATGACATCACAATCATAAGACCCCTTTCCGGTGTCATAATGATAAGACAACTAAATCACTATGATGTCATAATCAATACACTCTTTTATTATGTCATAATGGTAAAAGAATGATAGCATTATGATGTCACAATCAAAACACCTCTTTAGTATCTCCTAATGGTAACACAATTAAAACATTATAATATTACAATCAAAACTCCCCTTTATGATGTCATATTGTTAAAATGATGATAGCATTATGACATCACAATCATAAGACCCCTTTCCGGTGTCATAATGATAAGACAACTAAATCACTATGATGTCATAATCAATACACTCTTTTATTATGTCATAATGGTAAAAGAATGATAGCATTATGATGTCACAATCAAAACACCTCTTTAGTATCTCCTAATGGTAACACAATTAAATCATTATAGTATTACAATCAAAACTCCCCTTTATGATGTCATAATGTTAAGGTGATGATAGCATTATGACATCACAATCATAAGACCCCTTTCCGGTGTCATAATGATAAGACAACTAAATCACTATGATGTCATAATCAATACACTCTTTTATTATGTCATAATGGTAAAAGAATGATAGCATTATGATGTCACAATCAAAACACCTCTTTAGTATCTCCTAATGGTAACACAATTAAAACATTATAATATTACAATCAAAACTCCCCTTTATGATGTCATATTGTTAAAATGATGATAACATTATGACATCACAATCATAAGACCCCTTTCCGGTTTCATAATGATAAGACAACTAAATCACTATGATGTCATAATCAATACACTCTTTTATTATGTCATAATGATAAAAGAATGATAGCATTATGATGTCACAATCAAAACACCTCTTTAGTATCTCCTAATGGTAACACAATTAAAACATTATAATATTACAATCAAAACTCCCCTTTATGATGTCATATTGTAAAAATGATGATAGCATTATGACATCACAATCATAAGACCCCTTTCCGGTGTCATAATGATAAGACAACTAAATCACTATGATGTCATAATCAATACACTCTTTTATTATGTCATAATGGTAAAAGAATGATAGCATTATGATGTCACAATCAAAACACCTCTTTAGTATCTCCTAATGGTAACACAATTACAACATTATAATATTACAATCAAAACTCCCCTTTATGATGTCATATTGTTAAAATGATGATAGCATTATGACATCACAATCATAAGACCCCTTTCCGGTGTCATAATGATAAGACAACTAAATCACTATGATGTCATAATCAATACACTCTTTTATTATGTCATAATGGTAAAAGAATGATAGCATTATGATGTCACAATCAAAACACCTCTTTAGTATCTCCTAATGGTAACACAATTAAATCATTATAATATTACAATCAAAACTCCCCTTTATGATGTCATAATGTTAAGGTGATGATAGCATTATGACATCACAATCATAAGACCCCTTTCCGGTGTCATAATGATAAGACAACTAAATCACTATGATGTTATAATCAATACACTCTTTTATTATGTCATAATGGTAAAAGAATGATAGCATTATGATGTCACAATCAAAACACCTCTTTAGTATCTCCTAATGGTAACACAATTAAAACATTATAATATTACAATCAAAACTCCCCTTTATGATGTCATATTGTTAAAATGATGATAGCATTATGACATCACAATCATAAGACCCCTTTCCGGTGTCATAATGATAAGACAACTAAATCACTTTGATGTCATAATCAATACACTCTTTTATTATGTCATAATGATAAAAGAATGATAGCATTATGATGTCACAATCAAAACACCTCTTTAGTATCTCCTAATGGTAACACAATTAAAACATTATAATATTACAATCAAAACTCCCCTTTATGATGTCATAATGTTAAGGTGATGATAGCATTATGACATCACAATCATAAGACCCCTTTCCGGTGTCATAATGATAAGACAACTAAATCACTATGATGTCATAATCAATACACTCTTTTATTATGTCATAATGGTAAAAGAATGATAGCATTATGATGTCACAATCAAAACACCTCTTTAGTATCTCCTAATGGTAACACAATTAAATCATTATAATATTACAATCAAAACTCCCCTTTATGATGTCATAACGTTAAGGTGATGATAGCATTATGACATCACAATCATAAGACCCCTTTCTGGTGTCATAATGATAAGACAACTAAATCACTATGATGTCATAATCAATACACTCTTTTATTATATCATAATGGTAAAAGAATGGTAGCATTATATTGTCACAATCAAAACACCTCTTTAGTATCTCCTAATGGTAACACAATTAAAAGATTATAATATTACAATCAAAACTCCCCTTTATGATGTCATATTGTTAAAATGATGATAGCATTATGACATCACAATCATAAGACCCCTTTCCGGTGTCATAATGATAAGACAACTAAATCACTATGATGTCATAATCAATACACTCTTTTATTATGTCATAATGATAAAAGAATGATAGCATTATGATGTCACAATCAAAACACCTCTTTAGTATCTCCTAATGGTAACACAATTAAAACATTATAATATTACAATCAAAACTCCCCTTTATGATGTCATAATGTTAAGGTGATGATAGCATTATGACATCACAATCATAAGACCCCTTTCCGGTGTCATAATGATAAGACAACTAAATCACTATGATGTCATAATCAATACACTCTTTTATTATGTCATAATGGTAAAAGAATGATAGCATTATGATGTCACAATCAAAACACCTCTTTAGTATCTCCTAATGGTAACACAATTAAATCATTATAATATTACAATCAAAACTCCCCTTTATGATGTCATATTGTAAAAATGATGATCGCATTATGACATCACAATCATAAGACCCCTTTCCGGTGTCATAATGATAAGACAACTAAATCACTATGATGTCATAATCAATACACTCTTTTATTATGTCATAATGGTAAAAGAATGATAGCATTATGATGTCACAATCAAAACACCTCTTTAGTATCTCCTAATGGTAACACAATTAAAACATTATAATATTACAATCAAAACTCCCCTTTATGATGTCATATTGTTAAAATGATGATAGCATTATGACATCACAATCATAAGACTCCTTTCGGGTGTCATAATTATAAGACAATTAAATCATTATGATGTCATAATCAATACACTCTTTTATTATGTCATAATGGTAAAAGAATGATAGCATTATGATGTCACAATCAAAACACCTCTTTAGTATCTCATAATGGTAACACAATTAAAACATTATAATATTACAATCAAAACTCCCCTTTATGATGTCATAATGTTAAGGTGATGATAGCATTATGACATCACAATCATAAGACCCCTTTCCGGTGTCATAATGATAAGACAACTAAATCACTATGATGTCATAATCAATACACTCTTTTATTATTTCATAATGGTAAAAGAATTATAGCATTATGATGTCACAATCAAAACACCTCTTTAGTATCTCCTAATGGTAACACAATTAAAACATTATAATATTACAATCAAAACTCCCCTTTATGATGTCATATTGTTAAAATGATGATAGCATTATGACATCACAATCATAAGACTCCTTTCGGGTGTCATAATTATAAGACAATTAAATCATTATGATGTCATAATCAATACACTCTTTTATTATGTCATAATGGTAAAAGAATGATAGCATTATGATGTCACAATCAAAACACCTCTTTAGTATCTCATAATGGTAACACAATTAAAACATTATAATATTACAATCAAAACTCCCCTTTATGATGTCATAATGTTAAGGTGATGATAGCATTATGACATCACAATCATAAGACCCCTTTCCGGTGTCATAATGATAAGACAACTAAATCACTATGATGTCATAATCAATACACTCTTTTATTATTTCATAATGGTAAAAGAATTATAGCATTATGATGTCACAATCAAAACACCTCTTTAGTATCTCCTAATGGTAACACAATTAAAACATTATAATATTACAATCAAAACTCCCCTTTATGATGTCATATTGTTAAAATGATGATAGCATTATGACATCACAATCATAAGACCCCTTTCCGGTGTCATAATGATAAGACAACTAAATCACTATGATGTCATAATCAATACACTCTTTTATTATGTCATAATGGTAAAAGAATGATAGCATTATGATGTCACAATCAAAACACCTCTTCAGTATCTCCTAATGGTAACACAATTAAAACATTATAATATTACAATCAAAACTCCCCTTTATGATGCCATATTGTTAAAATGATGATAGCATTATGACATCACAATCATAAGACCCCTTTCCGGTGTCATAATTATAAGACAACTAAATCATTATGATGTCATAATCAATACACTCTTTTATTATGTCATAATGGTAAAAGAATGATAGCATTATGATGTCACAATCAAAACACCTCTTTAGTATCTCCTAATGGTAACACAATTAAATCATTATAATATTACAATCAAAACTCCCCTTTATGATGCCATATTGTTAAAATGATGATAGCATTATGACATCACAATCATAAGACCCCTTTCCGGTGTCATAATGATAAGACAACTAAATCACTATGATGTCATAATCAATACACTCTTTTATTATGTCATAATGGTAAAAGAATGATAGCATTATGATGTCACAATCAAAACACCTCTTTAGTATCTCCTAATGGTAACACAATTAAAACATTATAATATTACAATCAAAACTCCTCTTTATGATGTCATATTGTAAAAATGATGATAGCATTATGACATCACAATCATAAGACCCCTTTCCGGTGTCATAATGATAAGACAACTAAATCACTATGATGTCATAATCAATACACTCTTTTATTATGTCATAATGGTAAAAGAATGATAGCATTATGATGTCACAATCAAAACACCTCTTTAGTATCTCCTAATGGTAACACAATTAAAACATTATAATATTACAATCAAAACTCCCCTTTATGATGTCATATTGTTAAAATGATGATAGCATTATGACATCACAATCATAAGACCCCTTTCCGGTGTCATAATGATAAGACAACTAAATCACTATGATGTCATAATCAATACACTCTTTTATTATGTCATAATGGTAAAAGAATGATAGCATTATGATGTCACAATCAAAACACCTCTTTAGTATCTCCTAATGGTAACACAATTAAAACATTATAATATTACAATCAAAACTCCCCTTTATGATGTCATATTGTTAAAATGATGATAGCATTATGACATCACAATCATAAGACCCCTTTCCGGTGTCATAATGATAAGACAACTAAATCACTATGATGTCATAATCAATACACTCTTTTATTATGTCATAATGGTAAAAGAATGATAGCATTATGATGTCACAATCAAAACACCTCTTTAGTATCTCCTAATGGTAACACAATTAAAACATTATAATATTACAATCAAAACTCCCCTTTATGATGTCATATTGTTAAAATGATGATAGCATTATGACATCACAATCATAAGACCCCTTTCTGGTGTCATAATGATAAGACAACTAAATCACTATGATGTCATAATCAATACACTCTTTTATTATATCATAATGGTAAAAGAATGGTAGCATTATAATGTCACAATCAAAACACCTCTTTAGTATCTCCTAATGGTAACACAATTAAAAGATTATAATATTACAATCAAAACTCCCCTTTATGATGTCATATTGTTAAAATGATGATAGCATTATGACATCACAATCATAAGACCCCTTTCCGGTGTCATAATGATAAGACAACTAAATCACTATGATGTCATAATCAATACACTCTTTTATTATGTCATAATGATAAAAGAATGATAGCATTATGATGTCACAATCAAAACACCTCTTTAGTATCTCCTAATGGTAACACAATTAAAACATTATAATATTACAATCAAAACTCCCCTTTATGATGTCATAATGTTAAGGTGATGATAGCATTATGACATCACAATCATAAGACCCCTTTCCGGTGTCATAATGATAAGACAACTAAATCACTATGATGTCATAATCAATACACTCTTTTATTATGTCATAATGGTAAAAGAATGATAGCATTATGATGTCACAATCAAAACACCTCTTTAGTATCTCCTAATGGTAACACAATTAAATCATTATAATATTACAATCAAAACTCCCCTTTATGATGTCATATTGTAAAAATGATGATAGCATTATGACATCACAATCATAAGACCCCTTTCCGGTGTCATAATGATAAGACAACTAAATCACTATGATGTCATAATCAATACACTCTTTTATTATGTCATAATGGTAAAAGAATGATAGCATTATGATGTCACAATCAAAACACCTCTTTAGTATCTCCTAATGGTAACACAATTAAAACATTATAATATTACAATCAAAACTCCCCTTTATGATGTCATATTGTTAAAATGATGATAGCATTATGACATCACAATCATAAGACCCCTTTCCGGTGTCATAATGATAAGACAACTAAATCACTATGATGTCATAATCAATACACTCTTTTATTATGTCATAATGGTAAAAGAATGATAGCATTATGATGTCACAATCAAAACACCTCTTTAGTATCTCCTAATGGTAACACAATTAAATCATTATAATATTACAATCAAAACTCCCCTTTATGATGTCATAATGTTAAGGTGATGATAGCATTATGACATCACAATCATAAGACCCCTTTCCGGTGTCATAATGATAAGACAACTAAATCACTATGATGTCATAATCAATACACTCTTTTATTATGTCATAATGGTAAAAGAATGATAGCA
The DNA here is from genome assembly GCF_027358695.1 of Spea bombifrons. Lineage (NCBI taxonomy): Eukaryota > Metazoa > Chordata > Amphibia > Anura > Pelobatidae > Spea > Spea bombifrons. Next base: position 42,217,089 of record NC_071088.1, read on the forward strand.
TTATGATGTCACAATCAAAACACCTCTTTAGTATCTCCTAATGGTAACACAATTAAAACATTATAATATTACAATCAAAACTCCCCTTTATGATGTCATATTGTTAAAATGATGATAGCATTATGACATCACAATCATAAGACCCCTTTCCGGTGTCATAATGATAAGACAACTAAATCACTATGATGTCATAATCAATACACTCTTTTATTATGTCATAATGATAAAAGAATTATAGCATTATGATGTCACAATCAAAACACCTCTTTAGTATCTCCTAATGGTAACACAATTAAAACATTATAATATTACAATCAAAACTCCCCTTTATGATGTCATATTGTAAAAATGATGATAGCATTATGACATCACAATCATAAGACCCCTTTCCGGTGTCATAATGATAAGACAACTAAATCACTATGATGTCATAATCAATACACTCTTTTATTATGTCATAATGGTAAAAGAATGATAGCATTATGATGTCACAATCAAAACACCTCTTTAGTATCTCATAATGGTAACACAATTAAAACATTATAATATTACAATCAAAACTCCCCTTTATGATGTCATAATGTTAAGGTGATGATAGCATTATGACATCACAATCATAAGACCCCTTTCCGGTGTCATAATGATAAGACAACTAAATCACTATGATGTCATAATCAATACACTCTTTTATTATTTCATAATGGTAAAAGAATTATAGCATTATGATGTCACAATCAAAACACCTCTTTAGTATCTCCTAATGGTAACACAATTAAAACATTATAATATTACAATCAAAACTCCCCTTTATGATGTCATATTGTTAAAATGATGATAGCATTATGACATCACAATCATAAGACTCCTTTCGGGTGTCATAATTATAAGACAATTAAATCATTATGATGTCATAATCAATACACTCTTTTATTATGTCATAATGGTAAAAGAATGATAGCATTATGATGTCACAATCAAAACACCTCTTTAGTATCTCATAATGGTAACACAATTAAAACATTATAATATTACAATCAAAACTCCCCTTTATGATGTCATAATGTTAAGGTGATGATAGCATTATGACATCACAATCATAAGACCCCTTTCCGGTGTCATAATGATAAGACAACTAAATCACTATGATGTCATAATCAATACACTCTTTTATTATTTCATAATGGTAAAAGAATTATAGCATTATGATGTCACAATCAAAACACCTCTTTAGTATCTCCTAATGGTAACACAATTAAAACATTATAATATTACAATCAAAACTCCCCTTTATGATGTCATATTGTTAAAATGATGATAGCATTATGACATCACAATCATAAGACCCCTTTCCGGTGTCATAATGATAAGACAACTAAATCACTATGATGTCATAATCAATACACTCTTTTATTATGTCATAATGGTAAAAGAATGATAGCATTATGATGTCACAATCAAAACACCTCTTCAGTATCTCCTAATGGTAACACAATTAAAACATTATAATATTACAATCAAAACTCCCCTTTATGATGCCATATTGTTAAAATGATGATAGCATTATGACATCACAATCATAAGACCCCTTTCCGGTGTCATAATTATAAGACAACTAAATCATTATGATGTCATAATCAATACACTCTTTTATTATGTCATAATGGTAAAAGAATGATAGCATTATGATGTCACAATCAAAACACCTCTTTAGTATCTCCTAATGGTAACACAATTAAATCATTATAATATTACAATCAAAACTCCCCTTTATGATGCCATATTGTTAAAATGATGATAGCATTATGACATCACAATCATAAGACCCCTTTCCGGTGTCATAATGATAAGACAACTAAATCACTATGATGTCATAATCAATACACTCTTTTATTATGTCATAATGGTAAAAGAATGATAGCATTATGATGTCACAATCAAAACACCTCTTTAGTATCTCCTAATGGTAACACAATTAAAACATTATAATATTACAATCAAAACTCCTCTTTATGATGTCATATTGTAAAAATGATGATAGCATTATGACATCACAATCATAAGACCCCTTTCCGGTGTCATAATGATAAGACAACTAAATCACTATGATGTCATAATCAATACACTCTTTTATTATGTCATAATGGTAAAAGAATGATAGCATTATGATGTCACAATCAAAACACCTCTTTAGTATCTCCTAATGGTAACACAATTAAAACATTATAATATTACAATCAAAACTCCCCTTTATGATGTCATATTGTTAAAATGATGATAGCATTATGACATCACAATCATAAGACCCCTTTCCGGTGTCATAATGATAAGACAACTAAATCACTATGATGTCATAATCAATACACTCTTTTATTATGTCATAATGGTAAAAGAATGATAGCATTATGATGTCACAATCAAAACACCTCTTTAGTATCTCCTAATGGTAACACAATTAAAACATTATAATATTACAATCAAAACTCCCCTTTATGATGTCATATTGTTAAAATGATGATAGCATTATGACATCACAATCATAAGACCCCTTTCCGGTGTCATAATGATAAGACAACTAAATCACTATGATGTCATAATCAATACACTCTTTTATTATGTCATAATGGTAAAAGAATGATAGCATTATGATGTCACAATCAAAACACCTCTTTAGTATCTCCTAATGGTAACACAATTAAAACATTATAATATTACAATCAAAACTCCCCTTTATGATGTCATATTGTTAAAATGATGATAGCATTATGACATCACAATCATAAGACCCCTTTCTGGTGTCATAATGATAAGACAACTAAATCACTATGATGTCATAATCAATACACTCTTTTATTATATCATAATGGTAAAAGAATGGTAGCATTATAATGTCACAATCAAAACACCTCTTTAGTATCTCCTAATGGTAACACAATTAAAAGATTATAATATTACAATCAAAACTCCCCTTTATGATGTCATATTGTTAAAATGATGATAGCATTATGACATCACAATCATAAGACCCCTTTCCGGTGTCATAATGATAAGACAACTAAATCACTATGATGTCATAATCAATACACTCTTTTATTATGTCATAATGATAAAAGAATGATAGCATTATGATGTCACAATCAAAACACCTCTTTAGTATCTCCTAATGGTAACACAATTAAAACATTATAATATTACAATCAAAACTCCCCTTTATGATGTCATAATGTTAAGGTGATGATAGCATTATGACATCACAATCATAAGACCCCTTTCCGGTGTCATAATGATAAGACAACTAAATCACTATGATGTCATAATCAATACACTCTTTTATTATGTCATAATGGTAAAAGAATGATAGCATTATGATGTCACAATCAAAACACCTCTTTAGTATCTCCTAATGGTAACACAATTAAATCATTATAATATTACAATCAAAACTCCCCTTTATGATGTCATATTGTAAAAATGATGATAGCATTATGACATCACAATCATAAGACCCCTTTCCGGTGTCATAATGATAAGACAACTAAATCACTATGATGTCATAATCAATACACTCTTTTATTATGTCATAATGGTAAAAGAATGATAGCATTATGATGTCACAATCAAAACACCTCTTTAGTATCTCCTAATGGTAACACAATTAAAACATTATAATATTACAATCAAAACTCCCCTTTATGATGTCATATTGTTAAAATGATGATAGCATTATGACATCACAATCATAAGACCCCTTTCCGGTGTCATAATGATAAGACAACTAAATCACTATGATGTCATAATCAATACACTCTTTTATTATGTCATAATGGTAAAAGAATGATAGCATTATGATGTCACAATCAAAACACCTCTTTAGTATCTCCTAATGGTAACACAATTAAATCATTATAATATTACAATCAAAACTCCCCTTTATGATGTCATAATGTTAAGGTGATGATAGCATTATGACATCACAATCATAAGACCCCTTTCCGGTGTCATAATGATAAGACAACTAAATCACTATGATGTCATAATCAATACACTCTTTTATTATGTCATAATGGTAAAAGAATGATAGCATTATGATGTCACAATCAAAACACCTCTTTAGTATCTCCTAATGGTAACACAATTAAAACATTATAATATTACAATCAAAACTCCCCTTTATGATGTCATATTGTTAAAATGATGATAGCATTATGACATCACAATCATAAGACCCCTTTCCGGTGTCATAATGATAAGACAACTAAATCACTATGATGTCATAATCAATACACTCTTTTATTATGTCATAATGATAAAAGAATTATAGCATTATGATGTCACAATCAAAACACCTCTTTAGTATCTCCTAATGGTAACACAATTAAAACATTATAATATTACAATCAAAACTCCCCTTTATGATGTCATATTGTAAAAATGATGATAGCATTATGACATCACAATCATAAGACCCCTTTCCGGTGTCATAATGATAAGACAACTAAATCACTATGATGTCATAATCAATACACTCTTTTATTATGTCATAATGGTAAAAGAATGATAGCATTATGATGTCACAATCAAAACACCTCTTTAGTATCTCACAATGGTAACACAATTAAAACATTATAATATTACAATCAAAACTCCCCTTTATGATGTCATAATGTTAAGGTGATGATAGCATTATGACATCACAATCATAAGACCCCTTTCCGGTGTCATAATGATAAGACAACTAAATCACTATGATGTCATAATCAATACACTCTTTTATTATGTCATAATGGTAAAAGAATGATAGCATTATGATGTCACAATCAAAACACCTCTTTAGTATCTCCTAATGGTAACACAATTAAAACATTATAATATTACAATCAAAACTCCCCTTTATGATGTCATAATGTTAAGGTGATGATAACATTATGACATCACAATCATAAGACCCCTTTCCGGTGTCATAATGATAAGACAACTAAATCACTATGATGTCATAATCAATACACTCTTTTATTATGTCATAATGGTAAAAGAATGATAGCATTATGATGTCACAATCAAAACACCTCTTTAGTATCTCCTAATGGTAACACAATTAAAACATTATAATATTACAATCAAAACTCCCCTTTATGATGTCATATTGTTAAAATGATGATAGCATTATGACATCACAATCATAAGACCCCTTTCCGGTGTCATAATGATAAGACAACTAAATCACTATGATGTCATAATCAATACACTCTTTTATTATGTCATAATGGTAAAAGAATGATAGCATTATGATGTCACAATCAAAACACCTCTTTAGTATCTCCTAATGGTAACACAATTAAAACATTATAATATTACAATCAAAACTCCCCTTTATGATGTCATATTGTTAAAATGATGATAGCATTATGACATCACAATCATAAGACCCCTTTCCGGTGTCATAATGATAAGACAACTAAATCACTATGATGTCATAATCAATACACTCTTTTATTATGTCATAATGGTAAAAGAATGATAGCATTATGATGTCACAATCAAAACACCTCTTTAGTATCTCCTAATGGTAACACAATTAAAACATTATAATATTACAATCAAAACTCCCCTTTATGATGTCATATTGTTAAAATGATGATAGCATTATGACATCACAATCATAAGACCCCTTTCCGGTGTCATAATGATAAGACAACTAAATCACTATGATGTCATAATCAATACACTCTTTTATTATGTCATAATGGTAAAAGAATGATAGCATTATGATGTCACAATCAAAACACCTCTTTAGTATCTCCTAATGGTAACACAATTAAATCATTATAATATTACAATCAAAACTCCCCTTTATGATGTCATAATGTTAAGGTGATGATAGCATTATGACATCACAATCATAAGACCCCTTTCCGGTGTCATAATGATAAGACAACTAAATCACTATGATGTCATAATCAATACACTCTTTTATTATGTCATAATGGTAAAAGAATGATAGCATTATGATGTCACAATCAAAACACCTCTTTAGTATCTCCTAATGGTAACACAATTAAAACATTATAATATTACAATCAAAACTCCCCTTTATGATGTCATATTGTTAAAATGATGATAGCATTATGACATCACAATCATAAGACCCCTTTCCGGTGTCATAATGATAAGACAACTAAATCACTATGATGTCATAATCAATACACTCTTTTATTATGTCATAATGGTAAAAGAATGATAGCATTATGATGTCACAATCAAAACACCTCTTTAGTATCTCCTAATGGTAACACAATTAAAACATTATAATATTACAATCAAAACTCCCCTTTATGATGTCATAATGTTAAGGTGATGATAGCATTATGACATCACAATCATAAGACCCCTTTCCGGTGTCATAATGATAAGACAACTAAATCACTATGATGTCATAATCAATACACTCTTTTATTATGTCATAATGGTAAAAGAATGATAGCATTATGATGTCACAATCAAAACACCTCTTTAGTATCTCCTAATGGTAACACAATTAAATCATTATAATATTACAATCAAAACTCCCCTTTATGATGTCATATTGTAAAAATGATGATAGCATTATGACATCACAATCATAAGACCCCTTTCCGGTGTCATAATGATAAGACAACTAAATCACTATGATGTCATAATCAATACACTCTTTTATTATGTCATAATGGTAAAAGAATGATAGCATTATGATGTCACAATCAAAACACCTCTTTAGTATCTCCTAATGGTAACACAATTAAAACATTATAATATTACAATCAAAACTCCCCTTTATGATGTCATATTGTTAAAATGATGATAGCATTATGACATCACAATCATAAGACTCCTTTCGGGTGTCATAATTATAAGACAATTAAATCATTATGATGTCATAATCAATACACTCTTTTGTTATGTCATAATGGTAAAAGAATGATAGCATTATGATGTCACAATCAAAACACCTCTTTAGTATCTCCTAATGGTAACACAATTAAAACATTATAATATTACAATCAAAACTCCCCTTAATGATCTCATATTGTTAAAATGATGATAGCATTATGACATCACAATCATAAGACCCCTTTCCGGTGTCATAATGATAAGACAACTAAATCACTGTGATGTCATAATCAATACACTCTTTTATTATGTCATAATGGTAAAAGAATGATAGCATTATGATGTCACAATCAAAACACCTCTTTAGTATCTCATGATGGTAACACAATTAAAACATTATAATATTACAATCAAAACTCCCCTTTATGATGTCATATTGTTAAAATGATGATAGCATTATGACATCACAATCATAAGACTCCTTTCCGGTGTCATAATTATAAGACAATTAAATCATTATGATGTCATAATCAATACACTCTTTTATTATGTCATAATGGTAAAAGAATGATAGCATTATGATGTCACAATCAAAACACCTCTTTAGTATCTCCTAATGGTAACACAATTAAAACATTATAATATTACAATCAAAACTCCCCTTTATGATGTCATATTGTTAAAATGATGATAACATTATGACATCACAATCATAAGACTCCTTTCCGGTGTCATAATTATAAGACAATTAAATCATTATGATGTCATAATCAATACACTCTTTTATTATGTCATAATGGTAAAAGAATGATAGCATTATGATGTCACAATCAAAACACCTCTTTAGTATCTCCTAATGGTAACACAATTAAAACATTATAATATTACAATCAAAACTCCCCTTTATGATGTCATATTGTTAAAATGATGATAGCATTATGACATCACAATCATAAGACCCCTTTCCGGTGTCATAATGATAAGACAACTAAATCACTATGATGTCATAATCAATACACTCTTTTATTATGTCATAATGGTAAAAGAATGATAGCATTATGATGTCACAATCAAAACACCTCTTTAGTATCTCCTAATGGTAACACAATTAAATCATTATAATATTACAATCAAAACTCCCCTTTATGATGTCATAATGTTAAGGTGATGATAGCATTATGACATCACAATCATAAGACCCCTTTCCGGTGTCATAATGATAAGACAACTAAATCACTATGATGTCATAATCAATACACTCTTTTATTATGTCATAATGATAAAAGAATGATAGCATTATGATGTCACAATCAAAACACCTCTTTAGTATCTCCTAATGGTAACACAATTAAAACATTATAATATTACAATCAAAACTCAACTTTATGATGTCATATTGTAAAAATGATGATAGCATTATGACATCACAATCATAAGACCCCTTTCCGGTGTCATAATGATAAGACAACTAAATCACTATGATGTCATAATCAATACACTCTTTTATTATGTCATAATGGTAAAAGAATGATAGCATTATGATGTCACAATCAAAACACCTCTTTAGTAGCTCCTAATGGTAACACAATTAAAACATTATAATATTACAATCAAAACTCCCCTTTATGATGTCATATTGTTAAAATGATGATAGCATTATGACATCACAATCATAAGACCCCTTTCCGGTGTCATAATGATAAGACAACTAAATCACTATGATGTCATAATCAATACACTCTTTTATTATGTCATAATGGTAAAAGAATGATAGCATTATGATGTCACAAACAAAACACCTCTTTAGTATCTCCTAATGGTAACACAATTAAATCATTATAATATTACAATCAAAACTCCCCTTTATGATGTCATAATGTTAAGGTGATGATAGCATTATGACATCACAATCATAAGACCCCTTTCCGGTGTCATAATGATAAGACAACTAAATCACTATGATGTCATAATCAATACACTCTTTTATTATGTCATAATGGTAAAAGAATGATAGCATTATGATGTCACAATCAAAACACCTCTTTAGTATCTCCTAATGGTAACACAATTAAAACATTATAATATTACAATCACAACTCCCCTTTATGATGTCATAATGTTAAGGTGATGATAGCATTATGACATCACAATCATAAGACCCCTTTCCGGTGTCATAATGATAAGACAACTAAATCGCTATGATGTCATAATCAATACACTCTTTTATTATGTCATAATGGTAAAAGAATGATAGCATTATGATGTCACAATCAAAACACCTCTTTAGTATCTCCTAATGGTAACACAATTAAAACATTATAATATTACAATCAAAACTCCCCTTTATGATGTCATATTGTTAAAATGATGATAGCATTATGACATCACAATCATAAGACCCCTTTCCGGTGTCATAATGATAAGACAACTAAATCACTGTGATGTCATAATCAATACACTCTTTTATTATGTCATAATGGTAAAAGAATGATAGCATTATGATGTCACAATCAAAACACCTCTTTAGTATCTCCTAATGGTAACACAATTAAAACATTATAATATTACAATCAAAACTCCCCTTTATGATGTCATAATGTTAAGGTGATGATAGCATTATGACATCACAATCATAAGACCCCTTTCCGGTGTCATAATGATAAGACAACTAAATCACTATGATGTCATAATCAATACACTCTTTTATTATGTCATAATGGTAAAAGAATGATAGCATTATGATGTCACAATCAAAACACCTCTTTAGTATCTCCTAATGGTAACACAATTAAAACATTATAATATTACAATCAAAACTCCCCTTTATGATGTCATATTGTAAAAATGATGATAGCATTATGACATCACAATCAAAAGACCCCTTTCCGGTGTCATAATGATAAGACAACTAAATCACTATGATGTCATAATCAATACACTCTTTTATTATGTCATAATGGTAAAAGAATGATAGCATTATGATGTCACAATCAAAACACCTCTTTAGTATCTCACAATGGTAACACAATTAAAACATTATAATATTACAATCAAAACTCCCCTTTATGATGTCATAATGTTAAGGTGATGATAGCATTATGACATCACAATCATAAGACCCCTTTCCGGTGTCATAATGATAAGACAACTAAATCACTGTGATGTCATAATCAATACACTCTTTTATTATGTCATAATGGTAAAAGAATGATAGCATTATGATGTCACAATCAAAACACCTCTTTAGTATCTCCTAATGGTAACACAATTAAAACATTATAATGTTACAATCAAAACTCCCCTTTATGATGTCATATTGTTAAAATGATGATAGCATTATGACATCACAATCATAAAACCCCTTTCCGGTGTCATAATGATAAGACAACTAAATCACTGTGATGTCATAATCAATACACTCTTTTATTATGTCATAATGGTAAAAGAATGATAGCATTATGATGTCACAATCAAAACACCTCTTTAGTATCTCCTAATGGTAACACAATTAAAACATTATAATATTACAATCAAAACTCCCCTTTATGATGTCATATTGTTAAAATGATGATAGCATTATGACATCACAATCATAAGACCCCTTTCCGGTGTCATAATGATAAGACAACTAAATCACTATGATGTCATAATCAATACACTCTTTTATTATGTCATATTGATAAAAGAATGATAGCATTATGATGTCACAATCAAAACACCTCTTTAGTATCTCCTAATGGTAACACAATTAAAACATTATAATATTACAATCAAAACTCCCCTTTATGATGTCATATTGTTAAAATGATGATAGCATTATGACATCACAATCATAAGACCCCTTTCCGGTGTCATAATGATAAGACAACTAAATCACTATGATGTCATAATCAATACACTCTTTTATTATGTCATAATGGTAAAAGAATGATAGCATTATGATGTCACAATCAAAACACCTCTTTAGTATCTCCTAATGGTAACACAATTAAATCATTATAATATTACAATCAAAACTCCCCTTTATGATGTCATAACGTTAAGGTGATGATAGCATTATGACATCACAATCATAAGACCCCTTTCTGGTGTCATAATGATAAGACAACTAAATCACTATGATGTCATAATCAATACACTCTTTTATTATGTCATAATGGTAAAAGAATGGTAGCATTATAATGTCACAATCAAAACACCTCTTTAGTATCTCCTAATGGTAACACAATTAAAAGATTATAATATTACAATCAAATATTGTTAAAATGATGATAGCATTATGACATCACAATCATAAGACCCCTTTCCGGTGTCATAATGATAAGACAACTAAATCACTATGATGTCATAATCAATACACTCTTTTATTATGTCATAATGATAAAAGAATGATAGCATTATGATGTCACAATCAAAACACCTCTTTAGTATCTCCTAATGGTAACACAATTAAAACATTATAATATTACAATCAAAACTCCCCTTTATGATGTCATATTGTAAAAATGATGATAGCATTATGACATCACAATCATAAGACCCCTTTCCGGTGTCATAATGATAAGACAACTAAATCACTATGATGTCATAATCAATACACTCTTTTATTATGTCATAATGGTAAAAGAATGATAGCATTATGATGTCACAATCAAAACACCTCTTTAGTATCTCCTAATGGTAACACAATTAAAACATTATAATATTACAATCAAAACTCCCCTTTATGATGTCATATTGTTAAAATGATGATAGCATTATGACATCACAATCATAAGATCCCTTTCCGGTGTCATAATGATAAGACAACTAAATCACTATGATGTCATAATCAATACACTCTTTTATTATGTCATAATGGTAAAAGAATGATAGCATTATGATGTCACAATCAAAACACCTCTTTAGTATCTCCTAATGGTAACACAATTAAAACATTATAATATTACAATCAAAACTCCTCTTTATGATGTCATATTGTAAAAATGATGATAGCATTATGACATCACAATCATAAGACCCCTTTCCGGTGTCATAATGATAAGACAACTAAATCACTATGATGTCATAATCAATACACTCTTTTATTATGTCATAATGGTAAAAGAATGATAGCATTATGATGTCACAATCAAAACACCTCTTTAGTATCTCCTAATGGTAACACAATTAAAACATTATAATATTACAATCAAAACTCCCCTTTATGATGTCATATTGTTAAAATGATGATAGCATTATGACATCACAATCATAAGACCCCTTTCCGGTGTCATAATGATAAGACAACTAAATCACTATGATGTCATAATCAATACACTCTTTTATTATGTCATAATGGTAAAAGAATGATAGCATTATGATGTCACAATCAAAACACCTCTTTAGTATCTCCTAATGGTAACACAATTAAATCATTATAATATTACAATCAAAACTCCCCTTTATGATGTCATAATGTTAAGGTGATGATAGCATTATGACATCACAATCATAAGACCCCTTTCCGGTGTCATAATGATAAGACAACTAAATCACTATGATGTCATAATCAATACACTCTTTTATTATGTCATAATGATAAAAGAATGATAGCATTATGATGTCACAATCAAAACACCTCTTTAGTATCTCCTAATGGTAACACAATTAAAACATTATAATATTACAATCAAAACTCAACTTTATGATGTCATATTGTAAAAATGATGATAGCATTATGACATCACAATCATAAGACCCCTTTCCGGTGTCATAATGATAAGACAACTAAATCACTATGATGTCATAATCAATACACTCTTTTATTATGTCATAATGGTAAAAGAATGATAGCATTATGATGTCACAATCAAAACACCTCTTTAGTAGCTCCTAATGGTAACACAATTAAAACATTATAATATTACAATCAAAACTCCCCTTTATGATGTCATATTGTTAAAATGATGATAGCATTATGACATCACAATCATAAGACCCCTTTCCGGTGTCATAATGATAAGACAACTAAATCACTATGATGTCATAATCAATACACTCTTTTATTATGTCATAATGGTAAAAGAATGATAGCATTATGATGTCACAAACAAAACACCTCTTTAGTATCTCCTAATGGTAACACAATTAAATCATTATAATATTACAATCAAAACTCCCCTTTATGATGTCATAATGTTAAGGTGATGATAGCATTATGACATCACAATCATAAGACCCCTTTCCGGTGTCATAATGATAAGACAACTAAATCACTATGATGTCATAATCAATACACTCTTTTATTATGTCATAATGGTAAAAGAATGATAGCATTATGATGTCACAATCAAAACACCTCTTTAGTATCTCCTAATGGTAACACAATTAAAACATTATAATATTACAATCACAACTCCCCTTTATGATGTCATAATGTTAAGGTGATGATAGCATTATGACATCACAATCATAAGACCCCTTTCCGGTGTCATAATGATAAGACAACTAAATCGCTATGATGTCATAATCAATACACTCTTTTATTATGTCATAATGGTAAAAGAATGATAGCATTATGATGTCACAATCAAAACACCTCTTTAGTATCTCCTAATGGTAACACAATTAAAACATTATAATATTACAATCAAAACTCCCCTTTATGATGTCATATTGTTAAAATGATGATAGCATTATGACATCACAATCATAAGACCCCTTTCCGGTGTCATAATGATAAGACAACTAAATCACTGTGATGTCATAATCAATACACTCTTTTATTATGTCATAATGGTAAAAGAATGATAGCATTATGATGTCACAATCAAAACACCTCTTTAGTATCTCCTAATGGTAACACAATTAAAAGATTATAATATTACAATCAAAACTCCCCTTTATGATGTCATAATGTTAAGGTGATGATAGCATTATGACATCACAATCATAAGACCCCTTTCCGGTGTCATAATGATAAGACAACTAAATCACTATGATGTCATAATCAATACACTCTTTTATTATGTCATAATGGTAAAAGAATGATAGCATTATGATGTCACAATCAAAACACCTCTTTAGTATCACCTAATGGTAACACAATTAAAACATTATAATATTACAATCAAAACTCCCCTTTATGATGTCATATTGTAAAAATGATGATAGCATTATGACATCACAATCAAAAGACCCCTTTCCGGTGTCATAATGATAAGACAACTAAATCACTATGATGTCATAATCAATACACTCTTTTATTATGTCATAATGGTAAAAGAATGATAGCATTATGATGTCACAATCAAAACACCTCTTTAGTATCTCACAATGGTAACACAATTAAAACATTATAATATTACAATCAAAACTCCCCTTTATGATGTCATAATGTTAAGGTGATGATAGCATTATGACATCACAATCATAAGACCCCTTTCCGGTGTCATAATGATAAGACAACTAAATCACTGTGATGTCATAATCAATACACTCTTTTATTATGTCATAATGGTAAAAGAATGATAGCATTATGATGTCACAATCAAAACACCTCTTTAGTATCTCCTAATGGTAACACAATTAAAACATTATAATGTTACAATCAAAACTCCCCTTTATGATGTCATATTGTTAAAATGATGATAGCATTATGACATCACAATCATAAAACCCCTTTCCGGTGTCATAATGATAAGACAACTAAATCACTGTGATGTCATAATCAATACACTCTTTTATTATGTCATAATGGTAAAAGAATGATAGCATTATGATGTCACAATCAAAACACCTCTTTAGTATCTCCTAATGGTAACACAATTAAATCATTATAATATTACAATCAAAACTCCCCTTTATGATGTCATAATGTTAAGGTGATGATAGCATTATGACATCACAATCATAAGACCCCTTTCCGGTGTCATAATGATAAGACAACTAAATCACTATGATGTCATAATCAATACACTCTTTTATTATGTCATAATGATAAAAGAATGATAGCATTATGATGTCACAATCAAAACACCTCTTTAGTATCTCCTAATGGTAACACAATTAAATCATTATAATATTACAATCAAAACTCCCCTTTATGATGTCATATTGTAAAAATGATGATAGCATTATGACATCACAATCATAAGACCCCTTTCCGGTGTCATAATGATAAGACAACTAAATCAGTATGATGTCATAATCAATACACTCTTTTATTATGTCATAATGGTAAAAGAATGATAGCATTATGATGTCACAATCAAAACACCTATTTAGTATCTCCTAATGGTAACACAATTAAAACATTATAATATTACAATCAAAACTCCCCTTTATGATGTCATATTGTTAAAATGATGATAGCATTATGACATCACAATCATAAGACCCCTTTCCGGTGTCATAATGATAAGACAACTAAATCACTATGATGTCATAATCAATACACTCTTTTATTATGTCATAATGGTAAAAGAATGATAGCATTATGATGTCACAATCAAAACACCTCTTTAGTATCTCCTAATGGTAACACAATTAAATCATTATAATATTACAATCAAAACTCCCCTTTATGATGTCATAATGTTAAGGTGATGATAGCATTATGACATCACAATCATAAGACCCCTTTCCGGTGTCATAATGATAAGACAACTAAATCACTATGATGTCATAATCAATACACTCTTTTATTATGTCATAATGATAAAAGAATGATAGCATTATGATGTCACAATCAAAACACCTCTTTAGTATCTCCTAATGGTAACACAATTAAAACATTATAATATTACAATCAAAACTCAACTTTATGATGTCATATTGTAAAAATGATGATAGCATTATGACATCACAATCATAAGACCCCTTTCCGGTGTCATAATGATAAGACAACTAAATCACTATGATGTCATAATCAATACACTCTTTTATTATGTCATAATGGTAAAAGAATGATAGCATTATGATGTCACAATCAAAACACCTCTTTAGTAGCTCCTAATGGTAACACAATTAAAACATTATAATATTACAATCAAAACTCCCCTTTATGATGTCATATTGTTAAAATGATGATAGCATTATGACATCACAATCATAAGACCCCTTTCCGGTGTCATAATGATAAGACAACTAAATCACTATGATGTCATAATCAATACACTCTTTTATTATGTCATAATGGTAAAAGAATGATAGCATTATGATGTCACAAACAAAACACCTCTTTAGTATCTCCTAATGGTAACACAATTAAATCATTATAATATTACAATCAAAACTCCCCTTTATGATGTCATAATGTTAAGGTGATGATAGCATTATGACATCACAATCATAAGACCCCTTTCCGGTGTCATAATGATAAGACAACTAAATCACTATGATGTCATAATCAATACTCTCTTTTATTATGTCATAATGGTAAAAGAATGATAGCATTATGATGTCACAATCAAAACACCTCTTTAGTATCTCCTAATGGTAACACAATTAAAACATTATAATATTACAATCACAACTCCCCTTTATGATGTCATAATGTTAAGGTGATGATAGCATTATGACATCACAATCATAAGACCCCTTTCCGGTGTCATAATGATAAGACAACTAAATCGCTATGATGTCATAATCAATACACT
This sequence comes from Spea bombifrons, assembly GCF_027358695.1. Classification (NCBI taxonomy): domain Eukaryota; kingdom Metazoa; phylum Chordata; class Amphibia; order Anura; family Pelobatidae; genus Spea; species Spea bombifrons. Next base: position 42,233,594 of record NC_071088.1, read on the forward strand.
CTTTTATTATGTCATAATGGTAAAAGAATGATAGCATTATGATGTCACAATCAAAACACCTCTTTAGTATCTCCTAATGGTAACACAATTAAAACATTATAATATTACAATCAAAACTCCCCTTTATGATGTCATATTGTTAAAATGATGATAGCATTATGACATCACAATCATAAGACCCCTTTCCGGTGTCATAATGATAAGACAACTAAATCACTGTGATGTCATAATCAATACACTCTTTTATTATGTCATAATGGTAAAAGAATGATAGCATTATGATGTCACAATCAAAACACCTCTTTAGTATCTCCTAATGGTAACACAATTAAAACATTATAATATTACAATCAAAACTCCCCTTTATGATGTCACAATGTTAAGGTGATGATAGCATTATGACATCACAATCATAAGACCCCTTTCCGGTGTCATAATGATAAGACAACTAAATCACTATGATGTCATAATCAATACACTCTTTTATTATGTCATAATGGTAAAAGAATGATAGCATTATGATGTCACAATCAAAACACCTCTTTAGTATCACCTAATGGTAACAGAATTAAAACATTATAATATTACAATCAAAACTCCCCTTTATGATGTCATATTGTAAAAATGATGATAGCATTATGACATCACAATCAAAAGACCCCTTTCCGGTGTCATAATGATAAGACAACTAAATCACTATGATGTCATAATCAATACACTCTTTTATTATGTCATAATGGTAAAAGAATGATAGCATTATGATGTCACAATCAAAACACCTCTTTAGTATCTCACAATGGTAACACAATTAAAACATTATAATATTACAATCAAAACTCCCCTTTATGATGTCATAATGTTAAGGTGATGATAGCATTATGACATCACAATCATAAGACCCCTTTCCGGTGTCATAATGATAAGACAACTAAATCACTGTGATGTCATAATCAATACACTCTTTTATTATGTCATAATGGTAAAAGAATGATAGCATTATGATGTCACAATCAAAACACCTCTTTAGTATCTCCTAATGGTAACACAATTAAAACATTATAATGTTACAATCAAAACTCCCCTTTATGATGTCATATTGTTAAAATGATGATAGCATTATGACATCACAATCATAAAACCCCTTTCCGGTGTCATAATGATAAGACAACTAAATCACTGTGATGTCATAATCAATACACTCTTTTATTATGTCATAATGGTAAAAGAATGATAGCATTATGATGTCACAATCAAAACACCTCTTTAGTATCTCCTAATGGTAACACAATTAAATCATTATAATATTACAATCAAAACTCCCCTTTATGATGTCATAATGTTAAGGTGATGATAGCATTATGACATCACAATCATAAGACCCCTTTCCGGTGTCATAATGATAAGACAACTAAATCACTATGATGTCATAATCAATACACTCTTTTATTATGTCATAATGATAAAAGAATGATAGCATTATGATGTCACAATCAAAACACCTCTTTAGTATCTCCTAATGGTAACACAATTAAATCATTATAATATTACAATCAAAACTCCCCTTTATGATGTCATATTGTAAAAATGATGATAGCATTATGACATCACAATCATAAGACCCCTTTCCGGTGTCATAATGATAAGACAACTAAATCAGTATGATGTCATAATCAATACACTCTTTTATTATGTCATAATGGTAAAAGAATGATAGCATTATGATGTCACAATCAAAACACCTATTTAGTATCTCCTAATGGTAACACAATTAAAACATTATAATATTACAATCAAAACTCCCCTTTATGATGTCATATTGTTAAAATGATGATAGCATTATGACATCACAATCATAAGACCCCTTTCCGGTGTCATAATGATAAGACAACTAAATCACTATGATGTCATAATCAATACACTCTTTTATTATGTCATAATGGTAAAAGAATGATAGCATTATGATGTCACAATCAAAACACCTCTTTAGTATCTCCTAATGGTAACACAATTAAATCATTATAATATTACAATCAAAACTCCCCTTTATGATGTCATAATGTTAAGGTGATGATAGCATTATGACATCACAATCATAAGACCCCTTTCCGGTGTCATAATGATAAGACAACTAAATCACTATGATGTCATAATCAATACACTCTTTTATTATGTCATAATGATAAAAGAATGATAGCATTATGATGTCACAATCAAAACACCTCTTTAGTATCTCCTAATGGTAACACAATTAAAACATTATAATATTACAATCAAAACTCAACTTTATGATGTCATATTGTAAAAATGATGATAGCATTATGACATCACAATCATAAGACCCCTTTCCGGTGTCATAATGATAAGACAACTAAATCACTATGATGTCATAATCAATACACTCTTTTATTATGTCATAATGGTAAAAGAATGATAGCATTATGATGTCACAATCAAAACACCTCTTTAGTAGCTCCTAATGGTAACACAATTAAAACATTATAATATTACAATCAAAACTCCCCTTTATGATGTCATATTGTTAAAATGATGATAGCATTATGACATCACAATCATAAGACCCCTTTCCGGTGTCATAATGATAAGACAACTAAATCACTATGATGTCATAATCAATACACTCTTTTATTATGTCATAATGGTAAAAGAATGATAGCATTATGATGTCACAAACAAAACACCTCTTTAGTATCTCCTAATGGTAACACAATTAAATCATTATAATATTACAATCAAAACTCCCCTTTATGATGTCATAATGTTAAGGTGATGATAGCATTATGACATCACAATCATAAGACCCCTTTCCGGTGTCATAATGATAAGACAACTAAATCACTATGATGTCATAATCAATACTCTCTTTTATTATGTCATAATGGTAAAAGAATGATAGCATTATGATGTCACAATCAAAACACCTCTTTAGTATCTCCTAATGGTAACACAATTAAAACATTATAATATTACAATCACAACTCCCCTTTATGATGTCATAATGTTAAGGTGATGATAGCATTATGACATCACAATCATAAGACCCCTTTCCGGTGTCATAATGATAAGACAACTAAATCGCTATGATGTCATAATCAATACACTCTTTTATTATGTCATAATGGTAAAAGAATGATAGCATTATGATGTCACAATCAAAACACCTCTTTAGTATCTCCTAATGGTAACACAATTAAAACATTATAATATTACAATCAAAACTCCCCTTTATGATGTCATATTGTTAAAATGATGATAGCATTATGACATCACAATCATAAGACCCCTTTCCGGTGTCATAATGATAAGACAACTAAATCACTGTGATGTCATAATCAATACACTCTTTTATTATGTCATAATGGTAAAAGAATGATAGCATTATGATGTCACAATCAAAACACCTCTTTAGTATCTCCTAATGGTAACACAATTAAAACATTATAATATTACAATCAAAACTCCCCTTTATGATGTCATAATGTTAAGGTGATGATAGCATTATGACATCACAATCATAAGACCCCTTTCCGGTGTCATAATGATAAGACAACTAAATCACTATGATGTCATAATCAATACACTCTTTTATTATGTCATAATGGTAAAAGAATGATAGCATTATGATGTCACAATCAAAACACCTCTTTAGTATCACCTAATGGTAACAGAATTAAAACATTATAATATTACAATCAAAACTCCCCTTTATGATGTCATATTGTAAAAATGATGATAGCATTATGACATCACAATCAAAAGACCCCTTTCCGGTGTCATAATGATAAGACAACTAAATCACTATGATGTCATAATCAATACACTCTTTTATTATGTCATAATGGTAAAAGAATGATAGCATTATGATGTCACAATCAAAACACCTCTTTAGTATCTCACAATGGTAACACAATTAAAACATTATAATATTACAATCAAAACTCCCCTTTATGATGTCATAATGTTAAGGTGATGATAGCATTATGACATCACAATCATAAGACCCCTTTCCGGTGTCATAATGATAAGACAACTAAATCACTGTGATGTCATAATCAATACACTCTTTTATTATGTCATAATGGTAAAAGAATGATAGCATTATGATGTCACAATCAAAACACCTCTTTAGTATCTCCTAATGGTAACACAATTAAAACATTATAATGTTACAATCAAAACTCCCCTTTATGATGTCATATTGTTAAAATGATGATAGCATTATGACATCACAATCATAAAACCCCTTTCCGGTGTCATAATGATAAGACAACTAAATCACTGTGATGTCATAATCAATACACTCTTTTATTATGTCATAATGGTAAAAGAATGATAGCATTATGATGTCACAATCAAAACACCTCTTTAGTATCTCCTAATGGTAACACAATTAAAACATTATAATATTACAATCAAAACTCCCCTTTATGATGTCATATTGTTAAAATGATGATAGCATTATGACATCACAATCATAAGACCCCTTTCCGGTGTCATAATGATAAGACAACTAAATCACTATGATGTCATAATCAATACACTCTTTTATTATGTCATAATGATAAAAGAATGATAGCATTATGATGTCACAATCAAAACACCTCTTTAGTATCTCCTAATGGTAACACAATTAAAACATTATAATATTACAATCAAAACTCCCCTTTATGATGTCATATTGTTAAAATGATGATAGCATTATGACATCACAATCATAAGACCCCTTTCCGGTGTCATAATGATAAGACAACTAAATCACTATGATGTCATAATCAATGCACTCTTTTATTATGTCATAATGGTAAAAGAATGATAGCATTATGATGTCACAATCAAAACACCTCTTCAGTATCTCCTAATGGTAACACAATTAAATCATTATAATATTACAATCAAAACTCCCCTTTATGATGTCATAACGTTAAGGTGATGATAGCATTATGACATCACAATCATAAGACCCCTTTCTGGTGTCATAATGATAAGACAACTAAATCACTATGATGTCATAATCAATACACTCTTTTATTATGTCATAATGGTAAAAGAATGGTAGCATTATAATGTCACAATCAAAACACCTCTTTAGTATCTCCTAATGGTAACACAATTAAAAGATTATAATATTACAATCAAAACTCCCCTTTATGATGTCATATTGTTAAAATGATGATAGCATTATGACATCACAATCATAAGACCCCTTTCCGGTGTCATAATGATAAGACAACTAAATCACTATGATGTCATAATCAATACACTCTTTTATTATGTCATAATGGTAAAAGAATGATAGCATTATGATGTCACAATCAAAACACCTCTTTAGTATCTCCTAATGGTAACACAATTAAAACATTATAATATTACAATCAAAACTCCCCTTTATGATGTCATATTGTTAAAATGATGATAGCATTATGACATCACAATCATAAGACCCCTTTCCGGTGTCATAATGATAAGACAACTAAATCACTGTGATGTCATAATCAATACACTCTTTTATTATGTCATAATGGTAAAAGAATGATAGCATTATGATGTCACAATCAAAACACCTCTTTAGTATCTCCTAATGGTAACACAATTAAAACATTATAATATTACAATCAAAACTCCCCTTTATGATGTCATAATGTTAAGGTGATGATAGCATTATGACATCACAATCATAAGACCCCTTTCCGGTGTCATAATGATAAGACAACTAAATCACTATGATGTCATAATCAATACACTCTTTTATTATGTCATAATGGTAAAAGAATGATAGCATTATGATGTCACAATCAAAACACCTCTTTAGTATCACCTAATGGTAACACAATTAAAACATTATAATATTACAATCAAAACTCCCCTTTATGATGTCATATTGTAAAAATGATGATAGCATTATGACATCACAATCATAAGACCCCTTTCCGGTGTCATAATGATAAGACAACTAAATCACTATGATGTCATAATCAATACACTCTTTTATTATGTCATAATGGTAAAAGAATGATAGCATTATGATGTCACAATCAAAACACCTCTTTAGTATCTCCTAATGGTAACACAATTAAAACATTATAATATTACAATCAAAACTCCCCTTTATGATGTCATATTGTTAAAATGATGATAGCATTATGACATCACAATCATAAGACCCCTTTCCGGTGTCATAATGATAAGACAACTAAATCACTATGATGTCATAATCAATACACTCTTTTATTATGTCATAATGGTAAAAGAATGATAGCATTATGATGTCACAATCAAAACACCTCTTTAGTATCTCCTAATGGTAACACAATTAAATCATTATAATATTACAATCAAAACTCCCCTTTATGATGTCATAATGTTAAGGTGATGATAGCATTATGACATCACAATCATAAGACCCCTTTCCGGTGTCATAATGATAAGACAACTAAATCACTATGATGTCATAATCAATACACTCTTTTATTATGTCATAATGGTAAAAGAATGATAGCATTATGATGTCACAATCAAAACACCTCTTTAGTATCTCCTAATGGTAACACAATTAAAACATTATAATATTACAATCAAAACTCCCCTTTATGATGTCATATTGTTAAAATGATGATAGCATTATGACATCACAATCATAAGACCCCTTTCCGGTGTCATAATGATAAGACAACTAAATCACTATGATGTCATAATCAATACACTCTTTTATTATGTCATAATGATAAAAGAATGATAGCATTATGATGTCACAATCAAAACACCTCTTTAGTATCTCCTAATGGTAACACAATTAAAACATTATAATATTACAATCAAAACTCCCCTTTATGATGTCATATTGTTAAAATGATGATAGCATTATGACATCACAATCATAAGACCCCTTTCCGGTGTCATAATGATAAGACAACTAAATCACTATGATGTCATAATCAATGCACTCTTTTATTATGTCATAATGGTAAAAGAATGATAGCATTATGATGTCACAATCAAAACACCTCTTCAGTATCTCCTAATGGTAACACAATTAAATCATTATAATATTACAATCAAAACTCCCCTTTATGATGTCATAACGTTAAGGTGATGATAGCATTATGACATCACAATCATAAGACCCCTTTCTGGTGTCATAATGATAAGACAACTAAATCACTATGATGTCATAATCAATACACTCTTTTATTATGTCATAATGGTAAACGAATGGTAGCATTATAATGTCACAATCAAAACACCTCTTTAGTATCTCCTAATGGTAACACAATTAAAAGATTATAATATTACAATCAAAACTCCCCTTTATGATGTCATATTGTTAAAATGATGATAGCATTATGACATCACAATCATAAGACCCCTTTCCGGTGTCATAATGATAAGACAACTAAATCACTATGATGTCATAATCAATACACTCTTTTATTATGTCATAATGGTAAAAGAATGATAGCATTATGATGTCACAATCAAAACACCTCTTTAGTATCTCCTAATGGTAACACAATTAAAACATTATAATATTACAATCAAAACTCCCCTTTATGATGTCATATTGTTAAAATGATGATAGCATTATGACATCACAATCATAAGACCCCTTTCCGGTGTCATAATGATAAGACAACTAAATCACTGTGATGTCATAATCAATACACTCTTTTATTATGTCATAATGGTAAAAGAATGATAGCATTATGATGTCACAATCAAAACACCTCTTTAGTATCTCCTAATGGTAACACAATTAAAACATTATAATATTACAATCAAAACTCCCCTTTATGATGTCATAATGTTAAGGTGATGATAGCATTATGACATCACAATCATAAGACCCCTTTCCGGTGTCATAATGATAAGACAACTAAATCACTATGATGTCATAATCAATACACTCTTTTATTATGTCATAATGGTAAAAGAATGATAGCATTATGATGTCACAATCAAAACACCTCTTTAGTATCACCTAATGGTAACACAATTAAAACATTATAATATTACAATCAAAACTCCCCTTTATGATGTCATATTGTAAAAATGATGATAGCATTATGACATCACAATCATAAGACCCCTTTCCGGTGTCATAATGATAAGACAACTAAATCACTATGATGTCATAATCAATACACTCTTTTATTATGTCATAATGGTAAAAGAATGATAGCATTATGATGTCACAATCAAAACACCTCTTTAGTATCTCCTAATGGTAACACAATTAAAACATTATAATATTACAATCAAAACTCCCCTTTATGATGTCATATTGTTAAAATGATGATAGCATTATGACATCACAATCATAAGACCCCTTTCCGGTGTCATAATGATAAGACAACTAAATCACTATGATGTCATAATCAATACACTCTTTTATTATGTCATAATGGTAAAAGAATGATAGCATTATGATGTCACAATCAAAACACCTCTTTAGTATCTCCTAATGGTAACACAATTAAATCATTATAATATTACAATCAAAACTCCCCTTTATGATGTCATAATGTTAAGGTGATGATAGCATTATGACATCACAATCATAAGACCCCTTTCCGGTGTCATAATGATAAGACAACTAAATCACTATGATGTCATAATCAATACACTCTTTTATTATGTCATAATGGTAAAAGAATGATAGCATTATGATGTCACAATCAAAACACCTCTTTAGTATCTCCTAATGGTAACACAATTAAAACATTATAATATTACAATCAAAACTCCCCTTTATGATGTCATAATGTTAAGGTGATGATAGCATTATGACATCACAATCATAAGACCCCTTTCCGGTGTCATAATGATAAGACAACTAAATCACTATGATGTCATAATCAATACACTCTTTTATTATGTCATAATGGTAAAAGAATGATAGCATTATGATGTCACAATCAAAACACCTCTTTAGTATCTCCTAATGGTAACACAATTAAAACATTATAATATTACAATCAAAACTCCCCTTTATGATGTCATAATGTTAAAATGATGATAGCATTATGACATCACAATCATAAGACCCCTTTCCGGTGTCATAATGATAAGACAACTAAATCACTGTGATGTCATAATCAATACACTCTTTTATTATGTCATAATGGTAAAAGAATGATAGCATTATGATGTCACAATCAAAACACCTCTTTAGTATCTCCTAATGGTAACACAATTAAAACATTATAATGTTACAATCAAAACTCCCCTTTATGATGTCATATTGTTAAAATGATGATAGCATTATGACATCACAATCATAAGATCCCTTTCCGGTGTCATAATGATAAGACAACTAAATCACTATGATGTCATAATCAATACACTCTTTTATTATGTCATAATGGTAAAAGAATGATAGCATTATGATGTCACAATCAAAACACCTCTTTAGTATCTCCTAATGGTAACACAATTAAAACATTATAATATTACAATCAAAACTCCTCTTTATGATGTCATATTGTAAAAATGATGATAGCATTATGACATCACAATCATAAGACCCCTTTCCGGTGTCATAATGATAAGACAACTAAATCACTATGATGTCATAATCAATACACTCTTTTATTATGTCATAATGGTAAAAGAATGATAGCATTATGATGTCACAATCAAAACACCTCTTTAGTATCTCCTAATGGTAACACAATTAAAACATTATAATATTACAATCAAAACTCCCCTTTATGATGTCATATTGTTAAAATGATGATAGCATTATGACATCACAATCATAAGACCCCTTTCCGGTGTCATAATGATAAGACAACTAAATCACTATGATGTCATAATCAATACACTCTTTTATTATGTCATAATGGTAAAAGAATGATAGCATTATGATGTCACAATCAAAACACCTCTTTAGTATCTCCTAATGGTAACACAATTAAATCATTATAATATTACAATCAAAACTCCCCTTTATGATGTCATAATGTTAAGGTGATGATAGCATTATGACATCACAATCATAAGACCCCTTTCCGGTGTCATAATGATAAGACAACTAAATCACTATGATGTCATAATCAATACACTCTTTTATTATGTCATAATGATAAAAGAATGATAGCATTATGATGTCACAATCAAAACACCTCTTTAGTATCTCCTAATGGTAACACAATTAAAACATTATAATATTACAATCAAAACTCAACTTTATGATGTCATATTGTAAAAATGATGATAGCATTATGACATCACAATCATAAGACCCCTTTCCGGTGTCATAATGATAAGACAACTAAATCACTATGATGTCATAATCAATACACTCTTTTATTATGTCATAATGGTAAAAGAATGATAGCATTATGATGTCACAATCAAAACACCTCTTTAGTAGCTCCTAATGGTAACACAATTAAAACATTATAATATTACAATCAAAACTCCCCTTTATGATGTCATATTGTTAAAATGATGATAGCATTATGACATCACAATCATAAGACCCCTTTCCGGTGTCATAATGATAAGACAACTAAATCACTATGATGTCATAATCAATACACTCTTTTATTATGTCATAATGGTAAAAGAATGATAGCATTATGATGTCACAAACAAAACACCTCTTTAGTATCTCCTAATGGTAACACAATTAAATCATTATAATATTACAATCAAAACTCCCCTTTATGATGTCATAATGTTAAGGTGATGATAGCATTATGACATCACAATCATAAGACCCCTTTCCGGTGTCATAATGATAAGACAACTAAATCACTATGATGTCATAATCAATACACTCTTTTATTATGTCATAATGGTAAAAGAATGATAGCATTATGATGTCACAATCAAAACACCTCTTTAGTATCTCCTAATGGTAACACAATTAAAACATTATAATATTACAATCACAACTCCCCTTTATGATGTCATAATGTTAAGGTGATGATAGCATTATGACATCACAATCATAAGACCCCTTTCCGGTGTCATAATGATAAGACAACTAAATCGCTATGATGTCATAATCAATACACTCTTTTATTATGTCATAATGGTAAAAGAATGATAGCATTATGATGTCACAATCAAAACACCTCTTTAGTATCTCCTAATGGTAACACAATTAAAACATTATAATATTACAATCAAAACTCCCCTTTATGATGTCATATTGTTAAAATGATGATAGCATTATGACATCACAATCATAAGACCCCTTTCCGGTGTCATAATGATAAGACAACTAAATCACTGTGATGTCATAATCAATACACTCTTTTATTATGTCATAATGGTAAAAGAATGATAGCATTATGATGTCACAATCAAAACACCTCTTTAGTATCTCCTAATGGTAACACAATTAAAACATTATAATATTACAATCAAAACTCCCCTTTATGATGTCATAATGTTAAGGTGATGATAGCATTATGACATCACAATCATAAGACCCCTTTCCGGTGTCATAATGATAAGACAACTAAATCACTATGATGTCATAATCAATACACTCTTTTATTATGTCATAATGGTAAAAGAATGATAGCATTATGATGTCACAATCAAAACACCTCTTTAGTATCACCTAATGGTAACAGAATTAAAACATTATAATATTACAATCAAAACTCCCCTTTATGATGTCATATTGTAAAAATGATGATAGCATTATGACATCACAATCAAAAGACCCCTTTCCGGTGTCATAATGATAAGACAACTAAATCACTATGATGTCATAATCAATACACTCTTTTATTATGTCATAATGGTAAAAGAATGATAGCATTATGATGTCACAATCAAAACACCTCTTTAGTATCTCACAATGGTAACACAATTAAAACATTATAATATTACAATCAAAACTCCCCTTTATGATGTCATAATGTTAAGGTGATGATAGCATTATGACATCACAATCATAAGACCCCTTTCCGGTGTCATAATGATAAGACAACTAAATCACTGTGATGTCATAATCAATACACTCTTTTATTATGTCATAATGGTAAAAGAATGATAGCATTATGATGTCACAATCAAAACACCTCTTTAGTATCTCCTAATGGTAACACAATTAAAACATTATAATATTACAATCAAAACTCCCCTTTATGATGTCATATTGTTAAAATGATGATAGCATTATGACATCACAATCATAAGACCCCTTTCCGGTGTCATAATGATAAGACAACTAAATCACTATGATGTCATAATCAATACACTCTTTTATTATGTCATAATGATAAAAGAATGATAGCATTATGATGTCACAATCAAAACACCTCTTTAGTATCTCCTAATGGTAACACAATTAAAACATTATAATATTACAATCAAAACTCCCCTTTATGATGTCATATTGTTAAAATGATGATAGCATTATGACATCACAATCATAAGACCCCTTTCCGGTGTCATAATGATAAGACAACTAAATCACTATGATGTCATAATCAATGCACTCTTTTATTATGTCATAATGGTAAAAGAATGATAGCATTATGATGTCACAATCAAAACACCTCTTCAGTATCTCCTAATGGTAACACAATTAAATCATTATAATATTACAATCAAAACTCCCCTTTATGATGTCATAACGTTAAGGTGATGATAGCATTATGACATCACAATCATAAGACCCCTTTCTGGTGTCATAATGATAAGACAACTAAATCACTATGATGTCATAATCAATACACTCTTTTATTATGTCATAATGGTAAAAGAATGGTAGCATTATAATGTCACAATCAAAACACCTCTTTAGTATCTCCTAATGGTAACACAATTAAAAGATTATAATATTACAATCAAAACTCCCCTTTATGATGTCATATTGTTAAAATGATGATAGCATTATGACATCACAATCATAAGACCCCTTTCCGGTGTCATAATGATAAGACAACTAAATCACTATGATGTCATAATCAATACACTCTTTTATTATGTCATAATGATAAAAGAATGATAGCATTATGATGTCACAATCAAAACACCTCTTTAGTATCTCCTAATGGTAACACAATTAAAACATTATAATATTACAATCAAAACTCCCCTTTATGATGTCATATTGTAAAAATGATGATAGCATTATGACATCACAATCATAAGACCCCTTTCCGGTGTCATAATGATAAGACAACTAAATCACTATGATGTCATAATCAATACACTCTTTTATTATGTCATAATGGTAAAAGAATGATAGCATTATGATGTCACAATCAAAACACCTCTTTAGTATCTCCTAATGGTAACACAATTAAAACATTATAATATTACAATCAAAACTCCCCTTTATGATGTCATATTGTTAAAATGATGATAGCATTATGACATCACAATCATAAGACCCCTTTCCGGTGTCATAATGATAAGACAACTAAATCACTATGATGTCATAATCAATACACTCTTTTATTATGTCATAATGGTAAAAGAATGATAGCATTATGATGTCACAATCAAAACACCTCTTTAGTATCTCCTAATGGTAACACAATTAAATCATTATAATATTACAATCAAAACTCCCCTTTATGATGTCATAATGTTAAGGTGATGATAGCATTATGACATCACAATCATAAGACCCCTTTCCGGTGTCATAATGATAAGACAACTAAATCACTATGATGTCATAATCAATACACTCTTTTATTATGTCATAATGGTAAAAGAATGATAGCATTATGATGTCACAATCAAAACACCTCTTTAGTATCTCCTAATGGTAACACAATTAAAACATTATAATATTACAATCAAAACTCCCCTTTATGATGTCATATTGTTAAAATGATGATAGCATTATGACATCACAATCATAAGACCCCTTTCCGGTGTCATAATGATAAGACAACTAAATCACTGTGATGTCATAATCAATACACTCTTTTATTATGTCATAATGGTAAAAGAATGATAGCATTATGATGTCACAATCAAAACACCTCTTTAGTATCTCCTAATGGTAACACAATTAAAACATTATAATATTACAATCAAAACTCCCCTTTATGATGTCATAATGTTAAGGTGATGATAGCATTATGACATCACAATCATAAGACCCCTTTCCGGTGTCATAATGATAAGACAACTAAATCACTATGATGTCATAATCAATACACTCTTTTATTATGTCATAATGGTAAAAGAATGATAGCATTATGATGTCACAATCAAAACACCTCTTTAGTATCACCTAATGGTAACAGAATTAAAACATTATAATATTACAATCAAAACTCCCCTTTATGATGTCATATTGTAAAAATGATGATAGCATTATGACATCACAATCAAAAGACCCCTTTCCGGTGTCATAATGATAAGACAACTAAATCACTATGATGTCATAATCAATACACTCTTTTATTATGTCATAATGGTAAAAGAATGATAGCATTATGATGTCACAATCAAAACACCTCTTTAGTATCTCACAATGGTAACACAATTAAAACATTATAATATTACAATCAAAACTCCCCTTTATGATGTCATAATGTTAAGGTGATGATAGCATTATGACATCACAATCATAAGACCCCTTTCCGGTGTCATAATGATAAGACAACTAAATCACTGTGATGTCATAATCAATACACTCTTTTATTATGTCATAATGGTAAAAGAATGATAGCATTATGATGTCACAATCAAAACACCTCTTTAGTATCTCCTAATGGTAACACAATTAAAACATTATAATGTTACAATCAAAACTCCCCTTTATGATGTCATATTGTTAAAATGATGATAGCATTATGACATCACAATCATAAAACCCCTTTCCGGTGTCATAATGATAAGACAACTAAATCACTGTGATGTCATAATCAATACACTCTTTTATTATGTCATAATGGTAAAAGAATGATAGCATTATGATGTCACAATCAAAACACCTCTTTAGTATCTCCTAATGGTAACACAATTAAAACATTATAATATTACAATCAAAACTCCCCTTTATGATGTCATATTGTTAAAATGATGATAGCATTATGACATCACAATCATAAGACCCCTTTCCGGTGTCATAATGATAAGACAACTAAATCACTATGATGTCATAATCAATACACTCTTTTATTATGTCATAATGATAAAAGAATGATAGCATTATGATGTCACAATCAAAACACCTCTTTAGTATCTCCTAATGGTAACACAATTAAAACATTATAATATTACAATCAAAACTCCCCTTTATGATGTCATATTGTTAAAATGATGATAGCATTATGACATCACAATCATAAGACCCCTTTCCGGTGTCATAATGATAAGACAACTAAATCACTATGATGTCATAATCAATGCACTCTTTTATTATGTCATAATGGTAAAAGAATGATAGCATTATGATGTCACAATCAAAACACCTCTTCAGTATCTCCTAATGGTAACACAATTAAATCATTATAATATTACAATCAAAACTCCCCTTTATGATGTCATAACGTTAAGGTGATGATAGCATTATGACATCACAATCATAAGACCCCTTTCTGGTGTCATAATGATAAGACAACTAAATCACTATGATGTCATAATCAATACACTCTTTTATTATGTCATAATGGTAAAAGAATGGTAGCATTATAATGTCACAATCAAAACACCTCTTTAGTATCTCCTAATGGTAACACAATTAAAAGATTATAATATTACAATCAAAACTCCCCTTTATGATGTCATATTGTTAAAATGATGATAGCATTATGACATCACAATCATAAGACCCCTTTCCGGTGTCATAATGATAAGACAACTAAATCACTATGATGTCATAATCAATACACTCTTTTATTATGTCATAATGATAAAAGAATGATAGCATTATGATGTCACAATCAAAACACCTCTTTAGTATCTCCTAATGGTAACACAATTAAAACATTATAATATTACAATCAAAACTCCCCTTTATGATGTCATATTGTAAAAATGATGATAGCATTATGACATCACAATCATAAGACCCCTTTCCGGTGTCATAATGATAAGACAACTAAATCACTATGATGTCATAATCAATACACTCTTTTATTATGTCATAATGGTAAAAGAATGATAGCATTATGATGTCACAATCAAAACACCTCTTTAGTATCTCCTAATGGTAACACAATTAAAACATTATAATATTACAATCAAAACTCCCCTTTATGATGTCATATTGTTAAAATGATGATAGCATTATGACATCACAATCATAAGACCCCTTTCCGGTGTCATAATGATAAGACAACTAAATCACTATGATGTCATAATCAATACACTCTTTTATTATGTCATAATGGTAAAAGAATGATAGCATTATGATGTCACAATCAAAACACCTCTTTAGTATCTCCTAATGGTAACACAATTAAAACATTATAATATTACAATCAAAACTCCCCTTTATGATGTCATATTGTTAAAATGATGATAGCATTATGACATCACAATCATAAGACCCCTTTCCGGTGTCATAATGATAAGACAACTAAATCACTATGATGTCATAATCAATACACTCTTTTATTATGTCATAATGGTAAAAGAATGATAGCATTATGATGTCACAATCAAAACACCTCTTTAGTATCTCCTAATGGTAACACAATTAAATCATTATAATATTACAATCAAAACTCCCCTTTATGATGTCATAATGTTAAGGTGATGATAGCATTATGACATCACAATCATAAGACCCCTTTCCGGTGTCATAATGATAAGACAACTAAATCACTATGATGTCATAATCAATACACTCTTTTATTATGTCATAATGGTAAAAGAATGATAGCATTATGATGTCACAATCAAAACACCTCTTTAGTATCTCCTAATGGTAACACAATTAAAACATTATAATATTACAATCAAAACTCCCCTTTATGATGTCATAATGTTAAGGTGATGATAGCATTATGACATCACAATCATAAGACCCCTTTCCGGTGTCATAATGATAAGACAACTAAATCACTATGATGTCATAATCAATACACTCTTTTATTATGTCATAATGGTAAAAGAATGATAGCATTATGATGTCACAATCAAAACACCTCTTTAGTATCTCCTAATGGTAACACAATTAAATCATTATAATATTACAATCAAAACTCCCCTTTATGATGTCATAATGTTAAGGTGATGATAGCATTATGACATCACAATCATAAGACCCCTTTCCGGTGTCATAATGATAAGACAACTAAATCACTATGATGTCATAATCAATACACTCTTTTATTATGTCATAATGATAAAAGAATGATAGCATTATGATGTCACAATCAAAACACCTCTTTAGTATCTCCTAATGGTAACACAATTAAAACATTATAATATTACAATCAAAACTCCCCTTTATGATGTCATATTGTAAAAATGATGATAGCATTATGACATCACAATCATAAGACCCCTTTCCGGTGTCATAATGATAAGACAACTAAATCACTATGATGTCATAATCAATACACTCTTTTATTATGTCATAATGGTAAAAGAATGATAGCATTATGATGTCACAATCAAAACACCTCTTTAGTATCTCCTAATGGTAACACAATTAAAACATTATAATATTACAATCAAAACTCCCCTTTATGATGTCATATTGTTAAAATGATGATAGCATTATGACATCACAATCATAAGACCCCTTTCCGGTGTCATAACGATAAGACAACTAAATCACTATGATGTCATAATCAATACACTCTTTTATTATGTCATAATGGTAAAAGAATGATAGCATTATGATGTCACAAACAAAACACCTCTTTAGTATCTCCTAATGGTAACACAATTAAATCATTATAATATTACAATCAAAACTCCCCTTTATGATGTCATAATGTTAAGGTGATGATAGCATTATGACATCACAATCATAAGACCCCTTTCCGGTGTCATAATGATAAGACAACTAAATCACTATGATGTCATAATCAATACACTCTTTTATTATGTCATAATGGTAAAAGAATGATAGCATTATGATGTCACAATCAAAACACCTCTTTAGTATCTCCTAATGGTAACACAATTAAAACATTATAATGTTACAATCAAAACTCCCCTTTATGATGTCATATTGTTAAAATGATGATAGCATTATGACATCACAATCATAAGATCCCTTTCCGGTGTCATAATGATAAGACAACTAAATCACTATGATGTCATAATCAATACACTCTTTTATTATGTCATAATGGTAAAAGAATGATAGCATTATGATGTCACAATCAAAACACCTCTTTAGTATCTCCTAATGGTAACACAATTAAAACATTATAATATTACAATCAAAACTCCTCTTTATGATGTCATATTGTAAAAATGATGATAGCATTATGACATCACAATCATAAGACCCCTTTCCGGTGTCATAATGATAAGACAACTAAATCACTATGATGTCATAATCAATACACTCTTTTATTATGTCATAATGGTAAAAGAATGATAGCATTATGATGTCACAATCAAAACACCTCTTTAGTATCTCCTAATGGTAACACAATTAAAACATTATAATATTACAATCAAAACTCCCCTTTATGATGTCATATTGTTAAAATGATGATAGCATTATGACATCACAATCAGAAGACCCCTTTCCGGTGTCATAATGATAAGACAACTAAATCACTATGATGTCATAATCAATACACTCTTTTATTATGTCATAATGGTAAAAGAATGATAGCATTATGATGTCACAATCAAAACACCTCTTTAGTATCTCCTAATGGTAACACAATTAAATCATTATAATATTACAATCAAAACTCCCCTTTATGATGTCATAATGTTAAGGTGATGATAGCATTATGACATCACAATCATAAGACCCCTTTCCGGTGTCATAATGATAAGACAACTAAATCACTATGATGTCATAATCAATACACTCTTTTATTATGTCATAATGATAAAAGAATGATAGCATTATGATGTCACAATCAAAACACCTCTTTAGTATCTCCTAATGGTAACACAATTAAATCATTATAATATTACAATCAAAACTCCCCTTTATGATGTCATATTGTAAAAATGATGATAGCATTATGACATCACAATCATAAGACCCCTTTCCGGTGTCATAATGATAAGACAACTAAATCAGTATGATGTCATAATCAATACACTCTTTTATTATGTCATAATGGTAAAAGAATGATAGCATTATGATGTCACAATCAAAACACCTATTTAGTATCTCCTAATGGTAACACAATTAAATCATTATAATATTACAATCAAAACTCCCCTTTATGATGTCATAATGTTAAGGTGATGATAGCATTATGACATCACAATCATAAGACCCCTTTCCGGTGTCATAATGATAAGACAACTAAATCACTGTGATGTCATAATCAATACACTCTTTTATTATGTCATAATGGTAAAAGAATGATAGCATTATGATGTCACAATCAAAACACCTCTTTAGTATCTCCTAATGGTAACACAATTAAAACATTATAATATTACAATCAAAACTCCCCTTTATGATGTCATAATGTTAAGGTGATGATAGCATTATGACATCACAATCATAAGACCCCTTTCCGGTGTCATAATGATAAGACAACTAAATCACTATGATGTCATAATCAATACACTCTTTTATTATGTCATAATGGTAAAAGAATGATAGCATTATGATGTCACAATCAAAACACCTCTTTAGTATCTCCTAATGGTAACACAATTAAAACATTATAATGTTACAATCAAAACTCCCCTTTATGATGTCATATTGTTAAAATGATGATAGCATTATGACATCACAATCATAAGATCCCTTTCCGGTGTCATAATGATAAGACAACTAAATCACTATGATGTCATAATCAATACACTCTTTTATTATGTCATAATGGTAAAAGAATGATAGCATTATGATGTCACAATCAAAACACCTCTTTAGTATCTCCTAATGGTAACACAATTAAAACATTATAATATTACAATCAAAACTCCTCTTTATGATGTCATATTGTAAAAATGATGATAGCATTATGACATCACAATCATAAGACCCCTTTCCGGTGTCATAATGATAAGACAACTAAATCACTATGATGTCATAATCAATACACTCTTTTATTATGTCATAATGGTAAAAGAATGATAGCATTATGATGTCACAATCAAAACACCTCTTTAGTATCTCCTAATGGTAACACAATTAAATCATTATAATATTACAATCAAAACTCCCCTTTATGATGTCATAATGTTAAGGTGATGATAGCATTATGACATCACAATCATAAGACCCCTTTCCGGTGTCATAATGATAAGACAACTAAATCACTATGATGTCATAATCAATACACTCTTTTATTATGTCATAATGGTAAAAGAATGATAGCATTATGATGTCACAATCAAAACACCTCTTTAGTATCTCCTAATGGTAACACAATTAAAACATTATAATATTACAATCAAAACTCCCCTTTATGATGTCATAATGTTAAGGTGATGATAGCATTATGACATCACAATCATAAGACCCCTTTCCGGTGTCATAATGATAAGACAACTAAATCACTATGATGTCATAATCAATACACTCTTTTATTATGTCATAATGGTAAAAGAATGATAGCATTATGATGTCACAATCAAAACACCTCTTTAGTATCTCCTAATGGTAACACAATTAAATCATTATAATATTACAATCAAAACTCCCCTTTATGATGTCATAATGTTAAGGTGATGATAGCATTATGACATCACAATCATAAGACCCCTTTCCGGTGTCATAATGATAAGACAACTAAATCACTATGATGTCATAATCAATACACTCTTTTATTATGTCATAATGATAAAAGAATGATAGCATTATGATGTCACAATCAAAACACCTCTTTAGTATCTCCTAATGGTAACACAATTAAAACATTATAATATTACAATCAAAACTCCCCTTTATGATGTCATATTGTAAAAATGATGATAGCATTATGACATCACAATCATAAGACCCCTTTCCGGTGTCATAATGATAAGACAACTAAATCACTATGATGTCATAATCAATACACTCTTTTATTATGTCATAATGGTAAAAGAATGATAGCATTATGATGTCACAATCAAAACACCTCTTTAGTATCTCCTAATGGTAACACAATTAAAACATTATAATATTACAATCAAAACTCCCCTTTATGATGTCATATTGTTAAAATGATGATAGCATTATGACATCACAATCATAAGACCCCTTTCCGGTGTCATAACGATAAGACAACTAAATCACTATGATGTCATAATCAATACACTCTTTTATTATGTCATAATGGTAAAAGAATGATAGCATTATGATGTCACAAACAAAACACCTCTTTAGTATCTCCTAATGGTAACACAATTAAATCATTATAATATTACAATCAAAACTCCCCTTTATGATGTCATAATGTTAAGGTGATGATAGCATTATGACATCACAATCATAAGACCCCTTTCCGGTGTCATAATGATAAGACAACTAAATCACTATGATGTCATAATCAATACACTCTTTTATTATGTCATAATGGTAAAAGAATGATAGCATTATGATGTCACAATCAAAACACCTCTTTAGTATCTCCTAATGGTAACACAATTAAAACATTATAATGTTACAATCAAAACTCCCCTTTATGATGTCATATTGTTAAAATGATGATAGCATTATGACATCACAATCATAAGATCCCTTTCCGGTGTCATAATGATAAGACAACTAAATCACTATGATGTCATAATCAATACACTCTTTTATTATGTCATAATGGTAAAAGAATGATAGCATTATGATGTCACAATCAAAACACCTCTTTAGTATCTCCTAATGGTAACACAATTAAAACATTATAATATTACAATCAAAACTCCTCTTTATGATGTCATATTGTAAAAATGATGATAGCATTATGACATCACAATCATAAGACCCCTTTCCGGTGTCATAATGATAAGACAACTAAATCACTATGATGTCATAATCAATACACTCTTTTATTATGTCATAATGGTAAAAGAATGATAGCATTATGATGTCACAATCAAAACACCTCTTTAGTATCTCCTAATGGTAACACAATTAAAACATTATAATATTACAATCAAAACTCCCCTTTATGATGTCATATTGTTAAAATGATGATAGCATTATGACATCACAATCAGAAGACCCCTTTCCGGTGTCATAATGATAAGACAACTAAATCACTATGATGTCATAATCAATACACTCTTTTATTATGTCATAATGGTAAAAGAATGATAGCATTATGATGTCACAATCAAAACACCTCTTTAGTATCTCCTAATGGTAACACAATTAAATCATTATAATATTACAATCAAAACTCCCCTTTATGATGTCATAATGTTAAGGTGATGATAGCATTATGACATCACAATCATAAGACCCCTTTCCGGTGTCATAATGATAAGACAACTAAATCACTATGATGTCATAATCAATACACTCTTTTATTATGTCATAATGATAAAAGAATGATAGCATTATGATGTCACAATCAAAACACCTCTTTAGTATCTCCTAATGGTAACACAATTAAATCATTATAATATTACAATCAAAACTCCCCTTTATGATGTCATATTGTAAAAATGATGATAGCATTATGACATCACAATCATAAGACCCCTTTCCGGTGTCATAATGATAAGACAACTAAATCAGTATGATGTCATAATCAATACACTCTTTTATTATGTCATAATGGTAAAAGAATGATAGCATTATGATGTCACAATCAAAACACCTATTTAGTATCTCCTAATGGTAACACAATTAAATCATTATAATATTACAATCAAAACTCCCCTTTATGATGTCATAATGTTAAGGTGATGATAGCATTATGACATCACAATCATAAGACCCCTTTCCGGTGTCATAATGATAAGACAACTAAATCACTGTGATGTCATAATCAATACACTCTTTTATTATGTCATAATGGTAAAAGAATGATAGCATTATGATGTCACAATCAAAACACCTCTTTAGTATCTCCTAATGGTAACACAATTAAAACATTATAATATTACAATCAAAACTCCCCTTTATGATGTCATAATGTTAAGGTGATGATAGCATTATGACATCACAATCATAAGACCCCTTTCCGGTGTCATAATGATAAGACAACTAAATCACTATGATGTCATAATCAATACACTCTTTTATTATGTCATAATGGTAAAAGAATGATAGCATTATGATGTCACAATCAAAACACCTCTTTAGTATCTCCTAATGGTAACACAATTAAAACATTATAATGTTACAATCAAAACTCCCCTTTATGATGTCATATTGTTAAAATGATGATAGCATTATGACATCACAATCATAAGATCCCTTTCCGGTGTCATAATGATAAGACAACTAAATCACTATGATGTCATAATCAATACACTCTTTTATTATGTCATAATGGTAAAAGAATGATAGCATTATGATGTCACAATCAAAACACCTCTTTAGTATCTCCTAATGGTAACACAATTAAAACATTATAATATTACAATCAAAACTCCTCTTTATGATGTCATATTGTAAAAATGATGATAGCATTATGACATCACAATCATAAGACCCCTTTCCGGTGTCATAATGATAAGACAACTAAATCACTATGATGTCATAATCAATACACTCTTTTATTATGTCATAATGGTAAAAGAATGATAGCATTATGATGTCACAATCAAAACACCTCTTTAGTATCTCCTAATGGTAACACAATTAAATCATTATAATATTACAATCAAAACTCCCCTTTATGATGTCATAATGTTAAGGTGATGATAGCATTATGACATCACAATCATAAGACCCCTTTCCGGTGTCATAATGATAAGACAACTAAATCACTATGATGTCATAATCAATACACTCTTTTATTATGTCATAATGGTAAAAGAATGATAGCATTATGATGTCACAATCAAAACACCTCTTTAGTATCTCCTAATGGTAACACAATTAAAACATTATAATATTACAATCAAAACTCCCCTTTATGATGTCATAATGTTAAGGTGATGATAGCATTATGACATCACAATCATAAGACCCCTTTCCGGTGTCATAATGATAAAACAACTAAATCACTATGATGTCATAATCAATACACTCTTTTATTATGTCATAATGATAAAAGAATGATAGCATTATGATGTCACAATCAAAACACCTCTTTAGTATCTCCTAATGGTAACACAATTAAATCATTATAATATTACAATCAAAACTCCCCTTTATGATGTCATATTGTAAAAATGATGATAGCATTATGACATCACAATCATAAGACCCCTTTCCGGTGTCATAATGATAAGACAACTAAATCAGTATGATGTCATAATCAATACACTCTTTTATTATGTCATAATGGTAAAAGAATGATAGCATTATGATGTCACAATCAAAACACCTATTTAGTATCTCCTAATGGTAACACAATTAAAACATTATAATATTACAATCAAAACTCCCCTTTATGATGTCATATTGTTAAAATGATGATAGCATTATGACATCACAATCATAAGACCCCTTTCCGGTGTCATAATGATAAGACAACTAAATCACTATGATGTCATAATCAATACACTCATTTATTATGTCATAATGGTAAAAGAATGATAGCATTATGATGTCACAATCAAAACACCTCTTTAGTATCTCCTAATGGTAACACAATTAAATCATTATAATATTACAATCAAAACTCCCCTTTATGATGTCATAATGTTAAGGTGATGATAGCATTATGACATCACAATCATAAGACCCCTTTCCGGTGTCATAATGATAAGACAACTAAATCACTGTGATGTCATAATCAATACACTCTTTTATTATGTCATAATGGTAAAAGAATGATAGCATTATGATGTCACAATCAAAACACCTCTTTAGTATCTCCTAATGGTAACACAATTAAAACATTATAATATTACAATCAAAACTCCCCTTTATGATGTCATAATGTTAAGGTGATGATAGCATTATGACATCACAATCATAAGACCCCTTTCCGGTGTCATAATGATAAGACAACTAAATCACTATGATGTCATAATCAATACACTCTTTTATTATGTCATAATGGTAAAAGAATGATAGCATTATGATGTCACAATCAAAACACCTCTTTAGTATCTCCTAATGGTAACACAATTAAAACATTATAATATTACAATCAAAACTCCCCTTTATGATGTCATAATGTTAAGGTGATGATAGCATTATGACATCACAATCATAAGACCCCTTTCTGGTGTCATAATGATAAGACAACTAAATCACTATGATGTCATAATCAATACACTCTTTTATTATGTCATAATGATAAAAGAATGATAGCATTATGATGTCACAATCAAAACACCTCTTTAGTATCTCCTAATGGTAACACAATTAAAACATTATAATATTACAATCAAAACTCCCCTTTATGATGTCATATTGTAAAAATGATGATAGCATTATGACATCACAATCATAAGACCCCTTTCCGGTGTCATAATGATAAGACAACTAAATCACTATGATGTCATAATCAATACACTCTTTTATTATGTCATAATGGTAAAAGAATGATAGCATTATGATGTCACAATCAAAACACCTCTTTAGTATCTCCTAATGGTAACACAATTAAATCATTATAATATTACAATCAAAACTCCCCTTTATGATGTCATAATGTTAAGGTGATGATAGCATTATGACATCACAATCATAAGACCCCTTTCCGGTGTCATAATGATAAGACAACTAAATCACTATGATGTCATAATCAATACACTCTTTTATTATGTCATAATGATAAAAGAATGATAGCATTATGATGTCACAATCAAAACACCTCTTTAGTATCTCCTAATGGTAACACAATTAAAACATTATAATATTACAATCAAAACTCCCCTTTATGATGTCATATTGTAAAAATGATGATAGCATTATGACATCACAATCATAAGACCCCTTTCCGGTGTCATAATGATAAGACAACTAAATCACTATGATGTCATAATCAATACACTCTTTTATTATGTCATAATGGTAAAAGAATGATAGCATTATGATGTCACAATCAAAACACCTCTTTAGTATCTCCTAATGGTAACACAATTAAAACATTATAATATTACAATCAAAACTCCCCTTTATGATGTCATATTGTTAAAATGATGATAGCATTATGACATCACAATCATAAGACCCCTTTCCGGTGTCATAATGATAAGACAACTAAATCACTATGATGTCATAATCAATACACTCTTTTATTATGTCATAATGGTAAAAGAATGATAGCATTATGATGTCACAAACAAAACACCTCTTTAGTATCTCCTAATGGTAACACAATTAAATCATTATAATATTACAATCAAAACTCCCCTTTATGATGTCATAATGTTAAGGTGATGATAGCATTATGACATCACAATCATAAGACCCCTTTCCGGTGTCATAATGATAAGACAACTAAATCACTATGATGTCATAATCAATACACTCTTTTATTATGTCATAATGGTAAAAGAATGATAGCATTATGATGTCACAATCAAAACACCTCTTTAGTATCTCCTAATGGTAACACAATTAAAACATTATAATATTACAATCAAAACTCCCCTTTATGATGTCATAATGTTAAGGTGATGATAGCATTATGACATCACAATCATAAGACCCCTTTCCGGTGTCATAATGATAAGACAACTAAATCACTATGATGTCATAATCAATACACTCTTTTATTATGTCATAATGGTAAAAGAATGATAGCATTATGATGTCACAATCAAAACACCTCTTTAGTATCTCCTAATGGTAACACAATTAAAACATTATAATATTACAATCAAAACTCCCCTTTATGATGTCATAATGTTAAAATGATGATAGCATTATGACATCACAATCATAAGACCCCTTTCCGGTGTCATAATGATAAGACAACTAAATCACTGTGATGTCATAATCAATACACTCTTTTATTATGTCATAATGGTAAAAGAATGATAGCATTATGATGTCACAATCAAAACACCTCTTTAGTATCTCCTAATGGTAACACAATTAAAACATTATAATGTTACAATCAAAACTCCCCTTTATGATGTCATATTGTTAAAATGATGATAGCATTATGACATCACAATCATAAGATCCCTTTCCGGTGTCATAATGATAAGACAACTAAATCACTATGATGTCATAATCAATACACTCTTTTATTATGTCATAATGGTAAAAGAATGATAGCATTATGATGTCACAATCAAAACACATCTTTAGTATCTCCTAATGGTAACACAATTAAAACATTATAATATTACAATCAAAACTCCTCTTTATGATGTCATATTGTAAAAATGATGATAGCATTATGACATCACAATCATAAGACCCCTTTCCGGTGTCATAATGATAAGACAACTAAATCACTATGATGTCATAATCAATACACTATTTTATTATGTCATAATGGTAAAAGAATGATAGCATTATGATGTCACAATCAAAACACCTCTTTAGTATCTCCTAATGGTAACACAATTAAATCATTATAATATTACAATCAAAACTCCCCTTTATGATGTCATAATGTTAAGGTGATGATAGCATTATGACATCACAATCATAAGACCCCTTTCCGGTGTCATAATGATAAGACAACTAAATCACTGTGATGTCATAATCAATACACTCTTTTATTATGTCATAATGGTAAAAGAATGATAGCATTATGATGTCACAATCAAAACACCTCTTTAGTATCTCCTAATGGTAACACAATTAAAACATTATAATATTACAATCAAAACTCCCCTTTATGATGTCATAATGTTAAGGTGATGATAGCATTATGACATCACAATCATAAGACCCCTTTCCGGTGTCATAATGATAAGACAACTAAATCACTATGATGTCATAATCAATACACTCTTTTATTATGTCATAATGGTAAAAGAATGATAGCATTATGATGTCACAATCAAAACACCTCTTTAGTATCTCCTAATGGTAACACAATTAAAACATTATAATATTACAATCAAAACTCCCCTTTATGATGTCATAATGTTAAGGTGATGATAGCATTATGACATCACAATCATAAGACCCCTTTCCGGTGTCATAATGATAAGACAACTAAATCACTATGATGTCATAATCAATACACTCTTTTATTATGTCATAATGATAAAAGAATGATAGCATTATGATGTCACAATCAAAACACCTCTTTAGTATCTCCTAATGGTAACACAATTAAAACATTATAATATTACAATCAAAACTCCCCTTTATGATGTCATATTGTAAAAATGATGATAGCATTATGACATCACAATCATAAGACCCCTTTCCGGTGTCATAATGATAAGACAACTAAATCACTATGATGTCATAATCAATACACTCTTTTATTATGTCATAATGGTAAAAGAATGATAGCATTATGATGTCACAATCAAAACACCTCTTTAGTATCTCCTAATGGTAACACAATTAAATCATTATAATATTACAATCAAAACTCCCCTTTATGATGTCATAATGTTAAGGTGATGATAGCATTATGACATCACAATCATAAGACCCCTTTCCGGTGTCATAATGATAAGACAACTAAATCACTATGATGTCATAATCAATACACTCTTTTATTATGTCATAATGATAAAAGAATGATAGCATTATGATGTCACAATCAAAACACCTCTTTAGTATCTCCTAATGGTAACACAATTAAAACATTATAATATTACAATCAAAACTCCCCTTTATGATGTCATATTGTAAAAATGATGATAGCATTATGACATCACAATCATAAGACCCCTTTCCGGTGTCATAATGATAAGACAACTAAATCACTATGATGTCATAATCAATACACTCTTTTATTATGTCATAATGGTAAAAGAATGATAGCATTATGATGTCACAATCAAAACACCTCTTTAGTATCTCCTAATGGTAACACAATTAAAACATTATAATATTACAATCAAAACTCCCCTTTATGATGTCATATTGTTAAAATGATGATAGCATTATGACATCACAATCATAAGACCCCTTTCCGGTGTCATAATGATAAGACAACTAAATCACTATGATGTCATAATCAATACACTCTTTTATTATGTCATAATGGTAAAAGAATGATAGCATTATGATGTCACAAACAAAACACCTCTTTAGTATCTCCTAATGGTAACACAATTAAATCATTATAATATTACAATCAAAACTCCCCTTTATGATGTCATAATGTTAAGGTGATGATAGCATTATGACATCACAATCATAAGACCCCTTTCCGGTGTCATAATGATAAGACAACTAAATCACTATGATGTCATAATCAATACACTCTTTTATTATGTCATAATGGTAAAAGAATGATAGCATTATGATGTCACAATCAAAACACCTCTTTAGTATCTCCTAATGGTAACACAATTAAAACATTATAATATTACAATCAAAACTCCCCTTTATGATGTCATAATGTTAAGGTGATGATAGCATTATGACATCACAATCATAAGACCCCTTTCCGGTGTCATAATGATAAGACAACTAAATCACTATGATGTCATAATCAATACACTCTTTTATTATGTCATAATGGTAAAAGAATGATAGCATTATGATGTCACAATCAAAACACCTCTTTAGTATCTCCTAATGGTAACACAATTAAAACATTATAATATTACAATCAAAACTCCCCTTTATGATGTCATAATGTTAAGGTGATGATAGCATTATGACATCACAATCATAAGACCCCTTTCCGGTGTCATAATGATAAGACAACTAAATCACTATGATGTCATAATCAATACACTCTTTTATTATGTCATAATGGTAAAAGAATGATAGCATTATGATGTCACAATCAAAACACCTCTTTAGTATCTCCTAATGGTAACACAATTAAAACATTATAATGTTACAATCAAAACTCCCCTTTATGATGTCATATTGTTAAAATGATGATAGCATTATGACATCACAATCATAAGATCCCTTTCCGGTGTCATAATGATAAGACAACTAAATCACTATGATGTCATAATCAATACACTCTTTTATTATGTCATAATGGTAAAAGAATGATAGCATTATGATGTCACAATCAAAACACCTCTTTAGTATCTCCTAATGGTAACACAATTAAAACATTATAATATTACAATCAAAACTCCCCTTTATGATGTCATATTGTAAAAATGATGATAGCATTATGACATCACAATCATAAGACCCCTTTCCGGTGTCATAATGATAAGACAACTAAATCACTATGATGTCATAATCAATACACTCTTTTATTATGTCATAATGGTAAAAGAATGATAGCATTATGATGTCACAATCAAAACACCTCTTTAGTATCTCCTAATGGTAACACAATTAAAACATTATAATATTACAATCAAAACTCCCCTTTATGATGTCATAATGTTAAGGTGATGATAGCATTATGACATCACAATCATAAGACCCCTTTCCGGTGTCATAATGATAAGACAACTAAATCACTATGATGTCATAATCAATACACTCTTTTATTATGTCATAATGGTAAAAGAATGATAGCATTATGATGTCACAATCAAAACACCTCTTTAGTATCTCCTAATGGTAACACAATTAAAACATTATAATATTACAATCAAAACTCCACTTTATGATGTCATATTGTTAAAATGATGATAGCATTATGACATCACAATCATAAGACCCCTTTCCGGTGTCATAATGATAAGACAACTAAATCACTGTGATGTCATAATCAATACACTCTTTTATTATGTCATAATGGTAAAAGAATGATAGCATTATGATGTCACAATCAAAACACCTCTTTAGTATCTCCTAATGGTAACACAATTAAAACATTATAATATTACAATCAAAACTCCCCTTTATGATGTCATAATGTTAAGGTGATGATAGCATTATGACATCACAATCATAAGACCCCTTTCCGGTGTCATAATGATAAGACAACTAAATCACTATGATGTCATAATCAATACACTCTTTTATTATGTCATAATGGTAAAAGAATGATAGCATTATGATGTCACAATCAAAACACCTCTTTAGTATCTCCTAATGGTAACACAATTAAAACATTATAATATTACAATCAAAACTCCCCTTTATGATGTCATATTGTTAAAATGATGATAGCATTATGACATCACAATCATAAGACCCCTTTCCGGTGTCATAATGATAAGACAACTAAATCACTATGATGTCATAATCAATACACTCTTTTATTATGTCATAATGGTAAAAGAATGGTAGCATTATAATGTCACAATCAAAACACCTCTTTAGTATCTCCTAATGGTAACACAATTAAAAGATTATAATATTACAATCAAAACTCCCCTTTATGATGTCATATTGTTAAAATGATGATAGCATTATGACATCACAATCATAAGACCCCTTTCCGGTGTCATAATGATAAGACAACTAAATCACTATGATGTCATAATCAATACACTCTTTTATTATGTCATAATGATAAAAGAATGATAGCATTATGATGTCACAATCAAAACACCTCTTTAGTATCTCCTAATGGTAACACAATTAAAACATTATAATATTACAATCAAAACTCCCCTTTATGATGTCATATTGTAAAAATGATGATAGCATTATGACATCACAATCATAAGACCCCTTTCCGGTGTCATAATGATAAGACAACTAAATCACTATGATGTCATAATCAATACACTCTTTTATTATGTCATAATGGTAAAAGAATGATAGCATTATGATGTCACAATCAAAACACCTCTTTAGTATCTCCTAATGGTAACACAATTAAAACATTATAATATTACAATCAAAACTCCCCTTTATGATGTCATATTGTTAAAATGATGATAGCATTATGACATCACAATCATAAGACCCCTTTCCGGTGTCATAATGATAAGACAACTAAATCACTATGATGTCATAATCAATACACTCTTTTATTATGTCATAATGGTAAAAGAATGATAGCATTATGATGTCACAATCAAAACACCTCTTTAGTATCTCCTAATGGTAACACAATTAAATCATTATAATATTACAATCAAAACTCCCCTTTATGATGTCATAATGTTAAGGTGATGATAGCATTATGACATCACAATCATAAGACCCCTTTCCGGTGTCATAATGATAAGACAACTAAATCACTATGATGTCATAATCAATACACTCTTTTATTATGTCATAATGGTAAAAGAATGATAGCATTATGATGTCACAATCAAAACACCTCTTTAGTATCTCCTAATGGTAACACAATTAAAACATTATAATATTACAATCAAAACTCCCCTTTATGATGTCATAATGTTAAGGTGATGATAGCATTATGACATCACAATCATAAGACCCCTTTCCGGTGTCATAATGATAAGACAACTAAATCACTATGATGTCATAATCAATACACTCTTTTATTATGTCATAATGGTAAAAGAATGATAGCATTATGATGTCACAATCAAAACACCTCTTTAGTATCTCCTAATGGTAACACAATTAAAACATTATAATATTACAATCAAAACTCCCCTTTATGATGTCATAATGTTAAAATGATGATAGCATTATGACATCACAATCATAAGACCCCTTTCCGGTGTCATAATGATAAGACAACTAAATCACTGTGATGTCATAATCAATACACTCTTTTATTATGTCATAATGGTAAAAGAATGATAGCATTATGATGTCACAATCAAAACACCTCTTTAGTATCTCCTAATGGTAACACAATTAAAACATTATAATGTTACAATCAAAACTCCCCTTTATGATGTCATATTGTTAAAATGATGATAGCATTATGACATCACAATCATAAGATCCCTTTCCGGTGTCATAATGATAAGACAACTAAATCACTATGATGTCATAATCAATACACTCTTTTATTATGTCATAATGGTAAAAGAATGATAGCATTATGATGTCACAATCAAAACACCTCTTTAGTATCTCCTAATGGTAACACAATTAAAACATTATAATATTACAATCAAAACTCCTCTTTATGATGTCATATTGTAAAAATGATGATAGCATTATGACATCACAATCATAAGACCCCTTTCCGGTGTCATAATGATAAGACAACTAAATCACTATGATGTCATAATCAATACACTCTTTTATTATGTCATAATGGTAAAAGAATGATAGCATTATGATGTCACAATCAAAACACCTCTTTAGTATCTCCTAATGGTAACACAATTAAAACATTATAATATTACAATCAAAACTCCCCTTTATGATGTCATATTGTTAAAATGATGATAGCATTATGACATCACAATCATAAGACCCCTTTCCGGTGTCATAATGATAAGACAACTAAATCACTATGATGTCATAATCAATACACTCTTTTATTATGTCATAATGGTAAAAGAATGATAGCATTATGATGTCACAATCAAAACACCTCTTTAGTATCTCCTAATGGTAACACAATTAAATCATTATAATATTACAATCAAAACTCCCCTTTATGATGTCATAATGTTAAGGTGATGATAGCATTATGACATCACAATCATAAGACCCCTTTCCGGTGTCATAATGATAAGACAACTAAATCACTATGATGTCATAATCAATACACTCTTTTATTATGTCATAATGATAAAAGAATGATAGCATTATGATGTCACAATCAAAACACCTCTTTAGTATCTCCTAATGGTAACACAATTAAATCATTATAATATTACAATCAAAACTCCCCTTTATGATGTCATATTGTAAAAATGATGATAGCATTATGACATCACAATCATAAGACCCCTTTCCGGTGTCATAATGATAAGACAACTAAATCAGTATGATGTCATAATCAATACACTCTTTTATTATGTCATAATGGTAAAAGAATGATAGCATTATGATGTCACAATCAAAACACCTCTTTAGTATCTCCTAATGGTAACACAATTAAATCATTATAATATTACAATCAAAACTCCCCTTTATGATGTCATAATGTTAAGGTGATGATAGCATTATGACATCACAATCATAAGACCCCTTTCCGGTGTCATAATGATAAGACAACTAAATCACTGTGATGTCATAATCAATACACTCTTTTATTATGTCATAATGGTAAAAGAATGATAGCATTATGATGTCACAATCAAAACACCTCTTTAGTATCTCCTAATGGTAACACAATTAAAACATTATAATATTACAATCAAAACTCCCCTTTATGATGTCATAATGTTAAGGTGATGATAGCATTATGACATCACAATCATAAGACCCCTTTCCGGTGTCATAATGATAAGACAACTAAATCACTATGATGTCATAATCAATACACTCTTTTATTATGTCATAATGGTAAAAGAATGATAGCATTATGATGTCACAATCAAAACACCTCTTTAGTATCTCATAATGGTAACACAATTAAAACATTATAATGTTACAATCAAAACTCCCCTTTATGATGTCATATTGTTAAAATGATGATAGCATTATGACATCACAATCATAAGATCCCTTTCCGGTGTCATAATGATAAGACAACTAAATCACTATGATGTCATAATCAATACACTCTTTTATTATGTCATAATGGTAAAAGAATGATAGCATTATGATGTCACAATCAAAACACCTCTTTAGTATCTCCTAATGGTAACACAATTAAAACATTATAATATTACAATCAAAACTCCTCTTTATGATGTCATATTGTAAAAATGATGATAGCATTATGACATCACAATCATAAGACCCCTTTCCGGTGTCATAATGATAAGACAACTAAATCACTATGATGTCATAATCAATACACTCTTTTATTATGTCATAATGGTAAAAGAATGATAGCATTATGATGTCACAATCAAAACACCTCTTTAGTATCTCCTAATGGTAACACAATTAAAACATTATAATATTACAATCAAAACTCCCCTTTATGATGTCATATTGTTAAAATGATGATAGCATTATGACATCACAATCATAAGACCCCTTTCCGGTGTCATAATGATAAGACAACTAAATCACTATGATGTCATAATCAATACACTCTTTTATTATGTCATAATGGTAAAAGAATGATAGCATTATGATGTCACAATCAAAACACCTCTTTAGTATCTCCTAATGGTAACACAATTAAATCATTATAATATTACAATCAAAACTCCCCTTTATGATGTCATAATGTTAAGGTGATGATAGCATTATGACATCACAATCATAAGACCCCTTTCCGGTGTCATAATGATAAGACAACTAAATCACTATGATGTCATAATCAATACACTCTTTTATTATGTCATAATGATAAAAGAATGATAGCATTATGATGTCACAATCAAAACACCTCTTTAGTATCTCCTAATGGTAACACAATTAAATCATTATAATATTACAATCAAAACTCCCCTTTATGATGTCATATTGTAAAAATGATGATAGCATTATGACATCACAATCATAAGACCCCTTTCCGGTGTCATAATGATAAGACAACTAAATCAGTATGATGTCATAATCAATACACTCTTTTATTATGTCATAATGGTAAAAGAATGATAGCATTATGATGTCACAATCAAAACACCTATTTAGTATCTCCTAATGGTAACACAATTAAAACATTATAATATTACAATCAAAACTCCCCTTTATGATGTCATATTGTTAAAATGATGATAGCATTATGACATCACAATCATAAGACCCCTTTCCGGTGTCATAATGATAAGACAACTAAATCACTATGATGTCATAATCAATACACTCTTTTATTATGTCATAATGGTAAAAGAATGATAGCATTATGATGTCACAATCAAAACACCTCTTTAGTATCTCCTAATGGTAACACAATTAAATCATTATAATATTACAATCAAAACTCCCCTTTATGATGTCATAATGTTAAGGTGATGATAGCATTATGACATCACAATCATAAGACCCCTTTCCGGTGTCATAATGATAAGACAACTAAATCACTGTGATGTCATAATCAATACACTCTTTTATTATGTCATAATGGTAAAAGAATGATAGCATTATGATGTCACAATCAAAACACCTCTTTAGTATCTCCTAATGGTAACACAATTAAAACATTATAATATTACAATCAAAACTCCCCTTTATGATGTCATAATGTTAAGGTGATGATAGCATTATGACATCACAATCATAAGACCCCTTTCCGGTGTCATAATGATAAGACAACTAAATCACTATGATGTCATAATCAATACACTCTTTTATTATGTCATAATGGTAAAAGAATGATAGCATTATGATGTCACAATCAAAACACCTCTTTAGTATCTCCTAATGGTAACACAATTAAAACATTATAATATTACAATCAAAACTCCCCTTTATGATGTCATAATGTTAAGGTGATGATAGCATTATGACATCACAATCATAAGACCCCTTTCCGGTGTCATAATGATAAGACAACTAAATCACTATGATGTCATAATCAATACACTCTTTTATTATGTCATAATGATAAAAGAATGATAGCATTATGATGTCACAATCAAAACACCTCTTTAGTATCTCCTAATGGTAACACAATTAAAACATTATAATATTACAATCAAAACTCCCCTTTATGATGTCATATTGTAAAAATGATGATAGCATTATGACATCACAATCATAAGACCCCTTTCCGGTGTCATAATGATAAGACAACTAAATCACTATGATGTCATAATCAATACACTCTTTTATTATGTCATAATGGTAAAAGAATGATAGCATTATGATGTCACAATCAAAACACCTCTTTAGTATCTCCTAATGGTAACACAATTAAATCATTATAATATTACAATCAAAACTCCCCTTTATGATGTCATAATGTTAAGGTGATGATAGCATTATGACATCACAATCATAAGACCCCTTTCCGGTGTCATAATGATAAGACAACTAAATCACTATGATGTCATAATCAATACACTCTTTTATTATGTCATAATGATAAAAGAATGATAGCATTATGATGTCACAATCAAAACACCTCTTTAGTATCTCCTAATGGTAACACAATTAAAACATTATAATATTACAATCAAAACTCCCCTTTATGATGTCATATTGTAAAAATGATGATAGCATTATGACATCACAATCATAAGACCCCTTTCCGGTGTCATAATGATAAGACAACTAAATCACTATGATGTCATAATCAATACACTCTTTTATTATGTCATAATGGTAAAAGAATGATAGCATTATGATGTCACAATCAAAACACCTCTTTAGTATCTCCTAATGGTAACACAATTAAAACATTATAATATTACAATCAAAACTCCCCTTTATGATGTCATATTGTTAAAATGATGATAGCATTATGACATCACAATCATAAGACCCCTTTCCGGTGTCATAACGATAAGACAACTAAATCACTATGATGTCATAATCAATACACTCTTTTATTATGTCATAATGGTAAAAGAATGATAGCATTATGATGTCACAAACAAAACACCTCTTTAGTATCTCCTAATGGTAACACAATTAAATCATTATAATATTACAATCAAAACTCCCCTTTATGATGTCATAATGTTAAGGTGATGATAGCATTATGACATCACAATCATAAGACCCCTTTCCGGTGTCATAATGATAAGACAACTAAATCACTATGATGTCATAATCAATACACTCTTTTATTATGTCATAATGGTAAAAGAATGATAGCATTATGATGTCACAATCAAAACACCTCTTTAGTATCTCCTAATGGTAACACAATTAAAACATTATAATGTTACAATCAAAACTCCCCTTTATGATGTCATATTGTTAAAATGATGATAGCATTATGACATCACAATCATAAGATCCCTTTCCGGTGTCATAATGATAAGACAACTAAATCACTATGATGTCATAATCAATACACTCTTTTATTATGTCATAATGGTAAAAGAATGATAGCATTATGATGTCACAATCAAAACACCTCTTTAGTATCTCCTAATGGTAACACAATTAAAACATTATAATATTACAATCAAAACTCCTCTTTATGATGTCATATTGTAAAAATGATGATAGCATTATGACATCACAATCATAAGACCCCTTTCCGGTGTCATAATGATAAGACAACTAAATCACTATGATGTCATAATCAATACACTCTTTTATTATGTCATAATGGTAAAAGAATGATAGCATTATGATGTCACAATCAAAACACCTCTTTAGTATCTCCTAATGGTAACACAATTAAAACATTATAATATTACAATCAAAACTCCCCTTTATGATGTCATATTGTTAAAATGATGATAGCATTATGACATCACAATCAGAAGACCCCTTTCCGGTGTCATAATGATAAGACAACTAAATCACTATGATGTCATAATCAATACACTCTTTTATTATGTCATAATGGTAAAAGAATGATAGCATTATGATGTCACAATCAAAACACCTCTTTAGTATCTCCTAATGGTAACACAATTAAATCATTATAATATTACAATCAAAACTCCCCTTTATGATGTCATAATGTTAAGGTGATGATAGCATTATGACATCACAATCATAAGACCCCTTTCCGGTGTCATAATGATAAGACAACTAAATCACTATGATGTCATAATCAATACACTCTTTTATTATGTCATAATGATAAAAGAATGATAGCATTATGATGTCACAATCAAAACACCTCTTTAGTATCTCCTAATGGTAACACAATTAAATCATTATAATATTACAATCAAAACTCCTCTTTATGATGTCATATTGTAAAAATGATGATAGCATTATGACATCACAATCATAAGACCCCTTTCCGGTGTCATAATGATAAGACAACTAAATCAGTATGATGTCATAATCAATACACTCTTTTATTATGTCATAATGGTAAAAGAATGATAGCATTATGATGTCACAATCAAAACACCTATTTAGTATCTCCTAATGGTAACACAATTAAATCATTATAATATTACAATCAAAACTCCCCTTTATGATGTCATAATGTTAAGGTGATGATAGCATTATGACATCACAATCATAAGACCCCTTTCCGGTGTCATAATGATAAGACAACTAAATCACTGTGATGTCATAATCAATACACTCTTTTATTATGTCATAATGGTAAAAGAATGATAGCATTATGATGTCACAATCAAAACACCTCTTTAGTATCTCCTAATGGTAACACAATTAAAACATTATAATATTACAATCAAAACTCCCCTTTATGATGTCATAATGTTAAGGTGATGATAGCATTATGACATCACAATCATAAGACCCCTTTCCGGTGTCATAATGATAAGACAACTAAATCACTATGATGTCATAATCAATACACTCTTTTATTATGTCATAATGGTAAAAGAATGATAGCATTATGATGTCACAATCAAAACACCTCTTTAGTATCTCCTAATGGTAACACAATTAAAACATTATAATGTTACAATCAAAACTCCCCTTTATGATGTCATATTGTTAAAATGATGATAGCATTATGACATCACAATCATAAGATCCCTTTCCGGTGTCATAATGATAAGACAACTAAATCACTATGATGTCATAATCAATACACTCTTTTATTATGTCATAATGGTAAAAGAATGATAGCATTATGATGTCACAATCAAAACACCTCTTTAGTATCTCCTAATGGTAACACAATTAAAACATTATAATATTACAATCAAAACTCCTCTTTATGATGTCATATTGTAAAAATGATGATAGCATTATGACATCACAATCATAAGACCCCTTTCCGGTGTCATAATGATAAGACAACTAAATCACTATGATGTCATAATCAATACACTCTTTTATTATGTCATAATGGTAAAAGAATGATAGCATTATGATGTCACAATCAAAACACCTCTTTAGTATCTCCTAATGGTAACACAATTAAATCATTATAATATTACAATCAAAACTCCCCTTTATGATGTCATAATGTTAAGGTGATGATAGCATTATGACATCACAATCATAAGACCCCTTTCCGGTGTCATAATGATAAGACAACTAAATCACTATGATGTCATAATCAATACACTCTTTTATTATGTCATAATGGTAAAAGAATGATAGCATTATGATGTCACAATCAAAACACCTCTTTAGTATCTCCTAATGGTAACACAATTAAAACATTATAATATTACAATCAAAACTCCCCTTTATGATGTCATAATGTTAAGGTGATGATAGCATTATGACATCACAATCATAAGACCCCTTTCCGGTGTCATAATGATAAAACAACTAAATCACTATGATGTCATAATCAATACACTCTTTTATTATGTCATAATGATAAAAGAATGATAGCATTATGATGTCACAATCAAAACACCTCTTTAGTATCTCCTAATGGTAACACAATTAAATCATTATAATATTACAATCAAAACTCCCCTTTATGATGTCATATTGTAAAAATGATGATAGCATTATGACATCACAATCATAAGACCCCTTTCCGGTGTCATAATGATAAGACAACTAAATCAGTATGATGTCATAATCAATACACTCTTTTATTATGTCATAATGGTAAAAGAATGATAGCATTATGATGTCACAATCAAAACACCTATTTAGTATCTCCTAATGG
This sequence comes from Spea bombifrons, assembly GCF_027358695.1. NCBI lineage: Eukaryota > Metazoa > Chordata > Amphibia > Anura > Pelobatidae > Spea > Spea bombifrons. The sequence goes on from NC_071088.1 coordinate 42,274,474, forward strand.
TAACACAATTAAAACATTATAATATTACAATCAAAACTCCCCTTTATGATGTCATATTGTTAAAATGATGATAGCATTATGACATCACAATCATAAGACCCCTTTCCGGTGTCATAATGATAAGACAACTAAATCACTATGATGTCATAATCAATACACTCATTTATTATGTCATAATGGTAAAAGAATGATAGCATTATGATGTCACAATCAAAACACCTCTTTAGTATCTCCTAATGGTAACACAATTAAATCATTATAATATTACAATCAAAACTCCCCTTTATGATGTCATAATGTTAAGGTGATGATAGCATTATGACATCACAATCATAAGACCCCTTTCCGGTGTCATAATGATAAGACAACTAAATCACTGTGATGTCATAATCAATACACTCTTTTATTATGTCATAATGGTAAAAGAATGATAGCATTATGATGTCACAATCAAAACACCTCTTTAGTATCTCCTAATGGTAACACAATTAAAACATTATAATATTACAATCAAAACTCCCCTTTATGATGTCATAATGTTAAGGTGATGATAGCATTATGACATCACAATCATAAGACCCCTTTCCGGTGTCATAATGATAAGACAACTAAATCACTATGATGTCATAATCAATACACTCTTTTATTATGTCATAATGGTAAAAGAATGATAGCATTATGATGTCACAATCAAAACACCTCTTTAGTATCTCCTAATGGTAACACAATTAAAACATTATAATATTACAATCAAAACTCCCCTTTATGATGTCATAATGTTAAGGTGATGATAGCATTATGACATCACAATCATAAGACCCCTTTCCGGTGTCATAATGATAAGACAACTAAATCACTATGATGTCATAATCAATACACTCTTTTATTATGTCATAATGATAAAAGAATGATAGCATTATGATGTCACAATCAAAACACCTCTTTAGTATCTCCTAATGGTAACACAATTAAAACATTATAATATTACAATCAAAACTCCCCTTTATGATGTCATATTGTAAAAATGATGATAGCATTATGACATCACAATCATAAGACCCCTTTCCGGTGTCATAATGATAAGACAACTAAATCACTATGATGTCATAATCAATACACTCTTTTATTATGTCATAATGGTAAAAGAATGATAGCATTATGATGTCACAATCAAAACACCTCTTTAGTATCTCCTAATGGTAACACAATTAAATCATTATAATATTACAATCAAAACTCCCCTTTATGATGTCATAATGTTAAGGTGATGATAGCATTATGACATCACAATCATAAGACCCCTTTCCGGTGTCATAATGATAAGACAACTAAATCACTATGATGTCATAATCAATACACTCTTTTATTATGTCATAATGATAAAAGAATGATAGCATTATGATGTCACAATCAAAACACCTCTTTAGTATCTCCTAATGGTAACACAATTAAAACATTATAATATTACAATCAAAACTCCCCTTTATGATGTCATATTGTAAAAATGATGATAGCATTATGACATCACAATCATAAGACCCCTTTCCGGTGTCATAATGATAAGACAACTAAATCACTATGATGTCATAATCAATACACTCTTTTATTATGTCATAATGGTAAAAGAATGATAGCATTATGATGTCACAATCAAAACACCTCTTTAGTATCTCCTAATGGTAACACAATTAAAACATTATAATATTACAATCAAAACTCCCCTTTATGATGTCATATTGTTAAAATGATGATAGCATTATGACATCACAATCATAAGACCCCTTTCCGGTGTCATAATGATAAGACAACTAAATCACTATGATGTCATAATCAATACACTCTTTTATTATGTCATAATGGTAAAAGAATGATAGCATTATGATGTCACAAACAAAACACCTCTTTAGTATCTCCTAATGGTAACACAATTAAATCATTATAATATTACAATCAAAACTCCCCTTTATGATGTCATAATGTTAAGGTGATGATAGCATTATGACATCACAATCATAAGACCCCTTTCCGGTGTCATAATGATAAGACAACTAAATCACTATGATGTCATAATCAATACACTCTTTTATTATGTCATAATGGTAAAAGAATGATAGCATTATGATGTCACAATCAAAACACCTCTTTAGTATCTCCTAATGGTAACACAATTAAAACATTATAATATTACAATCAAAACTCCCCTTTATGATGTCATAATGTTAAGGTGATGATAGCATTATGACATCACAATCATAAGACCCCTTTCCGGTGTCATAATGATAAGACAACTAAATCACTATGATGTCATAATCAATACACTCTTTTATTATGTCATAATGGTAAAAGAATGATAGCATTATGATGTCACAATCAAAACACCTCTTTAGTATCTCCTAATGGTAACACAATTAAAACATTATAATATTACAATCAAAACTCCCCTTTATGATGTCATAATGTTAAGGTGATGATAGCATTATGACATCACAATCATAAGACCCCTTTCCGGTGTCATAATGATAAGACAACTAAATCACTATGATGTCATAATCAATACACTCTTTTATTATGTCATAATGGTAAAAGAATGATAGCATTATGATGTCACAATCAAAACACCTCTTTAGTATCTCCTAATGGTAACACAATTAAAACATTATAATGTTACAATCAAAACTCCCCTTTATGATGTCATATTGTTAAAATGATGATAGCATTATGACATCACAATCATAAGATCCCTTTCCGGTGTCATAATGATAAGACAACTAAATCACTATGATGTCATAATCAATACACTCTTTTATTATGTCATAATGGTAAAAGAATGATAGCATTATGATGTCACAATCAAAACACCTCTTTAGTATCTCCTAATGGTAACACAATTAAAACATTATAATATTACAATCAAAACTCCTCTTTATGATGTCATATTGTAAAAATGATGATAGCATTATGACATCACAATCATAAGACCCCTTTCCGGTGTCATAATGATAAGACAACTAAATCACTATGATGTCATAATCAATACACTCTTTTATTATGTCATAATGGTAAAAGAATGATAGCATTATGATGTCACAATCAAAACACCTCTTTAGTATCTCCTAATGGTAACACAATTAAATCATTATAATATTACAATCAAAACTCCCCTTTATGATGTCATAATGTTAAGGTGATGATAGCATTATGACATCACAATCATAAGACCCCTTTCGGTGTCATAATGATAAGACAACTAAATCACTATGATGTCATAATCAATACACTCTTTTATTATGTCATAATGGTAAAAGAATGATAGCATTATGATGTCACAATCAAAACACCTCTTTAGTATCTCCTAATGGTAACACAATTAAATCATTATAATATTACAATCAAAACTCCCCTTTATGATGTCATAATGTTAAGGTGATGATAGCATTATGACATCACAATCATAAGACCCCTTTCCGGTGTCATAATGATAAGACAACTAAATCACTGTGATGTCATAATCAATACACTCTTTTATTATGTCATAATGGTAAAAGAATGATAGCATTATGATGTCACAATCAAAACACCTCTTTAGTATCTCCTAATGGTAACACAATTAAAACATTATAATATTACAATCAAAACTCCCCTTTATGATGTCATAATGTTAAGGTGATGATAGCATTATGACATCACAATCATAAGACCCCTTTCCGGTGTCATAATGATAAGACAACTAAATCACTATGATGTCATAATCAATACACTCTTTTATTATGTCATAATGGTAAAAGAATGATAGCATTATGATGTCACAATCAAAACACCTCTTTAGTATCTCCTAATGGTAACACAATTAAAACATTATAATATTACAATCAAAACTCCCCTTTATGATGTCATAATGTTAAGGTGATGATAGCATTATGACATCACAATCATAAGACCCCTTTCCGGTGTCATAATGATAAGACAACTAAATCACTATGATGTCATAATCAATACACTCTTTTATTATGTCATAATGATAAAAGAATGATAGCATTATGATGTCACAATCAAAACACCTCTTTAGTATCTCCTAATGGTAACACAATTAAAACATTATAATATTACAATCAAAACTCCCCTTTATGATGTCATATTGTAAAAATGATGATAGCATTATGACATCACAATCATAAGACCCCTTTCCGGTGTCATAATGATAAGACAACTAAATCACTATGATGTCATAATCAATACACTCTTTTATTATGTCATAATGGTAAAAGAATGATAGCATTATGATGTCACAATCAAAACACCTCTTTAGTATCTCCTAATGGTAACACAATTAAATCATTATAATATTACAATCAAAACTCCCCTTTATGATGTCATAATGTTAAGGTGATGATAGCATTATGACATCACAATCATAAGACCCCTTTCCGGTGTCATAATGATAAGACAACTAAATCACTATGATGTCATAATCAATACACTCTTTTATTATGTCATAATGATAAAAGAATGATAGCATTATGATGTCACAATCAAAACACCTCTTTAGTATCTCCTAATGGTAACACAATTAAAACATTATAATATTACAATCAAAACTCCCCTTTATGATGTCATATTGTAAAAATGATGATAGCATTATGACATCACAATCATAAGACCCCTTTCCGGTGTCATAATGATAAGACAACTAAATCACTATGATGTCATAATCAATACACTCTTTTATTATGTCATAATGATAAAAGAATGATAGCATTATGATGTCACAAGCAAAACACCTCTTTAGTATCTCCTAATGGTAACACAATTAAAACATTATAATATTACAATCAAAACTCCCCTTTATGATGTCATATTGTTAAAATGATGATAGCATTATGACATCACAATCATAAGACCCCTTTCCGGTGTCATAATGATAAGACAACTAAATCACTATGATGTCATAATCAATACACTCTTTTATTATGTCATAATGGTAAAAGAATGATAGCATTATGATGTCACAATCAAAACACCTCTTTAGTATCTCCTAATGGTAACACAATTAAAACATTATAATATTACAATCAAAACTCCACTTTATGATGTCATATTGTTAAAATGATGATAGCATTATGACATCACAATCATAAGACCCCTTTCCGGTGTCATAATGATAAGACAACTAAATCACTGTGATGTCATAATCAATACACTCTTTTATTATGTCATAATGGTAAAAGAATGATAGCATTATGATGTCACAATCAAAACACCTCTTTAGTATCTCCTAATGGTAACACAATTAAAACATTATAATATTACAATCAAAACTCCCCTTTATGATGTCATAATGTTAAGGTGATGATAGCATTATGACATCACAATCATAAGACCCCTTTCCGGTGTCATAATGATAAGACAACTAAATCACTATGATGTCATAATCAATACACTCTTTTATTATGTCATAATGGTAAAAGAATGATAGCATTATGATGTCACAATCAAAACACCTCTTTAGTATCTCCTAATGGTAACACAATTAAAACATTATAATATTACAATCAAAACTCCCCTTTATGATGTCATATTGTTAAAATGATGATAGCATTATGACATCACAATCATAAGACCCCTTTCCGGTGTCATAATGATAAGACAACTAAATCACTATGATGTCATAATCAATACACTCTTTTATTATGTCATAATGGTAAAAGAATGATAGCATTATGATGTCACAATCAAAACACCTCTTTAGTATCTCCTAATGGTAACACAATTAAAACATTATAATATTACAATCAAAACTCCCCTTTATGATGTCATATTGTTAAAATGATGATAGCATTATGACATCACAATCATAAGACCCCTTTCCGGTGTCATAATGATAAGACAACTAAATCACTGTGATGTCATAATCAATACACTCTTTTATTATGTCATAATGGTAAAAGAATGATAGCATTATGATGTCACAATCAAAACACCTCTTTAGTATCTCCTAATGGTAACACAATTAAAACATTATAATGTTACAATCAAAACTCCCCTTTATGATGTCATATTGTTAAAATGATGATAGCATTATGACATCACAATCATAAGACCCCTTTCCGGTGTCATAATGATAAGACAACTAAATCACTATGATGTCATAATCAATACACTCTTTTATTATGTCATAATGGTAAAAGAATGATAGCATTATGATGTCACAATCAAAACACCTCTTTAGTATCTCCTAATGGTAACACAATTAAAACATTATAATATTACAATCAAAACTCCCCTTTATGATGTCATATTGTTAAAATGATGATAGCATTATGACATCACAATCATAAGACCCCTTTCCGGTGTCATAATGATAAGACAACTAAATCACTATGATGTCATAATCAATACACTCTTTTATTATGTCATAATGGTAAAAGAATGATAGCATTATGATGTCACAATCAAAACACCTCTTTAGTATCTCCTAATGGTAACACAATTAAATCATTATAATATTACAATCAAAACTCCCCTTTATGATGTCATAATGTTAAGGTGATGATAGCATTATGACATCACAATCATAAGACCCCTTTCCGGTGTCATAATGATAAGACAACTAAATCACTATGATGTCATAATCAATACACTCTTTTATTATGTCATAATGATAAAAGAATGATAGCATTATGATGTCACAATCAAAACACCTCTTTAGTATCTCCTAATGGTAACACAATTAAAACATTATAATATTACAATCAAAACTCCCCTTTATGATGTCATATTGTAAAAATGATGATAGCATTATGACATCACAATCATAAGACCCCTTTCCGGTGTCATAATGATAAGACAACTAAATCACTATGATGTCATAATCAATACACTCTTTTATTATGTCATAATGGTAAAAGTATGATAGCATGATGATCTCACAATCAAAACACCTCTTTAGTATCTCCTAATGGTAACACAATTAAAACATTATAATATTACAATCAAAACTCCCCTTTATGATGTCATATTGTTAAAATGATGATAGCATTATGACATCACAATCATAAGACCCCTTTCCGGTGTCATAATGGTAAGACAACTAAATCACTATGATGTCATAATCAATACACTCTTTTATTATGTCATAATGGGAAAAGAATGATAGCATTATGATGTCACAATCAAAACACATCTTTAGTATCTCATGATGGTAACACAATTAAAACATTATAATATTACAATCAAAACTCCCCTTTATGATGTCATAATGTTAAGGTGATGATAGCATTATGACATCACAATCATAAGACCCCTTTCCGGTGTCATAATGGTAAGACAACTAAATCACTGTGATGTCATAATCAATACACTCTTTTATTATGTCATAATGGGAAAAGAATGATAGCATTATGATGTCACAATCAAAACACCTCTTTAGTATCTCCTAATGGTAACACAATTAAAACATTATAATATTACAATCAAAACTCCCCTTTATGATGTCATAATGTTAAGGTGATGAAAGCATTATGACATCACAATCATAAGACCCCTTTCCGGTGTCATAATGATAAGACAACTAAATCACTATGATGTCATAATCAATACACTCTTTTATTATGTCATAATGGTAAAAGAATGATAGCATTATGATGTCACAATCAAAACACCTCTTTAGTATCTCCTAATGGTAACACAATTAAAACATTATAATATTACAATCAAAACTCCCCTTTATGATGTCATATTGTTAAAATGATGATAGCATTATGACATCACAATCATAAGACTCCTTTCCGGTGTCATAATTATAAGACAATTAAATCATTATGATGTCATAATCAAGACACTCTTTTATTATGTCATAATGGTAAAAGAATGATAGCATTATGATGTCACAATCAAAACACCTCTTTAGTATCTCCTAATGGTAACATGTAAAATATTCTAATACATTTTCTAACCTCAATTAAGAAATGGACCATATATAATTATTAGTATAGGCAATAGTCAAAGATATGTAATTATTGTTCATAAATAAATGATAATTAAGATATATTAATATGTTTCAAGGTTTCCTTGACCTTAAATATAGAATGAAGGATTTGCTGAACATGCAGTCTATAGATAGGATAGTAGCTTGCTAATGCATGGTATAGTTGTAACTCTAAAAGGGCATTACAATATACGTACAGCGAACACCTAAAATAGGGTTTGGGCGTAAGACCTAAGTGAACATGTTTGAACACCTAATTAGGTGAAGACCAATAGACTGACATCATTTTCAAATGGTATATAAGCTTGGTGTTAGAGAGGCATGGGAGGAGAGGTAGAGGAGAGATGTACTTGCCATCCACGGACTCTTCACGTCCCAACACTCCCTCCCTCCATCCTCAGGAATGCATAGGACAGATGCCATCAACTAAATTCCTTTCCAAAGGTTTTGTAAGACTTGTTTCGTATTATTTTTGTTATCTTCTTTTTATATTCTTCTTTTATTTTTGTTCGTATTAAATGTTTCACCTTCGTTTGCATCTAAGTGACTCTGCCTATTTTTGACGCACATACATTTATATGTGATCCAATTATTTGAAGTTTGTATTGGCCCTATATATTTTCTTACATATCTGGCGTGCCAGCCCTGCGTATTTTTTTCCTGACCTTTGCCCTCCAGCTTGCTCAGGGGGAAGGGCAGATATATCTGTACACTTTTTGCAAACTGTCGGGAGACAATTAAGAAAAGAACCTTTGAGGATACAGACTTTCAGATTTTATTGGAACCAAAAGTGCTAAAAGACGCTATTGACGGCAGACGCAAGAAAGCCATACAGCGTGAAACAACACCCACTCAAGGAGAGTTCACTAAACAGGGTAAGTCATGGATCTTATAAAAACATATGCTAACAAAAGTAAAATAACTTTTCAATTTGATAATTGTCCTACTAATGCACAGTTATGGGCTAGTATGTACAAACAATGTGAGCTAGAGAATATGAAAATAGATAAGAAATTGTTATGTATTGATAAACTTAAGAAGAAACTGCAAAATGTCCTAAGCATGTTTAAAACGTTTAATGACTTGATTGTGGAGGATTTACAACCTAGACAAAGTATTTGCATGATTAACAAAGTTGTACCAGAATCTAACCCTGATGACAATACTGACGACTTTAACAGCTGTCCCGACTGTTTTGTTTTAGCTCAGCAATTAGAGAACTTGGAGAGGGCTAGGGACAGACAAGCTCAGTTACTGTCTAAACTATGTTTAGAAAATAAGAAGGTGTCAGTTATCACAAGACAAGAAGGTAAGAAGGGTGTATCTTTTGTCCCTGAAATAGCTGGTACCTCAACAATAGATTCTGATGAGGAACTTGACGTAGGAGGAGTTGAGAGACAAAAGCTCAGAGACAGTGCAACAAAATTGACTTTAAAAATTAATGATCAATTAATGAAAATTGCCAAAGATATTCCTAAATATGACGATAAGATGGATGCATTCCATAATATTGATGTATTTGAAACAAATACAGACAAATTCCAATTAAGTAATAAACAAAGAAACGCCATTTTTAAGCTATGGATACCTTCACATATGTCCAAAAGGTTACAGGACACACCTACAGAGGATGCATTAGGTCAATTAGTGCATGCAAATGACATGGATAGATTGAAACAATTAATTCTGTTTACAACTGGTGACTCATCTCCATCTCTTGACTTAATCGAATCTCTAAAAGTAAATCTTCAAGATGATCCCTTTGCATTTTTGTTGAAATTTGAGAAAGCCTATAGAATGGTAATGGGAGTTGATGATGGAGATGAACCACAGGCAATGATTATAGCATTTGTAAGGAAATTTAAATATCTAGATCCTGTATCTGTTCAGCTTGCCTCTGAAAAACCTAGTTTGCAAGAAGCAGCCATATTCATTGATCGTATTAGAAGAGCGATGAAAATGTCAACTGTAAAGGTAAAAGTATCTACAGTACAGGAACTAATTGACAAACGGCCAGAATTAACTCATAATGACTGTCACAAGCCACAAACTAATCCTACTAATTTTGAACGATTTGATAATACTAACCGAAAGATATTCAGACCAAATGTTAGTTGTTATCATTGTGGTCAAAGAGGACATTTGAAGTGGCAGTGTAAACAATTTCTTCAAAATAGAAAATTTGTCCCTAGAACACAAAATTTTGGGAAAGAAAATGGGCTGATGCCAACAGCCCCACCTACTGGTGAACAATTTAAGTCAACGTCCCCATACACTCCACTAATAAGACAGGTGCAAGAGCTCACAACAAATAGTACTGCTACTAATGTAACAGGAAAGAATGTCAGGAGGGGTCTGACACCCTCTCAGTGACTAGATAAGAATCAATCACTCTGTAAGTTGACCTATGTAGCTCCAGTGTCAACTGACAACTGTGGCAGACCATATGTCAAGGGAAAATTACAGGGAAAAGAGATTACATTCCTAATTGATACAGGAGCTCAATTAAGTGTGACTAATCAAGCTTTACCTATAACATCTAACTCACCTGTTTGCACGATTGTAGGTTTTAGTGGTAAAGGTAATACTTCAGCAACTTTGGTTACTGGTGTTTTGTTTGAGATTCCTGGCTATTTGTGTACTGAAATTGATATCTGGCATTGTCCTAGCTCAGAAAATATCTTAGGGGCTGATGTAATGAGAGAACGAGGTTGGGTCATTGACTTAGGGAATCAAGTGATTTGGAGAAGTAATAACCTTAAAGGGCCTGTAGTAATTGATCCAAGTGACTACAGTGTAGTGGCCGTCATCAATTTAATTGAGGAGGTATCCCCAAATCATGTTTGGCCACAAATGGATTGTAATGACTTGACTCTTGTAGAAATTGTGCAGAAATATCCCTCGTTATGGGCTCAATCTAAGAATGAGGTAGGGACGATGAAAGATGTTGTTGTTAAAGTGGAAGGAACAGATCCCATAGCTCAGAAACAGTACCGATTGCCTCCAGATTCAATTGAGCCTTTGTCCAAAATTATTGAAGAACTACTTCAACAAGGCGTCATACGCAAATCAAATTCGGTGACAAACTATCCGTTATGGGCAGTTAAGAAACCAGATAATTCTTATAGAATGCTTCTAGATCTGCGTATGTTTAATAAATGTACCCCAAATGTGGCGCCAATTGTAGCAGATACCCCCGACATCATGTCTCGATTGAATGCTAAGGCAAAGTTTTTCTCGGTACTGGATATCAGTAATGGTTTTTTCAGTATTCAGATAGAGAGGAGTTGTCAATACAAATTTGCTTTTACTTTTCTGAATGAGCAATATGTATTTTGCAGATTACCACAAGGGGCGCACATGTCACCTAGTCTGTTTCATCAGGCATTGGCAAAAGTGTTATCAAAATTCTCAAGGCAAGATTGTATTCTACAGTATGTTGATGATATCTTGTTGGCAACAGAGAGTAGAGAGGAACATCTCACCTTGCTAGCAGAATTGTTTAATCTGTTGTACGAGTCAGGATTGAAATTAAATCCAAGGAAGGTCCAATTACTGAAACAAGAGGTTCAGTACTTGGGAGTTTTGATAAGTCCAGGCCAGAGACATCCTTTGCAGGAAAGAGTAGCAACAGTAGCAGCTTTGCCTGTACCTACAACTTTCAAAGCTTTAAGACAATTCCTGGGACTTGTAAATTTTTCTAGAGACTTCATAGAGGGCTTTGCTGAAAAAGCTAAACCCTTATATGACTTACTAAAAAGTACTGATGATGACAATTTGTTTGGTCCATGGGGAGATGAGCAGCAGAAAGCGTTTGAACAACTTAAACTTGATTTACAGAGAGCACCAGCTTTGACAACTGTGTATCCATCTAAGCCTTTTGCTTTACAAGTTCAAACCTCGGAGACGGCTGTCTCGGCAGTTTTACTGCAGCTACAGGGAAAGGAATGGAGAATAGTTGGCTATTTTTCCAAACTCCTTTCACCTGTGGAAAAAGGGTTTGAAACGTGTGCAAGACATCTGGTGGGTGTACACTTTGCAGTCAAGGCGACTGAACATATAGTTGGGTTTAACAAACTAATTCTGCAGACCCCTCACTCCACTTTGAAATTGCTTCTTGAAAAAAGTATCCCAGGAGTGTCACATCAAAGATTTGCACATTGGTTGTTGTCTTTATCTCCAAAACAGATTGAAGTGGATCATAAAGCTAAATATGTGCTCCCTCAACTAATGCAATATGAGGGTGAATCACATGAGTGTGTTGAGACATTTCAGGGGGATTTTCCATCCCTTTTTTAGAAAAGAAGTAGAGGAAACTGATGAACCAGTATTTGTAGATGGTTCTAGATTTTGTTTGAAAGGACAATATTATACCGGATATGCCATTTGGTTTCCAAAGAAAGGTCGAGCTATTCAGCATAGACTACCAGGACATTTTTCTGCACAGAGAGCAGAAATTGAAGCTGTTAAAACAGTGTTGGAAATTAATGAAAAAGAAAATAATGATCCTTTGGTAATCTATAGCGATAGTTCATATGTCGTACGTTCACTAACAGACTACTTACCTGTGTGGAAAAAACGAGGTTTTGTGGATTCATCTAACAAAATCTTAAGTCATGTTGATACATTGCAGACTATCTTTGAGCTTGCTTCTAAAAATCCTAACCGATATGCTATTGTCAAAGTACCTGGCCATAGCAGAGGGACTAGTGATTTAGCTTTGGGAAATGAGAAAGCAGATTCTCTAGCCAAGGAAGCAGCTTTGATAGGAGAGATAGTGATGGAACTAGAACCGTTGGAAGTACTACCAGTAAAGAGTAAGGAAGCAAATTTACCTTCATTTAGTGATGAACAGATGAAAGATCCGTTCATTGTGGAATGTAAGAATAAAATAACACCTCCTTTTGTTTGTGAAAATGGAGTGATTTGTTATGAAATGCAAGGTAATTTACTTCCAGTTGTGCCTAAACACTTGCAGACGGAATTCACCCGCTATAATCATGAAAGTTTAGGTCATGTGGGTCAGCAAAAGTTGCTGGAAATTCTCAAAGAGAAGTTTTATTGGGACAAAATGGAGGACTCTGTACAAAATGTTGTTCAGTCATGTCTCATTTGTGCTCAAGTAACCCCAGGCCTAAAGGACAAAAGCCTCCACTTCTAAGAATTGCACCTGCAGACGGTCCGTGGTCTACATTGCAGATTGACTACGTAGGTCCCCTACCTTCAGGTAAACAAGGTCTCAGGTACGCATTGGTTGTGGTAGATGTATTTTCTAAGTGGGTAGAACTGTTGCCTGTCAGGAAAGATGATGCTTTGTCCACGGCAAAAGCATTAGTGAACCATGTTTTTTGTACTTGGGGAATCCCAAGGATGATTTCATCTGACAGGGGGAGCCATTTTACTGGCAAAGTCATGCAGGCTGTTTGCGCAATCCTGGGGGTACGTCAACAATTCCATGTTCCATACCATCCTCAGTCCGCAGGTATTGTAGAAAGAATGAACAGAACGATTAAGTCTAGAATTGCAAAAATGTTACTTGATAAAGGAAATACTTGGGTTGATGCAGTACCTCTGGTATTGATGAGTATTAGGGGAACGAGCTCCTCAACTACCCAGTATACACCTTTTGAATTAATGACAGGAAGGAAAATGCCATTGATCTTTCCTCATGAACCGTTTTTGTCTACTCCACAGAAAGATGCCATTGCAAGAACTAAGTGGTTACAGATACTTCAGGAGAATTTAAAAACAATTCTTCCTCACGCAGCGTCTAGAATGCAGCGTATGGTACCGCCTCACTCTTCTAAATTTGTGAAAGGAGCATCAGTAATGATTAAGACTTTTAGGAAGGCGGGACCTTGGGAAAGTAATTGGGAAGGACCGTTTGAAATAATCGATACTATGGGTCAAGTTATGATCCTTGTTCAAAGAACAGAAAAGACTGTGAAAAATACCCGTAGGCAGCAGAAGCTGTGGGTACATGTTGACCAGTGTAAATTGTATGTTTCTAACTAAATTCTGTTCTTGCAGGAACACAGTTCTGCAAGAAAATGGAGGAACAAAACTGTTTACTATTGGACAAAGAACCTCCAAAGAAACAGCAATACAAGAAGCGTGACATCAAGATAGCGTGTTACATATTACTTCCATGGTTGTTGGTGCTGAGTTTTTTGATTGCTGTGTTGTTTGAACTATACCAGAAGCCAATTGGAATTGATGATCCGATAAAGGATTTACCACAGAAGACATTGTTATCACATAAAATAAGAGAAGTTCAGGTGGATCGACTCCTGACATCAGACATTGATACATCAAGAGACATTGTTGGACAAATTAGATTCGGTTATGGCTCCAGAGATCAACCTTGTTTGACTATATTTTTTGAGCATACCTCAGAAATCACGGTTCATGCAAAAGTAGGACCAAAAGCCAAATTCACACAGTCACAGGGGAATTATACCCATAATAATCAGACAGGTGTTTGGGAATGTCATCCTACTGAGTCCATGTGGTGGTCTATAACAATTAAGGGAGAAGAACATGCACAATGGACAGGTGATGTTACCAATGAGATGTTAACATCAGGGAAAATGGGAAGATCTAAGACAGAGATTTGGTATAAGACTCAGTCTTATGGGAAAATCTTAGATCCTTCACTGCTTTCTATATCAGCAGGGGATGATGATTGGACTAGGGTTTGGAACTTTCAGGTGGAAAGAGAGACAGCTTTGGTCAAAGTATCTTTTGTGTTTACGGTAACTAATTCTATAGCACCTGAAGTTAGAGTTAATCCCCGTAGTGTGAAAGTCCAAGAGGAATTGGAACCTATAGAACTACAATGTGGGACAAGGTTACCATTACCCCAGGAAGCATCACTCGTTTGGTCAAAAGGGAAAACATCTTTAGGAAGTTTTACGAATAATCCAACTCGTATACTTCATAAGGGTCAAATGGGGGAGGTACATTGGAATGGTATGCATTTTATGCTTAGATTAGATAGTCCAACTCGTAAAGACTCTGGGATATATGAATGTTGTGTATTACTGAAAGGAGATTACAAACACTGCGACAGAGCAAATGTCAGTGTTTGGTCCCCTGAAGATAATTTGTGTACTGGTACTACACTCAAACCATCCAATCCTTTTCAGGTTAATTATTTTCAATCTAAACCATTATTGAGGAATGGATCGTTTGTAACCCTAGTTTGGACTTTTAACATGACTGGAAAATATCCACTTGGTTTCCTCAATGTTTGTCACACCTTACTAATATGGAAAAAGGTCTTGCCCAATGGTTTGGACAAAATCCATTGAGAATGACAAGAAGTAGACAAGGTGTTATTGAGGGAATCTTGGGGGGTGTTGGTTCGGTAGGAAGCTTACTGAATACTATGGATATAAATACTCTTAAATCCGATTTGGGATCCGTAAGTTATGTAGGAAGTCAGGGAGCAAAAGTACAAAAAGGGTTAAATCAGTTATTGGAACAAATGGTTCTAAGTTCTGCTACTGTGATTGGGTCGTCTGTATCTCACTTACAGGATGCCACTTTAGACTTAATAGAGAGTCAAGAGGAGAATCAAGTGTCAAGGGCATGCCTGGAAATACAGATAGAATATTCCACTAATCTAAAGATGATTGCACAGGCTTTACAGAGTGGTATTACACCTTTGGGTTTGTTGAAAAGCTTACCTGATAAATATAGTTTTGGTCTGGGTCATATTGATTTGTGGATTAATAAATGGATGGGTTGTGATCAGGATTTTTGTATTGGGACATCTTTAATCCCAGTGGCAGGAGTTGAACAAGTAATGGTACCAGTAACAGTTTTAGGAATTCCGGTCAGTGACACACAATTGATTCATTATAATTTAAGATATACAGATTTTGTATTTGATGGGGAAAATCTGGAACAATTAGATGTTTCAGCTTGTCTTCATTTTGTTTCCAAAGTAATATGTCTTCCAGGGCAAGAAAAAGTTGTCTATCATTCTTGTTTTCACAATCATTCATCATGTGAGGCCAGGATTGAAAGTGTTACATCTATGCATGAATTAATGACTCAAGTAAAGATAGGAAAAGTTTGTTTTCAGGTAATGAAGGAAGAGTCATTGGTCAGAGCATTCTTTTCAAATTGTATGCATAATGAAACTCTTCACAGAGGATTATATTGCATAGAAGGAGAATTGAAAAAGTTGGAGATAGATGGGAAAAAGTTTAATGTCTCCACTATGGGCATAGAGCGTTTAAAAACACTACCTCTGCAATTTAATCTCACACAGATAGACCATTTTCCTTGGAAAACATGGACTGAGGAAATAAAGAAAGATAAGGGATTATTGGCCATATTAAAACAACAATTGAAAGATGCCGAAATTGTTTTCAAACATAAACAAGGTGAATTAGAACAAATTCAACATCAATGGAATGATATGTCTGGAGTTAGTTGGTGGTCAAATTTTAAAAAATCAGTAAATATGTGGTCACAATCTTCGGTAAAATCCGCAGCTGGGAATATATTGTTGAATCCAATTGTTATTATAGCTATACTTGTTTTATTATGTATTATTTATCAAAGTTTTCTTATGTGTAGAATAAGTAAGATATATAAACATGTTAAGTATGAAGTAGATAAGGGAGATGGAATATTAAGGGAATTGATAAAAAGAGCACAATCCTCTCATTCCATAACAAATGTAGAGAAAAGGGTGTCTCATGCTAATGATTATCATATGGTCCCAGGTAAAGTGTGATGTGATTGTAGTATAAATGTGATACGAATGTGATACGAATGGTGAGTAAATGTGTATATTTGAAAAGATATGATAAGGATATTATCCTATCATCAGGGGGAATTGTAAAATATTCTAATACATTTTCTAACCTCAATTAAGAAATGGACCATATATAATTATTAGTATAGGCAATAGTCAAAGATATGTAATTATTGTTCATAAATAAATGATAATTAAGATATATTAATATGTTTCAAGGTTTCCTTGACCTTAAATATAGAATGAAGGATTTGCTGAACATGCAGTCTATAGATAGGATAGTAGCTTGCTAATGCATGGTATAGTTGTAACTCTAAAAGGGCATTACAATATACGTACAGCGAACACCTAAAATAGGGTTTGGGCGTAAGACCTAAGTGAACATGTTTGAACACCTAATTAGGTGAAGACCAATAGACTGACATCATTTTCAAATGGTATATAAGCTTGGTGTTAGAGAGGCATGGGAGGAGAGGTAGAGGAGAGATGTACTTGCCATCCACGGACTCTTCACGTCCCAACACTCCCTCCCTCCATCCTCAGGAATGCATAGGACAGATGCCATCAACTAAATTCCTTTCCAAAGGTTTTGTAAGACTTGTTTCGTATTATTTTTGTTATCTTCTTTTTATATTCTTCTTTTATTTTTGTTCGTATTAAATGTTTCACCTTCGTTTGCATCTAAGTGACTCTGCCTATTTTTGACGCACATACATTTATATGTGATCCAATTATTTGAAGTTTGTATTGGCCCTATATATTTTCTTACATAACACAATTAAAACATTATAATATTACAATCAAAACTCCCCTTTATGATGTCATATTGTTAAAATGATGATAGCATTATGACATCACAATCATAAGACCCCTTTCCGGTGTCATAATGATAAGACAACTAAATCACTATGATGTCATAATCAATACACTCTTTTATTATGTCATAATGGTAAAAGAATGATAGCATTATGATGTCACAATAAAAACACATCTTTAGTATCTCATGATGGTAACACAATTAAAACATTATAATATTAAAATCAAAACTCCCCTTTATGATGTCATAATGTTAAGGTGATGATAGCACTATGACATCACAATCATAAGACCCCTTTCCGGTGTCATAATGGTAAGACAACTAAATCACTATGATGTCATAATCAATACATTATTTTATTATGTCATAATGGGAAAAGAATGATAGCATTATGATGTCACAATCAAAACACCTCTTTAGTATCTCCTAATGGTAACACAATTAAAACATTATAATATTACAATCAAAACTCCCCTTTATGATGTCATAATGTTAAGGTGATGATAGCATTATGACATCACAATCATAAGACCCCTTTCCGGTGTCATAATGATAAGACAACTAAATCACTATGATGTCATAATCAATACACTCTTTTATTATGTCATAATGGTAAAAGAATGATAGCATTATGATGTCACAATCAAAACACCTCTTTAGTATCTCCTAATGGTAACACAATTAAAACATTATAATATTACAATCAAAACTCCCCTTTATGATGTCATATTGTTAAAATGATGATAGCATTATGACATCACAATCATAAGACTCCTTTCCGGTGTCATAATTATAAGACAATTAAATCATTATGATGTCATAATCAATACACTCTTTTATTATGTCATAATGGTAAAAGAAGGATAGCATTATGATGTCACAATCAAAACACCTCTTTAGTATCTCCTAATGGTAACACAATTAAAACATTATAATATTACAATCAAAACTCCCCTTTATGATGTCATATTGTTAAAATGATGATAGCATTATGACATCACAATCATAAGACCCCTTTCTGGTGTCATAATGATAAGACAACTAAATCACTATGATGTCATAATCAATACACTCTTTTATTATGTCATAATGATAAAAGAATGATAGCATTATGATGTCACAATCAAAACACCTCTTTAGTATCTCCTAATGGTAACACAATTAAAACATTATAATATTACAATCAAAACTCCCCTTTATGATGTCATATTATAAAAATGATGATAGCATTATGACATCACAATCATAAGACCCCTTTCCGGTGTCATAATGATAAGACAACTAAATCACTATGATGTCATAATCAATACACTCTTTTATTATGTCATAATGGTAAAAGAATGATAGCATTATGATGTCACAATCAAAACACCTCTTTAGTATCTCCTAATGGTAACACAATTAAAACATTATAATATTACAATCAAAACTCCCCTTTATGATGTCATATTGTTAAAATGATGATAGCATTATGACATCACAATCATAAGACCCCTTTCCGGTGTCATAATGATAAGACAACTAAATCACTATGATGTCATAATCAAGACACTCTTTTATTATGTCATAATGGTAAAAGAATGATAGCATTATGATGTCACAATCAAAACACATCTTTAGTATCTCATGATGGTAACACAATTAAAACATTATAATATTACAATCAAAACTCCCCTTTATGATGTCATAATGTTAAGGTGATGATAGCATTATGACATCACAATCATAAGACCCCTTTCCGGTGTCATAATGGTAAGACAACTAAATCACTATGATGTCATAATCAAGACACTCTTTTATTATGTCATAATGGTAAAAGAATGATAGCATTATGATGTCACAATCAAAACACCTCTTTAGTATCTCCTAATGGTAACACAATTAAAACATTATAATATTACAATCAAAACTCCCCTTTATGATGTCATAATGTTAAGGTGATGATAGCATTATGACATCACAATCATAAGACCCCTTTCCGGTGTCATAATGATAAGACAACTAAATCACTATGATGTCATAATCAATACACTCTTTTATTATGTCATAATGGTAAAAGAATGATAGCATTATGATGTCACGATCAAAACACCTCTTTAGTATCTCCTAATGGTAACACAATTAAAACATAATAATATTACAATCAAAACTCCCCTTTATGATGTCATATTGTTAAAATGATGATAGCATTATGAAATAACAATCATAAGACCCCTTTCCGGTGTCATAACGATAAGACAACTAAATCACTATGATGTCATTATCAATACACTCTTTTATTATGTCATAATGGTAAAAGAAGGATAGCATTATGATGTCACAATCAAAACACCTCTTTAGTATCTCCTAATGGTAACACAACTAAAACATTATAATATTACAATCAAAACTCCCCTTTATGATGTCATATTGTTAAAATGATGATAGCATTATGACATCACAATCATAAGACCCCTTTCTGGTGTCATAATGATAAGACAACTAAATCACTATCATGTCATAATCAATACACTCTTTTATTATGTCATAATGGTAAAAGAATGATAGCATTATGATGTCACAATCAAAACACATCTTTAGTATCTCATGATGGTAACACAATTAAAACATTATAATATTACAATCAAAACTCCCCTTTATGATGTCATAATGTTAAGGTGATGATAGCATTATGACATCACAATCATAAGACCCCTTTCCGGTGTCATAATGGTAAGACAACTAAATCACTATGATGTCATAATCAATACACTCTTTTATTATGTCATAATGGGAAAAGAATGATAGCATTATGATGTCACAATCAAAACACCTCTTTAGTATCTCCTAATGGTAACACAATTAAAACATTATAATATTACAATCAAAACTCCCCTTTATGATGTCATATTGTTAAAATGATGATAGCATTATGACATCACAATCATAAGACCCCTTTCCGGTGTCATAATGATAAGACAACTAAATCACTATGATGTCATAATCAATACACTCTTTTATTATGTCATAATGGTAAAAGAATGATATCATTATGATGTCACAATCAAAACACCTCTTTAGTATCTCCTAATGGTAACACAATTAAAACATTATAATATTACAATCAAAACTCCCCTTTATGATGTCATAATGTTAAGGTGATGATAGCATTATGACATCACAATCATAAGACCCCTTTCCGGTGTCATAATGATAAGACAACTAAATCACTATGATGTCATAATCAATACACTCTTTTATTATGTCATAATGGTAAAAGAATGATAGCATTATGATGTCACAATCAAAACACCTCTTTAGTATCTCATGATGGTAACACAATTAAAACATTATAATATTACAATCAAAACTCCCCTTTATGATGTCATATTGTTAAAATGATGATAGCATTATGACATCACAATCATAAGACTCCTTTCCGGTGTCATAATTATAAGACAATTAAATCATTATGATGTCATAATCAATACACTCTTTTATTATGTCATAATGGTAAAAGAATGATAGCATTATGATATCACAATCAAAACACCTCTTTAGTATCTCCTAATGGTAACACAATTAAAACATTATAATATTACAATCAAAACTCCCCTTTATGATGTCATATTGTTAAAATGATGATAGCATTATGACATCACAATCATAAGACCCCTTTCCAGTGTCATAATGATAAGACAACTAAATCACTATGATGTCTTAATCAATACACTCTTTTATTATGTCATAATGGTAAAAGAATGATAGCATTATGATGTCACAATCAAAACACCTCTTTAGTATCTCCTAATGGTAACACAATTAAAACATTATAATATTACAATCAAAACTCCCCTTTATGATGTCATAATGTTAAGGTGATGATAGCATTATGACATCACAATCATAAGACCCCTTTCCGGTGTCAAAATGATAAGACAACTAAATCACTATGATGTCATAATCAATACACTATTTTATTATGTCATAATGGTAAAAGAATGATAGTATTATGATGTCACAATCAAAACACCTCTTTAGTATCTCATGATGGTAACACAATTAAAACATTATAATATTACAATCAAAACTCCCCTTTATGATGTCATATTGTTAAAATGATGATAGCATTATGACATCACAATCATAAGACTCCTTTCCGGTGTCATAATTATAAGACAATTAAATCATTATGATGTCATAATCAATACACTCTTTTATTATGTCATAATGGTAAAAGATTGATAGCATTATGATGTCACAATCAAAACACCTCTTTAGTATCTCCTAATGGTAACACAATTAAAACATTATAATATTACAATCAAAACTCCCCTTTATGATGTCATATTGTTAAAATGATGATAGCATTATGACATCACAATCATAAGACCCCTTTCCGGTGTCATAATGATAAGACAACTAAATCACTATGATGTCATAATCAATACACTCTTTGATTATGTCATAATGATAAAAGAATGATAGCATTATGATGTCACAATCAAAACACCTCTTTAGTATCTCCTAATGGTAACACAATTAAAACATTATAATATTACACTCAAAACTCCCCTTTATGATGTCATATTGTAAAAATGATGATAGCATTATGACATCACAATCATAAGACCCCTTTCCGGTGTCATAATGATAAGACAACTAAATCACTATGATGTCATAATCAATACACTCTTTTATTATGTCATAATGGTAAAAGAATGATAGCATTATGATGTCACAATCAAAACACCTCTTTAGTATCTCCTAATGGTAACACAATTAAAACATTATAATATTACAATCAAAACTCCCCTTTATGATGTCATATTGTTAAAATGATGATAGCATTATGACATCACAATCATAAGACCCCTTTCCGGTGTCATATTGATAAGACAACTAAATCACTGTGATGTCATAATCAATACACTCTTTTATTATGTCATAATGGTAAAAGAATGATAGCATTATGATGTCACAATCAAAACACCTCTTTAGTATCTCATGATGGTAACACAATTAAAACATTATAATATTACAATCAAAACTCCCCTTTATGATGTCATATTGTTAAAATGATGATAGCATTATGACATCACAATCATAAGACTCCTTTCCGGTGTCATAATTATAAGACAATGAAATCATTATGATGTCATAATCAATACACTCTTTTATTATGTCATAATGGTAAAAGAATGATAGCATTATGATGTCACAATCAAAACACCTCTTTAGTATCTCCTAATGGTAACACAATTAAAACATTATAATATTACAATCAAAAATCCCCTTTATGATGTCATATTGTTAAAATGATGATAGCATTATGACATCACAATCATAAGACCCCTTTCCGGTGTCATAATGATAAGACAACTAAATCACTATGATGTCATAATCAATACACTCTTTTATTATGTCATAATGATAAAAGAATGATAGCAGTATGATGTCACAATCAAAACACCTCTTTAGTATCTCCTAATGGTAACACAATTAAAACATTATAATACTACAATCAAAACTCCCCTTTATGATGTCATATTGTAAAAATGATGATAGCATTATGACATCACAATCATAAGACCCCTTTCCGGTGTCATAATGATAAGACAACTAAATCACTATGATGTCATTATCAATATACTCTTTTATTATGTCATAATGGTAAAAGAATGATAGCATTATGATGTCACAATCAAAACACCTCTTTAGTATCTCCTAATGGTAACACAATTAAAACATTATAATATTACAATCAAAACTCCCCTTTATGATGTCATATTGTTAAAATGATGATAGCATTATGACATCACAATCATAAGACCCCTTTCTGGTGTCATAATGATAAGACAACTAAATCACTATGATATCATAATCAATACACTCTTTTATAATGTCATAATGGTAAAAGAATGATAGCATTATGATGTCACAATCAAAACACATCTTTAGTATCTCATGATGGTAACACAATTAAAACATTATAATATTACAATCAAAACTCCCCTTTATGATGTCATAATGTTAAGGTGATGATAGCATTATGACATCACAATCATAAGACCCCTTTCCGGTGTCATAATGATAAGACAACTAAATCACTATGATGTCATAATCAATACACTCTTTTATTATGTCATAATGGTAAAAGAATGATAGCATTATGATGTCACAATCAAAACACCTCTTTAGTATCTCATGATGGTAACACAATTAAAACATTATAATATTACAATCAAAACTCCCCTTTATGATGTCATATTGTTAAAATGATGATAGCATTATGACATCACAATCATAAGACTCCTTCCCGGTGTCATAATTATAAGACAATTAAATCATTATGATGTCATAATCAACCCACTCTTTTATTATGTCATAATGGTAAAAGAATGATAGCATTATGATGTCACAATCAAAACACCTCTTTAGTATCTCCTAATGGTAACACAATTAAAACATTATAATATTACAATCAAAACTCCCCTTTATGATGTCATATTGTTAAAATGATGATAGCATTATGACATCACAATCATAAGACCCCTTTCCGGTGTCATAATGATAAGACAACTAAACCACTATGATGTCATAATCAAGACACTCTTTTATTATGTCATAATGGTAAAAGAATGATAGCATTATGATGTCACAATCAAAACACCTCTTTAGTATCTCCTAATGGTAACACAATTAAAATATTATAATATTACAATCAAAACTCCCCTTTATGATGTATTATTGTTAAAATGATGATAGCATTATGACATCACAATCATAAGACCCCTTTCCGGTGTCATAACGATAAGACAACTAAATCACTATGATGTCATAATCAATACACTCTTTTATTATGTCATAATGGTAAAAGAATGATAGCATTATGATGTCACAATCAAAACACCTCTTTAGTATCTCCTAATGGTAACAAAATTAAAACATTATAATATTACAATCAAAACTCCCCTTTATGATGTCATAATGTTAAGGTGATGATAGCATTATGACATCACAATCATAAGACCCCTTTCCGGTGTCATAATGATAAGACAACTAAATCACTATGATGTCGTAATCAATACACTCTTTTATTATGTCATAATGGTAAAAGAATGATAGCATTATGATGTCACAATCAAAACACCTCTTTAGTATCTCATGATGGTAACACAATTAAAACATTATAATATTACAATCAAAACTCCCCTTTATGATGTCATAATGTTAAGGTGATGATAGCATTATGACATCACAATCATAAGACCCCTTTCCGGTGTCATAATGGTAAGACAACTAAATCACTATGATGTCATAATCAATACACTCTTTTATTATGTCATAATGGTAAAAGAATGATAGCATTATGATGTCACAATCAAAACACCTCTTTAGTATCTCCTAATGGTAACACAATTAAAACATTATAATATTACAATCAAAACTCCCCTTTATGATGTCATAATGTTAAGGTGATGATAGCATTATGACATCACAATCATAAGACCCCTTTCCGGTGTCATAATGATAAGACAACTAAATCACTATGATGTCATAATCAATACACTCTTTTATTATGTCATAATGGTAAAAGAATGATAGCATTATGATGTCACAATCAAAACACCTCTTTAGTATCTCCTAATGGTAACACAATTAAAACATTATAATATTACAATCAAAACTCCCCTTTATGATGTCATATTGTTAAAATGATGATAGCATTATGACATCACAATCATAAGACCCCTTTCCGGTGTCATAATGATAAGACAACTAAATCACTATGATGTCATAATCAATACACTCTTTTATTATGTCATAATGGTAAAAGAATGATAGCATTATGATGTCACAATCAAAACACCTCTTTAGTATCTCCTAATGGTAACACAATTAAAACATTATAATATTACAATCAAAACTCCCCTTTATGATGTCATATTGTTAAAATGATGATAGCATTATGACATCACAATCATAAGACCCCTTTCCGGTGTCATAATGATAAGACAACTAAATCACTATCATGTCATAATCAATACACTCTTTTATTATGTCATAATGGTAAAAGAATGATAGCATTATGATGTCACAATCAAAACACATCTTTAGTATCTCATGATGGTAACACAATTAAAACATTATAATATTACAATCAAAACTCCCCTTTATGATGTCATAATGTTAAGGTGATGATAGCATTATGACATCACAATCATAAGACCCCTTTCCGGTGTCATAATGGTAAGACAACTAAATCACTATGATGTCATAATCAATACACTCTTTTATTATGTCATAATGGGAAAAGAATGATAGCATTATGATGTCACAATCAAAACACCTCTTTAGTATCTCCTAATGGTAACACAATTAAAACATTATAATATTACAATCAAAACTCCCCTTTATGATGTCATATTGTTAAAATGATGATAGCATTATGACATCACAATCATAAGACCCCTTTCCGGTGTCATAATGATAAGACAACTAAATCACTATGATGTCATAATCAATACACTCTTTTATTATGTCATAATGGTAAAAGAATGATATCATTATGATGTCACAATCAAAACACCTCTTTAGTATCTCCTAATGGTAACACAATTAAAACATTATAATATTACAATCAAAACTCCCCTTTATGATGTCATAATGTTAAGGTGATGATAGCATTATGACATCACAATCATAAGACCCCTTTCCGGTGTCATAATGATAAGACAACTAAATCACTATGATGTCATAATCAATACACTCTTTTATTATGTCATAATGGTAAAAGAATGATAGCATTATGATGTCACAATCAAAACACCTCTTTAGTATCTCATGATGGTAACACAATTAAAACATTATAATATTACAATCAAAACTCCCCTTTATGATGTCATATTGTTAAAATGATGATAGCATTATGACATCACAATCATAAGACCCCTTTCCAGTGTCATAATGATAAGACAACTAAATCACTATGATGTCTTAATCAATACACTCTTTTATTATGTCATAATGGTAAAAGAATGATAGCATTATGATGTCACAATCAAAACACCTCTTTAGTATCTCCTAATGGTAACACAATTAAAACATTATAATATTACAATCAAAACTCCCCTTTATGATGTCATAATGTTAAGGTGATGATAGCATTATGACATCACAATCATAAGACCCCTTTCCGGTGTCATAATGATAAGACAACTAAATCACTATGATGTCATAATCAATACACTCTTTTATTATGTCATAATGGTAAAAGAATGATAGCATTATGATGTCACAATCAAAACACCTCTTTAGTATCTCCTAATGGTAACACAATTAAAACATTATAATATTACAATCAAAACTCCCCTTTATGATGTCATAATGTTAAGGTGATGATAGCATTATGACATCACAATCATAAGACCCCTTTCCGGTGTCATAATGATAAGACAACTAAATCACTATGATGTCATAATCAATACACTCTTTTATTATGTCATAATGGTAAAAGAATGATAGCATTATGATGTCACAATCAAAACACCTCTTTAGTATCTCATGATGGTAACACAATTAAAACATTATAATATTACAATCAAAACTCCCCTTTATGATGTCATATTGTTAAAATGATGATAGCATTATGACATCACAATCATAAGACTCCTTCCCGGTGTCATAATTATAAGACAATTAAATCATTATGATGTCATAATCAACCCACTCTTTTATTATGTCATAATGGTAAAAGAATGATAGCATTATGATGTCACAATCAAAACACCTCTTTAGTATCTCCTAATGGTAACACAATTAAAACATTATAATATTACAATCAAAACTCCCCTTTATGATGTCATATTGTTAAAATGATGATAGCATTATGACATCACAATCATAAGACCCCTTTCCGGTGTCATAATGATAAGACAACTAAACCACTATGATGTCATAATCAAGACACTCTTTTATTATGTCATAATGGTAAAAGAATGATAGCATTATGATGTCACAATCAAAACACCTCTTTAGTATCACCTAATGGTAACACAATTAAAATATTATAATATTACAATCAAAACTCCCCTTTATGATGTATTATTGTTAAAATGATGATAGCATTATGACATCACAATCATAAGACCCCTTTCCGGTGTCATAACGATAAGACAACTAAATCACTATGATGTCATAATCAATACACTCTTTTATTATGTCATAATGGTAAAAGAATGATAGCATTATGATGTCACAATCAAAACACCTCTTTAGTATCTCCTAATGGTAACAAAATTAAAACATTATAATATTACAATCAAAACTCCCCTTTATGATGTCATAATGTTAAGGTGATGATAGCATTATGACATCACAATCATAAGACCCCTTTCCGGTGTCATAATGATAAGACAACTAAATCACTATGATGTCGTAATCAATACACTCTTTTATTATGTCATAATGGTAAAAGAATGATAGCATTATGATGTCACAATCAAAACACCTCTTTAGTATCTCATGATGGTAACACAATTAAAACATTATAATATTACAATCAAAACTCCCCTTTATGATGTCATAATGTTAAGGTGATGATAGCATTATGACATCACAATCATAAGACCCCTTTCCGGTGTCATAATGGTAAGACAACTAAATCACTATGATGTCATAATCAATATACTCTTTTATTATGTCATAATGGTAAAAGAATGATAGCATTATGATGTCACAATCAAAACACCTCTTTAGTATCTCCTAATGGTAACACAATTAAAACATTATAATATTACAATCAAAACTCCCCTTTATGATGTCATATTGTTAAAATGATGATAGCATTATGACATCACAATCATAAGACCCCTTTCCGGTGTCATAATGATAAGACAACTAAATCACTATGATGTCATAATCAATACACTCTTTTATTATGTCATAATGGTAAAAGAATGATAGCATTATGATGTCACAATCAAAACACCTCTTTAGTATCTCCTAATGGTAACACAATTAAAACATTATAATATTACAATCAAAACTCCCCTTTATGATGTCATATTGTTAAAATGATGATAGCATTATGACATCACAATCATAAGACCCCTTTCCGGTGTCATAATGATAAGACAACTAAATCACTATCATGTCATAATCAATACACTCTTTTATTATGTCATAATGGTAAAAGAATGATAGCATTATGATGTCACAATCAAAACACATCTTTAGTATCTCATGATGGTAACACAATTAAAACATTATAATATTACAATCAAAACTCCCCTTTATGATGTCATAATGTTAAGGTGATGATAGCATTATGACATCACAATCATAAGACCCCTTTCCGGTGTCATAATGGTAAGACAACTAAATCACTATGATGTCATAATCAATACACTCTTTTATTATGTCATAATGGGAAAAGAATGATAGCATTATGATGTCACAATCAAAACACCTCTTTAGTATCTCCTAATGGTAACACAATTAAAACATTATAATATTACAATCAAAACTCCCCTTTATGATGTCATATTGTTAAAATGATGATAGCATTATGATATCACAATCATAAGACCCCTTTCCGGTGTCATAATGATAAGACAACTAAATCACTATGATGTCATAATCAATACACTCTTTTATTATGTCATAATGGTAAAAGAATGATATCATTATGATGTCACAATCAAAACACCTCTTTAGTATCTCCTAATGGTAACACAATTAAAACATTATAATATTACAATCAAAACTCCCCTTTATGATGTCATAATGTTAAGGTGATGATAGCATTATGACATCACAATCATAAGACCCCTTTCCGGTGTCATAATGATAAGACAACTAAATCACTATGATGTCATAATCAATACACTCTTTTATTATGTCATAATGGTAAAAGAATGATAGCATTATGATGTCACAATCAAAACACCTCTTTAGTATCTCCTAATGGTAACACAATTAAAACATTATAATATTACAATCAAAACTCCCCTTTATGATGTCATATTGTTAAAATGATGATAGCATTATGACATCACAATCATAAGACCCCTTTCCGGTGTCATAATGATAAGACAACTAAATCACTATGATGTCATAATCAATACACTCTTTTATTATGTCATAATGGTAAAAGAATGATAGCATTATGATGTCACAATCAAAACACCTCTTTAGTATCTCCTAATGGTAACACAATTAAAACATTATAATATTACAATCAAAACTCCCCTTTATGATGTCATAATGTTAAGGTGATGATAGCATTATGACATCACAATCATAAGACCCCTTTCCGGTGTCATAATGATAAGACAACTAAATCACTATGATGTCATAATCAATACACTCTTTTATTATGTCATAATGGTAAAAGAATGATAGCATTATGATGTCACAATCAAAACACCTCTTTAGTATCTCATGATGGTAACACAATTAAAACATTATAATATTACAATCAAAACTCCCCTTTATGATGTCATATTGTTAAAATGATGATAGCATTATGACATCACAATCATAAGACTCCTTCCCGGTGTCATAATTATAAGACAATTAAATCATTATGATGTCATAATCAACCCACTCTTTTATTATGTCATAATGGTAAAAGAATGATAGCATTATGATGTCACAATCAAAACACCTCTTTAGTATCTCCTAATGGTAACACAATTAAAACATTATAATATTACAATCAAAACTCCCCTTTATGATGTCATATTGTTAAAATGATGATAGCATTATGACATCACAATCATAAGACCCCTTTCCGGTGTCATAATGATAAGACAACTAAACCACTATGATGTCATAATCAAGACACTCTTTTATTATGTCATAATGGTAAAAGAATGATAGCATTATGATGTCACAATCAAAACACCTCTTTAGTATCACCTAATGGTAACACAATTAAAATATTATAATATTACAATCAAAACTCCCCTTTATGATGTATTATTGTTAAAATGATGATAGCATTATGACATCACAATCATAAGACCCCTTTCCGGTGTCATAACGATAAGACAACTAAATCACTATGATGTCATAATCAATACACTCTTTTATTATGTCATAATGGTAAAAGAATGATAGCATTATGATGTCACAATCAAAACACCTCTTTAGTATCTCCTAATGGTAACAAAATTAAAACATTATAATATTACAATCAAAACTCCCCTTTATGATGTCATAATGTTAAGGTGATGATAGCATTATGACATCACAATCATAAGACCCCTTTCCGGTGTCATAATGATAAGACAACTAAATCACTATGATGTCGTAATCAATACACTCTTTTATTATGTCATAATGGTAAAAGAATGATAGCATAATGATGTCACAATCAAAACACCTCTTTAGTATCTCATGATGGTAACACAATTAAAACATTATAATATTACAATCAAAACTCCCCTTTATGATGTCATAATGTTAAGGTGATGATAGCATTATGACATCACAATCATAAGACCCCTTTCCGGTGTCATAATGGTAAGACAACTAAATCACTATGATGTCATAATCAATACACTCTTTTATTATGTCATAATGGTAAAAGAATGATAGCATTATGATGTCACAATCAAAACACCTCTTTAGTATCTCCTAATGGTAACACAATTAAAACATTATAATATTACAATCAAAACTCCCCTTTATGATGTCATAATGTTAAGGTGATGATAGCATTATGACATCACAATCATAAGACCCCTTTCCGGTGTCATAATGATAAGACAACTAAATCACTATGATGTCATAATCAATACACTCTTTTATTATGTCATAATGGTAAAAGAATGATAGCATTATGATGTCACAATCAAAACACCTCTTTAGTATCTCCTAATGGTAACACAATTAAAACATTATAATATTACAATCAAAACTCCCCTTTATGATGTCATATTGTTAAAATGATGATAGCATTATGACATCACAATCATAAGACCCCTTTCCGGTGTCATAATGATAAGACAACTAAATCACTATGATGTCATAATCAATACACTCTTTTATTATGTCATAATGGTAAAAGAATGATAGCATTATGATGTCACAATCAAAACACCTCTTTAGTATCTCCTAATGGTAACACAATTAAAACATTATAATATTACAATCAAAACTCCCCTTTATGATGTCATATTGTTAAAATGATGATAGCATTATGACATCACAATCATAAGACCCCTTTCCGGTGTCATAATGATAAGACAACTAAATCACTCTCATGTCATAATCAATACACTCTTTTATTATGTCATAATGGTAAAAGAATGATAGCATTATGATGTCACAATCAAAACACATCTTTAGTATCTCATGATGGTAACACAATTAAAACATTATAATATTACAATCAAAACTCCCCTTTATGATGTCATAATGTTAAGGTGATGATAGCATTATGACATCACAATCATAAGACCCCTTTCCGGTGTCATAATGGTAAGACAACTAAATCACTATGATGTCATAATCAATACACTCTTTTATTATGTCATAATGGGAAAAGAATGATAGCATTATGATGTCACAATCAAAACACCTCTTTAGTATCTCCTAATGGTAACACAATTAAAACATTATAATATTACAATCAAAACTCCCCTTTATGATGTCATATTGTTAAAATGATGATAGCATTATGACATCACAATCATAAGACCCCTTTCCGGTGTCATAATGATAAGACAACTAAATCACTATGATGTCATAATCAATACACTCTTTTATTATGTCATAATGGTAAAAGAATGATATCATTATGATGTCACAATCAAAACACCTCTTTAGTATCTCCTAATGGTAACACAATTAAAACATTATAATATTACAATCAAAACTCCCCTTTATGATGTCATAATGTTAAGGTGATGATAGCATTATGACATCACAATCATAAGACCCCTTTCCGGTGTCATAATGATAAGACAACTAAATCACTATGATGTCATAATCAATACACTCTTTTATTATGTCATAATGGTAAAAGAATGATAGCATTATGATGTCACAATCAAAACACCTCTTTAGTATCTCATGATGGTAACACAATTAAAACATTATAATATTACAATCAAAACACCCCTTTATGATGTCATATTGTTAAAATGATGATAGCATTATGACATCACAATCATAAGACCCCTTTCCAGTGTCATAATGATAAGACAACTAAATCACTATGATATCTTAATCAATACACTCTTTTATTATGTCATAATGGTAAAAGAATGATAGCATTATGATGTCACAATCAAAACACCTCTTTAGTATCTCCTAATGGTAACACAATTAAAACATTATAATATTACAATCAAAACTCCCCTTTATGATGTCATAATGTTAAGGTGATGATAGCATTATGACATCACAATCATAAGACCCCTTTCCGGTGTCATAATGATAAGACAACTAAATCACTATGATGTCATAATCAATACACTCTTTTATTATGTCATAATGGTAAAAGAATGATAGCATTATGATGTCACAATCAAAACACCTCTTTAGTATCTCCTAATGGTAACACAATTAAAACATTATAATATTACAATCAAAACTCCCCTTTATGATGTCATAATGTTAAGGTGATGATAGCATTATGACATCACAATCATAAGACCCCTTTCCGGTGTCATAATGATAAGACAACTAAATCACTATGATGTCATAATCAATACACTCTTTTATTATGTCATAATGGTAAAAGAATGATAGCATTATGATGTCACAATCAAAACACCTCTTTAGTATCTCATGATGGTAACACAATTAAAACATTATAATATTACAATCAAAACTCCCCTTTATGATGTCATATTGTTAAAATGATGATAGCATTATGACATCACAATCATAAGACTCCTTCCCGGTGTCATAATTATAAGACAATTAAATCATTATGATGTCATAATCAATCCACTCTTTTATTATGTCATAATGGTAAAAGAATGATAGCATTATGATGTCACAATCAAAACACCTCTTTAGTATCTCCTAATGGTAACACAATTAAAACATTATAATATTACAATCAAAACTCCCCTTTATGATGTCATATTGTTAAAATGATGATAGCATTATGACATCACAATCATAAGACCCCTTTCCGGTGTCATAATGATAAGACAACTAAACCACTATGATGTCATAATCAAGACACTCTTTTATTATGTCATAATGGTAAAAGAATGATAGCATTATGATGTCACAATCAAAACACCTCTTTAGTATCTCCTAATGGTAACACAATTAAAATATTATAATATTACAATCAAAACTCCCCTTTATGATGTATTATTGTTAAAATGATGATAGCATTATGACATCACAATCATAAGACCCCTTTCCGGTGTCATAACGATAAGACAACTAAATCACTATGATGTCATAATCAATACACTCTTTTATTATGTCATAATGGTAAAAGAATGATAGCATTATGATGTCACAATCAAAACACCTCTTTAGTATCTCCTAATGGTAACAAAATTAAAACATTATAATATTACAATCAAAACTCCCCTTTATGATGTCATAATGTTAAGGTGATGATAGCATTATGACATCACAATCATAAGACCCCTTTCCGGTGTCATAATGATAAGACAACTAAATCACTATGATGTCATAATCAATACACTCTTTTATTATGTCATAATGATAAAAGAATGATAGCATTATGATGTCACAATCAAAACACCTCTTTAGTATCTCATGATGGTAACACAATTAAAACATTATAATATTACAATCAAAACTCCCCTTTATGATGTCATATTGTTAAAATGATGATAGCATTATGACATCACAATCATAAGACTCCTTTCCGGTGTCATAATTATAAGACAATTAAATCATTATGATGTCATAATCAATACACTCTTTTATTATGTCATAATGGTAAAAGAATGATAGCATTATGATATCACAATCAAAACACCTCTTTAGTATCTCCTAATGGTAACACAATTAAAACATTATAATATTACAATCAAAACTCCCCTTTATGATGTCATATTGTTAAAATGATGATAGCATTATGACATCACAATCATAAGACCCCTTTCCAGTGTCATAATGATAAGACAACTAAATCACTATGATGTCTTAATCAATACACTCTTTTATTATGTCATAATGGTAAAAGAATGATAGCATTATGATGTCACAATCAAAACACCTCTTTAGTATCTCCTAATGGTAACACAATTAAAACATTATAATATTACAATCAAAACTCCCCTTTATGATGTCATAATGTTAAGGTGATGATAGCATTATGACATCACAATCATAAGACCCCTTTCCGGTGTCATAATGATAAGACAACTAAATCACTATGATGTCATAATCAATACACTCTTTTATTATGTCATAATGGTAAAAGAATGATAGCATTGTGATGTCACAATCAAAACACCTCTTTAGTATCTCCTAATGGTAACACAATTAAAACATTATAATATTACAATCAAAACTCCCCTTTATGATGTCATAATGTTAAGGTGATGATAGCATTATGACATCACAATCATAAGACCCCTTTCCGGTGTCATAATGATAAGACAACTAAATCACTATGATGTCATAATCAATACACTCTTTTATTATGTCATAATGGTAAAAGAATGATAGCATTATGATGTCACAATCAAAACACCTCTTTAGTATCTCATGATGGTAACACAATTAAAACATTATAATATTACAATCAAAACTCCCCTTTATGATGTCATATTGTTAAAATGATGATAGCATTATGACATCACAATCATAAGACTCCTTTCCGGTGTCATAATTATAAGACAATTAAATCATTATGATGTCATAATCAATACACTCTTTTATTATGTCATAATGGTAAAAGAATGATAGCATTATGATGTCACAATCAAAACACCTCTTTAGTATCTCCTAATGGTAACACAATTAAAACATTATAATGTTACAATCAAAACTCCCCTTTATGATGTCATATTGTTAAGGTGATGATAGCATTATGACATCACAATCATAAGACCCCTTTCCGGTGTCATAATGATAAGACAACTAAATCACTATGATGTCATAATCAATACACTCTTTTATTATTTCATAATGGTAAAAGAATTATAGCATTATGATGTCACAATCAAAACACCTCTTTAGTATCTCCTAATGGTAACACAATTAAAACATTATAATATTACAATCAAAACTCCCCTTTATGATGTCATATTGTTAAAATGATGATAGCATTATGACATCACAATCATAAGACCCCTTTCCGGTGTCATAATGATAAGACAACTAAATCACTATGATGTCATAATCAATACACTCTTTTATTATGTCATAATGGTAAAAGAATGATAGCATTATGATGTCACAATCAAAACACCTCTTTAGTATCTCCTAATGGTAACACAATTAAAACATTATAATATTACAATCAAAACTCCCCTTTCTGATGTCATAATGTTAAGGTGATGAAAGCATTATGACATCACAATCATAAGACCCCTTTCCGGTGTCATAATGATAAGACAACTAAATCACTATGATGTCATAATCAATACACTCTTTTATTATGTCATAATGGTAAAAGAATGATAGCATTATGATGTCACAATCAAAACACCTCTTTAGTATCTCATGATGGTAACACAATTAAAACATTATAATATTACAATCAAAACTCCCCTTTATGATGTCATAATGTTAAGGTGATGATAGCATTATGACATCACAATCATAAGACCCCTTCCCGGTGTCATAATTATAAGACAATTAAATCATTATGATGTCATAATCAATACACTCTTTTATTATGTCATAATGGTAAAAGAATGATAGCATTATGATGTCACAATCAAAACACCTCTTTAGTATCTCCTAATGGTAACACAATTAAAACATTATAATATTACAATCAAAACTCCCCTTTATGATGTCATAATGTTAAGGTGATGATAGCATTATGACATCACAATCATAAGACCCCTTTCCGGTGTCATAATGATAAGACAACTAAATCACTATGATGTCATAATCAATACACTCTTTTATTATGTCACAATGGTAAAAGAATGATAGCATTATGATGTCACAATCAAAACACATCTTTAGTATCTCCTAATGGTAACACAATTAAAACATTATAATATTACAATCAAAACTCCCCTTTATGATGTCATATTGTTAAAATGATGATAGCATTATGACATCACAATCATAAGACCCCTTTCCGGTGTCATAATGATAAGACAACTAAATCACTATGATGTCATAATCAATACACTCTTTTATTATGTCATAATGGTAAAAGAATGATAGCATTATGATGTCACAAACAAAACACCTCTTTAGTATCTCCTAATGGTAACACAATTAAATCATTATAATATTACAATCAAAACTCCCCTTTATGATGTCATAATGTTAAGGTGATGATAGCATTATGACATCACAATCATAAGACCCCTTTCCGGTGTCATAATGATAAGACAACTAAATCACTATGATGTCATAATCAATACACTCTTTTATTATGTCATAATGGTAAAAGAATGATAGCATTATGATGTCACAATCAAAACACCTCTTTAGTATCTCATGATGGTAACACAATTAAAACATTATAATATTACAATCACAACTCCCCTTTATGATGTCATAATGTTAAGGTGATGATAGCATTATGACATCACAATCATAAGACCCCTTTCCGGTGTCATAATGATAAGACAACTAAATCGCTATGATGTCATAATCAATACACTCTTTTATTATGTCATAATGGTAAAAGAATGATAGCATTATGATGTCACAATCAAAACACCTCTTTAGTATCTCCTAATGGTAACACAATTAAAACATTATAATATTACAATCAAAACTCCCCTTTATGATGTCATATTGTTAAAATGATGATAGCATTATGACATCACAATCATAAGACCCCTTTCCGGTGTCATAATGATAAGACAACTAAATCACTGTGATGTCATAATCAATACACTCTTTTATTATGTCATAATGGTAAAAGAATGATAGCATTATGATGTCACAATCAAAACACCTCTTTAGTATCTCCTAATGGTAACACAATTAAAACATTATAATATTACAATCAAAACTCCCCTTTATGATGTCATAATGTTAAGGTGATGATAGCATTATGACATCACAATCATAAGACCCCTTTCCGGTGTCATAATGATAAGACAACTAAATCACTATGATGTCATAATCAATACACTCTTTTATTATGTCATAATGGTAAAAGAATGATAGCATTATGATGTCACAATCAAAACACCTCTTTAGTATCACCTAATGGTAACAGAATTAAAACATTATAATATTACAATCAAAACTCCCCTTTATGATGTCATAATGTTAAGGTGATGATAGCATTATGACATCACAATCATAAGACCCCTTTCCGGTGTCATAATGATAAGACAACTAAATCACTATGATGTCGTAATCAATACACTCTTTTATTATGTCATAATGGTAAAAGAATGATAGCATTATGATGTCACAATCAAAACACCTCTTTAGTATCTCATGATGGTAACACAATTAAAACATTATAATATTACAATCAAAACTCCCCTTTATGATGTCATAATGTTAAGGTGATGATAGCATTATGACATCACAATCATAAGACCCCTTTCCGGTGTCATAATGGTAAGACAACTAAATCACTATGATGTCATAATCAATACACTCTTTTATTATGTCATAATGGTAAAAGAATGATAGCATTATGATGTCACAATCAAAACACCTCTTTAGTATCTCCTAATGGTAACACAATTAAAACATTATAATATTACAATCAAAACTCCCCTTTATGATGTCATATTGTTAAAATGATGATAGCATTATGACATCACAATCATAAGACCCCTTTCCGGTGTCATAATGATAAGACAACTAAATCACTATGATGTCATAATCAATACACTCTTTTATTATGTCATAATGGTAAAAGAATGATAGCATTATGATGTCACAATCAAAACACCTCTTTAGTATCTCCTAATGGTAACACAATTAAAACATTATAATATTACAATCAAAACTCCCCTTTATGATGTCATATTGTTAAAATGATGATAGCATTATGACATCACAATCATAAGACCCCTTTCCGGTGTCATAATGATAAGACAACTAAATCACTCTCATGTCATAATCAATACACTCTTTTATTATGTCATAATGGTAAAAGAATGATAGCATTATGATGTCACAATCAAAACACCTCTTCAGTATCTCCTAATGGTAACACAATTAAAACATTATAATATTACAATCAAAACTCCCCTTTATGATGTCATAACGTTAAGGTGATGATAGCATTATGACATCACAATCATAAGACCCCTTTCCGGTGTCATAATGATAAGACAACTAAATCACTATGATGTCATAATCAATACACTCTTTTATTATGTCATAATGGTAAAAGAATGATAGCATTATGATGTCACAATCAAAACACCTCTTTAGTATCTCCTAATGGTAACACAATTAAAACATTATAATATTACAATCAAAACTCCCCTTTATGATGTCATATTGTTAAAATGATGATAGCATTATGACATCACAATCATAAGACCCCTTTCCGGTGTCATAATGATAAGACAACTAAATCACTCTCATGTCATAATCAATACACTCTTTTATTATGTCATAATGGTAAAAGAATGATAGCATTATGATGTCACAATCAAAACACATCTTTAGTATCTCATGATGGTAACACAATTAAAACATTATAATATTACAATCAAAACTCCCCTTTATGATGTCATAATGTTAAGGTGATGATAGCATTATGACATCACAATCATAAGACCCCTTTCCGGTGTCATAATGGTAAGACAACTAAATCACTATGATGTCATAATCAATACACTCTTTTATTATGTCATAATGGGAAAAGAATGATAGCATTATGATGTCACAATCAAAACACCTCTTTAGTATCTCCTAATGGTAACACAATTAAAACATTATAATATTACAATCAAAACTCCCCTTTATGATGTCATATTGTTAAAATGATGATAGCATTATGACATCACAATCATAAGACCCCTTTCCGGTGTCATAATGATAAGACAACTAAATCACTATGATGTCATAATCAATACACTCTTTTATTATGTCATAATGGTAAAAGAATGATATCATTATGATGTCACAATCAAAACACCTCTTTAGTATCTCCTAATGGTAACACAATTAAAACATTATAATATTACAATCAAAACTCCCCTTTATGATGTCATAATGTTAAGGTGATGATAGCATTATGACATCACAATCATAAGACCCCTTTCCGGTGTCATAATGATAAGACAACTAAATCACTATGATGTCATAATCAATACACTCTTTTATTATGTCATAATGGTAAAAGAATGATAGCATTATGATGTCACAATCAAAACACCTCTTTAGTATCTCATGATGGTAACACAATTAAAACATTATAATATTACAATCAAAACACCCCTTTATGATGTCATATTGTTAAAATGATGATAGCATTATGACATCACAATCATAAGACCCCTTTCCAGTGTCATAATGATAAGACAACTAAATCACTATGATGTCTTAATCAATACACTCTTTTATTATGTCATAATGGTAAAAGAATGATAGCATTATGATGTCACAATCAAAACACCTCTTTAGTATCTCCTAATGGTAACACAATTAAAACATTATAATATTACAATCAAAACTCCCCTTTATGATGTCATAATGTTAAGGTGATGATAGCATTATGACATCACAATCATAAGACCCCTTTCCGGTGTCATAATGATAAGACAACTAAATCACTATGATGTCATAATCAATACACTCTTTTATTATGTCATAATGGTAAAAGAATGATAGCATTATGATGTCACAATCAAAACACCTCTTTAGTATCTCCTAATGGTAACACAATTAAAACATTATAATATTACAATCAAAACTCCCCTTTATGATGTCATAATGTTAAGGTGATGATAGCATTATGACATCACAATCATAAGACCCCTTTCCGGTGTCATAATGATAAGACAACTAAATCACTATGATGTCATAATCAATACACTCTTTTATTATGTCATAATGGTAAAAGAATGATAGCATTATGATGTCACAATCAAAACACCTCTTTAGTATCTCATGATGGTAACACAATTAAAACATTATAATATTACAATCAAAACTCCCCTTTATGATGTCATATTGTTAAAATGATGATAGCATTATGACATCACAATCATAAGACTCCTTCCCGGTGTCATAATTATAAGACAATTAAATCATTATGATGTCATAATCAATCCACTCTTTTATTATGTCATAATGGTAAAAGAATGATAGCATTATGATGTCACAATCAAAACACCTCTTTAGTATCTCCTAATGGTAACACAATTAAAACATTATAATATTACAATCAAAACTCCCCTTTATGATGTCATATTGTTAAAATGATGATAGCATTATGACATCACAATCATAAGACCCCTTTCCGGTGTCATAATGATAAGACAACTAAACCACTATGATGTCATAATCAAGACACTCTTTTATTATGTCATAATGGTAAAAGAATGATAGCATTATGATGTCACAATCAAAACACCTCTTTAGTATCTCCTAATGGTAACACAATTAAAATATTATAATATTACAATCAAAACTCCCCTTTATGATGTATTATTGTTAAAATGATGATAGCATTATGACATCACAATCATAAGACCCCTTTCCGGTGTCATAACGATAAGACAACTAAATCACTATGATGTCATAATCAATACACTCTTTTATTATGTCATAATGGTAAAAGAATGATAGCATTATGATGTCACAATCAAAACACCTCTTTAGTATCTCCTAATGGTAACAAAATTAAAACATTATAATATTACAATCAAAACTCCCCTTTATGATGTCATAATGTTAAGGTGATGATAGCATTATGACATCACAATCATAAGACCCCTTTCCGGTGTCATAATGATAAGACAACTAAATCACTATGATGTCATAATCAATACACTCTTTTATTATGTCATAATGGTAAAAGAATGATAGCATTATGATGTCACAATCAAAACACCTCTTTAGTATCTCATGATGGTAACACAATTAAAACATTATAATATTACAATCAAAACTCCCCTTTATGATGTCATATTGTTAAAATGATGATAGCATTATGACATCACAATCATAAGACTCCTTTCCGGTGTCATAATTATAAGACAATTAAATCATTATGATGTCATAATCAATACACTCTTTTATTATGTCATAATGGTAAAAGAATGATAGCATTATGATATCACAATCAAAACACCTCTTTAGTATCTCCTAATGGTAACACAATTAAAACATTATAATATTACAATCAAAACTCCCCTTTATGATGTCATATTGTTAAAATGATGATAGCATTATGACATCACAATCATAAGACCCCTTTCCAGTGTCATAATGATAAGACAACTAAATCACTATGATGTCTTAATCAATACACTCTTTTATTATGTCATAATGGTAAAAGAATGATAGCATTATGATGTCACAATCAAAACACCTCTTTAGTATCTCCTAATGGTAACACAATTAAAACATTATAATATTACAATCAAAACTCCCCTTTATGATGTCATAATGTTAAGGTGATGATAGCATTATGACATCACAATCATAAGACCCCTTTCCGGTGTCATAATGATAAGACAACTAAATCACTATGATGTCATAATCAATACACTCTTTTATTATGTCATAATGGTAAAAGAATGATAGCATTGTGATGTCACAATCAAAACACCTCTTTAGTATCTCCTAATGGTAACACAATTAAAACATTATAATATTACAA
The DNA here is from genome assembly GCF_027358695.1 of Spea bombifrons. Taxonomy (NCBI): domain Eukaryota; kingdom Metazoa; phylum Chordata; class Amphibia; order Anura; family Pelobatidae; genus Spea; species Spea bombifrons. The sequence goes on from NC_071088.1 coordinate 42,316,991, forward strand.
TCAAAACTCCCCTTTATGATGTCATAATGTTAAGGTGATGATAGCATTATGACATCACAATCATAAGACCCCTTTCCGGTGTCATAATGATAAGACAACTAAATCACTATGATGTCATAATCAATACACTCTTTTATTATGTCATAATGGTAAAAGAATGATAGCATTATGATGTCACAATCAAAACACCTCTTTAGTATCTCATGATGGTAACACAATTAAAACATTATAATATTACAATCAAAACTCCCCTTTATGATGTCATATTGTTAAAATTATGATAGCATTATGACATCACAATCATAAGACTCCTTTCCGGTGTCATAATTATAAGACAATTAAATCATTATGATGTCATAATCAATACACTCTTTTATTATGTCATAATGGTAAAAGAATGATAGCATTATGATATCACAATCAAAACACCTCTTTAGTATCTCCTAATGGTAACACAATTAAAACATTATAATATTACAATCAAAACTCCCCTTTATGATGTCATATTGTTAAAATGATGATAGCATTATGACATCACAATCATAAGACCCCTTTCCAGTGTCATAATGATAAGACAACTAAATCACTATGATGTCTTAATCAATACACTCTTTTATTATGTCATAATGGTAAAAGAATGATAGCATTATGATGTCACAATCAAAACACCTCTTTAGTATCTCCTAATGGTAACACAATTAAAACATTATAATATTACAATCAAAACTCCCCTTTATGATGTCATAATGTTAAGGTGATGATAGCATTATGACATCACAATCATAAGACCCCTTTCCGGTGTCATAATGATAAGACAACTAAATCACTATGATGTCATAATCAATACACTCTTTTATTATGTCATAATGGTAAAAGAATGATAGCATTATGATGTCACAATCAAAACACCTCTTTAGTATCTCCTAATGGTAACACAATTAAAACATTATAATATTACAATCAAAACTCCCCTTTCTGATGTCATAATGTTAAGGTGATGAAAGCATTATGACATCACAATCATAAGACCCCTTTCCGGTGTCATAATGATAAGACAACTAAATCACTATGATGTCATAATCAATACACTCTTTTATTATGTCATAATGGTAAAAGAATGATAGCATTATGATGTCACAATCAAAACACCTCTTTAGTATCTCATGATGGTAACACAATTAAAACATTATAATATTACAATCAAAACTCCCCTTTATGATGTCATATTGTTAAAATGATGATAGCATTATGACATCACAATCATAAGACTCCTTCCCGGTGTCATAATTATAAGACAATTAAATCATTATGATGTCATAATCAACCCACTCTTTTATTATGTCATAATGGTAAAAGAATGATAGCATTATGATGTCACAATCAAAACACCTCTTTAGTATCTCCTAATGGTAACACAATTAAAACATTATAATATTACAATCAAAACTCCCCTTTATGATGTCATAATGTTAAGGTGATGATAGCATTATGACATCACAATCATAAGACCCCTTTCCGGTGTCATAATGATAAGACAACTAAATCACTATGATGTCATAATCAATACACTCTTTTATTATGTCACAATGGTAAAAGAATGATAGCATTATGATGTCACAATCAAAACACATCTTTAGTATCTCCTAATGGTAACACAATTAAAACATTATAATATTACAATCAAAACTCCCCTTTATGATGTCATAATGTTAAGGTGATGATAGCATTATGACATCACAATCATAAGACCCCTTTCCGGTGTCATAATGGTAAGACAACTAAATCACTATGATGTCATAATCAATACACTCTTTTATTATGTCATAATGGTAAAAGAATGATAGCATTATGATGTCACAATCAAAACACCTCTTTAGTATCTCCTAATGGTAACACAATTAAAACATTATAATATTACTATCAAAACTCCCCTTTATGATGTCATATTGTTAAGGTGATGATAGCATTATGACATCACAATCATAAGACCCCTTTCCGGTGTCATAATGATAAGACAACTAAATCACTATGATGTCATAATCAATACACTCTTTTATTATGTCATAATGATAAAAGAATGATAGCATTATGATGTCACAATCAAAACACCTCTTTAGTATCTCCTAATGGTAACACAATTAAATCATTATAATATTACAATCAAAACTCCCCTTTATGATGTCATATTGTAAAAATGATGATAGCATTATGACATCACAATCATAAGACCCCTTTCCGGTGTCATAATGATAAGACAACTAAATCACTATGATGTCATAATCAATACACTCTTTTATTATGTCATAATGGTAAAAGAATGATAGCATTATGATGTCACAATCAAAACACCTCTTTAGTATCTCCTAATGGTAACACAATTAAAACATTATAATATTACAATCAAAACTCCCCTTTATGATGTCATATTGTTAAAATGATGATAGCATTATGACATCACAATCATAAGACTCCTTTCGGGTGTCATAATTATAAGACAATTAAATCATTATGATGTCATAATCAATACACTCTTTTATTATGTCATAATGGTAAAAGAATGATAGCATTATGATGTCACAATCAAAACACCTCTTTAGTATCTCATAATGGTAACACAATTAAAACATTATAATATTACAATCAAAACTCCCCTTTATGATGTCATAATGTTAAGGTGATGATAGCATTATGACATCACAATCATAAGACCCCTTTCCGGTGTCATAATGATAAGACAACTAAATCACTATGATGTCATAATCAATACACTCTTTTATTATTTCATAATGGTAAAAGAATTATAGCATTATGATGTCACAATCAAAACACCTCTTTAGTATCTCCTAATGGTAACACAATTAAAACATTATAATATTACAATCAAAACTCCCCTTTATGATGTCATATTGTTAAAATGATGATAGCATTATGACATCACAATCATAAGACCCCTTTCCGGTGTCATAATGATAAGACAACTAAATCACTGTGATGTCATAATCAATACACTCTTTTATTATGTCATAATGGTAAAAGAATGATAGCATTATGATGTCACAATCAAAACACCTCTTTAGTATCTCCTAATGGTAACACAATTAAAACATTATAATATTACAATCAAAACTCCCCTTTATGATGTCATATTGTTAAAATGATGATAGCATTATGACATCACAATCATAAGACTACTTTCGGGTGTCATAATTATAAGACAATTAAATCATTATGATGTCATAATCAATACACTCTTTTATTATGTCATAATGGTAAAAGAATGATAGCATTATGATGTCACAATCAAAACACCTCTTTAGTATCTCATAATGGTAACACAATTAAAACATTATAATATTACAATCAAAACTCCCCTTTATGATGTCATAATGTTAAGGTGATGATAGCATTATGACATCACAATCATAAGACCCCTTTCCGGTGTCATAATGATAAGACAACTAAATCACTATGATGTCATAATCAATACACTCTTTTATTATTTCATAATGGTAAAAGAATTATAGCATTATGATGTCACAATCAAAACACCTCTTTAGTATCTCCTAATGGTAACACAATTAAAACATTATAATATTACAATCAAAACTCCCCTTTATGATGTCATATTGTTAAAATGATGATAGCATTATGACATCACAATCATAAGACCCCTTTCCGGTGTCATAATGATAAGACAACTAAATCACTGTGATGTCATAATCAATACACTCTTTTATTATGTCATAATGGTAAAAGAATGATAGCATTATGATGTGACAATCAAAACACCTCTTTAGTATCTCCTAATGGTAACACAATTAAAACATTATAATATTACAATCAAAACTCCCCTTTATGATGTCATATTGTTAAAATGATGATAGCATTATGACATCACAATCATAAGACCCCTTTCCGGTGTCATAATGATAAGACAACTAAATCACTATGATGTCATAATCAATACACTCTTTTATTATTTCATAATGGTAAAAGAATTATAGCATTATGATGTCACAATCAAAACACCTCTTTAGTATCTCCTAATGGTAACACAATTAAAACATTATAATATTACAATCAAAACTCCCCTTTATGATGTCATATTGTTAAAATGATGATAGCATTATGACATCACAATCATAAGACCCCTTTCCGGTGTCATAATGATAAGACAACTAAATCACTGTGATGTCATAATCAATACACTCTTTTATTATGTCATAATGGTAAAAGAATGATAGCATTATGATGTGACAATCAAAACACCTCTTTAGTATCTCCTAATGGTAACACAATTAAAACATTATAATATTACAATCAAAACTCCCCTTTATGATGTCATATTGTTAAAATGATGATAGCATTATGACATCACAATCATAAGACCCCTTTCCGGTGTCATAATGATAAGACAACTAAATCACTATGATGTCATAATCAATACACTCTTTTATTATGTCATAATGGTAAAAGAATGATAGCATTATGATGTCACAATCAAAACACCTCTTTAGTATCTCCTAATGGTAACACTATTAAAACATTATAATATTACAATCAAAACTCCCCTTTATGATGCCATATTGTTAAAATGATGATAGCATTATGACATCACAATCATAAGACCCCTTTCCGGTGTCATAATTATAAGACAATTAAATCATTATGATGTCATAATCAATACACTCTTTTATTATGTCATAATGGTAAAAGAATGATAGCATTATGATGTCACAATCAAAACACCTCTTTAGTATCTCCTAATGGTAACACAATTAAATCATTATAATATTACAATCAAAACTCCCCTTTATGATGTCATAATGTTAAGGTGATGATAGCATTATGACATCACAATCATAAGACCCCTTTCCGGTGTCATAATGATAAGACAACTAAATCACTATGATGTCATAATCAATACACTCTTTTATTATGTCATAATGGTAAAAGAATGATAGAATTATGATGTCACAATCAAAACACCTCTTTAGTATCTCCTAATGGTAACACAATTAAAACATTATAATATTACAATCAAAACTCCCCTTTATGATGTCATATTGTTAAAATGATGATAGCATTATGACATCACAATCATAAGACCCCTTTCCGGTGTCATAATGATAAGACAACTAAATCACTATGATGTCATAATCAATACACTCTTTTATTATGTCATAATGGTAAAAGAATGATAGCATTATGATGTCACAATCAAAACACCTCTTTAGTATCTCCTAATGGTAACACAATTAAAACATTATAATATTACAATCAAAACTCCCCTTTATGATGTCATATTGTTAAAATGATGATAGCATTATGACATCACAATCATAAGACCCCTTTCCGGTGTCATAATGATAAGACAACTAAATCACTATGATGTCATAATCAATACACTCTTTTATTATGTCATAATGGTAAAAGAATGATAGCATTATGATGTCACAATCAAAACACCTCTTTAGTATCTCCTAATGGTAACACAATTAAATCATTATAATATTACAATCAAAACTCCCCTTTATGATGTCATAATGTTAAGGTGATGATAGCATTATGACATCACAATCATAAGACCCCTTTCCGGTGTCATAATGATAAGACAACTAAATCACTATGATGTCATAATCAATACACTCTTTTATTATGTCATAATGGTAAAAGAATGATAGCATTATGATGTCACAATCAAAACACCTCTTTAGTATCTCCTAATGGTAACACAATTAAAACATTATAATATTACAATCAAAACTCCCCTTTATGATGTCATATTGTTAAAATGATGATAGCATTATGACATCACAATCATAAGACCCCTTTCCGGTGTCATAATGATAAGACAACTAAATCACTATGATGTCATAATCAATACACTCTTTTATTATGTCATAATTGTAAAAGAATGATAGCATTATGATGTCACAATCAAAACACCTCTTTAGTATCTCCTAATGGTAACACAATTAAAACATTATAATATTACAATCAAAACTCCCCTTTATGATGTCATATTGTTAAAATGATGATAGCATTATGACATCACAATCATAAGACTCCTTTCCGGTGTCATAATTATAAGACAATGAAATCATTATGATGTCATAATCAATACACTCTTTTATTATGTCATAATGGTAAAAGAATGATAGCATTATGATGTCACAATCAAAACACCTCTTTAGTATCTCCTAATGGTAACACAATTAAAACATTATAATATTACAATCAAAACTCCCCTTTATGATGTCATATTGTTAAAATGATGATAACATTATGACATCACAATCCTAAGACCCCTTTCCGGTGTCATAATGATAAGACAACTAAATCACTATGATGTCATAATCAATACACTCTTTTATTATGTCATAATGGTAAAAGAATGATAGCATTATGATGTCACAATCAAAACACCTCTTTAGTATCTCACAATGGTAACACAATTAAAACATTATAATATTACAATCAAAACTCCCCTTTATGATGTCATAATGTTAAGGTGATGATAGCATTATGACATCACAATCATAAGACCCCTTTCCGGTGTCATAATGATAAGACAACTAAATCACTATGATGTCATAATCAATACACTCTTTTATTATGTCATAATGGTAAAAGAATGATAGCATTATGATGTCACAATCAAAACACCTCTTTAGTATCTCCTAATGGTAAGACAATTAAAACATTATAATATTACAATCAAAACTCCTCTTTATGATGTCATAATGTTAAGGTGATGATAGCATTATGACATCACAATCATAAGACCCCTTTCCGGTGTCATAATGGTAAGACAACTAAATCACTATGATGTCATAATCAATACACTCTTTTATTATGTCATAATGGTAAAAGAATGATAGCATTATGATGTCACAATCAAAACACCTCTTTAGTATCTCCTAATGGTAACACAATTAAAACATTATAATATTACAATCAAAACTCCCCTTTATGATGTCATAATGTTAAGGTGATGATAGCATTATGACATCACAATCATAAGACCCCTTTCCGGTGTCATAATGATAAGACAACTAAATCACTATGATGTCATAATCAATACACTCTTTTATTATGTCATAATGGTAAAAGAATGATAGCATTATGATGTCACAATCAAAACACCTCTTTAGTATCTCCTAATGGTAACACAATTAAATCATTATAATATTACAATCAAAACTCCCCTTTATGATGTCATATTGTAAAAATGATGATAGCATTATGACATCACAATCATAAGACCCCTTTCCGGTGTCATAATGATAAGACAACTAAATCACTATGATGTCATAATCAATACACTCTTTTATTATGTCATAATAGTAATAGAATGATAGCATTATGATGTCACAATCAAAACACCTCTTTAGTATCTCCTAATGGTAACACAATTAAAACATTATAATATTACAATCAAAACTCCCCTTTATGATGTCATATTGTTAAAATGATGATAGCATTATGACATCACAATCATAAGACTCCTTTCGGGTGTCATAATTATAAGACAATTAAATCATTATGATGTCATAATCAATACACTCTTTTGTTATGTCATAATGGTAAAAGAATGATAGCATTATGATGTCACAATCAAAACACCTCTTTAGTATCTCATAATGGTAACACAATTAAAACATTATAATATTACAATCAAAACTCCCCTTTATGATGTCATAATGTTAAGGTGATGATAGCATTATGACATCACAATCATAAGACCCCTTTCCGGTGTCATAATGATAAGACAACTAAATCACTATGATGTCATAATCAATACACTCTTTTATTATTTCATAATGGTAAAAGAATTATAGCATTATGATGTCACAATCAAAACACCTCTTTAGTATCTCCTAATGGTAACACAATTAAAACATTATAATATTACAATCAAAACTCCCCTTTATGATGTCATATTGTTAAAATGATGATAGCATTATGACATCACAATCATAAGACCCCTTTCCGGTGTCATAATGATAAGACAACTAAATCACTGTGATGTCATAATCAATACACTCTTTTATTATGTCATAATGGTAAAAGAATGATAGCATTATGATGTCACAATCAAAACACCTCTTTAGTATCTCCTAATGGTAACACAATTAAAACATTATAATATTACAATCAAAACTCCCCTTTATGATGTCATATTGTTAAAATGATGATAGCATTATGACATCACAATCATAAGACCCCTTTCCGGTGTCATAATGATAAGACAACTAAATCACTATGATGTCATAATCAATACACTCTTTTATTATGTCATAATGGTAAAAGAATGATAGCATTATGATGTCACAATCAAAACACCTCTTTAGTATCTCATGATGGTAACACAATTAAAACATTATAATATTACAATCAAAACTCCCCTTTATGATGTCATAATGTTAAGGTGATGATAGCATTATGACATCACAATCATAAGACCCCTTTCCGGTGTCATAATGGTAAGACAACTAAATCACTATGATGTCATAATCAAGACACTCTTTTATTATGTCATAATGGTAAAAGAATGATAGCATTATGATGTCACAATCAAAACACCTCTTTAGTATCTCCTAATGGTAACACAATTAAAACATTATAATATTACAATCAAAACTCCCCTTTTTGATGTCATAATGTTAAGGTGATGATAGCATTATGACATCACAATCATAAGACCCCTTTCCGGTGTCATAATGATAAGACAACTAAATCACTATGATGTCATAATCAATACACTCTTTTATTATGTCATAATGGTAAAAGAATGATAGCATTATGATGTCACAATCAAAACACCTCTTTAGTATCTCATGATGGTAACACAATTAAAACATTATAATATTACAATCAAAACTCCCCTTTATGATGTCATATTGTTAAAATGATGATAGCATTATGACATCACAATCATAAGACTCCTTTCCGGTGTCATAATTATAAGACAATTAAATCATTATGATGTCATAATCAATACACTCTTTTATTATGTCATAATGGTAAAAGAATGATAGCATTATGATGTCACAATCAAAACACCTCTTTAGTATCTCCTAATGGTAACACAATTAAAACATTACAATATTACAATCAAAACTCCCCTTTATGATGTCATATTGTAAAAATGATGATAGCATTATGACATCACAATCATAAGACCCCTTTCCGGTGTCATAATGATAAGACAACTAAATCACTATGATGTCATAATCAATACACTCATTTATTATGTCATAATGGTAAAAGAATGATAGCATTATGATGTCACAATCAAAACACCTCTTTAGTATCTCCTAATGGTAACACAATTAAAACATTATAATATTACAATCAAAACTCCCCTTTATGATGTCATATTGTAAAAATGATGATAGCATTATGACATCACAATCATAAGACCCCTTTCCGGTGTCATAATGATAAGACAACTAAATCACTGTGATGTCATAATCAATACACTCTTTTATTATGTCATAATGGTAAAAGAATGATAGCATTATGATGTCACAATCAAAACACCTCTTTAGTATCTCATGATGGTAACACAATTAAAACATTATAATATTACAATCAAAACTCCCCTTTATGATGTCATATTGTTAAAATGATGATAGCATTATGACATCACAATCATAAGACTCCTTTCCGGTGTCATAATGATAAGACAACTAAATCACTATGATGTCATAATCAATACACTCTTTTATTATGTCATAATGGTAAAAGAATGATAGCATTATGATGTCACAATCAAAACACCTCTTTAGTATCTCCTAATGGTAACAAAATTAAAACATTATAATATTAAAATCAAAACTCCCCTTTATGATGTCATAATGTTAAGGTGATGATAGCATTATGACATCACAATCATAAGACCCCTTTCCGGTGTCATAATGGTAAGACAACTAAATCACTATGATGTCATAATCAATACACTCTTTTATTATGTCATAATGGTAAAAGAATGATAGCATTATGATGTCACAATCAAAACACCTCTTTAGTATCTCCTAATGGTAACAGAATTAAAACATTATAATATTACAATCAAAACTCCCCTTTATGATGTCATATTGTTAAAATGATGATAGCATTATGACATCACAATCATAAGACCCCTTTCCGGTGTCATAATGATAAGACAACTAAATCACTATGATGTCATAATCAATACACTCTTTTATTATGTCATAATTGTAAAAGAATGATAGTATTATGATGTCACAATCAAAACACCTCTTTAGTATCTCATGATGGTAACACAATTAAAACATTATAATATTACAATCAAAACTCCCCTTTATGATGTCATAATGTTGAGGTGATGATAGCATTATGACATCACAATCATAAGACCCCTTTCCGGTGTCATAATGATAAGACAACTAAATCACTATGATGTCTTAATCAATACACTCTTTTATTATGTCATAATGGTAAAAGAATGATAGCATTATGATGTCACAATCAAAACACCTCTTTAGTATCTCCTAATGGTAACACAATTAAAACATTATAATATTACAATCAAAACTCCCCTTTATGATGTCATAATGTTAAGGTGATGATAGCATTATGACATCACAATCATAAGACCCCTTTCCGGTGTCAAAATGATAAGACAACTAAATCACTATGATGTCATAATCAATACACTCTTTTATTATGTCATAATGGTAAAAGAATGATAGCATTATGATGTCACAATCAAAACACCTCTTTAGTATCTCATGATGGTAACACAATTAAAACATTATAATATTACAATCAAAACTCCCCTTTATGATGTCATATTGTTAAAATGATGATAGCATTATGACATCACAATCATAAGACTCCTTTCCGGTGTCATAATTATAAGACAATTAAATCATTATGATGTCATAATCAATACACTCTTTTATTATGTCATAATGGTAAAAGAATGATAGCATTATGATGTCACAATCAAAACACCTCTTTAGTATCTCCTAATGGTAACACAATTAAAACATTACAATATTACAATCAAAACTCCCCTTTATGATGTCATATTGTAAAAATGATGATAGCATTATGACATCACAATCATAAGACCCCTTTCCGGTGTCATAATGATAAGACAACTAAATCACTATGATGTCATAATCAATACACTCATTTATTATGTCATAATGGTAAAAGAATGATAGCATTATGATGTCACAATCAAAACACCTCTTTAGTATCTCCTAATGGTAACACAATTAAAACATTATAATATTACAATCAAAACTCCCCTTTATGATGTCATATTGTAAAAATGATGATAGCATTATGACATCACAATCATAAGACCCCTTTCCGGTGTCATAATGATAAGACAACTAAATCACTGTGATGTCATAATCAATACACTCTTTTATTATGTCATAATGGTAAAAGAATGATAGCATTATGATGTCACAATCAAAACACCTCTTTAGTATCTCATGATGGTAACACAATTAAAACATTATAATATTACAATCAAAACTCCCCTTTATGATGTCATATTGTTAAAATGATGATAGCATTATGACATCACAATCATAAGACTCCTTTCCGGTGTCATAATGATAAGACAACTAAATCACTATGATGTCATAATCAATACACTCTTTTATTATGTCATAATGGTAAAAGAATGATAGCATTATGATGTCACAATCAAAACACCTCTTTAGTATCTCCTAATGGTAACAAAATTAAAACATTATAATATTAAAATCAAAACTCCCCTTTATGATGTCATAATGTTAAGGTGATGATAGCATTATGACATCACAATCATAAGACCCCTTTCCGGTGTCATAATGGTAAGACAACTAAATCACTATGATGTCATAATCAATACACTCTTTTATTATGTCATAATGGTAAAAGAATGATAGCATTATGATGTCACAATCAAAACACCTCTTTAGTATCTCCTAATGGTAACAGAATTAAAACATTATAATATTACAATCAAAACTCCCCTTTATGATGTCATATTGTTAAAATGATGATAGCATTATGACATCACAATCATAAGACCCCTTTCCGGTGTCATAATGATAAGACAACTAAATCACTATGATGTCATAATCAATACACTCTTTTATTATGTCATAATTGTAAAAGAATGATAGTATTATGATGTCACAATCAAAACACCTCTTTAGTATCTCATGATGGTAACACAATTAAAACATTATAATATTACAATCAAAACTCCCCTTTATGATGTCATAATGTTGAGGTGATGATAGCATTATGACATCACAATCATAAGACCCCTTTCCGGTGTCATAATGATAAGACAACTAAATCACTATGATGTCTTAATCAATACACTCTTTTATTATGTCATAATGGTAAAAGAATGATAGCATTATGATGTCACAATCAAAACACCTCTTTAGTATCTCCTAATGGTAACACAATTAAAACATTATAATATTACAATCAAAACTCCCCTTTATGATGTCATAATGTTAAGGTGATGATAGCATTATGACATCACAATCATAAGACCCCTTTCCGGTGTCAAAATGATAAGACAACTAAATCACTATGATGTCATAATCAATACACTCTTTTATTATGTCATAATGGTAAAAGAATGATAGTATTATGATGTCACAATCAAAACACCTCTTTAGTATCTCATGATGGTAACACAATTAAAACATTATAATATTACAATCAAAACTCCCCTTTATGATGTCATATTGTTAAAATGATGATAGCATTATGACATCACAATCATAAGACTCCTTTCCGGTGTCATAATTATAAGACAATTAAATCATTATGATGTCATAATCAATACACTCTTTTATTATGTCATAATGGTAAAAGAATGATAGCATTATGATGTCACAATCAAAACACCTCTTTAGTATCTCCTAATGGTAACACAATTAAAACATTACAATATTACAATCAAAACTCCCCTTTATGATGTCATATTGTAAAAATGATGATAGCATTATGACATCACAATCATAAGACCCCTTTCCGGTGTCATAATGATAAGACAACTAAATCACTATGATGTCATAATCAATACACTCATTTATTATGTCATAATGGTAAAAGAATGATAGCATTATGATGTCACAATCAAAACACCTCTTTAGTATCTCCTAATGGTAACACAATTAAAACATTATAATATTACAATCAAAACTCCCCTTTATGATGTCATATTGTTAAAATGATGATAACATTATGACATCACAATCATAAGACTCCTTTCCGGTGTCATAATTATAAGACAATTAAATCATTATGATGTCATAATCAATACACTCTTTTATTATGTCATAATGGTAAAAGAATGATAGCATTATGATGTCACAATCAAAACACCTCTTTAGTATCTCCTAATGGTAACACAATTAAAACATTACAATATTACAATCAAAACTCCCCTTTATGATGTCATATTGTAAAAATGATGATAGCATTATGACATCACAATCATAAGACCCCTTTCCGGTGTCATAATGATAAGACAACTAAATCACTATGATGTCATAATCAATACACTCATTTATTATGTCATAATGGTAAAAGAATGATAGCATTATGATGTCACAATCAAAACACCTCTTTAGTATCTCCTAATGGTAACACAATTAAAACATTATAATATTACAATCAAAACTCCCCTTAATGATCTCATATTGTTAAAATGATGATAGCATTATGACATCACAATCATAAGACCCCTTTCCGGTGTCATAATGATAAGACAACTAAATCACTGTGATGTCATAATCAATACACTCTTTTATTATGTCATAATGGTAAAAGAATGATAGCATTATGATGTCACAATCAAAACACCTCTTTAGTATCTCATGATGGTAACACAATTAAAACATTATAATATTACAATCAAAACTCCCCTTTATGATGTCATATTGTTAAAATGATGATAGCATTATGACATCACAATCATAAGACTCCTTTCCGGTGTCATAATTATAAGACAATTAAATCATTATGATGTCATAATCAATACACTCTTTTATTATGTCATAATGGTAAAAGAATGATAGCATTATGATGTCACAATCAAAACACCTCTTTAGTATCTCCTAATGGTAACACAATTAAAACATTATAATTTTACAATCAAAACTCCCCTTTATGATGTCATAATGTTCAGGTGATGATAGCATTATGACATCACAATCATAAGACCCCTTTCCGGTGTCATAATGGTAAGACAACTAAATCACTATGATGTCATAATCAATACACTCTTTTATTATGTCATAATGGTAAAAGAATGGTAGCATTATGATGTCACAATCAAAACACCTCTTTAGTATCTCCTAATGGTAACACAATTAAAACATTATAATATTACAATCAAAACTCCCCTTTATGATGTCATAATGTTAAGGTGATGATAGCATTATGACATCACAATCATAAGACCCCTTTCCGGTGTCATAATGATAAGACAACTAAATCACTATGATGTCATAATCAATACACTCTTTTATTATGTCATAATGGTAAAAGAATGATAGCATTATGATGTCACAATCAAAACACCTCTTTAGTATCTCCTAATGGTAACACAATTAAAACATAATAATATTACAATCAAAACTCCCCTTTATGATGTCATATTGTTAAAATGATGATAGCATTATGACATCACAATCATAAGACCCCTTTCCGGTGTCATAATGATAAGACAACTAAATCACTATGATGTCATAATCAATACACTCTTTTATTATGTCATAATGGTAAAAGAATGATAGCATTATGATGTCACAATCAAAACACCTCTTTAGTATCTCCTTATGGTAACACAATTAAAACATTATAATATTACAATCAAAACTCCCCTTTATGATGTCATATTGTTAAAATGATGATAGCATTATGACATCACAATCATAAGACCCCTTTCCGGTGTCATAATGATAAGACAACTAAATCACTATCATGTCATAATCAATACACTCTTTTATTATGTCATAATGGTAAAAGAATGATAGCATTATGATGTCACAATCAAAACACCTCTTTAGTATCTCCTAATGGTAACACAATTAAATCATTATAATATTACAATCAAAACTCCCCTTTATGATGTCATAATGTTAAGGTGATGATAGCATTATGACATCACAATCATAAGACCCCTTTCCGGTGTCATAATGATAAGACAACTAAATCACTATGATGTCATAATCAATACACTCTTTTATTATGTCATAATGATAAAAGAATGATAGCATTATGATGTCACAATCAAAACACCTCTTTAGTATCTCCTAATGGTAACACAATTAAAACATTATAATATTACAATCAAAACTCCCCTTTATGATGTCATATTGTAAAAATGATGATAGCATTATGACATCACAATCATAAGACCCCTTTCCGGTGTCATAATGATAAGACAACTAAATCACTATGATGTCATAATCAATACACTCTTTTATTATGTCATAATGGTAAAAGAATGATAGCATTATGATGTCACAATCAAAACACCTCTTTAGTATCTCCTAATGGTAACACAATTAAAACATTATAATATTACAATCAAAACTCCCCTTTATGATGTCATAATGTTAAGGTGATGATAGCATTATGACATCACAATCATAAGACCCCTTTCCGGTGTCATAATGATAAGACAACTAAATCACTATGATGTCATAATCAATACACTCTTTTATTATGTCATAATGGTAAAAGAATGACAGCATTATGATGTCACAATCAAAACACCTCTTTAGTATCTCCTAATGGTAACACAATTAAAACATTATAATATTACAATCAAAACTCCCCTTTATGATGTCATATTGTTAAAATGATGATAGCATTATGACATCACAATCATAAGACCCCTTTCCGGTGTCATAATGATAAGACAACTAAATCACTATGATGTCATAATCAATACACTCTTTTATTATGTCATAATGGTAAAAGAATGATAGCATTATGATGTCACAATCAAAACACCTCTTTAGTATCTCCTAATGGTAACACAATTAAAACATTATAATATTACAATCAAAACTCCCCTTTATGATGTCATAATGTTAAGGTGATGATAGCATTATGACATCACAATCATAAGACCCCTTTCCAGTGTCATAATGATAAGACAACTAAATCACTATGATGTCATAATCAATACACTCTTTTATTATGTCATAATGGTAAAAGAATGATAGCATTATGATGTCACAATCAAAACACCTCTTTAGTATCTCCTAATGGTAACACAATTAAAACATTATAATATTACAATCAAAACTCCCCTTTATGATGTCATAATGTTAAAATGATGATAGCATTATGACATCACAATCATAAGACCCCTTTCCGGTGTCATAATGATAAGACAACTAAATCACTGTGATGTCATAATCAATACACTCTTTTATTATGTCATAATGGTAAAAGAATGATAGCATTATGATGTCACAATCAAAACACCTCTTTAGTATCTCCTAATGGTAACACAATTAAAACATTATAATATTACAATCAAAACTCCCCTTTATGATGTCATATTGTTAAAATGATGATAGCATTATGACATCACAATCATAAGACCCCTTTCCGGTGTCATAATGATAAGACAACTAAATCACTATGATGTCATAATCAATACACTCTTTTATTATGTCATAATGGTAAAAGAATGATAGCATTATGATGTCACAAACAAAACACCTCTTTAGTATCTCCTAATGGTAACACAATTAAATCATTATAATATTACAATCAAAACTCCCCTTTATGATGTCATAATGTTAAGGTGATGATAGCATTATGACATCACAATCATAAGACCCCTTTCCGGTGTCATAATGATAAGACAACTAAATCACTATGATGTCATAATCAATACACTCTTTTATTATGTCATAATGGTAAAAGAATGATAGCATTATGATGTCACAATCAAAACACCTCTTTAGTATCTCCTAATGGTAACACAATTAAAACATTATAATATTACAATCACAACTCCCCTTTATGATGTCATAATGTTAAGGTGATGATAGCATTATGACATCACAATCATAAGACCCCTTTCCGGTGTCATAATGATAAGACAACTAAATCGCTATGATGTCATAATCAATACACTCTTTTATTATGTCATAATGGTAAAAGAATGATAGCATTATGATGTCACAATCAAAACACCTCTTTAGTATCTCCTAATGGTAACACAATTAAAACATTATAATATTACAATCAAAACTCCCCTTTATGATGTCATATTGTTAAAATGATGATAGCATTATGACATCACAATCATAAGACCCCTTTCCGGTGTCATAATGATAAGACAACTAAATCACTGTGATGTCATAATCAATACACTCTTTTATTATGTCATAATGGTAAAAGAATGATAGCATTATGATGTCACAATCAAAACACCTCTTTAGTATCTCCTAATGGTAACACAATTAAAACATTATAATATTACAATCAAAACTCCCCTTTATGATGTCATAATGTTAAGGTGATGATAGCATTATGACATCACAATCATAAGACCCCTTTCCGGTGTCATAATGATAAGACAACTAAATCACTATGATGTCATAATCAATACACTCTTTTATTATGTCATAATGGTAAAAGAATGATAGCATTATGATGTCACAATCAAAACACCTCTTTAGTATCTCCTAATGGTAACACAATTAAAACATTATAATATTACAATCAAAACTCCCCTTTATGATGTCATAATGTTAAGGTGATGATAGCATTATGACATCACAATCATAAGACCCCTTTCCGGTGTCATAATGATAAGACAACTAAATCACTATGATGTCATAATCAATACACTCTTTTATTATGTCATAATGGTAAAAGAATGATAGCATTATGATGTCACAATCAAAACACCTCTTTAGTATCTCCTAATGGTAACACAATTAAAACATTATAATATTACAATCAAAACTCAACTTTATGATGTCATATTGTAAAAATGATGATAGCATTATGACATCACAATCATAAGACCCCTTTCCGGTGTCATAATGATAAGACAACTAAATCACTATGATGTCATAATCAATACACTCTTTTATTATGTCATAATGGTAAAAGAATGATAGCATTATGATGTCACAATCAAAACACCTCTTTAGTAGCTCCTAATGGTAACACAATTAAAACATTATAATATTACAATCAAAACTCCCCTTTATGATGTCATATTGTTAAAATGATGATAGCATTATGACATCACAATCATAAGACCCCTTTCCGGTGTCATAATGATAAGACAACTAAATCACTATGATGTCATAATCAATACACTCTTTTATTATGTCATAATGGTAAAAGAATGATAGCATTATGATGTCACAAACAAAACACCTCTTTAGTATCTCCTAATGGTAACACAATTAAATCATTATAATATTACAATCAAAACTCCCCTTTATGATGTCATAATGTTAAGGTGATGATAGCATTATGACATCACAATCATAAGACCCCTTTCCGGTGTCATAATGATAAGACAACTAAATCACTATGATGTCATAATCAATACACTCTTTTATTATGTCATAATGGTAAAAGAATGATAGCATTATGATGTCACAATCAAAACACCTCTTTAGTATCTCCTAATGGTAACACAATTAAAACATTATAATATTACAATCACAACTCCCCTTTATGATGTCATAATGTTAAGGTGATGATAGCATTATGACATCACAATCATAAGACCCCTTTCCGGTGTCATAATGATAAGACAACTAAATCGCTATGATGTCATAATCAATACACTCTTTTATTATGTCATAATGGTAAAAGAATGATAGCATTATGATGTTACAATCAAAACACCTCTTTAGTATCTCCTAATGGTAACACAATTAAAACATTATAATATTACAATCAAAACTCCCCTTTATGATGTCATATTGTTAAAATGATGATAGCATTATGACATCACAATCATAAGACCCCTTTCCGGTGTCATAATGATAAGACAACTAAATCACTGTGATGTCATAATCAATACACTCTTTTATTATGTCATAATGGTAAAAGAATGATAGCATTATGATGTCACAATCAAAACACCTCTTTAGTATCTCCTAATGGTAACACAATTAAAACATTATAATATTACAATCAAAACTCCCCTTTATGATGTCATAATGTTAAGGTGATGATAGCATTATGACATCACAATCATAAGACCCCTTTCCGGTGTCATAATGATAAGACAACTAAATCACTATGATGTCATAATCAATACACTCTTTTATTATGTCATAATGGTAAAAGAATGATAGCATTATGATGTCACAATCAAAACACCTCTTTAGTATCACCTAATGGTAACACAATTAAAACATTATAATATTACAATCAAAACTCCCCTTTATGATGTCATATTGTAAAAATGATGATAGCATTATGACATCACAATCAAAAGACCCCTTTCCGGTGTCATAATGATAAGACAACTAAATCACTATGATGTCATAATCAATACACTCTTTTATTATGTCATAATGGTAAAAGAATGATAGCATTATGATGTCACAATCAAAACACCTCTTTAGTATCTCACAATGGTAACACAATTAAAACATTATAATATTACAATCAAAACTCCCCTTTATGATGTCATAATGTTAAGGTGATGATAGCATTATGACATCACAATCATAAGACCCCTTTCCGGTGTCATAATGATAAGACAACTAAATCACTGTGATGTCATAATCAATACACTCTTTTATTATGTCATAATGGTAAAAGAATGATAGCATTATGATGTCACAATCAAAACACCTCTTTAGTATCTCCTAATGGTAACACAATTAAAACATTATAATGTTACAATCAAAACTCCCCTTTATGATGTCATATTGTTAAAATGATGATAGCATTATGACATCACAATCATAAAACCCCTTTCCGGTGTCATAATGATAAGACAACTAAATCACTGTGATGTCATAATCAATACACTCTTTTATTATGTCATAATGGTAAAAGAATGATAGCATTATGATGTCACAATCAAAACACCTCTTTAGTATCTCCTAATGGTAACACAATTAAATCATTATAATATTACGATCAAAACTCCCCTTTATGATGTCATAATGTTAAGGTGATGATAGCATTATGACATCACAATCATAAGACCCCTTTCCGGTGTCATAATGATAAGACAACTAAATCACTATGATGTCATAATCAATACACTCTTTTATTATGTCATAATGATAAAAGAATGATAGCATTATGATGTCACAATCAAAACACCTCTTTAGTATCTCCTAATGGTAACACAATTAAATCATTATAATATTACAATCAAAACTCCCCTTTATGATGTCATATTGTAAAAATGATGATAGCATTATGACATCACAATCATAAGACCCCTTTCCGGTGTCATAATGATAAGACAACTAAATCAGTATGATGTCATAATCAATACACTCTTTTATTATGTCATAATGGTAAAAGAATGATAGCATTATGATGTCACAATCAAAACACCTATTTAGTATCTCCTAATGGTAACACAATTAAAACATTATAATATTACAATCAAAACTCCCCTTTATGATGTCATATTGTTAAAATGATGATAGCATTATGACATCACAATCATAAGACCCCTTTCCGGTGTCATAATGATAAGACAACTAAATCACTATGATGTCATAATCAATACACTCTTTTATTATGTCATAATGATAAAAGAATGATAGCATTATGATGTCACAATCAAAACACCTCTTTAGTATCTCCTAATGGTAACACAATTAAATCATTATAATATTACAATCAAAACTCCCCTTTATGATGTCATATTGTAAAAATGATGATAGCATTATGACATCACAATCATAAGACCCCTCTCCGGTGTCATAATGATAAGACAACTAAATCAGTATGATGTCATAATCAATACACTCTTTTATTATGTCATAATGGTAAAAGAATGATAGCATTATGATGTCACAATCAAAACACCTCTTTAGTATCTCCTAATGGTAACACAATTAAATCATTATAATATTACAATCAAAACTCCCCTTTATGATGTCATAATGTTAAGGTGATGATAGCATTATGACATCACAATCATAAGACCCCTTTCCGGTGTCATAATGATAAGACAACTAAATCACTGTGATGTCATAATCAATACACTCTTTTATTATGTCATAATGGTAAAAGAATGATAGCATTATGATGTCACAATCAAAACACCTCTTTAGTATCTCCTAATGGTAACACAATTAAAACATTATAATATTACAATCAAAACTCCCCTTTATGATGTCATAATGTTAAGGTGATGATAGCATTATGACATCACAATCATAAGACCCCTTTCCGGTGTCATAATGATAAGACAACTAAATCACTATGATGTCATAATCAATACACTCTTTTATTATGTCATAATGGTAAAAGAATGATAGCATTATGATGTCACAATCAAAACACCTCTTTAGTATCTCCTAATGGTAACACAATTAAAACATTATAATGTTACAATCAAAACTCCCCTTTATGATGTCATATTGTTAAAATGATGATAGCATTATGACATCACAATCATAAGATCCCTTTCCGGTGTCATAATGATAAGACAACTAAATCACTATGATGTCATAATCAATACACTCTTTTATTATGTCATAATGGTAAAAGAATGATAGCATTATGATGTCACAATCAAAACACCTCTTTAGTATCTCCTAATGGTAACACAATTAAAACATTATAATATTACAATCAAAACTCCTCTTTATGATGTCATATTGTAAAAATGATGATAGCATTATGACATCACAATCATAAGACCCCTTTCCGGTGTCATAATGATAAGACAACTAAATCACTATGATGTCATAATCAATACACTCTTTTATTATGTCATAATGGTAAAAGAATGATAGCATTATGATGTCACAATCAAAACACCTCTTTAGTATCTCCTAATGGTAACACAATTAAAACATTATAATATTACAATCAAAACTCCCCTTTATGATGTCATATTGTTAAAATGATGATAGCATTATGACATCACAATCATAAGACCCCTTTCCGGTGTCATAATGATAAGACAACTAAATCACTATGATGTCATAATCAATACACTCTTTTATTATGTCATAATGGTAAAAGAATGATAGCATTATGATGTCACAATCAAAACACCTCTTTAGTATCTCCTAATGGTAACACAATTAAATCATTATAATATTACAATCAAAACTCCCCTTTATGATGTCATAATGTTAAGGTGATGATAGCATTATGACATCACAATCATAAGACCCCTTTCCGGTGTCATGATGATAAGACAACTAAATCACTATGATGTCATAATCAATACACTCTTTTATTATGTCATAATGATAAAAGAATGATAGCATTATGATGTCACAATCAAAACACCTCTTTAGTATCTCCTAATGGTAACACAATTAAATCATTATAATATTACAATCAAAACTCCCCTTTATGATGTCATATTGTAAAAATGATGATAGCATTATGACATCACAATCATAAGACCCCTTTCCGGTGTCATAATGATAAGACAACTAAATCAGTATGATGTCATAATCAATACACTCTTTTATTATGTCATAATGGTAAAAGAATGATAGCATTATGATGTCACAATCAAAACACCTATTTAGTATCTCCTAATGGTAACACAATTAAAACATTATAATATTACAATCAAAACTCCCCTGTATGATGTCATATTGTTAAAATGATGATAGCATTATGACATCACAATCATAAGACCCCTTTCCGGTGTCATAATGATAAGACAACTAAATCACTATGATGTCATAATCAATACACTCTTTTATTATGTCATAATGGTAAAAGAATGATAGCATTATGATGTCACAATCAAAACACCTCTTTAGTATCTCCTAATGGTAACACAATTAAATCATTATAATATTACAATCAAAACTCCCCTTTATGATGTCATAATGTTAAGGTGATGATAGCATTAT
The DNA here is from genome assembly GCF_027358695.1 of Spea bombifrons. NCBI lineage: Eukaryota > Metazoa > Chordata > Amphibia > Anura > Pelobatidae > Spea > Spea bombifrons. The sequence goes on from NC_071088.1 coordinate 42,340,081, forward strand.
GACATCACAATCATAAGACCCCTTTCCGGTGTCATAATGATAAGACAACTAAATCACTGTGATGTCATAATCAATACACTCTTTTATTATGTCATAATGGTAAAAGAATGGTAGCATTATGATGTCACAATCAAAACACCTCTTTAGTATCTCCTAATGGTAACACAATTAAAACATTATAATATTACAATCAAAACTCCCCTTTATGATGTCATAATGTTAAGGTGATGATAGCATTATGACATCACAATCATAAGACCCCTTTCCGGTGTCATAATGATAAGACAACTAAATCACTATGATGTCATAATCAATACACTCTTTTATTATGTCATAATGGTAAAAGAATGATAGCATTATGATGTCACAATCAAAACACCTCTTTAGTATCTCCTAATGGTAACACAATTAAAACATTATAATATTACAATCAAAACTCCCCTTTATGATGTCATAATGTTAAGGTGATGATAGCATTATGACATCACAATCATAAGACCCCTTTCCGGTGTCATAATGATAAGACAACTAAATCACTATGATGTCATAATCAATACACTCTTTTATTATGTCATAATGATAAAAGAATGATAGCATTATGATGTCACAATCAAAACACCTCTTTAGTATCTCCTAATGGTAACACAATTAAAACATTATAATATTACAATCAAAACTCCCCTTTATGATGTCATATTGTAAAAATGATGATAGCATTATGACATCACAATCATAAGACCCCTTTCCGGTGTCATAATGATAAGACAACTAAATCACTATGATGTCATAATCAATACACTCTTTTATTATGTCATAATGGTAAAAGAATGATAGCATTATGATGTCACAATCAAAACACCTCTTTAGTATCTCCTAATGGTAACACAATTAAAACATTATAATATTACAATCAAAACTCCCCTTTATGATGTCATATTGTTAAAATGATGATAGCATTATGACATCACAATCATAAGACCCCTTTCCGGTGTCATAATGATAAGACAACTAAATCACTATGATGTCATAATCAATACACTCTTTTATTATGTCATAATGGTAAAAGAATGATAGCATTATGATGTCACAAACAAAACACCTCTTTAGTATCTCCTAATGGTAACACAATTAAATCATTATAATATTACAATCAAAACTCCCCTTTATGATGTCATAATGTTAAGGTGATGATAGCATTATGACATCACAATCATAAGACCCCTTTCCGGTGTCATAATGATAAGACAACTAAATCACTATGATGTCATAATCAATACACTCTTTTATTATGTCATAATGGTAAAAGAATGATAGCATTATGATGTCACAATCAAAACACCTCTTTAGTATCTCCTAATGGTAACACAATTAAAACATTATAATATTACAATCAAAACTCCCCTTTATGATGTCATAATGTTAAGGTGATGATAGCATTATGACATCACAATCATAAGACCCCTTTCCGGTGTCATAATGATAAGACAACTAAATCACTATGATGTCATAATCAATACACTCTTTTATTATGTCATAATGGTAAAAGAATGATAGCATTATGATGTCACAATCAAAACACCTCTTTAGTATCTCCTAATGGTAACACAATTAAAACATTATAATATTACAATCAAAACTCCCCTTTATGATGTCATAATGTTAAAATGATGATAGCATTATGACATCACAATCATAAGACCCCTTTCCGGTGTCATAATGATAAGACAACTAAATCACTGTGATGTCATAATCAATACACTCTTTTATTATGTCATAATGGTAAAAGAATGATAGCATTATGATGTCACAATCAAAACACCTCTTTAGTATCTCCTAATGGTAACACAATTAAAACATTATAATGTTACAATCAAAACTCCCCTTTATGATGTCATATTGTTAAAATGATGATAGCATTATGACATCACAATCATAAGATCCCTTTCCGGTGTCATAATGATAAGACAACTAAATCACTATGATGTCATAATCAATACACTCTTTTATTATGTCATAATGGTAAAAGAATGATAGCATTATGATGTCACAATCAAAACACCTCTTTAGTATCTCCTAATGGTAACACAATTAAAACATTATAATATTACAATCAAAACTCCTCTTTATGATGTCATATTGTAAAAATGATGATAGCATTATGACATCACAATCATAAGACCCCTTTCCGGTGTCATAATGATAAGACAACTAAATCACTATGATGTCATAATCAATACACTCTTTTATTATGTCATAATGGTAAAAGAATGATAGCATTATGATGTCACAATCAAAACACCTCTTTAGTATCTCCTAATGGTAACACAATTAAAACATTATAATATTACAATCAAAACTCCCCTTTATGATGTCATATTGTTAAAATGATGATAGCATTATGACATCACAATCAGAAGACCCCTTTCCGGTGTCATAATGATAAGACAACTAAATCACTATGATGTCATAATCAATACACTCTTTTATTATGTCATAATGGTAAAAGAATGATAGCATTATGATGTCACAATCAAAACACCTCTTTAGTATCTCCTAATGGTAACACAATTAAATCATTATAATATTACAATCAAAACTCCCCTTTATGATGTCATAATGTTAAGGTGATGATAGCATTATGACATCACAATCATAAGACCCCTTTCCGGTGTCATAATGATAAGACAACTAAATCACTATGATGTCATAATCAATACACTCTTTTATTATGTCATAATGATAAAAGAATGATAGCATTATGATGTCACAATCAAAACACCTCTTTAGTATCTCCTAATGGTAACACAATTAAATCATTATAATATTACAATCAAAACTCCCCTTTATGATGTCATATTGTAAAAATGATGATAGCATTATGACATCACAATCATAAGACCCCTTTCCGGTGTCATAATGATAAGACAACTAAATCAGTATGATGTCATAATCAATACACTCTTTTATTATGTCATAATGGTAAAAGAATGATAGCATTATGATGTCACAATCAAAACACCTATTTAGTATCTCCTAATGGTAACACAATTAAATCATTATAATATTACAATCAAAACTCCCCTTTATGATGTCATAATGTTAAGGTGATGATAGCATTATGACATCACAATCATAAGACCCCTTTCCGGTGTCATAATGATAAGACAACTAAATCACTGTGATGTCATAATCAATACACTCTTTTATTATGTCATAATGGTAAAAGAATGATAGCATTATGATGTCACAATCAAAACACCTCTTTAGTATCTCCTAATGGTAACACAATTAAAACATTATAATATTACAATCAAAACTCCCCTTTATGATGTCATAATGTTAAGGTGATGATAGCATTATGACATCACAATCATAAGACCCCTTTCCGGTGTCATAATGATAAGACAACTAAATCACTATGATGTCATAATCAATACACTCTTTTATTATGTCATAATGGTAAAAGAATGATAGCATTATGATGTCACAATCAAAACACCTCTTTAGTATCTCCTAATGGTAACACAATTAAAACATTATAATATTACAATCAAAACTCAACTTTATGATGTCATATTGTAAAAATGATGATAGCATTATGACATCACAATCATAAGACCCCTTTCCGGTGTCATAATGATAAGACAACTAAATCACTATGATGTCATAATCAATACACTCTTTTATTATGTCATAATGGTAAAAGAATGATAGCATTATGATGTCACAATCAAAACACCTCTTTAGTAGCTCCTAATGGTAACACAATTAAAACATTATAATATTACAATCAAAACTCCCCTTTATGATGTCATATTGTTAAAATGATGATAGCATTATGACATCACAATCATAAGACCCCTTTCCGGTGTCATAATGATAAGACAACTAAATCACTATGATGTCATAATCAATACACTCTTTTATTATGTCATAATGGTAAAAGAATGATAGCATTATGATGTCACAAACAAAACACCTCTTTAGTATCTCCTAATGGTAACACAATTAAATCATTATAATATTACAATCAAAACTCCCCTTTATGATGTCATAATGTTAAGGTGATGATAGCATTATGACATCACAATCATAAGACCCCTTTCCGGTGTCATAATGATAAGACAACTAAATCACTATGATGTCATAATCAATACACTCTTTTATTATGTCATAATGGTAAAAGAATGATAGCATTATGATGTCACAATCAAAACACCTCTTTAGTATCTCCTAATGGTAACACAATTAAAACATTATAATATTACAATCACAACTCCCCTTTATGATGTCATAATGTTAAGGTGATGATAGCATTATGACATCACAATCATAAGACCCCTTTCCGGTGTCATAATGATAAGACAACTAAATCGCTATGATGTCATAATCAATACACTCTTTTATTATGTCATAATGGTAAAAGAATGATAGCATTATGATGTCACAATGAAAACACCTCTTTAGTATCTCCTAATGGTAACACAATTAAAACATTATAATATTACAATCAAAACTCCCCTTTATGATGTCATATTGTTAAAATGATGATAGCATTATGACATCACAATCATAAGACCCCTTTCCGGTGTCATAATGATAAGACAACTAAATCACTGTGATGTCATAATCAATACACTCTTTTATTATGTCATAATGGTAAAAGAATGATAGCATTATGATGTCACAATCAAAACACCTCTTTAGTATCTCCTAATGGTAACACAATTAAAACATTATAATATTACAATCAAAACTCCCCTTTATGATGTCATAATGTTAAGGTGATGATAGCATTATGACATCACAATCATAAGACCCCTTTCCGGTGTCATAATGATAAGACAACTAAATCACTATGATGTCATAATCAATACACTCTTTTATTATGTCATAATGGTAAAAGAATGATAGCATTATGATGTCACAATCAAAACACCTCTTTAGTATCACCTAATGGTAACACAATTAAAACATTATAATATTACAATCAAAACTCCCCTTTATGATGTCATATTGTAAAAATGATGATAGCATTATGACATCACAATCAAAAGACCCCTTTCCGGTGTCATAATGATAAGACAACTAAATCACTATGATGTCATAATCAATACACTCTTTTATTATGTCATAATGGTAAAAGAATGATAGCATTATGATGTCACAATCAAAACACCTCTTTAGTATCTCACAATGGTAACACAATTAAAACATTATAATATTACAATCAAAACTCCCCTTTATGATGTCATAATGTTAAGGTGATGATAGCATTATGACATCACAATCATAAGACCCCTTTCCGGTGTCATAATGATAAGACAACTAAATCACTGTGATGTCATAATCAATACACTCTTTTATTATGTCATAATGGTAAAAGAATGATAGCATTATGATGTCACAATCAAAACACCTCTTTAGTATCTCCTAATGGTAACACAATTAAAACATTATAATGTTACAATCAAAACTCCCCTTTATGATGTCATATTGTTAAAATGATGATAGCATTATGACATCACAATCATAAAACCCCTTTCCGGTGTCATAATGATAAGACAACTAAATCACTGTGATGTCATAATCAATACACTCTTTTATTATGTCATAATGGTAAAAGAATGATAGCATTATGATGTCACAATCAAAACACCTCTTTAGTATCTCCTAATGGTAACACAATTAAATCATTATAATATTACAATCAAAACTCCCCTTTATGATGTCATAATGTTAAGGTGATGATAGCATTATGACATCACAATCATAAGACCCCTTTCCGGTGTCATAATGATAAGACAACTAAATCACTATGATGTCATAATCAATACACTCTTTTATTATGTCATAATGATAAAAGAATGATAGCATTATGATGTCACAATCAAAACACCTCTTTAGTATCTCCTAATGGTAACACAATTAAATCATTATAATATTACAATCAAAACTCCCCTTTATGATGTCATATTGTAAAAATGATGATAGCATTATGACATCACAATCATAAGACCCCTTTCCGGTGTCATAATGATAAGACAACTAAATCAGTATGATGTCATAATCAATACACTCTTTTATTATGTCATAATGGTAAAAGAATGATAGCATTATGATGTCACAATCAAAACACCTATTTAGTATCTCCTAATGGTAACACAATTAAAACATTATAATATTACAATCAAAACTCCCCTTTATGATGTCATATTGTTAAAATGATGATAGCATTATGACATCACAATCATAAGACCCCTTTCCGGTGTCATAATGATAAGACAACTAAATCACTATGATGTCATAATCAATACACTCTTTTATTATGTCATAATGGTAAAAGAATGATAGCATTATGATGTCACAATCAAAACACCTCTTTAGTATCTCCTAATGGTAACACAATTAAATCATTATAATATTACAATCAAAACTCCCCTTTATGATGTCATAATGTTAAGGTGATGATAGCATTATGACATCACAATCATAAGACCCCTTTCCGGTGTCATAATGATAAGACAACTAAATCACTATGATGTCATAATCAATACACTCTTTTATTATGTCATAATGATAAAAGAATGATAGCATTATGATGTCACAATCAAAACACCTCTTTAGTATCTCCTAATGGTAACACAATTAAAACATTATAATATTACAATCAAAACTCAACTTTATGATGTCATATTGTAAAAATGATGATAGCATTATGACATCACAATCATAAGACCCCTTTCCGGTGTCATAATGATAAGACAACTAAATCACTATGATGTCATAATCAATACACTCTTTTATTATGTCATAATGGTAAAAGAATGATAGCATTATGATGTCACAATCAAAACACCTCTTTAGTAGCTCCTAATGGTAACACAATTAAAACATTATAATATTACAATCAAAACTCCCCTTTATGATGTCATATTGTTAAAATGATGATAGCATTATGACATCACAATCATAAGACCCCTTTCCGGTGTCATAATGATAAGACAACTAAATCACTATGATGTCATAATCAATACACTCTTTTATTATGTCATAATGGTAAAAGAATGATAGCATTATGATGTCACAAACAAAACACCTCTTTAGTATCTCCTAATGGTAACACAATTAAATCATTATAATATTACAATCAAAACTCCCCTTTATGATGTCATAATGTTAAGGTGATGATAGCATTATGACATCACAATCATAAGACCCCTTTCCGGTGTCATAATGATAAGACAACTAAATCACTATGATGTCATAATCAATACACTCTTTTATTATGTCATAATGGTAAAAGAATGATAGCATTATGATGTCACAATCAAAACACCTCTTTAGTATCTCCTAATGGTAACACAATTAAAACATTATAATATTACAATCACAACTCCCCTTTATGATGTCATAATGTTAAGGTGATGATAGCATTATGACATCACAATCATAAGACCCCTTTCCGGTGTCATAATGATAAGACAACTAAATCACTATGATGTCATAATCAATACACTCTTTTTTTATGTCATAATGGTAAAAGAATGATAGCATTATGATGTCACAATCAAAACACCTCTTTAGTATCTCCTAATGGTAACACAATTAAAACATTATAATATTACAATCAAAACTCCCCTTTATGATGTCATAATGTTAAAATGATGATAGCATTATGACATCACAATCATAAGACCCCTTTCCGGTGTCATAATGATAAGACAACTAAATCACTGTGATGTCATAATCAATACACTCTTTTATTATGTCATAATGGTAAAAGAATGATAGCATTATGATGTCACAATCAAAACACCTCTTTAGTATCTCCTAATGGTAACACAATTAAAACATTATAATGTTACAATCAAAACTCCCCTTTATGATGTCATATTGTTAAAATGATGATAGCATTATGACATCACAATCATAAGATCCCTTTCCGGTGTCATAATGATAAGACAACTAAATCACTATGATGTCATAATCAATACACTCTTTTATTATGTCATAATGGTAAAAGAATGATAGCATTATGATGTCACAATCAAAACACCTCTTTAGTATCTCCTAATGGTAACACAATTAAAACATTATAATATTACAATCAAAACTCCCCTTTATGATGTCATAATGTTAAGGTGATGATAGCATTATGACATCACAATCATAAGACCCCTTTCCGGTGTCATGATGATAAGACAACTAAATCACTGTGATGTCATAATCAATACACTCTTTTATTATGTCATAATGGTAAAAGAATGATAGCATTATGATGTCACAATCAAAACACCTCTTTAGTATCTCCTAATGGTAACACAATTAAATCATTATAATATTACAATCAAAACTCCCCTTTATGATGTCATAATGTTAAGGTGATGATAGCATTATGACATCACAATCATAAGACCCCTTTCCGGTGTCATAATGATAAGACAACTAAATCACTATGATGTCATAATCAATACACTCTTTTATTATGTCATAATGGTAAAAGAATGATAGCATTATGATGTCACAATCAAAACACCTCTTTAGTATCTCCTAATGGTAACACAATTAAAACATTATAATATTACAATCAAAACTCCCCTTTATGATGTCATAATGTTAAGGTGATGATAGCATTATGACATCACAATCATAAGACCCCTTTCCGGTGTCATAATGATAAGACAACTAAATCACTATGATGTCATAATCAATACACTCTTTTATTATGTCATAATGATAAAAGAATGATAGCATTATGATGTCACAATCAAAACACCTCTTTAGTATCTCCTAATGGTAACACAATTAAAACATTATAATATTACAATCAAAACTCCCCTTTATGATGTCATATTGTAAAAATGATGATAGCATTATGACATCACAATCATAAGACCCCTTTCCGGTGTCATAATGATAAGACAACTAAATCACTATGATGTCATAATCAATACACTCTTTTATTATGTCATAATGGTAAAAGAATGATAGCATTATGATGTCACAATCAAAACACCTCTTTAGTATCTCCTAATGGTAACACAATTAAAACATTATAATATTACAATCAAAACTCCCCTTTATGATGTCATATTGTTAAAATGATGATAGCATTATGACATCACAATCATAAGACCCCTTTCCGGTGTCATAATGATAAGACAACTAAATCACTATGATGTCATAATCAATACACTCTTTTATTATGTCATAATGGTAAAAGAATGATAGCATTATGATGTCACAAACAAAACACCTCTTTAGTATCTCCTAATGGTAACACAATTAAATCATTATAATATTACAATCAAAACTCCCCTTTATGATGTCATAATGTTAAGGTGATGATAGCATTATGACATCACAATCATAAGACCCCTTTCCGGTGTCATAATGATAAGACAACTAAATCACTATGATGTCATAATCAATACACTCTTTTATTATGTCATAATGGTAAAAGAATGATAGCATTATGATGTCACAATCAAAACACCTCTTTAGTATCTCCTAATGGTAACACAATTAAAACATTATAATATTACAATCAAAACTCCCCTTTATGATGTCATAATGTTAAGGTGATGATAGCATTATGACATCACAATCATAAGACCCCTTTCCGGTGTCATAATGATAAGACAACTAAATCACTATGATGTCATAATCAATACACTCTTTTATTATGTCATAATGGTAAAAGAATGATAGCATTATGATGTCACAATCAAAACACCTCTTTAGTATCTCCTAATGGTAACACAATTAAAACATTATAATATTACAATCAAAACTCCCCTTTATGATGTCATAATGTTAAAATGATGATAGCATTATGACATCACAATCATAAGACCCCTTTCCGGTGTCATAATGATAAGACAACTAAATCACTGTGATGTCATAATCAATACACTCTTTTATTATGTCATAATGGTAAAAGAATGATAGCATTATGATGTCACAATCAAAACACCTCTTTAGTATCTCCTAATGGTAACACAATTAAAACATTATAATGTTACAATCAAAACTCCCCTTTATGATGTCATATTGTTAAAATGATGATAGCATTATGACATCACAATCATAAGATCCCTTTCCGGTGTCATAATGATAAGACAACTAAATCACTATGATGTCATAATCAATACACTCTTTTATTATGTCATAATGGTAAAAGAATGATAGCATTATGATGTCACAATCAAAACACCTCTTTAGTATCTCCTAATGGTAACACAATTAAAACATTATAATATTACAATCAAAACTCCTCTTTATGATGTCATATTGTAAAAATGATGATAGCATTATGACATCACAATCATAAGACCCCTTTCCGGTGTCATAATGATAAGACAACTAAATCACTATGATGTCATAATCAATACACTCTTTTATTATGTCATAATGGTAAAAGAATGATAGCATTATGATGTCACAATCAAAACACCTCTTTAGTATCTCCTAATGGTAACACAATTAAATCATTATAATATTACAATCAAAACTCCCCTTTATGATGTCATAATGTTAAGGTGATGATAGCATTATGACATCACAATCATAAGACCCCTTTCCGGTGTCATAATGATAAGACAACTAAATCACTGTGATGTCATAATCAATACACTCTTTTATTATGTCATAATGGTAAAAGAATGATAGCATTATGATGTCACAATCAAAACACCTCTTTAGTATCTCCTAATGGTAACACAATTAAAACATTATAATATTACAATCAAAACTCCCCTTTATGATGTCATAATGTTAAGGTGATGATAGCATTATGACATCACAATCATAAGACCCCTTTCCGGTGTCATAATGATAAGACAACTAAATCACTATGATGTCATAATCAATACACTCTTTTATTATGTCATAATGGTAAAAGAATGATAGCATTATGATGTCACAATCAAAACACCTCTTTAGTATCTCCTAATGGTAACACAATTAAAACATTATAATATTACAATCAAAACTCCCCTTTATGATGTCATAATGTTAAGGTGATGATAGCATTATGACATCACAATCATAAGACCCCTTTCCGGTGTCATAATGATAAGACAACTAAATCACTATGATGTCATAATCAATACACTCTTTTATTATGTCATAATGATAAAAGAATGATAGCATTATGATGTCACAATCAAAACACCTCTTTAGTATCTCCTAATGGTAACACAATTAAAACATTATAATATTACAATCAAAACTCCCCTTTATGATGTCATATTGTAAAAATGATGATAGCATTATGACATCACAATCATAAGACCCCTTTCCGGTGTCATAATGATAAGACAACTAAATCACTATGATGTCATAATCAATACACTCTTTTATTATGTCATAATGGTAAAAGAATGATAGCATTATGATGTCACAATCAAAACACCTCTTTAGTATCTCCTAATGGTAACACAATTAAATCATTATAATATTACAATCAAAACTCCCCTTTATGATGTCATAATGTTAAGGTGATGATAGCATTATGACATCACAATCATAAGACCCCTTTCCGGTGTCATAATGATAAGACAACTAAATCACTATGATGTCATAATCAATACACTCTTTTATTATGTCATAATGATAAAAGAATGATAGCATTATGATGTCACAATCAAAACACCTCTTTAGTATCTCCTAATGGTAACACAATTAAAACATTATAATATTACAATCAAAACTCCCCTTTATGATGTCATATTGTAAAAATGATGATAGCATTATGACATCACAATCATAAGACCCCTTTCCGGTGTCATAATGATAAGACAACTAAATCACTATGATGTCATAATCAATACACTCTTTTATTATGTCATAATGGTAAAAGAATGATAGCATTATGATGTCACAATCAAAACACCTCTTTAGTATCTCCTAATGGTAACACAATTAAAACATTATAATATTACAATCAAAACTCCCCATTATGATGTCATATTGTTAAAATGATGATAGCATTATGACATCACAATCATAAGACCCCTTTCCGGTGTCATAATGATAAGACAACTAAATCACTATGATGTCATAATCAATACACTCTTTTATTATGTCATAATGGTAAAAGAATGATAGCATTATGATGTCACAAACAAAACACCTCTTTAGTATCTCCTAATGGTAACACAATTAAATCATTATAATATTACAATCAAAACTCCCCTTTATGATGTCATAATGTTAAGGTGATGATAGCATTATGACATCACAATCATAAGACCCCTTTCCGGTGTCATAATGATAAGACAACTAAATCACTGTGATGTCATAATCAATACACTCTTTTATTATGTCATAATGGTAAAAGAATGATAGCATTATGATGTCACAATCAAAACACCTCTTTAGTATCTCCTAATGGTAACACAATTAAAACATTATAATATTACAATCAAAACTCCCCTTTATGATGTCATAATGTTAAGGTGATGATAGCATTATGACATCACAATCATAAGACCCCTTTCCGGTGTCATAATGATAAGACAACTAAATCACTATGATGTCATAATCAATACACTCTTTTATTATGTCATAATGGTAAAAGAATGATAGCATTATGATGTCACAATCAAAACACCTCTTTAGTATCTCCTAATGGTAACACAATTAAAACATTATAATATTACAATCAAAACTCCCCTTTATGATGTCATAATGTTAAGGTGATGATAGCATTATGACATCACAATCATAAGACCCCTTTCCGGTGTCATAATGATAAGACAACTAAATCACTATGATGTCATAATCAATACACTCTTTTATTATGTCATAATGATAAAAGAATGATAGCATTATGATGTCACAATCAAAACACCTCTTTAGTATCTCCTAATGGTAACACAATTAAAACATTATAATATTACAATCAAAACTCCCCTTTATGATGTCATATTGTAAAAATGATGATAGCATTATGACATCACAATCATAAGACCCCTTTCCGGTGTCATAATGATAAGACAACTAAATCACTATGATGTCATAATCAATACACTCTTTTATTATGTCATAATGGTAAAAGAATGATAGCATTATGATGTCACAATCAAAACACCTCTTTAGTATCTCCTAATGGTAACACAATTAAATCATTATAATATTACAATCAAAACTCCCCTTTATGATGTCATAATGTTAAGGTGATGATAGCATTATGACATCACAATCATAAGACCCCTTTCCGGTGTCATAATGATAAGACAACTAAATCACTATGATGTCATAATCAATACACTCTTTTATTATGTCATAATGATAAAAGAATGATAGCATTATGATGTCACAATCAAAACACCTCTTTAGTATCTCCTAATGGTAACACAATTAAAACATTATAATATTACAATCAAAACTCCCCTTTATGATGTCATATTGTAAAAATGATGATAGCATTATGACATCACAATCATAAGACCCCTTTCCGGTGTCATAATGATAAGACAACTAAATCACTATGATGTCATAATCAATACACTCTTTTATTATGTCATAATGGTAAAAGAATGATAGCATTATGATGTCACAATCAAAACACCTCTTTAGTATCTCCTAATGGTAACACAATTAAAACATTATAATATTACAATCAAAACTCCCCATTATGATGTCATATTGTTAAAATGATGATAGCATTATGACATCACAATCATAAGACCCCTTTCCGGTGTCATAATGATAAGACAACTAAATCACTATGATGTCATAATCAATACACTCTTTTATTATGTCATAATGGTAAAAGAATGATAGCATTATGATGTCACAAACAAAACACCTCTTTAGTATCTCCTAATGGTAACACAATTAAATCATTATAATATTACAATCAAAACTCCCCTTTATGATGTCATAATGTTAAGGTGATGATAGCATTATGACATCACAATCATAAGACCCCTTTCCGGTGTCATAATGATAAGACAACTAAATCACTATGATGTCATAATCAATACACTCTTTTATTATGTCATAATGGTAAAAGAATGATAGCATTATGATGTCACAATCAAAACACCTCTTTAGTATCTCCTAATGGTAACACAATTAAAACATTATAATATTACAATCAAAACTCCCCTTTATGATGTCATAATGTTAAGGTGATGATAGCATTATGACATCACAATCATAAGACCCCTTTCCGGTGTCATAATGATAAGACAACTAAATCACTATGATGTCATAATCAATACACTCTTTTATTATGTCATAATGGTAAAAGAATGATAGCATTATGATGTCACAATCAAAACACCTCTTTAGTATCTCCTAATGGTAACACAATTAAAACATTATAATATTACAATCAAAACTCCCCTTTATGATGTCATAATGTTAAGGTGATGATAGCATTATGACATCACAATCATAAGACCCCTTTCCGGTGTCATAATGATAAGACAACTAAATCACTATGATGTCATAATCAATACACTCTTTTATTATGTCATAATGGTAAAAGAATGATAGCATTATGATGTCACAATCAAAACACCTCTTTAGTATCTCCTAATGGTAACACAATTAAAACATTATAATGTTACAATCAAAACTCCCCTTTATGATGTCATATTGTTAAAATGATGATAGCATTATGACATCACAATCATAAGATCCCTTTCCGGTGTCATAATGATAAGACAACTAAATCACTATGATGTCATAATCAATACACTCTTTTATTATGTCATAATGGTAAAAGAATGATAGCATTATGATGTCACAATCAAAACACCTCTTTAGTATCTCCTAATGGTAACACAATTAAAACATTATAATATTACAATCAAAACTCCTCTTTATGATGTCATATTGTAAAAATGATGATAGCATTATGACATCACAATCATAAGACCCCTTTCCGGTGTCATAATGATAAGACAACTAAATCACTATGATGTCATAATCAATACACTCTTTTATTATGTCATAATGGTAAAAGAATGATAGCATTATGATGTCACAATCAAAACACCTCTTTAGTATCTCCTAATGGTAACACAATTAAATCATTATAATATTACAATCAAAACTCCCCTTTATGATGTCATAATGTTAAGGTGATGATAGCATTATGACATCACAATCATAAGACCCCTTTCCGGTGTCATAATGATAAGACAACTAAATCACTATGATGTCATAATCAATACACTCTTTTATTATGTCATAATGGTAAAAGAATGATAGCATTATGATGTCACAATCAAAACACCTCTTTAGTATCTCCTAATGGTAACACAATTAAATCATTATAATATTACAATCAAAACTCCCCTTTATGATGTCATAATGTTAAGGTGATGATAGCATTATGACATCACAATCATAAGACCCCTTTCCGGTGTCATAATGATAAGACAACTAAATCACTGTGATGTCATAATCAATACACTCTTTTATTATGTCATAATGGTAAAAGAATGATAGCATTATGATGTCACAATCAAAACACCTCTTTAGTATCTCCTAATGGTAACACAATTAAAACATTATAATATTACAATCAAAACTCCCCTTTATGATGTCATAATGTTAAGGTGATGATAGCATTATGACATCACAATCATAAGACCCCTTTCCGGTGTCATAATGATAAGACAACTAAATCACTATGATGTCATAATCAATACACTCTTTTATTATGTCATAATGGTAAAAGAATGATAGCATTATGATGTCACAATCAAAACACCTCTTTAGTATCTCCTAATGGTAACACAATTAAAACATTATAATATTACAATCAAAACTCCCCTTTATGATGTCATATTGTAAAAATGATGATAGCATTATGACATCACAATCATAAGACCCCTTTCCGGTGTCATAATGATAAGACAACTAAATCACTATGATGTCATAATCAATACACTCTTTTATTATGTCATAATGGTAAAAGAATGATAGCATTATGATGTCACAAGCAAAACACCTCTTTAGTATCTCCTAATGGTAACACAATTAAAACATTATAATATTACAATCAAAACTCCCCTTTATGATGTCATATTGTTAAAATGATGATAGCATTATGACATCACAATCATAAGACCCCTTTCCGGTGTCATAATGATAAGACAACTAAATCACTATGATGTCATAATCAATACACTCTTTTATTATGTCATAATGGTAAAAGAATGATAGCATTATGATGTCACAAACAAAACACCTCTTTAGTATCTCCTAATGGTAACACAATTAAATCATTATAATATTACAATCAAAACTCCCCTTTATGATGTCATAATGTTAAGGTGATGATAGCATTATGACATCACAATCATAAGACCCCTTTCCGGTGTCATAATGATAAGACAACTAAATCACTATGATGTCATAATCAATACACTCTTTTATTATGTCATAATGGTAAAAGAATGATAGCATTATGATGTCACAATCAAAACACCTCTTTAGTATCTCCTAATGGTAACACAATTAAAACATTATAATATTACAATCAAAACTCCCCTTTATGATGTCATAATGTTAAGGTGATGATAGCATTATGACATCACAATCATAAGACCCCTTTCCGGTGTCATAATGATAAGACAACTAAATCACTATGATGTCATAATCATTACACTCTTTTATTATGTCATAATGGTAAAAGAATGATAGCATTATGATGTCACAATCAAAACACCTCTTTAGTATCTCCTAATGGTAACACAATTAAAACATTATAATATTACAATCAAAACTCCACTTTATGATGTCATATTGTTAAAATGATGATAGCATTATGACATCACAATCATAAGACCCCTTTCCGGTGTCATAATGATAAGACAACTAAATCACTGTGATGTCATAATCAATACACTCTTTTATTATGTCATAATGGTAAAAGAATGATAGCATTATGATGTCACAATCAAAACACCTCTTTAGTATCTCCTAATGGTAACACAATTAAAACATTATAATATTACAATCAAAACTCCCCTTTATGATGTCATAATGTTAAGGTGATGATAGCATTATGACATCACAATCATAAGACCCCTTTCCGGTGTCATAATGATAAGACAACTAAATCACTATGATGTCATAATCAATACACTCTTTTATTATGTCATAATGGTAAAAGAATGATAGCATTATGATGTCACAATCAAAACACCTCTTTAGTATCTCCTAATGGTAACACAATTAAAACATTATAATATTACAATCAAAACTCCCCTTTATGATGTCATATTGTTAAAATGATGATAGCATTATGACATCACAATCATAAGACCCCTTTCCGGTGTCATAATGATAAGACAACTAAATCACTATGATGTCATAATCAATACACTCTTTTATTATGTCATAATGGTAAAAGAATGATAGCATTATGATGTCACAATCAAAACACCTCTTTAGTATCTCCTAATGGTAACACAATTAAAACATTATAATATTACAATCAAAACTCCCCTTTATGATGTCATATTGTTAAAATGATGATAGCATTATGACATCACAATCATAAGACCCCTTTCCGGTGTCATAATGATAAGACAACTAAATCACTGTGATGTCATAATCAATACACTCTTTTATTATGTCATAATGGTAAAAGAATGATAGCATTATGATGTCACAATCAAAACACCTCTTTAGTATCTCCTAATGGTAACACAATTAAAACATTATAATGTTACAATCAAAACTCCCCTTTATGATGTCATATTGTTAAAATGATGATAGCATTATGACATCACAATCATAAGACCCCTTTCCGGTGTCATAATGATAAGACAACTAAATCACTATGATGTCATAATCAATACACTCTTTTATTATGTCATAATGGTAAAAGAATGATAGCATTATGATGTCACAATCAAAACACCTCTTTAGTATCTCCTAATGGTAACACAATTAAAACATTATAATATTACAATCAAAACTCCTCTTTATGATGTCATATTGTAAAAATGATGATAGCATTATGACATCACAATCATAAGACCCCTTTCCGGTGTCATAATGATAAGACAACTAAATCACTATGATGTCATAATCAATACACTCTTTTATTATGTCATAATGGTAAAAGAATGATAGCATTATGATGTCACAATCAAAACACCTCTTTAGTATCTCCTAATGGTAACACAATTAAAACATTATAATATTACAATCAAAACTCCCCTTTATGATGTCATATTGTTAAAATGATGATAGCATTATGACATCACAATCATAAGACCCCTTTCCGGTGTCATAATGATAAGACAACTAAATCACTATGATGTCATAATCAATACACTCTTTTATTATGTCATAATGGTAAAAGAATGATAGCATTATGATGTCACAATCAAAACACCTCTTTAGTATCTCCTAATGGTAACACAATTAAATCATTATAATATTACAATCAAAACTCCCCTTTATGATGTCATAATGTTAAGGTGATGATAGCATTATGACATCACAATCATAAGACCCCTTTCCGGTGTCATAATGATAAGACAACTAAATCACTATGATGTCATAATCAATACACTCTTTTATTATGTCATAATGATAAAAGAATGATAGCATTATGATGTCACAATCAAAACACCTCTTTAGTATCTCCTAATGGTAACACAATTAAAACATTATAATATTACAATCAAAACTCCCCTTTATGATGTCATATTGTAAAAATGATGATAGCATTATGACATCACAATCATAAGACCCCTTTCCGGTGTCATAATGATAAGACAACTAAATCACTATGATGTCATAATCAATACACTCTTTTATTATGTCATAATGGTAAAAGAATGATAGCATGATGATCTCACAATCAAAACACCTCTTTAGTATCTCCTAATGGTAACACAATTAAAACATTATAATATTACAATCAAAACTCCCCTTTATGATGTCATATTGTTAAAATGATGATAGCATTATGACATCACAATCATAAGACCCCTTTCCGGTGTCATAATGATAAGACAACTAAATCACTATGATGTCATAATCAATACACTCTTTTATTATGTCATAATGGTAAAAGAATGATAGCATTATGATGTCACAATCAAAACACCTCTTTAGTATCTCCTAATGGTAACACAATTAAATCATTATAATATTACAATCAAAACTCCCCTTTATGATGTCATAATGTTAAGGTGATGATAGCATTATGACATCACAATCATAAGTCCCCTTTCCGGTGTCATAATGATAAGACAACTAAATCACTATGATCTCATAATCAATACACTCTTTTATTATGTCATAATGGTAAAAGAATGATAGCATTATGATGTCACAATCAAAACACCTCTTTAGTATCTCCTAATGGTAACACAATTAAAACATTATAATATTACAATCAAAACTCCCCTTTATGATGTCATAATGTTAAGGTGATGATAGCATTATGACATCACAATCATAAGACCCCTTTCCGGTGTCATAATGATAAGACAACTAAATCACTATGATGTCATAATCAATACACTCTTTTATTATGTCATAATGGTAAAAGAATGATAGCATTATGATGTCACAATCAAAACACCTCTTTAGTATCTCCTAATGGTAACACAATTAAAACATTATAATATTACAATCAAAACTCCCCTTTATGATGTCATAATGTTAAAATGATGATAGCATTATGACATCACAATCAGAAGACCCCTTTCCGGTGTCATAATGATAAGACAACTAAATCACTGTGATGTCATAATCAATACACTCTTTTATTATGTCATAATGGTAAAAGAATGATAGCATTATGATGTCACAATCAAAACACCTCTTTAGTATCTCCTAATGGTAACACAATTAAAACATTATAATGTTACAATCAAAACTCCCCTTTATGATGTCATATTGTTAAAATGATGATAGCATTATGACATCACAATCATAAGACCCCTTTCCGGTGTCATAATGATAAGATAACTAAATCACTGTGATGTCATAATCAATACACTCTTTTATTATGTCATAATGGTAAAAGAATGATAGCATTATGATGTCACAATCAAAACACCTCTTTAGTATCTCCTAATGGTAACACAATTAAAACATTATAATGTTACAATCAAAACTCCCCTTTATGATGTCATATTGTTAAAATGATGATAGCATTATGACATCACAATCATAAGACCCCTTTCCGGTGTCATAATGATAAGACAACTAAATCACTATGATGTCATAATCAATACACTCTTTTATTATGTCATAATGGTAAAAGAATGATAGCATTATGATGTCACAATCAAAACACCTCTTTAGTATCTCCTAATGGTAACACAATTAAAACATTATAATATTACAATCAAAACTCCCCTTTATGATGTCATATTGTTAAAATGATGATAGCATTATGACATCACAATCATAAGACCCCTTTCCGGTGTCATAATGATAAGACAACTAAATCACTATGATGTCATAATCAATACACTCTTTTATTATGTCATAATGGTAAAAGAATGATAGCATTATGATGTCACAAACAAAACACCTCTTTAGTATCTCCTAATGGTAACACAATTAAATCATTATAATATTACAATCAAAACTCCCCTTTATGATGTCATAATGTTAAGGTGATGATAGCATTATGACATCACAATCATAAGACCCCTTTCCGGTGTCATAATGATAAGACAACTAAATCACTATGATGTCATAATCAATACACTCTTTTATTATGTCATAATGGTAAAAGAATGATAGCATTATGATGTCACAATCAAAACACCTCTTTAGTATCTCCTAATGGTAACACAATTAAAACATTATAATATTACAATCAAAACTCCCCTTTATGATGTCATAATGTTAAGGTGATGATAGCATTATGACATCACAATCATAAGACCCCTTTCCGGTGTCATAATGATAAGACAACTAAATCACTATGATGTCATAATCAATACACTCTTTTATTATGTCATAATGGTAAAAGAATGATAGCATTATGATGTCACAATCAAAACACCTCTTTAGTATCTCCTAATGGTAACACAATTAAAACATTATAATATTACAATCAAAACTCCCCTTTATGATGTCATATTGTTAAAATGATGATAGCATTATGACATCACAATCATAAGACCCCTTTCCGGTGTCATAATGATAAGACAACTAAATCACTGTGATGTCATAATCAATACACTCTTTTATTATGTCATAATGGTAAAAGAATGATAGCATTATGATGTCACAATCAAAACACCTCTTTAGTATCTCCTAATGGTAACACAATTAAAACATTATAATATTACAATCAAAACTCCCCTTTATGATGTCATAATGTTAAGGTGATGATAGCATTATGACATCACAATCATAAGACCCCTTTCCGGTGTCATAATGATAAGACAACTAAATCACTATGATGTCATAATCAATACACTCTTTTATTATGTCATAATGGTAAAAGAATGATAGCATTATGATGTCACAATCAAAACACCTCTTTAGTATCTCCTAATGGTAACACAATTAAAACATTATAATATTACAATCAAAACTCCCCTTTATGATGTCATATTGTTAAAATGATGATAGCATTATGACATCACAATCATAAGACCCCTTTCCGGTGTCATAATGATAAGACAACTAAATCACTATGATGTCATAATCAATACACTCTTTTATTATGTCATAATGGTAAAAGAATGATAGCATTATGATGTCACAATCAAAACACCTCTTTAGTATCTCCTAATGGTAACACAATTAAAACATTATAATATTACAATCAAAACTCCCCTTTATGATGTCATATTGTTAAAATGATGATAGCATTATGACATCACAATCATAAGACCCCTTTCCGGTGTCATAATGATAAGACAACTAAATCACTGTGATGTCATAATCAATACACTCTTTTATTATGTCATAATGGTAAAAGAATGATAGCATTATGATGTCACAATCAAAACACCTCTTTAGTATCTCCTAATGGTAACACAATTAAAACATTATAATGTTACAATCAAAACTCCCCTTTATGATGTCATATTGTTAAAATGATGATAGCATTATGACATCACAATCATAAGACCCCTTTCCGGTGTCATAATGATAAGACAACTAAATCACTGTGATGTCATAATCAATACACTCTTTTATTATGTCATAATGGTAAAAGAATGATAGCATTATGATGTCACAATCAAAACACCTCTTTAGTATCTCCTAATGGTAACACAATTAAAACATTATAATGTTACAATCAAAACTCCCCTTTATGATGTCATATTGTTAAAATGATGATAGCATTATGACATCACAATCATAAGACCCCTTTCCGGTGTCATAATGATAAGACAACTAAATCACTATGATGTCATAATCAATACACTCTTTTATTATGTCATAATGGTAAAAGAATGATAGCATTATGATGTCACAATCAAAACACCTATTTAGTATCTCCTAATGGTAACACAATTAAAACATTATAATATTACAATCAAAACTCCTCTTTATGATGTCATATTGTAAAAATGATGATAGCATTATGACATCACAATCATAAGACCCCTTTCCGGTGTCATAATGATAAGACAACTAAATCACTATGATGTCATAATCAATACACTCTTTTATTATGTCATAATGGTAAAAGAATGATAGCATTATGATGTCACAATCAAAACACCTCTTTAGTATCTCCTAATGGTAACAC
This sequence comes from Spea bombifrons, assembly GCF_027358695.1. Classification (NCBI taxonomy): domain Eukaryota; kingdom Metazoa; phylum Chordata; class Amphibia; order Anura; family Pelobatidae; genus Spea; species Spea bombifrons. The sequence goes on from NC_071088.1 coordinate 42,362,807, forward strand.
AATTAAAACATTATAATATTACAATCAAAACTCCCCTTTATGATGTCATATTGTTAAAATGATGATAGCATTATGACATCACAATCATAAGACCCCTTTCCGGTGTCATAATGATAAGACAACTAAATCACTATGATGTCATAATCAATACACTCTTTTATTATGTCATAATGATAAAAGAATGATAGCATTATGATGTCACAATCAAAACACCTCTTTAGTATCTCCTAATGGTAACACAATTAAAACATTATAATATTACAATCAAAACTCCCCTTTATGATGTCATATTGTAAAAATGATGATAGCATTATGACATCACAATCATAAGACCCCTTTCCGGTGTCATAATGATAAGACAACTAAATCACTATGATGTCATAATCAATACACTCTTTTATTATGTCATAATGGTAAAAGAATGATAGCATGATGATCTCACAATCAAAACACCTCTTTAGTATCTCCTAATGGTAACACAATTAAAACATTATAATATTACAATCAAAACTCCCCTTTATGATGTCATATTGTTAAAATGATGATAGCATTATGACATCACAATCATAAGACCCCTTTCCGGTGTCATAATGATAAGACAACTAAATCACTATGATGTCATAATCAATACACTCTTTTATTATGTCATAATGGTAAAAGAATGATAGCATTATGATGTCACAATCAAAACACCTCTTTAGTATCTCCTAATGGTAACACAATTAAATCATTATAATATTACAATCAAAACTCCCCTTTATGATGTCATAATGTTAAGGTGATGATAGCATTATGACATCACAATCATAAGTCCCCTTTCCGGTGTCATAATGATAAGACAACTAAATCACTATGATCTCATAATCAATACACTCTTTTATTATGTCATAATGGTAAAAGAATGATAGCATTATGATGTCACAATCAAAACACCTCTTTAGTATCTCCTAATGGTAACACAATTAAAACATTATAATATTACAATCAAAACTCCCCTTTATGATGTCATAATGTTAAGGTGATGATAGCATTATGACATCACAATCATAAGACCCCTTTCCGGTGTCATAATGATAAGACAACTAAATCACTATGATGTCATAATCAATACACTCTTTTATTATGTCATAATGGTAAAAGAATGATAGCATTATGATGTCACAATCAAAACACCTCTTTAGTATCTCCTAATGGTAACACAATTAAAACATTATAATATTACAATCAAAACTCCCCTTTATGATGTCATAATGTTAAAATGATGATAGCATTATGACATCACAATCAGAAGACCCCTTTCCGGTGTCATAATGATAAGACAACTAAATCACTGTGATGTCATAATCAATACACTCTTTTATTATGTCATAATGGTAAAAGAATGATAGCATTATGATGTCACAATCAAAACACCTCTTTAGTATCTCCTAATGGTAACACAATTAAAACATTATAATGTTACAATCAAAACTCCCCTTTATGATATCATATTGTTAAAATGATGATAGCATTATGACATCACAATCATAAGACCCCTTTCCGGTGTCATAATGATAAGACAACTAAATCACTGTGATGTCATAATCAATACACTCTTTTATTATGTCATAATGGTAAAAGAATGATAGCATTATGATGTCACAATCAAAACACCTCTTTAGTATCTCCTAATGGTAACACAATTAAAACATTATAATGTTACAATCAAAACTTCTCTTTATGATGTCATATTGTTAAAATGATGATAGCATTATGACATCACAATCATAAGACCCCTTTCCGGTGTCATAATGATAAGACAACTAAATCACTATGATGTCATAATCAATACACTCTTTTATTATGTCATAATGGTAAAATAATGATAGCATTATGATGTCACAATCAAAACACCTCTTTAGTATCTCCTAATGGTAACACAATTAAAACATTATAATATTACAATCAAAACTCCCCTTTATGATGTCATATTGTTAAAATGATGATAGCATTATGACATCACAATCATAAGACCCCTTTCCAGTGTCATAATGATAAGACAACTAAATCACTATGATGTCATAATCAATACACTCTTTTATTATGTCATAATGGTAAAAGAATGATAGCATTATGATGTCACAATCAAAACACCTCTTTAGTATCTCCTAATGGTAACACAATTAAAACATTATAATATTACAATCAAAACTCCTCTTTATGATGTCATAATGTTAAAATGATGATAGCATTATGACATCACAATCATAAGACCCCTTTCCGGTGTCATAATGATAAGACAACTAAATCACTGTGATGTCATAATCAATACACTCTTTTATTATGTCATAATGGTAAAAGAATGATAGCATTATGATGTCACAATCAAAACACCTCTTTAGTATCTCCTAATGGTAACACAATTAAAACATTATAATATTACAATCAAAACTCCCCTTTATGATGTCATATTGTAAAAATAATGATAGCATTATGACATCACAATCATAAGACCCCTTTCCGGTGTCATAATGATAAGATAACTAAATCACTATGATGTCATAATCAATACACTCTTTTATTATGTCATAATGGTAAAAGAATGATAGCATTATGATGTCACAATCAAAACACCTCTTTAGTATCTCCTAATGGTAACACAATTAAAACATTATAATATTACAATCAAAACTCCCCTTTATGATGTCATATTGTTAAAATGATGATAGCATTATGACATCACAATCATAAGACCCCTTTCCGGTGCCATAATGATAAGACAACTAAATCACTGTGATGTCATAATCAATACACTCTTTTATTATGTCATAATGGTAAAAGAATGATAGCATTATGATGTCACAATCAAAACACCTCTTTAGTATCTCCTAATGGTAACACAATTAAATCATTATAATATTACAATCAAAACTCCCCTTTATGATGTCATAATGTTAAGGTGATGATAGCATTATGACATCACAATCATAAGTCCCCTTTCCGGTGTCATAATGATAAGACAACTAAATCACTATGATCTCATAATCAATACACTCTTTTATTATGTCATAATGATAAAAGAATGATGGCATTATGATGTCACAATCAAAACACCTCTTTAGTATCTCCTAATGGTAACACAATTAAAACATTATAATATTAGAATCAAAACTCCCCTTTATGATGTCATATTGTAAAAATGATGATAGCATTATGACATCACAATCATAAGACCCCTTTCCGGTGTCATAATGATAAGACAACTAAATCACTATGATGTCATAATCAATACACTCTTTTATTATGTCATAATGGTAAAAGAATGATAGCATTATGATGTCACAATCAAAACACCTCTTTAGTATCTCCTAATGGTAACACAATTATAACATTATAATATTACAATCAAAACTCCCCTTTATGATGTCATAATGTTAAAATGATGATAGCATTATGACATCACAATCATAAGACCCCTTTCCGGTGTCATAATGATAAGACAACTAAATCACTGTGATGTCATAATCAATACACTCTTTTATTATGTCATAATGGTAAAAGAATGATAGCATTATGATGTCACAATCAAAACACCTCTTTAGTATCTCCTAATGGTAACACAATTAAAACATTATAATGTTACAATCAAAACTCCCCTTTATGATATCATATTGTTAAAATGATGATAGCATTATGACATCACAATCATAAGACCCCTTTCCGGTGTCATAATGATAAGACAACTAAATCACTGTGATGTCATAATCAATACACTCTTTTATTATGTCATAATGGTAAAAGAATGATAGCATTATGATGTCACAATCAAAACACCTCTTTAGTATCTCCTAATGGTAACACAATTAAAACATTATAATGTTACAATCAAAACTCCCCTTTATGATGTCATATTGTTAAAATGATGATAGCATTATGACATCACAATCATAAGACCCCTTTCCGGTGTCATAATGATAAGACAACTAAATCACTATGATGTCATAATCAATACACTCTTTTATTATGTCATAATGGTAAAAGAATGATAGCATTATGATGTCACAATCAAAACACCTCTTTAGTATCTCCTAATGGTAACACAATTAAATCATTATAATATTACAATCAAAACTCCCCTTTATGATGTCATAATGTTAAGGTGATGATAGCATTATGACATCACAATCATAAGACCCCTTTCCGGTGTCATAATGATAAGACAACTAAATCACTATGATGTCATAATCAATACACTCTTTTATTATGTCATAATGATAAAAGAATGATAGCATTATGATGTCACAATCAAAACACCTCTTTAGTATCTCCTAATGGTAACACAATTAAAACATTATAATATTACAATCAAAACTCCCCTTTATGATGTCATATTGTAAAAATGATGATAGCATTATGACATCACAATCATAAGACCCCTTTCCGGTGTCATAATGATAAGACAACTAAATCACTATGATGTCATAATCAATACACTCTTTTATTATGTCATAATGGTAAAAGAATGATAGCATTATGATGTCACAATCAAAACACCTCTTTAGTATCTCCTAATGGTAACACAATTAAAACATTATAATATTACAATCAAAACTCCCCTTTATGATGTCATAATGTTAAGGTGATGATAGCATTATGACATCACAATCATAAGACCCCTTTCCGGTGTCATAATGATAAGACAACTAAATCACTATGATGTCATAATCAATACACTCTTTTATTATGTCATAATGGTAAAAGAATGATAGCATTATGATGTCACAATCAAAACACCTCTTTAGTATCTCCTAATGGTAACACAATTAAAACATTATAATATTACAATCAAAACTCCCCTTTATGATGTCATATTGTTAAAATGATGATAGCATTATGACATCACAATCATAAGACCCCTTTCCGGTGTCATAATGATAAGACAACTAAATCACTATGATGTCATAATCAATACACTCTTTTATTATGTCATAATGGTAAAAGAATGATAGCATTATGATGTCACAATCAAAACACCTCTTTAGTATCTCCTAATGGTAACACAATTAAAACATTATAATATTACAATCAAAACTCCCCTTTATGATGTCATAATGTTAAGGTGGTGATAGCATTATGACATCACAATCATAAGACCCCTTTCCAGTGTCATAATGATAAGACAACTAAATCACTATGATGTCATAATCAATACACTCTTTTATTATGTCATAATGGTAAAAGAATGATAGCATTATGATGTCACAATCAAAACACCTCTTTAGTATCTCCTAATGGTAACACAATTAAAACATTATAATATTACAATCAAAACTCCTCTTTATGATGTCATAATGTTAAAATGATGATAGCATTATGACATCACAATCATAAGACCCCTTTCCGGTGTCATAATGATAAGACAACTAAATCACTGTGATGTCATAATCAATACACTCTTTTATTATGTCATAATGGTAAAAGAATGATAGCATTATGATGTCACAATCAAAACACCTCTTTAGTATCTCCTAATGGTAACACAATTAAAACATTATAATATTACAATCAAAACTCCCCTTTATGATGTCATATTGTAAAAATGATGATAGCATTATGACATCACAATCATAAGACCCCTTTCCGGTGTCATAATGATAAGATAACTAAATCACTATGATGTCATAATCAATACACTCTTTTATTATGTCATAATGGTAAAAGAATGATAGCATTATGATGTCACAATCAAAACACCTCTTTAGTATCTCCTAATGGTAACACAATTAAAACATTATAATATTACAATCAAAACTCCCCTTTATGATGTCATATTGTTAAAATGATGATAGCATTATGACATCACAATCATAAGACCCCTTTCCGGTGTCATAATGATAAGACAACTAAATCACTATGATGTCATAATCAATACACTCTTTTATTATGTCATAATGGTAAAAGAATGATAGCATTATGATGTCACAATCAAAACACCTCTTTAGTATCTCCTAATGGTAACACAATTAAATCATTATAATATTACAATCAAAACTCCCCTTTATGATGTCATAATGTTAAGGGGATGATAGCATTATGAAATCACAATCATAAGACCACTTTCCGGTGTCATAATGATAAGACAACTAAATCACTATGATGTCATAATCAATACACTCTTTTATTATGTCATAATGATAAAAGAATGATAGCATTATGATGTCACAATCAAAACACCTCTTTAGTATCTCCTAATGGTAACACAATTAAAACATTATAATATTACAATCAAAACTCCCCTTTATGATGTCATATTGTAAAAATGATGATAGCATTATGACATCACAATCATAAGACCCCTTTCCGGTGTCATAATGATAAGACAACTAAATCACTATGATGTCATAATCAATACACTCTTTTATTATGTCATAATGGTAAAAGAATGATAGCATTATGATGTCACAATCAAAACACCTCTTTAGTATCTCCTAATGGTAACACAATTAAAACATTATAATATTACAATCAAAACTCCCCTTTATGATGTCATATTGTTAAAATGATGATAGCATTATGACATCACAATCATAAGACCCCTTTCCGGTGTCATAATGATAAGACAACTAAATCACTATGATGTCATAATCAATACACTCTTTTATTATGTCATAATGGTAAAAGAATGATAGCATTATGATGTCACAAACAAAACACCTCTTTAGTATCTCCTAATGGTAACACAATTAAATCATTATAATATTACAATCAAAACTCCCCTTTATGATGTCATAATGTTAAGGTGATGATAGCATTATGACATCACAATCATAAGACCCCTTTCCGGTGTCATAATGATAAGACAACTAAATCACTATGATGTCATAATCAATACACTCTTTTATTATGTCATAATGGTAAAAGAATGATAGCATTATGATGTCACAATCAAAACACCTCTTTAGTATCTCCTAATGGTAACACAATTAAAACATTATAATATTACAATCAAAACTCCCCTTTATGATGTCATAATGTTAAGGTGATGATAGCATTATGACATCACAATCATAAGACCCCTTTCCGGTGTCATAATGATAAGACAACTAAATCACTATGATGTCATAATCAATACACTCTTTTATTATGTCATAATGGTAAAAGAATGATAGCATTATGATGTCACAATCAAAACACCTCTTTAGTATCTCCTAATGGTAACACAATTAAAACATTATAATATTACAATCAAAACTCCCCTTTATGATGTCATATTGTTAAAATGATGATAGCATTATGACATCACAATCATAAGACCCCTTTCCGGTGTCATAATGATAAGACAACTAAATCACTATGATGTCATAATCAATACACTCTTTTATTATGTCATAATGGTAAAAGAATGATAGCATTATGATGTCACAATCAAAACACCTCTTTAGTATCTCCTAATGGTAACACAATTAAAACATTATAATATTACAATCAAAACTCCCCTTTATGATGTCATATTGTTAAAATGATGATAGCATTATGACATCACAATCATAAGACCCCTTTCCGGTGTCATAATGATAAGACAACTAAATCACTGTGATGTCATAATCAATACACTCTTTTATTATGTCATAATGGTAAAAGAATGATAGCATTATGATGTCACAATCAAAACACCTCTTTAGTATCTCCTAATGGTAACACAATTAAAACATTATAATGTTACAATCAAAACTCCCCTTCATGATGTCATGTTGTTAAAATGATGATAGCATTATGACATCACAATCATAAGACCCCTTTCCGGTGTCATAATGATAAGACAACTAAATCACTATGATGTCATAATCAATACACTCTTTTATTATGTCATAATGGTAAAAGAATGATAGCATTATGATGTCACAATCAAAACACCTCTTTAGTATCTCCTAATGGTAACACAATTAAAACATTATAATATTACAATCAAAACTCCTCTTTATGATGTCATATTGTAAAAATGATGATAGCATTATGACATCACAATCATAAGACCCCTTTCCGGTGTCATAATGATAAGACAACTAAATCACTATGATGTCATAATCAATACACTCTTTTATTATGTCATAATGGTAAAAGAATGATAGCATTATGATGTCACAATCAAAACACCTCTTTAGTATCTCCTAATGGTAACACAATTAAAACATTATAATATTACAATCAAAACTCCCCTTTATGATGTCATATTGTAAAAATGATGATAGCATCATGACATCACAATCATAAGACCCCTTTCCGGTGTCATAATGATAAGACAACTAAATCACTATGATGTCATAATCAATACACTCTTTTATTATGTCATAATGGTAAAAGAATGATAGCATTATGATGTCACAAACAAAACACCTCTTTAGTATCTCCTAATGGTAACATAATTAAATCATTATAATATTACAATCAAAACTCCCCTTTATGATGTCATAATGTTAAGGTGATGATAGCATTATGACATCACAATCATAAGACCCCTTTCCGGTGTCATAATGATAAGACAACTAAATCACTATGATGTCATAATCAATACACTCTTTTATTATGTCATAATGGTAAAAGAATGATAGCATTATGATGTCACAATCAAAACACCTCTTTAGTATCTCCTAATGGTAACACAATTAAAACATTATAATATTACAATCAAAACTCCCCTTTATGATGTCATAATGTTAAGGTGATGATAGCATTATGACATCACAATCATAAGACCCCTTTCCGGTGTCATAATGATAAGACAACTAAATCACTATGATGTCATAATCAATACACTCTTTTATTATGTCATAATGGTAAAAGAATGATAGCATTATGATGTCACAATCAAAACACCTCTTTAGTATCTCCTAATGGTAACACAATTAAAACATTATAATATTACAATCAAAACTCCCCTTTATGATGTCATATTGTTAAAATGATGATAGCATTATGACATCACAATCATAAGACCCCTTTCCGGTGTCATAATGATAAGACAACTAAATCACTGTGATGTCATAATCAATACACTCTTTTATTATGTCATAATGGTAAAAGAATGATAGCATTATGATGTCACAATCAAAACACCTCTTTAGTATCTCCTAATGGTAACACAATTAAAACATTATAATATTACAATCAAAACTCCCCTTTATGATGTCATAATGTTAAGGTGATGATAGCATTATGACATCACAATCATAAGACCCCTTTCCGGTGTCATAATGATAAGACAACTAAATCACTATGATGTCATAATCAATACACTCTTTTATTATGTCATAATGGTAAAAGAATGATAGCATTATGATGTCACAATCAAAACACCTCTTTAGTATCTCCTAATGGTAACACAATTAAAACATTATAATATTACAATCAAAACTCCCCTTTATGATGTCATATTGTTAAAATGATGATAGCATTATGACATCACAATCATAAGACCCCTTTCCGGTGTCATAATGATAAGACAACTAAATCACTATGATGTCATAATCAATACACTCTTTTATTATGTCATAATGGTAAAAGAATGATAGCATTATGATGTCACAAACAAAACACCTCTTTAGTATCTCCTAATGGTAACACAATTAAATCATTATAATATTACAATCAAAACTCCCCTTTATGATGTCATAATGTTAAGGTGATGATAGCATCAGACATCACAATCATAAGACCCCTTTCCGGTGTCATAATGATAAGACAACTAAATCACTATGATGTCATAATCAATACACTCTTTTATTATGTCATAATGGTAAAAGAATGATAGCATTATGATGTCACAATCAAAACACCTCTTTAGTATCTCCTAATGGTAACACAATTAAAACATTATAATATTACAATCAAAACTCCCCTTTATGATGTCATAATGTTAAGGTGATGATAGCATTATGACATCACAATCATAAGACCCCTTTCCGGTGTCATAATGATAAGACAACTAAATCACTATGATGTCATAATCAATACACTCTTTTATTATGTCATAATGGTAAAAGAATGATAGCATTATGATGTCACAATCAAAACACCTCTTTAGTATCTCCTAATGGTAACACAATTAAAACATTATAATATTACAATCAAAACTCCCCTTTATGATGTCATATTGTTAAAATGATGATAGCATTATGACATCACAATCATAAGACCCCTTTCCGGTGTCATAATGATAAGACAACTAAATCACTGTGATGTCATAATCAATACACTCTTTTATTATGTCATAATGGTAAAAGAATGATAGCATTATGATGTCACAATCAAAACACCTCTTTAGTATCTCCTAATGGTAACACAATTAAAACATTATAATATTACAATCAAAACTCCCCTTTATGATGTCATAATGTTAAGGTGATGATAGCATTATGACATCACAATCATAAGACCCCTTTCCGGTGTCATAATGATAAGACAACTAAATCACTATGATGTCATAATCAATACACTCTTTTATTATGTCATAATGGTAAAAGAATGATAGCATTATGATGTCACAATCAAAACACCTCTTTAGTATCTCCTAATGGTAACACAATTAAAACATTATAATATTACAATCAAAACTCCCCTTTATGATGTCATATTGTTAAAATGATGATAGCATTATGACATCACAATCATAAGACCCCTTTCCGGTGTCATAATGATAAGACAACTAAATCACTATGATGTCATAATCAATACACTCTTTTATTATGTCATAATGGTAAAAGAATGATAGCATTATGATGTCACAATCAAAACACCTCTTTAGTATCTCCTAATGGTAACACAATTAAAACATTATAATATTACAATCAAAACTCCCCTTTATGATGTCATATTGTTAAAATGATGATAGCATTATGACATCACAATCATAAGACCCCTTTCCGGTGTCATAATGATAAGACAACTAAATCACTGTGATGTCATAATCAATACACTCTTTTATTATGTCATAATGGTAAAAGAATGATAGCATTATGATGTCACAATCAAAACACCTCTTTAGTATCTCCTAATGGTAACACAATTAAAACATTATAATGTTACAATCAAAACTCCCCTTTATGATGTCATATTGTTAAAATGATGATAGCATTATGACATCACAATCATAAGACCCCTTTCCGGTGTCATAATGATAAGACAACTAAATCACTGTGATGTCATAATCAATACACTCTTTTATTATGTCATAATGGTAAAAGAATGATAGCATTATGATGTCACAATCAAAACACCTCTTTAGTATCTCCTAATGGTAACACAATTAAAACATTATAATGTTACAATCAAAACTCCCCTTTATGATGTCATATTGTTAAAATGATGATAGCATTATGACATCACAATCATAAGACCCCTTTCCGGTGTCATAATGATAAGACAACTAAATCACTATGATGTCATAATCAATACACTCTTTTATTATGTCATAATGGTAAAAGAATGATAGCATTATGATGTCACAATCAAAACACCTATTTAGTATCTCCTAATGGTAACACAATTAAAACATTATAATATTACAATCAAAACTCCTCTTTATGATGTCATATTGTAAAAATGATGATAGCATTATGACATCACAATCATAAGACCCCTTTCCGGTGTCATAATGATAAGACAACTAAATCACTATGATGTCATAATCAATACACTCTTTTATTATGTCATAATGGTAAAAGAATGATAGCATTATGATGTCACAATCAAAACACCTCTTTAGTATCTCCTAATGGTAACACAATTAAAACATTATAATATTACAATCAAAACTCCCCTTTATGATGTCATATTGTTAAAATGATGATAGCATTATGACATCACAATCATAAGACCCCTTTCCGGTGTCATAATGATAAGACAACTAAATCACTATGATGTCATAATCAATACACTCTTTTATTATGTCATAATGATAAAAGAATGATAGCATTATGATGTCACAATCAAAACACCTCTTTAGTATCTCCTAATGGTAACACAATTAAAACATTATAATATTACAATCAAAACTCCCCTTTATGATGTCATATTGTAAAAATGATGATAGCATTATGACATCACAATCATAAGACCCCTTTCCGGTGTCATAATGATAAGACAACTAAATCACTATGATGTCATAATCAATACACTCTTTTATTATGTCATAATGGTAAAAGAATGATAGCATGATGATCTCACAATCAAAACACCTCTTTAGTATCTCCTAATGGTAACACAATTAAAACATTATAATATTACAATCAAAACTCCCCTTTATGATGTCATATTGTTAAAATGATGATAGCATTATGACATCACAATCATAAGACCCCTTTCCGGTGTCATAATGATAAGACAACTAAATCACTATGATGTCATAATCAATACACTCTTTTATTATGTCATAATGGTAAAAGAATGATAGCATTATGATGTCACAATCAAAACACCTCTTTAGTATCTCCTAATGGTAACACAATTAAATCATTATAATATTACAATCAAAACTCCCCTTTATGATGTCATAATGTTAAGGTGATGATAGCATTATGACATCACAATCATAAGTCCCCTTTCCGGTGTCATAATGATAAGACAACTAAATCACTATGATCTCATAATCAATACACTCTTTTATTATGTCATAATGGTAAAAGAATGATAGCATTATGATGTCACAATCAAAACACCTCTTTAGTATCTCCTAATGGTAACACAATTAAAACATTATAATATTACAATCAAAACTCCCCTTTATGATGTCATAATGTTAAGGTGATGATAGCATTATGACATCACAATCATAAGACCCCTTTCCGGTGTCATAATGATAAGACAACTAAATCACTATGATGTCATAATCAATACACTCTTTTATTATGTCATAATGGTAAAAGAATGATAGCATTATGATGTCACAATCAAAACACCTCTTTAGTATCTCCTAATGGTAACACAATTAAAACATTATAATATTACAATCAAAACTCCCCTTTATGATGTCATAATGTTAAAATGATGATAGCATTATGACATCACAATCAGAAGACCCCTTTCCGGTGTCATAATGATAAGACAACTAAATCACTGTGATGTCATAATCAATACACTCTTTTATTATGTCATAATGGTAAAAGAATGATAGCATTATGATGTCACAATCAAAACACCTCTTTAGTATCTCCTAATGGTAACACAATTAAAACATTATAATGTTACAATCAAAACTCCCCTTTATGATATCATATTGTTAAAATGATGATAGCATTATGACATCACAATCATAAGACCCCTTTCCGGTGTCATAATGATAAGACAACTAAATCACTGTGATGTCATAATCAATACACTCTTTTATTATGTCATAATGGTAAAAGAATGATAGCATTATGATGTCACAATCAAAACACCTCTTTAGTATCTCCTAATGGTAACACAATTAAAACATTATAATGTTACAATCAAAACTTCTCTTTATGATGTCATATTGTTAAAATGATGATAGCATTATGACATCACAATCATAAGACCCCTTTCCGGTGTCATAATGATAAGACAACTAAATCACTATGATGTCATAATCAATACACTCTTTTATTATGTCATAATGGTAAAAGAATGATAGCATTATGATGTCACAATCAAAACACCTCTTTAGTATCTCCTAATGGTAACACAATTAAAACATTATAATATTACAATCAAAACTCCCCTTTATGATGTCATATTGTTAAAATGATGATAGCATTATGACATCACAATCATAAGACCCCTTTCCAGTGTCATAATGATAAGACAACTAAATCACTATGATGTCATAATCAATACACTCTTTTATTATGTCATAATGGTAAAAGAATGATAGCATTATGATGTCACAATCAAAACACCTCTTTAGTATCTCCTAATGGTAACACAATTAAAACATTATAATATTACAATCAAAACTCCTCTTTATGATGTCATAATGTTAAAATGATGATAGCATTATGACATCACAATCATAAGACCCCTTTCCGGTGTCATAATGATAAGACAACTAAATCACTGTGATGTCATAATCAATACACTCTTTTATTATGTCATAATGGTAAAAGAATGATAGCATTATGATGTCACAATCAAAACACCTCTTTAGTATCTCCTAATGGTAACACAATTAAAACATTATAATATTACAATCAAAACTCCCCTTTATGATGTCATATTGTAAAAATAATGATAGCATTATGACATCACAATCATAAGACCCCTTTCCGGTGTCATAATGATAAGATAACTAAATCACTATGATGTCATAATCAATACACTCTTTTATTATGTCATAATGGTAAAAGAATGATAGCATTATGATGTCACAATCAAAACACCTCTTTAGTATCTCCTAATGGTAACACAATTAAAACATTATAATATTACAATCAAAACTCCCCTTTATGATGTCATATTGTTAAAATGATGATAGCATTATGACATCACAATCATAAGACCCCTTTCCGGTGTCATAATGATAAGACAACTAAATCACTGTGATGTCATAATCAATACACTCTTTTATTATGTCATAATGGTAAAAGAATGATAGCATTATGATGTCACAATCAAAACACCTCTTTAGTATCTCCTAATGGTAACACAATTAAATCATTATAATATTACAATCAAAACTCCCCTTTATGATGTCATAATGTTAAGGTGATGATAGCATTATGACATCACAATCATAAGTCCCCTTTCCGGTGTCATAATGATAAGACAACTAAATCACTATGATCTCATAATCAATACACTCTTTTATTATGTCATAATGATAAAAGAATGATGGCATTATGATGTCACAATCAAAACACCTCTTTAGTATCTCCTAATGGTAACACAATTAAAACATTATAATATTAGAATCAAAACTCCCCTTTATGATGTCATATTGTAAAAATGATGATAGCATTATGACATCACAATCATAAGACCCCTTTCCGGTGTCATAATGATAAGACAACTAAATCACTATGATGTCATAATCAATACACTCTTTTATTATGTCATAATGGTAAAAGAATGATAGCATTATGATGTCACAATCAAAACACCTCTTTAGTATCTCCTAATGGTAACACAATTATAACATTATAATATTACAATCAAAACTCCCCTTTATGATGTCATAATGTTAAAATGATGATAGCATTATGACATCACAATCATAAGACCCCTTTCCGGTGTCATAATGATAAGACAACTAAATCACTGTGATGTCATAATCAATACACTCTTTTATTATGTCATAATGGTAAAAGAATGATAGCATTATGATGTCACAATCAAAACACCTCTTTAGTATCTCCTAATGGTAACACAATTAAAACATTATAATGTTACAATCAAAACTCCCCTTTATGATATCATATTGTTAAAATGATGATAGCATTATGACATCACAATCATAAGACCCCTTTCCGGTGTCATAATGATAAGACAACTAAATCACTGTGATGTCATAATCAATACACTCTTTTATTATGTCATAATGGTAAAAGAATGATAGCATTATGATGTCACAATCAAAACACCTCTTTAGTATCTCCTAATGGTAACACAATTAAAACATTATAATGTTACAATCAAAACTCCCCTTTATGATGTCATATTGTTAAAATGATGATAGCATTATGACATCACAATCATAAGACCCCTTTCCGGTGTCATAATGATACGACAACTAAATCACTATGATGTCATAATCAATACACTCTTTTATTATGTCATAATGGTAAAAGAATGATAGCATTATGATGTCACAATCAAAACACCTCTTTAGTATCTCCTAATGGTAACACAATTAAATCATTATAATATTACAATCAAAACTCCCCTTTATGATGTCATAATGTTAAGGTGATGATAGCATTATGACATCACAATCATAAGACCCCTTTCCGGTGTCATAATGATAAGACAACTAAATCACTATGATGTCATAATCAATACACTCTTTTATTATGTCATAATGATAAAAGAATGATAGCATTATGATGTCACAATCAAAACACCTCTTTAGTATCTCCTAATGGTAACACAATTAAAACATTATAATATTACAATCAAAACTCCCCTTTATGATGTCATATTGTAAAAATGATGATAGCATTATGACATCACAATCATAAGACCCCTTTCCGGTGTCATAATGATAAGACAACTAAATCACTATGATGTCATAATCAATACACTCTTTTATTATGTCATAATGGTAAAAGAATGATAGCATTATGATGTCACAATCAAAACACCTCTTTAGTATCTCCTAATGGTAACACAATTAAAACATTATAATATTACAATCAAAACTCCCCTTTATGATGTCATAATGTTAAGGTGATGATAGCATTATGACATCACAATCATAAGACCCCTTTCCGGTGTCATAATGATAAGACAACTAAATCACTATGATGTCATAATCAATACACTCTTTTATTATGTCATAATGGTAAAAGAATGATAGCATTATGATGTCACAATCAAAACACCTCTTTAGTATCTCCTAATGGTAACACAATTAAAACATTATAATATTACAATCAAAACTCCCCTTTATGATGTCATATTGTTAAAATGATGATAGCATTATGACATCACAATCATAAGACCCCTTTCCGGTGTCATAATGATAAGACAACTAAATCACTATGATGTCATAATCAATACACTCTTTTATTATGTCATAATGGTAAAAGAATGATAGCATTATGATGTCACAATCAAAACACCTCTTTAGTATCTCCTAATGGTAACACAATTAAAACATTATAATATTACAATCAAAACTCCCCTTTATGATGTCATAATGTTAAGGTGGTGATAGCATTATGACATCACAATCATAAGACCCCTTTCCAGTGTCATAATGATAAGACAACTAAATCACTATGATGTCATAATCAATACACTCTTTTATTATGTCATAATGGTAAAAGAATGATAGCATTATGATGTCACAATCAAAACACCTCTTTAGTATCTCCTAATGGTAACACAATTAAAACATTATAATATTACAATCAAAACTCCTCTTTATGATGTCATAATGTTAAAATGATGATAGCATTATGACATCACAATCATAAGACCCCTTTCCGGTGTCATAATGATAAGACAACTAAATCACTGTGATGTCATAATCAATACACTCTTTTATTATGTCATAATGGTAAAAGAATGATAGCATTATGATGTCACAATCAAAACACCTCTTTAGTATCTCCTAATGGTAACACAATTAAAACATTATAATATTACAATCAAAACTCCCCTTTATGATGTCATATTGTAAAAATGATGATAGCATTATGACATCACAATCATAAGACCCCTTTCCGGTGTCATAATGATAAGATAACTAAATCACTATGATGTCATAATCAATACACTCTTTTATTATGTCATAATGGTAAAAGAATGATAGCATTATGATGTCACAATCAAAACACCTCTTTAGTATCTCCTAATGGTAACACAATTAAAACATTATAATATTACAATCAAAACTCCCCTTTATGATGTCATATTGTTAAAATGATGATAGCATTATGACATCACAATCATAAGACCCCTTTCCGGTGTCATAATGATAAGACAACTAAATCACTATGATGTCATAATCAATACACTCTTTTATTATGTCATAATGGTAAAAGAATGATAGCATTATGATGTCACAATCAAAACACCTCTTTAGTATCTCCTAATGGTAACACAATTAAATCATTATAATATTACAATCAAAACTCCCCTTTATGATGTCATAATGTTAAGGGGATGATAGCATTATGAAATCACAATCATAAGACCACTTTCCGGTGTCATAATGATAAGACAACTAAATCACTATGATGTCATAATCAATACACTCTTTTATTATGTCATAATGATAAAAGAATGATAGCATTATGATGTCACAATCAAAACACCTCTTTAGTATCTCCTAATGGTAACACAATTAAAACATTATAATATTACAATCAAAACTCCCCTTTATGATGTCATATTGTAAAAATGATGATAGCATTATGACATCACAATCATAAGACCCCTTTCCGGTGTCATAATGATAAGACAACTAAATCACTATGATGTCATAATCAATACACTCTTTTATTATGTCATAATGGTAAAAGAATGATAGCATTATGATGTCACAATCAAAACACCTCTTTAGTATCTCCTAATGGTAACACAATTAAAACATTATAATATTACAATCAAAACTCCCCTTTATGATGTCATATTGTTAAAATGATGATAGCATTATGACATCACAATCATAAGACCCCTTTCCGGTGTCATAATGATAAGACAACTAAATCACTATGATGTCATAATCAATACACTCTTTTATTATGTCATAATGGTAAAAGAATGATAGCATTATGATGTCACAAACAAAACACCTCTTTAGTATCTCCTAATGGTAACACAATTAAATCATTATAATATTACAATCAAAACTCCCCTTTATGATGTCATAATGTTAAGGTGATGATAGCATTATGACATCACAATCATAAGACCCCTTTCCGGTGTCATAATGATAAGACAACTAAATCACTATGATGTCATAATCAATACACTCTTTTATTATGTCATAATGGTAAAAGAATGATAGCATTATGATGTCACAATCAAAACACCTCTTTAGTATCTCCTAATGGTAACACAATTAAAACATTATAATATTACAATCAAAACTCCCCTTTATGATGTCATAATGTTAAGGTGATGATAGCATTATGACATCACAATCATAAGACCCCTTTCCGGTGTCATAATGATAAGACAACTAAATCACTATGATGTCATAATCAATACACTCTTTTATTATGTCATAATGGTAAAAGAATGATAGCATTATGATGTCACAATCAAAACACCTCTTTAGTATCTCCTAATGGTAACACAATTAAAACATTATAATATTACAATCAAAACTCCCCTTTATGATGTCATATTGTTAAAATGATGATAGCATTATGACATCACAATCATAAGACCCCTTTCCGGTGTCATAATGATAAGACAACTAAATCACTATGATGTCATAATCAATACACTCTTTTATTATGTCATAATGGTAAAAGAATGATAGCATTATGATGTCACAATCAAAACACCTCTTTAGTATCTCCTAATGGTAACACAATTAAAACATTATAATATTACAATCAAAACTCCCCTTTATGATGTCATATTGTTAAAATGATGATAGCATTATGACATCACAATCATAAGACCCCTTTCCGGTGTCATAATGATAAGACAACTAAATCACTGTGATGTCATAATCAATACACTCTTTTATTATGTCATAATGGTAAAAGAATGATAGCATTATGATGTCACAATCAAAACACCTCTTTAGTATCTCCTAATGGTAACACAATTAAAACATTATAATGTTACAATCAAAACTCCCCTTCATGATGTCATGTTGTTAAAATGATGATAGCATTATGACATCACAATCATAAGACCCCTTTCCGGTGTCATAATGATAAGACAACTAAATCACTATGATGTCATAATCAATACACTCTTTTATTATGTCATAATGGTAAAAGAATGATAGCATTATGATGTCACAATCAAAACACCTCTTTAGTATCTCCTAATGGTAACACAATTAAAACATTATAATATTACAATCAAAACTCCTCTTTATGATGTCATATTGTAAAAATGATGATAGCATTATGACATCACAATCATAAGACCCCTTTCCGGTGTCATAATGATAAGACAACTAAATCACTATGATGTCATAATCAATACACTCTTTTATTATGTCATAATGGTAAAAGAATGATAGCATTATGATGTCACAATCAAAACACCTCTTTAGTATCTCCTAATGGTAACACAATTAAAACATTATAATATTACAATCAAAACTCCCCTTTATGATGTCATATTGTAAAAATGATGATAGCATCATGACATCACAATCATAAGACCCCTTTCCGGTGTCATAATGATAAGACAACTAAATCACTATGATGTCATAATCAATACACTCTTTTATTATGTCATAATGGTAAAAGAATGATAGCATTATGATGTCACAAACAAAACACCTCTTTAGTATCTCCTAATGGTAACATAATTAAATCATTATAATATTACAATCAAAACTCCCCTTTATGATGTCATAATGTTAAGGTGATGATAGCATTATGACATCACAATCATAAGACCCCTTTCCGGTGTCATAATGATAAGACAACTAAATCACTATGATGTCATAATCAATACACTCTTTTATTATGTCATAATGGTAAAAGAATGATAGCATTATGATGTCACAATCAAAACACCTCTTTAGTATCTCCTAATGGTAACACAATTAAAACATTATAATATTACAATCAAAACTCCCCTTTATGATGTCATAATGTTAAGGTGATGATAGCATTATGACATCACAATCATAAGACCCCTTTCCGGTGTCATAATGATAAGACAACTAAATCACTATGATGTCATAATCAATACACTCTTTTATTATGTCATAATGGTAAAAGAATGATAGCATTATGATGTCACAATCAAAACACCTCTTTAGTATCTCCTAATGGTAACACAATTAAAACATTATAATATTACAATCAAAACTCCCCTTTATGATGTCATATTGTTAAAATGATGATAGCATTATGACATCACAATCATAAGACCCCTTTCCGGTGTCATAATGATAAGACAACTAAATCACTGTGATGTCATAATCAATACACTCTTTTATTATGTCATAATGGTAAAAGAATGATAGCATTATGATGTCACAATCAAAACACCTCTTTAGTATCTCCTAATGGTAACACAATTAAAACATTATAATATTACAATCAAAACTCCCCTTTATGATGTCATAATGTTAAGGTGATGATAGCATTATGACATCACAATCATAAGACCCCTTTCCGGTGTCATAATGATAAGACAACTAAATCACTATGATGTCATAATCAATACACTCTTTTATTATGTCATAATGGTAAAAGAATGATAGCATTATGATGTCACAATCAAAACACCTCTTTAGTATCTCCTAATGGTAACACAATTAAAACATTATAATATTACAATCAAAACTCCCCTTTATGATGTCATATTGTTAAAATGATGATAGCATTATGACATCACAATCATAAGACCCCTTTCCGGTGTCATAATGATAAGACAACTAAATCACTATGATGTCATAATCAATACACTCTTTTATTATGTCATAATGGTAAAAGAATGATAGCATTATGATGTCACAATCAAAACACCTCTTTAGTATCTCCTAATGGTAACACAATTAAATCATTATAATATTACAATCAAAACTCCCCTTTATGATGTCATAATGTTAAGGTGATGATAGCATTATGACATCACAATCATAAGACCCCTTTCCGGTGTCATAATGATAAGACAACTAAATCACTATGATGTCATAATCAATACACTCTTTTATTATGTCATAATGGTAAAAGAATGATAGCATTATGATGTCACAATCAAAACACCTCTTTAGTATCTCCTAATGGTAACATAATTAAATCATTAGAATATTACAATCAAAACTCCCCTTTATGATGTCATAATGTTAAGGTGATGATAGCATTATGACATCACAATCATAAGACCCCTTTCCGGTGTCATAATGATAAGACAACTAAATCACTATGATGTCATAATCAATACACTCTTTTATTATGTCATAATGGTAAAAGAATGATAGCATTATGATGTCACAATCAAAACACCTCTTTAGTATCTCCTAATGGTAACACAATTAAAACATTATAATATTACAATCAAAACTCCCCTTTATGATGTCATATTGTTAAAATGATGATAGCATTATGACATCACAATCATAAGACCCCTTTCCGGTGTCATAATGATAAGACAACTAAATCACTGTGATGTCATAATCAATACACTCTTTTATTATGTCATAATGGTAAAAGAATGATAGCATTATGATGTCACAATCAAAACACCTCTTTAGTATCTCCTAATGGTAAAACAATTAAAACATTATAATGTTACAATCAAAACTCCCCTTTATGATGTCATATTGTTAAAATGATGATAGCATTATGACATCACAATCATAAGACCCCTTTCCGGTGTCATAATGATAAGACAACTAAATCACTATGATGTCATAATCAATACACTCTTTTATTATGTCATAATGGTAAAAGAATGATAGCATTATGATGTCACAATCAAAACACCTCTTTAGTATCTCCTAATGGTAACACAATTAAAACATTATAATATTACAATCAAAACTCCCCTTTATGATGTCATATTGTTAAAATGATGATAGCATTATGACATCACAATCATAAGACCCCTTTCCGGTGTCATAATGATAAGACAACTAAATCACTATGATGTCATAATCAATACACTCTTTTATTATGTCATAATGATAAAAGAATGATAGCATTATGATGTCACAATCAAAACACCTCTTTAGTATCTCCTAATGGTAACACAATTAAAACATTATAATATTACAATCAAAACTCCCCTTTATGATGTCATATTGTAAAAATGATGATAGCATTATGACATCACAATCATAAGACCCCTTTCCGGTGTCATAATGATAAGACAACTAAATCACTATGATGTCATAATCAATACACTCTTTTATTATGTCATAATGGTAAAAGAATGATAGCATTATGATGTCACAATCAAAACACCTCTTTAGTATCTCACAATGGTAACACAATTAAAACATTATAATATTACAATCAAAACTCCCCTTTATGATGTCATAATGTTAAGGTGATGATAGCATTATGACATCACAATCATAAGACCCCTTTCCGGTGTCATAATGATAAGACAACTAAATCACTATGATGTCATAATCAATACACTCTTTTATTATGTCATAATGGTAAAAGAATGATAGCATTATGATGTCACAATCAAAACACCTCTTTAGTATCTCCTAATGGTAACACAATTAAAACATTATAATATTACAATCAAAACTCCCCTTTATGATGTCATATTGTTAAAATGATTATAGCATTATGACATCACAATCATAAGACCCCTTTCTGGTGTCATAATGATAAGACAACTAAATCACTGTGATGTCATAATCAATACACTCTTTTATTATGTCATAATGGTAAAAGAATGATAGCATTATGATGTCACAATCAAAACACCTCTTTAGTATCTCCTAATGGTAACACAATTAAAACATTATAATATTACAATCAAAACTCCCCTTTATGATGTCATAATGTTAAGGTGATGATAGCATTATGACATCACAATCATAAGACCCCTTTCCGGTGTCATAATGATAAGACAACTAAATCACTATGATGTCATAATCAATACACTCTTTTATTATGTCATAATGGTAAAAGAATGATAGCATTATGATGTCACAATCAAAACACCTCTTTAGTATCTCCTAATGGTAACACAATTAAAACATTATAATATTACAATCAAAACTCCCCTTTATGATGTCATATTGTTAAAATGATGATAGCATTATGACATCACAATCATAAGACCCCTTTCCGGTGTCATAATGATAAGACAACTAAATCACTGTGATGTCATAATCAATACACTCTTTTATTATGTCATAATGGTAAAAGAATGATAGCATTATGATGTCACAATCAAAACACCTCTTTAGTATCTCCTAATGGTAACACAATTAAAACATTATAATGTTACAATCAAAACTCCCCTTTATGATGTCATATTGTTAAAATGATGATAGCATTATGACATCACAATCATAAGACCCCTTTCCGGTGTCATAATGATAAGACAACTAAATCACTATGATGTCATAATCAATACACTCTTTTATTATGTCATAATGGTAAAAGAATGATAGCATTATGATGTCACAATCAAAACACCTCTTTAGTATCTCCTAATGGTAACACAATTAAAACATTATAATATTACAATCAAAACTCCTCTTTATGATGTCATATTGTAAAAATGATGATAGCATTATGACATCACAATCATAAGACCCCTTTCCGGTGTCATAATGATAAGACAACTAAATCACTATGATGTCATAATCAATACACTCTTTTATTATGTCATAATGGTAAAAGAATGATAGCATTATGATGTCACAATCAAAACACCTCTTTAGTATCTCCTAATGGTAACACAATTAAAACATTATAATATTACAATCAAAACTCCCCTTTATGATGTCATATTGTTAAAATGATGATAGCATTATGACATCACAATCATAAGACCCCTTTCCGGTGTCATAATGATAAGACAACTAAATCACTATGATGTCATAATCAATACACTCTTTTATTATGTCATAATGGTAAAAGAATGATAGCATTATGATGTCACAATCAAAACACCTCTTTAGTATCTCCTAATGGTAACACAATTAAATCATTATAATATTACAATCAAAACTCCCCTTTATGATGTCATAATGTTAAGGTGATGATAGCATTATGACATCACAATCATAAGACCCCTTTCCGGTGTCATAATGATAAGACAACTAAATCACTATGATGTCATAATCAATACACTCTTTTATTATGTCATAATGATAAAAGAATGATAGCATTATGATGTCACAATCAAAACACCTCTTTAGTATCTCCTAATGGTAACACAATTAAAACATTATAATATTACAATCAAAACTCCCCTTTATGATGTCATATTGTAAAAATGATGATAGCATTATGACATCACAATCATAAGACCCCTTTCCGGTGTCATAATGATAAGACAACTAAATCACTATGATGTCATAATCAATACACTCTTTTATTATGTCATAATGGTAAAAGAATGATAGCATTATGATGTCACAATCAAAACACCTCTTTAGTATCTCCTAATGGTAACACAATTAAAACATTATAATATTACAATCAAAACTCCCCTTTATGATGTCATAATGTTAAGGTGATGATAGCATTATGACATCACAATCATAAGACCCCTTTCCGGTGTCATAATGATAAGACAACTAAATCACTATGATGTCATAATCAATACACTCTTTTATTATGTCATAATGGTAAAAGAATGATAGCATTATGATGTCACAATCAAAACACCTCTTTAGTATCTCCTAATGGTAACACAATTAAAACATTATAATATTACAATCAAAACTCCCCTTTATGATGTCATATTGTTAAAATGATGATAGCATTATGACATCACAATCATAAGACCCCTTTCCGGTGTCATAATGATAAGACAACTAAATCACTATGATGTCATAATCAATACACTCTTTTATTATGTCATAATGGTAAAAGAATGATAGCATTATGATGTCACAATCAAAACACCTCTTTAGTATCTCCTAATGGTAACACAATTAAAACATTATAATATTACAATCAAAACTCCCCTTTATGATGTCATAATGTTAAGGTGGTGATAGCATTATGACATCACAATCATAAGACCCCTTTCCAGTGTCATAATGATAAGACAACTAAATCACTATGATGTCATAATCAATACACTCTTTTATTATGTCATAATGGTAAAAGAATGATAGCATTATGATGTCACAATCAAAACACCTCTTTAGTATCTCCTAATGGTAACACAATTAAAACATTATAATATTACAATCAAAACTCCTCTTTATGATGTCATAATGTTAAAATGATGATAGCATTATGACATCACAATCATAAGACCCCTTTCCGGTGTCATAATGATAAGACAACTAAATCACTGTGATGTCATAATCAATACACTCTTTTATTATGTCATAATGGTAAAAGAATGATAGCATTATGATGTCACAATCAAAACACCTCTTTAGTATCTCCTAATGGTAACACAATTAAAACATTATAATATTACAATCAAAACTCCCCTTTATGATGTCATATTGTAAAAATGATGATAGCATTATGACATCACAATCATAAGACCCCTTTCCGGTGTCATAATGATAAGATAACTAAATCACTATGATGTCATAATCAATACACTCTTTTATTATGTCATAATGGTAAAAGAATGATAGCATTATGATGTCACAATCAAAACACCTCTTTAGTATCTCCTAATGGTAACACAATTAAAACATTATAATATTACAATCAAAACTCCCCTTTATGATGTCATATTGTTAAAATGATGATAGCATTATGACATCACAATCATAAGACCCCTTTCCGGTGTCATAATGATAAGACAACTAAATCACTATGATGTCATAATCAATACACTCTTTTATTATGTCATAATGGTAAAAGAATGATAGCATTATGATGTCACAATCAAAACACCTCTTTAGTATCTCCTAATGGTAACACAATTAAATCATTATAATATTACAATCAAAACTCCCCTTTATGATGTCATAATGTTAAGGGGATGATAGCATTATGAAATCACAATCATAAGACCCCTTTCCGGTGTCATAATGATAAGACAACTAAATCACTATGATGTCATAATCAATACACTCTTTTATTATGTCATAATGATAAAAGAATGATAGCATTATGATGTCACAATCAAAACACCTCTTTAGTATCTCCTAATGGTAACACAATTAAAACATTATAATATTACAATCAAAACTCCCCTTTATGATGTCATATTGTAAAAATGATGATAGCATTATGACATCACAATCATAAGACCCCTTTCCGGTGTCATAATGATAAGACAACTAAATCACTATGATGTCATAATCAATACACTCTTTTATTATGTCATAATGGTAAAAGAATGATAGCATTATGATGTCACAATCAAAACACCTCTTTAGTATCTCCTAATGGTAACACAATTAAAACATTATAATATTACAATCAAAACTCCCCTTTATGATGTCATATTGTTAAAATGATGATAGCATTATGACATCACAATCATAAGACCTCTTTCCGGTGTCATAATGATAAGACAACTAAATCACTATGATGTCATAATCAATACACTCTTTTATTATGTCATAATGGTAAAAGAATGATAGCATTATGATGTCACAAACAAAACACCTCTTTAGTATCTCCTAATGGTAACACAATTAAATCATTATAATATTACAATCAAAACTCCCCTTTATGATGTCATAATGTTAAGGTGATGATAGCATTATGACATCACAATCATAAGACCCCTTTCCGGTGTCATAATGATAAGACAACTAAATCACTATGATGTCATAATCAATACACTCTTTTATTATGTCATAATGGTAAAAGAATGATAGCATTATGATGTCACAATCAAAACACCTCTTTAGTATCTCCTAATGGTAACACAATTAAAACATTATAATATTACAATCAAAACTCCCCTTTATGATGTCATAATGTTAAGGTGATGATAGCATTATGACATCACAATCATAAGACCCCTTTCCGGTGTCATAATGATAAGACAACTAAATCACTATGATGTCATAATCAATACACTCTTTTATTGTGTCATAATGGTAAAAGAATGATAGCATTATGATGTCACAATCAAAACACCTCTTTAGTATCTCCTAATGGTAACACAATTAAAACATTATAATATTACAATCAAAACTCCCCTTTATGATGTCATATTGTTAAAATGATGATAGCATTATGACATCACAATCATAAGACCCCTTTCCGGTGTCATAATGATAAGACAACTAAATCACTATGATGTCATAATCAATACACTCTTTTATTATGTCATAATGGTAAAAGAATGATAGCATTATGATGTCACAATCAAAACACCTCTTTAGTATCTCCTAATGGTAACACAATTAAAACATTATAATATTACAATCAAAACTCCCCTTTATGATGTCATATTGTTAAAATGATGATAGCATTATGACATCACAATCATAAGACCCCTTTCCGGTGTCATAATGATAAGACAACTAAATCACTGTGATGTCATAATCAATACACTCTTTTATTATGTCATAATGGTAAAAGAATGATAGCATTATGATGTCACAATCAAAACACCTCTTTAGTATCTCCTAATGGTAACACAATTAAAACATTATAATGTTACAATCAAAACTCCCCTTCATGATGTCATGTTGTTAAAATGATGATAGCATTATGACATCACAATCATAAGACCCCTTTCCGGTGTCATAATGATAAGACAACTAAATCACTATGATGTCATAATCAATACACTCTTTTATTATGTCATAATGGTAAAAGAATGATAGCATTATGATGTCACAATCAAAACACCTCTTTAGTATCTCCTAATGGTAACACAATTAAAACATTATAATATTACAATCAAAACTCCTCTTTATGATGTCATATTGTAAAAATGATGATAGCATTATGACATCACAATCATAAGACCCCTTTCCGGTGTCATAATGATAAGACAACTAAATCACTATGATGTCATAATCAATACACTCTTTTATTATGTCATAATGGTAAAAGAATGATAGCATTATGATGTCACAATCAAAACACCTCTTTAGTATCTCCTAATGGTAACACAATTAAAACATTATAATATTACAATCAAAACTCCCCTTTATGATGTCATATTGTAAAAATGATGATAGCATTATGACATCACAATCATAAGACCCCTTTCCGGTGTCATAATGATAAGACAACTAAATCACTATGATGTCATAATCAATACACTCTTTTACTATGTCATAATGGTAAAAGAATGATAGCATTATGATGTCACAAACAAAACACCTCTTTAGTATCTCCTAATGGTAACATAATTAAATCATTATAATATTACAATCAAAACTCCCCTTTATGATGTCATAATGTTAAGGTGATGATAGCATTATGACATCACAATCATAAGACCCCTTTCCGGTGTCATAATGATAAGACAACTAAATCACTATGATGTCATAATCAATACACTCTTTTATTATGTCATAATGGTAAAAGAATGATAGCATTATGATGTCACAATCAAAACACCTCTTTAGTATCTCCTAATGGTAACACAATTAAAACATTATAATATTACAATCAAAACTCCCCTTTATGATGTCATAATGTTAAGGTGATGATAGCATTATGACATCACAATCATAAGACCCCTTTCCGGTGTCATAATGATAAGACAACTAAATCACTATGATGTCATAATCAATACACTCTTTTATTATGTCATAATGGTAAAAGAATGATAGCATTATGATGTCACAATCAAAACACCTCTTTAGTATCTCCTAATGGTAACACAATTAAAACATTATAATATTACAATCAAAACTCCCCTTTATGATGTCATATTGTAAAAATGATGATAGCATTATGACATCACAATCATAAGACCCCTTTCCGGTGTCATAATGATAAGACAACTAAATCACTATGATGTCATAATCAATACACTCTTTTACTATGTCATAATGGTAAAAGAATGATAGCATTATGATGTCACAAACAAAACACCTCTTTAGTATCTCCTAATGGTAACATAATTAAATCATTATAATATTACAATCAAAACTCCCCTTTATGATGTCATAATGTTAAGGTGATGATAGCATTATGACATCACAATCATAAGACCCCTTTCCGGTGTCATAATGATAAGACAACTAAATCACTATGATGTCATAATCAATACACTCTTTTATTATGTCATAATGGTAAAAGAATGATAGCATTATGATGTCACAATCAAAACACCTCTTTAGTATCTCCTAATGGTAACACAATTAAAACATTATAATATTACAATCAAAACTCCCCTTTATGATGTCATAATGTTAAGGTGATGATAGCATTATGACATCACAATCATAAGACCCCTTTCCGGTGTCATAATGATAAGACAACTAAATCACTATGATGTCATAATCAATACACTCTTTTATTATGTCATAATGGTAAAAGAATGATAGCATTATGATGTCACAATCAAAACACCTCTTTAGTATCTCCTAATGGTAACACAATTAAAACATTATAATATTACAATCAAAACTCCCCTTTATGATGTCATATTGTTAAAATGATGATAGCATTATGACATCACAATCATAAGACCCCTTTCCGGTGTCATAATGATAAGACAACTAAATCACTGTGATGTCATAATCAATACACTCTTTTATTATGTCATAATGGTAAAAGAATGATAGCATTATGATGTCACAATCAAAACACCTCTTTAGTATCTCCTAATGGTAACACAATTAAAACATTATAATATTACAATCAAAACTCCCCTTTATGATGTCATAATGTTAAGGTGATGATAGCATTATGACATCACAATCATAAGACCCCTTTCCGGTGTCATAATGATAAGACAACTAAATCACTATGATGTCATAATCAATACACTCTTTTATTATGTCATAATGGTAAAAGAATGATAGCATTATGATGTCACAATCAAAACACCTCTTTAGTATCTCCTAATGGTAACACAATTAAAACATTATAATATTACAATCAAAACTCCCCTTTATGATGTCATATTGTTAAAATGATGATAGCATTATGACATCACAATCATAAGACCCCTTTCCGGTGTCATAATGATAAGACAACTAAATCACTATGATGTCATAATCAATACACTCTTTTATTATGTCATAATGGTAAAAGAATGATAGCATTATGATGTCACAATCAAAACACCTCTTTAGTATCTCCTAATGGTAACACAATTAAATCATTATAATATTACAATCAAAACTCCCCTTTATGATGTCATAATGTTAAGGTGATGATAGCATTATGACATCACAATCATAAGACCCCTTTCCGGTGTCATAATGATAAGACAACTAAATCACTATGATGTC
This sequence comes from Spea bombifrons, assembly GCF_027358695.1. Classification (NCBI taxonomy): domain Eukaryota; kingdom Metazoa; phylum Chordata; class Amphibia; order Anura; family Pelobatidae; genus Spea; species Spea bombifrons. Next base: position 42,393,666 of record NC_071088.1, read on the forward strand.
ATAATCAATACACTCTTTTATTATGTCATAATGGTAAAAGAATGATAGCATTATGATGTCACAATCAAAACACCTCTTTAGTATCTCCTAATGGTAACACAATTAAATCATTATAATATTACAATCAAAACTCCCCTTTATGATGTCATAATGTTAAGGTGATGATAGCATTATGACATCACAATCATAAGACCCCTTTCCGGTGTCATAATGATAAGACAACTAAATCACTATGATGTCATAATCAATACACTCTTTTATTATGTCATAATGGTAAAAGAATGATAGCATTATGATGTCACAATCAAAACACCTCTTTAGTATCTCCTAATGGTAACACAATTAAAACATTATAATATTACAATCAAAACTCCCCTTTATGATGTCATATTGTTAAAATGATGATAGCATTATGACATCACAATCATAAGACCCCTTTCCGGTGTCATAATGATAAGACAACTAAATCACTGTGATGTCATAATCAATACACTCTTTTATTATGTCATAATGGTAAAAGAATGATAGCATTATGATGTCACAATCAAAACACCTCTTTAGTATCTCCTAATGGTAAAACAATTAAAACATTATAATGTTACAATCAAAACTCCCCTTTATGATGTCATATTGTTAAAATGATGATAGCATTATGACATCACAATCATAAGACCCCTTTCCGGTGTCATAATGATAAGACAACTAAATCACTATGATGTCATAATCAATACACTCTTTTATTATGTCATAATGGTAAAAGAATGATAGCATTATGATGTCACAATCAAAACACCTCTTTAGTATCTCCTAATGGTAACACAATTAAAACATTATAATATTACAATCAAAACTCCCCTTTATGATGTCATATTGTTAAAATGATGATAGCATTATGACATCACAATCATAAGACCCCTTTCCGGTGTCATAATGATAAGACAACTAAATCACTGTGATGTCATAATCAATACACTCTTTTATTATGTCATAATGGTAAAAGAATGATAGCATTATGATGTCACAATCAAAACACCTCTTTAGTATCTCCTAATGGTAACACAATTAAAACATTATAATATTACAATCAAAACTCCCCTTTATGATGTCATATTGTTAAAATGATGATAGCATTATGACATCACAATCATAAGACCCCTTTCCGGTGTCATAATGATAAGACAACTAAATCACTGTGATGTCATAATCAATACACTCTTTTATTATGTCATAATGGTAAAAGAATGATAGCATTATGATGTCACAATCAAAACACCTCTTTAGTATCTCCTAATGGTAACACAATTAAAACATTATAATGTTACAATCAAAACTCCCCTTCATGATGTCATGTTGTTAAAATGATGATAGCATTATGACATCACAATCATAAGACCCCTTTCCGGTGTCATAATGATAAGACAACTAAATCACTATGATGTCATAATCAATACACTCTTTTATTATGTCATAATGGTAAAAGAATGATAGCATTATGATGTCACAATCAAAACACCTCTTTAGTATCTCCTAATGGTAACACAATTAAAACATTATAATATTACAATCAAAACTCCCCTTTATGATGTCATATTGTTAAAATGATGATAGCATTATGACATCACAATCATAAGACCCCTTTCCGGTGTCATAATGATAAGACAACTAAATCACTGTGATGTCATAATCAATACACTCTTTTATTATGTCATAATGGTAAAAGAATGATAGCATTATGATGTCACAATCAAAACACCTCTTTACTATCTCCTAATGGTAACACAATTAAAACATTATAATATTACAATCAAAACTCCCCTTTATGATGTCATATTGTTAAAATGATGATAGCATTATGACATCACAATCATAAGACCCCTTTCCGGTGTCATAATGATAAGACAACTAAATCACTGTGATGTCATAATCAATACACTCTTTTATTATGTCATAATGGTAAAAGAATGATAGCATTATGATGTCACAATCAAAACACCTCTTTAGTATCTCCTAATGGTAACACAATTAAAACATTATAATGTTACAATCAAAACTCCCCTTCATGATGTCATGTTGTTAAAATGATGATAGCATTATGACATCACAATCATAAGACCCCTTTCCGGTGTCATAATGATAAGACAACTAAATCACTATGATGTCATAATCAATACACTCTTTTATTATGTCATAATGGTAAAAGAATGATAGCATTATGATGTCACAATCAAAACACCTCTTTAGTATCTCCTAATGGTAACACAATTAAAACATTATAATATTACAATCAAAACTCCTCTTTATGATGTCATATTGTAAAAATGATGATAGCATTATGACATCACAATCATAAGACCCCTTTCCGGTGTCATAATGATAAGACAACTAAATCACTATGATGTCATAATCAATACACTCTTTTATTATGTCATAATGGTAAAAGAATGATAGCATTATGATGTCACAATCAAAACACCTCTTTAGTATCTCCTAATGGTAACACAATTAAAACATTATAATATTACAATCAAAACTCCCCTTTATGATGTCATATTGTAAAAATGATGATAGCATTATGACATCACAATCATAAGACCCCTTTCCGGTGTCATAATGATAAGACAACTAAATCACTATGATGTCATAATCAATACACTCTTTTACTATGTCATAATGGTAAAAGAATGATAGCATTATGATGTCACAAACAAAACACCTCTTTAGTATCTCCTAATGGTAACATAATTAAATCATTATAATATTACAATCAAAACTCCCCTTTATGATGTCATAATGTTAAGGTGATGATAGCATTATGACATCACAATCATAAGACCCCTTTCCGGTGTCATAATGATAAGACAACTAAATCACTATGATGTCATAATCAATACACTCTTTTATTATGTCATAATGGTAAAAGAATGATAGCATTATGATGTCACAATCAAAACACCTCTTTAGTATCTCCTAATGGTAACACAATTAAAACATTATAATATTACAATCAAAACTCCCCTTTATGATGTCATAATGTTAAGGTGATGATAGCATTATGACATCACAATCATAAGACCCCTTTCCGGTGTCATAATGATAAGACAACTAAATCACTATGATGTCATAATCAATACACTCTTTTATTATGTCATAATGGTAAAAGAATGATAGCATTATGATGTCACAATCAAAACACCTCTTTAGTATCTCCTAATGGTAACACAATTAAAACATTATAATATTACAATCAAAACTCCCCTTTATGATGTCATATTGTTAAAATGATGATAGCATTATGACATCACAATCATAAGACCCCTTTCCGGTGTCATAATGATAAGACAACTAAATCACTGTGATGTCATAATCAATACACTCTTTTATTATGTCATAATGGTAAAAGAATGATAGCATTATGATGTCACAATCAAAACACCTCTTTAGTATCTCCTAATGGTAACACAATTAAAACATTATAATATTACAATCAAAACTCCCCTTTATGATGTCATAATGTTAAGGTGATGATAGCATTATGACATCACAATCATAAGACCCCTTTCCGGTGTCATAATGATAAGACAACTAAATCACTATGATGTCATAATCAATACACTCTTTTATTATGTCATAATGGTAAAAGAATGATAGCATTATGATGTCACAATCAAAACACCTCTTTAGTATCTCCTAATGGTAACACAATTAAAACATTATAATATTACAATCAAAACTCCCCTTTATGATGTCATATTGTTAAAATGATGATAGCATTATGACATCACAATCATAAGACCCCTTTCCGGTGTCATAATGATAAGACAACTAAATCACTATGATGTCATAATCAATACACTCTTTTATTATGTCATAATGGTAAAAGAATGATAGCATTATGATGTCACAATCAAAACACCTCTTTAGTATCTCCTAATGGTAACACAATTAAATCATTATAATATTACAATCAAAACTCCCCTTTATGATGTCATAATGTTAAGGTGATGATAGCATTATGACATCACAATCATAAGACCCCTTTCCGGTGTCATAATGATAAGACAACTAAATCACTATGATGTCATAATCAATACACTCTTTTATTATGTCATAATGGTAAAAGAATGATAGCATTATGATGTCACAATCAAAACACCTCTTTAGTATCTCCTAATGGTAACACAATTAAAACATTATAATATTACAATCAAAACTCCCCTTTATGATGTCATATTGTTAAAATGATGATAGCATTATGACATCACAATCATAAGACCCCTTTCCGGTGTCATAATGATAAGACAACTAAATCACTGTGATGTCATAATCAATACACTCTTTTATTATGTCATAATGGTAAAAGAATGATAGCATTATGATGTCACAATCAAAACACCTCTTTAGTATCTCCTAATGGTAAAACAATTAAAACATTATAATGTTACAATCAAAACTCCCCTTTATGATGTCATATTGTTAAAATGATGATAGCATTATGACATCACAATCATAAGACCCCTTTCCGGTGTCATAATGATAAGACAACTAAATCACTATGATGTCATAATCAATACACTCTTTTATTATGTCATAATGGTAAAAGAATGATAGCATTATGATGTCACAATCAAAACACCTCTTTAGTATCTCCTAATGGTAACACAATTAAAACATTATAATATTACAATCAAAACTCCCCTTTATGATGTCATATTGTTAAAATGATGATAGCATTATGACATCACAATCATAAGACCCCTTTCCGGTGTCATAATGATAAGACAACTAAATCACTATGATGTCATAATCAATACACTCTTTTATTATGTCATAATGATAAAAGAATGATAGCATTATGATGTCACAATCAAAACACCTCTTTAGTATCTCCTAATGGTAACACAATTAAAACATTATAATATTACAATCAAAACTCCCCTTTATGATGTCATATTGTAAAAATGATGATAGCATTATGACATCACAATCATAAGACCCCTTTCCGGTGTCATAATGATAAGACAACTAAATCACTATGATGTCATAATCAATACACTCTTTTATTATGTCATAATGGTAAAAGAATGATAGCATTATGATGTCACAATCAAAACACCTCTTTAGTATCTCACAATGGTAACACAATTAAAACATTATAATATTACAATCAAAACTCCCCTTTATGATGTCATAATGTTAAGGTGATGATAGCATTATGACATCACAATCATAAGACCCCTTTCCGGTGTCATAATGATAAGACAACTAAATCACTATGATGTCATAATCAATACACTCTTTTATTATGTCATAATGGTAAAAGAATGATAGCATTATGATGTCACAATCAAAACACCTCTTTAGTATCTCCTAATGGTAACACAATTAAAACATTATAATATTACAATCAAAACTCCCCTTTATGATGTCATATTGTTAAAATGATGATAGCATTATGACATCACAATCATAAGACCCCTTTCCGGTGTCATAATGATAAGACAACTAAATCACTGTGATGTCATAATCAATACACTCTTTTATTATGTCATAATGGTAAAAGAATGATAGCATTATGATGTCACAATCAAAACACCTCTTTAGTATCTCCTAATGGTAACACAATTAAAACATTATAATATTACAATCAAAACTCCCCTTTATGATGTCATAATGTTAAGGTGATGATAGCATTATGACATCACAATCATAAGACCCCTTTCCGGTGTCATAATGATAAGACAACTAAATCACTATGATGTCATAATCAATACACTCTTTTATTATGTCATAATGGTAAAAGAATGATAGCATTATGATGTCACAATCAAAACACCTCTTTAGTATCTCCTAATGGTAACACAATTAAAACATTATAATATTACAATCAAAACTCCCCTTTATGATGTCATATTGTTAAAATGATGATAGCATTATGACATCACAATCATAAGACCCCTTTCCGGTGTCATAATGATAAGACAACTAAATCACTATGATGTCATAATCAATACACTCTTTTATTATGTCATAATGGTAAAAGAATGATAGCATTATGATGTCACAATCAAAACACCTCTTTAGTATCTCCTAATGGTAACACAATTAAATCATTATAATATTACAATCAAAACTCCCCTTTATGATGTCATAATGTTAAGGTGATGATAGCATTATGACATCACAATCATAAGACCCCTTTCCGGTGTCATAATGATAAGACAACTAAATCACTATGATGTCATAATCAATACACTCTTTTATTATGTCATAATGGTAAAAGAATGATAGCATTATGATGTCACAATCAAAACACCTCTTTAGTATCTCCTAATGGTAACACAATTAAAACATTATAATATTACAATCAAAACTCCCCTTTATGATGTCATATTGTTAAAATGATGATAGCATTATGACATCACAATCATAAGACCCCTTTCCGGTGTCATAATGATAAGACAACTAAATCACTGTGATGTCATAATCAATACACTCTTTTATTATGTCATAATGGTAAAAGAATGATAGCATTATGATGTCACAATCAAAACACCTCTTTAGTATCTCCTAATGGTAAAACAATTAAAACATTATAATGTTACAATCAAAACTCCCCTTTATGATGTCATATTGTTAAAATGATGATAGCATTATGACATCACAATCATAAGACCCCTTTCCGGTGTCATAATGATAAGACAACTAAATCACTATGATGTCATAATCAATACACTCTTTTATTATGTCATAATGGTAAAAGAATGATAGCATTATGATGTCACAATCAAAACACCTCTTTAGTATCTCCTAATGGTAACACAATTAAAACATTATAATATTACAATCAAAACTCCCCTTTATGATGTCATATTGTTAAAATGATGATAGCATTATGACATCACAATCATAAGACCCCTTTCCGGTGTCATAATGATAAGACAACTAAATCACTGTGATGTCATAATCAATACACTCTTTTATTATGTCATAATGGTAAAAGAATGATAGCATTATGATGTCACAATCAAAACACCTCTTTAGTATCTCCTAATGGTAACACAATTAAAACATTATAATATTACAATCAAAACTCCCCTTTATGATGTCATAATGTTAAGGTGATGATAGCATTATGACATCACAATCATAAGACCCCTTTCCGGTGTCATAATGATAAGACAACTAAATCACTATGATGTCATAATCAATACACTCTTTTATTATGTCATAATGGTAAAAGAATGATAGCATTATGATGTCACAATCAAAACACCTCTTTAGTATCTCCTAATGGTAACACAATTAAAACATTATAATATTACAATCAAAACTCCCCTTTATGATGTCATATTGTTAAAATGATGATAGCATTATGACATCACAATCATAAGACCCCTTTCCGGTGTCATAATGATAAGACAACTAAATCACTATGATGTCATAATCAATACACTCTTTTATTATGTCATAATGGTAAAAGAATGATAGCATTATGATGTCACAATCAAAACACCTCTTTAGTATCTCCTAATGGTAACACAATTAAAACATTATAATATTACAATCAAAACTCCCCTTTATGATGTCATATTGTTAAAATTATGATAGCATTATGACATCACAATCATAAGACCCCTTTCCGGTGTCATAATGATAAGACAACTAAATCACTGTGATGTCATAATCAATACACTCTTTTATTATGTCATAATGGTAAAAGAATGATAGCATTATGATGTCACAATCAAAACACCTCTTTAGTATCTCCTAATGGTAACACAATTAAAACATTATAATGTTACAATCAAAACTCCCCTTTATGATGTCATATTGTTAAAATGATGATAGCATTATGACATCACAATCATAAGACCCCTTTCCGGTGTCATAATGATAAGACAACTAAATCACTATGATGTCATAATCAATACACTCTTTTATTATGTCATAATGGTAAAAGAATGATAGCATTATGATGTCACAATCAAAACACCTCTTTAGTATCTCCTAATGGTAACACAATTAAAACATTATAATATTACAATCAAAACTCCTCTTTATGATGTCATATTGTAAAAATGATGATAGCATTATGACATCACAATCATAAGACCCCTTTCCGGTGTCATAATGATAAGACAACTAAATCACTATGATGTCATAATCAATACACTCTTTTATTATGTCATAATGGTAAAAGAATGATAGCATTATGATGTCACAATCAAAACACCTCTTTAGTATCTCCTAATGGTAACACAATTAAAACATTATAATATTACAATCAAAACTCCCCTTTATGATGTCATATTGTTAAAATGATGATAGCATTATGACATCACAATCATAAGACCCCTTTCCGGTGTCATAATGATAAGACAACTAAATCACTATGATGTCATAATCAATACACTCTTTTATTATGTCATAATGGTAAAAGAATGATAGCATTATGATGTCACAATCAAAACACCTCTTTAGTATCTCCTAATGGTAACACAATTAAATCATTATAATATTACAATCAAAACTCCCCTTTATGATGTCATAATGTTAAGGTGATGATAGCATTATGACATCACAATCATAAGACCCCTTTCCGGTGTCATAATGATAAGACAACTAAATCACTATGATGTCATAATCAATACACTCTTTTATTATGTCATAATGATAAAAGAATGATAGCATTATGATGTCACAATCAAAACACCTCTTTAGTATCTCCTAATGGTAACACAATTAAAACATTATAATATTACAATCAAAACTCCCCTTTATGATGTCATATTGTAAAAATGATGATAGCATTATGACATCACAATCATAAGACCCCTTTCCGGTGTCATAATGATAAGACAACTAAATCACTATGATGTCATACTCAATACACTCTTTTATTATGTCATAATGGTAAAAGAATGATAGCATGATGATCTCACAATCAAAACACCTGTTTAGTATCTCCTAATGGTAACACAATTAAAACATTATAATATTACAATCAAAACTCCCCTTTATGATGTCATATTGTTAAAATGATGATAGCATTATGACATCACAATCATAAGACCCCTTTCCGGTGTCATAATGATAAGACAACTAAATCACTATGATGTCATAATCAATACACTCTTTTATTATGTCATAATGGTAAAAGAATGATAGCATTATGATGTCACAATCAAAACACCTCTTTAGTATCTCCTAATGGTAACACAATTAAATCATTATAATATTACAATCAAAACTCCCCTTTATGATGTCATAATGTTAAGGTGATGATAGCATTATGACATCACAATCATAAGTCCCCTTTCCGGTGTCATAATGATAAGACAACTAAATCACTATGATCTCATAATCAATACACTCTTTTATTATGTCATAATGGTAAAAGAATGATAGCATTATGATGTCACAATCAAAACACCTCTTTAGTATCTCCTAATGGTAACACAATTAAAAAATTATAATATTACAATCAAAACTCCCCTTTATGATGTCATAATGTTAAGGTGATGATAGCATTATGACATCACAATCATAAGACCCCTTTCCAGTGTCATAATGATAAGACAACTAAATCACTATGATGTCATAATCAATACACTCTTTTATTATGTCATAATGGTAAAAGAATGATAGCATTATGATGTCACAATCAAAACACCTCTTTAGTATCTCCTAATGGTAACACAATTAAAACATTATAATATTACAATCAAAACTCCCCTTTATGATGTCATAATGTTAAAATGATGATAGCATTATGACATCACAATCATAAGACCCCTTTCCGGTGTCATAATGATAAGACAACTAAATCACTGTGATGTCATAATCAATACACTCTTTTATTATGTCATAATGGTAAAAGAATGATAGCATTATGATGTCACAATCAAAACACCTCTTTAGTATCTCCTAATGGTAACACAATTAAAACATTATAATGTTACAATCAAAACTCCCCTTTATGATGTCATATTGTTAAAATGATGATAGCATTATGACATCACAATCATGAGACCCCTTTCCGGTGTCATAATGATAAGATAACTAAATCACTGTGATGTCATAATCAATACACTCTTTTATTATGTCATAATGGTAAAAGAATGATAGCATTATGATGTCACAATCAAAACACCTCTTTAGTATCTCCTAATGGTAACACAATTAAAACATTATAATGTTACAATCAAAACTCCCCTTTATGATGTCATATTGTTAAAATGATGATAGCATTATGACATCACAATCATAAGACCCCTTTCCGGTGTCATAATGATAAGACAACTAAATCACTATGATGTCATAATCAATACACTCTTTTATTATGTCATAATGGTAAAAGAATGATAGCATTATGATGTCACAATCAAAACACCTCTTTAGTATCTCCTAATGGTAACACAATTAAAACATTATAATATTACAATCAAAACTCCCCTTTATGATGTCATATTGTTAAAATGATGATAGCATTATGACATCACAATCATAAGACCCCTTTCCGGTGTCATAATGATAAGACAACTAAATCACTATGATGTCATAATCAATACACTCTTTTATTATGTCATAATGGTAAAAGAATGATAGCATTATGATGTCACAATCAAAACACCTCTTTAGTATCTCCTAATGGTAACACAATTAAATCATTATAATATTACAATCAAAACTCCCCTTTATGATGTCATAATGTTAAGGTGATGATAGCATTATGACATCACAATCATAAGACCCCTTTCCGGTGTCATAATGATAAGACAACTAAATCACTATGATGTCATAATCAATACACTCTTTTATTATGTCATAATGGTAAAAGAATGATAGCATTATGATGTCACAATCAAAACACCTCTTTAGTATCTCCTAATGGTAACACAATTAAAACATTATAATATTACAATCAAAACTCCCCTTTATGATGTCATATTGTTAAAATGATGATAGCATTATGACATCACAATCATAAGACCCCTTTCCGGTGTCATAATGATAAGACAACTAAATCACTGTGATGTCATAATCAATACACTCTTTTATTATGTCATAATGGTAAAAGAATGATAGCATTATGATGTCACAATCAAAACACCTCTTTAGTATCTCCTAATGGTAAAACAATTAAAACATTATAATGTTACAATCAAAACTCCCCTTTATGATGTCATATTGTTAAAATGATGATAGCATTATGACATCACAATCATAAGACCCCTTTCCGGTGTCATAATGATAAGACAACTAAATCACTGTGATGTCATAATCAATACACTCTTTTATTATGTCATAATGGTAAAAGAATGATAGCATTATGATGTCACAATCAAAACACCTCTTTAGTATCTCCTAATGGTAACACAATTAAAACATTATAATATTACAATCAAAACTCCCCTTTATGATGTCATAATGTTAAGGTGATGATAGCATTATGACATCACAATCATAAGACCCCTTTCCGGTGTCATAATGATAAGACAACTAAATCACTATGATGTCATAATCAATACACTCTTTTATTATGTCATAATGGTAAAAGAATGATAGCATTATGATGTCACAATCAAAACACCTCTTTAGTATCTCCTAATGGTAACACAATTAAAACATTATAATATTACAATCAAAACTCCCCTTTATGATGTCATATTGTTAAAATGATGATAGCATTATGACATCACAATCATAAGACCCCTTTCCGGTGTCATAATGATAAGACAACTAAATCACTATGATGTCATAATCAATACACTCTTTTATTATGTCATAATGGTAAAAGAATGATAGCATTATGATGTCACAATCAAAACACCTCTTTAGTATCTCCTAATGGTAACACAATTAAAACATTATAATATTACAATCAAAACTCCCCTTTATGATGTCATATTGTTAAAATTATGATAGCATTATGACATCACAATCATAAGACCCCTTTCCGGTGTCATAATGATAAGACAACTAAATCACTGTGATGTCATAATCAATACACTCTTTTATTATGTCATAATGGTAAAAGAATGATAGCATTATGATGTCACAATCAAAACACCTCTTTAGTATCTCCTAATGGTAACACAATTAAAACATTATAATGTTACAATCAAAACTCCCCTTTATGATGTCATATTGTTAAAATGATGATAGCATTATGACATCACAATCATAAGACCCCTTTCCGGTGTCATAATGATAAGACAACTAAATCACTATGATGTCATAATCAATACACTCTTTTATTATGTCATAATGGTAAAAGAATGATAGCATTATGATGTCACAATCAAAACACCTCTTTAGTATCTCCTAATGGTAACACAATTAAAACATTATAATATTACAATCAAAACTCCCCTTTATGATGTCATATTGTTAAAATGATGATAGCATTATGACATCACAATCATAAGACCCCTTTCCGGTGTCATAATGATAAGACAACTAAATCACTATGATGTCATAATCAATACACTCTTTTATTATGTCATAATGGTAAAAGAATGATAGCATTATGATGTCACAATCAAAACACCTCTTTAGTATCTCCTAATGGTAACACAATTAAATCATTATAATATTACAATCAAAACTCCCCTTTATGATGTCATAATGTTAAGGTGATGATAGCATTATGACATCACAATCATAAGACCCCTTTCCGGTGTCATAATGATAAGACAACTAAATCACTATGATGTCATAATCAATACACTCTTTTATTATGTCATAATGGTAAAAGAATGATAGCATTATGATGTCACAATCAAAACACCTCTTTAGTATCTCCTAATGGTAACACAATTAAAACATTATAATATTACAATCAAAACTCCCCTTTATGATGTCATATTGTTAAAATGATGATAGCATTATGACATCACAATCATAAGACCCCTTTCCGGTGTCATAATGATAAGACAACTAAATCACTGTGATGTCATAATCAATACACTCTTTTATTATGTCATAATGGTAAAAGAATGATAGCATTATGATGTCACAATCAAAACACCTCTTTAGTATCTCCTAATGGTAAAACAATTAAAACATTATAATGTTACAATCAAAACTCCCCTTTATGATGTCATATTGTTAAAATGATGATAGCATTATGACATCACAATCATAAGACCCCTTTCCGGTGTCATAATGATAAGACAACTAAATCACTATGATGTCATAATCAATACACTCTTTTATTATGTCATAATGGTAAAAGAATGATAGCATTATGATGTCACAATCAAAACACCTCTTTAGTATCTCCTAATGGTAACACAATTAAAACATTATAATATTACAATCAAAACTCCCCTTTATGATGTCATATTGTTAAAATGATGATAGCATTATGACATCACAATCATAAGACCCCTTTCCGGTGTCATAATGATAAGACAACTAAATCACTATGATGTCATAATCAATACACTCTTTTATTATGTCATAATGATAAAAGAATGATAGCATTATGATGTCACAATCAAAACACCTCTTTAGTATCTCCTAATGGTAACACAATTAAAACATTATAATATTACAATCAAAACTCCCCTTTATGATGTCATATTGTAAAAATGATGATAGCATTATGACATCACAATCATAAGACCCCTTTCCGGTGTCATAATGATAAGACAACTAAATCACTATGATGTCATAATCAATACACTCTTTTATTATGTCATAATGGTAAAAGAATGATAGCATTATGATGTCACAATCAAAACACCTCTTTAGTATCTCACAATGGTAACACAATTAAAACATTATAATATTACAATCAAAACTCCCCTTTATGATGTCATAATGTTAAGGTGATGATAGCATTATGACATCACAATCATAAGACCCCTTTCCGGTGTCATAATGATAAGACAACTAAATCACTATGATGTCATAATCAATACACTCTTTTATTATGTCATAATGGTAAAAGAATGATAGCATTATGATGTCACAATCAAAACACCTCTTTAGTATCTCCTAATGGTAACACAATTAAAACATTATAATATTACAATCAAAACTCCCCTTTATGATGTCATATTGTTAAAATGATGATAGCATTATGACATCACAATCATAAGACCCCTTTCCGGTGTCATAATGATAAGACAACTAAATCACTGTGATGTCATAATCAATACACTCTTTTATTATGTCATAATGGTAAAAGAATGATAGCATTATGATGTCACAATCAAAACACCTCTTTAGTATCTCCTAATGGTAACACAATTAAAACATTATAATATTACAATCAAAACTCCCCTTTATGATGTCATAATGTTAAGGTGATGATAGCATTATGACATCACAATCATAAGACCCCTTTCCGGTGTCATAATGATAAGACAACTAAATCACTATGATGTCATAATCAATACACTCTTTTATTATGTCATAATGGTAAAAGAATGATAGCATTATGATGTCACAATCAAAACACCTCTTTAGTATCTCCTAATGGTAACACAATTAAAACATTATAATATTACAATCAAAACTCCCCTTTATGATGTCATATTGTTAAAATGATGATAGCATTATGACATCACAATCATAAGACCCCTTTCCGGTGTCATAATGATAAGACAACTAAATCACTATGATGTCATAATCAATACACTCTTTTATTATGTCATAATGGTAAAAGAATGATAGCATTATGATGTCACAATCAAAACACCTCTTTAGTATCTCCTAATGGTAACACAATTAAAACATTATAATATTACAATCAAAACTCCCCTTTATGATGTCATATTGTTAAAATTATGATAGCATTATGACATCACAATCATAAGACCCCTTTCCGGTGTCATAATGATAAGACAACTAAATCACTGTGATGTCATAATCAATACACTCTTTTATTATGTCATAATGGTAAAAGAATGATAGCATTATGATGTCACAATCAAAACACCTCTTTAGTATCTCCTAATGGTAACACAATTAAAACATTATAATGTTACAATCAAAACTCCCCTTTATGATGTCATATTGTTAAAATGATGATAGCATTATGACATCACAATCATAAGACCCCTTTCCGGTGTCATAATGATAAGACAACTAAATCACTATGATGTCATAATCAATACACTCTTTTATTATGTCATAATGGTAAAAGAATGATAGCATTATGATGTCACAATCAAAACACCTCTTTAGTATCTCCTAATGGTAACACAATTAAAACATTATAATATTACAATCAAAACTCCTCTTTATGATGTCATATTGTAAAAATGATGATAGCATTATGACATCACAATCATAAGACCCCTTTCCGGTGTCATAATGATAAGACAACTAAATCACTATGATGTCATAATCAATACACTCTTTTATTATGTCATAATGGTAAAAGAATGATAGCATTATGATGTCACAATCAAAACACCTCTTTAGTATCTCCTAATGGTAACACAATTAAAACATTATAATATTACAATCAAAACTCCCCTTTATGATGTCATATTGTTAAAATGATGATAGCATTATGACATCACAATCATAAGACCCCTTTCCGGTGTCATAATGATAAGACAACTAAATCACTATGATGTCATAATCAATACACTCTTTTATTATGTCATAATGGTAAAAGAATGATAGCATTATGATGTCACAATCAAAACACCTCTTTAGTATCTCCTAATGGTAACACAATTAAATCATTATAATATTACAATCAAAACTCCCCTTTATGATGTCATAATGTTAAGGTGATGATAGCATTATGACATCACAATCATAAGACCCCTTTCCGGTGTCATAATGATAAGACAACTAAATCACTATGATGTCATAATCAATACACTCTTTTATTATGTCATAATGATAAAAGAATGATAGCATTATGATGTCACAATCAAAACACCTCTTTAGTATCTCCTAATGGTAACACAATTAAAACATTATAATATTACAATCAAAACTCCCCTTTATGATGTCATATTGTAAAAATGATGATAGCATTATGACATCACAATCATAAGACCCCTTTCCGGTGTCATAATGATAAGACAACTAAATCACTATGATGTCATACTCAATACACTCTTTTATTATGTCATAATGGTAAAAGAATGATAGCATGATGATCTCACAATCAAAACACCTGTTTAGTATCTCCTAATGGTAACACAATTAAAACATTATAATATTACAATCAAAACTCCCCTTTATGATGTCATATTGTTAAAATGATGATAGCATTATGACATCACAATCATAAGACCCCTTTCCGGTGTCATAATGATAAGACAACTAAATCACTATGATGTCATAATCAATACACTCTTTTATTATGTCATAATGGTAAAAGAATGATAGCATTATGATGTCACAATCAAAACACCTCTTTAGTATCTCCTAATGGTAACACAATTAAATCATTATAATATTACAATCAAAACTCCCCTTTATGATGTCATAATGTTAAGGTGATGATAGCATTATGACATCACAATCATAAGTCCCCTTTCCGGTGTCATAATGATAAGACAACTAAATCACTATGATCTCATAATCAATACACTCTTTTATTATGTCATAATGGTAAAAGAATGATAGCATTATGATGTCACAATCAAAACACCTCTTTAGTATCTCCTAATGGTAACACAATTAAAACATTATAATATTACAATCAAAACTCCCCTTTATGATGTCATAATGTTAAGGTGATGATAGCATTATGACATCACAATCATAAGACCCCTTTCCAGTGTCATAATGATAAGACAACTAAATCACTATGATGTCATAATCAATACACTCTTTTATTATGTCATAATGGTAAAAGAATGATAGCATTATGATGTCACAATCAAAACACCTCTTTAGTATCTCCTAATGGTAACACAATTAAAACATTATAATATTACAATCAAAACTCCCCTTTATGATGTCATAATGTTAAAATGATGATAGCATTATGACATCACAATCATAAGACCCCTTTCCGGTGTCATAATGATAAGACAACTAAATCACTGTGATGTCATAATCAATACACTCTTTTATTATGTCATAATGGTAAAAGAATGATAGCATTATGATGTCACAATCAAAACACCTCTTTAGTATCTCCTAATGGTAACACAATTAAAACATTATAATGTTACAATCAAAACTCCCCTTTATGATGTCATATTGTTAAAATGATGATAGCATTATGACATCACAATCATGAGACCCCTTTCCGGTGTCATAATGATAAGATAACTAAATCACTGTGATGTCATAATCAATACACTCTTTTATTATGTCATAATGGTAAAAGAATGATAGCATTATGATGTCACAATCAAAACACCTCTTTAGTATCTCCTAATGGTAACACAATTAAAACATTATAATGTTACAATCAAAACTCCCCTTTATGATGTCATATTGTTAAAATGATGATAGCATTATGACATCACAATCATAAGACCCCTTTCCGGTGTCATAATGATAAGACAACTAAATCACTATGATGTCATAATCAATACACTCTTTTATTATGTCATAATGGTAAAAGAATGATAGCATTATGATGTCACAATCAAAACACCTCTTTAGTATCTCCTAATGGTAACACAATTAAAACATTATAATATTACAATCAAAACTCCCCTTTATGATGTCATATTGTTAAAATGATGATAGCATTATGACATCACAATCATAAGACCCCTTTCCGGTGTCATAATGATAAGACAACTAAATCACTATGATGTCATAATCAATACACTCTTTTATTATGTCATAATGATAAAAGAATGATAGCATTATGATGTCACAATCAAAACACCTCTTTAGTATCTCCTAATGGTAACACAATTAAAACATTATAATATTACAATCAAAACTCCCCTTTATGATGTCATATTGTAAAAATGATGATAGCATTATGACATCACAATCATAAGACCCCTTTCCGGTGTCATAATGATAAGACAACTAAATCACTATGATGTCATAATCAATACACTCTTTTATTATGTCATAATGGTAAAAGAATGATAGCATTATGATGTCACAATCAAAACACCTCTTTAGTATCTCACAATGGTAACACAATTAAAACATTATAATATTACAATCAAAACTCCCCTTTATGATGTCATAATGTTAAGGTGATGATAGCATTATGACATCACAATCATAAGACCCCTTTCCGGTGTCATAATGATAAGACAACTAAATCACTATGATGTCATAATCAATACACTCTTTTATTATGTCATAATGGTAAAAGAATGATAGCATTATGATGTCACAATCAAAACACCTCTTTAGTATCTCCTAATGGTAACACAATTAAAACATTATAATATTACAATCAAAACTCCCCTTTATGATGTCATATTGTTAAAATGATGATAGCATTATGACATCACAATCATAAGACCCCTTTCCGGTGTCATAATGATAAGACAACTAAATCACTGTGATGTCATAATCAATACACTCTTTTATTATGTCATAATGGTAAAAGAATGATAGCATTATGATGTCACAATCAAAACACCTCTTTAGTATCTCCTAATGGTAACACAATTAAAACATTATAATATTACAATCAAAACTCCCCTTTATGATGTCATAATGTTAAGGTGATGATAGCATTATGACATCACAATCATAAGACCCCTTTCCGGTGTCATAATGATAAGACAACTAAATCACTATGATGTCATAATCAATACACTCTTTTATTATGTCATAATGGTAAAAGAATGATAGCATTATGATGTCACAATCAAAACACCTCTTTAGTATCTCCTAATGGTAACACAATTAAAACATTATAATATTACAATCAAAACTCCCCTTTATGATGTCATATTGTTAAAATGATGATAGCATTATGACATCACAATCATAAGACCCCTTTCCGGTGTCATAATGATAAGACAACTAAATCACTATGATGTCATAATCAATACACTCTTTTATTATGTCATAATGGTAAAAGAATGATAGCATTATGATGTCACAATCAAAACACCTCTTTAGTATCTCCTAATGGTAACACAATTAAAACATTATAATATTACAATCAAAACTCCCCTTTATGATGTCATATTGTTAAAATTATGATAGCATTATGACATCACAATCATAAGACCCCTTTCCGGTGTCATAATGATAAGACAACTAAATCACTGTGATGTCATAATCAATACACTCTTTTATTATGTCATAATGGTAAAAGAATGATAGCATTATGATGTCACAATCAAAACACCTCTTTAGTATCTCCTAATGGTAACACAATTAAAACATTATAATGTTACAATCAAAACTCCCCTTTATGATGTCATATTGTTAAAATGATGATAGCATTATGACATCACAATCATAAGACCCCTTTCCGGTGTCATAATGATAAGACAACTAAATCACTATGATGTCATAATCAATACACTCTTTTATTATGTCATAATGGTAAAAGAATGATAGCATTATGATGTCACAATCAAAACACCTCTTTAGTATCTCCTAATGGTAACACAATTAAAACATTATAATATTACAATCAAAACTCCTCTTTATGATGTCATATTGTAAAAATGATGATAGCATTATGACATCACAATCATAAGACCCCTTTCCGGTGTCATAATGATAAGACAACTAAATCACTATGATGTCATAATCAATACACTCTTTTATTATGTCATAATGGTAAAAGAATGATAGCATTATGATGTCACAATCAAAACACCTCTTTAGTATCTCCTAATGGTAACACAATTAAAACATTATAATATTACAATCAAAACTCCCCTTTATGATGTCATATTGTTAAAATGATGATAGCATTATGACATCACAATCATAAGACCCCTTTCCGGTGTCATAATGATAAGACAACTAAATCACTATGATGTCATAATCAATACACTCTTTTATTATGTCATAATGGTAAAAGAATGATAGCATTATGATGTCACAATCAAAACACCTCTTTAGTATCTCCTAATGGTAACACAATTAAATCATTATAATATTACAATCAAAACTCCCCTTTATGATGTCATAATGTTAAGGTGATGATAGCATTATGACATCACAATCATAAGACCCCTTTCCGGTGTCATAATGATAAGACAACTAAATCACTATGATGTCATAATCAATACACTCTTTTATTATGTCATAATGATAAAAGAATGATAGCATTATGATGTCACAATCAAAACACCTCTTTAGTATCTCCTAATGGTAACACAATTAAAACATTATAATATTACAATCAAAACTCCCCTTTATGATGTCATATTGTAAAAATGATGATAGCATTATGACATCACAATCATAAGACCCCTTTCCGGTGTCATAATGATAAGACAACTAAATCACTATGATGTCATAATCAATACACTCTTTTATTATGTCATAATGGTAAAAGAATGATAGCATTATGATGTCACAATCAAAACACCTCTTTAGTATCTCCTAATGGTAACACAATTAAATCATTATAATATTACAATCAAAACTCCCCTTTATGATGTCATAATGTTAAGGTGATGATAGCATTATGACATCACAATCATAAGACCCCTTTCCGGTGTCATAATGATAAGACAACTAAATCACTATGATGTCATAATCAATACACTCTTTTATTATGTCATAATGGTAAAAGAATGATAGCATTATGATGTCACAATCAAAACACCTCTTTAGTATCTCCTAATGGTAACACAATTAAATCATTATAATATTACAATCAAAACTCCCCTTTATGATGTCATAATGTTAAGGTGATGATAGCATTATGACATCACAATCATAAGACCCCTTTCCGGTGTCATAATGATAAGACAACTAAATCACTATGATGTCATAATCAATACACTCTTTTATTATGTCATAATGGTAAAAGAATGATAGCATTATGATGTCACAATCAAAACACCTCTTTAGTATCTCCTAATGGTAACACAATTAAAACATTATAATATTACAATCAAAACTCCCCTTTATGATGTCATATTGTTAAAATGATGATAGCATTATGACATCACAATCATAAGACCCCTTTCCGGTGTCATAATGATAAGACAACTAAATCACTGTGATGTCATAATCAATACACTCTTTTATTATGTCATAATGGTAAAAGAATGATAGCATTATGATGTCACAATCAAAACACCTCTTTAGTATCTCCTAATGGTAAAACAATTAAAACATTATAATGTTACAATCAAAACTCCCCTTTATGATGTCATATTGTTAAAATGATGATAGCATTATGACATCACAATCATAAGACCCCTTTCCGGTGTCATAATGATAAGACAACTAAATCACTATGATGTCATAATCAATACACTCTTTTATTATGTCATAATGGTAAAAGAATGATAGCATTATGATGTCACAATCAAAACACCTCTTTAGTATCTCCTAATGGTAACACAATTAAAACATTATAATATTACAATCAAAACTCCCCTTTATGATGTCATATTGTTAAAATGATGATAGCATTATGACATCACAATCATAAGACCCCTTTCCGGTGTCATAATGATAAGACAACTAAATCACTGTGATGTCATAATCAATACACTCTTTTATTATGTCATAATGGTAAAAGAATGATAGCATTATGATGTCACAATCAAAACACCTCTTTAGTATCTCCTAATGGTAACACAATTAAAACATTATAATATTACAATCAAAACTCCCCTTTATGATGTCATATTGTTAAAATGATGATAGCATTATGACATCACAATCATAAGACCCCTTTCCGGTGTCATAATGATAAGACAACTAAATCACTGTGATGTCATAATCAATACACTCTTTTATTATGTCATAATGGTAAAAGAATGATAGCATTATGATGTCACAATCAAAACACCTCTTTAGTATCTCCTAATGGTAACACAATTAAAACATTATAATGTTACAATCAAAACTCCCCTTCATGATGTCATGTTGTTAAAATGATGATAGCATTATGACATCACAATCATAAGACCCCTTTCCGGTGTCATAATGATAAGACAACTAAATCACTATGATGTCATAATCAATACACTCTTTTATTATGTCATAATGGTAAAAGAATGATAGCATTATGATGTCACAATCAAAACACCTCTTTAGTATCTCCTAATGGTAACACAATTAAAACATTATAATATTACAATCAAAACTCCCCTTTATGATGTCATATTGTTAAAATGATGATAGCATTATGACATCACAATCATAAGACCCCTTTCCGGTGTCATAATGATAAGACAACTAAATCACTGTGATGTCATAATCAATACACTCTTTTATTATGTCATAATGGTAAAAGAATGATAGCATTATGATGTCACAATCAAAACACCTCTTTAGTATCTCCTAATGGTAACACAATTAAAACATTATAATATTACAATCAAAACTCCCCTTTATGATGTCATATTGTTAAAATGATGATAGCATTATGACATCACAATCATAAGACCCCTTTCCGGTGTCATAATGATAAGACAACTAAATCACTGTGATGTCATAATCAATACACTCTTTTATTATGTCATAATGGTAAAAGAATGATAGCATTATGATGTCACAATCAAAACACCTCTTTAGTATCTCCTAATGGTAACACAATTAAAACATTATAATGTTACAATCAAAACTCCCCTTCATGATGTCATGTTGTTAAAATGATGATAGCATTATGACATCACAATCATAAGACCCCTTTCCGGTGTCATAATGATAAGACAACTAAATCACTATGATGTCATAATCAATACACTCTTTTATTATGTCATAATGGTAAAAGAATGATAGCATTATGATGTCACAATCAAAACACCTCTTTAGTATCTCCTAATGGTAACACAATTAAAACATTATAATATTACAATCAAAACTCCTCTTTATGATGTCATATTGTAAAAATGATGATAGCATTATGACATCACAATCATAAGACCCCTTTCCGGTGTCATAATGATAAGACAACTAAATCACTATGATGTCATAATCAATACACTCTTTTATTATGTCATAATGGTAAAAGAATGATAGCATTATGATGTCACAATCAAAACACCTCTTTAGTATCTCCTAATGGTAACACAATTAAAACATTATAATATTACAATCAAAACTCCCCTTTATGATGTCATATTGTAAAAATGATGATAGCATTATGACATCACAATCATAAGACCCCTTTCCGGTGTCATAATGATAAGACAACTAAATCACTATGATGTCATAATCAATACACTCTTTTACTATGTCATAATGGTAAAAGAATGATAGCATTATGATGTCACAAACAAAACACCTCTTTAGTATCTCCTAATGGTAACATAATTAAATCATTATAATATTACAATCAAAACTCCCCTTTATGATGTCATAATGTTAAGGTGATGATAGCATTATGACATCACAATCATAAGACCCCTTTCCGGTGTCATAATGATAAGACAACTAAATCACTATGATGTCATAATCAATACACTCTTTTATTATGTCATAATGGTAAAAGAATGATAGCATTATGATGTCACAATCAAAACACCTCTTTAGTATCTCCTAATGGTAACACAATTAAAACATTATAATATTACAATCAAAACTCCCCTTTATGATGTCATAATGTTAAGGTGATGATAGCATTATGACATCACAATCATAAGACCCCTTTCCGGTGTCATAATGATAAGACAACTAAATCACTATGATGTCATAATCAATACACTCTTTTATTATGTCATAATGGTAAAAGAATGATAGCATTATGATGTCACAATCAAAACACCTCTTTAGTATCTCCTAATGGTAACACAATTAAAACATTATAATATTACAATCAAAACTCCCCTTTATGATGTCATATTGTTAAAATGATGATAGCATTATGACATCACAATCATAAGACCCCTTTCCGGTGTCATAATGATAAGACAACTAAATCACTATGATGTCATAATCAATACACTCTTTTATTATGTCATAATGGTAAAAGAATGATAGCATTATGATGTCACAATCAAAACACCTCTTTAGTATCTCCTAATGGTAACACAATTAAATCATTATAATATTACAATCAAAACTCCCCTTTATGATGTCATAATGTTAAGGTGATGATAGCATTATGACATCACAATCATAAGACCCCTTTCCGGTGTCATAATGATAAGACAACTAAATCACTATGATGTCATAATCAATACACTCTTTTATTATGTCATAATGGTAAAAGAATGATAGCATTATGATGTCACAATCAAAACACCTCTTTAGTATCTCCTAATGGTAACACAATTAAATCATTATAATATTACAATCAAAACTCCCCTTTATGATGTCATAATGTTAAGGTGATGATAGCATTATGACATCACAATCATAAGACCCCTTTCCGGTGTCATAATGATAAGACAACTAAATCACTATGATGTCATAATCAATACACTCTTTTATTATGTCATAATGGTAAAAGAATGATAGCATTATGATGTCACAATCAAAACACCTCTTTAGTATCTCCTAATGGTAACACAATTAAAACATTATAATATTACAATCAAAACTCCCCTTTATGATGTCATATTGTTAAAATGATGATAGCATTATGACATCACAATCATAAGACCCCTTTCCGGTGTCATAATGATAAGACAACTAAATCACTGTGATGTCATAATCAATACACTCTTTTATTATGTCATAATGGTAAAAGAATGATAGCATTATGATGTCACAATCAAAACACCTCTTTAGTATCTCCTAATGGTAAAACAATTAAAACATTATAATGTTACAATCAAAACTCCCCTTTATGATGTCATATTGTTAAAATGATGATAGCATTATGACATCACAATCATAAGACCCCTTTCCGGTGTCATAATGATAAGACAACTAAATCACTATGATGTCATAATCAATACACTCTTTTATTATGTCATAATGGTAAAAGAATGATAGCATTATGATGTCACAATCAAAACACCTCTTTAGTATCTCCTAATGGTAACACAATTAAAACATTATAATATTACAATCAAAACTCCCCTTTATGATGTCATATTGTTAAAATGATGATAGCATTATGACATCACAATCATAAGACCCCTTTCCGGTGTCATAATGATAAGACAACTAAATCACTATGATGTCATAATCAATACACTCTTTTATTATGTCATAATGATAAAAGAATGATAGCATTATGATGTCACAATCAAAACACCTCTTTAGTATCTCCTAATGGTAACACAATTAAAACATTATAATATTACAATCAAAACTCCCCTTTATGATGTCATATTGTAAAAATGATGATAGCATTATGACATCACAATCATAAGACCCCTTTCCGGTGTCATAATGATAAGACAACTAAATCACTATGATGTCATAATCAATACACTCTTTTATTATGTCATAATGGTAAAAGAATGATAGCATTATGATGTCACAATCAAAACACCTCTTTAGTATCTCACAATGGTAACACAATTAAAACATTATAATATTACAATCAAAACTCCCCTTTATGATGTCATAATGTTAAGGTGATGATAGCATTATGACATCACAATCATAAGACCCCTTTCCGGTGTCATAATGATAAGACAACTAAATCACTATGATGTCATAATCAATACACTCTTTTATTATGTCATAATGGTAAAAGAATGATAGCATTATGATGTCACAATCAAAACACCTCTTTAGTATCTCCTAATGGTAACACAATTAAAACATTATAATATTACAATCAAAACTCCCCTTTATGATGTCATATTGTTAAAATGATGATAGCATTATGACATCACAATCATAAGACCCCTTTCCGGTGTCATAATGATAAGACAACTAAATCACTGTGATGTCATAATCAATACACTCTTTTATTATGTCATAATGGTAAAAGAATGATAGCATTATGATGTCACAATCAAAACACCTCTTTAGTATCTCCTAATGGTAACACAATTAAAACATTATAATATTACAATCAAAACTCCCCTTTATGATGTCATAATGTTAAGGTGATGATAGCATTATGACATCACAATCATAAGACCCCTTTCCGGTGTCATAATGATAAGACAACTAAATCACTATGATGTCATAATCAATACACTCTTTTATTATGTCATAATGGTAAAAGAATGATAGCATTATGATGTCACAATCAAAACACCTCTTTAGTATCTCCTAATGGTAACACAATTAAAACATTATAATATTACAATCAAAACTCCCCTTTATGATGTCATATTGTTAAAATGATGATAGCATTATGACATCACAATCATAAGACCCCTTTCCGGTGTCATAATGATAAGACAACTAAATCACTATGATGTCATAATCAATACACTCTTTTATTATGTCATAATGGTAAAAGAATGATAGCATTATGATGTCACAATCAAAACACCTCTTTAGTATCTCCTAATGGTAACACAATTAAAACATTATAATATTACAATCAAAACTCCCCTTTATGATGTCATATTGTTAAAATTATGATAGCATTATGACATCACAATCATAAGACCCCTTTCCGGTGTCATAATGATAAGACAACTAAATCACTGTGATGTCATAATCAATACACTCTTTTATTATGTCATAATGGTAAAAGAATGATAGCATTATGATGTCACAATCAAAACACCTCTTTAGTATCTCCTAATGGTAACACAATTAAAACATTATAATGTTACAATCAAAACTCCCCTTTATGATGTCATATTGTTAAAATGATGATAGCATTATGACATCACAATCATAAGACCCCTTTCCGGTGTCATAATGATAAGACAACTAAATCACTATGATGTCATAATCAATACACTCTTTTATTATGTCATAATGGTAAAAGAATGATAGCATTATGATGTCACAATCAAAACACCTCTTTAGTATCTCCTAATGGTAACACAATTAAAACATTATAATATTACAATCAAAACTCCTCTTTATGATGTCATATTGTAAAAATGATGATAGCATTATGACATCACAATCATAAGACCCCTTTCCGGTGTCATAATGATAAGACAACTAAATCACTATGATGTCATAATCAATACACTCTTTTATTATGTCATAATGGTAAAAGAATGATAGCATTATGATGTCACAATCAAAACACCTCTTTAGTATCTCCTAATGGTAACACAATTAAAACATTATAATATTACAATCAAAACTCCCCTTTATGATGTCATATTGTTAAAATGATGATAGCATTATGACATCACAATCATAAGACCCCTTTCCGGTGTCATAATGATAAGACAACTAAATCACTATGATGTCATAATCAATACACTCTTTTATTATGTCATAATGGTAAAAGAATGATAGCATTATGATGTCACAATCAAAACACCTCTTTAGTATCTCCTAATGGTAACACAATTAAATCATTATAATATTACAATCAAAACTCCCCTTTATGATGTCATAATGTTAAGGTGATGATAGCATTATGACATCACAATCATAAGACCCCTTTCCGGTGTCATAATGATAAGACAACTAAATCACTATGATGTCATAATCAATACACTCTTTTATTATGTCATAATGATAAAAGAATGATAGCATTATGATGTCACAATCAAAACACCTCTTTAGTATCTCCTAATGGTAACACAATTAAAACATTATAATATTACAATCAAAACTCCCCTTTATGATGTCATATTGTAAAAATGATGATAGCATTATGACATCACAATCATAAGACCCCTTTCCGGTGTCATAATGATAAGACAACTAAATCACTATGATGTCATAATCAATACACTCTTTTATTATGTCATAATGGTAAAAGAATGATAGCATGATGATCTCACAATCAAAACACCTCTTTAGTATCTCCTAATGGTAACACAATTAAAACATTATAATATTACAATCAAAACTCCCCTTTATGATGTCATATTGTTAAAATGATGATAGCATTATGACATCACAATCATAAGACCCCTTTCCGGTGTCATAATGATAAGACAACTAAATCACTATGATGTCATAATCAATACACTCTTTTATTATGTCATAATGGTAAAAGAATGATAGCATTATGATGTCACAATCAAAACACCTCTTTAGTATCTCCTAATGGTAACACAATTAAATCATTATAATATTACAATCAAAACTCCCCTTTATGATGTCATAATGTTAAGGTGATGATAGCATTATGACATCACAATCATAAGTCCCCTTTCCGGTGTCATAATGATAAGACAACTAAATCACTATGATCTCATAATCAATACACTCTTTTATTATGTCATAATGGTAAAAGAATGATAGCATTATGATGTCACAATCAAAACACCTCTTTAGTATCTCCTAATGGTAACACAATTAAAACATTATAATATTACAATCAAAACTCCCCTTTATGATGTCATAATGTTAAGGTGATGATAGCATTATGACATCACAATCATAAGACCCCTTTCCGGTGTCATAATGATAAGACAACTAAATCACTATGATGTCATAATCAATACACTCTTTTATTATGTCATAATGGTAAAAGAATGATAGCATTATGATGTCACAATCAAAACACCTCTTTAGTATCTCCTAATGGTAACACAATTAAAACATTATAATATTACAATCAAAACTCCCCTTTATGATGTCATAATGTTAAAATGATGATAGCATTATGACATCACAATCATAAGACCCCTTTCCGGTGTCATAATGATAAGACAACTAAATCACTGTGATGTCATAATCAATACACTCTTTTATTATGTCATAATGGTAAAAGAATGATAGCATTATGATGTCACAATCAAAACACCTCTTTAGTATCTCCTAATGGTAACACAATTAAAACATTATAATGTTACAATCAAAACTCCCCTTTATGATGTCATATTGTTAAAATGATGATAGCATTATGACATCACAATCATGAGACCCCTTTCCGGTGTTATAATGATAAGATAACTAAATCACTGTGATGTCATAATCAATACACTCTTTTATTATGTCATAATGGTAAAAGAATGATAGCATTATGATGTCACAATCAAAACACCTCTTTAGTATCTCCTAATGGTAACACAATTAAAACATTATAATGTTACAATCAAAACTCCCCTTTATGATGTCATATTGTTAAAATGATGATAGCATTATGACATCACAATCATAAGACCCCTTTCCGGTGTCATAATGATAAGACAACTAAATCACTATGATGTCATAATCAATACACTCTTTTATTATGTCATAATGGTAAAAGAATGATAGCATTATGATGTCACAATCAAAACACCTCTTTAGTATCTCCTAATGGTAACACAATTAAAACATTATAATATTACAATCAAAACTCCCCTTTATGATGTCATATTGTTAAAATGATGATAGCATTATGACATCACAATCATAAGACCCCTTTCCAGTGTCATAATGATAAGACAACTAAATCACTGTGATGTCATAATCAATACACTCTTTTATTATGTCATAATGGTAAAAGAATGATAGCATTATGATGTCACAATCAAAACACCTCTTTAGTATCTCCTAATGGTAAAACAATTAAAACATTATAATGTTACAATCAAAACTCCCCTTTATGATGTCATATTGTTAAAATGATGATAGCATTATGACATCACAATCATAAGACCCCTTTCCGGTGTCATAATGATAAGACAACTAAATCACTATGATGTCATAATCAATACACTCTTTTATTATGTCATAATGGTAAAAGAATGATAGCATTATGATGTCACAATCAAAACACCTCTTTAGTATCTCCTAATGGTAACACAATTAAAACATTATAATATTACAATCAAAACTCCCCTTTATGATGTCATATTGTTAAAATGATGATAGCATTATGACATCACAATCATAAGACCCCTTTCCGGTGTCATAATGATAAGACAACTAAATCACTATGATGTCATAATCAATACACTCTTTTATTATGTCATAATGATAAAAGAATGATAGCATTATGATGTCACAATCAAAACACCTCTTTAGTATCTCCTAATGGTAACACAATTAAAACATTATAATATTACAATCAAAACTCCCCTTTATGATGTCATATTGTAAAAATGATGATAGCATTATGACATCACAATCATAAGACCCCTTTCCGGTGTCATAATGATAAGACAACTAAATCACTATGATGTCATAATCAATACACTCTTTTATTATGTCATAATGGTAAAAGAATGATAGCATTATGATGTCACAATCAAAACACCTCTTTAGTATCTCACAATGGTAACACAATTAAAACATTATAATATTACAATCAAAACTCCCCTTTATGATGTCATAATGTTAAGGTGATGATAGCATTATGACATCACAATCATAAGACCCCTTTCCGGTGTCATAATGATAAGACAACTAAATCACTATGATGTCATAATCAATACACTCTTTTATCATGTCATAATGGTAAAAGAATGATAGCATTATGATGTCACAATCAAAACACCTCTTTAGTATCTCCTAATGGTAACACAATTAAAACATTATAATATTACAATCAAAACTCCCCTTTATGATGTCATATTGTTAAAATGATGATAGCATTATGACATCACAATCATAAGACCCCTTTCCGGTGTCATAATGATAAGACAACTAAATCACTGTGATGTCATAATCAATACACTCTTTTATTATGTCATAATGGTAAAAGAATGATAGCATTATGATGTCACAATCAAAACACCTCTTTAGTATCTCCTAATGGTAACACAATTAAAACATTATAATATTACAATCAAAACTCCCCTTTATGATGTCATAATGTTAAGGTGATGATAGCATTATGACATCACAATCATAAGACCCCTTTCCGGTGTCATAATGATAAGACAACTAAATCACTATGATGTCATAATCAATACACTCTTTTATTATGTCATAATGGTAAAAGAATGATAGCATTATGATGTCACAATCAAAACACCTCTTTAGTATCTCCTAATGGTAACACAATTAAAACATTATAATATTACAATCAAAACTCCCCTTTATGATGTCATATTGTTAAAATGATGATAGCATTATGACATCACAATCATAAGACCCCTTTCCGGTGTCATAATGATAAGACAACTAAATCACTGTGATGTCATAATCAATACACTCTTTTATTATGTCATAATGGTAAAAGAATGATAGCATTATGATGTCACAATCAAAACACCTCTTTAGTATCTCCTAATGGTAACACAATTAAAACATTATAATATTACAATCAAAACTCCCCTTTATGATGTCATAATGTTAAGGTGATGATAGCATTATGACATCACAATCATAAGACCCCTTTCCGGTGTCATAATGATAAGACAACTAAATCACTATGATGTCATAATCAATACACTCTTTTATTATGTCATAATGGTAAAAGAATGATAGCATTATGATGTCACAATCAAAACACCTCTTTAGTATCTCCTAATGGTAACACAATTAAAACATTATAATATTACAATCAAAACTCCCCTTTATGATGTCATATTGTTAAAATGATGATAGCATTATGACATCACAATCATAAGACCCCTTTCCGGTGTCATAATGATAAGACAACTAAATCACTATGATGTCATAATCAATACACTCTTTTATTATGTCATAATGGTAAAAGAATGATAGCATTATGATGTCACAATCAAAACACCTCTTTAGTATCTCCTAATGGTAACACAATTAAATCATTATAATATTACAATCAAAACTCCCCTTTATGATGTCATAATGTTAAGGTGATGATAGCATTATGACATCACAATCATAAGACCCCTTTCCGGTGTCATAATGATAAGACAACTAAATCACTATGATGTCATAATCAATACACTCTTTTATTATGTCATAATGGTAAAAGAATGATAGCATTATGATGTCACAATCAAAACACCTCTTTAGTATCTCCTAATGGTAACACAATTAAATCATTATAATATTACAATCAAAACTCCCCTTTATGATGTCATAATGTTAAGGTGATGATAGCATTATGACATCACAATCATAAGACCCCTTTCCGGTGTCATAATGATAAGACAACTAAATCACTATGATGTCATAATCAATACACTCTTTTATTATGTCATAATGGTAAAAGAATGATAGCATTATGATGTCACAATCAAAACACCTCTTTAGTATCTCCTAATGGTAAAACAATTAAAACATTATAATGTTACAATCAAAACTCCCCTTTATGATGTCATATTGTTAAAATGATGATAGCATTATGACATCACAATCATAAGACCCCTTTCCGGTGTCATAATGATAAGACAACTAAATCACTATGATGTCATAATCAATACACTCTTTTATTATGTCATAATGGTAAAAGAATGATAGCATTATGATGTCACAATCAAAACACCTCTTTAGTATCTCCTAATGGTAACACAATTAAAACATTATAATATTACAATCAAAACTCCCCTTTATGATGTCATATTGTTAAAATGATGATAGCATTATGACATCACAATCATAAGACCCCTTTCCGGTGTCATAATGATAAGACAACTAAATCACTATGATGTCATAATCAATACACTCTTTTATTATGTCATAATGATAAAAGAATGATAGCATTATGATGTCACAATCAAAACACCTCTTTAGTATCTCCTAATGGTAACACAATTAAAACATTATAATATTACAATCAAAACTCCCCTTTATGATGTCATATTGTAAAAATGATGATAGCATTATGACATCACAATCATAAGACCCCTTTCCGGTGTCATAATGATAAGACAACTAAATCACTATGATGTCATAATCAATACACTCTTTTATTATGTCATAATGGTAAAAGAATGATAGCATTATGATGTCACAATCAAAACACCTCTTTAGTATCTCACAATGGTAACACAATTAAAACATTATAATATTACAATCAAAACTCCCCTTTATGATGTCATAATGTTAAGGTGATGATAGCATTATGACATCACAATCATAAGACCCCTTTCCGGTGTCATAATGATAAGACAACTAAATCACTATGATGTCATAATCAATACACTCTTTTATTATGTCATAATGGTAAAAGAATGATAGCATTATGATGTCACAATCAAAACACCTCTTTAGTATCTCCTAATGGTAACACAATTAAAACATTATAATATTACAATCAAAACTCCCCTTTATGATGTCATATTGTTAAAATGATGATAGCATTATGACATCACAATCATAAGACCCCTTTCCGGTGTCATAATGATAAGACAACTAAATCACTGTGATGTCATAATCAATACACTCTTTTATTATGTCATAATGGTAAAAGAATGATAGCATTATGATGTCACAATCAAAACACCTCTTTAGTATCTCCTAATGGTAACACAATTAAAACATTATAATATTACAATCAAAACTCCCCTTTATGATGTCATAATGTTAAGGTGATGATAGCATTATGACATCACAATCATAAGACCCCTTTCCGGTGTCATAATGATAAGACAACTAAATCACTATGATGTCATAATCAATACACTCTTTTATTATGTCATAATGGTAAAAGAATGATAGCATTATGATGTCACAATCAAAACACCTCTTTAGTATCTCCTAATGGTAACACAATTAAAACATTATAATATTACAATCAAAACTCCCCTTTATGATGTCATATTGTTAAAATGATGATAGCATTATGACATCACAATCATAAGACCCCTTTCCGGTGTCATAATGATAAGACAACTAAATCACTGTGATGTCATAATCAATACACTCTTTTATTATGTCATAATGGTAAAAGAATGATAGCATTATGATGTCACAATCAAAACACCTCTTTAGTATCTCCTAATGGTAACACAATTAAAACATTATAATATTACAATCAAAACTCCCCTTTATGATGTCATAATGTTAAGGTGATGATAGCATTATGACATCACAATCATAAGACCCCTTTCCGGTGTCATAATGATAAGACAACTAAATCACTATGATGTCATAATCAATACACTCTTTTATTATGTCATAATGGTAAAAGAATGATAGCATTATGATGTCACAATCAAAACACCTCTTTAGTATCTCCTAATGGTAACACAATTAAAACATTATAATATTACAATCAAAACTCCCCTTTATGATGTCATATTGTTAAAATGATGATAGCATTATGACATCACAATCATAAGACCCCTTTCCGGTGTCATAATGATAAGACAACTAAATCACTATGATGTCATAATCAATACACTCTTTTATTATGTCATAATGGTAAAAGAATGATAGCATTATGATGTCACAATCAAAACACCTCTTTAGTATCTCCTAATGGTAACACAATTAAATCATTATAATATTACAATCAAAACTCCCCTTTATGATGTCATAATGTTAAGGTGATGATAGCATTATGACATCACAATCATAAGACCCCTTTCCGGTGTCATAATGATAAGACAACTAAATCACTATGATGTCATAATCAATACACTCTTTTATTATGTCATAATGGTAAAAGAATGATAGCATTATGATGTCACAATCAAAACACCTCTTTAGTATCTCCTAATGGTAACACAATTAAATCATTATAATATTACAATCAAAACTCCCCTTTATGATGTCATAATGTTAAGGTGATGATAGCATTATGACATCACAATCATAAGACCCCTTTCCGGTGTCATAATGATAAGACAACTAAATCACTATGATGTCATAATCAATACACTCTTTTATTATGTCATAATGGTAAAAGAATGATAGCATTATGATGTCACAATCAAAACACCTCTTTAGTATCTCCTAATGGTAACACAATTAAAACATTATAATATTACAATCAAAACTCCCCTTTATGATGTCATATTGTTAAAATGATGATAGCATTATGACATCACAATCATAAGACCCCTTTCCGGTGTCATAATGATAAGACAACTAAATCACTGTGATGTCATAATCAATACACTCTTTTATTATGTCATAATGGTAAAAGAATGATAGCATTATGATGTCACAATCAAAACACCTCTTTAGTATCTCCTAATGGTAAAACAATTAAAACATTATAATGTTACAATCAAAACTCCCCTTTATGATGTCATATTGTTAAAATGATGATAGCATTATGACATCACAATCATAAGACCCCTTTCCGGTGTCATAATGATAAGACAACTAAATCACTATGATGTCATAATCAATACACTCTTTTATTATGTCATAATGGTAAAAGAATGATAGCATTATGATGTCACAATCAAAACACCTCTTTAGTATCTCCTAATGGTAACACAATTAAAACATTATAATATTACAATCAAAACTCCCCTTTATGATGTCATATTGTTAAAATGATGATAGCATTATGACATCACAATCATAAGACCCCTTTCCGGTGTCATAATGATAAGACAACTAAATCACTATGATGTCATAATCAATACACTCTTTTATTATGTCATAATGGTAAAAGAATGATAGCATTATGATGTCACAATCAAAACACCTCTTTAGTATCTCCTAATGGTAACACAATTAAAACATTATAATATTACAATCAAAACTCCCCTTTATGATGTCATATTGTTAAAATTATGATAGCATTATGACATCACAATCATAAGACCCCTTTCCGGTGTCATAATGATAAGACAACTAAATCACTGTGATGTCATAATCAATACACTCTTTTATTATGTCATAATGGTAAAAGAATGATAGCATTATGATGTCACAATCAAAACACCTCTTTAGTATCTCCTAATGGTAACACAATTAAAACATTATAATGTTACAATCAAAACTCCCCTTTATGATGTCATATTGTTAAAATGATGATAGCATTATGACATCACAATCATAAGACCCCTTTCCGGTGTCATAATGATAAGACAACTAAATCACTATGATGTCATAATCAATACACTCTTTTATTATGTCATAATGGTAAAAGAATGATAGCATTATGATGTCACAATCAAAACACCTCTTTAGTATCTCCTAATGGTAACACAATTAAAACATTATAATATTACAATCAAAACTCCTCTTTATGATGTCATATTGTAAAAATGATGATAGCATTATGACATCACAATCATAAGACCCCTTTCCGGTGTCATAATGATAAGACAACTAAATCACTATGATGTCATAATCAATACACTCTTTTATTATGTCATAATGGTAAAAGAATGATAGCATTATGATGTCACAATCAAAACACCTCTTTAGTATCTCCTAATGGTAACACAATTAAAACATTATAATATTACAATCAAAACTCCCCTTTATGATGTCATATTGTTAAAATGATGATAGCATTATGACATCACAATCATAAGACCCCTTTCCGGTGTCATAATGATAAGACAACTAAATCACTATGATGTCATAATCAATACACTCTTTTATTATGTCATAATGGTAAAAGAATGATAGCATTATGATGTCACAATCAAAACACCTCTTTAGTATCTCCTAATGGTAACACAATTAAATCATTATAATATTACAATCAAAACTCCCCTTTATGATGTCATAATGTTAAGGTGATGATAGCATTATGACATCACAATCATAAGACCCCTTTCCGGTGTCATAATGATAAGACAACTAAATCACTATGATGTCATAATCAATACACTCTTTTATTATGTCATAATGATAAAAGAATGATAGCATTATGATGTCACAATCAAAACACCTCTTTAGTATCTCCTAATGGTAACACAATTAAAACATTATAATATTACAATCAAAACTCCCCTTTATGATGTCATATTGTAAAAATGATGATAGCATTATGACATCACAATCATAAGACCCCTTTCCGGTGTCATAATGATAAGACAACTAAATCACTATGATGTCATAATCAATACACTCTTTTATTATGTCATAATGGTAAAAGAATGATAGCATGATGATCTCACAATCAAAACACCTCTTTAGTATCTCCTAATGGTAACACAATTAAAACATTATAATATTACAATCAAAACTCCCCTTTATGATGTCATATTGTTAAAATGATGATAGCATTATGACATCACAATCATAAGACCCCTTTCCGGTGTCATAATGATAAGACAACTAAATCACTATGATGTCATAATCAATACACTCTTTTATTATGTCATAATGGTAAAAGAATGATAGCATTATGATGTCACAATCAAAACACCTCTTTAGTATCTCCTAATGGTAACACAATTAAATCATTATAATATTACAATCAAAACTCCCCTTTATGATGTCATAATGTTAAGGTGATGATAGCATTATGACATCACAATCATAAGTCCCCTTTCCGGTGTCATAATGATAAGACAACTAAATCACTATGATCTCATAATCAATACACTCTTTTATTATGTCATAATGGTAAAAGAATGATAGCATTATGATGTCACAATCAAAACACCTCTTTAGTATCTCCTAATGGTAACACAATTAAAACATTATAATATTACAATCAAAACTCCCCTTTATGATGTCATAATGTTAAGGTGATGATAGCATTATGACATCACAATCATAAGACCCCTTTCCGGTGTCATAATGATAAGACAACTAAATCACTATGATGTCATAATCAATACACTCTTTTATTATGTCATAATGGTAAAAGAATGATAGCATTATGATGTCACAATCAAAACACCTCTTTAGTATCTCCTAATGGTAACACAATTAAAACATTATAATATTACAATCAAAACTCCCCTTTATGATGTCATAATGTTAAAATGATGATAGCATTATGACATCACAATCATAAGACCCCTTTCCGGTGTCATAATGATAAGACAACTAAATCACTGTGATGTCATAATCAATACACTCTTTTATTATGTCATAATGGTAAAAGAATGATAGCATTATGATGTCACAATCAAAACACCTCTTTAGTATCTCCTAATGGTAACACAATTAAAACATTATAATGTTACAATCAAAACTCCCCTTTATGATGTCATATTGTTAAAATGATGATAGCATTATGACATCACAATCATGAGACCCCTTTCCGGTGTCATAATGATAAGATAACTAAATCACTGTGATGTCATAATCAATACACTCTTTTATTATGTCATAATGGTAAAAGAATGATAGCATTATGATGTCACAATCAAAACACCTCTTTAGTATCTCCTAATGGTAACACAATTAAAACATTATAATGTTACAATCAAAACTCCCCTTTATGATGTCATATTGTTAAAATGATGATAGCATTATGACATCACAATCATAAGACCCCTTTCCGGTGTCATAATGATAAGACAACTAAATCACTATGATGTCATAATCAATACACTCTTTTATTATGTCATAATGGTAAAAGAATGATAGCATTATGATGTCACAATCAAAACACCTCTTTAGTATCTCCTAATGGTAACACAATTAAAACATTATAATATTACAATCAAAACTCCCCTTTATGATGTCATATTGTTAAAATGATGATAGCATTATGACATCACAATCATAAGACCCCTTTCCGGTGTCATAATGATAAGACAACTAAATCACTATGATGTCATAATCAATACACTCTTTTATTATGTCATAATGGTAAAAGAATGATAGCATTATGATGTCACAAACAAAACACCTCTTTAGTATCTCCTAATGGTAACACAATTAAATCATTATAATATTACAATCAAAACTCCCCTTTATGATGTCATAATGTTAAGGTGATGATAGCATTATGACATCACAATCATAAGACCCCTTTCCGGTGTCATAATGATAAGACAACTAAATCACTATGATGTCATAATCAATACACTCTTTTATTATGTCATAATGGTAAAAGAATGATAGCATTATGATGTCACAATCAAAACACCTCTTTAGTATCTCCTAATGGTAACACAATTAAAACATTATAATATTACAATCAAAACTCCCCTTTATGATGTCATAATGTTAAGGTGATGATAGCATTATGACATCACAATCATAAGACCCCTTTCCGGTGTCATAATGATAAGACAACTAAATCACTATGATGTCATAATCAATACACTCTTTTATTATGTCATAATGGTAAAAGAATGATAGCATTATGATGTCACAATCAAAACACCTCTTTAGTATCTCCTAATGGTAACACAATTAAAACATTATAATATTACAATCAAAACTCCCCTTTATGATGTCATATTGTTAAAATGATGATAGCATTATGACATCACAATCATAAGACCCCTTTCCGGTGTCATAATGATAAGACAACTAAATCACTGTGATGTCATAATCAATACACTCTTTTATTATGTCATAATGGTAAAAGAATGATAGCATTATGATGTCACAATCAAAACACCTCTTTAGTATCTCCTAATGGTAACACAATTAAAACATTATAATATTACAATCAAAACTCCCCTTTATGATGTCATAATGTTAAGGTGATGATAGCATTATGACATCACAATCATAAGACCCCTTTCCGGTGTCATAATGATAAGACAACTAAATCACTATGATGTCATAATCAATACACTCTTTTATTATGTCATAATGGTAAAAGAATGATAGCATTATGATGTCACAATCAAAACACCTCTTTAGTATCTCCTAATGGTAACACAATTAAAACATTATAATATTACAATCAAAACTCCCCTTTATGATGTCATATTGTTAAAATGATGATAGCATTATGACATCACAATCATAAGACCCCTTTCCGGTGTCATAATGATAAGACAACTAAATCACTATGATGTCATAATCAATACACTCTTTTATTATGTCATAATGGTAAAAGAATGATAGCATTATGATGTCACAATCAAAACACCTCTTTAGTATCTCCTAATGGTAACACAATTAAAACATTATAATATTACAATCAAAACTCCCCTTTATGATGTCATATTGTTAAAATGATGATAGCATTATGACATCACAATCATAAGACCCCTTTCCGGTGTCATAATGATAAGACAACTAAATCACTGTGATGTCATAATCAATACACTCTTTTATTATGTCATAATGGTAAAAGAATGATAGCATTATGATGTCACAATCAAAACACCTCTTTAGTATCTCCTAATGGTAACACAATTAAAACATTATAATGTTACAATCAAAACTCCCCTTTATGATGTCATATTGTTAAAATGATGATAGCATTATGACATCACAATCATAAGACCCCTTTCCGGTGTCATAATGATAAGACAACTAAATCACTGTGATGTCATAATCAATACACTCTTTTATTATGTCATAATGGTAAAAGAATGATAGCATTATGATGTCACAATCAAAACACCTCTTTAGTATCTCCTAATGGTAACACAATTAAAACATTATAATGTTACAATCAAAACTCCCCTTTATGATGTCATATTGTTAAAATGATGATAGCATTATGACATCACAATCATAAGACCCCTTTCCGGTGTCATAATGATAAGACAACTAAATCACTATGATGTCATAATCAATACACTCTTTTATTATGTCATAATGGTAAAAGAATGATAGCATTATGATGTCACAATCAAAACACCTATTTAGTATCTCCTAATGGTAACACAATTAAAACATTATAATATTACAATCAAAACTCCTCTTTATGATGTCATATTGTAAAAATGATGATAGCATTATGACATCACAATCATAAGACCCCTTTCCGGTGTCATAATGATAAGACAACTAAATCACTATGATGTCATAATCAATACACTCTTTTATTATGTCATAATGGTAAAAGAATGATAGCATTATGATGTCACAATCAAAACACCTCTTTAGTATCTCCTAATGGTAACACAATTAAAACATTATAATATTACAATCAAAACTCCCCTTTATGATGTCATATTGTTAAAATGATGATAGCATTATGACATCACAATCATAAGACCCCTTTCCGGTGTCATAATGATAAGACAACTAAATCACTATGATGTCATAATCAATACACTCTTTTATTATGTCATAATGGTAAAAGAATGATAGCATTATGATGTCACAATCAAAACACCTCTTTAGTATCTCCTAATGGTAACACAATTAAATCATTATAATATTACAATCAAAACTCCCCTTTATGATGTCATAATGTTAAGGTGATGATAGCATTATGACATCACAATCATAAGACCCCTTTCCGGTGTCATAATGATAAGACAACTAAATCACTATGATGTCATAATCAATACACTCTTTTATTATGTCATAATGGTAAAAGAATGATAGCATGATGATCTCACAATCAAAACACCTCTTTAGTATCTCCTAATGGTAACACAATTAAAACATTATAATATTACAATCAAAACTCCCCTTTATGATGTCATATTGTTAAAATGATGATAGCATTATGACATCACAATCATAAGACCCCTTT
Source organism: Spea bombifrons (assembly GCF_027358695.1). NCBI lineage: Eukaryota > Metazoa > Chordata > Amphibia > Anura > Pelobatidae > Spea > Spea bombifrons. Next base: position 42,435,145 of record NC_071088.1, read on the forward strand.
CCGGTGTCATAATGATAAGACAACTAAATCACTATGATGTCATAATCAATACACTCTTTTATTATGTCATAATGGTAAAAGAATGATAGCATTATGATGTCACAATCAAAACACCTCTTTAGTATCTCCTAATGGTAACACAATTAAATCATTATAATATTACAATCAAAACTCCCCTTTATGATGTCATAATGTTAAGGTGATGATAGCATTATGACATCACAATCATAAGTCCCCTTTCCGGTGTCATAATGATAAGACAACTAAATCACTATGATCTCATAATCAATACACTCTTTTATTATGTCATAATGGTAAAAGAATGATAGCATTATGATGTCACAATCAAAACACCTCTTTAGTATCTCCTAATGGTAACACAATTAAAACATTATAATATTACAATCAAAACTCCCCTTTATGATGTCATAATGTTAAGGTGATGATAGCATTATGACATCACAATCATAAGTCCCCTTTCCGGTGTCATAATGATAAGACAACTAAATCACTATGATCTCATAATCAATACACTCTTTTATTATGTCATAATGGTAAAAGAATGATAGCATTATGATGTCACAATCAAAACACCTCTTTAGTATCTCCTAATGGTAACACAATTAAAACATTATAATATTACAATCAAAACTCCCCTTTATGATGTCATAATGTTAAGGTGATGATAGCATTATGACATCACAATCATAAGACCCCTTTCCGGTGTCATAATGATAAGACAACTAAATCACTATGATGTCATAATCAATACACTCTTTTATTATGTCATAATGGTAAAAGAATGATAGCATTATGATGTCACAATCAAAACACCTCTTTAGTATCTCCTAATGGTAACACAATTAAAACATTATAATATTACAATCAAAACTCCCCTTTATGATGTCATAATGTTAAAATGATGATAGCATTATGACATCACAATCATAAGACCCCTTTCCGGTGTCATAATGATAAGACAACTAAATCACTGTGATGTCATAATCAATACACTCTTTTATTATGTCATAATGGTAAAAGAATGATAGCATTATGATGTCACAATCAAAACACCTCTTTAGTATCTCCTAATGGTAACACAATTAAAACATTATAATGTTACAATCAAAACTCCCCTTTATGATGTCATATTGTTAAAATGATGATAGCATTATGACATCACAATCATGAGACCCCTTTCCGGTGTCATAATGATAAGATAACTAAATCACTGTGATGTCATAATCAATACACTCTTTTATTATGTCATAATGGTAAAAGAATGATAGCATTATGATGTCACAATCAAAACACCTCTTTAGTATCTCCTAATGGTAACACAATTAAAACATTATAATGTTACAATCAAAACTCCCCTTTATGATGTCATATTGTTAAAATGATGATAGCATTATGACATCACAATCATAAGACCCCTTTCCGGTGTCATAATGATAAGACAACTAAATCACTATGATGTCATAATCAATACACTCTTTTATTATGTCATAATGGTAAAAGAATGATAGCATTATGATGTCACAATCAAAACACCTCTTTAGTATCTCCTAATGGTAACACAATTAAAACATTATAATATTACAATCAAAACTCCCCTTTATGATGTCATATTGTTAAAATGATGATAGCATTATGACATCACAATCATAAGACCCCTTTCCGGTGTCATAATGATAAGACAACTAAATCACTATGATGTCATAATCAATACACTCTTTTATTATGTCATAATGGTAAAAGAATGATAGCATTATGATGTCACAAACAAAACACCTCTTTAGTATCTCCTAATGGTAACACAATTAAATCATTATAATATTACAATCAAAACTCCCCTTTATGATGTCATAATGTTAAGGTGATGATAGCATTATGACATCACAATCATAAGACCCCTTTCCGGTGTCATAATGATAAGACAACTAAATCACTATGATGTCATAATCAATACACTCTTTTATTATGTCATAATGGTAAAAGAATGATAGCATTATGATGTCACAATCAAAACACCTCTTTAGTATCTCCTAATGGTAACACAATTAAAACATTATAATATTACAATCAAAACTCCCCTTTATGATGTCATAATGTTAAGGTGATGATAGCATTATGACATCACAATCATAAGACCCCTTTCCGGTGTCATAATGATAAGACAACTAAATCACTATGATGTCATAATCAATACACTCTTTTATTATGTCATAATGGTAAAAGAATGATAGCATTATGATGTCACAATCAAAACACCTCTTTAGTATCTCCTAATGGTAACACAATTAAAACATTATAATATTACAATCAAAACTCCCCTTTATGATGTCATATTGTTAAAATGATGATAGCATTATGACATCACAATCATAAGACCCCTTTCCGGTGTCATAATGATAAGACAACTAAATCACTGTGATGTCATAATCAATACACTCTTTTATTATGTCATAATGGTAAAAGAATGATAGCATTATGATGTCACAATCAAAACACCTCTTTAGTATCTCCTAATGGTAACACAATTAAAACATTATAATATTACAATCAAAACTCCCCTTTATGATGTCATAATGTTAAGGTGATGATAGCATTATGACATCACAATCATAAGACCCCTTTCCGGTGTCATAATGATAAGACAACTAAATCACTATGATGTCATAATCAATACACTCTTTTATTATGTCATAATGGTAAAAGAATGATAGCATTATGATGTCACAATCAAAACACCTCTTTAGTATCTCCTAATGGTAACACAATTAAAACATTATAATATTACAATCAAAACTCCCCTTTATGATGTCATAATGTTAAAATGATGATAGCATTATGACATCACAATCATAAGACCCCTTTCCGGTGTCATAATGATAAGACAACTAAATCACTGTGATGTCATAATCAATACACTCTTTTATTATGTCATAATGGTAAAAGAATGATAGCATTATGATGTCACAATCAAAACACCTCTTTAGTATCTCCTAATGGTAACACAATTAAAACATTATAATGTTACAATCAAAACTCCCCTTTATGATGTCATATTGTTAAAATGATGATAGCATTATGACATCACAATCATGAGACCCCTTTCCGGTGTCATAATGATAAGATAACTAAATCACTGTGATGTCATAATCAATACACTCTTTTATTATGTCATAATGGTAAAAGAATGATAGCATTATGATGTCACAATCAAAACACCTCTTTAGTATCTCCTAATGGTAACACAATTAAAACATTATAATGTTACAATCAAAACTCCCCTTTATGATGTCATATTGTTAAAATGATGATAGCATTATGACATCACAATCATAAGACCCCTTTCCGGTGTCATAATGATAAGACAACTAAATCACTATGATGTCATAATCAATACACTCTTTTATTATGTCATAATGGTAAAAGAATGATAGCATTATGATGTCACAATCAAAACACCTCTTTAGTATCTCCTAATGGTAACACAATTAAAACATTATAATATTACAATCAAAACTCCCCTTTATGATGTCATATTGTTAAAATGATGATAGCATTATGACATCACAATCATAAGACCCCTTTCCGGTGTCATAATGATAAGACAACTAAATCACTATGATGTCATAATCAATACACTCTTTTATTATGTCATAATGGTAAAAGAATGATAGCATTATGATGTCACAAACAAAACACCTCTTTAGTATCTCCTAATGGTAACACAATTAAATCATTATAATATTACAATCAAAACTCCCCTTTATGATGTCATAATGTTAAGGTGATGATAGCATTATGACATCACAATCATAAGACCCCTTTCCGGTGTCATAATGATAAGACAACTAAATCACTATGATGTCATAATCAATACACTCTTTTATTATGTCATAATGGTAAAAGAATGATAGCATTATGATGTCACAATCAAAACACCTCTTTAGTATCTCCTAATGGTAACACAATTAAAACATTATAATATTACAATCAAAACTCCCCTTTATGATGTCATAATGTTAAGGTGATGATAGCATTATGACATCACAATCATAAGACCCCTTTCCGGTGTCATAATGATAAGACAACTAAATCACTATGATGTCATAATCAATACACTCTTTTATTATGTCATAATGGTAAAAGAATGATAGCATTATGATGTCACAATCAAAACACCTCTTTAGTATCTCCTAATGGTAACACAATTAAAACATTATAATATTACAATCAAAACTCCCCTTTATGATGTCATATTGTTAAAATGATGATAGCATTATGACATCACAATCATAAGACCCCTTTCCGGTGTCATAATGATAAGACAACTAAATCACTGTGATGTCATAATCAATACACTCTTTTATTATGTCATAATGGTAAAAGAATGATAGCATTATGATGTCACAATCAAAACACCTCTTTAGTATCTCCTAATGGTAACACAATTAAAACATTATAATATTACAATCAAAACTCCCCTTTATGATGTCATAATGTTAAGGTGATGATAGCATTATGACATCACAATCATAAGACCCCTTTCCGGTGTCATAATGATAAGACAACTAAATCACTATGATGTCATAATCAATACACTCTTTTATTATGTCATAATGGTAAAAGAATGATAGCATTATGATGTCACAATCAAAACACCTCTTTAGTATCTCCTAATGGTAACACAATTAAAACATTATAATATTACAATCAAAACTCCCCTTTATGATGTCATATTGTTAAAATGATGATAGCATTATGACATCACAATCATAAGACCCCTTTCCGGTGTCATAATGATAAGACAACTAAATCACTGTGATGTCATAATCAATACACTCTTTTATTATGTCATAATGGTAAAAGAATGATAGCATTATGATGTCACAATCAAAACACCTCTTTAGTATCTCCTAATGGTAACACAATTAAAACATTATAATATTACAATCAAAACTCCCCTTTATGATGTCATAATGTTAAGGTGATGATAGCATTATGACATCACAATCATAAGACCCCTTTCCGGTGTCATAATGATAAGACAACTAAATCACTATGATGTCATAATCAATACACTCTTTTATTATGTCATAATGGTAAAAGAATGATAGCATTATGATGTCACAATCAAAACACCTCTTTAGTATCTCCTAATGGTAACACAATTAAAACATTATAATATTACAATCAAAACTCCCCTTTATGATGTCATATTGTTAAAATGATGATAGCATTATGACATCACAATCATAAGACCCCTTTCCGGTGTCATAATGATAAGACAACTAAATCACTATGATGTCATAATCAATACACTCTTTTATTATGTCATAATGGTAAAAGAATGATAGCATTATGATGTCACAATCAAAACACCTCTTTAGTATCTCCTAATGGTAACACAATTAAAACATTATAATATTACAATCAAAACTCCCCTTTATGATGTCATATTGTTAAAATGATGATAGCATTATGACATCACAATCATAAGACCCCTTTCCGGTGTCATAATGATAAGACAACTAAATCACTGTGATGTCATAATCAATACACTCTTTTATTATGTCATAATGGTAAAAGAATGATAGCATTATGATGTCACAATCAAAACACCTCTTTAGTATCTCCTAATGGTAACACAATTAAAACATTATAATGTTACAATCAAAACTCCCCTTTATGATGTCATATTGTTAAAATGATGATAGCATTATGACATCACAATCATAAGACCCCTTTCCGGTGTCATAATGATAAGACAACTAAATCACTGTGATGTCATAATCAATACACTCTTTTATTATGTCATAATGGTAAAAGAATGATAGCATTATGATGTCACAATCAAAACACCTCTTTAGTATCTCCTAATGGTAACACAATTAAAACATTATAATGTTACAATCAAAACTCCCCTTTATGATGTCATATTGTTAAAATGATGATAGCATTATGACATCACAATCATAAGACCCCTTTCCGGTGTCATAATGATAAGACAACTAAATCACTATGATGTCATAATCAATACACTCTTTTATTATGTCATAATGGTAAAAGAATGATAGCATTATGATGTCACAATCAAAACACCTATTTAGTATCTCCTAATGGTAACACAATTAAAACATTATAATATTACAATCAAAACTCTTCTTTATGATGTCATATTGTAAAAATGATGATAGCATTATGACATCACAATCATAAGACCCCTTTCCGGTGTCATAATGATAAGACAACTAAATCACTATGATGTCATAATCAATACACTCTTTTATTATGTCATAATGGTAAAAGAATGATAGCATTATGATGTCACAATCAAAACACCTCTTTAGTATCTCCTAATGGTAACACAATTAAAACATTATAATATTACAATCAAAACTCCCCTTTATGATGTCATATTGTTAAAATGATGATAGCATTATGACATCACAATCATAAGACCCCTTTCCGGTGTCATAATGATAAGACAACTAAATCACTATGATGTCATAATCAATACACTCTTTTATTATGTCATAATGGTAAAAGAATGATAGCATTATGATGTCACAATCAAAACACCTCTTTAGTATCTCCTAATGGTAACACAATTAAATCATTATAATATTACAATCAAAACTCCCCTTTATGATGTCATAATGTTAAGGTGATGATAGCATTATGACATCACAATCATAAGACCCCTTTCCGGTGTCATAATGATAAGACAACTAAATCACTATGATGTCATAATCAATACACTCTTTTATTATGTCATAATGGTAAAAGAATGATAGCATGATGATCTCACAATCAAAACACCTCTTTAGTATCTCCTAATGGTAACACAATTAAAACATTATAATATTACAATCAAAACTCCCCTTTATGATGTCATATTGTTAAAATGATGATAGCATTATGACATCACAATCATAAGACCCCTTTCCGGTGTCATAATGATAAGACAACTAAATCACTATGATGTCATAATCAATACACTCTTTTATTATGTCATAATGGTAAAAGAATGATAGCATTATGATGTCACAATCAAAACACCTCTTTAGTATCTCCTAATGGTAACACAATTAAATCATTATAATATTACAATCAAAACTCCCCTTTATGATGTCATAATGTTAAGGTGATGATAGCATTATGACATCACAATCATAAGTCCCCTTTCCGGTGTCATAATGATAAGACAACTAAATCACTATGATCTCATAATCAATACACTCTTTTATTATGTCATAATGGTAAAAGAATGATAGCATTATGATGTCACAATCAAAACACCTCTTTAGTATCTCCTAATGGTAACACAATTAAAACATTATAATATTACAATCAAAACTCCCCTTTATGATGTCATAATGTTAAGGTGATGATAGCATTATGACATCACAATCATAAGTCCCCTTTCCGGTGTCATAATGATAAGACAACTAAATCACTATGATCTCATAATCAATACACTCTTTTATTATGTCATAATGGTAAAAGAATGATAGCATTATGATGTCACAATCAAAACACCTCTTTAGTATCTCCTAATGGTAACACAATTAAAACATTATAATATTACAATCAAAACTCCCCTTTATGATGTCATAATGTTAAGGTGATGATAGCATTATGACATCACAATCATAAGACCCCTTTCCGGTGTCATAATGATAAGACAACTAAATCACTATGATGTCATAATCAATACACTCTTTTATTATGTCATAATGGTAAAAGAATGATAGCATTATGATGTCACAATCAAAACACCTCTTTAGTATCTCCTAATGGTAACACAATTAAAACATTATAATATTACAATCAAAACTCCCCTTTATGATGTCATAATGTTAAAATGATGATAGCATTATGACATCACAATCATAAGACCCCTTTCCGGTGTCATAATGATAAGACAACTAAATCACTGTGATGTCATAATCAATACACTCTTTTATTATGTCATAATGGTAAAAGAATGATAGCATTATGATGTCACAATCAAAACACCTCTTTAGTATCTCCTAATGGTAACACAATTAAAACATTATAATGTTACAATCAAAACTCCCCTTTATGATGTCATATTGTTAAAATGATGATAGCATTATGACATCACAATCATGAGACCCCTTTCCGGTGTCATAATGATAAGATAACTAAATCACTGTGATGTCATAATCAATACACTCTTTTATTATGTCATAATGGTAAAAGAATGATAGCATTATGATGTCACAATCAAAACACCTCTTTAGTATCTCCTAATGGTAACACAATTAAAACATTATAATGTTACAATCAAAACTCCCCTTTATGATGTCATATTGTTAAAATGATGATAGCATTATGACATCACAATCATAAGACCCCTTTCCGGTGTCATAATGATAAGACAACTAAATCACTATGATGTCATAATCAATACACTCTTTTATTATGTCATAATGGTAAAAGAATGATAGCATTATGATGTCACAATCAAAACACCTCTTTAGTATCTCCTAATGGTAACACAATTAAAACATTATAATATTACAATCAAAACTCCCCTTTATGATGTCATATTGTTAAAATGATGATAGCATTATGACATCACAATCATAAGACCCCTTTCCGGTGTCATAATGATAAGACAACTAAATCACTATGATGTCATAATCAATACACTCTTTTATTATGTCATAATGGTAAAAGAATGATAGCATTATGATGTCACAAACAAAACACCTCTTTAGTATCTCCTAATGGTAACACAATTAAATCATTATAATATTACAATCAAAACTCCCCTTTATGATGTCATAATGTTAAGGTGATGATAGCATTATGACATCACAATCATAAGACCCCTTTCCGGTGTCATAATGATAAGACAACTAAATCACTATGATGTCATAATCAATACACTCTTTTATTATGTCATAATGGTAAAAGAATGATAGCATTATGATGTCACAATCAAAACACCTCTTTAGTATCTCCTAATGGTAACACAATTAAAACATTATAATATTACAATCAAAACTCCCCTTTATGATGTCATAATGTTAAGGTGATGATATCATTATGACATCACAATCATAAGACCCCTTTCCGGTGTCATAATGATAAGACAACTAAATCACTATGATGTCATAATCAATACACTCTTTTATTATGTCATAATGGTAAAAGAATGATAGCATTATGATGTCACAATCAAAACACCTCTTTAGTATCTCCTAATGGTAACACAATTAAAACATTATAATATTACAATCAAAACTCCCCTTTATGATGTCATATTGTTAAAATGATGATAGCATTATGACATCACAATCATAAGACCCCTTTCCGGTGTCATAATGATAAGACAACTAAATCACTGTGATGTCATAATCAATACACTCTTTTATTATGTCATAATGGTAAAAGAATGATAGCATTATGATGTCACAATCAAAACACCTCTTTAGTATCTCCTAATGGTAACACAATTAAAACATTATAATATTACAATCAAAACTCCCCTTTATGATGTCATAATGTTAAGGTGATGATAGCATTATGACATCACAATCATAAGACCCCTTTCCGGTGTCATAATGATAAGACAACTAAATCACTATGATGTCATAATCAATACACTCTTTTATTATGTCATAATGGTAAAAGAATGATAGCATTATGATGTCACAATCAAAACACCTCTTTAGTATCTCCTAATGGTAACACAATTAAAACATTATAATATTACAATCAAAACTCCCCTTTATGATGTCATATTGTTAAAATGATGATAGCATTATGACATCACAATCATAAGACCCCTTTCCGGTGTCATAATGATAAGACAACTAAATCACTATGATGTCATAATCAATACACTCTTTTATTATGTCATAATGGTAAAAGAATGATAGCATTATGATGTCACAATCAAAACACCTCTTTAGTATCTCCTAATGGTAACACAATTAAAACATTATAATATTACAATCAAAACTCCCCTTTATGATGTCATATTGTTAAAATGATGATAGCATTATGACATCACAATCATAAGACCCCTTTCCGGTGTCATAATGATAAGACAACTAAATCACTGTGATGTCATAATCAATACACTCTTTTATTATGTCATAATGGTAAAAGAATGATAGCATTATGATGTCACAATCAAAACACCTCTTTAGTATCTCCTAATGGTAACACAATTAAAACATTATAATGTTACAATCAAAACTCCCCTTTATGATGTCATATTGTTAAAATGATGATAGCATTATGACATCACAATCATAAGACCCCTTTCCGGTGTCATAATGATAAGACAACTAAATCACTGTGATGTCATAATCAATACACTCTTTTATTATGTCATAATGGTAAAAGAATGATAGCATTATGATGTCACAATCAAAACACCTCTTTAGTATCTCCTAATGGTAACACAATTAAAACATTATAATGTTACAATCAAAACTCCCCTTTATGATGTCATATTGTTAAAATGATGATAGCATTATGACATCACAATCATAAGACCCCTTTCCGGTGTCATAATGATAAGACAACTAAATCACTATGATGTCATAATCAATACACTCTTTTATTATGTCATAATGGTAAAAGAATGATAGCATTATGATGTCACAATCAAAACACCTATTTAGTATCTCCTAATGGTAACACAATTAAAACATTATAATATTACAATCAAAACTCCTCTTTATGATGTCATATTGTAAAAATGATGATAGCATTATGACATCACAATCATAAGACCCCTTTCCGGTGTCATAATGATAAGACAACTAAATCACTATGATGTCATAATCAATACACTCTTTTATTATGTCATAATGGTAAAAGAATGATAGCATTATGATGTCACAATCAAAACACCTCTTTAGTATCTCCTAATGGTAACACAATTAAAACATTATAATATTACAATCAAAACTCCCCTTTATGATGTCATATTGTTAAAATGATGATAGCATTATGACATCACAATCATAAGACCCCTTTCCGGTGTCATAATGATAAGACAACTAAATCACTATGATGTCATAATCAATACACTCTTTTATTATGTCATAATGGTAAAAGAATGATAGCATTATGATGTCACAATCAAAACACCTCTTTAGTATCTCCTAATGGTAACACAATTAAATCATTATAATATTACAATCAAAACTCCCCTTTATGATGTCATAATGTTAAGGTGATGATAGCATTATGACATCACAATCATAAGACCCCTTTCCGGTGTCATAATGATAAGACAACTAAATCACTATGATGTCATAATCAATACACTCTTTTATTATGTCATAATGATAAAAGAATGATAGCATTATGATGTCACAATCAAAACACCTCTTTAGTATCTCCTAATGGTAACACAATTAAAACATTATAATATTACAATCAAAACTCCCCTTTATGATGTCATATTGTAAAAATGATGATAGCATTATGACATCACAATCATAAGACCCCTTTCCGGTGTCATAATGATAAGACAACTAAATCACTATGATGTCATAATCAATACACTCTTTTATTATGTCATAATGGTAAAAGAATGATAGCATGATGATCTCACAATCAAAACACCTCTTTAGTATCTCCTAATGGTAACACAATTAAAACATTATAATATTACAATCAAAACTCCCCTTTATGATGTCATATTGTTAAAATGATGATAGCATTATGACATCACAATCATAAGACCCCTTTCCGGTGTCATAATGATAAGACAACTAAATCACTATGATGTCATAATCAATACACTCTTTTATTATGTCATAATGGTAAAAGAATGATAGCATTATGATGTCACAATCAAAACACCTCTTTAGTATCTCCTAATGGTAACACAATTAAATCATTATAATATTACAATCAAAACTCCCCTTTATGATGTCATAATGTTAAGGTGATGATAGCATTATGACATCACAATCATAAGTCCCCTTTCCGGTGTCATAATGATAAGACAACTAAATCACTATGATCTCATAATCAATACACTCTTTTATTATGTCATAATGGTAAAAGAATGATAGCATTATGATGTCACAATCAAAACACCTCTTTAGTATCTCCTAATGGTAACACAATTAAAACATTATAATATTACAATCAAAACTCCCCTTTATGATGTCATAATGTTAAGGTGATGATAGCATTATGACATCACAATCATAAGACCCCTTTCCGGTGTCATAATGATAAGACAACTAAATCACTATGATGTCATAATCAATACACTCTTTTATTATGTCATAATGGTAAAAGAATGATAGCATTATGATGTCACAATCAAAACACCTCTTTAGTATCTCCTAATGGTAACACAATTAAAACATTATAATATTACAATCAAAACTCCCCTTTATGATGTCATAATGTTAAAATGATGATAGCATTATGACATCACAATCATAAGACCCCTTTCCGGTGTCATAATGATAAGACAACTAAATCACTGTGATGTCATAATCAATACACTCTTTTATTATGTCATAATGGTAAAAGAATGATAGCATTATGATGTCACAATCAAAACACCTCTTTAGTATCTCCTAATGGTAACACAATTAAAACATTATAATGTTACAATCAAAACTCCCCTTTATGATATCATATTGTTAAAATGATGATAGCATTATGACATCACAATCATAAGACCCCTTTCCGGTGTCATAATGATAAGACAACTAAATCACTGTGATGTCATAATCAATACACTCTTTTATTATGTCATAATGGTAAAAGAATGATAGCATTATGATGTCACAATCAAAACACCTCTTTAGTATCTCCTAATGGTAACACAATTAAAACATTATAATGTTACAATCAAAACTCCCCTTTATGATGTCATATTGTTAAAATGATGATAGCATTATGACATCACAATCATAAGACCCCTTTCCGGTGTCATAATGATAAGACAACTAAATCACTATGATGTCATAATCAATACACTCTTTTATTATGTCATAATGGTAAAAGAATGATAGCATTATGATGTCACAATCAAAACACCTCTTTAGTATCTCCTAATGGTAACACAATTAAATCATTATAATATTACAATCAAAACTCCCCTTTATGATGTCATAATGTTAAGGTGATGATAGCATTATGACATCACAATCATAAGACCCCTTTCCGGTGTCATAATGATAAGACAACTAAATCACTATGATGTCATAATCAATACACTCTTTTATTATGTCATAATGATAAAAGAATGATAGCATTATGATGTCACAATCAAAACACCTCTTTAGTATCTCCTAATGGTAACACAATTAAAACATTATAATATTACAATCAAAACTCCCCTTTATGATGTCATATTGTAAAAATGATGATAGCATTATGACATCACAATCATAAGACCCCTTTCCGGTGTCATAATGATAAGACAACTAAATCACTATGATGTCATAATCAATACACTCTTTTATTATGTCATAATGGTAAAAGAATGATAGCATTATGATGTCACAATCAAAACACCTCTTTAGTATCTCCTAATGGTAACACAATTAAAACATTATAATATTACAATCAAAACTCCCCTTTATGATGTCATAATGTTAAGGTGATGATAGCATTATGACATCACAATCATAAGACCCCTTTCCGGTGTCATAATGATAAGACAACTAAATCACTATGATGTCATAATCAATACACTCTTTTATTATGTCATAATGGTAAAAGAATGATAGCATTATGATGTCACAATCAAAACACCTCTTTAGTATCTCCTAATGGTAACACAATTAAAACATTATAATATTACAATCAAAACTCCCCTTTATGATGTCATATTGTTAAAATGATGATAGCATTATGACATCACAATCATAAGACCCCTTTCCGGTGTCATAATGATAAGACAACTAAATCACTATGATGTCATAATCAATACACTCTTTTATTATGTCATAATGGTAAAAGAATGATAGCATTATGATGTCACAATCAAAACACCTCTTTAGTATCTCCTAATGGTAACACAATTAAAACATTATAATATTACAATCAAAACTCCCCTTTATGATGTCATAATGTTAAGGTGGTGATAGCATTATGACATCACAATCATAAGACCCCTTTCCAGTGTCATAATGATAAGACAACTAAATCACTATGATGTCATAATCAATACACTCTTTTATTATGTCATAATGGTAAAAGAATGATAGCATTATGATGTCACAATCAAAACACCTCTTTAGTATCTCCTAATGGTAACACAATTAAAACATTATAATATTACAATCAAAACTCCTCTTTATGATGTCATAATGTTAAAATGATGATAGCATTATGACATCACAATCATAAGACCCCTTTCCGGTGTCATAATGATAAGACAACTAAATCACTGTGATGTCATAATCAATACACTCTTTTATTATGTCATAATGGTAAAAGAATGATAGCATTATGATGTCACAATCAAAACACCTCTTTAGTATCTCCTAATGGTAACACAATTAAAACATTATAATATTACAATCAAAACTCCCCTTTATGATGTCATATTGTAAAAATGATGATAGCATTATGACATCACAATCATAAGACCCCTTTCCGGTGTCATAATGATAAGATAACTAAATCACTATGATGTCATAATCAATACACTCTTTTATTATGTCATAATGGTAAAAGAATGATAGCATTATGATGTCACAATCAAAACACCTCTTTAGTATCTCCTAATGGTAACACAATTAAAACATTATAATATTACAATCAAAACTCCCCTTTATGATGTCATATTGTTAAAATGATGATAGCATTATGACATCACAATCATAAGACCCCTTTCCGGTGTCATAATGATAAGACAACTAAATCACTATGATGTCATAATCAATACACTCTTTTATTATGTCATAATGGTAAAAGAATGATAGCATTATGATGTCACAATCAAAACACCTCTTTAGTATCTCCTAATGGTAACACAATTAAATCATTATAATATTACAATCAAAACTCCCCTTTATGATGTCATAATGTTAAGGGGATGATAGCATTATGAAATCACAATCATAAGACCCCTTTCCGGTGTCATAATGATAAGACAACTAAATCACTATGATGTCATAATCAATACACTCTTTTATTATGTCATAATGATAAAAGAATGATAGCATTATGATGTCACAATCAAAACACCTCTTTAGTATCTCCTAATGGTAACACAATTAAAACATTATAATATTACAATCAAAACTCCCCTTTATGATGTCATAATGTTAAGGTGGTGATAGCATTATGACATCACAATCATAAGACCCCTTTCCAGTGTCATAATGATAAGACAACTAAATCACTATGATGTCATAATCAATACACTCTTTTATTATGTCATAATGGTAAAAGAATGATAGCATTATGATGTCACAATCAAAACACCTCTTTAGTATCTCCTAATGGTAACACAATTAAAACATTATAATATTACAATCAAAACTCCTCTTTATGATGTCATAATGTTAAAATGATGATAGCATTATGACATCACAATCATAAGACCCCTTTCCGGTGTCATAATGATAAGACAACTAAATCACTGTGATGTCATAATCAATACACTCTTTTATTATGTCATAATGGTAAAAGAATGATAGCATTATGATGTCACAATCAAAACACCTCTTTAGTATCTCCTAATGGTAACACAATTAAAACATTATAATATTACAATCAAAACTCCCCTTTATGATGTCATATTGTAAAAATGATGATAGCATTATGACATCACAATCATAAGACCCCTTTCCGGTGTCATAATGATAAGATAACTAAATCACTATGATGTCATAATCAATACACTCTTTTATTATGTCATAATGGTAAAAGAATGATAGCATTATGATGTCACAATCAAAACACCTCTTTAGTATCTCCTAATGGTAACACAATTAAAACATTATAATATTACAATCAAAACTCCCCTTTATGATGTCATATTGTTAAAATGATGATAGCATTATGACATCACAATCATAAGACCCCTTTCCGGTGTCATAATGATAAGACAACTAAATCACTATGATGTCATAATCAATACACTCTTTTATTATGTCATAATGGTAAAAGAATGATAGCATTATGATGTCACAATCAAAACACCTCTTTAGTATCTCCTAATGGTAACACAATTAAATCATTATAATATTACAATCAAAACTCCCCTTTATGATGTCATAATGTTAAGGGGATGATAGCATTATGAAATCACAATCATAAGACCCCTTTCCGGTGTCATAATGATAAGACAACTAAATCACTATGATGTCATAATCAATACACTCTTTTATTATGTCATAATGATAAAAGAATGATAGCATTATGATGTCACAATCAAAACACCTCTTTAGTATCTCCTAATGGTAACACAATTAAAACATTATAATATTACAATCAAAACTCCCCTTTATGATGTCATATTGTAAAAATGATGATAGCATTATGACATCACAATCATAAGACCCCTTTCCGGTGTCATAATGATAAGACAACTAAATCACTATGATGTCATAATCAATACACTCTTTTATTATGTCATAATGGTAAAAGAATGATAGCATTATGATGTCACAATCAAAACACCTCTTTAGTATCTCCTAATGGTAACACAATTAAAACATTATAATATTACAATCAAAACTCCCCTTTATGATGTCATATTGTTAAAATGATGATAGCATTATGACATCACAATCATAAGACCCCTTTCCGGTGTCATAATGATAAGACAACTAAATCACTATGATGTCATAATCAATACACTCTTTTATTATGTCATAATGGTAAAAGAATGATAGCATTATGATGTCACAATCAAAACACCTCTTTAGTATCTCCTAATGGTAACACAATTAAAACATTATAATATTACAATCAAAACTCCTCTTTATGATGTCATATTGTAAAAATGATGATAGCATTATGACATCACAATCATAAGACCCCTTTCCGGTGTCATAATGATAAGACAACTAAATCACTATGATGTCATAATCAATACACTCTTTTATTATGTCATAATGGTAAAAGAATGATAGCATTATGATGTCACAATCAAAACACCTCTTTAGTATCTCCTAATGGTAACACAATTAAAACATTATAATATTACAATCAAAACTCCCCTTTATGATGTCATATTGTAAAAATGATGATAGCATCATGACATCACAATCATAAGACCCCTTTCCGGTGTCATAATGATAAGACAACTAAATCACTATGATGTCATAATCAATACACTCTTTTATTATGTCATAATGGTAAAAGAATGATAGCATTATGATGTCACAATCAAAACACCTCTTTAGTATCTCCTAATGGTAACACAATTAAAACATTATAATATTACAATCAAAACTCCCCTTTATGATGTCATATTGTTAAAATGATGATAGCATTATGACATCACAATCATAAGACCCCTTTCCGGTGTCATAATGATAAGACAACTAAATCACTATGATGTCATAATCAATACACTCTTTTATTATGTCATAATGGTAAAAGAATGATAGCATTATGATGTCACAATCAAAACACCTCTTTAGTATCTCCTAATGGTAACACAATTAAAACATTATAATATTACAATCAAAACTCCTCTTTATGATGTCATATTGTAAAAATGATGATAGCATTATGACATCACAATCATAAGACCCCTTTCCGGTGTCATAATGATAAGACAACTAAATCACTATGATGTCATAATCAATACACTCTTTTATTATGTCATAATGGTAAAAGAATGATAGCATTATGATGTCACAATCAAAACACCTCTTTAGTATCTCCTAATGGTAACACAATTAAAACATTATAATATTACAATCAAAACTCCCCTTTATGATGTCATAATGTTAAGGTGATGATAGCATTATGACATCACAATCATAAGACCCCTTTCCGGTGTCATAATGATAAGATAACTAAATCACTATGATGTCATAATCAATACACTCTTTTATTATGTCATAATGGTAAAAGAATGATAGCATTATGATGTCACAATCAAAACACCTCTTTAGTATCTCCTAATGGTAACACAATTAAAACATTATAATATTACAATCAAAACTCCCCTTTATGATGTCATATTGTTAAAATGATGATAGCATTATGACATCACAATCATAAGACCCCTTTCCGGTGTCATAATGATAAGACAACTAAATCACTATGATGTCATAATCAATACACTCTTTTATTATGTCATAATGGTAAAAGAATGATAGCATTATGATGTCACAATCAAAACACCTCTTTAGTATCTCCTAATGGTAACACAATTAAATCATTATAAAATTACAATCAAAACTCCCCTTTATGATGTCATATTGTTAAAATGATGATAGCATTATGACATCACAATCATAAGACCCCTTTCCGGTGTCATAATGATAAGACAACTAAATCACTGTGATGTCATAATCAATACACTCTTTTATTATGTCATAATGGTAAAAGAATGATAGCATTATGATGTCACAATCAAAACACCTCTTTAGTATCTCCTAATGGTAACACAATTAAAACATTATAATGTTACAATCAAAACTCCCCTTCATGATGTCATGTTGTTAAAATGATGATAGCATTATGACATCACAATCATAAGACCCCTTTCCGGTGTCATAATGATAAGACAACTAAATCACTATGATGTCATAATCAATACACTCTTTTATTATGTCATAATGGTAAAAGAATGATAGCATTATGATGTCACAATCAAAACACCTCTTTAGTATCTCCTAATGGTAACACAATTAAAACATTATAATATTACAATCAAAACTCCTCTTTATGATGTCATATTGTAAAAATGATGATAGCATTATGACATCACAATCATAAGACCCCTTTCCGGTGTCATAATGATAAGACAACTAAATCACTATGATGTCATAATCAATACACTCTTTTATTATGTCATAATGGTAAAAGAATGATAGCATTATGATGTCACAATCAAAACACCTCTTTAGTATCTCCTAATGGTAACACAATTAAAACATTATAATATTACAATCAAAACTCCCCTTTATGATGTCATATTGTAAAAATGATGATAGCATCATGACATCACAATCATAAGACCCCTTTCCGGTGTCATAATGATAAGACAACTAAATCACTATGATGTCATAATCAATACACTCTTTTATTATGTCATAATGGTAAAAGAATGATAGCATTATGATGTCACAAACAAAACACCTCTTTAGTATCTCCTAATGGTAACACAATTAAATCATTATAATATTACAATCAAAACTCCCCTTTATGATGTCATATTGTAAAAATGATGATAGCATTATGACATCACAATCATAAGACCCCTTTCCGGTGTCATAATGATAAGACAACTAAATCACTGTGATGTCATAATCAATACACTCTTTTATTATGTCATAATGGTAAAAGAATGATAGCATTATGATGTCACAATCAAAACACCTCTTTAGTATCTCCTAATGGTAACACAATTAAATCATTATAATATTACAATCAAAACTCCCCTTTATGATGTCATAATGTTAAGGTGATGATAGCATTATGACATCACAATCATAAGTCCCCTTTCCGGTGTCATAATGATAAGACAACTAAATCACTATGATCTCATAATCAATACACTCTTTTATTATGTCATAATGGTAAAAGAATGATAGCATTATGATGTCACAATCAAAACACCTCTTTAGTATCTCCTAATGGTAACACAATTAAAACATTATAATATTACAATCAAAACTCCCCTTTATGATGTCATAATGTTAAGGTGATGATAGCATTATGACATCACAATCATAAGACCCCTTTCCGGTGTCATAATGATAAGACAACTAAATCACTATGATGTCATAATCAATACACTCTTTTATTATGTCATAATGGTAAAAGAATGATAGCATTATGATGTCACAATCAAAACACCTCTTTAGTATCTCCTAATGGTAACACAATTAAAACATTATAATATTACAATCAAAACTCCCCTTTATGATGTCATAATGTTAAAATGATGATAGCATTATGACATCACAATCATAAGACCCCTTTCCGGTGTCATAATGATAAGACAACTAAATCACTGTGATGTCATAATCAATACACTCTTTTATTATGTCATAATGGTAAAAGAATGATAGCATTATGATGTCACAATCAAAACACCTCTTTAGTATCTCCTAATGGTAACACAATTAAAACATTATAATGTTACAATCAAAACTCCCCTTTATGATATCATATTGTTAAAATGATGATAGCATTATGACATCACAATCATAAGACCCCTTTCCGGTGTCATAATGATAAGACAACTAAATCACTGTGATGTCATAATCAATACACTCTTTTATTATGTCATAATGGTAAAAGAATGATAGCATTATGATGTCACAATCAAAACACCTCTTTAGTATCTCCTAATGGTAACACAATTAAAACATTATAATGTTACAATCAAAACTCCCCTTTATGATGTCATATTGTTAAAATGATGATAGCATTATGACATCACAATCATAAGACCCCTTTCCGGTGTCATAATGATAAGACAACTAAATCACTATGATGTCATAATCAATACACTCTTTTATTATGTCATAATGGTAAAAGAATGATAGCATTATGATGTCACAATCAAAACACCTCTTTAGTATCTCCTAATGGTAACACAATTAAATCATTATAATATTACAATCAAAACTCCCCTTTATGATGTCATAATGTTAAGGTGATGATAGCATTATGACATCACAATCATAAGACCCCTTTCCGGTGTCATAATGATAAGACAACTAAATCACTATGATGTCATAATCAATACACTCTTTTATTATGTCATAATGATAAAAGAATGATAGCATTATGATGTCACAATCAAAACACCTCTTTAGTATCTCCTAATGGTAACACAATTAAAACATTATAATATTACAATCAAAACTCCCCTTTATGATGTCATATTGTAAAAATGATGATAGCATTATGACATCACAATCATAAGACCCCTTTCCGGTGTCATAATGATAAGACAACTAAATCACTATGATGTCATAATCAATACACTCTTTTATTATGTCATAATGGTAAAAGAATGATAGCATTATGATGTCACAATCAAAACACCTCTTTAGTATCTCCTAATGGTAACACAATTAAAACATTATAATATTACAATCAAAACTCCCCTTTATGATGTCATAATGTTAAGGTGATGATAGCATTATGACATCACAATCATAAGACCCCTTTCCGGTGTCATAATGATAAGACAACTAAATCACTATGATGTCATAATCAATACACTCTTTTATTATGTCATAATGGTAAAAGAATGATAGCATTATGATGTCACAATCAAAACACCTCTTTAGTATCTCCTAATGGTAACACAATTAAAACATTATAATGTTACAATCAAAACTCCCCTTTATGATGTCATATTGTTAAAATGATGATAGCATTATGACATCACAATCATAAGACCCCTTTCCGGTGTCATAATGATAAGACAACTAAATCACTATGATGTCATAATCAATACACTCTTTTATTATGTCATAATGGTAAAAGAATGATAGCATTATGATGTCACAATCAAAACACCTCTTTAGTATCTCCTAATGGTAACACAATTAAATCATTATAATATTACAATCAAAACTCCCCTTTATGATGTCATAATGTTAAGGTGATGATAGCATTATGACATCACAATCATAAGACCCCTTTCCGGTGTCATAATGATAAGACAACTAAATCACTATGATGTCATAATCAATACACTCTTTTATTATGTCATAATGATAAAAGAATGATAGCATTATGATGTCACAATCAAAACACCTCTTTAGTATCTCCTAATGGTAACACAATTAAAACATTATAATATTACAATCAAAACTCCCCTTTATGATGTCATATTGTAAAAATGATGATAGCATTATGACATCACAATCATAAGACCCCTTTCCGGTGTCATAATGATAAGACAACTAAATCACTATGATGTCATAATCAATACACTCTTTTATTATGTCATAATGGTAAAAGAATGATAGCATTATGATGTCACAATCAAAACACCTCTTTAGTATCTCCTAATGGTAACACAATTAAAACATTATAATATTACAATCAAAACTCCCCTTTATGATGTCATAATGTTAAGGTGATGATAGCATTATGACATCACAATCATAAGACCCCTTTCCGGTGTCATAATGATAAGACA
This sequence comes from Spea bombifrons, assembly GCF_027358695.1. NCBI lineage: Eukaryota > Metazoa > Chordata > Amphibia > Anura > Pelobatidae > Spea > Spea bombifrons. The sequence continues at coordinate 42,457,487 of NC_071088.1, forward strand.
ACTAAATCACTATGATGTCATAATCAATACACTCTTTTATTATGTCATAATGGTAAAAGAATGATAGCATTATGATGTCACAATCAAAACACCTCTTTAGTATCTCCTAATGGTAACACAATTAAAACATTATAATATTACAATCAAAACTCCCCTTTATGATGTCATATTGTTAAAATGATGATAGCATTATGACATCACAATCATAAGACCCCTTTCCGGTGTCATAATGATAAGACAACTAAATCACTATGATGTCATAATCAATACACTCTTTTATTATGTCATAATGGTAAAAGAATGATAGCATTATGATGTCACAATCAAAACACCTCTTTAGTATCTCCTAATGGTAACACAATTAAAACATTATAATATTACAATCAAAACTCCCCTTTATGATGTCATAATGTTAAGGTGGTGATAGCATTATGACATCACAATCATAAGACCCCTTTCCAGTGTCATAATGATAAGACAACTAAATCACTATGATGTCATAATCAATACACTCTTTTATTATGTCATAATGGTAAAAGAATGATAGCATTATGATGTCACAATCAAAACACCTCTTTAGTATCTCCTAATGGTAACACAATTAAAACATTATAATATTACAATCAAAACTCCTCTTTATGATGTCATAATGTTAAAATGATGATAGCATTATGACATCACAATCATAAGACCCCTTTCCGGTGTCATAATGATAAGACAACTAAATCACTGTGATGTCATAATCAATACACTCTTTTATTATGTCATAATGGTAAAAGAATGATAGCATTATGATGTCACAATCAAAACACCTCTTTAGTATCTCCTAATGGTAACACAATTAAAACATTATAATATTACAATCAAAACTCCCCTTTATGATGTCATATTGTAAAAATGATGATAGCATTATGACATCACAATCATAAGACCCCTTTCCGGTGTCATAATGATAAGATAACTAAATCACTATGATGTCATAATCAATACACTCTTTTATTATGTCATAATGGTAAAAGAATGATAGCATTATGATGTCACAATCAAAACACCTCTTTAGTATCTCCTAATGGTAACACAATTAAAACATTATAATATTACAATCAAAACTCCCCTTTATGATGTCATATTGTTAAAATGATGATAGCATTATGACATCACAATCATAAGACCCCTTTCCGGTGTCATAATGATAAGACAACTAAATCACTATGATGTCATAATCAATACACTCTTTTATTATGTCATAATGGTAAAAGAATGATAGCATTATGATGTCACAATCAAAACACCTCTTTAGTATCTCCTAATGGTAACACAATTAAATCATTATAATATTACAATCAAAACTCCCCTTTATGATGTCATAATGTTAAGGGGATGATAGCATTATGAAATCACAATCATAAGACCCCTTTCCGGTGTCATAATGATAAGACAACTAAATCACTATGATGTCATAATCAATACACTCTTTTATTATGTCATAATGATAAAAGAATGATAGCATTATGATGTCACAATCAAAACACCTCTTTAGTATCTCCTAATGGTAACACAATTAAAACATTATAATATTACAATCAAAACTCCCCTTTATGATGTCATAATGTTAAGGTGGTGATAGCATTATGACATCACAATCATAAGACCCCTTTCCAGTGTCATAATGATAAGACAACTAAATCACTATGATGTCATAATCAATACACTCTTTTATTATGTCATAATGGTAAAAGAATGATAGCATTATGATGTCACAATCAAAACACCTCTTTAGTATCTCCTAATGGTAACACAATTAAAACATTATAATATTACAATCAAAACTCCCCTTTATGATGTCATATTGTTAAAATGATGATAGCATTATGACATCACAATCATAAGACCCCTTTCCGGTGTCATAATGATAAGACAACTAAATCACTATGATGTCATAATCAATACACTCTTTTATTATGTCATAATGGTAAAAGAATGATAGCATTATGATGTCACAATCAAAACACCTCTTTAGTATCTCCTAATGGTAACACAATTAAATCATTATAAAATTACAATCAAAACTCCCCTTTATGATGTCATATTGTTAAAATGATGATAGCATTATGACATCACAATCATAAGACCCCTTTCCGGTGTCATAATGATAAGACAACTAAATCACTGTGATGTCATAATCAATACACTCTTTTATTATGTCATAATGGTAAAAGAATGATAGCATTATGATGTCACAATCAAAACACCTCTTTAGTATCTCCTAATGGTAACACAATTAAAACATTATAATGTTACAATCAAAACTCCCCTTCATGATGTCATGTTGTTAAAATGATGATAGCATTATGACATCACAATCATAAGACCCCTTTCCGGTGTCATAATGATAAGACAACTAAATCACTATGATGTCATAATCAATACACTCTTTTATTATGTCATAATGGTAAAAGAATGATAGCATTATGATGTCACAATCAAAACACCTCTTTAGTATCTCCTAATGGTAACACAATTAAAACATTATAATATTACAATCAAAACTCCTCTTTATGATGTCATATTGTAAAAATGATGATAGCATTATGACATCACAATCATAAGACCCCTTTCCGGTGTCATAATGATAAGACAACTAAATCACTATGATGTCATAATCAATACACTCTTTTATTATGTCATAATGGTAAAAGAATGATAGCATTATGATGTCACAATCAAAACACCTCTTTAGTATCTCCTAATGGTAACACAATTAAAACATTATAATATTACAATCAAAACTCCCCTTTATGATGTCATATTGTAAAAATGATGATAGCATCATGACATCACAATCATAAGACCCCTTTCCGGTGTCATAATGATAAGACAACTAAATCACTATGATGTCATAATCAATACACTCTTTTATTATGTCATAATGGTAAAAGAATGATAGCATTATGATGTCACAAACAAAACACCTCTTTAGTATCTCCTAATGGTAACACAATTAAATCATTATAATATTACAATCAAAACTCCCCTTTATGATGTCATATTGTAAAAATGATGATAGCATTATGACATCACAATCATAAGACCCCTTTCCGGTGTCATAATGATAAGACAACTAAATCACTGTGATGTCATAATCAATACACTCTTTTATTATGTCATAATGGTAAAAGAATGATAGCATTATGATGTCACAATCAAAACACCTCTTTAGTATCTCCTAATGGTAACACAATTAAATCATTATAATATTACAATCAAAACTCCCCTTTATGATGTCATAATGTTAAGGTGATGATAGCATTATGACATCACAATCATAAGTCCCCTTTCCGGTGTCATAATGATAAGACAACTAAATCACTATGATCTCATAATCAATACACTCTTTTATTATGTCATAATGGTAAAAGAATGATAGCATTATGATGTCACAATCAAAACACCTCTTTAGTATCTCCTAATGGTAACACAATTAAAACATTATAATATTACAATCAAAACTCCCCTTTATGATGTCATAATGTTAAGGTGATGATAGCATTATGACATCACAATCATAAGACCCCTTTCCGGTGTCATAATGATAAGACAACTAAATCACTATGATGTCATAATCAATACACTCTTTTATTATGTCATAATGGTAAAAGAATGATAGCATTATGATGTCACAATCAAAACACCTCTTTAGTATCTCCTAATGGTAACACAATTAAAACATTATAATATTACAATCAAAACTCCCCTTTATGATGTCATAATGTTAAAATGATGATAGCATTATGACATCACAATCATAAGACCCCTTTCCGGTGTCATAATGATAAGACAACTAAATCACTGTGATGTCATAATCAATACACTCTTTTATTATGTCATAATGGTAAAAGAATGATAGCATTATGATGTCACAATCAAAACACCTCTTTAGTATCTCCTAATGGTAACACAATTAAAACATTATAATGTTACAATCAAAACTCCCCTTTATGATATCATATTGTTAAAATGATGATAGCATTATGACATCACAATCATAAGACCCCTTTCCGGTGTCATAATGATAAGACAACTAAATCACTGTGATGTCATAATCAATACACTCTTTTATTATGTCATAATGGTAAAAGAATGATAGCATTATGATGTCACAATCAAAACACCTCTTTAGTATCTCCTAATGGTAACACAATTAAAACATTATAATGTTACAATCAAAACTCCCCTTTATGATGTCATATTGTTAAAATGATGATAGCATTATGACATCACAATCATAAGACCCCTTTCCGGTGTCATAATGATAAGACAACTAAATCACTATGATGTCATAATCAATACACTCTTTTATTATGTCATAATGGTAAAAGAATGATAGCATTATGATGTCACAATCAAAACACCTCTTTAGTATCTCCTAATGGTAACACAATTAAATCATTATAATATTACAATCAAAACTCCCCTTTATGATGTCATAATGTTAAGGTGATGATAGCATTATGACATCACAATCATAAGACCCCTTTCCGGTGTCATAATGATAAGACAACTAAATCACTATGATGTCATAATCAATACACTCTTTTATTATGTCATAATGATAAAAGAATGATAGCATTATGATGTCACAATCAAAACACCTCTTTAGTATCTCCTAATGGTAACACAATTAAAACATTATAATATTACAATCAAAACTCCCCTTTATGATGTCATATTGTAAAAATGATGATAGCATTATGACATCACAATCATAAGACCCCTTTCCGGTGTCATAATGATAAGACAACTAAATCACTATGATGTCATAATCAATACACTCTTTTATTATGTCATAATGGTAAAAGAATGATAGCATTATGATGTCACAATCAAAACACCTCTTTAGTATCTCCTAATGGTAACACAATTAAAACATTATAATATTACAATCAAAACTCCCCTTTATGATGTCATAATGTTAAGGTGATGATAGCATTATGACATCACAATCATAAGACCCCTTTCCGGTGTCATAATGATAAGACAACTAAATCACTATGATGTCATAATCAATACACTCTTTTATTATGTCATAATGGTAAAAGAATGATAGCATTATGATGTCACAATCAAAACACCTCTTTAGTATCTCCTAATGGTAACACAATTAAAACATTATAATGTTACAATCAAAACTCCCCTTTATGATGTCATATTGTTAAAATGATGATAGCATTATGACATCACAATCATAAGACCCCTTTCCGGTGTCATAATGATAAGACAACTAAATCACTATGATGTCATAATCAATACACTCTTTTATTATGTCATAATGGTAAAAGAATGATAGCATTATGATGTCACAATCAAAACACCTCTTTAGTATCTCCTAATGGTAACACAATTAAATCATTATAATATTACAATCAAAACTCCCCTTTATGATGTCATAATGTTAAGGTGATGATAGCATTATGACATCACAATCATAAGACCCCTTTCCGGTGTCATAATGATAAGACAACTAAATCACTATGATGTCATAATCAATACACTCTTTTATTATGTCATAATGATAAAAGAATGATAGCATTATGATGTCACAATCAAAACACCTCTTTAGTATCTCCTAATGGTAACACAATTAAAACATTATAATATTACAATCAAAACTCCCCTTTATGATGTCATATTGTAAAAATGATGATAGCATTATGACATCACAATCATAAGACCCCTTTCCGGTGTCATAATGATAAGACAACTAAATCACTATGATGTCATAATCAATACACTCTTTTATTATGTCATAATGGTAAAAGAATGATAGCATTATGATGTCACAATCAAAACACCTCTTTAGTATCTCCTAATGGTAACACAATTAAAACATTATAATATTACAATCAAAACTCCCCTTTATGATGTCATAATGTTAAGGTGATGATAGCATTATGACATCACAATCATAAGACCCCTTTCCGGTGTCATAATGATAAGACAACTAAATCACTATGATGTCATAATCAATACACTCTTTTATTATGTCATAATGGTAAAAGAATGATAGCATTATGATGTCACAATCAAAACACCTCTTTAGTATCTCCTAATGGTAACACAATTAAAACATTATAATATTACAATCAAAACTCCCCTTTATGATGTCATATTGTTAAAATGATGATAGCATTATGACATCACAATCATAAGACCCCTTTCCGGTGTCATAATGATAAGACAACTAAATCACTATGATGTCATAATCAATACACTCTTTTATTATGTCATAATGGTAAAAGAATGATAGCATTATGATGTCACAATCAAAACACCTCTTTAGTATCTCCTAATGGTAACACAATTAAAACATTATAATATTACAATCAAAACTCCCCTTTATGATGTCATAATGTTAAGGTGGTGATAGCATTATGACATCACAATCATAAGACCCCTTTCCAGTGTCATAATGATAAGACAACTAAATCACTATGATGTCATAATCAATACACTCTTTTATTATGTCATAATGGTAAAAGAATGATAGCATTATGATGTCACAATCAAAACACCTCTTTAGTATCTCCTAATGGTAACACAATTAAAACATTATAATATTACAATCAAAACTCCTCTTTATGATGTCATAATGTTAAAATGATGATAGCATTATGACATCACAATCATAAGACCCCTTTCCGGTGTCATAATGATAAGACAACTAAATCACTGTGATGTCATAATCAATACACTCTTTTATTATGTCATAATGGTAAAAGAATGATAGCATTATGATGTCACAATCAAAACACCTCTTTAGTATCTCCTAATGGTAACACAATTAAAACATTATAATATTACAATCAAAACTCCCCTTTATGATGTCATATTGTAAAAATGATGATAGCATTATGACATCACAATCATAAGACCCCTTTCCGGTGTCATAATGATAAGATAACTAAATCACTATGATGTCATAATCAATACACTCTTTTATTATGTCATAATGGTAAAAGAATGATAGCATTATGATGTCACAATCAAAACACCTCTTTAGTATCTCCTAATGGTAACACAATTAAAACATTATAATATTACAATCAAAACTCCCCTTTATGATGTCATATTGTTAAAATGATGATAGCATTATGACATCACAATCATAAGACCCCTTTCCGGTGTCATAATGATAAGACAACTAAATCACTATGATGTCATAATCAATACACTCTTTTATTATGTCATAATGGTAAAAGAATGATAGCATTATGATGTCACAATCAAAACACCTCTTTAGTATCTCCTAATGGTAACACAATTAAATCATTATAATATTACAATCAAAACTCCCCTTTATGATGTCATAATGTTAAGGGGATGATAGCATTATGAAATCACAATCATAAGACCCCTTTCCGGTGTCATAATGATAAGACAACTAAATCACTATGATGTCATAATCAATACACTCTTTTATTATGTCATAATGATAAAAGAATGATAGCATTATGATGTCACAATCAAAACACCTCTTTAGTATCTCCTAATGGTAACACAATTAAAACATTATAATATTACAATCAAAACTCCCCTTTATGATGTCATAATGTTAAGGTGGTGATAGCATTATGACATCACAATCATAAGACCCCTTTCCAGTGTCATAATGATAAGACAACTAAATCACTATGATGTCATAATCAATACACTCTTTTATTATGTCATAATGGTAAAAGAATGATAGCATTATGATGTCACAATCAAAACACCTCTTTAGTATCTCCTAATGGTAACACAATTAAAACATTATAATATTACAATCAAAACTCCTCTTTATGATGTCATAATGTTAAAATGATGATAGCATTATGACATCACAATCATAAGACCCCTTTCCGGTGTCATAATGATAAGACAACTAAATCACTGTGATGTCATAATCAATACACTCTTTTATTATGTCATAATGGTAAAAGAATGATAGCATTATGATGTCACAATCAAAACACCTCTTTAGTATCTCCTAATGGTAACACAATTAAAACATTATAATATTACAATCAAAACTCCCCTTTATGATGTCATATTGTAAAAATGATGATAGCATTATGACATCACAATCATAAGACCCCTTTCCGGTGTCATAATGATAAGATAACTAAATCACTATGATGTCATAATCAATACACTCTTTTATTATGTCATAATGGTAAAAGAATGATAGCATTATGATGTCACAATCAAAACACCTCTTTAGTATCTCCTAATGGTAACACAATTAAAACATTATAATATTACAATCAAAACTCCCCTTTATGATGTCATATTGTTAAAATGATGATAGCATTATGACATCACAATCATAAGACCCCTTTCCGATGTCATAATGATAAGACAACTAAATCACTATGATGTCATAATCAATACACTCTTTTATTATGTCATAATGGTAAAAGAATGATAGCATTATGATGTCACAATCAAAACACCTCTTTAGTATCTCCTAATGGTAACACAATTAAATCATTATAATATTACAATCAAAACTCCCCTTTATGATGTCATATTGTTAAAATGATGATAGCATTATGACATCACAATCATAAGACCCCTTTCCGGTGTCATAATGATAAGACAACTAAATCACTGTGATGTCATAATCAATACACTCTTTTATTATGTCATAATGGTAAAAGAATGATAGCATTATGATGTCACAATCAAAACACCTCTTTAGTATCTCCTAATGGTAACACAATTAAAACATTATAATGTTACAATCAAAACTCCCCTTCATGATGTCATGTTGTTAAAATGATGATAGCATTATGACATCACAATCATAAGACCCCTTTCCGGTGTCATAATGATAAGACAACTAAATCACTATGATGTCATAATCAATACACTCTTTTATTATGTCATAATGGTAAAAGAATGATAGCATTATGATGTCACAATCAAAACACCTCTTTAGTATCTCCTAATGGTAACACAATTAAAACATTATAATATTACAATCAAAACTCCCCTTTATGATGTCATAATGTTAAGGTGATGATAGCATTATGACATCACAATCATAAGACCCCTTTCCGGTGTCATAATGATAAGATAACTAAATCACTATGATGTCATAATCAATACACTCTTTTATTATGTCATAATGGTAAAAGAATGATAGCATTATGATGTCACAATCAAAACACCTCTTTAGTATCTCCTAATGGTAACACAATTAAAACATTATAATATTACAATCAAAACTCCCCTTTATGATGTCATATTGTTAAAATGATGATAGCATTATGACATCACAATCATAAGACCCCTTTCCGGTGTCATAATGATAAGACAACTAAATCACTATGATGTCATAATCAATACACTCTTTTATTATGTCATAATGGTAAAAGAATGATAGCATTATGATGTCACAATCAAAACACCTCTTTAGTATCTCCTAATGGTAACACAATTAAATCATTATAATATTACAATCAAAACTCCCCTTTATGATGTCATATTGTTAAAATGATGATAGCATTATGACATCACAATCATAAGACCCCTTTCCGGTGTCATAATGATAAGACAACTAAATCACTGTGATGTCATAATCAATACACTCTTTTATTATGTCATAATGGTAAAAGAATGATAGCATTATGATGTCACAATCAAAACACCTCTTTAGTATCTCCTAATGGTAACACAATTAAAACATTATAATGTTACAATCAAAACTCCCCTTTATGATGTCATATTGTAAAAATGATGATAGCATTATGACATCACAATCATAAGACCCCTTTCCGGTGTCATAATGATAAGATAACTAAATCACTATGATGTCATAATCAATACACTCTTTTATTATGTCATAATGGTAAAAGAATGATAGCATTATGATGTCACAATCAAAACACCTCTTTAGTATCTCCTAATGGTAACACAATTAAAACATTATAATATTACAATCAAAACTCCTCTTTATGATGTCATATTGTAAAAATGATGATAGCATTATGACATCACAATCATAAGACCCCTTTCCGGTGTCATAATGATAAGACAACTAAATCACTATGATGTCATAATCAATACACTCTTTTATTATGTCATAATGGTAAAAGAATGATAGCATTATGATGTCACAATCAAAACACCTCTTTAGTATCTCCTAATGGTAACACAATTAAAACATTATAATATTACAATCAAAACTCCCCTTTATGATGTCATATTGTAAAAATGATGATAGCATCATGACATCACAATCATAAGACCCCTTTCCGGTGTCATAATGATAAGACAACTAAATCACTATGATGTCATAATCAATACACTCTTTTATTATGTCATAATGGTAAAAGAATGATAGCATTATGATGTCACAAACAAAACACCTCTTTAGTATCTCCTAATGGTAACACAATTAAATCATTATAATATTACAATCAAAACTCCCCTTTATGATGTCATATTGTAAAAATGATGATAGCATTATGACATCACAATCATAAGACCCCTTTCCGGTGTCATAATGATAAGACAACTAAATCACTGTGATGTCATAATCAATACACTCTTTTATTATGTCATAATGGTAAAAGAATGATAGCATTATGATGTCACAATCAAAACACCTCTTTAGTATCTCCTAATGGTAACACAATTAAATCATTATAATATTACAATCAAAACTCCCCTTTATGATGTCATAATGTTAAGGTGATGATAGCATTATGACATCACAATCATAAGTCCCCTTTCCGGTGTCATAATGATAAGACAACTAAATCACTATGATCTCATAATCAATACACTCTTTTATTATGTCATAATGGTAAAAGAATGATAGCATTATGATGTCACAATCAAAACACCTCTTTAGTATCTCCTAATGGTAACACAATTAAAACATTATAATATTACAATCAAAACTCCCCTTTATGATGTCATAATGTTAAGGTGATGATAGCATTATGACATCACAATCATAAGACCCCTTTCCGGTGTCATAATGATAAGACAACTAAATCACTATGATGTCATAATCAATACACTCTTTTATTATGTCATAATGGTAAAAGAATGATAGCATTATGATGTCACAATCAAAACACCTCTTTAGTATCTCCTAATGGTAACACAATTAAAACATTATAATATTACAATCAAAACTCCCCTTTATGATGTCATAATGTTAAAATGATGATAGCATTATGACATCACAATCATAAGACCCCTTTCCGGTGTCATAATGATAAGACAACTAAATCACTGTGATGTCATAATCAATACACTCTTTTATTATGTCATAATGGTAAAAGAATGATAGCATTATGATGTCACAATCAAAACACCTCTTTAGTATCTCCTAATGGTAACACAATTAAAACATTATAATGTTACAATCAAAACTCCCCTTTATGATATCATATTGTTAAAATGATGATAGCATTATGACATCACAATCATAAGACCCCTTTCCGGTGTCATAATGATAAGACAACTAAATCACTGTGATGTCATAATCAATACACTCTTTTATTATGTCATAATGGTAAAAGAATGATAGCATTATGATGTCACAATCAAAACACCTCTTTAGTATCTCCTAATGGTAACACAATTAAAACATTATAATGTTACAATCAAAACTCCCCTTTATGATGTCATATTGTTAAAATGATGATAGCATTATGACATCACAATCATAAGACCCCTTTCCGGTGTCATAATGATAAGACAACTAAATCACTATGATGTCATAATCAATACACTCTTTTATTATGTCATAATGGTAAAAGAATGATAGCATTATGATGTCACAATCAAAACACCTCTTTAGTATCTCCTAATGGTAACACAATTAAATCATTATAATATTACAATCAAAACTCCCCTTTATGATGTCATAATGTTAAGGTGATGATAGCATTATGACATCACAATCATAAGACCCCTTTCCGGTGTCATAATGATAAGACAACTAAATCACTATGATGTCATAATCAATACACTCTTTTATTATGTCATAATGATAAAAGAATGATAGCATTATGATGTCACAATCAAAACACCTCTTTAGTATCTCCTAATGGTAACACAATTAAAACATTATAATATTACAATCAAAACTCCCCTTTATGATGTCATATTGTAAAAATGATGATAGCATTATGACATCACAATCATAAGACCCCTTTCCGGTGTCATAATGATAAGACAACTAAATCACTATGATGTCATAATCAATACACTCTTTTATTATGTCATAATGGTAAAAGAATGATAGCATTATGATGTCACAATCAAAACACCTCTTTAGTATCTCCTAATGGTAACACAATTAAAACATTATAATATTACAATCAAAACTCCCCTTTATGATGTCATAATGTTAAGGTGATGATAGCATTATGACATCACAATCATAAGACCCCTTTCCGGTGTCATAATGATAAGACAACTAAATCACTATGATGTCATAATCAATACACTCTTTTATTATGTCATAATGGTAAAAGAATGATAGCATTATGATGTCACAATCAAAACACCTCTTTAGTATCTCCTAATGGTAACACAATTAAAACATTATAATGTTACAATCAAAACTCCCCTTTATGATGTCATATTGTTAAAATGATGATAGCATTATGACATCACAATCATAAGACCCCTTTCCGGTGTCATAATGATAAGACAACTAAATCACTATGATGTCATAATCAATACACTCTTTTATTATGTCATAATGGTAAAAGAATGATAGCATTATGATGTCACAATCAAAACACCTCTTTAGTATCTCCTAATGGTAACACAATTAAATCATTATAATATTACAATCAAAACTCCCCTTTATGATGTCATAATGTTAAGGTGATGATAGCATTATGACATCACAATCATAAGACCCCTTTCCGGTGTCATAATGATAAGACAACTAAATCACTATGATGTCATAATCAATACACTCTTTTATTATGTCATAATGATAAAAGAATGATAGCATTATGATGTCACAATCAAAACACCTCTTTAGTATCTCCTAATGGTAACACAATTAAAACATTATAATATTACAATCAAAACTCCCCTTTATGATGTCATATTGTAAAAATGATGATAGCATTATGACATCACAATCATAAGACCCCTTTCCGGTGTCATAATGATAAGACAACTAAATCACTATGATGTCATAATCAATACACTCTTTTATTATGTCATAATGGTAAAAGAATGATAGCATTATGATGTCACAATCAAAACACCTCTTTAGTATCTCCTAATGGTAACACAATTAAAACATTATAATATTACAATCAAAACTCCCCTTTATGATGTCATAATGTTAAGGTGATGATAGCATTATGACATCACAATCATAAGACCCCTTTCCGGTGTCATAATGATAAGACAACTAAATCACTATGATGTCATAATCAATACACTCTTTTATTATGTCATAATGGTAAAAGAATGATAGCATTATGATGTCACAATCAAAACACCTCTTTAGTATCTCCTAATGGTAACACAATTAAAACATTATAATATTACAATCAAAACTCCCCTTTATGATGTCATATTGTTAAAATGATGATAGCATTATGACATCACAATCATAAGACCCCTTTCCGGTGTCATAATGATAAGACAACTAAATCACTATGATGTCATAATCAATACACTCTTTTATTATGTCATAATGGTAAAAGAATGATAGCATTATGATGTCACAATCAAAACACCTCTTTAGTATCTCCTAATGGTAACACAATTAAAACATTATAATATTACAATCAAAACTCCCCTTTATGATGTCATAATGTTAAGGTGGTGATAGCATTATGACATCACAATCATAAGACCCCTTTCCAGTGTCATAATGATAAGACAACTAAATCACTATGATGTCATAATCAATACACTCTTTTATTATGTCATAATGGTAAAAGAATGATAGCATTATGATGTCACAATCAAAACACCTCTTTAGTATCTCCTAATGGTAACACAATTAAAACATTATAATATTACAATCAAAACTCCTCTTTATGATGTCATAATGTTAAAATGATGATAGCATTATGACATCACAATCATAAGACCCCTTTCCGGTGTCATAATGATAAGACAACTAAATCACTGTGATGTCATAATCAATACACTCTTTTATTATGTCATAATGGTAAAAGAATGATAGCATTATGATGTCACAATCAAAACACCTCTTTAGTATCTCCTAATGGTAACACAATTAAAACATTATAATATTACAATCAAAACTCCCCTTTATGATGTCATATTGTAAAAATGATGATAGCATCATGACATCACAATCATAAGACCCCTTTCCGGTGTCATAATGATAAGACAACTAAATCACTATGATGTCATAATCAATACACTCTTTTATTATGTCATAATGGTAAAAGAATGATAGCATTATGATGTCACAATCAAAACACCTCTTTAGTATCTCCTAATGGTAACACAATTAAAACATTATAATATTACAATCAAAACTCCCCTTTATGATGTCATATTGTTAAAATGATGATAGCATTATGACATCACAATCATAAGACCCCTTTCCGGTGTCATAATGATAAGACAACTAAATCACTATGATGTCATAATCAATACACTCTTTTATTATGTCATAATGGTAAAAGAATGATAGCATTATGATGTCACAATCAAAACACCTCTTTAGTATCTCCTAATGGTAACACAATTAAAACATTATAATATTACAATCAAAACTCCTCTTTATGATGTCATATTGTAAAAATGATGATAGCATTATGAGATCACAATCATAAGACCCCTTTCCGGTGTCATAATGATAAGACAACTAAATCACTATGATGTCATAATCAATACACTCTTTTATTATGTCATAATGGTAAAAGAATGATAGCATTATGATGTCACAATCAAAACACCTCTTTAGTATCTCCTAATGGTAACACAATTAAAACATTATAATATTACAATCAAAACTCCTCTTTATGATGTCATAATGTTAAAATGATGATAGCATTATGACATCACAATCATAAGACCCCTTTCCGGTGTCATAATGATAAGACAACTAAATCACTGTGATGTCATAATCAATACACTCTTTTATTATGTCATAATGGTAAAAGAATGATAGCATTATGATGTCACAATCAAAACACCTCTTTAGTATCTCCTAATGGTAACACAATTAAAACATTATAATATTACAATCAAAACTCCCCTTTATGATGTCATATTGTAAAAATGATGATAGCATTATGACATCACAATCATAAGACCCCTTTCCGGTGTCATAATGATAAGATAACTAAATCACTATGATGTCATAATCAATACACTCTTTTATTATGTCATAATGGTAAAAGAATGATAGCATTATGATGTCACAATCAAAACACCTCTTTAGTATCTCCTAATGGTAACACAATTAAAACATTATAATATTACAATCAAAACTCCCCTTTATGATGTCATATTGTTAAAATGATGATAGCATTATGACATCACAATCATAAGACCCCTTTCCGGTGTCATAATGATAAGACAACTAAATCACTATGATGTCATAATCAATACACTCTTTTATTATGTCATAATGGTAAAAGAATGATAGCATTATGATGTCACAATCAAAACACCTCTTTAGTATCTCCTAATGGTAACACAATTAAATCATTATAATATTACAATCAAAACTCCCCTTTATGATGTCATAATGTTAAGGGGATGATAGCATTATGAAATCACAATCATAAGACCCCTTTCCGGTGTCATAATGATAAGACAACTAAATCACTATGATGTCATAATCAATACACTCTTTTATTATGTCATAATGATAAAAGAATGATAGCATTATGATGTCACAATCAAAACACCTCTTTAGTATCTCCTAATGGTAACACAATTAAAACATTATAATATTACAATCAAAACTCCCCTTTATGATGTCATATTGTAAAAATGATGATAGCATTATGACATCACAATCATAAGACCCCTTTCCGGTGTCATAATGATAAGACAACTAAATCACTATGATGTCATAATCAATACACTCTTTTATTATGTCATAATGGTAAAAGAATGATAGCATTATGATGTCACAATCAAAACACCTCTTTAGTATCTCCTAATGGTAACACAATTAAAACATTATAATATTACAATCAAAACTCCCCTTTATGATGTCATATTGTTAAAATGATGATAGCATTATGACATCACAATCATAAGACCCCTTTCCGGTGTCATAATGATAAGACAACTAAATCACTATGATGTCATAATCAATACACTCTTTTATTATGTCATAATGGTAAAAGAATGATAGCATTATGATGTCACAATCAAAACACCTCTTTAGTATCTCCTAATGGTAACACAATTAAAACATTATAATATTACAATCAAAACTCCTCTTTATGATGTCATATTGTAAAAATGATGATAGCATTATGACATCACAATCATAAGACCCCTTTCCGGTGTCATAATGATAAGACAACTAAATCACTATGATGTCATAATCAATACACTCTTTTATTATGTCATAATGGTAAAAGAATGATAGCATTATGATGTCACAATCAAAACACCTCTTTAGTATCTCCTAATGGTAACACAATTAAAACATTATAATATTACAATCAAAACTCCCCTTTATGATGTCATATTGTAAAAATGATGATAGCATCATGACATCACAATCATAAGACCCCTTTCCGGTGTCATAATGATAAGACAACTAAATCACTATGATGTCATAATCAATACACTCTTTTATTATGTCATAATGGTAAAAGAATGATAGCATTATGATGTCACAATCAAAACACCTCTTTAGTATCTCCTAATGGTAACACAATTAAAACATTATAATATTACAATCAAAACTCCCCTTTATGATGTCATATTGTTAAAATGATGATAGCATTATGACATCACAATCATAAGACCCCTTTCCGGTGTCATAATGATAAGACAACTAAATCACTATGATGTCATAATCAATACACTCTTTTATTATGTCATAATGGTAAAAGAATGATAGCATTATGATGTCACAATCAAAACACCTCTTTAGTATCTCCTAATGGTAACACAATTAAAACATTATAATATTACAATCAAAACTCCTCTTTATGATGTCATATTGTAAAAATGATGATAGCATTATGACATCACAATCATAAGACCCCTTTCCGGTGTCATAATGATAAGACAACTAAATCACTATGATGTCATAATCAATACACTCTTTTATTATGTCATAATGGTAAAAGAATGATAGCATTATGATGTCACAATCAAAACACCTCTTTAGTATCTCCTAATGGTAACACAATTAAAACATTATAATATTACAATCAAAACTCCCCTTTATGATGTCATAATGTTAAGGTGATGATAGCATTATGACATCACAATCATAAGACCCCTTTCCGGTGTCATAATGATAAGATAACTAAATCACTATGATGTCATAATCAATACACTCTTTTATTATGTCATAATGGTAAAAGAATGATAGCATTATGATGTCACAATCAAAACACCTCTTTAGTATCTCCTAATGGTAACACAATTAAAACATTATAATATTACAATCAAAACTCCCCTTTATGATGTCATATTGTTAAAATGATGATAGCATTATGACATCACAATCATAAGACCCCTTTCCGGTGTCATAATGATAAGACAACTAAATCACTATGATGTCATAATCAATACACTCTTTTATTATGTCATAATGGTAAAAGAATGATAGCATTATGATGTCACAATCAAAACACCTCTTTAGTATCTCCTAATGGTAACACAATTAAATCATTATAATATTACAATCAAAACTCCCCTTTATGATGTCATATTGTTAAAATGATGATAGCATTATGACATCACAATCATAAGACCCCTTTCCGGTGTCATAATGATAAGACAACTAAATCACTGTGATGTCATAATCAATACACTCTTTTATTATGTCATAATGGTAAAAGAATGATAGCATTATGATGTCACAATCAAAACACCTCTTTAGTATCTCCTAATGGTAACACAATTAAAACATTATAATGTTACAATCAAAACTCCCCTTCATGATGTCATGTTGTTAAAATGATGATAGCATTATGACATCACAATCATAAGACCCCTTTCCGGTGTCATAATGATAAGACAACTAAATCACTATGATGTCATAATCAATACACTCTTTTATTATGTCATAATGGTAAAAGAATGATAGCATTATGATGTCACAATCAAAACACCTCTTTAGTATCTCCTAATGGTAACACAATTAAATCATTATAATATTACAATCAAAACTCCCCTTTATGATGTCATATTGTAAAAATGATGATAGCATTATGACATCACAATCATAAGACCCCTTTCCGGTGTCATAATGATAAGACAACTAAATCACTGTGATGTCATAATCAATACACTCTTTTATTATGTCATAATGGTAAAAGAATGATAGCATTATGATGTCACAATCAAAACACCTCTTTAGTATCTCCTAATGGTAACACAATTAAATCATTATAATATTACAATCAAAACTCCCCTTTATGATGTCATAATGTTAAGGTGATGATAGCATTATGACATCACAATCATAAGTCCCCTTTCCGGTGTCATAATGATAAGACAACTAAATCACTATGATCTCATAATCAATACACTCTTTTATTATGTCATAATGGTAAAAGAATGATAGCATTATGATGTCACAATCAAAACACCTCTTTAGTATCTCCTAATGGTAACACAATTAAAACATTATAATATTACAATCAAAACTCCCCTTTATGATGTCATAATGTTAAGGTGATGATAGCATTATGACATCACAATCATAAGACCCCTTTCCGGTGTCATAATGATAAGACAACTAAATCACTATGATGTCATAATCAATACACTCTTTTATTATGTCATAATGGTAAAAGAATGATAGCATTATGATGTCACAATCAAAACACCTCTTTAGTATCTCCTAATGGTAACACAATTAAAACATTATAATATTACAATCAAAACTCCCCTTTATGATGTCATAATGTTAAAATGATGATAGCATTATGACATCACAATCATAAGACCCCTTTCCGGTGTCATAATGATAAGACAACTAAATCACTGTGATGTCATAATCAATACACTCTTTTATTATGTCATAATGGTAAAAGAATGATAGCATTATGATGTCACAATCAAAACACCTCTTTAGTATCTCCTAATGGTAACACAATTAAAACATTATAATGTTACAATCAAAACTCCCCTTTATGATATCATATTGTTAAAATGATGATAGCATTATGACATCACAATCATAAGACCCCTTTCCGGTGTCATAATGATAAGACAACTAAATCACTGTGATGTCATAATCAATACACTCTTTTATTATGTCATAATGGTAAAAGAATGATAGCATTATGATGTCACAATCAAAACACCTCTTTAGTATCTCCTAATGGTAACACAATTAAAACATTATAATGTTACAATCAAAACTCCCCTTTATGATGTCATATTGTTAAAATGATGATAGCATTATGACATCACAATCATAAGACCCCTTTCCGGTGTCATAATGATAAGACAACTAAATCACTATGATGTCATAATCAATACACTCTTTTATTATGTCATAATGGTAAAAGAATGATAGCATTATGATGTCACAATCAAAACACCTCTTTAGTATCTCCTAATGGTAACACAATTAAATCATTATAATATTACAATCAAAACTCCCCTTTATGATGTCATAATGTTAAGGTGATGATAGCATTATGACATCACAATCATAAGACCCCTTTCCGGTGTCATAATGATAAGACAACTAAATCACTATGATGTCATAATCAATACACTCTTTTATTATGTCATAATGATAAAAGAATGATAGCATTATGATGTCACAATCAAAACACCTCTTTAGTATCTCCTAATGGTAACACAATTAAAACATTATAATATTACAATCAAAACTCCCCTTTATGATGTCATATTGTAAAAATGATGATAGCATTATGACATCACAATCATAAGACCCCTTTCCGGTGTCATAATGATAAGACAACTAAATCACTATGATGTCATAATCAATACACTCTTTTATTATGTCATAATGGTAAAAGAATGATAGCATTATGATGTCACAATCAAAACACCTCTTTAGTATCTCCTAATGGTAACACAATTAAAACATTATAATATTACAATCAAAACTCCCCTTTATGATGTCATAATGTTAAGGTGATGATAGCATTATGACATCACAATCATAAGACCCCTTTCCGGTGTCATAATGATAAGACAACTAAATCACTATGATGTCATAATCAATACACTCTTTTATTATGTCATAATGGTAAAAGAATGATAGCATTATGATGTCACAATCAAAACACCTCTTTAGTATCTCCTAATGGTAACACAATTAAAACATTATAATGTTACAATCAAAACTCCCCTTTATGATGTCATATTGTTAAAATGATGATAGCATTATGACATCACAATCATAAGACCCCTTTCCGGTGTCATAATGATAAGACAACTAAATCACTATGATGTCATAATCAATACACTCTTTTATTATGTCATAATGGTAAAAGAATGATAGCATTATGATGTCACAATCAAAACACCTCTTTAGTATCTCCTAATGGTAACACAATTAAATCATTATAATATTACAATCAAAACTCCCCTTTATGATGTCATAATGTTAAGGTGATGATAGCATTATGACATCACAATCATAAGACCCCTTTCCGGTGTCATAATGATAAGACAACTAAATCACTATGATGTCATAATCAATACACTCTTTTATTATGTCATAATGATAAAAGAATGATAGCATTATGATGTCACAATCAAAACACCTCTTTAGTATCTCCTAATGGTAACACAATTAAAACATTATAATATTACAATCAAAACTCCCCTTTATGATGTCATATTGTAAAAATGATGATAGCATTATGACATCACAATCATAAGACCCCTTTCCGGTGTCATAATGATAAGACAACTAAATCACTATGATGTCATAATCAATACACTCTTTTATTATGTCATAATGGTAAAAGAATGATAGCATTATGATGTCACAATCAAAACACCTCTTTAGTATCTCCTAATGGTAACACAATTAAAACATTATAATATTACAATCAAAACTCCCCTTTATGATGTCATAATGTTAAGGTGATGATAGCATTATGACATCACAATCATAAGACCCCTTTCCGGTGTCATAATGATAAGACAACTAAATCACTATGATGTCATAATCAATACACTCTTTTATTATGTCATAATGGTAAAAGAATGATAGCATTATGATGTCACAATCAAAACACCTCTTTAGTATCTCCTAATGGTAACACAATTAAAACATTATAATATTACAATCAAAACTCCCCTTTATGATGTCATATTGTTAAAATGATGATAGCATTATGACATCACAATCATAAGACCCCTTTCCGGTGTCATAATGATAAGACAACTAAATCACTATGATGTCATAATCAATACACTCTTTTATTATGTCATAATGGTAAAAGAATGATAGCATTATGATGTCACAATCAAAACACCTCTTTAGTATCTCCTAATGGTAACACAATTAAAACATTATAATATTACAATCAAAACTCCCCTTTATGATGTCATAATGTTAAGGTGGTGATAGCATTATGACATCACAATCATAAGACCCCTTTCCAGTGTCATAATGATAAGACAACTAAATCACTATGATGTCATAATCAATACACTCTTTTATTATGTCATAATGGTAAAAGAATGATAGCATTATGATGTCACAATCAAAACACCTCTTTAGTATCTCCTAATGGTAACACAATTAAAACATTATAATATTACAATCAAAACTCCTCTTTATGATGTCATAATGTTAAAATGATGATAGCATTATGACATCACAATCATAAGACCCCTTTCCGGTGTCATAATGATAAGACAACTAAATCACTGTGATGTCATAATCAATACACTCTTTTATTATGTCATAATGGTAAAAGAATGATAGCATTATGATGTCACAATCAAAACACCTCTTTAGTATCTCCTAATGGTAACACAATTAAAACATTATAATATTACAATCAAAACTCCCCTTTATGATGTCATATTGTAAAAATGATGATAGCATTATGACATCACAATCATAAGACCCCTTTCCGGTGTCATAATGATAAGATAACTAAATCACTATGATGTCATAATCAATACACTCTTTTATTATGTCATAATGGTAAAAGAATGATAGCATTATGATGTCACAATCAAAACACCTCTTTAGTATCTCCTAATGGTAACACAATTAAAACATTATAATATTACAATCAAAACTCCCCTTTATGATGTCATATTGTTAAAATGATGATAGCATTATGACATCACAATCATAAGACCCCTTTCCGGTGTCATAATGATAAGACAACTAAATCACTATGATGTCATAATCAATACACTCTTTTATTATGTCATAATGGTAAAAGAATGATAGCATTATGATGTCACAATCAAAACACCTCTTTAGTATCTCCTAATGGTAACACAATTAAATCATTATAATATTACAATCAAAACTCCCCTTTATGATGTCATAATGTTAAGGGGATGATAGCATTATGAAATCACAATCATAAGACCCCTTTCCGGTGTCATAATGATAAGACAACTAAATCACTATGATGTCATAATCAATACACTCTTTTATTATGTCATAATGATAAAAGAATGATAGCATTATGATGTCACAATCAAAACACCTCTTTAGTATCTCCTAATGGTAACACAATTAAAACATTATAATATTACAATCAAAACTCCCCTTTATGATGTCATAATGTTAAGGTGGTGATAGCATTATGACATCACAATCATAAGACCCCTTTCCAGTGTCATAATGATAAGACAACTAAATCACTATGATGTCATAATCAATACACTCTTTTATTATGTCATAATGGTAAAAGAATGATAGCATTATGATGTCACAATCAAAACACCTCTTTAGTATCTCCTAATGGTAACACAATTAAAACATTATAATATTACAATCAAAACTCCTCTTTATGATGTCATAATGTTAAAATGATGATAGCATTATGACATCACAATCATAAGACCCCTTTCCGGTGTCATAATGATAAGACAACTAAATCACTGTGATGTCATAATCAATACACTCTTTTATTATGTCATAATGGTAAAAGAATGATAGCATTATGATGTCACAATCAAAACACCTCTTTAGTATCTCCTAATGGTAACACAATTAAAACATTATAATATTACAATCAAAACTCCCCTTTATGATGTCATATTGTAAAAATGATGATAGCATTATGACATCACAATCATAAGACCCCTTTCCGGTGTCATAATGATAAGATAACTAAATCACTATGATGTCATAATCAATACACTCTTTTATTATGTCATAATGGTAAAAGAATGATAGCATTATGATGTCACAATCAAAACACCTCTTTAGTATCTCCTAATGGTAACACAATTAAAACATTATAATATTACAATCAAAACTCCCCTTTATGATGTCATATTGTTAAAATGATGATAGCATTATGACATCACAATCATAAGACCCCTTTCCGGTGTCATAATGATAAGACAACTAAATCACTATGATGTCATAATCAATACACTCTTTTATTATGTCATAATGGTAAAAGAATGATAGCATTATGATGTCACAATCAAAACACCTCTTTAGTATCTCCTAATGGTAACACAATTAAATCATTATAATATTACAATCAAAACTCCCCTTTATGATGTCATATTGTTAAAATGATGATAGCATTATGACATCACAATCATAAGACCCCTTTCCGGTGTCATAATGATAAGACAACTAAATCACTGTGATGTCATAATCAATACACTCTTTTATTATGTCATAATGGTAAAAGAATGATAGCATTATGATGTCACAATCAAAACACCTCTTTAGTATCTCCTAATGGTAACACAATTAAAACATTATAATGTTACAATCAAAACTCCCCTTCATGATGTCATGTTGTTAAAATGATGATAGCATTATGACATCACAATCATAAGACCCCTTTCCGGTGTCATAATGATAAGACAACTAAATCACTATGATGTCATAATCAATACACTCTTTTATTATGTCATAATGGTAAAAGAATGATAGCATTATGATGTCACAATCAAAACACCTCTTTAGTATCTCCTAATGGTAACACAATTAAAACATTATAATATTACAATCAAAACTCCCCTTTATGATGTCATATTGTAAAAATGATGATAGCATCATGACATCACAATCATAAGACCCCTTTCCGGTGTCATAATGATAAGACAACTAAATCACTATGATGTCATAATCAATACACTCTTTTATTATGTCATAATGGTAAAAGAATGATAGCATTATGATGTCACAATCAAAACACCTCTTTAGTATCTCCTAATGGTAACACAATTAAAACATTATAATATTACAATCAAAACTCCCCTTTATGATGTCATATTGTTAAAATGATGATAGCATTATGACATCACAATCATAAGACCCCTTTCCGGTGTCATAATGATAAGACAACTAAATCACTATGATGTCATAATCAATACACTCTTTTATTATGTCATAATGGTAAAAGAATGATAGCATTATGATGTCACAATCAAAACACCTCTTTAGTATCTCCTAATGGTAACACAATTAAAACATTATAATATTACAATCAAAACTCCTCTTTATGATGTCATATTGTAAAAATGATGATAGCATTATGACATCACAATCATAAGACCCCTTTCCGGTGTCATAATGATAAGACAACTAAATCACTATGATGTCATAATCAATACACTCTTTTATTATGTCATAATGGTAAAAGAATGATAGCATTATGATGTCACAATCAAAACACCTCTTTAGTATCTCCTAATGGTAACACAATTAAAACATTATAATATTACAATCAAAACTCCCCTTTATGATGTCATAATGTTAAGGTGATGATAGCATTATGACATCACAATCATAAGACCCCTTTCCGGTGTCATAATGATAAGATAACTAAATCACTATGATGTCATAATCAATACACTCTTTTATTATGTCATAATGGTAAAAGAATGATAGCATTATGATGTCACAATCAAAACACCTCTTTAGTATCTCCTAATGGTAACACAATTAAAACATTATAATATTACAATCAAAACTCCCCTTTATGATGTCATATTGTTAAAATGATGATAGCATTATGACATCACAATCATAAGACCCCTTTCCGGTGTCATAATGATAAGACAACTAAATCACTATGATGTCATAATCAATACACTCTTTTATTATGTCATAATGGTAAAAGAATGATAGCATTATGATGTCACAATCAAAACACCTCTTTAGTATCTCCTAATGGTAACACAATTAAATCATTATAATATTACAATCAAAACTCCCCTTTATGATGTCATATTGTTAAAATGATGATAGCATTATGACATCACAATCATAAGACCCCTTTCCGGTGTCATAATGATAAGACAACTAAATCACTGTGATGTCATAATCAATACACTCTTTTATTATGTCATAATGGTAAAAGAATGATAGCATTATGATGTCACAATCAAAACACCTCTTTAGTATCTCCTAATGGTAACACAATTAAAACATTATAATGTTACAATCAAAACTCCCCTTCATGATGTCATGTTGTTAAAATGATGATAGCATTATGACATCACAATCATAAGACCCCTTTCCGGTGTCATAATGATAAGACAACTAAATCACTATGATGTCATAATCAATACACTCTTTTATTATGTCATAATGGTAAAAGAATGATAGCATTATGATGTCACAATCAAAACACCTCTTTAGTATCTCCTAATGGTAACACAATTAAAACATTATAATATTACAATCAAAACTCCTCTTTATGATGTCATATTGTAAAAATGATGATAGCATTATGACATCACAATCATAAGACCCCTTTCCGGTGTCATAATGATAAGACAACTAAATCACTATGATGTCATAATCAATACACTCTTTTATTATGTCATAATGGTAAAAGAATGATAGCATTATGATGTCACAATCAAAACACCTCTTTAGTATCTCCTAATGGTAACACAATTAAAACATTATAATATTACAATCAAAACTCCCCTTTATGATGTCATATTGTAAAAATGATGATAGCATCATGACATCACAATCATAAGACCCCTTTCCGGTGTCATAATGATAAGACAACTAAATCACTATGATGTCATAATCAATACACTCTTTTATTATGTCATAATGGTAAAAGAATGATAGCATTATGATGTCACAAACAAAACACCTCTTTAGTATCTCCTAATGGTAACACAATTAAATCATTATAATATTACAATCAAAACTCCCCTTTATGATGTCATATTGTAAAAATGATGATAGCATTATGACATCACAATCATAAGACCCCTTTCCGGTGTCATAATGATAAGACAACTAAATCACTGTGATGTCATAATCAATACACTCTTTTATTATGTCATAATGGTAAAAGAATGATAGCATTATGATGTCACAATCAAAACACCTCTTTAGTATCTCCTAATGGTAACACAATTAAATCATTATAATATTACAATCAAAACTCCCCTTTATGATGTCATAATGTTAAGGTGATGATAGCATTATGACATCACAATCATAAGTCCCCTTTCCGGTGTCATAATGATAAGACAACTAAATCACTATGATCTCATAATCAATACACTCTTTTATTATGTCATAATGGTAAAAGAATGATAGCATTATGATGTCACAATCAAAACACCTCTTTAGTATCTCCTAATGGTAACACAATTAAAACATTATAATATTACAATCAAAACTCCCCTTTATGATGTCATAATGTTAAGGTGATGATAGCATTATGACATCACAATCATAAGACCCCTTTCCGGTGTCATAATGATAAGACAACTAAATCACTATGATGTCATAATCAATACACTCTTTTATTATGTCATAATGGTAAAAGAATGATAGCATTATGATGTCACAATCAAAACACCTCTTTAGTATCTCCTAATGGTAACACAATTAAAACATTATAATATTACAATCAAAACTCCCCTTTATGATGTCATAATGTTAAAATGATGATAGCATTATGACATCACAATCATAAGACCCCTTTCCGGTGTCATAATGATAAGACAACTAAATCACTGTGATGTCATAATCAATACACTCTTTTATTATGTCATAATGGTAAAAGAATGATAGCATTATGATGTCACAATCAAAACACCTCTTTAGTATCTCCTAATGGTAACACAATTAAAACATTATAATGTTACAATCAAAACTCCCCTTTATGATATCATATTGTTAAAATGATGATAGCATTATGACATCACAATCATAAGACCCCTTTCCGGTGTCATAATGATAAGACAACTAAATCACTGTGATGTCATAATCAATACACTCTTTTATTATGTCATAATGGTAAAAGAATGATAGCATTATGATGTCACAATCAAAACACCTCTTTAGTATCTCCTAATGGTAACACAATTAAAACATTATAATGTTACAATCAAAACTCCCCTTTATGATGTCATATTGTTAAAATGATGATAGCATTATGACATCACAATCATAAGACCCCTTTCCGGTGTCATAATGATAAGACAACTAAATCACTATGATGTCATAATCAATACACTCTTTTATTATGTCATAATGGTAAAAGAATGATAGCATTATGATGTCACAATCAAAACACCTCTTTAGTATCTCCTAATGGTAACACAATTAAATCATTATAATATTACAATCAAAACTCCCCTTTATGATGTCATAATGTTAAGGTGATGATAGCATTATGACATCACAATCATAAGACCCCTTTCCGGTGTCATAATGATAAGACAACTAAATCACTATGATGTCATAATCAATACACTCTTTTATTATGTCATAATGATAAAAGAATGATAGCATTATGATGTCACAATCAAAACACCTCTTTAGTATCTCCTAATGGTAACACAATTAAAACATTATAATATTACAATCAAAACTCCCCTTTATGATGTCATATTGTAAAAATGATGATAGCATTATGACATCACAATCATAAGACCCCTTTCCGGTGTCATAATGATAAGACAACTAAATCACTATGATGTCATAATCAATACACTCTTTTATTATGTCATAATGGTAAAAGAATGATAGCATTATGATGTCACAATCAAAACACCTCTTTAGTATCTCCTAATGGTAACACAATTAAAACATTATAATATTACAATCAAAACTCCCCTTTATGATGTCATAATGTTAAGGTGATGATAGCATTATGACATCACAATCATAAGACCCCTTTCCGGTGTCATAATGATAAGACAACTAAATCACTATGATGTCATAATCAATACACTCTTTTATTATGTCATAATGGTAAAAGAATGATAGCATTATGATGTCACAATCAAAACACCTCTTTAGTATCTCCTAATGGTAACACAATTAAAACATTATAATGTTACAATCAAAACTCCCCTTTATGATGTCATATTGTTAAAATGATGATAGCATTATGACATCACAATCATAAGACCCCTTTCCGGTGTCATAATGATAAGACAACTAAATCACTATGATGTCATAATCAATACACTCTTTTATTATGTCATAATGGTAAAAGAATGATAGCATTATGATGTCACAATCAAAACACCTCTTTAGTATCTCCTAATGGTAACACAATTAAATCATTATAATATTACAATCAAAACTCCCCTTTATGATGTCATAATGTTAAGGTGATGATAGCATTATGACATCACAATCATAAGACCCCTTTCCGGTGTCATAATGATAAGACAACTAAATCACTATGATGTCATAATCAATACACTCTTTTATTATGTCATAATGATAAAAGAATGATAGCATTATGATGTCACAATCAAAACACCTCTTTAGTATCTCCTAATGGTAACACAATTAAAACATTATAATATTACAATCAAAACTCCCCTTTATGATGTCATATTGTAAAAATGATGATAGCATTATGACATCACAATCATAAGACCCCTTTCCGGTGTCATAATGATAAGACAACTAAATCACTATGATGTCATAATCAATACACTCTTTTATTATGTCATAATGGTAAAAGAATGATAGCATTATGATGTCACAATCAAAACACCTCTTTAGTATCTCCTAATGGTAACACAATTAAAACATTATAATATTACAATCAAAACTCCCCTTTATGATGTCATAATGTTAAGGTGATGATAGCATTATGACATCACAATCATAAGACCCCTTTCCGGTGTCATAATGATAAGACAACTAAATCACTATGATGTCATAATCAATACACTCTTTTATTATGTCATAATGGTAAAAGAATGATAGCATTATGATGTCACAATCAAAACACCTCTTTAGTATCTCCTAATGGTAACACAATTAAAACATTATAATATTACAATCAAAACTCCCCTTTATGATGTCATATTGTTAAAATGATGATAGCATTATGACATCACAATCATAAGACCCCTTTCCGGTGTCATAATGATAAGACAACTAAATCACTATGATGTCATAATCAATACACTCTTTTATTATGTCATAATGGTAAAAGAATGATAGCATTATGATGTCACAATCAAAACACCTCTTTAGTATCTCCTAATGGTAACACAATTAAAACATTATAATATTACAATCAAAACTCCCCTTTATGATGTCATAATGTTAAGGTGGTGATAGCATTATGACATCACAATCATAAGACCCCTTTCCAGTGTCATAATGATAAGACAACTAAATCACTATGATGTCATAATCAATACACTCTTTTATTATGTCATAATGGTAAAAGAATGATAGCATTATGATGTCACAATCAAAACACCTCTTTAGTATCTCCTAATGGTAACACAATTAAAACATTATAATATTACAATCAAAACTCCTCTTTATGATGTCATAATGTTAAAATGATGATAGCATTATGACATCACAATCATAAGACCCCTTTCCGGTGTCATAATGATAAGACAACTAAATCACTGTGATGTCATAATCAATACACTCTTTTATTATGTCATAATGGTAAAAGAATGATAGCATTATGATGTCACAATCAAAACACCTCTTTAGTATCTCCTAATGGTAACACAATTAAAACATTATAATATTACAATCAAAACTCCCCTTTATGATGTCATATTGTAAAAATGATGATAGCATCATGACATCACAATCATAAGA